>NC_071393.1:79541436-82041436 GCF_022682495.2 Desmodus rotundus
AGTAGGAGGGACCACAATACCTGATATCAATATGTTACAAGGCCACTTACTCAAAACAATCTTGTACTGGCATAAGAACAGACACATAGATCAATGGAATAGAACAGAGAGCCCAGAAATAAATCCAAGTCTGCTATGTTCAATTAATATTCAACAAAGCAGGTAGAAGCATAAAATGAAGTAAAAATAGCCTCTTCAACAAATGGTGTTGGGAGATATGGACAGCTACATGCAAAAAAATGAAACTCGACCATCAACTTACACCATATACAAAAATCAACTCAAAATGGATAAAAGATTTAAATGATTTTTATAATGTATTTCAGTGGTCCCAGTTAGTGCAGTAAGGCAGTAAAAAGATTTTTTTATAAATTTTTAAATTTATAAAGATTGCAAAGTAAAGGTAAATGCTATTTTTCAGAGAAGATGGCTATATACAAAGAAGATCCAAAGTTATCTATATTTTGAATCAAAAGTAAATTTATAAGGGGGCAGAAATTGTGATGAGTGCACAAAAAGCAAAATCAATTTGCATACCTATACACTAGAAATTGAAAAATGAAAATTTTAAAATGTCACTTAAAATAGTCACAAAATTATATGCCAATGTATGGCTGCAAAAAAAGATGTGTAAGACTTCTATGATGAAAAGTACAAAACAGTACTGAGGAAATTAATAACACCTACATACACATAATGTTCTATACTCAATAATTGGAAGACTGAGTAATATTAAAATGGCCATTCCTCCCCAAATTAAATGCAGTTTATATATATTATACACACAATTAATTATAATGATAGATATAAAGTTACAAGTTGGGGACAAGAGTAAAATAATAATATTATGTGCTCTTTGATTGACAAAGTTGAAATGATACATCAAACATGGGAAAGAGATAGGAAAGGGAATAAACATCCTCAAATTATGTATCCCAGGTGCCTCTCTATTCACTCTAGTCTTGGCTGTGATATACCCAATAAATAAAAAAAGCTTTTCATTATTTGTTAGGAAAACCCAATTTAAACTATAAAGATACCATTGTACAAATACTGAGTTCTCTAACATTAAAAATACTAACAATACAATTATTAGTGAAGGTGCAGAACAATGAAAATTCTCTTACATTGCTGGGGAGAAAAGAAATGGGTGAAGCTACCCATTTACACATTTGTACTACAAGATATGTTCAAGAATGTTCATAGCAGCATTATTTGTAAAAAGAATAGTAGAACATAGATGAATTTTAAAACTTCAAATTAAATACAATACAATGAAAAATAACAAATTAGAACAACATGTAACAGCATTAATTAATGCCGAATGCATAATGTTAAGCAAAAAAAAAAAAAAAAAAAAGGAATGTGTATTAGTTTCCTGAGACTGTTTTAACAAATTACCACAAACCTGGTGACTTAGAAAAACAGAAATTTATTCTTTTATAGTTCAAGAAGCCAGAAGTTCAAAGTCAGTTTTGTAAAGCTACACTCTCTTTGGACGCTCTAGAAAATAATCTGTTCATTGACTCTTGCAGCTTCTGAAGCCACATTCCTTCACCGCGGCCCCTTTTTCCATTTTCAGAGCCAGCAGCATTACATCTTCAGCTCTCTGCATCCACTGCCGCATGGCCTCCTGCCTTCTCTTTTATAAAGACACTTGTGATGATATTTAGGGTCCACTCAGATAATCCTGGATAATCTCATCTCAAAATCCTCAAGTATGTCTGCAAAGACCCTTTTTTCAAATAAGGTAAAATTTAAAGAAACTGGGGTGTGGACACATTTGGGGGGCCATTTCAGCCAATCACAGAGTGGATATATGAATTTCTCAATACCAGAAAAAGTCTCCTCCAAATAGTGGGTACCTTTGAAAACAAAAGAAAAGGTAGTGATCTATTTTGCAGAAAATATTTCTTCACTTGAGTAACACTTGTTCAGGTAGTTGGTTTGTGATAATTCTTTTAACTGTTTAAATTTTGTGCTCTTTTATGTTTTGGCTATATATATATATATTATATATATGACATATAGATATAAGTATAACTAAAATTTAACAAAGAAACTATAATGGCTCAATCACCTACTGTTTTTTGTATTTTTCTCTTCTTCATATAAGTGTATCTTTTAAGAAATAGTACAATCAGATAAGTAAATAAATGCAGTACTTATATGTAAAATAGCTGATTTCTTATGAAATTATCTTTCTCCTCTATTCCACTATGTCTACATATATCCATCTTCTATCTATATACCTATCTATCGGTCAACTGAAATTTTAGGATGCATGAAATTTGAAATGCAATAGTTTATTATAGCTTTTACATTAATAGTACATGCTTATTTTTTTTTAATTTCAACACCACCAAAAAGTACAAAGTAAAAACAAAAAAGAACATCTAAAATGTATCTTACTACCTGTTAACACTGCTTATTTCTGGCAATTTTAGGTAATTTGTTTGTTTCTTCTTTGCATTTTCAGATATTGTTCAAATTTTTAAAATAATAAATGTGTTTGGAAGTAAAGTTATTACTATGAAAATCGCTTAAATAAAATTTATACATAAATTATAATAATGAAAACAGAATATCTGTTTATATAGCAACTTGTTTAGTACCTACTGTATGTTATGCATTATTCTGTATGTACTACACTTGCTTTCTAATCTGTACAATAATTTTACGAGAGAGGCATATAAAACAGAATTGCTCATCTATCTTATAGATGAAGAAACAGAAGTGCTTTGTGAGTAAACGTGGCAGGCCAACAAACAAATTTGTTGGAATATGGTACCCAAGACAGTTGGCTTCAGAGTCAAAACAAAAAATTTTGCTATACTCCACCACCATCTACAATGACTCAAAGTCAGTCATGACTGAATCAGATGGCTGTGTCAGCATTTCACAGGTAAAGACTATTCAACGAACTCATCATAAATTATGCAGATGTTTGTATTTCCCCCAAATCTTGCTCTCCTACTTTATCCTCCATTGCCATCCCCTCCCACAACAACTATACAATATACCCAAATACAATTAGTTCTTTGAAATTTGAGGTCATAGCCATATATATATATGGCTATGTATATCAATATGTATATAAAAAATACATATTGATACCAGAGTCTAGCACAATATTTCAAGTTATACAATCACTCCCAAAATGTTTATTATGAATGAATTAGTGATTAGATTCTAGCATAAATCCATAGCCATCAACTCAGTTGTCACACTTCCAAACAGAAGTTATGACCCCCATTGAAACTATGCCATTGTCACTTATTGTCACTCATGCAGAAGCATTGCAACCAAAACCAGAGCTTGGGTAGTAGGCAGTAGTAATCTCTTTCCGGCGTCCCACACAAAAGGAGAAACTTCATGCAGTCTACCCAGAGGTCACAGCATCACTGTTATAATAGTGCTTGCTGCTATAGTCTTCCGTAAGCGATGCTAATTGAAACTGAGGAGAGACAAAGCAACATCAAACAAAATTAAGTAAGAGTCTGAAGTAAAAGAAAAAACAGAAATTCATAGACACAGACAACAGTATGGTGATTACCAGAGGTAAATGGGGGATGGGGGCACATAGAAGAGGGTATGGGGTGACAAATGGTGATGGAAGGAGACTTGACTTGGGGTGGTGAACACACAATACAGTGTATAGATAATATAGTTTAGAACTGTACACCTGAAACCTAAATAACTTTATTAACCAACGTCATCCCGATAATTTCAATTAAATTTTTTTGCATCTGAGGTTATCGTAAAGGAAAGCATTTCAGAGGTAATTACATGCCTAATGTGCAAGTCACTAACATGCTTGTCTAATGTGTGACTTCATAAGATTAGTGTTATATAAATGTGGGTGAAAGAAAACAATCAGGAGCCAAAATCGTGTCTTAGAGAAAGCACATATAACTTTGTATTTCCACAAAATCCCAAATAGTACTGATTAAGCCAATATGCATTCAAAGCAGCAACAGCCACAATGTCCTGCCTGTCTGAGGAAGATCATAAAGTTAATGGACTCAAATTTAATACCCTTAATTGTCCCAGCGTAAACAACAATGAAAGAGTATGCTGTCCTTTCCATAGACAATCCTTCAAACAGTCTTTTACTGAGTTTTTTAAACAGTATGTTGAAAAAGAAAATCCCCCAAACAAGAACATAGTAAAGGCAAGGATTTCCAAAATGCAATTCAAAGATTATTAAAATTATAGCAACAAACTATTCCTTTTCATAATTATAATGTTCTCTCAAGCTCAGATTGTCTTCTTGCTGCATCTTCTTCATTTCACAATTTCTAGACATTTATGCAGCCTTTATATAGGAACACTGAGCTCCATAACACCTTTCCTCAGTTACGGCCGGAGAACCAGAAGTGTGAAAACAATTCTAAGATGTAAATATTCCTCAGGGGTCACAACTGAATCTTTCTATTCCTTACTGAACTAAAGATTGTGGCTTTTATCCGCATTCCAGTTGAAAGAAAATAATATGGAAGTAAATGAGTATTTTAAGAAATACCAGTTTTCAGCATGCATTTCTCTTTTGTATCTAATAAGATACTAACTAACTAATTCTCCTTTGCATAAATAACTACTCAACCCTCTCCAAAAACAACTTGCACTCTGACAAATTCTGACAAATAGGGAAGTGATGCATATATGCCTTCCTTGCCTCCAGTGTACAGCAAAGGGAAAGAGACCAAATTGACCAACAGTGGGAAGAAAGATGATTTGTTCTTGAAGACAGACATGTAAGGTCAAGGTACAAATTTTAGGTGGACAGGGAACAGCTTAACTTTTGAAAAGAGAAACAACTTGGCGATATGCAATGCACTTGCAATGCCAGAATAAATAAAATATTACGTTTCAACGTCAAAGTATCAAGTATGGTATTATAGTTAACCTAAAGGATGTAGATTTTAGCGAGAACAAAAGGATCGAGAAGTCATTCTTGGCTGCACTTCTTCCAGGGGTTGCCTCTGGGTACTAATCAAACTAAAGCTCCGTTATATTTGGGAGTCACTGCTAGAACTTTAATCAGCTTTGTTGTTGCCTTTCATCTGCTTCTTTGTTGCCTCAGAACTGGATTGATTTATTAATTTTTATTTTCATTTGTAAGAATTTTAAGAAAGATCTTTTAATGCCAGACCAAGGTACCCAATTTATAAAGTGCTAAAAATATTTTGTGAAGATGCAGCCCTTCCACTGAGTTATTAAAGCACTTAATTGGCCTCTAAAATAATAAGCATGATTTAGAGGCTTGATTCCAGGTTACAAAGTGCTGGCTGGCTCAGATCTGTCCCTTTCAAGCTTAATGAATAGTCTTTGTTCAGCTTCCAAACACTCCTGTGGTTAATAGGGCACAATATTTTCAACCAGCAAGGGAAGTTAATACATTTACTCATAACTCCTAATTGAATAGCCAATCTAGAGTCAAAATTTAGTTTCTATGTCTTTAGTAATTTGTATGTGTGGGGAGTTTTAGGTTCACTAGATTCTGTGCTCTGGGGCCCTGGTAAAAAAATGTGCTGCCAGAACATGTGTGATTGATTTGGTTTCATTGCTGATACTCACAAAAACTTGATTTCCCCTGACTTCCCACTCAGCAAGCTAGTAGAGAAATGTAATAGTGACAATATCATAGCACTTTTCTCTGAGGAGCTCGAAGTATTTTCCAAGCATCTCTTCATTAATCCTCACAACTTCCTTATGAAGTTAACCAACAAAGAGATTATTTCCATTTTACAGTAGGGATCAAAGTCTTCCATGGATAGGTGCTGTATCCAGAATTTTGTAAGCTGTTAATGGAAAATCAGGATCACAATTAAGTTTCCCATATCTCAGATAACCATGTAACTTAATGTCCAAACGAGGGCACTGTGAAAGCTAAATGGGAAGCATTAATAATTATGCCGGGACAATAGTCATAAACTGAGATACACAGGCACACTGCACTACCTAGAGTCCACTGAATGAAATAGTGACAAAGCCACGATGCCCGGGTGGAAGTCAACGGTTTAAGACAGAGACATTGAACTTACTGGTGTGGAGAAAACATATAAAATGTAAGTCAAAGGACTTGTTTCATTATTTTGTTACTATACAATAAAATTTCACTGCTAGTAGTTAGTTGTATTTACTTTTAATCTTGTGCTGTATGATTTTTAGAAAATAGCTAAAATTATATATTATATGGAATTTAGTATTCAGAATTTTTAATTTGACATATCAATTTTTTTCTAATTTACTAAAAATGCTTCATAATTTTTTTTAAATTACCACATTATGTTACAGGATATAGCTACCATGATCAATAGCCATAACCCAATTATTATTTATAACTTTTCAGATTTATGAATAGCACTATGATAAGAACCTTAGCATATATTTAATGTGTTTAATAATTTCCTTACAATATATTTCTTCAATTGCCTCCAATTATATTGTGTATTTTCACTTAAGATTCTTCTTAATTCTTTATGATTTAAGTTTAGCTTTTTGGTGATTTATCCTTTAATCCTACTGTGATTTGTCTGGGTGTTTGGTTGAAGGTAAAAATCAGGTTTTGTGTCATTGTTATTTAAAAAATCCTATGATTATATTTACAAATTCTTCATTTTTGTTTTTTAGCTTTATATGATATTGATGTATTTCTATATTAATATTGTCATGTTACTTTGCATAAGAGATTGTTTTGTATTGTACTTTGAGCTTCTCAGTGTGAATTTGTTTTTTTGATTTTGATTTTGATTTTTACTCATGTAGGCATTTAATGCTATGCACAAATCTCTGTGCAGCTATGGTCTCATCACCCAACCCGATATACAGAGTTGGAGATTTCCTCAATTAAGTGAGCTCTGCTCTTTTAACCTACCTGTTCAAGGTCTCATCTCATCAATGGTCTTACTTAGTGCTGTCACTTGCATTATTCTCTAGACGACCCATAACTTTTAAATTTTCATCTCTCAGTTTATTAATATTGAGCATGATTATTTCAGTTCTTTGTCCTCATGAGATTATTTTAGGTTTTCTTACCTAAATTTTGGATTCTTATTTCTAGTTTGGGAGTATTTTTTTATAAAGGGTAAATACTGTATATTGTGAATTTTATTACTTTGTTATTTAAAGGATCATATCTATTGATACGCCTATAAAAGAAAGATAACACATGGGTAGCCGTGTGTACTTTTACACCGCAAGGATTTTCTTCAATTCTACTCTGAAATTCATATGGCCCATCTGGATGTGATTTTGCTTTACATTTGCTGGGCATATCTTATCCATCTTAAACCTCACCCCCTGCCCCCTGCAGACAAACACTTGTACAATTTTACTGGGTTTTAAGATTATTTTTGTAATCATCATAGGACCGAGGTTGTGTTTGACTAATTTATTCTGGTACTCTTTGCTTCTGCTAAGGAAACAAAACCGTTTGTAATTGTAATCATCTCTAATATTTGCTTGTATTATAGGCTTTGAGATGTTTTATTTTACCTAAATTTTATCTTCCTTTCTTGCAATGGAGTAAAAAGTTTTTACATATATTTAATGGATTCAATTTTATCAACAGCTCCTTGGTGCAAATATTAAAAGCTGACCAGTCAACCAGGTCACACTGTAGGTTTCATGGGAGCAGTTTGGAGCCAGAAGGTCTTCCTTGGGATCTTGATTCTGGTACTTACTAGCTGGGCCAGTAGCTTCTGCAGTCAGATGTAGGTATGCCATGAGGTGGACAAAACCATCCAATGGTGTGTTGAGATAATTTTTTTAGTAATTCTATTCCTATCTTTTCTTAATCTGAAAATGGGGAAGTAAAATAAGCTTTCCTAACATTACAGTATAGACTCATAGCAGTGCTCCCGATTGCTTGTTACATCAGAGTTGTGTTTTATCAACAGCAGCGGAACCATGCTGAGGACAGTGGCTGCTCCACCTTACAGAGAGGGTGGCAGGGGTGCCGTCTTTTATTTGTAGATCACAGAATATTGTGATCTACTGCAATCGACGTGAACAGAGTTAAATACATTTAATTAACTAACCTTCATAAAATGATCAATTACATTAAGATGATTTCTAAAACGATATTACATTTTTAACATAACCATGGTTATCTTAGTTAAGAAACAAGAATAAGGAAAATGTAAAATATATCCTTCTCCCTACTTTTCAAATAAGCTAGGTCTGTGTCAGCCTTATTTCTATTGCCTACACTGACAATCAAAACATATCTGCCAAAAATTAGACAAAATTATTTTAATAATCAAGAAAATTCTTTGAATGTGTTTATTACCATAAACTTCTTCAATGAAATATACTAAAGGAAAGTATATACATATATTTGAAATTATTATTGTTTCCTTAACTCTTACTTTTTCTTTTTATTAAATTTATTGAGGTTACATTGGTTATTTAGATTATATAGGTTTCAGGTGTATATTTCCATGACACATAATCTTCACATTGCATTGTGTCCACCACACAAAGTGAAATCACCTTCCATTACCATGTATCTGACCCCCTTGACCCTTCACTTCCCCCCCGAACCTCTTACTTCTGGTAACCTCCATACGTGTTGTCTGTGTCTATGAGGTTTTATTTGTTTTTCTTGTCATTTGTTGCTTACAGTTTATATCCCACATGTGAGTGAAATCATATGGTTTTTAACATTTTTCTGTCTGACATTTTGTTTAACATGATATCCTCAAGGTCCATCCATGTTGTTGCAAATTTTCAAAATTATTTTTTATAGTTTCAAGTAGTACATGGAAATTTACAAGCTATAAATATTCAGTTTATATAAAATGCTTTTGCTGATAGAGAGTCAATGAACAAAGTTGTAGACCTTTGACACTGAGCTTCTTAGAGGCAGGAGTGTGTTTATTTTGCTTGTCCTTATCATGAATTATGCAACTTAAGACCATGTGTTTATTGCCATAAACTAATCCCTAAAGTCTTCTCTTTTCTCAACTGTAAATGAAAAATGACATTTGTGATAATATGATTTTCTCATTTCTCATGTGATCACATGACTATCACATTTAATGAGAATGTCTCATTAAATGAAATAAGTCAGACATCAAAGAATAAGAATATGATTTCACTCACATGTGGGATGTAACACAGAAAGCAACAAATGAACAAACAAAACTAAGAAAACTCATAGCCACAGACAACAATGTGGTGGTTACCAGGGGGTAGGGGTGAGGGGAGATTGTACAGGGTAAAGGGGGTCAAATATATGTGGATGGAAGGAGTCTTGACTTTGGACAGTAAGCACACAACGAATGTAGAACTGTACACTTGAAATTTATATAATCTTATTAACCAGTGTCACTCCAATAAATTTAATAAAATAAAAACAATTGTTAATGCTATACATTATTTAGTAATGATTCCATGATTAAAGGAGCTCTAATGATTGCTTAGTACTCTTTCTATATTATAGAGAACAATGTTTGGAAATAGGTAAATGTTACTACATCATAACTTTTCTGTTTATTTAAATAACATAAAATAGATGTTTCTTCATATATATATATATATGAATGAAGATAGGGAAGTAATCTTGATATATATATATATAGATATATATATATCTATATATATATATATCAAGCTCAATGGTTTCCAAGTTCAGATTAATAATATAACTTGACATACTTACTGATGTCCATGAAAAGTTAGTCCCACAGATTACTAAATTGCTGAGAAAATGTTCAGGGAAAATAAACCTAAATTGATACTGCCTATTGGCACAATTTACTGTTCTGATCTCCTCCTTCACCATTTTAACACATAAATCAGACAAAATCTGGTCCCACTTAAAGATAACAATAGGAGAGATATCAGCATTGCACCTGCGCAAAATACAGGGTAGTACAAAAGCCGGGCTACAGTTGTTCATATGAAAATAACACAATAATTAATAAATAATAACACAAGAATAAACTCTGAGTTTTGCATACTCATATAAATCTACTCTTGCTCCACCCTGTATATTTCAAGTTGAATAAAGTCAGGCGACAGAGACAACATAACAATAAAAGATAGATAAGGATACGTACTACATTAATTACCATTGAGTCATAAAGTTAATGAGAATTTGGAAAACATTTCCCCATACAATAAAAACAAGCAAAAAACTTCTGAAACAACAGGCCTCTTCTTACACAAGTGACCAAAAATATGATAACAAGGCTGAAAGCTCGTTTTTGTTATTTACCCTGGGAAAACGTTCTTAGAAATTAGAAAGATGAAGTAGATCAAAACAATAATATGCATATCTTAGAGATATTACATGTATAAGTAGTTGATGTTAGTATTTCAATATTTACAGAATGACACTTTTAATTTCTATTTTAAATGTGTAAACGAGTATTTAAGCTCTGCTTTTTTGAGATGAAAACTATAAGAAGGCTTACTAAGTTGACAATAGTTGCTTAACATTTAAGACAATTTAAGATTTGTCATTTTGTTAGTTTGATTTATTATATTTGTAAAGATTAACTATTGTGGAAGGTTTTGTTTGATAGATAATTAAAATGTTCACAAAGGTAATTGAACATATTAAATTTACAAGTGCAGTTTAAAATCTTTAAGGGAGTTTAATTAAGTTGTAAATGGAACCAAACATTAATCAAAGTCCCTCTTAAAAATATTTTCAAATGTACTAGATTTATAAATAGGCTAAGATTTTTAATTTAAACTCTAAATTTTTAAGTGTGTTTAAACTTCTATTTTAATATACTGTAAACATTAATTTAAAATACTGAACTCACTGTCAATACTTCTTTTTATGTCAAAAAACATGCTGAAAAACACCCTCAAATGCTTACCGATAGCTACTGTAAAACTCTGTGAGCCGTAGTCCTGAATAAATTATACTCTCTTGACCTGAAAATCCTGCATCAATTCTCTCATTTTATTATTTTGTTTTTAATTTTAAAATGTTGTAAATATGCATAGGTTAAGGAGCCAAATAGGTCTCGAAAGTTTATGTACATTGGTAATATCCCATCCCTGCTACCCTCTTACCCCCCCACAGAAGATACTACTGTCAATTATTTTCACATTGCTTTTTGATTTTACTTCTATATTTCTAAATAAGAGCCGAATACTGAAACTTCATTATTGTTCATCAGTAAGTATTTTCTATTGATTTACTATTACGATAGGTAACAATTTAATTCTCCTTCCCATCCTTTCTGTACAATTATATCTTAACTTTGTTTGGATCAAGAGTTAGGGTTCACATTACATGACTAGGCTAATGCTACTCACAGCTGACCCATTTAGCATAAATGATAGTATTTCTCTCCTCCATAATATTTTTTTTTAAAGATTTTATTTTTTTATTTTGGAGAGGGAAAGGGAGGGAGAAAGAGAGGAAGAGAAACATCAATCTGTGGTTGCCTCTCACGTGCCCCCTACCAGGGTCCTGGCCTGCAACCCAGGTATGTGCCCTAGACTGGGAATCGAACCACTGACCCATTGGTTCACAGACCGGCACTAAGCCACAACGGCTAGGGCTATTTTCCCTTTTTTAAGCTGATAACTTTCTTGTTTTTGTTTTATTTAGTTTCTATATTTGTATCATAAAAAATGAGCTTTGCATTCTACTCCAATCATCTAAGGAGTCTATCAATACATTCAGAGGTATTAGGTACTTTTATCAGTTTTATCTTTTTGAAAATGTTTATTGTTCACTTCTGATTTACACAGATTGTGATTTACACATGCTCTACTTCCTTAACAACCCATAGATTCCTTACGCCGTGTGTCATTTTCTTTCCTCATTGACTACTCGGTTTAGTGGAACATTCTTCGCTAACTGTTTGAGATGCTATCCATCAGAAGTGTCATTTTAGAACCTTGCATGTAGAAAATGCTTTTAATTATTTTCTCTTATCTGATTGATAGTTCAGCTAAGCCTACCATTCTAGTTTGAAATTAATTTTCTCTTACAAATTATAAGCTTTTGCTTCATTGTTTTTTATTGACCTATCTTATTTTTTTCTCTGAGAAAACTTGAATTATTTTCTGTTTTGTCTCAGTGTGCTTATTTTCTTCACTGTTTTTCTTGGTGTTGGTATAGGTCTATTTTCACCCACTGATTGAACTCGGGCATATCCATTCAAATTGAAAACTCATGGATTTTAATTCTTACCCATTTAAAAATTTATTTAAGTATACCAAAACCCATTGTATTGTTCTCACTTTCATTATAGATTTCTTGCACTCCATATTTTACCTATTGGCTCAACAGGACTGATCGTTTAGTCCACTAAATTTTTATCACCTAATTTCCAACTCTTATGTTTATTCATTTTTCCAGAAAATGCAGTTGCCTTTATCCTTCAAATCTACTATAAAGTATACATTTTGCCAATAAAATTTTGAATTTTCAAGAATTCTATTATGTATTTTGGAAATTCATTTTATGTCACAACTTGTACTTGTTGCATGGTATATTGTCTTATTTTTATAAGAATATTAATGATAACTTTCTTTCTTCCATGTATAGATTCTGTTTACTTCTAGTTACTTTATTTATTTCTTTTCTTGTGTTTTATCTTACAAGTTATCCTCAGATTCTCATAGCTGTTGAGAGTGTTTATGTTCAAGAGTAGTGCAATAAATGTTCATAGTAATCTCTAAGTGCATGAGTAGTAATTTTCAATTGTGGTTTCCCTATAGGATAACCCAAGTGGATGGACTATTTCTTTAGAAAAAAAAACCCCCTCATAACAGACCCTTAAGTCTATTCTTTGGATTTTTCTTTAAAGAAGACCCTTCCAGTATCTGTCTCAAGGGTATAGGACTAACAGATCTTTATACTGTGAGCCAAGAGAGGGATACAGATTCCAGAGATCTCAGCGTTCATCAATGTGTGTTGTAGCCCCATATTTTATGTACAACTAACAAAGTTGATATCACCCATCCTGAGACATGCTGTTTTACCTTTCCAGAGGACAAATCTCTGCTTTTCTGCAAGGAGAGCCAAGAGGCATTCACTAGACATGGTCAATTTGGCATTGCAAATACTCTTCCAACCAGTCGTCCTGATTCTTACATCTACTTTTACCTGAATGTTCACAGGTATCTTGTGCTAATTTGTAAGTCTTTTGTGGGATCAGCTCTCCCAATGTCCGCATAGAATTTTGTTCTCTTTGGTCAGCTAACTCAGTTCCAGTCCTCTGTGGACTCTCTATCTTTAAAACAAATCACTGCTTTCTCTTTGCCTCTTAGGGTTTATATCCTTTTAACAAACCATTAGCCATTATTTTATACTGTTTCAGGAGGAAAAAAGTCTACATGCATTTAATATGTCATATTTGCTAAGATATGTTCACTTACATTATTGCCCTCACCCCACCTTTTCCTGAGGAGAAGAATAAACTTTCATTACCCTGGACAATTATTCTTCATAGTTTGGTTTAGTAATTTTCGTGGTGTTTATTTTTAACAAGATTGATTTTTTAATTTTTTTATATTTCTTTTTATTTTCTCTTGTTTTAGGAAAGAAATGAAGGACAAAGATATATTTCCTATATTCTCATTAATCAAAAGAACAATTCGAACAATGCAGGAATTAACTTTTCCATTAAGTTAAATAGGACCTGCATAAGAAATCATGTGGGCCACAAGCTTTTAGGTTGATATGACTTAGTGACCTTTTTTACTTCTTCTATGTTGTTGGTATATTCAAAATGTTTTCATTCCTCCAGATTGTTTTTATAGTTAAATATTCCTACATATTAACCTCTTCATGTACATTTTCAAATATATTGGCCAAAATACATATCATATTCCTTTGAAAATTTTAAATCATCCAGTTTCTCATTCTTTCTAATTTATATATTTATACTTTCTCTTTTGGGGGGAATGTCTAATGTATTTGTCTTGTCAAAGGACTCTTCATTTGATTAACATTAAAATTCTACTGGAGAAGGCCAGGATGGGGTGATCAGAGGCTGGGTGGAAGTGGGAAAGGAGGGAGAAAGTGGGGGATATCAGTAACAATGTCAACAATAAACAAAGAGATTGGTAGATAGATAGATGGATAGATAGATAAAGTTAAAAAAATGAAAGACCTTGTTGACATTATATCACATTAACATAAAAACCTATTTTTTGTTGTGGGGAAAGGTTAAATCATTTAAGTGGGAGTATATTAGTTTGTAGATTAAGAGTGATTGTGTTTATTATAAAATATGCAAATAGTGCAAAATTTCTTAAAGTAGGTAGTGGAATATTTTGTGTATCCATGTTTCTCTAAGGGGTACAATTGAGCCTTCAGACTAAACAATTTTCCCTTGTGCAGGATGCCTGGCCCAATACAGAATGCACAGCACTTCTATCTTCTACTTTGAAAAAATGTTAGTCACATATCTGCCACTGATAAAATCAAAAATGACCTATGTTTCCAAATCACTCTAAAAGGAGTAGCCCTGAGAAACTCTCAACTCCTCTTCTCAGATTTAACGACTATCAAATAATTGAACAAGTACACAAACTATTAATGAAAGAGGAGTTCAGAGTTGGAAAGTATGAAAGTATGAAAGACTGATAATTGCACAATTGTTTATAAAATGAAAAAATGGAAATGTCTTAAATTTTCACCAATTATGCTTGGTTTAAATGCAGGTATAAATTAACACTTTATAGTCTTTTTAAAATAATGCTAAGATGGTCAATGTATTTTGAATAATATATTGGGAACTATAAATAATTAGTATAATATCATTTTTTAAAAGATCCAGATATATATACTTATGAATTGAAGTATTTAGGATATAATCTAAATTTTTATCAGTGGTTTCTAAGGAAAAGGCACATCAGATTGTGGAGAAAGGTATATTTCAATTTACATTTAATTCACTTCTGGACTGTTTGAGTTTTTATATTGACCATTTATGGATGTTATTTCCTAGAAAAAAATAAAATGAGAATACCAAGTACCAGCTTCAGCAATTGTAGTTTTCATAAATGACAATTTCCTGCCTTCATGTTGCACTAATTGGTGGCTATTAAGTAAAGAGGTAGATTCCATACTGTGCAGTGAGGATAAAGGAAGCATGCTCATCTATGTGCCCTGGCTTCCCCCGTCCCTAAGCAAGCTGGGAAGCCATGGGGCCCAAGCTTCTATGTGTGTCAGTGAAACAAAGATATTTTGCTAAAGGCCTTTTTTTTAATGGTGAAAACATTATGTTAGGTAATAAGAAAGATACATTTAATATGCTGAGGAAAACTATGGGTCAATGACAGAGATTTTCAGTTCTTTTTGAGATCACATAGAGCAGTAATACAAGGTAAGTTTCAATCAGAATAATTTCTATAAAAATAAAGGATGCTATTGATCATCTTCTTGTCCCCTGAATATTTTTCTATAACTAAAAGCAAACAATAATTTGAAAATAGCATCACAAAAGTATACAATTAAATGCTGCATTTTAGGGGTGGCTTTATGTACTGAAGGAATTCACATAGGACAGTGATCAAGGTAGCAATAGATGAGAGAAGAAAAAGACCAAACCAGTCATTGAAGGATGGCTAAAAATTATATGGCAGAATGGAGAAGAAGGAGCATTAATGGCCAAGGGAACTCAAGGCAGAAGTCATGAGGTTTGAAAAGGAGAACACATAGGAAGAACAGAAAAGAGTATTTAATGTTCTTGGGAGCTGAGCTAGAAATACTTCAAATTTCTTAAAAAATGTAGTTAAGTATGGTGGGACCATGAAATAGAGAAAGACTAAAGCAAAGAGAAGAAAAGTGAGTATATTTGTATGTTTCTGATCAAAGGATACAATGATTAAAGTCAGATTATAAATTATTCTGATTGCAAAACTAATGATAAACTGAAAGAGATAAAAGTCAGAGAAACTAACCATAGCTTCTCTCTTAAGTGAACATAACTTCATTTTAGAACTTAAAGGATTTACACATCTACATTAATTACTTTGTTTATAATTTACACAAAAGTATCTGTATATAAAAATAAGTGTAGAAAACTAAATTGCATGTTTTCTAAAAAAGTAAAATATAGGATTTCACTATATTTTAGTGAAATAGGATAGGATAGGTCAAGTAGCATTTGTCATAGGTCCCAGAAGAATGAAACCCAAGAAGTCCAAACCAAGATACATTATAATCAAATTGTCAAAAGTCAAAGACAAAGAGAGAATTTAGAAAGCAGTAAGAGAAAAATGACTTACCACATACAGGGATCCTCCCTAAGACAGTGCACTTCTCAGGAGAAACAGTGATGATCAGAAAAGAAGGACATGATATATGCAAACTGCTAAAAGAAAAAAAACTGAAGGAAAAAAATGATATCAGGCAGAACCTAGACTTCAGAAATAAAAGAGAAATAAAGACTTTCCTAGAAAAACTAAAGTTGTAAGACTTCTTCAGTACTAGAGGAATTTCAAAAGATATGCTAAATGGAGACCTTTAAGTTGAAACAAAAGGTCACTTTACCCGCAAAATGAAAGCAAAGCTTGCTGGTAAAAGTAAAACTATAGAATAATATAAAACACTATACTATAGTAACAGTGGTATATAAATCATTTTATTCTGTTGTAAGACTAAAAGACAAAAAAATAAAAATATCTATAACTAGAAAAATGTTATTCGACACAAACTATAAAAAGATGTAATTTGTGACATTAAAATCTGTGTGTAGAAAAGGGAGAGGTAAAAGAATGGAGCTTTTGTATGTAATTAAAGTTAAGTAATCTGTTTAAAATATCTTGTTATAAGATATTTTCATAAACTATATGATAATCATAAAAATATACAAAAGGAAATAAGAAATCAAAGCTTGTCATTACAAAATAATCAATGAGACACAAAATAAGTCAGCAAGAAAAAAAAGGGACAAATGCTATAAGATAAACAGAAAACAATTACCAAAATGGTAATAGTAAGTTCTTCTCTATAATCAAATACTTTAAAAGTAAATGAAATGGCCCTGGCCAGGTGGTTCAGTTGGTTGGAGCATCATTCCACAGACCAAAAGGTTGTGAGTTTGATTCCTGATCAGGGCATATACCTAGGTTGTAGGTTTGATTCTGGGTTGGAGCATGTATGGGAGGCAACTAATTGATCTCTCTTTCTCTCTCTCTCTCTCTCTCTCTCTCTCTCTCTCTAATTTCCTCTCTCTCTCACTCTCTCTACTGCCTTTTCTCTCTAAAATCAATAAACATATCCTCAGGTGAAGGTTAAAAAAAATAAATGAAATCAACTCCCCAATCAAAATACATAGAATGATGAACAGAAAAACAAAACAAATCCAAGATACAACTACATGCTGTCTGCAAGGGGCTCACTGTAGATTTAAGGATAAAATACATAAATTAAAAAGAAGGGAAAAATCATATTCTACACAAACGCTATACAAAAGAGAGGAGGGATAGTCATATTTATATCAGACAAAAATCAACTTTAAGTCAAGAATGGTCACATAAATCAAAGAATATTATATAATGATAAAAGGGTAAATTAATCAGGAAGATATAGCAATTATAAACATATATGCACTCAACATGAAAACACTCAGATATATGCATAAAACCTTGACAAAACTAAAGGAAGATATACAGTGATATAATAGGAGTAGATGACTTTAATATTCCTTTTTCAAAATATATAGAACACCTAGACAGAATAACAATAAGAAAACAGAGGCCTTAAACATACCACATACTCAGTAGACATATACAGAACGTTACATCTAACAGTTGCATAAAACTTATTCTTCTCAGGTATACAGGGACCATGCTCCAGAAGAGATCACATGTTATTTCACGAAACAACTCAACTGAAGAAGACTGACTTCATACCAATTTACTTTTCTGACCAAAATAGAATGAAACTAGAAATTAGCAGTTTCACAAATGTGTGGAAAATAAACACAAAAAAATAAAGTTAATGGGTAAAGAAAAAATCAGAGTGGAAATTAGTAAATATACTGAGAAAAACTGAAATAAAAACAACACTACCAACACCTATGAGCTGCAGCAAAAGCAATACTAAGAGGGAAACTCAAAATGATAAATCGCTACATTAAAATAAGAAAGATCTCTTATGTGAAGTGAAATAAGCCAGTTGGTGAAAGACAAATACCATATGACCACATGTATGAGAGGAATCTAATAAACAAAATAAACTAATGGGCAAAAGAGAATCAGAGGCTTAGAACCATGGAACAGACTGACAGCAGAAAGAGGGGAGGAGGAAGAAGGGGACTCTCTGAAAGAAGGTGAAAGAATCAGTCAAAGAGCATACATGGAGTGCCCAAGGACATGGGCACTGGTAGGGGGTTGACTGTGGAAGTCGGGGGCAAGCTGGGTGGAGGGGAGTAGAGGGAGGTAATTTGGAACAACTGTAAAAGCATTAAAAATAAAACATTACAAAAATATATAAAAATAATCAAACAAAAAATAAGTAAATAAAAATAAGAAAGATCTCTCAAATAATCCAAATTCATGTCTTAAGTAACTAGAACAAACTAAGTCCAAAGTTAGCAAAATGAAGGAAATAATAGAGATTAAAGCATAAATAAGTGAAATAAAGCACAGGAAAAATAACAAACTTTCAGTTAGACTAAGAAAAAAGACAAATAAAAACATAAATGAATTAATGCTATAGAAGAATACAAATAAAAAGTTGTGATACACACCAACAAATTGAATAACATAAAATAAACAGATAAATTCTTAGATACATATCACCTACCTGAATTGAATCATGAAGAAACAAAATCTGAACAACACATCTATGACTAATAAGATTATTTAATCTCTGCTGAGTATCACTAGCCATCAGAGAGATGCAAATTAAAACTTAAATGAACAGACACTTCTCCAAGGAGGACATACAGAGGGCCCAGAAACATATGAAAAGATGCTCAGCATCACTAGCCATCAGAGAGAGGCAAATTAAAACCACAATGAGATACCACTTCACACCAGTCAGAATGGCCATCATAAACAAATCAACAAACAAATGTTGGAGAGGATGTGGAGAATAGGGAACCCTAGTGCACTGTTGGTGGGAATGCACACTGGTGCAGCCACTGTGGAAAACGGTATGGAATTTCCTCAGAAAACTAAAAATCGAATTGCCTTTTGACCCAGCAATTCCATTGCTGGGATTATACCCTAAGAACCCTGAAACACCAATCCAAAAGAACCTATGCACCCCAATGTTCATAGCAGCACAATTTATAATAACCAAGTGCTGGAAGCAACCTAAGTGCCCATCAGCAAATGAGTGGACAAAAAACTATGGTATATTTACACAATGGAATTCTATGCAGCAGTAAGAAAGAAGGAGCTCCTACCCCTCATGACAGCATGGATAGAACAGGAGAGCATTATGTTAAGTGAAATAGGCCAGTTGGTGAAAGACAAATACTATATGATCTCACCTATAAGTGGAACCTAATGGACAAAACAAACAAGCAAGTAAAATACAACGAAATACATTGAAATAAGAAACAAACTGACAGTAACCAGAGAGAAGAGGGGCGAGTGATAATGGGGGGAAATAGGGGAAGGGCCATCAAGGAACATGTATAAAGGACACATGGACAAAGCCAAAGGGGGTAGATTCGAGGGTGGGAGGTGGGGATAGGTCAGGTGGGGGAGGCCTGGGAGAGTGAAAATGGAGACAACTGTACTTGAACAACAAAAAAAAAAAAGAAAAAAAAGAAAAAAAAAGAATTTCTACAACTAAATATTTAAATAAATAATAATAAACTGATTAAACATGGGCAAGGGACTTAAATAGACATTTCTCCAAAGACATACAAATGGCAATAGATATATGAAAAGATGCTCAACATCACTATTCATAAGATAAGTGCAAATCAAAACCACAGTGAGATTTCACATCACACCTGTAAGGATGCCCATAATCCGAAAACAGAATAACAAATGTTAGTGAGAATGTGAAGAATTTGGAACTTTTGAGCACTGTTGGAGGAAATGTAAAATGGTGCAGTTGTTATAGAAAACGGTATGGAGGTTCCTAAAAACTTAAAAATAGAACTAACATAAGATCCAACAATCCCACTTGTGGGCATCTATCCAAACATATGAAAGCAGTTCTGGAAGAGATGTCTGCACTTCACCGTGTGCTATATGATGCACTGCAGCATTATTTACAGTAGGCAAGAGATGGAAGAAGTCTAAATGTCGTTGACAACTGAATGGATAGAGAAAATGTAGTCCACTGGAATATCATTGAGACTTAAAGAAGAAGGAAATCCTTTTATAGTTACATGGTTTGACTTATACGAGGTATATAAATTAGTCAAACTTACAGAAACAGAAAGTAAAATGGTTGCCAGAGGCTGGCAAGAGAGGTAAATGACAGGTGCAGTTTGGGGTACAGTTTTAATGGCAGGTGCTATGCAATGGGTATAGTATAATTAAGAAAATGAATACATTAGTGAGATCTGCTGTACAAAAATGTATGTATAATTAACGATATTGTTCTGTACACCTAAAATTTTGTTAAGAGGGTAGATTTTATGCTATGTGTTTCTTACCACTATAAAAAAAATTGTGAGTACGGAGGTTACATTTTAGTGGGAAAAGACAAGGATAAAGACCCTGAAGTGAATCATGCTTGGTTTACTTCAAAAGAACAGCAAGGAAATTTGTGTGGCAGACAGGAGTGGGGGTGGGGAGTTTGGACATTTTGTAAGTGAGGTAGTTGAGGAAAGGATCCTATAGGGGCTTTTAGGCGTGGTAAGAATTTTGAATTTTATTCTGGATGTACTGGGAAGCCATTGAAAGAAAGAGTGTTTGTAAGCAGAAGAATGAAATGATCTTCCTTATATGTTAAAAAGATCATTCTACCTGCTCTACAGAGTAGAAACTAGTGGAAAGCTAGACAGAAATCATTTAAGGGGCTTATTGCACAAATCTTATGTAAGAAATAGTGGCCATAATGAGAGGTCATCAGCTTCCAGCTACTATTCTTCCAGATAGCAGGGCTCAAAGATGTTTGGACTCCTCAGGGCTTCCTCACAATTTTTACATGTCTCAAGTGAAAACATAATCCCTTCTCTTCTGTGATGTGTTAGATCTGGATCCCAGCTAGAGAGTCAGCAGCCCACTGCAGTCCGCTCTTTTGTCAGTGTCCAAGACTTCAGATGTTTTGATATTGATACATTAATATAGAGGTCAGAGGCACAGGGAAGAGGCAAAGTTCACCTCCTATGTCCACAGAAGCACCAGAAGTGTTGAGACACATCTATACAGTTTTCCTATTAGCATAAGGTTCTTGTATTTTATTAGGGAACAATCATAAGGGATATATAAAGAATTTTTCTACCTATTTTCATGACTAGTCTTCATCATAAAAAGAAGCCAAGGCATTTTTGCTTCTAATTGTTCCTTTTCACAAATTCACCACTGTCTCTAGCTGAATTATTGATGCTTTTCCTCAAACTGTGGCATAATGTTGCTCTCCATTCTAAGTTTTCAATGGCTGAGTTCTGACCCTGTTATGGCCTCATGCCTGTCTTAGCAAACAGGACAGGCTGCATTGGAGTCACTTGATCAGATGTTGTTTTCATCCACCACAATTTTTCAATAAGGAAAAACATCAACACTGTTTCTCCTGACTTTGCAAAGAATTTCAAGGGAGAGCCCCAAAAAATCTAAACAGCTGCAAAATGTTACAAACCAAGGGTCCATATGAGGTGAGAGTTAAAATGAGAAAAATGTCCACATTACTTTGGGCAATGCAACTCCAGGGAAATAGTACCTGAGAGCTAAATAATTCTAGAGGAATAAATATATATTCTGGTGTTCAGGGGGAAAATGACATCATAGAGATATTATGTCCATTAAACATACATTTGTAGACATGACAGAGGGAAAATTGTTTTTAGAGACGGGAAAAGGAGAAAAGCTCATCTTATTTGGCTAACAATTCTACTGGGTGCTTTTCACTAAAAGAGAACCATCCATATGTGTATAACGGTGAGAGTGTGAATTGCAATATTTTTCAAATTACATGAGAACCTAAAGTAAATTTCTCAGTTTCAGGTCATTGAGTAATACCTCCTTGTACAGTGTCCCTAAATTCTGTGATTTTTATGAATAATTCAGAGCAATGATTTTACCTTCTTTTTCTACTACAGCACTTGGCAAGTTTCCACTTCATTTCTGTTGTAAAGACATAGCTGAGGTGCTTAGATTGGGAATATTGTTTAGAATGTATTTTTACCAAAGTAAAAAATATTATGAAAGGGGTAACTAAGATACAGTTTATAAGGTTTTCAGTTGTGATAACTAAGACAGACTTAGCCTCGAGGAAAACTGGCCTCTTGATAACTGCTGATGGTGTGAGAGAAAGAAGACAACATTGGGCCAGACTGGGGAAGGTGGATGCAACTCACTTATAGATCTGTCACACAAAGCATAACGAATTCAAGGTTGAATGAAGCTGATATTGATACTGAAATATTTTTGATAGGTGGAGATGGTAGCAGAGAAGGATGGCCATGTGAGCAATCAATTACTTTAAAGCAAACTCCAGCTACTGAATTATGAAACCAAAAAACACTAAGCAATGTATCAGTATATCAGTGAAAAGTATTTGGGACAGCAATGTAGATCAAACAGGGGAATTGTATTAATATGTAGCCAAAGCAAAATTGTAACCATAACTAATGGGAAAACCCACTAGACTAGGTACATGAGAAATCTATGATTTATTGCACAATTTGATTCAGGATTTAAAGTAGTATTTCAAATTATGGCTTCAAGTCTGATTCAATAATCTCAAGTGCTTCCAGCCTTTGGTTTAGGGACCGGCTTAACACTGAAGGTAGCTGAACATGCAGGTGTCTGTTTTGAGCTGAAAGAAACCAGGAGAAACAAGACTCTACCCTTAGAAAACACGAGCTGGAATTAATATTCTTCCCATTTCAAATGTAAAGACCAAAGTCTCCATCAGCATCCTTACCTACCACCACCACCCTCCCAGATAATATCAAGGATTCAAAGAAAGCAGCTTTTATTGATAAAATTTTGGGTTCCCTGATTGCACAAGAAGAAAATTACTCTGTGCCTTCCTTTAGCTATCTCTTCTTCCTAGAATAAGCTTTCTCTTCCTATGTACCAATCAAAATTGTTGCAAATTTTCCAAGAAATATTCCTGGGTAACTTCTCCCATTGCAGTCATAATTAATCTCTTGCTTATTTATCCATTCAAAGGATTACATGAATAGCACTTGATTTGAATATAGCATAACATTTATAGCTATGCATCTTGCATTTCAGTAACTTCCATGTGTTGCTAATTTGTATATATTGTCAGCTCTTATACAGTTACCAGTATGGCTTTCCAAACTTAAGTCTATCTCAATCCTCCACCCTATCTTCACTCCTTCTCACGATTAGCATATTGTCAATATCTATTCATTAAATTGAACCGAATATACCAATGCTCCAAATTCCCTAATTTGCAT
This sequence comes from Desmodus rotundus, assembly GCF_022682495.2. NCBI lineage: Eukaryota > Metazoa > Chordata > Mammalia > Chiroptera > Phyllostomidae > Desmodus > Desmodus rotundus. The sequence goes on from NC_071393.1 coordinate 79,564,938, forward strand.
AAACGTCACGTGTGCATTCTCACCTAGGAGAACAGAAGATAATTTTTTGCCTGTGTGTGTATATGTGTGTGTGTATATATATACACATATATATAATTGATATATACATATAACAATTGTTATAAGATCAGCAGCCAAGCCTAATACTAGACATGCAAATCTTGCCAAAATATACATATTGAAAACAGCACATGGCAATTGCAAAAGGGACCCAATAAATGCTTTAATTTTTGCAATCCCTCCAAAATATTAAATCTTCTCCTGGTATTACATCCAAATAAAAGAGATTTTTTCCTCTTTGGAAAAAAAATAGTTTGTTACTATGTTTATTGAACTCTTATTGCACAACTGAATAGAGTCCATGTTCAAAGATTTTAAATGTTCTTATATATGATTGCTTCTCTCCCTCTCTTTCTCTTTCCCTCCCCCTCTCCCTAAAAAAATTAAAATCTTTTTAAAAAATGAAAAAAGAACTAACCATATGGGAAACCATATTTGCAAATGATACCTCAGACAGGGTTTGATCTCCAAAACATATATAGAACTCACATGATTCCACTCCAGGAAGACAACTCAATTACAAAATGGGCAAAGGACCTGAACAGACACTTCTCCAAGGAGGACATACAGAGGGCCCAGAGACATATGAAAAGATGCTCAGCATCACTAGCCATCAGAGAGATGCAAATTAAAACCACAATGAGATACCACTTCACACCAGTCAGAATGGTCATCATAAATAAATCAACAAACAAGTGGAGAAAAGGGAACCGTAGTGCACTGTTGGTGGGAATGCACACTGGTGCAGCCACTGTGGAAAACAGTAGGGAATTTCCTCAGAAAACTAAAAAATGGAACTGTCTTTGATCCAGCATGACCACTGCTGGGATTATACCCTAAGGATCCTGAACCAACAATTCAAAAGAACCTATGCACCCCAATGTTCATAGCAGCACAATTTATAATAACCAAGTGCTGGAAGCAACCTAGGTGCCCACCAGTGAATAGTGGATCAAAAAACTGTGGTACATTTCCACAATGGAATTCTATGCAGGAGAAGGAAAGAAGGAGCTCCTACCTTTCGTGACAGCATGGATGGAACCGGAGAGCATTATGCTAAGTGAAGTCAGCGAAGCAGTGACAGACAAATTCCATATGATCTCACCTATAATTGGAACCTAATCAACAAAACAAACAAGCAAGTAAAATACAACCAGATACATTGAAATAAGAAACAAACTGACAGTAACCAGAGAGAAGAGGGGCGAGTGATAATGGGGGAAAATAGGGGAAGGGCCATCAAAGAACATGTATAAAGGACATATGGACAAAGCCAAAGGGAGTAGGTTTGAGGGTGGGAGGTGGGGATGGGTGGGGTGGGGGCATGGTGAGGGGAAAATGCAGACAACTGTACTTGAACAACAATAAAAAAATAAAAAATAAAAAATCACCCAAAAACCCCAGACAAGTTCAATTTTCTTTTCACTAGTTTCTTTTTTAAAATTATATTTCAACATTTGCCATCACATTGTCACCTGTACATTAAATGTAGTGTCATCGACACTCTTCCAAACTTGAATTGAGCTAGCTGCTAATCACACCGTTCCATTAGCATTGCAACCATTATTAACCTACTTTATTTCCCTTTTATTTTTCAAATTTCTGGGTCATTGTTTACTTTCACATCAATTCCTATATGACTCACAATAATTTTATATCTAATTTTACCTAATCTGAAAATACTATTTGAATTTACACATAGGCATTTTTCCTTTGCCTTTGGAAAAATATTACTTTCATTGGGGATCATTTTTTTATTCCCTTTTAAGAATTCTTCACAATTCTTGATCAAAGCCTTGATCCTTGCAATGAGTAAAGACCTACACTATATTACTGTGTTTAATGTGTCATGGTTCCTAACTGGTTTAAACAGGAATCTCTAATTGTATACTTTGGCTAATCAATAAGTGTAGGGAGCACGTGCAATTAGTGGCATGTTTCTTCACTTATTTCTCTGATCGAGAATAGCAAATACAATAGGGTGGGGAGTGGAGAAAAGAAATTAAGTGTGGCTACATCTGCTAGTAACAATTGCAGCCACTTTGTCAAGGGTAAAGCAATTATCAATGAGCTATACAGATGGTTTGTCACCAGAATAACTGAATCAAGAGGTTTCAATTCATTGATTTTTTTCATTCCCATATGCCCGAACATCTGGGACACAAAGAAACGATAACGTGTGTGTTAATAGGCAATGCAGTGGTAATGACTTCTACCTACCAGAAGCAGTTATCCATTTTCTCTTTACTATCTAATTTTACAAGAAAATACTTTAGCTGAATTCTGATGGAAATTGAGAAAGAACTATGGCACATATAAATATTAAGGTAATACAGTAATGGCATAAAATTAAGGACAGCATGTTAGACAAATATTTTTAAGTTTGATTTGAAATAATAATACACAGCTAAAAAGTATAACATTCAAATTTTGTGTATAGCTTCTTAAATTCACATACTATCTTTTGGCCTAAAAGACAAAAAGTGGCGATAAATACTGTAGAGAATGTTGAATTGTATACCATGTTTATTCCTCTTGTGAGTCACTACCACATTCCAATAGTTCATCAGGTGTTCAGTAAGTTAACATTCAGTCTGTGAAAAGTACCACACGAATTATTATAGAAATACAGCAGGAAATACACTGTGGCTCTTCATATTCTCAAGTTTATAATTCAGTGTGGAGACTACACTACATCCTTGTGAAAATACCATAATCACGCTAATAAATTGATTTTAATATGCAAATTAACATGCTACAACTGAATACATATGTATGGCGGCCAAGATAAAGCAATGACCAATACCAGAGGGATTAATCCAGAAACAGCGTTTGCAGGAAAGTAAATTTTAAACTGAATTTGATATATTTATTTATTTAGCATTCATTTTATGTTTTCTATTTATAAAACTAATGTATTCTTATGGTAATAGATTTGCAAATTTCAAATTAGTAAGAAGAATAAAATAAATTAAGAATGTCCTATCTGAAGATAATCACTATTCAGGTTCCATTCTTTTCTTTCCATTTTATTCTCTGAAACTTCCTACATCGAAGCCACATAATATTAGATATTCAGTATTAATATCCTCTTTGTGGTCCGGCTGCCTATACAGACAGAGTTCGAGTGGCATAGATACCTCAAAAATTAAGATTAACATCAGTCAAAATAAATGTACCACATTCACAAACAAGTTCCCTTTAGCTAAGCCTGTAAGTTTTTCAAAAGTTTTGTTAAAATAAATAACTTCAAAAAATATTTTTATTGACTAATTTTCCCTGGGTATTATTTCCTTATGGTAGACTTCAAAAATTTATTATAATCAATCATAGATCATGAACGTTTTATGGTCCCTTATATCTGTAAGATTTATAAGTAATAAAAGCCATCATTTCTTTATAATTTCTTAATTCTGTATTATATCTTATTGCATTGTTCAGGATTTTCAGAAATGTGTCAAATGCTAATTATTCATTCTTAGATTTCTGATCATTTAATAGTAATAAATTTAGTAAATATAATGCAGTTTATAAACTTTACTGGCATGCTTGACATGTTAGTTAAGGAGACTGGCATTTCTATTCCCAGTAATTTTGCTTGTTTTTTTTTTAATCAGAAATCAACCTTGAATTGTTTTCAATAATTCTATGATATTTATTCCAATTTCATATTGCTTTTCTTTAACATAATGTCCATATTGAAACATAATCTTTAATGGAGTAAAAGTGAACCTACTGTAAAATATATTGTCATTCAACTAGGTTACTTGGACTCTTTCAGGTAAGCAATGAAAGGCCATTGATGGCTTATTGAGCAGGAAACTGATATGGTCACACAACCTGATGACCAGATGCAAGAGAAATGGAAAATATCATATAGGTATTGTTAGCTCCCAATGTGTCGTAGTTTGGAAACTATGATTTTCCAGATGACATATAACAGAAATCTGTACTGAGATGTGGCAATGCAAATGATGATGAAAGCATACTAAATATATTGCAAGGGCATAAAAACTGGATAGACTTGACAATTATTTATGCAAGGCATGGAAGAGTGAGGAGCCACAGATGACTATGAAGGTTATGAATGTCATGAATGGGAATAATATGGTATATAATTTTCAGCAAAATGTCTCAACCTTCAGAGTTGAGGCACACTGATAAAAAGTGTCAAAAGTAATGTAATACTAATAATAGTCTTATAATTATGAATAATTTATTCATTCATGAATTAAAGAAGATTCAAGGTTTTCCTCCAGAATAACACTGCTCACTTTCATTCCTATATTCTTTTTTCAGAGAGGAAGAGAAGTTGGAGGGTGTATTGTGAAAGCTGATACTTCTCTCTCTCCCATCCTGGTTGCAGAAAATGAGCTTAACTTTAATGACTGTAACAATTAAACATTCCTTGTCTTATTTTGCACTGTCTTCATCCACCTGTAGATGTCCCTACTGCAAAGTCAGAATTAACTTTGCTTAGAAGTCGGCCACTTTGGGGAAAGCACCAGTCTTCATTGATTTGGAGGACTGGTCTTCGCCAGGAGTTTCTGTTTTGTTTGTTGTAGTTTATGCCATAATGCAAAGGTATTTGGTTGCTTGTATGCTTCATTTGTATTTCTCACTGAGCTATGATATGTTTAGGCATGATGCAGGCAGGGCAAGATGTCAATTTTGCTTTTTCATTGCAGTTCTGGGACCAAAATTCAACAACAACAACAAAAATTTGTCCTTGACTTCAGTACTCCAGAAAATGAAAACTTTGGAGGAAAAGCTGATCTGTGGGACAAGAAAGGAAAAATGATAATGTTTACGTCATATAACACATCTAGAAGAAAGTCACTTTTCGATGGCAACTGGCTCCTGTGAGTAGATTCATACATGAAAAGATTCTCTTCCACACAACTTGCTTATGCTATTCTACCCCAGCCACACAGAATTAGTACTCCTTGCCCCTTGCACTTGACTATTTGAAGTTCCTCCTTTTGAAGTGGGACTCTCCCTTTTTCATGTTTAAAGCTCTAATACCCAGTATAAGCACAAAACCTGGTCCATTTACAAAATGGTTGGTCTTTTAGGCCAAAAGATAGTATGTAGAATTTCACTGAGGAATTTGTATTACTTTATATTTCTTTCAGAATGGACTATTAATTCATTACTATTACTGTATGTGTTTTGTAAAAACATATGTGGTTGGCAGAAAATATTTTGTGCCATAAAGTGATATGAGTACATTTTTTTAAACGAGACTATAGTTTTCTTGAAACATACTTATTCAATAAACATATCCCTTCATGAGAGCACATATTTATTTCTCATGGTACTACTAAAACCACTTTGATGAATTTTAACTACACTGATGAAATTAGAGAGTCTATAAAGCTGTAGGAGACTTACAAATACTGAAACTGTACAGTGATACATACCATGTGTCATAGCAGCTTGTAATATTACCAAGTTCACTGTAATTTTCAAACTTAATTCTCCTAAATATGATGACAGAGGAACCCTATTAGCCATAAGTCAAGTCCTCTTTTCTATTTCTTTTTAACATCAGTCACTTTTTTTTTGAAAAATTAAATTTTCACAGTTTAGCTAATCAGAATTCCAATATTGTGCATTTCATTATCCAGTCTTTCTTGCCTGAAATGATACCATATTCAACTTATTGTAATTATGTATTTGTATGTCAGTTTATTTGACCTTATTAAAATCTCAAGGAGTATTTTTCTATCCTCTAATGAAAAAGAAATGAGTACTTTGTCCTTATATGCAAAAATGATTGTTTCCTAAGTAATTTTCTTAGATAGAAAGCAAAGTAACTTTTCAGCAAAATATTTTTAAAAGATAATATATTCTAGGGGGATGAGGGTTAGGTAGAAGAGGACAAAGGGAGGATAAATAGTGATGGAAAGAAATTTGACTTGGGGTGGCAAACACAGTACTACAGACAAATGGTGTATCATAGAATTGTACACCCAACACCTATGTAAACTTATTAACCAATGTCACTCAACAAAATTCAACAAAAATTTTAAAATATAAGTTCTAGTGATCTCACCTATAAGTGGAACCTAACAACAAAACAGACAAGCAAGCAAAATATAACCAGAGACATTGAAATAAATAACAAACTGACAGCAACCATAAGGGAGGTGGGAGGGGATAATGGGGGGAAAGGGGGAAGGGTTTTTGGTAACACGCATAAAGGACACATGGACAAAACCAAAAGGAGGTAGGATCAGGGGTGGGAGGTGGGGATGGCTGGGGCTGGGGGAGGTGGTGAGGGGAAAATGGAGACAACTGTACTTGAACAACAACAAAAACAACGTGAAAAAAAGCTATAAAACTGATAAAAAATAAAAGTATTAAAAAAACAAAAAAATTAAAATATATTCTTAATATTTTCAAATGAGCATTTATCGTGATGAGATTTTTTTTAACAATAGCATGGCAGGCTTTTTAATTACGTGACTCTCTTAGGAAAAACTAAAATGATTCATCCACAGTTTTTTACTTTTGGGTACATGGGGGTCACAGGTGTCTAATTAAAACAATAAAAAGTAAACTAGAACAATTTCAAAGTCCATTAATCCTGGTGGCATTTAGGGTGTATTTTTGCTTCTGGTGTTGCATATGTATGTTTCTAAGTCATCTACAATGAGTATGTATTATGATGTAATTTTAAAGATCACTCCATTATATCAAAGTTTATATGTTTCTCATTTTATAAAGCAGGGACTTGGAAAATGTAGAGACAGCTATATGTAAAACGGATCCTCGCAAAACCCTGATTCTGGGCTAGTATGGTTTGCCTCCTTAATAAGAAAAACACAGGATTATGGCTTTGAAAGTATTTTAAGCCTGGCACATAATGAATCCATCTTTACTTTTAAAAACACAAATGAATAGAAAATATATTTTTATATATGTGGATTTTAATTTTAGGACTACATTTTGACTGCAGTCTTTTGCTTAACAAAATATATCTGTATATTTGTAAATTCTTTGCTGTGAGGCAAAGAGTAAAACTGATTAGATCTCAAATCTGTAAGTTAAAGGTTTACTTTTTGAGGAGTTATAAGTTAATATCCTGATTTGGGTTTTTCAAAAGTATAACTTCTTACATAGACTGCATTATAAAAGTGGCTCTCAAAGTATAATCTGGAACAATTAGGGGTCCCCAAACTCACGCCTCATTTCACAATAGTGCTAGAACATTCTTTTCCTTTTGCACTTTCATTCTATTACAAGTGTACGTTAGTATTTCACAGAAGCTGCGTGCATGTGACATCTGAGCAGATTGAATGCAGATATTCCTACATTCTACAAGTGCTTGAACTGAGATTCCTACCATCTTCAATTAATCCAGATATGGAAAAGATTTGGAAAAACAGCCCTGCCTGGCATGGCTCAGTGCATTGAGTGCAGGAATGCGAAGCAGAGGATCACCGGTTCGATTCCCAATCAGGGCACATGCCTGGGTTGCAGGTCAGGTTCCCCATAGGGGTTGCACAAGAAGCAACCACATATTGATATTTCTCTCTCCCTTCCCTTTTAGCTAAAAATAAATAAATAAAATCTAAAAAGAAAATATTTGCCAAAACATAAAGCAATATTAATCATTTCACTGATCTTTTTCCTTTGGAAAATGTAGTTAGTTTTCATTAAATTCTCATTTATTTTGATATGTGATAAAATTACTATGTCTATTATTAAATTAATATACAGACACTTTTAAATTCTGTTTTTATTGTTGGATATGATAAATATACTTATAACCAACATAAATGAAAGTTTAACTGTGACAGTGATTCTGACACAAAAGGTTGAGATCCCATCTACACCCTCAAGTTTAAGTGTCTGGGGTCTAAGTAATAATCACTGTGTAACAAAACTATTCATTCATTATGTTTTTAGTACTAGATCTAGACCTTTTAGTAGAACAAAAATCAACAAACTTTTTCTGTAAAGGGTCATATAGGCCAGTAAATACTTTATGATTTGGGGCCAGTCTTCGTCACACGTAGTCAATTCTGCCATTGTAGTGGGGAAGCATCTATAGGTACTATGTATGCAAGTGCATGTGGCTATGTTCAAATAGAGCTTTATTTACTAAGACACATGGTGGACCACATTTAGCCCACAGGCTGTAATTTACCAACTCTTGCCCTAACCTCAAATTTGCTTTGGAATGTGTGTGTATGTGTGTGCATGGGCAGGGGGAGGAATTAGAAGAAAATTCACATTTATTGGTGACTTCGAATGGATTAGTATCTAGTAACATCTATGTACTTTATGTAAATAGTTGTGTTTGTGAGTTTGTTATAAACAGTAATTTTTAAACCCATATTGTAGCTGAAGAAACCATGATATAAAAATGTGACACACTCTAAGTGTGTCCTAACAGAATCATGTGTTTGAACTGCAGTCCCTCCGATGGCCAGTGTGCCGAAACGCTTGCCATCATCATCAGCGTCAACACCAGTTGCGACACTTCCACACACTTTTTAGTATACAAGGTGCATAGATTTACCTCATTCCATCTCCAAACCCACACATACTCACACACACACCAAAGGAAAAAAAACAACACAAAAATAACAAAACTCTCTACCAGATAAACCAAGTATTATTGTCCTCAGTTTACAAATGAAAAGAATGAGGTTGGGATTATGTGATTTGTAGCTTGTCTGTAGAAGAGCCGTGGATCTGACCATATCTTGTTATTCCCATTCCTAAGATTCTGTTTTTACAGATCAGTGTGTAGAGTTTACCCATTTTAAGATTCCTGGGAATCAAGTATTTCTCTCTGTTTTTCATACCTAATCTTTCAACACAAAAGTTCAAAGTTATAAAATGCCCATTTTTCCAATAGAGACATACAGAATGGAACATAGAGTGGAAATGGGCACTTTATCTCCATCTCTGTGAAATAGAATTCGCGCTGAATCAATGGGAAAGCATCAAAGGTCACAGAGATGGAAGGGACCTCAGCTCAGAATTAGTAACATTTTCAATGATGTATTCTTCTTTGAAGCAAAAGGTCATAGGGCTACTAGGCCATTTGTGTGACCCAGTGTTATGGTGGATTTCATTCCTTTACACCTAGAATAAAGGAGAGTAGAAACCTGAGCATCCTACAGAGCTCAGACAATAATCTCTGAGTCTCTTAATGACCATTTGAAAAGTCCCACAATTACAAGTTGATTCATCTGTAGTGAAATTTAATGTTTTGTACAATATAAAACATCCAATGTGGATAAATATGTGCTTCAGGAAAGAATTTTCACAAATCTTTGAATTGAACTATAGTTTATACTTTTTTCTGAGTCCTGATAGTTATTCAAGAAAGGAATTCAACCAAACAGGATAACACCTAAATTGAAATAAACCAAACAGGATAAAATCTAAATTTATAATAGGCTTATAAAAATAAAAAGTTATTTGTAGCATCTTTTGTTTTAATGGGGTAATTCTTGGTGGGCTTCAGGTTGGGAGCTGGTTCAAGCCCTGAACCAAACCCTGGAGCCTGAGACAAGATGAAGAGGCTTGGAACTCCCTTTATCCCCTGGGAAGGGGAGAGGGGCTGGACACTCTATTAATGATCAATTGTGCCTATTTGATGAAGCCTCCATAAAAATCCCCGAAGTGCAAGTGGGGAGGAAAACACTCACATGTTGAAAGTGTGACACACCTCAACTGGATGCGGACAGAAACTCCTGTACCCAGGACCCTTTCAGAGATCATCCTGTGAAACTCTTTATCTATCTGTTTTTTTGGTGTCGTTCATTATATCCTCTTTAATAAACTGGTAAACGTAAGTGTTTTCATGGGCTCAGAGCCATTCTAACAAACTACCAAACCCAAGGAAGGAGTCATGGGAAACTCAATGTATAGCCTGTCAGTCAGAAGTACAGTGACAGCCTGGATTTATAATTGGTATCTGAAAAGGGGGGCAGTCTTGTAGGACTGGGCCCTTAACTTATGGGACCTGACACTATCTCTGTGCAGATATTGTCGGAACTGAATTAAATTATAGGATACTCAACTGGTGTCAGAGAAATGCCTGATGTGTGGGAAACCCGCACATTTGGTGTCAGAAGTGAAGTGTGGTAGCAATGTGAGAATACAGCAGAAACACAGAGTGTGTTTCTCCCACTTACAAGGAAAAATTAAGTTACATCTCCAGTAAAACTTTGATTCTTCAGCAATTATTGGATTGCAGAAGACTCAGCCAAAAAGAGAAAATAGAGGCCAAATTGCTTAAAGCAATGAACTTGGCAAAACACTCAGTGACCTATTATAGTGACCAACATCTCCAGGGCGGGGATGAAGCCTTGGTGATCTAGTAAGTGTTTTTCATCATAATTTTCATGCTTCTCTGATAATTGTAACATTGCTTTTTTGCTGTGTTATTCCCCCCATTCTGAGAAACTACTTCAAATTCTTGAGTGAAAGTCTGTGGAAATCAAGCTGAAAGGACTCTGAGAAGAAACGGTAAAGGCTAAGTTATTCAGCCACTACTGATTATTTTATGTAAAGCCAGACATTACTGATTTTTGACTGGCAGTCATTGTAGTATTATTAAAATTCTCAGAAAATTCAAAATGAAGACAAGTATAACTTCAGAAATTAGGGAAAGTATAAGGACAATAATCAGCAGCTGATTTCTTAAGCTAGTTTGGCCTCCACGAGTGAAATCATTCATGCAAAAGAGATCAATTTAACCAACTATTTTGCAACCATGTAATGAATCTGCCTTAAATGCATGATGACCTCAAGATGGGATGATAATTGCAAAAGGTTTCATCACATCAGAGGAAGAAATTCCAACATCAAGTTTCCTTAACACAATTTCTGCTTTAGAGGTCTTTGGTTCTCAAATTCTAGTACGTGTAAAAATTACATGCTTCAAAAATAGTGTGCTGAGGGAAGGGAAAAAGAAGCAAAGGATTACTTACTGTAGGCTCCATTTCGATGAGTCTCAAGAACAAATATAACCAATGTACATTGCAAGAATCAGAATTGTGCTTAACACAGTTGGAGTATTGAGGAGAAATGGCTACAAAGGGGCTAGAGAAACTTTCTGGGACAATGAAAATGTCCTATGTCTTGGACTAGGTGGTCATAACATAATTTATGTTACACAATCATATCTCTGTAAAGTATTATTTGAAAAAATCTACTGGCTATTGGGTTAGAAATGCAAATTCTCTGATGTAGTCCCATTTGTTTATCCTTTCCTGTATGTCCCGTGCCCTAGATGATGTTATTGGTAAAAATATTGCTGCGTGGGATATCTGAGATTTTCCTGCCTATGTTGTCCTCTAAGACTTTTACATTCTTACAACTTATATTTAAGTCTTTTATCCATCTTGAGTTTATTTTGGTATATGGTGTAAGGTGATGATCGAGTTTCATTTTTTTGCATGTAGCTGTCCAGATCTCCCAAAACCATTTATTGAAGAGGCTCTTTGTACTCCATTTCATATTCCTGCCCCCTTTGTCAAATATTAACTGACCATATTGACATGGGTTTATTTCTGGGCTCTCTATTCTGTTCCACTGGTCTGTGTCTGTTCTTATGCCAGTACCAGACGGTTTTGATTACAGTGGCCTTGTAATACAGTTTGATATCAGGTATTGATCCCTCCTATTTTGTTCTTCTTTCTCAAAATTGCTGAGGCTACTCAGGGTGGTTTATGGTTCCATATACATTTTTGAAATGTTTGTTCTATGTCTCTGAAATATGCCATTGGTATTTTGACAGGGATTGTGTTGAATCTATAGATTGCTGTGGGTAGTATGGACATTTTAATGATGTTAATTCTTCCAAACCATGAAAATAGTATATGCTTCCACTTGTTTGTGTCTTTCTTAATTTCTTTCCTCACTGTTGTGTAGTTTTCTGAGTACAGGTCTTTCACCTCCTTGGTTTTGTTTATTACTAAGTATTTCATTTTTCTTGTTGCTATAGTAAATGGGATATTTTCCCTGATTTCTGATTCTGATGTTTTATTGTTGGTGTATAAAAATGCCATCGATTTCTGAATGTTGACTTTGTGCATGAATGTTGCCATTTTTCCAAATTCATTTATTAGGTCAGGTAGCTTTTTTGGTGGATTCTATAGAGTTTTCTATGTGGACTGTAACAGCTTTGCTTCCTCTGCAAGCAATGACAGCTTTAATCCCTCGATTCCAATTTGGACATCTTTTATTTCTATTTTATTAATATGTATGTGAATTTTTTATTCTGCCACTTTTCTGAATTCTATTATTAATTATATTAAATTTTTGGTGGATTTACATACCCCATAAATTTTGCAAGTTTATGTTTTAATTTTCATTTGTTCTCAAGGTAGTCTTTGATTTCCAGTTTGATGTTTGTCTTTAACTCACTAGTTGTTTAGAAGCATGTTGTTTCATCTATACATATGTGTGATTTTTCAAGTTTTCTTCCTACAGTTGATTTCCAGTTTCATGCCATTGTGGTTAGAAAATATGCTTGATATTATCTCAATCTTCTTGAATTTTTTGAGAGTTGCTTTGTGTCCCAGCATGTGATCTGTCCTGGAAAATGTTCTGTGTGTGCTTGAGAAAAATGTGTAATCTGCAGTTTTTGGATGAAATGCTCTACGAATTGTCTACCAAGTCAAACTGGTCTAATGTGGCATTTAAGGCCATTATCTCATTAATTTTCTCTCTGGATGATCTATCCACTGAAGTAAGTGGAGTATTAAAATCCCCAATCATTATAATATTTTCATTAATACTGGATGCTCTTATATTGTATGTGTAGATATTTACAATTGTTATATCCTCTACTTGGACTGACACCTTTAAAATCATGTAGTGACCTTGTTTGTCTCTTTCAACATTCTTTGTTTTGAAGTCTGTTTTGTCTGATATGAATATCACTACCCCAGTTTTCATTTCTATTTGCATGAAATACATTTTTCCATTCCTTTAAGTTTGTGTGTCTCTTTCAATCTAAAGTGAGTTTCATGTAAGTAGCATGTAATATATATGGGTCATATTTTATTATACATTCCTCCACCCTATGCCTTTTGATTGGAGCATTTAATCCGTTTATATACAGAGTAATTATTGATATGTGTGTGTTCATTGTAATTTTGTTCATTGTTTTTTGGTTGTTTTTGTTATTCTTTGCTATTCCTTTCTTCATTTTATCTCTTTCCTTTTGATTTCTTGGTTTTCTTTAGTTTTTCATTGAATTAACTTCTATTCCTTTTTATGTATTTTTGTATGTTTTTGATTCATGATTACCATGAGATTCATATATATATATATGTGTATATATATATATATATATATATATATATATATATATAGTCCATTTTAAGCTTACAGGCATTTAAGTTCAATTGTAGTCCAAAAGCACTATATTTTACACCCCCACTTCATTCTTTATGTTTTTGATGCCATAGTTTATATCTTTTTGATTTGTATATCTCCTGATTATTCATTGTAGTTATAGTTAATATTGTTACTATTTCTTTTGACCTTTCCATTAGTTTTTCATTTTTTATTTTTTATTGTTGTTCAATTACAGTTGTCCTACTTTTACCCCATTGCTTTCCCCCGCCCCTCCCCCATACTCCCACAGTCAATCCCCACCCTGTTGTCCATGCCCATGGGTCATTTATACATGGTTAATTCATTGATTCTTCAATATTTGCCTTTTTTGTTTCCTGAGATTTTTTCTTTCCTGTATTTTCTTATTTCTGGTTATGGCCATTAATTTTTTTCATATAAAAAGATCCTTTAACATTTCTTATAACACTAGTTAGGTGGTTGTGAACTCAGTTTTTGCTTCTCTGGAAAACACTTTATCTCTCCTTTAATTCAAAATGATAACCTTACCAGGTAATGTTATCCTAAGTTGTCCTATTCTAAGTTGTAGATTCCTTTCTTTCAGTACTTTAAATGTCTCCCACCACTCCCTTGTGGCCTATAATGTTGCTTCTGAGAAATCAGCTGATAGCCTTATAGAGTTTCCCTTATATGCAACTTGGTTTTGTTTTTCTTTCTTCATTCTTCCTGCCATTAAGATTGTCTCTTTTTCCTTATTTTTGCCATTTTCATTACAGTATGTCTTGATGTGGGTCACTTTGGGTTTGGGTTGTTTGGAACTCCAATTAGGTAATCTTTGGAATTTGATTCCAAATCAAGTTTGGGTAACACTTTGAAATTTGCTGACAAAATAGATAGTACTTCCCTTTTAGATAGAGTTAGACGAGATCCTTACAGAGCATATTAGAATTTTTTTCCTTAGCTACAGGAGGAATTCTAGGTTCTTCCCTTCATATTTCTGTATTAAAATCCAGTGGATTGTTATGTTGCTGTCTTTAGTCTCCTGAGGGTAATTAAAGTGGAATAATCATTCCTGTCTCCTGTCTCTCTAATGCATGTCCTGGTCTATAGGTTCTCACAGGGGGAGCTTATGGATTTGAATCCCAATTTTGATGACTGACACCAGAGATGCTGCATTTCATGTTTTTAAGCTTCTACAGAGTAAACGGTTCAATATTCCAAAGGTTTGCCACATTTCCATGACCCCATGTCAGGGGTCATGGAAATGTGGCAAACCTTTGGAATATTGGTGAATATATGTACATACAAAAGTATTATTTTATTTTCTCAAGAGAAATGTCCATTATCTGAAAGCTAACATATTGTAGAGGAAATGTTAAAAATACAAGCTATAAAATGAGGTAAATTTTTGTCTTTTAGTATGATTTTTCAAAATCTTATCTTACTGACTTATAAAAAAGAATAATGATTTATATATATATTTAAACAAAACCAAAACAATTCCTGGATAATTTATTAAATTTTACAGATAGTTATTGAAATGTTTTTTTATTACAAACTATACACAAAACCAAAAAACTTTGTATGCAACTTAACACTAAAGATTTATCTCAGTACAGAAGTCATCTAATTCACCCTAGTTATGAAAAGATGGCTTTAAAAAGCATTATTGGAATTGAAGATGGCAGCCAAGTAGGTGGAAGTTGAGTCCAATTGCTCTTGTCCCCAACTTGAATTCTCAACTGATCTTCCAACAAATAACCTTAACAATCAATGAAATCTTAGCTGATATGAAGTTTTGAAGCCAAGGAGTACAGATAATGCTTCACAACAAAAGGAAATTTTATAAGTTGAAGGGAAAATACCCCATGCATGGCACCTGCAGCAGTGAAGAGACTAGTCAGAAATCACAGATTTGTGTTCCCTCACCTCCCAAAGCAGGGAGCCCCAGTCTCATGCAGTTAAATACCAGACCTTGGCCAGGAGTGACTTGAAGAATATACAAAGTTGGGGAGATCCAGGCTACACTCACAGCAAGCAGCACATCAATAGCCGCAGTGCCAAATGCCAACCAAGAAAGTGCTAGAGAGAGAGAGGGACTCTATCTCCTAAAACAATAAGGCTGCACCTGGGTTGGGTGGAGGCAGGCCGTGGCCGGCCATGAATGTGAAAGACTTTTGGCATTTTGGAAAGGTGGTGTGTGCAGAGAACTGGACAGTGACTCAGTACTGCAGTAGAAGTGCCACAGAGAGACTTTTTAAAAGGGGAGCCGAAGTATGCTGGGCAAGGACCCCAGCACATCTGCCCTGCCAGCAAGGCACAAGATTGAAAGCACAATTGTTGCCACAGAATGCATCTGGACAGGGAGATCAGAAAGTTGTAGAGCAAAGGGATTTTGGGGCCCTAGCCCAGCATGGCTAGCAAGCCAGGAGCTATGCAAAATGGAGAGTTTGGGACTGTTTCTGCTGCAAGGGTAGCATGCTGGGGATTAGATGGGCAAGAGTTGAACACCTGAGATTATGTACAGCCAGGCCGAACCCGCTTCTCCAGCAGAGTTCATATTTCTGGGAAGGGAAAGACATACCCTGCCCCCACCTCCTGTAAGACTATAAACATGGCATCCAATGGGGAAGCTCTGCAAAATAATCAGGACAGGCTTAAGAACCCCCTGCAAGGTGCATATCTGCAGGAGAAAGACTGGAATATAAATACCTAAAGGGCCCATTTTGTACTTCTCCCAGGGAAATGAAATACACTGGTTCCTAGAGCCCTATTCCGCTGAGACCAGCAAAGCATGGAGATAAAAAATCAAATTGTTTCAGCAAGGGGGAATCAGGGCCCTGTCCAGCCTTGGCTGGCACACAGAGCTGCCATCACACCAAGAAGGATGGAGGTGACCCTCTTACACAGATTGGTCCTTCCCTTGAAAAGGACAGTTAGTTCATCAGAAACTATACATTATTGAAAATAATCTGGGAAAGACCAAGACAGGTGGCACAAGGGCAGAGGAACACACCCACACTTTTTCCAGAAGACTGAACAGCACCTCCCAGGAGAGACCCAGGGGTCTCACCCTCCAGATTACAGTAGAAGTCCCCTCTGTAGGCAAGAGAATGTGATACATGTGATGCTGCCAGAAGTTGGATAATCCACCCCTGGACCTTGAGCTGGTAAAAAACTGGAGGCAGACCCAGAAGGAGAAGACAGAAGACAAACACCAAACTCTGCTGAGATGAAATCCACCTTATTCTTCTTCAGTAGTTGTTTTATTATTTTCTCTCACATAGCTTTTTACCATTTTTTTCTTCAATTGCATTCCAATTAATTCAGTATTTTTTATCTTTTATTTTTATTCTTTTTATTTACATTATTTTATTTTATTTTTATTTCAAATCTCACATTGTACCTTTCTCGTCTTGCTCCATTTTCCCTTCTTCCTTCCCTTTCTTATGTAAGTGTTGTTTTATTCTCCCTCCGTTCTACACCGAGTTCATATTCCTTACTCTTACTATTTCTCTTCCCTCTATCCTCTCATTTTCTTCCCTTAACTCAGCTTACAATCTTTTTCCTTTTCTTATAATATTCTTACTTTTTCCACCTTTATTAATTGTTGCTCATTTGGCATGGATATTGCAGTTATTGGTGTTTTTCTTCATTTTATTCCTATTTGTTCACTTTTTAAATTAAATCTCACAGGTTACTCTCCCCCTGTGTTACTCCATCTTGCTTTCCTCCTGCCCTTGCTTATTTGAGCTTGGAATTTTATTTTTCGCTTTCTTAGCCTGGATTCTATTCCTTACTCCTGTTATTTCTCCTCCCTCTCCCCCCTAAAAATCATTGTTCTTTCCTTTAGTCATCTCATTTTCTATTTTTTTATTTTATAATATTCTTAATACTTTTCCACCTTCATTAATCTTTGCTCATTTGCTGGGTATATTTTTGATGTGGTAGGTTTTTTTCATTGTCATTTTGTGGTTTTTTGGAGGGGTTTTTTTGTTTGTTTTTTTGTGGAGTTTTTTGCTGGCATGGGCTTAGTTATCTAGGTAGTTTTTATTCATTCTGCCAGCACTGGTACAACAGCAATAAAAACATGGTGGGGGTTGTGACTCTCAGTCAGCCAGCTGGAGGGGAGAACCTACCAATGAATGAGCCATCAATAACTAAAACCGAAGTACAACAAGAGAGCCCACATAAACTGAATACGGGCACCCTTAGAGCATCTAGCTCAGGATATAAAAGAGACTGCACCAACTGAGTCCCATAGATCCTACCACAGAAGGCCGCACCAAAGGGAGTCAAAGCAGCATAATCTGAGACACAGAAACAAACAGAGTCACCTAAAATAGGGAGACAAAGAAACAACCTGAAAGATACAGAATACCTGAATAGATTTATAACTAGTAAGGAAATTGAATCAGTAATAAAAAAATATTTCCTAACACAAGCCCTGGACCTGATGCCTTCATTGGTGAATCCTTCCAAACATTTAAAGTTGAACTAAAACCAATCCTTTTCAAACTTACCCAAAAATTGAAGTGGTAGGAACACTTCCTAGCTTGTTATGTGAGGCCATTACCTCACATTACCCTGATACCCAAGCATGACAAAGGCACTAGCAGAAAAGAAAATTACAGACCAATATCTTTTTAAGATTATTGCTATAAAATTCCTCTACAAAGTGTAATAGTAGCAAATGGAATGTGTAGCAGGCAACATTAAAGGAGTTAAGGGAAATAAAACACAAACACTGATGCAGAAAAAGGGTTTCACAAAACTCAACTTACTTTCACGATAAAAACACTCAACAACCTAGGAATAGAAGAAAACTACCTCAACATAATAAATCCAATATATGAAAAACTCATAGATATTATCATACACAGTGGTGAAAGATGGAAATTTTTTCAGTAGACTAGGAACAAAGCAAGTACACCTACTTTTGCCACTTCTATTCTACATAGTCTGAAAGTCCTAGTCATAGCATTTAGGCAAGAAAAGGAAATGAAAAGCATCCATTTTGGATAAGAACTAAATTGATCTCTGTTCATAGATTTTGTATGTAGAAAATACCAAAGATTCAGCTGCAAAAAAGCAAAACAAAACAAAACAAAAGCCTGTTAGAACTCATAAACAAATTCACCAAACCAACATGATACAAAGTCAACATAAAAATCAGTTGTATTTTTATGCACTAACAATGAACAATTTAAAAAGGAAATAAAGAAAACAATTCCATTACAATAATATCTAAAAAATTAAAAGACATAGGAATCAATTTAACAAAAGAGTTGAAAGACTGTACAGTGAAAACTACAAAACATTGCTGAAAAAAGTTAAAGAGGATAAAGTAGCTTTCACCCCATGTTCATTGATCAGAAGACTTAATATTATTAAAATGCCAATAACCCAAAATGACTTACAGATTTAATATAACCCTTATCAAAATCTCAATGACTTTTTGCAGAAATAGAAAACCCATGCTAAAATTTGTATATAATTTCATGGGACCCTAAATAGCCAAAATAATCCTGAAATAGAATAACAGAGCTGGAGGATTCACATTTCCTGTTTTCAAAATCTACTACAAATCTACAGTAATCAAAACAGTATGGTACTGGTACAAAGACAGACATAGAGACCAATGGATTAGAATATTGAGTCCAGAAATAAAACCTTCAGTATATTATCAAATGATTTTCAACAAGAATGCCAAAACACAATCTTCTCAACAAATAGTGATGGGAAAACTGGATATCCACATGCAAAAAAATTAAATTGGATCTTTACTTAACATTATATACAAAACCTAATTCAAAATAGATCCATGGCCTAAAACTTTACAACATTGGATTGGCAGTGATTTCTTGGCTATGACACCAAAGGCACAGGTAACAAGAGGAAAAACAAACAAATTCATGAAAAAAATTTTAAAAATTGTGTATCAAAAGGCACTATCAATAGAGTAAAAGGCAACTTAGGTAATAGTTGGAAATATTTGCAAATAATATATCTGGGGGTTATATTTCTAGGAGATTAATTATAAATATCATTAATTAATTATAAGACTATACAGACAACTCCTGAAACTCAAAAACAAAAAACCCATTCAAACACGGGCATAGGACTTAAACAGCAATTATCTGAAGAAATACAAATTGCCAATAAGCATGTGAAAAGATACTCAACATCCCTAATCATTAGAGAAATGGAAATCAAAACTACAATGTGATACCACTGGGATGGTGACTATTTAAAACATACAGAAAATAACAAATGTTAGCAAGGGTGTGGAAAAATTGGAATCCTTCTTGTGCACTGTTAGTGGAAATTTAACAAGGTATAGCCACTGTGGAAACAGTATGGTAGTTTCTCAAAAAAAAAAAAAGTAGAATTAACATACGATCCACCAATTTCACTTCTAGATGTATACTCAAAAGAATTCAAAGTAGGATCTCAAAACATATTTGTACAATCATATTCACAGCAGCATTGTCCACAATATCTAAAAGTGGAAGCAACTGAAGTCTCCATCAGCTAATGAATAGATAAGCAAATGTGGTGCAAGAAAGAAGGAAAGTGAAGGAAATTCCAACATATGCTACAACATGGGTGAACCCTGAGGGCATCATGCTTAGTGGAATAAGCCAGTCACAGAAAGACAAATACTATACAAATCCACGTATATGAGGTAATTATAACAGTCAAAATCATACAGAGAAAGTGGAATGGTAGTTGCTAGGGGCTATAGGTAAGAAAGACTAGGGAGTTACTGTTTAAATGGGTGCAGAGTTTCAGTGGGCAGATGAAAAGAGTTCTTGAAATGCATGCTGGTGATACTGGCACAATAATATGAATGTACCTAATACCATTGAACTGTACACTTAAAAATGGTTAAGAATATAGCCCTGGCTGGTGTAGCTCAGTGGACTGAGCACTGTGAACCAAAGGGTCTCTAGTTCGATTCCCAGTCAGGGCACATGCCTGGGTTACAGCCCAGGTCCCCAGTGGGGGTCATGTGAGAGGCAACCACACACTGATGTTTCTGTCCCTCTCTTTCTCTCTCCCTTCCCCTCTGTCTAAAAATAAATAAAATCTTTAAAAATAAAACTTATTAAAAAATTGTTAAGAAAATAAATTTCATTACATGTATTTTAACCACAATTTTTAATTGAAAAACAGGAAAAAAAAGACTGTAAGACCCCTGAGAATTGTGCTCTGATAATATCTGGAAGACCTAGATATGTGGAAACTTCCAATTAGACATGCAAGTAAATTGATATGTAAGTTACAAATAAAGTATTTCATTTACTTTTCATTTTAAAGCATAGAGTACTTCATCATATGAAACTTGCATTAAAATTGTTGTATGTACTATTCATATTTACACTATGCTTAAAATTTCAGACTACTCTTTATTTAAAGGAATAAAAATGTACTACAGATACAGCTAAACCCACCCCCTAGATCCATTTCCCTCCTTTCCTTCTCTAAGGGAACAGTCATCCTGAAGATGGGAAACGATTTTTATTCAGGTTTTTGCAGTTTTACTTACATACGTAGGTATCTTGAAACAATACATTTGTTGTGGGGTTTCTATTTACATATATAGCATTTCACTTTTTGAAACGTTTTTCACTCAACATTATGTGTTTGAGTTTTATCTGTATGAATAAAATAAGGGGAGGAGCCCATCTGAGGGCAACCTGTCACCGCCAGAGCCCGCGGGAGGAGGAGACCACGACTGAGTGCTCAGAACCCACATGCCCAGACTGGGAGTGGTGGGGAGAGGCCCTCCAGGGCAAAGAGCAAGAGGAGTCCAAATGCGCCCCCCAACACACACACACACACACACACACACACACACACACACACACACACCCTACCACGTCACTGTCCTGGCCCCCGTGGCCTCGGCTTCCATGGTGCACAGCTCATACTGAAGACAGGAGTGCTGCAGATGCGGGGACCAAGGAGTTGCTGGGCGGGAAGATGACATTGATGTCGCGGAAGATATGCACTCGGTGTCCACAGAGAAAAGGCTGCACGCCAGGTTCCCGGAGCACCACAGGTGTAGAAGGCACAAAGAGGACACACGTGCACCTGGCCAAGAGCTCCACCCATAACACGCCCTCCAACCAGGCCGGCCTCTGGCTACAAGGTCATGCCCCGCCCCAAGAAAAAAATACCTAAAATAGCTAGTTAAATCACTTTGATTTCAATGTAATATTTAGTTAATTAAATACAATGTATTGCAAAGCCAAATGTTTGCATTTTTCTATGAAAACATTGCTGAAGAGAAGAAATCCTACAACATGTTTACATGTGCAAATTTTTTCTACAAAGAAACCAAGATGAAAAGTTAATAGATCATGGAGTATGCTCATTTTTAACTTTAGGAAGTTGTTCCTCAAAGAGATTATGAAAAGCCATTCTTTGTTTACAAAATGCTAATGTAATGCATAATGAAGGAAAGGAACAACGTCCTTTAGGAAGAAAATGTTTACAGTCAGATAGGTCAGACCCCTTTATTTTGAAATATCTCACCCCTTATTTTCTTGTCAGATAATTTCGATATCCAAAAACTGGTTAAGATAGTCAAACACCTCAGTTAAAATGCATTTGGTGCACTGCTAAAAGCCTTTCTAATGGCATGAGAGAGGGAATACACTACTGAGGGAAGAAACACTGATTTTAGAGTATATGTTCATTAGGGAAATTAAATGAAGATTAAGCAAATTATATACATAATGAGAGGGAAAAGACATTATGGTCTTTGACGAAACTGTCAATTTTTGACCCCATTTATTTACAAGTCTAAAAGTAGTGTAGTATGTGGCATAGTTTGTAATGTGATAGCTTTTTGGGTTATTAGCTAACAAGTAAAGTAAGAAGTAAAATAACAATCATTAAGCAAATGCCAAACTTCTTAACCTTACCTTGAATTTTAAGCCTACGTGATTACGTGGTAAAAACAGTGGGTCAAAGTTACCTTCACTGAGTTTAGGAAGCAGGATGGCAAGGCATGTTTATTAGAAGCAATATTTCACTTACCTTTGGTTTTCCAAAATTCTGTAACATAAACAATTTACATATTCTAAGTCAAGCTTCATTTACTGCTTGAACGATCTATAAACATGTAACTTTCTCTTTTATCTTTTCCTTCTTTCCTTGTCTTTCTTATTTTTAAATGCAGTTGCAGATGTAATATTTCTTTCAAGATATACAAGGGGGCACAAAAAAACTCAGAATTTATTTATAAAATTGTGTATTTACTCTTACATGTTTAAACCTTAGTCACTTTCAAAGTACTCTCCATTTGAAGTAATACACCTAAAGAGATATTTTTTCCAGTGCTCAAAAACAGTTTCTGAACTCATCGATTTTGATGTTTATGCCTTCTAGTGTTTCTGCTGTTTTTTCTTTTATCATCTCTTCCACATCGGCAAAATATTTAGCTTTTAGGACTTTTTTAATTGGGGAAACAACAAAAAAAACTGTTGTGGGATGTGAGAGCTAGTGAACAGGGAGGGTGGGGCATAGGGGTCATGCTGTTTTTGGTCAAAAACTGCTAACACTCAGTGCAGTGTGGGCAGGTGCACTCATAGCTCATAAATCACCCATCACGAAACAGGTAAACACATTAGAGTTTTTTTTTTTTAAATCACTGAAACCAAATACAGCCTCTCACAACAATGCCAGTTGGTACACTGATACAGATGGGTTCCTAGAACACTCACCTAGTGGAAGAAGCCTGTACTACAAGGGGCCCGCTCTCCAGAAGATTATTCTGGATTTTAGGGGGGTTCCCTCATAAAGTAAGTACAGCAGAAGAAAGGCCTGCTTGAGTGTGGTTGGTACGGTAATAATATGGGTATAATAATTTATAGTTTTAATTTGAATATTTTAACTAAAATGTCATATGGTGTGCTTGAGTGTGATATTGTTATGTTATAGAATTACATGCTTGTGATTTTGTAATAATAAAGGGGTGTTATTTGTGCCAGACCCTTGTGTGTGTGTGTCTGTGTGTATATTCAAGCTACACTTTATTCTAGTAAATAAAACAAACCTCAACAAATTTTAAAAGATTCAAATTATATAAAGTTATGTTCCATGAAGTTATTAAATGAACATTGTGAGCAAAACAATGTGAAAAAAAATTCCCTACATATTTGGAATTTGAAAACACACTTCTAAATTATCCATGAGTAAAAGAGAAAGTCTCAAGGAAGTTTAAAAATATTTTGAACTAAATAAAGATGAAAATACAGCATACTAAAAATTTTGGAACACAGCTAAAGCCGTGTTTAAAGGGAAATAACTTAAATGCTCATTGAAAGATACAAAATCTGTAACCTTACATTCCACCTTAGGACACTTGAGAAAGAAGATGAAACCAAATCTTTTTTAAAAAGGAGAAATTGAAACAAAAATAACAAAGAAATTCAATGAAACCAAAGACTGGATCTTGAGAAATATAAGTGAAATTGATCAACCTCTATCCAGCTAATGAGAGAGAGGACACAAATGACAAGTAGTAGGAATGGAAGTAGGGACATCCTATTCCTCCCATGGAAATCAAATGGGAAATAAAGAAACACTATAAATAACACTATGCCAATAAATTTTACAACTTAGTTAAAATGGACCAATTCTTTGAAAAACACAAACTACCAAAACTCATGTTAAAAGAAATAAATAATATTAAGTAGTTCTGTATTTAAAGAAATTGACTTTATAGTTAAAATCTACCAAAACAAATCTGAATATCCAAATAATTTCACTAACAAATTATACAAAGATTTAGAATATAATATGAATTCTTCAAGTCTCCTCCAGAAAATACAAGAAAAATAAATACTTTGGAATTCATCTTATGAGGCCAATAATTCCACTGTACCAAACCAAAGACATTATAAGAAAAGAAAATATCAAATATAACAATATATAAAAAGAATAATACATCACGGATAAAGATAACATATCAAGTGGGATTCATTTCAAGAATACATCTTGTTCAGCATTGAAAAATCAATACATGTAATTTGTCATATTAGACCAAGAAAAAACAAATGATCATATCCATAGATGCAAAAATGCTGATAAAATAGTGCCAAATTCAACATCCATTCATAATAAAACCCCCAGTAAACTATAAATAGAAGAAAACGTCCTTTGAGTAATAAAGGGCATTGCAAAAAAAATATCATAGATCTATGATTCATCTGGAGTTAATTTGTATTTAAAGTCTAAAATATGTGTTAAATTTATTTTTGCATTTTGCATGTGGAGATATCCAATTGTTCTAACACCATTTGTTTAAAAGTCAACCATTTCTTAGGGGGGCCAGTGGCGCAATGGATAACACGTCTGACTATGGATCAGGAGATTGTAGGTAAAAGTCAACCATTTCTGTGTTGAATGGTCTTTGCAATTTTGACAAAAAGAAGCTCACCCTAAGCCATGGCCAGGTAGGTCAGTTGGTTAGAACATTGTTCAGATACACAAAGGTTGCAGGTTCGATCACTGGTCAGGGCAAATATAAGAATCAACCAATGAATGCCTAAAGAAGTGGAACAACAAGTAGACGTTTCTGTCTCTCTCTCTGTCTCCCTTCCTCTCTCTCTCTGAAGTCAGTAAGTAAGTAAGTAAGTAAATAAATAAATAAATAAATAGACCATGTAATTGTGGGACTATTTCTGGCCTGTATAAGTTGTTCCATTAATCTATGAATTATATCCTCTCATCAATCCTATACTGTCTCAGTTATTAAAATGTGATTAATCTTTACATTGAGTAACTGAAGTCCTCCAACTTCATACCTTTTTTCAGAATTGTTATGTTTACTCTCACTTCCTTCCTGTTACATATACATTTCAGAATCATCTCGTCAATATCTATAAAAATATTTTGGGGGATTTTCATTGAGATTCAATTAATATAGTTTAAATTTGAAAAAATGGCATCTTAATTTTCATCTTTCAGCTCATGAACACAGACTCTCCTGTCGTGGCATATGTAGTAGAAGTTTGATTTCTCCTATCAGAGTTTTGTAGTAATAACAATCTTTGTACTAACCAACCATGTAACAGCCCAAATGCCTATGAAGAGGTGAATAAGTAAATAAATTTTAGTTTCTATACCATTGAATACTAGTCATAACAAAAAGAATAAACTAATGATACATATGACAATAAATCTGAATTTTAAAAATAAGTATGCTAAATGAAAGAAGTCAGTCAAAAAATAGTATGTTTTATATGGTGTTATTTATTTAGATTTCTAGAAAGTGTAAGCTAGTCTATAGTGGCAGATCAATGGTGGCCAGTACATGGGGTGTGGGCAGACAGACAGGAATAGAATGGAGCGTTTGCAAAGGTACAGAGGTAAACTCTCAGGGCTGATGAATAGGCTCACTCTCCTGATTATGGTGGTGATTATATGGGTGTACACAGGCACCGATCAAACTGTGGAATTTAACTACTTGGAGCTTATTCTATGGACATGATAACTCAATGAATTTTGCTCATTTTAGTATCGCTAAGCTTCATTCTGGATGTTTGACAATATACTAATAACTACTATGTCTCTTACCCCATATTTCCCCCCCAAAAAAGGAATGTGGCAACCTTATGTAGATATCAATCTATGTGGAACTCTGATAACTCTATCAGGCTAGTTCTCACTCTAACATCTTTCTTTTCTAAATATATTATAATATCAAAGTAACCACATAATCACACATTTATAATTAAACACTCATCTAAGTTAAAAGGATATTTTCCCTTGGAAGTCAAAATTGTAATAATATATTGCATTAGGCAATCACAACCTGGAAGAATGGATGGTGTCCCATTCAGAGTGGTTCCTCTGGACATTATAATGGCACTGTCACATTCATCACAGCATATAACAGACATGACATTTAAGTACAATGGAAAGGTCATTAATGTAGAAAGGTTTTAAAACTGTCATCATATTCATTACAGTTGATACCAGTATTTTACATAAAAATTGCCTGCTGTAAGGATAAGCTATCTGAGATCAGATCTTTGAAGAAAATCAAATCAGATTCATGATTGCTAGGTGACATAGCTGTTAAAAGGACAGACACAAATATATATGAATAGGAGCTTGATACATTGAAGGCAGAAATGTCAAGAGAAAAAAAATTTAAGAAATAGGCTGATCCTTTGGCTAGAAGCTGAAATACAATGGAGCCCTGTTTTTTGAAATAGACCTGAGGATTATTATTTTTTGTCTATGGTGGAAAAATATTCATCAACATGTTCATATACTGTGGGCTCAGCCAAGTAATTCAATCCAAGTAAACTCACCTTTGTTCTCTTCTTTCTTAAATCTTGACATAGAAAATGTTACTAGAAATTTGTTTAAACTCAGTCTCGCAGTAGTAGGCTTCAAAATCAACATTAAGTTTTTCTTTCAATATTCTGATATTAAGCCATTTACTCTGATAGAGACCCAATATCAATAGATTAGTGGACAATGCACTTCAATTTGTAATAATAAGGATGCTATCAGGAGGACTTATGTTTAATACTAAACTGTAGGCATCTGTTTCCTCTGAGGCTACTACATTTCATATACTTAAAAAAGGGTAGACATTTTATTGAAAGAAGAAAATTTTGTCCAATGGGTTATCATGATAGGATTTTAATGAATTTATGAAAGGGCTGTGAAACAATCTGGTAATTATTGGGTCTTCCTATCACCTACTTGAAACTCCATTCATACCTATTTTGTGATCAGCATTACTTACCAGGATGGAGACACAATCCTATGAAGACCACAAAGATCATCACTTAGCTAGAACCTGAATGAATAACACGTGAAGAAGGAATTATAATAAAATTGCAGAGAAGAGTGTGCTAAGAAAGCGTTCTTGCCTTGAAGAACAATGAGGATGGATTTAAGAAGGTTCAAAAATGGTCCAAAGACATTCCTTCTTTCACTAACATCTTATTCTTTACTAAGGATGCTGATGGGGTGGCTCACAGAGTGGCCCCGCTATTTTCTGTACACATAGTACCTACCACCCCTGTACCTTTCTCTAATCCTGAGGTCATTTATGTTGTATATGTGGACATACACTTAATCACATGAAAGTCTGTTTTTATACACCATAGTCATTCAAGCCACAAAGAGCATCAAATTGTTCATCACTGAGGGAAAAGACCGTAGGTATATTTTTTCTTTTTTCTACTTTACTCCATATTCAGAATATTTCAAATGAGCTTATATTCATTTTTTCAAAGAGGAAAAGTTAAAATAAACTTGAAAATAGTAACTCATAGTAAACATCTGGAACTAAATCTGGCAGAGTAGCTAATTAAAGGGAAATTTTTAAACAGACATTATGCATCTTCCATATGACAATTTGGTAACATAATTGAGCAAAATAAGAGGAACGACCTGCCACCTGACTGACTGATGCAGTCTCCCAGTAAAACATCTTCAATTTAGGTCTCTGTTTCATAATTCATTATTTAATGTAAATAACAGCCTTCTTACTTCACAGTCCTTTGAAAGGAGAAGAAAACCTTTATCTCAGGTAGCAACATTGTTGCAGAGTATCTGCGTGGCCTCTGTGGTTAGTCCTGGGAAGAGCCACACGAGCCAGCTGGGATTAGTCCAAGACAGTGCACGGAAATGACAGTAGAGTCCCCTTGATGGGTCTAGTTCGTGATACCCTTTCTCTTACTTCTGATTCGGGGTCTGTAAACTGTTTTAAGTATATGCTGCTTTGGAAATGTAATTGGAAATACTCCACCCAAACCATTTTTAAATTGACCTTTTAGGTTAGGAAATTTCAGTGGGCCATTTATTAATAATTTCTGATCTTATTAGGATTACACAATCCTTAGACTCATGTGGTCATTAAAGGTCCCAAATAAATGATGAGTTCTTTGATATTTTGAGTTCTATATTATGAGTTCTTTGATGAGTTCTTTATATTTTTTATAAATTACTTTGTAGACATCATTATTTTTATTCTGATCATGAAATATGATGTAACTTTTGTTCTATATTAATTAATGTTTAGTTCATAATATGAACAGTTAGATTTTTCACACGTGTATGTGTGTGCTTGTATCTTCTGGGATAATGGGTTATACATAATTGTGTGAGTTCATTTCCTTTTAATTCTCATATTACTATTCCTTAATGCCCATTTAAACTATGATCTCTAACTGATTAAGTGTTATTGAAACTTCAAATGATGCCCACATTTGTTAAGAATGAAATTTCCTTTGATTTGTTCAATAAAAATACTTTCTAAAAATGTAACAAAAAATACAACTCCTGCCTTCTACATTCAGCTAAAAATTTTATTAGCTCTTAGCCATTTGCAAATGTATTCTACAAAAGCTGAAAATACTTACAAATTTTAAAAAAGGAAAGAAAGAACACACCTGTTTTGGACCCAATTATGAGTTGCAGAGAGCCATCATTCCTAATTACTAAATAGCTACAGAGTGCTCATTTAAGTCAAATCAACTACACTTGAAAAATGAACTTGGAATTTAAATATTATAATCATTTACAGTTCATTCTGCTTCTGCACACAAAAATAAGGCTCAATTCAAAAGCAAGTCTACAGTAGGACATGAGCTTTGCAATCTCACTAGGTGTTTTTAACACAGATGACATCAAATTTTGAAAATCTGAATGAAAGGCATTTTTTTCCTTATGCACATTCTGTAAATTAATCTTAATCTTGATAGCTTCCTTTCCCACTACTACAAGAAAACATAACCTATAATAATTCTAAACATATTTTAATGTTACCATTTAAATATTCTAGAAAACTGTAATATGAAATCAAATTTAAGAAATTTCCAGACATAAAATAAATACCTTTAATGTGTCAGAATGGGTATAATTAGATCTCAATGACTGAAACAATGAGTATCTACTACTCACATATCAGTAGAATCAATGACCCAAAGAACTCCAGTGATAGTTTCTCGGGTAAAATTACTGAGGCTACATGACTCTCGGACCTCAGATGCAGTTAATATTCTCCTAAGAAAGACTAACGTCCCCCAACATCAATCATTACTTTGCAGGCATATTGCAGTTCCCCCAATATGGACAGTTTTCGTCTTCATTTAGAAAGAGAGAGCATTTCGGTCATGACATAGATCATTAAAATATGCATATTATAATTACATCTTTCTTCAAAAAGGCATTTAACTATGCTTGAAACAATATGTGCTGTGTAGGAATTTTAATTAAAAAAACCATAAAAACAATGGCCACTTCTTTTTGTAACTTGGTTTTGTTAAACAAGGCTGCTCCTTTAAGTTATTTTAAACATATTTTTCGTTTTTGTTTTCATTTCCAGTTATAATGAGATCACAAATAACATTGTAGATAATAACAAATTTTCTTCCTCTAAAAGCCACCTGCTGCAACACATTTGCTCACAAAAGCACAAAGTGCAGGATTGATTTACAGGGACTATGACAACATAGATGGCAAAGTTTAGCATTCCCTGAAGATTCCATGTGCACATAACAATTTACAATCAGTCAAGTGTATCTTAAATTAAAGCATGGGCTGCATCGATAACGAAAACATAAGTCTCTGTGTTATTTTCTTTTCAGTTTGCATGGTCTCATTTTCTGAAATGTTCCATGTAAGTAGGGACACTTTTGAGTTCACAAAGAAAGGAATGGAATTCTCAGGCCTGTTGGGAATCAAGATGATCATAGGAAACCTCACTAATCCTCGATTGGGGTGGGAAAACAAAATTCCACCATTTTATTCCTGATGTATAGATCTGGGAGGGAGTAGCTTAGTGTATATAATTTATTATCCAGCTTTTGTTCTAATGGTAAAGAAATAGTCAAACACAGACTTTGGAATTGGCAGAAATGTATTTGAGCTCTGGCTTTGCCACTAAATGAAGTGTGTGACTTTGGACAAGTCACTAACATCTTTAGATCACAGTGTTATTTCCCACTAGAATAGGGATAAAAAATTTATTAAATTCTTATAATACAGATCTTGGCTTCTGTAATTAATGATAGCTAAAATCTGGAAACAGCCCAAGTGCCCATCAGTAGATAAATGGATCAAAAAGTTGTGGTACATTTACACAATGGAATACAGGGCAGCAGTAAAAACAAAGGAAATCTTACCTTTTGCTACAGCGTGGGTAGACCTGGAGAGTATTGTGCTAAGTGAAATAATCCAGTCAGTGAAAGATGTACATATACCATATGTTCTCACTTATATGTGGAATCTAATTAACAAAATAAACTGACAAACAAAATAGAAACAGAGGCATGGATATGCGAAACACACTGACAGCTGTCGGAGGGGGCAGGGAAGACTGGTTGTAAGAAGGTGAAGGGACTAGCCAAAGAACATATTATGCATGGCCCATGGACACAGACAACAGATGGCCAGAGAGAGGGGCAAACAGGAGCTGGGTGGAGTTGGGCAAAGGGGGAAAATGTGTGGACAACTGTAATCGTATAAACAATAAAAAAAGAAAAAATTCTGATGCGTTGATGAAACGGTACATGTAAAGAAATTAGTAGCTGACACACAATAATCAATAAGTTGTACTATTATTATTACTTTTGAGAGTCAGCTTTATGACAACAAAAATCATTGGTGAGTTTTCACAATGTATGGGGTAGCATAACTGTAAAAACTAGAATATTTCATCATCCTAAAAAGTTCCCACGTAGAGTCATAAACATTTAAGACTTGAAGAAAAGTTTGTGGCATCTATTGGTAGTTCAATTCCCTTATTTTATAGATGAAGAAACCAAGGTCCCACGTGGTGCAAACAATTATCCATGCTCACTTACTTTAGCAGTGTTAAAGTCGGTTAAATATCTCACATCTCCTTCCTCTGGACTCAGTTCCTGGCTGCTTTACACACCGGCTCCAAGGAACCGTGAGGTTCCAGGGAAGGCCCCTTACTGTAAAAAGCTATCCAAAGAAAGGCAGCCACACAGAGGGCCAGTACCAGGGAACAACACCTCGTGCCCTCATTTGGAATGCAAACACTAGAAAGATTACCTGCTCTTGTAGTTTGGAAGCCCCTAAACATTGCTCTATTTTTGGAGTCCACAATTTTCAATAGTGTATACCAAGGGTAACTAATATGTACATTAGGCAAACAAACTATGAGATTTGTGGGGGGTGAGTGTGCTATAGGAAAAGAACATTGTATTAGAAAAACAAGAAAGACTTCACACATCATAGTCACACAAATCATAAATTTTTTATCAAATTCTTTGTTGTTCTTAATAGAATTTGTTGATTCTTTCTTGGGAGAAATGTTGCCTTATCTGATGCCAAGACATGGTCCCTGAATCCTAGTCCCAATGGGGTTTTTTAAGTGTTATAGAGTACGTTGGTTAGGATCGCAGGATTTCAGCACGCTGGTTATTCTGAGATAAAAGGACCTCATACTTTCTACCATCTTCCCTTCATCAAAAGCCTGGGTGAAAGACCTGATGTTTACACATGGTAGATAAGATAGTGGCTTTATAACATTTTATTTTTCTTCCCTAAAATAATTTTGAAAAACTATACATTACCTTGTATATTTTAAGTTGACTTCCAAAATTTTCCATACTTTTAATGATAAGTAGTTTCAAAATGGTATGACTTGGTGTTTTTAAAATTATTAACATTTAAAACAAAATATTAGAGCACTATTTCAAATGTTTCCAATGAAATCTGATTATCATTGTGATTTGATGCCCACCATCTTCCATTAAAAGAAGAAAATAACAAGTTATTCTTCAAAAATTTGCCATAATTTTTTGCTTTGTTCTTATATTTCCATTTCATCTCCCCATATAATCTTGTCCTTATATGATCAATTTAATGTATGAAAATCTTTTCTAGATAATCCTATAATACTCAATTGCAGCAAATACATAAAACAAATATTTTTGTTTGTAATTTTCTATGACCATCTAAATTGACCAAGGCAAAATAAATTTGTTACAAATCTTAATAATCATTAAGGACAGTAAGTAAAATGTTATTAGGAATGCATTTCTTAATGAAATAGATGATGGATGCTCTTCCTTGTTTCAATTACTTTGTGTACTTTCTTTAAAATGAAACAAAGTTCAGGATCAATTTTATTCCTGTTTTTTATAAACATATTTATTTGTATAACTTATTCTCATATAAATAAATAAATGGGAATGAAAAGAGTTTTGTTATGACAATAAAACTCAATTCATTTAACTCCTTTCAATTTATAAGACAAAAATAACGTATTGATCTCTCATTAAAAATATCTGTAATGATGTAATTACTAAATTAGTTATTCATTCAATTTTACTGAAAGCAAAGAATTAGAAACCATCCAATTGGCAAAAGAAATTAGTTCCCACTCATTGGTATCATTTAAATTATTCCTTTGATTGGGCCTGCATCTGGAGATAATGCGCCATATAAAGATCCCCTTGTGTGAAGTCTATGACTTTCTTTTGCAAAGTGAAAGAAAAGCAATTGCAAAAGAGGATTAAAAAAGAGGAATAACAGGAATCTTCTAGTATGATACATTGGTCACTAGTAAATTGTCAAGCACATCAAATCTAGGAAACTACATGTATGGCAGTTAAAGATTTAAAAATGGGTTTTCTTAATACTCTTCCTGCCTGAGTGCCTGGTGGGAAGTCTTAATGGGCCCCCAGGGAAAATCATATTCTAGCATAGACACCACAATCTAGCTATGTAGCTGGGGAGGCCAAAATTTGGTCTCATGAAAATTACTATCCTTTGGGAAACTGGTAGTTCATCTGGTTTAATATTAAATTATTATGTACAACTTTCAAAGATTGTCAGATAAGCAAGAGTTTACTCTAACATATGTTTCATTTACAGAGTGTGTGTTTTTCTCGACCGTAATACTATATCTCTGCATGGTAGCAAACAGCTATTGGTCTCTGATTGCAGCAGCTACCAGAACTACGGACAGGACTCACAGCAACAAAAGTAACCAGAGTTGGAATGGCAAGGGTAAAGAGACCTCATTGCCTTGCTTCTACATTCCACCAAATTTGAAAGAAAACAATTCTGCAACATTTGTCTAATTTACATGGGCATCAAGTTGGGAAGAAATAGTTTTGGGGATTATCCTTCCTTAAAGACATATCATAATTTATTGTTTAAAAATTATGTGTTTAGCACTCATAAACCCTGGGTAGAATCTTGAGCCCATTATGGAATACCAAATCAATGAGTTCTCAAATTCCAAGATCTAGATCATGATGCATTAAAAAAAAATGACTAGATATACCAGATTAAAAGTCCATTCACAGTTATAGTGTTTTAGGTAACATGCTTTCGGACCATGCTAATTTGAGTCTCTCATTATACAGTTTTTACTGCATTAACACATACCTAAGTAGTAGTAGTATTTTTTTTGCTTTTTAAAGCATATTGTATTGATTATGCTATTACAGGTGTCCTAATTTTTCTCCCTCTGACCCCTCCACCCAGTACCTCCTTCCTTCCAGCAATCCCCCCTTCGTTCATGTCCATGGGTTGTGCATATAAGTTCTTTGGCTTCTCCATTTCCCACACTACTTATAATGTCCCCCTGTCTATTTTGTATCTACCAAATTATGCTTCTTATTCCCTGTACCTTTTCCCCCATTTTTCCCCTTCCCCCTCCCAGCTGATAATGCTCCAAATGATCTCCATTTCTGCAATTCTGTTCTTGTTCTAATTGTTTGCTTAGTTTGTTTTTGTCTTTGTTGTTTTTTTAGGTTCAGTTGTTGATAGTTGTTTGTTGTTATTTTATTTTTATTTTTTAATGTCATTTTAATATTCAGATTTTTAACCTTTTTCTTAAATAAGTCACTTTAACATTTCATATAATAATGACTTAGTGATGATGTATTCCTTTAGCTTTACCATGTCTGGGAAGCATTTTATCTGCTCTTCAATTCTAAATGATAGTTTTGCTGGATAGAGTAATCTTGGTTGTATGTCCTTGCTTGTCATTATTTTGAATACTTCTTTCTAGTCCCCTCTTGCCTGCAAAATTTCTTTTGAGAAATCAGCTGATAGTCTTATGGGAACTTCTTTGTAGGTAACTCTCTGTTTTTCTGTTGACACTTTTAAGACTCTCTCCTTATCTTTAACCTTTGGTATTTTAATTATGATGTGCCTTGGTGTGGTCCTCTTGGGCCCAACTTGTTTGGGTCTCTCTGTGCTTTCTGAACTTATATGTCTATTTCCTTTGTCAAATTAGGGAAGTTTTCTTTCATTATCTTTTCAAATAAGTTTTCAATTTCTTGCTCTTCCTCTTCTCCTTCTGGCACCCCTATGATTCAGATGTTTGCACTTTTGGAGATGTCCTAGAGTCTTATACTCCTCATTTTTTAAAATTCTTATTTCTTCATTCTGTTCTGGTTAAATATTTATTTCTTCCTTATGTTCCAAATCATTGATTTGAATCCCAGCTTCTTTGCCTTCACTATTGGTCCCTGTGAATGTTTTTTTTTTTTAATTTCACTTAGTGTAACCTTCATTTCCTCCTTTATATTTTTGCCATACTCAATAAGTTCTCTGAGCATCCTGATCACCAGTGTCTTGTACTCTACATCTGATAGGTTGGCTATCTCCATTTTGCTTAGTTCTTTTTCTGGGGTTTTGTTCTGTTATTTCATTTAGACCGTAGTTCTTTGTCTCCTCAATTTGGCAGCCTCCCTGTGTTTGTTTCTGTGTATTAGATAGAGCTACTTTGACTCCCTGCCTTGGTGCACCTTTTAAGTTGTATGGGGTGTTGCCTTAGGCATTGGCCAGAGTGGGGCAACCCGCTTTATCTCTTTGTGGATCTGTGTTGGGTGTAAGGGTCAGAGAGGGGACAATGCTACTGCCTGGCTCCTGGAAGTTTGCCTGGCACTTGCCCCATTTCCAGTCACTTCACCCACTTCTTGTCCAG
Organism: Desmodus rotundus; assembly: GCF_022682495.2. Classification (NCBI taxonomy): domain Eukaryota; kingdom Metazoa; phylum Chordata; class Mammalia; order Chiroptera; family Phyllostomidae; genus Desmodus; species Desmodus rotundus. Next base: position 79,600,294 of record NC_071393.1, read on the forward strand.
ACTTTCTTGAGAAACTGGCAGTTTCTTCTGCCACCCCAACACCCACTGGTTTTTATACCCAGAAGTTGTGTGGCTTTATCTTCCCAGTACTGGAACCCTGGACTGCAAGGTCTGCCCTGGGTCTGGGATCACTCACTTGGAAGGTATTCCTCCTGAATTTTATCTACCACACAGGACTGCCCCTCTGGCTGCCACTGTTGCATCCTCTCCACACTACACTTCATCTATATCTCCCTGTCTCCACATCTCCTATCCATCTGGATGAATGTGGCTTCTACATAATTTGATTTTCTGGGAGTTCTGGGTGTTTTCTGTTTAGAGGTTAGTTGTGATTCTTCTCATGGTTGTGTGAGAAGGTGGAGCATGTCTACCTATGCCTCCATCTTGACTGGAAGTCAATAGAATCAATAGAAATAGTCAATTAGAAAACAACACTTACCGCATTTATTATGGTTCTAGTTGTACCTCTAATATGAAAGACATTCTGTGAATGTAACTTCATGGGGAGGGGGACTTTGAATTAGTTTATTTTAAGAAAGTTAAAAACATTTCACTTGAACATATTTGTGAAGCTTAAGAATATTTTCTTTTATTGATATATACCACTGAATGATAAACCATTAGAGACCTAAGTTCAAACAGAGGATTGCAATGAACAATAAAAATACTAATGTGATGTTAATTAATGAGATGGCTTATAACCTATTTTACACTTTAATGACCTCTTTATTTCTTCTTATGTTCTGTCAGATATATTGTATAAGAGAATGCCTTAAAATTATAGTAAGCTTGATAAAATAATAGATCTCAGCTCTATTGTAAAAAAAGTTTCACATATGTATATGTAAAAATATTGGGAAAAACATACATATAAAATGTTAGTCACTATCAGAAAATATAGATATTTTTAATTTTCTCTGTGATTTTCTATATTTTGCCAATGTACTTTGCATAAATATTTTAATGTCATGGAGTAAATATGGATAAATATTAAAAATATGACAAGATTCTGACAGTTTATAGGAGACAAAGACTTGGAATTAAATAATACCTAACTTCCATGGATGGAACTGGAGAGCATTATGCTAAGTGAAATAAGCCAGGCAGTGAGGGACAAATACCATATGATCTCACCTTTAACTGGAGCATAATCAACAAAAGAAAAAAGCAAACAAAATATAACCAGAGTCACTGAAGTTAAGAACAATCTAACAATAGCCAGAGGGGAGGGGGGAGGGGACAGTGGGGAGAGGGGATTACAGGAACTACTATAAAGGACACGTGGACAAAATCAAGGGGGAGGGTGGAGGTGGGGGAGGGAGGTGGGTTCAGCTGGGGTGGGGTGGAGGGATGGGGAGAAAAGGCACACAACTGCAATTGAATAACAATAAAAAATTTAAAACATAAAAAAATAAAAAATAAATAATACCTAAGTTCCAACTATAGCATTTATAGTATATATATCCTTACAGGATAATATGCTTTATAATAATGTCATACTGCAGTACTGAAAAGATACTTTATAAAGTGGGTGGGCTGTGTGTCCCTCAGGACATTCAGTGTGGGGTTTCACTTCTGCAGTGGGCTTCACAGTTATTGAATACTTGTAAGATCAAGCATCCCATGCCTAACCTGTCTGTCTCCCTGTCTCTAGTCTCCCTCATATTGATTTGGATGTCCTTTCTCTAGGACAGGCAAAACATGCAATTATCCCAATAAACAAGAAAGTAATTAACTGGGGGAGAAATATGCCCAAAGTCCATTTTTATCCCAAATAGTCAATTAGTTAAGAGTGACTAGGGAGAAGATAAGCATGCTTTCTAAATAATCTAATAAGGTAAAACAAAACATAACAACAACAACAGGTGGGGCAACCTCCTTGTAACAAAATAGGAATAAACACACTTAAGAAAAGTCATGCAGGATACCCCAGCTTAGATAACACAAAGGATAACTCTAGAAAGATGAACTCTGGGACCACCAACCCATTCCTCTAAGCCTGAGGAATGAAGGAGGGTCCTGACCTTAATCCCTGCCCCAGGTAGCAGACATTATACTGTTAAATGAATGCTCTCTAGGGATAAAACATGACAAATATAAATAAAAAGGTCAGGTAGTCATGACTTGTATAAAATGTGAAAAATCAACTGCTCAATAGCATGTTTAGTAGAATAAATTTTCTAATTTATTTTCTGAAATCCTATATCCATTTATTCATTTGCTCATTCATCCATCTATCAAACATGCAGCCAGATTTGGGGGGCCAGAAGCTTATGAAATTTATGGGGTCCTCTATAATAAAAAGGATATAAAATTAGGACTACCAGCCCATGCAAGTGAGAGGTCCTGAAGCTTTAGTTTCATCAACTTTGTAGACACCCACCCTTGTAACGGGGTGTCATGGCCTTGTACTACAGTTTCCTCAATCCGGAATCTAGCCCCCCTGCCCCCGGCCCCACAGGTAGTGGCGGCCTGTGTAACTGATTCCATCTGGCACATGAAAGACACGCAACTCTCATCAATCTGCCTTTTTTTCTGTGCTTTGTCAATTTGCTCACCCAGAGATATTGCTGCAATCATCTGCCAAAGCAGTCAACTGTGTGACATGTTAGGGAGGTTAGACTCACTCAGAATAAGGTTACCAGATAAAATACACGATACCCAAGTGAATTTGAATTTAAGATAAACAATGAGTACTTTTTCAGTGTAAGCATGCCCCCTGCAACATTTAGGCATCCTGAATTTTGCTTGTTTGTTTGTTTTTGCTCATGCTTGCAACAAACTCAAAAAAGCACTGAATTTATTTCTTGACTTGGGTGCTAAGGTCATGTAACTGGTTATGTTACATGACCTTAAGCAAGTTATTTAACCTTAGACTCTCTTTTCTCTTCTGTAAAGTGGGTATAAACAATGTTCCTGACATCACTCTGTAACAATTAAATAAGACCATATATGTGTGTAAAGTCCTTTGCACAGTGCCTGGCGCTGGGTGAGCTCATCTTCAATGGTAGCTAGTGGCACTGTCAAAAGCAGGTTTCTGAGTTAGGCTTCTATAGTTTACATAGACCACAACAGGCCCACGCTTTTCCTCCTTTTTCTTTTTCTCCCAGAAAAGTACCTGACTTCTCAGAAACCCGGACAAATGCTGGAATGCCCAAGAAAGCTTAAACAACATAGCGACCCTCTAGAAAGGAATATAGGAGTGCATCTGGCCTTAGGAAGTCTTTTCTGCTCCGTTAATTGGATTCACTGAACTCTCTTTCACAATGACAAAAAGCAAATGTTTGGTGTAAAAACCTTTCCTCAGACGAGTAGAGCGCAACCATTACAAATAAACATTTTGATCAAACATTTCATTTCATAGATTGTGTTTGCCCACAGAGAAGCTTCTTCACCTAGGTGCTCTGGTTTTCTCCATCCCAAAATATTTGCCTGGCATTTTCTGCACAAGGGTTGAGAGCACCAAAAATAAAATATTTTTCTTTTCTTTTTATTATTTTTTCTTTTTTTACTGTCAATTGTCCAGACTCACTGTCATTATTTAATGATTTTTTCTTAGCATTTTATTCAATTAAGGCCTATGACACATGATAAAGAACATTTCACACTGACCGAATGAAGCCTTTTACTATGTTCTCTGGTTAATTTCCTTATTTTCTAGCTTGCAGATCAGGATGTCTCTTTCTTCCTATGTTCGGCTCAACTTCTGTCACCTTTATTTGCCCTCTCCATTGGCTTCATTATCATGGTTATGATATTATTCAGCAATATTATTTTCCAGATAGGGTTTTAGATCTGGAAGTACACAGAAATAAACTTCAGTCTTCTCTCTCGAGGTGCACAGGTCTAGAGGCAGAGACTAACAAAGGAGTGGTGACTCCACTATATTATCAAAAATCTGTCACAGAAATATGTCCCATATAATAAGGAAGTACAGGGGAAAAAAGTGGTCACATGTGGGAGGGGATGGCATGAGGTCTGAAGAGATGAGGATAAATAAGTTACCAATGAAGCCAAGTTAGAGAATAAATACAGGCTCGTGAAGAGTGCACAAATGGCAGTTAATCACCCGGAGGGAAGAACAGAGGCAAAGATCCCCTTGCCTGAAGTGTGTGAGACGTCAGGGGAAGTAGAAATACTTCGGTAAAGCTGAATCATAGGGTTCATATAAAACTTGAAAAATAGGTTCTGCCTTGATTTTTAAGAGACTTTCATGTCAATCTAAGGAGTTTACTTCACATTCTACAGGAAATTAGGAATTTGGGGCAGGCTTTGTGTTTTGGAAAGGTCAATCTGGACTACAAGTTCCATGAAAGTTGAACTGGTAGAGAAAGAGATAGACTTGGAGAACACTTAGAAAAATAGTAATATGTTTACTAAAATAGTAAATACAAGAGAAGATGAGGGTCTCAACCAAGGTAAGGCCATGAGAATGAGAAAGAGAAAATGAATTTAAATGTTACCTAGGAAGAAAAGTGAAAAGCAGTTAGAGACAAGTGAGTCATGATTGGTGCCCAAACTTCCTTCTCTCTGTGTGCCTCACAGAGAAGTCAGACACGCACACGTGCACACACATAAAAACACGCCAAACATAATATGCCCCTTAAAATATGCTGCGTGTGTACGTTGCACAAGAAATTTCTAAGCAAATTGAACGATTAAATGTGTTTAACTATTTATGAATGTTATTACTATTTAATTATTATGTTATTAATAGAACATGAGGCAAGAAATCCAAATGGCAATTTTCAGAAAATCTGTGATTAGCTACAGATTTTATGCTCCACAAGAAAACACACAAGGTATATTTACTTCTTCAGAATAAGCATATGTGAAATTTTAGTCTAGCCATTATGCTAAGTAAGAATACAATTTAATGCTTTCCCATTTATTTTAATCATGGTGCTATTATATGGGGAACTGTTCCACACGTGGGAAATGTAGCCCAGCTCCCACTTGGAAAAGCCAGTGGGTGCGAGGTTCGGCAGGCAGGACCCACGCCCACAGACAGGTTCTTCCATGCGGAATCAGGCCTGCATTGTACCTAGGCTGCTATGAGACTTGCTTTTGCTAAAACTCCCTCACCCTGAATTGAGGCAGCAAATGTTTACCAAGTATCTTTAACTTCCTAAAGTCTGTGCTAAACCTCCCAAGTATGGAGTATAACCAGTTCAACCACTTTCCCCCTTGATCTGTAACATCCTTTTCTTTGAAGTAATTAGCAGCATTCTGTCTTTTGTTGTCTGTAAAAGGTAATCACCTACAGCAAACCTGTGCATAGTAAATGAGGACCATCCTCGATGTAATGTGCCCAGAAAAGCAATAAAAGGCTGTCCAGGCAGGGGTCAGCTCTCTCTTGGGCTCTCTCTAACCCTCTCACCCTCTCACCCTCTCTCACTTAAAGAGAAGCCATGCTGTCCCTTTTTCTCCACAGGATTTCTGTAGTCCATGTGTATTTTTCTATTGCTGCCACAACACAGGAACCTGCTGGCCAGGATCTGCATCATTATTGCTGTTTTGATTTTTAATTGTGCTATTAATTATTAAATATATGCAAAATTATATTTATAACATATCAAAGTGTAAAGAATAATAGTAAAATGAAGATCCATATATTCCCCTATTCATATGTTCCTTTAGAAAGTGTGGCAAATACTTTGAAGCCTCTGTGTGCCCCTCAGGGATCTCATCACCTTCTCTCCACACACCCCACTCTTAGACAACTACACATTTGATTGTTCAGAGTTAATGATCTCCCTAGCTTTTTCCCAGTTTAATCAATATCTTCATATTCTTAATCAACCATTTTACAGGTAAATTAAATCCTACTTATATATTCTTTGTGATTTTTATCTTTTGCCAAATACATCGTGAAGATTTGTCCATTTTGATATACACACACATATAGACATATACATATATATACATATACATATATATATCTGTGCTATATTCATTTGACTCTGATGTAGGGTATTCATTATGAATACATCCATTCATAGATTGGTTTATTATGGACATTCACACTGTACTCTGAACATTATAGGGCATGTCTTTTTATGCATATAGTACATGAAAATAGTTGATCAGCTGTCTTTTGTTTATAATTTCCTGTTATATCTTCTTATATTCTTTTTCTTTAAAAATTTTGAGAATCCTTATGTTTTAAGGATATCTCTTGCTAACTATACTTGTATAGTGTTTCCAAGTCCATATAACCACAAACATACAAGGTCTGTCCTGAAGGTATCCAGTCACATAATATGGAAAATAGAGACATTTATTGAAGAAGATACAAGATACAAGAAACATGCACACAGGACAATGACGCCTCAGTCCCCTTCATAGTAGGCACCTTGGGACCTCACACAATTCTCCCAATCTCCATCAGTTGTCCTGTGGTATTTCACTGAATCTCATCAATGGTCTGAAATCCCTCCACTTTCAAAGGTTATTTTAATTTTGGGAAAAGCCAGAAGTTGCAGCATGCCAAATCTGGGCTGTAGGGTAGCTGAGTCACCTGGATGTTTTGATGGTTCACCAAAAAGCTCTGCATAAGACGTGATGCATGAGTGGGCACATTGGCCCATGATGAAGCTGTCAATCACCAGTTGTCCATAACTGCAGCCTTCTGAACCATCCAAGTAGTTTCCATGGAGGAATGTTCAAACTTAACATAAAATTTGATGCAGATTTATTGCTCTATTCACTCAGTTATTTTGAATGTGACAGCCAAACAATACACATGTTCACTCAATGGCGTCTACTGCCCCACTGAGTAGTACAGTGAAGTCGTCATTGTTCTCACATGTACATTCCAGTCCACTCTCTTTGGCTGCCAGGTTACATCGAAGTTGCACAAACCATTCTCATATTAACAATGGCTGGACTTTTTCCAGACAGTCCTCTTATATGTATATATATTATACAGTGGTACCTCGGTACTTGTAGTTAATTTCTTCTGGAACTTGTGATGAGTGTTGAAACCAACAACAACTGAATAACAAAGCATCTTCTCTTGTGGGATGGCATCATGATTCATACAAGTTCTAGCAGGTGGGACAAGTCCTGAGCAAGTGCCAAGTGCTAAAACATTTTTTTCTCATAAAAATGTGATGAGTACAGGGTTTGACAAGTTCTGAAGCTGACAAGAACTGATGTATGACTGTGTATGTGTATATATATGCTTTTAACAACTCCTAGAAGAAAAAATAAAGAAAAAAACTGTGTCAACTAGAATTGGAGAACTGCTGCTATGAGAAAGAATGAAATGAGATGCTACATTTATGGGGAAAAAACAAACCTTGATTAACACAATATTTATACTCAGAAAGAAATGCCACTAGGAAAGAACTGAGCATACACAAAGATAGCTCATGAAGAAATTGAAACATGAAGTGGTTTCTGGGAGGAATTAGAACCCTGTCTAAAGGAAGGAAGAAAAGAGGTGGAGTAAAAAAGAGATTTTACTAGTTCTGGAAGATTGCTTGGGGAATTCTTGTATCCAGAGGAGCAAATATGAGAACAGATATACAGTTGTACACTGTGCTAACAATATATTAAATCCTAAGGTCAAGTGACAATTACCATGACCATAATTCAGTAGCACCTCAGAAAATGCCAGGAGATCCTGAACTTGGGCTCGCTTGGACTCACCTGAGGTGGCAGTGTCTTTGTTTGATAGCACCACCATCCTGCTCTATTCCTAGGGCCTTCATGCTGCCTGCCAGCTACATAGAGCCCTCATATTCCTGCCAACCCCCAACACAGCCTTCCACGGAGTAGTCATGTTCCTTTACTCCTTTCCACCGTAAACTTGGTCATTGTCCAAGACTCGATATTGTTAGTATTCCTCCCAATTTTATGAAAGTATATAATTTATCCTTATAACTAAATCTCTCATGCAGTGACTTATGAAAGGCAGAACAATTTGTTGAACAGTTTGTGAAAGGTTTATAACGTGAGGGAGCAGATGACACCGTACTATGATGTCAAACTGACATCACGGAAAGGCAGAATGTTTCCTGGGTGGTGTGAGAACTTTGTCTCTTTCTAACAGCACAGAGCTTAGTTTAGATACCGAACAGTGTTCATAAAACAGAGGCGTGATGCTAAAGGTGGACAAATGAAGCATGTGATCATCGTGGGCACTTTCACAGAACTGCAGTCTTCCACTATGGTAGTGATTGTATTATGATAATTTTGCAGATTTTTCTAACATTTGTAAGTATGATTCAAACACCCAATGTTTGAGAATCTCAGGAGTAGCTGAAAGCTCTGTTAGGGTAATGAACTTGTCCAGCCTGGTGAACAAAGGCACATAGACAGTTGGATGAATGAATGCTTTCCCTTGCCTTGTTCTTTCCTAGGGCCAATCTGATAAAATTGTTTGGGTTAACTTGTTTAGGCTGATAAAAGGTGATAATGTTTACCTAATAGTTAAATATTTAACAGCCAACTCAAAGCCTTATCACAAGGATCTGTTCAGGTGGTGAGGAATTTCAGACAAAGGTGCCAGGCTTACAGGGAAACTAGGAATAAAAGTAATACTGAATTCAGCTTCCTTCCTAAATCACAAAAATCAAGGACATGAGATTGCGGCAAGGAACATGTATAAAGGATCCATGGACAATGCAAAAGGGGGGTAGGATTGAGGGTGGGAGATGGGGGTGGGCACGGGGTGGGGGGGAAGTGGTGGTGGAAAAGTGGAGACAACTGTCCTTGAAAAACAATAAAAAAAGGAACTAGAAGAAAAAATATGTGGCAAGATGTATTTATCTTGCCCTTTCCTTAAACAAGCGTTAATGCATACTAAAGACAGACACCCTGTCTTAATGGGAGGACATTGACAATAAATACAATAAATAAGAAAATTATGTAATATGTTAAAATATATTAAGTGCCATGGGAAAATACTTAGAACAAGAAAAGAAGTTCAAGAAAGCAGAACAAAGGGAAGTTAAAAATTCACTCATTCACTCACTTGGTCAGTCAGCCAGCACTTCCTAAGCATTTGCTTTGTCCTCACCATTCAGAACATAAAGACTATGGATGGCCCTGCTTAGTCTCCCTGACACACACATGAGCCACAGGAAGAGCTAAGCTCTCATTTTGTGAATAACCTAATAAAAATGGGCATATGGTATTGTGGGGACTCCCAGTAATGGCTAGCAATTCAGGGGTAGCTTCAGAGATGAGAAGCATTTATATTAGATCTTAAGAACGGGGTTAGATTTAATCAGTGCAGAGGAGAGAAAGGAAATTTTTGGCGGCAGAAACAGCTATTGCAACACCATGGAGATATGAAAGAGCATAGCAATTCAAGGAAAGGTGAAAAGTTTGTTGTAGTGAAAGCATAATTAGAGCAGAAAGCAAACAGGGGTGTGAGGTGAAGATGGGTGGGGGGGCGGTGAGGGAGCAGTTTTGCAGGAGTTGAGCATGGACAGAAATCACCTTCCCAACACACATTAAGAGTTTCAACGTACAATGAACGCATTTGTATGCTGCCCTGTATTTTGATCATATGAAACAGCAGGCTTAAAAGTACTGTGGAACAAAGCAGTGTACTTTTGTTTTTATCACGGGTGTGCTTGGTTTTAACTGGACCCAGAATACAAGAACATAAACCTGCAAAACAGATAAAATAGGATGTGATTATTTTGTGAACAAAGGGATTCTTAACTTTATAAAAGGATTTCCGTTCTTTGTTCTCAGATATAAAACTAGTGCCTGAGCTTGTCAAGTCTCTGGATGTCAGGGGTCCACCAAAATGTAGGTATTCCTGACATGCTTCTGACTCCTCAGTAGAACTATTTTTTCAGGCTTTGTTTTCAAAGTTAGAGTTCTGTATAAACAGAACTTAAAAACAATTCTATATAAGACATGAATTCGTATTTCCAAATGCTCTTAGTAATTGCTGTGAGTTCAGCTTCCAACCCCCACCTCTCGTATCCAATAAACAAACTGAAGGACATAAAGGGAAAGGAACCACTCAAGCAGCTTTCATGGGTTCACATCAGAACCTCCCAGAGCTGTGGCAGGAGAATAAGCTCATGGTGGAGATAAGAGTCTCTGAATCTGTAGGAGACACTAGTGGGGCCACTGAAACTGTATCACAACCAGCACCAAAGGTTCCTGGCAATGAATGGGGATTCAGGGTACAGAAAAGTCTTATGAGAGTCTTGATTTTCTTGATGGCAGCAAATGAGATAATCAAAATCCCATGGGGGTATTTGTAGCCAGGAGATAAACTTACCGAGTTCCTTAAAATAGTGATATTTTATGGGAATATGCTGTTGTCAGTCAATATCTTTGTTAGCTGTATTCTTATTTAAACTTTTAGAGAACTATTGTATTTTTTAATTTAAAAATAATACAAAAAAGGTTTAGGGAATGTACTCTCTCTCTGGTACTCTCTCTGTCGGTACTCTCTCTGGTACTCTATTACTGCTGTATCTCCTCAAAATACTAGTCCAAATACCTCACTTCATTAAAGGCTCAAAGTGTAATGTTTCAGTTGATGGACTGAAGTAATAAATCAATACTTATTAACTTATTAAAGTAATATTAATATTTTAGAAATAATATTTAAATATGTTAATAACAATTCAAATGGATAAACCACTTACCTTATTGACTGAATATGTTTTTCCATAACATTAAAATGTGTGTATTTGTGCATTTCTTTGTATGTACCCTCAGTATCTACAGCCAGCATATGTACTGGTAAAAGATAGAGTATTTGTCCCTTAAGACTGGGAATAAAGGTAAAAATGTCTATTTTCAAAACTTTTAATGAACATTGTACCACAGTTCTCAGCCAGTACAATGAGGCAAGAAAAAGACAAAAGATTTTTATTCTTAAAAGAAAAGATGGAAGGATAGAAGTAAAAATTTTCCTATCCATAAATTATATGATTGTCTACATAGAAAATACTAAGGAATAATTCTTAAAAAATACAAAAAAGTGAATTTGTATTTTTAATTTCTATATATTAGCAACAAACAATCAAAAATGAAATTAAAACTAAGATCATTTACAATAGTATCAAGAACATTAACTATTTAAGACTAAATTTAACAAAAATGGTGTAAGACTTCTATAGGTAAAACTAAATAAAGGGCATTGTTAAGAGGCATTAAAAGAATATCAAAATAAACAGAGATAAATGACTTTCAAGAATTGGAAGACTCAAATCTGTTAAAATACTCATTTTCCTCAGATTGATCAATGTATTCAATAAAATCTCAATCATATTTCAAGCAAGCTTTTTTTTCTTGTTAATGGGCTGATTCTAAAATTTATATGGAGAAACAAAACATTTAGAATAGTCAAATTAGTCTTGCAGAAGAACAAAGTTAGAGGATGTACACTACTTGATTTCAAGATTTAGTATATAGCTGTAGTAATCACGATAGCCCTGCGGAGATATAAACATGCAGGTCAATAGAACAGAATAGAGGTTCCATAAATAGAATATATGTGTGTGTGTGTGTGTATATGTATATATACAGTGGGGCAAAAGTAGGTTTACAGTTGTTCCAATGGAAAATAATACAATAATTAATAAAAAATAATGCAAGAATAAATTGTTTTACATACAACTGTAAACCAACTTCCCCCCTACCCTTTATATGTACACATATATACAAATATATATTCAAAAATTTTAGCAAAGGTATCATTTCAATTCAATGAAGGAAAAAATCTTTTCGACAAATATGCTAAAACAACTGAATATCCCTATTAAAATTAATAAACTTCAATCCAATATTACATTAAAATGAAACATAGACCTAAATGTAAAAGCTAAAACCCTAACCTTTCTAGGAAACACAGGAGGAAAACTTCGCGACACTGAGGTAACCAAAAATTTATTAGATACTGTATAAAAGCACCAACCATGAAATAAAGAGATAACAACCTTCAACAACATTAATGTTTTCTTATTGTCAAGCAACATTTTCAAGAAAATGGAAATGTGATCCACTGAGGAAAAATATTTGTGATACATGTATCTGACAAAAGACTTGTAGCCAAATCATTTAAAGAATTACTAAAACTCAACAATAAAAAGTCAATCAACTCAATCAAAAAAGTGGACTCTCAGACACAGACGAAGAGAATGTTTCCAAAAAGCCAAACTTCATTTCTTTTAACATTATTACTGTAATATAAGCCCCAGGATTTCCATCATAATTAGTTTTGGTGTTAACAATGCAGCGATAATAACCAAGCAGGATCCTCTAGAGTGGAAGCAGAAAAGCCCCACAAATAAAGGTGGTAAGTTTTTAATGGGCTATTCTGGTTTTATGCTAACCCAACTAATTATAGAGTTATCATTAGCTTTCTAGCATCACGCCATATAAATGCTAATTAGAGCTTCATGCTCTTTCCTCTGTCTTGGAATTTTCCCACGGCTATCCATTGAAAAGCAGACAGACCTCATATCAAACCCAATGGAACTGGGGTGAGAATTTTATGTTGGCAACAAAATAGACTGACAAAAATGTAATCTCTTTATTGGAATAAAGGGGGAAAATAGAGACAACTATAATATAATAACAATAAAAAATGATTTAAAAGTAAAGGAGGATATGTGCAATAAAAAAAGAAACAAAGATGTACATGGAAATGTTATGTATTAGTATATTTGAACATTAAATCTTATCAGAATATAAGAACTTAAAAACAGTTTTATTATACAGGTAAGTAATGTCTGTTAAGTCAAGTCTTAAATGCCATTCATGCTACATAAGCCTAAGAAAGAAGTTCTGGTTAGTTTTTCTTAACATGAAAAAGGAAGCTGTACATAGGAACATCTCAAATGTGCAAGACACCACCCTCAAATTTATAAATCAGGTTATTACAATTAAATCAACTTTATCAAATTGGTATTAGTTTGAGCTTATTTTTTCTGATGATGAAAAGAATACATGCTTATAAGAAAAAATGAAGTATACAAAATGTAAAAGAAAAAAAATTCACTTCAATGATCCAGAAGAAATAACTGTTAAAGGTTTCGGTGCTACTTTCCATTATTTTTTATATCATTTAAAGATTTCTTTATATACATGAGATTATAGGGTAGATATATTTCTTTAATGTTGCCTTTTAATTTACCAATATATAACTTATATATTTTAATTACCTATTTAGTTTAATTATGGGGTTAATTTTGTGTAAAATTTTGGACAATACAGAAAATTGTAAAGACTATTTAAAGTTAAAGACTTATTAAAATACTTATTAATAACTAAATACCATTTGAAAACTTATGAATTCCCACAGCCAAGAGATGAATTTTATTGTACATTGTTATATTTCTACCCAATTTCTTCTCTGTGCTTTTATTCCTATTCATATCTGTATGAAGTTTTAGACCCTCAACTAAGTTAGTTTAGTAACTAAACTGTGAGAAAGTACAAATTTTATTAAACCCCTTGCTAGCACTAGACAGTATAATTTTTAAAACCTATTTAATTGATTTGAATTATCGCTTTTGTTACATTAATTTCCATATCTTTGTTTCTCATGAGGTTAGGCATATTTTATATGTTCTTTGGTATTTTCCTAATGGAGTATTACTACTTTCTTAATAATCTGTAACCCTTTCTTCAAAATTAAAAATATTGATCTTTGCCTGTTATATCAGATGCAGAGTATTTTGCCACTTTCCCGTTTAATATGCTCAGTGTTTTGCTGTAGAGATGCTTTCGAATTGTCGTTTGGGCGATCCTGCAGATCTCCTGTCCTGTGATTCCACATACTGCCTTCACACTTGGACAGCTTCTACATGTCTAGCCCTTTTTTGATATTCACTTACATTTCCTTGAAAATTGTTATATAACTAAACATTTAACACTCTCACCAAATCTCTTTTACATTTCTGTGTGATACTCCTTATGATAAGTTAAGATTTTACATATATTAGCATTAGTTTTAGTGCTGTCTGTTCTGTTCCATTATTCTGATATTCAGTTCCGATGTACAGAAAATAACACTTTAATAACTGTGGTTCTGTAAGACCCTAAAATATGTATTACAGCAGTGTATGTTCTTTATGATTAATGCTTTAGTTATGCTTATTTGTTTACTTTTATTAAAGACATGTAGAGTCAGTATTTCCTATTAAATAAAAGAAAAAGAAAACGTTTGAGTTCATTGGAATTACCTTAAAGTAAAAAATTAATTTGAAATAGTTGAAACATGTTTACAATATTGAAGAAAATGGTTTGCATTGTATTATGTGCAATCAAATCATCTTTAAATGATTCTAGTGAAAACCATTAATGTGTTCCCAAGTATTAAACCACTTTGCATTTCTGGGAATGAATCCTATAAGATTAGAGTGGAAAAATTATTAAATGTGGTGTTAAATATGGCATCTTTGTATATTGTTATTGAATTGTGCCTCTATGTTATCATTGAGCTTTCCCTATACTTGTTTCTTGACCACTTCTTCTTCAGTCTAAAGATAACTTTTAAAAATTACTTAGTTTGTCTCTATTGTATTTTTAAGGTTATGGAATGTTTTGTGTAACTATAATTAATAATTTCTTGCAAACTCAGAACTTGCTTATAAAACTTTTCTAATCAAGGCAATTTTTGATAACTACCTATTAATATACATTTCTAATTTTCACCCTGATTTATATATTTTTCACAAAATTAGGACTTCCTAATATACTTGTATGCTATTATGCATTACATTACGTAAAGTTAAAATTTCTCCTGTATGTGTTTTTATACTTACTTTATTTTCTAGTAATTTTTTTCCTTCTAATATTTATATTTTCTAAAGATGTCCATTAAAATCAACATATTTTATCTACTCACTATATATTTTCTGTTTACTAATTCATACTTACCATTTACCTGTTTTCCATAGGGCTGCCTTCTTTAAAACTTTGTAACTTCTTAAATAAAATTTTTTTCTCATTCACTTTATATTTCTTAAATGATAGCACCTAGGGTATAAATTTAGATTTGTTATGTATTTTAGACTCTCCCAGAAACTTTGACACATATTATTCTCAGTTTAATTATGCTCTAAACACATTTTAATTGCATTTTTAATTCTTTCTTTAACTTAATTTCTATTTAATGTAATCTTAATTAATTCTTAGTTTTGTTTATTCTTGGACAAAAGGATGTAAACTGGCCCATCTGATTTCCTTTTTTTAACAGTTGAGTTTTTTGCATGGCTTGAATGTGATTAAATTTTATAAACATTCCTCAAGCATTTGACAAAGTGTATATACATATTTTTATGTGAGTATAAATTTATATTGTTCATAAGTATTTGTGCTTAGTTAATTCATGTAAGATTTGTCACAGTCTGATAGTACTAAGCTCTTTAGTACTATCTCACTCTAATTGTTTATATGTCAAATTGTTTCTAACAATTTTGCTGCTATATTTTGTGTGCGTGAAGAGGATGTATTACTGTTTGCCCTTCAGGTTTTATCAAGAGACCAGAATTACCCACTGTCCCATTCAATGCTTTTTTTCTCCTTGAGATCCACTTTGATATTATTATTGCTAAACAAAATCAGAATTTTGTTTCTGATTTCCTTTCTTTTTTTACTTTTGCTGTTAATAGAGGAGTTTAAACCTCATGTACATGTCACAATCATCATACTTAACTATAGTTCTATTATTTTATACCTTCTCCATTTCTTTTCTTCCTAATGACTTTGTATTGATTTTGCTTTGTGAGCTCTGTTTTATTTGCTTTTTTCCTATGTTTGCTAAATAAAATCTTATTGTTAGTTTTACTAGGATTTGCCTTGAGTTTGCCAAATATTTAAATATTTCTTATTTTTTAAGGTAATTGCTTAGGAATATCATTTAAAATAAAATTACTTAAACTAAGACCCAAATGGTGCTATATGTGGTTGGCATAGAGCAGAGAACCATGTGCGACTGGTACATCTCAGCAAAAACCTGAAAACTGTGACTATTAGGAAAATATGTCTGTGGTTTGTTTTTAAATATATTTATATAATTGCAACTGTGCTAGAATTCATAAAAGGAACAAGAAATAAACCAAAGTGATGATTTTCTTGCCACTATTTTCCCAACAAAATGTTACTACGTCCCCTTTGAATCGTGCTGCAAAAGTGCCAGCCTTAACACAACTCATGCATTTAAAATTTGTTTAATGATTTCTTATTATGTCCTACAGGCTATGAACAGATCAGATATGGTTCCTGCCATTATAAACATACAGCCTAGTTGGGGAAACAGATAATAAGCAAGTAAAAAAGAAACACACACACACATATCCTCCTGTCTTTTGGCCATTTTTTGGACTTACTTTAATGAGGTGGGAAGAGGCCTCACGTGTATGGAATATATATGAGTAATCCCATATATTAACATGAAAATTCCAACTTCAATTTTTATCTTCAGTGGGGCGTTATTTCCATCATTTGCCTTTAAGCCAGTAATGACCCAAAATATACTCACTTGAAATTTCCCTGTCCCAGAGTTTCTGGTAAAAATACTTTGTCTTTTACAGAGAATGACACAACTGAAAGGCACCTTAGCTAGCAATCGCTTAGGCCCAGGATGTTAGATGTCGGTCGTACTCCCTCCTCTCTTGGCCGTGGCAGACATTGCCATTCAATCTTGGTGCCTATTTGCTCCAAGGCTAGATAGAGCCGACAGACCACTCTCACTGCAGCGCTCTAGTCTGCACTAAACACTTGAAGTTTTTGAACATGAGATGAGGCCTATTTGACACAATTCTTGTTTCAGGGTGAACAAACGTATTGCTAACTAAAACTTAAAAACATAAAGTAATTACTAGATCTATATTTAAAAGAATCTCCACAAATAACAATTTTGAGAATCAAAATTTCGAGAGTAGGGTTTCATTTTAAAGTGACACAAATCAAAATGAATTCTGCCATACTGCTCATTCTTAGCCCTGTTCCTGCAGCTCGGACAATTTTTAGGACTGTTACTTGAAAGTCTTGAACAAGAACTGTGGCATTAGAACATTTGTACAGCAATTTCTTTGGCACATACCCTTTGTCCAATTTCCCCTAGCACACACACACCTTATACTTCATTTCTCATTCTGTTAGGCATTATTCTCTGTTAGAACCACATAGCAATACAAAAGCTGAGCATAAGTGTAGTCACAAAAGGATTATTTATGAGCATTGCACAATTGAGAGCTTTATTACTTATTCAAATAATATTGTGCTAGGCAATGTGCTGGGCTCTTGAGATATGTCACTAAACAAACTGAAAAAGTTTCAGGCATTGTAGAGCTTTCTAGTTGGACATGGCAGAGTTGGAAACAAACGACGAAGAGGACAGTAAATACTGTTGTGTATCAGAATAAATTATATTACATAGCAGAGCAGATGAAGGGCATTGAGAATACTGATGGGGTGCAATTTTCACTGAGGCCTCATGAAGAAGGTGAAATTTAAGCAAAGATTTGACAGGTAAGAGAGTTAGGTGTGCATACAGCTGAGGGAAAGGTGTTCTATGCAGAGGGAACAGGAGTAAACCTGGAGTGTTTAAGGAATAGCACGGGTTCAGAGACAACCAGAAAAAGAATGGTAGTTGGAGGTGGCAGAGGGAGGAAGGGACAGACAACTTAGGGCCTGTCCCTTTGCACAGGAAACCAAAATAGTACACAAGAAAAAAAATATGAATAGATATTAAATATGTTAGTGTAATTAGTATACTAAATTTAATTGTGTGTAGGTAGTGGGTTTTAGACAAAAGTGCAATAGGAACCTGATTCCATACAAGAATCCCCTCTCATTTCAAGCCCTTTTCAAAATTTCCCCATCTTTCCTTTAATTTAACAAGAGACCTATTTGTGAAACTTCTCTTTCCCTAGTCTTTGCAACTCACCCACCACTTTTCTAAATGCAATCTCCATAACAAATTTTCAGATTCAGAGTCTGTGTTTTTCTACATTAAACATAACTACCTGTGAAATGTTTTGTGATATTTCTGCAAAGTAAATTATACTACAGTGCATTTTGGGCTTCATTTACAAACTAAAACAATTGATTTGAGCTCATTGCCTCGTTGGCATCATGATGTGAACTGAAACAGTTTCCATCAAAAATGCTAAAGGTGTCTCACGAGTACCCTTCAGACTTCTCCGATGGCATCGAAATGAGGTGATGATTTCATACAAACTCAACCAGCAACACGTCTCTGTGTAACGTCTGCTTTCTTTGCAAGAAGATTGAGTCTCAGCCCTTAGAGACACAGAGTTATGCCTGGAAATTCAACTGCCAGGAGAAGGGCTAGCTCCTGGGGACACAGAATCCAGCCACATTGTGTGCAGCTATTGTGTGGCACAGTGACACTGCCCAGCAGTGTGGAGAATATGCTAAGATAAGGCAACTCTCACAATCTCTTTTGGCATTTGTACACTATTTTATAAATTTCAAAACATCCATGGTTTTGCCCCGGAAAGATGCACAACATGCTGCTTTTGTTTTTTTTTTTTTTAATTGGAAATGACTGGAGAGCCAAGCCATACATATGCAAAACTGACAGCAATCAAGTTACAAACTCCTCAGCCCCTGCCATAATTGCATCTGCACAGTGTGGAGTCACCCGAACTAGTTTTAAGTCCTGACTCTACTACTTACTACTACTTACTAAATCCGTAACTTTGGATAAATTAATAAAACTCCCTGTGCTCAGTTTCTCACCTGTAAGCCTGGGCTAGTTGGAAGTTAACAAGTACTATTCAAGGAGAGGCTTAATAAGTTCTTGCCCTTCAGGCTTTGTTCTCTTATAAGACCCATTCTTGGAAACCAGCCACCATATAAGGGGCTAGACAACAAAATCATGAAAGGCCAGAGGGTGAGAGGCTGTGGTGGACATTCCGGCCACAACATCTCTTCCAGCTAAATGTAGCCTCCTGAGTGACCTCAGTTACACTGTGTGGAACAGAAGAACCATCCAACTGATCCCAATAAACCCATCAAATTATAAGAAATAGTAAAACACTGCTCTTTTCACTACAATGTTTTGGAGTGATTGGTTAGTGACAATAGAGAGCTAAAACAGCCGAAATATACTTCTTTTAATATAATATTGAAACCATTTGGATTTGACCTTTTCAATAGCTTTTTATACATTGTACTGGTTGAGACAATAAGCAGTCAAGGAGAGAAGAAGGGTTCATAACTCTACCTGAGACTGGATACAGGAAGTAGGTGTAATGAGGTAAAGAAAACAATTAATTATTAATATCTGGCAGTAGAATTTTTTCTTAGGCTCAGAATTGCACTCGTTTGTAAAAAAGAAAATTATTTGGTAAGTATAGCAATTAGGATTAATATTGCCAACTTGTAATGGGAGAAAAAACATACACATAACACATTAGATGTTACATGAGATGCATCTTATGTAAGACGGATCTTTATTTTTCTTGCAATTGTACACAAAACCAAAGGAAGAGTCTCTGCTTTTCGGGGACCCAGGCTCCTTCCAGCCTGATCCTGTGTCATCTAATGGCACTGCCTCCTGGCCGTGATGGCCGGTCAGGCTCTGCAGTTCGGGTCTGTATTTCAACAAAGGGGGAGGAGGGGAAAGAGACTGTGCTAAACTTCTGTTTACTTCTTGAGGAGAACTAAGTGAAAATGCCAAACACTACTCTCAGGAACAAAGAAAAATGCATGATTTTATATTTCTTGCAATGTGTGATATGAGCAATCTATATGGCTGACAACTCTTCATAAAAACTACCCTATCAAATTACTCTGTGTGAAAGGAATGTGTATGTGTGCATTTTTGTATAATTTGTTGAAAAGACAGAATCATACATGGGAAGATGTGAATGGCAAAGTGATCCAATGTGAGGGACAATCCCAGGAGCAGAGGTGACCAGCACATTGTAAGCCTCCCAGAGTTTCCTGAAGAAATTGTAGGCAGGGTTTTATGCAAAACAGAAATTCAAGCAATCATTTCTTTCTTTACTTCTCATTACAGAAATTTTGAGACATGCACAAAATTAAAAGTAATGATATAATGAACCTCCCTTCCCATATCCAATATCCATCGCTCAGTTTCAATAATTTCAACATGTGGTGAATCTTGCTTCATTTGCATATCCTCCCAACATTGGATTATTTTCAAGCGAATATCAGACAGCATATTTAAGGTTAAGGTTTTCTAGATCACAAAGAGTCAAAGAATCTGAAAGCATCTGGATTAAATATGAAAAATGCATAGTTAAAGATTACAGAGTCATAGAGCAGAATTGGACAGTATAGAGAGAAAATAGTGGATAGTGTGAGCAGTTTAGAATTGAATAAAAATGACATATGAGAAGAACGGTAGGATAATTAAATAACCAAGATAAGAATAGGAAAAAACATTCCCTGGATAACATGAAATAGAAGGCAGTGGTTTTGTGAAATAGTGAAAAAGACCTACAGAAAGAAAAAAAGAAATTATTCAGGTTATAGAACATTCAAGAAGTTGCCAGTTGGATCACTAATGAAGACTTAGAAGATGAAGACAAAAGAGAAAGGTGAAGAGGTCAAAAACAAACACTACTAGTTACTTGCATAACATCCATCCTCCTTTTTCTCCTGAGTAACAGAACCTAAATATATTCAGGCAGCAGCGTGTTTGACTAAAAGTGACATTTTACTACTCCTCCTTTCACACAGAGTATGTGAAATTCAATGCACAGAGTCCTGGAAAGGCTCTTTAAAGAGGTTTATTCACCTGGGCTAACTTCTTACCCTTTTTGCCCTTTATCCTTTTCCCTCTCCTTCTAGTACATAAAGAAGTGACTACTGGAGTCCCATCGGCCATTTTCAGCTATGAGGCAGTTCAGGGGTGTTGGAGGCTGCATCCCTGATAACCCTGGGGCTGCCACGTGGGCTGTGACCTGCTGAACTCTGCATTCTGAGGCAGAAGGCACAAATACGAGCCACATTAGCTAGGAAAGCGGCGGTCTCTGTGGAATGAGGCCGAGATTAATTTAATTAATACAGGTGCAGTGAAGGAAATATAGTGAAAAGTCTCTGAATGAAAAATGGAAATTTTTGTTGAGGAAAGCAAAATGAATGAAACATTTTCCATTGGTCAGATGTTGTTATTCGGTAAACAGTGTCTCTCTCAATTGAATTTTTAGGTGAAAAATGTTAGGCATCAAACATTTCTTGTAGGGCATTTCTCCAAAATTGATCCAGAATCAAAGACTCAGAAGTGTTACTTGTTATCACTTTTAATTGTTAAAATTCTACAACTTTGTCAACTCCACGACACCTTCATATATTTTGAGCACTGAATGTGTGTGAATCATTATAGTTGACATGTCTGGGCTGTGACGCGCTGCACGGATCATGGTGTCAGGTAAGGCCAAACAGTAGCTCGTCTTTACTGATGAATTACATTGTATGACGCACTAAGTGAAATAATTTACAGATATTTTCTCATTTAATTTCGTAACAACTTTATGAAGTGATTGTCATTATCGCTGAGTGCTAGGTAGAGAATCGTGAAGTTCAGAGAGGTTGAAAACTCACTAAATTAACTCAGCTGGAACACAGGCACTGGGATCCAAATCAAGCACGGTCTGACTCCCATGTCTCCCGATGATTCAAAATGGGGGATATGCGGTGTTCTTAAAAAATGTAAAAATGGTACAAGTAAGAGTTCAGAGATGTAAAGTATAGAAAACTAGGGTCTTTGTTCTATTTCTACAGAAGAAGAAAGTAAGTCTCAGATAAATTAGTGACTTACCTCATATGACTTAATCTGTCTCTCTCATGTTTCCAATATAGGACACAAATTGTCTCCCTTTCCACCCTGCCCTTGGTACCACCCAATACACATCTAGTTGCCAGAAATCGTAGGGGAAATGATGTAAAAGAAGCCAATGATACTTACTTTATTTTAAAAACTTTTTAAATAGCAACACTTTACTTTGTTTAAATTATAAAAATTTTACACAATTATTTAAATAAAAAAAGTAATCTAAGACAATAGAAAGGCATATAGTGGAAAGTTACGCCCCCCTGCTCAGCCTCTTCTTTCACCTGTGAAGTAGTCGATGCGATGGAACTTGCGCATGCCATGAGCAGCCGGAAACTTGGACACGATGTACGGAACTTCTGTTTGCAGTCACCGGGCAACATGCAGTGCAGGCAAGAAATGCCCCCAGTTTTCTGCCTAAAGGCAATTTCCAGAATGTGATGAAGGATGCGGGATCCCAGCAGAGCACCGCAGTTTTAGTGGGTAGAGGAGATGGAGACAAGTGCCGAGGACTCCCTCTTCGCAGCCCTCCCAGCACATAGAGGAACAAGTGGGGTCTGGACAGTGCGTTGGGGAGAATCTACCACATGGCCTTCAGCTGGAAAGAGATGACCAGAGCAAGACAATGAGTCTTAACATTTAATCAATTTAAGTTACAGTTTAATAACGTACTAGTTCTTTAGACACTGCACAGCACGGCATGGCACGCTATTTCTGTTTCACTTTCACGGCAGTACTCAAAGTATTTAGACATTTTATCAGTCTTCCCAAGGAACTTGCACAATCCCATGATATTCAAATAACTCTCTTAAAGCACTGATGATGTTACCATCTTTCAACACTTTTCTCCTCTTCAATGATTAATTTTTTAATTATATTTTATTGACTATGTTATTATAGTTGTCTGAATTTTCTTCCTTTGCTCCCCTCCACCCAACACCCTACACTCCCTCAGACAATTCCCACACCATTGTTCATGTCCATGGGTCATGCATATGTGTTCTTTGGCTTCTCCATTTCCTGTACTGTACTTTGCATCCCCATGGCAATTCTGTATTTACCTATTTTTACTTCTTAATCCTTTCACCTCTTCACCCATTCCCCCATCCATATGGCAACCATCAAAATGTTCTCCATATCCATGATTCTGTCTCTGTTCTTCTTGTTTGCTTAGTTTGTTTTTTAAATTCAATTGTTCATAGATATGTATTTATTGCCATTTTATTGTTTATAGTTTGATCTTTTTCTTTTTCTTAAATAAGTCCCTTTAATATTTCATATATGAATAGTTTGGTGATGATAAACTCCTTTAGTTTATTTTGTCTGGGAAGCTCTTTATGTGCCCCTCAAATCTAAATGATAGCTTTGCTGGGTAGAGCAATCTTGGCTGTAGTTCCCTGTTTTTCATGACTTTGAATATTTCTTCCCTCTCCCTTCTTACCTGAAAAGTTTACTTTGAGAAATAAGACGACAGTCTTGTAGGAACTCCCCTGTAGGTAACTGACTTCTTTTCTCTTGCTGCCTTTAAGATTCTCTCTTTCTCTTTAACCTTTGGCATTTTAACAGTTGTGTCTTAGAGTGGGCCTCTTTGCATCCATCTTGTTTGGGACTCTCTGTGCTTCCTGAAATTGCATGTCTATTTCCTTCAACAAGTTAAGGCAGTTTTCTTTTATTACCTTTTCAAGTAGATTTCCAATATCTTGCTCTTTCTCTTCTTCTGGCATCCCTATGATGTGAATGTTAGAACATTTGAAGTTGTCCCAGGGGCTGCTTATACTATCCTTGTTTTTTTTGGATTTTTTTCCCATTCTTATTCTAATTGGTTGGTGTTTTGCTTCCTTATGGTCCAAATAATTGATCTGATTCTTGGTCTCATCCATTCTACCGTTGTTTCACTATAAATTGTTCTTCTTTATTTCAGTTAGTGTATCCTTCATTTTTTACTGGTTCTTTTTTATGCTGTTGAGTTCCTCACTAAGTTTCTTGAGCATCCTTATAACCAGTGTTCTCAACTCTGTATCTGATAGATTGCTTATCTCCATTGTGGTTAGTTCTTTTTCTGGACTTTTCATTTGGGCCATGCTTCTTTGTTTCATTTTGGAAGCCTCCCTGTGTTTGTTTCTTTGTATTAGGTAAAGCTGCTATGACTCTCTGTCTTGTTAGAATGTCCTAATGTTGTAGGTGTCCTGTGGAGTCCAGTGGCACAGCCTCCCTTACCACATTAACTAGGTACTTGAGGTTCACCCTTCATGTAGTCTGAACACACCCTCCTCTTGCAGTTGAGATTTGGTTGCTGCTGGCAGATGAAGGGGAGGTATTTACCCAGTCCAGTCAGCTGCAAGGACGGGTTGTGACCACTGACCACCAACCTCCGTGGAGGATCAGTTGTGCAGGGGCAGGGTGGTGGTGCTCCAATGTGGTCTGCAGCTGTCCACTGGGTGCACAGGCTCTGGGGATTCCCAGGTGGTGCAGACCAAGGTCAACTCCCTCCTGTGCTCTGTCTGGGGCCACACTGCATGAGCTATAAAATAATCTGAGATGGTTGCTACATTTGATTGGCTTGGAGATTCCCAGGCAAAGCCTAGCTGTGTATCTAAGCTGACTGCTGCTAGTGCTGAGCCTGTGGCCACTTAGCAAGAGGTATATGGCTGTCTGTTGCTTGTTTGAGAGGATTTAGGAAGTCATGAAGCATGAGCCAAGACCAGCCATTCATATGGAAAAGTCATTGTTAACAGCTTTGGTAGGCCCATAATTTCGGTGACACAGAGTTTCAGGGGATCTCTAGGGTGGGGTAAAGAATGTTAGCCAGGTCGATGGATTCTTGGATATGGTTCCTGTCTACTGGCTCTGTGACTCTGTCGGGGAAGGGTTCAGAAAAGAGACAATGACCTCTGCCCACCTTTCTATCTGGGAGAAAGCTGTCTCCCAGCTCTTGCCTTGATGCCAGACACTTCAGTCCCTCCCTGTATGCCACTGGTGCCTTTAAAGCTGCTACCACAGTGCTGGAGCTCAGAGGGAGTGAGTCTGAGTAAGTCCGTGTGTGGATTCTGTAAGAGGAACTGGTTGGGACTCTAGAATTTTCTTTTACCGACTCAATCCCTGCTGGTTTTGTAGCAAGAAGTTATGGCAACTTATCTTCCTGGCACTGGAACCCTGGGATGGAGGGTCCTGGTATAAGGCTGGGGCTACTTGCTCCCAAGATATCCCTCACAAATTTTTATCCACCACATGTGGATGTAGGATTAGCAGGTTCTGTGTCTCCACTCCTCCTACCAATCGGGATGGATGTGGTTCCTTTAAGCCATAGTTGTCAAACTTCCACTCAACTCGATATCTGACAGTTCTGAGTGATGGTTTTTTAATAGCTTAGCTGTAATTTTGATGCGGTTGTGTGAGGAGGTGAGTCACATTTACATATGCTGCCATCTTGACTGGTGGTCCGATATTCATCTATTGTTGGCAAAAATTATTGTATTAAATCCAAAAGACTGTAAATGATGGAGAAACAGTTTGAAAGTAAAATAAACAAACTACATATTAGTCCAATTTATTATTTATATAATAAATAATAGTGTGCTAAACATTTTGTGTGACTGAATGGAAATCCTCCACTAGTTGAGTAGATTTATGATCAATGACCAACTTTTAGAAGAGTTACATCATTATATCTTTTCCCACCTCTCTTTTGTCACATGTGGAGCAAAACATCTGCCCCATGCCAGCATCAAGGGGTTAAATGTTGTTTTAGCCTTGCTTTAAAGTGAACGTGCATGCCTGTCCAGAAAGTATCCAGCCACGTAATTCGGAAAATAAAAATGTTTATTGAAGAAGATACAAGAAACATTATATATAGGACAATGATGCCTCAGTCCCCTTCAAAGTAGGCACTTTGGGACCTCACACAGTTCATCCAGCATCTCTTTCACTGTTCAAAACACTGCAAAATCCTTTGTTGGCATCATCATTAACTGTCCTGTCATATTTTCTTGAATCTCATTGATGGTCTGAAATCTTTTCCCTGGAAAAGGTGATTTTAGTTTTGGGAAAAAACAGAAGTCACAAGCCACCAAATGTGGGCTGTCAGCCTGGTGATTTGATGTTTTGCCAAAAATCTCTGCACAAGATGTGATACATGAGTGAGCATGTTATCATGATGAAGCTGCCAACCACCAGTTGCCCTTAGCTGTGGCCTTCTGAATCATCCAAATAGTTTCCGTGGAGGAATGTTTAAGCTTAATGTAAAATGTGATGCAGATTCTCTTGTCACTCAGTCATTTTGAATGTGACGGCCACACAGTACACGTCCTCACTCAACAGCGTCTACCTCCCCCACTGACTAGTACAGGGAAGTCATCACTATTCACGCATATGCATTCCAGGCCACTCTCCTTGGCTGCCAGATTACATCGATAGGGCACAAACCATTCTGATTATGTTAACAGTGTCTGGACTTTTGCCGGACAGTCCTCATAAAGTCCTCATAAATTAGTTCATCTCAATGAAAGCTGATGAGGAGGGTCAGAGGTTCAGGGGGAAGGAGAAGAATGAGAAAATGCATAAGCAACTGAAGAGTTAAAAATAGGATTGTCAGATTGAGAAAATAAAAATACAGGGTTCCCAATTAAAATTGAATTTCAGATAAACAATGAATAAATTTTAGTAGAAGTATGTCCCCAAATCCCAAATATTACATGGTTCACAACAGGTTGCAAAATAGAGACAATTTATTGCCCCAAATATTGCATGACACATGCAAAAAATTATTAGTTGTTTACCTGAAATTTGTTTAATTGGGTGTCCTGCATTTTATCTGGTAGCTATAGTCAGAGATAGAGAGAGAAAGGAAAGGGGGAAGAAAGAAAAGAAAAATCTAGTACAATTATCAAGGATCTTAATTTCAGCTACTAGGGCCTCTCTGAGGTCAAAAGAGCCCGGGCCACATTTTTTTGTTCAATTGTTTTGAGGTTCCAAGTATAGCGAAATATAAGAAAAGTTCCAGAAAGGGTTACAAATTTTATGAAGACTTTATATATGTTTTAATTTTACAAATTAACCCCAAAAATGAAAATACATTTTTGCTATTCACTAAATAATTACAGAATACATATTTTAAAATTAAGCCATCATACACTTAATGCAGTATGATAAGATAGTAGAAAACAAATATGAAATTTCAAGTTCACTTTAAATCATGTAAGTGTGTCCTAGTTATTGTATGCCTTCATTATTTGGAGATAATGACAGTCTGAATTGGAGGGCTTTTGCATAGTATTGTGTTCTGAGTCAAATCCCCCTACGCTCCCCCTACTGATGCCTCCACTAGCCACAGAAGAGGGGACTGACCAACTGCTCGGAACACCTTCTCCTATTTCATCCCCAGGTATACAATGTCATCTTCCAGATTTTGGAACTGTATTTTATGCCTTTGGTTTCTATAACAAATGACCACAAACTTGGTGACTTAAAACAACACACATTTATTTTCATATAATTCTTGAAGTCAGAGTCGAAATCAATTTTCCTGGATAGCAATCAACATGTAGGCAGTAGTGTGCTCCTTTACCAAGATCGTAGGAAAATTCCCCGCTTGCTTCTTCCACCTTCTGGTGGCTGCCATCATTCGAGGCTCTTGGTTGCATCATTCCAGTCTTTGCCATCGTGGTCACACTGCTTTCCCTTCTCTATATCAGAACTCCCTGTTTTCCTCTTAGAAGTACATGTGATGGCATTTAAGACCCACCTTGATAATCCAGGGTAATATCCCCATCCTGAGATTCTTAATTTAATCATATCTGCAAAGTACATTTTTGCCAGTGTAACATTTACAGGTTCCAGGGATTAGAATATGGATGTGGGGGAGCATTATTCAGCCTGCTATAGGGATCAAGGAAACATTTTGTACAAAGTAGTGTCCCTGAGAAATACAAATGGGCTAGCTGGTGGGCTTAGTCAGGAGTCAATTTAGCTGGAAGTGTCTTTGACCAGCTGTGAAGGAAAACCTGGAATTCAAACCTGAAAGCTTAGTTATCTCACATACACACTTAAAGTCGTGAGCTTGGATTGTGTCCCCCTCAGGTTTCAAATACAGGTCACGGGTGGGTCCTTGATCCCACTAACGAAGGAAATTTTGGTGATGCTGGGTCAATGATATGTCCTCAATAACCTAAAGTTCCACCCAGTTCATTAGTTACCATCTCCTTTTCCTACTAGGAGAAGCTAAATATAGATGAACAGATATTCATTATTTAAAAATATTTGTTAACATCCCCTAGGTGCAAGAGCTTGTAGCCGGTCATGTAGCAAGATGATTAGAGAGAAGCCTGTGAGGCGGATGGTGAGGAATCCAATTCTGGCTCCACTGAATAGTGGCTATGTGACTGCATCTCTGTGCCTGTTTTCCATTTATAAAATAGTCTCTATTTCATAAGGCTCAGGAAGATTAGATGAGCTAATAGATGTTTAAAGTGCTTGGAGCAGTGGCTGGCTGTTAGATGTGTCTCTAGCTTAATAAATATTAGCAGCTGTTTAGTTCAATGGAGAAATAAGAAAAAAAGATTCGTGTAAGACATAAGAATAGCTGAGGCAAGATATATGCAAAAAAATTAAGTGTAAGAGTTAAGACAATAAGTGCTACAAGATGTCTGAGATTAAAGAGGGTTTTTTGTTTATTTGTTTTTAAAATCTGACTTACGAGGGGTCGAGTTACCGAATTGGATGAAGGAAGGTAACAATTGGATCTTTGGAGGCCCGCCAGCTGGGCAGGCTCTCTGTGGAGTTGGTAGGTAGCTTTAGCATGTGGCATGGGACAGTCAGGGCAGGAGGTCGTGTGACACGAACATCGGCTGGTGCTACTCTGAAGAAAGAGCACGGACACTTTGGAGCTTCGAACTGGTGACCTTCACCAAGTTAGAAAAAGTAGGTGATACTGACAAAAATAATTGTTTTAAGGATTATGTTAAGGAACACATGAGAAATCACCCAGCCAAATACAAAAAGTGTTATTTTACTATGTGGCCTATTAGTTGGGATAGACTTAAGCATTAATTCGATTGAAGGCTTCGTTCCTTTAAATATGATATAAAATCACCAAGACTTGCAGTATGCAGGGGTGGGCAAAAGTAGGTTTACAGTTGGAGTATGCGACACACAGAGTATATTTTTGTATTATTATTTACTTAGTAATTATTGTATTATTTCTTGGTGTTATCTGTCTTCTTGTTGTTGTTATTTCATATTCTTACCTGTGATTTATCTTCTAGCTAGTGTCTTCTTCCATACCAACAACTATATACTTACTCTTGCCCACCACTCATATTTAAGTGGCATTCACTCCTTGAATAGTTTTTGAGCATCTATTATGTACTGGGGACGGTACCAGGAGCTGCTGATAAAGTTATTAGTATGACAAGTTGTGCCTGGAGAACTTGTGGGCTCTAGCAGAGGCAGTCAGGTGAAGAAAGAAGAGCCTACAGGTGGTGAGAACGACTACGAAACGACGGACAGAGTGCCGAAGGGAACACTAATAAAGGGCTCTCTAACTTTGCAGGAGCAGGGAAAAGTGAGTACCAAAGTATTTCTGTAACAACAGCAAACACACAAACACACACACACACACACACACACACACACACACACACACACCCCGAAGTGGCTCAGCGTAAAATGTCGTTAGTTTTTGTTTGAATTGGGCAAAAAAGGATGTTCTGGAACTTTGCTGGGCTTCTTGCACATGGAGAAAGCGGGGCTGGCAGTCCAGCCCGAAAGACTAGTGACTGGGTAGGTGCTGATGACTACTAACTGACACTCCGGAATATATTTCTATGATATTGAAAGTGATATATGGCCCCGTAAGAAATACATCCTTATGTGCGGCACACAATACCTAAACCACAACATTGACACAATCAAACCAACGGGTTCTCTGCACTCGGGGGCTGGGGGCTTGCGTGTGGGCGAGGAGCTAAAGGTCAGCCGCCATGCTACCCCGGGCCGGGCTGGGGCGCGCAGACCCCGGCTGGGGCTTCCGAGCAGAGGTGGGGGCTGCCGCAGGGGAAGTTCGGAGCAGAGGGAGCGGCAGAAGCACGTGGGCCGAGGGGGGTGGGAGGACGCTGACGCCGGAGTAACCGGTGGAAGTGTCAAAGAGGAAGGCGTGGAGGGCTGCTGAGGTGACAGGGTGTGGCCTGTGGGGGAGCAGGCGAACCGCGGGAGGAGGGCAGCGAGACCCACCCGGACAGCGGCGGCGGCGAGGCGCGTGCCGGCGTCGCGCGGTGCGGTGACAGCTCGGAGCGCGGCGGGCGCGGGGCCGGTGGCGAAGGGAGTCACCCGTCCTCGAGACGTGGAGCCCAGCGAGCAGCTGCGCCAGCGCCTTCCGCCGGGGCCCGCGGCGGCAGACACCTGCCGAGTGCGGCCGAGCCTCGGCTCGCAAGTAAGTAAGTGTTACCTTCTCCCTCCGCGCCTGCTCTGCGCCCCAGCCTCTGTGTGTGCGGAGCGGGGAGCTCCAGTCGAGGGGCCGCGCGGAAAGCGCCCCGGGAACCACTGGGGCGTCCGGGGATGCTCCGGCGTCCGCGCGCGTCCCGGCGGCGCGGCGACCGGCCCCGGCCTGCGCGGCGCGCACGGAGGCGGCGGCAGAGTTGCCGGCACCGACACTACCCGTCTTTTGTGTCTTGCCCGAACCCTGAGCCGCGCCAGGCCGGGGGTGGGGAGAGCGGAAGCCACTTTATGGCTCCTGGCCCCACCTCTCGCCTCCACCCCAAATCCTTGGGGATTTCAATACGTCGCGGACTCGGGCTCAAGTGAGTGCCAAACCCCCAGCTGGGTAGCGGGATGGGGCGGGCAGCCGGCTGGACCGCCAGGCCGCCCCCTCTTCGGGTTTTCTTTTTAGGCACAACATCTTTAACTGGTGGGTGAGGAAGGCTGATGGGGTGGCCACGGGTGTCTGGGCGTAGAGAACGACCCACCTTCCTGCTGTCCTCGCGATCTGGAGGGGAAAGGATGGGAGCACCCAGAGCCCCGGAGGCCGGAGCGTCCCGCGCTAGCGGGCTTGCGCGCGGCCGGCGAGCAGGCTTTCGCTGGGTGGGTCCCTTGTCTCGCTCATTGTTCGCGGTGACTGTTCTCGGAGCCGGGCTGAGCCACCCCGGCACCGTACAGGGGCCATCGATAAAAGTGAGGACTTGGATGAATGAGGGGCAAGGCTGCCTGCCGAACAGGACTTACCCAGTTTGCAAATGGACTTCTCAGGGCTTGAAGGGCGATAGTAGTCGGAAGCGAAAACCTCTCCTGCGTGTGAAACTTAGATCTGACTCTGATTCACGGAGGTAGCCTAGTGAATTAAACCCTTGGAAACAGGGCGCGGTATTTCCCCATTGAAATTATTTTCGGAGTAACGAAGATAAGAGTTTTAAGTGTCATTGTCAACTGGCTGCTTTCTCTTGCTAGCACCTGTTTCTCTAAAGGTTCCTGGGGGTGGGGTTTATTTTTTCGCCCACCCCTCACTTTTTTTGGAATGCGTGTTTATTTCATTTGTGCTTTCGGCCAGTCGGATTGCATGCTTCCAGGAGAAGAATCCGTTTTTAAAAACAAAGTGCAATTTGCACTCTACAAACTGCCAAGCGCTGGCTCCCCCGCCCCAGCCGCGTGCGACCTGACATTCACAGAGGCAGACATGTGCTCTGGAGTCAAAGGGAGCCTGGCACCCCTAGCTGGAGACGTCAGAACGCAACTAGTGCGTGCTTGCTTTGTTGGAGGGTAGGGCCCTGATGTTTGAGCGTTTTCATCCCATAAATGACGATAATAGCACATATTCATGGTTCCTGAGCCCACTATAAAGGAGGGTGCATCTTCCTGCGGAGGGCATTTCTTCTTTTTCCAAGGTGCTTGGGTAACAATCAAAATAAGCATTTGGCAAGAGGGACTTTAAAATTTTATATCTACACATAAACCATATGTGTGTGTATGTGTGTGTGTGTGTGTGTATGTGTGTATATATATTTGTAAACCCCAGTGGTTAATAACACACTCTGCTGCCCTGGTTATATTTCACTTTGACTTCCCGCATGGACTTGGTAAGTGCATCAGCCAGCTGAAGCCTGGAGTTCCAGCCCCCAGGAGAAATCATGTGAAAACCTCTCTCTGACCATAGTCTGATTCCAGGAGGGAAAAGCCATGCAGAAGAGTGTTGTTTAAAGTATGAAAAGCTGTGAGATTTATTCTAAGCTGGGGAGAGGGAGTTGAGTAGAAAATAAATAAAAATGGAAGCCTGAATAGGCACCCAAACCATACTCACAGTTCCACAAATACACATACATATGGGAAATACATAGTGTTGTCTGTCTCTCTCTCCCCCTCTCCTCCTCTCCCCTTTATCACTTTAATGTTTATATTTTTATGCTTTTGATCACAGTATTTGTGCCTCTTATGATTTGGCTTTAAAAAAAACCTTTTATATTTTTAGTCTACTGCATTTTACCAATATCAATAGTGCTCATTGAATGCATAGGATTATCTTTTAAACTGTTCTTTTGTGTCTCTATTTGCATACCATGTTCAGCCTAGTATGGGACTGCATGAGCAATGAATCAACTAGGTTCTAATGAAGATTAAGACACGGAAGGTATCCACAGCTATGTATAAACTGTATACTCATTTAACCACCTTCCCACATGACCAATTTTAGCTAGTTGCTTGTTCATCTTCTGCAGTCTCCAGACTCCAAATTCTTGCCCAGATTGATTGCTGCACTAAATCTTGATTGTACAAAGAACAGAACTTAATTATTTTGGTCTCATTTATCAGTCAGCAATGTTTTAGTGTTGCTAATTCAATTATATCATTGAAATATGCATGACTTTAAAGTATGTTGAAAAAAAGGTCCTTTTAAACTTGTTTCTTCATCAAGGAAAAAAAAGTCCTACTGGAGCCATAATCTCACTGTTGCGAGGCCCCTAATCATTTGCGTTTATTGAGTTTACTGTTCCACATGAAGAAAGGGCCATTGTTTTGTTGTCTAGGAGCTGAAGGAAGATGGAAAGTGGGAAAGGAAAGTCAGGCACGTTAAAATGCTATTTTCTCTACTTGGGAAAACTATTTTTTTTAGTAAATACTGATTATTTTCTTAAAGATACATTAAAATATTCTTAAAGGACCCAGAGGAAAAGAAAACTTCAGGTTAGAAATGCCAGCAATTCTAAATACTCATAAAAGGGTGGTGTATACAAACACATGCATTTTTGAACCAAACTCATATTTTTTCTTCCTATAGAATTATAAAATTTTATTAAATTATTGTTATTAAACATTGAAATCTCAAAATCAATATTTAAATATACTGTCTTTTTGCAAGTGCTTTAATTGTAATAGCCTGTTTGTTGGGATTAAAAAGAACATCATTGATGTCATGGTGTGCTTTGCATTTTAAAATAGCAGCTAATGAATTACAAACATTCATTACTCCACAACCACTTGCTGAAATTTCTCAGGACCCCCAAATAGAGAATTATTTGTACTATATACTATCATTCAGGCCCTTGCTGAGTTTATATTCATCCCCTTTTCTTCTTCAAAATTAATTGCCTTTTACATTGATATTCTATTGGCTCTGAATCTTTTTTAATTTTTTTCTCATGCCATGTATTTATGTGTAAATATCTTCAATATTGTCCTGTTAGGGGACTTCCTATTGAAAATATGTGGGAGTTAGTGGAAGGAGGACTGGAGAGAGTGAATAACTTATTAAACCTAGAATGAGTCAGAGCTTAACACAGGAAAAATGGGTAGGTTTCACTGAATAAAATTCATTGAGGGATACATTTTTGACTTTTAAAAGTATAAACTATGTAGAGCATAATATACATTTCAGTAACTAAGGCATTAACTTCACATATCATAAGGCAAAGTAATGGAGT
Source organism: Desmodus rotundus (assembly GCF_022682495.2). Lineage (NCBI taxonomy): Eukaryota > Metazoa > Chordata > Mammalia > Chiroptera > Phyllostomidae > Desmodus > Desmodus rotundus. The sequence continues at coordinate 79,633,960 of NC_071393.1, forward strand.
GTCATATGTTTCTGCTTTGTTACATTTGAACGGTGACTTTAATTCCATTCACTTTTCTTCATACTAAGTAATGAAAACTACCCACTGTTTTCTTATGCTATTTTTTTTTTTTTGCCCAGAGTGGAATGCAGGTGCCTGGCATTTTCATTTCTGAAATATTTTACTTAAGAAGTTCAGTTTCTTCTATAAGTTTCCATAAGTTTAGTACTTATTAAGTGTTTACTAAGAAAGATAAAGGTTGGCACTCAACTTTCAGAGCCAGATGCAACCAGAAACAAATTGGTTAAATGATTTTAATTAATACATGTAAATGTTAAATTTAGTTTTTTTCCCAAAAACTAATATGAAGAAAAATATTCAGTTAGGTATTATTTTCAATAACTAATATTCATGTAGATTTTCTTCAAAATTAAAATTATTGAATAATAAAAATGTAAGCAATTATGAAATGAAGATATGAGGCTATGCAAATTAATTATTATATATACTTTTGATACATATACATGTTTTTTATAAATTAGCAATTTTAATCTCAGGGTTAATGTGAACTTTTTAACTGATCACATTTTGTTTTGCTTTGGCCACTAGAAAGCTCAGAGCCAATCCAAGATCTAATTTATCGATCACATAAGGCGGCTCCGTGAAATACATATGCATGTGGTTGTTCTCAGTTACCTTATCTTATTCTACTTATTCACTCTTACGAAATGTCATTTTTTTAATTGTGGAAGGATATAGGCCCTGCATGTTAATATAAATGAGTGTTTGGAAATACAATCAAGTCTACAAATATTATTAAAATCTAATACTGAAAATGCTAAAGGGATATTAGGCAAACTAAGGCATGACTTCTGATCTAAAGATACTTATAGTCTAGCTGGAGAGAGAAGATAAAAACACATAACAAATTAGCTAACAAATGAGTCGGCATGTGTAGACACATTTGTTGCATTGAAGACTCAGACCTTACCTTTAATGAAGTTCAGCTTCCACTTTCTAGAAAAACGCTATTAATAGTACTGACTAGTAAAGCAAAGTAACTGTTATCTTTTCATTAAATATATACCCTCTGGGTATAGAAAACTCCAAATAGTTTGAGGGCATGAGGTTGAAAATATGTGTTGGAAACACTGTGATTCTGTAGTACTGGAGACTTCTAGATATTTCTGCCCCCTTTTTTCCTCTTTCTCTTCTCCGTTCTCTGCCTTTCATTAGCTTTTTTGCTTAATACCCAATAAGCCGGTGGCCGGACCTGATTGAGAGTAGGGGCAATTCTGACGGCAAACTACACCCCACCACGATGGCAGCTTATGAAATTTCTGGCTATGTAAAAACGTTTGTCCTCAGTAGTATACTTAAATATAGTAGTTAAGTTTAAGTGCCCAGTGGTTGTTTCCCTTTGTACTTGAATCAACAACCATTTCAGCTTTCAGAAGGGACCACCCATAAGACCACTCTTTTAACTGTAGAAAAACTGGGAGAGAGAGGGGACAGTAAACACCTGAAAAAAAAAATAGAACTAAATTGTTGACCCAGGGTGATGTGTTTATGACTAAGGTGACAAGCTCTGAATTAAACTTAAAATCTAACCAGCTGCCTTTGGGTATGAATCTGATTTTCATGTTCTCTGTCTCCCACATAGACGTAATTTTTTCCCAGACATCTCAATTGCAGTTAATGTTAAAAATAATTTAAAGTCTAAAATGTAACCTGTTGTCCTGAACTGAAGCAAACTCCCAGGCAATGATAAACACTGACCATTTAAACTTGGCCGTTTAAAAAGCACATTGGAAAATCTGTGTATTGGTACACTTACTTTGTTTCCAATCATGGTGTAAATAGTGCATAAAGCTTAAAAATTTTCATCAAGTTAATGTTGCACTGACATGCAAATTGACTACTGACATCTAAGGTGCATGTCATGTGATAATTCCTAACTGACAAGTGAACCTCAGAAGGTTATTTATAGATTACATTGCAACAAAGTGTGGGACTAAATTCTCATTGTGCAACTCAATTCAAATTGATGTTTTTGCTTTGATTTCTTCACTTTTTTTTTCACATCCCTTTTGATCTCTAAAGCATCTCAGATATAAAGTACCTAAGGTGCTAAATATATAATTAATAATATTTAGGCAGAGAATTTGTCTTCAGATTATCCCTAAGATATTGGAGCCCAGTTAAGTACCCCTCACCAGCTTATGCAGGTATGACTAACTCTTGGGGCTGTGAATTTGAACTCAGAGACTTGGTAACATCCACTTCCATCCAGAGCACACAGGATACATATTCACACAGACAAGGTGAGAAAGAAACTTGAACATTTATCAAGTGAATTAATTTTTAAGAATAGCTGCCTCTAAAGATCTAAGTAGAAATCCTATTGTATTTTCTAGTGGCAACTGAGTTTCTTTTATCTCTACTTTCCACTACATTTTGTGTATGAAGATTGCAGTGACAGAATTGTAATGTATCTCAAATTCCCGTGCTATGTTATTAGGTCAAAATTTGGGTTTTCCTTTTTGTATTCCATGTGTATGTCTGCCTGAAGGTAGAACAATCAAGTAAAACATGAAAAAGTAAGTTCTTCCTTTATTCTGCACATTTTATGTTCAGTATGGATTTTGTACATGATCTCATGAGGCGAAGCTATATAAGCTATACATTTCACCTACAAAGATATATCTCATTAGGGAAGTTTACAATTTATTAACCTTTAGATATTTTCTTTATGCTCTACACAGCCTGGAATGTTCTACTTTCTAACCATATTAGTGAAATACCTGTCTTTCTTTAAAGATTTAAATAAAAGACCCTTCCTGTTTGAAGGAATCCCAGTAATTGGATTTGAACTTGGCAGTTTTTGAAAGAGAGTATGTGTGTATGTGCCTGTGTGTTTTACTCATTTTGTAAACATGAAAATGTTTAGAGCCATCTAAAAAATTCTATACAAATATAGCATTATTATAGTTATTACTGCCATTCTAAAGTTAAAGAGATAAACTAAACATTGGGTCCAAGCTATGTGAGGAAGTGAATACTTTTCTCAGTTCTAACACTTTTGACTAGTAGTTAAAAAACTTGGTCTTAGGCCTGTTACTTTTGTTGACAAGTGTCTTCATTAGTCGTGCATGGTAGGGTATGGGTATGATAAAGGCAACTTGATTTCTTGATGGTGAAGGTTTATTAGGAAATTTATCCCTTAATTAGGAAACACTCATTTTCATTAATAAACACAGAATGAGGAATTACAAGGCACTAAGAATTGAGATGGGAAAAGAACATTTTTAAAAAAGCAAACAGTAAAAAAGATCCCTGCCTTGAAGGAATTTAGAATTAAATGGGAACTAGAGACACTGAATAAATGTGCTGAACCAGCTAATGCAGATGACCGGGGTGTGTTTGGGGAGCTATGAGGAAGAGTGTATGTTTGAGTCTGGGTGGATAGATGGTGGACTGGGAAAGTTTAATGGGGGATTTGAATCCAAAAGGGCGGTAGAAGTCTAGGAGTGAAGAAGCAGTGGACAGGGGTCTCGCATAGAGCTACTGCAGAAAAGGAAAGAAGAGGAAAGGTGAGGCAGACAGAAAATCCAGAGAGCCCAGCAAGGAAGTACCGTACATTAGACCCAAGACCAGCAGAGCAGTCTGGAGATCAAGACTTGGAAATTTAATCCTGATGAAACCCAACTCTTGTACACTACGAGCCTGTACCTATATGTCTGAACTTTAGCTGAACACACCTAAGGAAAAGTATACAACCATGGTATCATTTCATATTCATTAATCTTAAACAGGTTCTTGCATTTTACTTCTAGTTTAAGAGAATGTTGAATAAGACTCTGTCACAATGTCAAAATATGTGGATTAAAGAAGTTTATAAAGTCAAATTAATTATTTGATGCTATGGGGGAAAAAAACAACCAAAACTGTTTTCTTCTTTGATTCATCGGGTTTTGAAAATGGAAGTTAGTCAAATCAGAGAATGTGTATCGCATGTGCGTGTATATCTCGTCAGTTTTGGAAAAGATGTTTTCATGTACTGCTTTTGATCATAAAAATGTAACGGCCTGGGAAGTTTTGTATCAGCCGATGTTCCCTTTTACCAGGAGGTGTCACTGTAGCTCACTCAAACTCACCAGTGCATTTTGCAGGGACAAACTAGTGCTAGCATTTCACTAGACTGTCACCACCCACCAAGTTCTCCACTACGTTACCCAGAGGAAATTTGATGAAAACAGAATTCTCTTCAGGTGGCTATTTCTCCTCCAAATACATGTTCTTACTGGCTGAAAACTTAAAGACTTACTTAACATTCTAGAAACAATAGGATTCCTTTTCCTTTGTTGAATGGGGGCAATGGAGAAGAAACGAAAAAAAAGAGCAGGATAAAGGAGAAGAGACAGACATACAGAAACATGAAAAGAGGAGTAAAGTAGAAATGTTTCCATTGATAGCAGGCTGCTTGAAAATCCCTGAGAACAGTGTTCTCCCATCCTTCCTGCCTGGTGTGTGTTGCCCCTTCCCTGACCCTCTTCTCTGCCCAGGTAAGTCTTGCTTGCTCTGCCAGAGCAGCTATTGTTAATGATAACCTTATAAAATAGGTGTCATTCCTGAATATTTTTCAGGCAAGGGAAATGGAAATTAGAAAAGTTACATCACTTGTATGTGTAGCTATGATTTGGCCATAGGCTCATCAGGCGTCAAAAACATACCCTTGGTCGCCCTTGATGTGTCTAAAGAGTCCCTCCCAGTGGAGACTTTCCTAATGCCCTTCACCCCTGACAAATTTCAATATCCCTCCTCTGGCTCCCACAGTCCATATCTGGTGTTCGCCTAGTGGGAACACTCATGTGACTGGGCCATGACCCTCTCTTCTCTTCTCTCCCTCTTCACCTGGAGTTGGAGCATTTTGAGAGTGGAAACAATGTTCTCTCTCTAGAACAGCACAGGAGATGCCTAATGTTGGCTTACTGGGTGGGTGAACAAGAGAAACCGTGCGCACAAAGATAGGGGTCCAAGGTGTGTGAACGTATGGATGAAGGAAACATGGACGGCAAGGGGCCATGGGGCTGCCGGCCTTCGCCCACTGCAGTTGGCCTCACTTGCTCCAAAAACAACCGAATAATGAAGAGGGAAGCCCCAACATTTTTGGACAGAGGAAGAACAGGGTTAAGTGTCCAAAAAAGAGGGGATATTTAGCATAGTCCACCTTGTAGCTAGCTCCTCTAGAAGTGGAGGGAAAAGACGGGCATCATGGGAGCTGTGTGCTCTGCTGACCTCCAGGTGGCAGCATGGCCCGCCTGTCAGAGACCTCTCAGTTCTTTGACGCTCCTAAAGCTTCAGATTCAGAACAGTTTTCAGGGCATTTAATGCCCTGGGGATGATTAATGGTGCTGCCGGCTTGCTGTACCCGGAGGGTAATTGAGCCTGCAGTATTTGGGAGGCTGCAGAGAGACGTCCTGAGCCTGTGTCTGATAGAAGGGGCTGCAACATGTTGGACACTGTATCCTTCCAGAAACATCCTGGAGGCCTTCTTGTTTGCACCCAGAATCCGGTCTTTGGCAAAATGTGTTAAAGGGGGACAAAGACCACGGGCACCCCTAAAATATGGGGAACTTGTCTTAATTTTTTTTAGATGTTTGGTTTGCTATGCATTCCATATTCTTTTTCCTTCTTTGATTCTGAGACAATATTCCTTTCCACCTGACTTAAAGCAAATGCTGTAGCAGGTAGCTTATGTTAATTGAGTATTTTGAAAGAGTGCAGGCAGTGCTATGTATAATGTCTTCATTTAAATAAGCTGTAAGCCCTTTTGTATTGTAAGCTGAAGTATTTAAAAGTAAGATGACTGAAAATTTCTAAAGTTGCAGACAGTGCAAGAGAGTGTGAAACGTGTTAGAATGAACAGCATAAGGGTACAGCGTCCATTTGTTCTAAATATACATGTAATATTAATTATAGAAGACAACCAGCAAAAGATCTTAAGCTTGTCGAGTTGGGTTTGTGTGGCTGCTTTTCATTAGAATTTTTATTAACTGGGAAAAATGCCAGATTCTAAACACTGGGAGATGGTGTGATGAATAGGATATACCAGTCTTAGCACTGTTAGGGAAAAAAAGACCACTAATGGATTCAGAACACTTTTGTCCATGCAACTAAGTGGGGAATCTGAACCTCTACCTTTCTCTGGTTTGAATTTACATACCTCTTGTGGTTGTTTGTAGGCAGTGGTTTGTAACTTCTTCAGTGAATTCTTTTTATATCACTTTGGTACTTTTGAGAACAATTGTTCTTCCTTCAAAACTGAGATTTTACTCTTTGCACAGAAGTTTCTCCCATGGTAGCCCATAATGATTTAAAATTGTATAAGAGTTTATCTCCTATTTCTTTAGACAGCCAAACTTCACTGATCCCCATGTGTTGACACTTTTAAGTTTTAGCAGGCAGTAAGTCAAACTCTTTACATTCTTTGAATAGAATAGACAATCAGAAGAATGATTAGGATGGCTCCCCAAATTCTATTTTTTCAATTACATTTCAGGTGTAATACCGAGTGCTATTACATTATCTTCCTTTGCTTTGTTAACTATATCTCAGAGGTTGAACTTGCAATACTGTGTTTGTGATGAAGACTTAGGCTAGGGATTGAAAGTAAGGGGTGAAGATGGGAAATTAATTAAGTTAGGTGCACAGTGGTTTACTCATAACCCTTGATTTAGCTCCAACAACAATAAGATCAGTAGGGAAAGAATCCCAGCACAGCCTAAAATCTTGTTGGAGGATCCGTGACCCTCTGAAGGGTTTTTTCCCAGCCTACCGGTTTCTATTTCTTTGGCTGCTCCGATCAATTCATCAAAATCGTCTTGATTTTATCACTTGATATAGAGATCTATAGTTCCGTGCTGCCTTTAATTAATACACTGCTTAACATATAAACACAGTACAGTGTCCTAAATATTATCATTTATCTTTCCTATATATTTTTAAATTTTTCAAAAATCAAATGTAATTTTTAAATATCTATTTCATATTTTTAAAGGAACAATTTTGCATATATCTAAACAATTTCCTTGCAGAATCAAGAGGATTTGCCCTAGAAAAGGCCAGGATTGGCAGTACTTAGGACAGAGAGCCCACTGATCAACTTTGCATTTCAAAGCTTAACTTCTTGACTTCTTTACTTAAGTACAGTAATGTTCTTGAAAATCAGGTATTGTTGAGGCAAAAGGATTTTCTAAATCCATTAGCTTTCATCAAATCAAGAATCAATGCGGGTGGAATAGATCAGACAGTTTCAGTGCGTTCCAGGGGGTAGAGCCAACTAAAGATGAGAGGAGGAAATGAAAGGCAACTCCTTTGGCCTTAAGGAATTGTGGCAGGAAAAAAGTGGAATTAAGGGGCCAGGTGGTGGGTTATTTAAGATCCTGACTTCACTTCTTTGAGTTTAAGGCCAGAAAAAGTGACTCAGTAGGAATGCCTGTCATGTGCTTCCCAGATTTGGGGACTTTTAGAGGAAACCATAAAATTTTAGGAGCCCCAATATGACATGACCAAGAGTAGAGCAGTGGTGATGGAAGTCAGCTTGATTGATGAACCTCCAAAGAGGGATCCAGCAGCTGTGTCCCAATGAGGTTATCCCAGAGATTATGGGATAGCCAGTAGATTAGTGGCGATCTGCGGTTTGAATGAGAGCTGCTTGCCTTGGATGGAGTTGTAAGGACTGGGAGAAATGGCTGTACTTATGGACACCAATGAGGGGCATCAGTAGGTTCTTCCAAAAGACTGGATGAGACAATTATGGTTCAGTAGTTACCTACAGGGCTTATATTTAGCAGGTCTGCAATGGCATGCTTACATCATTTACATAAATCAGTGTCTATTCTAAGTCTTTTTCTTGGGCTGGCATGCATTCTGATTGGTTCATGCCATGCCATTATTAAATATTTTGAATATCACTCCTGGTTATCTTCATAGGGAGTAGTGTAGTCCAGCTGCTCTATCTCAGGAACCAGAGACCATGTGAAGTTCACTGGCATGGACTGGAGCCCTTCAATTCACTGTAAGAAACACATGGTAAAGCCAGGAATTATCTCAGGGAAGGTAGGAAGAGGAGGAAGAGAGCTGCAAGACTGAGCATTTACTAAGAAAGACTCAAGTAAATGGCTGTATAACCAGCTCCACTTGGGAGTGAACTATGAATAGACTCAATGTTTAAGTTTACTGAGCCTGTTCAAAGTAGGAAAAAATTTAAATATTGTGAATTAGTAAGTCTTAGTGGGATAAAGCAACTTAAAGAAGAATCCAATCAGAGAAATGAAACTGTATGTTCTTTTCATGTCTCAGAAATAGGATGAGTGAATTTCCGCCCACTTCTTACATTCTCCTGCTGAGTACTTTGAAACTATGGCCCAAACTGACTTCTAATTTCTTCTGTTTATACCTGTTGTTTCTCACATATATTCAAAAGATGTGCAGGAGGTTGCCTCGGTGAGCCTCCTTCCAAGTCTCACTGACGCTAGACATTCCCAGGTCTAATTCAGAGGTAGGGCTTTCAGCCTCTTTCCCTTTCTGAGCTCCCTCCAACTACATCAACCTGAATGGATCCATTTTCAACTTAGTAATGAACCTATTTCCTTGGGTTTGTCTCTTTACCTCTATGATATTCTTCTCCCTCTTTTAAAATGTGGATCCTATTGTAGCTAAGATTATGTTTTTCCCTAAAGATAGTAATTGAAGACAGTGAAATAAGTGTGATTAATAACACCTTGGATCTTGTCTTTTTCATCTCTTAAACTCCCTCTGCTTAGAAGGGCTCCTGAGTTGCATAACTCCATCGTGAACCTATAACATTGTGGGTGTGCAGAGCAGGTGCCCAGATTCCCACTTGCAATTTGATGAGACTTTCTTTGTTTCTTTTTTCTTTTCTTTTCTTTTTCTTTTATTTTGGGGGGGGGGTGTCTGGAGAAGAGTGAGAAGAGGTAATAAATTAGTAAGCCAGAGAGCCAGCTAGTGCTTGGTTTTTTCTAAATCCAGAGGCCAAAATTTTAATTCCACTTCATTGGCACCAATGTTGATATAAACTGTTGGTAGCTAAGGATAACAAATACATGTAATGACAAGAGGGAGGGCAGTTATATGTCAATATGTTTTTGCATCCCTCTGAAACCCCTAAATAAAGTAAGACTATAAACAACCAGGAAACAAAGTACAACCAACTAACCAAGCAAATTTAAGTGGTACTTGACTATTAAGGAGTTGGCAGTCCTTCCCTGGCTGAGATATTACATTTTATAAAATTCAGATATTTATTGAAAACAAAATGTTTACCAGAAAGCCTAAAATAGGTCTGGAGTAAATTCAAAATGCTACTTTTAATTTATAATCCTTAGCATCTCAGTCATATTAACTGTTGTTAACTATTATAATCCAGTCGATGGTTAAAATTAAAAAAACAATTACGTACTCTTCTAATCAGCTAAAATTTCTGGAGTAAAGTCATTAAAACTTTCAACCTGGTATTGGAGTAAGATTGCTCATGTAATTTTGCCATTTCACTTGTGCTGGCATTTTGAATCTGAGTTAAAAATGCAAGGTATTTTTTTAACTGCCCTATATACATCATGTTAAAACATTATTAAGTATAAAAAGATATTTCCTGAAGTTAACTTAAAATACTGCTGTAGTTTCCTGGTTTCTGTGCCTAACAAAATAATTTTTGATTGTTCTGAAAAAATTACCAGAACAATACGAAGACTTAATGACTTCTTCTTTCACCAGAGCTGCGTGGTTTCTCTGAGTATGTTTAAAGAGAGAGAAAGAAGGGGGAGGATATGAGAAGTCGATATGAGAAGTGAATATGTGAGCGCCACTCAAGGTAGTCTCTGACTTTGTAGAACGAAGAGAAACTATCTTTTGCCTTGTCGTATTCATCTGTCTGGTAGAAAGTTTGCGTGATTTCCATTTTGCAATGTTCAGGCCTTTTAATTTACTTCTAAATAATTTGTTTTCTACATTAGGCTGCTTTGTTTGTAGAGAACAATACCACACAAGTGTTTCATGAAGTAAAATGAACTAACACTACACTCTGTAAAGAGAATTTCAAAATAAAAACCATTAAGGATGAATAGCATGTATTACAGAAATCTGTACCATATGTCTGAAAGGGGCTGTTGTAACCAAGCTTATTTACAACATTCACAAGCACTAATTTATCTAAGAAATGGAGTGATAATGCTTTCACACCAAAAAATAGATTAAAATGTAGTAAACATTAAAGACACATGAATACTCTTTCCTGTGACCCTGATTTTGATCTTTCCTTTTGGATTATATATTAAAACTCATACCAGAAGGACTGTTTCAATGATGAAATTATTCAGGCTCACCAGAACATTGGCATTATTAATTCCTGGAGTAAGGTGCTTTGGGGGATGGGAGAACTTTCAATAGCATTACAATGATTATACAAAGACATTTGACCAAACTGTAGGAAATTCTGTCACCAAAGAATTTCAAAGACGTACATTCTATCCACCATATGTAAAAATACATCTCAGACAAATTTCCCCCCATGAAGATTGGCCATCTCACTTCAATGAAAACAGAGTGAGAAAGGTTTATGTACTTAGATGACTGAGTGTATTTTAAGAGTTATTTCAGAAAAGAATCGGGACATTTGTATCTTCAACACATTCTGGATCTACCGATTTGAACACACTCACCTGGTGAAACATTTCACAACTAAGCATAAATACCTTGTACATTTTAAGAGTTACAAAATTAATCTCATTGTTTTGTGGATTTTATGAAAATTCACATATTTCTATTTATTTAATTTGATTCTGAAAATATCATGTTAATGTCATGTATGTATTGATATTTTTGCACAAAATGTAATTATTTTAAAAATAAAATATTTGTGGAGTAAATACTACAAAAATTTGGTGATACAGAATCCAGTAGTAGCCATAAGGCATTAACAGCAATTAATGCCCCTTTTGACTTAGAGTAGCATGGTGCTTACTCTTCAAAGGACCATTGGAACTTGATGAGACCTCAGAGAAGTAAGGGTCAAATTGGCATAAATATTCAGTTTCCATTTCGATAAATGGTCTTTCAAGATGATTTGTGAGGAACTTTCAATTCACTTGTCAGCATTATTTAATTTCAGCTGTTGTTCAGAAATGATCATCTTAAGATATTCATGAGCAGCAAGGCCGAATTCAATGCAAAATTTAATCCACTTTTGGCACTGCATCTGCCAAATGCAGGATGCCTGAAAACCAGGTACTCCACTGTGAGGCACAGAAATACACTCTCTCTCATAAGATAGTGCCTATGTGTAAGGGATCATTAGTGAGCCAAGTAAACTATGGAGCCAGAGGTGGATGTTTATAATAAGTTTGAGGTCATATCTTCACAATAGCATCCAATTAAGTTAATGATGACCATTCTAAGTCACTTACTTAGGGTGTGGATTGAATTGGTGTATTTGAGTGCTTATTTTATCACAGAAATGTCTATCTAACACATTTATTGGGTGTTTTCCCCCATTTTGGTTCCCTTGAATGCCCTCCAATAGATTTCATGTAGGTAGATAACACTACAGGGAGACTGGGCATAGGTATTGGTCCTTTCTCCAAAGCTGAAACACTACAGTAATACAATATAGAATCAAAGAAGAGTTTAGAGATCAACTAGATGGCAATCCCAACTCTCTCACCGATCAGCTCTGTGACCTTGGTCAAATTATATAACTTCTCTAATACCTGGGGTATAAAGCAGATTGTACGAGAGTTAAATGCAATAATATATGTAAACATCCACCAAAGTGCACGGCACACTTCAAGTACTCAGTAATGTTTCTCGTTGTTTGAGGGAGGACTAATGGTGAAGAACAGTTAAATTTGTTGGGTAGGGGCCTAGATGAAATTTTAACAGGTGAAGGGATTTTATCCTAAAGAAAGTAGTATACAGGCTTTGAGATGAAGGAGAAAGGGGTCATAAAAAGAAATCACAATTTATTAAGCATTTACTATATTTTGGACACTGCAGTAGGAACATGAAAGAAGAGAAATAAGAGGAAGTAGGAGAACATTTAAATTCACATTTACCTAATTACAGTTCTTACTAATTCCTTTGCAAAACTTCCTGCCTCTGAAAATAATCTGGGTTGCACTTTTATAACTAGTTTATTTATTCATGGAAAAGGGTTAAAAAACAGTTTTGATAATTGTAGATGCCTAGTATATTTCATTGAAAAATATGATATTAAGGAAAAATAATGAGCTATTTTTTGTCTTTTCCTGTTTGTCTTTATGCATCCTGGAACATGCTGTGATGAAGGCAGTGACCACATATGTGCCCACATAGATTTCTCTCTTTCGGAAAATAAACCATAAAGGGAAGGCATGTCCCTGTATAACCAGGTCCTGACAGATTGCCATTCCCTGCTTGTGCCCAATGAAAGATTTTGAATGAATGAATGAGTTGTACTGAATTCATGAATAAATGAATCCGCAACTTAAGTCTAGGATTTTTTTGAACAAGGTTGAAACATATTTATTGATGACTCTTTGTCAGACACATCACTGTTACTCTGCCAGTTCTGAAATGCATAGATATTACATCATAAAAATGATCACCATTAAGATGGTGAAATTTTAGTAAAATTGAAGTGTACATTCCTTGCTAATGGCTTTATCAATTGATAATCCCTTTAGAAAGTAACATTAACATCTGTAGCATAAATCACAAATATATTCATATCCATCACCTCAGAAATTCATCTCTTATGGAAACATTTGAAGAGAAACAAAAGAGGCTAAACATAAAAGAATTTATTGCAATCAATATTAATAGCTAAAAGTTTGAGACAAATTAAAAGTTCAGGAAATAATGATTTTATAGATTATGGTCCATCAACACAATTTAATATTATGAAGCCACTGAGATGATAATTATGTAGCAACATCATTAAGTTTATGACACAATATAAGTGAAAATAGTGTAGTATAAAATATTGTGTATGTGATTACTTTAGTAAAATAATTCACGTGCATTGGTAATATGAATTAGTAAAATTAGTTGTATAGGGATAGTAAGTGATTTTGTATTTTAAAGACTTTGTTCCTCTTATGTCACCTTTCAATACATTTTTGAAAACATCTTATTTTCTTTTGTCAAAATAGATACTATAGGCTTAATTGTGCCTTTTCTTCTACTAGTTCAGTGTCTTTACAAAGCCCAAGACTCATCCTCAGTAGCTGTCACCCCTGCACTGAAATTCGGAGTGCGCAGATGGCTGTGTTTGTCGTGTGTTACATGGATGGATCTCTGGCTGTGTATTTGGGAGTGCTTTTTAAAAAACAAGTCCCCAGTATACATTCAATTTTATTCTTTGTTTTCCCTGAAAGTCAACTCAAGGTTAAAAGTCAAAAGCCAACGTATATATGTATCTTTGTTAATTTGGAGGTAGCACATTATAATGGAAAGGAAACCTTGACCAACAGGATGGGTCTGTTGAATTTACAGATGGGGAAGCCTGGAAGGCCAGGAGATGAAGTGATTTGGGCAGGGATATAATGCCCATTAATGGCAGAGTCAATATTAAAATGTACTTGTTCTGAGTACATTGAGAACTTTTTCACCCCATTTGGAATGCTTTTCCCGTCACTCTGAAATAAGCTGTCAGCTTCCTTCCAGCTTCAAAGCCCATGAAGACTTTCCCTACTTGCAAGGTCATATCTGCATTGTATCCTCATGTGTAAGGAAAATAAGTGTTTCCATCTCAGCCAGAAATTGCTACTTGGCACATAATCACACACAGGTAAACGTGTGGCTCTTCGATAGTCTTGTGTACATGTTTTCACTGGTTACATGTCTTCAAAATCAGGAGCAGTACTTGTCATGTCTCCAGCGTTAATCTGTTCACCTCGCTGTGGCATTCCTATCTGTGTCAACAGTCTTCCAATGGCCACCCTCCTCACCACCCACAGGGAGAATTCTGGTCACAGCAAGCTGCTCCCACTGGGATAGCTTCCAAAAATCCACAAAGAACAAATTAGTGTTCCTGATCTGTTTCAGAAACAAACAACAAAGAAGCCTCTCCATAATGCTTGGAAGAAAAAACAAACAAAAAATAGCTTCAAGGAAAAACCTACTGCTACTCTTGTTTTAAAAGATATTATTTATTTTCAGAGAGAGGGGAAGGGAAGGAAAAAGGAGAGAAACATCAATGTGTGGTTGCTTCTCACACACCCCCTACTGGAGACTTGGCCCACAACCCAGGCATGTACCCTTACTGGGAATCTAACCTGCAACCCTTAGGTTCACAGGCCAATGGTCAATCCACTGAGCCACACCAGCCAGGGCCCTACTCCTATTCTTAAAGGGAGCTCTAGCAGAAGACAAAAAACATAAATTGTTGCTAAGGACTGTCTGCCCATTAGCCTGTGGTGGGCCAATTAGAAGGCGGTAAAGGGGAGGATAAGTGGTTAAATTTATTTGAGGATCCTATGGAACCAGCCTTGAAATAATTTTTTATTAAAACAATGAATAATTTGATTACCAAAATTAGTATATTTAAAGCCTAACACCAGTTCCATCCATGCTGTCGCAAGGGGTATAAGCTCCTTCTTTCACTCTGCTGCGTAGAATTCCATTGTGTAAATGTACCATAGCATTATGCTAAGTGAAATAAGCCAGGCGGTGAGGGACAAATACCATATGATCTCACCTTTAACTGGAACATAATCAACAAAAGAAAAAAGCAAACAAAATATAACCAGAGACACTGAAGTTAAGAACAATCTAACAATAGCCAGAGGGGAGTGGGGAGAGGGGATTACAGGAACTACTATAAAGGACACGTGGACAAAATCAAGGGGGAGGGTGGAGGCAGGGATGGGAGGTGGGTTTGGCTGAGGGGGGTGGAGGGATGGGGAGAAAATGCAAACAACTGTAATTGAATAACAATAAAAATTTAAACAAATGAACAAACAAAGAAGCCAACACCATTCTAATAAAGGCACAATTTTTAAAGTATTTGTTTTAAGCTCTTTAATCTTTATAAGTTAACTAATCTATTTTCTTCAAATCTCTGCAATAGTTCTTTAAAATCACAACATTGGTTAGTAAGCTGACTTTTTTGTGGTCTAAACAAGTAATTGTAAACTTTTAATATTTTGAGTGCTTTCACTCTGATAACTGGATCATTTGATATTTCATTTGTATAACTCATTTGCAGTCTCAAATTTTTTAGTGCCAGTCCCTGACATATCATGGAAAGTTAATTTTCTTTGCATTTTAAAATATCTGGGTCATGAGGAAAACGTGATGAAAATGCAACTGAAAAAATACACTCACTTGTTTTAATTATTTTGATAAAATGAACATAGATAATTATATTTAGTCTTACATTGATGTATAATTTGTCCAAGCAGGCATCACTTAAACATGGCTTCCTCCTTTGCTTCCACTTGTTCTTTTCCTTCTTATTCCTTCCTGCACGTTAATATGGTCAATAAGTCTTTCTGCTTTACCTCCCACTTACAACATTGTGGGAAATTTTGATTCTTTTAAAGTCAAAGAAATAGGCAATTATTAATCAGAAAACCCTTCTATGTCTCTTTAGAAAACCACCAGTTTATTGCCTTTTTTTTAGTAATATTCATCCAGAACCCTAGACAGTGCACATTAATTGAGTACCTACTATGAATCAGACACCAGACTAGCCAACGTGAAAATACCACATTTGAGTAATGCTTGTTCCTTGTCCTCAAGGATTTCATCATGTGAGAAGGGGATGTGAAGACTTCCTGGGATAAGGTGCTGATTAGCCAAATCTTATCTGGCTACCCTATTCGTCCCTCCTCTTCTCATGGTTTCTGTGAATCCAGACAGTGTCTTTGATGAATAAGGCAACCATCCAAGAGAGAGGGGCTCTAAAGCAATGGCTCCAAACATAGGTCCTTGGATCTGCACCTCCAAATTAATAGGCTGTGCTTTTTAAAAAGTCTAGTATGAATCAGAGTATCTTGGGGAGAGGACTGGGATATCTATTTTAAAGATGCTGTCTCAGAGATTCAAATACTTCATCAGGGTTGGAAATCAGTAATGAAGGGGTCCATAGGGAAAAAGATGGAGTGATTGTGGAAATGAGTAAGTAGACTTATATGGAGGCAATATAAGTGTTGGTTAAAGACTACTGCTGGTTTAGTTAGACTGCGGCTTAGGTTTGTGGGCAAGCTTTAAAATCTGGTTGGTCTTTAGTTTCCACATTTTGTAAAATGAGAAAAATAATATTACCTACCTCAGGGATTATTGTAAGGATTAAATGAGTTAACCTATTTTAAAGCACTAAGAATATGAACAGAGGTATAGAAAATTCCCAATAATTGTTACCACTACTACCAGTTCCTCTTCCTCCTCCTGCTGCTGCTGCTGCTGCTGTTGTTGTTATTATTATTACTAGGAAATTTATGCTTTGAGTCTTACAAAAATACAGATGAGGTGTAGGAGTTCCTCTATTTAACCCCCCACAGCAAATAAAGCCAAAAACAAAAACAAAACCCAAAAAACCTGCTGGTACATGGACCCTTCTAAATTCATCATGTAATAAAATAGACCTTTTTGCCTCGTGTTTCTTTAGAAGACTGTAGGCTGTTGGGTGTTTTCTGTGCCCAGTAGCTGGGTGATAACTAGCTCCTACCGTCATCACTGCACTATACTGCTATGCCTCCTGTTGCTTTCTATTTCCTCAGTTCGAAGATCTTAGGAACATATCGGTTATAAAGCATAGAAGAAACACTAAATAATTTTTAAATTTCTTCAGTTGCCCACTTCTCATCATGGCCTTAAGTGGGCCCAAAAGTAATATTGTTGTCCAATTATATTTATGTCAATCAATAACTTTTCTGCACATCACTGGGCAGAGGTTGGCATGGGCTGCTAGGAAGTATTCAGGCATCAGATTCAAAAGACTGGGTTCTCATTCCAGGCCTGCTCCTGACCACTGGAGTGGTCTTGGGCATGTCATGTAATATCCCTGGGCTTATTATTTTCATGAATTAATAAGATTGAGTTAATTTCTAGGGACAACCAAAGAGCACCCCCCTCTCTCTCTTAGTCCTTTATCTCACTGTCTCTTGTGTAAATCCAAGTTACAATAAGGCAAGGATATCCACTAATAAGGAGTCTAATTAGTTTACTTTCAGGATGCTGTGGTCCACAGACTTAGGATATGGATATTTAGATTCTTCTTTTCTTTTAAACGTTCTTTCTCTTTGAGATATTCCCTGTTTTATGTGGTGGCTGGGCCCAAGGCCATTTTATTATTAACAACAGGGAGGATTACCTAATGTTCCCAAACTATCTTCTGTATAAAATATTAATTCAATAAAATATTAATAAGTACATGAGAAAAATATTTTCATGATAAAAAGATTAAGAAATAATATGTTAATATAAAATGGTTCATTTTTGACTACTCACATCTGCAATATGCAAATGTATATTGTGAATCATCAATAAGAGAATGTAGTACAAATACTTTCAACATATTTTGATCATAGAATTCTAACTTTCAAGAAATATTTCACGGGATCAGTATTCTATGGAGTATACTTTTGCAAATGTTAGAAGAATATTCACCAGTTTGGGCTTTCTAAATAAATGTTAACCTTATAAAAAAACAAGTTTTCTATCTGTGGTTCTATGATAAAAAGTAACTTATCCAAAGACACATTCAATGGAAATGGAAAATTTGAAAACCTTATATATTTACCCAGGAATACACTATAGCACATTCTATTATTTGAAGTCAAAGGTTTCAGGAACATTGTACATTTTCTGAATATTTTATTTAATAATGCATAAAAATATGGGATGGGAGAAAGAAATCTCACAACCAAGTCTTGGTCCCTGCCACCTGCCCAGGTCTGCTGTGCTGGTCCTCACCAATGCCCACATGCCAAACAAGGCCCGGCCTATCTGCCTGACACCCAGTTTCTGAAAGGCTGCCAGTCCCTACTTGGTCTTTTGTGTATAGAAAGGAAAAGGTTGGAATTCTTACTCATGCTTGATTCATTGGGCCAACAGGGCAATTTCCAAGAGCCCATCAAACCTTACGGTAGGGTGGCAGGTGGCTCTTACTCCAGCGTGGATGTTAGGTTTTTGTCCTGAATACGTGCAAACTCACTGCAGTCCCTTTCTTTCAAAAGGCGGGTGGGGTGGAGAAACTTAGATAAGTATTTACTTGTGATAGGTGTCCTGTGTCTGGAAGGGTTCAAAATTTGTCTTCTTATGACCTATCTTTTATGTTTCAAACTTTAATATTTTTGAATATAGTTAGCTTCTTAAATTCTATAATATTTTCTTAAAATAAAGGGAGATTTCACTGACTTTTACCATATCCAGACTTTAGCAGAACCCTGAATATATTTTCAAAAATATTTTTTCTTTTTTAGATACACATAAAATCTTTAGCTGTGTGATACTAAATTGACAATCTTTTGAAATACAATGTAGCCTAAGTATCCTTTAGCATAAATAGTAGTTAGGAGAGATTTGAAAGTCAGAATCAGCAGTTCTTCTCCTCAAGCCATATTTATAGAAGATTTGAAATAGAAAGTTTGTTTTTTTCTATGGTGACCTTGAATCAAAGAGGAAGACATTTAGCTAAATTTACTTGTAATCACAATTTATATTATAATCTGACAGTCAAGGAGTCAAGACTAGGAAAGAGAGAAAAAAGAAAAAAATGTTGAGTTAGTTTTATGTGCCAAGGATTGAGTTAGGTGTAAACACGTATGTTATCATTAATTAAAGGATTATTGTTATTGATTATTTAATAATTAGCTTTCCCCAAGTTATTTCCAGACACTATGAGATGGATATTTCAGGCAGTCAAGTCTTGATTTTTTCCTTAAATGTACTCTCATTTATAATAGTTCTGCCTCTATGATTGATGATAAAAAAACAACTCAAAAGGGGATCATATTATAAAGGCCAAGACAGGCTGAGATGTTTCTAATATTAACAATAACCTGACAGGAACATAAAAGGTGTATGAAAGTTAAGTTATTCACCCAAACCTACCAACATACAAATTTTAATGTCAGCCTTGCAAATGCTGGTGAATACCAGACACAAAGCTTAGGGGAAAAATTAGGGCATACACAAAGATAATCAAGAAACAGGTGAATTAAAATTTAAATGAGGACTTTCAACAATGGCGATGCATTTCTTCACTGACCGACATTGGACATTATCTGTTCTCTCATCACTTTGGTGTGTGTACCTGAGAGGAGGCTTTGGGAAATTTCACTTCAGGAGATAAGAAAGAGGTTAATCAGTCAGACCTTTCTGCTTTTCAGGCTGCTATTTTATCTCTGACAGTGACATCCCTACCAGCACTTCAGAGGGTGGGTGATTATGAGCATGAAATATTGAGCACAGTAAGGATTCACTCAATGATAGCTATTGTTATGATGATCACTGTTACACAATTTCAGATTTGCCAATTCACTCTTTCTAGTTTTTTTTAATAATGAAACTACCAGTCATTCATTTTCTATCATTCCATTTCCTTGTTTACTTTATTTTTATTATTGACACTATTATAGGTGCCCCCATGTCCCCCACTTTGCCCACTTCCACCAGCCCTTGCACCCTCTTTCCTCCTGCCATAATCACACTGTTATCTGTGTCTTTTTTCCTTTTAAGTCTGTATCATCTCTCAAAACAACACATTTTGTATGCCTGCTGCCTGATTGAGTTGCATTTCCTTTCTTTGTATGTACCTCAAAGACATAACACTTCATTCTTTAATTTTCTTTTTCTCTAATAAATCTGTATTGACCATGTGAGTGTTATTCATGATTATATTGATGTCCAGGACCAGTGAAAAGAATACGAGATGCCAGGTACATGTGAATTCAGGTCTCTGTGAGTCTCTGCTGTTAGGTCAATAGCAATTCGGGGCTGTGAGGATGAAGTGACATATGGAAAACACATAACACAGTGCTTGGCAAACAGTAGGAGGTGAGAAAATACTATTTTTCTGCCACAATACTACCTCTGTTCCTTACATACTTCTCTTCCCTCCTTTAGCATCGAGCATTAGGGATGCTGTGGGTCTGGAGCAGTACCATCCATGGAACGTTCCCAGTGAAGAAAATATTCTCTATCTATGGCGGCCACTAGCCACATCTTGCTATCTAAATTTAACTTAACTTACTCAATTAAATTAAAATTGTAGTTCTTCACTTGCACTGACCACATTTGAAATGCTCAGTAGTCATAATGCTAATGGCTATGCATATTGAACAGCACAAATACAGAACACTTTTCTTATCTTAAAGTTCAGTTGAATAGCATTGCTTTCCAACTATAGGCTGTAAGTGTGACTAGTATGAATGCAGACCAGAATTTTTAATTTTAGTACATTTTAATTCATTTTCATCTTAATTTAAAGAGCCACAGGTGGCTCCTGGCTGCCACATCAAACAATACAATTACAGAGTATCACAAGCACCAACCAACAGCTTTACATATTTTAATTGGCATTTTGAGATTTTATATGATGCCAGTGATTTCTGAGGATTGAGTAGATTAATCTGTCAACTCCAAGTGTTTGTAATGTGTTTTTGATCCCCTCCTCTCCACTACAACTAGGCCAAACTCAGCCCACATCTGAGGTTCTCATATAAGAGCACCTTTTTAATTCAAAAACTCTGCATCTCATTGGATTTTACTGATATCACTGATTCTTGAACCTAGCTATAAAATCAATGCAGGACTTTTTTCTCTGCCTAGCACTGTTTAGTGAATAACAAGGTTTAGAGAAAGCAGGATGTCATATATGAGAAGATGACACCCTGTAGCAGGAGGTCTTAAGTAAAGAGACACAGCACACTGATGAGCTGTGATCATTTAGAAGTTGTGTGGCAAGCAATTTGTTGCTGTTAATAAAGTGTCAACATTTGCAAATTGTTCCCCTTTTTATTTTAAGAAATTAAACAGTCTTGATCACTGCTATGATAATGTTAATCTTACTCATTTACATTCTGTCATGCTTTCTGGAGTGGGAAAGAAAGGTGATGAGGAGGTACAAGTGGCTCCTGGGGATTGCTCCCATATCTGGGTTCACTTCTGGGAGCAGGTCATTGGTGAGAACGCCATCCACATGTGCTACCATGGGGAACACTGTTAAAAGCACCATGAGCGATATGATATCAAGCAAAACATTATTCTGATGCCTGATCATGAGGACTGATCATTTTTCTGTCATTGCTTGAATCTTGTTTTTAAGATATGAGACAGTAGATATTTAGTAATTAGACTGGGTTCAATGTAAAATGCCTGACTTAACACATATTTGAGGTGAAATATGGTCAAGGATTCATCTTGTTGACAGAAAGAATGGGAAGGTGATGCAGCGCCAGAGGTGTTAGGGGAGATTAGGACAAACGTGAACAGCACTGAGTCTGGAAGTCTTCACAACCAAAGAGAAGTTTAAACATTTTAATGGAGAAGGAAGAAAAGGTCACACGAATACATGACTGAAGGTCAGGAAATAATAGAATATTGCAGGCAGCATGCAGAATGATTATTTAACTGAGTTCCCTGAATGTGTTCAGGTTTTTGTTTGTCCAATAGATTCTGAAGACACGTGTTTATAATACACATAATGAGGGAATTTGGCTTCTGTTCTTGTCTGGTTCCATTATTTTACTTATGGGCAGAACAAAATTATTGTAGAAAAGATAACATGTCAGAAAATCTCGCTGGGCTGTAATCTTTCAGCCTAGCTACAAATAAATGACTCCAAGAAGTTTCATCCTGAGCAAAATTGTGATCACGGCTCATGTATATTGTTATTAAGGTGAACTGCGCCAGAAAATTTATATTTCCAGGTTTTCTGAGGGTGGAGTCTGAGTTCATTCTAGAAAATTGCAGAGGGACACAAAGACCGTATCAGACCTTCTGACTGCTACAGGGAGAGGGAAGTTTGACTAATGTAGTATCATCTGCCCATTTGGTTTTGCTTTCTTTGCTGACGGTCACGTGGTTTAAAGCCCATTAGGGAAGACCGTGTTCTGTCTGTAAGCCGTGGAAGCACCTGATCTGATGACTGTTCTATAAACAGACCTAAGCTTCTTTTTAGACAGGGATAACTTTTTATTTATTTGAAGGCTAATTATAAATTGGAACTATTTTCATTTTGATGGACAATTCAATTGCATTTAAATTGAAATTAACATCTGCTGTTTGTGTTTTATATTGTGAAATCTACCTGAATTCAGACAGAAGCTGTTAAAGATCTGTGGCTAGAGATTCTTTGTTCTCTGAAGAGTTTGAAGGAAAAAAGAGCATTTTTCTAAACCTTTGTTACTGGAACCAGATGGCAGTTGTCCTTGAACATCAGGGATGCTTCCCTTTGTCCACAAGTGTGTTAAAGGGGGTGGTGCAAATAAGCACAAGTACATCTTGCTACAAAGGAAACTGTTAAAAATGTTTGGCATTTTTCAAAGATATACGTGTTTTGAATGAATAAGGCACACATTATGCCATTCATATATTTTTGTTCAGATATTGCCTTCTTTAAGAATTTAATTTATATAAATTCTTAATTACACTTCAATCCATAGATACATTAACTCTATGGCTATACAGAAATTCACTCATAGCTATACTTTATATATATGAACCACATATTTATAAATGGTAATATTTATCTGTAGTTACAGGGAAGAAGATAGATAGGCACATATGTACATAATAAATCAATAGGTCAAACTCTCAAGACTGGGGATAATTAGCTGCAGCTCATAGTTTTGGGTGTTCTGCTTTTCTTCAAACAACTCTCACTCACTTAACAGATCGCATGATAATATAGATTCCGTAGCAGCTGAGTGATCACGTGTTGGCAAATGCTTGAAGAATGTCTGTGCTTCCCACCTGAGAAGCACGCAAAGTACAATGACGCAGGAACAGAGAGTCAGTGCCCAATGGTTACTGCAGAGTTGTGGCAAAGATACAGTACATTTATAAGGGTTACTTTTAAAAGTATAGAATTGTATAATTGGCATTTCTTCTAAAATTAATTAGACAATTTATAAAATGACAGGAAGTTCTTATGGCATGATACCTGTGTCTAAAATTAGTCCTGTTATCTAATTTACAATGTTGAAGAGAGAACTGATCCTGTTGAATAATTGTTCTTATTTTTTTAATTAACATTAGATGATTTACTTTATTATTTGAGAAGATTTTCGTGGCAAATCAGCACAAAATTATTAATACAACATATTTTACACAACCATGAGCTTGAATCACACATCAAGGTCTTTGAAATATGTATTTATTGCCTAATTATTTGTTTGGCAGACTGTGGTTTTGAAGCTGCAGCCAATGTTAATCATTGACAACCTTGAACTGGGATGAGTGAATGTGAACCTTTACAAGGATCTCAGGAGGGGCACAGAGTTCAGAGGGTCAGTGTTTCAAATCCCTTGAATCCTCCCTGTTCAGCATCTAATCTTCTCTTTACATGTTAATAGCAGTCTCATGCCTCCTAACAATTCATCTCCCTAGAATGCTTCCCAGTTAACAAAAACCAACAGTGACCTAAGCCCTACCTCTACATTTTTCCCCATTGATGCCAAGAGTGTTCCATAAAAGTCGGAATGAAGGGTGAAGTTGGGGTTGGGGGAGTGTCAGAACAAGCTGACTGGCTTGGTACATGGGACACAACCAGGCGCCATGCAGAGTAGCATGAGCATGGCGTTAGCAACGACTCCATGTGTTATTTTCAGTGTTGCAGGAGCAAACAATGATTTATTAGCTCATCAAAATTGGACCTGTCTCTCAAGCCTCAAATGAACAAAGATTCAGAACCAGACATGTGCACAAACACACAGTCCTGAGCAGTATATTTAAAGCCAGATTGCCAAATTATTACTCAATAAAAGGAAACACAGCTGCTACACGTGCCAGACTATTCGTAATAGCGTAACCAGAACATATTACCTCGCAATCCAATTTCAGAGGAAGTCAAATCAGAATCAGAAATTTGTATACAAAGATGAAATTGAATTCAGAGAAGTGGCTTACTGGTAAAAAGTGTTCCTTATGGAAAAGTCTGCTGGCTACAGGAAAAACAAAGCCAGTTCCTTTTTCGAAGAACCTGTATAAATCAATAAGAAAAAAAATAGCATCAATTTTTAAAACTGGACAAAAAGATAAATACCCAATAAGTGAAAATAATTCACAAAAGTAAGTACAATTACTAGTAAACATAAAAAATGATAAACATCACACATAATTAAGGAAATGAAAATCAAACGATATTTTTATCCTATAAGTTTGGCAAAAATTAAAAAATCCAGTAACATTTAGTGTTGGTGAGAATATGAAGAAAGAACCCAACTCAGACCATATGAGTGGGGCAGAAACTGATGCTACATTTCTGAAAGGAAATTTGGCATTATGAATCAAAAATTTTAATTCATGTAACCTTTGACCTAGCACCTCCACAGCTCAGGACTTACCCTAATAATAAGCTTTTGCAACATTATGCTAAGATATTTGAACAGAATATATCTTGTAATAGGAAATAACTGGAAAACAAAATTTCCCAACAGGGGATTGCCAATAAATTAAGTTAATGTGTTGAACAGAATACCCTGCAACCGTGAAAAACTTAGTTAGATCTGTTGATGATGATGTAGAAAGAGCTATAAGATGTATTATTGATGCACAAAGTGTGTATTGTATGTTCTCTTTTATGTAATACATGGAATTGTCATGCAATTTACTAAAATACAGTGAAACCATAGGTGGTGGGAGATAGTTAGATTTTATTTTACATGTCCCTGTACTATTTGAAAAATTTATATCATTTGCCTAGAATTCATTTAATTATAGTCAAATATATATTTATATAGACACATTACACACACAGTTAAGCACATGCAATATCACAAACGTTTGTAAGGTATTTCTTAGCCACAGAACTTGAAAGGGTCTTCCTGCACATTGAAGGCACCACCTGAAATCCATTAGCAGAAAGGCTGGTTTTTGATCACTTCTTGATTAGTTACTGACTGCATTCAAACCGCTCTTCTTTCATTATCTGATTGTTATGTAACTTTAGACAAATTAGTCTTTCTGAGCTTCTAAGTGTTGTTATTGTGGCTTATTTATGTTTATTGGTAGCATGAGGGAACGAAAGGCCTCTGGAGTAGATGCTGTAAAGATTAAATAATAAAACTTCTAGGCATATAGTTCAAAGCCTGGAACCTAAAGGATGCATCATAAATATTAGTTATTTTTCACTTATGCAATGTTTTTCCCCCCTCCATAATGTCCTTTCCTTCTTTCCTATGTCTTTCTCTTCTACCACATGAGGCTCTACTTCTGGGACCAAGTTGAAAGTAGTCAACCATATTATGGGTCAAATATATTCTTCTGAGGTGGCTTGAGAATCTAACCACCATGTATGAAACTGTTTCCAGAAAGTGAGTCACAAATTAAGTTTTGGAACACAATCCTTTGGAAATTGGATAGTACCTGGACTGTGACTAACAGCATCAAACAAAAATGCATTCTTTCTCCATTTTGCTTATTATCTGCAACTCAGTCATGCTTTTCGCTGCCTCAAATAGTGTGATTGAGCTCTTGATAAAACTCTTTCAATTTATACACTATGATAGCCACAACAAAAGCATTCGTGGAGATTATGCTTTGCCTTCAACATAGGGAACTGGCCATGCAAATTTATCGAGCACTTGCTGTGTACCAAACACTGTGTTAGTTGTGTGCTATGTTATCTCATTTAATCTCCATAGTAACCCTATGAGGAAAATAATTACTGTAATTGACTTTTAAAGAGGAAATAGACTCAGAGAATTTAAGCAATGTGGACAAAGTCATGTAGCTTGTAACGGGCAGAATCAAAGTTCAAACCCAGGTCCATCTGGTGCCAAAGCCCACACTTTCTCTAGTGGTTGTTAACTGGTTGAAGTTTGCCATACCAAAGATGTTTACAACTTGTATCCAAACGTGTCTTTAATTTTTTTTGCCAGCATTGGCATTACACCATTTAACCCATATACAGTCCTCCTGTACAGCTTTAAACTTGCTGCTTAAAGAAGTAAAGCTTTTTTGACCTTGGTAGAGTAATTTCTCAATGACTATCTTACAGAAGAACACATTTTTGGTTGACAGAAGCCATTGTTGCTTGTGTGGTCACCCAGTGCGCTTACCAAAGGATCTGGTGTGGAGTGTCTACAAGTATACTCTATCTAGATGCTCACCACTCTTCCTGACAGCTGCCAGCCGTGGGCCTGACTCTTGACCATACACAACACATACACTAAGATCCATGAGGAGGCTGGAAGTTGCCAGGTCATAAACACTGTTGCTCTATCACACTGAAATTCAAGGTTTGAGAAAACATGATACAGAATCTCTTACGAATGTGTTTTTATTGCCCTTTGTCTTTGTGGCTACCCACCCCCCCGCTGTGTACTACACCAGGATCTGTAACTGTTTCCTTCAGCTATAGTCCGACGCACAAATGTGATGTGGTCAGAGCTGAATTCTTGCACTACCTCCATTCTGTATTTCCTATAAGAACTTCCCACTCATTTTTCAAGCACAAGAAACCTGATTTTTTTTTAATTGTTGTTCAAGTACAGTTGTCTCCATTTTCACCCCACTTCGGCCTCTTGCCCCACCCATCCCCACCTCCCACCCTCAAACCTACCCTCCTTGGCTTTGTCTATGTGTCCTTTATACATGTTCCTTGATGGACCTTCCCCTATTTTCCCCCATTATCCCTCTCCCCACTCCCCTCTGGTTACTGTCAGTTTGTTCTTTAATTCAAGGAGAAACCAGATGTTTTCATGCTACCCATATTCCTTTCAATATTGTGTACTACACTGGGCCAGATAGGGTTAGAGTCTGTTCTTTACTATATTGATTAGCTATTGGTGTATAACAAATGACCCCAAAATGTAGTGGCTGAAAACAACAGTCATTTATTTTGCTCATGACTGAGCAGGTCAGAAATATCAGCTGGGGTCTGCTCGGTACTTTCTCTAGTCTTGGCTGGGCTTCTTTATGAATTTGTGATCAGCTCATGTCAGCTGTGGACCAGCTGTACTGATCTTGGCTCAGCTCTCACATGTCTGCAGCCTTCGTTTGGACAAATGGTCTGACTTGATTCTGATCCACATGGCTCTCATCCTCCAGCAGGCTAGCTCAGGCTTGTTCACACAGCAGCTGGGCAGTGTTCCAGGAGAACAAGCAGATGCAGGAAAGGTCTAATAATACCTAGGCTCAGAACTGGCACACTGTCATCTCTGCAATATTTTAATGGCCAAAGCAAGCTGTAAGGTAACCCTGATAGAGGGAGTGGGAAATAGACTCCACCCCTTACAGGTAGGGGCTGCAAAGCCACTTTGCAAATGGTGTGGATGCAGGAAGGAGTGAAAAATTGGGGGCCCTGATTTTTGCGAGCAATTAACCAAAACTTACTTCTTTATTTCACTTCTATACCTCTCAGCAAAGTAATATTTAGCTCTTTGTTAATCTCTGCCAAGGTGCTGTCCTTGTGAGCTAGGTAACCACAGTAACAGGTATACAATGGTTTATTTGTGATATTTAAAAGATATGTTTTGATTAGCATGGTTACCACAAGCTGATGTCCCCATTGGGAAAGCTGCAGAGCACTCTCATCTGCCCAGGACCCAACTGACCACATGGGACGTGCAAACTGCTCACTGGAGGAGTTTGGAGTTGCTGAGCTAGGTAGGAGGGCACCCCAACAGCTATGGAGGTATGGACACTTTCTCAGCTATCACTAATACAAGATCAGGATAAGGTATCAAAGCTGTATAGACATTCCAATCCAAAATGCTCAATTCTCAACTTTCACTGCTGCCAAATAATTATAGCTGCTCCAGAAATCAGGTCTTTCTGGTCTCTCACAGGTGCTTACTAATATGCTACCCTGGCTAGACAGTTAAAGAACTAACTTGCAGATGAAATATACATCCCCAGAAAATACTAAAGAAGCATGTGCAAACTTTTGTTCTAAAGAATATTAATCCTCTATGATGTTCCTTGACAATGGATTTGGAGATAAGAATTTTGATAAACAATAAGTAATTAAGGTATTCAATGACCATAGTGCATGTTAGTATACTGAAGTATCTGGAAATATCCACCCTAAAGAAACATAGTGAACCAGCTTTGCTCATGTTTCTTTCCACACCACTCAGTTTTCCATCCTTCTCTGCCCTCCTGAGTCCCCTGGAGCCTAGCCCTCATAAAAAGACTCACCTAGGCTTTGCGGCAGCTGAGCTTTAACAGGGTTTGGCCAATAGAAGATACATGCAGAAGATAAAAAAGGGCAGGAGGAGAATGGCTTTTTCTTCCCAGATTCTTTTGCTGCTTCGGTGCCAATTCTCTGACAGTGGTGGGCTTCCCCTACAGCTCTTGTAGGGCAGGGCTCCCCCACGGCTTCCAGCCTCCTGGGGCCTGGAAACACTACTTCAGCTGCAGGATTTCCCCTTGCTGCTACTCCCCGGTTGCTTCTGCATCCCCTGAGTTACTCTGCCTGTACTTCCTTAAGCAGTCCCTTCATAAAATCTGTTCCTAGGGCTTCTTAGCTTAGGTTCCAAGGATGCTAGTGACATCTATAGATAGAAAACAGGATCAGTGAACTTGGATGGGAATAAATAAGTCTTTCAACGTGCTTAGCAAAAAATTTACCGCTTCATTTTCACTAACCCTTAAAAGATACTTAGCATTTTCTTCAGTCATGAATGTAGGCAAAAGGCATTAGTAGTACCTCTAACTTTCTCGTCAACAGATATCACAGACATTTTCATGTCACATTGCAGGTTGGGTTGACACCTTCAAACAGTATTGTAACACAGGAGCTCCAAGCTGGGGAGCTGCTGGAGTGTTTGTGACATTCTGAAAAATCCACCCGGAAGGCCAGTGGGCGTGGACATGCCCTTTATTACTCACAATACAGGGGAGTGCTGCAGTGGCTGCAGGTCAATCAGTACAAGAGACACTGCACCCCACCTGCAGCCTCAGGAGGGAGCACTGGCAGCGGGGAGGGGGCCACAGGAATGTGTGAAGGTACTACAGATCTGTGAGAAACACAGGGGCCTCGAGAGACGGGGTCCTCGAGAGACTTTTCTCATTCCTTATGGCTGCTGGCTGGGCAACCACCTGTTCTCTGAGGTGGAGGGGCCGTGTCTTAAGCTACCTCACAAGTATTTATCATTATTACTAATTTGACACGACATTAGTTATGAGACCAGATGCTAGCTAATATTATTTAAATGGACTTGTAAAGAAGCACACTTATTCCTATACTAAATATTTTTAACTGAATTTTAATTTAATTGGTATCCTTTTGTAACCTTTATATTTTATTTTATGTGTTTTCTAAAATCAGGTTTGCAGGCTTCCCCAGGCTCCCCAAAAGTTTCATTGAGCGCTCCCCTGGACCCCAACACACATGAGATCAAGAAGTCCTGCTCCGTTTGAGGGGCCGTGGCTGGTATAACATGAGCTTCCCAATGTATTTGACCAGAGGATCCGTTGTTCATGGTCATGCATTAGCGTTTTATGCAATGAGTCTTTCACAGCACACACTCAGGAAAAGATATCCTGCAGGAATGACCCATCATAGGAAATTTCCAAAAACAGGAGCGATCAGTCACAGAGATGTCTGGTGAGAAAGGGACTGTTGCCTCTCGAGCCCCACCAGGTACAGGGCTCAGGCTCATCGGGCTGTCTCTGCCACCTGTGTTCTTCCCAACTGGCTTCCCTTCCAGATGCCGCTTTTTCCTCTTAGGGTCCAAGTTCTTGCCGCTTACCCATTTTCTTCTACGGTCTCTGCTTGAACACTCTTTGCTGTCGTAAATCTTATTTCACAAGCCCTCTATTTTCATTTGCACGATGAGAACACACGCATGAATTACAATATTGGTTACAGCTCCAAACACTCAAAACAAAACAGTAACCCACTATCAGCCACAAAGGTTCAATATTCATTTTTAACTTGGAACAAATCTGTTAGCGACTCTGGCTTTGCCAGTGAAAACACAATTTAGTCTTGTCTTTATATCTTTATCTCTGGTTCCTTACTAATTAACCGTGAAGAACTAGAGATGACCACCATGGTGATATTACAAATGCACGGTCTCCATTTACTGTGCTCTTTTAAAGCAACACTTTTCTCTTACTTATTTTAGTATTTCCAGGTCCTAATACCAAGAGTTCAATTACGCTTATTGAATGAATAAATGAATGCCAATTTAAGCCAGGGCAAAGAGGGTTTGCTTTGTCAACAGATTTAGTGGCTGAAAAACTATGCTAAAGGAAACTTAAGGACAACATTCATACTATATTCATTATTAGACCCACTAAGGACCATGCACATAACTTTGGAAGCTTCCAGGGGTGTCCAACTTTTTGGCATCTCTGGGCCACGCTGGAAGAAGAAGACTTGTCTTGGGACACACATTAAATACACGAACACTAATGAAAACTCATGAGAAAAAAAAAGATTTTAAGAAAATTTATGGTTTTGTGTTGGGCCACATTCATAGCCATCCTGGGCTACATGCAGCTGGCAGGCCGCGTGTTGGACGCCCGTGGGCACTAGACCAGGATTCCAGCTTCCATCCGTATTTCTAGAGGGAGAGCCGATATTAATACATTTACTCTCTAGAAAGAAAAACTACAGCCCTGGCCAGTGTGGCTCAGTTGGTTGGAGTATCGTCTCACAGGTTCAATTCCCAGAGAAGCACCTGCCTAATTTGTGGGTTTGACCTCAGTTGGGGTACATACCTAACTAAGAGGCAACTGATAGATATTTCTCTCCCTCTCTCGCCCTTCCATCCCCCCTCTCTAAAATCAGTAAGCATGTTCTCGGGGGAGGATTAAAAAAAGCATAGAAGGATTAAGTACAGTACTGACCATTCTTCCTGAATATTTTGTTTCTTTGCAGCTATTTACAAAATATTCACAAGGGTTGTGACTCTCTGCTTTGTGTTTTTAGTCCCATATAGATTAATGCTAAAACATATTTATGCTAAGACTAAGCTTCCAAATAATAATCTTTCATTATATTCTTTAAAAAATAGAGAAAAACCATGTGCATTCTTCTAATGCAAATTTGTAAGATACCATTACATATATATATTTGATGTTATATTATATATAAATATTCCAAGGTTTTCCCTCTTGGTTAAGCATCCTGTTTTATTTTCCACACCTGTGACACCTCTCTCTGTTTTTAACCAAACTTTTTGTTTGAAATATGAAAAATTCTGTTAATTTTTCTTATTAAAGTATTAGGAATCATACATAATGTTTCAATTTTTAAATTATTTATGTCTTTTCAAATTAATTTCTCTACCAACTTACTTTCTGAGGAATGTTTTCTACTTTTGATCTGTTCTGTTTTCTATAACTTGTTCTTCCAGAGATATTTATAGAATCTTTTCCCGCAGAGCTCTTTAAGCATCGTGCTGCAGTTTGAGATGTCTCTCAGTTGTCTCCCTTTGATTTTCATTTTTTTGGCAGCTGTGGCAGCTCTCTTTAAGGACTTCTACACTGAAGTCCTTATTTTGAATGGCACTTCACACGGCCAGTTCTCCTACATCAAACTTGTGTGTTGTCCTCTCCTGTCAATGGCTCCGAGTCACTCTTCAGCTGGGAAGGAAGGGGTTTAGAAATCACCTTCTTGTTGGTGCCCTCTAACTATTGATAAATAATGTGGACACGTGCCTCCACCTTGCTTTATTTTTATGGTAACTAACCTTATTGTGAAGCCCAAATT
Organism: Desmodus rotundus; assembly: GCF_022682495.2. Classification (NCBI taxonomy): domain Eukaryota; kingdom Metazoa; phylum Chordata; class Mammalia; order Chiroptera; family Phyllostomidae; genus Desmodus; species Desmodus rotundus. The sequence goes on from NC_071393.1 coordinate 79,665,839, forward strand.
CTGTCCAGTAAGTGAAACTATAGATGGGGGAGGGTATTGTCCTGCAATATATAATACTTGGACTTACAAATGGTACATGTATTTATTTGAAAACTCTTTTTAATTACTCCAGTTAATTCCCCTACTCTCTTCTTTACTTTTTTAAGTAATATCTATAATTTATAAATCTCAGCAATAGCCATAAATTCCTTTTTTAAATAAAGTGTTTGTTATAAGGTTATGATTGCAGTGCCGAAGCATTGTAATTCTGGACCCCTCAGTGTCTGCAGTAAGAAAGATAGAGTACTATGAGTTTCCATGGCTTTAACCCTCATCCTAACCCTGACTTCAAGGGCCAGGATGTGTATCAACTCCTTAGTGGATCTATTCTTACATGTTTCCCATCAAAATTAATTCTTCCCTCCTCTGTGCTACAGATTTACTCAAAGTAATATTCATATATTAATATAATGAAAATTGTATTCATTGAAACCTGATGTTTTCCAGGCACTGTGCTAAGTAACTTGCATATATAGCTAACTTAATTTTAATGATAACTCTGTGAGTGAAGTATTATCATTGTCTCCATTTTGCACATGAGGAAACTGAGGTGCAGACAGGCTGTGGGAATGAGATTTGATCTCAGGTCTCTTTAACTTCAAAACTGTAGCAGCCACTCAGGACTGTTACCTCAAAGGAAAGACTGTGGTTTATTCACCATTTTATTCCTGGTCACCAAAAATCTTGCCACATGGTTAATGCTCCATGAACATTTGTTGAATGAGTATGAAAAGAAATTATTCACAAATGAAAATTGTTTTGTTGAACTTAAAAGTACAAATCTGGGACCTCCTAACAACCACAACTCATCAAAAAATTGCTTTTTTATTTTTATTTAGTTTCATCTTGATCTCCTACTTCTCGTCACCCCAGTCCAGCAGCTTTATCTTTTCTAACTTCTTTTTAGGTGCTTTCTCCCTCTCTTAGTGCTCAGTGAAGATAAGTGGATAGCAGAGAAGACCCTGCTTGGCTGTGTAATCACAGAAGATCTATGTTCCAATTTGGGGGGTCCTGAGTGCCTTTTCCCATTCCTCTTCCCCATCACACCCTGGCTGGGGAGCCCTGGCATCTTCCAGGCTTGCGTAGTATAGAGCTCCATGCCCCTGAGTGGTGTGGCCTACTCAGAACTGATGGGTCTGTCTTTTGTAATTATTGGACCTCCATTATCTCTGGAGACTTTAGTAAGAAAAGGCTCACTGCAAAGAGGTCACATTTCTATAGGAGCCTAGGAAGAATTCTTTTTCCATTACAGAATACACACAGTAACATTATTATTATGGGTTAAATTTTGTCCGCCCTCCACACACACACACACACATATCAAAAGATGTTGATGTCCTAACCTCTAGTACCTATAAATGTACCTTATTTGGACATAGGATCTTTGCATATGATGACGTTTAGATGAGATCATTAGGGTGGATCCTAATCCAGTATGATTGTCTCTTAATAAAAAGGGGACATTAGAGCACAGAGATGCACACAGAGAATGTTACGTGAGAACAAACGCAAAGATTAAAGTTGAGGAGCACCCAATAGTGCCAGCAAACCACCAGGAGCTGCGGGAGAGGCACGGGACAGATTTTCCCTCACTGCCCTCAGAAGTATTCAACCCTGACAATACCCGATTTCAGATTCTAGCCTCCAACACTGTGAGACAATACGCTTCTACTGTTCAATTCATCCAGTTTGGGGTACTTTTTATGGAAGTTTGAGGAATCAAATGTGATTATCTATCCATATTTGGCCATCTCCCTGTCTAAAACATAGGTGAAATCCAGAAATAAACCAGGAAGTTATCTAAGTAGCCATAATAGATGTCATAGGCAGACCCAAACACAAGTAGGCCATTACCAGTAGGCCCTCACCCAGAGCTTGTTCATTAATTGTATCAACTTTCTTTCTGCTTTTCAAGTACATAGCTGCAACAGGTGATGCAAAAGGCCAAGAGGAGTTTCCACATAGACAATGATGGTGGAAGGCAGCAACGTGCACTGATAAAATAGCAAGGTAGGAGTCAGAGAACCCATGAATAGCAGTGTCAGAGGTGGCCAAGGAACATAGCTGCTCATGAGGTAGCAATGGAGGGCCTGGCTCATTCTCCCTGGACTGTGCCTTGGAATCTCCTTCTCTCTAACTTCCCTGAACCCATATCTTTGCTCCAGTTTGCACCAAGTATTGTGCTGGTTTGCTTTTGTTTTTGTTTTTAATTGTCTTTTCTGGCTCAACCATGCTTCCCATCCTGAATTTTTAACCCGGTAAGCCCATTGGTTCAATATGTGTCTCATACCCAAGCATGTTTTTCTTAGAAGCTCCTTCCTGCCAGCCAAGGGAAATAGGATTCACTTGTTCAAATGCCCAAGACCCCCAAAAGCAAAGTGATTAGGAGTTTATTAGGGTAGAGGCATACGTACTTGAACATGTGATTATCTTCAAGGGCATCATTGTATTTTATAAAATACTATATGATTATCACAATGACCCTGGGTCATAAAGTTATTAAAACGACAGATACATATAATAATACAAATTAGAAGAGCTTCTAATTTTGTTGTATAAATCATTAAGATTTTAGTTGCCTTAAAGTCATGAGAACTTCCCCGATCTGGCAAAGGAAATAGACTTCCGGGAAGTCCAGGAAGCTCAGAGAGTCCCAAAGAAGCTGGACCCAAGGAGGAACACAACAAGGCACATCATAATTACATTACCCAAGATTAAACGCAAGGACCTACATCCAAGATTACTGTATCCAGCAAAGCTATCATTTAGAATGGAAGGGAAGATAAAGTGCTTCTCAGATAAGGTCAAGTTAAAGAAGCTCATCATCACCAAGCCCTTATTATATGAAATGTTAAAGGGAGTTACCTAAGAAAAAGAAGATCAAAAATAGGAACAGTAAAAATGACAGCAAACTCACAGTTATTAACAACCACACATAAAACAAAAACGAGAGCAAACTAGGCGAACATCTAGAACATGAGGGTTGTCAATAAGGGAGTGGGAGGGGGAGAGGGAGGTAAAGGTACAGAGAATAAGTAGCATAGATGATAGGTGGAAAATAGACAGGGGGAGGGTAAAAATAGTGTAGGAAATGTAGAAGCCAAAGAACTTATAAGTATGACCCATGGACATGAACTATGGGGGGGGGGAATGTGGGAGGGAGGGGGGTGGGCAGGATGGAGTGGAGTGGGGGGGGAAATGGGACAACTGTAATAGCATAATCAATAAATATATTAAAAAAAAAAAAGTCATGGTGGCCCAAATTTTCTCATGGGTTAGAGGCTGTTTTGCCTCCCTCTGTTTTGTGCTCTCTTCCTGTTCTTACCCCACTTCCACTTCCTCTCCCTACCTCTCTCTCTTTCACACATGTACACACACACACACTCACACACACACACATCCTTTATAAAGATGTGGTGCCAGCAGTACGTATGCACAAGATTGGAACAAACCTTCCCAAAAGAACCCCTGCAGTCACCTGATTACCAGTTAGTAGTTTCCCACTTTTTGTCCAAGCTACAATACAAATGATGTACCACATAATGTGAGCAAATATTCCTGTGGCAGGAATTATGTGTAACCCCTTAACTTGGGCTATAATTCTCCAAATCTGAACAACAACAAAAACATGTCGGAATGAAGTCACTGATGTTGACACTATTATAAATAAATTGAATCTACTTTATTTAAAAATATATATCTTTGTTAATTCAACTATTATTACGTGACATACCACACAGCTATTTGACACACACTGGCACCCGGGAATCATGCTTATGGATTAGCTCATTTATGGAAAGAGCATTGGTTTAGTGAAACAAATCTGGATTAATCTTGATCCTATAACTTCTGATCTGGGACAAGCTTTCTGCCTTCTCCTTGCCTGAGGTTTATTGTGAGGATAATAAAACTGTTACCACAAGATAGTTATACAGATCAAATAAGACGATATGTGATAGCAACACTAAGCCCTGATAAATGTTTCTTTTCTTGTTTTTCTTTGTTTAATCTGAATCCATTTTTGAATTGTCACTAATATGTAGAAAGGAAAAAAAAGATTGAAGTCCACCTTTATCTTCAGGCTACTCAGATGTAGTCCTCTTTGTTTGGGGCTTTGACACCTTGGGGTTTATTAGATGAATTAATTGTCATTCTGGATAGCTGAGACTAGGAGCCCGTAGGGAATGAAATGCAGACAGGTGGAATTTCCTTAAGGAAATATGGGGGGAGTAAATTAAAGATAAAGGACAGGCATCAGAAGAAATTCTGACAGTCCAAGTTCAGCGGGCCAGAGGCCAGCCTCTCTGGTGTGCCCACGTGGGTCTCAGTGTAAGGGTGGGGAAAGGGAAAACAACGAGCTGCACACTTTTGCCTGGTGATGAATAACAAACTATGAATAAATAACTCTCTTAGCATCCATCACAGCTCCTAGCAAATTGCCTTGCATATGGCAGGCTTTCAGTGATGTTTAATGAATGGATGATTTATTCAATTAATCACTGAATACGAAATTGGAAGAGCTCTGAGAGATCATATAACCCCAACTGTTGCATTACAGCGAGGTCACTGAAGTCCAGAGACTGTCTCACTTGCGAGCATGCTCCAGACATGACGACCCAGATCTACGGACTCCAAGACTGAGACCGGACGCTCTAGCACAGGTCTTTACTTCAAACTAGAATCCGAAAATGTGTTGGAACCAAAGATCTACTTATTTTCTGATTGAAAACACCTCAAGCATCAGGTTCTATTTGTGTCTTAAGGGCTCAGAATATCTGGGTACTCTGCAGTGTGCTCTGTATTCGAATCTCTCCAAGTGGTCCTCGTGAAGCTGAAAAAAAACAAGGGTGGGTTTGGTGCTCATGGACGTACATTGCAATATGGATGAGGGTCAGTAATCATGTTCTAAGGCACCTGGTGCTACACAGCTGGTGAACAAACTGGCTCAGTCTGTCATGAGCGATCTTGTTCCTCTCCCACTTTCCGGCTGCCCTTGGTCTGACTCTACACCTCATAGTCATGAGCTCCACTTCATCTGCACAGTCTCAGAACCAGCTTTTGGCTAATCAGATTCTACCCACATTCAGGACAGCCAGAGTCATGTTTGCTGATGAAGTTCCCCTTCCTTGACTGTCTCAGTCACATTGGTCTTCCCCTTCACTGCACTTTCAGAGTCTCTGCAGTTTGACCTTATTTTTATTCTTTGTTGTTTTACATGTGGCACAGAAGATGCTGTATGTTTCTATCTTTTCTCTTTATTTTTACTGTTTACACTATTACACTTGTCCCCACTTTCCCGCCTTTGTCCACCTCCACCTAGCCCCTGCTCCCCCTCCTTGAGGCCACCAACACACTTTCGTCCAGGTCCATGAGTCATGCATATACATTCTTTGACTAATCCCTTCACCTTCTTTCATCCAGTACCCCTCCCCCTGCCCCTTCAACAGCTGTCAGTCTGTTCCTTGTATCTATGCCTCTGTTTCTATTTTATTTGTTAGTTTATTTTGTTCATTAGATTCTACATATAAGTGAGATTATATGGTATTTATTTTTCTCTGACTGGCTTATTTTGTTTAGCATAATACTCTCCAGGTCCATCCATGCTGTCACAAAGGGGAAGATTTCCTTCTTTTTCATGGTTGTATAGTATCCCATGTGTAAACATACCACAACTTTTTTATCCACTCACTTACTGACGGGCACTTGGGCTGTTTCCAGATCGTGGCTATTGTAAATAATGCTGCTATGAACATAGGAATGCGTAGATTTTTTTTGAATTGATGTTTCTGTCTTTTTTATAAGACTGATGACATATTAAACATTCATTGAGTGAATATTTGAGTGAATATTGAGTGAATATTTGGTAAAGTCTACTTGGATAAGAGTTGCCAGACAAAATACAGGGTACCCAGTTAAGTTTTAATTTCAGATAAACAATGAAAAACTTTTTAGTATAAAATTTTCCCAAATAGTGCAAAAAACATATTTGTTTAAAAAATTATTTATCTGAAGTTTAAATTTAACTGGATACCTTATATTTACATTTGCTAATTCTGAAAATTCTAACTTGAATGTGTTTTTACTTCAAGCTTCTCCTATAAAAATTCACCCTTGGGGTAAAGACTATTTGGACTTAAGTAACTAAATTACCATCACTAAAATCCACACATAACTAAACATTTATCTTTTAACCCTTGGAGCCCAAGTCTACTGGGATTTGTTGATTTATCTGTTTCAACTTTTGCTATTTAGTCCTCACTCTCTGATTTGATCAAATTTATTGTAATACATGTTTCTTCTTATATAGAACCTGGTATATGCAAAGTTGTATACTTTGGACTGATGTCTATAATATGTTTTACTAATCCCGAATGTCCATGGTTATGTGTAAGAACAATTACTATGTACAAATCAGATCAAAAAAAAAACCCACTGCCAACAATCGAATATAAATGCATAAATATCAGTATTCTGTCAGCTCCATGAGGATAAAGATTTGCCTGTGTTGCTCTCCTGTCTCTGTTCTCCAGTACCCAGCACAGGTGTCAGGTGCTCTATTAAAAAAATGGCTTCACAGTCTGCCTTCCATTTTCTCAGTGACAGGTCATCAAGATGTCTTGTTTTGTACTCTTTTTAAGTCAGTGGTTCTCAAAGTGTGATCCCTGGACCAGCAACTTTCAGCCACACCTGAGAACTCGTTATGGATGCGCAGGTTGTGGGCCCCATCCTTGTCCTGCTGTCTGAGAAGCTTTAAAGGTGGGCTCAGCAATTTGAATTTTAACAAGCCCTTCAGATTCGGATGCTCTTTTTAAAGAAGCACTTGGAAAACCAATGGTTTCCTCTGTTCCTATGTGTAAAATACAGGTAACTGATGTGGGGGTAATTATCTCACTGCTTAAATGTACTTGATGCAAAGAAATCTAGGTCACTCTTCAGACTTTAATAGATTTTCCTCTATTTTACTTTCTTTTTCTCCTTCCCTGTTATTTACCTCCTCACAAAGTAAACCTTGTGTCTATGTTGAAAAGTTGGAATGTTGAAAAGAAAAGGTCTGGTCATCTCTCCTCTTCTCTTCTCCTCTTCCTCCTTCTCTTCGTTATTCCCTTCCTCCTCCTCTTCCCTTTTTTCTTCCTTTCTCCTCTTCTCTTTATCTTATTTGGTTGAAATTCCTAGTTTAACCATTGAAATCCTTCTAGCAGACAATTCTCCCACCCTTGTTCACTCACATAGATGACCCTGGACCAGCATCTTCTCTGCTAATGCTAAAGCCTCCTTCTCAACTCACCTACACTGGCTGCTCTTAACCAGCGGTTCTTGTCCTCCTTTCTAGTTCTCTATCTTCCATACACTTCTCTCTTTACCATATAGCTCTGTCTTAATCTTTTACATGCCTGCTGGTACTTCCTACTCTTAGCCAGTCACCCCCCAACAAACAATCCCCACATGATCTATGCATTACCATCACTAAAATCCACTTTTCATCACCCATACTCCCACTTTTTCCAGGCAGGGATGCTATTACATTCACACACATATTTCAGGAAATGAATGTCACTTATACTTTACAGATTTGGCCATTCACTAAGCCTCTATATATCTAATTTGTAATTACTTTTGTTTCTTACAAAGAACAATTTTTCTATTTCTTATTACACGAAACTGTGCCCCAGCAGTTTATCGCTTCAGGAGACGTCAATTAAAACAAGAAATATTTTCTAATTCTTATCCTGTGCTCATTGTTTCCAAAAAAAATTGTCTGAGGCTAAGCCATAGGATAGACAGAAATTAGAACCTTTCTTTGGAAACTGATTCTTTTTTTTATTTTTAAACATAGAATTCACATAGCATAAAAGTCACCATTTTAACCAATTTTCATAACATCTCAGAATTGATTCTTAAAAGATGAGACCCTCCTTTCTTGGGTAACTTGAGAAATGAATTACACCCGCTGGGCATGCTTAGTCCTACCAGAAGAGGGGGTTCTTTCCAGCTCTGTGTCTCCATATTTGTCCAGTATTGAGTGTAATAGAATTCTAAGTGCTGAATATTAGGATCAACAACATTCTATATGACCAGTGTCAGTAATTATGCAATTAGTAATCACATCATCAATTTATTCAGCCTTTTAAAATTCTAATGACATTACTACATATTATCACTTAATTATTATGTCTCTACTGTACTGTGTACAGTGGTTGTTTTTTTAAACTTCCAACATAAAAGATAAAAAGATATTTATGAGAAAATAACTGACTGCCTTAAGATAAATTATACTATTGCCGAAGGTTATCAGGAAGAGTAATTGCCTAAGAACATTTTATATGGAGAAAATCCTGCTAGAGGTGTGATTAGGCTAAAAATCTATTCCTCTCTGTAAAAGGGAATAAGAAAATGCTTAGAAATCCTTTGCCTTCCTTGAATATCATCTAACATCTTCTATAGGAAAGAGGAGAAAATGGATTATGAAGCAACTTGGGCAAACAGCACTCTACTGAGAATGGGAATATAGTTCTAAAACGTGACTGTGTCACTAGTTTACTGCATAGCCTCTCATACCCTCTAAAGTTCAGTTTATCATAGAGCTACTGAAGGGATTTTTTTAGACCTAAGGTGCAAACAGATGACAGTGACATTAGATCCATTCTTTTGGATAATACTTGTGTTTTGTTTGATAAAATGAATGCATTTTCAACAAAATACCACCAGTCTTTAGAGTGCTTCAAAAGCACTGGCCAGGTTATGTAATTCAGCATTGCTCTTAGGAATCAGATGGAACTGAAAGGCCGAGACATGCTAGCATCCTGGTCAAGTTCTCAGTGTGGCCAAACTCCCTTTTAGTTGCCAGAGCTCAAAGTTACAAGAAATTTTATATGTTCTATTCCAAGTCTAATAACACAGGGTAGACACCTTAAGGCTATCTGTTTTACTTATTGGTCCAACATGCAATGTCCCAGGAGTATTTGACAAATCTCAGAAGAATTCCAACTTGCCAACACTAGAAAACAACCTGCCATGGTAATTTTTCTAATAGTTGTCCCACTTGTCCTTCCTTCAAAGCGAACTACACAGGGAAGCAGGAGTGGTGTAAAAAGATCACTGTATGAGGACAGACGGTGCAGGAATGTTAGTCCCAGCTTTGCTGCTGACCAATTCCGTGAGCTTAGTCACTTCAATTGGCTTGGTCCTTTGGTCCTGCCTCTATGAAATGCACTGAATCAGTGGCTGTTCAAGTACAAATGTACAGAACTCATAGGGCTCTGTGGAGTTGCTTCAGGCTCTTGTTCTAGGATGTGAAGAGAGATCCAAACTATCCTCTAGGCGGGACTCCACTTCTACCCTCCCTTCAGCCAGAACAGTTCTACTTTTGTTTGTTGTATACAGTAGAGTTTTCGGATACGAAGCTCTTTGAGGGAAGGTTTTTAGGCTCTGACAGTCTATTTCTGGATGACTGCTCTTATAAATTTCCTTGGCTGATTGTTATTAAACTCCATGTTGCTAGTTTCAGCATGACAAAACTATACAACTTTAAAATTAATGAGAGTTCTAAAGCAGCAGCCAGAGAACCAGCGGCATCCTTTAAGAAAGGTCAGTGGTGAAAAGGAACTGCGGGATGATGCAGTTTATGGAGCGCGCTTGTCGAGGGTGCATTTATTGATAATGATGATGACACAAGTACTCTGACAGTAGCTGGATATTTTTGGTGTATGCATGTTCTTTTTCGCTGTAATGCATTTTTATTTTTGTCATATTTTGCCAAACAATAAATGAAGGCAACATTAATATTCATGAGAGGTTGCAGGAAGAAAATGTGGAGTTTATTTTGCTTTCAGGGACACAAACCACTGAAGAGAACATACTGTAAACTTGTAGTTGGAGAATAAAATAACAACAACAATAATAATAATCTACCTAATTCTCTAGGGTACATTAAAAACACACGTGGTTGTCTAAACTCATTTATGAGAGTAAAGCACATGTAAGGGCCCATCTCACCCTTGTGTGTCTTGACTTGACCCCTGCAGTGAGCTGGAACCCATTCAAATTTTCTCACACGTAGCACGAATTTGAACTTGGTTACAGAGTCAAAAGGGCTCCTCTGTACTATAACATGAATTGTACTTAGCTGCCAATATTTATCTTTCCCCTTCTACATTATATTTTTCTTGAGAAGAAGAATTCTGAGTTTTCCAAAATGCCTACCATAGTATTTCATAGCATTTTGCCCGTACTTGGAATTCAATGCATGTTTGTTGAAGTGGAAAGTTAAGGGAGTATAGATCAAAACTTTATGTTAAGACACAAAGGCATTTCTGTGCAATCCATGTAGGCTTTCTGGCCTTGGCTACTGGTAGCCATGCTTAGGCTGGTCAGGGCAGTGGAAAAATGGGCCCAGGCCTTGCCTCAGTGCATACCCGCAGTTCCAATAATGAATCAGTTGAAAACTAACAAGAATTTTCATCCCAAACAACAGGTTTGAGAAACATGAAGACTTAGAAAGAATGCTGGCTCTAAAGTCTAAGTCCAAAGCTCAAATATTTCTATGGCCACTCACTCTCTATTGGTTTTTCAACCAGTGTGCCACAATTGTTAAAGCATGCAATACCTGACTATTTAGCCAGGGCCACTGATCTTTTTTCCCTTAGATTGTCAAATTTAAAAAACTGTCAACAAACAGCACAACAATAGCCATCTGGTATAAACGAATAAAAATTATACTTATTTTTTGTCAGATTGGCAAAAAAATGTATTTTTGGTATGCCACAGATTTTCAGTAATTAGTTTATGTGTTCCATGAGATGAAAAAGTTTGGAAATCACTGCTTTATGAAATTGAGTATGGAAAAATGCTTAACAGCCTGGCTGCTGGAGCCAGATTATCTGGGTTTGGGAAAAGTTATTTATAGCCTCTTTGTGTAACAGTTTTCCATATGGTAAATGGGCATAATGCTATTACTTGACTCAGAGAGTTATTATGAACATTAAACGTTATATATATAAGATATAAATAATATATTAAAAAGAACTTGGTACCTGGCCCATTGTAAATCTTATACAAATATTTTCTATTATTATTGTTATTATTATTCACCTGTTTAAACTTCAGTTACTTCATCTTTATTATTATTGTTAATATATTTTAAAATCTTCACCCCAAAATATGTTTATTGATTTTACAGAGAAAGGAAGGGAGGGGGGAGAGAGAGAGGAAGAAAGAGAGAGAGAAAAACATTGATGGGAAGGAGAAACATTGATCAGTTGCCTCCCATGAGCACCCCGAATGGGGATCGAACTTGCAACCCAGATATGTGCCCTGACCAGGAATTGAACCCACACCTGTCCGGGACAGTCATTTCATCTTTAAAATGAAGTCACTTTTAAAAGTTGCAAGAGACTTTCAAATAATAGTTTTGAAATCCATGACATGTCATAAATGTTTATTAAATTAAAGCTGTTATTTTTATGACATTATTATAAGTTCTGATTCCAGTTATATGATGTGTAGCTGGAATAAACTTGATGTTCTCCTACATAAAGTGATTTATCATCCTCCAAAAGGGGCACCAAGATTGTCCCATCATTACCCATTGTCTGTGAACCCATAAATTATTTCTCCAAAAGGGAAAATAATTTGGTCAGCTTGTTGGTATTTTGCTGCTGCAGTAGATTTATCAGTTTTTGGCTCGATCTCTGAACTAGGACCCCTGACAGAAAATCTGGAGTTTGATTGCAGCCATGCCACTGAACTTGGGTAAGGTACCTCACCTTCCTGGCTTTCAGATGAGTTTTAGGAAAGTGGGGTTGTGATGGAGTTGTGGTGAGGGCTGTATGCACCGGTACAGCGCAGCACTTAGTACTATAGCTCTGGCTGTTCAGGAAGTTTTACTTCCCTCCTTTCCTTGTCTCTAACATCAGACCTTTTCGTTGTTGTTTTTTTTCTTTTTCTTTTAAAGATCACTTCCAAATTCAGCATTTGGTCTCAATATAATATTCTAGATTTGGTGTACTTCATATTTTGGCATCAACATGGAATTCTTGCATCTTGATTTCTTATGTCACCAGGGAATTTTAGGTAAACCTAACAGTATTTTAATGCTGTTGAATATTAACTTTTATGTTCTCAAAATTAGTAAAACCAGATTGCTGTGACTATAGAGAAAAGGACAAATATTTGAAACATGTACATAATCATTACCCTTTGCCAAAAATTCAAATTCATTGATTAGTCACAGCCAAATATTTTGGGATCATCCAAGGATTTAGAGAAATTAATCCGATTATATTACTATATTTCCTTTGTGAATTCCATTGATAACTATTTGGGGAAAATAGAATATGAAAATATAAATGTGGCTCAGAGAAATCTTCTAAGCCAAAAACATTGTGAGAAGTTTTGCTATAATCCATTCAGAAATTCTGAAAGGTAGGTTGGATGTATCGCCCTTACTTAGCCACTGAGGGAATTAAAACACCAAAAGAATGAGAGATTCCTCTGTCTCCCAGCATGGCAGGGATGGAGCCCGGATTAGAATGCAAATGCCACTGTTATCCAGACTAATGTAAAGCACCGTGCAACCCAAACTGCATACTTAGAAATACATTCCTACTGTTCAATGGTTCTGCTGGAGTGCATTTCCCTCTTACTCTTCCATAATCCATTCCTATTTGGCTCTGGTAGGCAATCTAAGAACCGCAGAATTTCAAACACATAAGGGGACTTGGAAATCAGAATCCATCCCTGGGACTTCACGAAGAAAATGACTGCAAGAAAGAAAAAGAAAGGGACGGTTGTCCACATAGCTAGACTATGCATGTGGTCACTACCTATAGAAAATTCCCTACGTGTTTTTTTTTTTAAATTCTAGTTCCAAATATATTCTAAGACCAAGCATATTGAGAGGAAATATTGCAGACATGACCCAGAGTTGGGCTTGAATTAGGTTAGCACCATTAGGCAGAGGAGGCAGGGAGGGAAGACAGAAGGAAGGAAGGAAGGAAAGAAGGAAGGGAAGGAGGAAAGAAAGAAGAAAATACTAAATAAAAAACCTTTTGAAAATCAATCTATGACCTATGACCCAAAGCACTGCACCAAATGTATATCCAGCTCATGAGGACCCTTTAATTCTACTTAATTACACATTTTCTTATTACATTCCCTTGTCTAAAAGAATTCACCTGGGTGGATATATGGGTGAGTTGTTATAGGGGAGAAAAAGTTTTATTTGATCCTCTTAGGGTCTCTACCTGGGCTTGAAAATTAAACCAACAAAGACAGATTAATAGGAGAAAAGCATACACATTTTATTGAATTTTTACAAGTACATGGGAACCTTCGCAAGGAACAGAGACCTGAAGAAGTGTCCAGAGCAGAAAGTTTTTATAGCTTTTTAGACAAAGAAAATATATATTTATGATGAACTGACAAAACAGTGGGGTTAGGTTATGGGTAGTTAAGTGGGGAAGGAGAAATTAGGAAGACAAGGGATTTCAGCCCCAAGTTCCCTGTCTCTCTCCCTCCTGGTACAGGAGGGCACCTTTCACTGGAGATATTTATCTCCTGCTTTCAGGGAAGAAGAGTAAGCTGGGGAGGCCTCAAACATCTTCATCTCAAGATACTCAATCTGCCAAAAATATTGTTGGATAGCGTGTGCTAGACCTGGTCATTGGAGTGAAAACACTGTAATACATTAACTCCTTCCTTGCCTTCCTGACCCAGCTCCTCTGAGTTTCCTGGCAGGGGCAGGATTACTCAACATGGACCAGCTGGTTGTAATGAAAATAACTGGGGTCTGGAGTCAAGGAGTGTAGGGGTGTGAATTCCAGTTTTGCTATTTACTACCTGTGTGACTTTGGGCATGTCACTTAACCAGCCTGGACTCCTAAACCTATGCTTACAATGGGCATAAAAATAGTACCTACTTCACAGTGTCATTACAAGGAGCCAACTTGGGGGCTGGCACAGATTGACTATTAATTACAAGGTATTATTATTATAAATACCATGGATTTAGATATGTTGAGGTATCAACCCATTCTTGCCTGATGATCCAGGTTTACTTTCTGTGGTGGTTTTTCAAAATTTGTAAGGTTCCAAAAGCTGAGCTTTTAATCAGAATTTTCCTCCCATTCGTTCCTTTGTGTTTTGCATAATGCTTTATAAACTTTGGTCAGTCTCAATCAAGTAAGTCTTCATACTAATTAATGACTTATGGTTGGTATGCACTGAAGAAGGAGCCATAGGGAATATGCATATATATGCAAACTTTGAGGATCAGGATTGAAGTTTTGTTAAATTTGCAAAAAACAGAATTTGAGTGAAGTTACAAACTAATGATAATTTGCTCAGGGTTCTGAAGGAGAAAAAAATCCACAGAGAAAAGGTCATTGATATCCTTATAGTAAACTACGTGCTATGTGTGACTAGAAATGCATTTCTTTTTAAATATATTACTTTCAATTAAAAAGGCAATACCTGATCATTAAAGAAAATTTAGACAAGTGGAGGTAAGCTTTGTTACCCAGAAGGTATATTTGCATTATCTATGCAAATATATTATGCATAGTATATGTATCCCTATTACATAAATGTTTTTTGAAAACTGAAGTTAAATGTTTTTTTGTGTAACAACTATAGTCTTAGCTAAACCTCTTGATCATAAGTTGTTTGACTATGTAGTAGCTATATATCACCTTCTTGAACCTTTCTGATGTTAAACGTCCCACACCTTGGAATCACACACAAGCACACACTTACACACACTTGCAAAGCTGTACTGAATACCTTTGTTTTTTGAGCTACTGGAAAAATGAGAATCTCCAAGCCTGAGTGGAGTTTGGAATTTGGGAAGCCATCTGAGGAGAAATGCATTATTAATTTAAAAAATGGAAGAGGAGTCAAAGTAGAACAAACAGCAAACAGTACAAGCCAGAGTAGGACATCTCACAGTTGCATACCTGGGCTGGAAGAAAGGTTGGTTTGACTCCACTCTCAAAACCCACTTACCTGTCATGGCATCGAGTCATGAACTGGTTATTTGTATGTGTTTGTCCCAATATAACTGTTGCAGCCCGTCAAGGCCTGGCAGGTCCACTCTGCATTCGGGGAGACAGAAGAAAACGAGCAGAACCGTGGGGATGCTTGACATGCCTTTATTCATGGGTGGGTGAGCCACACACACTGTAAGCTTCATGTGTCCCTGCATGTTGCTGTGTGGCACACTGCATGTCACCTGTCCCCTTGCGTGGCACATGTCATGGCATCTAGCAGGGAGTCTCTACCTGCTTAAGTACTAGAGGCAAACAAAGCTGGGTTCAAGCCAGAAAATTATATGACATAACATAATCCTGCACATAATCCGCGCCCACTTCATGTTATGGGAACAGTTTATGGGACCCAGTCGCGAGGCTATGGGAACACTGCTTATCAGGCCCACTCAAGGGTATGGGAAACTGCTTCCCTTAGTTACCCAGATACCTGGGTGAGGAAGCCAGACTGCCTCCATTTACCTTACAGTAACTAACTTCTCACACTCTCACTACTTGTGTTAAAATTTTAAGAACAAAGGAGGAAAAAAACGGACAATTTTTCTCTTTTTATAGTGCTATGCAGAAATTTAAAAAAATGATTGGTAATGATTTTATCGGGACCTGGTTCTTTAGGGAGAATTGATTTGAACTTGAATAGTTGTATGATAGGGAGAAATGGAAGTTTCCATTAGGCAAGTTCAAGTCAGTATAATTATGTTTAATATAAAATGGGCAATAATAGTTAACATTTGAAACATAGCAGAAAATAAGAATAGTTGGTTTTAAAACAAAATTGGGAAGCCGGTGAAGAAACAGTAATGCCATGGTTAGCAGGTTAGATTCGAGGTGTGTTGCAAATGTCAAACAGTAAGTTTTAAGTAGGAATACAGTGGCAGGAAGTTTCTACTGCTCTGTGTACAACGGCTTGATTCAGAAAATGCCTTTAAATGGCAAAGCCCAATAAAGAGGATATCTCTGGTGTGTATGTTTTATGCCCTGGTAAATGGTTGCTACTATGAGCCTGGAAAGGAAACCAATAAATATGTAGATTGTTCTTGTTGAGTTTACTTATTGCACAGTATTGGTTGAGAGACAGAATTTCATTCATCCACATAGTCATTTATTTATTCATTCATATTACAGCAAGATATCTTTGAATCTCTTTTATGTTCTAGGCTGCATTTTACATGATATGGATATACAGAAACAGCAATGGACAAAACTGACAAAAGTCCTTACTTGCATGAAATTTATAATCTCAGAGGGTAGGATGGAAAATAAGCAAATGAATATATAACATGATATCAGGTATGAAGTGCTATGAAGGAAAATAAAACAAAGAAAGTGTTAGACAGTATGTGGTTTGCTGTTTGAAATAGAGAGAAGACAGAAGCCACCAGAAACCTCAGGACAGTGAACCTCAGAGATATCGACTGAACATGGGGAAGGGCCATGGGAGAAGCTGACAAACTTCACTGTTCAGAATAAAGGGGTCAGAGCAGGGGATAGTGTGAGCAGCATGCGTTTTAGGCTCAGGGAGATCTGAGTTTGAATTTTTTATTGAGCAAGAACTTTGACTTAGCTCAAGTTAATTAAACTCTATAAGCCTCAGTTTCATCATATGTAAAGAAGAATATCCTTTCTGCAGGTTTGTTAAGGATTAATTATGTATGACTTAATTTTCCTTTAAATATCCTTAACCCACTTATTGATTATAGTTGTGTGTTGTAAAGCCTATATTAACTCATTTAATGCTCACAACAACCCTGAGGTTGATACTATTATTTCCCTCATTATACAGCTGTGAAAACTGAAGCACAGGCAAATTAAGTGACTTGCTCAAGATTGCATAGTTAAGTGATGGAGCCTTATTTCAAACTCCCAGGAAGCCTAACTCAGTGATCAAAAACCATAAGCACTGTACCTCCCTACCCACCACAGAAGTGTAGGGCTTTACTTCCCTCATTTATGAAATGAAGAAGCTGGAGGAGAGAGTTCTGCAGCACAATCCATTCTTTTGTTATGATCTATGAGCCCAGTGCAGAAATAGATTGTATCTGGGACGTAAGGCCAGGACATCTGGACAGGGACAGATGTTGGAGAATGTCAGCTTCTAGCCACAGCTCAGAATGATCTGAAATACTTGGACAAGAAAGGCGCCCCGCTGTCACAAACCCATCTTATTACTCACAATCTTTCTTTCATGAATGTGCCAGCTTTGCACATGCCGAATATGGAATGTGCTTGGCACAAACAAATTGATGGTCTTTGTGATGCTTATTCTGAGAACTTGATCCTCTTGTTTTCAGAGATGTGTTTGTGTTCTGAACATTAAATAAAAAAGGTGAAAGAGAACCCTAAGCATAAGAAATTGCAAACACAGAGAGCAAATATCCATCAAGAAAAAATATTTGTGTGTATATTGACATAGTGGAGGGGCGAGAGTGGGGATTGCAAGGATCCAGGGACATCACAGAATAAGCTGGAAAATCATAGATACGCCTCATGGGAATAGAAAAGTCATGAGAAATTGAAGCTTCTTTCAGGGGTCAGATGGTTTCTCATGATCCTTCCCCCATCTCTCTGCTATATGTTCTGCTCCCACGTCCACATAAACTTTCAGCAACCTTTCATAAAGCTTTAAGGAAACAGGGCTGCCCCAGTTGGAGTCCAGACTGTTCAAATAAAAACTGAATAACTGGGGACAACCAGCAGAGGTGTGATCAGGGTTAAAGGCACAAACAAGGGTTAGAGACACTCCCCGAAACTAACAACCAGAGGGGAAGCAGTGTTATCATGGATCATAACCACTGATATCAGAATCATTGGTGGAGAAAATGCAGTGAAGTCATCACTATAAGCGTACTTCCTTGCCTATTTATGTCTTTATCTATTCGTCTAATATTTTCTTACTCCTTGTTGTCATTTGACCTTTCTTAAATTCTTCTAGCTTTTAAACTTCTAGTCAGTGTGCATATGTGGGGCTGGAATAATAGTTAAGATTTTATTCTAAGTATATGAGAAGAAATAGTCTACATTAAAAAATTCTGCCAGCCATTTCATCATTTGTGAGATTATCAGACCCTGTCAGGTCAATTAGTTTTTGACAGACCATTTGCAGTGTGTAGTGTGCTGTAAGCTGTGTCAAACTTTGAGGACAAGAGGCAAGGGATGAAGTTTTAATCCCTTTTCCCTGATTTTCTAAACCTCAAATTCTCATCTGTGAATTACATAAAATAGTACTCTTAGGACTAGTATGAGAATCAAATGATTCAAAGCTATGACATGTTCTGAAAAATAAAAAGTACCGTGTAAATACAGGCCTCGTGGTCTCCACAGAGCCGTGAAACCAATGGAACCGATTTGAACAACCTTTTTAGCAAAAAATAGGTGACAAAAACATGAGCCCAGTGAAAACCAGAGACTATTCTTGTTTATTCCTAAATCAAAAAACAAGGTTGATTTCCCATATCTTTAACAACTTAGAAGCAAAAAAAATTAATGATGACAAAGGAGAGACAACCACTATCATCCAACAAAGAAAAAGCATCATATTGCATTATCGTGCGAGGAGTGAGAAAAATGCTTACAGAAAAAACACTCAGAAGTAATGAAAAACAGATTTTTGTGGGCTTAGGAATATCCAGCAGCTAGGGTCATTTTCTGCTAAGCAAAGAGCACAATTTCCTCCCAAGTACCCAGAAGGCACCATTTTATATGGGCTGGAATAATGAATGTTTGTAATGATTACATTCAATTATCATGGTAAGGTTAAATTATGTTTACTCAAGACAGCAGGGATACACATAATATATTCTAGAAAGATACTCATTTAAAATAGTTAAAATTTTAATGATACTGGGAGACTTAAAGAGTTATTTGGAAAACAGCTCTCAACAGCTGAAGTTTTATTATACTGTTTCACTGATTTATAATATAGAGTGTTGGACGTGACAATGAGTCATTTGTCTGCCTTCCTAAGATGTGTGTATTTACAGAGTTGAGTACCATGTTTTTCGGACTATAAGACACACTTTTTCCCCCCAAATTTGGGAGGAAAATGGGGATGCATCTTATAGTCTGAATGTAGCTTACATTTACATTGGTGAAATATTATGTTTTTTCATGTTATTAAATATTTTACCACACTTTTTGCTTCAAAAATTTTTTTCCTATTTTCCTCCTCTAAAACCTAGGTGTGTCTTATGGTCTGAAAAATATGGTATGAAGTAACAGAAGCCTCCAAGCATTGGGTATCCTGTTGTTTGGCATGGAGAAGTTTGGCTAACTATGGCTTTAAAACTTGGGACTTCCAGCAGCATAAACAAGGAGCTGAGCTGGTTTATGACCTGTGTGCTTAATCACAACTGAACGAAGGGCTGGCTGTGTTCTAGGGCCTGACAATGGGCATGCCTATGGGAGTTCGACCGTGTTGCTCTGGTTCATTTGCATATTTACTAAATACTCACGAACGCCTTACTCTATGCCAAGCATAGAGTGTTAGGTCTGTGGTAGCCACTAGGGTCACAGAAGTGAGTGTCAGGGTAACCTGAAGTAAACGGTGGTTTTATTTTTTGTGGGTCCATTATAAACTCTATCCCACACCCAAACTGCCACACATACTCCAAAAAGGCGAGAAGGTAGCACCCTCGGTTCTAGGCCCTCTTACATCCTATGCTCTAGGAAAGAGCCAACAGAACACCAATATTCAGGGAGATAAAGGGCTTGGACCAGGAGCCAAGAATGGCTGAATCTGTCCCAAGAACTGGCAGGACCAGAGAAAGGGTATGGGAAGAGGTGGCTCAGAAGAGCTGCTAATCTTGAGAAACATGGTGATTAAAGCCCCTTGGCCAAATGAGGCATGGGGAAGGGTTCTGTGAACAGAGGAATTTTGTCTTTAGTAAGACCACTTTAAATTGGTTAATAAGCTCAGCCATAAAAAATAAACAAAATATTGCCATTTGTGACAACATGGATGGATCTTGAGAACATCATGCTAAGTGAAATAAGTCAGATGGAAGAGGACAAGAACACATGATTTCCCTCATAGGTGGTATAAAAAACACAATGCAACAAACAAGCAGACTGAAAAATACAGACAACAGAATGGTGGTTAGCAGAGGGGAGGGGAGGGAGGGGAAAATGAAGAGGGTAAAGGAGGCCAAATATATGTTGATAGGAGACTAGCCTTTGGGTGGTGAACACACAATTACATATACACACATTGTATTCTAAAGTTGTACACCTGAAACTTAAATAATGTTATCAACCAATGTTGCCCCCAATAAATTTAATTAAAATAAAAAATCCAGCTCTGACTGGTGTGGCTCAGTGGGTTGGGCATCATCCTGCAAGGTGAAAGGTGGCTGGCTTGGTGCCTGGTTGGGGCACAGGCCTGAGCTGCAAGCTAGGTCCCCGGATCGGGGTGAATGAGAGGCAACCAGTCCCTGTTCCTTCCTCACATCAGTTTCTCTTCCCCCTTCTCCATCCCTTCCCCTATCTCTAAAAATAAATACATAAAAATCCTTGAAATAAAAAAATCCCAATTGTGGCCAAACTGGATTAGAGATAAAGCTCAGAGTACAAGGTTTCAAATCCTGATTATTAATAAACAAAAAAATTAAAAATTAAAAGATAAGCTTTCCAACAACTGGCTCATAGAACTAAAAACAGAGACCACTCCCCATGTTTCTGAGGTCTAAACATTCTGGGGCTGTCCACCAGAGCTGTGCAGTGTCAAGCAGGGGAAAATCTTAGTTAGGACTTGGACAATACTTAATTCAAATTTAAAGCATAAAATGAAGTTATATTCACACATCTGAGAGTTGTGATGCAAATATGTCCACTAGAAATGAGTAGGTGATTAGGTGATGGATCCTGCCTTAGAGGACCTTGCAGTCCAGAAAGATAATTCCTAAAAAATAAAACGAATCTCTCTGTCAGACGTTTTACCTGCAGATGTCTAGTGTTCACTGTAAACCTGCAAGGTGGAGAATAGTCTGTGTTTTATACTTAAAGGAACATACAGGATGATTTATTAATAAAAGTGTATATAAGTCATGACATACTGTGGATAGAATGTGTCAGTTCTTTTAAATAGAAATTGCTGCCACTAGCTCTCAGTTTGAACTGTAACTTTGAGAAATAAAAGAAGTAAACAGTTTCTACTGTGCCCTAAAGTGGGACGCACAGCCCAGAGCGAGTTCTGAGAACAAGAAGGGATGAAGGTCCATCACGTATGTCTGTCTTCTGTCACATGCCAAATGTTATTGGACACAGTTGTGGGAACCCTAGTGTGAACAGATGCATGCTTTAGCTTTAGAAATTTTCCAGTTACATTTTCAAAGAGGTGGAAGGATGACTTGGAGAGAATCCTCTCTCTAGTTTATAACATAGAAAGATATGATGTGAAATAATTGATGTGTTAAAAGGTTTAGGCACCTAGATTCAGATTTACATATTGTTTTTCATCTTGAAGCAAGAGATCAAAGCTACCAGAGCACCTCCCAGAGGAAGCAGAGACAAAGGGATAAGCTGGAAAGTGCCAGAAACCCCACTTACGAGATAGATGGAAATTAAAAGTAGCCAGAGGCCTTCCCTTTTTTAAAAGCAGGATTCCAGTGAAATAGACCGCAGTGCTCCACAATTCTAGTGTTCCTCTGAACTTCAGGCATTCTTTGCACAACCTTCCTGACATAAATTATCCTGCTTCTGCCTTAGTTCATCCTGTATTCTGTGAGGCAAATTGATTATCAGGAAATATGTTGCCATAGAAATTCTACTCATAACTCTTGTTTCTAGAGCGTAATGCATAATATCTACTTCCCCTTCTATACGGCAGCCCTCAAACAGTTTGGAGAGAGCGTGACCAAGGCTTCCCCCGGCAGCTTTAGTTCAGGGTTCTTCAAACCTGTCACCCTGCTCGTTCACTTCAGGCTGTGCTGCTGTTTCCAGTTTCCTTCCTGAATCGTGGGTAAGGGGCTCCAGATATAATCTGAGTAGAATTATTGCTTATTTCATTTTTTATTTCCAAGTTATATATTGTTTTAAACAATATATCATAAAGTTCAAGTGATACAAACAAATGCAAAGAAAATAGCTATAACTCAACCAACTTTTCTCCACCCAGAAATGACTCGTTTTTACATTTGATGGTCATTTTAGATAGCTGGCCATACAGATATGCAATTGACTACACCTATAAATTAATCTTAAAAATGTCTACTTCTTTTCTCCTCTGTTTTTTATTACAGCCGTTCTGATCTCTGAGTAGTTATACTTCATTTGGTGTAGATATGCCTTTCCCTGATGGTTCAGGATGATAAACCTCTTCTCATGCCATCCGTATATCCCCTTCAGCGTATATACCCTCTTCACAAACCTCTGATAATGTATTTTGTCTGTATTTTAATAGTATTTTTTAAAAAAATTTACTGTTGATGTTTAGGATATCTTTATATTTTAGATATTAGTCCTTTTTCATGTGCTTTGTACATATTTTCTCCCCTCTTAACTTATCTTTCCACCTTCATATAGTATTTCACACAGCAACAGTTTGAAAATTTATTTATTAAAGCTTTTATTTCACTGGTTTTTCATTTTATGAATCATCCGTTAGGTGTCAAGTCTAAGTCCTCCCTGCCTAGGCCTAAATCAAGATGTCCCCCTATGGTTATTTCAAAGGGTTTTAGTTTTGTGTTTTACATTTAAGTCTGTGGTTCATTTTGAAATGATTTTTATTTAAGGTGTGAGGTTTAAATTGAGTTATATGTGTATTTCTGTGTGTGGATATACATTTGCTCTAGCATCCATTTATTGAAAAGACTATCTTCCATGAACTTTTTCAAAAATCAGTTAAACATTTTCCGTGTATGTTTGTTTCTGAGTTCTAATTCTGTTCCATTGATCTATGTGTCTATTCCTCCACTAATAGCACAGAGCTTGAGCAGTGTAGTTATCTAATAGGTCTTAATATCAGGTAGAGTAATTCTTCCCACTTTTATTTTTCTTTGTCTAGACTGTTTTAGCTATTTCAGGGCCTGTGTCTTAGCACATGGAATTTTATACCACAGGAAATTTTAAAATGGCCCTGTCTTAATGTAAAAAATGTACTTGCTGCGATTTTGATAGGAATTGCATTAAACCTATAGATCAACTCAGGGAGAATAACTATCTTTACTGTGGTGAGTCTTCCATTCCATGAATATGGTATGTCTTCATATTTATTTATTTACTCATGCATTCATCACCATTTAAAAAAATAAAGCATGCACATTTTACAAAAGTTTTATAAGTACATACCTAAGTACTGCATTTTCTTTTGCTTGCACGTGGACAGTGTTAGTACACAGAAATGTGATCGATATTTGTGTGTTGGTCTTCTTTCCTGTGACATTACTGGCAGCACTTAATAAATCTAGGTTCTTTTGTAGATTCCTTTGGATTTCCTATGTACAAAATCAGGTCATCATATGGTATTTGTCCCTCACCACCTGGCTTATTTCACTTAGCATAATGCTCTCCAGTTCCATTCATGCTGTTGCAAAGGGTATAAGCTCCTTCTTTCTCTCTGCTGCCATATGATCTCACCTTTAACTGGAACATAAGCAATAGAAGAAAAAAGCAAACAAAATATAACCAGAGACATTGAAGTTAAGAACAATCTAACAATAGCCAGGGGGGAGTGGGGTGGGGACAGTGGGAAGAGAGGATTACAGGAACTACTATAAAGGACACATGGACAAAATCAAGGGGGAGGGTGCAGGTGGGGGAGGGAGGTGGGTTCAGCTGGGGTGGGGTGGAGGGATGGGGAGAAAAGGCATACAACTGTAATTGAATAACAACAAAAATTTTTTTAAAAAAACTGAAAAAAAAATCAGGTCATCAGCAAACCAGAACAGCTTTCTTTCACTCTTTCTAATCTGTAGGACGTTTGTTTTGTTTTGTTTTGTTTTGTTTTGTTTTGTTTTGTTTTGTTTCCCCCTATTATGTTGGCTTAACTTCCAGTACTGTCTTGAATCATAGTGGTAAGAACAGAAATTCTTACCTTATTTCTCATCATAGGGAAAAGCATTTAGTTTTTTATCAGTAAGGATTAATATTAGTTGTGGGCTATTTTCCCATGTTCTTCATCAAATAGAAGTAATTTCCTCTATTCCCAACCTTTATCATCAATGGGTATTGGGTTTTGTCGAGTGACCTCAATGTTAATTGACCTAATTTAATTTTTGTTCTTTAGCCTGTTGATACAGTGGGTGACACTAATTGATTTTCTAATTGAACTAGCCTTGAATATGTGGAATAAATTCTACTTGATAATGGTATGTAATTCTTTTTATACATTGTTGAATTTGGTTTGCCAGTATTTTATTGAGAATTTTTGTGTCTAAGATTTTGAGAGATATTGTTTTGTAGTTTTTTTCCCTTTGTTTAGTTTTAATATCAGGGTAACTTCGGCTCCATAAAATGAGTTGGTGAATATTTCCTCTTTGGTTTTCTGAAAAAGATTGTGTAAAATTGGTGTTAATTCTCCACAAAATGTTTTGTAAAAGTGTCCAGTGGAACCATCTGCATGTGGAAAGTTCTTTTTGTAGAGATTTTAATTGTGAATTCTATTTTTTAATAGTTATATACTTTTCAGATAATCTGTTTGATCTTGGTTGAGTTTTGGCACTTTGTGGTTTGTTTATTTTTTTAGGAAACTTTCTATTTCTACTACGTTGTCAAATTTTTTAGTGCAAAAATTTTGTACTATTTCTTTACTGTCTTTTCATGGCTGCAGGATTAGTGGTAGTATCTCCTGTGTCATTCCTGATGCTTACGATCTATATCTTCTGTCTTTTAATTTTGGTAAGCTTGCTAGAGGTTTTTAATTCTTTTCAAAAAATCCTGCTTTTGGTTTCATTGATTTTCTGTGTTGCTTTCCTATTTTCAATGCCATTAACCTCTGCTCTTTATTACTTCTCTTTTCTGCAAACTTTCAATACTTTGTTTGTTTTTTTTCCCTAATTTCTTTATGTAGGAACTTAGATTATGTACTTGAGATGCTTCCTCATATCTAATGTGAGCATCTAATGTTATAAATTTCCCTCTCGGCACTGCTTAAGCTACATCTCACATATTTTGATATGTTGCATTTTCATTCTCACTCAGTCATACATTCGTTTGGTAGACTGCTTCTTTGAACTATGGGTTATTTTCAAATGTATTGTTTAGACATTTTCTTATTGTCTCTGTGTAATTGGATTCAAGTTTGATTTCATTGAGCTCAAAGAACACATTCAGTATGATTTCCAATTTTTAATTGTGTGAAGTGAGTTTTATGGACTAATATATGATCTATCTTGATGAAAATAACATAAGCATTTCAAAAATAATGTACACTCTACTTTTTTGCATGGATTTTTTTAGTATATACATATCGTTTAGATTGTGTTGGTTGATTGCATTGTTCAGATCTCCTACATCCTTGCTGATTATCTGATTTGCTAAACATGGGGGAGTGTTGAAGTCTCTGAATATAATTGAGCATTTATCGCTTTCTCCTTTCAGCTTTATCAGTTTGTGCTTCATGTATTTGGAGTCTCAGTCATTTAGTGTACACACATTTAGGGCCATTATATCTTCTTGGTTGGTTGATTATTTTATTATTGCATTTGTCTCTAATAAATTTCTTTCTCTAAAGTCTACTTTATCATCTATTAATATAGCCATTTGTGTATGTTTGGTTAATGTTTGTATATCTTTTTATTTTCAATTTGAATTAATTTTTTCATACTTCACTCAAAGTGGTAAATTTTGAATTTGGGTTTCTTGTTTGTAGCATGTAGATGGGTCAATTTATTTAATTTCACAATACCAATCTCTTTTTATAGGTATATATTTAGACTATTTACATTTAAGGTAATAATTGATATGTTAGTATGAAATATATTTATATGTTTAGATCCATTTTATTATTTGCCTTCTGCTTGTTTCTTCTCATTGTGTTTCCTCTGTTTCCTTTATTTCTTTTTGTGAGTTACTGGAATATTTTTTTGGAATTTCATCTTTAGTTTTAGTGTTTTTGAGTATGTATCTTTATATAGGTTTTATAGTGGTGGTTCTTGGTATTACACCATCATATATATATATAATGGTTATTCTATTCTATAGAGATTAACATTTTTCCACTTTAAGTGAGGGGTAGAAACCTCTTAGTAGTTTGTGTCTTTCTAGGAATGTATTTCATTTCAGTTGTCTAATTTGTTGTTATATATTATTCATAGTATTGCTTTATAATACTTTCTTTATATTGGTAAGGTCAGTAGTAATGATCTCTCTTTCATTTTTTAATCCAGTAATTGTAATCTTCTTTCTTCTCTTGGTCAATATAGCCAAAGATGTATTAGTTTCCTCTGGCTGCCATAATACCACCACAAACGGGTGGTCAAAAACAATAGAAATTTACTCCATCACACCTATGGAAGCCGAAGTCTGAAATGAGTGTGTTGACAGGGCACATTCCTTTTGGATTCTCCAGGGAAGAACTTCTTCCATGTCTAGATTCTGATACTGCAGCGATCGTTGGCATTGCTTTTGCCTCTCTCACATTGCCTCTCTGCATCGGTGTTAAATATCCCTCTGCTTCTACTTCATAAGGACACTTGTGATGTTATTTTGGGCACAACTCAGGTAATCTAGCATAAGCTCTTTACTATGTAATGTATCAGCCACATGCTTCAGAGATTGACATGGATATCAAGTTGGGGGATGAAGAGTGAGTTTTCAGCTACCACAAAAGTTGTAAATAGTGTTCTTATTTTCAAAGAGCCAGCTTGTGGTTTTCTAATCTTTACTTGATTAATTTCTGATCTAATCTTTATTATTTATTTGTGTGTGTTTTTTTAGGTTTAGTTTTCTCTTTTTTCTCCCAATGTCTTTTTTTTTAATTTTAATTTTTTATTGTTATTCAATTACAGTTGTGTGCCTTTTCTCCCCATCCCTCCACCCCACACCAGCTGAACCCCCCTCCCTCCCCCACCTCCACCCTCCCCCTTGATTTGGTCCGTGTATCCTTTATAGTAGTTCCTGTAATCCCTTCTCCTCACTGTCCCCTCCCCACTCCCCCCAGACTATTGTTAGATTGTTCTTAACTTCAATGTCTCTGGTTATATTTTGTTTCCTTTTTTCTTCTATTTATTATGTTCCAGTTAAAGGTGAGATCATATGGTATTTGTCCCTCGCCGTCTGCCTTATTTCACTTAGCATAATGCTCTCCAGTTCCATCCATGCTGTGGCAAAGGGTATAAGCTCCTTCTTTCTCTCTGCTGCGTAGAATTCCATTGTGTAAATATACCATAGTTTTTGGATCCATTCGTTTGCTGATGGGCACTTAGGTTGCTTCCAGTACTTGGCTATTGTAAATTGTGCTGCTATGAACATTGAGGTGCACAGGTTCTTTTGGATTGGTGTTTCAGGGTTCTTAAGGTATAATCCCAGCAGCGGAATTGCTGGGTCAAAGGGCAGTTCCATTTTTAGTTTCGTGAGGAAATTCCATACTGTTTTCCACAGTGGCCTCACCAGTCTGCATTCCCACCAACAGTGCACTAGGGTTCCCTTTTCTCCGCATCCTCTCCAACATTTGTTTGTTGATTTGTTTATGTTGGCCACTCTGACTGGTGTGAGATGGTACCTCATTGTGGTTTTAATTTGCATCTCTCTGATGGCTAGTGATGCTGAGCATCTTTTCATATGTCTCTGGGCCCTCTGTATGTCTTCCCTGAAGAAGTGTCTGTTCACGTCCTTTGCCCATTTTTTAATTGGGTTGTTTGTCTTCCTGGAGTGGAGTCGTGTGAGTTCTTATATATTTTGGAGATCAGGCCCTTGTCTGAGGTATCATTAGCAAATATGTTTTCCCATACTGTTGGTTCTCTTTGTAATTTGGCGCTGTTTTCTCTAGCCATGCAGAAGCTTTTTATTTTGATGAGGTCCATTTGTTTATTCTTTCCTTTATGTATCTTGCTTTAGGGGACATGTCTGTGAGGATGTTGCTGCGTGGAATGTCTGAGATTTTCCTGCCAATGTTTTCCTCTAGGACTTTTATGGTGTTACGACTTATATTTAAGTCTTTTATCCATCTTGAGTTTATTTTTCTGTATGGCGAAAGTTGGTGATCGAGTTTCATTTTTTTGCACATAGCTTTCCAGATCTCCCAACACCATCTGTTTAAGAGGCTGTTTTTGCTCCATTTTATGCTCCTGCCCCCTTTGTCAAATATTAATTGACCATAAAGACTTGAGTTTATTTCTGGGCTCTCTGTTCTGTTCCATTGGTCTATGTGCCTGTTTTTAGGCCAGTACCAGGCTGTTTTGATTACAGTGGCCTTGTAATACAGTTTGATATCAGGTATTGTGATCCCTCCTGCTTTGTTCTTCTTTCTCAAAATTGCTGCAGCTATTCGGGGTCGTTTATGGTTCCATATAAATTTCTGAAATGTTTGTTCTATATCTGTGAAATATGTCATGGGTACTCTAATAGGGATTGCATTGAATCTATAAATTGCTTTGGGTAGTATGGCCATTTTGATGATGTTAATTCTTCCAGTCCATGAGCATAATACATGCTTCCATTTGTTTGTGTCTTCCTTCATTTCTTTCTTCAGTGTTGTGTAGTTTTCTGAGTACAGGTCTTTTACCTCCTTGGTTAGGTTTATTCCTAGGTACCTTATTTTTCTTGTTGCTATATCAAATGGGACTTTTTTTCCTGATTTCTGTTTCTGCAGTTTTGTTGTTGGTATACAGGAATGCCTTTGATTTCTGAGTATTGACTTTGTATCTAGCTGTTTTGTCAAATTCATTTATTAGGTTGAGTAGTTTTTTGATGGAGTCTATAGGATTTTCCAGGTACACTATCATGTCATCTGCAAACAGTGACAGTTTCATTTCCTCCTTTCCAATTTGGATGCCTTTTATTGCTTTTTCTTGTCTGATTGCTGTGGCTAGGACTTCCAATACTATGTTGAATAGGAGTGGTGAGAGAGGGCATCCTTGTCTGGTTCCTGATCTTAGTGGGAAAGGCCTTAAGTTTTTGTCCATTGAGTATGATGTTGGCTGTAGGTCTCTCATATATGGCCTTTATTATGTTGAGGAATGCTCCCTTTATTTCCACTTTGCTGAGTGTTTTTATCAGAAATGGGTGCTGTATCTTATCAAATGCTTTTTCTGCATCTATTGATATGATCATGTGATTTTTGTCTTTGCTGTTGTTGATGTGATGTATTATGTTTATTGATTTGCGAATATTGTACCATCCTTGCATCCCTGGGATGAATCCCATTTGGTCATGGTGTATGATCTTTTTAATGTATTGCTGGATGCGGTTTGACAATATTTTGTTGAGAATTTCAGCATCCATGTTCATCAGCAATATTGGCCTGAAGTTTTCTTTCTTTATTGTGTCTTTATCTGGTTTTGGGATTAGGATGATGCTGGCTTCATAAAAAGAGTTTGGGAGTCTTCCATCAGTTTGGATTTTTTCAAATGGTCTGTGAAGGATAGGGGTTAGCTCTTCCTTAAATGCTTTGTAGAATTCTCCTGTGAAACCATCTGGTCCTGGGCTTTTGTGTGTTGGGAGTTTTTTGATGACTGCTTCAATTTTGTCTGCTGTTATTGGTCTGTTCAGGTTTTCTGCTTCTTCTTCATTCAGTTTTGGAAGATTATATTTTTCTAGAAATGTGTCCTTTTCACCTAGGTTTTCAAATTTCTTGGCATACAGTTCTTCGTGGTAATTTCTTACAATCCTTTGTATTTCTGTGGTATCAGTTGTAATCTCTCCTCTTTCATTTCTAATTCTGTTTATTTGGATCCTCTCTCTTTTTTTCTTGATGAGCCTACTTAAAGGCTTGTTGATTTTGTTTATCTTTTCAAAGAACCAGCTCCTGGATTCATTGATCCTTTGAATTGTGCTTTTAGTCTCTATGTCATTTAACTCTGCTCTGATCTTGGTTATTTCCTTCCTTCTGCTTGCTGTGGGCTGTCTTTGTTGTTCCTCAAGTTCCTGTAGGCATAGGGTTAGGTTGTTTGTTTGAAATGTTTCTATCTTTTTAAGGTAGGCCTGTATTGCTATGAACTTCCCTCTCAGGACTGCCTTTGCTGTGTCCCATAGGTTTTGGGTTGTTGTGAGTTCATTTTCATTTGTTTCCAGGAAGTTTTTGATTTCTTCCCTAATCTCGTTCTTGACCCATTCATTGTTTAATAGCATGCTATTCAGTCTCCATGATTTTGAGTGTTTTGGTTTTTTTCCTTTGGGGTTGGTTTCTAGTTTCAGTCCCTTGTGGTCAGAGAAAATGCTTGATATGATTTCCATTTTCTTGAATTTGTTGAGGCTTGCTTTGTGTCCTATCATGTGGTCTATCTTTGAAAAAGTCCCATGGACACTTGAAAAGAATGTGTATTTTGCTTCTTTGGGATGAAAACCTCTATATATATCAGTTAAGTCTATTTCATCTAGGGTATTGTTAAGTGTGACAATATCCTTCCTGATATTTTGTTTGGAAGACCTGTCCATTTTTGACAGTGGGGTGTTAAAGTCCCCTACTATAATTGTGTTGCTGTCAATATCTTTCTTGAAGTCCTCCACGATTTTTCTTTATGTATTTGGGTGCTCCTATGTTGGGTGCATATATATTGACAATGTTTATGTCTTCTTGGTGGATTCTTCCTTTGAGTATTATGAAGTGACCTTCTGGGTCTCTCTTTATGGCCCTTCTCTGGAAGTCTATTTTGTCTGATATGAGTATTGCTACCCCTGCTTTTTTTCCTGTTAGTTTGCTTGGAAAATTTGTTTCCAGCCCTTCACTTTCAGTCTGTTTAGGTCTTTTGTCCTAAGATGGGTCTCTTGTAGGCAGCATATGTGTGGGTCATGTTTTCTTATCCATTCGGCTATTCTATGTCTTTTGATTGGAGCATTTAATCCATTTACATTTAAGGTTATTATCGATAGGTAGTTATTCATTGCCATTTTTTCCTACCTGTGTTCCTCTGTCTTTCTCTTTTCCTTCCTTTCCTTAAAGCAGTCCCTTTAGCATCTCTTGCAGAGCTGGTTTGGTGGAGCTGTATTCTTTTAGACTTCTTTTGTCTGGGAAACTCTTTATTTGGCCTTCTATCTTGATTGAGAGCCTTGCTGGGTAAAGTAGTCTTGGTTGCAGGCCTCTGGTTCTCATTACTTGGAATATTTTTTGCCATTCTCTTCTGGCTTGGAGTGTTTCCATTGAGAAGTCAGTTGCTAATCTTATTGGGGCTCCCTTGTATGTTACTTCCTTTTTCTCCCTTGCTGCCTTTAAGATCCTCTCTTTGTCTTGGAAATTTGCCATTTTAATTATGATGTGTCTTGCAGTGGGTCTCTTTGGGTTCCTCTTGCTTGGGACTCTCTGTGATTCCTAGATTTGGGTGACTTTTTCTCTCCTCAGATTAGGGAAATTTTCCATCATTACTTTTTCAAACAGGTTTTCTATCCCTTGCTCTTCTTCTTCTCCTTCTGGTATTCCTATTATACGGATATTGTTACGTTTCATGTTGTCCTGCATTTCCCTTATTGCCTCTTCATTCCTTCTGAGCCTCTTTTCCTTTTCTTGCTCTTTCTGGGTGTTTTTTTCTACTTTGTCCTCCAGCTCGCTGATCTGATCCTCTGCTTCATCAAGTCTGCTTTTTATTCCTTCTACTGTGTTCTTCAATTCAGAAATTGTATTCTTCATTTCCTCTTGGCTCTTGTTGATAGTTTCTATTTCCTTTTTCATGTTAATATAGTTTGCAGTGAGTTCATTTTAGTTTCCCTCTAGTTTCTCGTAGTTCTCTGTGAGCTCAGTGAGCTTCCTCATAACCATTGCTTTGAATTCAGTATCTGATAGTTGACTTGCCTCTTTTTAAGTTAGCATTCTTTCTGAGGCTTCTTCCTTTCCTTTCATTTGGGGATTGTTTCTTTGTCTTCCCATTGTTTGTGAGACTCTTGTTGTTAGCCTCTGCTTCTAAATTGATCTATTCTGACTCCCTGGGTTTATGATATGAACTTCTATGGTAGAATGCCAATGGGATTCAGTGGTGCCGTCTCCTTAATCTCCTATGCTCACTGGTCTTGAGCTGACTTTTATGGGTCTAACACGGTCTAACTCTGGTCTTTTCAGCACTCCAGGTTTTATTGTCTCACCTGTGGGAAAAAGAGAAGGGGGAGGAAACAGGATAAGGGAAGGAGGGAAAAAGGGAATAGAAAAGGAAAGGAAGGAAGGAAGAAGGAATAAAGAGAGATTGGAGGCAAGATAAGAAGGAATTTTAACAAAAATTAAAACAAAAGAATAAATAAAAGAATGCAGGAAGAAGGAATAAAAAAGGTAAAGGATGGAAGGAAGAAGGAATAGAAAAAGAAAGAAAGACAGAAAGGAAGAAGGAATTCAGGGGGAAAGGAGGAAAAAAAAAGTCTTTTGTTGGCTTTAAATCGGTCAGGTTAGTTCTGCTGGTCTTCCTGTCTGTGGAACAGGAGGGGGTGGTTGGAAGGATTGGTTTCACTTTTCTCCCTTCCTGAGCCACACTCTTTGCTGTTGTTCAGCCTCCAGTCCAGTTCCTCAGTGTCCTTCTGCTCCCCACTAGGCCTGTAGTTCACCAGTTGTGCTGTCCTTGCGTTGCACCAATTAGGGGCAACTCGCACTCCCCCTTCTTGCTCTTTGCTGTCTTAGATGCTAGGGGCTCTCGGTGCTGCTATGGGGTAGTTCAGCCCCCTACTGGGTCAAGACTTTCCGGCGAATGCAGTCTCCCCTAACCCTGCAGCTCCCCTCTGCTGGGTGTTCTGCCTTCCTCCTAGAGAGCCAGTAGGCCCTGCAGGGCTCTGTGCACAGGGGCTAGGTAGGAGTTGTTCAGAACCAGTGCTTTTAGGTGTGGTTGCTCACAGGCGGCCAGGCAGTTGATCAGGAGATCTGCTGCTTTGGGCCAGGGTCGCACGGCCGCTTTGGGCCTGTGAGTGGGGCAGCTAGCCTCTGCTCTAGGTGTGCAGCCACCCAAGGTTTCAGGTGTGGGTGCCCCGCTGGGGTTTCAGGTGTGGGCCCCCAGTCAGCTAATCTGGGTGCGGGCAACCGGGCTTCAGGTGAGTGCAGGGGCTGCTTATCTCGCATTCACCGTCGAGGGGCTGAGGGGGGAGGGGCGCCAGAGGCAGTGGCTGCTGCGGAGAGTTCTCTAACTACCTGCTGAGTGCCTCTATTTTCTTTTTCTTTTTGAGAAATTCTTCCTATTCAAGTCCCCCTGGTCCAAACAAGCACCTGGCTGCTCACACAGCCCAGCCTGGCTCTCTCCCAAGAATCCTGCCGCAGACCCTGCCCCCGGGCAAGGGCTACAGCCACCATGGTCCCCGTGCACGTCCCAGGGACCTTATTGTCCTTAAGCACTCTTCTTACCGTCAGATCTTTCAGTGTCCTCTATCTTTGGTCTCCGATCTTCATATATGCTGGAATACTGTTGGCTGTTCGCTCTGCTCCTCAGATCAGCTAGGTGTTTCACTGGTGTTTAGGGGAAGTTGACTCCGCCTCCACCTATCTCGCCGCCATCTTCCCATGTCTCTCCCAATGTCTTCAGGTGGACGATTATATTGTTGACTTGAGATCATTCTTTGTTTTTAAATGTAGGTATTTATAGCTATAAATTTCTCTATCAACCCTAAGTTAGGTGAATGCCACACTTTGGTATGTTGTTTCTTTGTTTTCATTTATCTCAAAATATTTTCTGATTTCCATTTTTATTTCTTCTTTGACCCATTTGGAAATTTAGGAGTTTGTTTAGTTTTTTATATATCTGTAGTTTCCAAGTTTCTTTCTGCTGTTCATTTCTAATTCTGTTCCATTGTTGTTGGAAAACACACTTTCATTGTGCCTATCCTTTTAAATATATTGAGGTTTGCTTTATGGCTTAGCATGTAGAGAATGTTCTGTGTTGTGGGGAATGTTCCATGTGCACTTGAGAAAGATATCTATTCTGCTGATCTTGACTGCAGTGTACCATAGATATCTGTTAGGTCTAGTTGTTTTATTGTCTTACTCAAGACTTCTGTTTCTTTATTGATTTTTGCCTAATTGATCTACCTATTATTGAAAGTGGGATATTGAATCTCCAACTACTAGTGTTGAATTATCCATTTTTCCCCTTTATGTCTGTTGATTTTGCTTCAAAATTGGTGTTTTTCTATTAGGTGCACAAATGTTTATAATTGTTACATTTTTCTGATTTTTTGATCTTTTTATCATTATAAAATCTCTTTCTTTATCTGTCAGCATTTTGTGGGGTTAAAGTCTATGCTCCCTGATATTGTTATAGCCACTCTATCTTTCAGGTAATTGCTGTTTCCATGATATATTTTTCATTTTTCTACTTTTAATTTGTATCTTTGAATTCAAAGTGTATCTTTTATAGACAACATTGAGTTGGGTCTTGTTTTTATTATCCAATCTGATAGTCTATTTACATTTAATGTTATGATTTACATCTGCTATTTTTATTTTGTATTCTATATATCTCATATCTATTTTTTGTACCTCCACCCTTCCTTTACTATTTCCTTTTGGGTTATGTGAATATTTCCTACTGTAGCATTTTAATTAATTTAGTGATTTTTTTTCAGTATATTTTTGAGTTATGTTCTTAGTGGTTGTTCTAATGCTTACCATACACATCTTAACTTTCCAGAATCAGCTTTAGATTTGTACCAATTTAATTATGGTAAGCTGTAAAAATATTACTCCTATGTAGATTCATTCTCCCATTTTGTGGCATTATTTGTGTACATGTTTTATGTCTATGTGTTACAAACTTAACATGCCATTGTTATAATTATTATTTTATATAATCGAGAAGAATAGAGAGCAAGCACATGTGTGTAGCTTTTGTTTTATTAGACTTCTTATTTGGCATATTGTCAAATACATTACATTTTATATGTTATGTGTTAAGTGATATATCCATATTGTTTTGTACAGTTGTTTTTTAAATCAACTAAGAGGAAATGAGAAAAATATGCATTTATACTCTTTTGCAATTACATAATCACTTTTACTAGTTCTCTTTTCTTTTTCATTTGAATTCAAATACTGTCTGGGATCACTTGCTTTCACCTGAACAACTCCCTTAATATTTCTTGTCCGCGTGGATGAACCTAAAGGGTATTAGGTTAAGTGAAATAAGTCAGTCAGGGAAAGATAAATATCAAATGATTTTACTTACATGTGGAATCTAAAGAACAATATAAACAAACAAACAAACAAACAAAAAAGAAATAGACTCAGAGATAACAGACAACAGACTGATGGTTGCTGGAGGAGTGGAAGGTTGGGGGCCTGGGTGAAAAAGGTGAAGGGATTGAGAAGTACAGATGGGTAGTTACTACAGAATAGTCATGGAGATGTAAAGTACAGCATAGGAAATATAATTAGCAAGATTACACTAACTATGTATGGTGCCAGTGGGTACTGGAAATATCAGGGAGGAGCACTTTACAAAGTATTATATATGATTTTCTAACCAATATGCTGTATACTTAAAACTAATACAAAATAATATTGAAAAATATTCCTTGTATGTTGTCTGCTAGCAACAAATTTTCTGTTTTTTTTTTAATTTTTGTGAGAATGTGTTTATTTCACTTTTTTATTTCAAGGTAGCTTTTTTATATAGGATTTTGGGGTGACTGTTTTCTTTGAGCATTTATAATATGTTATGCCACTGCCTTCTGGACTCCATTATTCTGTTAAAGATCAGTTGTTAATCTTATATGAGTTCCCATGCAGGTCATGAGTCCTTTTTCTCTTGCTGTTTTTCAAAAATTTTCCCTTTGTTTTTTCTTTCAACATTTTTACTATGAAGGGTCTTTTGTGGATCTCTTTGTAGTTGGCCTACTTGAAATTCTTAGGCTTCCTGGATGTGTAGCTTGATGGTATTCAACAAATTTTGGAAATTTTCAGCAATTATTTATTTGAATGTTTTGTCTTCCCTTTTCTCTCCTCTCCTTCTGGCATTCCTGTTACATTATGTTTGTGTTCTTAATCGAGCTCCACATTTTCTGTAGCACTGTTTATTTTTTGAATTATTTTTCCCTCTTTTTTGAATTACATAATCTCTATTGATCTATCTTCAAATTTACTGTTTCTTCTGCCATTTCAAATCTAATCTGAAACTCTTCTAGAGAATATTTCATTTTATTTATTGTAATTTATGACTCTACAATGTCTATATGGTTCTTCTTGTAAAAAATAACTTACAACTTTTCATTATTGTTCTCTGTTTGGTATGATGGTGTTTATATACCTTCCTTTGCTTTTAATCATGGTTTCCTTTAGTTCTTTGGACATATTTATTTTGCCAACTTTTAAGGCTTATCTGTTAAATCTGACAACTGGTGATTCTCACAGTTTTTGTGCCTCCTTTCTCTTTCTTTTTTTTTCTTTTATGACCTGTGCATCATATTTCCCTGCTTCTTTGCATGTCTCCTAATATTTTGTTGGAAACTGGACACTTTCGATAATATATTGTAGCCAGTCTGGATACTGGTTTCCCACTCAGGGACTTGCCATTGTTACTCACTTGTTTATCTATTTAGTGACTGGATGGATTGTTTTAGTGAAGTGTATATCTCTCACACAATGTTAAGTCTCTAATGTTGCTCCTCTGGGTATGGAACCTTTGGTATGGCCACAGGTTTATTTGACTTGGGTTTATTTCTGTGCTCTCTATTCTGTTCCACTGATCTGTGCATCTGTTCTTAGGCCAGCACCAGCCTGTTTTGATTATAGTGGCCTTGTAGTATAGGTGGATATCACGTATTGTGATCCCTCCTGTGTTCTTCTTTCTAAAGATTGCTGAGGCTATTCAGGGTCATATTTGGTTCTATATAAATTTTTGAAATATTTGTTCTAAATTTGTGAAATATGTCATTGGTATTTTAATAGGGATTGTGTTGAATTTATAGATTTCTTAGGTAGTATGGACATTTTAATGATGTTAATTATTTCAATCCATGAACATGGTATATGCTTCCATTTATTTGTATCTTCCTTAATTTCTTTCTTCAGTGTTCTGTAGTTTTCCAAGTACAGGTCTTTTACCTCCCTGGTTAAATTTATTCCTAGGTACTTTATTTTTCTTGTTGCTATAGTAAATGAGATATTGTTCCTAGGTTCCATTTCTGATATTTCATTGTTGGTGTACAAAAATACCTTTGATTTCTGAATATTGACTTTGTATCCTGCTATTTGGCCAAATTCACTTATTAGGTCAAATATTGTTTTGGTGAAGGCTACAGGGTTTTCTGTGTACACTATCATGTCATCTGCAAATGATGACAGTTTTACTTCCCCTTTTCCAATTTGGATGCCTTTATTTCTTTTTCTTGTCTGATCACTGTGACTAGAACTTCCAATACTACGTTGAATAAAAGTGGTGAAAGCAGAAACCCTTCTCTTGTTTCTGATCTTTGGAGGAAAGCTTTTAGGTTTTTCCCATTGAGTATGATATTGGTTGCAGGTTTCTCTAATGTGGCCTTTATCAGGTTGAGGTAAGTTCTCTCTATTCCCACTTTGCTAAGCATTTTTATCACAAATTGGTGCTGTACTTTCAAATACATTTTCCTCATCTCTTGATATGATCATGTGATTTTTGTCTTTGCTTTTGTCTATGTGGTGTATTATGTTTATTGAATTGTGAATATTGTACCATCCTTGCATCCCTGGGATGAATCCCACTTGATCATGGTGTATGATTTTTGTAATGTATTAGTGGATCCAGGGTGCTGATATGTTGTTAAGGACTTTAGTATCTATGTTTATCAGTGATATTGCTTTGTTGTTTTCTTTCTTTCTTGTGTCTTTACCTGGTTTTGGAATTAGGATAACACTGGCCTTATAGAAAGAGTTTGGGAGTCTTCCCTCTCTTGAGTTTTTTACAATAGTTAGAGAAGGATAGGAGTTAACTTTTCCCTAAATGTTTGGTAAAATTTGCCTGTGAAGCTATCTGGTCCATGCCTTTGTGTGTTGGGAGTGATTTGATTACTGTCTCAATTTCACTAGTTGTTATTGGTCTATTCAGGCTTTCTGCTTCTTCTTGACTCAGTTTTGACCTATTATATGTGTCTAGAAATTTGTCCATTTCACCCAGGTTGTCAAATTTCTTGGCGTATAGTTGTTTGTAGTAATTTCTTATAGTCCTTTGTATTTTTGTGGTATGGGTTGTAATTTATCCTCTTTCATTTCTGATTATATTTATTTGGATCCTCTCTCTTCTTTCTTGATGAGTCTGGTTAAAAGCGTGTAGATTTTGCTTATCTTTTCAAAGAACAAGCTCCTGGTTTTATTGATCCTTTGAATTGTTTTTTTAGTCTGTATGTCATTTAATTCTGTTGTGATCTTGATTATTTCCTTCCTTCTATTCATGCTGGGCTGTGTTTGTTTTGTTCCTCTAGTTCTTGTTGGATATAGGGTTAGGCCATTTATTTAAGATTTTTTATCTTTTTTAGCTAGGCCTGTATTGCTATCATCTTCCCTCCCAGGAAAGCCTTTACTGTGTCCCACAGGTTTTGAGCTGTTCTGTATTCATTATCATTTGTTTTCAGAAACTTTTTAATTTCACTCTTGATGTCATTGTTAACCCATTAATTATTTAATAGTATGTGTTTCAGTCTGCATGAATTTGAAAGGTTTTGAGTTTTTTCTTTGAGGTTGGTTTCTAGTTTCAGGTTATTTTGATCCAAGAAAATTTTTGATATGATTTAATTTTTTGAATGTGTTGAGGCTTGTTTTGTGTCCTACTATGTAGTCTATCTTTAGAAATGTTCCATAAGCATTTGAAAAGAAATTTGATTTTGCTTCTTTGGGGTGAAAGGTTCTGTATATGTCAATTAAGTATATTTGATCAAGAGTGTTGTTCAATGCCACAATAACCTTGTAGATTCTTTACTTGGAAGATCTATCCATTGTTGACAATAGGGTGTTAAAATTCCCTACTATGAGTGTATTGCAGTCAATATTTTTCTTGAATCCTCCAAGATTTTTTGTATATATTTGGTGCTTCTATGTTGGGAACATAAATGTTTACAAGGGTTATAGCTTTGTGGATTATTCCCTTAAGTACTATTTAGTGTCCTTTGTCTCTTTTATGGTTTTTGTTTTGAAATATATTTTGTCTAATATAAGTTTTCTAACCCAGCTTTTATTTAGTATTTTTTCCCTGCCTTCACTTTCAGCCTGTGTTGGTCTTTTGTTGTGAAGTGAGTCTCTTGTAGACAGCACATATGTGTGTCATGTTTTCTTATCCATTCAACTACCCTATGTCTTTTGATTGGAGCATTTAATTCATTTACATTTAAGGTTATTATCGATAGGTTCTAATTCATTGCTGTTTTTTCCCTTTGTGCCTGTGTTCTTTCTCTCTGTCTTTTTGTTCATCTTCTTAAAGCAGTTCCTTTAGCATCTCTAACAATGCTGGTTTGGTGGAGATGTATTCCTTTAGCCTTTTTTTTTTTTTTTTGTCTGGCAACTCCTTATTTTGCCTTCCATTCTAAATGAGAGCCTTGGTGGGTAGAGTAGTCTTAGTTTCAGGCTTTTTCATTACTTAGAATATTTCTTGCTATTCTCTTCTGGCTTGCAGTGTTTATGTTTCGTAAACATCTGATAGCCTTATCGGAGCTCCTTTGTATGTTACTAGCTGTTTCTCCCTTGCTGCCTTTTAGATTCTCTATTTGTCTTTAAATTATGCTATTTTAATTATGATGTGTCTTGGAGTGGGCCTCTTTGGGTTCTTCTTGATTGAGGCCCTCTGTGCTTGGACTTGCATGACTTTTTCTCTCATCAAGTTAGGAAAGTATTCTGTCATTACTTTTTCAAACAGGTGTTCTATTCCCTTGTTCCTCTTCTCCTTTTGCTATCCCTATGATATGGGTATTATGGATATACATTTCATGCTGTCCTGCAGCTCCCTTTAACCATCTTCATTCTTTGTGAGTTTTTATTCATTTTGTTGCTCTGTCTGGGAATTTTTTTCTACTTTGCCCTCCAGCTGGCTGATTCGATGTTCTACTTCATCTAACCTGCTTTTAATTCCTTCTACTGTGTTCTTCATTTCAGATATTGTATTCTTCATTTCCTCCTGGCTCTTGTTGATAATTTCTATATACTTTTTCATGCTGCTGTAGTTTGCAGTAAGTTCCTTGTAGATTCCCTGGAATTTTTGTAGTTTTCTCTGAGCTCACTGAGTATCCTTATAAGCAATATTTTGAACTCCATATCTGATAGTGTGTTTGCCTCTATTTTATTTAGCACTCTTTCTGCGGATCCCTCTTTACCTTTCAATTGAGGGTTGTCTCCTCATTTTAGGTGACTCTTCTTGTTTGTTACTGCTTCTTATATTGATCTAATTTGACTCCCTTTCTTAATTGTGTGATTTTCTGTAGTAAGAGAACTGATCCCCTGTAGTAAGGGATTTAGTGGTGCAGTCTCCTTGATCTCCTGAACTTGATTCTCTTGGGATTCCCTTTATGCTCTTTATGTGGGCTCTCTGGTTGTAATTGAATTTTGGTTGTTGTTGGGCCACTCTTTGATGTGTCCTTGCCTCTGGCTGGCTGACTGAGTCTTCCACCCACCATGTCTTGTATGCTCTTGTACAGGTCACTGTTTTCTCTTTCTGGATCCACCTCTGGTGATGCTGGATGATGACCTGGTCTGGCTCTAGGCAGCCTGTTTTAGAGGCTAGCAATTCATAGTCTCTGGCTATCTCCTCCAGTTGTTTATTTAGTCAATCTGTAATCAGCAGTCAAGCTTAAGCACTACAGGGTGGTGTGGAGTACCCTGAAGACAGGGCTACTGCTTCCCCTCAGGCTGATGCCACTTGGAGGTGAATGCTCTGCCTGAGCAAGATGGCTCCTGCAGTATGGGGAATGACTCAGTCCAAGGATCCTGGCTGCTGCTCCCTCAGCTCTCTTCCTTAAGCCATCATCCCCAGACTCTCCTTTAATGTCTCTATTCCACTCTGCCCCCCTTTTGCTAGAGCCCAGGGTAAGTGGCTGCAAGTGAAATTGTGTGAATTGGTCCTGTAAGAGGCTCTCTGTATCTCCAGCCATCTCTCTGGGCCAGACAGAAACCTGACTGCTTTTCACAGCTAGATGTTATTTTGTTTCCTTTCCAGCTCTAGTGCTGTAGTCTGGGGATCCCACCTTGGGATTTAGACCCAACGCTTATCAGGGGGAAGCCCCCAGCCACTGAAATTTCCCTCTGGTCATTCAGCTGCTGCCCATAGGAGCCCAGCCAGCCCTCTCGAATCCCCTCCACACTCCATAGCAGTCGCTTTGTGGTGAAGTGGTTTCTTCTGTTTGTCTCTATTGTTTGGTTGGTTACTCTAGATGATTTCTCTACAATTTAGTTGTTATTATAGATTAGTCCTGGGAGGAGGTTAGTGTAACTTCCACTTATTCCTGTGCCATCTTGCATCCTCCAGTCAGAATATCTTTAAACTTCAGCCACTTTATATTTGATTTTAGAAGTTGTCTATATTGTGCTATTATTATCTATGCTTTAATTAAAACAAAAACTCATTGTTAGTTTGTTCAAGCAATGTAGGCTATTTTTCAACATCATAAATATTGTGAAACTGTGTGTATGCACTATAGCACATATATAAAAATATTTTCTTTCAAATAAGAGTGCCTATATATTCAGGGGTGTTCATATTAATACTTTTGTGAATGGAACAGTTGAGATCTTATCAAACACAAATATATCTAATTTAGAATGTAAATAACAATGTAGTTAATTATTAAAAAAACATTAACAGTTAAAAACAGCTCAATTTAAGATAAAGAGCTAAACACCCTACTCTTAAACAACTAAATGAGTCTTATTACAGATTAAATTCATATATAATATACAATAAGTTAAATTGTTTCAACTTACTGTACATTAATTCAAGAGCTTTTTAATTTTATCTTAATCCCATTTACCCTATTTTTAATTTTACAAATGTAATATTTTATTGAGTTGTAAGCTTTTAGTAAAGTCTTTCTTGGTTAACAAGGGTCTACAAACTGAGTACCTAATGGGTAAAGGTTCAGCAATGTGTCTAAGGTTACTGACAAGATTTGTGGACACAGATGACACTGAAATCTGAATCACTTCATTAATTTCATGGTCAATCAGGCACCTTGTTTTAATGCTGTTTTGCAAGAGCAGCAAATTAAAGGAATCTCTGTTAAATATAAAATCAAGCTTTATTTTCTTTAAAAGTCTCCAAAGATTATCAAAATGTATATAATTCATCTACACATTTTATTTATTTTATTTTTACTATCATATGTCCAAGGTCACTTGAAATTTATTTGAATCTATGAATTAATCTCCAGAGAATTAACATCATGAAAATATTGAGTCTTCTAATTTAAGAACATCATATAGCTTTATTTATTTAGATTTTTATTTGTCTCAAAAATGGTTCATAGTTTACAAAAGAGAGATTCTGAATATCTTTCATTCGATTTATTCCTAGGTATTTGATTTTGTTGACACAATTTCAATACTATTTTTACATTTTTATTAACTAGTTATTGTGCTATTATATAGATTATAATTAATACTTGTTTGTTGGTCTTCTACTGTATGAGTTGGCTAAGTTCACTAGCACTGATAATTGTCATAGATTTTTTTTAGAATTTTCTATGTAAACAATAATACCATTTAAGTTGAAAGGGTTTTTTTTTTATTCCAATCTTTACACCTTTTATTTATTTTCATATTGCACTAAGTCCTGTGGTACCAATGTTAATAGAAATGGTGAGAGAAGTTACCTTTGCCTTCTTCCCAATCATAGAGAAAAATAATTCAGTATTTCATCATTAAGTTTGATGTGAACAATTTGTAACTCACCACCTAGACCCATTAATCAGCCTTTTACTATACTTGCTTAATCACAAACTAGTGAGCAACCCATTCATCTATGTATGCATCAAGCTATCTCTTTTTTAAATATATATATTTGAAAGTGAGTTGCAAACATCCATTCACCTCACCAATAAATGACTAAATGTGCATATCATTAACTATGATTCATTGCTTCTTTATATTTCTTTTTGTCTTTTGATATAAAATTTCCATTTAATGAAACACAGAAACCTGAGTTGTATCATTTTTTTTTTTGACAAATGCATGTACCTGTGTAACCCAACTTCTATTGTGGAAGACAAAATGCACTATTGCAGTTCAGGCTATTTTAATAGGTTATTTTATTCAGGCTATTGCACTAAGGAAAGCATTCATTAATGAGGACTGTCTCAAAGAAGACAGTGTGGTTTAGTGTTTTACAATTAGGTTAACAAGGGAATCATACACAAGTCTTATGGAAGTCGTGAAGAAGGGTGGAGATGGGTCTTATCTGGGAATATGCAAGGGCAGAGTAGTCATTGGCAGATAGCTGTTGCCAGCTAAGCAACTGGGTGGGGGAATTCTTAATCATCTTTTTTTGGGAGGAATACAGGGCTCAAATAAATTCAACATTGTCTGTCTTCATTTTTGTTTAAGAAGACTACTGTGTTTTGCTGTATGCTCAGGAAAGATAAATAAATATCTTGAGTAGGGCAAAGAAGTATTTAAAAAATAGTCCCTTAAGGATTTTTGTTGCTGTCATTTCCGTATAATCAGTGATGTCATATTTTGAGAGTTGGTGGCAAAGGTTAGATGTTTTAAAGTCTCAGAGATCACCCTGACTGGTGTGGCTCAGTTGGTTAGAACATCATCCCATACACCAAAAGGATGGGGATTCAATTTCCAGTCAGGGCACATACCTCAATTGTGGGTTCAATTCCCAGTAGGGGTGCATAGAGGAGGCAACCAATTGATGTTTCTCTCTGATATTGATATTTCTCTCTCTTCTCTATTTGTCTCTCTCTTTCTGTCCCCTTTCCTCTCTCTTTAAAATTGATAAACATATTTAAAAATTATGATATTTCTCTCTCTTCTCTATCTGTCTCTCTCTTTCTGTCTCCTTTCCTCTCTCTTTAAAATCGATAAACATATTTAAAAATTAAAAAAACAAAGTCCTAGAGATCAGGTATTATAAAAGAGAAATACCTAAAATGAGAAAGAGAAAATATTAATATAAAAAGTTGTATTAAAGTAAAGAGCCAGTCATGGATCCTTGAGGATAATCAGTCCCGTGGGTTCAAAGAGGTAAGTGGAGGAAAAACCTTAGGTTGTACAGCACACTCATTGAGCTTCTTGAACCTCTCCAACTATGTGGTGATGCTTTTGGTGATGTTAGCCACATTCTTATATAGAAGCATACATGTATGACCCACATATTTTGCCATACTTTCTTTCTAAGGAGAATT
This sequence comes from Desmodus rotundus, assembly GCF_022682495.2. Classification (NCBI taxonomy): domain Eukaryota; kingdom Metazoa; phylum Chordata; class Mammalia; order Chiroptera; family Phyllostomidae; genus Desmodus; species Desmodus rotundus. The sequence goes on from NC_071393.1 coordinate 79,710,268, forward strand.
TTGTCCTGTGCATGATTCTCAGTGATTTTATGGCTTTTAGGACTTATGCCAGGTCACCTGGTTTCAGCTTGCCAGGTTTCATCAAATCTTGAGTACCAGGGCCAGCTGCCAGGCACTCCAGAACCCAGTAAGGGATCTGGACAGTTAGATTGTAGGTCTCAGGGATGCCAAGTCAGGTGTAGGAGGGAAAAACACTGAAAAGTTAGTTTGAAGAATTATAGCCAGATATTGAATAAACTGGAAACACTGAACATTTGGTAAGAATCGTTCATTTGTACAAGAAGGAGAATCCAGCCCAATTTACATCTAAGTACCAAAGCTATTTTTTCCCCACAGATGGAGAGGAAGTCAGTTAAATCTCTACCAGACAAGACAGAGCTTGCATATTCCATCAGTTACCTGAAATTTACAGAGTTGCAAAATAGCTCAAAGACATTGAATAGGATTAGATTCTGATAACCACAAGAGTGTGCTGTAGATGATGAATAGTTTTTTTATTGAAGCACAACAGCTCTCTACAGTCACCCTTCTCTTGATCAAAAAAATCTTAAAAATAATATTTTTGGTCATGAAATAAAATGGTCACATTAGATTTTGTCTGATTACTGACACAGATGCAGCAAAAAAAGGTATTTACTATATAGACCTAAATTAGCCTTGCTAGAAATTTTCATAACAAGTCTCATACCAGACTTTTATTTTTTATTTTAAATCATTTTTAATTGCTATTCTATTACAGTTGTCCCAATTTCCCCCCCTTTGCCATCTTCCACCCATCCCACCCCCCCGCTCCCACAGTCAATTCCCACTGTTGTGCGTGATCATGGGTCATTCATACATGTTCTTTGACTAGTCCATTCCCCTTCTTTCCACCGCCATCTCCCTTCCCCTTTCCCTCTGGTCACTGTCAGTCTGTTCTATGTTTCCATGCCTGTGGTTCTATTCTGTTTGTTAGTTTATTTTGTTCATTAGATTCCTCTTATAGCCTCTGAAAAATAGCAGGCCAAGCAAAGAACTCACCACCTGAATTCACCCATAATGCCTATTAATTTAGGTGAATTCCTCTTCTCTCAAGGTCCCCAGAATATTCTAAGATTTCTGAGCCTGCCGAACCATGACCTCCCTTATTCCCCTTGTGAGGTTGGGAACCTTGTGCGTTTATTTTTATATATACCATTGTTTGTTCATTAGTTTTTGAACCACCATTTACTGTGAATCTTATAGTGAATTCTAAGGGAATCTGTGCCCTTAGTTTCACACTCCATTTCCTATTTTAATGTCTGAAGAGTGAGCTAACCCTTCTCAAGTAGGGCTCCTCTTTTGTCCTGCCTTAAAAAATAGTACCGCAAGTCTCTCTCTAGTAGTTACAGTGCCCAAGCCTGTTACCCAGACAACGACATCTGTACTCTTCTCCCATAACACTAGTTTTCATAGAGATTTCCTGGGTTTGGGCGCTTATAACATGGTAAGAGAACCTGAGAAAGAATAGATATCGATAGTCTGTACTGCCCATCTGAAGTAAAAGTCTTTCAAAGTGCTAATAGTTATACAGAGGGCAAACATCTTTACTTAAATGAGCATTGAGAATAACACTGACTCAAGAGAGATAATTTGTATTTGTTCCTTTGTAGACTTTAGCCAGAAAATACATTACTCTCCACATCAAAAAAATAATCCTGCTATACTTTCAACGTACTTAGCAACCTTTTATTTGTCATGCAGGTGTAAATTAGTGAATGTTATTTTTTTTCTAATCACAGTTGCTATCATGATGTATGAACAGGAAAAGCTAATTGAATAGCAAAAAATCTTTGCATGAAATAGCTGTTTCAGTCAGTTCTGGTGTACCATATCATGGCAGCATTTCATCAAATTTTCAAAGAGTGCAACTGATTATTTGGAATGTAATAATTCACTGTTAGTGGGAAAGAAGTGATATCCACAGTGGGGAAAGGGGAATTTCTGTTAGTGGCTATTCTACCTGCTGTTTTTCTCACAGTCAGAGCATCTCTTTGGTATGGGAGGGAGGGAAGCTGAAACGGACTGACCCCTTTGTAGAGCTGGGGATGTGGACCCACGGGCTTCAGAGAAACATAGCCCATGCTGAGCAGCCCACAAAGCCCCCATTATTGCTGTGTGGGCAACCCCGTTTGCAACTCATTGAAAATGTTGTCTAGCACATCAACATAAGCAATTAAAAAATAAAAGAGGGAAAACATCCGCCTGCTTGTTTAAGATGCTCAACAAAAGAAGGGAAGCTTAAGATTTTAGAGAAAAGGGAAAGTTTGTAGTATCGAACTTCCATGCTCACCCCCCTATGGAAACTTGCCTGTAAAGCTACTTTTTAAAAGGACTTTAAAATAAGAGAGAGAAAAAAAGCCCTGAAAGAAGCTTTCATGTGTGCCAAAATGTGGGTTCATTAACCTGAATATGAAGAAATGAAATTTTGGTTCGCTTCTTGTCATATTTATTTTAAAATAAATTGGATACCGTGTATTTAATTTTTGAGGATGTTCCTCTAGGGCATGAGTCTTATTTATGAGCTCAATAAATACATACTACTGAATCTGGATTGAGAGAGAAATAGAAACATAAAGCTCAGAAAAACTGAAAAGGAATCAGAGAATTCAAAAGGGAGAAAAGGATGTGTGAAAAAAATGGGATGAGAAATTATGGGAATGGGATGAAATGCATGTGGGAGAAAGTAGCAGAAAAGTGACCTTCATTTCCCACTTCACCTCTTCCACCTCTGCCTCTGAGCTCTGCATAACACCTCAGAGACTTTCTCAACTCTATCCCCTCCTTGGAGCATTCATGTCCATCAGAAGCCCAAAGACATTCTGGTTTCCCCACAAGTGGAGGATGGGGAGAGACTCATTACCTGAACTGTACGTACCTTCTAACAGAAGGGCAGGTCCTCCAAACAGGCCCATCAGTGCATTCTGTCCACTGAAGCTGCAGTTTAGATCTAGGAGGCTGTGGTTCGCAGCGTATAAACGAGAATGAAGCAGGCTACCTCTGCTAAATGCAATTGGCTAACTACATGCAAAATAGGGTAAGCAAACATTAACCAAATGCATTGACACCCAACCTCAGAAACTATGGTGGTGATTGTCCAAAAAGAAGAAATGACATTAACAAATTGTGTGTTGCAGATACAGGATGTCACATTTGGCTTAAAGTCACCTGCATTTTCTGCTACCAAGAGATGCAACAGCCTTGAAAAGTACACTATAATCATGTCACAAAGGTAGACTATATACAGGTATATACGCTTGTTGAGAAAATGAGATGAAATTAGCATTATTATTAGCAGTCACTCTTCGTATATATCACATATCATCTCTTTAAATTTTTACAACACCCCTGTGATGTAGATATACAAACACGAAGATGAAAGCACATAGAGGTTTGCCCCAATTGCCGAACTAGTGAGCGGCTGAATCGTGCTTTAAGTCAGCTTTGTTTAACACCAGAACCTATTCTTTCTCCTCCGTGATGCTACGCCGCCTGCCAGGGAAGAGTAGCAACTATCCTCATTACCACAGATTTCATGATAGTAATGTGCTTAGTACCCTGCCCTATAAACACAAAGAATGCATGTGTGTATACACATGAACAGTCTCCCTAAAAACAGGCCATTGACTAATTTTGACGCAACCGTCATTGTTAGGAATATCGTCAACTCCCCCAGAAACCCCCCTTGTCACTTCCTGCCCCCACCAAGAGCAATAACTATACTGACTTCTAGTAGTATCGATGCTTTTTGCTCTGCAGTAGTATAGTATATACTCTGGTGTCTGGCTTGTTCTGCTTAACATTATGCTTGTGAGATTTATCACTATTTTTACAACAGTCTACTATATAGCTGTGAGAATAAATAATCATGGTATCCTTGTATGCTTACTACAAGTTATTTATTCATTCTACTGTTGAGCATTTCAGTAGTTTTCAGGCTCTGGTTATTGCGAGTACCGCTGCTACAAACACTCTAACATGTATTTTGGTAAATAGATGGCCAATTTCTCTTGGATATATACCTGGGAGTGGAAAGGACATAGAGTACGCATACAATCAGTTCTTCAGTATTTTAAATGTTCTGTGAACTGTGGAGGGGAGAGGATTGTATTTCAGTGTCACTTGAGGAAATTCTATGGAAAGGAATGGTACTAACATGTTCTAAGAGCCTATTGCGTGCCAGACACTTTGCTAGATGTTTTCCTGGCAACTTTAAAGTAGAGAATGCGATGGGCCCTTGCCCACATCATTCCTGTGCCACTGTTCCAAAAAGCAGCTCCAAGGTTCAAACCGTGTGTTTTATTTCATTTCCAGGTGGATTGTTATTAACATTTTTGGGCAGGGAACTATGGCTTTTATGGGATCGCTATCCTAACCCCTTTCTTGAAGCTATTTCTCTGGCCACTCTGCTCAGTCTTCCCGGTTGTCTTCCGCTCCTTTCAAATCCTTACTGTTTACCCTCTGCTTGTTCATTATGATGACCTAACAGCATCTAAACAGTATCAGACAGTATCAGTCTAACAGTATCTAAAATTTTTAGACTTCAGAGTGATTTTCGGTTCTGGTTTCTCAGAGGCCAAATTGCTGGAAAATACCCCACAGTAGTTCCCCTCTTCTCATTTAAAGAACAGCAGCACCCCATATTCTTCTATTCCATTCCCATCTTCCTTGTTTCCTAAATTTCCAAACTCTCTAACCCCCAAGTGGCAGGATCTGCATTGTGGTTCTTTAGCAGGCACACTGGACAAAAGCAGTAGGAAAAACTGTGTGTGTGCATGCGTGTGTGTGTGTGTGTGTTGGTGACGGGGCAAGCACATACCCTGTCCTGAATTACTAAATTTAAACACCCAAGGGGGCTAGGACACCCCAAGAGTCAGCTAGTTGGCATTGTGGACTACAGGTAGAGACTGGTTAATCATCCTTCGACTTTCGTCGGAGGCTTTGGTGTTTACTTACAGCTAACATCTGTCTTCTCTCAATCAATCTTCTTCCCATACTCTCATCTTCTTCGCCTACAGATCCTGACTTTGATGACTTTCTTGACTTTCTCATTCTACTGGAAATGGCCAGAGGCACATTTGGCTCTAGTTGACCCCAAGAGGTGATCCAAGCCTCATCAGTGGTGGGTGGGCTGAGCCTCTGGTTGTTGCTTATGCTCTCCCACTATTCTACGAGAAGGGTCCAGCTGGAGAAAATCTGGGATTAGACCAGAAATACAGCAAGCAAACACTTCCCGTATGTGTGAGTCTGGCTCAACCCTGCGTTTAATCATAGCCAGCCCACCCACCACCCTGCCACAGCTGGCACGTGCAAACCATTCACAGACAGCATCTGCCTTTGCCCCAGACAGGGCCCTGATTACAGCTGCTGCTGCTTTTGCACTGGCCTCCCTGGGACAGGAAGCCCTGCATCCATAACCACAGTTTCTGGTTGACCTCTTATTTTTAACTGCCTGTCTTGGCTGAGTGGGCTTCAGCTTCTTTTTCTTTTTCCATCTCTATGCACTGCTCTAATTTTGGTTCTCCTAAAGAGCCTTAACCCTAGGAATCCCACAAGATTGCCGCTGAAACCGACACCCATCTGCACAACATCTAATTCAGGGGTTTTAGACAGGAGTCCTCCTCCTTTAATACAAGAAGAAGAGGCATCCATTAAGCAGTGCGTATAGCATCATAGGTATGAAGGGGTTTGAGCATGTGCCACAAGATGTACTTGAACCTATCGTTTCTGTATTGACATTTAAATTAAATTTATTAACATCACATTATTTTAAAAGATATTTTAACCATTATAGAACATAGAGTAGTATGGCCATTTTGATAATGTTGATTCTTCCAATCCATGAACATGGTACATGCTTCCATTTGTTTGTATCTTCCTTAATTTCTTTCTTCAGTGTTGTGTAGTTTTCTGAGTACAGGTCTTTTACCTCCTTGGTTAGGTTTATTCCTAGGTACTTTATTTTTCTTGTTGCTATATCGAATGGGATTTTTTTCCTGATTTCTGTACTACCCAAAGCAATTTATAGATTCAATGCAATCCCTATTAGAGTACCCATGACATATTTCACAGATATAGAACAAACATTGCAGAAATTCATATGGAACCATAAACGACCTCGAATAGCTGCAGCAATTTTGAGAAAGAAAAACAAAGCAGGAGGGATCACAATACCTGATATCAAACTGTATTACAAGGCCACTGTAATCAAAACAGCCTGGTACTGGCATAAAAACAGGCACATAGACCAATGGAACAGAATAGAGAGCCCAGAAATAAACTCAAGTCTATACGATCAATTAATATTTGACAAAGGAGGCAGGAGCATAAAATGGAGCAAAAACAGCCTCTTCAACAGATGGTGTTGGGAGATCTGGACAGCTACGTGCAAAAAAATGAAACTCGATCACCAACTTACGCCATACACGAAAATAAACTCAAGATGGATAAAAGACTTAAATATAAGCCGTAACACCATAAAAGTCCTTGAGGAAAACATTGGCAGGAAAATCTCAGACATTCCACGCAGCAACATCCTCACAGACACATCCCCTAAAGCAAGGGACATAAAGGAAAGAATAAACAAATGGGACCTCATCAAAATAAAAAGCTTCTGCATGGCTAAAGAAAACAGCACCAAATTACAAAGAGTACCAACAGTATGGGAAAACATATTTGCCAACGATACCTCAGACAAGGGCCTGATCTCCAAAATATATAAAGAACTCACTCGACTCCACTCCAGGAAGACAAACAACCCAATTAAAAAATGGGCAAAGGACTTGAACAGACACTTCTCCAAGGAAGACATACAGAGGGCCCAGAGACATATGAAAAGATGCTCAGCATCACTAGCCATCAGAGAGATGCAAATTAAAACCACAATGAGGTATCATCTCACACCAGTCAGAATGGCCAACATAAACAAATCCACAAACAAATGTTGGAGAGGATGCGGAGAAAAGGGAACCCTTGTGCACTATTGGTGGGAATGCAGACTGGTGAGGCCACTGTGGAAAACAATATGGAATTTCCTCAGAAAACTAAAAATGGAACTGCCCTTTGACCCAGTAATTCCGCTGCTGGGATTATACCCTAAGAACACTGAAACACCAATCCAAAAGAACCTATGCACCCCAATGTTCATAGCAGCACAATTTACAATAGCCAAGTACTGGAAGCAACCGAAGTGCCCATCAGCAAATGAGTGGATCCAAAAACTATGGTATATTTACACAATGGAATTCTATGCAGCAGAGAGAAAGAAGGAGCTTATACCCTTTGCAACAGCATGGATGAAACTGGAGAGCATTATGCTAAGTGAAATAAGCCAGGAAGTGAGGGACAAGTACCATATGATCTCACCTTTAACTGGAACATAAGCAATAGAAGAAAAAAGCAAACAAAATATAACCAGAGACATTGAAGTTAAGAACAATCTAACAATAGCCAGGGAGGGGGTGGGGGGTGGGGGCGGGGATAGTGGGAAGAGGGTATTACAGGAACTACTATAAAGGACACATGGACAAAACCAAGGGGGAGGGTGGAGAGGGGGGAGGGAGGTGGGTTCACCTGGGGTGGGGTAGAGGGATGGGGAGAAAAGGCATACAACTGTAATTGCATAACAATAAAAAAAAAAAAAAAAAAAGAACATAGAGTAAAAATACTGTATTATTTTGAGTCTACAGTTCTGGTCTTCTGTCTGCCACTGGATTGCAGTTTCTTAACCACTCATATAAATTTGTTATAACAGGTGATTCCGTAGGTCCTTTTTAGGCGCTTTAAGTCTGAAACGCTTTGAGTATATCAGTGGACAAGAGTGATTGTGCTTCAAGATCTAGGTTCTCACCATGGCCAGTGTGGCTCAATTAGTTGGACGGTCTTGTCAGGAGGGAACCAATCAATATTTTCTCTCATATCAATATTTCTCTCCCCCTCCACCTTCCTCTCTCTCTGGAATCAATGAATATATCCTTGGGTGGGGATTAAAATAAAAAGATGTAGGTTATCCTGTAAACTCTAGATTCTACTGTAAATTGTATGCATTCTTTTGTCAGTTTCCCCAGATTTCAAAAAGAATAAGACCAGTTTTCCAAAGTAATTACAAAGACTATGTCTTAGTGAATGTGCCCCTGAGTTATGAAAAGTTTTTACTCTGAGGCACTAGCTGCCCTAATATTCTATTGTCAGTTTTCACATTATTTTCTATAACTTCTTTTTAACCCAATTTCTTTTTGTATTTTCCAGTGAAAACAGGACACAGTTCCTTAAAGAGTAACGACAATGATTTCCTTTATCATTCTGTGCCTTAGAACTTTGCTTCAGGTACTTTTAAATGAGCAGTCCCGAAATCTTGAAATTAAACTGCCAGTTATTAGAGAAGATATTTCATGCCTCACATGGGGCGCACCTCCTTTTCATATTGTATTTGTGATAGACAGTTCTTTGCATGAATAATAGAATGGCCCTGAATGAATTCACATCAGCTCTGCCTCAGGGAGAAACGCAAGGTGAGCTCAGTGACTCCCACTAGTGTGATCCTTTGCCTGTTGACATTACTTCTAAGCTTTTCTTCCTTAGGCTGCAGCCATGTGTATTAAATAAATGGTAAACACCGTTCCTCTCACAGCGCCCTTACCGTTTGAGCTACAAAGAATGCTTTGCAGGTAGTTTAGAGGTTAATATCACTGAATTATTTATTTATTCTGTATAGTTTAAACATCCCTACCGTCTGCCTTCATTCTAACCTTTCTAGTGACTGATTCTGAGTGGGTGAGATATATAATCTCCAGCAAGGACAGATTGCAAAGATGGCCTCTGTCTTTGGTGGAAGAAAAAGAACATGAGGAGCACATTTTATTTCTTAATTTATTGGAGAGGAGTTCACATTTTTTTTCTACAAGAAAACAGTTGGGAGAATATGGATGCTTGAAAAAGGTGGGGGGAGAAGAAGAAGAAGAAGGGAGAAGGTACCAAGATATTCTTCCACAAAGGCAGGCTCCCACACGGTGCAGCTCTCCTGAAACCTGTGTTGTCTGTTATGTCTATCCCTCCCCCCATAGAATTGCTTATATTATTATTGTTCAGATAAAGGGTGAATAAACTGAACAAGGGCATCCTTAAAGAGTAAATAAAAAGGAGAAGGATTGCAAAAAGCATCACTCACCCTGAGGAATGAAATTGCCAGGCAGGTTCCCCTACACTGCCTTGTCACTCTTTTAAAGTCCTTGAAGAATCTCCAAATTTACAAATGGCAAAATTATCGCACAGGTTCCTGCCTTCCTTTCAAGTCTCATTTCTGTCATATCTTTATACTTCAAGTTATCCTTTTCCTGTTAATATATCTTTAACTTTTTCCATCATTTTGTAGCTCATCGGATGACCATTTTCAAAAAGCAGCAAAGTTTTTATGATCATTTTCATGAGTGATCACGAACAGAAGACAACCAAGCTTGTTCACAGCTAGATCATTTTATCCCACCTATCGTGTCAGCCCTGTGCCACCCTCAGAATGGACATCCCTGAAAGGATTTGTCTGAACTTTAGAACTCCAGATTGGACCAGTCTTTCATTCATGGTTCCTTATCTCTTTCCTCCTGGAGTCCACCTGTGTGACCTGCAGAAAATATGAGAAGCTAGGCTCTGGGTGGGCTGTTCCAGTCTGCAGCATTCTGGAGCCCCATCCCCTGTGTGAACTTTTTCAGCACACAGATGTTCTGAGGAGGCCATATGTGAAAATGTGAATTGGTCTAGAAAGTGGTTGTCAAATTTTTTGCTTTAAAGGAAATCTTGAAAATAGTCTAAAAGGCTGATGCTATATCTTTGTTATCAGGCTGATATCAGAGTTCTGTCTTATACAAGGAGCCAAGGTTCTTTTAACTGTTGTTGACTACACTTTTTCCTTCACCTTCCCATACTTTGTTCTAGCTAGCTTGAATATGATGACAGAGTAGGAACAAGGCAAATAAACGTCAAGGTGATGGCCTTCATTTTTGTACCCCAGGGTCAGAGCTCTCTCGAGTATTTAAACCTAAATTATTTGACGAACTAACTTTTTTTCCTTGGCTCCCTTCCTCAATGACACCATCCTTTTCTGAGATTATCCAGTGTCAAAACATCAAAGGTACCTTTATTAATCTTCACTGATTTATCATTCACCATATTAATTCATTGAATAAGTCTCATATCTGTCCATTCATCTCAACCACTAAAATTCGATTCTTGTTTTGATTTTATGCTTGATAAAGTCAAGTCACCATAGCCACTGGCCTAAACTGGCTAGCACACCTTCAGTTTCTCTCCTGCTTCGCAGTGCTACGTGCTAGAAGGGGAAATGAATTAATGGGCCGCCTAATCTGGGCAATCACTGTGGTGGTTGTTTTGCATAGTCTATTTTACTTAATCTTCACACTATCTCTTTGAAGTAGGCACTGATGACTTGATTTTAGCAATGTTGAAATAAAGGCCTAGAAAGCTTAAGAAAATTACTTCAGTATCACAGAGCCAGAAAGTGGTGGAGCTAGGATGGAAACCAATGTCTGCTTTACCATAGATTTTATAAAATCTGTACAAATAGCCTGCTGTCTCTCAATAAATATGTAACTGACTGGATAAGTAAGAGCGAGTGAATGAATGTGTGACTTTACCCATGAATGCGTGAACGAGAGGAGTGTGGGCAAGAGACTTGTAATGTAACTTTATGTCATTTGGTGAGCAGAGGACTGTGGTCTGTTAAGTGCTGTTATGTAGTAGTTGCCGCCACCAGTGCTGTGAATACTCAGTCCTCGGGTCTGTAAAGTTCTTCCGCCTGTGCACTCCACAGTCCACATTCTTACTTAGGACAGCAAAGCACAACTTAATAAGCTAGTATTGAAAGACTTCTGATTGGGAATTATTAATGCTTCCTTCAATTAGTTTCCTCCACAGTTAATCCCATTTACTTTTCCTGTTTGGGCAACCCGCTGTTAGAGGTTGCCAGGCAACCAAGAGATGAAGGGAGGGAGGTTGGGGAAGGAATGGAGACCCAGAGGCTTCAACCAAGGTGAATATTAAATGAGAATCAAATGTCAGGAAGGATTTATTTTAGGGAACAAACAGATCATTCCAAAGTGAACATTAAACAGGTGAACTAAATTCAGTACAGAACATTTGTTTTTTCAGTATTTATATTCTTAGCATAATCTAATTTTTCTTCTGCAGCAGTGTGGCAACAAAGAACCCAGGGGATTAGATTTTGAGTGAAAGGAAAAAAAGTGTGGCTTCAGGGAAAGCAAGAGTGGTCGGGAAATGGCAGCACTCCTCTGGGGACGATTGTGTTGTTTCTATAGAAGTGGATTAAACAGTGGAGTGTGTTTAATCCTGCAGGAACTTCAGAAGCACAAATCAGGAGGATAGATCTTATAGGAAATACTAATATTGTAAGGTTGTACATAAGTAAGTAAATAAGTAAGTAACCAAATACATGCATATGTACATACATACATACATACATTCTTGGGTCGGGGGGTGGGGGGTGACAGGGCATTATATGCAGATGCCAGAAGTAAGAGAGGGAATAGAATTCAGGCATCCATGCCCCAGTTGCATATATTCTAGACACTCGTCCCTTCTCACGTCAGTCCTGGGGGTGCTGGTGGTGGCAGGCCGATCCTTCGAAGGTGGACCAGGCCACTCTAGCTTTATCCTGGAATAAAATAATTGCCTGGGAAAGACAGTCACACAGTCTCCTCTCTGACACACTGGTTAAGTATAGAAGGGAAGGGCAGTGCAATGAACTAAAAGGAAAGAAAAAGTCTGGTGATCTTGGGTAAGGAATGTCTTTCTTTTTGGAACCCCTGCGAAATGTTGGCAACATGCTGCCTATTTGACAGAAGTATTTTTCATTGAAGAAATACAAGGGTGCATTCACATCTCTGGATAAGGACTATAAAGAACAGAAATTGCAGGAATTGCTGCAAAGATTTCAACTAAAACTAAAATTCCAAAGCCCACCAGGGTTGTTATGTCACCTTTGGCATGTCAAGCACTAATCCAGATTTGAAAACAATGCAGCATTCTTTTTCATGAAAATAAAACGAGAATGTTTCACTTAACTTCCAGTCTTATAATCTCAAAAGGCAATTATTTCTACCAGCTCCATGGGAATTTAACTGAAATAAAAGAGGGAGAGAAAGACCAAGAAACTGAGAGATAGAGAGTTGCCCAGTTCTATGGATATAGAATAATTTATTGGCTGACATGTAAACAACTGTCTTTTAATTAAGTAATAATAAAGCATTTTAAAATCTAAGGTTAGATTAAATAAACATAAATTATACATATATATCTCACTGGAAGTTATTTAGATTTAGTAAATATAAATGTATAAAATAATATAGATTCAATTATCTATTCAATTTAGAGTGAATACCATTTCATGCTAATGTCAATTTACATATGTGAACAAGTAACTTAGACATCAGGATAAGACAGTAGAAATGACTACAGCTTCATGAATGACTACTTTCCATTAGTTCTCTTCTTTCTAACATGTGGGTATATAGCCAATATGTGGAACCAGAAAACAAACAACACTCACATTTGTATATCAAGTAAGAAAAACGTTTGTTGCATGAGGTAACTTGGTGTAAGGACTTTTCAGCCAAATGAACAGACTTTTGTTATTCAGGACCCTCTGTACCAATGTGAAAACAGCCCTCTTTTATAGAACCATTTATGTGATAGCATTTCTTATAATGAATTTGTCTGTTTGGAGGTATACACCAGCTAGCCTGCATGTCCCACTGGGTTTCACCCCAGCTAGACTAGGTATTCTACTGGATTTCACATCTTCACTCAGAGTCTTGGGAGAAAGGATCACAGAATAATATTGCTCTTCACTGTTAAAAAACAGGTCTAAAGACACAATCATTCAGCATCAAAAATATTTGTTTGATGCCACATTAAAAAAAGTGTTGTCCCCAAACACTAAACTGAAATGACATGTACATCCATTTGTTCATTGTGCATTATTTACAATCGCCGAGATATGGAAGCAACCTAAGTGTCCATCAGTAGACGAATGGATAAAGAAGTGGTGCATTTATACAATGGATATGACTCAGCCATAGAAAAGAATTAAATATTGCCACCTGTAACAATATGCATGGATCTACAGAGTGTTGTGCTGAGTGAAATAAGCCAGACAAAGAAAGACAAATGCCATATAATTTCTAAGAAACAAAATAAATGGACAAGCATAATGGAAACAGACTTAGAGAACATTTTCATGGTTGCTAGATTGGAGGAGGGTTGGAGGGATGGGTAAAAAAGATGAAGGGATTAAGAAGTACAAATAGGTAGTTACAGAATAGTCATGGGGTTACAAACTACAACAATAGTGGAATGACTATGTGTGGTGTCAGACGGGTACTAGACTTATCAAGGTCACTTTGTCAGATATGCAAAAGTCTAATCACTTGGTTGTACACCTAAAACTAATATAATATTGTACATCAACTGTACTTGAAAAATAAAACAACTATTTTATAAACACAAACACTGACACCATCTCAATTCAGGATGAAAAAATATATTTTTAAAAAGCAAAATAAAATTTTAAGCGATGATAAAAATTCAAAATAAGCAAAGGACTTTAATAAGCATTTCCCCAAACAAAATAAGTAAATGGCCAACAAGTACATGAAAAGATGCTAAACATCAATCATCAGGGAGATGCAAATCAAAAACACAATAAGACCCCTTTCACCCCAATTAGGATGGCTACAATAAAAAATAGAGGGGGTTCAGGGGTGTTGGGATTGGGCAGAAAAAGAAGAAAAGAACTCATGCTCGTGGACAGCAGTCTGGTGAGTGTTGGGAGAGAGGTAGGTGGAGGTGGAAGAAGACATAAGGAGGCTAAATGGTAATGGAAAAAATACAATAAATAAACTATTAAAAATAGAAATAAAATGCAAGTCAAAAAACGAATTGAGAGCAAGGACTCACAGAGGTAGTTTTGCAGCACTGTTTACAGTGGCATTATTTATAATCACCCAGGGTGGAAACGACCTAAGTGGTCCTCACTAGATGGTACGTGTGGTCTAGAGAAGCCATGGAATATCACTCAGCTTTAGGAAGGAATGGCATTTCCGTGCTACAGCATGGATGAGCCTTAAATACAGTGCTAAGTGAAATCAGCCAGATACAAAAGGGCAAATACCGTGTGGCTCACCTGGATGAGGCACACGGAATAGGCAAATTCATGCAGACAGAAAGTAGGGTAGAGGTTACCAGGGGCTGGGGATTATTGCCTAACGAGTACAAGTTTCTGTTGGGGAAGATGAAAAAAATTTGGAAACGGATGATGTGATAGTTTCAAAACATTGGAAATGCACTTAATGCCCGTGAATTGTACACTTAACAATGGTGAAAATGACAAAATTTGTGTTATAAATATTTACTACATTAAAAACTTAAAAAAAAATTGCCACTCCCTAACACTGTAGACCAAAACATGTCACAAGTTACAGAATCACTGAAGGTTGGAACATTGATTCGTTATCTCCCTGTGTCCTTGTAAACATCCCATGCTGAGATGCCATGACATTATGAGTGATTGTTTTATATATACATAGGACCTCTAAGCACAAAATTGGTCAATTGCCTTTGGTTAATTATAAGCAGTTAATTAAGCAGTTTTTCCACCTAGGTAATATTTACACTCAATGTTGGGGGAAGAATTTGGAAGGAACTGACTTCTGGAAATGAGACCCTTACTGCACCCAATTTTTCCCCACTTTCACAGTGCAGAACAAAATCCCCATAGGAATCAATCAACACTTGAGAATCTAAGTAAAATAAATTTTACCAGATTGTGCACTGTGAGCGGTGACCTGCAGCATTTTCTGAAGCCAGAGATCCTTGAATTTACGTAATGATCATTGTTTGTTGGCTCACAAGAAATAGAAGGGCAGAATGGTCCCCAGTGACTAGTATTAATCTTCCATCAGTCTCTTGGCCACTCAGATCCAAACTTTGTGGACACAGATGGCAGTAGATTCACCAGTCTTGGCCATGGTCCCATTTGGGAACCAGGAGACTAGAGGAACCTCATAGTATTTTTATGTCTTATGGGAGTACCTTATAGTAGATATGTTACCGTTTGCAATGATTTACTCTCTAGTTTTCTGTAGGAGGATTATACGTTGCTACCTTTATTGACTTTAGGGTTGGAGAAATTACTTGCTCTAGTCAACGGAAGGTGAATATATGTCACTCACAACACTTCTCTGCAGAAGCTTTTATAGGCAAGTTTCTGCTCTTTGCCCTGCATGTTTCAAATTTGGGCTGCTCCTTCAACTCTTGGATGAGAAGGAAGATGGAGTAGAGCCATAGCCAACCTGTGTTCAACTTGTAACATGAATGATATATAAACCTGGCTTTTGGTGGGCCACTGCAATGTGAAGATGGAAAGGAAAGCACAGCTGACAAATGCAGATGTCTACCCTAAAGTATCCACCCCTTAATTCTTTCCTAAAACAGCCAGAGAGCACATGAAGCCTTGACATTATCAACATTAAAATATTGGATTGGCCAAAATGTTCATTTGGGTTTTTTTTTCCCCTAAAATGGCTGTAGTAGCACTTAGTTGCTTTTACTTCATTTGAAACAATTTTGTTAGATTGTATTGTGACAGCTGTCATATCAATGTGTATTTTTTAAAAAACTTATCAAGACTGGTAAATTTTTGTGTAGCCATTTCAGTATTGAAGAACAAGAAAATATGCAACATTTCCAGCATATTGTGCTTTATTATTTCAAGAAAAGTAAAAATGCAACTGAAATGCAAAAAGAGAAAAGATGTGTGCAGTGTATGGAGAAGGTGCTGTGACTGGTCACTGCACCTCCCGAGCACCTCCAAATGTGTCAAAAGTGGTTTTCAAAGTTTCATGCTGGAGATTTCTTGCTGGATGATGCTGCATGGGGAGACCAGTTGAAGTCAATAGCGATCAAATTAAGACATTAATTGAGAACAATCAATGTTATACCATGCAGAAGAGATAGCTAGCATACTAAAAAATATCCAAATCAATAGTTACTGGTGAAAATGAAAAAATGTGTCTTTTATTTTATGGAAAAAACCGTATGGACTTTGACCAATCCAATAGTTTTTGTTTCTATGCTATTGGCTTTATTCCCAAAATTGTGTCAACCATTTAAAAATATTTCTTGTGGTCTGAGACGCTTTTGGTCACAATAATGCAAATAAATTAAGGAATTAAAATAAATCACTTAAATGATTAAACATTTGTCTTTAAGTGCTGTAAATACAAAACAGGTAAGACAAGGCTCCTGTCCTCATGAGAAGAGGGGTGGTGAAGATACTAATAATGCATCGTGATACCTTTTAAAGTGGAGACATGGTCAGGGAAGTAGCAAAGTCCATTTGTTCATGCAACAGTGTGTCCCAGTACTTCACAAATCCTTCCTTACTCTTCACCTGTAGTCTCAAGCTCCACAGAGGGCAGAATTGTGCCCAAGGTGACCCACAGACTACTCCAGCTCTGAACTACCCTCTTCCCTCAACTCTTTTCTCTCATGGAACACATTTAATCCTCCAAAAAATCTCGCTCACCATATCTTCAATAGATATCCATAATCTGGTCACCTGCCACCACCTCCACTGCTAACAATCTGGTTGCAGCTAACACCATCTTTTACTTAAACTATATAACAGCCTAAATGTTCTCTCTGCTTTTAGTCTTACCTGCACTTACCTACCACCTCCACCAAGTAATTTTCAGAAAGTGGCTAGTGGGGGTCTTTTCAAGCATGAGTTAAACCATGTTGCTCCTATGTTCAGAACGTTCCATCAGCTCCCCATTTCAATCAAAATAAAGCCCCATCCTCTCAGTTGCTTTCCAGGCCCTGTATGTCTCCACGCACTCACTGCTGCTTCTTCTCTGAAAGCTTCTACTATCATTTCTTTTGCCCCAGATGCTTCACCCACGCTCACCGAGGCTGCTCTGGCATGTACCAGGCAGTCTCCCACTGAAAGGACTTCTCAGTTCTGTTCCTTCGTCTTAGCTTTCTCTTCCCTACTTACCTTCATCGTGTGCTCTCTCTCTTCCTTCAGGTCTCTGCTCAAATGTCACTTCTTCAGTGACCAACAAAGTCTACACCGTGGAGACTAGGCTTTTAAATACATACAAAAGGGACATTCTACCCAGAGATTTTTCTTTTTTCGTTTTTTTTTTTTTTTTTTGGCTGAAAGGCTGGTAGTAAAGAACAACAATGGCTAAAAAATTAAGAAAAACCAAAAACTAAAAACTAGTATTATTGTCCCTGAGGATGTCTGGCTGAGGTGTAGTTTCCACTCCTTCTAAACAAAAGGTGTGCCTGAGGAGTAGAGCATTTTCCAGATGAAACATCCAATGTGGGTATTTAATGGCAGGCAAGTGAATGAGGGAGGAAACCCCAAATCTACGATGGAAACCGAAGGGCCATGAAAATTTGCACGATCCTGTTTGGAGTTCCTGAGTGCTAGGAGGGCAGAAGGAGCTTATCTTTTATATAAGATTATAGATCATACATTGCTTCTGTATTCGTATATTTCTGCCAGAGAAGACACCTGGGCCACTGCCCACATGATTCCAAACCCACCCCTGTAAGATGCAAACTGAGG
Organism: Desmodus rotundus; assembly: GCF_022682495.2. Classification (NCBI taxonomy): domain Eukaryota; kingdom Metazoa; phylum Chordata; class Mammalia; order Chiroptera; family Phyllostomidae; genus Desmodus; species Desmodus rotundus. The sequence goes on from NC_071393.1 coordinate 79,727,951, forward strand.
ATGGGGACAGACTCTACCACAGGACTCTCACTGCAGCTGGCATCTAGGATAGGACTGAAAGCCTGAGGTGAGATTCTGTTAGGCCCACAGTGTTGTCGGCCTCTTCTCCCTACTAACAAACTGAAGCATTTGTCGTATTTCTCTTCCTGTGAGAGTTTTAGGGAATAAGGGTCATTTCCTTTTAACTAATAACACCTTTACTCACAAATTCTTCTTTACTCTGGCCTATATGCCACTCCCTTGTCCCACCAAACATCTATAACTCTTGCAATAGTTTTCTCTCTACATCTTCTACAACTCACATATTTGACATTATTTTAGAAAGCTATTTTTACCATTATCATTTAAAAAAAATTTAATCCTCACTCAAGCGTATTTTTTTCATTGTTTTTAGAAAAAGAGGAAGGGAGAGAGAGAAACATTGATGTGAGAGAGAAGAATAGATTGGTTGCCTTCCATATGTGCCCTGACTGGGAATCAAACCCACAATGCTTCGGTTATAGGACAACACTCCAAGCAACTGAGCCCCAGCGGGCAGGGCCCATTATCATTTTTTGATAGTGTTGTAACACCGTGACAGGCTTCTTGCAGTGTTTGACTATGTCGATCTAAGCTAGATCTGTCTTTAGCTAGTCTGTGTCAAGTCCAAAGTATGCAGTGGTCAGCAAAATTTGGCCTCTGGTCTCCTGTGAAATCAAGTTAACATGCTCCATCTGTTGATATCTTTTATGTAAAAGAAATCTCGTGTGTCTGCACACACCATGCAGAATTTATACTCTTTATTTCTCAGGAAATCTCTTGTCTTCAATGTAGGAAGAACACGTTAAACTGGATAAATTATTCATACTAGTTTTATGAAAGAGAAAAATAAATAAATGTGTGATTGGAAGATGCACTGTTTCACTCCTTGAACCCCTGACTGAACACTGTGCATTGACTGAAAGGCCACTGTGTGTGGGGAGCTGGGATAGAACATAAGGGAGTGGATGAAAATTGGTGCCTTCCTTTGGAGAGGTTTACAGTGGGATGCAGGAAAAAACGGTGAGAGCGAGTGGCAGTGTATTTGGCTGATACCTACTGGCTATACAAAATTGCTTTTGGACATGTTTCATGATTCTTCATAAAACAAAGGCTTAATAAGTTTACTTGGCAGCTGATAGGCAAAGTTAAAAAAATTAAATGACCTTTTCCTTTCAGCAGTTCCCGGCAATACTTTCTTTTTATTTTAAGCAGATGAGTTTTTCAAACAATGATTGCTTTGAAAACTTTCAAGAAAGCTTGTAAACTATGGATTTGGTGAGTTAGGTCCTGAGATCTGAACGGCGAGGTAGCTTGGTGCACAGAGGGCAGGGCCTAGAAGGTCTGGTATTTCCAGGCACACAGACGGACAGACAAACAGACAGACAGACAAACGTGACAGGGGCAAACACTAGCCTTACACCATCTGAGTAGCAAACCACAGGACATACTTTTTAGCTCCATGAAGCCTGGCATGTTAAGCTGGGCTCTGGGTTCTGTGTACAGGGTAAGCAGTGAGGGTGACCGTATTTAGTTGGATAAAATATTTATTATTAGTTGTGATAGCTTTTTCATTGAAACCCCATTTTCTGAGTGGGTGGGTATACCAATTTAAATATTTGCTATTTATTTCATGTTGCTTGGCAGTCTTTGCTTCTTGTCTGTCTCCCACCAGTGCTCTTGATGAAATCTCTTTTTCTTATCAGGAAATTGATTTTCTTGCATCTCTTTCTGAGATTACTGAATCCAATCTTGGAGTAGAATAACTCAATTCTTGGAAAAATGTCTAATTTGAGAGCCTGGTGGTGGTCCCCCCACCTTTTTTCTAATCACAGCATCACAGCTGACTGTGAGCATGCCAGTGACAGGGGTGGAGGAGGTGTCTCCAGGCCTGCTGGGCCCTTCTCCCTTGTGCACCAGCCAGCCTCCTCCAGCAGTGCTCTGCTTCCCATGGGGCTCAGGGTATCCTTTTCCCACCCTGGGAAGCACCCTGCTCTGATGTAGCTCTTCATTCTCTTTCTCTAGCTCTAAATCTCAACTGAGTTTCCTCAGCCTTATTCCATATGCACCCTGACAAATCCTTATGGGCTATCTGCCCTTGCAATTGTGCATTTTTGCCTTTTTGGTCAGAATGACCCAAGTTCATTTGTCCCTTGTGATGAAAAGGCGACTTTGTAACCTAAATGTTGGATTAATAAAAGCTCTGTTTCTAGATTCAAGATGGGTACTGCTGGTTGCACTTTGTATTTCTCCAAAAGAAATGGCACTGGGTAGTTTCACTATGCGTGGGGCCTCTGCGGTGATACCTTTGAGAGGGGTGATGTGTATGTTCATATGTTACCTTGGTGTTTTATCAATGACCAATATTTGTTTAGTCTACAGCGACAACAGGGAGCTGGAAATCAGTCTGTGCGTCTGAGTCTACTTTGCTTAAGTCCTAAAATCAGAACTGGTTTGATTCTGATGCACATGGATATGGTTATTGCAAACAATTATAGGAAGAATGTCCAATTTTCTGTAATTAAAATACTTGGTATATTCAATAGACTGGTGTTTGCCCTGTGCCCACTGTGCTGTTTCTATGTAGAAAAGTGTATTTAATTAAGCCTTGCATAATATACACTTTGTCCAAAAAAACTTTTTTAGGTTGCTTGTGGTGTTGCTGGTATTTATTCTGCAACATCAGCAGCGCTTGTGGGCCAAACACAGAGAAAAGACTGCAGTTGAAGCAACATTTTTTTTGTTCACATTCCAACATTCTTAAAACTGCCTAAAAAGAAATGTTGGAGCTGTGTTCTGAAAGTACTTTGGAGAGCCCGGTACTACAGGGAAGTTAAGACCCTCCTCATCCTGAGCGGGGAGAAAGGCTGTGGGAATCTCTCCCCCTTCCCATGCTTAGTGACAATGCTGGTTCATTTGAAATATCTTTTTCAAAACTAAAATAAAAAATGTAAAATGTTACAAAAAGAGCTTCTGTGTTGTTTCTCATTTTCTTGCTTCTTTTGGAGGTAGGAAGAGGACAACTCTCCTTGTAAATGAGATGATTCTATCTTCTGCAGAAAAAAAAAAAAAAACCCTCAAAACAACCCATTGTACTGTCTTGGCAGAATGCCTCTGGGTCTCTCTCTGCAGGATTTTACCTCTGTACTTTGAAGAGACCTTCATTTTTTTCCCCTACTTCTCACTGAAAGGCTAGGTGTGAGGTGGAATGTGTATATTACCTAAATTTTTATTCTTTCCTTTTCAGCTATTGCCAACAATTGACAAAGACAAAGATGGGAAACTCGATCTCAATACTTGAGAATATTTATGTCTCCTATTCTCTGCCTGGAGTGGAACAAAATCTGAAACATTTAATTCTCTTGTGCAATATTTCCTTTGTCTCTGCTGCCTTGGTTTTGAAAGGAATCATTAAGACATTTGCAGACCTCGCCTCGCCCTCGGCTGTTAACAGAGCAGGGGGAGCCAAGAGAAGCAGACAGACAACAGGGCTACAAAGAGGGGACCTTGGAATCAGGTTCCAGCAGAAAGACCTATGTTAACTCTGTCCAGCAGTTTTGCCAACTATTCAACAAAGGCAAATAAATGTAATTATTTATCTTACAAGATTTAAAAAAATCATTTGTTATATTTTTGCATGTGTGAGCATATCAAGTAAGATCCTATATGAGAAATTATTTTTAAAAATCATAGGTTAGTTAAATATAAATTATTGGCCTTATTTTTCCCACTTTAGTGGGAGTCAGGATTGCACAGTTGAAGGAAGATGTACTTTTCCTCTAGTCTGCTACTAATTTCTCTGAATGGGCACATGACTTGGCACACAGTTTGGTCCTTCTCAAGGCCTAATGTCTCTATGAATTTACAGATTCGACATCCTGAAAGAACTATTGGCGGGTCTTTGGGAGCGTGAGCAAGGCCTGCGCATGCGAATAACCAGCGCTGCACAGATGTGAGGGCTCCTGCGGCAGAGAGCTGGAGAGCTTCCAACAACAGTTTAGGAGTCGTATTTAATAATAGGTACAGAATGTTTGTCATAGGCCTTGCAATTACAATGTGAAAAGTCAAATGTTAGAATTAAGCACAGAGTTAAAAAATGAGATTCAGATCCAAACAGGGTTAAGTTAGAAATTTTGTTTGTCATCTTCTTAGTTCTACAGTTAAAAATGATTAAGTTGGGGGCCTAAACAGGTGATAAGTGTTTCATCTGATATTAGCTAAGAGATTTTTCTTAGCCTTTTAGGTAGCTGTCACAAATTTGTTCCATTTTTAGCTTCACCCCAATATATATATTCCCAATATTGCCTCCCTGACTAACCTGCTGCCTTCTCGCTAGGTTGCGGAGTGAAATTTGGCAGTGTTTTCTTTTGACCTGGTATCACTAAACTACTCTTGATCCCAAACATCCCAGGTGTCAATTTGCTGGTTTAATAAAGTATTTATGCTAATCTGTGAGAGGTGGAAGTCTATGTGTCAAGCTTCTGGTTTAATTAAGGCTAGTGAAATTCATGTACCATGAATTTCAAATTCAACTCCCTTCCTGCACCTCTCCACTCCACCCTGTTTTTCTTACCTGGTTGTGTATGTGTACAAGACTTGTTATCCAATGCAGAAGGTCACAAAGCTACAGACCGCAACAATCTAATAAGGGACTTTTGGAGAGACGGAGAAGTGGTGTATGAGTATACACATGTATTTCTGTGTATACGGCAAGGAGCCTAACTCCAACAAAGCGTGGCTGCCTTTAGAAATAACAGCTGCTACCATATCGCTCCCTTTTCTATAGATAGTTGCTTTATGGCATTGCGAAAAAGAGATACAACTTGAGCACAGGGATTTTCAACCTTTTTCATCTCATGGCACACATAATCTAATTAGAAAATTCTGCAGCAAACCAAAAAATGTATTTTTGCCTATTTGACAAAAAATAGATGTAATTTTGATTCATTCACACCAGAATGGCTGTTGTTGTGTTGGCTTTTGTCATTTTGTTTAGTTGACAGTCTGAAAGAAACAAAGTCCGTGCCCCTATACAACAGTCAGGTATTGCGCATTAAAACTTCTTGCAGCACGCCAGTGTGCCACGACAGGCCAGTTGAAAATCGCTGGTCTAGCAGGCTAAAAATTAAAGTCACAAAAACGTATGGCCCGTCCAGATAAACACCTGACATTTATATGTTCATAGAAGTCTGTGTAGGTGAAACAGAAAATAAGGCAAGAAGGAATACTGATTTAAAGACAGTTTATATGCCTGACAATATTTTATAATAATATAAAAGTAAAGAACTAAATATACTATTTTAAGAGGCTTCCTTTAGAAAGGCAAAATATATATTACAGGGTGAGTGCTTTATCAAGATATGAGAATTGTAATGGAAAAATACTCTTTCCTTTAATGGATGAGCAAACTCTACTGTAAATATGCACACAACTGGTCACCAAGCATAATTTAGGTCTGTGTTTGAGAAGCATTTTCCATATGAATATGCTTTAACACCTGCCTCCCTTTAAAGCTCACTGTTCAGGAAGGGAAATTGGTGGGCACGTGGTTGGGTGAAAAAGGAAGAATTCAAAAAATCATCTTTACATTTTTTTGTCTGTAAAACCGAAAATAACTGTAATTATAACATAGCCCCCTCCCCACCTCCTGCTGAAACAGTCCTCAAGCTCTTTTTGAGAATCTCTTCCTACTTTTCCAAATGAATCATCACGGAGGAGGTATTCTTCCTTGTTCAAGGGCACACAAAACTCAGGCAGAAGCTCTGTTGCAAGCCAGTTGGTGAATACGTTATCATTAGTGACACACAGTGAAATGCAGAATCAGGTTCTTTGAAAGGAATACAAGTTTAGGACCTGAGGGTAAAGACAATATTATGATGTCTCAATGGCTTTATAAAGCAGACATCTCACCTAATATATATGTTAGTTCTCGGTTTTGTTTCTTGCGTAGGATTCTGGAATCTCTCTTTTAAACAACTGTCATCAGGTGATTTAGCTCTAATCAGTGGTTCTCTGACCTTTTATAGAACGCATTACTTTTTTTCCTTCCACTCTGATCTGTGTGATCTCATTCCTGTCCCCTGAATTTTAATAAAGAAACAGTGAGCATAATTATAAAACATCATGCCATTTTGTATAAAATGGGACAGTCTGGAAGGAGGCATTCATTTATGTATTCATTATATACCGAATCCGTGTCTGCTCTGCGCCAGGCAGTGGCCTGGGTGCTGTGGAGACAGTAGTGGTTTAGAGGCTCCTCCTCACAGGGAACTACAGTTCTTACTAAACAGGGAAACAAGCAAATGCACAAAGTGACTTCCATGGTGAAAAAGACTCTAAAGGTAATAAAAAATGGTGCTCAGGGAAGCCACCTGAGAAGATGGCATTTGAGATGAGCACAAGTAGCCAGGAGCAGGCAGTGGGGATGATTTCTGCACGGAGAGGAACGCAGACACAAACGAGATGGGAAAGAAGTCAGTGTGTTGGAAGGTAGACCCACGGAGGCGTGGAATGAGAGACAGAGGAGTTCCAGATGAGTTTGGAGATGTGAAGCAGAGCCAGAGCATGCTGTTCGCTGTAGCCTGTGGTAGGAACCTTGAATTTCATTCTTATAGGTAATGGTTTTATGTAGGAAAGGTGACATAATCTGACTTACGCTCTAACACGGTCACATTCAAAGGGTGCATTTTATAAGCAAGGCAGGATCAGTAATGGGATAGGTGACAAGAAAGGCTCACAGGAGACTGGTCCAGGACCCACAAGGGTGTGGGGCGGGGCTGGCCCTGGGAAGATTGTGCACTGACTGCCGTTGTGTTGCTTTGTGGAACACCTAGGCATGGTAGTTGGTGGCCAGCTCGGGAATTTGAAAGCTTAACTTAACATAGACAATTTTTTTTTTCACTGTGCACACATTTATTCTAAATAAATAAAGGAGAAGTAAAAAGCACCAAAGGCATTAAGGACAGCTTGCAGCATAAGCTCCCTATAGGAAACAACTGTTTGATATGGAATGTTGTGGGATGTAGAGTTTCCAGCAGTGTGACCTGAGGACTGGATTATAACCCCTGGATGGAACATTCACTCCAAGCCTTTCATACAGTCATTGTGTTCTTATGTGTCCAGTGGTGAAACGGCCCATTATGTCAGCATAGTACTCTGTCAACTCTTTTCCCATCTGCCCTCCAACAGGCTGAAGGATGGCTGAGAGTTCAGGTATGGTAATGCTTCAGGCCTCAAACCCAGCTCCCTCTTCCCACTGCCAGGACGCACCTGACCCAGCTCTGTGCCCTACTTCTTTATCACCCTGCTATATTACCTTGCTCCTTACTTTGGGCCAACTGGCGAGGAGGAGGAGGATGGTGATGGTGATGATGATGATGATAACTTGCGTTAATTAAATATTTATTGTGTTTCAGACACTGTGATGCTTTACCTACATTATCTCACTTATTCTTGAAGGTATCATTCAATTTTAAAGGTACAAATCATTCCCATTTTAACATTAAACCTGAGTCTCAGGGAGACGATGACTCGCTCAAGGCCATGGTGGACCAGTGGAATAGGTCAGGAAGCAAGAAGTCTGGAAAAGAGACAGGGATGTCCCTGGACAGTGCAGAAGGGAGATTGGGGTGGGAGATGCTGAGGGGATGGCCTGCTGGGCGATTGTGGGTAAACACATGGGCCAGTCCAGCCACATTGACACTTAGCACAGAAATGAATCACATGGCCTTTAGAGACCGAACCAGACACACCATTGTTTTCAAACTAATTGTTTTATTTCCTAGTGTAGGTCCACACAAAATAACCAGCTTGGGATACATTCCAGTCTGCTTGGGATAACTTCAATTATTTAGGAACCTCAGGCCTACCTAATAAGCCAAATCTCCCTCACAGCACATAACCTTTGAAGACTGTTTTTACTCAAATTGAAGCACAATTGGTGCTCATCCAAATTTTCATTCAGTGTGGCTTTGGATTCCTTTAGAGTATTTGCCTTTGGCAGGGAAAGTAAAGCTGATCTGCATGGCCAATGAACAGCAGTTGTTCCAGGTATATGGCAGGGGGTTCTCAGTTAAACAAAAGTAACTGAAAATAACTAATTACTTTGTACATGGAGCTACTCCAAAATATGGTCTGGGAAGGATATAGTTAATGAGTCTGCCATAAATCAAAATATTTATATGTTATTCTTGATGACAAATTGCCCTCGATGGAATCTATTAAATGCACTTGAGTAACTGCCGTGCTGCCCAGAGTGGTTTCTCCCTTCGAAGCTCCTGCCTACCAGAAGCCAGCTTGCAAAATTCTAAGATTCTGTAGGTACTTGATAAAAAACTGCAGGTGCACATGTGTGAGCACTGAAAATCATACAGAATTAGCATGGGGAGTTATCAAAGACATTTCCATTAGCTCTCTGTTGAAGAAACCCTTGGCAGTTGTATAGGGGAGCCAGCCTCCACAGCTAATGGCTGTGGGGTGTGCACACTAACAGATTAGCATACATTTACCCCTGATGTAGCTCTTAGCTGGGTGTTAGCGGGCCTCAGAAGACTTGGAGATTCTGATTAATCTGCGCAAACGTGTGGAATAATGGGATCATGAGATCCCCGGGAGCAGGTGTATCCCGCCTGGTCCGTGCCCTCCGAGGCTTAGTTGCAGTGCTTGCCTGCTCCTCATGCTGAGGACGTTCTCCAGTGAATGTTGTTAATGTCTGCTTTTCCACTCTTTAGGGCATTTCGTTCTTGGCTGATTGCTCTTGTATTGTCTGCAGTGCCAAGTGAACCCAGGCCACTTGAAAAATCATGAATAAGGGGAATTGAGAGTTTTGCCTATTTTAGGTGAATGTAAAAAAAAATGCCACTGACTTAAAATATTTGTGAGTGCCTGTTATTTGTATTGCACACTGTTGAGTCCTAGGGGGACACGAGGAGGGATGATAATAGCCAGAAGGGGGAAAAGGTGACCTCAGCATGATCGCTGCCACTGAATCCCACACAGGCTTATACCCCACAACTTCTATTTTTATATGTTTATAACTAGGTGGATTTAAAAAAAATAGAATAGACAGATTTGACATTTGAGATTATTTCCTTCGAGGCTCTCATTCTGGTACCTGTAGGTTTCACTTTATTAATCAGTAGGAGGTGAGTGTTTGGAACCATGGAAATTGTGAATCTGTTTTTAGAGAGATTTGAGGAACATGTTTACTTGCTTTCCCCCTACTCACTCACCAACTTTTCCTTCTGCCACCCATCTGCCTTCTGTTCAGTTCCCAAAGGCCAGTTAGGCCAACACAGCTGTTGTGAGTGATGTAGCCCCCAGACCATCCATGGTGCTGTATCTTCAGTGTGTCGTCCCTGACCATCCTTGCCATCTGTAACATCTCTAAATTACCCGCAGAGGGCTTCTGCATTTTGTTGCCTATAATCTATACTCATCTGCAAGAAAAGAATACTTACTACTAAACTATTAAATTAACATGGCTACTCACCTGATTCCTCCACGCAACAAGCATATCTCAAGATAATGAGAACAAGCAGCATAAGAGATGAACTCGAGACTCATCAGAAATAGAGCAGAAATGACAACAGGTAGCTGCCGCTTTTCCTTCTACCTAGGCCTTCTCTGAAGAGGCAGGTGGCCCTGAAGGTCACCAGGCAGATGCCCAAATGCCCCAGGGGCTGACTGACCCTAAGTGTCACTGCTCACCTGATCAGAACTGCTTGGCTCCAGCAGGAGGAGGGAGTGTGGCTGCTGGGCCTCAGCCTTTCTCTGCACAGACAGCTGCTGCTGTCACTCTCTGCCAGGTGACTGTTCCTCTCAGCAACAGCTGTGAGAGGGATGAAAAGAGAGGGGCAGTGACCACAGGGCAGTTCTCTTAAAAATAGCTTAAGGGTTCATGCCACAGCATACTGATTTGGCCTTTGGCTGGATTTAATTTGCATAGTGAGCTCAAGAGTCCCCCAAACTCTAAAGGAGAGAAAAGCAGCAATATTTATTTAGATCAAATGCAATATCTAGCTGGGACTAGTTTGCATAGAAAATGGTTTAGAAAATGTTTTAAAATCTAGGTTTCTATTCAAAGACTAGATTACAGGAACTAGGAAGCAAGCGAAAGAAAAAATTGCTGATGCTGCTGATAAAACAAAAACAATAACAACAATGTAAGTGGCCAGTGTGGGCCCATGTTATGTTAGTCCACGTGGTACACAGTTTACCCGCTTCAATTTTCATAATCCTGAAAGGTTGCATCAAGGAAACTGATGTTCACAATTGTCAATTTATTTGATCCAATGTGCACATTATTTTAGTGTCCAAGGAGGCAATGATTCCCTTAATTCCTTCAATCTTATTTTTTCTCTCTTTTACTATTCTACAGTCATATGCTTCCCTTTTAGGAAATATTATCCCAGAACATAGTTTTTGTTCAAATAACTGCCCGTATGTAAGAGGCCTTCTTGTCCTTGCTAGTTTTGTAGTGGTTAGTGCAAACTTTTTCTATAAAATTTTCATCAGCTCCTGAAAGGTGAAAAAAAAGAGAGAGACAAACATTAAATGTGGTAGACAGAATAATGGACCCCAAATATGTCCAAGTCTTAATCCTTAGGATCTATAAATACACTGTCTTACATGACAAAAGGGATTTTGCAAATGTTTTTAAGTTAGAGTTTAGATGATATTTTGGATTTCTGGGTGAGTCAATTATCACAAGGATGTTTAGAAGTTGCAAACAGAGACAGAGAGAGGTGAGAGCCAGAGAATGATATGGAACTGGAGAAACAATGAGAGTGATATGAGATGGACTCAACCTATCTTTGCCAGCCTTGAAGGCAGAGAAAGAGAACTGTGAACCAAGGAATCTGGGCAGCGTCTAGGAAAGGGAAAAGGCAAGGAAATGGATCCTATTCAGAGTCTGCAGAAAGGACTGGCCTTTACCAACACTTTGAGCTAAGCCTGGAGAGTCCCATGTCTGACTACTGGTCTAATGAACTGTAAGATGATACATTTGTGTTGCTCTGAGCCACTAAGTCAGGGTAATTTGTTACGGCAACCATGAAAAACAAAGGCACTAATCAATAGTAAGTAGTGTAAATTTACCGGGAGTATTCACAGCAAGGACTCATTGCTCCCTCTCTAGAAATTGAGCTAGTCCTGTGTTTATGCTAGTTGTTTGGGAATAAACTAAAGGTTCTGATCTAATTCATCTTACTTCTCCAGATTTATATGAAAAATTGTCTGTTCTTGGAGAAAACAGAAAAACAGGGGAAAAAGTACACCTGACAAAATTCCCAAAGATATACACAAACCAAACTTTACCACCCCCTTGCTCTTCAGAAGTCTAAGGCAACTGATGAACTTGTGCAGTTACTGAAAACACACTTCTCGGCCATCTGATACTGTGCATAGATTGGTGCCTGATTCAGAGACAGATCTCTTGTGATTGCTGGGCCCTTTTAACTTGCTATTCCAATTTCTGGAATATTCTCCCTGACAACTGCCACATGGTTTACTTCCTCATTTCAATTTTTTGCCTAAATGTCACCTTACTAAGATTCCCTTCTAACCAATCTATTTAAAATTATACCACCTCCCCACTCTTACACTCTCTACCCCTTTCTCATTCTTGCTCTGTGCCCCTTATCACCACTTGATATACTATGTCTGACATTTATTTTCTTGTTTTTTACTCTCCTCCCATTAAAATACATGCTTCATAAGGGTAGAATTTTATCTTTTTGGTTCATCTACGCATTCCCAGCATTGTCTAATATTTAGAAGATATTCATCCAATATTTATTGAGTGAATGAAGAATTGTTAGGCTTTTGCAAAGGGCGTTGATGAAGCATAAACCTTCCCCTCTGAATTCTGTCACCCACTATACAGTTCCAGCCCAGTTTGGTGATGGCACTATTTTCTCAGTTCCAGGAGCTGAGCTCAGACTAGTTTTTTCCACCCCCTTTGATGTCAAAATAAGTGTACCCACCCACTCCCATTTATCCCATACCCCACATCACTCTCTGACTGGTCAAATTACATGGAAAATTAATAGGATCCAAGGTTGATTGAGTGTGGAAGATTTTGCATTTAAACATACTGCTTGAGGGATTCAGATTAGTTATAACATTTTAACACAGATTTTATACCTTTGTGTGTAAATCACCGTCTTTCTCCAGAATGAGGTTGTCATATTACCTAAGTTATACTATAAGTAACACTGCTGGGAATTCTGTGTATAAAGGCTTCTCTTCGAGTCTATCATGTCTAGTATTTACTCTCATCTTGATTTGAACTGAGTATGCCACTTCTGGACTATTCTGTTCAATAAAGAGGCATATATTCTTCTTCCATGTAAAGGAACCAAAAACTAGAGTCAAGCAAATAAGCACATGGTGAATATTGCATTGGTTTTGACATAACTACTCCAGGTCTTGTCCATATTAGTCATTTTCCAAGAAGTTCAAGATAGTTCAAAATGATCAGATTTTATCTTAAACTTCTGTTACACAGCTTAATATTTTTTTAGTTACCTATTATATGTGCATCTCCAATTGCTATATATTCTCTTGTTCTTAAAATGGATGCATATTTTTCTTTTCTTAGTTGCATTTGAATTGAAAGTGTGGACAAAATTTGTATCTGAACTTCCACCTCACACCTCATCACCCTTGAGTAAATGCACAGAGTGCTGTAGTGCTGATGACTAAGGCTGTTCTGATGATGTGAAATATGGGAGGAAATTTGCCTATAAGACCTGCCAAGTTTGCAGTCACTCCAATGTACTCAACAACAATATTCCGTCTTGCTGAATTAGTAATGAAGCAAAACTGAAAGATTTGCCCTGGCCATCTCTGTTCATACTTAGATGAGAATTTATGAGACAAGAATATATTCTGTGTTGTTATATTAACACCTGTTTTTCTTTTTTTTTAAAGTTTTATTGTTATTCAATTACAGTTGTATGCCTTTTCTCCCCATCCCTCTAACACCTGTTTTTCATGTATGGCCCACTCCCCATACCATCTGAATCAAATTCTACAAGAGAAGGGCTAGGAGAATCTGTATTTTAAAAAAGTTTCACAGATGATTATTATGTTTTAAAGTTTGGTCCACTGGGTTGGTATATAGTGCAACCTTTCCATTGTAATCACTCTCATGGGGTTGGTAACCGGTGAGTAGATGGATTGGTGTGTTACTGCCATGTAGATTTTCAAGTAGATTTCCATGGTGTGGCCCATGGGATGACCTGATGATAGCACAGCTATTGAAAATATCTGTAGGGAGACATACCACTGATTTCTTAGCTAAACTTCACTGGGCTATAACAAAGCTCCGTTGTGAAAGAAACCATGATACTCCACCGTTCATCTGCATCATCTGGGAAAAAGGAGGGGGCAAGTGCACACCTTTCCTCAGTTACTAGATTACATTAACTAATGGTAAAGCTGTTGTGTTGTGGCATGATATAGTCCAATGCTGATTTTTTTTTTTTACAAAAAACATTTTTGGGAAAAATACAATAAAAAAAAGACTGACAGAGAAAATAAAATAAAATAAAATAAAAAGCTTTAAAAAAGAACATTTTTATTTAAGAATGTTCCTACCTTGCTAATTTTGTTGCCACCATCATAACAGTCCAGCTCTGAGGAAGCATTGCATGCTCCGTCCTTTCCTGACTACACAGAAGCTCTGGGTTCTGGACAAGAGAGACCAGGATACCTCTGTAGGAATTAAGTGGCCACCAAGGTAACCATAAGGAGCTATTCACCCCAAAGGGGTCTTTTCTCATAGAGATCACAGTCTGCTCCTGCCCATGCCATCACACATTTTTCAGTGTCCTTTTCACTAGCACTTGCTCTTGGCCTTCTTCTCATCTCTGCGTCAGAAAGATTGAGTTGAACTGCAGTTTCAGATGGATAATTCATAGGTAACGTTCAGAACTTTCCGTAAACTTTAAAGTGCTATGCAAAATGAAAGGTAGATTGGACTTCCAATGGCGAGTGAGTCAAGGTGTGGTGGTAATTCAACGTCTAGCTGTTTCTGCTATTAGAGAGCTCCCCTAGAAATTCGGCTTGTCCTTTTTGTGTTTTTTAAAATTGTTTTATTTATGAAAGCAATGCATGTTCATTGTGAAAAGAAATAGAGACTACTATCAAATAAAAATATGTATATACAAATAAAAATAAAGATCAATTATAATTCCACCAAGTAGAGGTATTTGTGAATCTTTTCCTTTCTAACAAATTATACATGTAGCCTTCTATAATGTAATTTATGGAAGATATGTGGCTCTTCTACTCCATACAGACAGATGTATCTGCAACAACACATGGATATTTTTGAGAAAACAACTTGTGTATGAGTATGTTTGCTGGTGACAGTACATTGTGGTATTTAAGAACACAAGCACTTGAGCCAAATTTCTTGCATTCAAATTGGATTTCACCTCTAAACAGATGTGTGACCTAAAGTAGTGCCTGAAAGTCCCTGTGCTTTCATTTTCTCATCTGTTTAATGGGAATAATTAATAATAGCACCTATCTCATTGCACCATTGTGAGGATTAATGAGAAAATCGTATGTTAAGTATGTAGAATAATTTTCTACACATAGAGAATAGTCAATAAATGTTAGCTGTTATTATTAATTAATTCCATTTTATTTCACATTTAGATTAAAGGAATTTGTTCACTGGAAGTGCACGATATGATTTGGGCAAATAGAACCTCTTGGAATTAGTCTTCTATGTTGTCACTTTTTTGCTAGGCCCCACAGTCCAAGTGTCAGGGAACCTAGAAGAAAAATAAAAGATTGGATATACATTTGAGAGTTGGGTGGTGATAAAATCTGTAGGAACTATTGAAATTTTTCTTCACAATTTCCCCTTCTAACTCCTACTTTATCCCAGCTCAATTACTATAAGATTTCCCCATAAATTCTCCAAGAAACTCACCAAGTTTAGATGTAAAAGGTTAAATGACCAAACTTCAGAATATAAGGCAGGAAGGAAACAGTGTCTGTCACTATGAACAGAATGTTTATTCAAACCCAGCTGTTGGATATACGCCTATCAGGCAGATAAAGGGGGGTGTCATGAGGAAAAAAAAGCAATTCTGATGTTTTTTGTTAGTATCTCCTCTTTATCTCCAAAGTGTCTTTCATTTCCTCCCAAAGAAAGAACAATGACTGACACTTTATTGCAAAATGGAATTATACTAATCATGTTTTACTGTTTAAAACCATCTCCTCAAAGACAATTTATAAGAATTAAAAAGATCTGTATGCAATGACATACTCATCCAATAGAAGCATATTTTGTTTACGTGTTTAACCAGAAATTTTTTGATGAGAAGAGGAATTCTGATAAGGTTTTGCATGTTTGCTGTCTGCAAAAATGTATTAGACTTTGACCTGGCTCCTTTTCTCCAAGACAGTTGAGAGGTAAACAACTTTGACTCATACATTTTAGGGTATAATTTATAAAACAGTAAGAAACCAAAAAAAAGAAAGAAAGAAAGAAAGAAAGAAAGAAGATGATCATCCAAATATTTACATACTGGTCTAACTGTAGTCTTTTCTCCTTTGTTTATGTTTTCTACATAGTTGAGAAAACCCTTTGTTCAAATCCCAGCCCTACCACACAGTTGCTGTATACCATTGGATAAATTACCATTCTCTTCAGGCTTCAGTTTCCCTGTGTGCCAAATGGGAATGTGCCATGTTGGGGTTCAATGAGAATAATGTTTACTGCATCTGGTGTATAGAAGACACTTAATAAATATTAAGGCTTTATCCTCCCTTATTTGTTGAGTCTTAAGTCATTGTTCTTTACCTGTAACCTTTAAAATAAATGAAGATTTGAGTAAGCTCATCTTCTTAATTAAGCAAGCCAAGAAAATCTCCTTGAAATCTTTAGAACCAACTTCCTGACTGAGATACAGAGCCTCAGTGGCAAACCAGTTCTATAATCTCCTCTCAGAGCGACCTTTGGTAAAATGACCTGGATCCTCTTATATAACAGTGTTGGCAATGGCATCAAAATATTGGGGTTGACTTGTCATGCATCTCTGTAAAGAGATCAGAATAATCATTGACAGAAAATCAAAGTCAAATTTTGCTTTTTTTTCCCTATAACTGTAGAAAGAGTGTTCATGGGGAAAAAATGATGTAGGTGCTAATTCCTCTCCATTAGATTGGACACACACTGAAATTAGACAATGGAGTCTGCTCTAGTTGTTTATAAATTCTACAACTAACCCACTTGAAATTTTTTTCTCTTTTCTGTCACTTATGGGTGTGACATGGTCTGGAGGTGGCCAAAGTTAAAGTATACATCTGTCTGGCACATCCCTTAGCGTCTTTCAAGCATAGCATTCGTGTTGGTCCTCCAGCTGTACTACAGGATTGACACTTACTTTAAGATACACATTTATAAATTTATACATTACATCATGAATTATAATATAATGTCGTGCTTCTCAAAAGAGTTCCTGATGGACTGTACTGGAAAAGGGGACATGGTTATTCTTTGTACTCGTTTTCAGCTTCCTTACTGCAAACTTCTAAATGTCTGGTATGTGTGTGGTGTGGGAGAGAACTGTGTGAACACATCTTTTCAGATCTGTGTCAAGTAGAAAAGATAGATGAAGTGCATCTTTTTCATGTGACAAGTGTTTGCGCAGTCCTGACAAAACCATATGCCCAACACTGACTTAGAGAAAGAAAAGCTACAAGCTCAGCTTACAGTTAGAAACCATGCACCCCATCATAATTATGAATTGGAAGATGAGATCAAAGCTGCCAGTCACAGACGGGTATAGGGCAGGGCAGAGGCTATGGGTGCTGATGATGGAAAGGATGTTAAATTCTTGGTTTAGGTTGTATTTAAGCTGGTGTCTACATTCAGTGGAGTAGGCATGTCTCTATTTTTAGAAGTGGTACATTACTTATCTGAAATGAGCCAACTGCTCCTTTCACACTTGTTCCCATAGTCTACCCACTGTGCAGTCTACTTTGAAGAAGTTGGAAAATTCTAAAGGTATTGCCTGGGGGCAAAGTTAGTGCTCTAAATATATACAGATATTCATGATTTTTTAAAACCTAGACTGATATGCCCCTTGAGTAATAATAGTAGTTATTATTCATTGTTATGGACAGAGAATCTACTATGGACTGGACACTTTCATCTCACTTAATCTTTGCAATAACCACGTTAGAGGAGATGGTATTTTCCATATATTATCTATGAGGAAGCTGAAGCCTAAGATCACACAGCGACTTTCCAAATGTTACACTGCATCAGTCTTTTGGAGGACTGAGGTGAAATCAGAAGGAAATATCTGAGTGTAATCTGCAGAAGTTGAAGCTAGTTTCCCCATCGCTTTTCTTAAAGCAGACATGTAAGTGTCTTTACCATGGTTTTATGGCCATAGTTGAACACAACATTTCTTAATTAATGATAGCACATATTGCTTAATTTCTTGGCTGAAATTCTGAACAAAGGTACAATTCAATGCATACTTGGCAGATAAAATTCCAAAGCATGATAGCACTTTGACTTAGAATTTCAACTAAGGATCAATCATTAAAGACCACAGTGTCTTCCTGCTGCCTGTTCTTGACTTCCTATCAGCACAACAGGGGAAGAACTGGCCCGAAGAGCTTGACTTATCACATCATCTACACACTTTTCCCTTTATGCGGTGAGTTGATCTGTTGGTTTAGGCAACAAGAAGGATACATAGTGTGTTCTATTTCATTTAAGAAGTTTATAAAGTAGGATTTAGTTGCCCATGCACTCAATTTGATATCTTTTGCGAGAGCTCACTTCATTTTTTTTAAAGATTCAGAAGTTATTAATGTAATTGCTATCTCAAAGACACAGCAGTCATTTTAATACTCTTATTTGTCAAGTACTTTCACCTCTTGATTCTTGAATATAATCTACTTTGGAGCCAACGAAGGGCCATGTGAGGACATTAAATGTGACCTGCAGGAGGGGTTGTTGGATCTTTTTACATATATTTTCATGTACTTAGTTTCAGAATTAGTTCATTTTGAAGATCAGCACAGTGATCTTTACCTTGAAGGAAAATA
This sequence comes from Desmodus rotundus, assembly GCF_022682495.2. Classification (NCBI taxonomy): domain Eukaryota; kingdom Metazoa; phylum Chordata; class Mammalia; order Chiroptera; family Phyllostomidae; genus Desmodus; species Desmodus rotundus. The sequence continues at coordinate 79,746,062 of NC_071393.1, forward strand.
TGTATTTGCATTTTTTTACAAATTAAAAGTTATCTTTTGGATTTGAGAATTTGAACCTTTTTATTTTAACTTTGGGCCTCATTAAAATTTCAGAAACAGGAATCATAAATCTACATATAGCTTTTTATCCACATAGCAGTTAACAGAAGTTCAGAAGTACTCAGACTGTTTGCAATTCCTGCTTGCCTGTGAGAAATCTCTTCCAGTGACTCTTACCTGTGTCGACATGAGGCAAACCAAAAATCTGCAGCAGCTAAAAGCCTCAGGAGAGACAGTCTTGGCATAGGTCCTAACTATGGAGCCATCTTCTGTGACCTGGTCATTTTTTGAAGCTCTCATAGAAGACATTCTAATTGGCCATCTTCAGCAGTTTTGATCCAATAAAGCACCTTACAGGTGTTCGCTAAGCAGGAGAATTGGTGTGGCCTCACATTTGTGGTGTCTCAGCTCTAAGTGTGATGTTGGCTTGACCACACCAACGATGGGCAGAGGTTTAAATTACAACTGCAGTTGACAGCATGCATTCTCGCTTAAACATGTTTCTTAGGGTATCTTTTCCCACTCCCCTTACATTCACCTTCATCTAAAAATACACCATTTCATGCCAGACAACAGCCATAGCTCCCTTTGCATTATTGTCTTAAGTCTGTCCTGGTCTTTGCTTCATCCCGTGTACCAGTGACTCACGTTCTTCCTAAAATAATGTTCTCATCATGATACTGCCCTTCCCAGGTGCTCTAAATTTTATACTACATATATGTTTGCCTGTAATCACTCCCGATGAACAAATCCCCTTCTTGTGACATGCTCCCCCTTCCCCCCCAACACATCTGCTTCAGTCAGGCTGTTTTCTTCATGATGACCTGTCAGAATAATAATTGGTCATGTCTTCAGTGCTTCCATATTTTCTGTTTCCCGTCTCAATCTCTGAATGGCCTCTACCTCAAAATGCGTGGCTGGACTACCCTTGCTTTTCTCCTTATATCCCTAAACCCGACCCCAATGTTAAGGCCAGAGTCTTTAGACCGACATCATCCAACAGAAACATAATGCAAGCTACATATGTAATTTCAACTTTTTTGATAGCTATATTATAAAAAATATAATAGTGTGAAATTTTAATATTTAATCCAGTAGATTCCAAGTATTATTATTTGAACATATAATTAATATACAAAGGTTATTAATAAGATATTATACTTTTAAAATGAAATCTTTGGAATCAGCACATCTTATCAGACTAGCCTCATCTCAGGTGCTCCATGGCCCCGTGGGATTAGCGGCTACCATATTGGCCAGCACAGCTTTAGAATATTTTAGGCTGTGTTTTTTTTTCTTTTCCTCTGCCTTTCTGATGCCCAATTTTTCTGACTACCCACTGGCTATGTCTGCAGGGATGCTTCTCAGGTTCCTCCAGCGCATCATATTTAAGGAGACCTCATGAACTTGTCTGCATTCTTCATCCCAGCACCATCTACACAAAAAGCCCTGGCCAGGAACCTCTCAATCATTGTCAAAATCCTCTTTCTTCACCCCAAGGGGTCTGTTGTTAATAATATATAATAATGTTCTGACTTGTCTTCTCTTCTGTTTCATTTTTGATCTTTGCAGCGTTGAAAATTATGTCAGTCAATTTCAATTAATATGCAGTGACTCCTCATTACCTACCTTATCAAGCTTGCGTTCCCCGATGTGTGATAAAGGTGCTTTCTGCACTGGCCCTAGTCTGCCTTTCCAGATGTAACTTCCATTCCCTTCTCCCTTTGTACCATATGCTACAGTTGTCCACCAGCTTTACAGGTCCTCACACATTACCTCATTTTATGTTTTCCTGAATTACAACTGTCATTTTTAGGCTTAGGAGGCTTTTTCTCCCAACCTGTGTCCTTTCCTTAAAATTCCTTTTCAACCATTGTGTCAGTTCAAACATCACTTCCTCTTCAGAGTCTGTCTTCTTTCTTCCAGGAAGAGTTTAAATGCCACCTCTTTTGTTTTAGACTTCACCACCTGTATTACTTTTAAGAAAACTATCTTACTTTTCCCTTAGACATGTGAAGTCCTTAAGAGTAGAGTGAGTGTGTGTTTGTTTTTGTGTCCCTGACACCAAGGAGCGCCTGCGACATACAGCACAATGATTCAATTTGTGAGTGTTTGCTGTGACGCTGAATGGCGTATTTACCTCACTGTCTGGTTTGATACTTGCATACTCTGTGATTACTTTAGAGGTATTTTTGTCCTCCATGCTGAATCACAAGCTACTTGATAATAAGCTTCTATATCTTATTACTCACACAGCATTTGCCAGGTAAAAGTTAATTTGAGGAATGGATGTATATGAATAAATAATAGATATATATATACGGGTAGACATCTTTGTGAGCTCCATCTCTTAGGTCAATTAAGAGAGAACTGGTATCATCCAAATTGCAAACTTTGGAGCTGCCCTAGGAGAGGCAGAGGATAATGGCCAAAGGTTTTGCCCAGACACTTTAGGGATAGATAACAGGATACACTTATTTTATCAGTCATCACCAAACAATAATTATTAAGTGAAAAAATGTGGTCGTGAACCACAATCAGAGTCAAAAATAAGATGTTTATGTCTGCTTCAATTTCTTTACCCTCCACGAAGAACCTCTCTTATAAACTATGAGTTACTATGTGTTAACTACTGACATTCTTGTTAGAATACTTACATACTTATGTTCCTCTTAAGAAATGATCTCATAGTATAATGAACATACATGTGAAGAAGTGTTAGTTCTTTTTGAGGAAAATCATTTTTACCCTCTCAATATAAAGAGATAGAAGTAATTACAGTCATGCACAGCTTAGCGGTGGGAATGTGTTTGAGAAATTCATGGTTAGGCACCTTCTTGTGTGCGGACATCATAGAGAGCGCACTTACACAAACCTAGAGGTCTATCCCACTACACACCCAGGCTGTATGGTGTAGCCTGTTGCTTCTAGTCTATAAGTGTGTCTAACATCTTACTGTGCAAATCAACACAAGATTAAGTCAAGCACAAGCAAAGATGATGAAATCAAAAGACGAGGGATTGAGCAAAAGAGAAAAAGGACTCATGGACATGGGAAACAGTGTGGTGATTGGGGGGAGGGAGGTATGAGGGGACTAAATGGTAATGGAAATAAATCAATAAAAGACATGGCAAATGAGAGAGGTATGAGGCATCACATGGCAATACTGTGTCATAGCAAACTTTTAAAAAATAAGTATAAAAAGTACACTCTAAAGTAACTATAAAAAAAGAAAAAGGACTCATGGACATGGACAACAGTGTAGTGACTGCAGGAGGGAGGAGGTATTGGGGGTAAATGATAATGGAAAAGATACAATATAAAATGTTAAATAAAAATAGACCTTTGGAGCTTTTCAAAAAAAGTGCACTATAGTAAATACTAAAACTAGTAACATAATCTTTCACTATCATTATCAACCATTATGCACGGTACATCATTGCATGTACTATACTCTTACACAACTGACAGTGCAGTGGGTGTGTTCCCACCAGCATCACCACGAGCACGTAAATGATGCGTTCTGCTGCAACGTGACAGCTATGACATCACCGGGCTATAGAATTTTTCAGCCCACTATAATGTTATGGAACCACCAAGTGTGGTTCGTTGTTGACCGAAACGTTGTTATGTGGTGCATAACTGTAGTTGTTTCCCGTTACTTATTCACCAGTAAAAACAAAAATTTATGTGTCTAGGGCTTCTTTAGGTACTAGCCATTTATATTGTGATTGATAGTTACAGAAGATGATTAGATAAGCTTTTTCAACCCTAGGTGAGGGGATTAGATTTTAAATGCTTAATGAAATAATTTTCCTCCCCCTCTGATACTATCCAGAACAGGAAAGCCCTTTCCTGATTGGAGAGCACCATAAACCTCCATAAACCCAGTGGGAGACACTGTCAGTTGAACATTATGGGTTGTAAAAAGTCTCCTTCGGCTGTATTGTGAAGACTGGGGATAAGACTACACTTACATAAAACAGAAAACTACATGTGAAGACTTTAAAGTTTCTTTCACATCTGTGGAACAAGAATCAAACCCAGAAAGAAGGCATGGCAATTTTCCTCATTAATTTTTTTTATTTTAAAGTGATTTAATATTTACTGAGAAATTACAAAATTAGTGCAAAGAGTTTGCTAATTATACCCTCAACCCAGCTTTCCCTAAATCTAGAAAACAACCTCGGGAAAAGGAAAAAAGTAAACTTGAAACCTTATTAAAATTCACTAGTTTTTTTTTTTTCCCTTGTCAGGGGCATGTGATACCTATATACATTATTACTGGTGGTATTAACCTTGCTCACTTGGTTAAGATAATACCTACTGGATTTCTCCACTATACAATGACTAATTTTGTTTCTAATTGATAAATATCTTGAAAGAGATATTTTTAGTGAGTGCTAACATTCTATTTCCCCTCAAACATTTGTACATAATTTTAGCATCTATTGGTAGATGTTGCCTGCAACTCTGTTATTTGCCTAATGGTGATTTTGCATTTCCCTCAAATGGCAATTATTTTTTTTATCTTTCTTCTCTAAGAGAACGTATTGCTACACCTACCTAGTTCAATTCAAAAGTTGTTATATTTGCAGGACTGGTTAGTGCACTGAATTCTTTAGACCTGCTCATATGAATCTGTCTTGGTCTTTGCCTGTCTGTCTGTCTATCTATTGCTCTACCCACTATCCATCCATTTATTCATCCATCCATCTATCCTTCCATTCATCCAACTCTCTATCCATCTTTCTACTTACACATTCATATAATAAACTCATGATAATAGAAGGTTAAGTTATTCAAACCATGTCTTAATTACTTAACTAAATATTATAGCTAGAAAGTATATTTCTCTAATCTTTCCATATTGTCTGGATAAGATGTGGCATATATTTGTACCTCGAAGACCAGAGTCTTGAAAGTCAATATGAAGAGAAGAGAAGGAAAGTGGAGGAAAGAGGAGGGGAGGGATGGGGAGAAAAAAGAAGGAAAAGGAAGGGAAGAGGAGGGGAAGTGAGGGGAGGGAAGGAAAAGTAAGGGAAGGAAAGGGGAGAGAAGGAAAGGGGAAGGAAGGGAAGAGAAGGGAGGAGGAAGGAAGAGGCAGGAAAAGAAGAACCCCTGGTTGGTGTGACTCAGTTGGTTGGGTGTTATCCTGAAAACTGAAGGGTCACAGGTTCAATTATTGGTCAGGGCACAAGCCTGGGTTGTAGATGGTATTTCTCTCCTTCTTTTTCTCTCTCTTTTCTCCTCTCTAGAGTCAATAAAAGAAAAAAAATTAAAGAAAGAAAAGAAGGGAAATCACCCATTCCTCTTTTTTGACCCTTAAAACCATCACTCTTCCATTTAGTTATCTGACAAACCAAACTCCTTTTTTTACCCAGTTTCATTCATGAATAATTGCTATATGTCATTGTGTAAGTTTAAGGTACACGGCATGATGGTTTGTTACACATGTATAGTGACATGATTACCAAATAGGGTCAGCTAACATTTATCATCTCATATAGATACAACAAAAAAGAAAAGAAAGAAGAAATGGGAAAAATCATCCTTGTGATGAGAACTCTCAGGATTTACTCTTTTAACAACTTGCCTATATATCACATAGCAGCGTTAACTGTAGTCATCACTTATTACATCGCTAATACTTATTTACATTATAACTGGGAGTTTGCACTTTCAAATTACTTTCTGAGTTCATAAATGCTATTGATGAAAGAAATCTGCATGAAGAAAGGAAGGGAAAGATAATCAACTTGTGTTAGGCACAAAGAATTATAAGCAGCTAAAAGAAGAGAGATTCCCATGGAAGAACAGGAGTCCTCCAGGTTTATTTTGGTACCCAGGTCAGCATAGTACACAACTAAAGTTACAGATACGTTGCTTGGGTTTCCTAGTTTTCCTTTCTTCTTTTGTTAAAGAATGCAAACTAAAAGACCAAAAAACCCACAAATTTAAATATCAAAGTAAACAAAAGACAATGAATACATAAATATGTAAGTTCACACAAATTTTCATAATCTTGAGATAAACATATTCACATTTTTGTGTCTAGGTATTTACCTAAATATTTTTCTTTCATAAGTAAAAATGTATAAATCTATAAAACCAAAATTGTTTGGTGTCATCTTTTATGCCTCACGAAAAAAATTACTTGACTTGTATCTGTCCAACGTAAGAGGTATATATGTTTAGGAAGCCAAGGTAGAGAAGAATATTGGATTTATCTTATTTATTTTATTTATTTATTTTTTGTTGATCAAGAATATTGGTTTTAAATATAATCAGCAAATAATAAAACATAGGATCAGATCTTCAAAACTGCAGACTTCAAAACTTCATCGTGACCTGCTGTCTACATGGAAAACATTACTGCAGTTCTAAGATGAGCGGCAGCAAGGGTTTATTTGCTTAACAATGGTTAATGATTTCCTTATGTGAATGAGGGGAAGCCAATTAGTATTATAATATAAATACATGCTATTTAAATTATATCCTATACATCATATACTTACTATACACATGCATAAAAGTGTGTGTGTATAGTGATATAGAATGTGTGCATATATATAACATATTACAAATAAATAAATAAATATAGTAAATGTAGGCTATAGTGTATTTAATCTGCTCTTATCACTTAGAAATACGCTTTGTGCATCCTTCCATGCCAGTGAAGATAATTCAATCTTACGTTTAAAGGTTGTTATTATTCCACTGTAATGAAGATCACTAATTTACTTAAAACATTTTATTCATTAGCATTTGATTTTTGCCTCTAGTGTTTGCTATTACAGACAATCGTTTGATGAATGCCTTTTCGTGGAGCTGTTGAGTCAAAGAACATATCCAATTTTATACAAAACTTCTAAAACCACACTCCAGAAAATTGGTACTAATATACTTCCCAGCCAGCAGCACCTGCCCGCGCTAGACCAGCCTCGCCTTCTCCAAGTGGTGTCGTCACTCGTTTTAATCCTTTTGCCAGGAAAAGAAATAGTACCTTGCTGTTCTCATGTACCTTGCTGTTCTCATGTACCTTGCTATTTCTCTGTTTCCCAGTGTGTTCGATTTTCCCTGTGTGTCTTGGCCATCTTTGATATACTTCTGTGAGTTCCTTTGCTCAGCTTATCATCATAATTTTACAGAAAAAGTATTTTCTCTTCTAAAGTGATCTCTGCCATAACTTTTCCTCATGGCAGAAACTTTAAACCGAACCTTCTGTCACTTCCCCAACTGATCTCAATTCACAGTTTTTATTTAGAATAAGCAACACTCAATTTCCCATTGTCCTTAACTATTACATGCTATTTTAAAATAAGAGGTCAAGGTAGAGGTTTTCAGAACCATGATCTATTAGTAATATTTCCTTTTGTAAATTCTAATGAAATGTGCGGAATGCCTACCCTTTAAAATGGGTTACCTACCCAGGCCTCTTCCCGACGGTGAAAACAACCTTAAGCCCTCTTTCCTTTCTGAACAACCTTGGTGACGCTCCCCTGGCCAGCAGTCCATTTCCTGGTGCACCTGCTTCCTTCGTGGTGGTTGGGTCTAAATGCTCAGTGTCCCTGTTACTGTGCTGTCTCCTTCCTTGCACCTGCTCTGGGGCAGGAGTTGCCAAATCATTAATGAAACGACTGATTTACATTTTGATATTTCATTTGAGGTTATTTATCACCAGGGCTTCTTGTATAGTCAAAAATAAAATCAGGAAGTTGCTTATATGAGACATGAATTTGCTCCCTGAAGCAGTTGCCTAGGTACCAGAAAAGCAAAAAACAAACAAAAAAACAGACCAAAAAAAAAAAAAAACCCTCATGTAACTAGTTATTAAAGGTAGCACAAGTAACTAGATTTGGATATATAGGAAGTTCAGAAGATTTTCCAGAAAAATGGCTAACATCATATTACTTTTAACTTTAGGGGGCCGAACCAAAGCTGCTGTCCACTCTTTCTCACGAAAACCTCTCTGAGCTATGCCGTGTTGGTGGGCAGCACCTGCGCGAGAAACCACTGCGGAAACGGATCTCTAGTGCAATTTTCATTAATGTCTTTACTGCAGGGCAGGAAAACAACAGGAACTAAGTTCTCTCACAATCATGCTTAAAATCTCAAATCAGAGCAACTGACGAGGGAGTTACAGAAATGTCATAATAAAGGCTGTTTCATTTTACTGACGACAATCGTCATGTCGCCGCTAACCAGTGCAGCAGTCACGCTACTGCTCCCAATCAGAAAGAAAAATGGATCGTTTCATCCCATCCGGCCTGACCTGTTGAGAGCATTTGCTATGCACATTCGTGTTCAAACGGCGCCGACTTTCTGATGCATTCACTTGGTATGTGACGACCAGAATTGCAAACAGGTCAAATGAGAAGTACACCTTTCTCTTCCCCGTTCTTACAACTGTCCTCAGTTTGGTTGCCGCCTGGTTTACTTTACATTTGTGTTGCGAAGAGCTGAGTTGTTTACACTGTTGCCATGTAAACCTCGAAAGTAGACCTGACAGGGAATTTTGTAAGTGTCAAGCGGAGGCTCAGAAGGTGGGAATCAGTTTTTTTAAACGTTGGTTGTTAGGCGCCGGTTGTTGAAGGAAAATCAGCGACTTCCTTAGCACGTGTTAGTGTTTCAGTAATTGAGGTTTGGCATTTGTCAGGGGAGAAAAAGATTTTCCCCATGAGAGATCAATTGTCTTTGCCCCACTGCACCCACCCCTACTGAAGCCACACAAGACTGGATAACCACAAAGTTATAGTGGGTAGGCCACCAACATTTCCCTGGAAAATTCTAAACACATATCGCAGATTCTGGGCCTGTGCCCTGGACATTTGGATGTGTCATTTCTAAGAGACAGGCTCCAATGGCAAGGGTTCCATGCCAGTTCATCCTGGGACACTGAGTCATCCAAGAGTCAGGTTCCTGCTGTCCAGTGGGGAGACCACGCCCCTTGGGCAATCAGGTGTCCGTTATATCAGTGACGCTCAAGCCCTGGAGAGGCGGATTCTGCATAGATAATGAATATATGCCGTGATGTCCCCTGGTACTGGGTTTTAATCCCAGCTCCCACTTACTAAGTAACCTTGAGCAAATTATTTAGCCTCTTTTTCTGAAGTTTTCTCACTTGTAAAAAGCTGATAAACCACATCTAACTCATAGCATTATTACAAGAATCGAATCAGATAATATAAACGACTCAGCCTAGCCCGGACACATGATGAGCACAATGTAAATAGTAGTTATTCTCATTACATTAATAGTCATGTCCTTATATTCCAACTTTTTTGTCAAAATCCATGAATGAGGGATCACTCTGCTTTGTTAACCATATTTAGTTAAGACTACACATTTGTGTTTGAGTTAAAGGTTGTGGCAAAGTTATGTTTCTTTTAAATATTTCAGGGATTTTTTAAAGGTATGTATGCTAGTAGAAAGCCCATGTTTGTATTTACATACAAGACTATTCTGATAATACATTTTATCCCTTAAAGTGTGACTTAGAAGTAGAAAATATGAATACAATGTAAGTATTTGATGCGATACAAGTAATAATAGAGGAAATTATTCACTTAGTTGAGAAATTCTTTCTTTCTTGAGGAAAAGGACAGTATAACATGTCGTATTGGGAGATACTGGGAGAGTGTCCACCTGTGGGAGAAGGGATGCCGAATTCTCAGCGCTGAGATGCTTAGGAGGGCTTTGCCAACAGACTAAGACCTTTGCTGAGAGACCGGGGAGGGGAGGGAAGGAGTATTTATTGAACACTTACTAAATGCCAGAATCAAAGAACTTTTAATCCTTTTCTCATTCAATGTTTACAGAGTTATTCCTGTGATATTTGTTATTATTATCTCTACTTCACTAATGTGGAAGATGAGGCTGGCTAATTTGTTCACGGATATACTGCAAGTAAATACCAGAACCAGGGTTTGAATGCAGGTGTGCTAGCTTTCAAGTGCACACCCCCTCGAGGATAAGTCTGAGCTCACAGACCTGAGGCAAGCTGCAGAACACAGTGTTCAGATCTAATAATTCCAGCACACAGATGAAAACTATCTTGATTCCGATTCTATTTGCCTCAGATGGAACAAAGAAGGCAGGAAACATAATTTTTCTCGGGAGAAGTCCACAACTAGCTAGATCATGAAGGCTCCTCTTTGATGACAAGCTGACATGAATTCTAAACTCCTAACCAAGAGGGTGGATCACAACACTTGGGAAAGTTTTTTGCAAAACAGTAGAGACTGAACTCCATCTTTGAAAATCCTGATTTTCCCACCCAGAGGATGCAAATGTGCTATTGGGCAATAAACCAGAGATTCCTCAAAGGGGGAAATTTTCTTCAAGGCAGATCAAGGTCCTGATCGGACCTTGAAGCCTTACAAGGTTCACCTGAAGGCAGCCTCACGGGAGAACACCTGAACTGCCACTGGGTAAAGAGCAGCATTTGCTTCAGACCATCACCGGAGCATCTGCCAGTGCTCCTCAGTGGTGACCGAAATGTGATGTGCGGCTTCTCTGGTCAAGCCTTCAGCTCAGACCCCGCCCGTGTACACAGTCCACCTTGCTGCTGCTGGCCAGCCTTTGTCTTCCTGCAACCAGGAGGTGTGGTGCAGCCCTCACTGTTGGAGGCCCTTACCTTCTCACCAACTAGGCGCTGAGTAGGAAGAAGTCACTCACCAAAAAGGTGACAATGCATTCTAAATCAGGGGAAAGATTTCTGTGCTTGTTTTATCATTTCAATCTCTGGTATCTTGTCACTTAATTATCCTTTTTGGTCCAGTCATTTGAGTAGCTTTTTTATCAGTCAAGATACGAGGCCTGTCTATCTTGTATCCAGCCATGTACTATGAAAAATAGAGACATTTATTGAAGAAGATACAAGATACAAGAAACAGTGTACATAGGACAATGATGCCTCAGTCCCCTTCAAAGTAGGCACCTTAGGACCTCACACAGTTTTCCCGGCATGTCTTATACTGCTCAAAACACTCTGCAAAATCCTTTGGTGGAATTGCCATCAGCCGCCCTATCGGGTTTTCCTGAATCTCACTGATAGTCTGAAATCTCTTTCTGTTCAAAGATGATTTTAGTTTTGGGAAAAGCCGAAAGTCACAGGGCACCAAATCTGGGTTGTAGAGGGGCTGAGTCACCTGGGTGATCTGATGTTTTGCCAAAAATCTCTGCAGACCTTCTAGAACATGGATCACTTTCAACAGATTCTCAACCATCTTCGAAGCATTTGTGCCACACTTTTATTTGTGCTACATTCATTGCTTCATCCCTGAAAAGCTCTGGATCATCCAAATAGTTTCCGCGAAGGAATGTTGAAGCTTAATGCAAAATCTGATGCAAATCCATTGCTCTACTCGCTCAGTCATTTTGAATGTGATGGCCACACAGTACACATGCTCACTCAATGGCGTCTACCACCCTCACTGACCAGAACAATAGAGTCATCATTGTTTTTAAGGAGAGTCCACTGTCCTTGGCTGCAAGGTTACATTTATGATGTGCAAACCATTTTCATTATATTAATAATGGCTGGCTTTTTTCCTAGAGAGATCTCATATAGTTCCTTCATTCTTTCAAAAAATGTAAACTTTTTATTCTATGATTCTCCTTTCAGACAAATTATCTTGGGGTAAATTTTCATCACTTAAGAGAAAGTTTATCCATTCTTCCAGCAGAAAATTTTAGAACCTTAAATATGCCAGGCACTGTTCTTAGCGCTGCCCACTGAGTGCTGAACAGATAGATGAGATTCGTCCTCCTGGAGCAGTCCAAATGGTGCACCAGACCAGCATTACAAATACGAGAGAAAGGAACTACAAGGTGTTTTGACGTGGTAGAATAAACTGAGGGTTTAGGGGAAGCTCGGTGGAAGGAGTGTTTAAAGTGAATTGAAAAATATGTTTTACTAATTTCTCAGTCTGCTCATTAATAAGTAATGTAGCTAACAGCATGAAGCTGTAACAAACGCATTATGGTTTTCATGGCCGTACTATATGTACTGACATATATATGTATATATGCATGTATACACATATCTACATATACATACATATATACATATGTGTATGTATATGTACATATATACACGGGGGGGAGGGAGAGTAGGAAAATATATATATTTATAAACTTTGGCCACATTATCTCAAGCTAATGAAATAAAAACTAATGTGAATTAATGTGAGAATATTTTAGCTGAAGTAGAGGAAACCACTGTGACTTACTCTAATGACTGTGATATAAAAAGTGGGCACTGCTTGGTGACTTTAGGTGCTTTACCTCTCTGCCTCTTCCCTTCTTCTGTATCACGTTTAATCCCTTCTATTAAGTGTTTCCTTTAAGAATGGTCCTCAGACCTACCTCAATTCACTTGAGTGGTGGCTAAAAATGCAGTTTCTTGGTCTTTACTGCACGCATACAAAGTCCAAATTATTTCGGGTAGAGACTACCTGCACTTTTAACGAGATCCCAAGACATTTCTCTTGCATACTAAAGTTTGAGAAGCAATGCTCTAGAGGCATATCTTTCTTCTGCTGTCTCAATCAATGTGGTCATCATCGCCTCCATCAGCTGATAAAGATGCTGTTTGAGAACTGCACACTGTCATTGTGACCAGCCTGATGCCTCCAGGTTGCCTAGTTGGTGAGGTGACAGATTAAAACAAAATAGAGCTAAGCAGCTAATCCTGTGCTGCCTTTATTTATAATTAGTAACTGATGGCCCGTTGACTGATCAAATATTTCTCCCTCTGCCTCCCACTCAGGGACCCATCTCTCACGAAACAGTCCTGATTTCTTGTTATGCTTTCATTTTTGATTCTGCTTTTCCTATTTTATTCTCTTTTTCTTCCTTTCCACATCGCCGGGGACTAAGCATGTGGATTTTGCACGCAACTATAGAAATGAGTGATGTCTCTCTGTATCTGTGCTTGTCCACATGCGTTCAGGTGTGTGTGTTAATGTGCGTATGGTGTAGGGGACTACAGTCCATTGGTAACCAAGCACTCCATTGTTTTCCTCCCAGCATGAGACATTCAGGGCAGCGTGCTGTCTCATATAAAGGATCATTAAGTTGGTCAGAGACCCAAGGAGTTGACTAGCAATGATGATAGTGACCAGAGTCACTGATCGATGGGCAAGACTAGTACGACTGAGAGGCCAGGCACTAAAATGAAAATTTCTGCTTTTATATTTTCCATGTTCTAAACCTGGCTGAGGAGCCTGTCAGGGTTGTACACAGTTGAGTGAGCCATAACTCATGTTATGAATATCAGCCCCTATCACTATTTCTTAATTCAGCCAACATTTATTGAATCCTTACTATATACCAGAATCTGCAGACCTACAATGATAAATAAGACGTTGTCTACGTCTTCCTGGATTATCGTTTGAATGTAACCTGCACCCACGACCAAATAATTCTCCCTCAGTACCTAATGTTATGGGATCTTGGAGTTGGCCAGCCACAGTTTTCTGGGAAGGACAGGGGACACTTCTCAGAGGAAGTGATGTAAAGGCGGGCTTTGGTGTGTGCATTGTAAAATTCCAGGTAGACATGAGAGGGAGAATTTCCGATGAGAGGATGTGGGATGTGGGTGCATGCCAGGGCGTGTGTATGAAGATGCACATGTGTGTCAAGAATGCACACTTAAATATGGATGTGAGAGAATATACATCACGCTTAGACCTGCGGTCCCTCTTTCACGCTGCACAGCCTTGTGTCTGTTGCCCAATCTTAGTCCTTAGCTGTGGCAAGAGCATTCGGATCAGAATAGTCCGAGTCATAAGTTTAATTCTGATCCAATCCCAATTTCACTGACAAATTCTACTTATTTTTGATTTCATAATGCAACTATGTTCGAGGCCACAGTGAGAAAAGATTGCCATAGGAAAATCTAGATGTCTCTTGGAACAGTCCAACTCTTGGACATATTATTTTTGTATTTTAATTTCCTCACACTAACACTCATGAGCATCGACCTTATCAAAGACTATATATTTTTCTGTGCTTTAAAAGCACAGGCTAGAGAGAAATAATTTCATTTGTGTGCCAAAGTATATACAGAAGGATATTTGATACAGGATTTGATACAGAAGATGCAATATTATTTATAATAATGAAATATGAGAAACTAGTTTAATTTCAAACAATTTACTTAAGCAAATCTTGTACATTGATATCATAGACTATAATGTAATCACTAAATCATATTTTCATCTTAAATATAAGGGAAATGTTTATTGTGTATCTTGGAAAAATACAAAACTAAATATATTTAATATACTTAGTTTTTATAAAAAAAATAATGCATGGACATATGTATAAACGTGTGTGTTGAGGCAGGATTATATAGGAAATGCAATGAAGCAAAATAACAGCAGTAGCTGCAGATGGGATAATCATAGGTAATTACTATTACCTCCATTCTCTATATTTTTCTACATTGTCATATTTTCTACATCTAAAATAGTATTTAAAAATAAAAAACAAAGGGGTGAATAAACACAGAAGATCTGGAGTAAGTGTTTCTGTCCCTTGCCATTCTGAGGAGAGACCACATCAGTAAACACATTAACAGCGATAACCTGTGTTTTTAGTTGCTTACTGCGGTTCCCGCTCTCATGTTGCAGCGGAAGCAGCCTGACGGCGCAGTGATGACTGAATCAGTTACAGTCTTGGAATCGGGAGCTCAGTAAAACAGTCCTGCCTTTGCTCTAAAACTACAGCACCACTTTGGCAAGAAGCTCACCTCTCAATGTGTTAGGGTTTTGAATGAGAAGTTCTGAAGCCAACGCCTGTTTCTAATTAGCTTACTTATCTGAAGAATGAGTGCAAATGTCATTAATGCACCTAACAAGACATCTTTGGTAGTTTTATTTTCCTTAGCTAACAGCCCTACCGTGTGTCCCAGTGCCAACAAACACTGCCCCTTTGTTTACATAATAACCTCGCTTTAATTGGTGTGTGCATATTTATGTGACCTTGAGTGAAGGTCAAAACGTGCGTACAAGATTGAAGGAGCTCCTGGTTTCCCTCCCCAGCCGTGGCCGTATCAGCCCTGAGAGGGCACCACTGGAAAGGCAGGCCACTGACGTGCTGAGTCTGAGCAGTGAGTCCTGAAGGAAGTGGGTCCTGGCTGTGACAGTTTATTTTTAAGCTCAAGGCTTTCACTGAATTGTCTGTTGTTGACATCGCTGCCCTGGTTAAGCATAACCAGAAGGGACTTGAGATCATGCTCCTGGGTGGCACAAAAAAGGAGAGAAAGCAGTTTTTCTCTTACCACTCAAGTTGTGTTTCTCCCCCTTTGGGATTCAACTCAAGATGATTTTCTGAGTCCACTTAAGCTTCAAATTAAGAGCAGAGCTCTCTGGCTGGAACCTAGCTGTGGCTGTGGGGTCATTCATGCTTAAGGAGTGATGTGGGTGAGAAAGACATGCCTGTGCACAGTTTTAAAACCCTTGGGCTGCCAGGTTAGGTCCCAGAGATGAGAGACTGTGGCAGCAGATTTAGGTCGTATGTGGGATGGGCCCTGAATCACAAGACAGACTTGCGTGCACAATATAACATCCTAAACACAGGCACCGATCAGCCATACACAGAAGTCACCAGTCACTTACATTGTGCTGCCGCTCCAGTGACTGCTGCCCATCTAGTTAGCTGTGCTACCGAAAGGAGCCAGTTAAAGTTTCAAGTTCAAACAAACATTTATTGTAACCTAAGATGGTTAGATGTTAGTAAGATAGGAACTCTATGCATGGAAGCTGTCACTTTTGTGGTTATTGCTTATAATTTTTATTGGAAAGAATTCGCAAATGGGGTGGGAGACTGGGTTTGGTGACTCATTGTTTCTTATGCATCTAACAGTTCATGAGTTTAAAGTAAACTCTGGTCAAATCTACAGGGCTTACTCCAGTTACATTAAGCTATGTACATTAAGCTTACATTAATGTACATAATACATTAGTGAAATGTAATGTCCAGTTACATTAAGCTTACATTAAGCATAAAACTTAGTAAGTAAATATTTTTGTTTAGAATAGTCCACATTATTGTTAAGTGTGTATCATAATGCAAAATAGAGTAATTGATCAAAACCTGAAGAAAAAATAATAAAAATCTTTAAGAAATAATTTATAAACCATAACAGAGAGCTGAGGCATGAAAATGTATTTCCCTTTTAGTGACACATAGCCGTAGGCAAGACTTCACTGTCCATATTGTAACAGCTTATCCAAGAATCCATACGGATAGCCTCACTAGTATTAGACCCAGAAGTACTACCTAAAATTTGATGGCAAGTGTCATAACGTGTAATGGAAAATTAGGAGGTTAATTTGATGGCACACAACAATTTATTCACTCAGTCAGTCAGCAGATTCACTGAATACCTTGTTTTTTCCAGATATTACTCTAGTTGCTGGAGATCATCAAGAAACAAAACAGACAAAACCCCTGCTATCATAGAAGTCACATTCTAATCGGGTGGGAAAAGGCAGATAATAAACAAATGAATAAGTACATGTGTAGTATTCTAGACATTGTGATGTGTTCTAAAGAAAAATGAAGCAGGGTAAGTGGGATAGCATTGGGATGAAGGGAGGAGGTCACTCTTTTTTGCAGGGTGGACTTTAATAAGGTAACATTTGAGCAAAAACCTAAATAAAGAAGCAAGCCATGTGGCTATCTTAGAGGAAGATAGTTTTTGTACCTCAAGGTATAAAGGCCCTGAGTTGCCAAAGGCTTGGCTGTTTTGAAGAAGATCAGGAAGAGAGGGGCAGAGAAAATAATAATAGGAGATGGGGTCACAGAACCGGGTGGGAGCCAGCGGATGCATGACAGGCCATTGTTGGAGAAGGAATTGCCCAGAAATTAAAGAGGGGAGAGTGCTGGGGAAGAGGACAAGTGAGCTGAGTAAGTCATTCCTCAGAACCAGCACTGGCTGTGAAATACCCTCCCCCCCCAAAAAAAAAAAACCCGAAAAACCTACCCAAGTACTAATTTTTCAAGAAGAAAAAGGAGGAAAGGAAAGAAAATCTAAGAGAAATTTACTTGGGAGACTGCACGGCCTGAGTGACCATTCTACTGCTACCCTCCCCAGGGAGAAGACAGGCCCCTCGACCCTCTCCAGCTGGTCATGGATTGCCATCTACTTGCTATTTTCCCTTCAGGAAATGGTAAACTCCTGCTATAAGGACAAGATAATATATACATGGTGATTTCTACTCAAAATCATTCTTTCTAGAAAATACTGACTTTTTTTTCAGGGATCAGATCTGGAAGCCATCAGCTAAATCCCTACAGTTGGTTTGAGTTGCCTGATAGAAATATGGTGTGGATGGAAAGCTAGAGAGTTAAATCGGTTGTTAAGGCCATAGCCCCAGCCAGGAAATAAACTGTCCTAAGCAAAACAGAAGTGGGCAGTAAGGAAACACTGATTCAAATACCAGTTGCAACACCACTCAGTCCACACGTAGGTTCCTAGTGTTTACTGAGATAGTAACCAACATCTCATCCTGCTATTGGAATGGGAGGAACTATTGGGAGCATCAACTCCAGCTTAAAGGATCATTTCAAAACTATCTAGACCAAGAAGACCTTTTTAACCCATTTTAGGTCTTAAAGCCTTGGACCTTTCACTTATTAAAAAAAAAGTCATTATGTATTAAATCGTTTTAGGAGATTCAGAGGCCTTTCAAGGCTGCCAGTGGATTCAGGTTAAGTTTTTAACCCTACTAGAGAATCAAAAATGGAATTAAAAATGAGACCCAAACTTATTTCTGCACATTGAAAATAGCACTAGCTTGGGAGAGAAAGGTTTGTGCTCGTCTCCAGTTTTGCCACCTAGTAACTGCATGATTGTAGACTGGTCACATTCTCTCAGAACCTTCTCATAGACAATATAGATATAATTATAACTCTGTGATTTTTCTGAGTATTAAAGTTGAGATAAGATGTGATGAAGTACTTTTTTAACTGTAAAATTATAACAAAAAAGTATTGACTTCTACTATTAAACCGCTTTGTAGAAATTAAAATATTCCTGAATGAGGCACTTATAGTTCCAGAAGGAATTAAACAAATTAAAAGCTGTTCTTATGGTACTTCAGAGGCCACTGCTTTTTAGGCTCATACTATATGCGTTGTGACGTCTGGGAAGCTAAGTGCCCTGATGGTAACTTCATGTTTTGGTCCTTTCCCACCCTCCATCCACCTGCGGATCAGAAAGATCATTGCAAGTGCCAGACGCTTTGGAGTGCTACAGCTCAGAGCTTCTAGATTCAATTGAACTGTTCCTTGTTCACTCCAGAACACCTAATTACTTTACCCTTAGTCGTCTGAAAAGTAATGAATAATAACACCTTGTCCTTGTATAGTTTTCAGGAAACACTATTACTGTGTTCACATAAATAACTTCTAGAAATCTTTAAGCCACCTACTTAAGCCAAGAAATTTTAACAAATGTTTATTGAGTTGTTCCTAAAATGTATTGTGATTACTTGCTTTAGCATAGTATTCTGAACACAGATCAGCCATTTATTGATCTAAAATTATCATTAGGAGCTAAAGTTCTAGTGTTCTTTAGTACAGTGATTACTAAAATAACTTTTGCTGGGTACAGCCCTCTTACCCCTACACTAAATAGATCCAAATTACTCTTAAGGCCTCCAGATGTTTTGCTTCCTTGCTTAGAGTCACCGCATCTTCCTGGCTGATCTTCTCTCAGTCCAAGCCCTTACCCACCTCAACTGAATTTACTCCTTGTTGTGGGACTCTGTACCTGCAGCGCTTTTAGTACTGCCTTTAGGTTTTTGCCGTATCAGTTTCACCTGCATTAGTATACATAATGCCTTTCAAAATAAATAAACTAGTTTTTCTACTTAAAATAGTTTAAAAGGCAATTATATCAACACTTTACTACAGTATAACTCAGTTATATTTTAGTGAATATTAAAATATATATAATGACATCCACTTCCAATTAAGATGAAATAACAAAGAATGGATTTATGCTCCTGCCTGAAATAACAACAACAACAAAAAAAACGAAACAAAATATATGCAATACAGTTTGCAAACACTGTATGTCAGGCAATGAAAGAAAGTGACTCCTGAGAGATGGGAAAAAATCAGGCAGGGCCTATAGTTGCCCCAATTTAGTCTTTTTGGAGAGTTTCCAGGCCACAGGACAGGAAGGGGAATTAAAGAGGGGCGTGACACACTCCCCACCCCACCCCACCACTGAGTTGAGGCTACAAAGCTGAGAGTGTGCAGAGACAGAGGTGGCTACAGTTCTCAGGAGAGATCCTGAGAAGAGAAAATTGGACAGGGTACTCTGGAGATCTGTGGAGTGTCCCCCTTGAGGATTCAGTTAAGTACTTATCAGTGCAATATTGTATTGGAAATTCTAGGCAGCGAATTATGGCAAGAGAAAAGCCATCTAGGTAAGAATATGAAGTAAAACTCTTCTATTTGCAGGTAACATGAATATCTATGAACAAAATCTAGTGGAATCTACAAAACAACTACTTAAAACTAAGATGTGAGTTTAGCAGGTTATGGGATGTAAGATCAATAGTCAAAAATCAATTATATTTTATATTTAGCAGTGAATATTTGTTAATAGAAATAAAACATCAAAGCCATTTAGAATAGCAACAAAAATATGAAGTACTTAGGGATAAATCCATAAAAAGGTGTGCATGCTCTGTACACTGGAAACTGTAAAACGGAACTAAAGGAGATTAAGGAACGCCTAAATAAACGGATTGATACCCTGCATTTATGGGTTGGAAGACATGACATTGTTAGGATGTCAGTTCCTTCCATACTATTCTATAGACACAACACAACCCCAAACCAACTTGCAGCAGGCTTTTTATAGAAATTGAAAACTGATTCCAGAATTTGTATGAAAAAGCAAATGACCTAAAATACCAAAATGAATTTGAAAACGATAAACTTGGAGGCTTAACACCACCAGATTGTAAGAGTGGCCCTGACGTGCATGGCTGTCGGTTGAGCATCTTTCCACGGAGCAAAAGGTCGCAGGTTCAGTTGCCCATCAGGACACATGCCTGGTTTGCAGGATGATCCTGGGTGAGCACGTGTGAGAGGCAACCAATCGATGTTTCTCTCACACATTGATATTTCTCTCCCTCTTTTTCTTTCTCCTTCCCCTCTCTCTAAAATAAATAAATAAATAAATAAATAAATAAAATCTTTTTAAAAAAAGATTGTGAGAGTTATAAAGCTTCAGTAATCAAGACAGTAAGGCATTGGAGTAAAGGTAGACAAATAGGTCAAAGGAACAGAATAGAGAGGGTAGAACTAGATCCTCTCACATGCAGACACTTGATTTTCAGCGCAGGATCAAATGCAATTCCACAGAGAAAGTATAGTGTTTACAACAAACAGTGCTGGAACAAATGGATAGCCATACGCAGAAAGGAAGGAAGGAAGGAAGGAAGGAAGGAAGGAAGGAAGGAAGGAAGGAAGGAAGGAAGGAAGGAAGGAAGAAGGAAGGAAGGAAGGAATAAAGAAAAGGAAAATAAGACCTTTGATCCGCATCTCATACTGTACACAAAAAAATAATACTAGACCATATACAAAAAAAATAACTTCATTTTGAGTCACAGGCTTAAATGTAATACCTAAAAATACAAAAATTCAAGGAGAAAACATAAGAAGAAACCTTTGTTTTCTTGGGTTAGGCAAAGATTTCTTAGATATGAAACCAATAACATGATCAATAAAAGAAATAATTGATAAAGTAAATTTTTTCAAAATTAAAAACTTCCACTCTTCAGCAGACACTGCTTAAGGAATGAAAAGACAAGATACAGATAAATCATTTATCTGATAAAGGTCACATATCCAGAACTTAAAAGAATTTTCAAACTCAATTAAAATAAAACAAAAAATCCAATAAAATGGTGGACTATAGATTGAACAGATGCTTCATTAAAGAAGATACACAAGTTCAGAAATCAGCATGTGAAATATGCTCATCATTAGTCATTAGGGAAATGCAAATTGAAATCATAGTGAGATACCGCTACACACCTTTTTGAATAACTAAAACTAAAAGACTGGTCATGCCAAGTGTTTAGAAAGATTTGGAAAACTGGAACTTCCTTTTTATAAAATCTTCTTTTATACATTTAAAAAATTTTTAATTGTAAAAAGTAATTTTTATTCATTACAGTTTACATTTAATATTATTTTGTATTAATTTTAGGTGTACAGAATAATGGTTAAACAATCATATACTTTACAAAGTGTTTTCCATGATAGTTCCATACCCAACTGGCACCATGCATAGTTATTGCAATATTATTGACTATAGTTTCTATGCAGTACTTTACATCTCCATGAATATTTTGTAACTACTGATCTGTCCTTCTCAACCCTTTTGCCTTTTCACCCAGTTCCTCAACTTCTCTCCGCTCTGGCAACCATCAGTCTATTCTCTATACCTATGAGTCTGTTTCTGTTTTGTTTGTACACTTATATCTTGCTTTAGATTCCATATATAAGTGAAATCATATTATATTTGTCTTCCTCTAATGCACTTATTTTACTTAGCATGATACCCTCTAGGTCCATCCATGCTGTTGCAAAAGGTAAGATTTTGTTCTTTTTTATAGCCAAGAAATATTCCATTGTATAGACGTACCTCTACTTTTTAATTCAGTTCTCTACTGATGGGCACTGGGGTTGCTTCCATAGCTTGGCTATTGTAAATAACACTGCAATGAATGTAGGGGTGCATATATTCTTTTGAATTAGTATTTTGGGTTTCTTCATATGTATACCAAGAAGTGGTATTACTGGGTCATAAGTCACTTCCATTTTTAATCTTTTGAGGAACTCCATACTGTTGGAAAACTGGAATTTTCATACTTTCCTCACGGAATGTAAAATGGAACAACCACTTGAGAATGCTATTTGTCATTTTCCTCAAAAGTTAAATACATAGCCATTCTACACCTAGATATTCACCAAAGAGAAATGATAGGGTATGTTCATACAAAGACTTTTACATGAACGTTCATAGCAGCTTCATTTGTAATAGCCCCAAACTAGAAAGGACTCAGATATCTGTCAAGTGAAGGGACAAACACACATGGCATATCCATACAATGGAGTTCCACTCTGCAACTGTAAAAATATGCACTATTGATATATGCAGCAGTATGGATGAGTTGCAAAATAAAGCTGAGATAAAGAAGCCACACTCCCTAAGAACTCATATTTTATTATTACATTTAACAACAATCCTAGGAAATACAAACTAATCTGTTGGAACAGAAAGTAAATCAGTAGTTACCTAGGGATAGGGAGGTTGGAGGAAATAGGAATGACATAAAGAAAATTGGGGGAATAATGGATATGTATATATTCTTACATTGATTTTAATGAGTTTCATAGGTGTGTACATACAAGGTCTGTCCAGAAGGTATCCAGCCATGTACTATGAAAAATAGAGACATTTATTGAAGAAGATACAAGATACAGAAAACACTGTACAAAGGACCATGATGCCCCAGTCCCCTTCAAAGTAGGCACCTTAGAACCCCACAGTTCTCCCAGTCGCCATCAGCTGCCCCATTGTGTTTTCCTCAATCTCATCGACAGTCTGAAATCTCTTCCCTTTCAAAGGTGATTTTAGTTTTGGGAAAAATAAGAAGTCACAAGACGCCAAACCTGGCCTTTAGTGGGGCTGAGTCACCTGGGTCATCTGATGTTTTGCCAAAAACTCTGCACAAGACGTGATGCAGGAGCGAGTGTGCTGTTGTGATGGAGCTGCCGATCACCAGTTGCCTATAGCCGCAGCTGTTTTCATCTATTGCACCTCTCAACTGACAAAGAACACTGAGGCAGTCCTCCTTATTAATTGTTTGGCCTGGAGGGGTGTACTCATGATGGACAACACTGTCCCAATCAAAAAACATAGGCAACATGGTCTTGATATTGCTATGACTTTGCTGAGCCTTCTTTGGGTGTGGAGAACCAGGCAACCTCCATTGGGACAACTGGACCTTCATTCCTGGATCACAGTGATAGACCCACAATTCACCTCTGGTTATGACCTTCTTGAAATCTGGATTATTGGTAGCGGTTTGAGTCAAGTCATTAGCAACTGTAGCACGTTGTTCCTTCTGCTCTGGTAGCAGAAGCCACAGAAGGAATTTTCCACATCACGTTTCATGCTAAGATCCTGCATCAAAATCTCAGGCACAGTAGCTTTTGGAATCCCTGTATCAGTTTCTAGTTCTTGCGCTGTCAGTCACTGATCTTTGTTGATTGCAGCCTGTTTATGTTCAATATTTTGAGGTGTTCTGCTTGTTGCAGGCCTTCCAGAATGTGGAT
Organism: Desmodus rotundus; assembly: GCF_022682495.2. Lineage (NCBI taxonomy): Eukaryota > Metazoa > Chordata > Mammalia > Chiroptera > Phyllostomidae > Desmodus > Desmodus rotundus. The sequence continues at coordinate 79,769,486 of NC_071393.1, forward strand.
CACTTTCAACAGATTCTCAACCATTTTTGAAGCATTTGTGCCACATTTTTACTGGTGCTGTACTCTGAAAGCCTTCTGAGTCATCCAAATAGTTTCCGTAGAGGAATGTTCAAGCTTATGGTAAAATTTAATGCAGATTCTTTGCTCAGTCGTTTGCTCAGTGACTCAGTCATTTTAAGTCAACAGCCATACAATACACATGCTCACTCAATGGTGTCTACCACCCCCACTGGCTAGTACAGTGAAGTCGCCATTGTTCACACATGTGCATTCCAGTCCATACTCCTTGGCTACCAGGTTCCATTGATGTCATGCAAACCATTCTCATTATATCCACAATGGCTGGACTTTTTCTGGATAGCCCTCGTGTATGTGTGTATGTTCATATGTATGTCTAAATTTATCAGTTTGTACATTTTAAATATGGGCACGTCATTATGTGGATTATATCCCATACAGCCATTAACAATATTAAATATATAACTATTACAAAATGTTGGTTCACTTATCATCCAAAGCCACCTTGTATTACTCCCATGAGGAAACCTTGTTGCTACCTACTTCAGAAGTTAGAGTTGTCAAAGGGAGGGTAGAACAAACAGTTTAGTAATTTTGATTTTGCTAACTGTATTGCATCAGTGAGTTCTAATTGGTAGGTATGTCTATCTCTCCTAATATATGCAGTGGAAGGATTCTAGGATACTAAATTTTTGTGTTGCTTAGGGTTTTCCTTTCAAAGGCAAAATGGAGTTTTGGAAGGAAGTGGAATAGCATTAAAAGACCAAGGAATTTGGCCTAACACCTCCTGGATCCTTGCCTCCACTTGTTCCGTGGGCCCAAGAAAGTCATTTTATGTCTCTGAGCCACATATGGAAAACAAGAATCTTAAATTTAATCCCTAAAGGCCCTTCCATGACTGTTACTTTGCCTCCAGGTTGGAACTACATTCAGAAGAGCTGAGGTGACTGGAAGCTCAGCTACCAGATGTTAACACAAGGTAGTGAAAAAGAGTTAAATGGCCTTAAGTAAAAATCAAATAAAGCCTATTTAAAGTTAGAAACCAAATAATTATAGTGATATTCTATGGTGACATAGTAAGATTTGCTAATTTCTTTCTCTATTTTTACAAAAATAGTTTTAGAAGTGCAATCTTCTCATCTAGGAAGTGTGCCAGGATTCTGTCTTCAGTGAATTTTTGTATTTTTTTTCTTACAACATTAAAAAAGAAGTTAATACTGTCAGAGTCCTACCTAACTCCAGCAGAACTGGTATTTGTATAACTGATGACAACTTGCAATCCTACCACAGCTTTGATGATTCTATTGAAATATATTTCTTAACATAAACCCAATTTACCTTGCAATGTTAGGGGCAGCTTTAGAGTGGTGAAAATTAAAACCCAACCCCACAGAGCTGGTATTTCTTCCAACAAATGGAGACCTATTTCTAGCCAGTGTTGAAATTTAAGTGGAGCAGGGTTTTCTGACAGGAAGTAGTCCCCCCCCCCGCCACCAAATAACAATTGAGAATATCGATCAAAATTCCTGGTTGTTCCAGACTACAGTACTTCTTTCAATGATCTGCTGGGCAACCATAATCACAGTGCAGACACTAGGGAGCTGGAACTAACTAGAGATACTTAAAAATTTATAGGTGACAATACAAGTGTCCAAAGTAACAGTGCTTTGCCCTATGTGTTTTCTTCTATAAAGCCAGTGGGAAATCTGCTCTTTCTTCCAAAAGGGTGAGTGCTTGCCAAATCCTAAAGGTAGATAGCAGGTATTAGTCTCCTCTATGCCATTTCAATTCCTCCATAATCTCTTTTCCCCTTCACCGAATTTGTCCTTGGGAAACCATTGGCCACACATTCCCTGTATTTCCCTTAAAAATATTGGATCTACTACACCTAATAAATCACTAATATTTTGTGTCAATGAGCTTGGTGTGTTATTTCCAGAAATTCAGCTATGCGTCTATGGCAGAAATGAACAGGGCTCGGCTCTGTGGGGAAGTGTTCGGGGCAGGAGAGTTGCTGAGGCCCCTGCATCTTGCTGCGTACATGCCTAGGCGCTGTATCTCCTCGCTGTCTCTGTTCTTTGCTCTCCTTTCCTTCCATTAAAATCTAGTTGTTCTGATGTAATTCGGTAATATATCTAATCAAAATAATTTTAAGTTTCTCATTTTAAAGAACATACCTAGCACATATATTTAGCTATGCAGCTGTTTATTTGCTCTTTCTTTACTTCACTTAACAAAACACTTATTGTGTACCCTAAGCTCTATAGCCATGCTGCCCAGATTTAAAGAGCGCCGGCATGGGTTCCTAGCAGTGAGACTTTGGAAAAGTTATCTAACATCTCCTCTGTTTTTCGGTTTCCTCATCTGTAAAATGGAGATATTGGTGCTCCATCATAGAGCCAGTCTGAGAGTTAATGACTTACTATATAAGACTCTCTTAGAACAGGACCACATGCATAAGAATTAAATATTCTCTGTAGGAGCAATTACTACTCCTACGGCTGTCTCTTCCTTTAAGGGCACTAGCCCCATCACGAGGGCTCCACTTTCATGCCCAGTCACCTCTCAAAAGCCTTACCTTCCAGTGCCATCGCATGAGGGACCGGGATTTCAACATACGAAGTTTGGGAAGGACACAAACATCGAGTCTAAAACTTATGTAATCTCATTATATTTCAAAGCAATCTATGAAAAAACTATACATTTATAGATAAGAGAAGAGAATTTCTGAGATTTTAATTAATGTGCCCAAGAGCATTCAGCTGGGAATTGCCTAGGCCAGTACTCAAAGCCAGGCCTGTGTTACTCAGCAGTACGCACACCCCCCCACACACACTCACACATTATATTTCCTGCTACACCACCAGTAACTAATTCTATGGAAGCACTTGGGGAAAACCATTTAGAGGAGTTGATGTTTAAGCAGTGTCTTGAAGGAAGAATGAGAGTTACTCTGGGGAGAATGCAAGAAGAGGCATTGGCAATGACGGAAAGAATAGGATTACAAAAATGAGAAATTTCAGATGGCCGGCCTTGTTCTTAGCCGAACAGTTACTGTTCCTAACCTGTACCCTGCTTTCCAAGGGTGTAGTGTACATGGGATGGCTCAGAAAAGGTCCAGGGCATCTAATGGCAGGATCTACCAAGCTCCATTCTCCCCAGCAATCCCAGACCAGACCTTGGGGGCAGCACTTCCCTCCATTTTTCTCTCCATGGTATGAATGCAGAGTGGTTCAGTTTGTGGTCATTTGTCTAAGCCTGCTTCCCTCGTACAGAAGGAAATCATATTCCTTAGGAAAAATACTGCCAGGCATATTGATAATGACTTTCTTCTGAAAAGCAAAAGGCACTTTTTTGTGGATTTGATTTGATTCCCTCATCAGTCGATGCCTTTGAGATTTTGCAGGTGCAGCCTAACATCTCTAAGAGGCAGAGGCACGTTTTTATTTGCTCACCCTTCATGACTCTAGAGGGCGTGTGGGTGCATCTGTGTAAGCCCACAGAAGAGACATCAGCAGGATTAAGCCTCACTATCATATCAGTGTGCCAAGATAATTTGAATGTAAAGATGGGAAACATTACCCAGTGGTTCTTCTGCTCAAAAAGCCTTTGTCTGATTGTGTGAATACTATTTGCATAAAAACTATTGTGTGGGGCTATAGTATAAATAAGGTGTTAACAATGGATTTTAACCGCACTTAAATGGGGATAGCAAACTACCAAAAATGCAGGAAAGAAAGTGAAATTGAGGTCATTATTAAAAAACTGGATCTGAAGATAAGACCTGATATAAAAACAAATTTTGGTAACTGCCTGGAATAAATTGAAATTTGGTCTCAATGCTAATGTTATAGAATACATTCAAGAATAAAATACTGGCTTGATCTTGGTTATCGCTCCTTGGAGATAAACTTCTCAGCCATGGAATAGGCAGTAACCCTTGAAGGTTCATGCTTTCCTCTGTAATGCACAACAATAGCATGACAAGGAATTAACTAAGTAGGATCTGTTCTTGGAGAATGATGTTATGTCACCTTCAGAGCAGTTTGCTCATTTTAGAAGTCAGTGTAATAAAAGAGCATTTTATTCTTTCAACAACCTTAAGGAAGTTTATTTGTGTGTTTTCACAAAAATGTGTTTCACAATAACCCAGTAATATCTCTTTATCACAAGTCAAGATTCTAATTTAATTTATCTTTATAAGAGATCATATAATTTCATAGGATAAGTATCAAAAACAATGACTGGAGATTAGGGTTAGTTAAGTTTTAATAAAGTAGTCATTTCCTGTTGTAAAACCTGTTTTGACTCCTAAACCAGAACAGTCACTGGGGAAGAAACTAAGCCAATAACAGGGGCTTAAATACACCATTATTTAAGTTTGGTAGATTCTTAAATATGTGTTCTTTATTCATATATAGCACTACTAAATAAATGCTGGAACATTGAATTTTAAACAGTACATTTTAACATGGTGTCAAAATTTTGCTTGTCTTTGAGACCAAGTTATTCTGTGAGCAGGGGCTCATTTTCACATGGCCTCAAACTTTCAAGTGACAGCAGCAAACCACAGTCCCTTCTGAGTCATGTCTTTGTCTTTTCCCACCAGCTGTCTCCATAGACTTGGCCCTTCCACTTACCCATAAATTTTGGTGTTTGTTTTTCTATATCACTTTCATGAAAAGTGGTAGGGGGAGGAGGGAAAAGACAAAAATGCACATATTTCCAATGCAAAAGCTTGCATTCACCTTTATTATGTATAATGGTAAAGTTTCACTTGCATTTTTATTAAAATACCTAAAAGGATATAGACAAATATTATTTAAAATTAAGCACTGTAGATGTTTTGGTTATTGCTACTGAGCTTAGAAGGGATGTTGTGGACCCAAACTGTTTGTATTTTAGTGGAAATATAAATTTTTAATAAATTTTTAAAGAAAATGAGTTACCTTATTTATCTCATATCTTATATAAACAAGCCATTCTGTTTATCAGGTTTTCTGTCCTAAGCAGGAGGTAGCATCATAGGACATCTATGACTTAAGTTATTTTGTTCTATGACAGCATTCATCATCAAAACCCCTGAAGTGCTCTACATTTTCTATAGAATCAAGATCTGATTACTGTGTCGGATGCACATTAGCAGTCTGCCTTGACTTCTCCCTTCACACACCCTGCCCAGCTGTCAAGCTCAGCAACTTCTTAGTCCCATGGATACCTGATGTTTTCTTGGTTCTGTCTCTCAGTGCATCTGCTTCCTTGTAAATAAAATGTTCTTTCCACCCATTTCCATGTGTTTATATCTTATCTTCCCTGAAATATTTAACTCAAAAGTCAAAATTCTTTGAAGAATTTCCTGACTTTTCTTTTCCTCCCTTTCCCTCTCTCATTTATAAAATCTCTCATATATTAAATTTCTTTTTTGATGCTTTTTTCTACTTTACCAATAACCACAACAATGACAAATACTAAACACTGTTCTATAATATAAAAAGTTGTTATGTACAGCATCTCATTTAACCCACCAAACTACCCTGTAAAACTACGATGCTATTATTATTCCTAATTCACCTAAGAAGAAGTCCTCAGAGCACAATAATTACCCAGGGCCAAGTGGGCGGCCTTAGGTCTGGGTTTCTAATTTATACACCTCGTCCGTAACCAACAGGCGAGACTGCGCCTCAGAGCCAATGCCTTCTTCCGCTTGTCATGTATCACTTTCTACTTTGTTGTGTAATTACCTACAATGGAATTACTATAGCTGTTCCTTGAAAGCTAAATTTATATTTGCTTTTCCCTGGTATTTTAAATATGACTTAACTCAATGTCTCATACAAAAGTAAAGGTGGTCCAAAACTGTTTGGTCAACAACTGAAAAATTTAGAACATTTCATATGTTCTTTTATAGCTCTGACATGGAAGATTTCTTGAGAGAGGAAAGTACTATGTTTAACTGTCATCAAAATAAAATGGAAAATATAGCTTTGACCAGAAGAAATGGCCTGTTCCGAAAGAATAAAATTAAAATGGGATTTTAAAATCCATTATCCAGTCGATCTGAAAATAAATACGGACAACCCCTGACTGTAGGAGTAAAATGTCTTTAAACTTACAGTCGGTGTATAATACATATAAATGGGGAAGGTAGAAATCTATTTCCTACTGAAACAAAATATATTTCCATGGAAATAAAAGAGGTTATGCTTAACTAAAACAAAAATATATTAATAAAACAATGGCTAATATTAATGGTATTTTAATAAATATAAGTGAATAATACCATTTATTCTATTTATATTTGTATCATTCTGATGAATAATTGGCTGATTTTTATCAAGTTGTTTGTCATTGAATTGACTCTGTAAATTGCCTCAATAGTAAAGTAGGGAATGGTGTTGAAGATACCTTATCTGAGGATTGATAACCTTTTTGTCTTCAACAAGCTGTCTTATCTTTATCACTCTGTTTAAGAAGCTCAAGAGAGTGTCAGCCTTGAATAAACACTGCTATTTCCACCATCCTGATCCGAGACTGATTCAGAGGCGGAATGTCCTATCAGAAGGATGGCATGTAGTTCAGGCTTCTGAGATAGCAGGTAGACCTGTGAGGATCTCACCTTCTAAGGCTGAAGAACCTTATGTCAATCATCCTAACTCCATCCCCAATAGTACATTGAAGGCTGAGAGTTGCTTAGACCTTCTTCAGCCATGTCCTGTTCATGATGTAAAAAGATAGGGACGAAGGCATAGGTGATTGACAGTTTTGTTATGATATTCTCCAGGGTCTAATTGAATAGTATATCCTGCAAAGCATCCTGAACATTAGGTATATTCCCAATATTAGATATATTGTGCTATAATATAGCACAGTCACCCAAAAGAATTTATTCTGACTACTTACTGCCTACACACATACGTAGTGTCATGTACACACAATTAGGCTAGTAGAATTTTCATAAAATAGTTGTTGGATGTAGTATATTGTTTGGATAGTGGCATTGCTATCTCTATCTAGTAATCTTCCATATAAAAGTTTATTTAGCTCTCTACAGAGGTTGTGAGTGGCACTGTTAGGGTCTTGATTTGCTGTTTTTATTTTCTATTGAAAGTTTATTCATTTTATATGTATATGTATATATATACATACATATGCACACATACATATGTGTGTATATGTACATGTGTGTGTATACACACATCCTACTCTCAGTCAAATTCCATTTATAAAAAAATCTTTATGATTAACCTTTTCAAGCTACTTCAAGGGCCTCACAAAGGATGCTGAGTTTTATGATAGCAAATTACACCGATATTTCCTAAAGAGCTCTGTGTTTCTGTCTTTATGTTGGAAGCCTTAGATTGTTTTAGGCCTGCATTCCATTTAGGAGTACCTTAACCATAATGAGCAAGTTCAAGATTTCCTAGAGTCAATCAAATAAAAATCAAATTCTTTTTTCTGGCATAAATGGTAGATCATGATTTCTTCCACTTCCTCCTGTACCTTATGCCTCTAAAAAAGAGGCACATCTCCAGTGCCCTTCACCTTGGACCTTGGTGCCTTTGCACATGCTGTTCTCATTAGCAATGTGTCACACTAAGGTCATACACTACCTTCTCCACAAAGCGTTCTTTGATTTTGCCCAGCAGAATTGGTCTCTCCAACCTGTAAACGTATACTTCCTTTATCATATTATTTTAAATTTTATTACAAATTTGACCTTCCCAGCTTGAGAATAAATTATTTGAGGTTGGTGAAGTGTTAATTTTATCTTTCAGTTCACCACAGTTCCTAGCACAATGCCTAAGAAAGGTAGAGAGCAGACATTTGTCAGGAAAGAACAAGTGAAATGTCCTTTTCCTGAGGACAATAATGTAGCCAATTTTGTGCCATTTGTATAAAATATTGGGTAAGGTTGTCAAGACTATTATTGCATGCAGAATCTTTTTTTTAATTGAGGTCATTAACATAGAGACAAGGTATGTGCTGACAATTATGAAGGATATATCTTAAGATAAATCACGGGAAAGATTATCAAGATTTTGAAAAATATGTTTCATAAGGAACCAGAGTTTAAAATATTATTTAGTTCTTCTTTTCTGGGATTCTTCAATCATCTCCACTGATAAACTATCTCTCTCTCTCTTACTCTTAGTTTCTAAGGTAACTTTTGACATCATTCCGTGGTCTTTGGTGTGCTGTTACTTTTCTCAATAAACCTTTTTTGAGGTTACACCTTTTCGCGATTTAAGAATACAAGCAGATATAAACAAGGTCACCATCCCCACTGAAAGTTAAAATGGCTTTCAACAGAGAGGTGGATTGCTCATGATTCTAGTAATTCCAATTCTTACTTTCCCAATGTAGAAAGAATATAGAGCCACAAATATTCTTCCCTTAGATTTAATCATACTATCTCATTATAATGTCTTTTAATGAAATGTTTTCTGAGTGATTTGATCCAGGTGTGTATGTTAAATGGGTTGGGAGAGGAAATGCAAAGCATGAGATGAATGTGAGAGTTCAGGGATGGGCATAGAACAATAGTTGAGATTTTACCATGGTAGCAGAGTATTTGCCAATATCTCATCTTGTGGTTCCTCTATCTTAGGAAAAGAAAAAATACTACCGTGCTTCACTGAACCTTTATCTTGTTTCTTGTAAGAGCTGAAGATGGACTGAATCTTTTTCATGGTTCTCTATTTTACTTTGAACAACACACAGGAGAATGTGTGTTGTTCAAAGTAAATGCCGTCAATAAAACGAGTAAGCTCTAATCCTAGTTGGGTATCATACATTTCTCCCCTCTTTGTTACTTACAACTTCTTGAACAAATTTAGCCATATCCTTTGCAGAAAAGAGGTTGACCAAAATCCTCAAGCACCTCTGGTTACGAGAGGGATTTTCACTGGAATACATAAGGGTAATGCTTTTAGGAATTCTGTATGGCAAGAGTAAAATTTGGGAAATGCACGTTCAAATACTATGCCCAAATTGTATCTACCTGATACTTAAGTCACCAATTTTTGTGTATAACTAGTAGAAATAAAGCGTAAAGAAATAGTAATAGGATGTTATGAGAGCTGGAAGGACTCTGTAGAGAAGAGCACATCTGAGTCTCTCATTTTGAAGATGAAAAGGCTGAAGTCCCAATGGTTTAACTGATTTTCTCAATATTGTTTGGCCATGAAGTGACAAAGCAAGGACTTCTGACTCCTGGTCCAGTGCTCCCTCCATCATACCATTAGATTAATAAAAAGAAGAACCAGCTTCAGTAATTGAATTCCCTGGTGTTCATTCAGCCTTTTCCTGAACAAACTTAGAGGTTTTAAACTCCACCATGTCTTTCACCAAGATGCCCCATTCCATCATTGGGCAGGCATATTATGAACTTTTATTCAATATTCTTAACATTCTCAAGAGTTACTTTCCTGTATCTTCCACTCATTGCACCTGGTTCTTCTCCTTGGGGCCACATGCACTGAACCTGTTCTCTCTTTCCAGCTGCAATGCTTGAGCCATTCAAAGACAACTGAGGTTTTCTTGTTCCCATATCCCAAGCCTTCCTATAATTTTCTTTTACAAGATAAGCATTCTCAGTCCCTTCAGCCCTTAACATAAAGAATTTTTTTTGAAAAAATTAAGGTTTTGTGTGTTGTTGTGTTTTGTTTTGTTTTTTTTGCTATCAGTTACCTGACTGGTTGGCATTTTCTTCCTTGTTTTTAATTTTATATTTTGTGTTTAACTTTTACAAATCACAACTAATTATTCTTGTGGCTAGCCGATCTCTCCCAACTCCCTGTCCCTTCCTGATCTTTTGAGGTTGAAATTTAAGATTAGGAGTCTACTGTTACTTGGCAGAGGGAAAACAACATGAGATTTACCATTGAACCAGACTATGTCCTTTCCCTGCAACTTTTCAGTGGTGTGTCCCCTTCCAGTGAAGAGGGGGTTAGGGTGAATCAGCGGGATGGTGCCAGCACTGACACAGGCACATAGTCATTATGGTTAGAAGTGGCTGCTTGCCATTCTGCACAGAGGACACTTGTGTGGTCGGCAAAAGGCTTGCAGTCCACATTGCGTCTCGGTTGCTGGCAGCGTAAGTACAGAAAGAAAAAAAAATGACAGAGTGCATTTATTTAACAGCTTTAAGCTGCCTAAAATGTACGTGTCCTGCCCTAATGGACAAAATCATTTAATAGTTTCTGCAACTGTTCCAATGAATTCATCTTTTTTTTTCATATCATTTTAAACCAACTTAAAAGAAGATTTAAGAGGCCAGGGAGGTCTATTTGAATTCATGTGATTAAAGATGGCAAAGGTTTGGGATTTTTCATCCAGGGCATCAGACTAAGCTTGTGTACTCAAGTTCCATGTTTTCAAACCTTACTCCCCTGAGAGGTCTAACCTGGTGCTCAGGTTAGAGGGTGTCATACAATGCAAACTGCGGATTGCAAGAATGATTGCAAAAACTGAATACAGGTAAGACAACCATGATACTTAAGTGTTAAAACAAAAATTATATTAAAAAGAAAATAGCAGATGCTGATGACTTTATCTCCTCCAAAATTTCCCATTGTAGCTGTTGTTTTTCTATTTGTTTCTAAATAAAAGCTATATGTTTTGTTTGCATTGATGTTGCCTAAGAAAATCATTCAAGAATCAAAGATCAGAGGTGGAAAATTAATCACATTAAATAACTGTCAGAGTAAAGGCTGCATGTACACATGTGTGTGTGAAGAGAACATTTCAAAAAATGCATTTACCATTGACTGTAGTCTTTTTGGAGACAGATACCTGCTGCAGCCCCTTAGTTTTGCTCTGTTCTATAAACCCCCTTTCCATGTGCTTTTCCTCTCAGGACTATCCTTACCTACTAAAATAGCTTCTAAATCAGCTCTGAGAAGGAAAAATAAACCCAATACACTTGGCTACCTAGTTAAAGAACTACTCTTAAATGTAGCAGCAGCAGCTTCCTCGTGATTTACATTGCAGATCACCATGAATCAGACATTCGCTCTAGGAGGGCATGTAAATTAGAAGGCCATGTTTTCCCAATGCAAATATTATAATTACAAAAACAATTTCAGGGGCAACATTTTGCTGCTTTAAATTGCTCTTCCAAGATACTGTTTACCATGTTTCTAGTTAAACAAGACATTCTTTTCTGGATAGGACCTTGGAGGAAGAAAACCCTTAGAATTTCAAATAGCCAAACAGGGACAGTCTAAACCAGAGGGAAATTCTGAAAAAATGGTGAGAATTGACTACCTCCTTCATCCTTGGGTATGTAGCTATTCCTATTGTATTGAACCCTCCTTTCTCGATCTCTCTCTCCCTTTTCTCCTCTCTTCATCCTTTAAATGTTCATCTGACAGAGGCAGGGAGAGAAGGATAAAAAGTTGGAATACTATGCAGCAGAAAGAAAGAAGGAACTCCTACCCTTTCAGATAGCATAGATGGAACTGGAGAGCATTATGCTAAGTGAAATAAGCCAGGTGGTGCAGGACAAATACCATATGATCTCACCTATAAGTGGAACCTAATCAACAAAACAAACAAGCGAGTAAAGTAGAACCAGAGAAATGGAAATAAAGAACAAACTGACAGTGACCAGAGGGGAGTGTGGATGGAGGTTAAGGGGGAAAAGAGGAGGGAGGGTCTAATCAAGGAACATATATAAAGGACCCAAGGACATGGACAACAGGGTGGGGATTGACTGTAGGATCAGGAAGTGAGGGTGGGATGGGTGGGGCAGGGGAGAGCAATGGGGGAAACATTGGGACAACTGTAATTGAACAACAATAATTTTTTTTTTAAAGAAAAGAAACCTAAATCCATAAAATAGAAGAAAAATTGATTCCAACAGTTGTCATTAAGTACCTACTCAGTTTCTACCCAGTTCCAGAGAAATTAGACAAAATAGTCCCAAAAGAAGAACAGAAGACCTCCATAGTCTAGAAGACTATATCATTATGCATCGAACATTCTAAAATATGACAAATGCCTCAAAAGTCACATAGGAACACATATGAGAACACAAGTAATGCTGGGAATTTTCAGCCTAGATTTAAAGGATCAGTTGTCCAGTGTACATGCTGCTAGACAGGGGAGGAGGAGAGAGAAGAGAGGGGACAAAATATCTTTACAAAGGTGTGATCATGGGACGTGAGAGCTGGACCACGCCTCCATCCCTCTCGTTTCACAGAAGGGTAAAGAAGAACTGAACAAGCACAGTTGTATAGGTGTGGCATCTATTGTTCAGGAAGCCCATTGGTCTGTACAAGCATCCATGTATGCCCTCATCTTCCTGTCCATCCACCCACTCTTCCTTCTCTCCAGAAAGCCCCAGGGTTTATTAGGAGAACCCCTCTCAGTCCTCTGCTCATTTGTAATGATACCCCAAACCATTTTATTGCTTTGTATTTATGAAATACATTAAGGTTAAACCTCAATTGTTTATAGTTATATAGGAGAACAGAGATGTTGACTATGTCAAATGAGCAGATAATCTTCAAATCACCTCTATCTGAATTGACAGATTTTCACGTTTACATAAAATGGGAGCCATGCATGACATTTTGGTAAACCTCTCCCCTCAAAAAAAAAAAAAGCCTAAAACACCAAGAGAGCCACCCAATAGCAGACCAGAGGAACCTAACAAATGCTTAAACCTGTACATAACTATCTGTTGTGTCTACATAGTAACATCAGACACTGACCCTCTAGAGATATTAGCAATGTCATCAGTTGATCCTATTCAGAAGGTGGTTTGGGTGGGAAATCCTCTCCACAGATGTATCTTCCTTAATAAGAAAGCATACCATAACAAAGTTTTCTAATATATTGCAAACTGACTAAATATATTTAAACTCAGTTTAGACAAAGTTCATATTTCTACAGACTTTGGGAATTTTTAGAAAACCATTTTTCCAGAGTCTCACAGTTTATTCTATGTCAGGCCTCTGAGTTATCCCTGCAGGCAGATGATGGTATTCTCCAAACTCTTTGTCTGCCTGTCCAAACAGTGGTCCAAAGGTTGTGTGACCACTGCATGTGAGAGAGAGCCGCCCATGCCTTAGGACGAAATGGTTGTGGTGGCCTTGGGTGGTTAGTAGTTACTCTTCTGTGGAGAATGGTCACCATAACCCCTGGAAGACCAGCTGTAGATGCTGTCATAATCACCATTTATTTCTTGACCCTTTTTAAATTCAAAATTTGTCCTTTTCTGCACAACAAGTTTTGTTTCCCCTTCCCTTTTAGTTTAGCTATACAGAAATGTTTTTAAAGTAATAATAAAATGGCAGAATAGAGATTTATCCTTTTATAGTAATTGCTTCCTAGTGATGATCCCCATATAAACAGGGGAGCTTACCATGGTCTCTTGCAGAGAAGGGAAAAGAATGGACTGGGATAATAAAGAATACACTTCCTATTCCCTTACCCTTGGAAAGCTTTCTGAGTCATCTCTATATGTTCCACTTTTCTGGTTTCTGAAATGGTAGGAGACCACCTGGCTGTAATTTATTTCCTAGGGCAGAAGTGGTAGTGTGTGAACAGGGTTCTTTCAACACCCACAAGGGTGGAGGTCTGGAATTCATCGGTCTCGGAGAAAAGCAGTATGGACACCATGAGGCAGGACCCAACGGGACAACATGGCACCAGGCGTTTTGTGCATAATAACAGTAAAGTATTTTATGAGAATATTTTCATGTTTTCAATATAAATGTGCAGGGTGTCCATCTCTGGGGAGTACAGTCTTACTCTTAACTGTAGGCCTCCCAGAGGACAGAGAAAAGAAAAGAATTTTCACTCTCATCTTAAAGACAGCTTTAGTTTTGACCATACTTGGTCTGCCATGATATCTTATACGGAATTTATCATGTCCTCTCTTTGAATCTCAGCCAGACTCATGTCTCCTCCCCTTTCTGGACCAAAAATAACTTGAGGGTAAGAACCGTGTACCTGATGATGCCTAGCACAGTGTTAGGCATGTGTATACATGGCACCTGTTGATATTTATGGAGTAATCGTGCTTCTTAGCCTCTCTGTACCTCTGTTTCCTCATCTGTAGTAGTGATTGCATAAGGGCTGTGGTGAAGATTAAATGAGCTAATACATGTACAACTCTTAAAGCAGTTCCTGGTACACAGTGGGAAATTAGTATTTACATGGAACATGGAGAGTGAGGGAGAGAGAAGATGGGGAGAGATTCCCACTTCTTCTGCTCTCCAGGAATGAAGCACAATGAGCATGAAGAGTTAGGCTTCTGAGAGAAGATGCTATGTAATTATAAGATGTATTGATTATATATTTCAATTACTGAAAGTTATTTTTTAAATTCAAATAATTAGATTACACCAACTAAAAAAATTTGTAGGGATTAGTACCTACTTGGTAGAATGAAAATATAAAAAAGAAAATGAAAAAATAGTGATCACATTTTTAGTTAGGTTATAATAGCATTTCATTCAGAGATTCTTTTATAAAATATGCTTCAGTCTTATAACAAGTTTGCTAGGAGCACTGTGAAACTTACCATCTTTTGGAGGGTACCAAACAGCTGGAGAAGGAGAAAACAAAAGTTCTAAAGCAGACTCTAATGTGATTGGCCTAAAAGACAGTGCGAAGCTGGATTGCATTCACATCCATGGGCAATGCTTGGTGTGATTTGGGTCTAGAGGAGATTTCAGAAATGCTCTGTGTTTGACATGGTCCTTCAGGCTAAGAGGTTTTTTTTTTCTTTTTCCCTAGCCTTCTAAACAAAGACATAAATTTTCCAGAATGCGCATTCTGTCTGTATAGTAATATAACAAAACTAGCCATATCAGACCAGTGCATTCTGCTCATCAGTGTAGGGATACTGAAATTAATGAATCCTTAAGTCCACTAAGGATGTCTGGTTGTTACTGAAGCTATTACCCTGGGTTGCTTCTGACATTTGTGTCTTCATATCGCAGTGCCAGCATTCTTCAGTTTCTCCCAGTACACGCTGAGCTTGCTCAACAGATAAGCATGGGTCTACGTGAGGAATTTACATTTACAGAACCTTTCAGACTTGTGCTATCCAACATGTTAGCCATCAGCCATGATGTGGCCACTTAAAATGA
This sequence comes from Desmodus rotundus, assembly GCF_022682495.2. Lineage (NCBI taxonomy): Eukaryota > Metazoa > Chordata > Mammalia > Chiroptera > Phyllostomidae > Desmodus > Desmodus rotundus. The sequence continues at coordinate 79,784,611 of NC_071393.1, forward strand.
GCAAACTTTAAAAATCAGTTTCTCCATCATACTAGTCACCTTTCGAGTGCTCAGTAGTCACATGGGTCTAGTGGCTACCATATTGGAGAGCGCAAATTTTAAACACATCTGTTATTATACAAAGTTCTGTTGGATGGTACAGCATTAGACTGTAGGTGTAAGACAATAAAATGTACCAGTTACTAATAGAAAGCAAGTGTGTCTATTTTTAAGAAAACCCAAACTGTGAAAGTGCAGACTTACAAAGAATAATTCAGGAGGAGTTCATTCTCCTCACATGACAGTTCAGAATAGGTTCTATTCAACCACCTCCACCGATTTATAAGTGTTTATGGATCTTTCATTATTTTTGAAAGCAGTCAAAAAATAAAATAAATTTGTACTTATTAATCCCTTTCCCTTTTGCACCGAGCTCACCGACCTACCTCCCATCTGGGTACCATTAGTTTGTTCTATCTATGAGTTTGTTTCTGTTTTGCTTATTCATTTATTTGGTTTTTTTAGATTTCCCATATAAATGAAATCATGTGGTATTTGTTTTTCTCTTTCTGACTTATTTTACCCTCTAGGTCCATCCATGTTGTCACAAATAGTAAGATTTCATTCTCCTTTATGGCCATGTGAAATGGCCATGTAATACCATATGGCCATTGTATATATGCTCCACCTCTTTTTTATCCAATTGTCTGTCAGTTGACACATAGCTTGCTTCTAGATATTTGTTATTGTAAATAATGTAGCAGTGAGCAGAGGGATGTATTTATCTGCTCGAATTAGTGTTTTGGATTTCTTCAGATAAATACCCAGAATTGGAATTGCGGGATCACATGGTAGTTCTATTTTTAAAATTTTTGACGGTCCTTCATACTGTCTTCCATAGTGGCTGCACCAGTTTGCAATCCTACCAAAAGTACAAATCAATAATTAAAAAATAGTTATAGGGATGTATAGTACAGCATGGGGAACGTAGCCAATAATATTATCATAACTATGTATGGTGCCAGATGGGTACTAGACTTACTGGGGGAAATCATAAGTTATATAAATATCTAACCAATATGCTATACACTTGAAACTAATATAATATTGATTATCTACTGTAATTTAAATTTTTTTTTAAATTTAAAGTAAATGAAATAAATATAAAATAAAGTAATAAAAAATGTAAGGCTATAATAAAGCCCAAAGTTGCAGGAAACCATGCAACTGGAAAATTTTATCACAGTGGTGGACTGGATATTTGAAATATGTATTCATATATATAAGGTCTGTCCAGAAAAATGTCCAGCCATTGTTAATATAATAACAACAGTGTCACGACATTGATGTAACCTGGCAGCGAATGAGAGTGGACTCGAATGCACGTGTGTGGACAATGACGACTTCACTGTACTGGTCAGTGGCAGCAGTAGATACTGTTGAGTGAGCGTGTGTACTGTGTGGCCATCGCATTCAAAATGACTGAGCAAGTAGAGCAATGCATCTGCATCAAACTTTGCGTTAAGCTTGAGCATTCCTCTGTGAAAACTATTCAGATGATTCAGAAGACCACAGCTATGGGTAACTGGTGATTGGCAGCTTCCTTGCAACAATGTGCCCTCTCATGCATCATGTCTCCTGCAGAGTTTTTGGCAAAACATCAAGTCACCCAGGTGACTCAGCCCCCTTACAGCCCAGATTTGGCACCCTGTGACTTCTGGCTTTTCCCAAAACTAAAATTACCTTTGAAAGAGAAAAGACTTCAGACCATCGATGAGGCTCAAGAAAATATGACAGGGCAGCTGATGGCTATTGGGAGAACTGTGTGAGGTCCCAAGGTCCCTACTTTGAAAGGGACTGAGGCTTCTTTGTCCAATGTACAATGTTTCTTGTATCTTGTATCTTCAATAAATGTCTCTATTTTTCATATTACATGGCTGGGGACCTTCTAGACAGACCTCACATATTTATGTTTGAAAGCAGCCAACCTAACTTTCCCTCTTGGCAATTAGTGACTCCTTTGGGCAAAAACAGGAAAAACTTAACGCACAGGATTATCCTGTGGAGGATTCTTTGTAGAAGCATATGTGCAATATAGGTGCTTGGTGATGACGAGGCCCTTTCCCAATTCCTCTCTTCTCCCTCACCTTCTCCTCACAGGCTTCTTTTGCTTCCTTCCTCCCATTTCATCCTGGATCCTGAAGCCTGGCACTTCCCTGCTTACCACTCTGTTTCAGGATCTAGCTGTGCTGGAGAGATAACCTCTCTTTCTTTCTGTGACATCCCCCTGACCAGTCACTTCTGCATGTCCCCTCAGGAAGGAACACCAGAAGTGGGAACCTCATGTCCCATGGTAGTCCACTGATGGAGAAATCTGAGGCAACATTTCAGTATTACTTGAGTCATATCAAAAGGGGCAAAGCAGCATTAAAGTAGAAATCAGGAGATCTGGGTATAAGTCTCATTGCTCACAATGATTTCTGCCAATCTGGTACGTCATGGTATTCCTCATTTATAAAATAGAAAGATTGGACTAGAAAGTCTTTCATTTTCCCCTTTCCATTCAAACTCCAGTAAGAACCACTTACTGCCTGCCTACTAGACTAGCAATTCTCTGAAGGCAGGGACTTGGGCTGCCTGCTCCCTAGCGTGTCTCCCAAGGTCCAGCATAGTGCCAGTCACTTAATAGCTGCCCAGAGCTTATTTGTGGGATGAATGAATGAGTGGAGGAAACCTGCCTCCCTTGTATGTGCTTTTCTGCTGGACCCAGTGTCTCTATCACCCACTCCCTTCACTCCACCCAGCCTCTGGCTTCCACTGTTTCTAGTATCACCACTACTATACCTTTTCTTTTTAGAAAGTCCCAGAAGCTCTGTTGCATTACACCATTATTTCTGAGCTTTCGTAAAGCTGGGGCTGGAAAACAAACTGTAGTCTATGATTATCCTTGCAACACTCTCCAGAAGACTTCCAATTTCATCGAATCACCAAGATTTAAAAACATTAAAACAAAAATGAGCTTGTTTGAGTAAATTAGGCTTCATAAATATGTTCCCCCTTTATTAGAAAACATTGATTTCTATGGTCACCCTCTAAATTACTGAAATCTGAGTGTCCTGCCTTAATTGGCAAGGAGAAATGTCATAAGCAACTGCTCTGTAAGCCAGGGAGTAAGGATGTGGGGAAGGAGGAAAAAATAAGAGGAATGGGGGACAGAGCTGGCTGTAGGATCAACTGGAAATCATCACGAGGAAACAGACACACACCTGCCTTGGTGAAGCTCTATTAAAATAGTAAGACTAACATAAAATAATAATAAGTCTGAGAGAGAAGTGGACAAATAGAATGCTGAGGGGTACACTATAAATAGGGAACCTCATGATCCTATAGCAAGAATGGGAATTCTTGTTTCCCAGGGACGAACATCTTTATCGATGACACTACAACTTGGCCTAACAGTTCTTCCCCTTACCAGCATGACTTTGACCTCTGGGCTCTCGGTGTCCCAGTCTCACAGTCAGTGATGCCTGCTGTCCTACTCCACACAGGGCTCTCGTGTGGGTTTACCAGCCCCCAAACAATCTGCTTTAGACTCTGAGCTTCTTGGAGATCATAGTAATCACTGTGGAGCAAGCGGAGTGGCCCTCACTGGAGCCTCCTAACCACCAGTTTGGAGAGGAGAGCAGTGGCCATGGCCAACCATAATGAAGCCCCCCAGGGGCTGGTCAGAGGAAGGGCAGCAAAAACGGCAGCTGCAGGCCTCTGAGTTGCTGCTGTCAATACACAGTCATTTTCCCTCCTCGGGAAGGAGCCCCAGTTATGGGAGGACTGGCCAAGAGACAGCTGAGTTTGTTGAATTAGGGCCAGTGGGAACTTCCAGAGGTGATGACCTCATGCTGCTCATTTGCTCTTGGGGAAAAATGAAGGTTCTTCCTGACCAATAACGAAATCCTTCAGAGCCTACTGAAGCTGTCTGGCTTCTTTAGGAAACTGTCTGAACACAGCTCCCCTTCTATACCTGGATCAAATTCAAGTAGAAAGGAAAGATCCCCAAATAACAACAATAATAATAGTGACTAACACATGGCATTTCTGTACTACATGCCAGGAAGCATGTGAACTTTATATGTGTTAAGTCACTTTATCCTTACAAAAACCTTAGGAGACTAATACTATTATTGTTCTATTTTGAAAATGAAGGTCACAGAGCTAGTAAGTGGCGGAGTCTGAAATTTGAACCTAAGCATCTGGTTTCAGAGTCTGAACTCCTAGCCACTATATTAAGAGCACTTCCCCCAAATTAAACATTCATGAAACACCTATTATGGACCTAGCAGAAAGTAAGCTGTATGGGGGGTGTCTATGAATCTGAGTTCACCTTCTGAAGTGGGATAGGGTGGGGGAATACACACCTCCATTCAGGACTGGATAAATAACTTGTGGGGTTACTTTTTCAAAAATTATGAAGAATTTTCTGATGGTGACATTGAACCATACTGCCTTAAACCCAGCACAGGATCCCTCTGAAGGACAGCAACATGAAGCTGGACCTGCCTCCGTTACTCAGAAAATCAGAATGAGACCTGTAGTTCAAAGCTAGCTGCAGAATATTTGTTACAAGGAAATGTAATGAAAGTATTGAAAAGGATGTGATTTAGTCATTGCGAAGGCGTCAAGGAGAAGGCGAAAGCTGTGAGGAAGACTGCATGCAAGCGACCAGTGGAGGGTGTGCCTGCGGACTCCAGGAAGGAAGGTCACCAAACTAAGACATTACTTCCCAGGCAGGAGCCAGGGTCGGTCGAGTGAGCAAGATAGCTCAGTGACACTTGTTCTGAAACAAAAATTTCTTAAGGAGTCCTGGCAAAGTAGGAGTGGAACTCTTGTCATACTTTTGGAGCTACAGGTCAAAAGCAGCCATGGGCAGCAGGAGCCAGTGGCATTATATTATCACAGTGTCAAGTGACCATGGCCTACACAACTGTGTGTCTCATAATCAGTCACTCAAAAGATGCAAGACACCAGAGAAGAAAAGCTCTAAAGGATATTTATAGTTCAAGTAAACTAGCTCCAGGGGCTTGCTGGGGGTCAACACTGCAAGATGCTAGGGAAGGAGAAGCTTAATTGCCATTATTTATAGCCCTGCACTGCAAAGGTGGAATTTTATAGAGTAGCTGATATTTATTTTTTATATAACCAACATAGAATATATTCCGGACCCCTGAAGTATGTTGTTTAACATGGAGAGTAGAACAGGCAGCAGGTCAACTGGCCACAGCAGGGCCTCCCTCTGTTGTCCCTCCCCAAAGTCTTCTCTGCCTGAAGCCTCACACCCACTTCCTGTCCCCTCCACCCCTCACTCCCCCCTCTTGTTCTCCACCCAGGACAAAAATGATTCTGCCCATCACTTAAGAGCCTTGCTTGGTCTGTGTGTTCTGGGCTGCATCTCAGTAGAATCCGGGCACATCTGGCTACACAGCAGGAGTGCCACACTACAAAGTGCAAAAATAAAACCTCAAAAGATCAAAAGAAAAGCATCCTAGGCAAGAAATTACCCTTATCTTTATCTCCACAGAATCCATCAAGTACAAGCATTTGAGAGATGGCAAGCAGCAAGATAACAAAAGGGAAGCAGGGAGGAAATTAAAAGCAGCCTCTAATCATTAGCCCTTGAGCTGGCCTAGAAGGGCCTTAAAAGGCTCAGGGAAGGTATCCCACAGATAGATCCTTCATTAGGAATGGACTCGAGCAAAATGGACAACCTGCTGATCATCAGGCCTTACGATGACAGCCTGGCTAAGCAAAGTTAAAGCAGGAAAGCCGATTTTATTTATACATTGCACATTGTTTCATTGTTCTCTCTTGCTTAGTGTATGCACTCGTGCCTCACCTTGGGGCTTCATGTTTGGCTGGAAGTGTGGCTAATCTTCACCTTTCTGCACCTACACCTGTGCCTAGGAACTCCTGCAGGTGGAAAACCCCACTGAAGCCTAAAGGAGTCCACTAGGGCAATATAACAGCTGTGAATATCTTTTCTAATAATAGCAACATGTTTCTAATATCAGCATCTAATCCCTCCTCTATGATAAAGCTAGTCTGCCCAGGCTTAAGCAGATGCAGACAGCGTACTAGAAACAATCCACCAAGATTTTTCTGGAGTGCGTTGTGTTTAGTTGGTGTTCACGTTATGACCCGGGTCAATTATCGACTGACCACACCCTTTCAGCATCAGTGTTTTATTCAAACTGGGGTATAACTGGTCATAAATGACAAAGCGGGTTTGGACTGAAGGTCAGTCTGACTTTCACTCTGATCTGTTACTTATATAGACGCCATGTGCTACAGCTCTTAGTCCACCTGTACCACAGGCATTCACATTGTCAAAAATCTTATTGTTGATGCCAGATTGTGTGTTCCGTTGTGCAGGGAGTGCACAGCGTGACTCCTGAGGAGCTATTCACATTTGTAATCTTTGTGGATGGCGCCCTCTGGAGTTGTGCGGTTTAAAATCTGCATAGTCATATGTGACAGTTCTGGGCATGTCTAGTCTCCTACAGGGACGAAGGCGGCAATCTATTCAATAACACAGGATAAGAAAACAGAGGTGACAGTGCCATGTCTGCCTATCAAAAAGAACTTTGACAATGGCAAATACGTGAAGACAGAAAAATTGCACTGAACGCCCTACCACTCTATTTGTGGTATATATAGAGGGCTGTTGGGAAACAGAGAAGAGAGTTATTAACTCCGCTTGAAGGAATCAAGGGAGACTTTACAGAGGAGATGACATTAGACCTTGGTCTTGAGGGATGAGTAGATATTACATAAAGTGAACGAAGAATTTCAGGCAGAGGAATCCCTGTATAAGAAAGACATAAAGTAATAAAGAGGATAGCTTGTAAAGGGAAGTGTTAGAAAACAATGGAGCAGTGGGCACAGGCATGGAGGGGTGGAATGAAAAATACAGATAGAAGGTGGGGCAGGGCCAGATCACAAAGGACCCTTGTTGAGCTATTTGGATGCCTAGGATAAAATTTCATTAAGAAATGGATTTAATACTGACTGCTTGGCCAGTTAAGCTCCAAGCAGAAAAACAGGAGCCAGTAAGGCTCTGTCTTCCCATGGAGGCAGTAAAGCAGTAAGAGCATGGGCTCTGGACTGGAAATGCATGTGTCATCCCTCATAATTATTTGACCTCTGTACCTTTCAGCTTCATTAGCTCTTTTTATATTGTAATATATTTTATTGATTATGCTATTACAGTTGTCCCATTTTTTTCTCCCCTTTATTCCCCTCCACCAGATACCTGCCCTCCTACCATCATTCCCCCACCTTAATTCACGTCCATGGGTCATACATATCAGTTCTTTGGATTCACCATTTCCCGTATTATTCTTAACCTCCCCCTGTCTATTTTGTATTCCCTGTATCTTTTCCCCCATTCTCTCCCCTCCCCCTGCCTGCTGACAACTCTCTATGTAATTTCCATTTCTGTGATTCTGTTCCTGTTCCAGTTGTTTCCTTAGTTTCTTTTTGTTTTTTTTTAGGTTCAGTTGTTGATAGTTGTGAATTTGTCGTCATTTTACTATTTGTGTTTTTTATCTTCTTTTTCTTAGATAAGTTCCTTTAACACTTCATATAGTAAGGGCTTGGTGATGATGAACTCCTTTAACTTGACTTTATCTGGGAAGCACTTTATCTGCCCTTCCATTCTAAATGATAGCTTTGCTGGATACAGTAATCTTGGATGTAAGTCCTTGGCTTTCATGACTTCGAATATATACAGCCCCTTTTTGCCTGTAAGGTTTCTTTTGAGAAATCAGCTGACAGTCTTACGGGAACTCCTTTGTAGGTAACTGTCTCCTTTTCTCTTGCTGCTTTTAAGATTCTCTCCTTATCTTTAATCTTGGCTAATGTAATTATGATGTGCCTTGGTGAGTGCTTCCTTGGGTCTGACTTTTTTGGGACTGTCTGAGCTTCCTGGACTTCCTAGAAGTCTATTTCCTTTGCCAGTTTAGGGAAGTTTTCCTTCATTATTTGTTCAAATAAGTTTTCAATTTCTTGCTCTTCCTCTTCTCCTTCTGGCACCCCTATGATTCAGATATAGGAATGTTTAAAGTTGTTCCAGAGGTTCCTAAGCCTCTCCTCACTTTTTCAATTCTTGTTTCTTCATTCTGTTCTGGTTGAATGTTTATTTCTTCCTTCTGCTCCAAACCGTTGATTTGAGTCCTGTTTCCTCACCTTCACTGTTGGTTCCCTGTACATTTTCCTTTATTTCACTTTTCATAGCCTTCACTTTTTCCTCTATTTTGTGACCATACTCAACCATTCTGTGAGCGTCCTTATTACCAGTGTTTTGAACTCTGCATCTGATAGGTTGGCTATCTCTTCATCTTAGTTGTATTTTTTCTGGAGCTTTGATCTGTTCTTTTATTTAAGCCATTTTTTTGGTTTTTTGTTTTGGCGTGACTGTTATGAAGTAAGGGGTGGAGCCTTACATATTAGCTTGGATGGGGCAACCCACTTGGTGGTGTTGTGGCACCCTATGTGGGGGAGGGGTCTGAGAGGGAACAATGCTGCTTGCTCAGCTCTCAGCTGGCTTTCAGTCACTTCCTCCACTACCCACAAGCAAACTGGACCCTTCTGGTGCCAATTCCCAGGTGGGTGGTTTTGTGTACGTTCTAGGACCCTGTGGATATCTCCAATGAACTCTCCTATGAGGCTGGGAGTTTCTCCTGTTGCCTCAACCCCATAGGCTTTTTTGGTCAGAGGTTTTGAAGCTTTATTTTTCCACGCTGGAACCCTGGGTTGTGCAGTCTGTCTCATTCCCCAGTTATTCTTCCCGGCTTATCCACATGTAGATGCAGGACCGCCTGCTCTGTCAGCTGTGAGTCCTCTCCAGCCCTGCTCCCAGTCTCCACCCCTCCTACTGGTTTGGATGAATGTTTCTTCTCTAACTCCCTGGTTGTCAGACTTCCATACAGTTTGATTTTCTGGCAGTTCTGGTTATTTGTTCTCTTTAAATTTGTTGTTGTCCTTCTTTTGGTTGTGCAAACAGGCAAAGTGTATCTATCTATGCCTCCATCTTGGCCAGAAGTCCTAGTTTCATTAGCCCTCACAGGGGGTTCACAATAAATAGTACCTGTCTCGCAGAGTTGGTGTGAGTTTTACATGAGATAGTCTATGATGTAATTCATCTGGTGCAGTGTCTGGTATTTTGTAATTGCACAATCGCTATTGGTTGATCTTTTTATAATGCTGCTGCTTCTCTTTCCGCCCTTGTTCTCCGTTCCTCTTTTTCTTGTAATTATCATTATCACCATCATTGTCATCAAAATCATCACAAAATTCACAGAGCCCACAGTCTAGATTTTCTCCTTAATCCTATTTTGACTAGATTATAAATAACTAGTCTAGTCTGAGTGGACAGTAAACCTCATCTGAATATCCACTTGGCATTAGCAGCACTGCAAACAGATGAAAAACTAGATAAATCCCAAGTATTTTGCCTTCGCACATCAAATAACACTTTTTTACAAAGCTCTACTGCCTTCTGGCATACTCAAGTGGGGGCATATGAACTGTTTACTGTTCATTGCTTTACCATAATTTTGTTTTATTACAAACTATAGCCAAAGTCAGTTTAAGCTATTTCAAAAGGAATTTCTGGGAAGGAGCACTGTTAATCTGGGATGTTTCCACTACTCTCCCCTTCACCTTGAGAGCAGAGAGAGATTAATACAATTGGCTTCTTTCCAAAGTAAAACTACAACCCCTGTATTTAAACTGACAATATAGGCATCTTCCTTTAACATTTTCATGAAATAATGTTGGACCAAGCCCTTCTGCTTTTCTGATGACAAGCCTGGGCTCATACTCAAAAACTCCCAGTTCAGCTTTGACAAGATGAAGACACTTCTGAGAGACCAAGGACCCCCTGTAGCTAACTGCTCCCTTTTTCTTTTCATAAAAACATTTGGTATATGACTAGAACATAATGTTTGGGCCCAACATAAAATGGGAGAAGGACAAGCCTTTTACCAGGCTTTCAGATCTCTTTCCAAAAGTGCACTCAACATTTTATCTTTCTATTTAGATCCCAGTGTCCACAATCCTAAAACCATTGCAAGAGACACCTCTAACATCTGACAAGCCAACAGCTTGCACCAGGCTTCCCAGCTCTGGCAGGCTCCAAACAGTTAGTTGGCCATACAGTGATTCAGGGAGGCAGCCAGTGGAAGGAGACAGAGAAGGAGATCAGCTGGTGATCAGAAATCCTTGAGTCTTATAGCCATGAAATCATTCCAGAAGTCTCATTAAGGCAAAAAAAAAAAAAATAGGTTTGCCTGACTTTTTTTCAGCTTCCCTTTCATACCCACTCCACACACCTGGCCTACCACTTTGGGTCTTTTCCCTTTAACAGCCTTTATTGAACTACATGCCAGGCACCGAGTGAATTCTATAAATGCTGCCCTGATCCTTGCATTAAATGTCAACCTCTTTCATTTCTATTTTTATAGACATATAACTGGAAGCTGGAAGTTTACACCAGAGTAATAGAGCAATAATTGGAGTCTAGATTAACCCAAACAAAACTCTTTTTACCTTTTGCTACATTTCAGCACTTAATATATATTTTTAAATTGCCCCTGGAGAGAGATGCAGTCTCCCTCAGAGCTGTTTTTTAGTCACGTCAGACATTCAGAGATGACACTGAACAAACCAAATGATCGGCGGGCTTTGGACAGGAAAGCTACATTGCTACTTTAATCTATAAGTAACTTGGGGGCTGGGTAGTATGAGCGAGTGTCATAAACCATGTGGAGGCAAAACGAACGGGTGGTGTCAGAAATCAAGGTAGTGGTTTTTTTCTGACAGTAGGAAATGAAAGGGGCCCAAGGAGCTTCCGGGGTGCTGCTCATGTTCTGATTTATGATCTGGAACTGGTGTCATGGGATTGTTCACTTGGCAAAAATTAATCAAATCATATACTTAAGAAATGTGCACTTTGGTGTTTGTATGTTCTAATCCAACAAGAAACCGTTTTAAAAGTTGCATCAGGCTTAGAGCTCAAAGGATTTCGAAGCAACTTTTTTGAATTATCTGACACCTTTACAATGTGTTAAAATGTTCAGACAAAAAAGGCAATAATAGTTTATAAAAGAAAAATTATCTTAGAAAAAAATTGCCCTCATATCTTTCCATCACTGCCGATGCTTCACCTACTATGTTGGCCTTAGTGTGAAAATCTGAATCCCAATCTGCCACCATGGTTTTAAGTCCTCCCATTGAAATCCAAAAGTAACAACCCTCTTTTTTCCTTCTGCTGTAGAATGCCAATTGTGATGAAAGTGGTTCAATTTTAACCTTACTGATCATTATAGGAAGCGTTGATGTATTTTATCACATACATAATAGGTTAGTACACTAGAAATGTGTTGGATTACCAGTCCCTGCTAAAGTATATGTTATTACTGTAAGAATAAAAGAAGTCCTTACCCTTACGGAAAATTTTCAAATAGTGAGACACCATGACTCTGAATAGAAAACCTACAAACAAGGCAGTAAGCATTTACATCCTTTCTGGAGGCACTACTATAATAAGTATGAAAATAGCCTGCATTAATTGAATGCTTATTATGTACCAAACACTGTTTCAAGCATATTGCATTGGGGTGGCTCATATATCAACCATGTCAAGATGCCTCTTATTAACTTCAGTTTACAGATGAGGAAACTAAGGCACACGTATATTATGTAACTTAGCTAAGTGTATACAGCCCGTAAGAGATACAGACAGGATGTAAGCTCACTTAGTGTGGCTTCTGTCTTCTGGTAAAGGGCAAGAGGGCCATTCTCAAGGCTTCACTCCCTCGCTCTCCAATACCTATAAAAAGTGTGTTGGTATTTCAGGAATAGTTTCAATGGAATACTTGTGAGGGCTGGAAAACCTCGAGGTAAGAAAAGTGGGGAGACAATCTCACAAATTTAAGGGCCGTGACAATTATATGGAGAAAGTATTGAGATCATCTGATGGAGAGGAGAGAACGTGGGATTATGCAAGAAGCAGGAAAAGGAATGATGTAACGTAGGGTCGTTTTGTAAAGGACTCTGACACAGAGGGCTGGACTTGGGATGCAACTTGCTGTCAGTTAGTGCCCACTGGGGAGGATCTGTTCCTGGGCTCCAGTGCCAAACGAAACAATAGACAGCCAAATATTGCAGTCCACCCACGGCACCCCTGGTCAATGTGGGCCTTCATTTTCTTTTTCCTTTAGAGCCACAGTTCATGAAAAGCCAGTACACACATGTTTTGTTAAATCAAGTTCTTAGCCTAGGAAGACATTCTGGACATCTTTCATTCTCCACTGTAGCGCTCATTCATCTCAAAAGTGCCCCCAAAGTTCAGCTTTCTGCCAGGTAGTGATGATACTGAGCTCCTACCTCCGTATTTTGTATATGGGCCAAAAAGTCTTTTGAATGAAATAAATGAACTATTATGTGATAGATTAATTAAGCAAACAAATGAATCAAGGCAATGCAGCTGGTAACCATCACGCTTGAGAAATCCTACATGTGTTAACTATTCTCTTCCCAAATACCGAACCACTGTCTTCATAATCGGCGTTCCATAGGACGCAGGTGGCAAACACAAGGCCCAAGGGCCGAATCCAGCCCTCCACCTTCTTTCATCTGGCCCAGCACCTTGTTTCTACCTGTCAGCAGTGCAGAGCTCCTTGCCCCTAGTTAAGGAGTAGTTACATTTAAAGGGCCTAAAATTACATTTGGCCCTTTGAAGGCAACTGTGAGGCTGATGTGGCCCCCGGTGAAAATGAGTTTGACAACCCTGCTGTAGGAGAAAGAACAAAAGAGAATTGTTACCCTCAATTAGGATCCCACTCAAATCAATAAAATCACATACTTCTTTAATAAAACCTTTCTAAAAGTGATGCAAATATCAGAAAGTTCAGGAAGAGTAGGAGGAAGACACTTCATATATAGGGCCCTTAGGTACTTCTCCCTGCTCCTGCCACACAAGCAACCTCTTGAGCCCGCATGCTGCTATCGCTTTCAGGTGAACTAATCACCATATACTTGGTGAACCACTAAAAAAAAGCACGGACATCCTAAATATTTGGAGGATAATGCTTGAGCCTCTACCGCTTCAAGCTCGTATTTGTTGCTTCTTGCTCTATTCGCTGTTTGATGGTCATCAACATAGATAATATATATTGACTACTTACTTGTCATGCACTGTGTGGAGTGCTTTACAAACACTTTCTCAATAATGACAACAGCCCTATCAGGTAGGCAATGATACTTTCTCCCATTTATAGATGAGGAAATAGAAGCTTAGCAAGATCCAGTAATGTGCTCAAGGTCACACAAGTGTTAAGTGTTGGAGTCAATACTCAAGCCCACACCTTCCTGATCTCCAAACTGGCAACCGCAGTATTATACCACATCTGCCCCAGGCAATCCATGTTTTTGGTTTTTTTAATCCTCACCCAAGGATTTTTTAAAATTGATTTGAGAGAAAGAGAGAGGAGGGAAACATCCCTCAATTGCCTCCCATATGCACCCTGACCAGGGATTGCACCCACAACCCAGGTATGTGCCCTGACCAAGAATCAAACCCACAACCTTTTGGTGTAGGGGATGATGCTCCAACCAACTGAGCCACCTGGCCAGAGAGGCAATCTTTTATCTTTTGTTCCCATCTCCAGTTCTCAGCTCTTCACATGTTCGTGTTGGTTAAAGCTTTGGCTTCAGTGGTTTGAACTTTAGAACTCTTGCTCTGTTAGCACCCAGCCTCTGGCATTGTAACCATACTGCCTGGTCAAACCCAGGCCTGACACCCTAAGTTATCTGGTGGGCACTACTTGCAGACCTCCCCTGGTCTTCAGGCAAGGTGGAGGCCAGATATACCAGGTCCAGGATATGCCCTCTAACAAGAAGTTCTAAAATTTCACATGCTAGAACTGATGGGTTGAATAACATAGAAATTGCTTCTTTCTCTTTATTTGCAAAGATAGAGCTGGACTTGAAGAAATACATGGAAAGCAAAAAAACTGACTTCATATTTAGTTAGCCTCAAAATACACATGATCTGAGCGCTCCCTATTTAACTCACCTCCCTGCTTTTGCTGCAAATGTTTGCTGATGCTACAGCTTACAAAGTACAAATCTGTAGGGGCCTCTGAGCCCCTTTGGTACACTCTTTCCCATGATTAGGTAAATGTCAGTGGAAAATCACCATGTATTTAGTGTTTTAATAAAAACACAAAATTGTTTATTTTGTGGCTTCAGGTTCCAAAAGGGAAAGAAACAGCCACATTAAACTTCGCCCCTAAAACTCCAGCAACTTCCTCCGGGATACTTATAAATGTTATTCTCCTGCCACCCGAGCTATGTTTTCACTAGAACATCATCCACTGCTAATTCTAGTCGATAATCACAGGACTCACCAGGGTCATTTTCAGGCTTGAGGAAAGAAATAGAATCCAGATTGTGTGTCACCAGAAACATAACTTTAATTCCTAACTTCCAGCTCCTTGATGACAAGGTCACCAAATGCCAAACTTAGATCACGGAACAGTAATTCTACCAAGAACACACAAGCATGAAATCTATCTCAACTTCTATTTTCCTGCCTAGCCCTCAAAAGGCCTAATCAACACCTCCAACCTCCGTGTCAAGCACTGGCTTTGTGCACTGCCCTGTCTGGGATATTGACAAGAATCAAGGGGTGACTAACCCAGCTGTACATGACTTCACAGTGCCCATCAGATCCAGGTGTCACTGCAGGTGCTAGTGACACAGCTGTCCACTTGTGTTTGTTGTAAGTTGTCACATGGATAGGAGGATTTTCTTGGGCCAGGAAGGTTCCTCTCTCAACTCCTCCTCACCTGTTTTCTAATGCTTATGTGTTTTTAAAAGAAGCATGGACAAAATTATAGATACCTTAAAATGTAAATATACCCTATATTTGAAACAACACAATGACATACATTAATTCTCATACAGACCTATGATGAGCATCTTCAGAGAATTCCTTTTTTAAGAAGGAAGAGAGAACTCAGTGGCTTTACATACTAGAGACCTGGTGTGAAAAGAAAGGTATCTCACAGAAGATAAGAGAGGAAGGGATAAAAAGCACTCTCCTTCCTCATTTCTCTGACAAACCTGTTTACATGCAGATAGAAATGCATTCGGTACATGGGTTAAGAACATTATAAGGTTTCTACATATATAATAAGTAAATTGGGTTTCTCCCAACCATGAGACTGAATATTACTGTTTAATTTATCACTTAGTTATTGAATTATCATCATTCACGGTGCATCCTGTTAAGTTCCAGGATCTGTTTCATGGAGTTGTGTGTATGTGTTTGTTTAATTTTTACCAAAACTTGTGTTTTCTTTACTATAAAAGTTTCCCTGACTTTTGAACAAAAGATTTAAATGGAAGACCTAACCTTTCCGATGGATAAAGGCATATACTTGATTTCTCCCACTTTTTGTTATCCTTGGCATGACCAGGAGCAGGGGCATGGCGCAGGCTCATTCAGCGGTAAATAACTTGTCCATGTAATGGCTAAAGACAGAACCACACAGATATGAGATTAGCAGCAGAAATACATTTCATTTTGCACATGTGCTAGAGCAAAGAATGCTGAATACTAGCAAATCAAAAGAAAAACACTCACTGTAGCTGCAAACGTTCACTAGCTTCAAGTGTTAAGGACATATAACTTCCTCCCTATATTATCCAGAGTAAAAGAGAAGGATAGTAATGCAAGGAACTGGAATATTCCTGTGGAAGGAAAGAAATAGGGTCAGAACTAGGAAATTGGCTCATGGAAGAAATCCCACTGAAGGAGCAGGGACAGAGGGGGTAAGAAGTCCTTCAATCTCTGCTTACCCTTCCTCACACCTGTGAGAGAGATAGGACCTGAGCGGAGAATGGCGGCAGAGCTCATTCTTGGGGTGAGGGCTGAATCTTCTCCCTTCTTTTGCAGGAGGTTTCAGTCAGCGAGAATGGTAATGGGTCTGTCTTCTGTGTGCCAACTAAATACAGCCTGGCGAGATCCCTGTTAACCCTACTGGGCTCACACTCTACTCTCTTCCCTCCTTATGGGGCTTCCCAAGGCAGAGCTGTCCTTTTCTCTGTCTACAAGGCCCCTCCAAATGTCAATCATCAGTAGGCGTTAAAGCTTGATTTGGCTTTAACAGTAAAAGGTTAAGGCATGCATTATCAAATATAAGGATTTTCTATGTGATTGGTGAGACCTTTTACACCTATCCTAGGTCCAGGGTTATTGTGCAGAAATGAGTGGGCAGAGCAGCAGAGGTAAAACAAAAATGTGTCCATCTTTGTGCTCAATGCCTTACACATCCTACCCTCTCAGTGCTCCAGTGAGCCTGGATATGACACCTGAAGCTGAGTGGAAAAGGTGGGTAAAGACTGCAACAGTATCATCCCTCCTCCTGATCAGATTCAAGGCCAGTTTCTGCAGCTCTGTTGTATACCTGTCACAGATGCCCAAGTGGGTAGTTAGCAGCAGCTGCTTACTATACTCTCCTGTTCCCCATAGGGCACTTCACAACTTTTCACCTCTGAGCTCATGTATTATGTGTAGTCTGTGCCATTCTGCTTAGTGTTTCTTAACTATATCTTGTCTGTATTGCTCCTTGTGAGATGTCTGAAAAAGCTAACTGACCACACTAGGAGGCTGACATTTGAGAGACCAGAATTCTCCAGGTGACACAGATGCTATTAAAAGCAGAAACTACCTGGCCCCCAAAATATGGGCTGGGAGGATGCTGGGTGCAACATGAGTATAAATCAGAGGACCTAGGAAATGAAGAAATAAAGTCTTCAAAAAAAATAAAGAAAATAAATCAGAGGTCCTAGGAAATGAAGGAATAAAGTCTTCATAAAGAAATAAAGTCTGTTCTAAAGTTTTGAGTACAAAGTTTTTAGCTGCCCCTTTTTCAACCATAGAACCTCAATCTAACTTTCCCCTTTCCTCCCTTTTCCCCTTTGCTTCTCTTCCTTCCCTCACTCTCCTCCTGCCCCTCCATCCTTCTATTTTCTCGAGGTATCCTTTTCTTCTTGCATATACCCCAATCTGTTTTTATTTTCTTTAAAGTACTTGTTTTAATTTTTTTGTTCCACATGACCACTGAATTATAATATTGGTGTGTATCCCAGTTACTTTAACTGGCTGGTGGACAGAGAGCATAACTTCATACCATCCCAGGGAAGATTTAAAAAAAAGGCAAATTCAGTTTCCCAACATTTCATCAAATAATTGGTCTATTGACCCAGTTGGGATTCTAGTTCTTAAAAGACAAAGAGAAGGATGTGGATTAACAGACTTACAGAAGTCTGTTAAAAATTAAATGACCAAGGATGCATAGAAAATATAATTGTATTCCACTTTTAAAGTGGGTGGAATAGGATTTACAATTCTTTAAAAATATTTTAAAGGACAATAGACATTATATATGCATTTATGCTCTATTGTACTACTAGGAAAAAATGAGTACGAATCAAATGCTAGTGTTTTATATGTAGAAAAAAAAGAAAAACTGAGTGCATTTCTAGAATGAGTTTGAATCCACTGATATTGCCTGTTCCCAGCCTTCAGTTCTGTGCTGTTTATATTAATAATTGCAGGAGGTAACCCACATAAAGAAGGCAAATTATTTAAAATGAAGCTAGCACGGTGTCCTCAAAGGTGCATATCATTAAAATGGACTTAAAAGTTTTGTGAATCTTTTTTAGAAGCAAACATTTCTTGATCAGTTCTTCTCAGGGACAGAATTACCAGGAGACAATGGAAGGGGTGAGCGCCGCCCTGGCTGGTGGGCACTCCCTTTGCCCACGTTGGTCCATTCGGACCACCACCAGCCCTTCCTTTGACAAGTCTGTCTTCTAGGGGGTGGGTACGCCTTTTAACTTGTTTCTTCCCCACAACCTGCATTTGGCCATAACTAATTCAGCCGCTGCTTGATGCTGAGCACAGCAAGAAATCCACATCAGCACCCCCTGCACCAACTGCCTTCTACTTTTACAAAACCAAATGCCAAACTGGTTTCACAATGGAGATGTTGAACACAAAAGTTGGCTCCATCATAATGTCCACCCGGTGGTTATGTGAGTGGTTGTTTATAACTTGTGTTCAGCTTTCTAGCCAAGCACTAGTGCCGCCTAAAATTGCTACTGTGAGAAAACCAAAATGCTATTTTGTAAGCCCGGACTGTTCATCTGAGTTTTGGAAAACTGCTCTTCTTTCTGCAGAGCTTGCTACAGGAAGATAAACAGCTCGACCCAGACGATGGGCAGCTGGGGGACAGTGACTCTTTATTCAGTTACATATTACTGTGGGGACGGCAGATATGTGTGTTTTAAACATGGCTGCCTTCTCGTGGGGAACCGTATGTTAAATATCAGCAGTCTTCACAGATCCCTGAGTTGGCCTTCTGTGGATTTGTTACTGAGAGATTGATCAGTCCTTCTTTTTCCCATGATCACATCAGAAGTGTAATTTGGATATTATCTATTGTTCTTATGTTTTAATGATAATTTAGACAACCAGTTTGGCTTAAAATAATCAGTAATTCATGCCTGATAGTTGGTGATCAGTGTCCCTGTTTCCCCCCATAATTATTTGTCAGACAGCATCTCGACTTCTTGAGAAGCTGCATATGGTGAGGAATTGAATGCCTGAAGATATGCTAGATCTGTGTCTCAGGACAGAACACAATTTTAAATAATTTATTGGACCTGCCTAGAATTATTATATTTCAAATGAACAAATTAATCATAAAATCTTTGCAGGATGTTAGTAATAATCTAATTTTCCCACTTAGCCTGCATTTTGAATCAAATATATACTTTATTCAGTGATAATAAATTTGTGTCCTAATAACATGAAATGATGTCAGGGATTGGCTGTCACCTTTGAAACCATCAGGAAATAGGTCCAGTGGCCTCATAGGGAAACTCAGTAATTCCTAGCAATGCAATCATATGGAAATAGTAACATGTCTGTCACTGCCACTGAGCTCCCCCGGGGCTACAGGGATGAGGGGTAGAGGGCAGTGCTAGGGAAAGAAAAACCAAAGCTGTTTTGTGGAGACCTAAGGATCAGAGCCTGTATGTCCTTGCAGGCAAGTAGCAAAGGGGTTTTGTAAAATAGGGCTTCATGGTGTGAAAATCATTCCTTAATAGGGGAGAGGATCGGAAGTAGTCAGGAGATGTTCTGCCACCTTAACTAGAATGGAGTGGATCCCAAAGTCAGGCAAGGAGGGAGTGACTGAGTGTGAAGCAGGACAGAGCCTGGGAATAAAACTGTGAAAACTACCTGGAATCTAAGTAAGTACAATCTTACAGGTGACCTCTAACCCCTTCCGTAAGAGTGTGAGAAGATTTAGGTGCTTATGGCTGGTGAGGGGAGTAAACTCAGTCACAAAGCCACTGTAATTTCTTGTGTCACGATGGTGTTGTCCTTGCAGCCTGATGCTTGGGAATCCCACCTGCTTGCTGAGATTCCTACATGTTTATAATATAGTGTTTACATGAAAGTTTATACACTATCTCCTGGGTAGTTGCAATTAAATGTATTAACTGGAAATGTCCTTAGAGGGAGAAATGCTTAAAAACATGTACTTTGGCCTTGAAAACAATTTTAAAGCATCTTCATAGGGTGATAATAGAAGCACAGTTCTCTCCTTTCTAGAAGCAGCACATCCCCAGCAAGGATGGCTACCAGAAAAACTGTGTTTAAAATAAAGGCTGTTTTTCCTCTGCTTGCTTGCTTTCTTTCTTTCTTTCTTTCTTTCTTTCTTTCTTTCTTCCTTTCTTTCTTTCTTTCTTTCTTACTTTTCTTTTTTCAATCCTCACCTGAAGATATGCTTATTTATTTTATTTTATATTGTTTTGTTTCAAATTTTTAAAATTATATGTTATTGATTATGCTATTACAGTTGTCTCAATATTTCTCCCTTTGCCCCCCTCTCCACCCAACACCCCCTAAGTTCATGTCCATGGGTCATGCATATAAGTTCTTTGGCTACTCCATTTCCTACACTGTACTTTACATCCCCATGGCTATTGGCTACTCCATTTCCTACACTGTACTTTACATCCCCATGGCTATTGGCTACTCCATTTCCTACACTGTACTTTACATCCCCATGGCTATTCTGTAACTGCCTGTTTGTACTTTTAATTCCCTCATTTCTTCACCAATTCCCCCACATCCCCCTCCCATCTGGCAACCATCAAAACCCTCTCTGTATCCATGATTCTGTCTCTGTTCTGGTTTGGTTAGTTTGTTTTTAGATTCAATTGTTGATAGATACACCTCCCTTTTTAAAATATGACCCATGTTCTCAATGTTAAAGATCAAATTCCTGAAAACATTCCTGAGCAAATGTTTGGCCAACTGTTTGGCATATTATCATTGGGAAGTGAAATTTGCACATCTTTTAAAGTGTTAGTGAATCCAGTCTTTCCTGCCAATTTAAGAATATTTTATGATAACCTAAAAATTCCCTGAGTAGTCTATGTGCCCCAAATGGGGTACTCACTTCAAAGATGGCCTTCTCACTACCTTTGTATTTCAGTTAAGACAATGCATTGGATGAAACTGGCCGAGAAACATCATTTTCCAATAGATGCTGCCATCTACTCCATTAATGTACGATGGCTTGGGAAGGAGATTCTGCTAAATGAATACTGACTTGACTTAATCAATTCCATAATCTGTAAAATGGGATTACTAGAAATGACAGAGAGGTCTAGTCGTATCATATTCTGTTCTGACATCACAAAATTTAATGAGCTACTGACTGGACCAATTCCAGAATATGTATGTTCTGGATGTAAACTGAACATTGTGGGAGCCACATTAACTCGAACACTCAGTATAAGCAACGTGTAACCATTGTGCAAGGGGGTCTATCAGAAGACATGCATTAAATTGTCTAATGGAATTCGTTCCCTCCTCCTACAACTAGAGACCTTTAAAACAGACTGAAAGGGTGGGATTATGTTGGGAAATTCTTCCTGGCTCTGTAACTGCTGTAGCCGGCATACAATTGATAACTCAGCTGTGAACATTTGAATTTATAAAGCCCTCACTGACACAGTTCATCATAATTAAGACCTTTCATATTACATCGCTAATAAATTATGCAATGTTTTTACATTTTTCTGACCAAATTTCCACAGCTTTTAGAATACAAATAATGTTCTTGGATGGGCTGCTTAGGCCTTTTTCAAAAGTGAGATTTGCAAGTAAAAAAATACCTCTGTATATGAAATTATTTATTTAACCCATTCAGTCAAATGTCTAAAATATAGTTAAGATATACCGAGTAACCCCCCTCTATAGAAAGTACTGTCATAGACACTGAAGGAAATTTCAAAACAGAGAAGCAGCAGTCTTTACCTTGGAAAAATGTATAATCTGTTTAGGGAAACCAGCCTAACAGATAAGAAAAGCATTTAATACTTGGCAGTATAAAACGAAGAAGCAATTGACATGGGGGAGAGTGAGCCCATATGTGATAAAGAGATATAAAATAAAGGCAATTAAAAGACAGGTGAAATTAATCAGATAAGCCTTCATGGAAGAAGTGAATTTTGAATAGGATTTTGATAAGAGATTACCGGAGAGAAATTTTAAATGAGATACATAGCCTTCACAACTAGAAACACTAAATGAAAAACTTTGAGGAGAGAACAAGGAGATTTTCTTGGTCTGAATAAATACCACACTTAGAAACATAGTGACATCCTTTTGCTTGGTATATTTTGGTTGGTTAATCAAAAAAGAACATTAAAGAAGGGAATCAAAAAATATGGAACGTACACACCTCAAACATGTCAACATAAAGCCTCTAGCTGTATACTCACTTTTTTTTTTTAACACAGCAACAGTGTGTTTTCTTGGAGCTCAATTCTGTTGATTCTTCTTTCTAATGACTCTTGCATTAACCACACTCACGTGTCCACGTTGCTCTCAGTTTGCAGATTCAGTCTCTTAGAAGCGAGATCAGAACTCCGAGAGGCTGGCTAACATGAGTACAGCCTCCTGCTGGGGTGCTCATTCCCCCTGAAATTGTTTGTAATTATCCCATCTACTCAAAAATTGAAAGCTGATTTTTCTGAGCATACCTTCAAAAAAAACCTTTCCAAAACATCAATGTAATTTCCTTAATAACAACAGTTCTCTGTATTTTCATATTCATATTTAATTAGCTAATTTATTTTTATTCAATTATATCAATTTTATAATAAGAACAAGTATATTAGTGGGTTTAGGGACATATATGAGTGACTACTGGAAAGCAGTCAACTCATTTTATGGGAGTGGAAGTAATGGACTAACTAATGATAACCTGCTAAATGAGAGAATGCAGAGGGTACTCATTATGTAGAGTTTTTTTTTTTATTTTTTTAAAGATTTTATTTATTTATTTTTAGAGAGAGGTGAAGGGAGAGAAACATCAATGTGTGGTTGCGTCTTGCATGCCCCCTACTAAGGACCGGTCCCACAACCCAGGCATGTGCCCTGACTGGGAATCGAACCAGCGACCCTTTGGTTCTCAGGCCTGCACTCAGTCCACTGAGCTACACCAGCCAGGGCTCATTATGTAGAGTTTAGAGATGAATGATATGTTAAGTCAGTTAAGTAAAGATCAGTTAGTAGAGAGACATCCTATTGTAATAACTATTGTAATACAAATTCTGAAGGCAGGTTCAGAGATGAACCTAGGTCTAGGAGTCAATCCAAAGTTACTCTAGAACTTGCAGTCCAAAAAGCTAGAGGTCATCATACATTACCTAGAACAGCAATCCCTAGTAATGATAAATAAAATGCTAAAGAAAGTTAAAACAACTACAGCCAAAAGACAAGTTAAACATCTCTGTGGCCCAGAGACATAACAGAAATGCTAAATTGTGAATTAAGCTAAGCTAAAGCGACCAGCCTGCTGGGCTCAGGGCCAGACGTTCTTTCAGTAGAGTTTACACATTGAGCATCTGGTTCAACATTACTGCAACGGAGAACTTAGACTGTGTCTACAAGGCAAACAACACAACGGATTATGGTGGATTTACAAGCTCCAGAGTATATAATTTCAGAGCAAATCCATAGCTTCCACCAAACACTTAAGTAATCAAAGAAGTCGTATCCTATTCATAGATTTAGCTCATTACTGAAAACAGCCAAGAGGTGCAATTTCTATTTTTGAGCAAGAGCTCGTCCACAAGTCACCCTGACTAAGGGCCTGATTCTATGGGGTCATCCTTCCCCAAATCCATCTCTGGAGGGACTCCTATGGGAGAGTTCCTAAAACCAATCCAATCCATGCCCCAGACTCAGGGGTACACTAATCACACCTGTGGCCTGGAGGATACTCCAATAAAAGCCATTGGGAAGGTGATTCTTCTCAAATAGGGGTGATCTGGGGGCTTTCTGGAAGGTTTCAAAGTGGTCCATCCAAGAGGGTGTCGTGGAGTTTATTGTAAATGGATATGTTAGTGGAGGAAAGACAAAACAATAGTTGTGATACACTTAAAAGATAAAATGGACAATTGTATGCAAATGAAAAGTAATATGATATAATATAAAATTGGGGAGGATGAGTTGTGAACCTCAACATTTTCTAATAAACTTGTAGCCACCGTGAACGAAACTTCTGACAGGTAACTAATGAATCAGCAGGGAACCTACCGGCTCGTGCCTCTTATGCATGGTTGTAAATGATCTCTGTCCTACCTGGCCCCTCTCGGCTCAGTCATTCACTGAAGGGGTGTTGAGTGTTTGCTCTGAGCCACAGACTGTGCTTGGGTTTTGAGGAGGCAAAGGTGAATTAGACCCTGTAAATGTCCTGAGAATATTTTGTATTTCATTTCTCTTTGGTAACAAAATAGTTGATGAAATAAAGAGGAGTTAGCAAATCACTGCTACTTGGTTTAAGTAAAACACTGAAGAGACACAGGGAGAGTATTATCATATAAACTCTCTTAGAAATAAACAGTTACAGGATGAATCAGGCCTCTTAAGAGGGGATCACTGAGGCATTTTTGTGCTAATGGAGATTTCTTCAAAAGCACAAACCAAGTCAACAAGCATTTACATAGCTGTTAGGAGACTCCTTCAAGTGCTGCTTAAGTGCCCAGGTATAACACAGACATGGCAAAGCCACGGTTTCTGCCTTCGGAGAGCCACAGTCTGCTGGATGGAACGAGAGAAAAGCATGAGTTCAGGACAGCTCTCTGACTGTACTTAACTCTTCCTGTTAATATGGTAGCAGTACTTGGTGAAGACAGGTGACATTCGCATGGTTCTAGATTGTATGTACATAGTTCATTGTTTTACTGTATTTTTCCATTACCATTTCTTCCCCTTATACCCTCTTCCACTTCCACCCACCCTGGCAACCACCAAACACACTGTCGTCAATGTCCATGAGTGAATCCTTTTCTTTTTTTGCTCCATCCCCCCTCACCCCCCTCCAAGAGGTATCATGGTTATAAGTTTTCTCTCTCAAAATGATCCCAGGACCTTCCTCTGTGCCTGTTCTGAGGAGGACAGAATTGTCTCAGCTCCATGGACTCCTCCGCTCTAAATGGTCTTGGCTGATGCCCTACTTCCAAAGACATGGAGTATCACGGTTTCCTAAGGACAAAGAGTCGAGGTCCCAGTCTCTTCCTGTATGCCTCAGAGAAGAGTTGCGGGCAAAGGCTTCTAGCAGAGTTTCTGATTCATCCTGATGACTCATGAGCTCAGATGGCACGGGAGGATGTCAGATAACAGTGCCTCCCGTGCAGAGGTGAATGGGCATCAGGGCTATAATTGGTCTCTGGTTCCTCCTACCCCCTGGCTACCAGTTGATTTTTAAAACCTCCAGCACTGATGCTTCTCAAGGGGCATAATCTTCCTCTTGAGATCAAGCTTTCATTATTTTCACATCTGGCACTGGCAGAGGCTCGGAACTCACAACACTCTAATAATAATTTGAGTGCTTCCCTTGTGTCAGAAAATGAGCCAAATGCTTTCTTTACTTGCTTTGCCTCACAAGAACCCTATGAGTTAAATACTATAGTTATAGCCACCTTATGAGATCATGAAAATTGAGGCACCCAGAGGTTAACCACTCCTCAGGTTTACGGATCCAGGGTTAAGTGCGGTACTCAAACTCTGCTGACTCCGGAGGAGTGACTCCTAACCACCAAGCTACACTGAACGAGCTCTAGCACACTGAGAAATTTCAGCACACGTTCGGTCCTTCATAACATTTTACCTTTCTTCTCAGAAGTATCTCTGTGTATCTCATGGCCCAAGTTCAATCTTCTACTCCCAAGAAGCACGTACACAGACGTATACGCACTCACACACATGAAGTATATTTCCACGGTCTCATTTGTAACAGGCTTAGGCATTTCTTATGCCCAATTTCATTTTTGGCTGGGCCTTTAAATGCTTTTGAAATGTTAAGACTTCAAGAAGCAGGATTTGTTTTCCCACAAATCAGAATAGGCAGCTAACTGCCAGCTTCCACAACACCACCACCACCACTACCACCCCACCACCCGTGACAGCAGTTGTGTCGAAAGAATAGCAAAGCCAAAACATTGTGTGCATGTTTAGAAGTGCATAAAAGATGCTTTGAAACAGATTTGAAGAAAAGGGGCAAATTCAAATTATTTGCTGCCTTTCTAGTGCCCATTTATTAAGTGTTCTCTGGTTTTGAGCTGGGAAGCTTGGTTCTTTTCTCACTTCACCTCTCCCTTACCCTGAAACATCTCTGTCATCTTCCCACTCTTCCATCTGTCGGAAGTTCTTATTTTCCTGTGAATGACGTCTCGGCAAGCTGACCTCTGCAGATTTCATCAGCCACACTTGCTTGCACACGCTGTGACTCGTTTTCACTAATTTGTGCCATGAGCAGTCAGCAGAGGCCGCAGAGAAGGTGTTGCCTGCAAAGGGCTAATCAGCTACCAGCTGTGCCGCAGGAGGTTGTCTGTGCAGAGACCCCATGGGCCTCCAAGCCTCGCTTGGGAGCTCCTCCCCCCTGGGAGCTCCTCCCCCTGAGTCTCCTCCCCCTCGGTTTGATCTTGAATAAGTGGTGTCACAGCAAACATCGCTAGCCCTGAGTCAGCCTCACACTGTCAAAAACACGCACAGGAGTGTACAGTTGTGTTCCCATTTATCTATTTCAAAATTAACATTTGATTACTGAAGTTTTTTTTTTTTTTAAGTAAAGAAATAAAAATATGTTTCCTCTAGTCCTGGCAGATCATTTGTTGTTTTTCTCACCCCTCCTGCTTCTCTCGGGTGTATTTGCGAACTGAGCGAAGGCTTATTTCTAGCTGAGATATTTCATGGCTTAGTTTCTCATCAAGATGATAAATCAGAGCGGGTGCCTGAATAATTACACTCGTGGAGCTGGACTGTAATTTTTTACTGCAGAATTCATGAAGCAGTGTTCCGACTCATTATATACAACAGTTTTCATAACTCATGCAAATATTGCATCCAACTTTTGGATAGATACAGGGGTATTTTTAGGAATTTTCATCAATACTTAATAATGCAATTTGCAGCACAAACAGAACACTGCAATAAAGAATTCAAGAGCGAGTGAGTGCCGTTAAGTCAAGGAAGGGGCTCCATAGACCTGGTTTCCATTTACAATACCTCGTCTCAAGGCACATGAATATACATTTTGACATAGTCACAGTAGACATTATGCTGTTCCTTTCTGCTATAAAGGCAACAAATGTGGTCTTTGCTCTGGGAACTGGGAGTACTGAATTCCATTTTAATTTTTATAACCAAATTGCTATGTGAATTTGTAAAAATTAATTTCTTTTTAACAGAGGAAAGTACCACCTGGCCTCTAATTTCTCTGAAGTTCTTTTTTATAGCCCGCTACGACTTTGTCAGAGAAATGTATCTGTGTTCCTCTGCCTCTCAACTCAAAGCATACAGATCTAGAGGTTCCTGCTTGCTTTTTATACTTGCCCACTCTCCCAAAGGAAAAGATTTATGTATGTTAGAACTACAGCAACATTTGGGGGGGGGAGGCAGAAAAAGAGAGAGAGAGAACTATACAATTAAGGTGGAAGGTAGGGAACATCCTGAACCCCAAAGCAAAGGACATGTGACACAACAAGGCATACAGTTTAGCCCTCTGCTTCCTAGGAGCTAAGATAAGAAATAGGATGAGCTAGGTAACACTTACTATATCAGCAAGGGCTTTGGACAGGGACTGAATAATAATTTGAGAATAGGATCTAGTCTACAAGCTCAAATTCAGACTAGGGTCTACTACTAACTAGTTGTGTAGCATTGGGAAAGTCATTTAATTTCTCTGGGCTTCAATTTTCTTGTCTGTAAAGCAGAATTGATAACATATACCTCGCAGGGTTGATAAGAAATAAATAGATATGTTACATATGTAAAGCCTATAGTACAATGCCTGGCATAGAGTGATATAATGTATCAAATAAGTTCTGATGCCATTATGTTCACTTGGCTCAGCATCTGGTGGAGGAGATAAAATATCTGCACAGATAACCATAATTTGTGTATCTGAAAAGAGGTAAAGATAGGAGGCAACAGGAAAAGCTTCCAGCAGGGAATAGGGGCTTGGGGGAAATCAGTTATTACTCCATGGGAAAGGTTTGAAGAGTAGAATTAAGAGAAAGCTAAGCAACAAGAAACATTATTATATATCATGTTTTTCTGCATCCTTCAGGAAGCATTGGCCAATAGAGATTAAACATAGAACTATTTTATTAAGGGAAATACCTATGAGTGGAAATGAAGAGACAGAGGCGAGGCTGGGTGAAATGTCAGACCTTGACCCAAGACTGGACCCAAGGAAGGAGGGAGGGAGGAAGGTCCTAGGCCTTTGTGCAGTCTAATGGAAGCTCAGCGGGGCGTCAGGCAGTCCTGCAGCCAAAGTTGGCTGTGAGAGGAGCCTGTGTCTCCCAGGCTGGGAGCTGCCATGGAAGCCCCGCCTCCTCAGTCATTGCCTGGCAGTAGCGGGTAGTAGGCGGTGCTCCCCACTGGGCAGCACGGCCTGGGGCTGGGTTTCAGGGGCAGTGGCTGAGGACCTTGGTCACTTACACTCCCAGTAGTTGGAGGTCTATCAACTGTGTTCTTATGGCCACTCATCAGCAATGGCGCAGAGGCTAGAAATCCTAGGTGGTTTTATCTAGAGTTAAACAGGGTACAGGGCAGCCGGGCTGGTTATGGAAGCAGGAGCAGACCCCAGTAAGTCTGCAGATCCGCCTATCAATCGCTCTGTGGCACTGGGCAAGAAATTTAATGTCCTGAAACCCGTTTCCTCATCTGTAATCTGACAGAGTGACAGTAACCCTCGCAGGGTTGTTGTGAGGAGTCAGGTAATTTGTTATAAAAGTGCTTAAAACAGTGCCTGTCTTAAGTTCTACTTAGAACAGTAGTGAGCAGTCACTATGTGTCATTATTATTATTTAAACTTTTGTATTACTGTTTTAAAGATTGTTATTATTCTGCGGTTGTACTAGGGGACTCTGAAAACAATGCAGAAAAGAAGGTTAGGAAGGGAAAACTCTTTCAGGTACCATTTTCTGATCAAGTTTATTGAATATACCATGTTAAAAAACTGGAAGTGCTAGGAAATGTTAAAAACGCACAAACAGTAAATAAATATGTATCAATGAAATTTATCCTATTGATTGTATAGGTGTACTTTTTTTACATTGATTTTTTAAGACATGCCTGAGTCTGCTACTTACTATTTATATCTTCCTTTGTTTCGAAAGGATTTAAGGAAGCTTATACAAGATATATAAAATGCTCACTGGTATGAATTAAACTTAGACGTAAAGGAGAAAAGGCGGAAGCATAATGGGGACCAGGGATGAAGATAAAGATCTAGATGCTTCCCACGAGTGCGCTCAACATCCGGCTCCAGACTTCTTAGGTAGAACCTAATTAGTGCCAAAGTCTCTCCAATAAAAATCTACCTTCTGCTTAGGAGAAACACACCATTATTTGGTGCAAAACCCATCAGGTAAAAATTGACTGTTTCCTTAGAATAAACACCAGGATTATTTGATACAAAAGTGAGAAGCAGTTTCTTTTACAAGTCCAGCTAAGGTAGCTGTGGTGAGGTCTTTCAGCATCATCCTACCACAGACGCAGTGACCTCCATGCAACTATTTGTTTATGTTCTTAGAGGCTAGTTACTTAACATCTCTGCCTCCAATTTCTTATCTGTAAAATGAGAGTAATGTTAGTGCCTCCTTCGTAGAATTGTTGTGAGGATGAGAGCAGTCAATGTACATAAAGTGTCTAGAAAAATACCTGGCACACTTGAAACACTTCATAAAAGTTTGCTCTTGCTATTGCTATTATTAGGAACCTCGAGGAGGCTGTGACATTTCACCAAAGCAAAACGCATTGCTCTTTTGTGAATGTGCACTTCTTCCATGTTCTACCCTTCCCGTCCTGCTTGCGGGAAGGAATAGGACCTCTGGAGAAAAAAGAAGACGTCACCAAAATTATTTGACCCAGTTACTCCGTTTCTAAGAATCTACCTGCCCCACCCCCCACCCAATCTAAAATATAGGAAAATGTACTCAGAGGTTAACTATTCAGTTTGGGATAAAAGGATAAAACTGGAAACAAACCAACACCCCACATAAAGTAATGATTAAATAACTTATGCTATGCTCACTGACGGCACAGCCATATTATCATTGTGAAACAAACAGAAACATTGAAATTGAAAGAGTCTTAATCTCTACGCAGCTGGGAACCTAGGAGTCACCCTTTAGTTCTTCACTTTCCTTTCTCTCTGTAGCTGACTCATTAGAGAGTATTATTGGTTCTGCCTCCAAGAGTTATTCCAAATATATCCACTTCCCTTTTCTCTTCTGCTACTATGATCTCCAAATGGACTCTTCCAACTGCTCCTCCTTTCTGGCCTCTTACAGCAGCCAGAGTGAGTTTCAATAAACATAATTCATATCATATCACTCCCTCCTTAAAGCTCTTCAAATATTTTCCCAAAAGCTCTGTAAGATGATCCTTATATACTCTTATCTATCAGCTGTTTCCATAACAATGGAACCATAAAACTCAATGGCTTAAAACAGCGAACATTACTTAATCTTACTCAAGCATCCCCAGATCAGCTGGAGGTTGACTGACCCAGGTGGGGCTCAGCTGGCCTTGACTCTGAGCTGCATGTTGGATCCGTGTCTGCCACACGTGTCTCTCACCCTTCTCTTACCAGTGGGCTACTCAGGACATGTTCTTTCAACACAGTGACAGCAGTGTCATCGAGCCAGCCCAACTGTGCAAGCAGATTTTAAGCCTCATTTTGCATCATGTATGTGAATGTCGCCTTGACCAGAGGAATGATATGTGAAGGCAAAGTTACGGTGAAGCAAAATACAATCAGCCACAATGAAGGAAAGCAAGTCATGCGCCGAGCCCAACAACAGTGAAACAGGCCAGCGAGGTTACCCACAGCAGGGAGTGGCAGGGAGGAAGTGAGTAATTGCCTAAGAGTAATCTACCACGTATACCTTTCTAGCCTTACCTTAGTTATTCACCTGAAAAGCCTCATTGGTTTCTTTTTTCCCCCCTATTTCTTCAAACAAGACAAGCTCTTTCCTGCTTCAAGACATTTTCAAATGTAATTCCCTCAAGCACTAAGTCTTCACAGGGCTATTCTTTCTAATTTTAGCTTAAATATCTATTCCTCAGAAAGGGCTTTCTTGGTAACGTAAGTAGGAGGTAACCTGTGATTCTCTCAAGTATCCTTCTTCCTTCATAGCATTTATATCAGTTTATCTCTTTTTTACCAGCTTTGAAATCTGTCTTTCCTACTAGACTGACTTTTCCTCCATTTCCTGCATTTTCTGAGATGTTAGCTTTCCTTTGTAATCAATAACCAAGAGGTGGGGAATGGGAACAGGATTCAGGAGCAGAGAGTCCGACCCAAAGGTGTCACGGGCGTGCAGCTTAAAGGTGCACACGTAGCCCAAGTCTGTTCATATTCCCCGTCCTCAGGAGGGCTGTTGGCTGTGGCGTGAGCTTTCTGTCCTGAATGAGGCCCTGGCCTCTTCAGTTTACCGCAGTCTGACAAACTAACCCCTTTCGCTCTGCTTCCTCTTATGAGTGTATTTCTTCTTAAGTTGTGAGATATTCCAAGTCCTCAACTAGACAGCAGCTCCTGCTTCTCCCCATAAATGCTCCCCACAAACAAGCTGTCAGTAACCCCACTCAGCCAACTGGCTCTACTCTGCCCTCTACCTGCTCTGCCCTCACAGACAAACTGGGTACTGGCAGAGCCACAGCCGCACAGCCGAGTCTGCTGTCTGCCACTGCAAGACTCTTCCTAATGATGGAAAACATTCTAGGTGTTTCGCTAGGTGGCCTAAAGTTCGTATCAAAGACTTTATCCTGCTCTAAATAAGTACAGTACTGACAATAATGAGTCAGCCAGTCTGCTCACTGGACATTGCATGGTGGTTGTTCAGAATCAATCCATCAGAAAATGGCTCCCATTACTTGTTAAAAGACAGTGGAAAGCAGAGTGGGGAGAGGGGACTCTGGGCTAACCAGAGTGCTTCGGTTTCCAGTTGGCTGAACTGTGTATAAACTCACACCGACTGGAATGACCTATCAACACTAAATTGAAGTGTACATTTCACAAAGAGGCCCAAGAAGAAATTTGGGGACAGAAACAGCTATTGATTTCTTTTCTTCTGTATAAGAGGAGTGAAACTAGCTATTGTATTGTTTCTACACACATGCATTTTTGCTGAATATTTCTTGTGGGAGTACCCACTGAAGTATGCAAGGGTCATTATAATAAAGACTGGGTGTTTTTTTAAAGAAAGAAAGACAACTTTGATAGCTGGCACATTTTTAGGAAATGTGGAATTTGGGGGCATCAGCTGTCCATATTCACACTTGCTCCCACTCCTGTTGCCCCAATATTCCTCTCCTCGCAGATGTCTTTACCTCCAACAACGCATTCTAAAAGCACTACCGTGTGTTTTCTGGGACCACACTTAATTTCCAATGCCTACCTCCTATCTCTATTTCTTTATCCAATTTTAAAAAGAATTTTTTACACTACTGTCACTAAAAATGTTTTATTGCTCATTCATTTAAGGTCCCCACCAAGCACTCTTTCACAATTGAAGTTCCTCATCTGAATTACAGGGCACAGGAAATGACTTGAGTGACGTTTTCCTCAGTTTTGCTGAGAATGATGCATAATTAGTACCATTCTAGTTTCACAAGAAATTAGTGTATTACAAACAAGGATGCCAGATTAATGGCCTCCACCCAAAGATGTCCACTTTCTAGTCTCTGGAACCTGTGACTGTACGTAGTAAAAGGGGCTCTGCAGGTACAAGTTAAAGTTCTTGAGTTAGGGAGATTATCCTACATACCATGGTTGAGCCAATGATCAAAACAGTCCCTATAAATAAAAAGGCAGCAGGAAGGTCAGAGTGAGAGACAGATGTGAAGCTACTATGCTGTTGGCTTTGGAGATGGTGGAAGGGAACATGAGGCAAGGAAGGCAGGCAGCCAGTTTGGTGGAAAGGACAAGGAGATGGATTCCACCCTAGGGCCTCCAAAAGGACCACAGCCCCACTGACCCCCTGGGTTTAGCCCAGGGAGGCCCATGTCGAAGTTCGGACTTCCAGAACTGTAAGGGAATACATTCGTGTTGTTTTAAGCCACTAATTTTGTGATAATTTGTTATAATAAAAACAAGAAACTAATACAGATGCTTTAAGCCATTAGAGCTTAATTCTGTCCAGGGAACCCAATTAAGAAAGGTGACCACCAGGGTAAGGAAAGGCTTAGAATGAAAATGAGGGACGTTTCGTGTTTCCATTGCTATTCCTATGGCCACTGAATATGTCTCTGGAGAGAAACTTCTTTCTGGCAGGTCTGTGTTTTAATTCTATTTGATCATTCCATGTGGTACATTGAGAAGACCACTTTTATGAATTGATTGTAATGAAGAAATCTTTAACTGATCTCCACAAATGACTTCACAAGTCCCTGAGAATTTTCAATAGAAAAAAATATCCTCCTCAAGGAAATGGAAAAACATACATAGGCAGGGAAGAATTCTGGTATTTCATAAGTATTCATAGTTGACCCAGAACACATATTATTTTAATGCCACCATATCCTAGGCTTCAAGCCCATTCTTTGATGTCCAAAACGTGAAGTGGAAATATTCTGCTATATCTACAAAGTGTTTTCTTGGACTCAGCTAAACATTCAGACCCACAGGATTGCTGTGGAGGATATGCAACATCATGCTCACTTAGAAGGACCTGGATGGGAAACCTGGCATCCCAGCAGGGCCGCCCAGAAGTTTCTCATCTTCACAGAGTTCTGTGCAGCAGGGCCAGCTGCAGGGGACAAGATGCTACAGGGCAGGTGCTCCACAGCCTTATGCCACCAACAGCCAATATCTCTTGTTATGACAACACATAGGAATAATTTCCAGAGTCCCCACATGGGACATGTCAATGCCAAATTCAGCACATTCAGGGAAGCCCAAATTTTTGTGTCTTATCATTAATTTTATAGTTCATGCATGCACCTTCCAATCCAGGTGCAATTTATTAATCATGGGCCACATCTTACTGTAAACAACATTGGTTAGCAACATAGCTGACATGGTATCCTGAACTGAATAACCAAGCTTGCAAGTTAAAGGAAGGCCAAGTTTCCATGCAGAATGGAAAAGTTTTTAACTCTTGACCCATGGATCTGTTGGAAATGGTCCATTTCCGTGTGTAACACTGCATTATTATCATCATTACTGTTATTATTCATGGCTGCTATTTTTGAAGATGAACATTCCTGTAAAGCTTTTTGCTTTATATGCATTGGCTTGTTCAGTCACCACATGAGCCCTGGAAGGAAAGTATAGTTAATGTTATCTTGTCATAAGAATGCTGGTATTCAGAGAGTTTGAGAAAATTTCTTAATCAGCTTGCTATACCTGCATCCATCTTGTTGCCAAATCCAAGTTGTGTCCCTTGTCCCAGACGGACACCTGTGTCTGCATCCAGGAGAACTAGCACCTTTCCTGGTCTACTAGAGACCCATATGGCCACTTCATTAGCTGAGGAGGGCATTCGCTCTGCAGCAAATTTGCCGGTAAAACAAAGGATGAATTTGTGCATGCTTAGTTTCTCAAACTCAAATAGAGTGTCTTTAATGGTTAAAAAAATGAAAGAAAAAAAAGAAAGAAAGTTGCTGAGGACACATGAGCACTTCAGTGGTTTACAATGGTCTTTTCTCAGTTTCATTCAGCACTGGGTACAAGTATGCAACTAGAATGCAGGCAGATTCTGAAGAGTGCTGGCTTTGTGTCAAAAGAGGGTGGTGAATTAGTTGGGGAGAAGAGCTTTTAACTTCATGTGTAAAGGAAGGCTTCAATGTGGAGGTAGTGAGGGTCAACGGTATTCACTAATCACTTCCCTCACAACAGAGGCAGCCTTTAGTTCTTGCCGACATCAGTCCGGATACAAAATCCCTCCCTAGCATTTCAGCTTATCCCTTTCACAGCAGGATCACTACTGTTTCCCCTCACTTTTGAAATCCTTCAGTCTTTCCTAGCAGTTTGGTGGAGTTGAAAATGATTCATCTGTCTAAATCAACAAGTGGTAAATCTGTCTTAGTTATAATTTGATTTAAATTAGCTTACCTTGGGAAGCAGATCTCTACACGTACAAATTACCATAAACAGCAGCCTTCTCTGATGATTTACATAATTAAACGAGAGAATATTAAGACATTACTGTGAAGTGGCAACCTATGATGCCTTTTTTTAAGTGAAGAAAAGTGTAATCCTTTACCTCTTTTCTGGTGCCTTTTTATACCAGAGCAAACCTCATGAAGACTGCTGTGGAGGGTACAGAGGGGATAAATGGCGATGGAAGCAGACTTGACTTGGGGTGTGAACACAGAATACAATGTACAGATGATGTATTATAGAATTGGACACCTGAAATCAGTATGATTTTATTAATCAATGTAACACCAATAAATTCATTAAAAAAGAAAAAGAAATAAATAAAGGTGAAGTCTATAATACCTTGAACATTTCGCATCAGATTTTTCCTTGGAGCATTTAAAACAAAGGATGTGGAAAATAAAGGTAAATACAAACTCTGAGCCAACAGACAGAAAGTTGTCTGAATTTTGCTCTTTCCATTCTAACATTTTTAATACAGAGACATTCATATTACCCATACTTTTTATGTTTTGTAAGAAGAAATTGTAAGTTATCTCTGAGCCTCCCTTTACTTTCTTTTGTTCGTGTTTTGGGAAAATGCCTCTTGGATTTTTGAGCCCACCATGATTCTTCATTCAGAAAGCAAACAAAAAAAGACTTTTGTGGTCTTACAGATACATCTTCCTGAGAGGCCATACCCTAAATATATAGCTTCCCTTGACATTTTTAAAAACTTAAAAAGGATGAAATTCCCAAATACATAAAGGTAAAACATTCCAGTATATCTGATTTATAAAATTATATACCTAATAGGTATTTTGAAATCTAGGAAACTAAGAAAGACAAAGTGCTTCCATTAGTTGTACTTTGGAAAATATATTATACGACATTGTTCCACTAAGCACTGTGAGGGAGAAGAGCTGTTCTTCAAAGAGTACTCCTGGGATTTCAAAAACATTTCTGCTGTAGGGAGTGAGAGTTTTAAAATGTCATTGGGAAGGTGTGAAATTTAAGATGCAAAATCTTCATTGGCTTTGACAACGGAGAAATCAAATGGAGTAGTCAAATCCTATGAAGTGAGCCCTGCTTTTCAAACCAGAAGGCCATGAACAGAGGCGCACTGTGCCTCTTCTTTACTTTTTAGTCTTTCCATGGTTGTCAGAAAGATATTGTGTTAATTGGCACATGGTATAAGAAGAAAGCATTCTTTCGAAGGAATCAAAAACCATTCGGTAACCATCACCTGCTGCCCTGGAGAAGGCACACGGGCTGGCAAAGGACTGTCCAGGAGACAAGTGCTGTTGTGTGAGGAAACGCCTGGGTGCAACTGTAGCCTCCAAATCCACTGTGGGACAAGCTACCCCTGAGGTCACGGTACACCTAGGACAGAGAGCCAGCATGGGGGAAGGGCCATGCTTGCTGAATCAAATTTGTGTGATGGTCGGACACAGGAGTGGCTGCTCAATTTACAGGCCCCCGTACAAAATGAAAATCTGGGTCTCTTGTTCAAAAAGCAGGGAAGAATATACCGTTAGAGGTACTAAAATACCAAGGTTTTCTTTTCATTTGTGTATCTTCTCTTCTCAAAAACATGCATCATTGCTTCATTGGACCTATCATATAAAACACAAGTTCAAAGACAAAATTGTTAAGAATTTCAAGGGAGTCACAGGGAGTGTGGGGCTCTTCTGGATCTATGTCCTGTTAATTTCTCAGTCACATCAGCTTTTTTTGCTGATGACCTTGAATGACTAGTAGAGGTTGATGAAGGACTGAGGAGGGAATGGGAGAGATGACCAGCTCTGATTCAGACACATTTATTTGGACAGAACTCTTAGACCTCTGTGTAGACACTCAATGGACCTACTTAGGCCTAGTTGGGTGCATGGGTCTCCTACTCATAGTAGAAGCAAGGTCATCTCTAGATATCCAGAGATTTCATCTCATATGTCTAGATATCATTCAGAGATAAGTCTACATGTTGAGATTACTCAGAGCTATAAACCAAATGAAATCACGTAGATGCAGAGAGAAGAGAGAGTATAAAAGAGAAAAAACAGTTTGTTCTTCCCCTTAGATTGCAAGCTCCAAGGGTGAATCATGTATTTTGATTTGATTTTGCAATTCAAGCAATGAGCAAAGAGCCTTACACATAATAGGTGTTAGATAAATGCTTGGAGAATGAATAAAGAGGTAAACAACAAATTATTCAAAGGTATTATTATTTTTCTCATAGATTTTTCCTTCCTCTAATTTAGAGAGGATTTACTTTTACAGGAGAAATTATACATTGATGTATTATATGCTTGGTTATTAGATAGAGGTGATTTTATTGTTTTATTTCTGTAAATAATCAACCTGTTTTCCATGTCTTCTATGTTACTAATTAAGAATATTTAGTGTGGAATAACTCACTCAGATGTAACTTCAGGGTTCTCATTCTTTACCACTGTCATTGAAGCTGCTGTAACATAACTATGATATCACATATACATTATCTTCAGGAGGATCATAAGCAATTTCCAGTGGCTCTTTGCTTTACTGTTGAGATTATGTTCCTTTGAAAAAATTGCCATCCCTTTTTTCAGTTCCTTTGCAAAGTGAAAAAAAAGTAAAAACAGAACAACAGTATTTTTCAGAAAGTGCTTTATGGACAAATATGCTTATAAAACCTGGTTTCTCAAATCGTTAGACAAATTAAAAGGGTGTTGGCATTCACTCTCTCCCCCAGACCTAGCAAAATCCATAGCAGAATTTTTCCGCCTTATAAAAAGTCTTTTAATTCCAGCCGTGGCATTTGTAACTTGGCTAATTATGAAGTACAATTAAAGGATGATTAAGAACTTTTCTCTTCTTAGCCAGAACTCAGGAAGTGTTCTCTTTGTTCTTACCTATTTAATCATCTTTGCAGTCATTTCCAATCTAGCTTTGCTCCTTTTGACATATCCCAAAATAGCCTTTTTAATTCTGGCCGGAGATGTTCTTTCTTCTTATCTGATCTGGCACTGCCTTTTGCTTTATTGGCTGCTATCAAATAAGATACCCTTTCAAACTGTTTAAAGTTATGGATGTCTCACTTCTGATGCTATAAATCCCTGAACTTCAGCTTGTCCAGAGTAGTTCTGAGGGTCCTAGAGTTTGCATCTATGCCAATAGAGTGAGTGGAGAGTGTTTTGTTATTGCTGTTTTTATAATATCCTGAAATGCTAATGGAAAACATTCTAGTTCCTACTTCCCATGCCCCTGAAGCTTCAGCTGAGCGTTTTAAAGGAATGACAATATATGGCTTGGCATGGAAGAGGGAAGACATCATAATTTTAGACTCACAGAAGGGCATGCGTGAAGACTCAGAAGTGAGAACAAGGAAGTGGTACCGCATGGTGCTACAGCCATTGCCACAGAGGTCCTGGGGTACAGATGTCATCAACTTGTCAGGAACTAACCAGGTCTTTGCCTTTGAAACTCAGATAAACCACAGTGACTGTGAGGGCCCTCACTGTAAGGATTAGGAGCTCTGGCTCAGGAGCCACACTGCCTGGCTAAACTTACCAAGAGCAAAACCTTGGCCAAGAGTCTTAATCTCTTTATGTCTTAAAAATGGCCATTGGAACACATCGCTGAAAGATGGGGTGAGTATGTTTCCACCAACAATTTTGAGCCACTAGTCTTGCCAAGCACTTTTATAGCAATTCTCTACATAAGAATAGTTTGTAAATTCAAGGGCACTTAAAAGATACAAATTATTATATTTTCTCAGTTAAAAAAAACTCTTTGCAGTTTTATTATTTTCAATTATCTACATTTTAGTGATGAAAACAACAACAGAGAATAAAAGGTTAAGTGATTTGCTCAAGGTCACATAGCTGGTAATTCTAGGCCACAAACCCGCCGTGAGATTTCTGGTCCAGTGAGATCCCTATGACAACCCAGCTCCCAACAATCTGCTTTTAATCAAGTGCCAAAGCAACATTCAACTTCCTGATTCTGCTACCAGACACCATCCCGCTGAATCTCAAAAAATTTTACTAGACTCAGGGCTTAGAAACTGTATATTAGCCACCTGACCATCTTCCCTTCCCAAACCCTGGCCTCCTAGACTTTAACTTCTCTGGCTTCCTAGCTGATGTCCTTAATCTGCTTCCTGATTTTACCACATTCGTAGCACCAAAGAAAGGGCATTTGCTTTGTTCACTTGTGATGACATTTCCTGTTTCCTGGCCATTCTTGTTTCCCCTGTGTTGCCGGTGGACCGTGCCCACCTCCCAGGGTGAGTCCCGCTCCTGGTCTGTTGAAGTTTCAGAGTCAGTGGTTAGAAGTAAACTTGGAGCAGTTCTGTGCATGGTTTTCCTCTGCAACACTGGGCTCATTTGTCTTTTTGTTTTATTTTGATAAGGTCCTATTTCCTAGGCATACAAAATAAAAATAAATTTGGGGGAAAAAAGATTTGGTTTGCTGGTTTGAGAATATGTGCTTCCAAAAGTATCACTTGCCGTTATCAGCAGGGAAGCACATGCTCCCTTGACCAGGTCTGACTCCCAGGCCAGGGTCTCATGCTAAGGGAAGCACGGGGATGCGAGCGAGGCCCCACGGGAGAGGCTGCGCTCTGGAGGAGTGGAACAAATTGAAGGATAATTACATTACCTCACTCATTAAAGTGGAATTATGTGAGGATAAACGTCAGACCGAAGGACAGAGTATCAGAAGGAAAGACATTTGGAAGAACCGATCTGAGAGACGAGGCCTTTAGTGAGGCCAGTCAATGAAAGCGTCAATGTGCTAGGCTCACCTGGGCTGAGAGCTGGGTAAACACAGGGACATATTGGACAATGTTGTTGAAATTGAGTCAGAGAAGGTTTTAAATAATAATTGGAGTTTAGATCATAGACTGGAATGTGTTTGTTTCAAAGAATTTCATCTACGACACCCAACTCTCCGTTCTTAAAGTGTTTAAGAGAGCTCAAGAGAGTGGCAGGAAAGGTTTTCCAGGACTCTGAGGGTCCTGTATTGGAAGATGATGCTTTAATTAAAACAAAACATTGTAGCAGCAAAAGCTCCTTCTCAATAAACACCTTCAGTGTGCCACACACAAGTGCAAAATCCTTTCTGTACACTCTCTTATTTAGTATTTCCTGCTAACCTTCGAGGCACTCCTTAGCCCCATTTTCATAACAAGCTGATTTGTATGAGAGGTTGTTACAGGTCCAGCGTTGTTGAGGATACTCTGGAATTACGGTCACGTCTTGATTATCCAAGGAGATTCTGAACCTGCCCTTCCAAAGATACACAGTATACAAGCAGTTGCCCTTCTCTGTACTGGTGACCTTCTGTGGGATATTTCCAGAGCCTACATACTTCCTTACTGGCCTTTATGTTGTGAGAATGTTGCTTTGAAGACCTGTACTTAAATAAAATTATTTTGAAGTCATGCTGTGGTGGGAAATAATTCAATATAAAATTGGGAAGACTTTTGTCCAAAAATTTCTAACAAAGGCAGAACAGCCTGGCAGTTAAGGATATAGATTCAAGTGCCAAATATCTTGGTTTGAATCCCAATTTGTTACTTATTAGTAGTTTGACCAATTATTTAACTTCTCTGTGCCTTTGTTTCCTGATCTGTAAAAGGGAGATAGTAATGGTAGCCTACCTTATAGGGTTGTCGAAAAGAATAAGTGAATTAGTTTATTTAAACACTTGGAATCATGCCTGATATGTAGTAAATACTCTAAATATTAGGTATTATTATTATTAGCATTGACATAGATAATTTTCATGTGTCTTATTTCACTACCCAATATAATCATTTTATCCTTCTACTCAAATCCTTTCAGAATTCCACAATTCATATAGAATTAATTATAATCACTTTTATATTTTATTATTTAACTGATGCCATGCACTATGACAACCACGTGGTCTCATTCACTCCATACAACAATCACCCAAAGTTAGCAGTGTAATTAACACCATTTTACAAATGAGAAAACTGAAATTTAAACAGATTTTAAAAGCTTGCCAAGAATAATAAAGCTAGCAATGGCAAACTTTGAGTATAAACCCAATTTTTTCTGCTCTTCATCACTGTGTTGTAATTTGTAACCTCCTTTCCTCCCACTACCTGTTCACCAATGTCCTTTAGTCATTGGGACACCTACTTTAGCAACCTGTTCTCACCGGACTCCCAGAAAGCTTACACTCCACTCCCAGAAGACCGAACGCCCCGCAAATTCTACGCTATGTCCTGCTCCTACACATAGTGTTCTCACCCACTCCCGTGCCCTTTCTATATACTTTGGAAGTCAGGAGAGTAGCTACTCATTCTTCAAGGATGATATTGTCACCTCTTCTTTGAGGTCTGCTCTTACTTTTTAATACAAGATTAACCTGTTTGGTCTACCTGCACTCATATCACCCATTGCACAATGTCCAATTTTTTTTCCTTTTTAAAAACACTTGTTTTCCCCACCAGACTATGAGCCTTTCAAAAATAGGTAGCTTTTACTTTTAATCTTCACTTCCTCCACAACCCAGAATTGAGTATTTTACAAAGTAAGCAAGTCATAAAATTGTACACTCAATGAATTGAAGAATTAAACATTTAGATTATGTTCTGGAGCAGCACTGTCTACTAGAACTTTGTGTAATGATGAAACTGTTCAATATGTTTTCAGTATGGCAGCCACTAGTCATAGGTGCCTGTTGAAAGTAAGAACTATGGCCGATGCAACTGCAGAACTTTCATTGTAATTCCATTTAGTTTTAAGTAATCTAAATTTAAATAAGTGCATGTGGCTAGTGGCTAATGGAGAACACAGTTGTAGGGTTAGAGCTGGGACAGGATTTTATTGAAGTTTCTTCTTGAGTGCTCCTTATTCACATTCCCCGGTTATGTACTGTATCTTATATTGGTCAAAGGGAGGAAGTTACATATGTTGGAGAACAGAGATTTTAAGAGGCTGCAATGATACCGCAATAGTGTTCTCTTAATAGATACAACTGCCTCTGTCAAGGGGTAGGCTCTTCGAGGCACCCAGGTAGCTACAACAGCAATTTTTGTGATAGGGTTAGCAGTCTTCTCCACAATCTTTGAGTTCATGGGAGATATTTGGGGCCTGAGCAAAATGTCAGTGGTGGATGCTTTTAGGTTCTTTACAGAACTAAATGGGAAAAGACATCAGCCTCTCTTTACCTGCTTTCACTGGGCCCCTCTGGCATTATGCTCCTATATCTGTTTCCCATTTGTCTTACTATACTGTCATTATTTGCCCTTGTTCAGTTTTCTCCCCATTCTAGGTAACTTCATTGAGAGCCAGACTCTTTTTCCTATGCATCTTTATTCTCCTAGGACTTAGCATAGCACTTGACGTAAGGAAGAGGGCCAATAAATGTCTGATGAATGAATGAATGAACATTGAATCCAGAAATGAGCCAACACTCCTGGGACTCCAAGAGAGCTAGCACATCCATCATAGGAGAATGAATAAACTAGAGAGACATCAGCATACAACAGTGTCACCCACTAGAGCAGGAGGCATGTGGGAACAGAGTCCTGTACTGTTTGCAGGACAACTGCAAAAGGAAAGCAAGTATGCCTTCTAGGCCAGTCCAGGCAGCTCAGCTGAGTGGAGTTTCAGCAGAGTTGGCAGTACTATCTTGCAGTCCACCTGAGGGAATTTGGCTTTAGTGAATAGGAAGCAACAAGG
This sequence comes from Desmodus rotundus, assembly GCF_022682495.2. Taxonomy (NCBI): domain Eukaryota; kingdom Metazoa; phylum Chordata; class Mammalia; order Chiroptera; family Phyllostomidae; genus Desmodus; species Desmodus rotundus. The sequence goes on from NC_071393.1 coordinate 79,827,101, forward strand.
TGTTCTAACAAAAGACTTTTTTCATAATCTCTGTGTTAGCTGGAGAGCTTGCCCAGCCTCCCTGTGTTCTGAACTTGACCAGTAGACAGGCAACTCTCTTTTGCCCAGTCTTTGTCTGAGAAGGCCCTGGGGGAAATGGAGAAGCAACGAGAAAGCCCCAGTTGTGCATACTGGATGTGCACACGTGCAGGCATCCAAGGAGATGGCAGGAGCAAGTTAAATGCTTAAACAGAGCATGAACAGGGATTCATCTCTATTCAGTTTAATTCAGCTCAATAAAAATTTATCTACTAACATTTCTCATATCTACTTTATGGGGAGACACATGGATAATTAGGACAGTTTCTTCCTTTAAAGAATACATAATCTAGTACATGAGTAAGAATTGTAAATTAATAACTTGTAACAGTGTGATGAATGCAACAACAGAGGTCAGGGAGGTCCAGTGGTGGCACAAAGGAGGGGACAGTGACCTCTCCTTTCTTTCTGTCCTGAACAATGTGTGCAAATTCTTTAGCTATATGTGTTGGGGAGGGATAGAGACTAGGAAGAGAAGGGAAGGGCCTTCCAATTAGAAGCAAGAGCACAGGCAAAGACAGACTTGTGTGACAGAGCCTGTAAGGGGTGTTGGGGAGATGTGCCTGGTTCTGTCAGTGGGGGACCACTAAGGCGTTCATTTCATCAGGAGATTTTTCTGCCTTTCTGGAGCCTGAGAGATGATTCTTGCTGTTACATGTAGGTTGGATTGACAAGGGGAAAACCTCTGAATAAAAAGGCCAGCTAAGAATCTACTATAGCAATTTTAGGTGAGAGGTTTAGGGTCCCTGTTAGAATTATGGCTGTGAAAATAAAGAACAAGAATTTCTGAACCCACCTCCCTCCCCCATCTCCACCCTCCCCCTTGGTTTTATCCATGTGTCCTTTATAGTAGTTCCTGTAATCCCCTCTTCCCACTGCCCTCCCCGGCTATTGTTAGATTGGTGGGTTCGGCTGGGATGGGGTGGAGGGACGGGGAGAAAAGGCATACAACTGTAATTGAATAACAATAAAAAAATTTTTAATAAATAAATTTAGAACATTACCACTACTCAGCCCATTTAACACTATTAAATGAATAGCAAATACAGCCCTGGCTGGTGTAGTCAGTGGAGTGAGTGCCAGCCTGTGAACCAAAGGGTTGCTGGTTCAATTAAAAAAAAAAAAAGAATTTCCAAAGCATATGCTAGAGAAGTGATTCTCAACCTCCTTTCTCTCCGGTAACTCCTGAGAAATAAAACATGCTTCCATCAGTGATAGCGACAGTGTACTACAGAATTGTTTCTAGAAACGAACGTGGGAATTTGGAAAATCACCCCAGATGATTCTGGTCTACAATCCACATTCTCATCATCCCAGCAGGGGCTATTCCTATTCTAAAGAAGAGTAGAAGTTTGTGAGGGCCAAAAGGTGGGAGAGAGTGAGGCTGAAGTTATAAAAAATAGATGTTACCATTTATTGAGATCCCTCAATGAGCCATGTTCTCGGCAGCCATGATTTAATTTGATCGTCACACAAAGTCCTGTAGGGTAGGGATTAGCACCCTCATTTTATCTAGCAGGGGCTGGACATCCAGGTAGATTCTGAACCGTGCTCTAGCTCCCATTATTACTGGAGGCCATGCCTGGATTTGAGCCAAAGACCATTTGATTGAAAAATCCAAGATCTTCATAGCCCACAACACTGCCCCATCTGGGACTTTTAGTGCTGTGGTCTGGGAAACACCCTAACATCATAATAGAAGGGTGTCATTTGTAGTAAAGAAGAAATTGCCAAAAGGAACAGGTTTGGGGACAAAGATGTCTAGCCAGTACTTTGATCTTTTGCCTGCTAGAGCTTCCTTTTTTCCTCCAATATCACCACTAGAGTGTATTAAAGAATGATAAAGGATCATATGCTAATTTGCTAAAAGTATATGGGAGGGAAATGAGGGAGCCATTCAGTCATGTTTTTCCCTAAGCAATACATATTTATTAGGATAATATGTGTCAGGCACTCTGCTAAGTATGAAGGATAAAGAAGGTATATTTATAGGCATTGCTCCTGCCCCCTGTAAATACAGGTTAAAACGTGAAATATAATTCTAGAGGAGGGTACTAAGTGTTCAAATAGAGATGTGTGCATATGTGCGTGGCCCCTTTTTCCTCCAAAACCACATATTTTGTGTGTGTGTAAAAAATAGAATTTATTTTTTAATCAAAGTGCACTTTGCACACAATGAAATGAACAGATCTTGAATGTACAGTTCGATGAGTTTTGAAAAGTGTTCACACCTATGTGACTCACACCCTTGTCAAGTTATAAAGCATTCTCACCACCCAGGCAGCTCCCTGATGTCCCTTTCCTATCTGTTCCCATGATCTGCCTTCCCCATCCCAGCCAACCACTTTTAATTCTGATTTAGGAAGGCGGAATTTAAGAAAATAAATGAAACAACTCCTACTGCTCACTGACCATCCCTGCTTAACCTTTCAGCAGCTGTTGACACCTCTGGTCATTCCCTTTGTTATACCTCACAACTGGGCTTCACTTTTTTAATTGATTTTAAAATTTAATTACAGTTGAAATTCAATATTATATTAGTTTCACATGTACAGCATAGTGGTTAGACATTTATATAGCTTATAAAGCAATCTCCCCAATAAGTCTAGTACCCACCTGGCACCATACATAGTTATTACAATATATGACTTTGACACAGTTATTATAATAAATGACTATGGCTTCTGAGGCATGGCACTCTCATTATTTCCCTCACCTGACTGACTGCTGCTTCTCTGTCTCCTTTGCTCTGTTCTCATCTTCATAATCTCTAACTGCAAAGGACCAACACTTGGCCTCCCTCCTATTCCTTATCTGTACACTGTTTCTAGTGGTCCATACTTTTTAATTTGAACAGCTAATTGACCATGAGGAGTAACCTTTAAAAAACCTAGGTCACCCTCATGAAACTTCATATTGGGAGAAAGTGGGCACTGTAACACAAAGAGAGCAAACCAGACTCTTGTCCTGGGTTCTAAGTGACAAATGTAGCCGATGCTTGTAGCAGACTGAGTTACACCAATAGAAAGAGGTAGAAGCAGATAGAGTGTCTCCCTTACTGTCATGAACCCAGAGAGCATAGCAAACGGAGTGACCAGCTCCTTTCTCAAGTATGAGAAAGCCTTTACCTAGTAAATTATGTGGCAGCCGGTTCTTAAAGAATGAGTAGGAGATTTGCCCAGTGGAAAACTGAGAAAGGTCTTCCAGGAGGAGGGGGTAGAAGGACAAAGGCACAATGAACTGAAAGTGTTTTAGAAGAAGCAAGAAGTTCCAGGTGGCAAGAGGTGAAAAGGCTGAAAGGATTATAAAGAGCTTTGTTTTCTTTCCTAAGGAGTAGGAATCTCATCCCTGAGTGAGGTGTGGGTGGTGGTACTGGGGAGAGGGGTTTGTAAGGGATTAGAGGGAGATGGCATGAGCTTGGTGTTTCAGAAAAAAACACTGAACACCTATGGGAAACATTCAATTGAACGAGGATGATACCAGCAGAATAGGATCAGACCCTACAGTCCTATCTCAGGCAGAGCCTGAGTCCATCCTAACTATTCCCTTCCCCATGCCACCCCCTAACACACACACCCTCAGAGGTCAAGTGTGGATGGAGGAACAGTTCTTCCCAGCACTTGCTGGCCTGGAGAATTCAAGGTTGAGGTCTGCACACCTGTCTACAAAATGAATAAAAATTCAGGGCCTTCCCCACAGTAACAAAATGAGTCCTTGACATCTAAAAGGTTCTTACTTCCTTTGGTTTGCCTCTTATGTTGCTGGAGGGCTCTTCTTTTGAGTTGCATAATTCCTGCATCGAGGTGGGGGCCTCATATAAACTCTGCAGCACCGCCAATGTTTCATTGCCATCTTCGGCTCTACCACATCTTTCTCTCAATCATTCTTCAGAGCAGATGTCATCTAGAGGGGGTCTGCACCTTGCATAAATGAGTTATGAATCCTCATGATTTCAAGTGGGTTACCCAGCCCCTTCCACGCAGAACCAGGCATCTGGTAACTCCAACGTGTGAACAGGACATTATGCATATGCATACAGAGACACATGCCCTTCCATATATGCCAAGTGCGTGCCTCATTTTCATTCACACAGGCGCTGTATGCAAGGGGACCTGAGAACGGCTCTTTGAAAGGAAAGGGGCTTCAACCTCTTCTCTTTACAATTCTTCAATTTTCTGTTAGTGAACCCATGGGAGGAAGAAGGAAATGTTTGCCTGAGTGTTCACAATGTGTGCTACATACAGCTTTGCACGTATGTAGGAAGGTAGCCACCAGTAGTTTCAGGGAAAAGGGAGACAAGCAACAAAGGCTTTCCAAAGAGGGAAACACATCTGGTAGTTAGATTACCCTGACACAGAGCATTTTGCCTGAACAATGGTTATTATGAGAGTAATAGAAAAGAATTCTGACCAGAACTTTCTAATAACTTGAATTTTCCTATATTTCAAAGTGTGATTCAGAGGCCATAGAATGTCAAAGAAAGGCAAGGCATGGCAGACTCGGGGGTCTGGACGCTCAGGCTGTGAGGACACCTCTGGAAATTCTATTACTTTATTTAGGTTCAAGGTCAGATTGTGAGACTCTGGGCTTTGACTTTTAATGAACCTGGATTTGAATCCTCGTTCTGGTACTACCTTGCTGTGTGACTTCATGCTAGTCATTTTGCCCTTCTTAGTAACTTAGACTCCACATTTGTACAAAGATGGCAATATCTGCTTCATGGAGTGGTTATGAGGATTAAGTGAGCAAACATATAACCCTTGCGATGGTGTGTGACACATAGCAAACCCTCTTTTATTTTTTTACATTGTAACACATCATCTCGGGTACTTCATTGAGCTTCATTTTTCTTATTTCTAAAATTGGGCTAATAATAGCTGTTCTGTTCACTTTATATAGTTTTCGTGGATATGAAATAAGTGCGTGCAAAGATACTTTGTGAAGTGAAAAAATGCAAATAGTCAGAGAGTGTGGTTATCGTCATTATTTGGAGGCACTCAAGCTGTCATAGTTACGAGAACATTTGGAAAAGTCCACTGGAAGTAGATATGGGCTGTTACTGATCCGCAGAAGAACAACAGATGCATTCACCCATCGAACCCAATCCCTGTCCTCATTTTGCTGTGAAAAGCTTCAAGGTGTCTCATATGTATATATAAGGGGTATAGCATTTGGAAATAGATGGGGAGGTCCTCTCTTCTAACAGTGGTATACACAAGGTGGATACCTGCAATTGTTTACATGTTACAACTACTGGGAGAGATCGGTTTATTCTTGTGTGTGCCTTGACCAGGGAACGAATTGTAACCTTGGTGTATCAGTATGATGCTCCAACCAACTGAGCTACCTGACCAGGGCTGGAAAAACACATATTAATAGCAAAAGTTTTTACCTTCCCTTCCTCTCCCACCCCTCTCCTCCCCTCCCCTAACTACTGGGTTATTCTTACTCATGGAACTTAAAGATTTAACATGACTGCCAAAGCCCATCTGATTGATAACCAGCCAGAAGCTCAGATCCTTGCAGATTCTGCCAGCCTTCATTGCTTTTTTCCCTCAAAGTTGGTACTCTCAGGTCTGTGTCCATCCTCTCTGCCCCTTAGGAGGGGAGGGATGATGGGTCTCAGAAATAGGCAGTAAGCCCTTGACCAAGTTATTAGGGACCTACTGTTTATCATTGGGGTTGTCCAAGTTCCCTTTCTCAGTAAATTTCAACACTTTTCTCATCCCTATGACCCCATATGGAAGTGGAGAGGGCCAGGGGATGAGAACTGCCGTTGGCATCGTCTGGCCTCCTTGGACAGGGCTGTGTTTGAACTCTGCCCTTACCTGCTGTGCATGGAGCCTTTTGACCTGGCTTAAGTTAGTTACCCTCTGAGACTTGCTTACTGCCTCTACAAATGGGGATAGCAATATATCTACTGAGCATGATTTTTCTGAAATTAGATGAACTCACATACTTAAAATGTCTTAAAGAACACAGTATAGAGCAAATGCTAAAAAAAAAAATGTACTTTCCTGTTCTTTCCCTTTGACTTGTAAAAATTCATGAACAATTACTGTGCAACTTCATCTTTCTAGACCACTCTTTCCTTCTCCAAAAAGTAAACTTAAACTCAGTGATTTTTAATTCCTGTAGGTCTAGAATCCCTATGCTTCAGGTACAATAAGAGGAATAAATAGGTGACTCTGTACATTGTGAGGCAGGTGGGATAAAGTCATACACAGAGATTGAGAAGAGGGGACTTGATCCAGGTGTTATTGGACAAGCAGGATTTTGATAAGAAAAACAGGTATTGATAAAATGAGGAAAGACATACGGACTATATAAGGCTTTAGTAGGTTTCGTGAAAGTTGTTTGGATAAACTGATTCACACTAAGATAATAGGGATTCTCTTCTGAGCTACGTTTGCAAATTGGAAAGAGAGCAACTCAAAGGAAGCCTGATCTCCTCTCTGGGAGAGGCAGCCGCCCAGGGCAGAGCGCAGGCACACAGGCGGGAATGCAGCAGACTTTCCAGGAGGCCATAGTTCCCCACTGGACAGCAGTCTGCATGAGGGCGAGGACTCAGCCCATTGTTGCCAGGTATACTTCCTGAATGCTGGACTTCAGAAGAGTAAATAAATATCGCTTATGCACCTGAAATATTAATGTCTGAGTGTGGAATAGGATCCAGGAAAAGAGAACCTAGTAATCTTTTTATAAAAGCATTTCTCTTGGAACACTTTCCCAAGATACCCAGAGCACTTTTGCAAATGCTGATTATTTTTTTAAGCTTGTAGACAGCTTTTCCTTGCTTGCCATACAGCTGTGAGTGTGGGAGCACAGTTCTCTAGGGACCTGAGCATATGTTCTCTCCCTGAGAAAATCTGGGCGAGAACCCCAAAGGACACATTGTACCCCTCTCCCAGCCAAAAAAGGAAAATTTTGTCTGAAAAACTCCCTCAATCAATGAGTAAATCTGTAGGCTGAGAATGGAGCTTTATAAACATTTTGTGTGTTAGAATGAGGAGTGGATTCATGTATGAGTCAGAAATCCTGTGTTCGATTTTTGATTTCTCCTTATCAGTATAGTATTACAAGATCTCTGGGGTTCATTTTCTCCCCCATAAACAAGGAGGCCAGGCCAATGGACATGGCAAGGTGCCTCCTAGCCTGATGCTCCCATTTTACCAGTATTTCTGAGGACTTTGGAGCTGGAAGAATGCTTAGATGTTAAAATGAAACATTTTATGTGATAGAAATGTGCGCCCTCAAATTACAAAGTTCTTTTGGCTTAATAACTTCATTTGTACAGAAAGCATCTCAACACACCTGGAACAAGTTTGGGTTTATATCTGTCCTTCCAAATAAGTCTTTTCACCTGTTTTGTTGATGGCAATTTTTTGATTTTTTAAAAGCAAGTTCCCCATTTAAGGATCGCAGCTGTTGTTCCTCTAACTTCTGCTAAATTCAGTGCTTGACTTATGTCAACTGTAAGCCGCCGCATAACACAGGTAGGGGCTGGCGAACACAGAAAATGTCTTCTCATTAACTGAACCTGAAGGTGGCCACTACTAATTAGTTCTTGACCTCAGTCTTTGGGCTAGGTACATTTGAATGTTCCGCTTTCCTTGAAAATGCATAGTCCTGGAACCCATCCCAGACCTATTAGTTTAGAATCTTTTGGAAGTAGAGCCAAAGAATCCATTTTTTTAATATAAATTTTCTAAGTACTTCTTATGTACACTTACATTTGAGAATTGCTTTCCTCGACATGTGCCCAAATATTTTCAGCCTTTAATAATACTAACCTAATAATAATTCAATCCTAAATGAATCTTTGGCCTTTGAAATGTTACGGTAATGCATAATTCAGAAAACATGTTTCAAAAGCATAACAGTGTTATGCTAAAGGCTTCAGTCTTCCATTTTCCAACTATAATATTTTTTCCTCGATTGACATAGAAGGAGTCGAGGGGCTGAGGCAAGGCTAGTATATGGTAAGCACTGTCTATGGCATGTAAGCTCCTTCTCTGAGGCCTTTGTTTTGAGGAGTGTCCTTAGTAAATATTCTTATTTTCATACTTACAACTGCATATATTCTTGCCACTGAAGAATCGTCCTGATAGTTCTGTTTTGTTTTTTAAGTATACAAATATTGAGTGTATTATTCTAAAGTACTTTAGCCATTGGTGAATATAAAACTTATATCTCACCATTAGCATTAAAGAAGCTAACACACACACTCATATACTTGTAGGACAAAAACCCACATAAGAATTACTAAGTCTGACATTTCGAACTTCTGAAATAAATACGGAAATGAGTAAGTGAATGGCTATCTGTTGGACACCCACCTACTAGTGAAAGACCTGGAACCCAGAGTGTGTCCGAACAATGCCGAGCTGGCTGAGTGCTGCAGGTCTGGGTTAAGCCCAATCAACTGTCTATTCCTGACCTAAGGCTTCTCTGGCAGTTTTCCAAGCAGCTTCAGGGAGCTCTTGGGAATAACCATTCAGCAACTTTTCACCTTCCTGTCTCCAGGTTTTGAAGTCTCAAGTTTCTCATTAGGCTCACATCTTTTGTGTGCCTGTATTGAAGCTTCTGGGTTCAGACCCCTCTATTCCAGTAGCAAGAGCAGTCCATTCCAGCCTCAAGGCTTCATTCCAAGAGCAATAGAGAGAACCAGGAACCTTCAGTTGGGTGGGAATACAAGGTGTTCTTGGGGTCCTAAGCCCACTCTGACGTGGCACTCAGTCAAAGCCCAGGTGCCTGGGCTGTCCGATGCTTGGCCCATAGAATGCCTGCAGACTTTTCAGTCAGTAAGCACGTGCTTCATTAAGACAGGATTTGTCCCTTTTATTCCACAGAGACTATGTTCCTATTGCAGTTTATTAAAACTGCCCATGCAGTGCGCCATTATTCTTCCAGCTTATATTCATGAATGGCCTGTTCTCAATAGGAACATTCAGGTGGAGATCAATAATCAGTCTCTTAGTTAGGGCTAGGGGGAAAAAATCTATTGATGCCTTGCATTCAGCTGTTTTTAAGAGGTCTTATCATTAAAGCAGCAGCAGGCGTTCATAAGCCAAGCTTGCCGGCAGTGCTGGACACACAGGATTAAAATGATCGTCCATCAGGCTCTGTCTCATAAATGTTTTCCTCTGACTTTTGGCAGGATCTCCAACCTGAACAAATGCCAGTTGACATGGGAACACTGAGGCCAGCCATTTAAGGATTTTCACATTTGCTTGCAGTGGTAAGACTTAAAGACATGACAATGAAGGACACTAAATATTACTGGGCCCAGACATTTTCCAGGAGATAGGAAACTGAAGCTGTAGGTGTAACATTTTTTGATCCATACAGGCATCTATTCATTTACCTTGCAAAACCTAGTCAACACGAGAGAAGTCTATAATCCATAGACAATTGAATTTAGTGTTGTTGAGATTGGTAAAAATAGAAACTAAGTAATATCAAGATTTCTATATTTCTTCCCTGTTGGATTAAATGGGGGAAATGGTTTCCATTTTGAATAATTAAAGCGTTTCTATTCAGAAGAGAGAAGAATATTAGAATACAAACGGGCACTAAGTTTAAGATTAATGGGGAGAAAAAAAGGGGAAGGGATTCTGTTTCCAATATTTTAAGGGACAGCCATGCCCTTAATGTGGGTCCAGAGATTGGGTCTCTAAAAATAACCAAACCTTTAGTCCATTAAGAGACTGCATAAAGATGAAGACTACCAGCTGTCCATAGCATGTGATACATGGGACGCTTGTCATCATCGGAGGCAAAACCTTATGATGCTTCTTAAGAAGAAAGTCATAATGATGAAAATGTTAGTAGATGGATAGCAAATTATGCTACTGGAAGATTGTTTTCAAAAGAAAAGTTTTCTACTCCATGTGTGTATTTACATCTACAGGGTGGGTTAGAAGTAGGATTACAGTTATGAGTACACAAAACACAGAGTTTATCCTTATATTACTGGTTATTAATTATTGTATTATTTTCCACATGAACAACTGTAAACCTACTTTTGCCCTACCCTATATGCATGTACATTCATACCTCTTACATTTTAGGCCCAGATATATTGTTGAATAAAGTAATAATTAGCATTCTGTTTTTTATGGAAGAGAACAGAGTCTCTGGACACATTTCCAATGCAAAGTAGAAAATGTACCAGGATGTGGTTAACCGGAGACAAACCAGAACACCTAGGCTTTAGGTACATATTTTTGGACCCTGAATTATTGAACTTAATAAGTTAAATTCTGTAATAATACATATTCCATTTCCAAGTTCAGGTTGAACCAGATCTTCATAGGGTGAGACTGTGTTCAGCACATTCAATTCTCTAAGGTCTATGATTTTAGTATATTTTGTACCTATGTTTTCATGTGACCTGGTAGCAGATTCATGGTACACTGAACAAAATGTGATTTTTAGCCAACATATTTTTCCATTTTTGTATACCAGGCATGGCTTTATACCGGTGAATTTTCAAAGGATATATTTTGCAATTCAGCATTCATTATTAGTCTTCTAAGTATATTCCTCTCAAATTGCGCAGATGCTTTATTCCGTTATATTATGGAGGTAACTTTTAGTGTAACAGCTTGTAGGCACATCATCTGTTTATGAAACAATGGCAGGGTGATTGTGCAATAGCCTGGAAGATGCATTACTTAAACTGACGCCCGGAACTGCGGTACAACTTCACACTTTTGTACATATAAAAGTAAATGAATGAACCATTATGTTTTCTTTTATCTGAATAGCACATTCCTCTTAAAAATAAATGACTTTGCACTTGAGTTTTATTTCATGATTTAGATGCACTTTCTAGGAACTACCACTAAACCCTAGTTCCCATACATAAGTCATGGTTTTTCATGTATGCATGAAATTCAAGATAATATCCTAATTAGAGAGTCCTTAAATCTCAGATATCAGAAGGACTCGAGTTAAACTGAAAAGTGCTTTTTAAAATTCCCAAGGCTGAGCAATTTGAGGAGAAAATAAAGTAAGAGGAACATGTGTATAATTAGTCTTAATGAAACCACAAACCTCTATGGAAGTTGATGTAATAACTCACTTCTGGACCACAGAATTCATAGTTTCATCAGAGCTGTGTATATTAAATCAGGCTTTTTGTTATCAAGAGTAAAACCTTCCCGAAGAAATGCAATAGGTGATGCTAAACTGATTTCTGTCATTTGAGATCTGAAAAGGTTTTCTTGAAATTAGCCTTGACGCTCCTAATCTCCAGAGAGTCAGACAACGCTGAATCCTCTGCCACTTCTGCAGTATGAGAACATTCTGTTGACCAGCTAAGCTTCTCTGAGAAAAACCACATTGGTGCACAGTGGCATGATAGAAGTAAGCAAAAATGATTTAGGAGTCAACAGACCTCTATCCTTATCCCAACACCATAGCTGTTTAGTTAGAGAAGTTTTTGTTTGTTTGTTTTACTTCTGAGATCTTAAATAGTCAGGTAACAGATTAATGGTTGGGACTTGATTTTCAATCTGTAAAATGAGGTTAATATCCACTGTACTCCTCTGTAGAGTTATCCAAAGATAAACCAATAAATGGGAAACACTTTGAGGATCTCAAAAGCACTACGCAGAATTTACTACTGCTGGAAATTTGATTTCTTGTTAATAGCACTTGTATGATTTGAAAGTTATGTCAAAAAAGCATCTTCACAGATCTTCATAGATGTCCACGAATTGAAAAAAAAGCTTATAGTGCTCTGGGCTCTAATATACTTGGTTTTTTTCATTACATTATGATAACATCAAAAGTTAATTGTTATAACTGTCTCTGACATACTCTGACTTGTATCTGGACCTGTCTCTGGTGTTTACTTGGCATTGATCCCAAATTTCAGTGTTCTAGAATTACTCCAGAAGGAGAGCGTGGCATAGACTGGAAAAAATGTTTGCAATACAATCCCTGTCAGCAAGATGGGAAAGAAAGTGTCTCTGGGGTTGATCCTTGAGGTGAATCATCCTTTCTCAGACCTCCCTCCCTCTAATTCTTTTCAGATATGCCTTTTACTAAACCAGGTTCTCTGCTTCTCTTCCTCTCCACCCCCTCCAGTCTCCTTTCTCCTCTCCTTCACACCTCAGACAGTCCTTTACTTGTTTACAATCCAATTTTTTTTAGCTATTGACCCACAGCTCTCTGCTTCCATAAATCCTGCTTTAAGTGTTTGATCTCTAAGACAAATATACCCCCATAGCCCTGAGTTTACTCTCTGACTCTGTTTCATTACAAATGTTGTAGGCAATCAATATGAATTTGGAGGAGGGTAGGATGTCTTGGTTCAAAACACACAATTTGCTTGAGCGTACTGTAGTCCTTCTCTCTATAAAGAAGTGTAGATCAAATGTCCTTTAAGAATAAAGCCATAATTGTTGGAAAACATTACCTAGATAATAAATAGGAAATTCCAACATGTTATAGAAAATCTTCTAGAGCTCCAAGTTCACATACTAATGAGAGAAGCAATCAAGGACTATGAATAATGGATGAAGTTCAACATGGTGGTCCAAATTTTTATTCAGAGTGCTAGAGAAGAACATTAACATAATGGCTATGGGTCAGAGAAATTGGCTGACATGAAATACCTACCCAAAGTATCATCATTTGAGTTTTTTAAGGGATAAAATCTGAACACCATCCAGAGTTCACCTCTGTGGAGGTGCTTACCTATGTACACTACCATCCTCTTCCATAGTCCCAACATCCTTCACCATGTGGAAGCATCATTTGTACCTTTTCTGACTAATAAAATCTACCCTCATTTCTATCGACTTATTCTTCCAAGAGAACAAAAGTGACTAATGGTCTCTTCAAGCCCGGGTATCGTTCATTTTGTCCTCAAGTTAGAAGTTAGCTGAAACCTTCTCTGGGTCACAACACTCTTGAGACTTAACTGGGAGAGTAACCAAAAACATAACAACAAAAAAATCAATGTAGGAATAAGGTTAAATATAAAAAATATTATCCTAAAATACTCCGTCCAGGCTTCCATGTGTTTATAACTGACCTAGTAGCCTGAAAAATTGTAGTTTTTACTCATCACAGCAGAGCATACTATTAACAACTCAATGAGCCAATTTTCTTGGACTTGGGCTGATCTGGATACTTCTATTATGTCCAGTGTTCCCAATTCAAAAGGTGATTTCGCTTTTTAATCATTAGTGTCTGCTTCTCTGAAAGTCAAAATTGTGGTGTGACATAATCAGCAGAGGGTTCCTGAGGACCCTTCCCAGTAGTAGGATCCTGAAATGATGGAAACTGATAGAAACTGAAGTCGGATATCTAAACTCTCAACTACTTCCAATAGCATTTCACTGGAGCTCCAGAAGACTATAAGTATGTTGTATTCCAATCTCCCACTATCACTTTGCAGCTGATCAAAATAACCCATAGCTAATAATAGGAACCAGAGAGCAATGGTCCCATCTCCCATCTATCACTCAGAAATTTTTGGTATAATAAAGTCAAAAGTGAATTTTCATGTGTTATTTTCAAGTTTTCCACCTAACAGAATGTCATTAGAGCACTGTAACTTATGGAAAATTGGGATAGACTGAGAACCTCTGATAAAAGGCAATCTTTATATCACTGGAGGATTTTACTGAATTGAGGGAGGAGGGGAGAATTAGTGTTTAATAATGTGTTCTTTGGTGTCTTATCAACCATCTGCAAAAATTCCTAATTAACTAGGTAAATATATTTATAAAAATACATTGTAGCCCTGGCTGGTGTGGCTCAGTGGATTGAGTGCCAGCCTGAGAATGAACAAGTCACTGGCTCCCAACTCCTGGCCAGGGCACGTGATTGGGTTGCAGGCCAGGTCCCCAGTTGGGAGTGTGGGGGAGGCAACCGATTGATGTATCTCTCACACATTGATGTTTCTTTCACTCTCTTTCTCCTTCCCTTCCCCACTCTATAAATCCTCTCTCTATAAAAGTAAATAAAATCTTAAAAAATACATTGTAAAGGCAGGAGTATCCTAGAAAATATTTTAAAAGCTTAAACATATAAATTTTGTTTGGGAGTGTAGAGAGCAAGGAGAAATGAGATATATAAGTTTGTGAGCATACGATGATTTTACCTTAATATAAGGCAAGAATACATGCTCTGACAGCCTGTCCCTTGGTCATATATGTCAGCTTTTAGACTTCATCGGCTTATTTGGTGTGTGTGTTTGGGGGTATGACTGTCTGAGAGAGTAGGAAGTAAACATCATGAAAAATGAAACTTTTACAGGTTACCTAAAAAAGCAAGATCAACCAAATATCTCTTTTTTCAAGGAGTGACAATTATTGCTAAGATTAAATATGTTTACTTTAGAATTGTTCAAGGATTTGTTTTAATTCTTGATGGTTTTGTGTTGCTCAGTGACCTATATTATTCTATTGTGATGGCATCACAATGACAATGATTGTATAAGGTCTGTCTGGAAAAAGTCTAACCATTGTTAATATAATGAGAAGAGTTTCTGCAACATAGATGTAACCTGGAAGCCAAGGAGAATGGACTGGAATGTGCATGTGAGAACAATGATGACTTCATTGTACTAGTCAGTGGAGGCGGTAGATGCAGTGGAGTGAGCATGTACACTGAGTGGCCATTGCATTCAAAATGACTGAGCAAGTAGAGCAACAAATCTGCATCAAATATTGTGTTCAACTTGAACATTCCTCCTTAGACACTACTCAGATGGTTCAGAAGGATGCAGCTATGGGCAACTGGTGATTGGCAGCTTTGCCATGACAACACCCTTGATCATGCATCACGTCTTATGCAGAGTTTTTTGGTGAAACACCAAATCACCCATGCAGGTGACTTAGCCCCCCTACAACCAAGATTTGGCACCCGGTGACTTCTGGTTTTCCCCAAAACTAAAGTCACCTGTGAAAGGGGATTTCAGACCATCACTGAGACTCAGGAAAATACAATGGGACAGCTGATGGTGATTGGGAGAACTGTGTGAGGTCTCAAGATGCCTACTTTGAAAGAGACTGAGGCAACATTGTCCTATGTACAATGTTTCTTGTATCTTCTTTAATAAATGTCTCTACTTTTCATAGTGCATGGGTGGATACTTTCTGGACAGACCTTGTGTATTAGGATCCCTCTGAAATCTTGATTTCATAAACAGGAGATGTCATAGAAAAAATAGACATCTCTAAATATTATTTTTTATTGTGAAATATATAACTTTCTGTTTTTTCCTTCTTTAGTCATTCATACACCCATTTAATTGATGATTCATTCAATAAATTGTTCATTTATTGAACAAATATTTATTTACCACCTATTAGGCATTGCTAAGCATTATTTTGTGTACTGGGCATAGTGAAGTAAATCCAACAGATAAAAATTCTTGCCCTCATGGATTGCCTTCTAGTGGAAGAGATGAATAATACATAAGACAAAAATCTAAAATGTAAAGTGCTTGTGCCCCAACCTGGTGGTTAAGCTGGTTGGGGTGTCCTCCCATACACCAAAAGGCTGCAGGTTAGATTCCCAGTCAGGGTGCATACCAAGGGTGTGGGTTCAATTCCCAGTAGAGGCACTGAAACATATTCACAGGTAAGGATAAAAGTGAATAAGTAAAAAGAAAACAAAATGTACAGTGTTTGCATACTTTATACACCCATGTGTATTTTATGTATAGATGAGTGCTAAAGAGAAAAACTAGAAAAAGAGATTATGAAATGCCACAGAGTTGGGAGGTTGAATTTTCAATATTGGCCTAGTAAGGCCTTTCTATGGTGAGAACTTTTGAAAAAAGACTTGAAGGAAATGAGGCAGCAAGCCAGGTAGATATACCTGGAGTAAGAGTTTTCTAGGCTGTGAGAACAGTAGTAGATATGGTGGGACATGAATCGGAGAAGTAATGTGGAGCCAGATCATACAGAGCTCTGATGCAATAGGAAGCTTGGCTCCTACTCAGTGAGATGGGAAGCCTTTGAAAGGTTTTGACTAGAAGAGTGGCAGGATTGGTGTCACATATTTTTACAGGGATCATTCTGATGCCTGTAAATGGGAATGTCACATATTTTTGCAGGGAACAGCCATATTGAGAGTGGACTCTGGGTGGTGGTATGCGAGGTGGGAAGGGAAGGCATAAGAGGAGAAACCACTTAGGAACATGCTGCAATAATTCTGATAAGATGGAGAGGATAAAGTCTTCTGCCTAAATGGAGAGGCTGACCTTGACTATGAGTATGGAGAACTTATCCATAGTAACAGGAGAGGTATGGGTAGTTGGGCAGATATGATAGTGAAAGCATGTGGAAGTTCTCTTTTGATTCCCTGTGAATATCATTTATATCAGGCTACATGAGTATAGGTACTGAGTGGCTGTTTGACTGAATTTAATGAGGGTTATGGTTTTACAAGGAAAGTTCACCACAGTGAAACAGGAGCTAGGATATTATTTTAACAATTATCTATGGAACTTAAGGTGGAAAGGGAGCAAGAAAGGACATCATAGAGAGATATCTTAGAGACACAAAGAGAGTGGATTTTAGATCCTGGTGGGGTTTTAGAATTGCAGGACTTGGGGTTAGAAGGAGTGAACAGGAAAGATAAGAAGTCATAATCAAAGAAAATAATATGGAATTGAGATTTTGCAGGGGCCACAGTTCTTGGTAACAAGTGCGTCAAGAAAGAGAGTGTAGAAGTGAGTGGCTCAGGAATGATGGCTGATGAAATCTTTGGAAGAGAGGAAGTCCAGGAACTGAGAGGCCTAGATATTGGGAGGATCATCCCATCGGATATGGAAATGACCAGATATTACATAGGAGTTGTGTTAGAGAGAGTGGTCGTGAACTAGGTGCCCAAATCCCCAATTGATGGAGGGGCAATGAACTGGAGAATAATGGAAGAAGTGCCAACAGAGGTAGAAGGTGGTGTGGCCTAATGACATGGAAGTAAAAGATGGAATTTTGTAGAGGAAGAAGAGAGAAAAGACTGGATGCACTAATAAGGAGCAAAAAGGACACCTACCATACTGTCAGCCTCCTTGGTAATAGGGATCTATGGGGGGAGAGCTGCCTCCTGAAGGGCTTCTGTAGAATCTGTGTTAGCATGGAGAACCAGGTTTCAAGTAATGCAAAAAGTGAAAAGGGAGTTTCCAAAGGAAATTAAGAATGAACAGACTTACTGGTGACTGACCCAAAGTCCAAGAGGGTTCGGAGAGATGGTTTTAGGGGGTATGTGGCCAGGGTCAGAACAAATAGTGAACAAAGTCCCATGAGGGTAGGGAAGAAGAAACAAGAGATGAGAGTGGCATGCAGGGACCTGGTGACAGCTGTCCGGCTAGTCTTACAGGTGGTGGTGCTGACGCTGTGTGTGTTGAGGACAAGGAGAGGGTTGAGGGCAAGATTCAAGAACATGAAGTGTTCTGAGGTTCCCACTTTGTTGATGAGGAGATAGTTGTCCTTCTGAAGAGTGGTATGACTCAGAACACACAGATATACACTTGATTTGATCCAAACTTTTGTTGTCAGCAAAGTTGTCTTATACTGAGAGGGTTGGCTCATTCTGAACACATCATTTCAGAACCTGATGGTTCATCTTTAATTGGAAGACCCCTCCCCCTCCTTAAATTTCTGTATCAGCAAATTGTACTATATGGCCCATTAGATTCAGAGACACAGAGTCAACTGTGGAACTCATTGCAAGTCCACTTAAATGGCCTTTTTCTGTCATCTTTGTTCTAAGACTTTCCCACCAACCTACTTGTAAACGCTTCCTCCTTTCCCTGTTTTTCTCTCCCAAACTATTCCATTTCTTGATGCAGTGGGTAAGTGAATACGGGTCCACAATACGATGTCCTCTATTTTTTCAGAAGTACTGTATTTTTTCTTATTCCATGCATTCACTGAAGTACAGGGTCCCTCACAGTTTTGCTTCTCTTGAATGTCATGCATTCTGAACTGAGTGAAGGTATGTGCTTTGCACATTTTAGTGACCCTCTCCTTTGTCCCGAACTTCTGTCTTTGCACGACTGACTTGAAAACTACAGCTAAATCATAAGTTACTTTTAACTTTTCATCTTTCCTTTGAAAACACTTCTAAAATCAACATTGTTTTGGGAGGGACAGTAATATCACACAGTTTTTGGAGGCACTATAGATGGTCAGTCTCTCTGTGGGACTAAAATGCAAGTTGTAATTAACTCAAAATCCTCAAGCCCAATACCTGTAAAAAATAAAGGTGTTTTCTGTTGTGACCTTAGGAGCAGCTATTTAGTTCTCTGAAGAAATAAAACACATTACATAAAAATTTCAATAGAATGGGATAACAATTAGAGACACAGACCAACAGTACGATTGGGGTTGTCGGAAATTACAAAATTACTAATGTCTCTGTTTTTCCTACAATGTGGAGATAATCACAAGGATTTTAAAGTGTAATATATTTTTTGTACTTTTTTGTGGGAAGCAAATGCTATGAGTCAGAGAGAACACATGATTTAAATGAATGAACTTTTCTTAACAGTTAAAATTATTCATTATTCATTCTCACCTGTACCACTGGTTATTTCTGCATCCCCATTCCAATATAAGACTCAATCTTCTTGTTATATTCCTCAATCTCCCTTAATGCTTCCCACCACCTGCACTTTCCGAGGCAGTGTGAGAGAGAGAAGGGCATATAGTATACGGCAGCAAAGGGCTGGTATTTAAATTCTGGCTTTGCTACTTACCAGCTGCACAATGTTGAGGAAGTTATATAAGCACTATGATCCTCTGTTTTCTTGTCACAGAGTTTCGGTGTTAACTGCTCTTAGGTATTTGAAAGTGCTCAGCACACTACAACTTATAAATAGTAGGTACTTAATAAACACTGACAGTGCTTTGTTTATGATCTGTACCTTGGCTGCAGCCTCAGGTGTTTGGTTAACTTTCCTGTTTTATGGTTCTCTGGCCTTCTCAATTGTTTAGTCCTTCTGCTTAAGCATTTTTGCCTTTGCACTCCACTTGACCTGTGAGTGTGTGCCCTTTAGGTTAGCTTTGTGTCTGGGAAAGGGATGTGTTAGGAGTCTCTCTTTTAGATAAGGAGGATCTAAAGGAAAGGTGTTAATGACATATAAGACAAAAGCAAGTATTTATGGGGAAGAAGGGGAAAATGACATCATGGGAATCTGAGTGTTGGCTGATGATATAAAATTTTTATAAACCAAACTTCTAGCAAATTCCATGGTATGTAGAAATACCAAAGGGTGAAAATTTGCCAAAGAACATTGACTATCTTTTCTGGAAGCTGTTAATCCATCAATTTAATAAAATAAAATTTTATTATTTTTATGTAATTATAGATATAATTTTATAACATGTATTTTATTTCCTAACATGTCTTCTTCAGCACATAGGCATGAAGAACTAAGAAAAATGTTCTAGAATGTTAAAGAACTAGGAAGATAGAAATTGATCAATGAGCAGCAGCAACTCAGTACTATAATATTAAAGGACATAAGTATTTTGATTACTTTGTTTTTAGAGAATGAAAAACAAAGAGCAGGTGATTTGAAATTAAAACTTTCCTGTTTGGACGTTTTTTTGTTTTTTGTTTTGCAAATCTAGAAATCACCTTCCTTAAGTGATGAAATAATATACAGTGAAACTCAATGAAACTCTAAACAGAAGAGACGGTTGAAACAGATATGTTTCCAAGCTCAGTTTCTTGATTGATACTGTCTTTTCAAAACAATTGGGTATTCCAAGTCATTGAAATAGCCAGGAGAAAAAGAGAATATATTCTGCCTGACTGTGTCTCTTTGGTCATCTTTTCACACTCCATTAGAGGCTTTATCCAACTTTGTATTCAGAGTTTATTTTATTTTTCCGATGTTAGGAAAAACTTCAATGAGGACATGATGAATGTCCATATTAAATTGGATCCCCCATCCCTTTTTAACTAAGTTCATTTAAATTTAATTTTGTAATTTTACTTCAGTAACCCATCTGACTCCAGATGTTGGATGCACTTGTTCTTATTTCTTTTCCCACATAATTGGGCCTCTAAAAGATTTATAGCCACAGGAGACATTTTGGAACCTTTTAGAGCATTTTGGCATATGTTTCATGGATGACTGGTAACATGAGCAATTAACATCCCAAAATGTTTTTCTGTTCCCCAGAATATTTTTAATGGGATAAGTTACTTTTATTAGTGTGAAATTTAAACAAATAATCATCTTAAAAGAAACATCATCATCAAAATAGCTCAATTGAAACTGAAGGCCATTCCCCAAAGGAAATTGGTAAGAGTGAGAATACCCTTGAGCCAAAAGAGCCTTTAACAAAGACATATAAATGAAAGGTGAGGACTTGACTTTTTGCTCAAATAAGAGCTGTAAGTAGAGTTCCTGTTCCTTCTGACTGTCCCTGAGTCATTGTAATGTGTGTGTTGTCCTGCATGTATTACAGAATATTGGGCCATACCTCCTATGCTTGGGTAATGTTCAAATCTGGCTTTCATTTCAACCTCACTCATAAAAAGGAACCACCCAAGCAGCTCCTATTTTGCAGGATACCAAAGACGGAGGTTCTCATTAGAGTGTTTGTGTATTTAAGAAACATATAGCTACTTTGGGGCTTAGAATTCAGACTTACTCCACAGATAAACTATCTTTACCATCACCTCCTCTCAGGCCTTCTTAAAACAACAAAAAAAGATTACTCATAATTAGATTTTTCTTGTTTCAACAATTATTTGAATGCTTACAATTATTTGAATCTGACTTCTTGCTTTCTTAGTCAAAGCACATCTAATAACATACTTGATAGCTCACCAGGGGCCTTTTCTAATGAAATTCCTAGTCTTCATCAAAATAACATATAGTACTACAACTAATCCCTTAGATGACATACTAAAGAAACACAGCAACTACAAATCCACAGGATAAAGGAATCAATTTTTTTCCTCCAGTGAGAAATTATATTCCATGTTTTTGATATACTATGGTGTGTCTTGATGTATATGAAATAGTCACCAATACAGTAACAAATTAGACTATGGATTTTCCTCCAGACTTAAGGGATCCAGCAAGTAAGCTCTAATTCTATTCTTTCACAGTCTTGCCTTTCTAGGACAGGTATTTGTGTGTGCTTTCAGGATGGAAGTTGTGTAAAAATGAGTGGTGTTTGATGTTACTATTTCTATGTGCTTTTGTTGCTTTGAGTACTAAATAATACTAAAATTATTTTAAAATTACACCAGCCACTGGAACTGGGCAAAAATTGTTTGTCTATAATTAAAAGGCAAGGCACTCGCAGTCTCTACTGGTTTCTATAATAACAAAAAAAGCTCATAGAATGATCTTGTGATTTACAGAATTTTTCACCTTTACTAAATTTTAAGTAGAAAATCACAAAGACCTAAATGGGGAAACAACATCTGAAGTAGCAAATGATACTTGGAATGCAGAATATTATTAAATTGTGATATTAGTCAATGTATTTGTTTAGAGGGTAACTATACTAACTAGGAAAGCACACTAAAAACACCCCATATAGAAGAGTGTTTAGTGACTATTTGCAATACCTTTAATTTTTGCTGGGAATTAAAAATAGACGTCTGCCATGGAAATATAAATAGAAGAATTTAGAATGTACATGGCTCTTGAAAACAGAGAATGCATTTTAAGTACTGGAGAAAAAAGAAATTAGTTTTAAAAACATGCATTGTGTTTTCAATTGTTCCTATAAATCAGTCATGATGAAATAAAACAAATTTTAATGAAATGAAATTTTTATCTACCATAATTCCTGGTTGAATTAGAACCTATCAGTTTATAATTACATGGAAAAATATGTTCAGAGTAAATGTCTAAGACACTATCTCCTCTCTTTTATTTAAATTTATTTATTCATCCACTCATTCACTGATCATGTACTGAATACTACTTGGGGTAAGGCAAATAGTGGAGATTGAGAAACCAGAAATGAAAATCAGATGGAGTTACTGACAAGGAGCTTTCATTTGAATAGGAGAGAGAGGAGCTATAAAGTCATACAAGGGATAAGTAAATCTTACAGAAGAGGTCAAGATGAAATGTTCCTCCTATGAAACCCAAGATGGCAGAGGAATAAGTGGAAGCTACACTAACCTCCTCCCAGGACCAATCTGGAATTACAACTAAACTGTAGAGAAATCATCCTAAATAACTCACTGAACACTAGCTGGAGGAAAGCCTTATAACCAAGTACAGAAGAAAGAAACCACTTCACCACAATGAGACTGATAGGGAGTGCAGAGGAGGCTGAGATGACTGGCTGGGCTCCCATGGGTGGGAGCTGAAGTTCCAGAGGGATATTTCAGTGGCCAGGGGGTTCCTGAGCAGTGTGAGGTCTAAACCCCAAGCTGGCCCCCAAACCTACAGCACCAGAGCTAGGAAAGAAACCCAGATAACACCAGCTATGAAAAGTAAGAGGGTTTCTGTCTGCCAGAAAGAGATGGCTAGAGATGCAGAGACACTCTTAAAGGGCCAGTGCACAAAATTCCATTTGCAGCCACTACCCTGGGTTCTGACAGAAGGCAAGCAGAGTGGACTAGAGATTTGTGAGGAAAGTCTGGGATGGGTGGCTCTGGGGAGAAAGCTGAAGGAACTGCCACCAGGATCTCTGTGCTGAGTCATTCCCCATACTGCAGAGGCAGTGTTTCTCAGGCAGAGCACTCCTCTCCAAGTGGCATCAGCCTGAGGGGAAGCAATAGCTCACCCACAGGAATTACTCTGCCTCACCTTGTGGAGCTTAAGTTGGGCTGCTGTCTACAACTTGAGACTCTATCATTGATTATGTTTAACAACTAAGGCAGACCTTTGGAAGCTCTGACTTTAGCTGACCCTCTCCCAGGCCCAATGCTCCTAAAAGTCAACCTTTATGTGTAACCTGGATCTTTCTGAACACAAACAGGCCCAGCAGAGGGAACCATATGCTGTGGGTCACTGATGGCTCCAAACAGGTTGCCCAGGGCCAGTCATAAACAACACCTGACAAGGGCTACACCAAAGTATTTGCAGATCTACCTAATACATAGAAACAAACACAAAGAAGTAGCCGAAATGGGAAGACAAAGAAACAGACTCCAAATGAAAGAACAAGAGAATTCTCCAGAAGGAGAACTAGATGAAATGGAGGCAAGCAATTTATCACATGGAGAATTTAGAGTAATGATTATAAGGATACTCAACAGCATGAAAAAAGACCTAGAAAGCATAATAAAGGACCAGCCAGAAATAAAGAATGCAGTATCTGAAATAAATAATACACTGGAAGGAGTAAACAGTGGGTTAGATGAATCAGAGAATTGAATTAATGATTTAGAAGACAAGGTAGAAAAAAACACCCAAGCAGAACAGCAAAAAGAAAAAAAATGATTTAAAAAATTGAGAATAGCTTAAAAAACATTTTGGACAACATGAAGCATAACAACATCTGCATCATGGGAATACCAGAAAGAAAAGAGAGCAAGCAAGGGATCAAGAACCTATTTGAAAAAATAATGACTGAAAACTTCCCTAATCTGGTGAAAGAAAAAGAAAAAAGATACAAAAGTCCAGGAAGTCCAGAGAGTCCCATACAAGTTGGACCCAAAGAGGCCTACACCAAGACACATCATAATTAAAATGTCAAGGCTTAAAGACAAGGAGAGAATCCTAAAAGCTTCAAGAGAAAAGCAGGTAGTTGCATACAAGGGAGCACCAATTAGACTGTCATCTGATTTCTCAGTAGAAACATCTCAGACCAGAGGGAGTGGTGTGAAATATTTAAAGTGATGAAAAGCAAGGACCTACAACCAAGGCTACTTTACCCAACAGACTATCATTTAAAATTAAAGGAGAAATAAGGAGCTTTCCATACTAGAAAGAGCTAAAAACACCATTAATACCAAACCAGTGCTGAAACAAATGTTAAAGGGCTTGCTTTAAGAAAAAGAGGAAGAAAAAGGAAAGAAAAACAATTGGAAAATAGTCTAACAATAAAATAACACTAAATATGTATCTATCTACAATCACTTTAAATGTAAATGGCTTAAATGCTCCAACCAAAAGACATAGGGTAGCTAAATGGATAAGAAAACAGGACCCATAAACCTGCTGCCTCCAATAGTCCCACTTCAGATCAAAAGATACACACAGACTAAAAATAAAGCAATAGAAAAAGATATTTCATGCAAATGAAAGGGGGAAAAAAAGCTGGGGTAGCAATACTTATGTCTGACAAAATAGACTTTTCAACCAAGACTATAGTAAGAGACAAACAAGAACACTAAATAAAGACAAAGGGAACAATCCAACAAGAGGATATAATCCTAGTAAATATTTATGCACCCAACATAAGAGCACCTAAATATGTGAAGCAAATCTTGATGGGCATAAAGGGAGAGATTGAAAGAAATACAGTCATAGTCAAGGATTTTAACATCCCATTGACTTCAATGGATAGATCTTCCAGACAGAAAATCAACAAGGAGACAGTGGCCTTAAACGACATACTAGATCAAATGGATTTAATTGATATCTTCAGAGAATTTCACCCCAAAGCAGCAAAATATACATACTTTTCAAGTGCACATGGAATGTTTTCTAGGACAGACCATATGTTAAGACACAAAATAAGTCTCAGTAAATTTGAGATTAAAATCATGTCAAGCATCTTCTTTGACCACAATGATATAAAGCTAGAAATCAATCACAAAAGAACACTGAGAAACACACAAAGTCATGGAAGCTAAAAACATGTTATTAAACAATAAATGGGTTAACAATGAGATCAAGAAAGAAATCAAAAGATACATTGAAACAAATAAGAATGAGAACAATCCAAAACCTGTGGGACACTGGGAAAGCAATCCTAAAAGGAAGATTCACAGCATTACAGGCCTATCTCAAAAAAACAAGAAGAAACTCAAAAGATCTAACTCTACACTTACAGAAACTTGAAAAGAACAACAAATAAAGCCTTAAGTGAGTAGAAGGGAGGAAATAATAAAGATCAGAGCAGAAATAAATGAAATAGAGTCTAAAAAATGATTTAAAAAATCAATGAATCCAAAAGCTAGTTCTTTGAAAAGATAAATGAGATTGACAAACCTTTAAACAGACTTCTCAAGGAAAAAGGAGAAAGGCCCCAAATAAATAAAATCTAAAATGAAAGAGGAGAAATAACAACTGACACCAAAATAATGCAAAGGATTGTAAGAAAATATTATACAACTATATGTCAACAAACTGGAAAACCTGGATGAAATGGATAAATTCCTAAAAACATACTTCCAAAACTAAATCAGGAAGAATCAGAGAATCTGAATAGACAGATTACACTTAATGAAATTGAATCAGTAATCAAAAAACTTCCATGGAGCACAAGCCCTGGCCCAGATGGCTTCACAGGTGGATTTTACCAAACATTCCTAGAAGAACTAATACTCTCCTTCTGAAACTACTTCATAAAAGTTAAGAGGAGTGAATGCTCCCAAACTCATTTTGAGTCCACCATTATCCTAATTCCAAAGAAAGAAAATCACAGGCCAATATACCTGATGAACATAGATGCTAAAATCCTCAACAAAATATTAGCAAACCAAAAACAGCGGTGCATCAAAAAGACCATATACCATGATCAAGTGGGATTTATTCTGGGAGTGCTGGGTTGAAACAGTATTTGCAAATCAATAAACATGATTTATCACATAAACAAAATGAAAGATAAGAACCACATGATCGTATCAATAGATGCAGAAAAAAACAGCACCCATTTATGATAAAAACTGTCAGCAAAGTGGGAGTAAAGGGCACATACCTAAACATGATAAAAGCCATATGTGACAAACCCATTGCCAGCATCATGCTCAATGGGCAAAAACTATAAGCGTTCCCCTTAAGATAAAAAA
The DNA here is from genome assembly GCF_022682495.2 of Desmodus rotundus. NCBI lineage: Eukaryota > Metazoa > Chordata > Mammalia > Chiroptera > Phyllostomidae > Desmodus > Desmodus rotundus. Next base: position 79,853,105 of record NC_071393.1, read on the forward strand.
AAAAGACAGGAATGCCAACTTTTACGTCTTTTATTCAACATAGTACTGGAAGTCCTAGCCACATGAAGAAGAAATAAAAGACATCCAAATTGGAAAAGAAGAAGAAAAGCTGTCATTATTTGCAGATGACATGATACTGTACATACAGAACTCCAAGGATTCCGCCAAGAAACTACTAGAACTGATAAATGAATTAAGCAAAGTAGCAGGATACAAAATTAACATCCAGAAATCAGTGGCATTTTTATATGCCAATAGCAAACTAACAGAAAGGGAAATTAAGAAAATAATCCCATTCACAATTGTTTCACATAGAATAAAATACATAGGAATAAACCTAACCAAGGATATAAATTACCTGTACTTGGAAAATTATATAATAGTGTAGAAAGAAATTGAAGAAGATAATTAATGAAGATAATTAATAAGTAATGAAGAAGATAATTCCACAAATAAATGGAAACACATACCATATTCAAGGATAGGATAATTAACATCATTAAAATGTCCATATTACCCAAAGCAATCTGTAGATTCAATGCAATTCCTATCAAGATTCGAATGTTGTATTTCATGGAACTAGAACAAATATTTCAAGAATTTATATGGAACCATAAAAGGCCCTGCATAGCAACAGCAATCCTAACAAAGAAGAACTAAGGTGGAGGAATCATGCTACCTGGTATAAAACTATACTGTAAACCCATAGTAATTAAAACAGCATGGTACTGGCATAAAAACAGACAAACAGGTCAATGGAACAGAACAGAGAACCCAGAAATAAAACCACACCTTCATAGTAAATTAATATTTGACAGAGGAAGCAAACACATACAATGGGCTAAAGATAGTTTATGCAATAAATGGTGTTGGCAAAATTGGACAGATAAGTGCAGAAAAATTAAACTAGACCACCTTCTTAAACCACACAAAAGAATAAACTCAAAATGGGTTAAACACTTAAATGTTAGACCCAAAGCCATAAAAATCCTAGAAGAAAACACAGGCAGCAAAATCTCAGACATTGTTCATAGGAATTTTTTTAGTGGATATATCTCCCCAGGCAAGGGACATAAAAGAAAAAATACACACTAATGGGACTACATCAAACTGAATAGTTTTTGCACAGCAAAGGAAAACATTAAGAAAATAAAAAGACAATCCACAGAATGGGAGAACATATTTGCCAATATATCTGAAAGGGGTTAATATCCATAATTTATAAAGAATTTACAAAACTCAATACCAAAAAAATAAACAATCCAATTAAAAAATGGGCAAAGCACCTGAATAGACACTTCTCCAAAGAGAACATATAGATGGTCAACAGACTAATGAAAGATGCTCAATGTCACTAATCATCAGGGAAATGCAAATTAAAACCACAATGAAATATCCTCTCACACCTGTCAGAATGGCTATCATCAATAAACCAACAAACAAGTGCAGGTGAGGATGTAGAGAAAGGAGAACACTTTTGCACTGTTGGTGGGAATGCAGATTGGTGCAGCCACTGTGGAATACAGCAGGGAGATACCTCAAAAACTTTAAAATGGATCTGTCTTTTGACCCAGCAATCCCACTCCTGGGAATATATCCAAAGGAACCCAAAATGCTAATTCAAAAGAACATAATCATCCCTATGTTCATTGGGGCATTATTTACAATCACCAAGATATGGAAGCAGCCCAAGTGTCCATCAGTAGATGAGTGGATAAAACAACTACAGGACATTTACACAATGGAATACTACTCAGCCATAAAAAAGAATGGTTTACCCTGTGACAGGATGGATGGACCTGAAGAACATTATGCTAAGTGAAGTAAGCTTGTCAGAGAAAGACAAATACCACATGATTTCACTCATATGTGGAATCTAATAAATAAACTGAACTAACAAGGAAAACAGAGACAGACTTATAGAGAGGATGACAGCTAAAGTGGGGAAAGGTTATGGGGTTGAGGGATTGAGAAAAAGGAAAAAGGACTCATGGACATGGACAACAATGTGGTGATTGCTGGGGGGAGGGTGATATAATGGGACTAAATAGTAATGGAACAAAAATACAATAAGGGAGGGAGAGAGGGAGGGAGGGAGGGAGGGAGGGAGGGAGGAAGGAAGGAAGGAAGGAAGGAAGGAAGGAAGGAAGGAGGGAGGGAGGAAAAGTGTTTATCCTTCTCCAATTTTTACTTAGACCAATTTGTAAGTGAAAAGATTACTGTAAGCTAACTTTTTAGACTCAGTCACTCATTTTTAAAAATTGTTGCATATGAGAGATGCCCTGCAATATTATTGGTTGATGTTAAACCTTCTCATACTTTGGAAATTGGGACCAAAGCTGTATTATGTGGGAAGAATCAATGGAAATAAGGTGCATGAATTTTATCCTTAAACTCGAAGTTGGACTAGGAGGTTAATGTCTAATGCATGCCTCCCTTAAAATGAACACTAATTCTTTATACTGTGGTTTAAGTCCTTTTATTCCTTGGCATAGTGCTGGTATGGTTTGATATCCCTCACCATCTCCTTAAATGCAACCAGGAGTCACTTCACTGGACTTACATAGTAAAGAGACCTTTTTCTTCCACTTCCAAGTTTTCACTGAATCCAAGGACACTTTGGGGGCTTCTCTTCAGTGTATAATCTTAAGTCTCCCTTCTAATTTCCCAGCCCAATGAACATCTGTTCCAATTACTTTTAATCATTCTCTGCTGGAGATTTTTGTGTGATATTGGCTACGGGCAGGTGTTCCATAATAATTGGGGAAAATAACCTATTAGAGACTCCTTATTTGTGCCTTTATATACTAATAACTGCTACTTTGTCAACTTGTCTCATCCCTCGAAAGCCTTTCTGCAATTTGTTCCTGGGTCTCCAGATTCCAGAATAAGCACACTGATTTTGTGTTACCTAGGACCTAAGATAGCTTAGAGCAAGGTTTTTGTTCTGTTTTTTAAACATTTTATTTAATTTTAGAGAGAGGGAGGGAGGGAGAACTAGATGGAGAGAAACATCAATATGTGGTTGCCTCTCCCACACCCCCTACTGGGGACCTGGCCTGCAACCCAGCCATGTGCCCTAGTGTGGAAATCGAACCTGTGGCCCTTTGGTTCACAGGCCAGCACTCAATCCACAGAGCCACACCAGCCAGAGCAGTGCAAGGGTTTTAATTGTTATTTTTTATGTTTTATTTGATATTTCTGTCTAATGAATGTGCCCCATTTTATGCACAAACCTGCAGAGCTTCCAATGCAGAGGAAAACACAATGGATTCAGTCTTGATAATCAGTACCCTGCATAGAAGTATTTGGACTAATTGAACCAATTCTATTCTGATACTCTCATGTGGGACACATGAGAATGTGGTCTTTATATTCAGAAAGGTAGAGCCTTAGGACCATTGCTGGTAAAATCTTTCTTCCCAAGGATTTCCAGTTAAAAGGCATGGAAATACAGAAGGAAATATTTGAAGATAGATTGTGGTCTTTTTATCAACATTTTCTTTAACATATAAAAGCACATCCCTGATGTGTACTTCCTACAGGGTATAGAAACTCAAATTCTTTCTTTCACACACATATATAATACCAAATATTTTTTTCCAAGTAGAGCCCGATGTTTGCAAGAACTAGTTTCAAATTTGTTTTGTAACACCCTAAGGGCTGCTGTGATTCTTATTCTTGTTACCATTGTGGTAACGAACTGTATAAATTACATAGTTTTTCTCTGGCTGATGCAAGTCATAAATCTGAAGGGAATATTTTCTGATAAAAAGACATAACGATCATTTTACTGATAGGGTTTAAATGGTAGAAATCACATGCTTCTTTATGTGGGTTAAACTATTGTAAAAAGAAATTAGTAAGTCAGGTATCAGATGCAATTTCAAATGCCAGTGGGGTATAATAAGACATATTTGCATTTTCTTTTGTGCTCTTATTGAGGTGAGATCCATTTTCGGGGATAGCGTCATTTTCTTTAATTTAAAGACATGACAGTGCCGGCATCTACAATGCAAAATACTTCGATAGGGGGAAAAGAGGCGTGGGTGGAGATCAGCGTTGCCCGGACTGAGTGTCCCGAGACACAAGTCTCAGGAGATGGTCCCCACAATAATCCCGCTGTCACATAAGTTTGAGAAACACTGCGCAGCCTGCTGCGTGCTGCACGCCCCACAGTCTGGTGAGTGGGAAACGCTGCACACTCAGTGAAGCCACCGGCATGGTGGCGGGTGCAGCGCCCTGAGAAACATTTTTTAACCCAACAGTTCCTACACGTATTGGACTCCTTTTCTTTCTGTCACCTTTGATAACCTGCCCTGGAACTATGATTCTGTGGAAAACACTTTGAAAACCATTGGTCTCAGTGGTATTATCCTTTATGTATCATAAATGAATTTATTTTAAAAACAGACGAAATATACAATTGAGAAAAGATGCTGGATGTGACATTAGAAAACCTATATTAGATTCCTGCCTGCTCTTTGCTAAATAATATGACTTTGGGGATATCTTTTAAGCTTGCTGTGAAATAGGAATAGTGTTGTAATCTCTAACTAATAGGGGACAATTGGATCCGATTCTAAAAGAGGTAGTGCTCTTATTTATGCCATTATTATTGTTACCATTATCATCATCATCATCATTAACTCTAAAAGCTGTGTTTCAGAAATAATAAAGGGATTTGTCCTTATCCTATTAGAGCCCTATCTAATTTCCTAAACTTTCTTCCCAACACTCTCTGAAGAGGTGTATTTTTTTTCAGCAGAGTACTTTTACTGAGTTTATTGGAGAGACATTGGTTAATAAGACCATACAGGTTTGAAGTGTGCAACTCAATCAATCATCTGCACACTGCATCATACGCTCATCCCCCCAAATCAAACATCTTTCTGTCGCCATTTCTCTCCCATTTGCTGACTTCCGGCTTCCCCCATCCCCTTTCCCTCTGGCTACCTATCACCCTATCACCATGCTGCTGTTCATGTCTATGTGTCTATATTTTATACATATATATATATATATATATATATATATGTGTGTATATATACATATACACACACTTAATCCCTCTAGCTTTATTCACCCAGACTCCCAAACCCCCTTCCCTCTGGCAGCTATCAGTCTGCTCTGTGTTTCTGTACTGCTATTTCTATTTTGTTAAATTATTTTGTTGATTAGATTCCACTTGTAAGTGAGATCACATGGTGTTTGTCTTCCTCTGACTAGCTTATTTCACTTAGCATAATAATCTCCATGTTCGTCCATGATGTTGCAAAAAACAAGGCAACAGAACACTAGCCAATTGTGCATTGACCACAAGCACTTGGCTCCATAGGAAACCACTGCCTGGGAAGGAATACAATGGGGCAGACGGTACTCTTCTGGATCGGTTTTGTCCTATTGTGTGGTCAAGTCCACCGTGCTCTGTCTTGGCAAAGTTCATCAATAATGAAAAAGGTTCATAGGTGTTTTTAAGAGGATTTTTTAAAGTATCTATTCTTGTCCATGGGAGTTTTAAAGCTCTGAGATTTTTGTGACCAAACCAGTTGACCTTCCCAATGCTTAGAAAATTACAGTCTGGGGACTTGGTGATAACTGAGTGTACATCCACAGAAAGTTTCTCTTTTTGCACCTTTAAATGATATAACACAGCCAAAGCATCTTGTATGTCAACTTGGAGCCCATCGCTCTCAGGGACCCATGCAGCTATATCTGAAAGTGAGAGATTGCTACGGTGAGCTAATGTGAATTCCGACTTGATTTAGCAACCATTCCCGTGAGTACCCCCAGGTGCCAGACTTTTATCAGAGTGAGGAAAACTAATAACAGCACAGTGTGCCAGCTACTCTTTGATTTTAGCATTAAATCCTTATTCCTCCTTCTCCCCCACTTTACCCCATTCTCCAAGTAATCTTCTCCTTGGTAAGCCGAACAATTCCCCTGCTACAGAGAGAATTCCTTTTTGCCAGCACAGGAACCTACAGCAAAGGAGGAGGGGGCACCCACACTATGTTTGGGGGCCTGGTTGTACTTGCACAATTACCGCAAACTATCACTTCCTTGGGATGTGTTTACTTGTTGTCTGTGATCATCCAGGAGGCATTTTCTTTCTTTGGCTTCTCATCAGGCTAAGGGCTCATCTGAGAAAAGCAAGTTAATTGGGCCTCCTTCGATATAAAATATGTATGGTTTTAATGAGGCAGATGGAAGGGGGCAGAAAGATGGAGGCAGAGACCCAGTGAGCTGCGTTTCCCATGTGGCAGGTCGAATTGTTCGGTGCCTGTGCCTGGAAATGCTAAGGAAGAACAGAGGGGCAGGAAGAAAACTTATAAAATGCTGGAAAAGAAAGAACATACATTTTCTCTCAAAGTTACAATTGGCTTCCTGTCTCTCTTCCTATCCCACCCCCCACAGGCCCAAGGCAATGTCTCAAAGTCCAGACTGATATTGATAAGATGTGAAGATGGCTACATACTTTCTCAGGTATATATACAAGTTCTAGTTGTTTGTAGTCTATAAAAATGCAAAAATTTTAAGATAGAAAAGCATAGAAAAGTAGTGAATGATATCTCTTGGAGGATTGCCAAGAATTGTCAAATGCTACACCCCTCCTCACTCTTCACCATCCCCCTGACACTTCAGCAGTGTAGCCTCTTCGATGGCGTGGGGGTCGGGGTACTGGGTTGCAGGAGCAAGCAGTCTTGCCTGGGAAGCCAGTCACTGAGTCCTCGTGTGAAGCAAATCACAGCGGCCAATGCTCTGGATCACAGACAGCAGTTATTTCTGTGACTATTACAGAACCAATGACCTCAAAATATGATTTCTCCCAATCTTAGCTGAGCCAAATTTCAACTTTCTTTTTGGAAGAACATGGATGAAACTTGAAGGAAAGTTTCTCTTACTTTTTTGCACCCTTAAATGAATAACACAGTCAAAGCACCTTGTATGTTGGCTTGGAGCCCATATCACTGTATCTGAAAGTGAGAAGCTCCTATGCTGTGAATACCTGGCAATAGTAACTTGCTGGTCTAAAAAGGCACCCGTGCCTATGAGGTTCAGGCATCATTTTATCTGCTACCTCATTCTAGGCCACTCTTTTGAAGATGGATAGCTGTTTACATGTGAAGCATTTTGTAATGTGAGTCTTAAGCCTCCTCTTCAAAATTTTTGATTTCTGAGGATTTTGTCATATAGTTAGGTATTATTACTTCATTATATTAAATTGAATGAAATGTAATAAAATAAATAATAAGCTAAAATTTTATTTGGAAGGATACCCTTCAAGTTAGTTCATTCAAAGCACAATTTGAGCTTAACACCAGTTGAAACACAATCTGCCTCCCCTACTAACACTGCTTAGAGCCTAAATGTTTCCAAATCCAAATCTCTGCCCCTTGCTGTATCCTCATTATGAACATAATTCTCTCCCTACCCCTCTTTCCGCTGTTCAGCAAACTTACATCTTCCCACAATGGTACCAGATTGCCCGCCAACCACATCTTTCTGGTTGCATGGATGGAGTTGTGGGTTGGACATTAGGCTGGCTGGCAGCATTGTCACTGTGAACAGTAAGGACAGTTTTGTCATTGACCCTTAAGGTCTAGTATGTGGGTGTGTAAACCACGCTGGCCCCAATTCCAAGGCCACCTACAAACCTGTTTCCTATGTGAATTGTTTTCTTTACTTTATTTATTTTTTTAATTGTTGTTCAAGTACAGTTGTCTCTATTTCCCCTCCACTACTCCCCCCACCCCACTCATCCCCACCTCCCACCCTCAATCCTACCCCCTTTGACTTTGTCCATGTGTCCTTTATACACGTTCCTTGACGACCCTTCCCCTGTTGCCTCTGTTGATTCACGTGTACAAAAGACATGAACAGTTTAGACTTCAGATACAGTACAGTTGAAGAACGCCTCTGACATCAAGACATGCCTTTGTGACTAAAAGATGCATCAGTGTTTCTGTTGAGACAAACATAATAATTATAAATAAGTTTATAATTTATTTCATAAATCTCTGTATGCACAAGGTATGGCATTTTCATTGGGATGATCTTGAAATATGTTAAAAGCATAAGTGAAATATGTAATTTAAATAAAAATGAATTAAATTAAATTAAAAAGAAATGGCCTAATGTGCTCTTTTAAATAGGCACTCCAGCCACCAGCTTTGGGTGACACACGGCTCAACTGGGGTGATGCTCCAGCGACTTGAGCAGTGCACAAGACTACTGAGCCTTAAAGATGTTCGTGAAACATTGGGTTGCAGCGTTTGACAGAAAAAGGGTCCAGTAAAGTAAAGCAAAAAATGCATGAAATGCAGTAATCACACAAATATCTATGCAATGGGGTTGCTTTTATTAAAGTATAAATCCTGGTGTACTGAGGAAAAAATCATTATTTATTGTAGCTGGAGAAATTGACTGGATAATGAAAAGCCATGGAAGTCTCTGGTGTTTCATCATCCCAGTAAATTCTAGCAGCCCAGCAAAGCCAGCTAAAAATAGAAACAGGAAAGCCACTTATGAAACAAGGACAGCACTCTAGGTATGAAATAAGAAGGCCTCGACGAAGATGGCGGTCTTGTTAATAGAAAGCAAGAAGTGATGTGTGATAAAATTGGGCAGAGTAATTAGGTTTGGGGCTGAAGGAGGAGGGGAGAACAAGTTAAGTGTAGTCTCAAGTCTTGTGATGAGCGTTGAAAAGATTGACAGAAGAGGTAAGTTTGGAGGAAGCAGTTTGGAGGAATAGGGGTTTAATCCTTTTAAAATGAGCACATTCTGGATTATCCAGATTAAAATATTCAACAGGCTGACAGTGATGTGGAACTGAACCGGAGGGAGGAGGGTTCTGGCTCCAAAGGAGTAAATTCTGAATCAAAGTAGATCTGTTTTCCTTCTCTGATCTCCCATCCCTCTGTCTCTCTTCTTGATACGTGCCATCCTGACAATTTTCGGCTGTTTTCCGCGTTGTGATTTCCCCCTGAGTGGTGATATATAAATATAACTTCTCCCCCCGAAGACAATCAGTCTTCAGAATGATTGATTAAGGGCAGATGATAGACTATTAGACTGAAGCTACTTCGTGAGTTGAATGTGTGTTTGATCCAACTTTGTATCCTACGCAGCACTTGAAGAGTGTCTGGTATACAGAATTTTTTCTACAGATGGATGACGTGTGGTCCCACATGGCATAGTTCCCTCTGAAACATATCTGAGGGCCATTGACTTACCTGGAATCAATCCAAGGTCAAGACTTACTGCACAAGAAGAATATGTATGTTTATATCAGTGCGCTCTTTATAAGAAATATGCCAGATGAGAAGAAAAGAGGTCCTTCCTTTGACCTTTACAAGGGACTAAACACAGCTGGTCATCAGAATCAACACACAACACACAGACCACAATTCTTTGACAGCTTTATTTTGATCCCAAAGGAAGATAATAAATGTTAAAAATAAGTCACTGGATTGCCAGGCCAGATTTTAAATTTAACCATGTTGGAAACCACATTCACGTTTTAGTCCCTTTTTATGTTACTTTGCTTTATTCTTCACAGATTATGTGGGTAGGAGTAGGTGGTGGGGAAGCTGGGCTTTTCTTGGAAGGTCAGACTTGAAAAGACCATTTTCCCGATTGAAGAAAGAAATACTCTAAACAACAGTCTGAAATTTCTGTGAGATTGCTACAGTAAGATCTGCTGCCTTGTTCGTAAGCCATCAGTCCATTTCTTTGATCCCACATTTCTTCAGACTATTAGCAACATAGAGTATCTTCTCTCTTCACTCTGTATCCATCTTTCATGAAAAAGTTGGCTTTCTGGAATGGTAGAAACCCTGTTTTTCCAGGTATACCTTGTGTGCTGAAGTATGTACTCCCAAAGGCCCTGATGACAGACAACGAGCTGTGTGAGGCGAGTCTGAGGGTGAGTGGCTCCCTGAGGGTGAGTGGGGTGATGTGATCAGCTCTGGCCTGTGGGCCATGGGAAGTGGCCTGAGTCCCCTTCAGGCTGAGGCAGTAAGGAACCCGAGGTCAGCGAACTCGCCTCTCATCCCCTGAGGAGCCCGAGTGTCCCAGCACGTTCGTCTCTGAGTAATTGGAGAGAGCAGAGCCCCTCCATATTAGATATGCAGGGTAAACAGAAATTGGACTTCTTGTTTTAAGGCGCTGAGATTTAAGTGTCATGTGTTACCACATCATTGTTAACCTGGCCTGACTAATACGCATAATATTTGCGATGCTTTAATAGATTCTACATTATTGATATGTTTTAAATATTTATCTAAAGTGGAAATTTACTCTTTTGAACCCTATGGTGTAAAGCAAAAATGCCATGGAAAAATAATTGTGTGGACCCAGCATTAAAAATGAATCTTTGGATTGTCCGTTTTTCACTGACAAAGAGAGGGTTCCTTTCCTCACCCTAAAAAAATAAGTTGCTGGTGTTCCCTTCAGTCAAACACCTTGTTACCAATCGCTGTCTTATGGCCATTCCATACTGTGTCATGTGCCCATTCAGATTATTGCAGGAACAGCCAGCCTTCTTAGGGGCTTGGAAAGCCCACATCAAGCTTGGGGGCCAGGGCCATGTCTTTCTGTGTATTTTACCCCCACCACTAATACAACCCACAACCCATAATAAGCAATAATAACTGTTTACTGTTGAATGAATCAATGCATCAACGATTATGGTCATATATAAGCATGTCAGAAAAGTTTTATATGCTCAGTTCCAGTCTAATGGAAAATAAATTGTAGAAATTTCCCTCAGCACATTTGGTACACAATATGAATCCTATTTATTCACTGAAGTCATTCCCCACCCTCAACAGTCTGAAATTAGCAAGGGAACTAAGCAGTGTCTAGTTAGTCTGACCGTGAAAAGAAGAGATCTCTCACCTCCCTCGAATACCAGCCTCTTTGCCTGGCTACTGATCACTTTCATTTCCCCTCACCACAGGAGAACCTCCTTCAAGAGACTTTATAGCACCGATTTGTCTGACCCATAGGCCAATTCAGACGATCTGGCAAATTTACTATAATTAAGATTTTTTCTTCATAGAGATGAGAGAAGTTAAAAACCTGGGGACTAGTTTTTCTTCTAAAAAATAGACTACACATTTTTATTCTACTCGTTGTTTTGAAAGCACCAAAAATAAGTCCCTACAAATTTCTTTAATTCATGAGCCAATGATAGAACTCCTTCTCACTCTGGCCTTGCTCTGACTTGAACTTACAGCAAAATCTTAACTGCTAACAAGTTTGGGATGGGTTAAGCAGGGGCATCAACTCATTTTCACCAGGGGCCACATCAGCCTCACAATTGCCTTCAAAGGGCCGAAGGTAATTTTAGGACTGTATAAATGTAACTACTCTTTAACAGTTAAGTGAGAGCTCAGTGCTTTTGCCGGGTAGAAACAAGGTGCCGGGCCAGATAAAACAAGGCGGAGGGCTGGATTCCGCCTGCAGGCCTTGTGTTTGCCACCTGTGGGTTAAGGGGTGGCTCATAAAAATAGTCTCATTCCTGGGACTTCTAATTTATAACTGCTAACAAGTTTGGAAATGTAAATGAATTGTTTGACTTTACATGTTTTGCAGCGGTGTCCAATATTTGGGCGTACCTGGGCAACACTCTGGAAGAAGAGTTGTCTTGGGCCACACATTAAATACATTGTGATATGTCATCACAAAAAAAAATTTCATAATGTTTTAAATAAATTTACAATTTTGTGTTGGGCTGCATTCATAGCTATCTGAGCAACATGCAGCCCACGGGCTGAAGGTTGAAGTGAATTTTTTATTTTTACCCCCAAATTTATCAACTTGGAGCCTTCCCTATGTCAATTGCTCAGAATAAAGCATATTGGAAATATCCTGGACTCTGCTCTTCTCTCACATTTCATTGATAATCTTTCAGAAAATCCAATTGACCCTTTATTCAAAACATATTTAGTCTTACCACTTCTTACCTCCTCCATCGTTACCATCTGGTACAAGCAAGCTGCCCTCATGTCTTGACTGCAGTAGCCTCCTAAATTTTCTCTCTGCCTCCTCTCCTGATCCCCTAGAACCTACCTGAATGAAGCAGCCAGAGCGATCTTTTAAAATATAGATTAGATTTGTCACTTCTCTACTCAAAATTCCATAATAGACTTTCATCTCATACACAGTACAAGCCAAGCTTCTGATAACAGCCTATTACGTCCTACAAGAATTGACTATTACTTCTCTCCTCTTCTCTCTAAAAATTTCCCATACCTGTTCCGTGTGCTCCAGCCACACTGGTCCCCTTGCCATTGCTGAGACGCTTCGGACATGCTCCTGACCCAGGACCTTTGCACTTGCTATTCTTCTGCCAAGTATGCTTTTCTCCACGGATAGCTAAGTCTCTCACCCCTTCTCGTCTGCTCAAATCTCTTCCTCATGTGACCTATTCTCACTGCTTGCCCTTGTGCTCACCCCGGTACCTCTAATTCTGCTTATCACTTAATTTTCCCTTTCATTTCATTTATCATTTATTTTCCTGCTCCTGAGTGTAAACTTCATGTGGGAGAAGGTTTTTGTTGATTTGGCTCACTAGGGCATCCCATGCCTAGAACGGAATTGGTGACACAGTAGATGTTCATCAAAATTTAGTGAACGAATGCATACGAGACTGTGATCTCTCCTAGTGGTCAGTAAACAGGAGGAGTGGTGGGGTGACATTTCAGGAAGAGTGGAAGGAGAAAGAATGAAATCATTTGAAACTCCTAATTTAAAAAGAGAAGCTGAAGAGTTATCTGAGAACCAGAGCTTTTGTGAATTTTTAATTTCTGATTTCTATGCCGTGACAGAAGGGAATCACCTTGCATTCTTTGCATGTTATACTTAAAGAATTGTGCCAATTAATCCAAGCATATACTTTGGAAATTATTTCATTAGCAATGTTTTATTTGTGTAACCAAATAATAGCTATGTACCAAGAACTAAGTAGTTTGTGTACATATTTAACAATGTTTGTGAGTCAGCTCCCTTCTATTTTAAAAACCTATATAAACTGAATACTTATGGTCTCTGTATACAGATCAGTTCTCTGGAAGTCTTTAATTATATGCTGCTCAGAAGCAAGATTTTGTGCTTCTGTTTCTATAGTTACTAGAAACAACTGATACAATTTGGCCTGAACTGTGCCAACGCTATAATTTCGAATGTACTCTCTTCTCTGAATATGTGCGCTCTTCTTCACAGAGAGAATTTACCATGTGACCTAAGTGATGATAGGATCTACACAAGACCCTCTTGGCCATGGTGTATCTTTTCTTACAGGCTTTTCCTTGTGGGATTTCTCATCCACTTTGCAAAGGCAGAGCTAAAAGTAGTGCTGATGCTGTTCTCCTGACTGAATACTTTATACCTAATTTCTGCCCTGTGGGTTTAAAGGCCAAGTTAAGAAGACAATAAAAACTGGATAAAAAGTAACTGTGAGATCTCAAAAAAACCTGACTCACCTAAATATTTAAAAATCCTCCACCAATATACTACTAAAATTTTTCCAGATCATAACTGCCAAGAGGAATTTAAATGCAAAGAGAATGGCAGTTTCATTTGCAAAAGCATTCCAGAAAGTGAGGGAAAAAAGAGAAAAATGCAACGCATCCAAGATAGTCTCAAGTGACAGGAAATGTCAACCTCCAACTTTTATTGAGCACACACTTTATGATGAGTCTGGAGTTACATAAAAGCGTGTTGCTCATATATAAGTTGAACTTGGGAGAAGAAAAGGAGGGATGGAAATCAGGGGTTGGCAAATGTGCTAGGACAGTTGTGAATGTGTTAGGGATTGGATGAAGACAGTGATTTTTGAAACAGAGGAAGGAACATCTGTAAGACATACGAAGGAGAAGGAAACACAGGGACTTGGCAGAATGAAGAAATGAAAGAGAGCAGGGACACAGCAGGAAAGAGATTATCTTTATCGTCAATAAAGCCAAACAAAATGACATGAAAGTGGGTGTTTGTCATAAACTGTGAATAGCAATTTTGTAACAAACTTGGTTGTGGTTATATTTCCCTTGTTATTGGCAAGAAATCTGTGTGACGCCAAACTATAGTCAGTATGAAATATTGTGCCGAGGACCTCACTGGGAGAGTCAGCTGCAAACCTGTTGGGTAGGATTGTGGGACTTGTTGGCTGGAAAGGAACAGAGCACCTAGGAGAAATCACGAGACCCCCATGCAAGCTTTGGAACAGAACCACCATTCATATGTGAGGGAGATGGGAGGACCACTTATTAACAGTACCTTTGTCAGGCATCACACTAGAAAGGAAAGCTAGTGTGCAATGTTCCTGGAAATAAAGCCAAGGAGATGGTATTGAACGATGTCTAATAAGAGTGGCTGAGCTCAAGAACAGAAGACAGACAAATTAGTCAGGTCACTGGTGACCTCAGAGGACATTTTCTTGATCAAAAACAAATGCAGCCAGGTTGCTTCAGATGAAAGACATTAGTGGTAAAGACACGGGGGCAATTTAGAATATTTGTGACCAGATACGCTAGCCCATGAAAAGGAGAATAGAAAAAGGAAGTGAGAATTGTGACAATTTTCCATGGAATCTTCCAAAGAACCTATTACTAGGACTCACATTTATACCAGTAATTCTTTTCTTGACCTTTAGAAGACCAAACACTACAACCAAGATCATTTATTTGTCGTCAACTGGTTCCCTCTCCCTTAGAAATGCCACCATCCCACCCACACTCTGCAGACACTTACCGTTCCATGGCAGCCCCGTGAGCTTACTCATAAACAGTGTCCTCTGGGCCTTAAGACCCTCACTTTACATAATACTCCTTTGTATCTATTTGTGAGTCTCTTCTGTCTCTCTTGAGTATGCATGACCTGTGTCACGTAAGGAGATCACATGTCCTTCAACAAATGTCTCTATTTTCTGGGCAATCATTCCTAACTCCCAAAATATTATTATTATTACTATTATTTTTATAAATGTTCATCTCGCAATTGACATTTAATGGAAAAATAATCATTGATAAAGTGCAAGACAAGTTAAACAGAGGAGGGAAGTACAGAACAAATGATATTGGGAAGAAATTAAAATGGACAAAAGTCAGAAGAAATAAAAAGAAATCTGTACTGCCAGTGGGCAGGGTGGAAATGAGGTGTAGTGAGAAGTGACCACTGTACAAATAAAATGGAACGTTCTTGTTACAACAAGCAAGACAATGATATATTTATTACTGCGAAGGAGTGTAGACACAATGTCATTTATATAATAGCTTGATACACCATTTGTCTTTTATATGTTTACCGGCAGGAGTTTCAAAATGCAGAGCTGTCTTTCCAACCATAGATGCTGCATGATTTTTTTGGCAACAGCAGATCTCAGTTGACTGAAAAAAAACTGGCCTTAGAATATTCTATATACTCAAATGTTTTATGGAATCATAGCCAATGCATTTTATTTTTTAATAAAGTTGATTTGAATATGTTCCAAACTATGATATATTACAAATATCTGTTAATAACCTTTCAATCCAAGGAGAGAAGCAAACATTTGTAGCCTAAAGCTGACTTCCATATGGTTCCTTCGGTTGGGGGGCAGGGAGCGTGGGAGGGAGAGCGCCACCTCTCCGCACTGAGAGATCACCTGCAAACCCAGATTCTGCAGTTTACTGCTGATGCTAGTGCAACTGGGTCAGATAATTAGCCAAGTCTTTAACTCATGAATTTTTACCACTTTCCAGAAAGTTGATCACGCCTTCTGTGTGGTGTACAATTTCTACATGAAGGTAGCTAAACTTCATCCTAATTTCATTCAGTACATTATAATAGGAGTAAATAGCTTGGGAAGAGATTCCAAATGTCTAGCAAACTTTGTATTCACAATACATGGACAATATCTTCACTGAAGTTTGGTTACAACCCATTAATGATGTTTATATAGGACACATCCAATTCAGAGATTCACCAGTGCTTCCAAGATCTGTGACCTCCGTACCTGACAGCCTTTGAGACACACGGAACTTCAAGACTCCCCCTTCACCACCTCTTCCTCTGAGGGGTATGGGTTATAATCACACTTTCAAAAGATACACTCTTATCTCCACAGTCACAGAAAATCTTACCCACAAGGCTGATCAGGAAGAAACCCTGCCTGCAGTAGGGGTCCTCCTGTCCGCCACCAACTAGTCACATGACCGGTGTCACCTGATCTCCCCGTGCCTCTTTCTTTTCTCCTCACTCAAATGAGAAAGACACCTTCCCAGATGCCTGTATTATAAAGAAACATCTGTGGAAAGTGCTACCAAAAGTTTAAGATTTTAAACTTTACAAGTTGGCATTGTGTGGGTTCCAGGCGGCCTTCCAGGGTGGGAGGTGCCATGTGAGTCGACGTCATTGTTACTAGCTAAATTAGAAATGCCAGGACTGCAAATGCATTTGCCTCGGTGCTCAGCTGCCGTGCGACAGAGTCACCTTTTCCACGTGTTGATTGTCTGTATAGAAAAAGCTTTGGTATAAAACAGGGAAATCCTGCTGCTACACAGCATAACCCTACAACCTGTACATCTCCCAGCATTCCAAATGGCTAGGGCTATTCTTTATTGTCTCTTCCCTCCAAGCCTGAGGTGTGTGTACCGCTCAGCATTCTTCAGAACCAAAACAGGCGGACTAATCCTACTAGAAACCAGGAGTAGTTTCACATTATTACTAACGGGTGCACTGACTAGAAAATTGACTTTCTTCTGCCAGTGACGATAGAAAACTGCATTCCGTTGCAGCAAATTAAAACGGTTACCAATTACATGGGATGCAGTGATAGATATGTCACCTTGTGGCAGATGGTATTTCTAAAGATGGCCACAGCAGCATCTCTAATCCCAACAGTCCTCCCAGGGAGAGGTGGGCTCCGTGCCCGTCTCCTTGTAGCTGGGCAAGCTGTCATGACTAGGGGCCATAGAGTTAACATGACTGATGCGGAGAGGTTGTCAAGGCGAGGCAGCTCTCACTTTGCTCAGGGGAAATGACTCTTTGAAAGCCTTTGGATACCATTTAAACAGTCTGACTGCTCTAAAGTCACCATGCTGTGAGGAAGCCCCAACTAGCCCATGTGCAGTGACCACAGGGAGAAGTCCTGAGACTATGAGCAGGGAGATGCCCCGCCAGCTCCTACTGCTCAAGCACCAGCTGTCCCAGCTTCACCCCCATCTGACTGCAGCCGCACAAGAGACCCCGGCCAGAAACACCCAGCTGAGCTCTCCCAAAACCTCTGACTCTCAGAAACCATGAGAAATAATACAGTTATTACTGCTTTAAACTGCTAAGTTTGGGGTGATTTTTATATAGTAACAAATAACTAGAATACACCGAAAAAATATTATCATTGGCCCTTAAAGAAACCTTTTAAAGAGAGTTTCCCATCAAGATATAATTACCAAACTTTAACAACTTTGGCACTCCTCAGTTTTTTGAGGGTGAAAGGGTACGTTCACACATGAGGTACTATTAAATAATTAATTAATCAAGTCAACCTACTGTAGAAATGTGTCTTCTCGGGACATCTTAAATCACTATCTTTTACTAATAGCCCACTATTTCTAGACCAATGTAAGTGCAGAGAGAGTAAGTAAGGGTGAGAAACAAGTAGATGATCTAGAAAACAGCTGCAGTGTCTTTGGGATGTGGCCAGAATCCCAATCACAGGCTCGCTTACTTTTGAGAGTCAGCGACACTCTCGTCCTGGACGTGATCTGCACCTGGCTGCGATGTGGCTGAGGACGCCCCTGCCTCTCTCATCAACGACTGCATCTGGACCCTTGCCCCTGTGCCTACTTACTACATGGAGAACACTGTGAGGAGCAATTCAGAGAAGTCTCGCAAAGTCTTATAGAATTTTGTAATCAACACACACAGAGTTACTAACAATACAAAGTACATTGTGATTCCCAGGTAAGTAGTATTGACAGTTAGGCTGTTATATTCAAAAAGGAGAACATTCGTATTAGCCAGAAGGGAGAAGTATGGCTTGTTGATGGAGAGGGGGTTTATAAGCCTGCAACAAACTGCTAGTGAGTGAAGAACAGCTGAGAGGGTTGGGTCAGCTGATGTCCTTTAAGTAAACTAAGATAACCCCCATGGTGCCAGGATAAGCTTTTAAGGGTGGAAGCTACTTCTTCATCCTCAGTCCTTTGAGTACATATAACAAGTACTTGTTGAAACACATATGATGGGGCAAATGGTCAGTTGCATCCGGAATGATATAAATTAGTTTATTTGTTAGGAAAAGTACAAAATTACTGCCCCATCAGACAAAAGTCCTGTTTGTATATCAGATTGTTACAATAGTTACATTTTTATGTTATTGGCATGATATTGTCATTAGGTTATGATAGTGTCATTAACAAAATTTTGTGGAAAATTGGGGGAAAAAACAAGTAAAATTCACTCATCATCCCACTGCAGTTATATATTAACGTTTTCCATTTTAACCCATGTCCCATGTCCCGTCCTGCTCAGGACTTAACCATACCTGCTTCTGTTTCACGTATTGCTGATTATGTTGTATACCAGTTGGTATTCCACACTAGTTGACTTAACCTAACACTTAGTTACTTAATATTAATGACCTCAGTACTAATTTAGCAGCCGCCTAATATTCCTTCTTTCTACATGTTACTATCACTGAACCTTTTCCCTTTTGTATGATGTTTATATTATTTGTAGTTTAGTAAAAGGGTTACTTTTCACTTTCTAATTTTTATTATTTTGCTTCAAATTTTCAACTTAAAAAAAAACAGCTGACATTTTAGAAGTCAAGGCCTACCCTTGGTGTATGTTCACATCCCCCTCGGCTTATGTTCATGCACCCCATTCAAGTGGCAGGTAGATGACACACAGTACCGGTGTCAGGCGGTGCTATTCAAAGGGAGAGACGGCTCACCTCTGACTCAGGTCACATCGAGCGCGTTCTGGCAGCAGGACAGAGACTTGGGGAGCAGCCGTTAAACATGACAGCACTTTACATTCACAAAGAGTGCACGGTGATCGCCTCCTTCTTCCCTCCCCTTGAGGGAACATGTAATCCTGTGTAAGAGAAAACAGACAGCTGTGCACCACTGTTTTCTCTCCTGCTTGTAAACGTCCTCCACTCCTAATCCTCTCTGTGTTCTTCACACTCCCCACCTGTCCCCCGGTGATCAGGTGATCGGCCCTGCTGGTCTGCTTCTCACTCACAGCCTGTCTGCGACCCCTGCTAGGGAGCACAGGGAGGCAGTGATCACTTCCAGGGGTGGAGGTGATGGCTCCAGACCCCTGTGAGGGTGACCTGGGAGAAAGAACCACGCTGGCCTGCACCCCTGGTGTGCTTATGGGACGTTCTGTTCTTCGCAGTCCCAGGGGTGAAGATGAGAATATTTACGTTAGTGTGCATGGTCTTGTGTTGTAACTGCATGGCTAACCGGTGTGTGCATGTTACATAGAGAAAATGTGCATACGCTTCAGTTCTCCAGGCATCAAATTGGGTGTTTAGACATGTTAAGATAGGAACTACCACGGCACACATGTGTTTAAAACAGTAGTGGTGACTCGTCAGAACCCACCGGCAGTCCCCAGTCTGGTGGGGAGCAGGTGTTTAGTTACTCACGGCAACTCAGGAGTGAACTCCACAAATAGTTTATTTCCTGGTTGCAATATTATCTTTATATTAAACCCACCCTCCTTTACTTGAAATCAGACAGGCTTCTTTCAGAAAAAGAGAGAAGGTAATGAAGTTATGGCTAATGTGCTGGAAATGAAACTAACGTCACCTGCCGCAGTGATCACAATGTCTCGGGCGGGAATATCGCGTGTCACGTGCGTTGCAGTGAATCTGAGAACTCCTGTTTTGAAATACTCAGCAACGTGGTAATCATTTCAACAGGCCCAATCCATCCTAAAACACATTTCCCTTCTTAGAATCCTTCGACAATTCCCGCTCGCCTGCCGATGAAGTCCAGAAGTCTCAGATTGGCACGCTCGGCCTCCCCTGACTTTTTTCTTGCCTACACACCCAGCCACATCCCCACAGACACCCACGCGGCAACTGTACTGAACCACACACAGTGCTGCATTTATGCCACACTGCTTGGCATGTTGTTCCCTCCAGTGAAATATCTCACACCCTTTAACAGGCTGGCGCCACCTCTCATCCTGCAAGGCCCTGTCGGCTCTGTCAGTATTCCCTTTTGGAAGCCTTCCCATCAAGCGTAATGCATCTCTTTTCCCACTTGCCTCTGCTGAACATGACATACATCTGCTGTCACACTTCTTTATTATTATGAATTTAAACATCTATTGCCCTAAATTACTGCAAGCTTCTTGTAAGCAGAAACTGTGCCTTATTTGCTTTGTGCCTCTGGTACTGCTTGTGGTTCAGAGAAGCCTTTAATGAATGGTTGATGAGTTAATGACCTGGCAGTTTAGCTGGATCTTAACACCAATGTCCACTTAGGTAGAATGACCCCCACTCCCACCCTTCCCAAGCTACCTGGAATATTTCCTTCTCCAAAAGAATGTGCTCAGTGTTGTCCTCTCAGGGTGAGGGTAAAACTGTAAGGCACTCTAAGAGAAACCATGAACCTCATCCAATTACCATGTGCTTCTGAGGGCCACGGAAGCTACACGCACTGATAGACACACTGACGTTAGCTGCACGCAGGCTGCCTTGTTGTCTCGATGCGGAGCTCTGCATGGACCTGGCCACCTCTCACCCTGCACTCCTCTCTACATATCCCTGGCCCAGGCATTATTCCCAGTGCATATGGGTCCTGGGCCATGGTCTCTGTTCATGTCTGCATGACAACTAAATAGAGAAGAGCTGGCTAGTTTCCAGAAAAATAATCACACTGTGATCTGGACTCTGCTGATGGACAGCGCTGCAGCGGAGGCTGAGCTGGGAGGCTGCAGCAGTCTGTGGTGTGGCCCCAGGGGTGCAGGGCAGGCCTGGTTACTGATGCCTGAGCCATTAGCCATGGGAGACACTCTTTAAGCAGATAGCCCTCAGGGGAGTAATTCCTGATCAATCACTTGTTTCTCAACCTGGCACATAATTGGGACTCAATAACATCTGTCAAATAAAAGGAAGGATGACTCTGTTTAGTACAACGTTTTCTTGGCAACATGGCCTCATTGTTGTAAAGAGAAAGAATTGAGGACCATGGGCACTCAACTTGGTGACCAGAGATGGAGAAGGGCTGTAGAAAGAAGTGAATAGGGCTGAAGGAGGAGCCCTGCTTTAGTGTTTTGCCCTATTCACAAGAGCATGCTCACTGTAAAGGTACCTGTTTTGCCTACAGAAGCCACCGAAGTTGACACCTTCCTACAGTGAGACGACTGAAGGTGTGAGTCACCTTGGTTTTGAGCTCCTGCTGGTCCCTCAAGCAGGGGGTGTAGCCAGTTCTCACCTTCCCACTCTGACCAAGTTCTCCAGGGGTCACAGTGCTTTGTCCATCCAGAATTTGATTTCAGCCAGCAAACATGCAAACTCACCCTCTGCCCCATTCCTGGCTTCTCTTGTGGTCGAAGAGGATGGCTGAATTAGCTGCTATGCCCACAGGACTTGGCTCCCTTCTGTGCATGTTTTGAAGAGATTGTAACAAAGCAGTAAAGGTCCTAGACATGCTTCCCTATCTGGACTGACTTCTCCCAAACCAGGAACCTGGTGATTTACGAAGTGGGGATAAAAATGTCATCATGTACACTCATGTTTTATTTAAAAATAAAACATAAATTAAGCCATACTATTCAATATAAATAGCTTACAAGGTCATGAATATACATATACCAGAGATACATTTAGTGAAAAACAAAAATATTTCACTAGTGGAGTACTAAATCAAAAATGTTAGCATCCACCACACCAGACAACAGTCAGGCGCACGTGCCTGGAACCAGCAGGACCGGACTGGGGAAGGCGCTACAGGGCCCAAAGCAGGCGCTCACTGCACTCAGCCACCTGCAGCCAATAGAGGTGCCGTCTCTCCCCAGGTTGTGTGAAGCCTTCCTCACAGATTGCCTTGAACCCAGATGACCCAGTTCATATGGATTGTGTTTGCCCACTTACAGGCTGACATGTGAGCAATTGTATTATTGCATTATTTATAAGAAAAAAAAAAGAATCCTCAGCTCCTCACTAAATACCTTGTCTTTATGAAGAATGGGACTTTGCATTGTATGTGGAACTTGAGAGTCTCCATGCTTCAATGATAGTGTCTCATTACCATCTCTTATCAGACATCCTGGTCTATGAAGAAAATGTCATGAATTTTTAAAGAGAGTGAACACATAATGCCATAGAATACAATCCTTCCAAAGGAGTTGCTATAAAGGCCTTTATTCCATGTAAGAAAATCCCTAAATACATATTTATAATATGTGTTAGAAGTCTCTAAATGCATATTTGCATGAAAAGTTACATGTTTAGCTGTCCCAGCACACTTGCTTTAAAATCTTACAAAGAATTAGGGAAACCCCCAGAGACACATCACAGTCTCCACAACTAAAAGCCAGAGAAGTGTTGGGCAGTGGCTGACCTCGCATGCACAGGGGACTGTTTGGCACCATTTTAATTGTGCTTTTAAAATAAGATTAGAAATGAAGCAAATAGAACAAATTCAGTGTCCATTTTACAGGCAACAAAACTCCCAAATCAGGCTTACTTTAAATGTGCATTTAATAAATCAAATAGTCCCAGTTAAAATAGACTAAAATATCTAACGTATTCATTCCATGTCCCCCATTCTGTGTGCAGATAATGTAACGGTATTTCCCTCTTTTCATGTATTCATTCAAGACACACTTAACCAGGGGTATGTTGTTCCTTGCCATAGTTCTCACCCACCCACCCAGTATGCTGGTCACAGGCACCGCAGGGTTTGCCAGTGTCACTTTATTAGGTGTTTAGTCAGCTGGTCCCTAAAGCAAAGCATTGTTTTTGCTGTGTGCCTCTGTGAAAGGGGGTGTCAGTGAGGGAATGGCTTAAATGAGGAGGGATCGCTCCAGAAACTGGCTCCTGCTTGCCATATCACTTGTTAGTTTTAGGGGCTTTTCAATAATCTGCATGTTTTGTATGTATATGCTGGATATTTTATAAGGTGACCTCAAGTGTGCAGAATATTTATTTAAATTATAAAAGAGAAAGGGTAATATCACTTAAGAAGAGGGGCTATGGAATCCTAGAAAATTGAGCTAAAAGGCATTATCCAATGTAATTAATCCCTTCTCATGAAAGATGAGCATATTGGGGATACTTAGAGAAGTCTGTTACTTTCTAAACATTATACCCACAGGTATTGGGGGAAAACAAGACAAAGAGCAACGCTGGTCTTGTGATCTCTCCACACTTTGCTGCATTTCTTTTTGACAAGCCACACACAATTCCTTAACCACACAAGTCTTTCTTCAGAATGTTATTTTTTGTGTAAAGTGGTGAGAAGTCTTCGCCTCAAACACGATGAAAGATCTGATGTTATAAAAGCAAAAAAAAAAAAAAAAAAAACATGCTTTACAGAGAAAGTGCTAATGTAGGACCTAAAAATGGTGATGCAGGAGCTTTCCCGTTTCTTTCAGCACAGTCTGAGATACTTCTCCCTGGTGTGTCCAGAGCAGGGGACTGAACAAGACTAGGTACGGGAAGGTTTGACACTGAATACCAAGGACATCCCTTGGACACCAAGAATGGGCTTGGGGGGCCCAATGGACCACTTGAAATTGAATGCAATATTGTGTGTTGAGGGGTATGTCACTAGGGAGAGTATCAGAAGCTTTCTCAAACAGGTCTGTGTGGCCCAGGAGTTGAAGAACTACTGGAGCCGAATCTTGACTATGATTCATGGACATCGAGAATGGTGGTTGAAGCTCCCAGTGTAATGCAGGTTGCAGCTTCTCAGTACAACAGGGCTCCGCAAGTGTTGTTTCCTTCCTGCAAATATAAGCCTTGGTGAGACTGTGGTTATGATGAGATAGGGAGTGAGAAACCAGGAAGTGACTGCTGGGAAGGGACAGGGGAGGGAGCAGGTGGCTGTCCCTCTCCCACAAACCCAACTCACTGTTCTTCCTTGCCTGGAAATTTTATTGAGATGTAAAACAATTGGGAAATTCATCTGATGTAAGCCCTCCTTTTTTTCTTACTATTTCCCTTACTCTCTCCACTCTCTAAGTTTTTAAAAATCTTCTAGACCAGTGGTTGTATGAGGCCATGGGTGGGAGGAGGGATTGACTGCAGAAAGTGGAGAGAACTTTGGGAGTGATAGAAATGCTCTTGAACTTGACTGTGGTAGTCATTGAACAGCACGCTGAAAATAGATACATTTTATTGTATATAAATTACACCTCAGTGTAGTTGACTTAAGAAAAAATAACAAAGATTGAATTGTTTGTTTTTCACCCCAATTCTGAGCTGATCACTTCTTTTCGTGAAGGCTGCTAGTACTTAGAATTGGCACTCTTGCTTAGGGTATATTCTGTGACTTCCTCCTTTCCTGGCCTGCTCCTCTACTGGCCTCTCAGTTTAAGGCTTGGCCCACGACTTGCTCTTCTCACTCATCTCTGAGTTCTCCACAGAAGCAACTACTACATTAAAGAAATAGCGATCAGTGGCAATAATGAGGGGGAAAATGAAAAAATGGGAACACTTCAGTGTCGCTAAATCACATAGAAAACTGTCTCCAGTGCTTTGGCAGGAATTGAGGAAGGGTGTGTTTCTTGACTAACCAAAAAGTAGATTTAAAGTCAGATGGCCTGTGTTCAAGTCCCAGGTTTGACACTTAATCTATGTAATTTGGGCAAATCCCTTCCATTTTATATCTTTAAATGGAGAGAAAGAAATATTTGTCTTACCTACCATTTTAGGAGATATGTATTGAGAGACCTCCACAAATCATAAAACTCTATGCAATTGTTTTTATATAGAGTATAATTACCTTACAGTAAAAATATTTCTTTTATTTTAAAAAGTTGACATTTTAACAAAAAGAAATCTCCACTATTGTACTTTAAAAGGAAAAAATTGTAATGTTTTTAAAATATTTCTTAAAACTCCTGAAATACTTGTATTACATGATTATGTGATCAAGCATGGAAGAGTATTTTAAACTCTAAGTAGCAAATTCTCTTTGACCTATTTCTTTATTTTGGCATATTTTGGAGACCTTTACTTCATGTTATTACCATTAGTAGCAGTTTTAATTCAGCCTGCTCAAGAATAGGTATTTTAATTTCTGTTCAGTAATTTATTATGTTTATCAACACCAAATAGTGTATATTAAATGGCAGTAGGAGCATTTTATATTCTTAAATGGGTATATTTACAGTTGAAATCACCCTCATGGGTGTTTTTAGTTTATTTTAGTTGTTATTTTTATGACCTCATTATTTTCTACATTCATCTTTCCCCTCTAATTTGTAATTTACTTAAAAAGAAAAAGTTCCAGAGTCATTATCATTTCTGGTTTCAAAGCTGAAGTGATTCTCAAAAGAAACCTGTGCTTTTTCAACTTTGTTCAGAATCTAAAAGTGTCAAATGTTTGCCAAGTTAGAAAGTAAAATATTAGGAGAAAATTTAATTTCCAAGTTCCCCAAAGGTCATGTTAAGGCAAATGAGGAAGATACATTTAATTAATTTCTTTTAAATAAAAGTGACTTGAGTGCCCTTTAGAAAAAAGCACCATTTCAACAAACGTGTTCTAAATGGAGGTGACAATTTCTACTGCTTTAGGAACAGACATAAAAAAAAGTAAATCAACAGTACTAAGCCCCACCTAATAATCCACAGTGAGCCAGTAGAGGTTATGACAACAGAGGCCTGAAGGGTACAAATCAGCTATTAAAATGTCTGAGTTCATTATGTGCACAAAGCTTTGTATCCTACTGAGAGACCAGAGCTGGAAATGGGACTTAGGGTCTGTCTGTGTTTCACCTTCAGAGAAGAGTCCAGTTTTAAGTAGTAATAGCATGTCTACCAGTTTTCAGTTTCATTTCATGAACTAAAACAAATAGTCCCACTCCACAAAGAGGCCGAATCAAATGTCACTGGTTTGATCTATTTCAAAACATCTTGCTTTATCACAAGAACTACTTCTGACAACTCTTTTTCAAAAAGATGGCATAGGCGGGGGATCAAGAGCCTATGCAAGTCCCATTCTGTGACCAGAACTTCTGACATTCCATACGCAAGCTTGGAAGCTATTGCAGATGAAGCAGAAAGGTAGAGTGATCCCAAACAAACAACTCTTGGAACTAGGAGCCCTTATCAGATGAGGCTCAGAGAGCAATGCTCTTTACAAAGCTCATTCCCTTTTGATGATCTCTTTGGCCAGGAGTACCTGACATCCCAGAAACTGTGGCAACCACTGCTTCATAGAACTAAGGAACAAATGAGCAAAAGCAGGCTGCTACTGAACTAGTGCTGTCAGTACTGCAAGGCCTGTGGTGCAATCAGTGGAAAATACATAGTTTATAACATTGCAGATTTGTCATGCACTCAGTGAGCATTTACGAGTAGCCCGACGATAGTTGTACAGGTCTGTCCAGAAAGTATCCAGCCTTGTACTATTGAAAATGGAGACATTTGTTGAAGAAGATACAAGATAGAAGAAACACTGCACATAGGAAAGTGATGCCTCAGTCCCCTTCAAAGTAGGCACCTTGGGACCTTACACTGTTCTCCCAATAGCCATCAGCTGCCCCATTGCATTTTCCTGAATATCATCGATGGTCTGAAATCTCTTCCCATTCAAAGGTGATTGTAGTTTTGGGGAAAGCCAGAAGTCACAGGGCACCAAATCTGGGCTGTAGGGGGACTGCGTCACCTGGGTGATTTCATGTTTCACCAAAAACTCTGCACAAGATGTGATGCATGAGTGGGTGTGTTGTTGTAGTGAAGCTGCCAGTCACCAGTTGCCCATAGCTGCAGCCTTCTGAATCATCAAAAGAGTTTCTGTGGAGGAATGTTCAAGCTTACTACAAAATTTGATGCTGCAGATTCTTTGCTGTACTCAGTCATTTTGAATACAACAGCCACACAGTAATATGCTCACCCAATGGCATCTGCTGCCCCCACTGACTAGTACAGTGAAGTCATCATTGTTCACGCATGTGCATTCCAGTCCACTCTCCCTGGCTGCCAGGTTACATCAATGTTGTACAAACCATTCTTGTTATAGTAACAGTGGTTGAACTTTTTACAGACTGACCTGGTATACTAGGATCTGTGTTAATAAGATACAAATGTGAATCAAAGGCTGTGAATTCCTTCCTTCTTCGACTTTTAGAATATAGTTTAAGAACTTATAGTCTACAGGGACATGAACTAAGGGACAGGGGATGCTGGAAGGAGGAGGGTTGCAGGGCAGAGGATGCTAAAGGGGAGAAAAAAATGGGACAACCATAAGAGCATAACCAATTAAATGTACTAAAAAAAAGAACTTACGGTCTAGTTTTGGTAACCGAGTTATTACCCACTAGTGATCCTTACAGTAAAGCATTTTTTTTTCCCCTGAATGTGCCTTAATTTCTAACGTAATTTTGCAACCTGTCATTTTGACATTTTCTGGTCACAAATGTGTATTGAGCACCTTCTGCTAAGCAGATCTCTAGGGTGATAGATAGATCTCTGTCCATGAAGACTATCCAGAAGGAATGCAATGAGCTGTTTTGAGATGGATCTTTGAGGATGCCTTCACATAGAGAGTTCACCAGTCCTGTATACACACACACACACACACACACACACACACACACACAGATTATTCTATTATTCACACACAGAACATGCTGAGGATTATAAATACGATTTTTATTCACCTCAGCCATCTAATATGCCACCCTTTTATTTATATATTTGATTGCTGAAGGTTGTTTTTGTCTTTTACTATAGAGTGACCCTTTTTAAAATGCAGATGCTATCTGAACAAATCACACCTGAATTTTATTCCTACTACAACAGGATAATCTGGTAACTAAATGATTTTGAACCCAAGCTCCGGAGACAGAATGCCCAAGTTGGAATCTTGGCTCCACTACTCTGTGACACTGAACATATTGTCTGGATCTTATCAGCATCAATTGCCCAATCTGTGAAAAGGATGATGATAATAATGTGGGATTGCGTAAGGAGTGCTGGAGATGATATAGTTAAAAAACAGCCTACAGCCTGGCATATAGAGAGAGTAAATGTTAATTGTTATTATTATTGTCATCATCATCATCATTATTAATTACCTACAAACGCCTCACCTGGAAGAAGGATGGCAGTAGTTGGTGGAGCACTTGGCTTTGCCTGCTCACCCCAATATACCCTTCTTTACACCCCAGGATGAGAAAATAGTTACTCAATAGTTAAAATTTAAAAATTTGCAGCATTAGCTGGGTTCAGTATTTTTCTTTCATTATTCTTTTTACTTTAATACTTTTATTTTTTCCATTATCATTTATCCTCCCATAAAGTCCTCTACTTCTATCCACACCCCTCCTCCCCACAATCCCCACACTTGTCCATGAGTACTTTCTCTTTTCTTTTCTTTTTTGCTTGATCCCTCCATTTCTCCAACCCTACTCCCCAGAGCTGTCAGCCATCTCTCTATCTATGAGTCTGTCCCTATTTTCCTTATTAGTTCAGTTTGTTTATTACATTGTGCATATGAGTGAAATTATATGCTATTTGTCTTTCTCTGAATGGCTTATTTCGCTTAGCATAATGTTCTCCGGTCCATCCATTCTGCTGCAAATGTTAAATTTTCTTCTTTTTTTTATAGCCAAGTAGTATTCCATTGTGTAAATGTAAAAGATTCTTAGAAAACAAAACTACCATGTTTTTTCATGTATAATGTGCAACCACATTTTTGGCCCAAACTTTCAGGAAAATATATTTCATTTTAATTTTAAATTCAATTTTTATTTATATTTAGATACTTTTGGGGTATTATAAAAGAATTTTAGTGTTTATTTTTTAACATATTATGGTTCAACAAATTTTATGTAACAAGTAATTACAAAACACAAGAACACACACAAGGTATTTCAGATACTAACCATGTATAATATGCATCTTTATTTTGCCCTGAAAATTTGGGCAAAAAGTGCACATTTGGGCAAAAGCAGAATATGGTACATTCATTTATTGTTTTGATACATTTGCAGGGAGCATCCACTATGTACTACTACTTTGCTAGGTGATGGCAGTAGAGTAAGGAGTTACATAGGCAGGGTTCTCTGTTCTCTATGTTCCCTGTCACTGGCCTACTCTTAAGCACCTGCTGTTGGGATCGTGAAAAGTAAATCCCTCCAAGAGTCCAACATTCAGTGTAGGGTTCCAAAGATCCAGGCCAGACCTGAGAGTGGTTCTGTCCTATTTATACCACCCCTCCTCATTTCCCTGCACCATGACCTCCACCCTGACAAGGACAAAGAGGTTGCTCTGGAATCATGAATAACGGGTAATAATTATGAAGATGAGGAAGAGAAGAATGCCAATTGAAAGTAGATTTACCATGAAGTGAATGAAGCTTAAGTTTCAAGAATCATTATTTTCCCAGGTGGCTTGAAGGTCCTGAAAGAAACTCTGCTAATGGGTTAATAAGTCATAAGTTTTCATAAAATAGGCAAAAGAAAAATATTTTACTGATTTTTAAATGCACTGTACTGTATGTACTTGAATGTTGTGAACTGCCCTGCTTGGTTTCAGAAACTGTAACCCCTCATGGCAAAGGCTGAGTAAAAAGACCTTGGGACCATAAACCCCTTCAGAGACAAAGCTTATCTTCCCTGGCAGGGGCGCTGCCTCTGCCCACTTTCACTTTACCCTGCTTGGCCCTGGGGGGATGACCAGTTAGGCAATGATGGGTAAGATTCCTCAAAGGAGGGACGACTTAAGACAGGCATGGTCATGAAGGGGCCCTCAGAGAAGGACTAGGAGGCTATAGAAAAAGGGGGTGATGGACCCTCCTCACCCCTTGGCTTTGACATAGCCCGAGTCCTCATTCTGTCTGCAAGAAGTCTCCTAATCTCTTGGCTGCCTTACTTCCCTTACCCGAAGTAAGCCTGAAACAATGCCAGAGGTGGGTGTGGACCTGTTCTGGAAAGGGCGGGTTCCATAGGGCAATCAGACCTAAGAAAGAATGCATAAATCCTATGAAACCTACTTTGCCAATACCCTCAATTTAAATGATAAGGGTCCATGCATGAAATGAGTTTGTTCCCCAAAGTTTTATGGCCCTTTAACTATCTGACCCTGACTCACAATAAGCCCTCATAGATCTTTTAATGTTATCTATTGTTTGATCCTTACTGCCTGACAGTGATTGATGAGCTTTACCTGTATTCCTCTGCAAATTGAACCCAATAAAAGCCCATTGAGGAAAAGGCTCTTGGCATTTCTCCTTTGAAAGTACAGGCTCTGCCCACAGAGCTCCCCACACTTTAACAACAATAAAATAATTTTAAAAAATAAAATAAATACAATTTTAAACTGGGAACTTCATATTATACAAGCTTCAGCTAACAACACCCCCTGCCAGAAGTGACCCCCACCCCTGATGATGGTGATGATGTTTAATAGCCAATGTTATTGTAGTTACTGCAGGCTTATTGGGTGCCATGCACAATGACAAGAGCTTTGCCTGTGATCTTATTTAGTCCTGTTGTTCTCTAGGACCTCACTAAAAATGAAGATATAAAACTAACAGCAAACATGGGAAACCAAGATTTTTGAGGTAGCAAATCCTGTGAACTATGACTTAATTCCCCAAAATTAAAAAATCGGCTTGTTTCCTTATAACAGTATTTCTTATCATAGGATCTATAGATCTCCATGATGTTCATGGACAACACAGGGTTGCGTGAACTTGAATAAGAAAAAAAATCTATCTTCATTTCCACTAACTTCTAACTGAAATTTAACATTCTTTCAATTATGAATGCAGGATCCAAATCTCAGTAGGATTAGCAGTTCTTGTGATTTTGTCATCAATAGAAATTACAAATGTTTTCATAACACTTACAGTTGTGACAGATATCTGGAAATATTACTTATGCTAAACATTGCTTCAGATTTGGTAATTAATAAACCTGCTGTTAGAATTTTAAATGTTTTAATAAAGAAGCACATCCATTATAGCGATGCAGTTGTTTAAAAA
The DNA here is from genome assembly GCF_022682495.2 of Desmodus rotundus. Taxonomy (NCBI): domain Eukaryota; kingdom Metazoa; phylum Chordata; class Mammalia; order Chiroptera; family Phyllostomidae; genus Desmodus; species Desmodus rotundus. Next base: position 79,884,271 of record NC_071393.1, read on the forward strand.
TATCTTGATAAACGTGTTTCAGGGTAGCTGGCTTACTTTGGCATCCCATACTTTGGTTATATGACCTTAATAAGAATATTCTGAGAAGAATACATAGATTTCACCAGACTACCAATAGAGACAATGGCACAAAATGAAAAGATTTCGGGTCCTTTACACTTCTACTTTTAATGATGAGGGACCAGTGACTACATGTATGCATCCACCTTAAACAACTAAAAGATAGACAAAACATATAAAGCAATAGTTTTAGAATTCAAGGAAGCAAAAGAGGCTAGAATTTGCAAGGCAGAGTACTGGAGAGGAGAGAGCTTCACAGAGAAAGAGTGTGTTTGAGATCTCCAAAGTGTTCTCCTTAAGGCTTCTCCTGTGTTCCGCTCAGCACATGAATGTGATGAAATCACCATATCTGGAGAAAGACTCTCTAAAAGATCAGGTGAAATAGTCCCAAGAGGTCACATAGGCCTTGTAATAATTTGTGTTACTGTCAGTTACAGTGGAACAACCTGGTAATACACCAGGCATTGGGTAGAGTATTCAGAATTGTATTCCAATGGTGAAAAATTAGCCCTAAACTAAAGACTCCCAAAACAAGGTTTATGTGCAAGCCTGCAAAAGCTTACCAGATAATTTATTTGAGTCTCAAGGAAAAATCCAAACATATTTAAAAAAATATAAAAAATATCCAGCATCCAAAAATATAAACTTCATGTGTTAAGCATCCAATAAAAATTTACTCTTACTTGCAAAGGATCAGATAAAATATACTCATTATTAGGAGAAAAGATAAACCAATACAAAAAGACTCAGAAATGAAGTAGATGAATGAGTTAGCATATAAGAATATTAAAACTATATATATACATATATATATATATATTCCACATGCTCCAAAAATAAAAGAAACATGATCATGTTAAGGAAATATGTGAGAAACATTTAGAAAGTTCCAAATAAAACATAGAGATGAAAATAACTGTCTGATATTAAAAATACGTAGGACGCAAGTATCAGAATTTTGGATAGTACAGAAGAAAAGGTGGGTGAATTTGAAGATATGGCAACAGAAAATAATTACAAATAAAAATACATGAAATAAATGCTGAAAACAAAATGAATAAATAAAACAGAGAATCAGTGAGGCATATAAAATTTTAAGCAGCTAATGTATTTGTTACTACAGTTCTCAAAAGTGAGAGGGGCATGGGAAAAATAGTTGAGGAAAAATTTACAAATTTGATTAAAACCATAAACCCAGAGATCCTTACAGTTTAGTAATCCCAGGCACAAGAATATAAAGAAAACTACACCAAGACATACATCATAATTAGATTACCAAAATCAGTAACAAAAAGAAAATCCTAAAAGTAGCCAAAGGAAAAAATGACACAGCCCATTCAGAAGAAGAAGGTAAGAATGACTGTAGATTTCTCATTGGAAGCAATGCAAGTCAAAAGACAAAGGAGCAACACCTTTAAAGTACTGAAAGAGCAAGATTTCAACCTAGACTTGTAGCCAGCAGGAGTATTTCTCAAAAATAAAAAACAAAATAAAGACTTTTTCAGCTAGGCAAAAGCTGAATTCTATATCTACACACACACACACGAAGAGCACTGGAAATGGTAAACATTAGCCACATTATTAAAATACCTTTTTCTTATTTAAACAATCTCTTTAAAATATAATTGATTATTTAAAGTAGAAATAATACTGACATATTGAGGGATTTTAGCATACATGAAGTATTAATGTATAACAAGAATAGCAAAAGAAATGGGAGAGAAGAAAGAGATGTCTATTGTAATGATCTTATACTCTACATGAAGTTACATAATATTACTTGAGGTTAGATGATAATATTTTAACTATATATATACCATAAATAGAAAGCAGCCACTATAAAAAAAGATATGGCTAATAAGCCAACAAAATATATAAAGTATAATAATTTAAAAATATATCCAATTAATAAAAAGGAAAACAGGAAAAAAAGAATGTCTTAGTCTTCTCAAGATGCCATCACAAAATACCATAGACCGTGAGGCTTAAACAACAGAAATTTATTTCTTACAGTCCAAGGCTGGGAATTTCAAGATCAATGTGCTGGCCAATTCATTTCCTGCTGAGAGATTTCTTCCTAGCTTGAGGATGGCCACAGTCTTGCTATGTTTTCACATATCTTTTCCTTGGCGTGTGCATGTGGAGAGAGGGCAGGAGATTTCTCTCTCTTCCTCTTCATATAGGACTCCATCATGACAACCCCATCCTCATAACTTAATGTAACTCTAGTTACCTCTTAAAGGCCTCATGTCAAAAGGCCATCCCGTTGTAGGTCCAGGCTTCAGCACATGAATTTGAGGGGGTAACACATTCAGCCCTTAACAAAGGGAGAAAGGGAAATAAAGATGAGATGGGATACATATAAAACAAAGAACAGCGTGGCAGGTTTAAATATAATGATATCAATAATTATAGTAAATGTAAATAGTTTAAACACCAAATTAAAAATGAAAGATTGTCAGACTGAGCTAAAAAGCAAGATCTAAGACATACTGCTTATAAGAAACTCACTTAAAATATAATGACATATATTGGTTAAAAGTAAAATAAATTTTAAAAATGATGCCATGATAACACCAATTAAAAGAAAGCTGAGCAGCTATGTTGATAGTAGGAAAAAAATATGACCAGGGAATAAAAATACATCATTTTATAATGACAAAGAGGTCAATTCATCGAGAGAAAGTAATCCTAAGTACATGGTGTGGCAAAAGTAGGTTTACAGATGTTTGTATGGAAAATGATACATTAATCAATAAATAATACTAGAAGAACAAACTCTGTGTTTCATATACTCACAAATGTAAACTTACTTTTGTCGCACCCTGCTTTTCTGCTTAACAACAGCATTTCACACGCATAAGGCAAAACTGACATAAGTATGAGGAGAACTATACACAGCCACAATTACAGTTACAGATTTCATCATAGAAAATGTGCATTTAAATAAGGATACAAAAAACTTAATGTTATCAACCAATTTGACCTATTTGACGTTTATGGAAAATTCTACCCAGTAATAAAAGGATACATGTGTTTTCAAGTGCTCATGGAACATTTACCAAGAGAGTCAATATTTTGATCATAAAACAAGCCTCTTTAATTCAAGGAAGGACTCTAAACATATAAAGTATGCTCCCTGCCCACCATGGAATCAAGTTGGAACTCGATAGCAGAAAGCTATCTGGCTAATCTCCAAATATTTGAAAACTAAATAACATATTTCTAATTACAGTAACTTATGTGTCAAAGAAGAAGTTGAAAGGAAATTCAGGATGCATTTTGAATGGAATGAAAAGAAAAACATGACAAATATGTGTAAGATGCTGCTCTCACAGTAATTAGGAAAGAAGAATGGTCTCAGTTAATGGCCTGAGCTTCCACCTAAAGAAACTAAGAGGGACTAAAGCAATTTAAACCAAAGTAAGCAAAAGAAAGGAAATAATAAGGATACGAGCCAAAAACAATTTAAATAAAAATAAAAAACTATGATGAAGAATATCAATTAAAATATGACAGGCAGACCCTAAGGCCTAGTAATTCCCACCGTCTTGTGTTCAAGCCTTTGTGTAATCCGCCCCCTTGAGTGTGGATGGGACCTGTGCCTTGTTTCTAGCCAATTAAATATGGTCAAAGCGATGGGATGTCTCTCCTGGAACTAGAGGATGTTGTATGGCAGAGGATGGGGTGCACCTCCCTCATACTGTTACTGTGTGAAACTCTGTCAGCAGACTTGAAGCTAGAGACTCTTGTCTTAGGCTTGATGGAATAAGCGGCTCTGTTGGAGGAACCCATGTGGCAAGGACATAAAGACAGCCTCTAGGAATTTCTGACAGCCTTCAGCCAAAAGCCAGATCCCTCAGACAAACAGCTTCAAGGAAATGAATTCTACCAACAGCCTGAATAAACTTGAAATCAGATTCTTTCCAGTTGTGTCTCCCATAGCCCAGAAACTCCTTGATTGCAGCCTGATGATATATTTTGCAGACTGAGTCAGTAGGACTTGCAGATGGATTGGATGTGGATGTAATTGAAGGAGGGTCTGAGAGAGGGGGGAATCAAGAAGGATCTAGTTTGATTTGACACTGATTTACTAAACTAGGAAATACCACAGATTAACCCACAGATTAAGATGGGATGATGAGCGTGGGAATCAAGAATTCTGTATTGACTGTACTGAGTCTGAGATATCTGTGATATCTGCAAAGGGAAAATATTTACGTTTTAAAACTTGTAAAAATAACCCTGCTAAACAAATGAAAGATTTTATTTTCCTCCTTTTTTCCCCCCTTAAGCCTTCCACTTAAGCCAATACTAGATCATAGTAGCAATTTCTGGTGAAAACTCTATTAAATTTTATTAAAAAGGATTCCAACTCCGTGGCAATACCAGAGATAACTAGCTGAGGGAAAATGTGGAGTAGTGAAGAATGTACTGTATTTGATCCTTCTACTTCAATTTCCTAAATAACACATGAATTTATGAGATAAAATCCATACCTAAAAATCAATTCCACTAACTCTTCTATTGACCTTTTAAGCTCTCTAGATCCCTATTCAAATCCACAAGTCAGAAAGTTTTAAAATCTCACACTGAGACTAAGAAAAATGTCTATTTTCTAGGCTTTGTTAAGACATAGTTAGTCAGGTGAAGTTAAGGTTTTCTAATTAGCCAAAGCTATGTCTTTCTCATTTGCAACCAAATGATACTCAACTAAGAGGAGGAATTCTCCTCCTGTGAATTCTCAGAAATTATTTAGAAATTACTTAGAATCTAATTTCTATACCCAGGGAGCCTAGTAGGAAGGAGTCAGGCTCATTACTGCTTATCAGAAATTACTTTTCATCTCAAGTCCTTTTTTACCCTGAAAGGCCAATTTTGATAACAAGTGAAAATTTGAGTCAACAAGAGGGGAAAATCATTGCAAGCAATGATCAGTGAAGCCCAGTTAGCCAGGCTTGTTTAGAGTTGCCGAGAAATGTCCTTGCCAATGACCAAAACTTACAAAATAATAGGTACTCTGCTCTAAATGTGCTTTGAAAGCACTGAAGGAAAGTCGTGTATCTGCCGTGATTAAAACTACATCATGGTTTTCTATGCTTCAGGGCAGAGTATAAGAAGGAGCAAAGACACTGAAAACAGGCAATCTGTTAGTGTTATATGATTGGGGGCTTTTTCCCTTCATTATCCAACCTTTTTTGTGGATAATATCATGAGGGAGTGAAACATTGAAATGCATTGTAAAAATCCCATAATGTTTATTTAAACCGAAATAGGACCCCCAAACTGCAGAAGCAAGAAATCTCAACTTGGGTAAATATTATTGTTTTAGTAAATGTTGCAAATAACTATCTAAAATGTTTGGTACCAATAATTATCTTAACATAGTGAAGGAGATACAATGATCTAGAAACTGATTCAACCAAATGTACCTTGATCTTATAAAATTGCTATTAATATTTTAAAAAAATTTTATCGCCCCCCCGGGGACTTTTTTTCCATCGCTTTCACAGAGAGAGGAAGGGAGAGAAAGAACCATCAGTACGTGAGAGAAGCACTGACTGGTTGCCTCCTGTATGCAAGTGCACACTGGGCATTTCATGTGCCCGGCAGGAATTGAACCCACAACCCAGGCATGTGCTGTGATTGAGAATCAAACCTGCAACCTTTGGCAACGAGGTGATGCTCCAACCCCCTGAGCCACACCTGCCAGGGCATGAAATTACTATTATTATTTGCCCTAAGCAGACATATTGAGTTCTTTCTAGGACCCACAAGTCTCCATATGGTCTAAGTCCTGCCTACTTCTTCCTGCTTATTTCCAATCACTTCTCCTCTCTCACTCCACTTCAGTCCTACTGGCCTTCCTGCTCCTTCTTAAATAAACTAATTTCCATCCTCAGGCCATTGTACTTGCTCCACTCTCTGCCTGAACCATTCTCCTCTGGTCTTTATTCAGTTCATTGAGGCCTTCATTCCACCCTTAGTTTGAATGTGATTGTCTCAGAGAGGCCTTTGATGACCACACCCTCTAAAACTACGGCATCCCATTTCTAGCAGTCACAACAGTCCCTCTCCATCTCAGCACACCATCTTTATTTCAAATAGCAGACACCTCACCATCTGAATTACCTCTGTTCACTGGACTATTGTTAACTATTGTCTGTCTCCCCCAACACATATGCACACGCACACATAAATGTGAACTCCACGAACACACAGAGCTTGCACATCCCACCCTTCACCATTATGTCTGCAGTTCCCGAAACATCACTTAGTGTAGAGCAGGTATCTGTGATATTTTTTGGACAAGTGGTTAAATTGAACATGATAGAACAAGAATCCGAGATTTGTCTGTCAAATTTGATAATAACATGACCATATTAAAGATGGCATAATTAGTAATAATAGTATTATTATTTATTATAACTTCTTTAAGTAAATTCTTATTAATAGAGTGAGGGATACAAAATATTAGAAAGAGGCTTCTTCGTGGAAAAGAAATTGCTTTCTGTCCTTGAATGAGTCATTCTATTTGGAGGGGAAAGCTGGCCCTCACATGCTAATTTAAGGATGAGCTAAGGTCATCCTTAGTCACACAAAACCAACCCCAAAGATTAGAACTTCCATGGGCAAAACACGTTTGTAAAGTATGTGAGGGATGTATGGGTTTCTGTTTGTAAACTCACATTTACATTGTGTTGGAAGACAAAGATGTGCATTGATTTGAGTCAACATGAGCCCGATTTGATCCTGCCACGGGAGCAAGACCGTCCTGCGCAGTACCACCGTATACTGAAAGGCACCATTTGGTGATTCTAGATACTGATTTTTTTTTTCCCTTTTTGGCCATTTATATCCAGCCGGTATGGTTCATTTCAAATCCCGGTGCTGCCATAGAGTTTCTCCAGACCACTTCTGTATGATACGTTCTCTCCATTTCTCTGACATCCTGTAGCAGTCGTTAATAATTAAATGTGTTCTGTGCCGTTTTGTTGTCTTAAACTCTGACTTGGGGTTCTTTATGTTTTGATTCTTTGGGGATATTTAAAACTTCAGACATTCTGTCTCATCTTCCTAACTAGATTTTTTTAAGGCAGAGATGACACCTTAAACCGTTTTTCTTCCTCTCAGTTCCCGGCACTGTGGCTTACATAACAGGGGAAAAATACGGACATTGCTTGACCGCCGAATCTAGAGGGTGAATGCTGCACCACCACCACCCCTCCCCCCATCTCAGCCCCTGTCTCAGGTGGGAAATGTATAGGCGTTTGTGCAAAAACAGAACTTCTTCCAACAGTGGCTGTGAGTATTGATCTGGAGCTACACTGTTGCTACCCTAGATAAAAATATGTCTCTCACTTCTCTGCCATCAGAGATTAAATCTGTGGCTGTAATGAAGTAGAATTAAGACTACCTAATTCTTTCGGTCCTCAGACAAAATGAAACCACATTAGTTGTGGCGGCGTGCTGTTATTTTTTTTTTCCTGTTTCTGTGAGCCATAACAAATTGTTATTACTCTGTTTACAATGAATAGATAAAAGGACTTCTCCTTTTCATTATTAAGGTTAGGCAAGAATGCAGGTAATTTTATCTCTTGTAAAGATTACTTAATTTACCTTCGGTGGAGAGGGGGAAGGGTAAAATTACATCTAAATCCTGTTCTTCAGGAATTTGGCCCTGTATATTGCTGGTCTGGCTTGTAATTCATGAAATCCCTTAACGAAACAGATGGCATTGAAAGAGGCGTGTGGACAGAAAGGAAATGCCTGACCACAAACAAATGTAGCTGCAAGGCCAACTCAATAATAAATTTGGATGTAAGAAGGATTTTCTTTTTTAAGAAAAGGATCTTCAGTAAGTAAATAAGACTACCTCAGATTTCAGAAGGTATAGTAACAGTCCACCATAGCAATAACAGAAACAACCGGGATCTAAATCTATTAGTTTTTCATTTTAGTATGAGATTTTCAATTTGCAAAACAGGGTTACACAGTGTACTCTGCATGGGGCTTTAATTTTCCCCTTGAAATACTGCTCACGCTGTTCTTCAGAGGTCCCACAACGTTCTACCTGGTGCTTCACAATTATCCAATTACATGCATCCTTTCCCTCACAATTTAAAGTCTTCTCCTCTGTGAACTCTTTCCTTACCATCTCTGCCCATAACAAGTTGTCTCCATTCGATTCCTATAGCCCTTACTGCATATATATCTCACTTAAATCTTAACAAATCCAGTAGTTTTTAACATATTTCCAAATAGAAGGTGGTGCTGACCAAAGCAAATGGGAAGTATGTTTCAAAGCCCAAGAGCTGTACAGCCACTGTACCGATGCATACAGCAGATATTGATGCATCCCAGAGCCATCCCAGAGGGGTCCAAAGAGACAGATTTTAAGGTCAAAAAAACTTGGATCTGAAACCCGTCTTCTCGTCCTCCTAGTTAATTGTGTGACTGTACTAGTTTCCTATGATTGCTGAAACAAATGATCGCAGACTGGGTGGCTTAAAGCAGAAACACATGCTCTCACAGTTTGGAAGGTGGAAGTCTGAAATCAAGATGTCACCAAAGCCCCACCCCTCTGAAGGCTTCTGGGAGAATCTGTCTCTTGCCTCTTCCAGCTTCCGGTGGCTCCAGGCTTGTGACTGCATCAGTCCAGTCTTTACCTCTGTGGTCACATTGCCTCCTCCTGTTCTGTGCGTCTTTTCCTCTGTGTATCTGTCCCAACCCCCTTCGCATCTCTCTTACCAGGACACATGTGATTATAAGGTAGGCCCACTTGCGTAATCCAGAATAAACTCCTCCTCTCAGAATCCTTAACTTAATCACACCTTTTGCCCTATATGATAATAATGCCAAGTTTCAGGGGTCAGGACATGAGCATATATTTTACGGGCCACCATTCAACCTGTGCAGTGCTACTAACGAGAGATTTCCATTTCTTTGAGCTGTAGCTCCTCATTGGGAAGATGAGGACAACGACCTCTCATTGTCATGGCTGTCAAATACAATTTAACATGGAAAACAGGTTTTTCAGGGTCACATAAATGCTGAAAATTATGTCTCCAGATGGACGACTGCTTTTATAAATTCAGCCCCATCAGCATCCCGGCCCTAGAGTTGTCTCAGTTGTACCCATTAACATAGTCATTCCAATATCATATGCCATCAGCCAGGCCTCCTACCCCGTTCTGCTTTATATGCCTTTGGTGATACCCATTTCTTTGCTTCTTGCCAAGCCACTGCTACCCGTGTCCAGGTCCATGGGAAGGGCTGAGCTTCCTGATTCCCCAGGGTCTGTCAGCAGTGTATTCCACAGCAAGGTCTGGTCTTCACTGTTCTGAGGTCACCGGTCTGGGGAGCTGCTGGAATGCTGCTGTGGTGGGCTGTGTGCTGCCACCACTGTGACGTGGCTGCTTTACTCAAGCTCTAAGATGCCAATGCTGAATCGTGTTCTTTGTGGTCTTCCACATGCACCGACCTCCTGGCCCCTTGCCAAAATAGGGTGACTCTCTTCTCTCTCTCTCTCTCTCTCTCTCTCTCTCTCTCTCTCTCTCTCCCCCCCCCCATTTAATTTAAATACTTCTTTAACTGATGAGTACCATGTATTTGAGTCCATGCACAATTTGGTCAGAACACAAATCGAGGTTACGATTCCAGAGAGCACCCTAGTCCATTGATAAATGAGGTACTATCATGGATCATGTGCCTTTGTCTGAAGTAGTACTCTCTTATGAGGTTTTTTAGTTCCTTGGGCAAGTAGATAAATCCACAATTTTTTGAAACATGTGTGAATTCCAGTGATTCCTAGAACTGAGACTCAGGCTAGAATACTCCATTCCTCTCTTTCTCCTACACTTTCTCTCCCTCCCTGTCTTCCCACCCTCACAACTCACAAATGTGTAGTAAATGCACCTTGCAGAGCACCTAAAATATGGTAGGTGCTCTATCAATACAAGCCCTTCTTCTGTAAGTAAGTACCTACAGTACTTTACACACATTAAGTAGTCAGTAAATGTGCTTTCACCAGTAAATATATGGATCTTTATTATATAAGAAAAATGGAAACATCCCTCATAAAATGCGGTCACTTAAACTTGGCTTCTAACTTCAACCCTGACCATTGTTAATTACCTGGTTATTAATAATAAGCCCCTAAACATCGACCTTTGTGCATTCATATGTGTGTAAATAATTGTCTACATGCCAGTTAAATCCTCATTTCCTAGAGAGTTGCTTTGCCACATTGCCAATTGTGCTACAAACTCTTTTATAACCTGTGAAGGGAAAAGGTCCCTGACCAGGGAAGTACCTTGCCAATTCAATAATAATATTTACCTACTGGTTTTCCCCAGGGAAAAACATGTTTTTTGACATACTTTTTTGAATTACCTTTAGATGCCAAAATGTTTATATTTGCACAGGGAAAAAATAAAGATAAGAACTTTGATCCTTGTTTTACAAACGAGAACCTAAATATCTAGAAAATCATAACTTGCTCACATCAGCATCAAGGACTTGTGCCCTCCCTGATTCAAAGTTGAGATGGTTTCAGAAGCAGCATGCCAAGTTTCAAGCACTTAGTGTAATTTATGTTCTCATGGACCAATAATCATATCTTACTCCGGAAATCATTCTGGATTAACACACTCCAGGTCTGGTTGGGGCCAAGGGAATTAAAGTAACTATGATGGGAGCATATTGGTATTTATGCTATTGCTTGCTAGAAAAGCAACCTGGAGAAGGTGGATTGACTTAAAGCTTTACACCCAGTGTTCTCTTCTCATCAAACACTTGAAGGCTGAAAAAAGAAATTTGTGGGGAAATTTGTGGGGAAAAAGGTAGTTTCAGAATGTTAGGTAATTGGTGGATTTAGAAGTAGAGGAAGGAATGGGAGAATAAAAAAGGCTATTTAATTAGGGGAAACTTGTAAGAGTTGACCTAGCTATACGGGAAATTGGAGTGGGATGTTTTCTCTACCTCCATCACATCCCCTCTACACAGCGGCATTTTGCTTGGGGCCTTGTCCCTTTTCTTCCCCTGACAGGCTGTTGAGAGTAAAACCAATACAATTCTTTAACATTATGGGTTTCCATGGGGCCTAACCTGGCAGCACTGGTGCCATTTAGGAGGTGTGCCTGGGAGAAGAGCAAGTAGAAAGAAGACAAGTTTGAATCCCTTGCCTACCAGCTATGTCGTCTGGGAACAGGCTGTTTGCTTCTGTGGGCAATAGTAATGTTGACAGGGTTGGTATGAGGCCCAGATGAGACAGTTTATGTAACGGTGCTTGGCTGGTACACATGTTATGTAAATGACGGGCTTGTGCCACTGTTTGTCACTTGCTGTGCTGGACCTGACGCTTTCTTGTTGGAAATGGAGTGTAATCAAGGAAATCAGTAACTTCAGCCTCCTTTCTGATTTAAATTGCATGCAGTATCATAGATGTATATGTATATACTTATACCTATATATGTGTGTATATGAATGAATGTATATAGTAGAGCAAAAGTAGGTTTACACTTGTGCATACACGAAATACAGAGTGTATTCTTGTATTATTATTGATTGATTGATTCTCGTATGATTTTTGGAGCATTTCCATACAAAAAACTGTAAACCTACTTTTGCCCACTCCTGTATATATATTTTTTCATATCTACGTTTCTTCATTGTTGAAAAATTGGGTGGTGCTGACAGTAATTTCCATTATTGGCGTTTTCTCATGAGAGCAGACTTGGCTTGAGTCATCAGCATTAGTAGAAATGGAGATTGCTTCAATCATTGTGACTAAACAGGGAATAAAATGGTCTGGAGACAGTGGCTTAAACCCCGAGTACTGCTTCAGCCAGGAAACTGGCAGTGAGAAGCAAAAATCACCAGATTCACGGCCTTAGTTTAAGTGAATGATCTGTGGTATCTGAGAAGGGAGACAAGTCAGCGAGAACCACTGTCAGCCAAGATGATAACCCTGGAGGAGGTTACACCAGATGTGAAGCAAGCTGGGTTACGGGCAACAAGTTCAGGGCCAAGATGGAGTTTATCAAGAGCAGCCGATCCAAAACTCGCCTTAAGACCACTTACCGATCACAGCCCCTTATTTTGTATTATTCACAGTTGATAGACTGCAGGCATTAAAGCAACACTTTTCCTTGGTTATCTTCTAAAGCAATGATTCCAAGAAAGCACAAATCAATTGCCAATATCCAATATCCAAGATTTGAATGGCACACATGAAATTATCCCACAACTGGTAGACCCTCGGTCCAGAGGAAGGAGTCCTGCCTCTGGGCTCTATCCATTTATCTTCACTAACACACTCAATCCATTTCGTATGATTCCCAGGACAGACCCCTTCTGCTCCACCCCATCCAGGATCCCTCGGAATTTTCTCAGTGCACAAGTTTCCCTAGACGTCCCTTTCCATTAACCCGTAAAGTCTTGAGATCTCTGGGTGCGGAAAGTCTGTCATCGGCCAATTCCTTATCATCATAATTTCTTACTTAGTTGAGGTAAATAGCCCATCTTTTCTGAACTCAGTGGTGTATCATATTGGGGGCAGTGGAAACTATCTGCCTGGCGGAGAATATTCATCATTGACACAGACGAGAATTGTCAGCGTGTGGTGATGATAAAAAGCAGATAGTTGCCTCAATTTTTTGAGGCGACTATCTAAAAATACCTCAACTCTTACTCAGGTATATTATTTTTGTTTTTGAATTCTCTACAGCAGAGCATCCTCTTATTGTCCGAACCTCAGGCAGATCCCCCACCTTGGAATGCCATTGTCTAAACCCAGAGACTTTTGGAACTATTGCTCTAAGAGTTTGTTTTTTTTTTTCTTAAAGGGGAAGGGGTGTAGGAATATCAAAATGGTCTTTAGTGTTTTTTCATTCTTTTTGAAGAATTTTCTTAAGTCAAGACATTAAAAGCTATTCAGTTAATACATTCGCAAGAATTTAGGAGTGCTGTTAGACCAAGTACTATGCTAGATACCAGAGTTGAGGTTCACATAAAAACACTTGACTGTCTTGATGTAGTTCTCATACTCCCATGTATGCTTACCTCTCCTATTTATATAAATAGAATTACACAAATATAGTCACCTAATTATTACCTTCATGATTTTTCCTATATTGGCATATCAAAAGTACTACTATTTACTGAAGATTTTCTTTAAATTGGCATTCTTAAATTTAAAAACATTTTAAAGGGGAACAGTTTGTCTCTAAGTAGGTAAATGGAAATTCCTATAGCTCATGATAAATATAAAATATGTAAATGTAAATACAGTGGAAACAAACATGATTAATAAATTATAGATGAATATTTTGGTCTTCCAACACCTCAACTAGTTAAAAGAGATACCCTCAAAGACTAGAGATACACTTTAAAATATGAGACTTCTTTAAATTCATCAAAATTGTGGAGAAGGAAATATCATTATGTGCCTGGTTTCACCTAATGCTGCCTGGTTACCTGCAATAACCACATTGCGTGCCTTCTAAGGCCCCGTATGAGACTGTTGCCCACCTATTGGTTTTGTGTGGAAAATCATTTTTGTCGAAGGCCTGGAATGCTTAGGAAAATAGAGATCATGAGTCTAATTCCAATTTATTTTCTCTTTCTTTAGTAACTTTAGGTAGTGCTTTTTCACTGCATGTGTAACTATCCTAATGGGTTTTTTTGCTGTTCTTCATTTTCTTTTCATTTTACTGAAGAATGCAGAGTCCTAGATTTCTTGGCCACAGATTGACAGCCTTGAATCCTAAAGAAGACCAAGACTCCTGAAGGTAAGGCATCCATCTTTTGCAAAAGTGTCTCTTCCTCATGGAATGATACTACTGTTTGATTGAAGTCTGAACTTGTAGAAGACAAGAAACACCCATGTTTTATCATTGGAAAGCAAGGCCAAGTGACTGATGGAGAGCTACTTAGGACTGCTAGACCTTGAAATCATCCTTAAAAGGGCCAGTGTGCCAATGGAATAGATACCAGAGTGGCTTCTAACATCCTGTATGTTTTGAATATCCCCCATTTTACAGGGAAATCAGAAAAGGTTAAAGATGGATGGCATTTTCAAACTGCCATGTTTCAGCCAAGAAGGTGACATGTTTTGCCCAAGGTCACTTAGTTAACTTGTGACAGTGTTAGGATTCAAAGTTCACTGGTTCTAATTATCAATAGCCTATCCTTTCTAAAACATAAGAGCAGGGGAAATTTGTTATTTCCTTCCAAACAGAAAAGATATTAAAAGAGTCTGAAACTTAGTCATTCTAATTTCCCTTAATTAATGTTTTGGCCTATGAGACAAAATTTGGGCCACAGGAAGTTCATCATCTTATATCTGGTTGCCTAGTAAGTTAACTTGGTAATCAGTCAGTGTGCCACAAAATCCCTCAGAAATTTTACCCTTATACGATACCTCAGCAGTCATGTATTTCTTTCTTAGCTCTTACTTTTCCCTGAGTCCAAAGTCTGAAATAGGAGAACAAATGGTGCAGTGTTGTGTTCCAACTTTTCTTATATTCAAGGAAAGTCCTTTTGAAAACTCAACATATGAAACAGGTGAAAGAAGGTATAAGGGGACAAATGGTAATGGAAAAAATACAATAAAAAAGATAAAACACAGGTAAAGTAAACTTGGAAGGGATATAATAAGGATGCTAGAACCTTACCTGCTCCCAGCCATGCTATCCCTGCCCATCCAAAATGACCCCAGGACGACACTGGAGGAATGTGGCACCGTGAAAAGGCAGGACAAAAGGAGCTGTGTGGTCAAGGATGCCTGGAGTCAAGTCTCGCCAAGACCATCTTTTACAGTCTGTGTGTCACTGACCTTGTTAATTAATTTCTCCCCAGCTTCAGCTTCCTAAAAGATATGAATAACATCAATATAATAAAATTGTGCTGATGATTAAATAAAACACATGTGTGCAAAGGAGTGCTGGGTGAAGACTGAATCTTAAAATTTTTATTTCTGGAAAATGTTGGTTTGATAATTGAAACTGGATTCTGCAGTCTAAGTTGGAAGGTTGATTCGCTTTTATGGTTAAATGTGCTTTTGCTCTGTCAAGAATTACTTGCCGGGTTGCTGATAGTTATGTAAACATAGAGTAAATAGAGATCCATTTTTCCAGAGGAAGAGCTTAAAAGTACATTTTTGCCTTGTCTACGAGCTAGCATTAGAAACAGTAAGTAAAGGAAGTTAGACAATGCTATGCCCACAAGTATTACAGCAACTTCCTGGAAAAAAAGCAGATTCAGACAGTACCTGAAAGGGAGTCAGCCTGGGGTGGCCGGGAACACTAATACTGCTGGTGGCCTTGGGAATGAGGACAAGGCTGCATAGAGGAGCCAGACAACCCTCCTTGGAAAGGTATGGTGGCCCCTCTGCAGTTCGTGCTACGCACTGGGCCTCTCCCCTCATCAGCTACAGAAGCAGCTTTGGTGCCAGTCCCAACTTGGCCTTGGAAAAGATCTGTGATTTGTCGAGCCCAGTGGACCCTTGATAAGACCAGGACAAACAGAGTCAACATGACTTGAGAGAGGTCTGTGGCTGGGTCTGGGAGGCCAAGAGACAATGAGGCCAATCTTGGAACAGATCCACATTACAGGTTGAATTCCATAATCATGCTTGAGTCCCCTCATATGCATTCATATGATCTGAAAGAATGAGTGTCTCTAGCTGCTTTCTCACTGGGTCCCCAGGAAGTCTATATGTGAAACAGAGATCTGGTACTCATGTTTACACCTCTTCACAAAGCACTAACTTAAATTTTTCATTCATTAGAGAATTGGGGTTAATACTCAAAATGAAAACTACTCATAAAATGAAACAAATGAAATGTGGCTCTGAACCTGTCTTCCAGCCTGCCTGGGTTCTCTTGGCAGGAAAAAGTTTTTTCTGATTATCAGCAACACTGTGGAAAACCATGACTACACTGTTAGAAACTCACCACTTTCTTTTCTTTGACCCATAAATGCTTTCTTTCCCCCTTGGTCTCCTAAGACTTCTATTAGTGACCATTTTGTGACGGTAGCTTTGTAATCTCCCAATTCTGGCTCTTAAGTGGGAAAAAAAGCTTATTGGCGAGCTCACAGGGGTCTGAAAAGGCCACTCCTTTCCCAGCTGGCCAGGAGAGCCGGAAGCCTGAGAAGGCTGTCCACAGGCTGTCTGGCGAGGGGAAAGGAAGAGAAGGAAGTGGAGGAGGCTTAATTCCTAGCTGGCTGGCCTCAGAAGGTGGCCTCCTTTCCCTTTGGCTCATAAAGCAGAATAGAAGGCCAAGAATCCTGGCTTCATTCCCGTCAGCTTGTACCCTTGTTTGTAGGCTTATGGAGTGAACCGAGTCCGGAAGAAGCCTGAGGGCTGCTTGAGAAAAGCTTATAACTGTGCCTCGAGGAATACAGACCCTCCCTGTCGCCAGTGGGGTCAGAATCTTTTAGCCAGAAGCCTGTCTCCTTTGAGTTTAGAGAAATGGATTGAGGACTAAATGGCCTAATTAGTTGTGGAATGTTTGTTCAATACATTGGGTTTTTCTTCTATTTTCCCATGAAATTATCATAAACACAAACTACAAATGGTTTTGTTTCTAAGCATCCCAGACCTTATTGCATGCATCAAGGAGTACATGGCATTAAGTCTTAAATTTATAAGTATATTCTTTTTGCACCAAATGTTGCATGACTCCAAAGAGTCATCCTGAAATATGATCCTTCTCAAAGAGACTTGTCTGACCTCAATTAAATGCTTATTTATGCAACATCACTCTAATAGGTACTGGCTTTATTAAAACCATTCGCAATCTATACAACATGCTATATATAAGAACACAGTAAGTCTTAATCATTTTTGTGTCCCCCACTGCTTAACGAGTATTTCTTTACTGAAGAAAGTGAAGAAATATTTCAGTAAGTTTTACTGAAATATAACTGAGAGACAAAACTGCACATTTGATGAGTTTGGGCCTATGCCTATCTCGTAATACCATCACCACCACCAAAGAAATCAACATGTCTATCACCTCCAAAAGTTTCCTTCTGTTCCTTTGTTTTGTTTTTGCTTTTGTTTGTGGTAATAACATGAGATTTACCCTCTTAAATTTTTAAGTGCACAGTATTGTATTGTTAACAATAGGCATTATGTTGGATAGCAGACCTCTAGAACTTATTAGTCTTGTACAACTGTGACCTTATGTCCTTGAACAACCCGTCTCTCCCTCCTCCTGTCTGCTGGCAGTCACCATTCCATTTTCTTCTTCTGTAAGTTTGGCTAATTCAGATACCTCATATGTGGAATTGTCCAGTATTTGTCCTTCTCTGATTGGCTTATTTCACCCAGGGTAATGTCTTCTGGGTTCATTCATGTCATTGCACATAGGATTTCCTTTTTTTAGGTCTCAATGATATTCCCTAAAAGTATATATCCTATTTGCTTTTTCATGAACATATTGATGGACATTTGGCTGTTGACATATCTTGACTATTATAAATAAGGCTGCAATGAATATAGGTGAGAATATACCTTTTTGAGATCCTTATTTCAATTCTTTTGGATGTATACCCAGACATGAGATTGTTGGATTATGATATAGTAGTTTTATTTGTTTTTGTTTTTTATTTGAGGGAACTGCATACTGTTTTTCATAGCAGCTATTCCATCCCCACCAACAGCACATAGGGCTTCAATTTCTCTAAAACCTCACCAACACTTATCTTTTTTTTTTTAGAAGAATCATTCTAACAGGTGTAAGGTAATGTCTCATTATGGTTTTGATTTGCATTTACTCGATCATTAATAATGTTGAGTATTTTTCATGTACCTGTTTGTTATTTATGTATTATTTGAAGAAATGTCTATTTAAGTCTTTTGTTCATTTTTTTTAATTGGGCTATTTGGATTATTTTGCTTTTGAACTCAAGAGTTCTTTATGAATTTAAAAAATTAATCCTTTGTCAGATATATAGCCTGCAATTATTTTATTCGATTCAATAGTTTGCCTTTTTACTCTGTTGATTCTTTTACTGTATAGAAGCTTATTAATTTGATGTAGTTCCACTTGTCTATTTTTTCTTTTGTTTCTTGTACTTTTGATGTCATATCAAAAGAATAATTGTCAAGACCAATGTCATGAAGTTTTTCTCCCATGTTTTATTATAGTGGGAGTATTATAGTTTCAGATCATGCATTTAAATCTTTAGTCCATTTTGAGTTGACTTTTATGTATGGTGTAAGATAGGGTTCTGATTTTATCCTTTTGTATATGGACATCAGTTTTCCCAACACATTTTGTTAAAGAAACCATCTTTTCCCCATTGTGTATTTTTGGCACCCTTCTTGACAATCAGTTAACTCTGTATGTGCGGATTTGTTTCTGGGCTCTGTACTTTGTTCCATTGGTCTTTGTGTTTATCATTATGCCAGAACCAAACTGTTTTAATTACTTAGCTTTGTAATATATTTTAAAACCAAGATATGTGATACCTCCAGCTTTGTTCTTTCTTTTTTCTTTTTTTCCAAGATTCCTTTTGCTATTTCAGAATTTTTGTGAATTTTAGGATTGTTTTTCTTTGTCTGTAAAAATGCCATTGGTAATTTAATGTGAATAGCATTTAATATGTGTATTGCTTTGGAAGTATAGACATATTAATAATATTTTAATAGCATGTTAAGGCAAAGATGGTAAAGCTCAGCAAATATTCACTTTGTCCCCCTAAATTTCTGGGCCTCTTTGCAGTTGAGCAGGGCAGTGTGACCAATTCTGGACAATGATATGGAGTGATGAGTGTGCCACTATTTGACTGAGGGAGTCAAAGCCCATATGCAGTTGTTTCTGATTTTATGGTGTGACTTCATGGCATGATTTTATGACAATCAAGAAGGCATTTGTTCTAGATGGCATAACTACAAGTTGATGGAATCTCCACCAGCTTGCATTCCTGAGTGACTATGTGGAGCAGATTTCCCACATTGGACATAAAGTATGAGCAAGAAATAGCTTTGTAATTTAAATCACTATGATTTTTCGATCAGTTTGTGACTTGCATCCTTATCCTGACTAATACAAGTGCCATACAAACAGTGAGCACTTTCCTCAAGTGGCTTACAATGATGCTGCCAAATGGAGGGGAAGGGGTGATAGTGGGAGGCAGTGTGGAGTGTGGTTAGAACAAAGAGAATTGTTGGGGAAGGCTTGTATCACAGGGGAGGTGATACTTAGCTTAGATCATAAAGGAGAGACATGGTCATGTTCCAAGCAGAGGAGGTAGGCAGAGCATTCCAAGCAAAGGCATGAAAATAGGAAAGGGTTCTGTATTTAAGATGTTGATGCTCCATTCACTCATTCATTCATTTGTTCAGCTCTATTTTTGACATGTTGATTAGTTGAACATAGATTTCATGGGAGGATTCGTAGAGAAATGAACTGCAAAAATTATATAGGATCAAGTTGGGAGGTGCTCTGTTTATCTTGTTTCATTTAAGAACTTTAAATGACCTTTATAATCTTAAAATATAAGCCTTAATGTAATGAAAGGAGATGGACTTACTGTACTCATTTTATGTATGTGGATGTTTGAGAATCTGATATATATTATTTTCAGGTTCAATTAAACACAAATCAATGAAGGAGCTTAGAAACAGCTTAGAATTATGTGCTATTTCTTCCATCTACCTATTGCCCAGTCTACAATCTCTCCCATGCCCCTGTGTCCTCCAAAAACAAACAAACAAACAAAAAACCCAAAATCCCTGAAGTCACTTTAGACACAAACACTGAGAATGAGGGATGGGGAAGTGCAGGTATAGACTGGAGCTATCATGCCGCAAGCACGCTTTCTGATTTAATTGGGTAGGTTGTTTTATATCTTGGCCGTGGACTCATCCCATGCACTCCAGCCTCACTGACTCCTGCTGCTTCTCAGATGTTTCTCCTGACTCTGACCCATTTACTTTCTTAGCATACCGTTACATCCCTCCTTTACTGAAAGGCCCTGGGCAAATTATATCTTTAAGTACAAATTTATTTTTCATTCAAAAATATGTTGTCATTTGAAGAAGAAGGAGACAGTAACACTTAGTAGTTATATAAAATATCATACTATATGATCAAATTTTCATAGTGTGGGAACAATGTGGATGAATCAGAAAACTATATTTATAATGTAGGATATATTTTATTTTTCTTAGGATATTAATTCATTTAACCAAAATTTATTGACTAGATTTACAGACTAGATATTTCCAGAATTTTAGGAAATATTCCTTTCCTTAGAATTAATTATAGGATTTGGGATTTTGTTCCTCCAGAAACATTACTGTTTTCAAATACCACAGAAACTCCTAGAAGAAGTGGCATGTATCAGTGAATTATGTCATCAATCCCATCCTAATAACCTGGGTAGAGCACGCAATAAGGAACACCTGGGTGCTAATGATGCCACCTTCTTGGGCTTACCTGCATAGGGTAACACATTTAAATTGCCTTCCGAACGCTACTGAGAGCCCATAAGCTCAACCCTCGCCAGCTTTCTCTCAAATTTTGTCGTTAGTCTACAGCAGGGAAAGATCATGAATTACTTTGCATAACCTATTTCACCATAAGAAAAAACTCAAATCACACATTCCAGTAATTACGGATTAACATCACCACTTTGTATTTGGAGAAGAACATATGGCTATCGTTACAAATAAATTTAGTCCATTGAATGTTTTAACAAAAAAGCAAATTATTCTGGAAATATTTAAATGGCCACAGAACTCAACATTATTTACCAATGATTTTTTTTTTTGCAAAAAAAGTTTCTGGAGCAGTGATAAAACAAGGTGCATCTAACTAACCATTCTTTACCCAACTCTTTTTCTCAAGCTGGCAGTTGACCACACTGGTAAAGCTGACCAAGAGGCATCACTAGATAACCTGTTTTTGTACCAGATATTGGGATGTAACTTTGTAAACTGTGGTAGAGGGAGTATTGGCTCAGCCTCCTCATAGTTCAGCTTTTTCTATGTAGATACCCAATCAGATGCTCGTAAAAACTGAAATTACGACCTTCATTTTCTGTGTCTTGAAGTTAGAGCAAAAGTGTTCCATCAATAAAATCTTCAATGGTTTTTCGATCTTCATAATATCACCCAGCAATTCTCTCCTTGAGTTGAGATAATAGCAGCAATTAGGCAGCTTTTATTTCTCAACCCCTTTTAGCTTTGCTGTCTTATAAATGAGCACGCTGCATATACATGTAACTACTACAGAGAGATTGCTGGCCGGTGTCAGAAGCAGGAAAAAAAATTAGTCCATTCATGAATTATCTTTTACTTTTCACTTTAGTCCCAAAGGTTAAGTGTGAATGTGCTTTAGTTGCCTCACTTTCTATTCTGACCACGTGCGAAAGCTTTGACAGAGTTCTGCAGAGAGTAAGAAAAGTAAGATTTGTGAAAATCAAACACACTTGCATTTATTAATGGTCACTAATGGCATGTCATTAAAGTAATTACAGGAAGGCAAACAGACAATTAACTTGTTGAAAGTGTCAAGGAAGGGCAATAACAGAGTTTAAAGTTCCTGTCTGTCTGGTTCATCTTTAAGTTGTACAAATATTATAAAGAAGGAGTGATGCTATCTAGGAGGTCAGGCTAATATTAGATATTTGTGCAGCAACCACATAATCTGTAAGAGAAAAGCAAAGGGCCAAGGGCAGCATGCTCAGATGGTGCGGGATAGAAAGAACGGAGCTAGAATTGTAAACAGGCTTCGTGAAAGATGGTGGCTTCATCAGAGCTACAGCAGGTGACAAAGGATGACAAACATGTAAGTCTTTCTTTTCCGTTATTCTTTGGGCTTCAGGTATGAACCATATTCTGTAGCCCTAACTGGTCTTGGCCAAAAGTCACTTTATGCATGTATTAATTTTATGTGACTAAATGGGTGAGAAGTTCTTGGGGGACAAAACTTTCATTGTAAGGATCTCCCACATGGTCTGCCATGCTCAGTACAGAGTTGAGCATCATTTAATGAGTAGCAGTCTCCTGAATTGCCCATCCAGCATCCTGTCCCCAACCTGTTTCTGTATGCCGAGTTCAGTGAGGGGCAGACATATGCTAAGTACTAAGAACCCTATCTCAGTTATTAGGATCAACCTTTTATGAATCCTACACGCAGTCACTGACACACAAGAACTCTGGTAATAATACTAATAAACTGGTACTCATCAATTATCCTTTATGCACCACACACTTTATTCTTATCTCGTCAGAACAACTCTCTGAGGTTGTCATACAAGAGGTAGGGGAATCTGATATCTAGTGTGTCTATGTAAAATAAGTTGAAGTTTTGGAGTATAAACTTGGAAACCAACCTTTGTGATGGATAAATTGGATATTCTTTTAATATCTTGCTTTACTTGGTAAACTCCTACTTAAATATGAAGAAACACTTTGAATATCATCTTTTGCAGGAAGTCCTCTTTAAACTTCCAAGTCTGGATTAAGTGCACCTTTGTGTTTTATCATTGTCTTTGTTCATACCATTATCTTGAGTCTGTGTCATCATAATGGAATTATCTAATTATAGGGCTGTCTTCACTGCTAGAGTCAAAATCCCCCAAGGAATTACCTAGTATTACATTTCCTGAGCCTTGATGTATAGCTACCACACTGTAGCTGCACAGTATATTCTGAAGGACTCCAAGAGTTCAAATCTCTTAGATTTGAAGATTTTGATGAAGGCCGGAGACAGTAAGCAAGGGCAGTTTAGCTAAGATTACAGCCCTTTTTGAGGTGAGCAGCTGCAAAACACTTGTACTTTTCAGGTTCTAAAATTATGTTCAGCCTGGGCTTTGTCATTTTGAACTCCACAACCACTCCCATTTGCAGCCACAACCTAGCTTTGTACTTAAGTGCATGAAGAGGATACGTACCTTTGGCAGATTTTTAAAGAGTTTGGATGGGTTCTATAAAACAGCAAATGTTTGAAACAAACTTTTTTGGACACCTGAGCCCCAATTATATGCAGTGGAACATTTCCCATTGTTCTTCTCAAACTGGTCTTGACTGTTTTCAGGAATATGAGATTGATGGACAAAAGCCTGTTCAACTCATGACCACTGCAGTTTCCAGACACGTGGCCCTGAAGTCGGGTCACGGCCGACCTTCATCATCTCCAGCTTGCAAATCCATTGAGCTCCATTCCTGCAGTGCTCTCTGAACAGGAAGGGGAAGGGGGATGACTCTCACTGTGGACTATTTCCACCTACTAAACCCAGACCATAGTGCTAGGGAGGAACATGGGTGCATCCTATGTATAGTGCAGTACTGCCAGTTTAAGACATAGCTTTATGCGTACAAAACCATGTCAAAAAAATATAAGGCTGAATACAGTTCTGAGGAAGGGTAGAGTGGTGGCATGACCTGAGAGGTTTGGTTAATTATAGAAAGCTTCAGAGAAAAAGTCATTTCTCTGAATCATGAAGGAAGTATTTTGTAAGGAGAGGGAGGGCAACCAACCACTTTAGGTGCAAGATGGGGCATGGTGTGAGGAGACTTGGACAGTGTCAAGCAAGACATGCAGGGAGAACAGGCGATCCTTTGGCTAGAGCAAGGATTCGAGATAGTGGAATCATAAATGATTCACTGTATGAGAATGGGGGGTCAGGAGTGATCGGTCTAGAATTTAGATGAAAGATATGAGGACAATAGGGATCCATTATAAATTATTGAGCAAGGGGAAAGAAGCATGGTAAAATATTTTGGATAATAAATATTTTAAAACTTTTATATTAAACACACTAAATAGGAAAGAACTAACACTTGGACACTATGAAGGAATTTGCTGCTTTAAATGGGTTGAGGATGGCTCAGCCCAAGGACAACATGCCATCGTGACCTGCTCTCTGACAGGTGTTTCTGGTCAATGCAGAGAGCTTTCAGGAAGGCCCCAGAATCCTTCCCAACACAACCCTCCAGGAAACCTTTACCAAACAATTTGGGTTGGCCAGCTAGGTAATGCCTCTTCCTGTTTTAGTCTGTGGTGTATCGTGAGGAAATAGTAACAAGGGCTGTTATGTAGAAGTCTTATGTAGGATATACTAATAGGATGACATGAATCAGAGGGTTAGGAAAAATGAGGACTAGAAAATGACTGAAAATGTAGAAACCTAAGGGACTACAAAAAGCTGTTCCAAGAATGTAATAAGGGAGGAAATCTTGTTTTGATAAGAAAATGAATTATTTATAAATCCATTAAGCTTAGGTCCATGTGAATAGAATTAACTAGAAAGAAATGTTAGAGAGATAATGAGATAAAATATTGGGGTTCATAACTTTATGCATTCAACACTTTTAATAAATGTATTTGGATCAGTTACTTTGTACTGGGTACTTCTGAGGGTGCTTGGGACACACTAGTGAACAAGCCCGGAGCATAAATTCCAACAAGGAGAGGACACAGACATCCAAGGGCAGATATAATAAATAATCACATAGTTCATCAGAAGATAAGCATAGTACAAGAAAGAGATATGGAACAGCATAAGAATCATCGGGAATTTGGGTGGCGTGCAGGATATTAAGGGTCATTCATGTATAGACCCCTGCCACTTGGCCTAACATCAGAACACCTGCTAGGTCAACTTCATGCAAAGCAAGAAATATTAACAGTCAATTTTCTTGCCTCTGAACATAGAGACTCCTGGCCATAGACCCTTCATGCTACAGAGGAGCATGTTAGGACTTTTTAGGAGACCAGAGATTGATCGTCTTGACTCTTATGCGATCTTTATGCCTTCCAGGAAAGGAAGGCAATGACCAGGTAGCCTCCAGCGGTAGAAGAGGATGGAGCACATGGCCTATTGGATTTTCCATGCTGCTTTCATGGATAAATCTATGCTCCAAAGGATGCGAAGGACAGATTGTTTAATTCTGCCCACTCAGAACACCAGAGCCTTTGCTGTAATAGTCAAGTACAGTCTATCCCAATTTCTATCAATTATAACACGTGGAGGAGATTTTAAATCGGGACTTTGTGAATACTGTAGAAGCATTTGCTGAGGTGTGAAACCTACTAGTCTCTGGAACAGGAACCTAGTGGACTTTATTACTCAGTTACCCTGACACTACCTTTACTGTTGAATAACCATAAATAGCACTCAGTGGTGTTCAGACTTCCGTCTTCAGGCCTTTCTTAGTAAGCGTTTGTTAAAAATCTCTCGACTCTCACGGCAGAGGAATGGTATCTATACCGGCTCACTCTCAACTTCCTCCTCCTCTGTCAGTCCTGATTCTTGGGCCCTCTTTGGTAGCTGCACAGGCCTCGCCTTGTTTCTTCCAGACTGGGATGTGAGTTTCTGGTTTCTGGCTCCCTGTTAAGAGTTCTTGGGCTTCATCTGCAGGAGCTTAGAGTTCACTTCACTTTGAACCTTTGCAGAGATTTTTGTTGAGCTCGCCAAAAGGCCGGCTGCCTGGTTCACATGCTAGCCTCATAAATGGCGTCGGTCTATCTGCTTGGCCCTGCCCCTCTTCTCACGCAGGAGGGTTTTCTCCTCTCTCCATCCCTTTTGGCACAATCAGCACTTTTTCTGCGTTTTGTAGCCTTCTAAGCACACTCTGGCAGCAGGAAGGGTAGTTTCAGTCTCCTTTTGGCAGTGAGAGTAATCTTTTGCCTGGCACCAAGCTGAAAACCTTCCCCGGCATGAAGTGCTTTGACACTGTCTCAGCGGTAGCAGCATAGAGGTACCTCCTGTGTGACATCATCAAATATCCCTGTCCCATCAGCAGCCCTTCAGGGACATTTCCAGTGTAGTGCTATTGAAATTCCTTCCTCACCAGTAATGAGGCAGAGGTACTCCTGTGTATTTTAGGGGTATTTCCTGTGTAACATCACTACAACCTTTGTACCGACAGCAGGAGTGGAGTGACACTGGGTTTGATTAAATATTTTGTTGCGTGGCAACTCAGGATCCGTAATACTTATTGCATTTCCAAGATTGTTGGAGTTCCTTACAGCACATGAAATACTGTTAGGAGTTAGTTGATGATGCTAATATTTTATTTCCTTGCCAGAGGCATTCAAGCCATGAGTAAGCAGTGTGATAAGATGGAATCCAGTCAGGTATAAGGCTCCACTGAATTTATGCTAGCATTCGAAAGGAAGCAAAACCTTATGAGATATATATATACAAATATACATATACATACATATGTGTGTATATCCTGAGTATTTTTGACTCTGTTCTTAATTCTTTAACCATAAATAATAATAATAAAAATACAGTCCAGACTATCATTGTCAGAGTAGTTGATTCAAAAAGCAGTCTCGGATTGCACAGTGTGAGGATGGGAGAAGAGAATGCCATGTGATTTCCTGTGGAATAACCCCTGGCTCTGATTGGTTTGAAAGTTGTTTACTGAGCCTTCTCCATGTATTCTTCAAAGGCTACTAAGGATGGTTATAGCATGTCACACTGGAAAAATATGTTTGAGAATACTACAGTGATTTATGAATACTTAGGAATATTCAATTTAGATGCAAACTAGAATTAGTGTAGATGTGTCTTCAGTGCTAGAGAAGACATAGATTCACCTTGTGCTTAGATGATATAAATGCCATGTCTGTGTCACCGTGACTAAACTGAATATGATTAACTATCTGGCCAAAATCTGAGTCACTCGGACCGACACAGCAGGCATAAAAGATCAGTATTTCCAGGCCCATGTTAAAGTAATGGGACCTCATATTAGTAAATGAAGCCTCCAACTCTTTGAAGGGTCACATCTATGTTTATCAAGGTATCTCGCAGGTACGCTTTTAGAGAAGTGATTAATACCTTGGAAAAAGGAATAAACACAAAATGACCACAAATAGATACAGACATAACCTCCTCCCTTCAAAAAAAAAAAAAAGAAAAGAAAGAAAGTGAAGGTCACTAGGAACAAGTACATTAAAACATTTTGCAGAGAGAGAGAAATACTCCAGCTTAATTACAGTTAAATCTATACCAAAGAGAGTCATACAATATTAATCCAAAGAACATTTTGTCAGGCTTAACTATGTTATATGCCCAGCTTTCTAGAGTGACGTCTTTAAGTTGAATAAGCTTGACTACTGTACAGAACCAGTGACACAGGAAGAGAAACAAAGCAGAAAACCAGAGTAAGCTGGCCTGTAAATCTTTCATGAGAGGGCAGACTGGCATAACACTGAGCCCCAGCTGCACCACAATTCAGTCCATGCCGTATCACATATGCCCACGAAGGTGGCACTGTTCTCTACAGTGCACCCAACTTCGTGAGTTCCTCCCTCAGCCTCAGTTAGCAGGAGAGGAGAAGACAATGCTATTCTCTAAAAGGAGTGGGGGGGGGGGGTCAGTGTAGGGACCAACCACATTGTTTGTTTCAGGTCCATATCATGGACTGTGTTTGTGTAACGAAAGGACAAGGTTGTAAAAAACAAACAAACGAAAACCAAAAGCAAAACCAAAAACAAACCAAAAACCCTTGCTTTGTAGTGAACTGAAATAGGCCAGCGAGGCCAGGTAGGAGAGGACGGTTGGGAGGAATAAAAAACAAAGTCCGCTGAAGTCCACAGTTGTGGCTGCTGAGAAAATGGGATGGATACTTAGTCACCAGGCATAAGAACTCATTTTTAGTTAAAGCACAAAAAAAGTATACAAGGCAGAGTTGCAAACAGTATCAGACTACGAAGAGGACAGCTGCAGTCAATGTTCTCACTAATATTTTCCATCCCTGTCTGAGTGAATTTGTAATGTGCAACTTAAGTCAAGAAAACACAGATGTCCACCACAGGCAAGAAGAAAATGCAAGAACTTACACAGATTGTATGAAGACTGCACTTTTGATGTTCTCCTGCCAGTGAGAGGGCATTGCAGAAAAAGCTCACCTACTTGTACAGTCGTCTTCTACTGAAGACGAAGATATTGACGTGGCCCCCAAACCTACAATGTTTTGACATTGGATCATAGGCCAAATGATCTCTAGTGGATCTCTAGTGGATCTGCATCAACTCTGAAACGCCCTCTAACCCATTTCCACTGCGAGAACACTGCAAGGTTGCCAGACAGCTGGACGTGCCTTGCAGTGACTCAAACAGGCCGACCGAAGAACCACATCTGTTACCTTGGCCTCCTGTGCACCCTGCTGAAACCAGCCTCTCCACTCGGCCAACGACCTGAGAGAGTACAATTACATTGCAATGGATTCTTAGCATTAGACAACGCTCTATAACTGAGTTTGTACATTTTAAAGGGAGAAGAATTTGGACTAGAGATTTAATTGATGACACTAATGCTAAATCTATACAAGTGTATTGCATGGCTTAAAACATCTTTTACAATTTGTCCCCTACATGCTTCTCACCTTCATTAGCCCTGCCATTCCCTCGCTCATCCACACACCTTCCAGTCCTGTAAGCGCCATTCATGGTAAGTGCCCTATACAGGGGTACCGTTCTTTACCGTATTCTTACTGTACCTTTTCCATGGCCAGATACACAGGTACTTACCACTGCATTACAGTTGCTTACGTTATTCAGTATGGTACCAGTTTGCAGCCTAGGAGCAATCGGCCATACCATATAGGGTAGGTGTGTAGTATGCTATGCCATCTAGGTTTGTGTGAGTGCATTCTATGATGTCCACACAAGGGCAAAATCATATAACAATGTACTTCTCAGAACATATTCCCTTTGAAAAGTGGTGCATGACTGTGTTATAAAATACGTTGTCTTGTATATTCTTGTAATATTAGTAATAGTGATTAGATTTAGCTCTCTCCTTCACCGGGGTTTTGGTGAGGGGTTAGAAGCAGGAATCTATTATCAGCCTCACCCAGCCCCTACCACCATATTGCCAGCTTCTTGCCTCAGTTCCACTTACTGAAGAGAGAGCTGATCTGTTCATTGCTGATTTGAGAGACCACCTCTACCAGATACGAAATCTCATATGTATGCATCTGTTTCTGGCCTTTTTATTCTGTTCTGTTGGTCTGTTTGTACATTTCTGCATCAATATACTCTTTTTACTTATTTTTGTTTCTGTCATTACTATTGTTTTTACACAAGCAATAGATAGTATTTTCTTTGCACATGGTTCAAAGAGTACAGAAATATGAAAAGAATACCTGAAAGACCCTTTCTTCCCTTCATTCCCCCATGCCTTTCTCCCAACTGTCACGAGTTGATAGATATTATTCTACTTTCCTGTGTGCTTCCATGTGTACATGAAGCTATATAGCCATATCTGGTTTTGTTCTTATTTATACAAATGGGACCGTGCTACAGATATGATTTCAACTTGCTTTTGTGACTTAATGCTTTTGGAGATCTTTTCATATCAGGGCATATAGTCAGACTTTATTTTTTTTAAACAATTGCATAGAGTTCCATTCTTACATATGTATGTGTGTGTGTGTATATATATATACACATACATATATATGTACACACACATACATATATATACTATATTTATCTACCCTTCTTTTTCTGAACACACTGTTTTAATTAGTGCAGTTTTATAGTATTTAAATATGTAGGGCAAAAGTAAGGGAATTTTTATCTGTATATCAAGGAAGGAAGCCTGAGACCTGGACAGCAGACAAAGTCAGCTAGGGAAAGCGGAGAGAGGCAGGATGCCCACCGCAGAGGCACCAGGGTGCGAAGACCCTGAGCACGGAAAAGCATGGCCTGGGAGAGATTCTACAAGAAGGCCTTTGTGGCTAAAACCTAGTAAGTGAAGCAAGAAAGGGAATAAGTTAGACCGGGTTCAGATCCTTAGGGTCCTGTACGCTTATCTAAAAGAATTCATATTTTACTCTAAAGCAGTAGAGCCATGGAAAGATTTTTAGCCTGTAGGTGACATTCTGTAGTGGGCTGAATTGTAACCCACAGAAGATAAGTCCAAGTCCTACGCCCTGTTACCTGTGTGGGTGTTCGCAGACATACTTAAGTGAAGAATCTCCAGGTGGGATCATCCTGAATTACTTGGGTGGGCCCTCAGTCCAATGGCAAGTGTCCTAACAAAAAGAGGAAAATGCAGGAGAGAAGCCTTGTGAAGAAGGAGGCAGAGATTGCAGTTATACTGCCAAAGCCAGCGGCCCCCTGGAGCCGCCCGAGGCTGGAGGAAATGAGGAAGGATTCCCCTTCCCTCCACCCTCGAGGTGTTGGAGGGAGCACAACCCTGCTGACACCTGGATTTCAGACCTATGATCTCCAGAAGTGAGAGAATAAACTTCTGGTGTTTTAAGCCACCAAATTTGTGGTACTTTTATGGCAGCCTTAGGAAACTGAGAGGTTTGCTTCTTTTCTCCTTTTATTCATTTGCTCAGATATTCAACAAATGTTTATTAAAAAGGTTCACTGTATATTAAAACCATTCAAAGTCCTGGGGATACAACAGTTTAAGGCACATGCAAAAAATTCCTGCCTTTCGAAGCCATGTTCCTCCACCACCCACCACCTCTCAGTGTGGGGTCTGGGGAGAAGCAGCCTTAAAGGCCTCTGTCTTCACTCTCACCAACTGCCACATCTGGCTTGATTTTACTTGCAGTTCTCACCATAGATTCTTGTGAGTGGGCGTTGGTGTATGCTGATAAAATTTGTTCCCGACAGTTGTTAATAGTAGCTCATTTATTTCATCCACTTTTATGAAGCTTCCCTCATTGTCCTAAGGAAGATTTTCCTGCCTTTATGACAGAAGATATCACACTACATTATAATCATTTACTTGTTTGTCTTTCTCGCTAGATTTTGAGCTCCCTGTTTTCATTTGTGTGTCGCTAGGGCCTGGCATAACCCATGCCCATAACGAGTGTGCAATATTTATTAGTCTATTAAATTTATGCATAAAAGAAATGATCGATAAGTTGAATTTTATTAAATTAAAAGCTTTTACTCTCTAAAAGACTTTAAGACAAACAGTTCGCAAAGGATTCAGATTGTATAAAATACTCCACCAAGCAAGAAAGGAAAGCATAAATCACACTATAAAAGTAGGTTTTTTAACAACTCAATAGGCATTTTAAAGGAGAATAAATACATTTGGTCAATAAACATATAGTAGATATGACCATTGTACTAGTAATAGGAAATGCAAATTTTCACTATCATTTTATACCCTTTCATCTGAAACAACTTTTGAGAAATCTGACAAGACCAAATACTGGAGAAAATACGGTCAGGGAGATGTCTTTAAAATTGCTAGTGGAAGTGTCAACTGAAGTCAGCGCTTGGGAACTGTTGGGCATTATCTCATAAGGTTGTATATTCACACAGTCTATGACCTAGCAGTTACACACACACACACACACATATACACACGTACAGGAGAAACATTTGCACCATCGGGAGACGTGCACAATAATTTCTCAGCAGTAAATAACAAAATGTCCTTAATGTTCCCACCACCACCGTTTCCCAAATAACCCTGTAACTAGAAACAACCAGGACGTCTTTTAATAAAGGACTCACAAGAGACTGAATGAATAACTTGGTATATGTGCTCACAATGACATATGACATGGCGATGATGACATGTGAACTGGAATTACAGACAACACAGATGACCCTTGTAACATGATGTGGAATCAAAAAAACAAGTCCCTGAAAACTTCATGAAGTGTGACATCTTTATCACAACGCTCAAAAATAGACAAACCTAAGTAAGACATTATTTACGCACAAATATATGTGGTCTTAAAATTATATTCTTTAAAAAGCACAAAAGCTATAAACACAAAATTCAAGCTGTTGTTTACTTCTTGAGGGAACAAGGAATGCTGAGGTACTCACTAACAGGGGTAAGCGAGTGGCAACGGCGCACGGCCGGTGCGTTGTCAGTAAGCTTGTAAAATGCTGGGTCTCGATCACAGGCATTAGGCTTCAGAGCTTTAGATTGTCACGAAATGCAAAAGGGGAAGTTCAAGAGCATGAGAACCTTCCAACGTAGGTTGCAGCAAAGGCGGGTCATCTTAATGTGAGAAAACACATGAGTAACTTTGGCCACAGAAGCATAAGAGGATCCCAATTAGAAATGTCTAATTCAAATTCTGTTACAAATTTGACTGAAAAGCAAGTAAATCTAAATTTGACTAAAATTAAGATAGAGAAGCAGGGGAAGAAGACATTTTCATAAGGTCCCACAGAGCCACAGCATTGAGATGTAGAATTATCTCTACAATTTCTGGCAAAAAAAAAAAAGTAAAAATAAAACTGCAAATAATACTTAAAAAGTTCTCTCCCACTTCCAGCCCTCAATGGGGAGAAGTCCACATTACATTTCTGATGCAGTTGTAGGATTGGTTTGTCCCAGATCTCTGAACATTTGATCTCCATCTAGGACCTTAAATGTGTGTATTTATTACACAGCCCTGTCTGCACTTTTATACCTTTCTAAGAAATATTTAAAGATGTTTTGAAAAACTGCTTGACTACTTGAATGTGGCATTGTTTCCTTTAAGCACTTTTAAAACTCTGGAAATACTTTAAGTGCACTTTTTTACATTTTATTTTATTTTATTTTGAAAATACACTCAGATAATGATATTTGGAGTAGTGTGTTCCGTGTCCACATATATTTTTGCAGGTAGCTTGCAATGCCTGGGTATTAGCAGTTTTACGGTGAAAACACTGATGTAACTCTAACTGGTGTCCCTTGAGTAGAAGAGCACAATGTTATAAATTTTACAATAAACATTTAAAAAGAGTCAACATTTTGCATATAGTTTTGATGGTTGTCTTGTCCCGTACTTTGGCTTAGATATTTGCCAAGTAAGAATGTTTTGAAGAGTACTTGGAGTATTAAATTCCACCATATCCATTACCAAGAGAACAAGGAAAGAAACTAAGAACCTACTCTTGCATCTAACCTTAAAGGCTAAGCTTGGAAAAAAAACACACTTGGATTTTAAATCAAAAAGGAGTGGCTGCAGAACAGGAGGAATTGAGTTAGTATAAAAATCAACCTCCACAATCAGACTCCAAACATCCAATTTCCCACAAGAGGTTCCCATCCCTCATGCTTGACATCCGGTAACAAGGGTGGTAGACATGTCAGCAGAAGGCACAGGTGAACAACAGCCTGGTCTCAGGGTCTGGTATTTACACAGGGAAAACGATGCTTCCTGAAAACATACCTCTGCCAGAGAAATACACTGTACGAGATTTTGTCAGCAACCCCACGGTCTTTCCATCTTGTGGTATTTTTATTGGCAAGTGAAAGAGTCACCAAGATCAAACGCAGAGGTTTCTCTTTAGAATTGGAAAATTATATTAACACAACATCTTAGCTAGAAAATCTCATTATATCTCAGGCACTGGGCATTGGAGACAGATTAGTCATACCCCACCATTCCCAGAAACCCCTCATAGGAAATCGGCCTATAAGCTGAACAATAGTTTCCAGAAAAGGCCTACATATGGGTGCGAGTTCGTAACTATACCAGCGAACAGTTCTGAGTGTTTTCTATTTTCCTGAGACACTATCACCTGTTTCATGTGTATTATTTCATTTATTTATCATTATATCCCTGGGAAATAGAAAACACCATGATCCTGCTTAAGGGTGAGGAAACTAAAGCTCAGAAATTGAAGCCCAGAGAAACCAAGTAAGTTACCTAAGACCAAGTAAGATTTGATCGCAGGCCAGCTGCATCCGAACTTCATACTGGCAATTATTCCACTATTCTGCCTATCCTAGGCTTTCTGTTTGAAAATACATTGGAGTCTTTTGTATAATTCATGGCCAGCCTGTTGGAAATGAAGGGTAGTTTGTAAAACTTCAACTTCAATAAAATCTGCAATGGAAAATTCAAGTCTCAAACTTATGCAACGTGAAGGCTTCAATAAGACAGAGAAAGTCAGCCAGAATGGTATTTCAAATGTTTCTGTAACATATTCTTCAAAGTCAGTTCCATTCCAAAAAGCAAAGAAGCTGCTCCCTTCAAAGTGCGTTGAGTACCCAAGGACTTGCTGGTTCAGGCCAATCTACAGTCGACAGCATGCTCTACCAGTTCCTACAGCGGCCTGGTGATCATCTTGGCACCATCTTCTCTGCAATCCGCAAATGTCTGTCAAACAGTAAATAGTAGGAATTACGATAAACAGCAATGGTGCAGTTTCAATGGCCATGGCTCACTATATTCTAGAAATGTAATCTTACACTCTACCTTAAAATTGGATATAGCACATGAACCCCTTCAACCAGACACGTGAAAATGTCTATTGTAGAGATCGCTGCTGTCTGTAAGGCAGCTGATGAAGAGTCACAAAAGGAGTTTCAAATGCCCCGAAGAAATTCCTAAGCAGCATTAAAATCGCACAGGGGGAACATGTCACAGTCTTCGTGTACTGAAAATCAGCCTTCAAAAGTTTTGGTGATAAGTTTTAAAGCACCTTCAAACATAATTTTTTAATGTATAATTTCAACAGTTTTCAATATATATGACCAGTGAATAGTTACTATAACTTCTTTTACATGATATACAGCTGCTGAAGGATTTGGCAGTATCTTCTATTATAATTTAAAATACTTGGATTCTTTTCCCTTATTTTTATTCTTATCCCCAAGGTGCAGTAAAAAATCTGGAGAATATATATACATGCAAACACACACACTAATGCTGAATCATTCTGCACGTGATAGCCGGCCATTGTTTTGATTGCTAGCATTTATATTTGCATTTAATTGTAAACACAGTTGTTGGAAGAGTAATGCAGTTTCTTTTGGAAGGAACATTTGGCTTCAGGGTTTTGTAACAGTGTTTGAGTATTCCCACACTTTGATTACCACACCAGTATCTCAGAGGAAGAAAATACAATGGATAGACAATAAAAATACTGACTTTTAAAAGGTCAACTACATAAGGGACTGAGTTTCTGATGCTTTACCTTTTTTTTATTTTAAAAAATCTGCTCTAAATGGAAAATAGAAAAACTAGAAGCCATTCTTATGGCCATGAGTGATTAACAAATTTTTACAGATAATAATCATTCTTGCAACAGTCCATTCAGAGAAAGAGTAGTGTCCCTCACTATAAATTGTTTTGTAAAGGTAAGAAAAGCAAAAGAAAGAAAAACTCTGATTTTCTGTTTACTGATGAGTTCTATCTTCCCTTAAAGCCTACATTATACCTTGGTTATAAATCGAGACTTAGGGAGTTCAGTAGACTTTGCACTGATGCCTAAGAACTCACTTTGCTAACAGGAAATAGAGATGGAGGGGTTAGCTATTGCATTTCTAAGATTGATTTTAATCCTTTCCCCTGCTAACTTTGTTACTATTTGTGTTAGAGCTCTTGTTAACAGGTCTTGTTCATGAATCTGTACGCTATAAATGGCCTGACATAGAGTTTGAGAAAGGTGTAAAATGAAGAGAAAGAAGGTTCTAAAATTCTTTATAATTTTTCTTTTCTACCAGCCCCTATTTTAGCCTAGAGTAGTGTATTATTCTCTTAATGATTTCTTTTTATTTATTTTTAGAGAGAGGGGAAAGGAGGGAGAAAGAGAGAGAGAGCAACATCAATCTGTTGCCTCTTCCAACGCCCCTTCCAGGGAGTGAACCTGCAACCCAGGCGCGTGCCCTGACTGGCAATCAAGCTGTGACCTTTCACTTTGTGGGATGACGCCCGACCAACTGAGCCTCTCTGATCAGGGCTTTATGAATATTTTTTAAATAAATGGTTATCAAGTTACTTTTCATTCTGAGTAAATTAAAAAAATAAAGATACAGAAAGAATGAAACATATTTTAAAACTTTAAATGTTAACTTTAGTACTATAAGTCACCACTTCTCGTAAATTTCTGAAGGATTTCAAAGGTGCCCTTCATTGAACATAAAAGTATTGTTCAGCTTTGTGTAGTTTAAAGATCTACCTACTGCTCCTAAAAGGTTAATCAAATTTAATGAGATTGTTAAACCAATCAATATTTTTTTATAGACACATCTTTCGGTTGGTCTCCTGAAGGCAATTCCCCAAAGGAGCTGGAAACAATGTTCACTAGAAAATGGAGTGTAATGAAAACACTAGGGACTCACCTCCATTTTTTTCATCAAACTCATTTTTTTTTAGATTTCTGATTGCTGATGCTAATGTATCCTAATGGAACACTAGAGCTACATGATTACACTTTCAGATTCAATATTTTCTCTAGCTGGCCAAAGCCTAAACAGTGCAGTGATTTTCCATGATTCCCAGGATGGCACCTGGGACACGGTTTGTGGTTTCCGGCAGTGCTGACACCATCTAGTCGGGAGCCATCCTTCCACTGACTCCCTCAATGGGGGTGAATATATTTTTTGAAATGTGTGCTCTTTGTGTGTTCATAACACCTTCTCCATTATTTCTTGGAAGATTCACCAATATTTCCCCAAAATTTTCAGTGACTTTAGAACTTGGCTCTGAGTTACCCCCTTTAATAGGAGCTCACCCTTCACCCTAAATTTAATATCTACTCCTCAGCTTTCAGCTTGGAAACTTGATTTCATTCGACCTCAGGCACCAGTGGTTCAGTCAGTACTTTGCATCTCATAATATTTGAAATGGTCCTAACTCACTTCAGGTAAGAAGTTCCTACCCTTGACCTAAATCTGATGTTCAGCCTCAGTATATTGTCTGGTACTTGAATCCTCATTTTCCTGGCTTGTGACCTTTTCCCTCATGTATTTCTACTTTCTTCTTAGCCTCCACTCCTTTTCAGAAAATTTAACGTCGTAGTCAGAATGATTCAGGATGCCTCACCTGCTTGACTTTCCACCTTCCCATTTTGTTGGTCTCCAATCCAGCAGATTTTTGGATACTTTGACTTCTGGGCCACTAAAAACAGCTGAGAAAGCCTTTTGCTGTCTCCCGTCGCTTGAGCCATCATGTCTGTATTGCCGTCCCTTTTTTCACCACTAGTTGGCGTCAGCCAAATGCCCAGCAATGATTTTAAACACCCTCCTTTGTCTCACTGTCCCAGTCTCAGTTCTTCCTCCACACTTTCAATAGATAAGCTCATTTCTGCCACAATTCCCTTAACTATCTGTCTTATACTTAACAAGTTATCACTCATTTGTCATCTCATCCTTTCTCTGTCTGTGAAACAGAAGGGAAAAGGGGGAGGAGTTTTTTTCAAACTTGTCACTTCTCCAAGCTGATGCTTTATTTCTTCTCTCCTTCCTTTAAGTGTCAAACAAAAGCTATACCTTTGGCTCCCTTCAGTCATCTTTTTTTATAGTGATAATTTGCTTTGACCTCACAACCTTGACACTGTTATTTAGCCCCTTCCTGAAATTTCTACTTTCCTGCCATTGTTGTTTTCTGCTTCTCTTCTTTGACTGTCTTTTCTCCCAGAAAACAGACACTCTCTTCCCTCAGCAAATTAATCATTTTCTTGGTGGCAAATAGCTACCTAATACATGATTCTTAAGGATATTTGTATAGCTTAATTTTCTTACACAACTCCAATTCTCCATTCCCAATGCTTCTCGACCAATTCTACATAAGAACCTTTAGCAGCACTTCAACCAACACATGGGAAACCAAACCTACTTTCCACTATACCTACTGTCTGAATTGTTTGCTACAGTACCTTACCCTCAGTCAACCACTACTGGAGCTTTGGAATCATTTGGAACTTCCTTCTCACTTTTTCATGCTTCCCTCTTCGGTCTCAAATCAGTTTCCAATAGGTTCTACCTCTGCAGAGGTTAACTCTGTCCTTCTGATGCCAATACTACATCAGTATGTCAGGGTTCCCCATAGGAACCACTGTATAATAAATCTCCTCCCTGATTCTCTATCTCTCTGTACACTGCTGTCAGATCATTTACTTAAAGCTGGATTCCAGTACCACTGAAACCCCCATTTACTCCTCAAGGTCTACCCAACAAAGTCCATATTCCAAAATGTGGCAATTGTTGTCTTCATACATTGGTCCATCCTTTTTTAGCAACCTTATCTCCCACAACACAGCTTTAAGATCCTGTGTTTCTACAACAATAGAATAAATGATCTCACCATAACCTAGAATCCTATCACGAGGTTTATCAGTCTGATTCCTAAGGCTTAGCAATGGACAGGCACAGATATATACCCTATGCATCCCAAAGAAGGAAATATCTCCCTTCTATCATAAGAAGTGAGAGTTATGTACCAGCCTAGAGAAAACTGAAAAATACATAAATTTGATTTTGACACCTCTCACCCCCTTTTCTGTACCTCTCGCCAATCTTGATAACTGCCTCAAATTATTAAATTCTCATCTCAAGGCTTCTAAGTAGAAATCTTTGACTGGAAAATGAATGTTTTTTTCCGGGTCCTTATTTTAGAATGAGGAATCCCAGGAGGAATGGGTGTAGATGTCTGGAATTATTTCAGAGATAATAATACTGTTAGATAAGGACAAAAAAAAAGTGTTTTCCTAGCTCTATGTTACCATAAATTATGAAAATAGACATTTTCAACAAATTTGGAAGATATGGTTATCAAGGACAAACTCATGTGTATATATGATTATTAAGGACTAACTCAAAATATATGTTATAGGCTCTGTGAAAAATTTATTTTGGGAGGCACCTGTGACACATCTCAAAGAAATTGATGTTATCCTCCAAAAGAGTTACCTCATGTACAAGCCGCCCTCATAATTGCAGACAAGGAGAGTCATGATGCAGACAGCGGCCTCAAATGTGAGCCGGAAAGTAAAAGTTACAGGGTAGATATTCCCGGTAGATTTGTGGTCCCGTTGCTCCTTACATTGTCATCTATTTGTACCACACACTGTAGCTTGTAGCAGCAAACTTTATTTCTTGAATAATGGTCAGTGATTCTCTCAAATAATTCAGTGGAGACCAGCTATGAATAATAATATAAATTTTTGTTGTGCACTTGCTGTGCATGTTGCTTATCATGTTCTATGCATCAATTTAATTTAGCCCCTAAAATGATTCCATGAGATTATCATATAGTCTGTTACTACTTCCCAATGAGGGGACTGAAGGTCATTTTTGTCTTAGTCCGTTCATGCTGCTATAACAACAAAACCACAGACTGGGTGGCTTATAAATAACATAAAATTATTCTCACAGCTCTGGGAACTGGGAATTCCGAGTTCAAGATGCCTGCCTGGTCAGGCTCTGGTGAAGGTCCTCTTCCTGCTTATAGCCAGCACCTTTTGTCTTCATCCTCACATAGAGGAAGGGGTGAAGGATATCTCTGGAGCCTTGTTTGTGAAAACACTCATCTCATTCACGAGTGCCCCACCTCATGATTTAAGCACCTCCCAAAGACCTCACATACTAACCATCATATCGGGCATTAAGATATCAACATTTGAATGTGTGGTGGGGAGAGGGTAGAGGAACACAAACATTCAGACCATAGCAGTGAGAAAGATTAATTTGTTAACATTGCACAGCTGGTAAATTGTGGGACTGGGACCAAGACCAAGGCAAGGCTCAAGACCGAAGAGCTTCTCTCCTCTCTAAGCTTCTCATCTATTCACAGAAATGGCCTTTTCCACCCCAGCTTCATGCCCTTCCCAGGCTCATTCACTCAAGGCTTCCCCTTGCTCCCTCTTCCAGACCCCACATCTTCTACCGCTTACCTGCAAAGCCAGGTAAGACCAGTCACAGATAAATTATTTATGTCATTTGTATCAAAAATCAATTATTTATTTATCAACATTAACTTCATCAAATTATAATTCGTAACAAACATTTGAATAAGACTGTTAATGTCATTGTGATATTTTATATTTAAATATCTTGCTTCATAAAACATTATGACTAGATCATGCTTTTGGGACTGATTTAAGATAATTTAATGCTTTCGGTTATATGATCTGAAGTCACATATTATTTCTTAAGATTATATCCCTGATGAAACTTGGGATTCAGCTACTTCTATTAGCTGCTTATAGTTTCTTGGATGAAAACAAAAGGCTGTTTAAATAAAAGATAGAGCAATGTCTGTAAGGCTTGCAATTGCAGTTCTAAAGCTTTTGCAGGTAAATCATGTGTTTATAGCCTGTTATTTTTCCTGCATACAGCAGCAGGCTCCCAGATGGTGATATGAATCATTGCCCTGTGTTTCAAGCTTCCTTTCCTCCAATGAATAAAGACAGCACCCATATTCCCACCCACAGAAGTTCTTGATTTCACTATGGCTACCTGAAGGGTAGTAGCTTATGGTCTGGCTCTTAACCCCATCAATGATAAACCCAAACCCACCCCCCTAGCCAAAATTGCTTTCGGCGCTGCAATACTACCAGCCTCTCTGGTTTCTTGAGAAGTCATTTTCATAAGCAATCAGATGGGACACTAGTAGAATGACCCCTCTGCTGGAAAGAGCAGGTTTGGACTGGTTAAAAATCACTCTGCCCTTGAGAAACCTCTCTATTTAATAGGCACTTGGTGGGGCACAGGACCTAATTATATTCACATGTTGCACTTCCATTCTGCCCATAACTAGTCAACAAATGCCACCAAATGTGATTGGGAAACTAAATTATAAACGGGAAAAATGTAGATATTAACATTAACATCTGCTAACAGTTTCTAAATTGCATGTTTCTAGGCCCAATAATTTTGACTATTGCATATATTTATATAATTTAAAATAATTAAGGCCATGATGTAATTAATGCATATGAATTTATTACATGCTTTATGAAATAATCATATTGAAATAATTTTATTTGAATTTAGTAAAACAGATATCATTTTAATTCCCATCTTGGCTGCTTTGAATACCCTACTAGCCAGGATTACATTAGTACAGCAGTTATTAGAATCACTTGGCCGATTTTAATAAGCGCTATTGCCCCAGTTCCACCCCCAGAGGTTCTGATGCAAACAGTATGACGTGGGGCCCAGGCATGGGTATATACTAGGCAATTTGTCTCTTGCTTTTCTCTTGAATCTACTTCAAAGGTTTTCATTTGCCAATCTTCATATCTTTTTTTTTTTTGAATTTTAATAATGTTTTATTTTATTAATTTTTAAAGTTTTTTTAATTTTTTTTATTGTTATTCAATTACAGTTGTATGCCTTTTCTCCCCATCCCTCCACCCCACCCCAGCTGAACCCACCTCCCTCCCCCCTCTCCACCCTCCCCCTTGGTTTTGTCCATGTGTCCTTTATAGTAGTTCCTGTAATCCCCTCTACCCACTGTCCCCGCCCCCACCCCCCACCCCCGCCCTGGCTATTGTTAGATTTTGTTTGCTTTTTCCTTCTATTGCTTATGTTCCAGTTAAAGGTGAGATCATATGGTATTTGTCCCTCACTTCCTGGCTTGTTTCACTTAGCATAATGCTCTCCAGTTTCATCCATGCTGTTGCAAAGGGTATAAGCTCCTTCTTTCTCTCTGCTGCATAGAATTCCATTGTGTAAATATACCATAGTTTTTGGATCCACTCGTTTGCTGATGGGCACTTCGGTTGCTTCCAGTACTTGGCTATTGTAAATTGTGCTGCTATGAACATTGGGGTGCACAGATTCTTTTGGATTGGTGTTTCAGTGTTCTTAGGGTATAATCCCAGCAGCGGAATTACTGGGTCAAAGGGCAGTTCCATTTTTAGTTTTCTGAGGAAATTCCATACTGTTTTCCACAGTGGCCTCACCAGTCTGCATTCCCACCAACAGTGCACGAGGGTTCCCTTTTCTCCACATCCTCTCCAACATTTGTTTGTGGATTTGTTTATGTTGGCCATTCTGACTGGTGTGAGATGATACCTCATTGTGGTTTTAATTTGCATCTCTCTGATGGCTAGTGATGCTGAGCATCTTTTCATATGTCTCTGGGCCCTCTGTATGTCTTCCTTGGAGAAGTGTCTGTTCAAGTCCTTTGCCCATTTTTTAATTGGGTTGTTTGTCTTCCTGGAGTGGAGTCGTGTGAGTTCTTTATATATTTTGGAGATTAGGCCCTTGTCTGAGGTATCATTGGCAAATATGTTTTCCCATACTGTTGGTTCTCTTTGTAATTTGGTCCTGTTTTCTTTAGCCCTGCAGAAGCTTTTTATTTTGATGAGGTCCCATTTGTTTATTCTTTCCTTTATGTCCCTTGCTTTAGGGGATGTGTCTGTGAGGATGTTGCTGCGTGGAATGTCTGAGATTTTCCTGCCAATGTTTTCCTCAAGGACTTTTATGGTGTTACGACTTATATTTAAGTCTTTTATCCATCTTGAGTTTATTTTCGTGTATGGTGTAAGTTGGTGATCGAGTTTCATTTTTTTGCACGTAGCTGTCCAGATCTCCCAACACCATCTGTTGAAGAGACTGTTTTTGCTCCATTTTATGCTCCTGCCTCCTTTGTCAAATATTAATTGATCGTATAGACTTGAGTTTATTTCTGGGCTCTCTATTCTGTTCCATTGGTCTATGTGCCTGTTTTTATGCCAGTACCAGGCTGTTTTGATTACAGTGGCCTTGTAATACAGTTTGATATCAGGTATTGTGATCCCTCCTGCTTTGTTCTTCTTTCTCAAAATTGCTGCTGCTATTCGAGGTCGTTTATGGTTCCATATGAATTTCTGCAATGTTTGTTCTATATCTGTGAAATATGTCATGGGTACTCTAATAGGGATTGCATTGAATCTATAAATTGCTTTGGGTAGTATGGCCATTTTGATGATGTTAATTCTTCCAATCCATGAACATGGTACCTGCTTCCATTTGTTTGTATCTTCCTTAATTTCTTTCTTCAGTGTTGTGTAGTTTTCTGAGTACAGGTCTTTTACCTCCTTGGTTAGGTTTATTCCTAGGTACTTTATTTTTCTTGTTGCTATATCAAATGGGATTTTTTTCCTGATTTCTGTTTCTGCAAATTCGTTGTTGGTGTACAGGAATGCCTTTGATTTCTGGGTATTGACTCTGTATCCAGCTGTTTTGCCAAATTCATTTATTAGGTCGAGTAGTTTTTGAGTGGAGTCTATAGGGTTTTCCATGTACACTATCATGTCGTCTGCAAACAGTGACAGTTTCATTTCCTCCTTTCCAATTTGGATGCCTTTTATTGCTTTTTCTTGTCTGATTGCTGTGGCTAGGACTTCCAATACTATGTTGAATAGGAGTGGTGAGAGAGGGCATCCTTGTCTAGTTCCTGATCTTAGTGGGAAAGCTCTAAGTTTTTGTCCATTGAGTGTGATGTTGGCTGTAGGTCTCTCATATATGGCCTTAATTATGTTGAGGACTGCTCCCTTTATTCCCACTTTGCTGAGTGTTTTTATCAGAAATGGATGCTGTATCTTATCGAACGCCTTTTCCGCATCTATTGATATGATCATGTGATTTTTGTCTTTGCTGTTGTTGATGTGATGTATTATGTTTATTG
Source organism: Desmodus rotundus (assembly GCF_022682495.2). Classification (NCBI taxonomy): domain Eukaryota; kingdom Metazoa; phylum Chordata; class Mammalia; order Chiroptera; family Phyllostomidae; genus Desmodus; species Desmodus rotundus. Next base: position 79,927,649 of record NC_071393.1, read on the forward strand.
ATTTGCGAATATTGTACCATCCTTGCATCCCTGGGATGAATCCCACTTGGTCATGGTGGATGATCTTTTTAATATATTGCTGGATGCGGTTTGCTAATATTTTGTTGAGAATTTTAGCGTCTATGTTCATCAGCGATATTGGCCTGAAGTTTTCTTTCTTCGTTGTGTCTTTATCTGGTTTTGGGATTAGGATGATGTTGGCTTCATAAAAAGAGTTTGGGAGTCTTCCATCAGTTTGGATTTTTTCGAATAGTCTGTGAAGGATAGGGGTTAGTTCTTCCTTAAATGCTTTGTAGAAATCTCCTGTGAAGCCATCTGGTCCAGGGCTTTTGTGTGATGGGAGTTTCTTGATGACTGCTTCAATTTCCTTTGCTGATATTGGTCTGTTCAGGTTTTCTGCTTCTTCTTCATTCAGTTTTGGAAGATTATATTTTTCTAGAAATGTGTCCATTTCATCTAGGTTTTCAAATTTCTTAGCATACAGGTCTTCATAGTAATTTCTTACGATCCTTTGTATTTCTGTGGTATCAGTTGTAATCTCTCCACTTTCATTTCTAATTCTGTTTATTTGGATCCTCTCTCTTTTTTTCTTGATGAGCCTACTTAAAGGCTTGTCGATTTTGTTTATCTTTTCAAAGAACCAGCTCCTGGATTCATTGATCCTTACAATTGTGCTTTTAGTCTCTATGTCATTTAGTTCTGCTCTGATCTTGGTTATTTCCTTCCTTCTGCTTGCTCTGGGCTGTCTTTGTTGTTGTTCCTCGAGTTCTTGTAGGCGTAGTGTTAGGTTGTTTGTTTGAACTGTTTCTAACTTCTTAAGGTAGGCCTGTATTGCTATGAACTTCCCTCTCAGGACTGCCTTTGCTGTGTCCCATAGGTTTTGGGTTGTTGTGAGTTCGTTTTCATTTGTTTCCAGGAAGTTTTTGATTTCTTCCCTAATCTCGTTCTTGACCCATTCATTGTTTAATAGCATGCTATTCAGTCTCCATGCTTTTGAGTGTTTTGGGTTTTTACCCTTGGCGTTGGTTTCTAGTTTCATACCCTTGTGGTCAGAGAAGATGCTTGATATGATTTCAATTTTCTTGAATTTGTTGAGGCTTGCTTTGTGTCCTATCATGTGGTCTATCTTTGAAAAAGTTCCATGAACACTTGAAAAGAATGTGTATTTTGCTTCTTTGGGATGAAAAGCTCTGTATATATCAGTTAAGTCCATTTCCTCTAGGGTATTGTTAAGTGACACAATATCTTTGTTGATCTTTTGTTTGGAAGACCTGTCCATTTTTGATAGTGGGGTGTTAAAATCCCCTACTATAATTGTGTTGCTGTCAATATCTTTCTTGAAGTCCTCCAAGATTTTCTTTATGTATTTGGGTGCTCCTATGTTGGGTGCATATATATTTATAATGTTTATGTCTTCTTGGTGGATTCTTCCTTTGAGTATTATGAAGCGACCTTCTGGATCTCTCTTTATGGCCCTTCTTTGGAAGTCTATTTTGTCTGATATGAGTATTGCTACCCCTGCTTTTTTTTCCTGTCCGTTTGCTTGGAAAATTTGTTTCCAGCCCTTCACTTTCAGTCTGTGTAAGTCTTTTGTCCTGAGATGGGTTTCTTGTAGGCAGCATATGTGTGGGTCATGTTTTCTTATCCATTCAGCTGTTCTATGTCTTTTGATTGGAGCATTTAATCCATTTACGTTTAAGGTTATTATCGATAGGTAGTTATTCATTGCCATTATTTCCTACCTGTGTTCCTCTGTCTTTCTCTTTTCCTTCCTTTCCTTAAAGCAGTTCCTTTAGCATCTCTTGCAGAACTGGTTTGGTGGAGCTGTATTCTTTTAGACTTCTTTTGTCTGGGAAACTCTTTATTTGGTCTTCTATCTTAATTGAGAGCCTTGCTGGGTAAAGTAGTCTTGGTTGCAGACCTCTGGTTCTCATTACTTGGAATATTTTTTGCCATTCTCTTCTGGCTTGGAGTGTTTCCATTGAGAAGTCAGTTGCTAACCTTATTGGGGCTCCCTTGTATGTTACTTCCTTTTTCTCCCTTGCTGCCTTTAAGATCCTCTCTTTGTCTTGGAAATTTGCCATTTTAATTATGATGTGTCTTGCAGTGGGTCTCTTTGGGTTCCTCTTGCTTGGGACTCTCTGTGATTCCTGGATTTGGGTGATTTTTTCTCTCCTCAGATTAGGGAAATTTTCCATCATTACTTTTTCAAACAGGTTTTCTATCCCTTGCTCTTCTTCTTCTCCTTCTGGTATTCCTATTATATGGATATTGTTACGTTTCATGTTGTCCTGCATTTCCCTTATTGCCTCTTCATTCTTTCTGAGCCTCTTTTCCTTTTCTTGCTCCTTCTGGATGTTTTTTTCTACTTTATCCTCCAGCTCGCTGATCCGATCCTCTGCTTCATCAAGTCTGCTTTTCATTCCTTCTACTGTGTTCTTCAATTCAGAAATTGTATTCTTCATTTCCTCTTGGCTCTTGTTGATATTTTCTATTTCCTTTTTCATGTTTATATAGTTTGCAGTGAGTTCATTGTAGTTTCCTTGTAGTTTCTGGTAGTTCTCTTTGAGCTCAGAGAGCTCAGTGAGCTTCCTGATGACCATTGCTTTGAACTCAGTATCTGATAGTTGAGTTGCCTCTTTTTCGGTTAGTATTCTTTCTGAGACTTCCTCCTTTCCTTTCATTTGGGAATTGTTTCTTTGTCTTCCCATTGTTTGTGAGGCTCTTCTTGTTGTCCTCTGCTTCTTAAATTGCTTTGTTCTGACTCCCTGGATTTATGATATGAACTTCTATGGTAGAATGCCAATGGGATTCGGTGGTGCTGTCTCCTTACTCTCCTGTGCTCACTGGTCTTGAGGTGACGTTTATGTGTTTAACACGGTCTAACTCTAGTCTTTTCAGCCCTCCAGGTTTTGTTGTCTCACCTGTGGGAAAAAGAGAAAGGGGGGGAGAAAGGAAAACACACACACACACACACACACACAAAACCACACACACACACAAAAAACCACCCCAAAAAAACCAAAACAAAGATGGGAAGGAGGGAAAAAGGAACTAGGAAAGGAGGAAAGGAAGGAAGGAGGGAAGAAGGAATAAAGAAAGATCGGAGGCAAGATAAGAAGGAATTTTAACAAAAATTAAAACATAGAAATAGATAAAAGAAGGCAGGAAGAAGACATAAAAATGGTAAAGGATGGGAGGAAGAAGGAATGAAAAAAAAGAAAAAAAGTAGAGAGGAAGAAGGAATTCAGGGGGAAAGGAAAGAAAAGAAAAAGGATAAGAAAAAATAAAAGAAAAAAAATCTTCTGTTGGCTTTGAACCGGTCAGGTTATATCTGCTGGTGTCCTGTCTGTGCAACGGGAGGGAGTGGTTGGAAGGATTGGTTTCACTTTTCTCCCTTCCTGGGTCATACTCTTCGCTGTTTTGTAGGTGTGGTCCCTGGCAGTCAATCAGGCTGTTGATCAGCCACTCCAGCAGCTTTGTTCTTGGGACACGCAAGCGGCGGCTCCAGCCGCCCTGGCTTGGGACGCGTGTGCGCGCAGCAGGGGAATCCAGCCGCTTTGGGTTTGTGACGTATTTTGTGCCCTAAGCGCGCCGCCGGCCGACCAATGGAGCCGCCCGGGCTTGGGACTCTGGAGTTAGTACACTCGCCAGCAGCTTTGCGCTTAGAAAACGCGCACCCAGCCGCCTGCGCTTGGTGAGCGCGCAATCCGCCGCGCCCGAGGTTCTAAGCTTGGGGGCCCGATCCAGCCGCCCTGGGCTTGAGTCTCTCGGGCGGGTGGGGCCGCCCTGGGACTGAATCACACGGCACTCGGTTCCGAGGTTCTGGGCCGTCAGATCTTTCAATGTCCTCTATCTTTGGTCTCTGATCTTCGTATATGCTGGAATACTGTTGGCTGTTCGCTCTGCTCCTCAGATCAGCTAGGTATTTCCCTGGCGCTGAGGGGAAGTGGATTCCGCTCCCACCTATGTTGCCGCCATCTTCCAAAATCCCCCAATCTTCATATCTTCATTTAATGAAGTTAGTTGGTTAAGATTTACACTCAGAAGGTATAGTTGTTTACATGTACATATAGTTGTTCTGCAGAGGTGAGACAGTCTTGAACTATTACTAAAGTTAATTTTGAGTTTATTTTGAAAAGTTGACTTAGCACCTGCCTTGGTTGCTACAGCTGTGAAACAGGTATGGTCTTTCGTATAAATAATTCGAATTGACTCATGATGTAGAATTGCTGCCAAGCAGTAGAGGGAAGTATTGGTCCGGGTATTTCTAGAAGAGGCAATGCAAAGAATTAAAGTAACTACTTGGCACCCGGACAAATGGGGAATCCCAACAACAACAAAAAATTTTTTCTCCTCATTAGTTCAGACGAGTTCTTCAGTTCTTTAATTTGCACTGGAAATCTAGCTTTCAGAGTTTCAGGCTTAAAATTAATCATGGAACCTCTGTAGTGCTAGGAAACATAGCACTGGTAGAGTTATTTTCAGAGGTGGAATTTTCTCTTCCCATCAAGTTTCTTGCAACTTTCTCACTTCCTCTCCTTGTCTCGTGAGTTATTTCATTCTCTGCTCTTATGGCAAAGAAAATGAAATAAAGTATACATGGAAGAATACATAAGAACTGACCAGGGCTTTGTCACGTAGCAAAAACTTGCAAAGGACTTAGGAGAAATGATCCTAGGTGGTGTCAATAATAGATCTTCCCCGTTATCTTGCAAATGGACATCATTCTGTCTTCTTACTTAAGAAGTTCAAATCTATGTTTGAAACATACAGTCTGGTTCAGAAACTAGGCCTGTATCTGCACTTGATTAATACCTAGGATCAAGCTCCTCTCTTCCTCTTAGAGTTAGGATGGAGAAGTAAGTCAGCAGAGGATGTCTGGAAATTGTTAGCAGCACTAACAAATGAACTGGTCATCCAGAGCTGAGGAGCTGGATATGAGTTCTTTAATAACCATTATGCAATACAGTAGGAGAAATTAAATTACATCCTTTAAATTAATTGACAAAGCAATTAGCAAGCTGTCCATTAAGCCCAAAGTAGCCAAACATTACAAATTGTGGCACCATCTGCTGGCTGGAGGAGTTCTTTTGGTTTTGGTTTTGTTTTAGCTTTTTGTATAAGCTTCATTTACATCATTATTTCTCCAACAGCGCTTAGGCATCTGGCGGGTGCACGTTCCCCTCACTGCATTGCCTTCTTGGTCACCAGTTATCCTGGGTCAGAAATCAGAAGAAAATTGTGGCTTTAGCTAGCCGAACTCAGAGTAGAAAAGCAAATAAACAAACAAACAAATGAACAAAAACCACGTACTCATGTTTCCACAATATTTGGTATCCACACTAACAACAATTTCAATATTTGTCCAGAGACAGATGAAATCCAAGCAAATCTGTGCCATATATGGATTTCAGCAATATCTGTTAAAAGACATCACACATCATATTCAGCTCTGTTCCCAAAATACATTTTTTGACAGAAGACAAATTAGATTGTCGCACTGCATGGTGATGGGACCCATCTCTCTACAAGGGTTTGATTAAATGCCTTTGACCCATGTCATTGACCACAGAAAGGAGAGAGAAAACATAAATAAATTCTGTGATTTAAAATTCTACTACAGAAAGTGAATAGGAGTCCAGCACATTCAGCTGCTGGTCTGTGCTCCTTTGTCTTGTCCTGCCCCCAAATGAAAGGGCTTCCTGGGATAAAGACACATGGAAAGAAAGATGCTACCTTCCCACCTCTGGCTTGATGTGTGAATGGAAGAAATTTGATACAGGACAAAAACCCTAAAGGCTATGCAGTAATTGGTAAAATCTGTGACCTAAGCCATGAGAATATGATAAGGACATGCCACATTATGTTTGAAAGATGATTCTCTTTTACCCAAATGAATGGACTATATCTTTTGTAGCACATTTCAGATTCATTCAGACCATAAAAATGTTCATTGATTCATGAAATGTTTCTTGGTAGTTCCACCATGTAGTAATGCCATTCCTGCTTTCCAGCCTGAGTCTTAGGACCCAAAGTAGTAGGTTCAAGGCACTATGTGTCCATTGATTTGGAGGAGTATTTTCATCAAACTGTATTCTTATTATGATTTCCCTATGAAAATTGGGCCAAATAAGAATGAACATGACGGGTAGACTGTGATGCCTTGTACCCCTCACCCAACCTCATTTTTGTTTAGTCTAGCCTCTTTTTGTATGTTTGGCTTGATACCTTACACAAAATATTATTAAAATTAGTAATTATCTTTATGGCTGTGTTGATATATCTTTGAAGCCAGTGCATTTTTTTTGCCTTGAAAGTTGTCCATTTTATTAATCATATACTATCTTATACTTGCTTTGCCCAAGTAATATAATGCAAAAATCTGCATCGACCAGACTTTTGAAACTCAGATTGTATGTTGGTTATCTTAGGGGAACTTGATCTTAGTGATAACTTGTGATGAATTCTGAAATAAAGTTCTAAATCTCTCTGCTGATGTATCTACTATTTGAGGAAAAAATGGTTTTGTCTGGCCTTGATTTTCCTTGAAGTGATATATCCCTGAATCACTGTTCACCATATTGAATCTTCACTTCAAAGGTAAATTCTTCTCTTACCAGAAAGACAACCAAAGTGAGTGGGACTCTACCAGATCCCTGTAGATCTGTTGCTCATAGAATGTGTGAGGTCATCAGTGTGGTGAAGTCAGAAGGGATGGACTTTGGAGAATTATGATTGATTTGTCACTTGCCAGCCAGAAGGCTACAGGCAAACTGAAGTACCCAAATCTTTAAAATGGGGATAATAAATAATAGTATTTGCCAACTGTCAGTGAAGATAAAACAGATCATCTTTGCCTGATGCCTGCCATTTGCTAAATGTTTTATGAATATAGTAAATGTTTAATAAATATTAGCATGAAAGACTTGTTTAATGAAGAGCCAGCTGTTCATGTTTGGGGGAGCCTGGCCAGGTCAGGATACCAAGAATTATCCTAACAATATAGATCTTCAGAGATCTCTTGCAGACTCAGGCTAAGTTCTGATATATGAATATCCTTTCTATTGGAAGCTGATGACAATGGCCACATATAGGAAGTCTGAGCCTCTCCTGTTCCTAGTTTTCACTTTACAGACATATCTGTGCTATCTTTTTACAAGTGTACACAGAATAGGATAAGACAAATAGTCTCCCTGCGGAGAAGCAGTCCTGAGTGAGGGGCCTCTGGAGCTGACACTGACCACTGGTGTTTGATACGATTGGTCCAGTGTATTTATTCTGAGCTTTGCCATTCAGAGGGCACTGTTACACTAGCATCTTCATTGCCTCTTACGACACCTTGTAAGTTTGGTAGAACAGGCATTTAGAGAGGGACAAAGACAGACCCACAGATGTCAGGAAGCTTGCTCACAATCACAGGGCTGGTAAAGGAAGGATCTAGGATGAGAACCTAGGTCTCCTGACTCTCAGTATTTTGGTTTCTTCAGCACGTGTCAGTATTATGATCACCAAGGAGAAAGAAGATTACACATATGAGCATCTATTCAGTGGTAGGTATCATTCAAAGCATATTTCCTTTCACTTTAATAGCAAGCTGAGGACATTATACACATTACAAGAGTAAGCTCTAAGGAGTTTAAGAAACTTGCCAAGAGGAGGAGCCAATAATTTCAAACACATTTTCTGTCTGATTGTATTTCTTTCATATATTCTAACACTCATGAGCTCACACCTGTGTATTCTGAGGAGCTCCTGTAGGGTTCCCATGGTAAGGGCACCCATGGTTCGGGAGATCCTGAAAAAAAATCCTGCATGAGCCAGGCAGACTCCTGGGAAAGTCTACTGGCCATTGAGAGGGGAGAATCCAGCAGTGTGAGGGAGGGGCTTCCAGTAGTCCTCTCATTCCTCTGCATGATGTCCTCAGTGAGGGCAGTGGTAGCCCTGGTTCTGTTCTTGGATGTGTTGTGGCCGAGTAACCAGCTCTAACTCCGAGTGTCCGATTGGAAGAGTGTGGGCATCACCGCAGGACTCGGGGGAGAAAAGTGCATGGTACTGCCTGTACCCTGCCTTCTTTGACAGGATCATGTAGGAATCAGATCTCTCTCATCCTCCTTAGAAAGTCGGGGCCTGAGGCATAGGTTCACTTTATTTCTTCGTATCCCCTGCTAACTGCCTGTGAAAAAGAGGATCTTCAGGGAACCTAAAATAAAGAATGAAATGGGGGCATTACAGGGGAAAAATGTCAGTAGCATAAGAAATTGAAAGTGTTCAGCGCTTGGTCATTTCTGAGCATCTTTATCATGTCCACACACACAGACCTAAGCACTTACACACATGAGCACACGTTCCGTCTACGGGTGATCTGTGACGCCTCCGTATGGTTTTGCTTCTTCTAAAGAAAAATTGAAACCTCCCTTTTACTGACCCCAAACTTGGGGGAAGCTCCCCAACTGAAGACTGCCACTGGGCAGCAAACATGCGTTAACTCCATTACAGACTAGACATTTGATTTTAGCAACCCCTTAAATTACCACAATAGTCTGTGGTTCCTGTGCAGTTTATCCGGTATGCAAGCAGGAGAGAAATGCAAGAGTTTGGTTCACTCTGATTCAGAATATGCAGCGGGTGAGGGGTAGCATAATGCATTTAGAAGTTCGGTCATGCCTGTCAAAGGTTAATGTACGAGATTAATTTTTTTCCAACATACTTTGTGATTTTTATATGTCCAGAGAGGCAGTTTTCTAACTATGAAGTAATGCAAATAGTATGTAAAACTATTGAGTTTTTGCTGAAAAAAGTCCCCAAGTTATTAGAGCTTTAAAGGCCTCCTACGAAGACCTCCAAAGACAAGCCATGTCCCCAGCACCACCACCCCACGCACACCTACACACAAGATAACAACAGATAATTTCTGGTTAATTTGGAAGTCTAATCCAGCCACGTTAATAACGCAGACGAGGAGCAGGAGCCCAGTAGGCTCTTTCCAATGCAGCAATTTATTGATCCTCAGCTCCAAACAAAATTCTACTGAGTCCTGATTATTGCCTGGAATTCTGCTACATACTTTACACATGTTGTGACATCTGCAAACAATAGCACAAGGTAGTCTTTGTTGTTACTTTATTGAATGAGACTTAAGGAAGTCTCGAGTCACTTACCCAAAGTCACCACATTAATAAGTGACAAAACTGTGTCTCAAACTGCATTAACCCCACACTCTACTGTCTCACACTCTCAGAGCAGACATGATATACCTACCCTTTTACTAGACACTCACCTTGGGCCGTGCACTGCGCTAAATTAAAAAAAAATTTTTTTAAGTTTAACGTGAGAAACCAATTCGGATATTCAGACCTGCCCAGCACACTAAGGCTGGCAATGAGTCTGGTCAGGCCTGGGAAAGCAAGCCAGGGGACTTGGCCATTTGGCTTTTTGGAAAAAAAGATAAGCCTATGGGTGTGGTGATGTTGGAGGTTGAGGTGATGCTATTTGCTAGTTTATTCAAGTATTGGCAGTCATGTAGGGATAGTATGAACATCAACCTCACCTTTTCATGGGAGGAAACATCAATAACTTTGCTTGCGTCTGTATGTGTGGGCACCCACACACACTCACACATCTCACCCCTATGTGTGACAGCTCAAGACCTAGCAAGCTTCACTTCTGCTTTGAATAAGACATCTTTCCTTTCATTTCTTCCCACACTTAGAGACAAACCAAGCACCATTAAGGATAATTGTAAGTCTTAGTGATATAGGCAAAAGGCTGAAAGAGTCCAATCCTTATATTTACTGTGACCTTCATCCAAAAGGCCATTTTTCTTTATATCTGAGTGGAAATCTGTGTTATAGGAAGGACACCTCCAGTCACCTCCCAGTCAAGAAGCCTGAATGTCTCCAGAGAACCTGGTAAGAACTCCAAGGCTGTTTCCATAGCAAACCCATTAGCCTTTGGCACCTGGACACAAACCCTTCTGCTCCTCCTGCCAGCATCCAGCAGCCCCCGAGACAGTGCATTACAGACAGTATCAGCCAGGTTTGCCCCATGGCCAAAGATCAAGGGGGGACTTTCCCTGACCATTTCCATTGCATCTGCACCTGCTTAATGGAATCACGGGCCTCTCCTCCCACCTCCTGAATTCTTCTGTGGAGCCTCTGGGCAGACCAGCTGGCTGGGGCTCAGCGGAGGCTGGCTGGCTGCTCTGTCCTCACCACCCACACTCCCTGAGTGGTACTGAGTTGTCCACATTGTGTCACAGCCCAGGCAGCCCCTGTCTCCTTCTAGACAGAAGAGTTCAGTATTAAGCACAGTGTTCATTCCATCCCATGATGACGGTAGAGAATTATGGTTAATTCTCTGATAGAAAAGTCAAGGATTCAGAGAGCCAATAAATAAGACCCTATTGCACTCTGAGGTGGAAAACAACAGAGAATTGCAGGCATCACACAGATAAACCAAAAGATAACAGCTTTATTTTTGATGAAGCTAATTACAGAATGTAATGTGGCTTTGATGGGCCACCAAACGAGCACGTTACTCTGCCCTCTAAACTGAACACATTTCGTTTCGCTGCATCCACCACTGATGCAGACACACGCAGGGAACGCTGTGAGCATGTGTGTGTGCTTGGGCAGGCAGCTCGACTGAAAGAGGAAGGGGCTGGCTGGGCATGGTCAGATCCGTTCTCCAGTTTCACCGGTCACGCCGCAGAAGAGTAGGTCCAGGGTCTCCCCCATTGTTTCTCTCTTTGTGGAAGGGAGGGCACATTCCCCTTCCTCTATGGGAAAAAGAGGAATGGAGAGTGAGGGCTTGTTCCTATCAGGAGAATTTGTTTTATTTCTGTCACCTGAGCCTGGAAAGACATAGTCAACCAGGCAGATGCACAGATGGAGTGCAGAATTATAGTGGCTCAGAGTGGCTGTCTGCAGGAGAAGTGGGTGGAGGCCAGGAGTAAGAAAGGAAATTGGGCCTTGCAGGAGTTAGAGTACAGTTGTGGGAGGTCTAAGATGAAGGGAAGTGAAAGGACCATAAATGTGCTCTTCTTTCCCAGCTCCTCTGGTTGGTCCCGGGCTGGGCGTCGGCCCACCAGCAGGTCATCATCATCTCTTCACTCTCTACTGTTAAATGAGAATGAGAAAGTAAATCTTAACCACGTCCAACGCTGTTTGAGGCCACTGATGAGGCAGCAAAAGTGAGAACAGTTAGCAACGTTTACAACATGTGTTTTTTAGACACATTCTGAAAAACTACTGGCCTAAATCTTCCACAGACATCTCTGTCACACGTGAAAGATCTACACCTACATCATGGGACCGTTGGGGAAGGAAGCATGGACGTGGGCTGTATATCAGCAGGTCACAGAATATCAATGTTAAACTTCCTAAGTGTGGTAATTGTGTTTGTGGTTATCTAGGTGATGTCCTTGTTCTTAGGAGACAGATGTGAAAATAATTAAAAGGAAAGAGTCTAGATGTCTAACTAATTCTCAAATAGTTTAGTGGCAAAAATAAACATGGTACCCAAATGACATACACACTCCCACACATAGAAGGAAAAAGAAAAGAAAAAGAAGGTAAACGTGGCAAGATGCTAACAATTGGTGACTTGGGGTGAAGGTTATATGCCTGCTCATCGTTCTGCATCTTATCTTTGCAGCTCTTCTGCTGATTGGAAGTTTAAAAACACAACAGGTTGTGGTGATCAGGGAGGAAGCTGAGGGGCCGAACAGGAGGAGAGGCTGACATGTGGGGTGTCATTGGCAACTCAAGTCTCAAGGTGGGGAGACGTGGGAGGAACCTTGATCTGTTGGGGTTGGTCCTGGGTTTGGAGAAAAAGAGCCAGGATAGGGAAGCAAGTAGGATTTTAGCGGAGAGCTGGAAAGCATGAGAAGCGACTCTTGTCCTCTTCCTGTCGTTCCCCTGAGCCAGGCCTCTCTGAAAGTGTAACCACTCTGTGTACTCTGAACCCAAGGGGTGGGCTTTCCCTGTGCCAAAATCTAAATATTTTATCCCCTGTGCTTCAAAATTTCTTAGCTTCCAGGCCATCAGGTCCCAGAGAGGCTCCTTCAGGTTTGTTTTGTCTTTTTCTAAATCCATCAGTAACATGCCTGCATGTTAGATTTTAGAATCATTTTGTGACTGTGGTAGCACCAGAGAAACCTTTGCTAAATTTAGCCGTGTTGCTAATTAGGAACAGAAAACATGTTAAGCTTCAGGCTTAAATACAGAACTTGGCAGGATGACAAAATATGGAATCAAGTCATCATTGCAGACTGGGGGAAAATCTATGGCTGAATTACTGTGGTGGATAACCTTGAAGATTCTCATTTTCATCTTGCAGGCCTCCTTAACTATGCAGGCACACACACACACAGGCCATCGTTCACTCTCCTGCCCATCCTCCAGGATTCCCTATGCCTCCATTTCTAAATAAAAGGCAGCAAAAGTCCAGGGATAGCGAAGGGTTAGAGAAAGAATGTCTGTTTTGAATTCATACTGGAAGCTATTGGTGTATGGAGCGCGTATATAATGACACGCCATACCCACTGAGGAGAGGCGTTGGCCATATTCTTAGTTACATGACTGCAAGAGTTATGGTATTCCTGTTGCCATATTTACATTGTTTTAGACCCAGACAGTGACTGCAACAACAATAGCTACGCTCGTCCTCTAATCCAAGCGTAAAGTAGGTCTTTTAAGTCAGGCTTTAGGCATCTGCACAGCTGTATCCAATGCTGCAGTGCTGCTAGTATTTAAGGAAGAAAGGGATCAGTGCCTGAGATATTTGTCACTCTAGGGTCTCTATCATTTAACCAAAATAACTTTAAAGGGCATTGTCCTCATCTCACGGAGTCCTGTGCAACATGAGGGGAGCCCTTGGAGCTGTCAGCCTCTACCCTGTCTCCCCGCTTCCCTCCAGCCCCACCATGCTTGACATGACAACGGGAAAACCAACTAGGGAAATAAAATGCAAAGGAGATGAAAAGGGAAAATAGGCACACAGAATAAAGAGCAGGAAGAAGAGTTGCATTTGCTGCCATTGCCTTGTATTCTATTCTTCCTCCTTCACCCCGGCAGCTAGCTCTTCTGGGCTCTCAAGTGGGACGCTCCTTACATTTCTTGGCTGAGGCCGGATGCTGCCTGGGCTTGAGCCTGGGCTTCTAGCCTCCCCTGCAGAGTTGCCATTCCAGCCGGGTTTCTAAGTGCCGGAGTCAGAGCGAGAAAAAGGCAGTGTGCTGAAACCAGCCCTGCCCTTCGATGTGGTTCCGAAACACGCCTACAGAGGAGTATTTATCATAAAGGAAGAAAACAGTAATAGCCCAGAACTGTCTGTTTGTTCAACTCCAACTTGAATGATACCTAAGATTAAATCTTGGTTTCCAATTGTTTCATGCCAAGGCTGTTATATTTAAGGTCCAAATATGTGCACCATATGTCATACTGTAGCTTGACAATTACCTCCACAGGCAGTGTCAGACAGATGGTAAACATTACTACCAGGCATACGTACATTTAGAATTAGACATTTAAATAAATTCAGGCCCGTCTTAAGCTTATTAAAAGGATTTGGGTCTGTAAAGCCATTTCAGGCATCTGCATATGCTGAAGTGTCTTTTGCATCCTGAACAGATTCGGTTTGATTCGAGCACCTTCTGGCTACAGATGGCAAATGACATACATTCTCTCCAAGCCCTGTACCTGCAGTTAGGCCAATAATAGCAATTAGGCAGAATTTAAAGACATTTAAACTCCCGTTCTTAGTATTACCATCATGCATTTCTGCCCAGAGAATCGCCAACCTCTTAGAAGCCACAAAAGTTCAGAGAAGAGATTAGAAAGCTACAAAGGTACCTGCCTCAGGACCATGTCAGAATCTTTCTGGTTTAAACCTCAGGCTACAGACAGCCTTTAACATGAATCTCACAAACTGCAAATAAAGGTTAGCATTCCATGGGAGAATTGAAAGAAGGCTTCAGATGAATGTGTTTTGAGATATTTTCCCCATAACTATATAAAAGCTCTCTTTACACTCTCTTCTTTCAGGTGGTTTTGAATCCTACTTGGCATTGCAAAAAGGTACAGTATGCTTTTGTGACAGGAAACTAAAGAGGCTGTGGACGAGGCCCCTGAGTTTTATGAAGTTGCAAGTGTAGCCCAAGCCACACTGCAAGAGGGTGGCCCCATGGAGTGGTTTGATCTTTCTGAAGGCCCTGTGTATGGTCCACGTGTGTAATTGACTGCTAGAGTAATTCCCCTGCTTACAACTGCTAGTCTGCTCAGCTCTTTAAAAGGAGTTTCAATAGATGTGCATTATCAGTGCTTGACAAACCAGAGATATTTAATACTTTGGAGAGGAAGGGAAGACAGAAGAAAGGAAGAGAAGAAAGAATGAGAGGCAAATAAAACTATTTTTCAAATGTGTGTGTGACCTCAGGACCCCTGCCTAACTAAGTGTACAAGCCTCATGTAGTGGTTAAACACACCAAGGCTGATTCTTGGCCTTTCTGAATGCAAATCCTGGCCTCACCTCTTACTGTGTGACCTTGTCACATTTTTTGACTTCTCTGTGTCTTGGTTTTCTCATTTGTAAAATATAGACAATAGGCACCTCCTTTATGAAGATTAAATAACAAAATGTGTTGTGTTTAGAATGGTGTCCAGCACTATGTGTCAACCATTATTTTTATTTGGGAGACAGAGCTCAAACTCATTTTTTTTTTTTTCCCCAAACAGCCTGTTTAGAAGGTTCAGTACAATCTGCCTTCTCTAGCTCTACTTGGTAGATCAATTTTTCATTCTGGAGAGCTTCTAACTTGCGTTAAAGAACTCTCTCTCCCTGCTCATTTGCTAAGGGCTTCCACATCCGCTCCTTTAGTGGAAGGACTAAATCCTAACTGCAGAGCTACAGCGTCGTGTGGGTGTGTGAAGAGGCGTGCCCTAAATTCTGACGTACCTCTGTGTTTCTGTGTGAGTCAGTGATTATAAAAACAGAATCCGTAAACCCTGGGCCATGGTCAAATTGAGACCTTTGTCCCACTTACTCAGATGATCTCCAGAAACATATGGAGTGGCTTTTGGAAGATCACATGTCTCTATTCTATTTTGGTTTCCCCTTAATAAAGACAGATTGTTTTAGTGGCTTAATTATCAAGCCCTTTTGTCCAGTCTTCCATTGCCTGCTGTTGTCAGCCTCTTGGAATCTCTGTACAATACTCCTGTATCCTCTATTGCCCACCAAGTGATCCAGGTTCCCTGACAGGACACTGAAGACCTCCAAAATAAGCCCCTGAATTCTGGTAGCCTCATCTCCCCACACAGCTATTTGTCATCCCGAAACATTCTGGGTGCTTCCATATCTCTCCCCCTTTACTCGTACTGTCTATTTGGCAATGTTGTCCCCTACTCCTTTAAAGAAGGTAAAAATAGTTACTGAGATGCTTTCCATTATTTCACGCACATGTGTCCCGTAGCTCAATAGTTCTCAAAGTATCGCCCCTGAACCAGAGACTAGTTCATCACCGAGGGACTAATGAGAAATGGGAATGACAGATCCTTTTCAAACTGACAAAGAAACTCTGGGAGTGGGGCCCAGAAGACGCCTGCTCCAGCAGATTCCAGTTCACTCTAAACTTGGAGAAGCATACCTTTGCCAATCATTTGAAATGAATTGCTCTCCTCTTTGCAAAACATTCTTCTTTTTCTTCCCCACACCCTTTGTGTTTTCATGGTTATTTGCAAATATTTATCTCTTCTCTTTCCTCTGGTAAATGCTTAAGACAGATATTCTCAAATCCACGGATGTATCTCCCAACCTGGCCCATAGTAGTTTCTCCAAAGTCTATGAAATTAATTCCACTCAAAATGTGTTGGGTGGCCATTACATACGTGCTAGCCTCCCATCACTGGCCCTTGAAGAGATAAGGAGAGCAATGTATCATGGGATATTGGTCTGAAGGAACTTACGATTGAATTGGGATGTCAAGACTTGCATATATGAGATGATTAGAAAAAGAACATGTATAGTGGTCAGAGCACAGAGGTGGATCATGGGTGCAGGCACTAAGTGCCAGAGGATATCAGGAAGAAGAGACCCCTGCAGACTGCCTGTGTGGGGCTGTTCCTGGAGAAATGGGGCTTGGGCTAAGCCTGAAGGGCAGAGGGTGTCAGTGGGCCCAGGAGGATAAGTATGCATTTCCTTGAATGGGAGCAGGGAGACTCTTCTACTAACCTCCCACCTCTTCAGACACCACTTTCCATATGGCACTTAGATCTTTTAGGGCCGAATAAGATCCACAAATACTTTATTTTATGACTTAGATTAATGTGATATTAATACCTTGCTAGAATTAACCAAGTACTTTATTATCTAATTTATGAGAGAAAAATCAGGGTGTATAATAAGTATTCATAATACCACCTTGTGAATGAATGCCAACATGTGCTGTTTCCAATTTCCTCAGGGTTTAAATGGCGCTCATGAAACCACCTCTGCAATTACGCGTGGCTGTTGTCGGAGTGCCGACTTTGCAATTAAGCATTTATCTTCCTTAAGACTATCTTGGGGCAAATTGTGGAGGAGGCAGAGTTGATTTTATGCATTCCTCCACCCTTGTTGGGGATTCCATTAGCCACAGCTGAGTCTGTGCCCTTGCGCTGTCCAAAGATCACCGTTGTGACCCAGAGCTCCATGCCGAAAGAACTTTGACGTCCACATTGAGAGCGTGCAGTCTTAGTGGCGGAGGATACCGTAGCAGTCGTCCAGCCCAGCTCCCTCGTGTTCACAGTCGAAAGGGCCAGTGCTCGGGGAGGCAGCACGGCCTGACCGAGGCTGCACAGTGGGCCAGTGATTGGACCTCCACTGGATCCCACATCTCTGTCGCTTAGGTTGATTTTCACTCCCCACAAAAATACTAGGTTGCCCTTCTACCTTGACATTATTGTCTCCCTTCCTCCCCACACCTGGCCTGGAACATATTCCTTCAGAAACTTGTACATGAGCCATTAAGTCAGTAATTCCTATTTTTGTTAACATGGCTACCTCGTAGATTTCCAAGGTAAAAAAAAATTGGTGGGGGGAGGGCTGGAAGGGGAAATGAGGGAGTTGAGTAGGGCTCCAATTCAATTCATCCTGAAACCTGACTTTAATGCTGGAGAGATGGTCTCCGTGGCAAGCGGGAGGAGGAGATGACTGTAAACAAGAATGCCTTGGCACGGCTCAGGCCACAGACACTCCAGCCAGCGTTTAGCACAAGCCACTTGTCCTGGAGGAAAGTGGCCTGCCTCAATCATGAAAATGTTTATTCTTATCATTTGTTACATTATTTAACTTTATCAAATGTTTGAGATTAGGCATACTCACTTTTTTTCTTTTGTTATAAGGTTGTAGTTAAAGTTTATTGGGTTTTGAGTCAGCATTCCCCAAACCGAATGCTGATGACATGTTAAATACTGATGCACATGCTGATATAACCACTTACTGCAAGCATATCCCATAGTTACATCCCCAGGACATCAGGCTGTGCTTAGCATCGGGATTGCTGCACAGCCCAAACCCCGGGAGTGTCGTGTATACTGTGATCCGCTGTACCTTTCAGACATTGCATATGGTGCCCTCTGCAGTTGACCAGAATGTAATCTGCACAGTAGTAAGCAGTGGCTCAGGTTAATATTCTTTATTCCTCTAGCATGTTGCACCTGGTAAAGCAAGTGTCATCCATGCAGCACTCACAATATCCACACAGTTAAACCACCACCGACAGGTGGATCCAGCAGGCAGTGAGTGTGGAGGGTCAGATGACATGCATCATGCAGTCCTGACAGGTGGGCGGAGCACAGAAATGTGGGGTCATGAAGCAGACAGACGTTCAACTAGGCAGCACCAGGAGACACTGTCAATTCCAGGGTTCACAGGAAGGACTTCCATCACTCAGGTAGAGGGCCTGTGGGAAAACGCAGGAAATAGTCCTAGAAAGCTGAAGTACTGGGAAGGTTACCAAGTTGGGGGTGTCGATATAAAAGAGCAAGTCAAAGATTGCACTGCCAGAACTGGGGTACAGGTGGGAAGCTGATCTCCGGAACAAGGCAGAAGCTTATTTATAGAACTGGGTCATGTGGTCTAACAGAACAGGCAGCTATGGTGATTTGATCCTGAGTCGCCTACATGTTGAAGAACTCTTCAAATCCTTGTGATTAAAGTTAGAATGGACCTTAGCCTGGGGCAAGGCATCGTCTATATATAGGTAGGGGCATGTGTCCCCTGCAGTGGGCAGGGGTAGGCTGTAGGAGCAGGAACCAAAGCAGGCCTTGACAGATTTCTTCTCCTCTGTCACTTACCAGTGATGCATAAAATGCTATGTCATTATCCCCAGGAGGTAGGACATTCTAAAATGTCAATAGCTTCAGGAAAGGTATAGATAAATTCATGGATGAGAGATCAGAATGGAATATTAGGAGAAACCAAGAAGTTTTAAGGCACACACTTAACCTTTGGGTGAATATCAGGGAATGACAGTCCTTACCCCCATAACACCCCAAAACTGTGCCATAGTTTGAGATGGAACACACGGCAGAATGGATCAAGGTTTACACATGATAGTTGTGATGCTACTAATAGTCCACTTCTATGTACACATCAAAATGTATCATCTCTCGTACATACCCTGGCTCATTTATCAAGCGATCTTATAACACTATTCTCTATTACACCATAATTTTCTTAAGGAGAGTA
The DNA here is from genome assembly GCF_022682495.2 of Desmodus rotundus. Lineage (NCBI taxonomy): Eukaryota > Metazoa > Chordata > Mammalia > Chiroptera > Phyllostomidae > Desmodus > Desmodus rotundus. Next base: position 79,946,378 of record NC_071393.1, read on the forward strand.
CCTAATCATCTTCAGTCCTGAATAAGCAGAGGGCCCACAGCTTTCCCCTTCCTGGCCTTGGGAATTGCAACGGGCCTTAGGCATGGGTATAACGGAGCCAAGAAGGTATTCCAGGAAAATGGATGAGCCTCAAGTTCCATTAGCAAGGTGGCAGGTAGAGAAAATAAAGGAAGTAAATAAATCTACGACAGAAGGTTGGCCAGATGGAATGAGCAGGTTTGAGAAGTGGATCCAAGATAGATTCCCAAGGGCACTAGGAGGTGTGTGTGTGTGTGTGTGTGTGTAGTCGGTGTGTTCTTGAAGCACCTCAAACCAAGCTCAGCTGCGAAGGGTACTGAAGCATTCAGAGAGGTAAGATCCATAAGTACTGTTCTCTGTAGCTTCTATATTGTCTAGGCCAGTACTTATACATTGTATTGCTCATTCTGTGCTGTTAAATGAATAAATAAATGTCCCTGCTACTACCTCAAATGGATGTTTGTTCTTCACCTGTTTCGAAACACCGTATAGAAAATCCAGATTACTAACCATTTAAATGATAATTCATGCAGATAGATGCAGCTTCGTCATGGAAGCTGAGATAGTGGGTGGTGAGAAAGTGAACAACTTCACCCACTCTGTATTTGTTCATAAGTCTTTGGTAAAAGCACAGTGGCCTTGTGACCTGCATGGCAGAGATGTGATATGTGAGACTTGAGAGGAGACTCCAAGTGATGCTTGAGGTGAAACCTGAGAGAGAATTCTCTTCCCAGCCTTGCTCTCTGCTGTCTTCTGGGCACAGGAGATCCCTGATGGAACTCCAGGAGATGAGTCCTGCAGGGCTGATACTGGTCTGGTATTTCTAACTATACCCACTCTCTGGGTGATCTCATCCAGTGGGATGACTTTATATATTTCTGTCAACCACTTCCACACTCATCTCCAGTCCAGCGCTCTGTTCAAAGTTCCAGATGCAACCTTCTAAACATCACCAGATGCATTATGTCCAAACTCAATTGCTAACCTACCTCCGAAAGCATATTCTTCTTGCAGCATTCCCCATTTCAAGCTGATGGTCAGTCACTCCATTTCCCAGATGCTCAGATCAAACTCCTCAGCATTATTTTGGTTCCTATCTCACACACAACTTCTAATCTATCAGGAAATTATCATAGCTCTTCCTTCAAAACATGTCCAGAATCTAGTAGCTTCCACTGATACCTCTTTGATCCAAGTCATCAGTACTGCTTGCCTGTATACTACAATAGCCTCCTAATTGGCTTCCCTTCTCCTCTCCCTTTTCCCCACTACTGTCTGTTTGCAGTATTCTCACACCTTTCAATGGGTTTCCCACTTCTCTCTGAGTAAAAGTCATTTACAGTGGTCAAAAATTCTGCTACTTGAACTATTGGCCATTAAGTAGCAGCATCAGAGGCAAGTGGGAACTGGTTAGAGAACCAGAATCTCAGACCCTACCCACCCCCAGGGGATATGACTCCTCATTTTCACAAGATCCCAGGTGATTTATATACAGTCAAAAGTTCAAGGAGCACTGATCTACAGGACCCCACATGGTGTGAACTATTATTGTTTGACCTTGCCTTCTACACACACACACACATGTGTGCAAGCTCAGACCCCCACTCACCCCCCTGCAGTCACACTAGAAAGGCCCACACTAGCCTCTTAGATGTTCCCAAACATGGCGTGCATGCCCTTGGCCTATGGCTTTCTCACTGGATGTTGCTTCTGTCTGAAATGATCTCCAGACGTCACTAGCACCAACTCTCCCTCATGCCATTCAAGCCTTTGTTGAAACATCTGTTTTCAGAGACCTACCCAGACTACTCTAAAATTGTTAACTGCCCCTCTCCTGAAATTTTCAATTCCTCTTATCTGGCTCTGCCGTTTTTTGTCTTGGCCCTTATCACTGACTAACATATTCTATGATTTATTCATTATGTCTATTTTTATAATCTGCCTTCCCACTGCCCCTGCTATGAATGTCAACTCCCTAAGGAAACCCCACTGATATATCTGAAGTGCCTAAAATCATCCTGACACATAGTAGGCTCTCAATAAATACTTGTCAGATAAATTAATGAATGTAGTAGAGACAGTCTGCTGCTTGCTAATTTGGGGATGGACATAACTCTCTGCAGCCACCTTCCCAGTAGGGATTTCTTATCTCTAGAGAGAGTACAAAGGTCTGAAAGCACAAAGAAGGAGCTAGGACCCCTCGTGGAGGCAGCCCCCGCAGAGGTGGAGCTTGCAGAGTTTTCATTTCAGCATCTCTGAGGAGTTGGAACAAAGTTAACATCTGCTTAGAACATCATCTGCAACAGGCTATTGGGAGCACGTGTCTTCAGTTAGTGAAAGGCATGAGCCATGCACAAAACAACTTCTCAATGAGACTGACTTGGGTCATTTTGATATATTTTAACTCTAGACTTAGAGCAGAATGAACTAACAGTGCAATTACCTTTCAAAAAAATACCCTTTTCACTATGCAGTCATTCTTCCAGCCCTTCTTCACAGCCAAAGCTATAATTTGGGTGGATTGGAAAAGGAGACAGAGTTACTTTTGGAAACCAGAAAACCACACCTCAAATTGTGGGCAACAGGTTGGCTGCAGGACGGAGCCTCAGACTTGTAAGCTATTGGTTTCTACTTGCACAGCCACTCCCACTGAGCCATGGGAAATGGATGGTTTTTGTATGGAAGCAATGCCGTTATTTATAGTGACTCTACAGGCCCTGATCTCAAGAGTGCCAGATTCATTTCATAATGTTGTAAGTTGTATTAACATCCAGGTACCTTGATGTAAACTTAACTCATTACCATGCTGAACCACCTAGTCCTTCAGTTCAGTTCCACAACGTGAGGCCTCTCAACTAACTGAAATGAAATTATGAAAGGATCTTCTGTAATGAAATGGTGTGCCTTGTCTATTTCTCTCAGGTGATCACAGCAGCCATAGGCACAACAAGGTGACAGAGTCAGCTAACTTTTCAGTGCTATTGATGTTCTAGTTCTGAATTTAACCATTATTGTCAAAAGTAGTTGATTTAACAAAAGCCTAATTCACCATCTCATCAATTCATTGTGTACCTTCCTGGGGACCAGAAAGAGGCCTAGAATACTCACTCCTCAGAGCGCCTCCCCACAGTTCTCCTGTGAACCCTCAGCCAAGGCACAGGAGAGCCCCACCTGCCTGGTAGGAACACTGTGAATTAGTATGCATCACAGAAGCAGACCCTCAGCTGCGGCTCTGTCACACTAACAAGTGAGGTGCCTCACTTCTTAAAAGAAATTAGTTAGAAGACGACATCATTAAAGTGATAAGCATTGATGAGTCATAAGTTTTGCTCATGCAAAATAATCACCAAGTGCTAAAATATTCTCCTTGCAGCTGATCCAGAGCTTGTGTCTTTAATATGGCCAGGAGACCACAGTCAGAAGTAGCTGTTTTGAATAATGCATTTTGTTTCATTTCCTTTTTTTAATAAAATTCAGAAACAATTTCAAAACTAATCTGTAAGTACCTAAGAAGAATTCAGGCGTGTTGAGGGATGAGTGGCACTGAGCAGCTTCCTTGGGTGCAGAGCAGTGCTTCCTAGAAAAAGGCTTTTCAAGATCCAGGGCTGCTCTCCAATTTTGCACTTCGAGGAAAAGAGACACCTTGGTCAGTCGAGTTTTCAGGTCCTTAGTTTTATAATGAATGAGGAATGAACTATCATCTATTATCCTTAGATATTCAAGGGAAAGACACTTTCGTAGGAGGCCGTTGTGTGCTGACCTTGATTCCCTGGCTGCCGGATTTTTCAATTGTGATCACATGGGAAGACCAGGAGTTTCAAAGTGGGTGCACTGAAAATTAGATCACAGACTCTCAGATTGGAAGGCAGATGTCTCCCAGGTCAGACAGTCCCACTCTGAAATCCGCCCACTTGAAGGACTCTGGCAGGATGGCTGAGTATGTTTTTTATACGAAAAACCTATCTGCTCTCTTTCATGCATTACCCACCTATACTGTGGTATAGGGAATGTGGTGAATTCTATTTTGAGCTTTCCTTGTTCTTTTTTAGAGGTACCTCAGAAGGCTGAGAGTGGGAACAAAAATAACTTTAAAAACATAAGGTAGAGAGCTCTATTTTTGTTTTTGTTGCTCTTGTTAACTCTTCTCCTGACCTTGGAATGCCGTTGATATACAATGCTAAGGCTCGTTGACCTATCCTCAAAGCCTCTGGATCCTCAACTCAAACCATCCTTAACCTTCATGGACTGACCTCTACCCTCAACAACTAATAAAACTGCTTTTCCAGCATTAGTAGACTGGGGGAGCTGTCTTCTCAATCTTCAGGAAATGTGTTGAAACCATCACTTCCTTAGACTTCCTGGTTTTCTCTTCCTTTTAACCCACCTGGCCCACTGTTTGTTTTCCAAGTCAGGCCATTCCAACTTATTTCAAGAGGCACATTGCCCTGAGGATAAGGACTTTGACTTACTTCAGCTCTGCATGCCAGTACTATGACCTGTGCTTATACGAACTCATTAAGTGTTGATAATGGTAGTGAGACAGGGACAACGACAGATTCTATGGATCTAGCTATTTCCTGACTTTTTTTTAATCCTAATATGAGGATATTTTTACTGATTTTAGAGAGAGAGGAAGAGAGGGAGAGAGAGAAAAAAACATTGATGTGAGAGAGAAACATCCAGCAGTTGCTTCCCGTACATGCCCCGACCAGAGATTGAACCCACAGCTTAGCTATGTGCCCTGACCAGGGATCAAACTTATAGCCTTTTGGTGCCCAGGATGACATTCCAAACAACTGAGCCACCCGGCCAGGGCTTGTTAACCTACTTTTTAAGCTGGAATTGTATATGCATTTGTGGGAATGTGGGGGGTGCACGACAGGAAGGGGATCTCAGATGGGGGTGGGGGACAGGAGGCAAAGCTCAGGCGAGCTTCTTTCGGGGCTGGCTCCTAACAGGACACAGACCAGTACCGGTCCACAGCTCGGGGGTTGGGGACCCCTGATTTAGAGCACAGAGTAGCAATTTCATGTTTAATAATAAGCAGGAAAACAAGGAAAACTCGGAGGGATAGAAGGGAGAGAACAAAGTAGCAGAGATATTCAAGCTAGAGACCAGGAGAAGCCTTTGTCTTACTTATTTTTTAAAGGAGTAATGACGAAGCATGAGGAGCATTTTGGCTTATTCTTTTTAGGCAAAAGGAACCCAGGAACAAGAATGCAATGATAATCAGGGAGTGATAAGTCATTGTTTATATAGATGACAATCGGAGGATTAAGAGGAAATCCAGTAATCACTAGTTTGTAGAAACCAGGTTTTATGCAGTAAAACATACCAGGACAACAAAAATGACTTTCCAAATATATGACCAGACAGGCCTTAATCAGTGATAAATGGTTGTCCAAAGTACCATTTACAAAAATCAGGTGTACTGACTTCTCTGGAGATCTCCAATGGGATATTGCTTCTGGCCTGAGACTGGGCCAACCCCCTCCCTGCCTTTCCCTGTTGCTGCTGTTTGGTTATAAGGGGCAACAGACAATTTATAAGGCTCTAGTTCAATGTGATGGCTCACTTGGCTGCTGCCATTTCTATCATATTAGTGCCTGCCCTCTTCCTTCCTCATGGGGAAGTGGCAAGGATGATTGATGCAAGGCCTACGGAATTCTCTGAGCTTCTTTGGAGAAATACAAAATGTTTTCATTGTTATCATCATCACAAAATGCCAGAAAATGTTTTCACACTGTGCTTCATGCTAGGACAGATCCTGTTTTCAGCATTGGACTCTCAGCCTATGTTAATCCTTCCTCATGGTGCTGACCTCCAAGTTCTTTCCTAAAAGAGCTTAAGGAAAAGGAGGAAGAGTTTCTGCACTAAGCAAGACATGCAGGATTATAACGAACAGAATCCCCGCATCCTCTTGTGCCTGCTCACGTGCTATTCTCTGTCTCCATGGGACCTGGGCAGTTCTCACCAGGCAAGTTAATGGGGAAACTAGTGGATAATAAAAAATCAATTTTCCTTTGGTTTTAAAATGTAGTTTAAAATTTATGTTAGAGAATAATGTCGTGGGAATTTATTTCACACATAACAAATTCTAATAGTAAAAAGTGTTGTGGGGAAATGGAGACTCAAAGAAGCTGAGGCTGTTAGCCCTCAGCGAGGGGCACAGTGAGGAGTAGGACACCAACTAGTGTTCATTTCTTTTTCATCACATCATACTTTCACAACATGAGAAAACATAAGATGGACATGAGATGCTCCAACACCTTTCTACTCACATCTTGGACAAAACCTACATAATGTGATTTGAGCTACCAGCAGGCTAACTCTAAAATTTTACTTCCAATTCTACCTATCAGAATACAGTGAGGAAAATAGGCAGGAGAAGAGATACTGCTTTGTGTACTAGCCTTCAGAAAACTCTGGAAACTATTTCTGAGAAGTATCCTATGGACACCTGCTCTGTTAGCCGCAAATAGCAGGGCCTTGAAGGGATGGTGTGAAACAGGAGTCGAGATTGAGGTGTTCAAAAGTCAAATGATGGGAGATTATGTTGGAGAATCTAACATCAAGTACTAGACACATTTTTTTCCCCAAAAGCAAAGGGGAATGGCCGTTGCCAGAAGGAAGCCAGAGTCTTGCTTGTGGTGTCTCCTTATTGACTGTGTTTGAGGCAGAAGGGAGTCTCTAAAGACTGGAGAGAACTCACTCTTGGATTTTGCTTCTTGAGGTTCAGTGACCCTGCTTCGAGCAGGGTAAGTAGGATTGGAATTGGGATTGGGGTAGTGGAAAAGTTGCTTTTATTTTTTTATTATTTTTACCATACCAGAGTAGAACCACCTCTTCCAGTGGGTTTTGACTCAGCTTTGCCCCGCAGACAAGCACAGCTCTGTACGTTTCGTAAGGCTGTTTTGAGGGTACGTGGGTCAATATGGGTTCATTCAGTTCTACATTAATGCACAAAGCGTGACTGGACACAAGTAGCATTCTTCTTTGATGGCACTTAGGAGGGGCACAGATGTCATAAGTGAGGCCCTGGGGAGGGGGGCAGTTGTGGAGCGAGTACCCTGGGTTCTAAGGAAGCTTCAGGGTAGAACCTCTGAACCTCTTAGAAGAGACTTTTTTCACTACCTGCTACTGGCCAAAGCCCAGGATAGTTGCCTCTCTGAAGGTTGTTTCTGCCCCTTCCTTGAAGTTCCGAGCAATCTCCTCCATTGAAATGTGAACTCCTCAAGGACCTGCCTGCCTGTGTCCACCTCTGCCTCCCCTGTGTCTGTGCCTCAGCTGGCACACAGCAAGCATTCAACAAATGTTAGTTGAATAAATAGATGCTCCCTCCACAATCATTGCATGATAACAGTTTATAAAAAGTTTTCTTTTCTTTGAATATACTCCAGATTACAATCTACTTAGAACAGAGAACAATAATAAATTATTTTGATTTTATTTTTAGAACTAGAAAATAAATATACCAAAACATTCATTATCAAGATTGCTTTTTACAGGAACTACATCACTATACCTATTGGTAACCTGGCTAGACTTGCCCAGTTCAGCTCCAAACCACCAGTGGACAGCACGGTCCTCTGGGCCCCTGGCTGACTGGGTACAGGTCCCATGAAACTGGTGTGAAACCAGGGGAAGCCATGCACTTGGAATTTAGAGGGAGTCTCAGAATATCTCGTGCTTTTCAAGAACAATGCAAAACATTTGTAATTGTATTTTGAAGTCATGTTTATTAGATTTTTTAAAGCACAGACACCCATACAGGAAATATTTTCATAGATGAACTACAGGATAGTCCCAGAAATCAGGCACCGTGCATTGTCCCCTTGTACCATTATGTTTATAATTATGAATTATATGTCTTGTTTATTGTCTGACCTCCCTTGTTAGTCTATAGGCTCCATCTGGTCAGGGACCACGCCTGTCTTGCTCACACTTGGCCTCCCATGGCGAGCACATAGCTTCAATGCATGATTGTTAAATGATGAATAAACAGAAAGTTAGGTAGATCAGTACCGTGTCAGAAGTTCCGAATGATATTTCCGTTAGGAGAAGAAGCAAAAGGGGGTTTGTAAGGTGTGAATGGTGGCACCAGCGAGTGGTGACACGGCAAGGGGCGTGGTGGCGGAGATAATGCCTTTGGCGGTACCCTTTGTTCACCACAGGCAGAATTAGGCAAGGAAGGCACATCCATCAGGGGCCCAGTAGGAAACAGATGACAACTCCCAAATCAGGTAATTAGCGAGATCATTGTAATAGCAAAATCAGTCAAACATATTAAAAAAATAAATGGACCTTTACTAAAGGATGCACAGGTAAAGAGACACCTATAAGAGATGACAAGGCCGTCCATGCCTAGAGATGAGAGGTGTCCTCAGTACTCTCACACCTCTATGGACAAGGGAGCAAGGGTCATGGAGCTGCAGAGCTGTAGGAAAAAGCTGTCAAAAGGACCATGGCCTTCCAATAGTGGGACAGAACCAACCCACCAAGGAGACAGACAGTGGGGATTTGTGTGGGGGCAGGTGGGGAGCAGATGGTAAGTATCCCTTTTGTCTCCTCATGGTGACGTTCATTGGCTGAATGCAACTGAAACCTGGATGGTGCAGGTGCCTGGCAGCCCAGAGGGTCAGCCTCCCAGGGCACAGAACAGTGTGCAGAAGAATAGCAACTAGATCCTGAAGGTCAAATACAATATCCACATACAGGGCTATGCCCGAAACCACAGGCTTGCTGGAGAGAGCTTGTAAATATCTTTCTGTCTTAAAGAGAAGCAGCCAAAATAAATTGCAAAAACAAAGTAAAGTCCCATGCTTTGGAGGTTTGGGTTCTTCCTTTCAATAATCATTCAGTAAACAGGGATTGAACATCTCCTCTGTACCAGGCATGTGGGGGCTGCTGGGATAGGAGAGTGAATGAATAAAACACAGGGCCTGCCTTCAGGGGGCTCCATTCTAGTGAACAGAAATGTGCTTTTAAAGGATACAGGTGAAGAGGTTGCTGAGAAAGCACCTGGAGAGGACTCCCGCAATTGTGGGCTCCTTCAGTGAGCATTTCCTGACAGAGACCAAGTTGAAGCTGTGACTGGAGGGCAGGAGTCAGGGAGGGGCCCGGCGGGAAGGAGGGTTGGCTGGGAAGGAACACAGGGGCCCAACCAGAGGAAATGGCAGGCGCAAAGTCAGGAAGTAAAAGAACAGGACAGTTTTGTGGAACTCTCGAAATGATACCCCAACTTAAACAAGATGGCTCGGTGATTCTCCGCGTTGGTTATTTACTCATTTTGCTCTTAGAAAGTGGGTAAAGAACACTTCATGGCTTCCGCAGGCCTTCGGTGAGGCCTGATTTCTGGGAGCATTCTCTTGTGGATCAACCAGAACACCCTCAGACGCCCTTTCAGCGATGACTGTCATCTCCTCTATGTGTGAAAGCAGCCAAAATTTCTGCCTATTATTTTCAGATCACTTCCTCTGCAGGAAATTGTGTCAATTCATTTGGATATTTGTGGTTTCACTGTACTCCCCGAGCCATTACATCATGATGTGGTAACTCAGAACTCCAGTGGCACATTATCAGAGCCGACTATTTCTGGAAGCCAGGAGATAACAAACAAAGTGGCTTCATTTGGCCTATAAGCATGTTAAACACCCTCAGCAGAGGACAGTGGAATACAAATCTGCCTTCCTCCTGACTTTTATCAAGGAGAGGAGAGAGACGTGGGGTGGATATGAATGATGTGCCCTGCTTCAGCACAGGCTCTATCATAAAATCTATTGCCACCGATTCAAACTGACTTCACTGTATAATTTAGTGACAGTTTTGTGCATTATGTCTCCTTGCTGACAAGATTGCTGCATGGTGAAATGTTGTCTTTCTAAGTATGGATAGGCCTGCCTAAAGATTTCAGCCATTTTATTCCATCCTGAATTAACATGCTGAGCCTAATCCTCATCTCCCAGGGAGACTGCGAATTGGGAGGGAGGATGAGCAGCAGGCTTTTCATGCAGGTGGCTGGGGCCTGTGTTTCCACTTGCCTGCATACCATTCCCCCTTGTGAGGCTGCTGATTGAAACTTACTCAGAGATTACCTTGGTAATAATTTGAGCCTTATCACAGAAAAAGACACAACAAATTAATGAAGTTTCTGCTGATAAAAGAAATATAAAGAGCTTACTTTCCTAAAGATGCCTGATACCACAGATAAATTATAGACAAATAGAAAGCTTGCTGTAGTTTATGCCTAATTATAAATGACTTAATACCAAGTCAGACCCAAAAGATTCAGGGGTGCGATCATTCTGAAACCTAATTAGTCAGTGGGAGACAGTACTACAGTATCAAGATTTTCATTAGTGCAAGGAAGTCTCTTCTCTACTCATATTTTGCATTATCCTGTGTCAAATAAGGAAATGTGTCTTCCCGAGTGGATGAATTGGGCTCAGGTACTGAAATATATTGCTTAAAAATTGCATTATTGGACTAGGCCAAGGCAGCAAATGTTCGGGCCTTGGCTGAGGCCAGTGATCACAGAACGTGTCTTCATGTCGGGCTGTTATAACAGAATGCCATAGACTGGGTGGATTAAACAACAAACATTTATTTCTCAGTTGTGGAAGCTGGAAGTCTGAGATCAGGGCACCAGCAGAGCCAGGTTCTTCGTGAAGGCTCACTTCTAGGTTTGCACACAGCTCTCTTTTTGTGGTGAACTCCCAAGGGGGAGATAAAGCTAGTCTCATTCTTTACTTGTAAGACCACAAATGTCATTATGGAGTCTCCACCCTCATGACTTCATCAAAACCTAATTACGTCCCAAAGCCCCGCCTCCTAATACCACCCCACTGGGGGACGTGTGGCTGCCTGTGGCTTTCGGGGAGCGAACACGCGCAGCCAGTAACAGAAAGTGTTCATGTCCACCAGGAACCAGGCAGAGCATGAGCACACTTATGAGATGACGACGGATTTGTTCGTGACCATGTTCAGGGACCGAATTTAGTGTGTCATGAAGGCCTGAGCGTCTCTCCAGGGTGTTCTTTTCCTGGCATGGGGCTGGCTGGGTAGGCAATGGACTCCCTTTCTGCTTTGGCTCCTCTCTCTTCACAGTCACAGAGTGTCTTTCCCCCTGCCCACTTCATTGTCTTCCCTTGTCACCCCTCCTTGTGCTTTGTCCCCCAGCCAGATTCTCCTTCTCTGTCGTCCCCGCTTCTGTCATAAGTGATCTTGATCAATGAAAGTGGATGATTTAAAGAGAGAGAGAAGATGAAAAATGATTGACTCGAGGGTAGCAAAAGTAAGAGATTTCTAATTGTCTGAGCTGACCTCAGATCAGCATGGGCCTTTTACATAAACACAGCTACAGTCCTCATCGTTGTGTAAACAGCTGCATTAGCAGTGAGACACCTTAGCAGGGGGAGCCAGGGCAAGCTCTGGGCTGCATTGCTGATCACAGGAGGAAAGCCTTCAGGGCTTCCTCTTGGACTCTTCAACTTCTCCTGCCACCTGAGTTAGCAGCCCTTTTATTTCTTCTCTTTATCAATCTCTTCATGCTCTCCCCTTTCTCTTATTCAGATCTTGCTTCTTAGGGTGGATCTTAAAAACTCATGCACAAGGAGGAATCAGAAGTCTAAAATAAATATTACCATTTTAACAGGGAGCCTCGCCTCCAAAATAATTTCTCTGTACTACTCACCTGCTAGAAAAGGTTAAGAATGGATCCCTGAATTGGCTGCAGCCTGTTTTAAAATGCTCTCAGACATTTGACCCCCTTGTAAAATCCTATAGTTCCCTTTGTACAATTTTAGATTCCAACCAGGGTGGTAGAGGCAGGAGCCTCACAGAGGTCTCTGAAATCAGAGAGGTACCTTCCTATGTCATTTATGCATGTGGCCATTTACAATAGTCTTTAAAAAAGACAACAAAACAGAAAAACAGTCCAGAGAGGTAGAAGAGGGGAGACAGTAGACCACCTATTCTAGAAGCTCTCTGCATCCACAGCAGGGAAATCCTCTCGGATAAGACGCCCGCCTCCTTGTGGGATCTCTGGAAGCAGTGCAGTGAGAAAGGGTGCCTGTGCTTTCAAACTACCATCGTCTGGGCTCTTCACCAAGGTCAGTCGTTGGCATCTTCTTATCTCCAATATCTGTACCTTCATTTCCTATTTCCACTCATATTGCTTCTTTCCCTGCTATCAGCTGGTAGCCCATTCCTACAGGACTTTGCTCTCAACCAGCTATCACATACGTCTCCCTTTCCCAAAACTTCTAAGGGCTGTGTCCATCCTTCTTAGAGCTATTTGCCTTTTATTAAGAAACTTCGAAAGGACCTCAGATATTACTCTCAATCATGTTCTGTAATTCAGAGAAAGATTTTTCTTTTTATTGATTTTATTTTTAAAAACATTTTATTTATTTTTTATTTTATTTTTTTCCACTTTTTATTGATGAGTGAGGAAGACAGAGAGAAAGAGAGTGAGAGGGAGAGGGGGAGAGAAAGAGAGAGAAACATTATTTGTTGTTCCACTTATTTATGCCTTTATTGGTTGATCCTTGTATGCGCCCTGATTGGTTTTCAAACCTGCAACCCTGGCGTATGGGGATGATACTCTAAGCAACTGAGCTACCCAGGTAGGGCCAAGGGAAAACGTTTTGAAGGCAGAGAGTCCAGAGCAACATTTCCAAAAATGTTGCATGTAAGCAAATATGTATTTATAAAAGGCTGGCTTTGAGGTAAGTTGTGACTTGAGAAGCACTACTGGAGACCTCAATGTTATTAATAATTCTTCCCAATAACCAGCCTTATTCAGATCAAGCTGTCCAGCCAATCCTTTGGAGGCATGGCCAATTTCAGCAGAGCCTATTAGAATGTGTTGGACATTTTAATTTCGAATCCGTCATCTGTCAATCATGGCAGTCAGTACCCTGCTATGCTGGCCTGCTAGACTTGTTCTTTTTTGTTTGGGCTTGGGTTTTGGTGGTGGTGGTGGTGGTACTGGTTGGCACCAAAATGGAACTAGCAATTCTTAATTGGACTGTCCTTCATTTACTCAGTGTCCCAAGACTTTGCTCAACAACCGGGTCCTGACAAGAATTACCCCAAAGAGAGAAATGTTCGCCAAACACTTTAACGTCCTGTCAGGCTGAGTGGGTGCAAACTGGGACTGAGCCATGATGACTACAGTTTTTTCTAATAAAAAGGCAGAAATGAGACAAAATAATTCCCTCCAAAAAATAATGCATTGATTTTCAAATGCACAGTGACACACTAAATATGTGCCTTTGCTAAAAGGAAATTTTGAAAAGAAGCAATGTTTTGTTTATATTATACAAGTGCTTTTCAAATGTATGAGTACCGTGGATATACAGCTTGGCAAAAAGGTGTTTTGACCAAAAATTTCACAGAAATGTCAAAAAAATCTTGTGACACTACATGTCGATTGTTTTGCAGTTTGTTAGAGATCTAGTTCCAAAGAAGGACAAGAAAACCAACCTCTCAAAGATTTTCTGTGAAAGAACCGGTGAAGGCGTTCTTGTACATGCATGTGTGTTTTTGTGTTTGGGTTTCTTTTCCTAGAAAAATAAAGAGTTTGAGTTCATAGCACAAAATGAGGAAGGCAATTTTGTATGCCGATCTTATAATACTCATAACTTTACTTTATTTCCCCACCACGTCTGTTTCCTTTAGGGCATTTTGAACAGTGGGAGAAAAGAAGGAAACTAAATTCATATTCTTAGATGCTTCCGAAAAAAAAAAAAACCACTGGAAAATGCATGTGAATTTTTTTTCATGAAAATTTCTGTAAAATAATCCACTGTTGAAATTGCTAACAGCTGTCTTTTCACACTCTATAACCCACAGCAGGTAGGAAAATCCCCTGCAGATTTCAAGATATTGCATGTCAGTGTAGTAAAGCACAATTCTTTATTATTATTTTTTAAGACCGGGTTTCCAGTATTACTTCAACTGGAAAGTTCTGGTACTGTATGTGTAGCTGTTTCCTAGCTGACAAAAGGTAGTATCATTTTATTGCCAACCAGACCCTGAATGGATCAGCACTCAACTACTCATGCTTGACTGCACCCAGAAACAAGCCAAAGAAAGTATAAGGTACCTGGTGGGTGTAATCCCAAGTCTCTGTTTTAAACTTTAATGTGGACACCATGTTCATTTTCAGCTGAGTAAAGGCAATGCTTCTTTAGCTCACCCCACACTCATTCACTATGTAAATAATCAGAGACATAACAAATTACTGTGTATTTTTTAGGGAATAATCGTGGAGAGAATTCCTAAGAGGAATGCTCCCCCTTATCTAGGTTCTTTCTCACCACTCCATGGCTGGAGCTAGATTGTTGACCCTTGTCTTCAGGCAGGTGGAGTACAGGCCTGAAACTGTAGTGAAAGGAGGTCAGCTGCAGTAGCAATGATAAACAGACAAGGTTGTCTCCGGGACAATTTAACTTGCGTCTTACCTCCCAGTTGGCCAGCAGTTAGGAGACTAGATTTTAATCCTTAGCTGTAATTGTGAAATGAAGAAATATTTTGCCCTCTAGGGCACTGCCCTTACATCCATGGTCCGAGAGGTTCTACCCCCATGTAACAGAATGAAGGGAGGGAAAGGTTCCTCCTTTAAGTTTTCAATACAGAAGTTTGAGGTATCATTTCCTCTCATGCCCTATTGGTCAAAATTAGGCAACATCTAACTGCAAGGAAGACTTGGAAACGTAGTAGTCTTTTTCCTTGGTGACCCTCTGCCCAGCTGGTAATTCTATTACTATGCAAGAAGAAGAAAGTTGATGTTGGTAACAAGACTTGGGCTGGGAGGGGAGGCTCAGAAGTTGGAAGGGAGCAGAAGGGAAGAGTCCAGGTAGGCTGTCATCTACTTTCCTAAGGCTGACCTGTTTGCCCTCAGACGACAGGTTCCTAGGCTCCTGGGTCTTTCTCTATTTTAGCCCTCAGAGGTTGTGACATTAAAAATGTCCGGCTGCAGTAGGAGCTCGACAGCAGCGAAAAGGCCTGGCTGGCTCCGTCAGCGCCTGAGAGGCCTCTGCAAGCAATGGCTGCTGCTCTCTCAATTATGACTTTGGACCCAGTAAACCACAAGGAGTCCTTTTTGACAGGTACATTCCTTCTTGGAGACAACACTTTCTTTTTAATTCATCACCCCTGAAGGTAGTTAATGAGCAGTACTTTAAACCTCGGGAGACCTTCAGGCTGCAGCCCTGAGAGATACAGTCAAACCTCGGTTCTCGAATGTCTCCCATTCCCAACAATTCGGCTTTCCGCTAAGTTGTTCACGGAAAAAATCTCTATTGAACAAAACTGGTTCTCCACCCGACAACCCTTTCATGCCACTCACACGTTTCTCAGGCGACAAAGAAGATTTGGTGTTTGAACAAATCGCTTCTCGAACAGCCTTCCAGAACGAATTAAGTTTGAGAACCGAGCTTCCACTTCTGGAATGAATGAAGTTTGAGAACCAAGGTTCTGAGTTTTGTAATTCTTCTCTATATAAAGTATATAAATAAATATAGAGGACCAAGGTGTACACAGAAGTAGAAAGTTTTTTTGTAATATCTTAAATTTGTATAATATACCATTTTTATGTCTATTATTTTGACAACTTCCCAGAAAACATTTATTAAATGCCTACTGTGTGTCAAGCAAAAAAAAAGTCAGGCTTACTTTAAGTATATATTTTTTACTTTCCTTAATATATTTTCTAAATCTTTAATTAGTGATGTCCTTGGTAGCCCTATTTGGAAAGAGTTTTTTGTTCTACAAATGAGAATCACTTGTATAAGCATCTTGGAGACAGTAGGGTTTAGGGAAGAATATCACATTTATTTTTCAAAAATCTACATTTTCTTTAATCTTTAGGTTATTTCATGTGAAGTGATGATTGCTCCATCAATTTGCTGCAAGTTTGGAAGTACATGTTCCAGAAAGACATCTTAAATTTCTCATATTTTTTCTTTATTCATTGGGTGATAGTCTCAGTCTGAAATGCACCACCCACCACAAGTCACAATTCCAACCTGAGCTCACCCAGCTCCATAGGGAGGAGGAGACAGTCTCCATAGCCTTGGTCAGCTGTCAGGATGGAAACAGGTCACTTCTCTCTCTCTCTCAAACACATCTTCTTTTCTTTATTTTTTAAACAATTTTACTTATTTATTTTTAAAGAGAGGGGAAGGGAGGGTGAAACAGAGGGAGAGAAACATCAATGTGCAAGAGATGCATCAACTGGTTGCCTCTCACATGCCCACACACTGGGGACCAGACATGGGCCCTGACCGGGAATCAAACCAGCAACCTTTCAGTTCGCAGGCCAGTGCTCAATCCAGTGAGCCACACCAGCCAGGGCCAGATCATGTCTCCTGATTTTGTCACATGCTTGTGGACCAAGAAGATGCTTTTTTTGGTGACCTCAGGCTCTGGATCACAGAACAGAGCAGGAAGAGCTGTCTCCTATGACAGATACGTGCTGCAGTGGCAGCAAAAGGGCAGCTCCAGTTCAGCGGAATCTCTTCTGGGAAAGGTGGACTTCGATTTTTAAAACTTTCCCCATGTTTCTTCCTGTTGCAACAAACTCCTTCAAACAGGACATCTAACTTCGGAGTAGAAGTGCATGAACATGTTTGATTCTGAATACCAAATACCCTGATTTAAAATGACAACATTAGGCTCTTCATAACTAGTCAACGATCCCCCAAACCGGAACATTTGTACAAACGCCTGTTGTCATACAGAATGTACACCTAATCTCAAATCCTTGATCCTCTATGTTTAATATGATTCCTTTAAAAGTATCCTTTATGATTATTTCTTTGATAGAATTAGCTTCTTAGTTTATGTCATTAAAATCAAAAGACATTTTCAGAGACCTCAGACGGATTTTGAATACACTGTGCATGCTAACATGCATTTCTAAAGGCGACAGGGCAGAACTGATGTGTTTAAGATCCAGGTTCCCAGAATACAAATGTTCGCTAAATCATCTGCCTGCATAGGAGATAGAGAGAGAAAGTTGTGTGGCTCAGTAGTCATGACAGCTAAGTTTGGAGACAGGCAAGATGGAGCTGAGTCCTGCCACTGCTACTCTTTAGCTGGATGATTTTGGAGGAAATTATAAAACAGCTGGTACCCTGCTGGTACCTTACCTATTATAAGATGGGGTTCACCACGATGCCAATTCTACATGGTGTTGACAGAGTTAAGTGAGAAAATTTCAAGTTAGAAACTTAGCACACTATCTGGCCAAGATCAACATTCTATAATTGTACATTATTACTATTGGTATAATTATCTTATTTTATGTATTTACATGTAACAAGTATACACAAAACATTAAAAATAAGCAAAAATGAATCATGGCAGTTCATCCAGTTTGCCTCTATGCAACTAAAACAGAATCTACATAAAAAAAATAGGTCAAAGAGGGGTACTGTTCATATGTCTGGGAAAAGTTTCCTACCAAATTAGACTCTGGTGAAGAAAATTATGTACTGTCAATTTGCTATAAATGCACATATAACAAATATTTACTTTATAATTATATATGCAGTTAGATTATGATTGGAAGTGCAGAGGAAACTAGGATTCAAACAGGAAATCCTCATTGTAACTGTATTTCTGCCCCCTTTGCTCCCATATGTACAGACAAATTATATTTGGGCTTTCTTTACATGACCACACACACTGGACTCTGTAACATAGTTTTGACCAAAATTATCGGGTATTGGAAAGAAGCTGCACATTTGGCAGATGCTTTTTTTAACTAGCACTTTATATCATTGCATATATTTTCAGGCAGAAGTGACTATGCATATGGGATGTACATATGCACTTGTATTGAAATTATTTCCTTTTTGCCTAATGAATCCAACAGTTTAGCCGGTGTTTCCTCCGTGGTTGCTCATCAGAACAGGGATTGGGAAGAGCTGAGGGGGACACTGCTAGTCTCTACCCAGACTTACTCTCTTCCAGGGGTCAGGACAAAATGAGGGGTTGTGAATCAAAGGAAAGGCAAGCTCTGGCTGGTTACTGCTTGCCTCCCCTTCCTTCTGCTAACTCCACCCTTGCCCTCAACATTTACCCACTTTGCAAATGAGCTGCTTGTTGGAGATCACATTGCTGTGCACTGTTGTGTGGGAGGGGCAGGGGTTCTGGGTCTAAAACACCCAGTGGAGAATAGAATGTTCCCTGCAGTGGAATGGTACCCATACTCTCCTCTCCACCTTATATACCCCAGCTCCACTCCCAGCACTTAACCCTACCACTTCTCTCTTCTTGGTATCCAAAGATCTTGGCCATAGCATGATCCTGGAGAACTTTCTCAGGCATCAGTAGGAAATGAAATCATAATCCAGGAAGGTTTGGGTAATATGCATTATAATACATTTTAATTCTCTGAAAATTCAGCTATCTTAGTTGACTATTTCTTTGTCAAGGATAGTTCAGTTTTAAAGATACCTCATCTCCCATTAAAAAAATTAATGAATAAAGGCATTAATTAAAAAGCTATAGTAAAATCCACAAAATCCCACTCAGTGAAGTACTTCTTTCCCAGTCCCTCTGTCTATTTCTCTGGGCTTAGGCCGTTACGTACCGCTGCTGCACATGGCCGCCTCTCCTCTCAGGGCGCACTGAGGGTTCCTCGGAGCTCCTGGTTCTAGCTTCCTGTGGCATTGGCTGCCGTGATACTCTGACTTGTTATGGCTCGGATTCTGTCCCCAAGCCATTATCAAATGTCAAAGCCATACTCTATCTTGTCATTCTGGGTCTTTTTGTTCAAACTCTTAAGAAGGAATCATTAATTATTGGCCAGTCAGTAAGTGCGTTAATTCTTTTGGGGCCTCTTTTTCCTCTGATCCAATCAGCAGTGTCTGACCGAGACCCTGTGGCTCCGTGTCTTGATGTTTTCTCTGGCAGATCCGACAGGAAGAAGTTGAATACGCCTTACAAATAGATTAAATTTCTTGATTTCACTAAAATCTTATATTAAGCTGAACATTGCAAATCTCAATACAGCTGGATAACAGAAAATTCTCTATGGATACATTTCAGTGTTCTCATTGCCCATTTTAGTTGATTTGGGTATAAAATGAAGTGTATATTGTTCAGAACAATGGCATTCCAATGTGGTTATTTAATCAAGAATCACTTGCTAACATTGGTGATGGTGATAATAATGAGACTGAGAAGCCTGAAGACAAGTGAACCATCTCATATGTCACATTCACAGGTAAAATAGAAAAACAAGTCATGATATACTATAATATTTTATGGGCTACCAATGATAACCCACAGAATAGCTAAAATAACATTGAAAAACACATGGAATCTAAATATTTTATCCCTAAGATAATATTGTATTTTTCAGACCTGCTTAATATATCTGTAGATTATAAAAAAATTATAATGATTAGTTCATTAAAATTTGCAGAAAGAAAACTTAAATCTAGTTCAGGAGGTATAGGTATAAACCAATAAACCTGACAATAACAATATTGCAAAATAACAGAGAGACAGCCTCTTCTGGAAATTATTACAATGATTTAAACAATGTTTAAAAAATTAAAAAGCCTCAAGCATAAGCATGGTGATAATAAATTGAATACAGCATTTATCTGTAAAACATGTCATGGAGATGATTAAATGACTATTTATGGCTATTTTATCTTTTAAAAATCATAGAGATTATGTAGTCAGCAGAAGGTTTTCACTTGATCGTTTTCTTTAAAGTTCAAGATAAAGCGTGCGGGTTTGCGCTCTGTAGGGTTTGCGAGGCTTACGGGAAGGGAAGACAAGAAGCGGCAGTTCCCTGAGCTGAGATGGGTGAGAAGGGGTGGGAGTCTGCCTGAGGGGTTGAGCAACATTAATGTTGTCAAAACTATACCCTTGACTTTGCCCACACCAGACCATTATATTCTGTGGGGTGACAGTGGGCAATTGGAAAAAGCGTGTGGCTTCTTCAGTGGAGGGGGGAGGGGGCGGGGCTGGAACTTGTTTCCCGGGTTTAACACAGAAGCTTGCTGCTCGCTCAGACTAAACGTGCTGTGGCCGCTCTAACGGCGTAAAAGACCCCAAGTCCAAACGGTAGAATTGTGTCAGGTTTGTAATAGAAGTGCTTGTAAAGTTTTGCTGGAAAATGGTATTGAGAGGGTAACTTTAAATGAGATACAGAGACAGAGGGATATGTATTTGATACTAAATCATTGTACACAAAGTCAATTCCAAGTTATACGGTCCTTTGCGGCCCACGTGGCCAGGGTGCCTGTCGCCGGAAGCGGGGAGGGGCAGAGAGGAGAATGCGGGATAGCCAGAACACTGAGATGTGCTCACCTGTAGGACCGCACTTGCAGCAACGCGTCTAAGGCAACCACAACTTACTC
The DNA here is from genome assembly GCF_022682495.2 of Desmodus rotundus. Classification (NCBI taxonomy): domain Eukaryota; kingdom Metazoa; phylum Chordata; class Mammalia; order Chiroptera; family Phyllostomidae; genus Desmodus; species Desmodus rotundus. The sequence goes on from NC_071393.1 coordinate 79,966,789, forward strand.
GCTAAAGCTGAATGCTTTCAAACGGACTCATAATTTTCATTGAAAAGAAATAGAATAGTTACTAACATTCATGTATTTACATAAGTATATATAAGTGTGTTGACTGTCATAAGCAAACAGCCATGTAAACAAGTTGTTTGGGCTGATAATATCCCGGTGTTGGCGAAGCAATGTAATGCCTCCGAATATTTCTGATTCTTGAATAATGTTCTTATGTAAAGAGATAGTATTTCACCCAGCATGAATTTTTGCCCTATCCCATTCCCCCTACCTACACATGAACAAAAAATTCGTTTCTTAATACCGTTCCTACCACAATACTGTGTCTCCCATATTTCTCCTTGCCATACTGAAAAAAATGCATTTGTCATTTGCATATTACAGATCGACTACTTTGTTCTATATATGTACATTAGCCTATGCACAGAGTAAATAGAAACATAGCTATTTATGATATTAAACTCACAAAAACTAGAAATAATAAGGAATAGAACAACTGTAGGGGGAAAAATCATTCAACACCAGATAATTCAGGATCGGGCAGTGGATATGAGTATCACCCCATTCCACAGAGAAGAACTAGGGGACAGCAGGGGAAAAGTAAACTGTTCAAGGTCACTGGCCAGAAGGACGCAGAGCTAGGGTATGGACTGGGCCAGTTTGTCTCAATGTCTGTGATGTTAAGCACTACACTATACAGCCCCTAAGCCTTGTCCCTAAGCTGGGCCAGAGGATTTAGATGTTTCTTAATTCTGGAAAACTATTTTATGAGGATTCAACAAGTATGTTTTAAGCTCCTACAATGCATGAGTCCTAGATACCTTTGGAAATAAACAAAATCAGGCCGCTACACTAAAGGGAGTTAAGATGACTATAAAAACTACTAAAATACTGGGTAGACCACAACATAAATATTGAAAAGAAGGCACTGATGGATGGTATAGGAGTTCTCAAAAGAGGGAAATTCATTTCCTACTTATAGGGTCAAGGGAAGTAAGTAGGGAGGGAGAGGGTGTGAGGAAAAGCTTCATGAAGGGGCATTCAAAAGGTGAACTGATTCACATAGCTTCACTGAGGAAAGGGAAAACTGTCAGAAAAATGTGGGTGGATCCTGGAAGCTGCCGGTGGTTTGCTAGCCTGTCTTGGCTTCAGGAGTAGTAGGGCCGTGAGGCAGGAAAAGTGAATTAGGTTCAGGTCGTGAGGAGCCTTGAATGCCTTGCTAGAGTATTTGGATTTCATTTGGTTGGGAACTACAAAAAAGTTTCAACTAGGCTTCAATAAGCTTCATCAATTATTTAGAATGGTGTGGTTACTTTAAACGCTGATGTCTGGGGTAGGTAACGCTGTTCATCTGTGTTCAATTCAATGGAATGGTCATTTCTCTAGAGCTTCCTAGGAGCATGGTTTTGTGATGAGTCAGGGAATATAGAAATAAATAAGATATTATCCCTTACTCTGAGGAGCTCCATATAGGTACTATGTTATGGAAATTATCAAAGTTCTGTGAAGACCAAGAGGAAAGGGAGATCAGCTCTGACAGGAGCTCCGTGAAAGGCTTGCAGGGGTTAACATGTGAGGAGCTTGTTTCCTCTCTTTTAGCCAATGCAGGTTCACTCACACTTTTCAGACTATACTTCGGGCTCCAGACTCAGATCCAATGACTTTCTATCACTGAGGGAAGAATGACCCAGTGTACACACATCAGCAACGATGTGCTCACGTTGTCTCATACTGTATCTCCCACATCTAGCGCAGTGATGGATCAATGACTATTTACCAAAAGAGACCAGTGAGAAGAGCCTGGGAGTTGTCACAGTGGGGCTGGGAGCTTGTGCCATATGTCTCACCTTCCCCTCTAATTCCCACAGAACCCAGAAGAAGCATATGAGGCAAGCTGAGGGCTAGAAGAGCCCCAGGTGTTTTACAGCCATTTGGGTTAAAAATTCACACTAAATCATAGTAGTAAACCTGGATTATGCCAACTTCAGAAAAGAAAACCAACAGCTTAGCAGAGACACCACGTAAAGTCAATTATCTATACCAGGCCCAGCTGGTCTGTTGATCAGTGCGGGGGGGCAGCACAAGAGCTATTGATACTTATCATAAAACAGGAGAGTGGGGTTATTTAAAACAGCAATGAACAGGCTTCCTAGGTCAGGCAAACTTTATTGTTCTAATAAAGGGGTCCCTTTTTGTTGAGCTTCATAACAAATAACCTTCTCAGGATTTTCTACTTGTCATGAAGTCTTCTAAAATTATGATTTGGTGTTAGCATACTGATCTGGCAAAATATAGTTTAGAAAACTATAAAAAAATTGTAACAAATAACTTTAGAAAACTCAGTTGTTCAAAGAGAAAGCACAGACACACCTTCAACAGCCATGTGGAGAAGGTAAACCCAGAGGAAGAAAGAAATAATTTTCCTGGTATCAAGAAGATCTACTTAGAGCTCATGGGATAACATTAAGAAAAGGGACATTAAGCTAAGAATCCTGTAAAACTCTCTTCTTATTGAAAATGTTGGAGCTATGACTTAAGCCTCAGGGAAATTGATAACCACACCTTTCCTGGACAAGGGGCTCACAAGCATTTTGCAAGAAATATCCTGCTCTGCTTAATTTTGAGCTCCAGCCAGAAAATTTAGAACAAAAAAAAATTTATTTCAGTCCTTCCTATATTGTGATATGCTTGTCATCACCTGGTACTGCCGTTGAAATTTCTACTAACATCTGCTTACAACTATGACACTAGCTACCACATTCCCTGGTGACAATTAAAACATTGTAAATTTATTCTCAGAAGAAGTGGGCTTACATAATCAAAGATTAACAATATTATAATAATGTAATTTTAAATGCCTCTGAGGAAAAGGCCATTCACCATATAACCTTGGACTCAATTATATACCAAAGAAATAACAACATAAACAGAAACACAGGAAAGACCTCTCTTGATTATGTATGTAACACTGTTGAAATCACAGGCGCAATTGTACAGAAGTGTAGCCAAAAAGATAGCAGACAGGAAGCTTGGGTCCAGGTCTGATCCAGGAGATGGAATCTGAGCCCCTCTCTATTGTGTTTGAGTTGCATTTCAATGGGCAAATCATTGATCCTGCCGGTACTAGTTTTCTCATCTGTAAAGGGGGCTGGTACCAGCATTCCCAGTCTCATAAAGTGTTTGAGAACATACTCTGGAGAGTCTGAAGGACTCAACTCATGTAAGAGATGAATAGGAACATGATCCAAAGAGCTTTTATATTTAGCTCTGTAGTGCTCTTTCCAAAAATTTTTGCACTTACATTTAAATACGGATGTGTCTGGTGCCCTGGGAATTCACAACACTTCAACCCATGTAATGAAGCCACACTGTGAACACTTAATTAATTTAGAGTAGGTGCTAATTTTTAATAAGAACTTTAAAACAAGGTTTACTGTGAATAAACCATAAATCAGAGAATTCACCCACATATAAATGAGATTTGCCTGTAGCTTAGAAAGAACCACTTTAAACAGGATCTGGATAAAATGTCTGGAAACATTATTCCCAGGTTGCCACAGTGTGTTACCTCAAAATATGGAAAATATTTCTAAATTAATAAAGCATTTTTGCTATCAATAGAAAAATTAATAAATTATCTCATGTACTTGTATTAAAAACAATCATGCATTTATTCATTCTTTCATCCATTAAATCTTACAATGTGTTCAGTGAAAGGTGAATGAGAACATGGAGCTGCCGGGGCTGGCGACCCAGCAGGCCGCACTCAGCCAGTTCAGACGGACGGATGTGTGTGGCTCGTGTCCTCATTAGACAACAGGTCAATGCCTGTGCAGCTCTCCTGAATACAAGAATGCAAAGACAAGGCTCTAGTCCCAGAGAGAGTTCCATCTCATTGAAAAGCAATATAATCAATCCTATAATGAAATAATTCACATTATCCCCAGGAAGAGCTGGAAAAGGACATGTAGGGCTGCCCTGGGAAACCTGAAGGAGGCTTCCAGAGGAAGGTGGCAGTGAATGGAAAGGGTAAACGGAGCATCCCAGGCAGAAACGGAGAGCATATGCCAGACAGAGGGAAACACTTTGACAAAGGCAAAGATGTGGAGCAAATGTGGGTGTAGCAAGAACAAGTAATTCGTACGTGAGGGAGGAGAAAACTGAAGGAATAGTATGCAGGAGATAAGACCAAACATGAAATAAAAATCCTGTGTAAATTATCAGGTTTAGGACAAAGATAAAAGGGAACCATGGAAAAATTTTAACGGCATGATCAAATTTGTGCTGAGCACTCTGCAAAGACGCTGTGTGTGAAAAGAAAGCTAGATCCTCCTGTCAGGGAGCTTCCAAAGTTCAGACATGACAAAACATTCATGTGCAACATAGTAAACCGCATACAAAAAGCATTCAAGTATATGGCTGAGAGGGTGCTGTTAGGTGGGCTGGCGATGGGCCGCAAGGTTTTCAGAAAGATATTTTAGCTCCACTACACTACAAAATCAACAAGGTAATTTTTCTCCCATAACTTCTAAAAGTGTTCATCTGAAGACCATGTGAACATAAAAAAATTATCCAAAGAATTTGAGGTGAAAGAATCCCTGTAGTAAATAAGAAACTTTCGTGACTAGAATTACCCAGATTCTCTGTTAGTCTGAGCCTCCAAAAAAATTGCTCGATCTCCACTTGGTTTCATGCGGACTAAGCCGAAACTGATGTTTCTTACAGCAATTTCTATGGAGCTCAGTAGAATGGTGCCAGAGAAATGGGAGAGAAAAGGTAAAGAGGAAGAGAGAGAGTGAGAGAGAGAAAGAGAGAGAGAGAGAATCCTTTTTGCAATTCTGGCTTTTCTGCAGAGATGGCCAAGACTTTGCCCTTTGCAAAACAGCATTTAAAAACAGAACCCTGTATCTACAGATGATCTGGGGAAGTAGCCCAGCTGTGCTTTTCATATATGCACCTAACTTATTTCAAGGGTGTTTTTGTTTTATTTTTACAGCTGCAAAGTGTTAGCAATCCAAAAAGAGCTGCCAAGAGTACAATCAGATGAATTAGCTTAGAGCTGGTTTTCATGGTATATTCAAAGCTGTTCTAAATAAGTTCCCTGTGTGGTTGCTGAATACCCTGAATGATCAGAGCTGTTTCCCAAACAGAGTCGGGATGGTTATTTCCCCATTTGCAGCTGCTTATTTGATTTTTAAAAAGACCCTTCGAAACATTTTCACATTCCCTTAAAAAACTGCTATATATGCCTATATACAGAGCGAGGTTGCTGTTATAACAAGAAAAAATGAAGACATTTAAAGTCAGCAGAATTCTCATGAAGACCAATCACAGACTGAATTGAACTACAGGTGCACCTCAGTTTATGGATATGTTATAAAAATTAGTCAGTCATAAATTCCTATAATATTATGTTCTATTTCCCTCTGGCTTCCACTATAATGTTCACGAAATGGTCCTCTCCAAAGTGGAATAACCCAATGGTCTAATAAGAATATTTTTTGTCAAGGAACAGATTAGACTAAAAGCTAACCCTGTGACATCTGGAACGTGATAAACCTTGGAGAACTTCTACGGCTTCCTGTACTTGGCAATGAGTCACCACCCTCAGGATCTCCTTTCTGCTGCAACTTCAATCCTATTAAAGCAGACAGACCATAGAAATGCCTCTTATGCCTGACTCTGCATGTGCAGTGTTTGGACTCCAGCCCTTGAGAAGCTGCTTGTTTTGCCTGGTGATTTACAGTGATTGGTCAAGCCTGTGTGACCAGCTGTGTGACCAACTCACTGGTAATGACACCACTGAACATGTGACCTATTTAGGCTTTAAAGGTTACCAAGCTAGAGGTTTTGGCATCCTCCTTTTCTTTCTTATCCATTCTAAAAACTCAGAACACTGTTTTGCTTAAGGCAGTGCTATTATTTTTTTCTAAGATTTTTTTTAGTCAATCTCTTCTGGTAGTTACAGTCAATACTGCATGAAGTAGATCCCTAGATGTCACAAAAGCACTGGTGTGATATTGGGGAAAACATGACCAGTAAGTCAGATGTTCTCAGCAATGATTCCATGTGTCTGCTCAGGTTAGTGATGTGGCTTAGAAGAGAAGCTTTAACTCAAGTGTTTTACATGACCTCAGGTTGAGCCAGGTGCCCAGCCAGGTGCCCATCCCTGACATCTATTGTGCTCATTCAGCTGTGAGTACCGAGGGTAGGGACGATGCATCTAGCACTCTCTCGAATCCCTGTATTGCCAATGCTTTAGCAGTGTCTGGCACATTATAGATGTTCAATAAAAGTGGAGTTAGAATAAAGTAACAACTTCATGGCCCAGGATGAATCATCATGCTCCAGAAGAATCCTGGAATAGGAATTAAAGGGCCTACGTTTTCATCTAAACTTTCTATGTAACCTTGGACAAATTATTAAGTCAAATCTGGTTTTGCCACTAAAGGGTTTAGACTAAGTGATTTCTAGTGATTTCTTCCATCTCTGGAATTCTATGACTGTTGGAGTGTTATTTCAGTTCTATGGTTCTATTGTAAGATGTTAGCCTCCTAAAATTGATTCTGGGTACCTTTACAGTGCCAAATTAAGGGGAGGGAGCATAAGCAAACTTACAATAATAAAGTTAAAATGGTGTATTTCAGAGATTAAAAAAATGAGGAATTTGCCAGACTCAGATGAAGATACAACAGTTGGTTGATAGACTTGTCTTAGAGTATTCAAAACTCTACCATTGATCAGAAGTTCCCCTATTCATTTCTAATATAGTAGATAAAATAGTATTTTGTTAATTTTGATCACTGGAATCAACCAAACTAAAGACTGTAGACTCAAACTCGTAGATGCAGAGAACAAACTGATGGTTTCTAGACAGAAGGGGAGTAAAGGGCTGGATAAAAAAGGTGAAGGGATTAAGAAATACAGATTGGTAGTTACAAAATAGTCATGGAGATGTAAAGTACAGCATAGGGAATATAGTCAATAATGTAATAACTAAGTGTAGTGTCAGGTGGGTACGAGACTTATCAGGGAAATCACCACATACATTACATAAATGTCTAACCACTATGTTGTACACCAGAAACTAATATAATATTGAATGTCAACTGTAATGAAAATTTTAGAAAAAGAAGAAAAAGAATGTAGGCCCAAGGTTGGATATTTTAAATTCAATTAGAACATATTAATGCCTACAAATTGGATGTAACCAAGTATTTCATATAAAAACCTATTTTTGTGAAATGAATTTTATTAACCTTATCTGTGATAAGTCAGACAACCAATAACATGCAGCAGTCGGCATAACCCCTGGAGTACCTAATCCCAAAATACCGCTTTGAAGGGTGCTCTGAGTTTTGATGACACTATCATCATTTATATCTTTGAGTTAAAATTTTGAAGACCCTGTTAGAATGCAAACGAGCACCCTTTTTCATTTACCACAATTAGCTATTGAATATTTATTAGGGGCTCAAAATTGAGTACTTACTATTTGTCAGGCATTGTGCTGGGAACCTAGAATTCAAAAGTGAGTTAAAAATTATTATGGTCTGTTCTCTTATGAAGCTTATATTCTAAAATATTGAAGTATTAGTACATCAGGCCACTGTAGCCCATTACCTCTAAGGTCAAATAATTCACACTGAACTAAGCAAAACAGAGGCAGACTCATAGACAGAGAGCTGGATGACAGCTATGGGGAGTTAGGGAGTGGAGGGATCCAGCAAAAAGGTAAAAGGACTCATGGACACGGACTACAGTGTCATGATTTTGGGAGTGAGGGGGGTAAAGGGGGATGAGTAGTAATGAAAAAATACAATAAAAATAGTAAAATGAATAAATAAAAATTAGTGTTTGCCTCCAAGAAGTTCTGGGAGGATGGAATTCAGAGGGTGGTTGAACTCTGATGCAGAAAGGAAGCAGGAAATAAAAGCTAGAATGTAAAGGACTTAAGAAATACAGAGCAGGGCAGGGTGCCCCCATGTGTGGCTCTGGGAACACTGACAACAGCTTTAGGAGAGCCAGAAGGATCAAAGAGAGAGAGAGAAGCATATGGGTGGAGGACTTGTATTTACTGTGGATGGTCTTCATTCAATACAGCCTAAGCCTGAAGAAAGTGTTTTTTTCTCAAGAACTCAGATCAGCAATCCATAAGTGTCATGAATGATACTCTCAAACAATAAATGGACAGATGCTTTTTAAAGATATCTATATGGAAAAAAATAAACCTGAAGAACATCAGGTTGACATTAAAATTGTAGATTTATCTAAAGCTGCCATAATGGGAAATTAAGTACACAAACTGATTTCTCTGCAAGGTGGCATGGGGTTGGGGAAGAGGAAATGGACCTTTACTTGTACAGTTGGGTCGGTAAACAAATCTATCACGCAGAGCTTGCCAGGAAAATGTAGACAAATACCAAAGAGTTGAGTTTTTATTTCCAAAATAAATAATGCTTTTAAGTTTCTGAGGTGACCCAGGGTAACACTCAATCTACTTTGATTGAAAATTGATTAACACTTTGGGGGAAAATGTGTAACCAATTGAATTGCAAATTAAGGTAAATTAAAATAGGCTGCTAAGTTATCCATCACTGGGTGAACACAGTGGACACTTAACAATTTGTACTCTATCTACCAATACCTACTCAGTAACCAAGGTTGTTGGTGGTCTGTCCTGAAAGACAATCCTTTGGCTATAATACATAATCAGATTCGAGTCTGCCTCATGCTACATCAGCCTTACCACAGGGCAGTAGCAAAACATCATACTTTCTTGATATTAACAGATATTAATATCAACACATATGCCCAATTTGTCAGTTTTGGAATTGAATTACATAGTCCCTTTTTACTTTGCATGTCCATGAATAGGTTACTCTAAGTCTAGTTTCTAATATTTAAGTAAACATGATCAATTTTTAACATATACTTATATTTTTTGAAAGAGCTAGGTGATGAGAAAAATACCTTGTGCCATTCAGATGACAGAACGGATGGAAGGAGCTGTGGAGTGAACCTCTGAGGACATCCTGTTTCACTTCAATTCAGACGTTGTCTTCTGTCCTTAGCTTACGCCACCACCCTGTTTTAGTACTTCTCCCTCATTTTCTTCTTCCCCTCCAAGTGTGGCAACTGAGCCGGGCCACGTGAAAGGCCCCTTTCAGATGGAAGCAGGAAGCAGGAAGTTGCATAAAACTTAAGGTGGAAAAGTGTAGGGGCAAGGGGACTGCCTGAACCTCTCAGCCCCAACACATACACACGTGCACACGGTTACTACAGTTGAAGAGGTGTTGGCAATGGGGGAGGTTGGAACTGACCCTACTGGGAGGGATAGGGAAATTTCCTAAATTGTTATTAACTGGCATAAGGAATTTTCATTTAAGGAAGATTAAAACTCCAAAACCACAGAAGTGAAATGGACTGAAAATAGTGCGACTGATCACACTGAAAAGACAAGGAGTTTTGGAGTATTACCAAATCCAAACGGGGAAAAGACAAGCATCAGATAGATCCCATTTTATGGTTTGGGAAACTGAGGCTTGGTAAATTATTCAACTTTCCCAAGGTATAGAACTTGGAAGTCGTATGGAATTGGGATTCTAATTTAAATTTGTCTGACTCCAAAGTTCAGCTTCTTTTTACCGCACTACCTTGGCTTTTTAACTAATGAAATCTAGCCAATAAACCCATATTAGATAGATGTAAGTATCTACTTATAAGTATATTACACCTCTAAAGTTTTTCAAATGAGATTGTCAGGGCAGAACACGGTTTCAGATTACAATCAAACTTTGGCATAAAGCGCCCAGTGTGGATGACCTAGAAATTAAAGCGTGGAACCCAGAGGAACCACCCTCCCATCCCCTGCCGGCCCTTTACGTTAAGGCACGCGACCAGCACACTGTGACCACGAAGGAAACAACTCATTGTGGTGGGGCATTTATTTCAGTGAACATGACTGATCATACTAGACCATTTACACACGGATTTCCCTTGAGATCAACCATATTCAGCTCCCCGACAGATGACCAGGGGACATCTGTGTCCTTAAAACACAGTTGTAGCCTCTGTTCAAAGCTAATTGGTGTCCAGCCTGTTACCTTAGCCCCATCATTCCACGTTCCAACCCAGTTCTGTCTAGTACTTGTGCATCAAGATCCAGACATTCTAGCTGATAGAAGTAGGCTGTTAGCTTCGATGCGCTAGGGAGAGTCAGCGGTGGGATCATTGCGTATAACAATACACACACCGATACCTCTGACTTTAGGTGCACTTGTGAAATGACACTATTTTTGCCTGTACATTAAATCATACATATATAACTACTTGTTGGGAAGAGTATTATTATTTCTAAGGGATCCTGGTGTATGTGGCTAAGGAATTAAGACAGCCTTAACAGACAAGGAGAAAGTGAAGAAAATGCACCTCATCTGCCAAAATCAACCATTTAATAAATCTTCACCACACAAGCCCCTGAAATGCTTCCAGCAACATTAGCAACAGCACCATTACCACTAATCACAGGAAGATTGTGGTGGGGCTAAGTTCATAACCACGGCTTAATTTTATGTATCCCAAAGCTTGAGAAAGACCTCACCAAAGGCCTTGTTTTCCAACTTTACTGCAATTTTTGTGAAATATCCTGACTGGAATTTTTGCTTTTGTTCTTGTTTTATTTTATTTTTTATTTTTTTCAACTGTATTTTCTGCCTTTATTTTTTTTCATTTTAATATTTTTTAATTTTTTAATTTTTATTCAGTTACAATTGTCTGCATTTTCTCCCCATCCCTCCACCCCACCCTAGCCAGTCCCACCTCCCTCCCCCACCTCTACCCTCCCCCTTGATTTTAAACATCAAATAGTTCTGTCCGCACCCCTTTTCATACTATATTGACCTTTGACTATTTTTTTTAACTTTCAACATTTGGTAAGTCCCAATAAAATGGAAGGAAATGTGTTCATCCATCTTTGTTGTTCTTTAATATACATTTGTTTCAATCATGTTGTTATTTGCACTTGAAAATAGCAAGCTCATAGAATCTTAGTTTTAAGCTCAAAAATGTGCAGACAGCAAGCATAAAGCTTCGAAAACCAGTCACATTGGCCCAAGGCCTCTAAACCCTTATAAAAATGAATGTCTAAAAAATTAACATCCATCTCCTACCCACACAAAAGCAGTAAAAATGACTTCATGTCAGCTCACTGTGACTCTCATTCACCTTAACCACATAGAGAAGAAAAGGACTCCATTTTCTCACCTACATTTGTGCTAACTAGTCCAGGAACACAGAAGATTCTGGAATTCCCCACCTCTAAGGTAAAAACTTGTTTTTCCCCAAAATATGTAACTGCTGACACATTCTTCCCCTTGATTCAATTTCATCCCATGCCCTTTTATTTACTATGCATTCTTGGAGGAAAATGATGTGCTTAAGATGAAAGTGTGCTCTGCCTACCACAGTTGATGGGAACTGGTATCGAAATGCAGAGCTTTTTGAACTTTACCAGTTTAGTAGTCGGGAATCCCCAGTGATGGGCTAAGTGGTAAGAAGATCAAATGGTTGGAAACACAGAAGTGAGTCCGCTGAGTTTCTCAAGCCAAGAACACTTCCCAAGCTGGCTTCAGTAGGCAGCGTGGAAAGGCAGCTGCTGCTCAGCTGAGGGACTGCTTGCTGGTTGCTACATGTTTTTTATTATCCTAAAGTCCTCACACCTGCCAGAAACACCTCCTTTTTGAACAAGCTCGGCTCTTTCTTGGCCCTCTCCCTTCTGGAAGCAAACATAGAAATGTGGAAGTACACAAAGTGCAGGCAAGGGAATCCGCACATGTGCAAAGACATGGAAAGAGCCGTCGCCCTTTCAATGCAGCCTTCACAGAGCTCTCCCGGGTCATCCCGCTGGCCATTCGGACATCCCTCAAAACAGCATGAACACTCTTAGGATAGTGCACTGCGTCCCCCAAAAATGTGTGACATAATGAGAGAGGCCCCTTCAGTATGATGATCCAGGTAGGTAGACATGCATGCCATTTATATGCCACATGTATCACACGTGCATGTGTACATGCATGCATGTGTGAAGATTATGCACATGTACACATACATACGTGTGTGTGTGGATCCAAAATAACATGAGTTTATTGTAAACATTTAGAAAAATACAGGAAAGTGTGATCCCATAACATTACAATGAACTTTCCTGGGAGAACTTTTTGTCTATTACTATCATTATAGTATAATTATGATCATCAATATTACTAACAGCACCAACCACAGAGCATCAAACATGACATCCATGCTTTCCAGTCACCTCATGAGTTATAAGGACGTGCTGCTGAAGATCATTACACTTTGATCTGAGTCCCTCATCCAATTCTCAGGGCTGAAAACACACATAGTCACTGAGCTATGAGTAGCACAGGGTATTCCCCAGCTCCTATGAGCCAAACATGTACTTTTCTTCCCACAACAACTGGCAAAGGAAACACATGGCAGGAGGGCCTGCAGTGAGCCCTTGAAGCGGGGAGCAGGGCCTATCAGGCTTCCCTAATAAAGGAAACCCAGGAAACTTCGTGCCAGCTGGGGGCACGACCTTCTGGTCATAACATAACCTTCTGGCAGCAAGGTCTCGGTAGCCCCAAGGGCCCCCTCTTTCCCCAGCACAGTCTGCTTGTTTTCTGTAAAACTCCTGTCAGGGCATAGAGCCACTCGTGATGTGTCTATTGTGATGCCACATTCTCTGTGACAACAGTGCTATTCCATGCCCTGGAGCTGGGGTGGGGTGGGGGGAGTCATTTAACTCCATTTTATTGGAAATAGGAGAAATGTGATTTTGTTAAAAATCTAGAACATCAACAGATGTTTTACTGTGAGTTTCATATGTAAGGAAATAAATTATTTTGTGTGCTACCAAATAGTATAACCATAACCAAAGTCAGTTTTAGAGTTATTGACACAAAGATGATACACTATAAATATTTATAATACTGATTTGTGTAATCTTGCCTTATTCCCATCCTAGATATCTTTTAAAGATTTAATTTATTTATTTTTAGAGAAAGGGAAAGGGAGGGAGAAAGAGAGGGAGAGGAACATCAATGTGTGAGAGAAACATCGACCAGTTGCCCGTCACATGTTCCCAACTAGGACCTCGGCCTGCAACCCAGGCATGTGCCCTGACCTGGATCAAACCAGCGAACTTTTGGTTCCCAGGGCAGGGCAGGTGTTTTAACTTTAAGAAAATGAGATGTATGAAAAGTGAGCCTTTCTTCACTCCAGACCTGGGCAAGTGTCATTCACCCTTGAGAGTCTCACTCTTTTTACTCAAGTGCCAATACTTGCCTAAAGTTGCACAGCAGATAGTGACAAAGGTCATTGAAATCTGGATTTCCCACTTGGTGTTCTCTTCTTTCATCCTAAAGGTGCTCTGTGAGCAATCTAGGTTTTCATTAAGAAGGGAGAAGAAACCTCAGTGGGGATTCAAAAACCCACATCTTATAGATACAGAATAAGGTAGTGGTTGGAAGTAGTTAAGAGTGTGGCTTCCACAACAGGCTTAAACTTAGACTCCAGCCCTACAGTTTAACTGGCATGAAGTTTCAGCAGCCCACTGGGTGTCTCTAAAACCCTGTTTCCTCATCTGTAAATAAGATTGTTGGGAGGATTAAACATGATAATATATGTAATGTATTTAGCATTCAACCTGGCTTATAGCAAAGGCTTAGTAAATGTTAGTTGTTATTAGTTGTGGAGCTGCTTTAATATAACATTTATTAATAGTCTAGCACCCCCGATCCACTAAAATCTCCAAGTTCATCATGCCAGTACTCGGTATTGGATTTCCTCTCTATCTTGTCTCTCTGCCTGAACTAAAGGTATTTTCTTTTAAATTACCTATTCAATGATATTTGTTGAGCACTTACTATATACTATAACTAGATAATGTATTGAGAAATGTTTTAGAATCCTATATTTATGTTACCTCACTCATTAAAGCTTCAAACTACTCTCTGCAGTTATCACTGTCTTAGGCATCTTACTCCTAAAAAAGTAAAATAAAATAGAGAGGAGAGGTGTTACTACCCATGTGCTGGTCTGTTTGAGAGAATGGAGAACATGTTGTTATGGTACTTCATAACCTTTCAAGAGAATTTACTTTTATTAAATCATGGGAATCTAATGCTGAAAGACAGTGAGCAAAAATGCATTTCCAAGCTAGAGTTTGCTTTCCTTCCAAATTTGAAGTTTCAATCCAGGGGACGAATGGCCAGTCACCTTTCCTGCATCTGTGTTTGAACATTAGTGGGGTGAAGTAAGACAAAGCTCCAGTAGTGCTCTAACACTGCAGGGGAGGTGGGAGAGGCCGAATTATTGTGGAAAAGGACAAAGGAGAATCATTCGCAGATATCATGCCCTCCCTCACTTCTCTCTATTAAATGACGAGTAGCTCAATGCCATTTTCTCCTGCATTCATTTTACACATAGATCTCTACAGAAACAACACCTTTTTATAGGACACAAAAAGTATTCCATAATGTGAGAACCCACCTACAGCAAAAGAAAGCAGAAGTGTTCTCATGAGAACCTCTTTGGCCAAATTCATCTCCACTGAAGGGCTAGTCCACTGCTTAACGGAAGCCTCTTTTCTCCACCCACCCATCCACGTAGGCTGCAACGGACAACTGAGAACCATATTCATCAAACGTACATACAGAGCAGTTCCTTTTTCAAGCCCAAGTAACCCCCAAGGCTCCTTTGCAAGAATTATTCTGGAGGTACTTGGTGCCTGTATTACTGTCTCAGTCACTCTTTCGTGGCTGGAAAACTGATGCCCTATAAACACCAAGGAGCTGACACTTGTGACTGCTGTCCCAAAAAAATTTTCCAAAATGAGGGCAAAATTCTATGTGGAAGAAAATGTAAAAGTAAATATGGTGCTAGCATTTTCAAAGTGCATGTTTGCTATGAAGAGGACATACACTATTCATGACATTAACATAAAAATCAGACTGGAATCTCCACATATGAAAGGTTAAAGCTGTGATTTTTATGAGAGCTAGAACAACTCAAGATATCAAGAAGCTTTGCTCCTTGCACTTCAGTTATACGGAGGTTTTCACCTGTCGATTGCAGTGACTCAAAGGCATTCCTGTCTTGGGCCCCTGAGTGACTCGTGTGAAATGAGTTGCTGGCTCTGGTCCAGTCTCGTGAGTAAATGACCACAACTCATGACCCGTGTTGGTGTGAGCTCAGAGAGGTCATCCATTGCTTGGCCAGTGAGGAGCACGCTTATTCCTGGTGCTTTTCTGCAGTCCAGAGCCCTGCTCCACGCACGGCTCCACAGGCAGCCCTTTGTGCATGTGGTTAGAGGGGGTTGGAACGGTTGTGAGAAGGATGGACTGAATATGCACATGTCCTCACTGTGGTTTCCAGAGGCAGTTAGACTGTGGCAAAAGGCCAGGCGGACCAACAGTGATACACCAAGGCTGCTGTCCTGTCCGGAATAAATGAGCATACGACCTCCTTGGGAGCTGGAGTTTAGTACTGAGGGAACTGAGGGAAAGAAGAGGGGAGGATGAAGTGAGAAAGTGTGGACACTGAGCTCTACATATGACATTTCATGTTCCTTTGCATCTTAGTGCTTTTAATACATAAGGGCAAATATTTGGTTGATTTCCCTACTCCCCACCGCACTCCAAGTCTAACGTCTGGGGCTGTGTGCGTGTGCCTGGGTATGCTCTTGCATTTGAGTGCTGCTGTACTAACACCCACTGAAACTGCAGGGACTAAAGGGCTTCGACCAAGACCAAAGATTCAGAAATATAGTAACTGCTTGAGAATTATATATAATATGTTGAAACCATATAAATGAATGTTGTTATGAATTTGAAATATACAAAGGGTGTAGATATACATTGCAAGAAGTCATGGAAATAGATAAAACACTTTGTGGAGAGATCTGACCTTAGGTATCAAAAGCTATCAAAATAAGAAGTGCATATGTTTTAACCTGTCATCTCACTTTGGGGGCTGTACAGAAACGTTCATGTACAATAGTGAAACACTGGAAACCATCTAAGTACCCAACTGCAGAAGAACAGTATAAGGAATTCTGGTTCAGCCATTCAAAAAAACATGTGCAGCCTGTTAAAAATGATGTTTATGAAGACTACATAACAACACTAAACATGCATAATATCAAGTACTGAGGGAAACCACAAAATTGTATATACACTACAGTTGCGATTGGTAATGAGCAACAATAAGATAGTCATGCTGAAGAAATGATGGTAGGTGGGGTTTTTATGGCTTATGGCTTCCAGTGTACTTTTTAACAATAACAAGGAGCGCAGAGTGAGTTTATGCTTATTATCAAGAAAGTGTCAAATAAAGGAATTACAGGGCAAGACGTGAAGTGGCACATGTGGGTGCAGATACGTGCACGTGTGCAAGCATGTGCACACGCACGTATTTCGGGCTTCTCAGGAGGCAATGGCGTTTGTGAATCTTCAATTCCAAATTATGGTTGTTTGAAAATACAGACTTTGAGCATGAGAATGATGACAGAGAGACATTTCACAAGCACTAAATTCAAGCAAAATTACAAGCCGATAAGCTCGATTTTATTTCACAGTGGCAACCTGTTTCAATTTTATGCCCTCAGTCACAGAACTAATCTTTTCAAAGTTGCAGGTGAAATTACTTAAAAATTTGTCACACTTCAAATGACAGTTTTGGAGCTCTAAAGAACATAAATATTTTTACTGTATCACGTAATTGCCTCTAACTACTAGTTAATTTAACTATATGGCTGTAAAATTGTTTTCTAAAGCGATGATGTCCCGGTGGGGTTGCATAAAACACCTTTCGCCCACACCCACGCCTGTCACCCCTTTCTTTTTAGCTGGCACATTACAGCCTTGCTAATGGCTCACATTTCCTGCCTGAAAGAGACATTTTAAAGCTGCTGATGTATTGTAGCATTGAATATTGGACTTGAAAGAGAAAACACCGGGGAGGGGAAAAGACTTTAAATCATGATTACAAGTGAAGTTGAAGTTGTGGGTGGGGTGCAAACCCAGGCTTCATTCAGCTCTGTGTGAGGACAAAGCACGTTTTTCTATATTATTCCCATCTTACAGAGGCCATTTCAGTGTTGATTGATAAGAAGGCAAAAGAATGGTAAAAATGTCTGTAGACATTTAAACTGTATCTGAGGGGTTTTCCCCAACTCTGTTCTAACCTGAAGGTTAAGCCCTGACCAGTGCGGCTCAGTTGGCCGGGGCGTTGTCTCTCAGAGCAAAAGGTTGCTGATTCGATCCCCAGTCAGGGCACATGCCTGGGTTGCAGGTTTGGCCCCTGGTCAGGGTGTGTGCAAGAGGCAACCGACTGGTGTTTCTGTTGCACATCAATGTTTCTCTCCCTCTCTTCCACCCTTCCCCTCTCTCTAAAAATAAATAAATAAAATATTTCAAAAATTAAAAAAGGGTTCAATATAAGAGGTATATATTATTAGAGAATTACTTACCCAAGGTCACAGAGCTACTGGGTGATGGAGGCAGGATTTGAACTCAGATATTCCAACTCAAGATCCTATATTTATAATCATTATTCTCTCCAGCTTCCCTACTTAGTGAGGAGAGAAGAGTCACTAAACTACAGATATTTAGCCTAGAGAAGACCAGGGGCAATGCGAGGATGCAAGTTATAGGAGGCAAGGAGGGTGGCCAACCCATGTGGTGCTGTAGACCAAAGGTGGCCCTTTGGGAAAAGCAGTGTCTTTTGGAAGAAAATGGGGCAGCAACGGGAGAAAACAAACTGTGTTGCGGGATAAGTCTGCCTCGGCTTCTTCATGGCCCCACTTAGATAGGACGTATGTGTTGATTTCAACATTCAGTTTTCTCTTAATGCCCAAGAAAGCAGCTTTATATTTTTACTCTTTTGTCATCTTGCTGGTCGTTTTTAGCATGACACGTGGCTGCCAAGACGAACCTGAATTGACACAGAGATAGTGAAGGGTGTGTGACAAGAAGGGCGCACAGACCCTGAGGTCCTCTCTTGTAAGTCGCTGCTATAGGTGACATCTTTAATAGTCTCAGGTGAAGATTTTGTTCTGGTTGTGTAACTTCTGTGTGTTTTCTCTAACAAGCCCTCGGTGGGGAAGTGCTGAAGCAAGGAAGTCTGTGTTCTCAGGGGGATTATGGTGATCTTAGGATAAAACTATGCTCAGCAGGGCTCAGTCCAGGATAAATGATTCATAATTACACGTGAAGACAAGATTTGAACTACACATTATCTTTGCTCTGATTGAAAATAGCTTTGCATCTTCACAAGGAGGCAATGTGTTCTGGACAAGAGCTATGGCTTTGAAGCAGGCTCTTTTTAAGGACTAAATCCCTGATGTATGTACAGAGAATGGACCCATCAACCTTTTACTTTTAACAAGGGAAGTGGACTGGAGCCACTTCCCAAGGAGGACATTGAACAGGTTTGAATGCACAGAACACTCGTTTGGGTACTCTGAGAGGTAGATAGGTTTCGTGTGAAGGACACAGACTTACCCCTTCCAAGGTGTCCTAATGCTGCTCACCCCTAACCACCTCCCTGACAGCCTATCCTACCTCACAGTCATGTTTCACCTTCTCATAACCACTCTCTGTTGTTAAACTCTCCACTCCCAAACCCTAAGAGAACCTGTTCTTCCAAGGTAAACTGATAAATTAATTCAATCTAACATGGTAATGGCATGTAACATCGTAAAGCATCACCCCTTACATGAATACACTTGAGTTTAAATAACTTCCATTGTTTTAACCTGAAAGAGTAAAGTGAGCAATAAGAAGTAAGTAATCAGCACTGAGACCCTTTGGCTGATGGAGGACAGGGACGAGATAGATGTTTTAGTCCGGGGGTCCTAAAATTTTATCGATCATCCACCACCCAGGAAGAGGTTTCGGAGCTCATCCCCAGAGTCTCTGATTCAGAAAGTCCAAGCGCCAGAGTGTTTGCATTTCTAACAAGTCCCCAAAGTTGTTACTCAGGGGTCACACTTTGAAAGTCACTAAAATAGACCTTCCAGTACCTTTGGTTATTGTCAAATCACATGATGTAATAGGGGGTGACTGACACTTTGGGTCAAATTCTGTTAAGGAGAGTCACATATAGATGCTTTGTTGGTGGCCAGTGTAAATTAGAAATGATCTACAGGAGATGCCTATCAGGCTGTTGGGCCCACAGATAACAGGAAGACTTCCAGCAGAGGAGCTGGTAGGATGCCCCGGGCTGCTCAGCACACATGCTGAGATGACCCTCATCAGCACTTCCCTCCAGTAATGCAGTTGGTTGGGGATTGATTGTACTTTGTGGCAGCAAAAATAAATACCTTGCTCAAAGCCAGAATTCCAGCAGAAATAGAAATGCCACATTTATGCTTCCTGATGGTGTTGGCACACACCTTACATGTTTTATTTTTAATTGCTATTCACTGTTATACTTTAAAAAATTATTCATTGCACAAACAACACCAAAACAGGTTTGATCGGAATGGAATGGAAGAAAAACATTGTCCCACAATCCCACCACACCAACAGATTATGGTTTCCATTTTTTCATTTCCTCTTCCAATAATTTTTCATATGCACTCAATTTATCCTCATTGTACTCATAGTTTGGATAAGATTTTATTCACTGCTCCTTCCACTTAACATTATAACTATGTGTAATAACTAAGCAAAGATTATCATATAAAATAGACCAAGAAATGTTTCTGTGGGAACACTTCCATATGGAAAATGGCAAATCCATATGTATGGCTCGTTCATCATGTGTGAGGCCTGGTGCCTGGCATTGTGCGTATACCAACAGAAAAAAGGTTTCTTGGCTCTCCTCATGTTTTTGTTGCTACTGTCTGGAGGCCACATTATAGAAGTATGTGCCCTGGCGGCTCCACGAAGGTATTTTAGACACAGAACTAAATGAGAAAAATCATGCAAAGTCCCTCTTTTCAGATAGTTTTCCCCTGTTGTGGGTCCCCTTTCCCCAAAAGGAGAGTGCTCGGTGGCTATAACATGGCTAGGTCCATTTTTTTGCCCCGAGATTAGGAGAACAGTAACTGGGAGTGATGTTTTGGGGATGCCCAAAGTCAAAATCAGAGATGAAACCAAGGTGTCAGTGCAAAGGCGATCTGGTGTTTAAAACCTGTCTTTACACCTTACTGACTAGGGGACCCCCGGCATGTCAGCTCACCTCTTTCAGCCTTGCACGCGTGATCTCTAAAACAAAAGTAACGGTGCCTAACTTAAAAGACTTGTCATGATTAAATGGTACAATGTAAGGTATCTGGCATGCAGTATTTACATTCTCAATGCGTGAAAGCAGTTATCTCTAGTTAGAGTCTTATAGCATACAATAGGAAGAGTCAGGGTGGGTACCGGGGGGAGGGTCTAGAAAAAATTCTGCAGGAGCTTATTATGAGATGTACATGTGGGTTGTTTTCAAAGGACAGGAGGGAAGTGTCTATCTATGGGGGAGCCTGTTATACTCTCTTAGCACTTTTTCCCAGGGTACCTTCACCCTATTAAAATAAAAGGACAAATTTGACAGTTGTCTACCTAATTTACTTTGAAGAACCTGCAATTATGATTTTATTCTTTCTTTAATTTGGGGTTAACATCCCCTTAAACATCAGCAACCTTCCAAACAAAATATTCTGCTGTTAAGTCTGAATCAGACATGTAGATAAATTTTTGCTTGAAGTTGACGTTTTGGGTGCTGCCTCCAGTAAGTACAGCTAGAATACGGGCCTGCATTAGCTCGCTAATGCTCGGCCACCCGCCAAGTGTGGTGAAATCAGCCTGAATTCCAATCTCTGTAATAGATGAACCAAGGACTTACTATTGTCCTCATCAAGCAGAGCTGATATTGTCATTAAAGTTTAGTAGCTGTATACTTCACAGAGAGTAGGGTCTATTTGCTCTGTTTTGGTTAGGGAAATCACATCAGGTTTACATTTTCTTGTTAGTTTTGAATTTACTTCCTTGTTAAGGGCCAATCAATACATTGGGGTCTATTAACATCTTTCGATCAAAGGAAAAGCATTGGTAGTTAGACCTGCTAACTCTGCTATTAGAGTGGGCCCGTTAATTTGTTACCCTACAGTGAATGCAAGGTCAGCTGTACTGTTGCTGGTGAAACAATTTGAATATAAATTCACTGACATGAAGAGAAACACTAAATGAAACTGGGAATTCTGATGAAGCCAATGGTTGTTGGAACATGTGCAAAGCCACCATTTCACTCTGCATCTCTGAGGAAAGAACGGGCAAGAGCGCTGGAGGCAGTCTCATCAGCAGCCAGAGACTTCTGCTACTAAGGCACTGGATCAAGTCATTTTGCCTCACTAGACTTCAGTGATTCCATCTGAAAAGGAACAACTATTTTAATTCATCTATGAGGTTTTTTTTTCCCCAGCACTGACTTCCTCTGACTTTACAGGACACACTCTCCATATTCAACCAACGTATTCTAAAACCTGATCATAATTTGTAAATCCAATTTTGAGCCTCACTCATTCAAGTATTCACTTATTCATTTAGTATACAATTACCAAGTCAATTTTATAGCAAGACATTCTACCAAAGAGGTTACAGAAATAAGTCCTTGCCTGAAGCTGGTGTTCATGGATAACAGAAAAAAAGGCACACATGTGAAGCCATGATACAGGACAAAGGGATAAATACCATTGGCAAAGTATAGAACACACTGCAAGTTCAGGAAGGAGGGAATCAGGAAGGCCTTCATGAAGGAAATATTTCATCTAGACTTTGAAAAGCAGGGTGATTAAGCACACTGAGATGTGCATGGTGTGGAGAGAAGTGTAAAACATCTTTTCATGATTCCTACTTTTCTAAAGGTCTAGGACAAGATCACCAATCAGGCAACCATTCACTTGATTAGATTCCATTCAACCTACTAAACCTGAATTTTGCACTAGTTTTAGCAAGGATTTCAGTAAAATCTATGAGATGCAAAATAATAATAGCTTTGCTTCTGCCTTCAATAAATGTGGTCTCCTTGGGGAGATAAGAAAGAATGAGGCATAAAAAGAATAGTTAGGAAAAGAACATATGATAAGATCTGTGTAATCTCCAAAAATAATGGCAAAAATGAAGCCAAAGCATTCAAAGAAGAGGAAAATTGGAGTGAGTTGGAATAATTAGCAATGACTTTAAAAAACAAGAAAGTTCTTGAGAGGAATCCTAGAGAAGCAACTAGTTTGAAAAGAGGGAGGTAATACATCCCAGGGACTGCTAATAGATGAGAAAACTCTTGGGTGCTTGAATAAGCTTGTTATTTTCTGGAGACAGAGCAAGAGATTGGAAATGCAGGTCCTATCCATTTTGTTTGGCTCAGTCATCTCCAGAATTGGTCTAGTCTATCTCCCGAGCTGCTAGGACAAAAGGCACCTGGGATGCAGCAGAGTTAGTACACAATGCAGAGGAAATCAAAGATAAGGCTGTCAGACAAACAAACAAGCAAACGACCTCCTAAAATAAGAGATTCCCTTGGAGCATGACAGAATGGGAAGGTAAACAAACCCTCTTCTGAAAAACCAATTATAAGACTGGGCAGAAACAACAGAGACAACCATTTTGTGCCACTGAAATAAACTAAAGGCATACAACAAATTAAAAAGCATTTATTCTTGAAAAATACTGGACTTAAGCTAAGAACAGCATAAGTCTGTGGTATTTTCGTCAATAGCTTCTCCCAGTTCTCTCTCAAACTTGTTAGCTTGAAAACCAGCAACCTTGCTACCCATGCAGGAGAATGCTCACTTGTATTGGATCATTGACAGTTAAAGTGGTCAGCTCAGTAGCAAACTAATAGAAAAATCCAGGGGCTCCAATAGCTTGAGGTTGCTGTCCTATTTAGGGCAATTGAAGGATTGGACTGTCAAAAAGGCTAGAGATTTAGCTGAAAGTTTTGGATGTGAAATAGGCATGGGGGACTGATGAGCATTCCACATATCCTGAACTAACTAGAACTGTGCAGAGGTACAGGAAAGACTAGAACAGACTAAAGCCATCCAAATGCCTGGTTGATGGACCATGCACACATTCTTGCAGGAAACAGAAGAGACCCTGGAAGAAAGCAGAAGTCAGAACAAATCTGAGAATGGCCTAAAATTTGAAAGCACTCCTCAGCCTGCATTCAAATCCATTATTAGACGGTGGAAAGCCTTAAGGGCCCAGGGTGTGTGAGCAGAACTTCTGATCAATTTTTGCTTAAACATTAAGTTATGCAGACAACTAGGAAGTTGGCTTAAACATAAAAACAAAACAAATGAAAACAGAGTAGTGACATCAGTGAGTTTAACTTGCAAAGAGATGGAGTTCACAGATTTAATCCATGCAAATTACTAAATAAACAAATGAATAAAATGACAATGGAAACATCCCTCAGGGGAGAAAAGTCAGAATCCAGATTTACTGCAACCTATTATCTAAAATGTACTCAAAACTTTTCCAATTATGTAAAGAAACAAGGAAGTATGATCAATATTCAGTCGGGGGGAAACCACAGTCAATATAAACTGTCCTTGATTATCGCCAGGTTTGGGATTTAACAAAGACTTCAAACCAGGAATAAGTTCAATTAACTGTAGAAATCTGTGTTTAAACAACAAAAGAAAAGCATGATGATGATGACTTAGGGAATCTCAATAAAAAGATAGAAATTATAAAAGGGGACTAAAGTGATTTCTAGAGTTGAAAATCATATCTGAAGTGAAAACATTTCACTAGAGGGCTCAAGAGCAGATTTGAGAAGGGAGAAGGAAAATAAAAGTGTGACCTTGGAGATACATCAATAGGGATTACCCAGCCTGAAGAAGAGAGGAAAAAGATTGGAGAACGATGAACAAGGACTCAGAGACGTGTGGAACAACATAAAGCAGACGTCATATATGTAATCAGTGTCCTAGAAGAAAGGATAGAGTGAAAGGATTAAATGGTGTCTTTCAAAAAGATGATGGAGTCCTAACTCTCAAGACCTTTGAATGTGACTTTTTTTTGTAACTAGGGAATTTGAACACGATCAAGTTAAGAGAGGTCATTAATTAAGATGTGCCCCAGTGCAGTATGGCTGCTATTCTTACAAAAGGGGGAAATTTGGACAAAGAGAAAGACATGCACAGAAGGAAGACAGCGTGATGATTCAGCAAGGCAGGCATGGTGAGGCTGCCGGAAGCTGCAGAGAGGCATGGAGCCAGTTCTCCTTCGCACCCCTACAGAGGAACCAACCCTGCCAGCTCCTCGATTTCAGACCGCTAGCCTCCAGAATTGAGAGATGAAAAATTTCTGTTGTTTCAGCCGCCCCACTTGTAGCATGGTACCGCAGCCCAGGAAACTAATACAGAGCAGGGAAAAGTATATTTGAAAAAAATGGTTAAAATTTCCCCAAATTTAATTTTTAAAAAGCATTAATACAAGTCTAAGAAGCTCAATTAATCTCATTTAGAAAAACCCAAGGAGATCCACACCTAGACAAATTACAGGCTAACTGTTTATAGTCTAAGAAAGAGAGAAAACTTTGAAAGCAGCAAGAGAAAACTGACTCATTGCAAACGGGAATGATGAACAGATGCTAAGAGACAATTTAATCACCAAAAACAATTAAGTCCAGAAAGCAGTGGAATGACACCTTCAACTGAAAGGGGGGGGGAAAGACATCTGGTCAACCACATATTTTGTTTCCACAAAAGCCATTCTTTGAAAATGAAGATGAAATAAAGACATTTCCAGATAAACAAAGACTAAAAAAGTGTTTTGCTTAAAGACATGGCTTATAATAAACACTAAAGGAAGTAATATAGGCTGAAAGTAAATGACACCAAAGACGAACAAAAATTCAAATAACTGAAGATCATAGGAGATGTTAAATGTGGGAAAATATAAAAATATTTTATGTATGTGTTTTTTTATTTTTCCTTCATTTCTTTAAAATAGGTAAGATTATAAAGGCAATAATTAAAACACTATTGCTGATTTTACAATACATGTTGATATGCTATACATAACACCAGAGCACAAAACAGGAAAGATATATTGGAGCCCAGTTCCTATATTTTACCAGAACTAAGTTAGTGTTCTTCTGAAGCATATCGTGATAAGTTATGGTACATATTATAATCTTAGTGGAGCGACTACTAAAGAAATAACTGTAAATATATTTATCAACAGAACAATTAAAATAGTACAACAAAATACATTTGGTTAACATAAAGGAAGAATAGAGGAACAAAAAAGAAATGGGCCAAATAGAAAACATATCAAAATGGCAGATGTAAATTAAGTCATGTTATTTTTTAAAGGTTTTATCTATTTATTTTTAGAGAAAAGGGAAGGAAGGGAGAGAGAGAAACATCAATGTGTGATTGCCTCTTGCGTGCCCCCTATTAGGACTTGGCCCAAAACCCAGGCATGTGCCCTGACTGGGAATTGAACCAACAACCCTTTGGTTCACAGGCTGCCACTCAATCCGCTGAGCCACACCAGCCAGGGAGAAAAATCATATTATTAATTACAATAATTCTGAATAGACTAAGCATCTTACTCAAAAGGCAGAGATGATTAGTGTTGATTTTTAAAAAGGAAGTATATGCTATTTACAGGAACATGCTTTAGATTCAAAGACAAATAGGTTGAAAGTAAAAGAAGGAAAAAGACACAGCAGGCAAGCAGTAAGTATAATAAAGATATGACTATTTTAAGAGCAGATAAAATAAACTTTAAGATAATACATATTGCTAGAGAGAAAGAGGGACATTCATAGATGCAAAATTCCTTAACAAAATTAATTGACTTCTGCAAAATATAAAAAAGTTTTAAATTTATGACCAAGTTAAACCTATCCCAGGAAAGTATGTCTAGTTAACATCAAAAAAATTAGTATACTACATCATATTAGCAGACTAAAGGATAAAAACCTCACGATCATTTCAATAGACACAGGAAAGGCGTTGACAAAATTCAACACTCATTGATGATAAAAACTCTAAACAGACAAAAAATAGAAGAAAACTTACTGTATGTGATAAAGGACAAAATTCCATGGCTAACATTATGCTTAATGCTAAAAGACTGAATGCTTTCTTCCTAAAATCAGAATGTTCATTCATGCTACTTCCATTCAACATTGTATTAGATACCCTAATTGAAAAATAACAGGAATAAGAGGTTCTAGAATGAATAAACAAGTTTGACAAGATCACAGGATGCAAAATCAATCTATAAAAATTAATTTTATCTATATACCAGCAAAGATGAAACTGAAAAAAATAATTTAAATTTTTATTTGCAATAAAATAAAAATAGAAAAATAAATTAAGAATAAATTCAACAAGTACAGATTTATATAGTAAAAACTACATGAAATTGCTAAGAAATTTAAAGAAGATATAAATAAATGGAGAAATATTTTATTTTTATGAATTTGATGACTCAGTATCTTTATGATACCAGTTGTTCCCAAACTGATTCATAGGGGTTCGACAAACTCCTCTTCAGTTTTGAATAATATGCTAGAGTGGCTGACCGAACTCAGAGAACTATTTTACTTACTTTTACTGAGTTTATTATAAAAACATATGATGAGTGATACAGATGAGTAGGGTTAAGGTACATAGGAAGGAACATGGAGCTCCCATGCCCTATCCAAGCACCCTACCCCCCCCCCCAGTATCTCCACATGTTCACAAACTTGGAAGCTCTCCCAACCCCATACTTTGGGGATTTTATGAAGTTCATAGACATGATCGATCATTAGCTCCATTGTCAACTTGTCTCCCTTCTCAAGAGAAGAGGGGGTGGGCCTGAAAATGCCAAGCTTATAATCTAAGCTTGATCTTTCCAGTGGCATTCCCATCTAGAATCTGCACCGCCCCCCGGCCACCCCCAGAGTCTCCTCATTAGAACAGAAGACACTCCTATCACCCAGGAAATTACACAGATTTCAGAAGTGCTCGTGTCAGGAACCAGGGTCAGAGACCTATATAAATTTTCCATTATTTCACAATTGTCTACTTTGTGTTACATTGTCTTTGCGTGCCTTTTCTCTTCTTGAGAACAGGAAATAAGCTTTCCACATTTTTGTGTTCCTAGCACTACACTGGCATGTGGAAGATGCTTAACCAGTATTTATGGAATTAGTAAAAGTATCACATTTACATACGTATTTACCATCATAAAGATCCTTCATGAGCACCTTTCCCAATGATGACTCTGGCAGTAGGTAAGGAACTGCCCTCATCTTCTCTGTCACCCTCCTTGAAAATGACAAGAGTGGCAGGTAGAAGCCTCTCCTTTTCCATAAATGCATGATCAGCATCTTCCAACCTATGTCATGCCTCCTTTGAGAGGTTCTGACAACCATCTCAGTCCTGAGTTTAAAGAAGCCGGACCTTACCTCTGATGGCATCTCCAGCCATCTCCTTTCTGCTCCTTTGTCATCCCTGGCACTCATTCATTCACAGGCCCTCGCTCTGCGTACCACATACATAATGCTGTGCAGAGTCTCCTGGAATATGTTAAAAGTCAAACACAAGTGTCAGCCTGCCCATGTGAGCTTGCCCTCCATTCCTCGAGAAAGACACCCCCTCCCAGGAGTCAGAGATGAGAGGAGAGGGTGGTTTTGGTTTCCAGTCCCACTTCTGGCATGGAACTGTGGGAACATAGGCAATTACTTAAACTCTAAGCCTCTATCTCTTTATTTGTGATATGATAACACAGGATATTAATGTAGATCCCCATTCCCTTATCAGCAATTTCCAATTCCCAGAAATCTCTCAAAACAGAGCCTTTTTTAAAAAATATATATATATATAACTCATTTGATGTCAAAACCTGACCTGATCTGAACTTGGTTGGCTGAAAAACCTTACTTAAACTGATAAGAGGCTATTTATAGTCTTCATTTAATACCACTTAATGAGAACATTCATACTTTTGGCTGAAGAAATACAAATGTATTTGATTACAGGATGCTCTCCCAGATGCTGTTGGGAATGATTTGTAATTTATGATACATGTACCGTGTTGTCTTTTCTAAAATCTGAGCAATCATGAATCTGGGAGACATCTCACCACAAGTGTTTTAGATAAAGTTTTGGAACCCTGCCCCTACTTCTTAGGTATTTTCTTTATTGGGGGGAGAAATTAAGTGAGATAACAAATGTGTAATGTATTATATGTTGTTCCCTTCCTTTCCTTTTTCCTATCTTCATCATTGTAAAATTCCAGAAAAAGTCCAATTGGAAATGAAAAATATATTTAACTCAGTGCAAAGCAGGAAGTCAGCAAAATTTGTTTCGTCATCTCTTCACTTCCCGTTAGGCACTCCCTCCCTCCACTTTTGGTGTTTCTCTCTTGGCTGTCAACCCTGTCACTACATATATGTTTTCTTTCCCTAGTTTTCAACTGAGTTATAAAAGTTCAAATGCTTTTGCCCTGGCTCGTGTGGCTCAGTGGATTGAGTGCCGGACTGGGAACCGAAGGGTCACCGATATGATTCCCAGTCAGGGCACATGCCTGGGTTGTGGGCCAGGTCCCCAGTGGGGGTGCTTGAGAGGCAACCACACATTGATGTTTCCCTCTCCTTCTCCCTACTTTCCCCTCTCTAAAAATAAATAAATAAAACCTTTGAAATATTTCTTAAAATATCTCAAAATCCCAAAGAAATATTCTTATAGTGAATAAAAGAAGCAGCTTATCATAACAGGACTTCAGGCCTTTACAGTCACTTCCTGAGCCCGTGACCTCTGACTGAACATGTAAACGCACAGTCTCGATGACTCATCATCAAAACTGAGACAACGTCTGACACCTGACAAAGGCTGATGGCTGAATGAGGTGATCTCTTGAGGGCACTTCTAGCAGTAAAGTCTGTGAGTTTCTGGGTCCACAAGAAACAGAAGGCATTTCCAAAGTCTTTGGGTCACAGTGCTTGGGCCTCCATATGCTCTGCTAACCTTATGATGGGTGTAATTCAGGCCACACTGAGTAAGAGAGGGATCTCTTCCTGCCAATGAAGAGGGGTCTCTTCATTACTATGAATGGAAAGGGTATGAGGCAGATAATGGGGAAGAGGAAAAGACCATGAGGAGGGAAGGCTGAGTGTAGTCACTTGAATTAAATGTGCTCTGGACCAATCTATAGGTTATCGAATGGCAAAGTGTACGTGAATCAAGGATTCAGAGCCCAAGACAAGCTCCCACATCCCCACGGACAGGCAGGCATTCTAGAAAGCTTCTTAGGAAGGCCATTCTGTCTAACACTAAGTGGGGACCTGTCTGAGATCAGAAAGAAGTACCTGGCTCAAATCTGGGCCGTACCTCTTAAAACTCTGTGACTGTGAGCAAGTCATTTCAGCCCCCGAACCTAAGTTCCCACATCTGATTGTGTCCAGTAAAGGCTGGCAGTTTAGTCCTGACAAAAATCTGAGTTTTGAAGAAAAATAGAAGATATTTTTTGTTCATTTGAGGTGAAAACAAGATGGTGTAGAAGATAAAGGAAAAGGAATAGCCCTCACCTTTTGCTCTTTTGAACAAGGTGTGAAACATGTTAGCTTCCCTTTACGCTCTGGGAGGAGATCATTATTGGGAGCCGAAACTTGCCGTTTGGAATTATCCAGCCACCAGTATTTACAGCGGCTGTAGAGTGTCATGGAAGAAATTCCTAAGAAAAAGACAACCAAACTGAGAACTCTACAAAAACTTAAACAGGTGATACGATACCTGGAGGGGAAACTCACGTGGCAAATAATCATACACACACTTTATCAGTTAAATAAATGTTCTTGTGGTGGAGGTTTTGGAAAAGATTTGAAAATTTGTGACCCAGAGCAATATTTCCCTGTGTTTTCTTTCTTTTTCTTTTTTTCTCTTGTGGGTTTTTTTTTTTTTTTTTTTTTTGTGCAAGGCCTCTTTTTTTTTACCTTTTAAAAAAGATTTTATTTATTTACTTTTTAAAGAGAGGGGAAGGGAGGGAGACAAAGGAGGGAAACATCAGCATGGGGTTGCCTCTCATGTGCCCCCCCTACTGGGGACCTGGCCTGCAACCCAGGCAGGTGCTCTGACTGGGAATGTAACCAGTGACCCTTTTTGGTTTGCAGGCCAGCACTCAGTCCACTGAGCCACACCAGCCAGGGCCTTCTTTTATTTTAACATCAAAAAATATCAGAACCCTTTCCTGACTTACTCACCTCCCCTCAATCGCCGCAGCAGTCACTTGCTGAGTCTTTACGTGAGGGAAATGCAGAGACCTATGTATTCACAGAGCCCTTAGGCTGGCTGGTGCTGCCTGCCCTGCCCCCATGCAGGTGGCTCATGGAGCCATTACTCACCTGGATCAGGCTTTTGATGTCATCTTCAAGTGCAGTGATGCATGCAGTTGGGGGAGGGGTGTATTGACTGGGCTGAAAGCAATAGTTCAGGCTTCACATTAATTTGTGACCCATCGCCAGATCACGCTGCATGGAATGAACTCTGCAATGATATATTTGTTGTAAATCCTATAATTACCTTGTAAAAGGTACAATTGCGTGGATTTTTTGTATAAATGGGGTTGTTTTGTTGTGTTGGGTTTTGTTTTTTTTTTTGCTCTGTTTAAAGGTAAATACTTAAATACATCACAGTTTTTGAAATCTCATTTTGGTTTTGTCTACTTTTTAATGTATCTTACTCAGATTCCTGAGACTTCCCCAGGGCTCTCTGTATCATGAAGGACTGGACCTCGAATTTGATCATTGCCCCCCTTCTCAGCCTCCACTGGTCAGCCTCAGCACCTCACCCCTAGTCCTGGCCTCATCCGGTCAGCGAAGCCCTCCCCAATGTTCCCAACCCCCGGACAAAAGTTGTGCTCCATTCAGTTCTGAGTCCAAGAGGCTGTCCCCTGGTGCAAGACAAATTGGGGTACTTTGTAGCTCTTCCCAGGCTGTGTCGTCCCAAATGATTAAGTTGTGGCCAAAAGACACAGCAAGGTCCAACCTAATGCTCAGCCGGTGGGAAGAGGCCAGGGGAGTCACAGTGACGAAGTGGCCCGATGCTGTGAGAAAGGTTTAAAATGCTGCAGCTCCTCAGAAAAGAGTCGCCAAGGTGCAGACGCTTTTGTGCTCTGCCAAGTATACATCTGGGGCTGGGGAGATTCGGCCTCCATGAACAGATCCAAAAGCTGCCGTAAATTTTAGACCGTACACAATCCAAAATAGCACAGAACAACAACCGCCATCTGAATTCCCTCCCACCCCTCCCCACTCCTGCCTGTCTACAAGAAACACGTCAATCTTTACCTCGCACCTTTCACCGGACCTTTTGTTTAATTGGCAGGGTCACAGGTTACTCCTGAGCCCACTTATCTGAAATACATTTGAGGCCAGTTTTAAGAGCGTTGTTATACTCACTCTGTAACTAGGATAGAAAAAATCCCAGAGACCAATTGGGAAGAAAGCATTTGAAAATAAAACAAAGGATATTTGCAGAGGCTAATGTTCCTGGAGTTTATACAAGTGGCCGCCGCTGCCACGGGTCCGAGAGGGCCAATTGCAGCTGCTTTTGCTGTCTAATTAGGGAATTCCTGACTCCACAGCGCTGCATCGAGTCAAAGGGTAGGCCTCTGCATTCTGATTAATGAACCTGACTGACCATTTGTAATTACAGAGTGATTTAGAAACATCCCAGAACCATCACCGATTTTTAATCTGGGGTTAAGAAAGCTAAATTTCTGATGCTGAGAACTATTTTGTGGCCGGGATGGTTTCCTGAAAAAACATTGCAGAAAATATTCTGTTATGTAGTTTTACTTCACAGCTACGTCTTAGCATATTTAGAGTTCCATAGACATTGGACAATTCTCACGACACCCGCAATATTAAAGTTTTGTAAGATGGGTTTTTGGTGAGGAACAGGAAATGCCCAAATGTTGGTTACATTATGAAAACTTGGGCTCAAACATTGGACATTCCAGGTTATGTGAGTGTGTAAGTGCACACGCACAGCCTTGAGTTCATCCTCACCTGGAACTAA
This sequence comes from Desmodus rotundus, assembly GCF_022682495.2. NCBI lineage: Eukaryota > Metazoa > Chordata > Mammalia > Chiroptera > Phyllostomidae > Desmodus > Desmodus rotundus. Next base: position 79,998,872 of record NC_071393.1, read on the forward strand.
CAAAAAGATGGTTTGTTATTCTAGCAAAAAGTCCTCGAACAAAACAAAGCCTGTTATTTTCTGGTTGGGGTTGAGTTTCCCATCCAGCATTTAGTACAAAATATTATAGAAATAGAAGCCAAATTACACATTGTGATAGGTTGGAAACAGCATCACTCTTGACTGTAGGTTAGGTTGAGATCTTCAGCCTGAGAAACACCTGCTTGGTGCCGAGTCTGTGCGTGTTTCCTGCCACACAGGCCGCGCAGGCAGTACAACCATCTCCGGGCCGGACAGCATCTACAGGGAACAGCCAGGTCCAGAAGTTTCTTACAAAGAATCTATAATTTTCCTCTGGCCAAATATATATCAAATGAGGGGCATAGGTCATTTTTAATTGTTAAAAGACTTTTTAAGCCTCAACTATCTTTAGAAATAAATCATTTGTGTGCTACTATCTCTGTCACTTTTTGAACTTATTGTGGCATAACATACACGCAGAAAAGTACACACATGTATTATCAGTGTCTTATTGCTTACACGGCTGGTGTTTTGCTACAGGAGACTTTATGTTAGACGGTAACTTCTGTGTTGGGCACAGAAGCTGTATGGGCCCTGAGGCTTCTTTCATGGCTCCCCACTGACACCATCTTCCCAAAGGAGGCCTACGGCCCTCTCTATCTCCTGTTTTCCTAGACAGCCAAGATCAATGTTCAGAAACAGGCACCTCTCCAGTGGCACGGAAAGAATCAAATCACGTGCACTCGTGCACACAGGTGCACAGACACTCTAGCACACGCAGCTGTTCTTTCCGGGACAAGAGGACACAAGGACTAGATACGTACCATCGCTCTTCCAGGAACTCATGAGATCTTGGGAGTGTTGTACTCATTATTTTTAATAAGAAAACATGTTTTCAAGTAAATAAATCACTCACTTGTTCAACGAATGTTTCCTCAGCCTTGGTCAGACACGGTGGCAGATAGAAAGGGAGACCCGGAGTCGCTGCGGCGCACTCTGCCCTCATGGAGCTACCTCCCGCAGCGAAGTCAAACCGGAGCATCCGAAAAAGAGTATCAAATATCAATACGTAAACGTTTGTGGCACTGCAAAAAAAAAGCCTTGTTTGTAAAATCAAATCAATCGCTGAATTATTAAATGTTTTACATGCCCAGCTATTTGATAAACATTGCGTGTGATAAAAAGAAATCAAAAACTGTATAACATGCAGCGTACTTTAATCTCAGGAAGAAACAGCACGCAATAGTGGGGACAAATACGAATTTAGAAGTTAAGTCAAAGAAACAAAGAACCATTAAAATGTTTTAATGTAACAGAAATCAACAGCTAAACTGTACAACACAATTAAAAATGAAATACTACGGATTAATAAGGAAAGTTTTCAAACAACTGGCATTTTGTAGTTTTTATTCTGCAAGACAAAGTCAGGAAAATAAAATATTAAAAATACACTTTATAAAACAAGGAAGGTTTAGTTACAAAATGCATGCTAAAGAAATTATGTGGAACCCCCGAGTACAGAGAAATTATTTTAACATGACAAACTTTTGTTGAATTAGAATCTGTTCTTTTAATTGCTAAAAGTGAGTCACATTACTCTGTCAAGCCCTATCATTTCTCCTTTTGAGATACTGAATGAAAACGCCCCATCTTGTGCAGTCCCTCCGCCACACCCTGGTCCACGTCCCCCTCTGGAGTCTCCCTGAGACACCGGGGTTTATCCTTGCTGCTCTTCCTTCCTCCATCTCTCATCACTAACGTGGCACTGAATCTCCCTAAAATGCCACTGTTAAAACACCTCCCTGGCTCCCCATCACCTGGACTTTTTACAGCTGACAAACCTTGTCTGAACTCAGCCCCGTTTTAAATTTCCTCAGGAATCAGTCCTACCTACCCAACTATCAGCCCTCAATCTTTTAACATTGACATCTAAGTGACATCCAAATCACTATCCGTTTCCTCCTCCATCCTTTGGATTTCACTGGATCCTTCATCACTGACGCCATCTGGACTCCACCGTCTTCCCAGAGCAAACCCATCCAGTCTTCGGTGGCAAAGCCAGTCTGCGCGGGGCTCTCCTGTTCATGGATTTTCATTTCCCATAGAGTATACTGTTCTCCTGAGCCTACTGTCATTTCAAAGCACTTAGGTTTCCAGACCCAGCACTCAAGGTCTCAGGCTCTAGTGTGTGTCAAGGAAACGAGATTTAAATTTTGTCTCCACCAATGATTTGTTTGACTCTGGAAAAAGTCACTTGACCTTTGTTTCGATAAAGACGGGAAGAGCAGCAGCACCCAGTCAATCGGGCTGCTGTGAATTGGTGAGATGACGCTAGTAAAGCCAGTAGTGTGGTGCCTGGCATGTATTAGCACTGCGTGGTTGGTAACTATCTTTATCGTTAAGCAAAATGCCTGATGGATGTGGCAGACTGTTACGGAAACACACGGTTATGGAGGAAGATCTCAGTTCTTTTGGATGGAGACTGTTCTCCTCCTCGGGGTTCTGGTTTCCTTCTGCTTCCACACAATATTAAGAATGTTCATTATGCAATAAGTGGTATTTGTTTAGTCTTATTTGGATCTGAATACACTGCTCTACCCTGAAAATGACTAACCAATTTTAGTTTTGGCTAAACCCTGGTTCAAATTATAAAATCCAAAGAATTTTTAGCTTCTTCACAAGCCAGCATAACATTAAAAATATGATGCCAGAATGCGCATTAAAGGAGAAGGCTTTCCAATGGTGTTTGCTGAGCTGTACCTGAAACCAGATCTGGTGATCAGATCACTGAGCGGATGGAAACAAGGGCACTGTGGACACAATTGCCATTTCATTCATTGAAAAGAATCAATTGTATCAATTATGTAGCAATCTATTCCAATCAATCTCCTCATTCTTTTGAGGGCACTGAAAGAAGATCAGAGCATGCATGGCTTTCTCCCAACATGAAGTCTTTCTTAAATTGGAAAGCTGCTGGGCAGGGAGGGGGTGGAAATAAGGTCATTAAGAGAATCAAGATAGTCTTAGCTAAAGCGTCAGCAAAATCCAGAAGTGAAGCAAGCGTCAGGAACGCAGGCTAAAAAGCACAGGTAGGCACTGGTGGACGGAAGCGGGTCAGTATGAGATGGGAGCGTTCCAGCAGTGAGAGCTTTGAGGCAGCCTCCGGGGGATCTTGTAAAGAAGTCAATAAATATTGTGTTTCTCACCTTTGTAGATGTAGCAGTGGCAAAGGGACATGAGGATTTAAAAATTAACAGAAAAGAAATATTGTAAGAGTTTGATACATATTATTTAAATAAATACCTACCATCTTTTCTACATCTCAGTTTTTTCATTCTAGCTGGATAAGGTGCCGTGATAGAGAAAATTCTGGATTACCCTACAGGAAACATTTTCATCACAATTTTTTTACATATCAAAATGATTCACCATGATATCATTCCTTTAGGCTGCAATATTTTTACAGCATTACTAATTGGCCATGATTTATTTTTTTAAAAAAAACCTTTCAGGAACCAGTTTATTATCTGTATTTATTTTTAATTTTAACTGAAACTCACCTTCTGTGATATTTCGAATCTAGTTGGGAGTTTACTTTTTTAAATGCAGACTTATAGAGATATATGCATACAATGGAAACAACGGAGAGCAAAATGACTTGTTAAGACAATGGTCCAAGTGTCCCTGAACTCAGCACATTTTCCCATCACAGGTAAAGGAGGCCAAAGGACAAATACCCACAAATAGGGGCTAATGCAGGCCCAGCACCAAGGCACGTCCCCAGGGGAGCTTCAGACACAAACTAGAGATGTGGATGATGAATGTGGAGGGAGGGAAGATGAGGTGATTTGATCAGCTCCCTACTGTGACAAATTTATCTCAGAACTTAGGCGTAGGGACATCCTCACAGGGCTCCAAATAAGGACTGCCCCAGCTGAGCCTTGCCCGTCACTGGACACAGAGGCAACTTGACCAGCCGTGCCTGCAGTGTTCATTCTGCTGGCAAATCGAGGATTGGGTTAGAGGACTCTGAAGGCCTCTTCCAGAGCTGTGATTCTAAGGCTTTTACTCAAATGCTCACTCCATGGGCCTGGGCTAGGCACTGGCAGAATACTCTCGGGCAGCGTTTTCTCTGGCGTGGTATAAGGACTAATCCTCTTTAACTCTTCCTGTGTCCAAACTGTGTCACCCAAGCCTTTTCTGCAATGCTTATTAATTCAGGACCAAACAGGCTCCACGCAGTTTTCCGATCTGAGCAGTCAGATGTTCCCTTTTGTTTCTGAGCTCTCGTTGTCTGGGATTATATTTTATGTGCACGTATGTTTGTGTGCTCAGAAAAATACCTCTCGGTATTTTACGCACGTGGAATGCTGCTTTTACCCACAGAAGAAACCTGCTGTCAGCAAAAGCATTAACTGTGTTTCTGTTTATGCTTCTATTCCTGGAGCTGGGATTTTTTTGTTTAAGTAAGAATTTGTATCTTCATTATAAACATTAGTAAGTGAAAAATGTTTCCATTTCACAAATATACATCCTATTTCACAATCTTTACAGCAAAACGTCAGGCTCATGAAATATAATATTTATTTGCATAATTCACTCCTTTTCCCCTGATATTTTCACTTCAATAGCAAGAGTGAAAGAAGTTATACGAGCACATGGGTTCACCCTAACCATCATCATTAATCTCTGCTCTCCTCATCCCTGTTTACTCGAAAGCTGAGTCAAAGTGTATCTGGACTTTCTCAACTTCTTCTACAGCAATGCTTCACATTTCTAAAAAAAAAATCATTTTCAACAAAAGATGGCAGGAAAGGCACATGGCTGCATGAGTGTTTCTGAGAAAAAGAGTAATCATTTGCAAATGATAGAAAGCTGGTATGTATAGTGCTCAGGATACTGTTTAAACTGGGGCATAAGCATCACTAATTCACTGGAAGGGGCAGTGGATTACTGTAGAATTATTTCCCTTCCTCCTGGGATTCACAGGGCCCCCGGGAAACGTCTTGCACCTCAGTGTCCAGAGCAGGGGAGGAGGGGGGGCAGGCAGGGAGGCGTGTGAGAGGAAACTGGACAGTGATTGAAGAATGATAGCTAAAATTAGTTCTTGCTGCCCCTCCCTGACCATTAGCAGACAGTCTGCTTCTCCAGCTGGCTTCCTTTGAAGTCAAAAAGTTAACCTTTTCTCTTCCTTGTCAAGGACAAAGCATATTCTACTCTTGCCTATCAGTGTGTTTGGAGTTTTAAAATGTGAGAGGAAAGATAAGTATAAAAATTGTCTTATTGATTTTTCTTTTCAAAATGGGAATAAAGGAGAAAATGCAATTACCAAATATATAATGGCAGTATTTTTATGTTTAATACATTGATAATAGCTAATTTTTGAGGCTTTTCTAGATGGTAGCAGTGTTTTAAGCACCTTGCATGCATTATAGTATTTTTTTCTCAAAATAACCCTCTGAGATAGGTATTATTATTCCTAACTTACAGTGAAGAAAGTGAGCCGCAGAGGTAACTTAACCCAATGTCTTAATTTGTTCAGGCTGCTGTAACAAAATACCACACACTGGGTGGCTTATAAACAATAGAAATTTATTTCCCCACAGTTCTGGAGTCTGGTGTTTGCGATCGGGTGCCACCACAGTTGGGAGAGGGCCCTCTGTTGGGTGGCAGACTTTTCATGGTGTCCTCACCTGGCAGAAGAGCCAGGGATCTTTCTGGGTTCTCTTTTATAAGAACACTAATTCCACTCATGAGGGCTCCACCCTCATGACCTAATCACCTCCCAAAGGCCCCACCTATTTAAATCACCGCCTTTGGGGATTAAGATTTGAACATATGCATTGGGGATGGGAGGACACAAACATTCAGACGATAGCACCACGGTTTCCTAAGTAGGAAATGGTGAGGTTGTGGTCCCCTGACTCCAGGTCCCTTGCGCTTAAACACTGATGTCTCAATTGAGGAAATAAGGCTTATTGATATAAATGGGTATAGAAAGTTAAATTACAGATACTCCTTACCAATGAGGTTGTGGCCAATAAACCTATGTAAATTGAAAGTATCATTAAGTTGAAAGTGCATTTAATAAACCTAACTAACCTACCAAATAGCATGGCTTAGCCTAGCCCACCTTAAATGTGCTCAGAACGCTTACATTAGCCTACAGTTGGGTGGTTGTCTTGAGTTTTATCTCACGAAGTAACTGCCTTCCTCTTCTCACCAGAAGCAAGAAACACAACATAGATGGGCATTTTATAGTAACGATGGGATAAGAAAAAAAAGTACAATATCCAAAAAATGCCAGGCACTCAGCCCACCGTAGGGGATGGGCTGTTTACCCTTGATTGCTTGGCCAACAGGGAGCTACGGCAGCTGACAATGCCCAGCAACACAAGAGAGGATCATACCACACGTCACTAACCTGGGAAAAGACCAAAATTCAAAATCTGAAGTATAGTTTCTACTGAATGCATATCACTTTTGCATCTTTATAAAGTCAAAAAGTCATAAGTCAAACACTGAGAGTTGGGGGCCATCTGCACATTTTGGGCAGTAAGTGTTGGGGACAAGTCTGCTGAGTGAAGCCTGCCCTTGTTCTGACCAGGAGGCAGATTGCTGTTCAGCCTCTGGCCCTTCTTTGTCCTGCTGTCCCCAGACTGTACGTGTGTGTGTTCACTAAAATCTAAAAGATCTAAATTGACTCGAACGTGGATGGTCTATGTATAACAGAAAACTTAAAACAGAAAACATGGAATGCTCAAGAGGTCTATATCTAGTGGGATTAAAGATACCTCTCAAAGTACAATCTAGAAAGAGCACAAACTGGTCAGTTAAATGCAGAACATTTTATACCATCTAGGATCCTATGGTTTAGAGGTTATCCCGCTGGTCAGAGTATTTCGTGAGTCTCAGGCTGATGCTCTCTCAGTGCGGGGAGCACATGAAGCACCTCGGTGACTTGCTGAAGACACAGACTCCATGACTCCCCCGCCCAGGGTAGGACTCTCTGGGTCTGGGTTCAGGCTCCAGACATCTGCATTCTTAATGAGCAGCCACCTTTGAGAAATGTTGATCTGGTCCATTGCGGAAATGCCCTAAATTAAGAGGGACTGTTTCTGTTTCCTCTCCCAAGACAGGAAGGTAGCTTCCTGTACTTTGCTTCAGAAAACCATATGCCTCACTTTGCTTGTATTAAGGAAAATCTTCACTGCATTCATTTTGCTTAGTAAGTGGCATGTGACTACAGTACATAGTAATTACATGTTCCTGAAGACTACTTGGTAATTTGCACTTAATAAGACCAAAAATAATTACCCTGTACTCCAATCTAGAAAACATAAATAATCATAAATATATGGTACTCACCATGTAATTACTTTGCCACTCCACTCAACTCTCCATAAGATTGAGCAGTTACTGAGGAAGTAAAGAATCATAACAAAATAGTCCCTGTTTTGCCTGATAAACCAAAGCAATTCAACCACATTTGGATTTTCTGGCACATTTTCTTAGATTCCAAATTTAAATCAGAGAAAATTTAGAAGATAAAGCATTTCCTATATCTTCCGGGGCTTTCAATTTGACCTTTTACTTAGTAGTGATACACAATTTCCCTGAAATTTAAACAATTTCAGACTCTTTAGGAATATGACATAACCCACCTGTCTGGGATGACCTTTCAAAAGCCACTTCCAATTTTGTCCTCTGACTTAGTAGAAAAGTCATTAAATTCTAGATCTGAGACATACTTATATGGAGAGCAGAGACAGACTCTAGAATTTCCCAGCAAATTTGCCTGCACACAGCTAGACTTCAGCCTTCTTTCATCGTCACAGAATAGAGGGCAGGTGCTGTCCCGCCCAACATAGGGGTCTGTGTAGTATTCGGCGTCCTACCTCCATCCATAATCCCGCACTGACTCTTAAAAAAAAATCCATAATTAGATTCAAATATTTGCGATCCATAGCGGGAGGCTTAGATAGCTTCATGACTACAAAGGCAGAAGGACGTAGGTGGACATCACAATCATTTGTAGTAGTTTTTTTCATTTTTGTATTTGTCTTCAAAGACTGCATGCCCCCAGCACAGCAATCTTGAAACCCCTCTCACCCTATTATGACTGCTTTCACCATACGCACCCACCACACCAGTGAGAGGCGCTGTCACCCTTGAAAAGGTCTAGCTAGTATCTGGAGAGAGATGAAAAGTTGTAGAAAGGTCTATTCATTCTGTTATTCAACAAATACTGATGGAAAGCCTACGGTGGGCCAGGTTCTTCAGATGTAGGTAATATAGCAATGAATAAAAAAGTTCCCTGATTTTATCGAGCTTAAATTCTAGTACATGGAGCAAATGCTACCAGATGTCCAATAAATTTGTTTTGAAAATGTGTATTTATTCCAAAGCAACTGATAGCTTAGGGAACAATTCGAGCACAATGAGAATTTCGTGTTTTTATTTGCATGATGTCGTTTATGAGAAACAGTAGAACCCAGAAAACTTCACCCAGCTAAACTGTGTCACATGGGAATATGCGAACTGGATGTGTGTACACCCGTCAGGCACCCGCCACCGACCTCGAGTCTCTGCATGTGGCGTGAGCACATGTGGAACTGTAGCTGCCTGTCTGATGTCACATAACTCTCCTGTCACTTCACAACAGCTCACAGGCTGCAGCCCTCCCCGTGCCATTTTTATGGTTCCCATCTTGTTTTTAAATATTTCACTGATGAACTTTTTGAATGTTAGGCCCACCACCCCCATTTTTCCTGAAAGCCTTGAGGTTTATTTTGTGCAATATCACATACATGTTTATTTTTAGGATCTCATGACGTGTTATAACAGAACTACTTGTGAACAAGCAAACTACCCAATAAACAAGATCATTTCAGGCAATGATAAGTTCTTTCAAAAAATTAAACCAGGGAATGTGGTTGAGAGTGTCTGGGTGAGACAGGGAGACGCTCCCTTAGGTCAAGTGGCCATGGGAACCTTCTGAGAAGGTCACATTTGAACCCACTCCACTTACAGATATACATCGGAAGTCTGGAGGACTTACCGCTCATGTCAAGGTCACGTTATCAGACAGCATCTAGGTCTCACAGCTTTTTGCACAGGAATAGGCACACACGTGCAGCAATCCCTAGATGACACCTTCATTTGAAACTGTGGGGAAGAAGACATTGATTGAGGAATTTTTCCAGATTGTCCAAAACAGATTCTGGATCCATTTATTACTTCCTCAAGCAGGACGATATTGGGAAGAAGTCCAGTTTACCCAGCCGACGTCCCATGTCCCGTTTCATTCCACTGGTGAAAGGAAACTAGACAAGGCCAAACGTCAACGGAGCCATCACAGACGTTAGCAGGATTTGTAAGGCAGCCAGTGTTGCCGAGAGCAACTGCCAGAGCACAGATCCACCCACCGGAGTGGAGCCTGTAGAAAGGCTCCACTGGGGGCAGTCTGGGGGTGCAGGGATTGCTCTCTCTGGTCTCCTTCTAACTTGACATCAGACACAAGGCATGAGAATTTTCTGACAGTGGGTTACAAGACCCAGCAATGAGTCCTTGAAAGAATGTGTAGGACTTTCTTTTCTTAGATGAATTGACACTTGTGTTTTTATCAAAGCCAGTCAGAAGACAAAAAAAATAAATTTGACCTGACAATAGGCTCAATGCCACAGGGTAAATGCCTTGGCCAAAAGCAGCCTGTTTGGAGTTTGCTCCACACTAAGCGGAAGAGGCAGCTGCCTCTAGGTTGCTGTGTTGAGTGTGCTCAGGGTCGCTGGAAGGTTGGAGCCGAGGGCCCTGCATGCATGGAGCTCTCCCTGCTGCTCACTGCTCCTCGGTCCTGATGTCCTGCCTCAGTCTCCACTCCTCTTTGAGGACCTCCTTTCCTCTGGGAGGCTGGGGAGGAGGGTGAGTGGTGACAGGCTAAGCAGATCCGTGATTCTCAGGTTAAGTGTTTCTTCCCAATCCGGTCCCGCACCCTCAGCCTATCAACTTCTTGAGGGAAAGGCAAGATCCATGTGTGATTTCTCCTCTCCCCTTCTACACTAGTTCTCTGCCACCCATTCCACATCGGCACAAGCAAGAGTTCTTTATGTAGTCATTTGTCCCTTCTCCAAAGCTACCATTCACCAAAAAACATTCCCACGGGGTGCCAGGAAACAGAGCAAGGTCCCATCATCACACACTTACTGAGTGGCTAGTGGGAGCTAAGCACCATTCCGGGTGCAAGGACAGGTGTGAGGTGCCCAAGACAGACACAAGTCCTGCTCTTCCAGACCTCCTGTAGAATGTACGTCCCCCTCAACATTACCTCTCAAGGGTGGCTCTACGACTACCTCCTCAGAGGCTGCTGTAACACTTGTTAGAAATTCAAATTCCAGGGCTCACTCCAGACCTCCTGAAGAAACAGAATTTTCAGGGACAGAGCCTAGGGATCTGCACTGTTTCAAGTTTCCCAGGGGATTTTCTTTATAAACTAAAGTTTAAAAACTGCTGCTCCATGGAACGAAGGACTGTAGCCGAAGAGGTTCTTTCTCCCCCTTACAGTCTGCCTTGGGAGCCAGGGTGCACTTCTTCTGCTGGTGAGACCCTCCAAGGATGTGTTTTCTGGAGACCCCTTGCCTTCCAGGTACACGGGGCTGGAAGTTGTTTGGGTCTTGGATTTGAGGAAACCTCTCACTCCAGAAAGCCCTCACTCCAACAATAGGCCTCTAGGAGCCCGCATTTTGCAAGGTTACTTCATGCCCAGGCCTGGTCATCTTTCAAAATCAGAGTCCTCAGCATGGCCTGGTCACAGACCGGAGTTGGTACAGATAAGGTGCCAGTCACTGTTTCTCGTGATAGCCAGCGGAGAACAGAGTCCTACAGAAATGGACATTTTTATCCCAGGACTTGCCACCAAGATGGCTTGCCAGTCTTCTGGGAAAGGTGAAGCCAGGCGGCTATGGCAGCCTTAGGGCTTAGGGTGTCCAGATGGGAAGGGAAGGCGGGGAAAGAGGAGGCAGCAAATGCCAAGAAGGCAGGGAGATGTCTGGGAAAGCTGAGATCTCCTTCACGGATTTGCCTGAAACTTTATCTGCTTCATCTGGCTTCTCTTAGGACACACTATTAGCAGACACGATGTCCCCTGACCGTCCTCCTTGGCACATCTTTGCAGCCCTGCCGCAGCTCTGATCTCTCCTGCCTGGCATGGGGGGACTTAGGGGTCTTGTCCACACACATCACTACCATATACCCTTGCCCTAGGCTCCTTCATCTAGTGTGTAAACTCCGTGAGGGCGGGGCAGGGTTCACGTGTGATTCATTTCTGCCAGCCCTACGCTGCCTGACAGCTCTTACCTGTGGAAAGTCCTGAGTAAATATTTGTCAACGCAAACTGAACAGAAATGGACAGAGGTCTGAGCCTGACTCTGCCTGATTTATTTAGCCCCTGGCATAACGCTCCATGCAAAAAACCATTTCATACTGTTTTTTTAATGATCAAGATAGTGATAAAAAAAAAAAACCCGCAAGGGATGACTGAGGATAAGGCTCCTTACTGTTGCAGTCTTTTGTTGTAAGCTGCTGCAAATCTTTGTCAAATGTGAGCGGCATGTACATAATTAATAAATGAGTGGATAAGACTTTTCAGCCCCTCTCATGCCCCCAGGGCAAAGCAGCCTTCTGGGGATAGAAGGTGAAAATAGTTTTTTTCTTCATATATTCATTCAACAAAGAAGTTTTGAAAGTCAGAGCACACCACGCTTCTCTTAAACAATAACATTGCTCCAGGTTGCCAGACAAGTGGCTTCTTGAGGTCTCTTTCAAAGTTATGATTCTTGATTCTGCTCAGAAATGTTGGCGATATTGACGAAGCAATCTTGGTAAAGTCCCACACGCATCGGAGATTCAGTGGGCACCTGCAGGCGCGAGTCTCCCTCACCCCTCTGTCTGTCTTCATACACCGGCACCTGGGCAATTGCCGTAACGCTTTGTTTGGCATCTATTTATGTCAAGTCAGATCTTCTCCTACCACCCAAATGAAACCTGATGTGACCTCGCATACTGTAGTAGACGTGTCACCTTGTAGCAAACTTCGAGCAAAGGTCTTCCGTGATTTTTAAATGCATCAAAACGGGAATTATTTATGATTAGAGTTGCCTTTCCTAAGCATTTTGCTGCTGGTGGTAGCTAAATGATACCACCTGATTAAAATAGGCAATCAGTGTGTGCCTGTCGGAGGTGTCTTAACTTGCGGTATATACTTTTGGTAAATATCACAACATTATTTAAATCTGTAAATCGGATTTGTCAGGTCTGATTCATTTAAATGGCTCCCACGCCCCAGATTCTCTCTGACAGCCCCAATGTGGGAGCCCGTCCTCATCTTGAAAAGTTAACATTGCCTGGGGCTTGTTGCTGGTTTAATAGAGGCAAGAACACTGTGTCGCGAGAAATTAGAGAAAGACAGGCCGCCTGTCCCCTAACAGGTTTCTGCGAGTGCACGACACCTCCACCATGCAGCACCTTTCCATGGAAACTGGGAGAATACTGACTGAGGTAGGGGAGAGAGCAAACACATGTTATTTGTACCAATAGCACTATTGATAATAATAACAAAATGTATGCATACTTACTACGGGCTATGCACTGTGCTGATTTATGAGAATTAATTATCCTATTCAATGCCTACAACAGCCTTGTAAAGTAGGAACTATTTTATATGCATAGAATGCCAAGTTGAGAAAAGTTTAGAAAATTTGCTCAGGACCTCTCTGGCTCTGGCCTGCAGCCCTAACCACCAGGCACACAACCTCCCTGGGTGGAGTTACAATGACTCCCGGACTCTGTGAAGGAGCCCTGGGGCCAGGGGTGGGGGGCATTCCTGCAGGGTGGCATCCCCACCCAAGGCCCCTGTGGCTCTCCCTAGTCCTGCCATACCCACTTCGGTCCACCTGTGGGTTTGTTTTTCAGCCTTTTTAAATGAGAAGCCTTTCCTACAGTTTAAAAAAGAAAGAGCATCTTAAATATCCGCTGATTTTAAAAATGACAAAAGGAGGCTTTGAAATGAGTTAATTATATGCTATTTATCAGGGCCTTTTCAGATGCGTGTGTGATATATCCTTTATTGGGTGTACAGATCACACTGAGTGGGCATAAGCACTCAAGGGCCTCTTGCAAGGAATGATATAGGGGCCCGTTACGAGACGAGAACTAGTGTTTTCTAATTTAGAAAATGCAGCAAAAATGCTGGGGAAGATCCCAAGAACTACACTGGTGTAGCCTTGGTTAGCAAGGCAGTTGATCTCACTGGGCCTTAACTTACTCATTTTTCCAAACGAATAGCATCGTATCTACCTCCCAGACTGGCTGGGAGGCCTACACATGGCCCTGCTGTGAAAGTGCTTTGTTCCTTAAAATATCAGACGAGGGCAAGTAGAGGCTCGGTGGTCACATTATTCAGATGATCTGATTTCCAATCAGTGCATACACAAGATTTTACTCTGGGGAGGTAAATCACTTTCAAACAAACAACATTTTCTTTCTTTCTTTCTTTCTTTTTTAATCCTTACCCTAAATGCTTATTGACTTTTAGAGAGAGAGGAAAGGAGGGAGAGAGAGAGGGAAACATCGATCTGTTGCTCTTGTTCAAGCCTGGACGAGGGACCGAACCTGCAACCTAGGCATATGCCCTGACCAGGAGTTGAACCTGCGACCTTTCGGTGTACAAGACAGTGCTGCAATCAACTGAGCCACATAGGCCAGGGCTACACAAACACCACTTTAAATTGGAGCTCTATGAGCATGGCCTCCTTCATGCCACAGCAGAGTAATAGTGCTTTGCCAAATTAAATGAATTTTCTTCAACAAAATATCCAATGAAACAGATGCATTCACAAGCCCCCACCACTGTAGCCATCAATTGTAAAGAAAACTGTTTTGGGCTAGAACTGTATTTAAATGCAGATGAGAGTTTCAAATGAAATTTGATAGCTTTTTTTTTTTTTTTTTTTTTTTTACAAGACCCGCCTGTGGCTGTGTTCCCTCCCTTCTCCCCTGGGTGTTTTGTCCAGGGAGTCGGAAAGACTGCCACGGCTGGGCTGGAGGTAGAAGTCTGGGGGGTCTGGGTGTGAGGGCCAGGAGGGGAAGAGCAGAGGTGATCACAACACAGGAGCAACAGTCTGGAGAAGGGCTTTGGCTTTTCTGGTTGGTCGACCTCGGGAGTTAGCCCCTTCCTACAGCGGGAGGGGCCTTGGCGGGAAAGGAGCAGAGATGGAAGAAGACAGGACCAAGGCGGGCGGGGGGAGAAGGACCCTGGGAGATGAGGCTCCCTCCGCCCTGCCTCATCCCACCAGCTACCTGGCTTTGTCCTGAGTTTTCAAAGCAGACTCGTCACCTCGTCGGCACTCCTTCCTCCCCCACGTTGCTTATCTCCCCTTCCTCTTTCCACCTCACGTCCCTGTGGACTTGAAGGACCACGTCAACCCTCCCGGCAGCCCTCTAGACCGCTCTGAAAACCACCATTTATTGGAACAGTAAGGAAACCCACATGCATATTCTTCAAATACAGTCAGTCTTACATTGACAATCTCACTCTCTGTTTAAGTACAGCTATAGCACAGCGAAGAAAAGCAGGCACCTGGGGGGCATGAAGACAACTGCCTTCCACGCTCTGGAGCTTGGTTAGCAAGCTTTTTATGTAAAGGACGGACAGTAAATATTTTAAATGTGCAGGTCATATGGTCTCTGGCCACTAATCTACTCTGTCATTGTAAGCACCCCTAGATATGAGTGTGGCTGTGTTTTAATTAAACTGTGTTTATAAAAATAGGCAATACCTCACAGTCTGCAGACCACTGTTCTGGAGCAATAATGACTTTTTAAAACCGAGGTGCCAGTGGCACTTGGTAAACTACAGAACACCTGGATCTCCTGCCCCTTCTCCATTCGCACTGGCAGAGCTCGCTCGTGCGGCGAACTGAGCTGAGCCGGCGTCGTTGGGTTACCTGGACAGAAGTGTTCTCTCTGAAAAGAGTGGTTGGAGGTTGCATGTGTACATCCACCTCCATAGCAAAGCACAGAGGAAGACAACTGGATGCCTAACTAGTGGAAAAGTCCCTCCTCCCACCCCACCATGGAAAGACTGAACCAAAGGGGCCGCTTCTCCTCGCTCCTGCCCCCGACCCCCAACACACACTCCCAGTCTCTCCAGTGAGAGCTGGCCTGCTCCCAGCATCCCCCAAAGGACTTCAGCCCCTACCCCAACCAAGCCTCTCCTCTCCAAGAGTTTCTTCCACCCCACCCCTCTCTCTGGGGTACCTGAGAGCCTGAGGATCTCCTCCCAGGCGCAGGTCAGGCTTATCTTTCCTGGGAACATTTCCTTTTCAGAGAGGAGCAATGAACTCACGTGAAGCTCCGGCAAGGCCAACTGTCTTGAGGGAAGAAGTTTAGCCTGTTCTCTTCTCTACCGCAGTTCTTCAGAAAACATTTCACTCCTTCCATTAACTTAGGGGAGTTGACTCCTTGGTACCAGCCTTTCCACCGCCCTCTCTGTAAGCCACACTCCTCAGGCTTGGCACAACCGTCATTGCTCTGGGAGAAGGTTCCAGTCTGCACAGGAACCGCTCGTATCTGAAAACACAAGTTACACACGTGAGATGGCAGAGAGCCTCCCTTGAAGGCACTTGGAGGTGCAGCGTGAAGACCAACATCTGGATGTTGTCGGAAAGCCTGCGCCTCCGTCGTGGCTCTGTCTGTGAAGCGGAGTCAAGTCCCTGGAGGGACTCGGGGAGTGGGAGTAGTGGCTGAGGAGGCAGTTGCAATTAGACATGAGCAGTGTTTCCTGGAGAGTCGAGTTTTACAGTCTCCTGGTAATAAGCAGAAAGCCAGACAGGGGGTTTGTGAGTCATGAACTCTATGTAATGGTTCTCAATAGAGAGCAATTTGGAGATATCTGGAGACATGTTTGGTTGTCACAACCCCAGGCAGGAGGAATACTTATGGCATCTTGTGGGGAGAGGACGAGACTGCCGTCTGTCCTACTTCCTACAGTGCACAGGGCAGGCCCCTCACCAGGGAGTTGTCTGACTCCAAATGTCCGCAGGGCCAACACTGAGAAAGTCTGAATTAATGTTGTCTCTTGTTCTGAACTGCGCTGCACCATCGTGTGAGGATAGCCTGGATTAGTCCCGAGAGGGCCCGCTCCTGTCAGGGTGTGAGGGTGGCTGGACAGCAGAGGGCACCGTGCGCACCTGGATTGGGGCAGCAGGAAAGGGTAGGTGTCTGGGAAGTCCTTCTATGACTCCTGCTCCTGTCCTGAGCTCTGTGCTCCTCTCTAATTTGTTCCCTCCCTCTCTGTAAAGCCTGCCTTTATCAAGGACACTACCCCTTCCCCCTCTGGCTCCAATACTCATGGTAGAAGGCCCCCAAGAAAAGGTCTTGCTTTATTTTTGTAGCAACTGCAGGTGAGGGAGCATGTCTCCCCCAGCTGCCCTGCACAGAGCAGGAGATGAGGAGAGAAGGGGAGGCTGGCTCCAACCCTGACAGAGCCTCCTGATCCTGCCGACTCAGCTTGGGGCCTTCCTGGGCTCTGTGGAGCAGCAACTGATCCCCTCCTCAGCTAGGGGTTCCTTGGCTATGTTTTCGCTCCCTCTTTCAATCTAATTCCATTTGCTTTCTATCCTTAAGAACTAGTGTGACTTTCTGTTCTGCTAATGTCACTCTTCTTTGTTTTTTCAGGGGGTTGACAAATCTATTCTCTTCTTTAAGTATATTTTATTGATTATACTTTTAAAGTTGTCTCATTTTTTCTCCCTGTTATCCTCCTCTGCCCTGCAGCCCCCTCCCACCAGCACTCCCACCCACCCTTAGTTCATGTCCATGGGCTGGACATATAAGTTCTTTGTCTTCTCCATCTCCTATACTATTCTTAACCTCCCCCTGTCCATTTTCTACCTACCATTTATGCTTCTTATTCCCTGTACCTTCCCCACATTCTCTCCCCTACTCCTCCCTGCTGATAATCCTCCATGTGATATCCATATCTGTGTTCCTGTTCTAGTTGTTTGCTTAGTTTGTTTTTGTTTTTGTTTTTTAGGTTCAGTTGTTGATAGTTGTGAGTTTCTTGTTATTTTACTGTTCATAGTTTTGATCTTCTTCTTTTTATTAGGTAAGTCCCTTTACCATTTCATATAATAAGGGCTTGGTGATGATGAATTCCCTTAAGTTTACTTTATCTGGGAAGCACTTTATCTGCCCTTCCATTCTAAATGATAGCTTTGCTGGATAGAGCAATCTTGGATGTAGGTCCTTGCCTTTCATGAGTTGGAATACTTCTTTCCAGCCCCTTCTTGCCTGCAAGGTTTCTTTTGAGAAATCAGCTATTGGTCTTATGGGAACTCTTTTGTACTTAACTGTCTCCTTTCCTCTTGCTGCTTTTAAGATTCTCTCCTTATCTTTAATCTTGGGTAATTTAATTTTTATATGTCTTGGTGTGTTCCTTCTTGAGTCCAACTTCTTTGGGGCTCTCTGAGCTTCCGGCACTTCCTAGAAGTCTATTTCCTTCACCAAATTGGGAAAGTTCTCCTTCATTATTTTTTCAAATAAGCTTTGAATTTCTTACTCTTCCTCTTCTCCTTCTGGCACCATGATTTGGTTGTTGGAACATTTAAAATTGTCCCAGAGATTCCTAAGCCTCTCCTCATTTTTTGGAATTCTTCTTTCTTCATTCTGTTTCAGTTCAGTGTTTATTTCTTCCTTCTGTTCCAAATCATTGATTTGAGTACCAGTTTCCCTCCTTTCACTGTTGGTTCCGTGTATATTTTTCTTTATTTCACTTTTCATAGCCTTCACTTTTTCCTCTATTTTACAAACATACTCAACCATTCTGTGAGCATCCTAATTACCAGTGCTTTGAAGTCTGCATCTGATAGGTTGGTTATCTCTTCATCTCTTAGTTGTATTTTTTCCGGAGCTTTGATCTGTTCTTTCATTAGGGCCATATTTCTTTGTCTCAGCATGCCTGTTACGTTACAAGGGGTGGATCGTTAGGTATTCTCCAGGATGTAGTAACCCACCTCTCTGCACTGTGGCCCTATACATAGGGGAGGCCCCAAGAGGGAACAATGCCGCTTGCTTGGCTCTCGCCCACTTTCAGTCACTTCTCCCACTACCCACAAGCAAATTGGGCCCTTCTGGTGCTGATTCCCAGCTAGATGGTTTTGTGTACATTCTAGGACCCTGTGGATCTCTCCAATGAACTTTCCCGTGAGTCTTGGAGTTTCTCCTGCTGCCGCAACCCCCACATGTTTTTACAGCTAAAGGTTTTGAGGTTTTAGCTTCCCATGCTGGACCCCTGGGTTGTGTTGTCTGTCTTGCTCCCCAGTTGCTCCTCCTGGCTTATCCACACAAGAATGTGGGACTGCCCGGTCCACGAGCTGCTGCCTTGCCTGGCCCAATCTGTCACTTTGCCAAGCAACCTCTCCCCACTGACTGCCTGTCTCCACCCCTCCCCTACCAGTCGGGATGAATGTTCCTTCTTTAACTCCTTGGTTGTCGGACTTCCACACAATTCAATTCTTCTGGCAGTTCTTGTTGTGTCTGGTTTTTAAATTGGTTGTTGTGTTTCATTTGGTTGTGCGAGGAAGCAAAGCATATCTACCTACTCCTCCATCTTGGCTGAAGTGCAGCAACAAACTCCTGACGAGTCTACTCTTATACACAGATTTCTTTGGTCATTTTGATGAACTTCAGGGAGGAAGAGAGGTAGATATATAA
The DNA here is from genome assembly GCF_022682495.2 of Desmodus rotundus. Taxonomy (NCBI): domain Eukaryota; kingdom Metazoa; phylum Chordata; class Mammalia; order Chiroptera; family Phyllostomidae; genus Desmodus; species Desmodus rotundus. Next base: position 80,017,640 of record NC_071393.1, read on the forward strand.
GTTATGTCACCCTTCTGGAACAGCACCTCTGTCCATTGGATCTAACACCAAGGAGGTCACTGGTGACCTTATCAAAAGAGTGTGTTGGCAGAAACCAGACTACATACAGTAAGTGGATTTGGGTAAAGAAAGGCATTTTGGTCATCTTTTGCCATGAGACAAACCGTTCTAAAAGTTAATGGCTTAAAATCACCATTTATTATTATCTCTCACAATTTTGTGGGTTGACTGGGTTCAACTGGGCTGGGTGGATTGGGTTTTGTTGCGGGCTGAATTGTGTCTTTCAAAAATAATATCTCAGAATGTACCTTATTTAGAAATAGGACCTTTATAGAAACAATTAGTTAAAATGAAATCACCCGGAAGGTGAGTGGGCTGTTAATCCAACATGACTGATGAGTTTATAAGAAGATGAGAGAACGACACAGGGAGAACACCGTGTGAAAACAGGCAAAGATCAAAGTGACACAGTTGCAATCCAAGGAATGCCCAGGGCTGATGGCCACTACCAGAAGCTAGGAAGAGGCAAGAAAAGATTCTGCCCTATGGGTTTCAAAGGTGCACAGCCCTGCCGACACCTTGATTTCAGAGTTCTGGCCCCCAGAACTGTGAGAGAATAAATTTCTGCAGTTTCAAGCTCCCCAGCTTGTGGTACTTTGTTACAGCATCTCCCAGAAACTAACACAGGATGTCTCACGCAGTGGCAGTCAGACCACGACTGGGGCTGGAATCAACCGCAGGTCCTGTTGGGTTGAATGTCTAAGAGGGCTTCTTCACTCACGGTGGCAGGTCCCTCACCTTGGGTGATAGGAACTACTAGGGGCTAGCTAGGGATCATTTCCTCTCTCCATGCCGCCTCTCCACATAGCCAGTTTGGGTTTTCTAACGGTAATCTCAGGGTAGTTGGACTTTTTACATGGTGACAAGCTTCCCCAAGGGCGAGTGGTCCAGGAGACCCAGGTAGAAAGTGCAAGACCTTTTTTGACCTAACTTCAAAAGTTAGATAATGTCATTTTGCTGCATTTTTTTTTCAGTCAAAAAGTGTGTCACTAGTGCAGCCTAGCTTCAAAGAGAGGAAACTAAACAAGGACATGCATCCCAGGGTCATTGTAGGGTCATTTTTATAGACTGGCTAACACAGAAAACAACAAGAGTTGGAAGCAATTTTTTTAAGTTTAATTTTAGTAATAGAAAGGTTGAAAGAAAGTTGACATTTGGTTTTTGATTTCAGATATTGATGGGAAAGATGTATTAAACGTTGGAAGTGTAGGAGAGAAGAGCTATGAGAGGACAGGGTCCAGAATTTAGAGGGTTCCGCCTCCCTGTGAGAGAAATACCACTTTCGTTGTATCGGGAGAGAAGCGGGTGAAGACAGGTAAAGGCAGCAAATGTGTGGATGAAGAATGGGACGTAGAGGCGGGCACAGAAGTTTCAGGGTGTTGAGAGAGTCCCCGTGCAGTGGCTGCTGGTGTCTCTGGGTTCAAAAGGGGGATTATCTGCTAACACTGATACGAAACGTGGAAGACTCGGAAAGAGTAGCATTGTGAGGGAGCCACAGTAGAGGTCAGGAGAGAGAGTCAACGACAGTAAATACATGCCGACCGACTGCAGCACCTGTCAGCATGAAACGATACACTCGGGGGAGAGGAGTGAAGTCCAGAAGGAAGCAGTCGTTCTCTGCTGTCAGTACCATTTTTGGTAACACTGTCTGAGTTTTCCAGCCCTTCTGGAAGCCTCTTCAGAAATAGATGTTATTTCTGAAATCAAGGTGATGGGAGTTCGGAAAATGTGATCACTGTTTCACAAGTACATTTCATTAAAAATCAATGTCTATGTATTCTTTGGTAGGCCACAAAGAAGAGGTAGTGGGGAAGGAAAATGTGGAAGTGTTCGAACACCTCATCCAAGCACATTAGAGAACGTCTTCCCCTGTTCTTGTGAATGAATTCTCCCCATTCTTCTTCATTGCACCCGCCTGTCCTTAGAGTGGGAAAGCAGGACCTAACAAATAAATTCCTTCGCCACTCAGACAGCACCGATTAATTGTATCTCCTTACTGAAATATTGTCACTGTTGGGCCATTTTGCTGTGCTTGACTTCCTGGAAATGGGTGAGCAGCAGATCCATTTCCTCAGTGTTAATATCAGCTGTAGGTGTGGCCATTTCTGTGGATGGCGGACGAGTTTCTGTGCTTAGTCACTTAACTGCATGGTAACTGCAGTCCAGAGTGCTCACAGCAAACCTCTTGCTTAGGAGACAGAGACGACGTCCAATTACATCCTATGAGAATTACATAAATAAAAATTTGCATCTAGAAGGACCCTTCATGATAATTATGAAAAGATGTTGTGGAATGTTTTATTTGCATTGTATATTAGTTCTGTAATTGACAAATTGTAAGTATAGCCCATGATACTCACATCCAAGAGTTATTCATCATAAGTGCATACGTACATGCTTATGACTTGGTTCATTATGAAAAGTAACAATATTGGCAATCACTCTTCCTTTTCAGATTAGTAACAAAGTATGACAACGAACATAACCTCCCAGAATGGATTTACTGATGGAGCTAGGTCTCGGCACAGGACAGATCGTGAACAGATTGGCTTGCCCCGAGGCCTCTTCCTGAGAGCCACGGCAGTACCACTCTTCTCCGCTGAGTGTCCTTGATTCGAATTTGGTCTGAAATTTTAGAAGGATTCATTACTCTTTGTCCCATGATTAGTCAAGTAAAGATCTATACCCTCAATTCAAATAGGGAATTACATGGGAAATTCTGAAAGTGAGCATTTTAATTTAAGCTTTTGGGTTTGGACAATTTCCTGGAAAGACTTTCATTTTTTAAATAATCAGAAGAAAAGCTACAAGCATCAAGACATTCTTCCTTTTTTCAAAAAATTGAAAGAAAAGATTTCAGGGTGAAGTGGCACCACAGCCAACTATGCCTGAGGGAATTTAAACTCATCAGTGCGGAGACAACATAATTCACTGTCTCCTGCTCAGCGAGAGGGACAGGTGCCATTAAACTTGGAAGGATAATATTTGTTTCTCTGTGGAACTGAAATTGCTGTTTCAGGACTCATTTTGCCCGATTTTCCCAGGTACAAACACATTCCTTGCTCTGAGCCTAGAAATTTCACTTCTTTTGCCCTGACCCCCATGGGGTTTTTCTTTTCTCCTCTTTTTCACCTTCTTCTTTTACTTTTCAAAGGCCAATATTTATTCTGAAAATACTTCCCCATTTCCAAACTTAGCCAACCCAACACAATACTAACAACTGAAATACTTCCACACACATTTCTCAGGGACACCCACAGTTAATTAGAAGTAGTTGTTAATTGCAATCATTCTATCCTTGAAAGAGCTTACAGAAAATGTTCCTTTACCCATGCTTTAATCAGCCGTTATTGGGTGCCCAATGGACATGAGCACTGGTAGAGGCTCTGCATTTCAGCATACATACGTCCTGGCGCAAAGTCAACATTCAGTGTTTATTGAATAGATAGATATCACTGCCTGCTTCCATGAAGCTCCCCAACTAATCAGAGAGTCACCCTTGTACACAGAGAAGCATAATGCACTTTGATGAGTGCTCCAGAATAGATAGGAATATCTATAATGGGAGCACGAGAAAGCCCGTAACCAAGCGTGAGTGAGTTGACAAAGGCCCCACAGAGGTGGTGTTAGATTAAATACCACCTAGATTAGTGGTAGAGTAGATTTTGAGTAGATGTTTATTAGTTGGGAAAAAAGAGATTTGAAGAAGTGTGTCTGGGGTAGTGGTGGTGAGAGGAGTCTGAACACAAGCATTCTAAGCAAGAGGAACAGTGGGTGCAAAGGCATGGAGGCCAAAGTACCATGCTAGGTTCTGGAAACAATCTTTACAACAGCTGGGATCCAGAAGGTGCCCAGGTAGAGGACTGAGGGATAATCGAGCAAGAGATGGTTGCAAGGTATTGAAAGATTCTGTGACCTCCATTGCTCTTTGGCCTTTGCCACCAGGGAATCAGGTGATGGTCTAGTAAGAAAGAAATAAAAATTACATTTTAAAAAAAGATAACTCTGATAGTTACGTGGGGATGGATGAGGTTGGAATCAGTGGACAGGACAGTTAGGTACAGTCCGGGTAGAGTTGATGGGGGTCTGAACCAGGCCTGTGGCTGAAGAAGTCGGGGGAGAAGCCAGCTTCAAAAAGTGCTGGTAGCAGGTCACTTGGGATCGTGTGTACCAGGGAAACATCCCAGGGTTTAGTGAGCGAAACATTAAGAGAGAAGGAGCCTGGATTCCTGGATGACTTCTTGGAGCAGAGTCCCCATCCCAGTCCTGGACCATGACCTCTGGACCAGTGGTTCTGAAAGTTTAGCTTTAGACTCACCCTCAAGGCTTGGGGAACCTCTATCTGATTCCGTAGGTGTGGGGACAGTCTCAAAAATTTGCACTTCTAACAAATTTCCAGGTGATGCTAATTCTGCTCCCCAGGGCTTTGAGAATTATCATTTGGGACTATGTAAGTAATTACATGTACGAGAGAAAAATGAAAGTTATCTTACTTAAGCCACTGTTATTCTGTTCTCCTTACACACAGCTAAACCTACAAGATGATCAGGAGGGGAGAAGACCTGGAGGTCAGGGCTTGCGCGGCTTGCTCTGGGGATGGGAGGATACCGTCTCTTCCTCACAAAGGCCCAGCCTTCCTCCCAGGGCTCTCTTCGGGGCTTGTGGCTGCTGCCTGCAATGTTAGGCTCACTTCCAACCCACTTAAACAATATTTCTTGAGCGTTAAGTTGGAGAGTCCTTCAAAGTTGCCATCCGGGAGTGGGAGAATGATGGGCCTGTTAACTATAACTGGAACGTTAGGACATAGAGCTGATTTAAGGGAATTGAAGAATACTTTCTGAGGGGTGCTAGGCAGAACACTAGTTTTACAGAATGTTCACAGGTGCTATGTACAAAAAAATTGTTTCCTGGGCTAAATAACTTCTTTAAATGATAGATGAAATAAAGTTAACATTTTGCCTCATTTTAAGAGAACTCTGAATCTATAATATCATTCACCAAGAATCTCAGAAAGGGGGTTATACTGCCAGGCTCCCACCAGACACCCCTTTGTTCTGAAATCCCTTATTTAGAGGCCTCTAGGAGGTTCTTGGTAGAACTGTACAGCAGCACCTCCCAAGGGTACTTCATAGACTGGTGCTAGGCCGCGGCAAGGTTATGAATCTACAGCAGCAATTTTCAACCTTTTTCATCTCATGGCACACATACACTAATTTGGAAAATTCTGCAGCACACCAAAAAATATATTTTTTGCCAATTTAACAAAAAAAATGGTATAATTTTGATTCATTCACACCAGATATCTATCTTTAAGTTGGCTGTTGTCATTTTTTTATTTGACAATCTAAGGGAAAAGAGGTCGGTGCCCCTGACTGGTCAGGGATTGCAGGGCACACTGGTTGAAAATCGCTGATCTACAACCGTGTGGGAAACATAAGGATAATGTAGTATTTTACTAAGGGTTTTTTTCAACTTAAGGATTGTCTTTATTTTGAAATTAGGTGCTTTCTATGTTTTTAGTGCTAAAATTTTTCTTCTCAGTGAAATGATGGTGATGGGAGAGGTGATCATTTCTCAAATGTTTTTTTAAAATGCTTTAAATTAAAAGTTGGCATCTTTCTACCAGTCCTTTGGTTTTAGCTTAATTGTGTCATTCTTTTAGACACTTGGACGTCATCTACTTGAATCCCAACATTAATAGATTAAGGAAGTGAAGAAAAATGACAACAACATGTTTATCATCACTTGTGCAAATACGTGAACACACACTCAAGGACTCCATGGCACATATTTAGTCATGCTGATGCCTTTCATGGTAGGAAGCTGAAAAGTTTGCGCTGTCACAAGAAAGGCACGAAGTATCTCATGAATTGGTGGGAAGTTAAAACCAGCGGGATGTCATATGTCCATTTTGGTATTTCGGTTCTAGGCAAATCCAAGACAGTACAAAATTAATCATGATTAATAGCATTTATTTACATCATTTGTTTTGTGGATATTGCCATCTGAGCTCAGGAGGGGAGAAAATCAAGCAGAAGCCTGGGAATCATTCAAGATCACAGATAAAACTCTCCATTGATGTTTCAGATCATCCCCGTTTCTAAAATAACTCTCGTTAGTTTCTCTGCATGAGAGCTTCTTCACTTAAAAAAAAATGAGACTAAATTTTTTGCAAAATCCTTCTGGCTATAAATTTCAAGGAGTCTATAACTTACGTGGCGTTAAATAGTAAAAAAGGGGCCACATTAGCGTCTATATTACCAAAATTTTCTCCCTTCTTACGTGATTTATAGCTTATCAAAGTGAAATCATGCTTAAGGCTAGTCACATATCTGTTTGGAAATCATAAAGGAGAAGGAAAGACATTGGCAAATAATGAACAAGTTGCAGTACACACCACTATTTCTTCAAACTTAAATACTTTTTGAGTACATACTCTGAGATAAGAGAGCAACTTGATAAAGTGTCCACCCAAGGCTTGGCACTGGCACTTCGCACGGCGCAAGGTCACTTTTCGTGTAATGGCCACATAACCGTAGTCGCCTGGAAGCTTATTGAAAATCCACATTCCCCCCGACTGGTGTGGCTCAGCGGGTTGCGCAACAGGGTGCAAAGCGAAGTGTCGCCAGTTCAGTTCCTGGTCAGGGCACATGCCTGCCTGCCTTGCCGGTCTGGTTCCTGGTCAGGGTGCATAGGAGAGGCAACCCACCAATGTTTCTCTCCCACATCAATGTTTCTCTCCCTTTGTCCTTCCCTTCCCGTCTCTCTAAAACTAAATAAATACAATCTTTTTTAAAAAGAAAAGAAAATGGACATTCCCAGGTACCAACTTTTTAGAGATTCAGAATTAGTAGAGCTGGACTGGAGCTCAGGAATCTGCAGTTTCAATAAGCTCCCCAAAGGATTCGCATACAAGCTTAAATTTAGAAACCACTTCCCCTAAAATACAAATCATTGTGCTGGGGGCATGGTAGTTACAAATGCCCAAGCAATAAATAGTAGACGGGGGTCAGAGGCGAGATCAAAGAGGATTAATATCACCAGGGTTCAGGTAGCTCCTCACTTGATCCTAGCCAGTGGCAAGGAATGAGCTTGCTCTCTCTTTCACTGCATGCCTTTTCTGAAAGGTCAATAAAACTTTCCATGTAGAGAACCCTCTTCCTGAAAGTCATCTCAGAGTCAGTGTGGGTGTGGGGATGGAGGGAAGCAGCAGAGGTTGTGGATATGTTGGAGAAATACTCGCCTTACTTTGTTTTCTCAAAAAGCATATGGAATTCATGGAAACTAAGGTGATATAGTTCACTAGGTGAACTTAAATGTCATAATGTAAGTACATTTCCAACTAAGATAAAGAGCCAGCACACACATCATAATTCAATGCAACTTAAAACACATCCATTAGATTTAAAACAAACACCAGATTTTTTAAATCCTCACTCGAGGATATGTTTACTCATTTTAGAGGGAAGTGGGGGAGGGAGAGAGACAGAGAGACAGAGAGAGAGAGTCATTGATGTGAGAGAGAGAAACATGGATCAGTTGCCTCCCATAGGCCCCCTGATGGGGGATGGAACCGCAGCTTTTGATGTAAGAGAAGACTCTCCAACAAATTTAGCCACCCAGCCAGGGCTAAGTACAAAAATTTTTAAATGCCTTCAGACCTTGATTTTTCTATTTTCTTCCATTTGTGAAGTTCCCTATATGGCTGAATGTTGATTTTCTTTTTCTTTTTTAAATCCAGGCCACTATTGTGTACCAAGTGCTGTTTCTGCCCTAAAGCTAAGAATGTTCTAGGCAAACTAATCAATCCATTTTTGTCATTAAGAAAAAGTACTCAAATAAAAAGAATCCTAACCTTTTGATGAATGTGGTAGCTATTTGCTAAATATGTTTTTTCCCATGGCAAAACACCAAGAAAAGAAGCTGTCTTACACCTTAAGGAGAGGGAAAGCTCCCAGTTCCCAGGGAATTATGTGACATTTGGGGAAATTTTTTCAAATCCTTGAGTATTGATGGACCATGCCATCACTTGGTGGTAGCGGGAGTATTTTTAATTAAGTTTGTCTAGCTGAAGTTGGAGGATACACATATTTAAAATATAAAATAACTGCTTCTGCAAACCAAACTGGGAACAAGACATGGTACCCAGCTTAACTGAGCAGCTACCTCAGCAATAGCTTTTGCACGACGCTGTTCAAAATACCTTCCTTCAACTTTCAGACTCTGCGGTTTACAGGACTGATGGCGCACCGGCTTCATTTTGTAGGACGTGAGTTTCCGACTTGTTATTTCCAGGTCTGGGCGTTCTACGGCCAAACCTGTTGGTGATGCTCGACCAGCTCGACCGTTAAATTAGAGCAGTTCGGGAAGGAACACAAGATACAATGTTGCATTTCATAAAACTGGGTGCCTCAGAACAAGGAAAATGTTTTCTCATCTGTGGATAGAGATTTTAAAAAGACATAACCGAGATCTTCAGGTTGTTGAAAGTTCAAAACAATTGTTTCACAACTAGGTCCAACCTGCCACAGGTTTTGACTCAAGTTTATTTCCCTCAGCTGAACATAGTCTTAACTAGGTAGTGGACTTAAATAGAGAAATGAGATTCAGGTTAAAATCCAACTTGCCTTAAACCATTTTATTACTTCAAGTGAGAGAGATATCAAATTGGAAAATGACAATTTTGGTGACAAAGGTCAGAAGTAACAGAATATTAATCCGTCTCTCTTTTCTTTTTTCAGGTTTTTCACCACACAAACCAACCTTCTCCAAGGTAAACTATATTATACTCTTCTCTAATTTGTTGAAAAATCCAGCATAATTTTTTTGACTTTGAATACATTATTGCTGTGTGGTGTCTCAAAGTCACGTGTGGGGCATTCGCATAGCGCCCAGAGTGAGGCGTTCATTGGCAGTGTTAGTGAGGAGGGCACCCTAAGAATATGGCTTGATGGCTGGACTAAGCACTGGACTGCACCAATGAGAGAGAGAGAAAGAGATTGAGACTCTTTTTCTTGCTTGATTAGCCCTTTTATGAGCCAGCAGACTCTCCGTCTCTGATGTGCACAGACGGGAGGTTTCTTTGTGAGCAGCTGGGGCAGGGCTTGCACCCCTACTAAACCCTTCACTGCAAGAATTAAAAAGCAGAGCGCCTCTCAGCACGGCCCCAGCTCTTCAGCTCCAGTGAGCCTTCCTGTCTAGGTCTGGCGGGCCAGCATTGGCCAAGTTGTTTAACTCTCCAAGAGTATCTGTCAAAACCAGCAATTGAGGATGCGTTAATCTCATTAAAGACACAATAGGAACCCTTTTTTATTTCATTAGAAAATCAGGATGCATTTGATGTGCACCATCTGGTTTGTGAATACAGGAATAAGGTTTTCAAAGGGGCACATTTCCAAGTTCTATGTTTCATGTGCTTAAGAAGGAAAAACCCATAAGCAGCTCTATTTTTAATGAGAGCAATGCGAAAGCTAATAAGATTGGGGTGGGATTTCAGTATGTGCCATTTCTCCTCAACTACATGTGTTTGCAGTGCATTTGGCAGGCTTGTCCTGCTTAGAGGCTGGGCTTGCAGTGGAAAAAATTTAAAGTTCTCCACGTGTTAATTGGAAAATAGAAAGAGGCATCATTGTAGTAAAGCAGCTGGCTCCTTAGGTATTAATTACGGCTCTATCTATTATAAAGACTAGTATTTTAAAATTGTCCTCTGTTATTTATTATGTTACTTTTAGAAACTGTAAGTTCTCAAACCATAGGAAAAATCAAGTTAAACTTTACCATGTATTGTATGCTTTGTAAAAATGTCTTTTAGATGCAGTCACTTATATAATAATAATAATAATCACTTATTATAGATAATAAGCAGTAACTAAATAGTGAGAAAATACAGATTTACTATTGGTAGTTCATGTTAAGTCCTTAAAAATATTTTTATTTAAATTAAAATATAGCTTTGGAATGTAGCCATCTCACTACATAGTAGAGCTCTGTACAGAAAGGAATGTCTTTGGATTGGCTGCTTTACAGGAATAATTCCTTCAGTTTCCTACATAATTTACAAAATCTTTTACAGTAACAAACATGATTGGTGAGGCAATATGATGCTGTCCTTAACCTCTCAGTAATTGGAGGCATCTTCTGTGTGTGTTCCACAAGTCCAGCTCCGGCTGATGAAGGAAGCACAATTATAGTACAGGCAGTCTCACCTGAGGTAATTACAATTGTCTCCATCAGTCCAATTAAACAGGATAACCAGCTCTACTGAGTCAGTGCCGCAAAGCTTTCGAACTACGTCCAGGCTTTGGGATAACAGAGTGGTTGAGGATTTCAAGAATTTTCATTTCCCAAAATATTGTTGCTTATTAAGATAGATAATAATGTCAGGGGGTTCTTGTGGGGAGGGATTGAATATTGGTAGAGATTTTTTGTTGTTATCCATTTAGTGATAAATTTCTTATTTCTAAGCACAGAAATCAATGTACAGTCTCAATACCAAAGCTTCAGGCCACACAAGATCTCTGTGGAAAGGTTAACATAGCATCACAACGTCATAATGGTCCATTGTACGCTCCGGGCAGCAACTCATCCTATCTGGCTCCCCACCCCATTATTCCTTCAGAGAGCCTCCATCTTGTTCCACTTCAAAATACGACACACCATCTCCTGTCTCTGCACTCTATTCGGGAAGTGGGCTTGAGCAACACCTCCCTTGCACTGGCCTATGTGGGGTCAGTGTGGCTGGCAATATGAATTATCACGCCGAATTAAAGATGTTCACCTTTAGTCCACACCAAAATGTAAGGCTTGGACACAGGACCCAGAGAACAAGAAGTAAGAATGATGCCACTCACTGTGACTGAGATTTAGAACAGACCCAGGAGAGATTGCATATGACTACCCTGGATGAAGATACTGGTGTTTTCTTTATGGCCACTCACATGTGAAGACATATAGCAGATAAACTTAGGGGGTCGGAGGGGAGCATTTGCTCTCTAGCATCAGTGGCCCCCTTAGTCACTGCTCGGCATTCTTTCAGTATTCCACACCCTGGCTCTTCCATTCTGTATCTGCGCTCTTCCACGTGCCTTGGCCATTTCCTTCCCACAGCCACCCCACACTCCTTGCCACTCTTGGATGTGTGTTCTCTTTGTCCATGTAAACACTTCCAGTCCTGCCTTAGAACTTACCTCTTCCAGGGAAACAGTGCACAGAAGTAGAGGAAGGGGCAGAGAAAGGACAAGGTCGGAGGGCTGGGCTGCTTTATATTCCACTGCTAACCAGCTCTGTGACACTCAACGAGTCAACAGAGCTTGCCGAGGCCCAGTTTGCTCATCTGTAAAATGAAGTCATTAACCTCTGTCCTGCCAACCTCATTTTAACAAGTATCTCAAACAAAATGATAAATGTGGAAAAGTCCTTCATGATATACTAAAAGTCCTTCATGCAATATGAGGGATTATATATACATGTATTTATTATCATTAAGCCCATCTGCTGTGGTTGATTCCCCCGCCCTTGCACTATCAATGGTCCTTCATAATTGTGCTGTTTCCTGTTGAGTGTTTAAGAAACCTGAAGGCTGGCACCATGTTGCTTACTTCTTTTCTGTTTTCTCTAGCATTTAATTTGTTCCCTGACTTCCTGCGATAGGATGACTTGTTAAAACGTTGCATAGTGTTTGCTCTCTCTTTGGTTTTCCTCCAACCCGTGTAAGCCTGCGGCCCAGCTTGGGCCTGAAGAAAACGTGCCGCAGTCTCCGACAAGGAGCATGTGAAAGACTAGGGTGGGACCTGTAGGCTACAAGGGTGGCAGGACTTGGAACTGCCTTGGTCTCTCCAGGGGCACCTCCCTCCAATAACATCATTGTTCTCACCAAGGTGGAAGCTGCTCAAAACCCATCCTTTAGGGGATTTTATGCAAGTTTCATTTAGTGGGCATGGCTGATTAAATCACTGGCCATTGGCAACTACTTGTCACCAGCCCCCCTCCCCTTTTTGGATTGGAGGATTCAGGGGGTGGTGCTGAAAGTTCTAAGCTTCTAATGAGTCTTGTTCTTTCTGGTGACCAGCCCCTGCCCTGAAGCCATCTAGGGGTTGCCACAAGTCACCTCACTGTAACAAATGCACTCTATCATCCTCACCAGGAAATTAGGAGGTGTGGTCCAGCAGCCAGGGACGAAAACGAAATGCCTTTTCTGACCTGCCTCAGAAGGGGCCTAGGGAGGAGATGCAGGGCTCATACTGGGTTCTGCTCAACATTTCTCCAGCCACTTTGTTTTTCTGTCTCTTCTCTTTGTCCATTTCTTACTTTTTTCAGGGCTTTTTGTACTGTTTTTGACATAACTGAGGTGATAATTTGGCCTCAGAGAGTGTAGTATGTTCTCTGCTCTCAAGATTATTATTCAAAAGTTTTCCAGTTTATATGTAACCACAGATTGTGTTCTCTTTGCAGTCCAGATAATATTACAGAATGATGTATTTGAAAGCCAAGTGGATAGACTTGGATTCCCTGCCATTTAAAGGGATATCATGGTCATTTATTTACTTAGATGATTTAAAAAGTGGAAAACTCTTTAATCCATAGATTATTGATTCATAAACTTCTCTCCCATATGCTCTATCATTAGAAATTGTCTTTCCTGACTTAATCTCAAAGACCTGCTAGTGACTAAGCACTAGACTAATGAACATGTAGTAGGGTTGATTTTATGTGTAGAGGAAGTTTTGTTGGTAGTTTAACAATAGAATAAGAACTCTCTCCTCACCTCTTCGGAGGAAGACGAATACCTAATTTACTAGATTTCTATTACAATTGTGAAGTTACTAGATTATTTGGAAGTGAGGAGGTCACTTTTTATGTGTTTTCTCATCTTTCTCATCACAATTTATTTTCCCATAATCAAATAATGATGTGTCAAGAAGTTACAAGCATCAAATAACCTCTTATATTTAGATATAAGCGTACTGTATATTATTTTTACCTGTAAGTGTATATTATTTACAAATTATAGATGTATAACTTTTATATAAAATTTTCTCTGGATGTACTTGCAACAAAATATCTCAATCTCCTCTTCCTAAAAGTCAATATTTCACTTATCTGATATATTTTCATATATGTATGTGTGTGTATGTGTATGAAAGATACTTTCGGCATCTTATGTGTTTCTGGCACAACTAAATGTACATCTGTATGTCTAATCATTTTCCCTTTGAATTCTATTATAATCCCTAACACTCTCCTAGAGGAGAAACTATACATTCTATGAAAATAATCATGAACACATTCACTCCTAAGATTATTACGTGCATTTGCCATCATTTAGTCTATATTCACACACATTATTCTGGTTATTCTGTATTCGTATGTTTTATCCTAGGTAAGGGCTTAATGCGATCTTCCTATCAATCATTAAACTCACGCAAACACTAAATGCAACAGTTTAAAATTACATTGTGAATTTTCACTGACATCAGACTTGAGATATTTCAGTGGCCACAATAGTTGTTCTGATGAGGCCGACTGGGTAACGAAGAGAAGAAAGGAATAGCCATAAGCTGCTGACTGTGCCTTATGCATTTATATTAATGGACAGTCCAGTCCATCGCCTAGAATTTAATAAATAAAACTGTAAATAAACAAAACATCCAGGCATAGGTGGAGGGGAGGCGAGTGTACACCACACTCCAGTAGGAAAATCCATGGCAGGATCTATATTTTGAGCAGAACTGATTCATCATTACCATCTTGTTTCTGTGCCAATGGATTTTGATAGAAAGTCCAAACATGGATTCACCAGTTTAAAAAACAGAACACGGAAACCCTTGTCAGAGGCCATTGCATCAGTATCTTCCTGCTGAGGTACACATTAGGTTCCCCTCTGCTGAGGAACCACCCCTTAAACATTTAAATGCTCATATGCATGTTGTCATTGACCCCAATGGGGGCTTTGAAGTTCACTCCTTCTAAAACGTCTTTAAAACTGAAGTCTTTCTGCACTAAAATGGGTTAGGTAACCACGGGACTTAACGAAGTCTGAGCACCTAGGACACAGTTAACCTAGAGGCCTCCCCTGCCTGCTCTGACAGGAACACAGGTGCTCTGTCAAGCTCCACCTCCCCAAGTCCTGGGAGTCTGCAGGTGATGTCTCACCTGTGCTCGGGAGCAGCATTCATAGCACCTGTATTTACCCAAGCTCCCCCAGGGGCTATACACGCTCTGGCTCCCTAACACTGCCTCTACTGTTTCGATGGCCCCATGGCTTTTTTTTAATGACTCCTTTTTATTGGTTGATAATGATTAATATGAAGTATAAATGTTTGAAATAAAGATATATATAATTCAAAGTATTATTTTTTATTTGGATTAAAAATTTCAGAACTTAAATTGGTGGTGGAGACTAATAAAATAAGTTAATTGAAATGTTTATCCTATTAAATATTCTCTTATTGGAAAAACTGACAACTTATACATAACTATTCATCTGATGTATAGAAAGCGCAAAAGGCCGTGAAAACCTTGAACACTTGCAAGGTTAGTGAACAGGTCCTATTTGTCAAGATAGGCTAGCCGATACTGCAGTAATACGCTATGCCAAAATATCCGAGGTTTACCACATAAAAGTTTCTCATTCGGGCAAATCAGCCAAGAGTCCAGGAGTTTCTCCAGGACAGCCCATTGCTTTTTGTAACACCCACCAGGCACTGTTCACATCATCTGTTCTGCTAATGGTCTTGTCTTTCTTGCTGCCTTGTCTGGCCCAGTCATTATCTCCTGGTGGGTGCATTGAAAATATACAGACTGTCCCTGTAGCCTTCAACAGAGTGAGGAGGATGGATTTCTTCTGCGTTTGAAGAGGGGTCCTAAAGGAGTGTTGCTTGAATCCCACTGAGTTAGCTACTTTAGGTGCTCTCTAGTTTTGCTGCTAGCCCTCCCTTCCCCCAGGACCTGGCCGTGTTTCTAAGCCACGGGGTCAGAGACCGGTTCAAGTCTTAGACACGAGGCAATGAGCAGACTCCCCACGCCTCACGCGAGCAAGAGCATCTCAGCTGAGATTCTCCTCCCCTGCATTCGGTTCTTCTCAGGAAAATATGTAGTGCCACTGCCCCCACCAGCGTACCGCTGCTGGACTTCTATTGCACCGCCACACAAATTCAACATGCACTCCAGCAGAGGATTCACCTCTGACCACATCCTCACCCCTAAGAAAAGGTGGGCTTTTATTGGAATAAGCTTTTCTGATGTATGTTACTGTACATGTGATGAAATTTGTGGACATGTCTGAACCACGGCAGTGAAGAACAACAGGACGAGGCTCAAGCTACAATCTCACCACAATGTACATTTATAGTTTCTTACTCTTTTTAAAAGATACTTTTCCATAATCTGCTTCCTTTCTAGATATATTACCTTATTCACTCATGGTATAATAATTTATTCTTAGTACTATTTTTCTTCCAAACTCTTAATAGCAATACTCTGTGCTGAAATGTTAAAGATGACATTTTCTCAGCACATCCTTATTTTTGTACTGTTGAAGAATATAGTTAATAAACTGTAGAAACACCCAATATGATTGATTCCAGTGTAGAAAGCAGATTGAAAGAAGGCAGGACAGGCAAAGAAAACAAATACTCGTATAACTCGCTTCCATTTAAAGGAATGACTTCATGTTACGGGGCAGGTCAAGAGATTTTAAAACAGCTAGACGTGCTCAGGACGTACACCTTCATGGGCAAGTGGCACTCAGATGACTGAAGTTCTCTGTCTCCCTAATGTATGAGGCACCTGAGTGAAAGCACAGGAGACACCATCATAATGGAAGCCACAGCAAAGCACCTGTCGCAAGGTAGTATATCATTGATTAGTTTACCCACCCTGACCTTCACACACACACACACACACACACACACACACACACACACAGAGGAATCGAGGACTTTGCCTCTGAATTTAAAAGATAACATAGGCTTTGTTCTTTTCTATGTTTCTGCTGCAGAAACGTAGAAGAGATACCTTGCCTTTTTTCACATCCCACATATCTAACATACAGAAATGATTTGACAATGACAACGACATCTATTTTATGGGCAAAGAATCATATGTGTTAAAAATGTCTTTTAAACAAATTTTTAAGGATATAGGAAAATACTCAAGCTAAAAACATTAAATGAAAAAACAATGGCAAAATCTTATGTTCTATATGTATTGTGAATATGTGTGTGTTTATATGTATGAAATATGCAACAGTTAGGCTGATGTGGTTACAGGGAATTTTTATTTTTTCTGTAGGATCTATAATGAGCATATATTAATTAGAAAAAGAAAAATGGGATAACATGTAGGAAAGTAAATCTCAGAACAATGTTTATAGATATTGAAGACCCATAAGATCATTGCAAATGTCATAATCTTGGAGCACTAGAAAAGCCTTAAATAGTTTATGAGGAAGGAAGGCTCATCCCATAAAACCCACTAAGGTGACTAAGGTGAAAAATCAATAGTGAAAAACTGTTTTCAGAGGAAGCTACATTTTTTATTAAGCTGAGTTAAAGAAGCCACATTTCAGGGGAGCCAGAGCAAGCAGGAGAGCACGTGTAAGAGCTGCTTAATAGTGGAGTGAAGAAAAGGAGGCAAAAATGAGATGTAAGACAAAAATAGAGTGTGAGGGAACAGAGGAAATTAGTGGGAACAGGTAGGAGGGACAGGAGTTTCTGCCCTTGGCATGGTCCTGGGTCTAGGTAATCATGTCTGTGGATGTAGAATTAGCTGGCTGAGTTGAAGCTGATGGTTAGGCGTTGGAAAGGTATGTTCTTGAGAGAACAGTATACTGAGTATAAGTTTTATATTAAAACACTACCCTTATGCTGTGCCTGTGGCTGTACCATTGTCCCTTTGCGTGTGTGCATTTATAATAGACTCCATTAAAGAAGTGCAAGCGAAAGTGAATTGAATTATGGTGATCAAATCTCAGGGCTCATGGTGAGTAAGACAGAACTCCCCACTGAGAAAATAAGCATTTTTGAAAACAAAATACATATGCAATGCAATCATCAGTCCCTTGCCTACCTAAACAGAAGAAATTCTGTGCATTTCTTCCTTCAAGGAAAAGTTAACACAATAAATTTTTGCACTGAAAAAATCGGTGTGGTATAAAAAGCTCTTATTCAAAATAATTCCAGGGAGGCTAAGCTTGTGGACACTTTGCATTCCTTTTCATGCATATTACTTCTTTTCTCTAATTTCCTGGCTCTTTGCTATCCCTCCTCACCGTCTCCAGCAGCCCCCAAGCACTTCTCCCTCACCCTCTGCATTGTGTCTAGGTTTGCAAACCCCTGATTAGCATGTGCCAGAGAGCAGGGGCCCAAGGCTCTTTCATGTGGGTCAAGGACACTGGCTTTATCACTCAGACTCCTATAAAGACTGTTTTGACAAATCAAAGGGCTCTTTTCCCCCCTTACTTTTTTACTTTTAAAAATTTTATTCTGGATAATTGAGCTTGACAAATAAATGGGTTCTTGTAAGTGAAATGATATCAGACCCCTGTTCTCTTGGCAACTTGCTACAAATCTGCAACTTTTCTAGATCTTGAAGTTACTAAAAACCTGAACAATACTAACGTAATTATACAATGTAAAACACATTTAGAACCTATGTAAACGTGTTTATGAGAAACATCAATAAGCTGATTCATGGCAGTGAGTTTTAAGCTACATGGAGCTTAAAACTACAGATTTTTTTTCCCATTATTTTTGGGAGAAAGAATGCTACTGACTATTCTAAAATCTAAGGAATTTTAAAAATGTACATCTACAGAACACAGAGATAAGCAACTGGCTACAAGCACAGCACTGAGACATGCTTACCCCAGGTCCCCTCCACACAGGCAAACATTTGCAAAATAAACAGATTTCATCTCAACTCACTCTCTTGTGCCCCTTCAATTGTTGGGGGGGCGTCTTTAAACTTAATATGTTCAGTTATTAGGAAACATCTTAAGTTTTTCTTGTCTTTCTAGCCTAGCACTCTTGTAACTAACACGTCGCTCATTCATCCTCAGACACGTACAGAGCTCCTTCATGTGTCAGGCACCCTTCCAGAGGTGGGGATGAAGTGGTTAACCAGACAGATGAGGTCTTCTCTCTCAGGGACTTCAAATTCTGTTGGAGGAAGATGGTAAAAAGAATGCATTTGTAACACAAAGATCCTAGGCAGCGCTCAGTGTGGGGTCAGACACTAAGATGGGTACACTTGGCCTCAGCCATGGTGGTGCTTACAGGGTAAGTTGTAAATAAAGACATTTGTCAGTGCGGTTTATCTGAGCCATTAAGAGTCTCCCCTAAAGTTTATTTAAAATGGGTGTTATTATTTGGGGGAATATTTGAACTTAGTATAACTTAGTGCCGTCAGTATTAAGTGGCAGTTAAGCTTTCCCATTCCGGTTTAATGCTGGAACATGTCAGCTTGTTCAACGGTGGAGGCCTGAAAGACCCCTTTACCGAAACCCAAACAAAATGCAACAAAACAAACAAAAAAAGACTGAACGAAGTAAAAAACATACAGCAAGAACGCTGTGTCATAACAAGGTTACAAAATGTGTCCCCAAGCCACTTCCCCGGGCACTTTTCCTGTTGATGAAGAAACAGGCCTTCTATTTGCAGGCACCGCCTGCGGCAGTCGCCAGGCCCGGTCTCCTCCCCCAGGCAGGCCACTGGCCGGTTCAGCAGGATCGGCGTGCCTCCTGTTTGCCGGTGCGTCACGCCAAGTGCCAGACCCCTTTTCTGAGTCAACAACCCTGATTTAATTTCTTCCTAGCTCAAATCCCCCCTCTTCATCCTCCAGATCTCCTCTAAGAACAGAGATCCCTGTCTAAAGTTCCTGGAATCTTGAATGAGCCGGGAGAGCTAAGCTGATAAGCCCGTCCTGGCACATGCTCTGCCTCCCACATGTCTGTCCGTGTCGCCCTCCTGATCTTTCTAAGGATCCACTCCCCACCGTGGTGCAAGCTCCTTTCGAGTGCGTCCGCCCGACCGCCCCCAATCTGTGCGGGTGCAGGATCTGGCAAAGTGCGGGAAACAGGAGTCCAAATACAAGGCTCAGGGGTCAGTACTCCCTGTGTTTAAATTCAGACTCTGCCATTTGGGATGTGTGACCTTAACAATTGACTTAATCTTTGAGCCTCCATCTTCTCATATGCAAATAGGATTAATAATGGTCCATATTTTATAGTTGAGCTAATGAAGAAATGAGATGATGAAATTTTTAAGAAAAGCATCTCATGTAGGTTGTCTAAAAATAACATGCACTTAAACTCATCTGAGAGAATTCCTCTTAGTTTAATACATATTTAAATCCATGCTGTATAGTGTATAGTGTTCCTGCAGAAGCTAGATATAAAACATTAGACTTTCTCTTTTTTTTTTTTGGATATTGTTTGCCAGTGCCTGACCATTGTTTTTATTACTATTTGCATAATACAGTCAAGAGATACTTTTTTCAACGCCCTGGTATATGTCAACTACAACCAATTAAGAGTAAACCCGAGCCCTGGCCAGTATGGCTCAGTGGACTGAGCACCAGCCTGTGAACCAAAAGGTCACTGGTTTGATTCCCAGTCAGGACACATGCCTGGGCTGCGGGCCAGGTCCCCAGTAGGGGGCACACGAGAGGCAACCACACACTGATATTCCTCTCCCACTCTTTCTCCCCTCCCCTCTCTCTAAAAATAAGTAAATAAAATTCTTTAAAAAAATAGAATAAACCTGCGGAATTCAGGGTGAATCCCAGGGGCATCCTAGGAAAGTTTCCTTCAGCCCAGTAGATGCTAAATTTCAGGACTCTGCCATATGACAGCTTCTTCATAGTTTTTTTCTTTTTGTGCCTTTAAATATGAAGACTTCATTTATGTACCTACTTTTAAAATTTTTTCTTAAAGTGTCTGCTCGTGTATTTATTTTACAAAAATGAGGAAGCTTTAGATTTTCTTTTTCACCTACTCCAAAAAATATCCTTATGAAAGAGAACAAATAAGGAAGACCCAAGGGGTATGAATTCTATTATATTTGAATAGTTGGTTCCAGGGTCTTTTATTACCACATCAATCCAAATGATGAGAGTAAAAGGAAAAGGAAGTGTTCTGCACATAAGAGGGAAATTCTATTTTATTTAACACTCATGCAAGGACTGTACAGAAATGTTCTCCCTGTGCAAGCATTTGTATTAATAAAGTAAAAATATGAAAACCACTTCAGATGGATCATTAAAAATCTGAAGTGGACATGAGCTTTGTATTTTCAATCAAAATATGTACAATATCAGGCATGGCCAATTGCTGAAAAGTGCAGTTTTCTTCTCGAATGTCTGATAAACTCCTGGCACATGCCAAGGCCCAGCTCAGATATTCATACATTACCTCCTCCCTGAAGCCTTCCTATACATGAGCTATATCCATGAGGGGGGCCTGTAGGTACATGGTCCCGTATGATTATATCATGTTTGAGTTAGTCATTTCCTGATCTCTTACTCTCTTTCAGCTGTGATCTCCTCAAAGATCTAGGCCCTAACTGAAAAAAAGAAATCTCTATTTCCAGTGCCCTGCTTGGCTGTGGCACAATGTAGGTGCTTAAAAAAAGTACGTGTGGATTGTTGATGGCATGTCATTGCTCTGTAGAGAACTAAGCCTGAACACAACACTACAGACGAGCCAGGAGAGGTTGTTGTTTAACTGTGTAGATATTTATGCAGGTGAATAATGCATGCCAGAGGTTTGGGTTGGGGTGTAGGTGTATTCTTTCTGTGTGTTGGAACTCTTGGTGTCCATATGGAAAAGTAGATGCTGAAAATAAAAGACTGTACACCTAGGGACAACTGTACACTTTTCTTTTTTAACTCCCAACTCCCTCCCTGCTTTATGGAATTCAAACTTCAGCCTTCCCATCTTCTCTCAACAGAGAGACTTCCATGACTTTTAGACAGCACTGCCCATATGTTGAGAGGTATTTCAGATTCCCTCAGCTGCTTCAACTCCACTGTTAAGAAACAGCTGGTATAGGCACTCATGCTTTTTTACACCTGAATTTCTAGTCACATTTTAGCCCAAGGCCAAGACTTGTAGCAGCAAACTTAGCTCCCAGGCATGAACTTTAGCAAGCATGAGCCTCCTATGAGCTCAACAGTGAGTCACCCGCCAAAGTCATCTGTTCCACCTTGATCTCATTGTTAGTTAGGTTCAGGACTGCTCTCAGAAGCTGGAGCTTATTATAACTGCTTCTCCAAGGTCTCCTTCAAGGTTACTTAGAGTCTGGAGGAGAGAATAAATTCATTGTTCAGACTCCAGGCTGTTGCTTGAAGGTTTGTAGGAAACTGGCTGAGAAAATCACAGTTAGTAGTTGATTATAGGATAACGAGAACTAAAGGGTCACAGGGGTGTCCAACATTTTGGCATCTCTGGGTCACACTGGAAGAAGAGTTGTTTGGGGCCACACATTAAATACACAAGCACTAACAAAAACTGATGAGCAAAAAAAAAGGCTTTAAGTAAATTTATGATTTGGGGTTGGGCCACATTCATAGCCATCCTGGGCTACATGCAGCCCACCGGCCACAGGTTGGACACCCTTAGCTAAGAGGACCATGGAAAGTGGTTGCTAATGGGACAGAGTTTTGCCACGAATTGGGTGATGAAACTCATCCTCTTTGTTGTCTCTTTAGGAGGATTCAGTAAAAAATTGTCTTATTTTGAATGTGACACTGTAATAGAAATGGGCTTTAAGAAAAGAAGAAAATGGCCAAGTTATATGTTTAGTTTGGCTTGGTCTCTGCATTTCTTCCAGAGTCATTGAAGTTAAGAACAATCTAACAATAGCCAGAGGGGAGGGGAGGATAGTGGGGTGTAGGGTTTTCAGGAACTACTATAAAGGACACAAGGACAAAACCAAGGGGGAGGGTGGAAGCAAGGGAGGGAGGTGAGTGTGGATGGGATGGGGGGAGGGGTGGGGAGAAAATGCAGACAACTGTAATTGAACACCAATAAAATAATTAAAATAAAATAAAATAAAATCAGTTTCTAAATGTGAACAAAATATAAAGAAATAGTATTGCAGAACATTCTCTCTGTCTTTGAGATGCATATACCACAGTGTCTAAACATACCCTGCAGAGTTAAATTACTTGGTTTAGATCCAAGATCTGTTGACCTGGGGTAAACTACCTTGAGCAAGATTCAATTTTTCATCTGTAAAATGGGATGGTACCTAACTCTTCAGCGCTATTTAGGGCTAAGCAGGGATTAGCTGAGTTAATCTATGTGAGCACTTACAACAGTGCCTGGCACAAAGTATGAGCTAGATACCGTAGAGCCTTAGGTGCTCTTAACATCTCTCTCTCATTTGAGTTTATTTCTTCCAGTTGAGGCTTCACTAGGCATCCATTTGGTATGGTCCTGATAAGATGTCTTTTCTAATTCCTGTCCGTTCTTCCTTAATTGAGTTGATTCTCAAGGTTAATGCATCTTCATTGATTTATCCCTGTGAAGGTAGAGGACAGTTCAGAAAACATTCAAACTGGGAGAAACAATTTTGGCCCCAAAGTTGCTCACTGGGTGCCCTAACCTCTCTGGGCTTCGCTGCCCTTCCCGTCTGAGAGATGGGGTAACACTACTCAGTCTCTTTCGGTGCTTAGACGGCTGACGGAAAAGGAGCATAGCAATTTGTTAACGTAAAGAGTCAGTGGGCCCTTAGTAATTGAAATAAGACTGTCCTGAAAGACAAGCCCATTTGTGTGAAAAGCAAGCCCATCCAAGGAGAAGTGCCCAGATCCTGACCTAGGCAAGCAGGCCTCTGACCCAGTTTCTGAAAGAACAGCCAGGTGAAACAGAGGAGGCTGGACAAGCAAACCAATTGGATGGTGCTATGGTAACACTTTCAGAAGAGACTTGACCATTGCTATGTCTACACAAACCTCTGAAAAATAGAACATTCAATCAATGACTTGTATTGTCCACTTGACTCTTCAATCGATCAATGTGGCTGATCTTGTCAGTGAATTAATTGGGTCTCTTTTCTGTGATGCAGGTATAGGGATTTGGGGTGTTTTTCCTATTGTAGAAATGGTAGAGTTAATCTCCACTCTGTATTTAGCTTCACATTTGACCTTTGCCATCTCTCTGTGTTGGAAAGTGTGGAAAGAGTAAGATAACTGGATGAGAATAATCTCACAAGTAAGCGCGTCGTGCAGCCAGTGTGGCATGACTGCCGTCAAACAGAGTAGCCTCCTTGGTAACAGTGCACAAGTATGCTGAGTGTAAATATCAGTTTCTTCACCAAAAAAAATGAGCAATAATAACTTTTTTAAGGGTTAGTTTGAAGATTGAAAGTGACAATGTGTGTGAGCATACCTTATAGATGATATAGTCTGATATAATAGAAATAACTCTCTCTGTGCATCTGGGTCACTTCCTGGATGTAGGATAAGGAGACATTTCTGGAGTTGGACCCAGAGGCCAGAGGAACTGTGAGCTGGTGCCCTTTTGAGTAAAGGTAGTTCAGGAAGAACTCAGCGGATGACGTGCCGCTGGATTCAGCCACAGGCACTTCTGCAGGCCAGGTGGTTTCCAAGGCATGAAACTCTGGCAAAAACAGCCAAACCACTAAGGGAAGACTTATTTTAGTCACCATTTAGGCTACACAGACACTACTTCCCTGTCTCCAGGGCCTTCCCTCCCAGCTCTCCCCACCCCTCCCTTTGGAGGGGATTAAGCCATGAACTCAATGAGCACATTGGGTGGGTGGTGGACGAGAGCACAGTACCCATCTTCAAACCTTTAGCTAAAGCCGTACACCAGGGGTGGGAGTGTCAGTGGAAGGGGTGTGGCATCAGCTGAGAAGTTGCACTTGGTGAGTGGGGTCTGCAGGACCGGAGCCCATGTAGGAGGGAGTGTCCCTTGGACGTGGACTAAATAAGTGTCGGTCATTGAGCTCTAACCAGGCTGATTCTGTTTTCTTTATAGAGGTGTACCTGACAGGTGGCCCCTAGACCAGCAGGATCAGCGTGATCTGTGAACTTGTTAAGAAGGTAGAATTCAGGCCCCCAGACCTTATGAATCAGCATTTCTGGGGGTGAGGGTCAGAAGGTTGTCCCAGTGATTTCGATGCTCACTAATGTCTGAGAAACTCTGGCTTAACAAACTGCTTTTTAGTCTGAATTTGGGGCATTAAAATACTTTTAAAATAATAATAAAATGATGATGAAAGAAAAATGGAGTTTTTGTCTTTAACACATTTACTTGGAAAAATATAAGATTAGCAACATTACATCATTTTTGTTCCCAGGAAAATCCAAAAGCCAAAGACACAGATTTCTTTTGAGGACCTTCCAAACTCAGATTTTATTATTTTAATTTATTCTGTCTCTCCATTCATGTTACATCTGGTGATCAATAGAAGATGTAAGGGAACAATATGTCCTAGAAGAGGGGCGCAGTGAAGCCAGGGGGTTAAAATATGGCATCCGCCTCTGAACTTAACACTTGAGACACGGCTGCAGCAGGTCACTGCCCAGGGAGACTCTCATCTCCTGGGCCTGTTCACCAAGCATCTACCAATGCAATCTAAGGCTGCATTGACTTGCAAAATAGCCATCTCACAGGGCTTATGCCGAATGTGTGCCCACCCTGGGCATGTGCAGTTGGTGTCTCTGAACTCTTTAAATGGGTATTTCCTTTTGCCAAGGTCCTAGCCATGCTGTATGCGTGCGCTGGGAAAGGTGGACCTCTGAGGGGAAATCCCTAGGCTGGGACGAGAACATCTGCTTCAGAACAGTAGTGCTCTGCCCACTTTGTTCTCAACAGCAAGCCATGGAGACCCCTAATTTCAGGGCACAGGGGAAGGAATAACTAATATTTAAAGTTTCAAAATTAAGATAAACATACAGCCTCTGGTCACATATTGATCCAGTCCGGGGTTATTTTAAAAAGCCAAATCAGCCAGCTGTGCCGACACCGGGCGCATCCGACGCGCTGTCCGCGCGGTGCTCTACTGGGCTCTAAAGGTAATACATAGAGGGTGCTGGTTGCCGTTCAGTGGTTGTGCCTGCCGTTTTAAAAAAACTATCTTCTTTTTTGAAAATATTATTTCATCATGGGCTCATTTTTTACGTTGTCATTGGAGGGTTTTTGAGGAATATATGTTGGCTACCCACCTGTCTGATGTGGCAAGGGGAAGCTGGGGCAGACTAACTTCTAACCTGACCCCAGGCTGGATGGCTAATGACAATTCCTGGAAAGAGATCCATGCTGCATGCCGCCCTGTGTCCCAGCTTCTGTCAACACGGAATCCCAAACGTGTATAATAGGAGGGACCTCATGGGAGGGGAAGAAGGACTCTGAGCAACACAGGAGGTCTTACGGAAAGACACCCAGGTGATACTCACAACAGGCGCACAAACTCAAATAGATGGGATCTTATACCTTCGCTAGTTCACAATCAACGGTGAGAAAATATCCTGGAAAGAACCGGGCCTGTTCCAGTCTAGATGGCAGCATTTTCTCAAACCTCCTTGGGGTGATCACACGCGCACGCGAGCTCGTGCACCCACGTGACAACAAGTGAGAGCGCCACCGGCAGACACCTGCGGTGCCCACTGGCATTATAGGTACTTGTCTCTACTTTTTGCTAAATAGAACAAAAGGATCACCTACTGTCATAAACCACAATCAGGACGGGAAATAGAAATGTGGGAATTATAAGCTTTACGCATTCAAACTCTTCTCCCAGGACAGAATCTTTATTTTAGCTGAATTAGCTAAATACGTAAGCCCAGTGAGTCAGCAGTAATGACTCACTTTCTGTCTTTGTTTGCAAGGAAGACTAAACCTGTGCAAAGAGAACAGCTGTGGTGAGAGAGCCAGCTTGGTACTGTGGGCAATATCTGGGAGCTCCAGGGTGTCTGAGTTCACAGCCACAATTTATCTCACTTTTACATGCTGCTGTTGGAAGCTCCTGGGCCTCAGAGAACGGGTTGAGGTCTCGTCCTACTCCCCACAGCCCCACCTCCTCTGCACAGAGCATACAATCAGAAAATTCTGATTCGATTTGGCTCTCAGCTCCACATTTTCCCTTTCAGTGACTCTAAGGCCCTCGCTTGACCTTTCTTTGCTTCAGTTTTCCCACCTGTCCCTTGAACACAATTTATTTCTCCTTCTTCACAACATTGTTACAAAAGTAGCATACATGAAAGCACTTTGCAGCATGAAGAGTTTATGAAAACCGAGAAATTATTAGTCTTCAAGCATAACACTTTAACCCCACCCCCAGTTTCCAGGGACTGTAAAATCTGGGAGCCTCAGCCTCCTCGATAGGTGGGGTAGCAACTCGGAGGGTTGATTCAAAAGGACCAAAACCTCACCCCAGAATCATCAGGGTAGATTGCCAGTGGTTGAGGTTATAAATGACTTCCTGACCAAAACCTTTTGTGGAAGCTTGAAACCAGTGAGCCTCTCAAATCTATGCAGGTCAAACCAGCCATTGAAACTATGGGAAAGATTGCTGACTCAGCTACCCTCATTCACAGGAATTAAGGGTAACCAAAGTTCAACTTCCCCATCTCCGAATGAGGCTAAATTGTTGCTTGCTTTCCAAGAGGCTTCCTCTAGTGTTGCTTCTGTCCTGAAAATGAAAGAGGAGTGTACTGGAGCCAGGAAATTCAGCCTGTCCCAACAAATCAGTGCAGAAACCACTGGAGAATCAGCCCAAGCCCAGAGAGCTGGGTTTGTCTTTAGCATCATTGGCCTTTTCCTGCCTCTCTCCAAGTTCCCATCTCCCCGCTCCCAGCAGGTCCTGCAGAGCTAACCCTGAAATAGGCATGTGAGTGTGAGTTGTTACCAGGAAAGGGTTCCAGGAGAAACCTGCAAGGGAGCGGGGAAGATGAGCAGGAACAGAGAAGTCTGGCAAGTGTGCAAGTTCAGACAAAGTCCCAGCCTGAGGCCATGGGGAGATCTGGAGCACAACACACCTTAGGGTTTGTTCCACCGAAGGCTGAGAGGCTCAGCTTTCCCAGGCCTGCACTGCTCATCATAGGTAAGGCCCCCTAGGGGGCTGTGAATTCTCTGATGTCTCTGTCACTCTGCAAGACCAGGCGCAGGGCCTCCAGTAGCTGTGGGACAGTCCTCTGGACAGAGTTGCAAGCATGGCTGTTCAAAGGACAAGAACACAGAGGCTGGGGGGAGGGTGTGTGGGAACAGTAGAAAGGATCCAAGAGGAGCTAGACAGAGCTCAGATGAAGTCCGCCACCCACGACAGTGACAGCTTTTTGTTCCAGAGCTACCTTTCTCTGCCCTCCTCTTCTTCTGACACTCCCTTTTCAAGTCAAAAAAAAAAAAGACAGACAGACAGACAGACAAAGAGAGTTATGTCAAATCACATTTCTATCTGCTTGACTATCTTTTAGCTTTACATATAGAGTTTTGTTCAAGCTCCACATCATAGCACAGGAGCCCCTTCCTCACCCGGCTGGGCCAGCCTCTCAAGACTCATCTGTTGCCCTGTTTAGTGTCCACCCTCTGTGTTTGGTGGGTCTTCTGTTATCTGTAGCTAAAATAACGATAATAATCACAACACAATACCTAGCATTTATTGCGTGCTTATTTCTTCAAGGCACTAGTTTATGCGCTTACATTAATTTAATCCTCACAATAACCCCATTGTCTAGGTAAAATTATCACCCTCATTTTAAAGATAAGACAACCAAAGTGAAGTCATGTTTTGTGGCAGCCGATACATCCTACCTGATAAGCTAGCCATTGAACCATCATCTGAGGAGTCTCCTAGGATGCATCACCAAGCAAATAGTCAGCAACGCGTAGGGAACGAAGGCTTCTCTGATACAAAATGTATACAAAATGTATACAAAATGCAAACAACACTTTATGAAGAGCATGTAGTCCAGCTCAGTTTAATTTCCTCCTATAACAGAGTGGTAGCTGTGACTGACCACGGAGAAGGTATAGATATGATGTATCTTCTTCGTACTCAGTAAAATATTTTCAAGGGCTTATATCAGGTGGTGAAAGGGAAACAAGAAACAGACCCACGTCCTGTTGCAGAGAACTCACAGCCCAGAAGGGAAGATAAGACACACGATCTGGCTCTGCTTCGGACCTGGCCCTCTCTCTAATCCATTCATCACACTGAAGGGAGAGTAAGTTTTACTCTTCTACAAAACAATCTGAGAGTGCAAGGATTCTACTTTGAGAGTCCTTTAGTGTCTTTCCAGTGACCTCAAATTTCATCCTTCCTCTGACTGACTGGGCCCCTCATGAACCCGACCCGCCATCTCTTACCAGTAGCCCTGGGCCTCTGTGCCATACAGAAGTGCTTTCAGTACCCAGAAGAGATATAAGCTGCTACCCTCACCTTCAGTCTTTTGTACCTATTCTCTTGCATATTCTCCTGGTCATTTTTTTCACCTGCCTCAACATAGATGCCACATGTTCTTGGAATACTTCCTTGATCTCCTAAGACTATTAGGGACCATACGTGCACCCTCCCATTGCCCTGGGCATTTACCCGTATCACCGCGCTTTTCCCATGGCTTTGTACATTTCTTTTAGCGCAAGGTGAGATAAGGTAAAACGTGTTATTAAAGGCACTGACCTGGGAAGCTCTCTCAAATACCCTCTGGTAGGGAATATATCTTTTTTTTATCACCTCTATAAAGAACTTACAAATATATTTATCAAATTTGTACATAACATTAAATTAGATAGGGTTACCAGAATTCTAGATATAGAAGAAAAAATAGAATGTGCTCTTGAAAGATTCCCAAACAACTTCATCAATAAAGTTGACACATAATAGGCAAATGCCAGGTCATCCTCCAAAGAACACGAGTCCGGTAATAAGAACATAGCACAGCTAAGCATAAACGTAGCAGAGAAACACTCAGGACGCATAACTAACCATGAGATAAATGTGAGTTGGCAATGAGGGCCATTACAGAAAGAAAATGCAGGACAAATTCATATTTCCCAGATGCATTAAGTGAAGTCTGGTGTATTCGACAGGGAAGGGATTTTTACCTCCACTGTGGCTTCAGCAGAGGGAAGCAGCCACTTTCAGTCACCAAATCACAAACTAATGCAACATATTTTGAGGAGATATTGAAGAAAATGAGGTTATTTAGTGTAGACTGGAAAAGGGAATTACTGTTTCTGAGAATCAGAAATGCTGCTACATTACATTTTTAAACTATTCCAATTAACAACATGCTACACTAATGAACATTGTGTCATTTAATTTGTAGAAAGCCTTTTAGTTTAAATATTCTTGTCACCACTTCAGATATGTATATAGATATACATCTATATATCTAAATGTGTATTTAGATATATAGATGTATAGTCTGTCCAGAAGGTACTCATCTGTGTACTATGAAAAATAGAGACATTTATTGAAGAAGATACAAGATACAAGAAACATTGTACATAAGACAACGATGCCTCAGTCCCCTTCAAAGTAGGCACCTTAGAATCTCACACAATCCTCCCAGTCACCATCAGCTGCCCCGTCGTATTTTCCTGAATCACATCAACAGTCTGAAATCTCTTCCCTTTCAAAGGTGATTTTAGTTTTGGGAAAAGCCAGAAGTCACACGGTGCCAAATCTAGGCTGTAGGGGACTGAGTCACCTGGGTGATTTGATGTTTCACCAAAAAACTCTGCATGAAGCATGATGCATGAGAGAGCGCTTGTCCTAATGAAGCTGCCAATCACCAGCTGCCCGTAGCTGCAGTCTTCTGAATCATCTGAATAGTTTCCTCAGAGGAATGTTCAAGCTTAACGCAAAATTTGATGCAGATTCATTGCTCTACTTGTTCAGTCATTTTGAATGTGACGGCCACTCAGTACACACGCTCACTTAATAGTATCTACCACCCCCACTGACTAGTATAGTGACATTGTCATTGTTCACACACGCTCATTCCAGTCCACTCTCCTTGGCTGCCAGGTTATGTCCAGGTTGTGCAAACCAGTCTTGTTATATTAACAATGGCTGGTGGGGATGGACTGTGGAAGTGGGGAGTGGGCTGGATGGAGGAGGGCAAAGGGGGGAAAACTGGACAAAACTGTAATAGAATAAACAAGAATAAAAAAACTTAATTTTTTAAAGAAAATGGCTGGACTTTTCCCAGACAGACTATATATATATATATATATACATACATACATACACATTCAGGGAAGACCGATGGGCTTAAAATTGTAGTTGGCAAATCATTTTTCTCCCAAAGACTCCTTTGGGGAAATATCTTGCTCAGGGGGAAGAAAAATAATTCTGAACCAAAGCCATTTACCTAGCTTATGACCTAATCGTTACATACTATAATAATGTTTAAATGATTGAAGTAAATGAATGCATAAACACATACTGCGATAAAAATATTTAGATGAGTCAAGACTGAGGACTGTAAAATCTTTCTCCTTTACATGGAGATAGACCATCATTTGCCAAGCAGGGTTTAGATGGGTGGGCTCTACAATTTTGGTGTTTGCATCTTGATTAGTACAATACCTGATGAGAATACATGCAAAAATATGAATATTTACCTATAAATGACATGTGTGATTATGTACTACTAAATTTTATACTTTTATGCAAAAAAAGGATTTAACAGGATAGAAAAGGAACTATAGACAAATTTTATTTCATGTATTTTCCTCCTATACCTCAATATAATAATTTCCCCACCTCTTTTTGGAGACCACTCATTAAGACACCCACTAGCTGAAGATTCCTCAGGATTTGAATGGACAAGAGATTATGAAAATCCAGGAGAGAGGTAGGAAAAGGAAAGAGAGAGAAGGAGAAAGAGGGAGGAGAGAGAGCAGAAGAGAGATTGAGCATTAGTAAGCTTTTAAATACGTAACTTGTGCCCAGAACATCAGCCCTTTCCAGGCAAACGGAGTTCCCGGGCTGGGAGACTTCTGCGGCCAGGCTGTCTGATGAGAATGCACGAGGAAGTGCGCATGCCCTGCTCACGAGGGAATGGCAGAGAGTGTTGCCACTGCCTTGCTAGCTGCACATGAAATCGGGGGTCTAAGGCTACGTCGGGGACAGAGAGCAGACTCAGAGTTCCCCTGGACGTGCTGACGCTCTGTCCTGTGACGTAGAGAAGGTGGGTTCTCTGAGCACACGGCTGGCCTCCAGTGGGCGCGTCACTGATGCTCCACCTCAGAAGGGCTCAAAAGTACCCAGGAAACTACGTGTGTGGACTTTCTGCATAACTGTCATCAGCAGCTTCCCAAAGACTTGAAAAAAACTGAGGCCATTCAGTAAAACCCTACATTTGTCGTCCTAAAAAAAAATATAAGAGTTTTCAATATTTTCACCTAACCAAGAAACCAAGAAAAATGAATTCAAGGTCTCAGGAAAAATAGGTTTGTTATTGCGGCAGCTCCTGTTGCTATTATATGTTTTCCAGATATGCCCTTTTACATACACCTTTTCCGTGCTTTTTCTTGTTCATTTTGTACTCTTTTAATTTTGGAAATGCATAACAAGTCCCCTTGTTCAAGAGGGTGGGTTGTTAACCAAGTAAATGGAAGTCAGTCTTGAATTATCTACTAAAAAAATTAATGCTTTGGCTGATGGAGATGTTCCAAAATGCATGCAATTTCATGTTTAAGGGGTGTTCAGAATTGAATTTCCTGATATTTAAAATCATCTGACAGTACAGGCAGCACAAAGGAACACTAACAGTAGGGACATTACTTGAAACAAGAAAGACAGAGTTTCTTACCAGAAAAGTTTAATTCTATAAAAGCAAGCTGGTGGGAGAGAGAGCTCGACTTCTCACCACAGCCGAGCTCTCTTTGTTCAGCGTGATGAAAGTGATTAGTGAGACAGCTTCCTCAGGTAGCCGCGCTGGCTTGCTTAGCAATTCCTACCAACCTCCTTCTGCCTTGGTGATGTGGGTCTGGGTTGGAGGGAAGGGAAGAAGGTGTAAAGAAACAAAAATAAATTCATCTTTGTCTCTGACAATGTTATTCTCAGATCCATTTATAGCAAATGCTGCTTTGAGATCAGTCTAGATCTTAAAGGAACACCACTGAGAGTATTTAAATATGCCCGATCAGCAAAAGTCACGGAGATATGGAATTAAGTGAATGAAATAATTCACTGATCACATTGATCTGCGTTCCAACTTTTTTCACTTGACCAGGGTTAAAATTCTAGCTGTGCCTCTATCAATTATGTTTCTAAATCAGTTTAATTCTCATGTCTAAGCCTTACTGTTTCTTATCTGTAAAATAGAACTACAGTACCTACGTCAAAGATATATGAGGATATAAAGCTGCAGTATATGAAAAACATTCAGCTGAGGGTCAGCCACATAGTAAGTGATCGATGACACAAGGCTTTCTCTCACCTCCATTTGACTGTTTTACTTCAGTGTTCCAAATTGTAGATTCACCTGCGGTTGTAAGAAGTAATACAGAGAGATTCTCCATACACTTTACCCAATTTCCTCCAGTGGTTGGTAATATCTTACAAAACTATGGTACAATATCACAGTCAAGATATAGACATTGATATGGTCAAGACAGAGCCCAGTTCATCACCACAGGGCTCCCTCCGCTGGCCCTTTCAGAGCCAAGCGAAACCCTCCCCTACCCTTGTCCTCTGCCTGCCAGCAGCCACTCACTTGCTCTCCATTTCTGTAATTTTGTATTTCAAAGATGTTAAATAAGTGGAATTAGGCAATATGTAATCTTGGGTTGGTTTTCTACACCCAGAATAATTACCTGAGCATTCATCTACATTGCTGCATGTCAATAATACCTATTATTCCTTCGTATTTGCTAATTATTACAAGCTATTCTAATCGATTAGTCTACCCATCCACTAGTATTACACACTCTTGCTTACATGGTATACCAGATATGCATGATAAACTCTGGGTACACCGGAGTTTGTTTAATCGTTCACCCACTGAAAGGCATCTACATTGTTTCCAGTTTTAGCTATAACAAATAAAAATATTATAAAACTGTTCATATAAAATAAAATTATTATAAACATCTGTGCACAGGTTTTTGTGTGTACATAAGTCTTCATTTCTCGGGGATAAAGCCCAAGATTGCACTTGCCAGGTTGTATGGCAGTTGCATGTTTAGCTTTTTAAGGAATCCACCAAACTATTTTCCAGAATGGCGGCACCATCTTACGTTCTTGCCAGCAGTGCAGGTGATCGGTTTCTTCTCATCAGCATTTGGTCTTTGTCACTATTTTTATTTCAGCCTTGGTAGTGGTATCTCATTGTGGTTTTGATTTGATTAATGACACTGAATATTTCTTCATGTGCTTCTTCACCATCTGCGCATCCTCTTCAGAGATTTTTCCTCATTTCCTAATTGTATTATTTAATTTTTAGTATTTATTTTTTATGGTTTTTAAATATATTTTAGATCCTCATTCCTTGTCAGCTATATGGTTTGCAAATACCTTCTCCTAGCCTGTAACTTGTCTTTTCATCCAGCCAATGTGTTCTTTTGCAGAACAAAAGTTTTGAATTTTAAAAGCTCTGAGGATCTGATGTCTTCTTTGATGGAATTTACTTTTAGTGTCAAGTCTATGAAATCTTCGCCAAGTCCTAGATCCTGAAGACTTTCTCCTTTTTTTCTAAAAGGTTTTTAGTTTTACATTTCACAGTTAAGTCTGTGATTCATTTTTGAGCCAAATTCTTAATAAGCTGTGAGATTTAGATCAAGATTTTTTTTTTTTTGCCTGTGCATATCCAGTTGCCCCGGAACCTTTGTTGAAAGGGCTACCCTTCCTCCGTTGAGTTGCTTTTGTATAATACCTTTGTAAAAAACCAGTTGGGCATATTCATTTGGATCTGTTCCTGGGTTCTTTATTCTGTGTCATCAATCTATATGTCTATCCCTCCAGTAATACCACACACTCTTGGTCATTGTAGCTTTTGTAATAAACCATGAGATTTCGTAGGGTAATTTCTACCACTATCTACGAGGCTCTCACTTTGGAGAGAGTGGTTTCTCCTACTTTATTTTAAGGATTGTATTAGCTAGTCTAAAGCCTGTGCTTCTTTAATACAAATTTTATAATAAGCTTGTCTATGATGACACAAAGAAGCATTGCTGGGAGCTGATAGGAACTGCAGTAAACCAATAGATGAATTTGGAGGCAACTGCTATTTCTAGGACATTAAGTCTTCCAGTTCATGAACATGGTATATCTCTTGATTCATTTAGGTTTGCTTTAATTTCTTTCATCAACATTTTTATTCTTCATCCTACAGATCCTACACATACTTTGCCAAGTTCATCTAAGTGGTTTATTTCCTTAGGAATGATTTTAATGATAATGTTTTAATTTTGATTTCCACATGTTTATTATAACTATGTGAAAGTGGGGTATTGATCTCATAGTCTGTCGGCTTGCTGAAGTCATTCACTCTAGGAGATATTTTAATGCAGATTTTTTGAGATTTTAGATTTTGACAATTATGTCATCTGCAAATGGGAACAGTTTTATGTCTCCCTTTCCAGTCGATGTGCCTTTTCTGTCTTTTCATTGCCCGTGGCACGGACTGGGATTCCCAGTACTGTGCAAAAGACAGCAGTGAGAGTGGGCGCCCTTGCTTGGTTCCCAGCCCTCGGGAGGCGTCAGTCTTTTGCCATCACACATGACCCTAGTGGTTGTTTTTTTATTCTTCTTGTCAGGTTTCCCTTTGTCCCTCCCCTGCCCAGATTTTTAAAAATTCACATGTGTGTGTGTGTGTTTTACATTTGGACAAATGCTTTTTCTGTATTAATTGATATGATCATTCCTTTTTTAGCCTGTTGGTATAGTGGACTAAATTGATTATTTTTGAATGTTTAACCAGGTTTTCTTTTCTTTTTTTTTCTTTTTTTTAAATTTTTATTGTTATTCAATTACAGTTGTGTGCCTTTTCTCCCCATCCCTCCACCCCACCCCAGCTGAACCCACCTCCCTCCCCCACCGCCAACCTCCCCCTTGATTTGTCCATGTGTCCTTTATAGTAGTTCCTGTAATCCCCTCTTCCCACTGTCCCCACCCCACTCCCCCCTGGCTATTGTTAGATTGTCCTTAACTTCAATGTCTCTGGTTATATTTTGTTTGCTTTTTTCTTCTATTGATTATGTTCCAGTTAAAGGTGAGATCATATGGTATTTGTCCCTCACCTCCTGGCTTATTTCACTTAGCATAATGCTCTCCAGTTTCATCCATGCTGTTGCAAAGGGTATAAGCTCCTTCTTTCTCTCTGCTGCGTAGAATTCCATTGTGTAAATGTACCATAGTTTTTGGATCCACTCGTTTGCTGATGGGCACTTAGGTTGCTTCCAGTACTTGGCTATTGTAAATTGTGCTGCTATGAACATTGGGGTGCACAGGTTCTTTTGGATTGGTGTTTCAGGGTTCTTAGGGTATAATCCCAGCAGCGGAATTGCTATTGCTGGGTCAAAGGGCAGTTCCATTTTTAGTTTTGTGAGGAAATTCCATACTGTTTTCCACAGTGGCCTCACCAGTCTGCATTCCCACCAACAGTGCACTAGGGTTCCCTTTTCTCCGCATCCTCTCCAACATTTGTTTGTGGATTTGTTTATGTTGGCCACTCTTACTTTTAACCAGGTTTTCATACCTGCATTAAATCCCACTTGGTCATGACATATAATTCTTTTTCTATATTGGTAGATTTGTCTTGCTGACTTTTTTAAGTACTTTGCATCTAATTTAATGAGAAATATTGATCTGGAATTTTTTTTGGGGGGTGCAGCTATTTTTGCCTGGGTTTGGTATTGAGATAATATTAGCCTCATAAATGAGTTGTGATGTGTTCCCTCTTCATCTATTATCTGGAAGAGGTTGCATAAAATTGGTGTTAATTCTTCTTTAAATGCTTGGTAGCATTCTTCAGGAATGCCAGTTAGCACCAGCCCACTTGGTCATCTCATTGCCACAGACTTTGAGTGTCGGATTGTGTTGCTCCAGGACAAGCCCCGCGGGCACTGTGTTTTCTCTACAACTTCCTAGTGTAAGCCAGACCTCATAGACAGTCAACTTCCCTTTAGGAAATACTTACACCACATCGTGGCAGATGTAGAAGGCACAGAGTTGGCCTGAGATTCAAGCACCCTCCACTAATGAAATAAACAGTATTGCAAATTGGTTCTGACGTCAGGATACACGTCATTCCATGAATCTACTTCACATTTCTTCCCCAGACCTTGGGTTGGCGGTTGGTGTGAAATGGGTCGAGCGTCCTTGTGCACTTGTACACCAAGTACACACCTCAAATGCCAGAATGGTGTGTACCAGAACATAGTATATATTTATGTTGGTCCTCTCTGACTTTTGCA
This sequence comes from Desmodus rotundus, assembly GCF_022682495.2. NCBI lineage: Eukaryota > Metazoa > Chordata > Mammalia > Chiroptera > Phyllostomidae > Desmodus > Desmodus rotundus. The sequence continues at coordinate 80,054,097 of NC_071393.1, forward strand.
TAAATTCCTGATTTGCCCACCAGAAATTCTATGTAGAATAAGTAAGGAGTAAAAAATCTTTGTTAAACATATAAATATGTAACTAGATTTTTCAATAGAACACTTATTTTTTTCCTCCAGAGCAACATTACAAGACAGAGTTGTCTGTGACATTTGAGGTTAAGTCACACACTGGGACTGCGGCGCCTACTTCGCCTGTTCTGCCTGTCACAGTTCTGCTTGTGTTTCAAAGCCCAGCCCATAGGCCCCCAGCTCTGTAGAGCCTTCTCCAGTCCCTCCGGACAAAGGCAATTGCTTCTTTATTCTATCTTAACAGAATATCCTAATCATATTTCTTTCATCTATTATACACACAGCCACTTCCCCAATCTACCCTAGATCATAACCTCCTTGAGGTATTGAAATAAGTTTTATTTTTCTTTGTAATTTCCATAGAGTCCAGTAGCCCCACTAAGCCCGTAGAAGAGGCTCAACAGATATGTTACAGTGACTATCAACTTCAGCTATACCTGTGACTTACCTAGACCGCCTTTAAAATTATCCATACTCAGACCCTACCAAGATCAACTAGATCAGAATCTAGAAATAGAGCCCAGGAAGTAGAACTTTTACAGGTGGTCTCCAGGTAATGCGTCATAGAAAGACGTCTGATCTTTGACCTAGAAGTTAAACAGAGCCCATAAAACTCTTGGAATTCCCTGAGTGATGGGTTGATAGGGGTGTCTTTTTTCTAATGAGGTGATGCTTGGCAGCTGCTCTATAGCTTCAGGAGGGAGGCTGGTCCCCAGAAAGACCAAGCCTTGACTACAAGCTTGGAACTTTCAGAGAGAGTAGCTAGAGAGTGAGTTAATTTCCAGTGGCAAATGATTTAGCCAATCTTGTCTATCAGATGAGTCCCCCATAAAAACCCCTAAACGACAAGGTTCAGAGAGCTTCCACAAAGTGAACGGGTCCGTGTGCTGGCAGGTCGGTGCACCCCGGCTCCACGGGACAGAAGAAACTCCTGCACTCTGGACTCTTTGGACCTGTATATACCTCTTCATCCAGTTGTTAGTTTGTGTCCTTTCTAACATCCTTTATGATGAACTAGTGAGAATAAGGATAGTGTGTTTCTGAATTCTGTGAACTGTTCCAGCAAATTATCAAACCTGAGGAAGGGGTCGTGGGAACCCTTGGTTTACAGCCAGTCAGTCAAAATCCCAGGAGTCCCAGGACTTGTGACTGGCGTTGGAAGTGGGGGGCACTGTTGTAGGACCGCGCCCTTAAGCTTTGAGTCCTGTGCTAACTCTGGGTAGTGATGTCAGAATTGAATTGTGTTGTTGAACAAACAGCTGGCATCCGGGGAATTAGAGAATTGGTTATTGGTGGCAGAAAACACCCCGCACCAGGGCGGTAGGGTGTGCACCCAGAATGGAAGATCTGATTCTCGGCATTCAGGAAGCCGCACCAGCAGGCATGCGTGACAGCTGCTGCGCATGCTTTAACTAAATATACGGGGGGAGAGTCAGAAAGTCGCCCCTGGTTGTCAGTGTCAATGAACACTGCCCTTGACCAGAAAATGAAAATTTACACAACTTAAGTGCTAAAAAAATCTTATTACTGAGGAGGATCATTCTATTTAGGAACCTTGAGTACACGGTTGTTTTCACAGGGCAATCGTGAATATTCAACATGCATATGTTGCCTTTGCTCTCAAAACTGACACAGATGGGGAGCGGCATGGACTGCACAGGTAGGAGAAATTCTTTAGAGATGATGAAAATGTTCTGAAACTGGATTGTGTACCGGTGCACAACTATAAATTTATGGAAAATCATTCAATTATAAAAAAATAAAACAGTAATAAAATAAAATTTAAGAGCACCACATAGAATTTTCTCTTTTCTGAATTAAGAGTATTTTTGAACTTGGGTTATATTCTTGATATTTAATGGTGGTCATGGATGCACCACCATGATACCCAGTGGGGACAAGAATGCACCTCTTTGTCCCTGGTGGCACTCTGGTTATGAGGGAAGTGCAGGCTGTTTGTGAGTCTCTGTCTGTGTCTGTGTTTCTGTCTCTCTGTCTGTCTCCCTGTCTCTCTGTCTCTCTCCCTCTCTGTCTCTGTCTCTAGTTTTCAACACAGATTACAACATCTCCTGCATTCTCGTGCCCCAGATTTCTCATCAAGCAGAGCTGGCCTTGGCTGGGGTACTCTCTCAGGGCTTCCCACCTCTGCAACTCCCCCAGCCCCAGGTGGTGCCTTGTGGCCAGTCCTCTTCTTTCACTGTCTTAGATGATGCCTCCTAACAGCAATAACATCCCATGGCCAGGCAAGAGACTCCCCTTGACCCCAGTGCAGTTTTCTGGTCCTGGCAGGGGGGAGCACTGTACCAGGGTCAAAGGGAAGAGGCCAGTGTACTAGTTTCTGTACCACAGTAGCACTGCTATGGCACTGGGACCTGCAGCACAGAAGGCCCCCAAACCCTACCTGCAAATACAGACCTCCTGTCAGTGTTGCTAGCAGGTCTCTCCTTGTTGGAGGGTCCTTAATTTTTTTCACTAGCCCCACACCTGCTCCTGGCTATGGTACATTGGGTTGAGTTACATGGATGCAGTGAGAAGGGTAATAATTCAATACCCAATTAAATCAGTGTTCTTAAAACAGCGGCCGAGCGAGCATTTAAGCAGATGTGAGTGTGACACTGTTGAAGGGAGGGTGGAGAAGGGGGTCCGTCCATGGTTCTCAGCAAGCAGCTCTGGACATAAAGTTTGTACAACTTCTCAGCACAATAAAAGGCCCACTTTGGTGTGAACAAATCCTCTACAAAGCCAGTGTGACTACCACCTATCATTCTGGAGCATGCACTGAAAGACATTGACTTCTACCCCAAGAAGCTAGTAAAATACACCTTTCCACTCCAAACAGCACGCTCCTTGGGAGAGATTCTGATGACTAATGTGGTATTTTGACTCTTGTTACATTTCAGCTCATGCCCCATCACCCCTTATGGGCTGGGAATCACGCAACTCGCCATCCGATAATCTGATTATGGCCCCCAGGGTACTATCACTTGGATGATAGAAGAGACATTTTTTCCTAGTGTATCAGTGGCAGAGCACCCATGGGCCTTCCTCTATGCTGAGGATATGAAAACATTTCACACTCACCTTCTGTTGCCATCATCTTACCAGTTTTCCAAGGGGAGTTACTTTCATGTTGGGAATCACAGGGAAGCTAGCAAACAGTTGTGATGCTGCGATAAGCATGGGGAGTTGATATTTTCAGAAGGGCTTTTACAACCTTTCAATCATGCAAATAAAATAGTTGCCCACTGACCTAATAATACTAGCTGCCCTTTCTGCTAAGCATCCCCAATGCTTCATGGAGGGGGCATCTGATGCTTCCGTACCGGCCCTGACAGTCTTCACCAATGACCCACGTGCTCACACAGTTGGGGGGCCACCAGCCCCACGTACGCCCCGGACAACATATAGATCACAAGGCTTTGTTATGGTGCCTAAACTGTCTGAAGCATTCAGCAAACCACAACCAGGATAATACCCAAGTAGCAAAGTTATGCTGCTGGCACAAACAGATCATCTGTAACATATAGATCGCATTAACAGACTTGACCAAGAACATGAGGGGTGAAAACTCATTTAAAATTGTATTGGTCTAGTGACTGGCTATCTAGGCTACTGACTTCTTAATTTCATTTTGCTTATATGAGACAAAAACCCAATTTCTTAGTTCCCCAGATGCTGGAACAGCAATTTCTTAACAGTTTCTCTGTGAGGTCTTTTTGAGAAATGACAATATGATGTGCGATGATTCCATTATATTTGTTCAGTAATATTCCCCAAGAACCTGAGCCTCCTCTCTGTAGGCCTTGCACCAAACAGGATAGAAAGGTAAGACGAAGCAGGATGTGAAATCCTACAAGATCCTCTATTGATAAGCACAATTAAGTGAGGATTATTTTTATTCATGTGTATGGATCAATAGACTTGATTAAACTTGAGAGTTTTAGAATGATATCAAACTACTGAAGTCGCTTCATTAATGGAACAGACCCTAGTACCCCTTAACAGCGTAACAGTATGTATGAATCATTTATACAATCTTCTTCTGTCAAATCATGTTTGACAATAATCAGATGATAATGAAATGTATAATTAATAATAAAAATGCCAACATCTGTTAGCTTGTTATTACAGACTTATTTTTCAGTGTACTATTTCGAATGTGTCATCATTAACCTAATTTATATTAAAATCTGCTCAATACAATCTGCTTTCATTAGTTGTTAATGCGGGTTGGCACATGGCACCAAGGCAATGCTTCCCTCCCTGCACTCCCGCCCTATGTCTCTCCCGTCGAAACCAAAGAGTCCCCCAAATGTCTTTTAAAACTGGCTGCCTCAACTCAGATGCTCCATGAGCAGATGGAGCAGGCTGGCTGGCTGGTTGCTGTCAGGTCCCCTTCCTTCGCCTGAGAAAGTGGGACTTGGTCTCAGCAAGAGGGCCGCCCCTCAGCTGCAGCCTCTGTCTGGTATTTTTCTGTCCCCCATCCCCTGTCCGTCAGTGGCAAACTCCTTCACACCTGCACACAGCGGCACCTGGATCCTGGGCCACTTCCTTAGGTGGAAGGACATGACTCTGCTCCCATTCGGTACCCATCAGTGTGGGCTTTTAAACTACTACTCTCAGGTTCATTCAAAAGCTGGGGGCAAATTTCCTTACAGGAACAAACAAGGGTGACCAGATGATTTCCACCCATGTAAGCTCATGTACAGGAGAAGCCTGGAGCACCCTGTATTGCCAGAAAGTAAGGACTTGCTTAAACTAATTTAAAAATAATGTTTTAAAGCCAACGTGTTAAGGGGTATGTGAAAGGGGCAAGGGCAGCAACTGAGAGAGCTCCCAGTGGCCAAAGCTGGAATGACTGAGGAACAAAATAAAGTAGTACTGACTTATAACCTGGAGTAGAAAATAAATATCCATGAAGATACACTAAATAGATGAATAAATAAATTAACAAATGGAAAATGAGTCAACTCTCTCATGCAGAAGAATTCCAAGTGATGTACGGAGGTGCAGCGCCCTCAAGGCAGGGAACATAACTCCCCACCCCTCGCTCTGTCTGCACAGGGTGATGCCCTTCCGAAGAGAACAGAACGGGGGAGGGGGGAGCATCACACTGGGGAAGCCTGACACATGCCACCTCAGCCAGGTGATCGAGGCCAACATCCACATTCATAAAGCACGTTGACAATTTGCACCTTTGCTATGATGTCAGGACAATGTGGGGTCTTCCTCCCAGGAACCCATAGTCACAAGAAAAACACCATATAAATCTCGGTACTGGACGTTCTTCAAAATGCCCAATGAGAGCTCCTCAACACGGTCAAGGGCATAAAAACAGCCTGAGAAACAGCCAGGAGGACCCTAAAGTGATATGATGATTACTGTAATGTGGTGTCCTGGATAGGATCTGGAAACAGAAAAAGAACATTATCAATATTGGCTTATGAATATAACAAATGGTTTATACTAACGTAAGCTGTTAATAATGGGAAAACTGGGTGTGAGGATAAATGAAGCCTCTGTAACTACCTTCTACATTTTTTTGCATACCTAAAACTATTCCAAAATAGAAGGTCTATTGTTATTTTTTTTAGTAACTCCCTACTGTATTGGGGTTTTTTTTTGTTTTTTTTGTTTTTTTGTTTTTAATAAATTGGATGCCAGGGGCAGTTCACAATGTGAGGAGCAGGCTGGGACCACGGCAGGATTTTCATGCGCATCATCTCTCCATCAGCAGGGACAGCCCCACAGAGGGGTGAACCAGTGGTCTCAGGGAGAAAATAAATACAGAATCGGGCCTGTCCTTTAAGATACAAATGCAAGTGTTTTATCTTCAAACACTTTCGGGGGCTTTAGAGCCACCCTTAAAATCCTGCTTAACTTCCTCTTGGAGTGAACTGGGAAGATTACCTGAGCCTGGAGGAAGCTCGAAGGAATGTCTCATATGCTGGTGAAGTGGGTGACTGAGTCGCAAATAGGTCAGTACCCATGAGTGAGCTTCCAGTGTACCTTAGGGGATCACCATCAAGGAAGTTGTGTATTAATTAATTAAAACGAATTTTATACCTCGATGAGATCTTCTTTCTCTTTTCTCTTTCTCTTTCTGTTTCTTTCGCTTTTTTTAAGAACTAAAGGTCATCAGGGTTGGCTGACTGATTCCTCACCTCCAGTAATGGAGCAAAGATATTACCTAATATACTTCTGAAGTCAGGAGCTAACTAGTCATAAAAAAAATCCTAATTATGTGCACCCAAAGGACTATGATACTCATGTTAAATATGGCCATAGGCCAGTGTGGGAGGAAACCTGAAAATTACATACCTTTTTTTTAAAGATCATTTCTTGAACAGAAAGTGTTAATAATATTACACACCTACACAGTCCTTTATATTTAAGAAACCTCACAGTACTTGACCAGTTATTTTTTTCATGTCCACAGGGTTGACATCTGGGGAAAAGGAAGTCAGCAGTGGTAAAAAAAAAAAAAGAAAGAAAAGAAAAGAAAAAGAAAAGAAAAGAAAAAAGACAAAAAAAAACACAGTCCCCAGTGATCTGTCTTTTCAGAGCTAAGTCACATGGGGCAGAGGGGGAGCTGGGAGGAGTCACTCCAGGTCCGCATGGCTTCTGGCCCCCAGCGTCCATCTCTCCTTCATCCCTTCCAATGTCCCACGTGTTTATGCAGCTTAGGGATCAGGGTGAAACAAAATGAGTGGCTGTGGTGAGCAGCAAGGATAGCAGTAATCAGGAGCCACTTACAGATACATCGTGTCTTTAAGCAGATTTTTAAAACACATTGAAACTCTTCAAGACATAAAGCTGAGAGGGAGTGAGACTTGCGTTCATTGGCAGAGGATCTAGCTGTGAATCCTGCCTGGTTCTGTTACTTCTGTTACTTGCTGTTTCTATAGCCTTTGGAGCGTCTCTGTCTCTCCATTTCTGTCTTTCTCTCTCTCTCTCTAGCCACTGCCCCCCAGTCTTCCTCTTCCTCTCCTTCTCCCTCCCTCTTTGTGTCTGTGTCTTTCCAAAATTCCTAATTCCTGCCTCATGGAGTGGTGCCTGGAGTCTGCATCTTGGCGAGGCTCATCCAGGCTGGCTGGGCTCTTCCAAAGAGCTCTTGGCCAGAAGTTTGTGGAAAACGAGGATCCTCTTGTGAGGAAGAGGGAATTCCCCTGGCCTGTCCCACCTAAACTCCCATTTCTGAGACAGGCATCCAGCTTGACAGGCCCATCAACCCCTGCTTCTCTCCACCCACATCTGCCTTCACACCTTCTCGCCCTTCAACCACACCAAGCTGTTTTTAGTCCCCCCAAACCTCATTTCTATATTCTGAGTCCCTCTGCTGTGAAACACTGTGCTCCCCAACCATGCTCATGCTAGAAAACTCACGGGAACTGTCACCTCCTGACAATGCCAGCACCCCTACGGTGGCACCGTGCTCTGTGTGTACCTCTGTCGGTTCCTTTGCCTGCCTTTCCCTCTGGCCGGGAGGGCTGTATTGCCAGGGCTCCACACAGTGTCTGACCCAGGATAGCTACTCAGTTTTTGCTGAATGAATTATGATCTGTTTCCCCAGCCTCCTTAATGGAGGCAGCCTACTCAACTTGGTGAGGATGATAGAATCAGATCTTTCTGTATTTTAGAGAGACACTGATGGACATTATTGCTCTGTGTACAGATAAGTCGTACGCCTATTAAAGTGGATTTGAAAGCGGCCAGTACCAGCAGAGGTGTTAGCGCTGGGCACTAACAGAAACAGAGCAAGTCTGAGCTGGACAGAAACTCAGAGATGACTAGTTCAGCAACCTCTTTTTACAAATGAGCAAAGTTTGGTGCAGAGTTTAAATATGCTGGCAGAGATCATTCAGAGAATCCTGTAGATTTTTGATTCAGAACTCAGTGCTCTTTCTACACTTCTGCACCATATGATAGAAACAGAAAGCAACACAGGCTCAGTGAAGAGCTGCTGAGTGCCCACTGGGAGTGCCGCAGGGGGCATGGCGTTTTGGGCACCTAAAGCTGTAGGCCTCACCCTCAAAGGTTTTCCTGTTTCGTTGGAGAGGCAAGGCAGACACACATTAGCTAAAAGCAAGGTGCAATCCAAGCGGAGGCACAAGGCATCAGAAGACTGGGGTGGTGCAGCCAGGAGTCGGGGAGAGAGGGAGCAAAGAGACAATTCAGGGAAACAGGAAGAGAGAGGACCACGACCTCCAGGAGGGTGCAGCTGAATTGGTAATAATAGAGAAGTCCATTCCAGGAGCGCGAGAGCAAGCAGTGAGGCAGGAGGGGCTGGGGCGGTGTATGCCTTTATCCAGTGCTTTTACTGGGAAGCAGTTCAGATAGTGTTTGGAAAATGGCAGACTCTCCAGATATGTTAAGAGCTGGAGGAGATGGATCCAGAGATAGGACTCGAAGTGGAAAGTAAGATAGAAATGGCAATAGCAAAAGAGAAAGAAAGACAGAAATAGGGCTAGGATAGGGATTATTCTGTGACCCAACTATTGGGAAGGATTCCCTGAGTGCATAAGGAAAAGCAGGTCAAGATGGTGCGAGTCTCTACTGAGTCATATCTGGGAGATGTCTTTCTCCGTGGTCACGACACTTGTATTGACAAGAAGGCAGCTCGTGATGGATACACCACACCCAGTGCGTGCACAGGCTTCACTCTGTTACTTTGCAGATGTGATCTCTGCTTCCCTGATGAAGAACATATTTTGGACTAATTGCCATGAATGCACTTGCTTCCCTCTGCCACGTGCAGGATCCAGGGCCTGCATTCTCACTGCTCTGGAAGGTCTGACAAATGCCAGAAAATGTGTCTTGCTTGCACAGTGCAGCCTCTTGGTGCTTCTAGCAAGGCTCCTGATGCAGGTTTGCAGGAGGAAGGGACAAGACTCAGCAACAGGCTTCAAATCTGTAACCCGGCCATTGTGTGTGACATGGCACAGCAGGTCTTCTCAAACTTTCACACACTTGCTGATTACCTGGGGACCGTATTAAAGTATAGGTTCTGATTGAGTTGCTCTGTCAAGAGGCTTGAGGTTCTGCATTCATAACAAACTTCCAAGGGATGCTGACACTTGTCATAGCAAGATTGCAAAGCATGCCTTTGAGGACAGTCAGTTAATCCCCTCTCGTCTGGACAAGTGACCCTCTTTCCTGGGTATACCTGGGCGACTTTTAAAAACTATGTCAGGTCTCCCTCCAGCCTTTCTGCTTGTGTTTACTGTAATAAAAAACATTGAACAATCAAAATATTTGCACCATTATTTATTCACCTACTTAATATTTACTCCTTCAAACATTACATACTTTTAGCCCTGACTGGTGTGGCTCAGTGGGTTGGGTGTTGACCCACAAACCAAAAGGCCGCTGGCTCAGTTCCCAGTCAGGGCACATGCCTGGGGTGTGGGTTTGGTCCCCAGAGGGGGCGTGCAAATGCAACTGATCAATGTATCTCTCACATATCGATGTTTCTCTCCCCATCTTTCTCACTCCCCTTCCCTCTCTCTAAAAATTAAAAAAAATTAAACAATTCATCAGTTTCTGGCATATAGTGTATCCTTAATGAATGGTTGATAAATGAGTGAAAATGACATACAGATGTTAAGTGCATACACAATTACACAGTCAGCATTAAAAATCATTGTATCACGGATAATGTCATATCATTTAAGCAAAACTGTTTAATTATGGTAAAATTGGATTGCATCAACTATACATTTTGATGGAATTAATCCTATCTTTCCACTCACCTACAATAAGGAGGCCTTTTCCGCACCCAGTAGTTTATGGTGGGTCATGGAAATAACTGTAGTGGCCCTTGGGCCTGTCCTGCTCCCACCAGCTGCAGGTGTTTTCTTCTGGAAGCCCGGTTTAATCTCAAAGGACCAGATGAAACTCACTAACATTAGGAGAGGGACTAAACGTAGCATACTAGAGATTTTTCGGGATGCAATGTGTCGATCTGCATGTCTCTAAAAGGGCAAATACATCTGTTTCCAAGACAACAAAAGAACATCCACTGTGCCCTGGCTGCTGTGGCTCTGTGGATTGAGTGCCAGCCTGCGAACCAAAGGGTCGCGGGTTTGATTCCCAGTCTCGAGCGCATGCCTGAGTTGTGGGCCAGGTCCCCAGTAGGGGGTGAGCAAGAGGCAACCACCCATTGATGTTTCTCTCCCTCTCTTTCTCCCTCCCTTCCCCTCTGTCTAAAAATAAATAAATAAAATCTTTTTAAAAAGAGCATCCACTCTGGTGAAGAGGTTGAGATCAGCCTGTCCACAGTGAAGTGAGCCTGTGGGTGCTGGGACTGTATGTGAGACCTAGTTGAGTTTCAAATCTGTTTCATTGCTGGTGGCCTTGATAATTCAGAGAAGAAGGAAAAAGGAAGCTTGGGAAAATTATGTGTTGCTTTCACCCCTTATTGGAAACATCTTTAAGAAAACAGTCAAGTTGTGGATAATGAGCATCTTCCTTTCATCTTCTTCCTCTTCTCATCTATTGTGTTACTGCTATTGTCATCGCTATAAGAGTTTCCAACGTAAGCACCCTCTTCTCCTTCTCTGAAGGCACAGGGCAGGCATATGCTGTCATGTGCAATTCACAAAACATCTGAGAAACAATAAACCTTCCACAAGTGCTCCTTGTCTCGCCCACTCCCTGGCCTTCTCTCCCAGTCTTCTCTTTACATAGACTAATTTATTTGCAGATTAGCTTGGGTTCAAGGTGGTTACAGTATGGGTGTGAGGTGTATGCCAGGCCATCTGAAGAAGGATGTTTGAGATCATTGCTGAAAACACTTGGAAATATCCATTTTTTAAACCTTCACCAGAGGATATTTTTTTCATTGCTCATAGAGAGAGAAGACAGGAGAGGGAGACATCGATGTGAGAGAGAAGCATCCATTGATTGATTCCGATACGTGCCCAGACCAGGGATCACACACACCCAGGGCAGGTGTAACCTTATACGTGCAACCTTATAGTTGCTGGAGAGTGCTCCAACCAACTGAGCCACACTGACCAGTGCGGAAATATGTCCATTTTTAACAAGAAAAATATGCTCCCAAAGGAATATTAATGGAATCACTTGGGGGAAAGAGAAAATCTCCCAATGGTATTTTCAAGATTGTTAGAATGAGAAGAAGAAGATCAAATTGCCATAGCTGAGCTGGAAATGTTCTGGGGGCAGTATGATTCTGAACCCCTGTATTTCTCTCTAAGCCCAAAGGGCCGAGCGTACACTGATCCGCACTCGTATTCAGACCCACACACTCACTTCCTCAGACATGACGATAGAAGCAGTCAGGGAGTCAACTTCGGGGTGAGAGTGAAAGGGAGTGACAGCCGTGTGGGTAGGACGGACTCACTACCCACTAGGCAAATGTGTCCCCTTCGGCAAACTGGGTCCCTAGCTGAAAAATCTATCACCATCTTCTCTGAGAGCAAGTTGTGATAAACAAATTCCGTGTAAGAACAGGATTCTCAGAGTCTAAAAAAGATCTGCATTTTGGTTTCTTCCTGACTGCAGCTGTGACCAAAAATAACCAAGCAGAACTGTGGCTAACTGTTCAGCAACCTACACTTTCCATATTCCACTAAAGCCCTGGGTGATCTTTTTTCCTCTTGTCACTGCTGACTCAATGACAGGTACAACATTAGCCTAGTATGGGCTTTCCTAAGACAAGACAAAGCAGCATAGTTTGGCTATGTAGTTTAAATGCTATAATTACAATTTTCCTATGAGAGCAATATTTTGGATATAAAGTGTACTTTACAATGTAGTGTGTTTTAACTACCAAGATATACACCTTTCTAAGGAAGCTCTATTAAAACAATTTAATAATATGTCAACAAGTACCAATGTAGACATAAAAGCAGAATTGTGTGGTTTGTTTTCACGCAGTGAGCTAGTTCTGCTAGACTCTGTCAAGGGCCATTGAAGCTCACTCCAAACTAATAGGATTACATGATTGGAATTATATTCACTGAAGGTCTGTATTTTTCAGGGGGACGAATGGGGGCTCCCTTAAGGAATATTGAGTATTTTTTGCATGTGCAAATGTGCATATGGATTTCCAAGTTAACACAAAACGTGGTGATGTTCTCTGTTAACGTATGACAAAGCACGTGCGGTTTTTGTATCCTCGCCTGAGGACATGCTTGTTGATTTGAGAGAGAGGGGAGGGAGGGACAGAGGGAGAGAGACATCGATGTGACAGGGACACATCGATCGGTCTCCTCTCATACACACCTCAACCGCAACCCAACATGTGCCCTGGCCGGGAATCAAACCTGCAGCCTTTCAGTTTCTGGGGATGACACTCCAGCCAAGTGAACCACACCGGCCACGGCAACAAAGCACATACATTTAAAAACAGGAGAAAAGAGGAACACATTCATTCCTAAGTCAGTATTGTCAGTTGCAGATGAAACGAAATTCATACATTTTGAATCTCGGAAGCTGTACTGAATGAAGTTTTCCTGATCGGGACTCACACTGAGCACACCCACCTGCGCACAGAAGAGCCGGGCCCTGACAGCCGTTATGGAGGCAAATCCGGCGGAGGGTCCAAGTAGCGCGGCTCACTCTACAGACGGTGAGACGGCGAGAGCGAGTTACACAGTGCGGCTCCGAAGCGGTGGCGCACTTCCCCATGGCGGAGCAGAGGCCTAGCCTTCCGTCCCAAAGCAGGGGCCCAGGGATGGCGGCTGGAATACTCTTTTCTACACACTCACGTGTTTATATTCTGGATAATTAGGAGACTATAAACCCAACAGAAAACAAAAGAATCCAAACCTACTTAATGATACAAAACATATAAAGTATCTATGGATAATATACATTCACCTGTTTGTTTTGTGTATAAATTATTTACGTATAAATAATGTGTTTGTATGTGCCTATTTAACATATCAATATATTGATGTCAGTTGATGATACAAAATATATGTATATAATACATCTATAGTTGTTTTTATCTATGAATATGTGTGTACATTTGTATGTAAATGTGCTTGGTATGCTTTGAATCGGCCTAGTGTAATATGTATTTATAATATTGAATTCACAACCCTAAGGCACCCATTCCATAATGTGAATAAATGGCCATTCCTGTAGCTCACTGTGGCTTTTTCAACGGCGTAAGGAAGAAAAAGGCTATAGAAGGGCTTAGGTATAAAGAATTGGATACAAGGCTTTATGTGTCACTTAAACAGAAGCATTGAGTCAGACAGATGGAAGAGACACGTCTCCGAGATGTATCTGTGGGGCAAAATGTACCAAAAATAAATGCCTGACACAGATGACACTGAGTCATTCAGCGCTGAACTGCACAAGCCACTGGGACATTATCAGTCGACAGGGAAGAGCTACCCAACAGCAATCAAAGTGGCCTGCCCGGGAAGGGCCTTCGCTCCGAGACCTTCGCCCAAATAGAGAGGGGAAGGGTACCAGCCCCTAGCCATCCAAGGAAGGGCTCCAACTCTTTCCTGTGCAAATGCCTGGAGGACCAACACATGGCAGTTCACTTTCACGGAAGCCAAAGTTCTACAACTTTTCAAAGACATTGCTGCGAAATAGCTCCTATAGGCAGTTTCTGTAATGAAAGCGTGAGGGCTAATAGTGTATCCCTAAAATTTCCCTACCAGCTCCAGAGTCTCAACTGAAGAAACGTTATGTGAAAAATTATAGGCATGGAAAAGTCTACACTGAAAGTATTTCTTGTAAACATAGCTTCTTACCACCCCCAGGTAAGAAAACAGAGGTTGGAAGCCAGATTATTGGCCACTGGTGTCCTTTCTCAGGCACCACCACCAACACAGGTAACACCTACTGAGCATCTGTGACATGCGAGTCACGTGCTAAGCACTTATGGGCATGGTCGCCTTCCATCCTCCTAGCGACCATGGAAAGACTTCTAGCACTGGGGCAGCTGACTTGTTCAAGGCTGCAGTGCTATTTGACTTCAGGGTTCAGAGGTAGACCTAGGCTTGTCTCACTCTGGAGACCTGGCCCAAACTGCTGTGCCACAGTCTCATTCATGGTATCCATGCACCAGCCTGTAGATGAAGATGTTAATGTCACTGCGGAGGGACTTGTGATGCAAAAGCATGACAACCTCTTTTTTTAAAGATTTTATTTATTTATGTTTAGGCCGAGGGAAAGGGAGAAGGAAAGAGAGGGAGAGAAACATCAATGTGTGGTGGCCTCTCATGTGCCCCCTACTGGGCACCTGGTCTGTGCCCTGACAGGGAATCAAACCAGCGACCCTTTGGTTCACAGATCGACACTCAATCCACTGAGCCACACCTGACAGAGCTAAAAGCATGACAACATCTAGTTCAGGAAACCACCCTGGCTACTGAGAACTTACAGCTGAGTGATTTTTGCTTAATTCAGATTTGAAGACATGCTGCCATAAGAGAAGCTCAACAGAAATACCAATACATATAGCTGGCCCCCAAATCAGTAATTAATTGCTGATTTCCTCTCAATAATCAAGGTACCATGCATTTATATAGTGGTTTGTATCTCATGTAGCTTTTATTTCAAAACTCGTGTTTATTGTCATTTTACCTCTATATTAACATTGGAATTTAAGCAAAACAATCATTTTTTGTCTCCACTCTTCAGATTAGGAAAATGAGACTCAGAGAGCTTACGTAACTCACCAAAACCACACGAGCTAGCACCACCAGAGCCTGAGGCAGAAGTCCAGGGTGGTATTGCTCTCACTCCGCTGCATCTCCAGTCACAGAGACTTAGCCACACAGCATACTGTCCCCACTGTCCTGAGTGCAAATAAACAGTTCCTTAGCAAGCCCTGGCCAGAACAAACACTACACACTTTCTGGTACGCTATTAACAGTGGCATTTCCAAGGGTTTCCGTGTAGGACCGCTTGCCTTGGAATCCGTCCCAAGCCAACCAACCCCTCAGCCCCTATGAAGGACCAGAGTTCCAGAGCGCTGGTTCATTTCCCTGGGACAGTACCTGGATCATAGGAGGCATCCATTAGTATTTGCTAATGAGTATATAACCGCAATCCTAGCACAAGCATTTTATAACGACAACAGCAACAACCAAAAGGCTCTTCTTCGCCATTAGTACCTCTGGGAAAAGAAACTGTGAGACGCTGACAGGTAAATGGACAGTGTTCAAACATTAGTTCCTCTTAGATCTGGAAAAATCATAATATGTCAATATTGTGTTAATCAGTGTTGTTATTCTGTACTCTCCTCTCTTCCAAGATGTACATATTTTGCCAAACTATTGCCTAAAGAATATGTATTTGAAGTCCATCATAAGGCATTATCTCATAAGTCTATCTGTATTTTCCCAGTACAGATGTGGTTGAGATAGGGAATCCAACGAAAATAAACAAAGCAGTGTCTTGGAGATAAAAGACTAGCACTCAGGAGACAGAATGCAATGGTAAGGAATAAACTGACTGTGCTTTGGACAGTGTGTTCTACGAATGCAGCAAAGTGAAAGACCATTAATTAAGGCTTCAAAAATGTCAGGAGTTGAATAGAGTCTAAATTTTCTCGCCCCAGTGCCACGCCCTGCAGATTAGTCACCAAGGCCTGGGGCTCCTTTCTTTAAATTCCCTCTTATATTCATCCCCTTCTTCGGCGCCCGCTCCACTACTACCATCTCAGTTCACAGAGTTAAGCCCTAAAAGGAACAGCTGGGACTGTAGGCTACCTGGAGCCTACTTGGAGTCACAGAGAAGTATGTGACTTCCGGCTTTGCCAAGAAAGGTGTGAAATTCGCTGAGACCCAGTTTCCACCACTTGTATTAAATGAGATAAATGTGGAAGCACTTCCTAAAAAGGTAAAACTCTATAGAAGTGTACAGAATTATTGTTCCTACCCCCTAAATTCTACAGTGTGCCCATTTTTTGTCTCCAAACGGTAGCACACACCAGCAAGGCGATCGTTTTCCTGAAGCATCCCCTCAATTATGTGCTTGTTAATGAGAACGGCTTCATCATGTACACAATTGGGCCCCAAACTCCCTGTTCAGCTTTCTCAGCACAGCCATCCTCTGTGAACCCAGCTGTACCAGTCACTCCCTTGTGCTTTGAAACCATTGCATCTGGCCCCACCTGAGCATGCCTCGATCAATGAGAAGCCTGGGTGTCCTTCAGGAATGGCCTGCTTAAATCCTGGATACTTCCCTAATTTCCCAAGTTGGTGGTGATCTCATCCTACTCTTGTTATTCGTAATCTGATTATTTGAATCATTTCTTGCCATACATTATATATTGCTCTGCTCCCCTGGGAACTGATCATTCCTGGTGATCAAGAAATAATTCTTTATATTTGGAATTCCCTACTCTCTTTAAACAGTGTTTTGCACATAGGAGCTTTACTCAGATACAAAATAATGAAAGAGAAAAGCACAAAACAAGTCCACTGTTTTCATGAGAAATGCCACCTGGTCTTTGTGTGGTTTTGGGTTTGCATGGGACTAGTCCATTCGGGGTTAAGAAAAGTTTTATTAATGTCTGCAGCTGTTTGTGGGGGAGCTTGAGGACATTATGAGATTAGCAGGAATGGCACTTTGAAGTCTGTGCAAGTCTATGGAATTCCCCAGTCCCCACCCCACACCCCAACTATCCCTTCCTCTTCTTCGAAACCCACACCCCTCTCCGCTTTCCAGGGAGTGTTAAAAATGCAATTTTGGACTTACGTAGCTAGATAATGCTGGGTAATTTTGAGTCATATACCCACAGAGGTTCTTGCCAGGCATTCTTTGGTCTACTCCCAAGTGCAGGCAATGTCCCTGTGGCATACATTTTTAAATAATAATAACAATAATAATAATATTTAAAGACCTTGCATGAAACTATTGCTTCACACATCTCAAAAGAAAACAGGGCCCCAAGATTCCCAGACTGGCCTGGTGCTATAATTGGCTCATTGGTGCGCCTTGTACATGGAGCTTGTGGTGCCAAGAACCCAAGAACATTGATAGACTTACTCTACATGCATGCTTATTCCTCCAGATTTGCTTGGCTAGGAAAGGGCATGATAGAAATATTTCTGCCTTCTTAGCAGATAAACGGGCACATACACCTGGCAAAGTATAATTGAGGGAAGATCAGTTTGCAAGGAAAATGCACGATGATGAGAAATATTCTTAAATCAA
Organism: Desmodus rotundus; assembly: GCF_022682495.2. Lineage (NCBI taxonomy): Eukaryota > Metazoa > Chordata > Mammalia > Chiroptera > Phyllostomidae > Desmodus > Desmodus rotundus. The sequence continues at coordinate 80,071,323 of NC_071393.1, forward strand.
GTATGAATCACTCTTTACATAGAAAAACTTCAAATAGAACTGTAACCTGAAGCTGTTCTCATGTAAGCATGCTTAATGTGCAATGCAATCTGCACATAAAAAGGAACTTGACTCCTCAGGAAATAATAGAGACTCTTCATATATGCAAGGAAAATAAAAATCTCAAAAAGCAGAGAAAATCGACTGCTGGTGCTAATTCCTAGGACTCACACACTTTCCAAACCCAAACTCCTTCAGAGCCAGGCCTGCACAGAAAAGAGGTGATGCCACTTCGTGTGCTGAATGTTCCTTTGACTGACTTCCTCTTTCCTGTACAGTCTGCAGGTTCTGCAGGAGCCACTGAGTGACCCAGAGCTTCTGGGAAACCTTGCCTAACACCATCTCAACAGCAATACTTACTGTCTTTGCGATTCGGTGAGGTGCTCCCAAAAGAATTATTTCATACGGATTACTAATATTTCACATGCCTTGTCCATGCAACCATATTATACGGTTTTTGATGGTAAGAAAAAAGAAAAAAAAAATTTGTGGGCTGCACGGCAAACAGCCGCACAGAAGGCATGCTTGTCCATGAATAAATGAATGGGGAATTAATCAAGGATTGAAAGTCCCTGCCTCATACATTCCCAAATGAGTGAGGATTGTCATTAATATGCTCGTCACATATTGAATAAGAGTTACATTGTTCCAGGCACACTGTACTAGGCTTAGAAGTTCAGACATGAGCAAAACAGGGATTGTTCCTGCCTGTAGGCATCTATAGTGATAGTAAATCTTATCTTCCATGTTGAATGTGATTGAGATAGGGAATCGTAAATCTTCCACCAAGGTCCCACGAGATTAGTGTATTTCTTAACCTAAGATAAGGAAGAAAGAAGGGATGAGGACAACCTTTCCATCCCGAATTGGGAGACTCTTCCTCTTAGTTTAAGATGTTAGATTATCATTTACAACTGTTTAGCTAGTTTTTAAGTTATGTGATGTATCTTTATACTTCTCTTCACACCTTTCACGACTCCTCATTGAGGAAGATGAAGTGAATGGAGTTGGATGGCTTCAATATCCCCAGCTCAATAGATCTCAATCTGGCTCCCCATTCAAATAACCTCGGGTGCCTTTAAATACATTATAAATGCCAAATCTTCCCACACAGAGATGCTGATTAATTGGCCCAGGTTGGGATCTGGGCGTTCATATTTTCTTATTTAACTTCCCAGGTGATTCTGATATAAAGCTATGGTTGAGAACTACTGTCATAATTTCTGCCTCTCCGTAATTATGTTCTTAAATCTTTCTGCACAAAAAGTCAGGAACCTAAGAGGGAATAATATGTGCACTATATTGTTGCTATAAATATTTACAAATATATTTTTAAAGATTAAAAGCAGTCCAGAAACATTACCTGGATCAATATGCGATTGTTTTTAAGTGAGCATACACTTCATTTTAAATATCACAAATATATTCAGGGTTTTTTTCAAGGAAGATGAGTTCAAAGATCATTCTTCATATTTGGAAACCTGTTACGGAAAGAATGAAGGTCTTAGAATTAAACAAACAAAGCTCCGCAAATTACCAATGAACACATTGAAGCTTCTCTATTTTATTTTTTTAAATTTTTATTGTTATTCAATTACAGTTGTATGCCTTTTCTCCCCATCCCTCCACCCCACCCCAGCTGAACCCACCTCCCTCCCTCACCTCCACCCTCCCCCTTGATTTTGTCCATGTGTCCTTTATAGTAATTCCTGTAATCCCCTCTTCCCACTCCCCCCCCCCCGCTATTGTTTGTTCTTAACTTCAATGTCTCTGGTTATATTTTGTTTGAAGCTTCTCTATTTTAAAGCTGCTCTCTACCTCAGCTTTCTCTTCTGTAAGTTGGAGATACCAAAGTTCATCTTTGAGAGTTACTTTAAATGTTACATGAAAATTCAAATACAAGTGATCCTCATTATTCATGGATTCAGTATTACCAATTAGCCTACTTGGCCAAAATTTATTTGTAACTCCAAAATCAATATTTGTGGCACTTTCCTTGGCGTTTGTGGACATGCACGGAACAGAGAGAATCTTGGCACACGTTCCTAGCTGAAGTGGAACACGGCTACGCTGTCCCTTCTTGTTTCAGCCCTCCTACGGCAAACCAGCGGTTTTCCACCTTTTCATCTCACATAAGCTCATTACTAAAGTTATGCAGCACACCAAAAGATATGTGTTTTTTGCCAATCTGACAAAAGAATTAGATGTAATTTTGATTCATTCACACCAGACGACTGTTGTTGTGTGGACTGTTGTAATTTTTTTTTTTTTATTCGACAATCTAAGGGAAAAGGGGCCAGTGCCCCTGGCAGGTATCACATGTTTTAAAAATTCTTGTGGCACACCAGTTGAAAATTGCTTCTGTAAACAGCTAGTCTTTTCATGGCCTCTGTAGCACCTTTATTTTTTTTGCATTTTCTTTTCTTTTTGTAATTTCACTTTTTTACAAAATGCTTCCCAATGTAAAACTGAAGTGCTGTCTGGTGTTTCTAAGGACAAGAGTCTGTGATGTGTATTGTAGAAAAAAATGCATGTGTCAGACAAGCTTCACTCAGGCATGAGTTATAGTGCTGTTGGCCATGAGTTCAGTGCTAATGAATCAATGAACAACATGTATCAAATAGGGTGCCTCGAAATAAGAAGACTCATAAACAAAGTTACGTGAAGATTAGTTGACAAAAAGTGTGACAGAGGCTCACAGGAACGTAACCCTGTATTTCCCCAGGAGCAATGATTCAGCATTCTCTCATTCAGTCTTTGTGGTGACTTTATGGAATATAAATACTATGACTTGGGGTGGGGAACACACAATACAATATACAGATGATGTATCAGAATTGTAAACCTAAGACCTGTGTAATTTTATTAACCCGTCACCCCAATAAATTCATTTAAAAAGTTTTAAAAAGCTATGAATTAGAATTTTTAAAAATACTTTACTTTTTAATTTTTAGAGAGGGCAAGGGAAGGAGAAAGAGAGGGAGAGAGAAACATCAATGTGTGGTTGCCTTTTGAGCACCCCCTACTGGGGACCTGGCCCGCAACCCAGGCCTGTGTCCTGACTGGGAAATAAACTGGTGACCCTTTGGTTTGCAGACTGGCACTCAATCCACTGAGCCACACCAGCCAGGGCAAGAAGTGACTGAGTAAAGTGTACAGTATGAGGTCTGGCACAAAATTCTTGATAGAAAATATCAGTTTTTATGATCTTGTCACCCATTATTAGTAATTTTTATCATAAAATTATTTTTCATTAAATCCAGATGTGAATGGACACATTGATTTCATTCGTAATAAAGGTTGCTTATTTCTTTATCAGTAAGGAGAATTCCATGTGAGCTCTGCTTTCCAGAATTGAGCCTTCTAGAATAGCCAACCTGCCAGAAAACCTTCACACTAATAAATAGTTAGGAAAATCATGTGAAACTTTTTAGCAGCAAAGAGGCAGTGCAGCACCAAATGCAGCTGGTAAAAGCTGCTGCACGGATGGCAAGAGCCCATTGATGAAAGAGTAAGCCCAACTTGTGCAAAAAACTATAGAACGTGCAGAGAAAAAAGGTGGTGGACAGCATGCTGACATCATTTGGTAACAGAAACAGGCATGGCAACCAATAAACACTTTGAAAGTAGAAAATAATGAGTAACAAAATAGAAAAAAGAAAACAGTGACAACTTTTAGGGCTCAAAGAATACCCTGTGGAATGCCTCCAACCCTGGAGGATATCAGGCTGCCGTGCTGAAAACAGGTCATCCAAGGAAGTGTATTCTCCAGGTCATCTATTGTATCGAATGCTAGAACTCCCCTAAATACGCTCTTCTTAACAATAGAATGTGCTCAATCCCTGCAGTGGAGCAAAGCACTGGGGAAACTACAGTGTGATTTGTCCTCTAGTGAAAGGCAAAAGACTGAAGCAAAAAAGTAATTGCTAACATTTATAGACAAAATTGGGTGAGCACAGACAAATGATAATGAGTCAACTGAGTAGTAATCTTTTAAGCCCTAAAATCAAAATTAAAGACGGAAAGCTGTTAAATGTTTGTAAGTTCTTGAAATTGTACATAGTGACATACTTAGGATTTCTGTGTAAACAGACAATATGATTCCCCATGGGTTTGTTTTTGTGTCTGTTAGCAGTGTTTTATGATTTTCTTCAATGTGTCCCTATTCATTCTTAGTTATTTCCTAAGTTCTTACCATAATTACGATTGTCATGGACAATATTTTTCCCACTTTAATTTTGAACTAGGGGGTTACAAGTATAGAAGAAAGTTATTGATTTTTGCATTTTTATTAGATTTACTTTAAATTTTAATTCAGAAGGAGAAAGAATGTGTCTAAACAATTCATATTCTCCTCCTTTGCAACATTTATACCTTTTGTATTGATCCATCAAAACTTAGAATTCATAGAGAACTGTATCCCGTCAATGACAGAGGACTTCTTTCTTTATCCTCACCTTAACATAACGGTTGTAGTGTTTATTTTAAGAAAGATGGTGGTAGTTGATTTGAGACATTTTTACGATGCTAAAGAAGTGTTATTGTTTAACTAAAATGTTATTGACTGTTTTAAAATATTAAATGTTAAATTTATCCAAATCCTTCAACATCTCTCAAAAAGTTCATAGATGTTGTCCTGCACACATCACATGTAATTAATTATATTACTAAGTACACGAAACTGTCCTTGCTTTCCTGGAGTGACCAGGGGAACAGACATGGTTATAGTGTTGTCATAGTATCTTCTCAATTCTTGAACATCATCAATTATGGTAAAGAACTTCTCAATGGTAAAAAGGAACATTATTATGTAAGATATATATATGGTTTATAAGGTGCTTCACCATTTCAAAAACATTAAAGTGTGCAAAATATATAGCTTAAAGAAATAAGATAAATAAGATAGAGGACTCCTAAATCTTTATTTCAAAAATTTATTTTTAATTTTATCAATGACATTCTTTAATGACACCAGACAAAGCTATTTTTGCTCAGTTTTGGTGCTGGCTTATGCAGGCTGTACCCCCAATACTTCTAAATGCTTGAGCCGTCATTTCTGGCATCTGTTGTGCTGTCGTACACAGCTGCATGTAATGTTTTTCTCATGAGTCACAATAGTCTGCAAGGGGTGTCCAACCTGCAGCCTTCGGGCCATATGGAGCCCAGGATGGCTATGAATGTGGCCCAACACAAAACTGTAAATTTACTTAAAACCTTTTTTTTGCTCATCAGTTTTCATTAGTGTTTGTGTATTTAATGTGTGGCCTTAGACAACTCTTCTTTTTCCAATGAGACCCAGAGATGCCAAAAGGTTAGACACCCCAGGAACATAACAGTAGCAAGTTGTGCTAAAAGAAAAAGTTAAATTATATTAGGCTTATTCTGTTCAAGAAGGCGTAAGGACTGTCATTCAGCTTCTCTAAATTCATAGACACAATAGCTCTGATTATATAATAGTAGACAATAGCATTTTAAGTAACAAAAACAACGAAGTCTAGGAATAAGCTGAACAATAAGTCAGCATGACTTCTATGAAGAAAACCACTGGGGAACAAAAGGACATACCTTAGCCTTGAACAGCAGACCTCAATGTTGTTGAGATGCCAGCTTTCCAATCAGTGAATTAATTTGATGGAATCCAAATTAAAATGCCAATGGAATTGTTTAAATTAGAAAAACAGAATCTGAAGTCCTTGTGGAAAAATGACTACATGGGAATAGCCAGAAAATTTCATACAAATAGAGATAATGAGATATAACTTAATTGCTATATAAATATATTTCTACAGTAAGCAATTTGGTACTAGCACATTATACACAGTAAAACAACAAGATAAGATAGAGAGTCCACTTCCAAATATATGTAGAAAATTTAGTGTGTATATATATATATATATAAAATGTATGTAAGATACTCAAACTCACCAACAATTAAAAATACATAAGTTGAAGTAAAATTTCAACCTAAAAATTAGAGAAGTTTGATTGTACTGTTGGCAAGGTTGTGTTGAAACAGATACTGTCATTTTAATTTGATGAAGCTCCTTTAAAAAGTAACTTGATGATGCATATTAAAATTTGAAATGCACGTGCTCTGTGACCCAGAAGTTGCTCTTTCAGCAATTTATGTAAAGTATGTAATTACATATATGCTCCAATACAATAAACAAGTAATAATGATAATTATAACTTATTGAAGATTCATTATAGACCAAGCATTATTCTAAGTGCTTTACATATACTATTAATTTATTTAATGTACACAAACACCTTATAAACTATGCATCGATTAAGAGTGCTCTTAGCTGCAAATAACCGAATGCCCGCTGAAGTGGGCTAAGCCGTTTAGAAGTATGTTACCCAATGAAACAAGAAGTTTGGAGGTGTTACCCTTTGTGCACATTTGCAGTGTAAGCTTGTGTGTAGCGATCTGGGCTTGGGCTGGCTGGCAGTCCTCTTAGCTTTCTCCAGGTGGCAGGATGGCTGCGGCAGCGGCCACAGTCTCACACAACTCAGGTGGAGCCTCAGAAGTCGGAAGTCAGCCAATTGATGCCTCTTTAGTCCAGTTCAGGTCCAGGATTGAAAATCTAACCAGAAGCCGCACCCAGAGCATGCTTTCTCTTAGGTTTCATTGGACAGATAATATTAATTGCAGCTTTATTGAGCACTTAATAATTAGCAGACGTTACTCTAAGTCCTTTGTACCTATTCATTCATTTGGTCTTCAAAATGTCCTTCACACCAGGTACTATTACAGTCTCTGAGAAGCGAAGAGTTTAAGTAACCTGCCCAAATTTACACAGCTAATAACTGCAGGACCCAGAATTCTGACCCAGGCAGCTAACTTCAAAGTCACACTCTTAAATTATCAACTATATTGCCAGATCTTGTGCTCAAATTGATCACTAACAAAGCAGAACATTATCTCCAATCTTGCTAAGAAATTATTTTTTATCCTCTAAGACTGGATGCAGAAGGGTGGGGAGGGGGACTCAACTTACCTGCGCATGTTGTGTAGCCTCAGAGACAAAGTCGCCATTCTAAAACTTTAGAAAGTTTTACAGAGAGAATACAGTTGCCCGGTGGGCAGTCAAAAGTATCTGAAGTGGATAAGCACTATCGCCGTCCCCAACGAAGGAAACTGAGACATAGACTAAATAACCTCCCTGCGGCCATGCTTCTTGTAAGGGAAGAAATTTCTTGAAATGTTGAAGGAAACATCTGGAAAGAATCTATTTGTGTATGAATAGGAGGCCAGAATAAATAAATTACGGAGATGAACACACTATGATAATTTGTTATTGTTGTAATGGGGTGGATTTACATGTAAATACAGAGAGAGACCTATGGTCTGTTCTAAGCTTAAAAAATAATAGTAGCAGAGTACAGAAAAATGTATGTTTGCTGTGGGAAAAAGTAACATGTAAACACATGTAGACACACATGCTTGCATGGGCTCTACTTGCCTGTTTCTGGATAAACAAGTAACTATATTAACAGTTGCTCTGAGCTAGTTGGCCCAGTGACCAGGGTAAGGAGAAAACATACCGTTTGGTGAACACTTTTTGAAGTATTTGAAGTTTTGTCAGAGATATGTATTGCTTTGTTATTTTTTTTTATTTTATAACCAAATTTACAATGCTGCTTTTTAATTAAAATGTCTAGTTTATTTAAAAACAGTTTTGACTTTACAAGTGATGTTTTTCTGTATCCAGAATGACTCACAAGTTTCCTGAAGATCTTGAAGAGTTGATTTTTCACTGTATTTCCTTACATTTGTTTGGAGAGTTTGAGAGACTCATGTTTTCAAAAGCTGGTTTAACGAACTTGAAAAGCAAGCATAGTCTGCCGCATTCATCTGCTAATAAAGTTACGCTGGGGTAAAGAAACAGCCACATTTGCCAAACATCTCCTTAGAGTGAAAAAGAACCTGTCAGGTTTGGACTCTCAGTTGCAGATATCAGCTCTTTTTCATAATCATTTAATTTTTTTTAAGAAGCCAAGTAAAAGAAGAGTAGATTTCCTTTCTTGATCGGCTGTAGGCGCTCCCTGCGCCCCTGTACATTTCTTTAAGGAGTGTCTCCCTGACAGTCCCCTTCCCCACCCCCTCCTCCATGACAGTGTGCGCTTCCCCTAGAAACTGTTTCATAAGGCATGTGTATGAAGATTAAACCTGACTTTTTTTGAGATCGGCTGTTTAAATTCCTCCTTCTTGTATACTTTTACATCTTTTTTTCTTACTTGAACACAAAAAAAAGAAAAAGAAAAATGGATATTGAAAATACTGATGACATACTAATCTCTGCCTACCAGGCTGAATTAAAATTTTTTAAATCTATTTTGGCGTCAACACCTTGGCACTGCCCGGCTAAATCTACAGTCCTTTACGATTTTCTGGGTGAGGGGTGAAGCTATGGAAACTGCATGAAGAGCTGGCTTCGCATTCTCTCCTGAAGGGAGGAACTCACAGAGAAAAACAGCATTAGTGAAAAGCTCATTCCAGGAAGTGAACAGAGGAACTGACTCTGTGGGAAAATGGAGACTTTGAAGATAATAATGTTTGTGCTTCCAAGAAGAATAATGACCAGCTTGTGTCCTGAGAAGGTGATGCTGAAGTCCTTTTGTTCCAAGCAAAACCACGTTGCCTGGTTACAGAGAGATTTTGCTCTAAATGTCCAAACTGCAGGCAGGAGTAGAATTAGAACCCGCATCTCTAAAATAAAGCAAAAATTTAAAAAGGGATGCCAATAGAGAACTTTGTAATTCAAACACACTTTTGTCCCAGCCAAACAATCAGTCCCCATACCTCGCACAAATCTCAGTTAAAACGGCTCAGTCGCTCGTTTCACTTCTGGTCTTCCTAACACCAGCAATGCGTTCGCCCTAGGCCCCTTCCCAGCCCGTCACTGCCTACCACAAATGGAGTAGGCGAAGCCCAGGTGTGTAAGTGATTTGCCTCACCTTGGAAGCACAAGTACAGTGTGGGAGTGCAAAAAAAGACCCGATAACTTTCGTCTCACCTTCTAAGTGCTAGCTGGCCAGTGACCAAAAGAACAGAAACGATTCCCAGGGGGGAATGTCCAGAGTTTACTAGTTGCGGAGTGCTCTCAGAATACAAACCAAAAACGCTTGGGGCAGCTGAGGCTTTATGCTCTGGGGACAAAGGAGACGGGAGACAAAGGTCTGGGATTCCAAAGGGGACTTAGGCAATTCCCAGGTAAGATAAAGAGCAGCCACCTGGTAAGCAAATTCTAGCTGGGCCCTCCAGAAACAGTGGGACAGAGGGGAACTGGCTTTGCCGGATTTCTCCCAGTCCCGTCAAACATGTGCTCATTCATAGGCGCTTCCCTTCGTGAAGCAGGGTTTCCTATCTGAATCTGCTTAGGCGGTGCAGGGGGAAGAGGGTCAAACTTTCCTTCTGAGTCTTCTGTTTCTTAATGTAGGACCCCGAAAAGAGCCACCCCAAGATGTGTCTCAGTAGTATGTGGATTATTTTGAGCTAAAGGCAAGCAAGACCCTTCGGGCTCAAGAGAAATTTTTGCTTTTTCTCTTTAACTGTCTAGAAGAATTTAAATTAGGAGCCTGGCCTAGGATAAGAGTTCAAAACAGAAATGACTTTGTAGCTATCCACGTGGCAAAACACACCCGTAATTACTGACTACATGCTCTCCCTGCAATTGCAACCGAGAGCAGGTCCCACTGCCTGCCACTGCAAAGCACAATACTCAAGATGCAGGTACTGATGAAAAGGGAAGTGTCTTATTCAGATGCCCACCCCCATCTGGAAGGTGGGAGGACTTCTGTCACGAAGCCCATCTCCTTGGAAGTTGGGGAGGGTCACGTCTCAAAGCCGATCTCCACATCTCAGATGAGGCAGAGGTTTTCATAAGGAAGGAGAGGGGAAACAGAACAAAGAGATCTAGGGAGGGGGTTGACAAATTCTCTACGTGCAGACGAGCACAGTCCATTCTCATAAGGCAGGTGATGGTCCCGTGTGCATCATCCTGGTTTAGTCATCCTGGATTCACGTCATTCTGACTCCACAGTTAAAGGTCAGAAAATCCCCTAGAACTGGGATGCTTGAAGGTTGGAGTCTGTATCTTTTGAAATTAGTTCCTAGGATTCTTACACAAGCATGCTGTTTATCTACAAGGCACGTATTTTTCAGAGTCAGCACTTACGGAAACAATGTCAAAAGAATGGTTGGGTGGGTTACGATTTCCCACCGTTACACAATTACCTTCTGAAGCCATAAAGTGTATTACCTTATCCCCAGCTCAGAACGTTTTCTGTACCTCACCCTCCCTCTCCGTCTCTGATTGTCTCGTGCAAGTGCAGTCACTGACTCTCATGTATGCGGGGGGTTCCCATACAAACATATGTATTAAATTTGGTTATTTTCTCTTGTTAACCTATCTCACGTCTATTTGATTATTACACCAGCTGAAAGAACCGTGAGGGTATAAGAAAGTTTCTTCTTCCTCCCCTGTTAATAAATAGCTTAAAATCAATATCCCAGAAGGTACATTTTGGGGTGACTGCCCCTTCGAGAGCTAGCAGTGTTGCGCGTTAGAGGGCATCAGGGTGCGTCTGCAGTGTTTGAGAAGGTGGCAGCTTGCAAAGTGTCCAGTGGGCTACAAATACAAAAGAGATGCAGTGTCGGACCAGGAGCGTTTCCACTACCCCACACAGGCAATCAGAGGAGCGTGCGTGTGACCGTGTGTCCCCGCAGGCCTGACCAACCTCTGCAGGAGCAGCACTGTGACAGCGATCCATTGCTGTGCTTCCGCCGCTCTGTCTGGATGCACCACTGAAACTTAAAATTAGCCACATCTTTATGAAATAGCATTCATCTCCATTTTATCTGCTGATGACAGTGTTGTAAAATTGGAAAGGCCAGAAAATTCTGTTACTAGCTCATCACTCTTTATTTGCCCTTCTTAGAATTTATCTCCCTTTGTCTCTATTTGAGCCCTAAATGTGTCCAAATACATTTCAGCAGTAACTGCCTCATTAGGCACTATCTATGCACACATATCTACATCACTTCTTGCACTTAATTTTTTTACACTTGTATTTTAATCAAAGAATAAAGGTCTTCAATTCAACACAATACATATATTTTGAGTACCACTGTGTGCTAACTTTTTGTTGAGTAGAGCACAAAAGACTGTTTTTAAGCAGACGGCATTTTACCTGGAGCTCAAAGTAAGTAGTTATTGTTTACAAAAAAAGAGGATGGACTCATATGGAATGATAAAAGTCATAGCTATAGCAGATCAAGGGTGTGTTTGGGGCATAGCAAATAGCTTAGTGGCAATGAAACAGCGCCACGCTACATGCTGGGAGAAGTGGGCTCAAAAGGTAAGTTCAGACCACACTCCAGAAACCACTGAAGATCAGAGTCAAGTGCTCATAATTTAAAGCCATTTCGATCATCACATGAAATATACATAAGGCAGGTAATAGTGCCAGTACAGTGTAAGTGCCTGATAAACATCAAGGTTTTTTTCATTTTGTGGGCAGTGGGATCTTGTAGAGATTACTCAGCCACCGACAATGTCCAGAGAGAATGCTCTGAGCCCATTGCTCACTGTGGAAAAGGTCAGCCGTGTGCAGCCATGGAAACTTCCTTTTTCCAACTAGTAAGGCTATTGAAATCTTTCACTCCCTAGGGTTTACTAGGGCTAGTAAACTGTTCATTCTGATTCAATTCAGTGTCACTAGAACTGAATTATCTTATTTCCAGATCCTGAATTAATCCTGAAATAGCAAATTCAGGATTTTGCTTTGTTTCATTTTCACAGTAGTTGGGAGCTTTGAAAAGAGACATTAACATATAAACTGGTGCTAGACCTTCTAATGCCCAGAAATAAAAACCCGTGAAATTTAGTGTCATAGGAAGAGAACACCTGGAATACAGTGATCACAGTTCTTCACCAAAATTCTGGAAATGAAACTGACCAGAAGATTTCAGTGCTTTTCCAAGGTCAGGGCAGCCTGTGTAACTTGAAAACTGAACTGCTAGGATTTCCAAGAGGTTCTAGTGGTTTGAATGGGAGAAGAGAAAGAATGTTTGAGAATTCAGGCCGTTGGATATGATACTTAACCTCCTCTGACCCAGCTCTCTTGTTTGGAGATGCAGAAATGCAGCTCCGGAAATGCAAAGTGGTTGGCCACGGACGCCCAGACTGTAAGGAGTACTCGCTGGATCAGAACTTGCGTCTTTTAATTTCTGGGTCTGTCTGTACCTTCCTGTGTCAAACTTCTTCATTTTGACAGTGTAGATATTTCTTATGAATAAAAATCTAGAGATAAGTGTTAGAAGAAATCTGAAGACAAATGACACTGGATTTATTAATAGAGCCTCAAAGCAAACTAATTTTCAGCCCGTGGTACTATATCTACTGCAGGGACCATTCGTTTACAGTTACTGCCAACACACAACTATTCCCACATATACACACACAGAACGGCAACACTTCTGCAACATTGACAGGTGCCCACCTAATGCTTTGCAAATGCAGGCACAGCCACAGGTGAATTTGCTCTGATTGAGTTATTTTTTAAGATTCCACACCTTGGTGAAAGTCAAGTCCTGTTTATACTATATTTAGTGAGCTCTTACCACATGTGCCAGGCAAAATGTTAGGTATCGGTAATTTCACTTAAGAAGTCTGCTGAACTCAGAAAGACAATAAAATAATTATGTAGACACAAATCTATACTGTCATGGGAGTATATGTATCTCAGTTAAAAAATATTCACTGTATCATTTATCATGTATCCCAGCTATAAAATATTCAAAAACAAGTAGCATACAATTATAGGAGTAATTGCAATTTGTAGCACGTCAGGAACAGTTCCTCCTCAGGAAGAGTGACCCTGAGCAGATCATTCGGCATCTCTGTGAAGACACTTTCTCAGCAGGAATGAGATCCCTTCCTTGGTTCTGCTTTTGGTGTCCCTTACCCTTTGTGCTCAGTAGGCACGTCTTGTCCTAGAACCACGTTGATCTGGGGTGATTAGCCACTCCTTAGTATCAGAACTAAACACCTAATTGCAAAGTTTTCAAGCGTTCTTTTTGTAGTTGTTCAAAGCTCATCTTTAGAGTTGAATTGCACCAATCAACTCTGTATGCTGTTCACAGAATTTGCACCAACTGGACAGACAGATGCAAATGTTGGGCAGGATCAGCGGTCAACCTCCGCAACCATCCAGACAGAACTGCTGCTGCAAGTGTGGTGGAAAGACTGTATCAGATCGCTGGCTGGGGGAAGTAGGTGAAAACCCCCAGTCTGAGCATCACCTAGAAAACCCTCTCTCGTCTCAGAAGCCCTTTGTGCTCCAAACCATAGTGTCTTTCTCTGTCAAGGAGCCCCCACCTCAGCCAGAGTAAATGCATGTTGATGTGGTGGGGCTTGTTATTTAACTTTTTAATTTAAATCATGGTTTTGAATGATTTTTGGTATTCTCAGTCCTTGAGTAGGAAGGAACAGGGTCAAAGGAAAACAATTCATCATTCTTTTTGCAGCGTTAGATCATCTACTCTACTGTTAAGTGTTATAAATTTTTGAAGGAACATTTTTATCTACTTCTTCCAGTCTTCCTGCCTTTTTTCCCTTTTTCTGTCTCATTCAAGTTTTTGTGTTTATTTTCTGCATTTTTCCTTCCATTCTTTTCCCATCCTCTGTCCTTTTCAGAAAGCCAGGACAGCAGATGGACACAGAGTAAGGTCATGGCTGCAGAGAGCGTGTGGACAGATGTTGCCTAGGGAAAATTCATTCAGACCCTTTTTAAGAAACTCCCGCCCTTAGTGACTAACCTAGAAGAGCTCATCAGCATTAGATTGGTTTCAGCAACCACATTTTACAGATGAACAAGCAACCTTAGGGAATTACATTCGGCTACAATACAGCAAAGAGCATCCAGAATAAACTCAGAGTTTCAGGGTTCTTCCTATGGTTAGATCATGTCTCCCAATTCTTAGATTGTAAACTCCTTCTGTCCTAAAATTAGGACCTTGTCAATAATATGTGGATGGTCCCAGCAGCATGAGAATCTAGATTTCACGGTTAAATTTTGGATGACATGACACCTTTCTGTGAACTTACAAAAATGCTTTTGTCTACAGATCCGCACTCAAATGTCCTTCTCTAACAGCGTTTGCATCTTCACTGTGTCGTAAGAAGGCTGTGAGAGGAAAGAACTGTCTTCCCGCTTCGGGAAGTTGGGCCCAGACATGTCTCTGTGTGTAATGGCAAGGCCGGCACCCCAAGAAAAACCCCTACTCTACCCCTGCCGAGTAACTGTGCCAGCAATGATATTTAACACCAGCCTCGCTGGGGCAAAATTGGGACGTTCAAGGGATAATCCCATGCTTCCCAACCAACTGCTTTACTTTTATTTAAACGGAGAAGTGGGAAGGCGAATGCTTTTGAGCAAAGCAAGTGGCATCTTTCTGAAACCGACACCGTGTAGAGGCCGTAAAACAGAGACAGAGACCGTAAGTCTGTGCCCGCTGTGTGCGGAGTACAGCGCCTCATTTCCCGGCCCTTGCAGAATTCTTTACTCTCAGAGTTTTCCAAACACAGCTAAATCGCTCCCACTAGGAGCCACCTGTGAGAATCCCCTGCGCCTTTGGCTCCTCTTCCCCATCATCTGCATTTAGGGAATGTGTGCTCATCCATCATGAACAGCAAATGAAGCTTCTCAATGTGATGCATTTTAAGTGTTTGGGGGGGGAACGTGCTTTCTAAATTGCTGTCATTGTCATCACGGCCCTTGAGTGGCCCTAAACCAGCCACAATAAAGGATGGCGAGCTACCCTGCGGCTGTCATGCTGGGAGAGAGCCCAGGCCACACGGAGAGGCCACTAATCGGGATCCAATCAACAGTCCTAACCGAGCTCAGCCTTGGAGTCACCACAGCCCAGTCGTCCAACACAGGGCGAAGAAGCTTCCAGATGATCCCAGCATCCAGTTGTCTCATCACCCCCAGCCTTCGTGTCTTTGCAGCTGAAGCACCAAAAATCATGGCCCGCAGCCACCCGCACTGTGCCCGTCCAAATTCCTGACCCACAGGATCTGCGAGCATAGTCTGCCATCTTATGTCACTGAGTTCTGGGGCGGTTTGTTACAAAGCGAGAACAGCTGGAGCAATCACCATCATCATCACTCATGAACTGGTCGTTCTGAAGTCTGGATTTTCTGAAACCCTAGATGGTTGTGCGAAACACGAAGGGTATTTAAAAACACAATTCAAGCGCAATGCAGTCTAATTTGCTGTGAGCTACAGTATTCCCTAGCACATCCAACCTTGCGCTTCACACAAAGCCACATGAAGAGGCCTAATTCCTCAGGCTGGGGGGGCCCCACGGAGCCCAGACAGCTCCATGGACTGCGACACTGAGGGGGGGTGGCCAGGTGACACCTGGGCAGATGCCAAGATGAAGAGAGTGTTTCCCTCTGTATTTATTCCCATCGCTGCTTATTCTCTGTTTCTATTGTTACATAAGAGCATTTTAATCTTTTGTTTTAAAATCCTCTTAAGCAAACATAATTAACTAGAATTTTTTTGAAATTTCTTTCAAAGAAGTTAACGCCTTAGCATTACAACTGTGGTATATTTCTTTATCTCCGAGATGTATCCCTGATCCTGAACTCCACTGACTACATTTCCTCTTTGTAGGCTCGAAAATATTTTGTTAAAACAATAATCTAAAACAATGCCCAGTATTAATGGCTCTGAAATAACTGGAGTCAGTGTATTCTGTGTCCTGCTCTCAACACCTAGTTGGTCTGACACCGGCAAGCGTTAAGACTGAAATGAAATCTGACCTGTGCCAGCCTGGTCTTGGCCAACTCATTTCCACACTGCCGTTCATAACGTTTACACTATTTCAACATCTCGTGTATAAAGAGTTGGGTAATATATGGGCTCGATTCTGCTCCAAGCTGCTTGCTCTGGTTTCATACATCTCAGAAATTACAAAATCAATGAGATAAATGCCACCCTGCCTTCCATCCACCTCTCTCTGCAGGCTCCACTTCAAGAAACCGAAAACTTATTTGAACCTACAGAGTGAGACCCTCTGCAGATGGGGAAGGAACAGTCCCTTCCAACACTTCAATGTCACTGCTTCTTGACCTAGTGGATAAATTCCTTTCCCTGACCATGACTGGCCTGTCTGCCACTGTCTCGCCCCACCACCGCCTTTGCAGCTAAGCTCTGACCTTTCTGTGTGAAGTTCCCTTCCGGGCTCCCTTGCCTCTGGGCTGTGGTAACTTCTGCTGCTGGAATCCCTTTCTATCTTCGAGCTCTTCCTCCACTTCGGCCCTCCCCCACTAGCAGGAAAGTAAATTATGGTTCAATTCTCATGGTAGGGTATTTCCTTTTGTTCTCCACCACTTTTTATTTTTTAAAAATTCAACGTTACAGAAAAATTGGGAACAATTATAAGGAACACCTGTATAGATTCACCAGTTATTATTTTGCTGCCTTTGGCTTTATCCAGATCTTTCTGTCTCCCTTCCCCTTAGCTGGGTGGCTTGACTGTAAGTTGGGAAGGGCCATCAGACCACTCCCCCGCTGACTATGCGGGCACAGAGCTCCTCAGAACAAGGCCAGGTTTAAAGCTCCACCTTCACAGTCCTTTCCCTGAACATGAATGGAATCCTTACCTCTTCCTTGGAGCCTCCCCGCCCCTGTTTCTCATGTACACACGTCAGTCAGGGTCTGTGACTCATACGTGCATGGAGTTGTTTATAAGGCTATATCTTCTGGGTCGGCTGTAAGCACCTAAGGATAGAGCTCCTTTGCTTTTTTTTTCTCTGTGTCATCAGTGCGTGGCCCAGTGGCTGGCAGGTGATGCATATTTATTAACTGATAAGCAAATTAATGAATTGTTGAACAAGGTTAGTCTTCTCGTGGTTTCCCCGTCCCTGAACTCCGAAGCTCCTTGGCCGTCTGCCATGCCTGCCTTGGCAATCCAGAGACTTCTCCCTCTGCCCTGTGCAGGTGCCCCTTCTCTCTCATGCTTCAGAGCTACTGTTCAGAACTCTTACCACTCTCTCACCCAACCTTGCTCCTTCCACCATCCAAAGATGACCCGCCCGTCTCTTTGCCCATATCTATCACTTTCTCCATCAACGTCCTTCTCCCCACACCTGTCTCTGTCATTCTTTCTCAGCTGTTTCAGAGAAAGAAATGTCTTTCTTCCTTTGCATCTGGTATTCATCACATCCGGTTCTATCAGATGTAGAACAAACTGACCTGGACTTGAATCCTTGCTCTAAAATTTTGCTACTCTTACCAGCCTCTCTTCTTCCAGAATGTGGGAAACATATTGTTATCATAGGCAATTGTAAGTTTCAGCATTTGTGCAACTACTACTCTATGACAGTTTTTATTTGTCCCCATCCTTGTTCAGTTCCCTGAAGGAAATCAAGTTCTGTCACTCATTCAGTGCCTTTGGGCAGGTTGCCCCTGCCTGAAAAGTCCCCAGCAGCTCTCCAGATGGAGAAATTTTGCACATCTTTCAAGATCATGTTCAAACGACATGCTAACTGTGACACATTCCTGCAGTATCACCTTCTCCACTTGAACCCACAAACAAAAAACAGAATGAGTCAATCCCTTTTCGATGCTCCCTTAACTCTCAATACACCTCGTGACAAAATATTCATTGTGTAGGATTGCGAACACCTGCTGAGGGGCCGTCATGCTCACTACTCTGTGAGCTGCGGTGTCTTCATTTGTCTTACACACTCATGTGCCAGATCTGCCACCGAGGACGTGGTGCATTGTCCGATACACCGTTATGCCTCACAGATGTCTTGAGTGAGAAGGGCAGGTGTCCATGTGTCTGTCCTTCCTTGCTTAGTGGTGTGCTTGCCTAGGGAACCGGAGCAAAGACTCTGGGTTCGGTCATCTCACAGCGAAAAGCCAGGGAGACCTGGGGACAAAGGCACATGGGGAAGCACTGCTTTGATGACACTTCCTCGCATTGTGGACGCCCTTGGAAGAAGGCTTAGTACATTTCCTCTTCCGTGTGTGCCAGAAAAGTCCTCTACGGGATTAAAATAGTTAAGAGACTGAAGGTTGAAGAAAAGGGGTCCCCTGTGTCTCCCTCCTGTATGCACACAGACACTTTTACATTTCTGAGCCGGCTCACCTCCCTCTTTTCTCACCCATTTCTGAGGAGCTGCTATTAAACTCTCCAGTCCAGTAACTTCCTTTTTGCCATCTGTGTCTTCATCCTGCTCTGTTGGTTACCAGGTGTTAGCCAGTTCCATCTCTGGTAGCAAGAAATGTTACACAGTAGTGTTTTGTAAGGGCTTGGGTTTCCATTTGTTTACTTTCAGTAAGAACATTTTGTAAATCAAGTTTGTGTTCTGGAGAAAACAATGATAGTGTGAAGATGATAGCTTTGGATTTAGATTATATTTTGATAATAGAATATAGAAAAATATCTTCATACTTTTATTCTATTTTCAGAGAAATTGGTGGTGGGTTTTTTCCTTTTAATTTAAACATTTCCCTGCAGTGTTGATAACTCAAAGCAAATCTCATTATACACAGTGAATATAAACTGGAAAATGATGCTGAATTGAGTTGAAAAATGAAACTGAGTAGTTTCAACTACAATGCTTATTCTAAGAATATTTGAAATACCTATTATTTGCTTGTCACTGTACAAGACAATGCAGGGTGTATGAGAGGACTGTCAGGTGTAGCTTGTGCCCTCAAAGGTATACAGAAAATGTGGACACAGTTCAAACTACAAAATAATACAATATAGTATTTGTTCCTGTGGCAAGTGGATAAAAGGTATAGATGAGACCTACAGGAATTGACTTAATAAGAAATGTCTGAGACTCAGGAAGAGAAACGTAAGCAGGAAAGCAAGCAGGGTTTGAATAGGTAGGAGGACTTCAGACGAAAGAAAAGTGATCCTGACCATAGCTTTTTGAAAGCATTAGGAATAAATAAGCCTGGCTGGAGTACTGGGTAATGGAAGGCAATAATATATTTGGGGCCCAGAGATGAAAAGCTTAGGCTGACAAAGTAAGGAGTCCAGACAGTGGAGATCCAAGTAGTAACTAAGCAGGAAAAACACCTTTTAATACCACAAAAGATGGGTTGGAATGGGAGAAGACTGGAGGCAGGGATAGCAGTTCAGAGGCTGTCACCGTATTTCCAGTTTGAAAACCTGGTGGCGGTAGCAATAAAGTGGAATCAAAGAGATGTGAAAGAAGAAGCTCTAAGGCTTGGTATCTGCATCAGTACAAGGACAAGTAAGAGAGAAAGGACTTAAATGACAGGAAGGAATATGGTACCAATGCATATAGTAGAATGGGAAGTTGGACCACCCTGCTCTGAGGACAAGGGTGCGTAGGTATGTTTGTAAAAATGACAGCTACCCCTATTTATTGATCGTGTACTGCATGACAGGTAGTCTGCTAATAATAAAAGCAAACATTGGATTTGTGGGTACTATTCGTCAGACACTAGTCTTAAAACATGACCCATGTGAACCCATAGAAGACTTTTAGCATCTGTATTTGATATTATTATCACCACATATAATTCTTCGAGTACCCTTATGTGATATGTTCATCTCCACTTTACACGGGAGGCAGCTGAGGCACGGAGAGGCTAAGTGAGTTGCCAAAGTTCACATGCAAAGCCAGGATGCAAAAACTGGGTAGCCTGGCTCCAGGGTCTGAACTCTAAAGGGCTACGCTGTGCGGCTGAGCATGTAACCTGCCTTAACTAATCACGGCGCAATAGGTCGCGACAGTTGTGAGAAGCGACTCTCCTGATTATCCTCCTTTGATGTATAGAAAACCGACTCTTAGAAACTGACATTTTTGGGAAAATGCCAACTACTGTCTTGACTATTGACCACAAAAGCTTACGAAAAAAGGCAAAACCAAAGTTATATGTAAAAGTCATGGAGACAAACCCTGAAAATGGTTTAAACAGTGAGGAACATAGGGTTAAATCCTGAGTTTTAAGAAAAATATATGCCAGTAATATTTTAATTAACTTGAAATAAATATATCACTGATGTAATTTATTCTATCACCAAGTTGTATTAAAATGTTTATTGCCAATCCTGAGAACATGTATTAATAACATCAATAAAAATGCTTGTACTAGGTTTTATTTTCCTAATTGCATCAGCTTCTCTTTCTGGTTAAATATGATAATTATATAACATCAATATGAAAATTACACTCAACTTCAGTTGCTTCTTTTTATTTTCCCACTCTAGGCAATATATTAATAATGATCAGAATAATTCAGTGCAACCAAATAAATATAACTTAATAATACTTAATCATATTAATATTGTAAGTGGCAAAAATTAAATGATATTCAGAAATGTTCCCACAATTTTAACGAATTGGTTGGGCTATCAGGACGACAAGGAACTTTTTCAAATGGGATTTTTATTGCGAGCCGTCTTCTTTCGCTTCTGAGGCCAGAGGCAGAAAGATCCGTCATCTCCTTGGCTGCTGTCGAAAACACGCGAGAACCACTTCTGCACGCTTCACTGGGTCCTGAATGACACGTGCTCCTAGCCTGGCAATCTTTCTCACCCCTAGGGAATCCCCCACTGGCCAACTATCCACTTGAGCCGCATCCCTACAAATACTCTTTGCAAAGGGAAAAAGAACTAAATTATTTGCAAGCGAAAAATCTGTACCCAATCATAAGGAGCCTGAGGCTAAAAATCTGTTGTATACTTTTCTTCTTCTGAAATAATATTAAGCTCAAGCATATATAATTATACAGGAACCACCGGGCTGTGAAGGATGAGAAAATATAACACAATTATCTCTTCACAAACCGCAACTGAAAGCTGACAGAAATCAACAGGAGTCGAGAACACTCTTCCCCTCCCCTTTCCCTCTCCAGCTTAACCCCTGCTTTCAAACGGCTGTCTACCAGAACCCACGTCTGGGAATGCTGCCTGCAGGGCTGTCACACAGTGACTGGGCCGGACCGAGAGTATGCACGGGAGATGCCATGTCCAATCCGGGGGATAAGTTTTGCAGGGAAAGCTTGTTGTTTTAATGCAGTGGCAACACCGTAAGCTTCATAATCAGCCAAAAACCAGCCCAGTCTATGGGGCAAAGCCAGTTCTTCTCAGGAACTTGTGGTGAGGTAGGAAAAGGAAGAAGGAGGGAGCTGTCATGTGGGAATCAGAGGGCCAGATGCACACAGGGATAATTGAGAGAAGAAAAATAATGAAAAGAAACCAAGGAGTTAATTTCCCAACTATGCTGATGCCTGCAGAAGTGCCCCTCTGCCCACACAGGAAAACAGAAATGTATGCCTAATACAAGTCTCCATGGGAGGAGTAATGCTATGCTTCCATTCCTTAGGATGTGTCTTCAGGCTGTGCCCTCTGCCCACTACTTTCTCAAGCTAGTTTTTCTGTGTCTTGCTACCTCTGCTTCTTATCTTATTGTCTCCCATCTGCTGCATCCTGTCCTATTGGTAGTTACGTCTAACTTTGTCCCCAGATACTCTCTGTAGATCTCCCTTCACACTGTGCAAACTATGGAGGAGAAGCCCTGGTTCCTGGGACCCCATGGGGTAAAGTGCCCCAGAAGCCTATTGGTTTGAACCTGTAGAACGTGAAATATGGAAAATATGCTGTTGGTAGCGGAATCATCTCCAAATAAGAACTCAGTGTCTATTTCAAAAATCATCTTGGGGGTAATTTTCAAATCTCTGAAATATCCTCAAGTCTGGCTTTTTCTCCTAGTAGAATAAGGAGTGGCAAGGAAGATTTGGGATGGAAGAAGCAGACTGTGGAAACAGTAGTGTCTGATTTTTCAGGCACCATCACCACTGTCATCCGAAGCTATCGGGGCCATGTTAAACCCTTGTGATTCTACCTGAATAAAGCACAGTTCTGAGAAAGCCTGATGCATGTTGAAAACACCAGTTAGCTATTCTCTGATTAAGAAGATAAGTTGAAGTTCCCACCTACTGCGTCACTTTTGACCCCTTCGCTGCCACCTCTGCACTCTCTTCTCCTATTTGTAGCTATTTTGTTAAGAAGGGTGAGAAGTCTGTTATCACCGCTCAAGATTACTTATTAGACTTTTCTTTTTAAAATTTTTTTTATTTACTGATTTTTTTTGAGAGAGAGAGAGAAACATTAACTTGTTCCACTTATTTATGCATTCGTTGGTTGATTCTTATAGGTGCCCTGATGAGGGATCGAACCCGCAACCTTGGCACATTGGGACAATGCTCTAACCAGATGAGCTAGACTTTGCCTTTTAAATACTAAATGACACCTTCAGAAGCAGCCCAGTTCAGCCAAAAGCAATCTTAGAGGAGATGGATGGCAGCTGGACAAGGCTGGGGCTTTTGTAATCTCAGAAGGCATTGTGTACATGAGGATTAAGGTGGAGCTAATTATAGGAGCAAACTATGGAAGTGACACCCTTTTTTGCAGCTGCTGCTTTATTGAGGATTCACAAAGCATCTGCCTCTTTTCCCCAGCAGAAGTGGGAATTCCTATTAGTTGAGGGGTTAGCGAATAATTAGCACCTGCCAATTCTAGGTCTCTTGGAAGACTCCTGGCTCAGTGAGCTAAGTAAAAACTAATGGTGGGGCCTGTACATGAGCAAATAAAATAGACTGGATTACACAACAGAATATCAACAATGTAAAATACAGAGCAGGATAAAGAGGTGTCTAATCAAGGCGTGACCACAGTATTATAAAGCCACATAAAAGTGTCTCTTAGATTATTTGCTTTTGGCATTATCAACACTAGTATTTCCTAGTTAGCATATACAATTTAGATTGACTTAATTTTCTAATTTTCTGATTTTTCTTTTCACCATGTGTTACAAGCTTAATTGTCTCCCCAAAATTTATATTTAAGCCCTAACCCCCAGTACCTCAGAAAGTGGCCATATTTGGAGACAGGGCCTTTTAAGAGGTCATTAAATTGAAATGTCCTTATAGGAAGAGGAAATATGGACGCGCAGAGGAAGAGCAGGGCATGCCCACACTTAGGAAAGAATATGGAAGGACATGGCAGGAAGGACATGGCCAAGAGGAAGGTGTAGGCAGGTTTGGTTTCCTCTGAGCCTCTCTCCATCTACAAGCCAAGGGGAGAGTCTCAGAGGAAACCAAACCCACCTACACCTTCATGTTGGCCTTCCGGCCTCCTAAATGTGAGAAAATAAATTTCTGTTGTTAAAGCCGCCCCAGTCTGTGTTATTTTGTTATGGTAACCTTAGCAAACTACTACATTCTCCTCCCTAAGAGGCATTAATATGAATCAGTACTGTGCTTTGCTGTATATAAGAGAAAATCCAAAATAATGACTACTTGCAGACGGTTGGTCTTCATCTTGTATGTCAATCCATGATCATCAGGGCTCAGCCTCCTTCTGTCTTTCTGGCTCACCATCTGAGCACTGGCTTTTGTGGTGGTCTTTGGATCATTAGCTCCTCAAAATCATTTTTAACGTTTTCCCCCCGATCTGCCCCGTATGCCGGGAAACTGGCCTCTGCCATTTGTATTTCCCTAATTCCTGAGATCATTGGCTTCCAAATGAGTTAAGCTAGTAGGAGGTTTATGGCCAGAGTTGAGGGGACAGGAGGAACGACCTTGAGTCCCCACTCTGGTGCAGCTGTGTCTCTCTGGGGCTCTAGCTCCAGCAGGACAGGTCCACTATGCACAGCTTGTATTGGGTGACTCTGCACTTGGGCTCCAGCAACACTGCCCCCTCCCGCTGCCTCCTGGCATGACGCTGGTAGTGCCAACCTACTGTTGCTAATCTATAGGTCTTCTCACCATTCTCTTTGGCTTCTCAGCTAGTCCAATATCTCTGCAACTAATTCCCTGCTTTGAATTCAATTAGTGCTAAATATAAAGTGTGGTTTTGTCTCCCTGGTTGGACCCTGACTGATGAAATTTCTATTCTCAGCATCACCCCATTGTCCAAGTTAGCTGCAGGAGCTCCCTCCATCATGTCTAGTTCTAGGAAAGAAGAAGGGAACGGAAGAAAAAATGAAAAGGTCTTGCCTCTTGGCTACTAAGTCAGATCTTTTAAGTAATCTTTCTGAAATTTTCATCCAACATTTTTGCCTGTACCTCATTGGCCAAAATTTAGTCACATGGCTACTCCTAACAACAAAGGAAGCTGAGAAATGTAGTCTACTAATTGGGTCCACTGACATAAATAAATTAGGATTCAAAGAAGATGGGGAAAGAGGATATTGGGTGGCAAATATCTGTTTCTGCCACTGTTTCTTTAAAAAGGATTTGCATATCTCTATGCCTGACTCCTTTCATATTAAACTCTATGAAGTCTGATGCTTTTAAAGGCAACTATTCCAATGTCGGCAGTCTGAGAGGCCAAGGCAAGGTGTGCATCCAGGCAAAAGATGGCAAGTTACTATTTGGGCAACGTCAGGAATTCTGACATTCAAAATTCTTCCAGTCAAACTCAGATTAATGGCTGTCAATTTCAATTCTGTGCAGCAACTGAGACCAGAGCAGTAATTACATTATCCTCCTAATCCCAAATAGTCTGAGAAGTAGTGTGGTACCAAAACGAAGTAGGGTCGACTCTGAGAGCCCACGAAGTGTCGTATACTCTCCAGGTTATTTATTGCAAAGCAGCCCCAAGACATATATCTTGAAACATATTCATTATCTCTCATGGTTCTGTGGATAGGCTAGATTCAGATGGGGAGTTCTCTCTTGGGGTGTCTCGTGAGGTCACAGATGGTGGCTGGACTTCAGTCTTCTGAAGGGTTTGCTCACCTGGATGTCCAAGAAAACACATGCTTGGCTAGGAGCAGGTGCTGGTTAGGGGCTGGGAGCTCAGCTGGGGCTGTTGAGTGTGTTGTAGCCTCTCCATGTGGACTGGGCCTCTCCCAGCGCAGGGGCTGGGTTCTAAAAGAGAGTGTCCCAAAAGGTCCAGGCAAGAGCTGCTGAGGTCTCTCATGACCTAGCCCTACAACGTTCTGACGTTACTTTTTCACATTCTATGGGTCAGGCAGTTTCAAGGGGAAAAGAATTAGCCTCTATATCTAAATAGGAGAGTGGCAAACATCACATTGCCGACAAACGTGGGAACAGGAAATAATATTACAATCGCCTTTAGAAAATGCAATTTGAAATAGTTACCAAGAACCAGGAGATTGAGGTCCACTCCTGTGTGGCCTTGGTTTGGAGGCCTTCCCTCTCTGAGCTACAGGATATTAAATTCTCAAGTGAAAGAATTGAATAAGGTTATTTTTACAGTATATTCACACTGCAAACATTTGGTGTTTGGCCCTTTGTGATCAATGACATCTGTATCTATGTAGTTATATAGGTCCTGAAAACCAAGTAGTAGCAAAAGAAAAGCTTAAATGGCCAGCAATTCTCATGATGTAGCTTTTAGACAGAGAATGTAAGAAATTAGATGATTAAAGACTTTTTGCAAAAGCACACAATATTTGAAAGCTGTAGAGCAGCAAAGAAGCATTATCATTCCACTAAATTAAAAAGCCTCAATAGAAAAAGGGAGTGTGAAAATAAGGAGTATCCCTTCTCAATGAGAACCGCCCTGTGAACATTGCTTTTTGCCTGCAAATCTCAAAGCATTTGGCACATTCACCAGCCTGAGGTCTCACTTTTTTTTTTTATTGAAGAGGTACAACTGACACAGAAAACATAATTTTATCATAGAAAATTAGAGCTGAAAGGGATCTCAAGGTCATCTTATCCGGTGCAGTAATATAGAGCAGAAGAGTATAAATTATATATACCCACAGAGATTGTAATCTGGAGATTAAATGATGCCCTGAGCACCAAACAATGAGTTAGTAGCTGAGCTGTGGCAAGGAGGTAAAATTCTCAACTTTCAGCCACAGAATAGCAGAAGTCCCTTTTTAGTTCCTGACAGTCAAAAAAATGCTTTGTGATTTTCAAATGTTTTCATATCCTTCCTCCCTTCCTCTCTCCTGTCATTCTTCCTGTCTTTCTCAATTCTTTTTTATGGGTAGGTTATATATCAGAAAGTGCTATCTAAGTTATTTTATTTGACCCTTACATCAACCCTATAACACTGCTAAATATATCCAAGACTATCGTCCACATTTTATAACTGAGGGAAATGAAGCCCATGTAAGAATCCTGCTGATTCTCAATCTCGCCAGAGGCAACACCCTATCTTTTTTGTTTTGGCCTCAAAACTTTCTCTCAAAGTGCTTTATGGGCTATATATATTTTTTAATTTACAAAAACTAAAATAATTTTCCCCTTGACAAATTTCGCAGATATAAAACACCTGGAGGAAAAATAATTGTAATAATCACAAATAATATGTCTGTAACATTCTGCATATATTAAATCACTTTCTCAATTCTTGGCTCATTTGGGCTCAAACCAATCCTGGTTTTCATTCACAGAGCTGAAAATGTAGGTGGTTTAAGTGACTTTCCTGAATGGCTACCTGGATTGTCTTCTGTCTCCAAGCTGTTAAGTGGCAGAAATGGACCCTATAGCATCCTTGAATTCAGCCTCAGTTTATGCCAAGGATCCTGGGTCCAAGAATCACCAGACATACGCCCAACATGGAATTGCCCCAATTCACCTACATGAGACCCTGGATAAAATGCAGCAGAGTGTAAATAGGCCCCTCCCTGTGTTGCCCACACAGGTAAGATGATGGGCATTAGCTCTCTCTCCATGACAAAACAGCAAAAATTTGCTTCTGTTGCCCTTTTCACCAAATGCCTGTGGCAGCAACTGGCATATACCCAGAATCTTCACACTGTTCTTCATACTAATTCTTGTGATTCAGAGGTGCTCCCTGAAGTGCATCCCCACATTCCAAAATCTGCTCTCCTAGATATAGCTTCTCTCTTCAACTGATTGGCACTCTCTACTCACAGGAGTTCTTATACTCAGTGTCATATTATTTCCAAATTCTGCTCTGACCACAGAATGAATTCACTTTTATATGAAAGCATGGGTACTGATTGGTTAATATATTGCTTCTTCCAGATAACATTCACGCATTTAAAGGACTTTCTGTCCTTACCCTTAAAAAAATGAGGCCAATGACATGAAAGTAGTTACCTTGACACATCAAAAAGTCATATATATATATATATATATATATATGCAAAGTAGAGCCATGCTCACTGCTCAAATGGGTCGATATAGACAGCTACTAGATGGTATAATATAAAGTGAAAATATACACAAACCATATGTCTGACAAGGGGTTAATATCTAAAGTATCTTAAGAATTCCTATGACTCAGTAACCAAAAAAAACCCCAAATAACCTAATGGTTAAAAAATTGACAAAGAATTTGATAGATATTTCTCCAAAGAGGATATACCAATGGTGAAAAGGTGTATGAAAAGATGCTCAACATCCCTAATAATCAAGGAATGCAAACCAAAATTACAATGAAATGTCACCTTGTGCCTGTTAGAATGCCCATTACTTTAAAAAAGAGAGAGAAAAGAAGATAAGTGTTGGCAAAGAAATGGAGAGATGAAAATCCTTGTACAATATCACTGAGAATATAAAATGGTGCAGCATCTATGAAAAATAGTATGGAACCTCCTAAAAATTAAAAATAGAATAATCATATGAGCTAGAAATCCCAAGTCTGGGTATTTATCACAAAGAATTAAAATCAGCTTCTCAAAGAGATATCTTTGCATTTCCATATTTATTGCAGCATTATTCACAATAGCCAAGAGGTAACAAACAAAAAAGAACCTAAATGCCCATTGACAAATAAATGAACTTTAAAAACATGATACTTACACATGACAGAATACCCTTCAGCAACAAAAAAGAATGAAAGCCTTAGACATGTTACAACATGGATGAACCTTGAGGCCATGTAGCTAAGTGAACTAAGCCAGTCACAGATGGACAGATGCTGCATGATTCCACTTATAAAAAGTATCTAAAGCAGTCAAAGTCATAGAAGCGAAAAGCAGAATGGTGGTTGCCAGTGGTCAGGGGAGGAGGAAATGAGGTTTTGCTGATCAATGAGTATAGAGTTTTAGTCATGCAAGATGAAAAAATTCTATAGATCCGCTATACAACATTACATGTATAGATAACAATACTGCACTTAAAATTTGGTACTGGGCAGATCCCCTACTATGTTTTATTTATCACAACAAAAAAGAAAAGAGGAATGAATGGACAAATGGATGAATGAATTTCTGCTTCAGACCAATCTCTATCATTCAATCACTGTATGACATTGGACATGATACTTACCTGTCCAATCTTTAGATAGTAATGTCTTCTATACAGTGGCAATGTGAGATTGCAATGACATAATTAACTGTAAAGCATTCTAATGCATAAAGGTGGCCTTAATTGTAAAGCATGTGAAATGAAATACGGCTTTATAATTGTTATCAGAAATTGTATTAGTACTTCTCCACTCAGAGAAGAGATCATCACAGGGATATGAGGTTGATGTTGGTGAAATTTCTCAAGTGTAATCAGTACTAAATGCATGTGCCATAAAAATTACTCTCTAACAAAAAGCTTTTGAGTCTAATGGCATAGTTATTTTAAATAATATTCAATTTTTGTAAAAGCCAAAGCTAATCTTGCTGTCACTGAGTGAGGAGAGATTTAGGAAACACAGACAGACCCCCAAAGGGTAAAGTTAGCTCCTAGGTCTCTTAGGACCAGTTAACATGTCAGGAAGCAAAGGTGCCACTGCCTGACCCAATCATGCACTTTTGTGTCAGTTACGTCTGCGGTACGTACGTCATTCTGAATCACATCTTCCAATATCAAAGAAAATATGTAAAAACTTGGGGTCTTCCAGTGACTGGCTTCTCTCTTGATTCCCCTAATTCCAGGGCTAGGTTTGCCCGCCCTACAGACTAAGCAGTTGAGTCTTCTTCACCAGGATGGCTTAGCCGTGCCATCCGGCACAACCACAAGACAAATTAAAATAGATTGCAAATCAATTGGTATTATACTCTAAGAATAACACAACTCTGCCAAGTAATAATATAATATCCTAGTTAAGCTGAAAATTCAATCAATTTTATGTGAGTTCATTTGCCTGAGCAGTACGTAAAACTGCTCACAAACGTCCACTGAGAAAAATGAAAATAGAAACCCTGGGCACCACAGAAACACCAAGTGAGAGGAGGGGGACAGATTTCCCTAGCAAAAGAGCTTAAAAATGTTGTTGACTGATTTCCTGCACAAGTGAACATGCTTGGGTTTAATTCCCATGGCTGCATGGAGAGTCCAAACGGGAGAGCATGGAGACAAATTTGTGCACATATTTATGTCAGGATTATCACCTAAAAGCACTGATATCCAAGTTCCAAAAATGGAAAAGCTAGTAGTTTATAAAAATCTCAAAATCCTTACATTTGAATTATATTATAAATTCTGCACTTGGAAAGCACAGCACTTTTTGTGTTGAGTATTTACCATTTAGCAGAATGCAACATGTTTAGTTGTATATCTTGTCTGTATTCTTCTAAGGAAAAAAGTCAACCTTGAATATTTTATTTGTTTTGTTTTCTAATTTATGTTTTGTTTTTATTTTTGTTTTGTTACTTACTTGCTCCATTTTTATAAAGGGGCGTCATATACCCGAGCATGCCCAAAATGGTTACTTAAGTATTGCTAGTGCTAGTATCATGCACCTAAGAGTTAGTGTGGCTGTGCTGGCACATGAATGACTCATTCTTCCCTGGGAGTCGAGGCATTGAGGCTGTGGCTGAATGAAATATCAACTGCACAAAAGAATGCATTGAATCTTCACTGAGTTCAGTTCTGACAATGTCTAACTAAGGTTACTTCTCTCTATCGACATTCATTAAGTGACCTTCCTCAAGTTTAATACCCAGCAATAGCAAAATCCAGGAGGTGCTGAAACCAGACAAACAGGCAGGATTCTTTAAAGGGACGGATATGAGTTGTAGCAATATAGAGTCCTCTTCAGAATGGCAGTCAATGGTCTTCACACTAAGCAGTTTTTGTAGAGAGAAAAGCATTCTAGGTCCATTGCCTTACCCCTAAAAGATGCTAATGCTTTTCTAAGGTTACATCAAATACTGCTGCACTAAAGGGCAGTCATGCTTCACTATTTTTATGTGGTTTATGCACTTCTATGGAATATTCCCAGATCTAATAACAAAAAACAACAATAACAACAAACTAGTATTTATTGAGTGGTGACTCCATGTTCAGTACTGTCTTAAAAACATATATTTCAAACCATATCCTGTATCACCATTTTCTCTTTTTAAACAGTTTGAGGTAAGAACTATATGCATTTTACAATTAACATGAAAGCACAGAGACGTGGCACAGAATGGACTCTACAAAGGCAGCAGTCATTGACCACTGGTGCAATTCTGTGTTTCCCCGCGTCTCTCTCTAATGATGCCTGGCACATACCAGGGGCTCTATTATTATCTATTGAATATATGAATGACTGTAACTTGTCTAAGGTTACTATGCCAAGAGTTATCCAATTATACTTGAAAGTTAAATATTTAGCAAATTGTAAGACTTTTTAACGTGGGAATTTTGTTTTTAAAAATTTGCACTGGCAGATTTGTTCCAACTATAATCAGTTTCAATTATTCAATCTAATCATAATAGAGAAATGAAAGTTATTCCACTCATCCACTTATTCATACATTCATACACTTAAATATTGACTTTTAAAATATTCATTGGATGGATTCTCTATGCCACACTCAATACCAAAATCAGAGATATAAGGAAACTTAATTCAAAAACCAATGATAAACAAAGTGAAATAATGAAGTGTAAAGAAAGAAGAAGCAAGAGAGGAAGATAAAGAGGGCTAATATGTAAGATTAAATAATACATTGAAAAACTGACACCTAATTCCAATCCTTCTCAAATGCTCCCGATGAAGAAGTCCTAAGAATAGAACAAGCCTGTCTTTCCAAGGAGGCTGGTTGTATGGCACAAAGGGCCCCCTGTGAGCATTAAATAACTTTGGAGAGTCATGTTTTATCATAACATTCATGAAGTTCTTGTGCAATACCATCTAATAAGCTTCCCTAGGATCCCTAGAAAACCCAGCCTGACTCAAATGCTCTCACTCTAACACTTCATTGGTTAGCACAACCCCAGGGAGGCAGGTAAGAAGGAGGAAGAAGGGGAGGAGGCAGAGAAGGACAGGGACTATGAGGGGCATCAACAAACAGGGCTGATTGCCTGGTCTGGTCTGGTCGGAAGTCTTTTTGAAGGCCATGTGGGGAGCACTGTGTTGCTGAACAATTCATTGGAGGGGATGGGAGAAGAGATGCAGCAATTTATCTGCTGATTCTGTTCCATATTTATCAAATCCCCTCCCCCCCAGGGAGTTATCTCCCCTACATTCTGGCTTGGACCACATGAACCTTTCGAGAACCCAGAGCAAGTCACAACTCTCACAGGTGAGATAGTTCTTTGTCTGAGACCAGAAGTGAGGGGAGGTTCCTGAGGCCCTGAGCTGGAGCACCAAATGTACCAGATGTACCACATTCCTATTGTGGCTTTTCATCTCCTTTCAACTCCACTCAACACCTATAGGAGAACTTGTAACAGAGCGGGACACAGCCTGATTTTATAAAACATATCTGTGAGGTTGTGGCAAAAAGTTGCCATGATATCAGACTTCTCCAGAAGCTATTGAACCAGCTCTTGACTTCCTCTTCTGGCATTTTGGGGCTGCCCAGTTCCATCACCTCTTTGGCGGGGCTGGGGAGATGATGAAGCAGCAACAGTGTGGCCAGGGATCACCTTCAGGAAGTCATTCTGAGGCCAAGGCTCCCACAGGCTGCTGAGCAACCTGCTGAGCAATCCGCCCTGCCCTGCTCCTGCACCCACCCCAGCAGCTGCTGCACCTCAGTTTTTACCACTGAGTCATCTGGAAGAATCCAGATCTCTCCATAGCTGTTGAAGTGCAGCATGATCTTGCATTTGGTAAAAGAAAAATGTTAGGTCTCAGCCCAAGCCCCAGTTATTTATGGGCAATGGTCTGTTGTTGATTACTTAATATATGGTTTACAAAATTAAAATTCCAGTGTTCCTGAAAAGAGAAAAAAAAAGAAAATCTGAGAAATCGGCCAGTGGAGCAGTGTATGATTACTGGCAGAGAGAGTCCACTTAGCAGCAGTTGGGTCTGATATACAGGGAAAAACAGAAGTAGCTCTGACAGGTGTGGCTCCATTGGTGGTGCCTTTTCCAAGAAAGGAAAGCTCACAGTTTGGTTCCGGCCAGGTCACTTGCCTAGGTTTCGAGTTCATGCCAGTAGGGGCTTATTGAAAGCAACCCATCGATGTTTGTTTCACGTTGATGTTTCGCTCCCTCTCCCTCTCCTTCAAGGTAGAGATGGGGGAGGGACTGAGAGAGAGAGAAAGAGACATGAAAATATTGGGTATCATTTATTTAAATGAAAATGTGAACATTTACTCTGAGCTGCTGTCCAGGTAGGAGAAGTGGGTGATGACTTCTTGCACAGTGGCAAGATATATTGTTAAGAAGACTTCACTCATTTATAACCTACCTGTTAAAGCTATAATACAGTTTTTCTAGGAGGAAAAGCTATATTATAAAATCATTTGAAATGGTTCAAAAGTAAAATTAAAATTAAGTCATGAACTGGGGGCAAAAAGGAAAAGTTTTCAGCATTTACATCTTAGACATGTCATTTAACTAAGTTCCAACCTTCTGAAACTTCCTAAAAGTGCTTCAATGGTAGTTTTATCCCCAAGACATAAAGGGTTAGGCATATAACCATGATTACACAGACTCAAAAACTGTTTAGAGAAAAGATACACATGCTTCCATGGAATGAGATTCTGCAGAACAAGCTGTCTCAAAGAGGTTAAGATGTTCTCAGTGATGATACATTTACCTAAGTTGCTCACATTTTGGACGAGCAAAACCGTGAAGAGGTATCATACAAATTCCCTGTTGCCAAACTTGGTGAGGCCCTAGGGTAGCTCCACTGTTGTTTTTCCCATCCTTCTGGTCAGCCATGCTTGCAGCTGCTCCACCTCTCCAGCCACAGCCATCTTTCAGCATACGAGCTCACCACCAGTCCAACATGTGTGTCAAATTCCTTGAATAAACACACAAAAGATAGTCTTATCAAAACTCCAAATGCCTTATGACAGACAGAATACCCTAAAGGAATTTGAAAGACTTAAGCAATGGAACAGGGCTAGGAAAATGAAGCTTTTACAGAGATACATAGAAGTTCCTGCACTTTCAACCTTCTACAAATATTAATAATTTTGAGTACCTGCTATACACCTGCCTCTGTGCCAGGCACCGCAGATACAGTCATGGGCAACCTTGAGATGCTGCCCTGCCCTCCAAGCATGTAGAGTTCAGCAGGGCCTCTAAGCAGAGAAGGAAAGTCATTAGCTAGCAGAATGAGGATGCGTGGCCACGTGCTGTGATAGTAGCAATAGTGTTGGGGTACCTAAGCTCCCTGGAGGATGTCTTTCTAGCCCCAAGAAGTGACCTTTAGGCTGGAATCTAAAGAAAGGTCAGAAGTTAGGCAGGTGAGGCAGAGCTGTTTCAGAAAGGAACAGTTATGTGGCATGGCTTATTCAAAGAGTTGGAAAATGTAGCAAAAGCCAGATCATGAAAGCCACATTCAGTGATTAGGTTTTATTATTAAAGCTACAGAAGCCCAATGAACACTTTTAAGCAGGGAAGTAACATGGTTAGATATGAGTCTTGAAGTATTAGCCTGGAAGCATTTGGGGTGTAAGCATGTGTAGGAGAAACCCAGGCTGATAGCCAGTAACAGTGAGAATGGAAAGAGGTGGGGGGAGGTCACGAGGCTGACTCAACTCAGTGTGGTGAGTTATTGGACATGAGAGGTGAGGGGATGGGGAAACTCACTGATGATTCCAACATTTCCAGCGAGGTACCTGATTATATGATTAAGCTATTCACTGAGAA
Source organism: Desmodus rotundus (assembly GCF_022682495.2). Lineage (NCBI taxonomy): Eukaryota > Metazoa > Chordata > Mammalia > Chiroptera > Phyllostomidae > Desmodus > Desmodus rotundus. Next base: position 80,105,361 of record NC_071393.1, read on the forward strand.
GAAAATGTTGAGGGGACAGACTGAGGGTTTAAGGAGAGAAAAAAAAAAAAGGACTAAAATTGGGTCATGTGGAATTTGACCTATCTATGAGCTATCCAAGTACAGACAACCAGGGTGTAGTTGGACATAAGAATCTAGATGTTAAGGCACATATTTGTAAATCAACATATATGTGATAACTAAAGCCATGAAAGTAAATACATCCAGTGAATTAGAGGTAGACTATGTAGGAAATACGATTTGAATATACACTAGGTTTGTGGAGGCAACAACACGATGTGACTACCGAAAAGGCAAAGTGATGAGAGTGCGTATTAATAGAGTTTTTGGCTCTGAATAAGGTAGCAGAGAGCCCTGTTCTCCTTGGAGCTCATCGACCATGCTAAGCATCATATTGGACGTGATACTAGAAGCAGATTCAGGGCAGGGTGCAGGTGTTAAAGAAACTGAAAATCAAAATGAAGCTTAAGAATTACTAAAGCAAGCATAAACGTCCAGTCTAAATAAAAGATGATTTTTCATCCAATAGTAAAAAGGCAGTCGGAAGCCATATTAAAACTGTTATGCATTGCCCTGGCTGGTGCGGCTCAGTTGGTCTGGTGTCGTCACACAGCAAAGGGTCGCTGATCCACTTCCTGTTGAGGACACATGCCTGGGTTGCAGGTTTGGTCCCTGGTCAGGACACGTCCAAGAGGCAACTGATCAATGTTTCTCTCTCACACCTATGTTTCTCTCACCCTCCTCCTCCCTTTCCCTCTCTCTAAAACTAAATAAGTAAAAAAAAAAAAAAAACTTTATAATTATTACGCATTCACTTATCCACAATTATTTATTAAAGTCAAAAAGGTAGTACATTTCTTGCCACAGAGATATTTATTTAAGCATAAGCTGGTAAATTTTTTATAGAGTGATAAGATCAGACAGATGGTAAGGTTAACAAACCTTTAATGTACTTTCCAACCTTGAGATTCTACGATTCACACTGACTACGGATGAGAAAGGAACATGTGTGAGGCAACATAATTTTAGTGGACTACCCAGAAGGGCACTTGTTTCATGGTTCTGAGCTGACCCTTTAACAGCATAACCTGGCGATCTCAACAGACTGCTTCAGTCCCCTCACTGAAAGATGAGGGATTGACAGGATGTTTGCTAAGGTCCTGAAATTCTGGCAAATTTCATACTGTCTAATTAGTATTTCTGGCTAGACTTTCTTCCCACATTTCCCACATATAGCCAATACACTTTAACTATGCAAATTTATCACATGCCTATTGTGGTTGGATGGAAGGACTTTAAAAAAAAAAAAAAAGAGGACTGGGGAGGTAAAGGAAATAAACCTTGGCTCATTGTGCAAGTTGGCAGACAGGGTAAGCCAAGTCTGCGTCATGAATAAGCCACTTTGAATCATGATGAGTTTAACAGATTTAATATTGCTCCGAGACCCACCCAGGGAAAGGAGGGTCCGGAGGCCAGGGGCAGATATCAGCTTAGATCTTACATTAGAGTGCATGCCAGTGATACTTGTTCACACTCGTCAAGCTGAACAATTATACTTATATTCAGATGTTTAAAATGTATGCTTCTAATTTTAGTAACTCCTTTGAATTTCATTTTAATATGGATAGTTGGAACATCTCTAGCTTTTGATGACCTGTTCAGAGAGGACTAAAATCCTAAGAGTTGCTATAGGAAGGCAGTTACAGACAGCATGGAACTGAAATCCTAGTCAAAGTTGGTTTGGTTCCTTCATGAATGAGTCCATATAAAATTACGCCAATCGGATGGCAATTCCCAGAGAACTCTGTCACGCTTAGCCAATTGGTTGTACCTTAGAGTAAGGATTCTGGCCTTGTAAAGTCAGCGTCCAGTTCAGCGGTAACAGGAAAGAACATTAGAAAATAAGTGGTCTCTGGCCCTGGCCAAGTGGCTCAGTTGGTTGGAGTGCTGGCCCAAACACCAGAAGGTCGCAGGTTTGATCCCGAGTCAGGGCACATACCTACATTGCAGGTTCAATCCCCTGTTGGGGCACTAACAGAAGCCAGCCAATCCATGTTTCTTTCTCACAGGGATGTTTCTCTCTCTCTCTTCTACCCTCCCCCCACTTCCTCTCTCTCTAAAAAGCAATAAAAACATGTCCTCGGGTGAGGATTTTAAAAAATAATAAAATAAGTAGTCTCTAGCATTGCTTTGTGCAGTGTATTTCCCAGAATGTCACTGTGTCATGGCTGGCCCTGGGCATCAGATAAAATGAAAAAGCTCCTCTCCTCCCTTCAGAACCTTTAATGTAGAGTCCCAGGCAGCCTAACAGCACTAGCAAAGGGGATATTTGGCCTCTATAAAGCCGAATTTCTACTGGCTCTGCCACCTCCTGCAGCTGTACTGCCAACTTACTTGGGAAATGAACTGGCCGGTAGGGTTTAGCACAAGCTCCTGACTCCATTCTGGCTCCTCCTTGGCATGCCTTTCCTCAAAGCATCAGCTTCCACAATAGTCTGACGAAATGAGCTTGCTGGGTCACACGGCTTTTCTCTATGCATGAATTTGCTCATCATCATCTCTCCTATTCACAGCTCCTCAGGGGTTTCCTGGGCAGCAGCAGATTTGCTATGGGGCGGGGAAAGCAGGGATTTAGAGCAAAGTATTTCCCCAAAACACACTGCCTAGGCTGGCCCGTTCTGCTGTTTAAAAGCTCCTCCATGGCCATATGTCTCCATTCCTTTATTAAGTGGAGTGTTACTGTCATAAAGACAGAGGCACTGGCTCCCTCCATCAATTATACCCAGTGCTGCCCTTTTGAGGCACGGAGTTTTGCCCATTTTTGAAGTTATAGGTCAGCTACAATAGGAACCAACTTGGAGCAACTGCAAAGCTCAGAAGCCTCAAAACCTAGTGACTCTCCCTTGTGGCTTTAAGAAGTCACTGCTCCCAGAGGCTGGCTCATAATTAAATTACTGTGAACCTTTTCCTGGTCTGTCTCAGGTATAATATGTATGGTAAAGACAGGGAAGGGGTCCCATTTGAATTAATCTTTAATGAAAGATGGAGAAAGAAGGAACCATAAATCTTAAGAGAGGTTATAGTTATATATAGGCAATTAGTATCCATATCCTTTCTTGATTTCAGACTTAATCCGAATTTTCCAAAAGGAAGTCCTCATTTTCTCAAGCAACGGGGTATGGGCCTAAGCCTGTAGACTCCACACGTTTTTTTCTTGATTCCCCCTCTAGGAGACACAGAATAGGAAAGAATTACCACCTCGTACCTTCAGAATTCACTGAACAACTTGGGCACCGCACAGTGGTGCCCCGTGACCCCCGGCTTAGATTTCCCACCTTACAAACAAACTCTGCTCTAAACTCACTCTGGTACATTATTGTTTTGTTTTAATACTTAGAAATTGAAATATTTTTTGTAGAAACTAGGCTTTTTGACATTTCATTTTGTATTAATTTTAAACTTTAAAAACTTACAAAAGTATACACAGTTCTATTACAGCTTTGGCCCAACGTTCCCCCTCATGTCAACATTTTGCATGATCATAGAACAATAATTGACATAGATACCATAATATTAACCCATCTGTAGGCTTCATTTGAGTGTCAGCACTTGTCCCACCAGTGTCCTTCCCCCAGCTCAGGGGTCAACCCAGGACCCACCTGGCTGTTAGTTGTCACATTGTTTTCATGCCCTGTAATTGGGACTGTTTCTCACGGCCATATGAAACTTTTGAAGAGTGCCAGCTAGTTATATGTTAGCGTGTGCCTCAGTTTGGAGTTACCGATGTTGTGATTAAAGTGAGGATGTCTATACATTTTTTTCAAAAGTAACAAAGAAGCAATACTGAACCCATCTCAAAGCAGCGTATCAGAAGGTACTTACGTCAACGTCTTATTACCAATGATGGTGTCTCCCAGGTTTCTTCACTGTAAAAGTTACTATTTTTCCCTTTGAAACTGTTATTTTTAAAAGACAAGGTTTCAAGATGATACCCTGTAGCCCACATAGCCCATAACCCATTATAGTTATCACTGTGCACCTCAGGGTGCTTGAAATAAAGAGCTGAAACATGCTCTTTCTCTTCTGTATCTATATTTACTGCAGTGGTAGGCAGTGTAAATACTTCTCCCATCTTTCCACTGTCACCAGCTGCTTTAGTCTATGGTAGCAGGGGACTACAGTGACTGAAGGAACAATTGTTACGCTCGTGATAAAATGAGAATGAATGAGTCAGATCATCCTCGGTTTGAATCATAAGTCTGTGGTCTTGAACAGGTTACTAATCTGCTCTTCTACAAAATAATGATAATGGTATCTATCTTGCAGGATTGGTTTGAATATTTGAGACTATAAATATAAGGTTTCCATGTAGGGCCAGGTTCATCATTGTTGCTTAATAACAAGTATTAAGCATGTCTGATAGGAGATGGGGTAGGTGTTTCTGTCCCAGTGTAACATGTGTCAGCTGCCCATGTTCATAAAACTTTTCTTAGCTTGTTTCACTTACTCATTCAAAAACTCTGTGAATGAGGTTGAGTGCCTACCAGAAGTCAGAGGCTGGTTGTATAGTCTCTGCCTTTATGGGACTTATGCTCCAATAAAAGAAAAGCCAACAAGTACATGGAAAACATATAAAATGTGAAAGTCTCATAAAAGAAAAATGGGAGAAGAAACATATTTAGATGCTGGTAAAAGAAAACTTTCCTACGAGGTGACATTCATGATGAGACCCAAAGGATGGCAAGAATTGCTGAATACAAAGAGCCAAAGGAAAAGTGTTTCTAGCAGAAGGAATAGCAAAGACAAAGACTCTGAAGTGAAAAAGAGCTTGAGATGTTTGAGGAAATGGAAGACGGCAAAGTGGCTGCAACACGGAGAAGAATTTAAGAGCTACCTGTACTTAATACCCAAAGCTCTTCGGAGAGCTTATTCACATATTTTTTCTTCTCTTGACTAATACCATCTAGAGTCCTGCTCGGTTTTAGGCAATTTTCTAAGTCACTGGTGGTGTTAGAAATGGATTTCTCACCCCTCCACCCCACCACTAGCCCTTATCTCAATTCTGCTCATAGTTAAAAGTGCTGTTTATTCCACAGTTTTCCTTCCTCTCCTGTGAACATATCAGAATATTGAATGTGCATCCATTTACAGTGTGCTTTCCCACTCTCCGATGCCAACTGCTGTTCTGCCACCCTGGTAATGATCTTGCTAAGGTCCACTTGCTGATTGTACAATTTGCTCTGCTTTCAAAAATCCCTAAGCATGCTGCAAACATAGCACCCCTTCAGCACAGAGAGTTAAACTGTGAAAACAAGGTTGTCTAGCACCTTAAATATTGTCATATTACATTAAAAACACATTATACCTGATTCTCTGATGCTCAGAGCAAAGCAGACTCATGTAAACCTGTTGGAAAAATCTTGGCCAGCTGAACTGGAAAGGCTGTTCAAGTTTTCTTGGAGTCTTCGATGTGACCCAGGTGTCAACTGGATGAGCTTATCTCAGTGTATACCAATGACCATCTATTTTCTACTTGTGTAGCAGTGACCCTGGAATTCATTCTGGTGTCTCGCTGTTCTGCCTCAAAGCATCGTATGAAAAGCTTGGAATCTGCAATCATAGACTGAAAAGATAATATTTACAAAAGATTGATTCTCTGTAATTATAAAAGGCTTTCATTTGAATAAGAAATCTGCAGAAAGGAGTAGAGAGTATCCCTCCCCAACCCGCAGATATTTGCAGTTTTAGAGGTTGAATTCTGTTCTCCAACCACCTCCAAATTCATATGTTGAAGTCCTAACCTTAGAATATTACTTATACGGAGACAGGATATTCACAGAGGTAATCAAGTTAAAATGAGGTCATTACCGTGGGCCCTAGTCCAATATGATTGGTATCTTTCTAAAAAAGGGAAATTTGGACACAGCGATGTCCACAGAGGGAAATTCACATGGAGGAAAGACACACAAAGAAGACTGCTCTTTACAAGCCGAGGAGAAAGACCTAGAACAGACACTTTCCTCTGGTGTTTTTTAAAAGTTCTTCAAGCGATTCCATGGTGAAAATAGGTTTGGAAACCTGGCACTAATTTTAGGTCAGTGCTTCACAACCTGTGGTTCCCAGACCAGCTGCATCTGAGTCACTCGGGAACTTGTTAGAAATGCAAATTCCCGGGCCCCACATCAGCCCTGCTGAGTCAGAAACTCTTGGGGCGGGTTCAGGAGTCAGTGTTGTCACAAGCCCCCCAAATCACGCTGACACAGGCTCACATTTGAAATAGATTGGTCTAGTACACTGGTGTTTTACACGATGGCAGCTCACAGAATCTGAAAAAAAAGTGTATGTATACAACATTTTTTATTTACTATCAGGGAGTTCAAGGCCTATACCTTGTTCTATGGACATGTCTCTCGGGGTCTAAAGATCCCAGTTTAAGAACGTAAGACACCAGTCTCTCTCCAGTCCAAAAGACCATGGACTTAGAAGAGAGCTTTTTGCCCTTTCTTAACTACAAAATAAGCAGACTTCCAAGGAAGGCCTCTCCCCTGTCCTGCTCACATGTGCCTGTCCAGCTAAGTCAGGGGCTGCTTGGGTGAAGCCCAAGCCTCCTGCTGTCGCCATCAATTTCCCTGTAGTGGTTTACAGGCCTGAGGTGGAGCTGTGCATTCACTCACCTGATACAAATGGCAATATTTTTTCCTAGGCTCACATGAATACAAACAACCCAGCTGTGAAAAGATCAATGCATGTGTCTGTTGTGGCCAGTCAACTGCAAGTTATGTTTGTCAGCAGGGCCGGAGAAGAGTACGGCAGCTTTTCTCAAGTCGGAGTCATTTCTGTATGAAAGTAACAAAGACAAAAAGTCATGGCAGATAAGGTTGGTGATTCAAATACATCTGTATTCGGTTAGAGTATGTGTTACAGTTACTGAGATAGCAGTAATGTATGTCAGTACCAGAGAGAGGATCCACGGCCCCAGAACTCGATAGACTTTTGAACAGGGCATTGCCTTAGGTAAAAATTAAAGTTAATATTGATGAAGATTACTTATTCATTAAATGGCAACATTGTGCCTGGCATAAGCCCTCAGGACTTAAAACCTAAGTTACCCAGACAAGCAGATTGCCTAACCACTAGGTGGTCAATGCTTGTTCAGTGGGCACAGCTTAATGAAGGTCCTCATCTGTATCCAACTGTAAATCAAACTTCTGTGGACTCAAGCTGTGGCCAAACCCAAATTCTACTTTTTCAAGTGCAGAAAAGGAAACAAAAAAGGTAATATGCTCCCGTTCCTGTTTGCCTTTAAGAATCTTGCTACCATAGCCATGTAAATCATGTTCCCTTCAACGAAGCTGTGCTTCAGCCTCTGATAGCTTATGGTGTAAACAATCTAGAGACAATTTGGATATCTTCATTCCCTTGACAGATGCCAGGAATGGTCTCAGCTAAAATCAGCTGGAAAAGACTTGCTAATTTGAATTATGGAAGCCCTGATGACTTCTAACGAGGAAAGAGAGGAGTTGAGTACACGTGCAATTGCACCCCCAATCCCCCGCACAAATGTATAGGGCTTGTTAAATAAAGTTCATAATTCTTATCTTCATCCGATGCCTTCCCTTCACCTGTCAACATTTCCAAATGAAATCTGAACTTAGTATATATTATTTTCCTACCTAACAACATATAAAATGTATTTTAATTCCCAAAGCTAGTAAAAATAAAGAGTCACATGACTGAAGGTCCATATTGGTGTGGGATTTGAATGCCTGGATGTGACAGCAAGTTGACTTGTATTGGATCCTATATATTCTGGAACATGTAATGAGTTATTGATCTGTGATAAACTAAGCTGACAGTTTTGTAACCAGTAAGTCATCAGTATATCCAGTATATCCAGTAAGCATAGGTTTCAGTAAGGTATTGTTACAATAAGGTCACTGACCGTTTAGGACACATTTTCTAGCATTTGTTGCAAGAAGGAACATGCACATTCACAACAGTGCATGTATGTATACATGTTTCATTCTCTCCTTTACCCACTGGGAAATAACATTTTTCCTTAACACAAGAGAAACCTTCTCTTCACTCACCTCCAACGTGCTTTCTTGATGACAGTCGATGATCAATGGATTAAGAAGACAACCCAAACTCACTCGTATTAGGAATTTAAAAACTTGGCAGTCCAAAGTCTCTTTAGATGATTTAGCCGTCAAATGCAGCAGGTCATATTATTGACTCTAAGTGTTGGTTGGAAGTTTGACAATCTCCACTCACCCCCCAAAGTCAAAGTTGTCCATTGCTGAAATTCTAAAAGTCTCCTGGGGAACGAGGTCTCTTGCTAAGTTCAAGAGGGAGGAGGGACTTCCAGGGGTTTCTCTCAGCCTGAACAATACACTTTAGGCTTTGCTCTCAAGGATTGCAACTCTCTGGGGTTATTTTTAGAAGTAGGGGTGGGAGGAGGGAGCAAGAGGGGGTCTCTGTGGTGAGAAAACTTGGCCAAAGCTCCAAGTGACTTCCTTGCTGCCAAAATGAATGGAAAGGACAGAGGCAGTGGTAAGGACTTGACGCCTGCTCTGCAGCTTCTTGGACCTAAGTGCTGCGAAAGACACTCTACCACGACCCAGAAGTGTGGGGTTAACACTCCCATTTTGCACATAAGAAACTGCGGCTCAATTTATTTATTGTGTATAAGACACATAGGTAGTGACAGACCTGGCATTTGAGCCATGTTGCAGGGACTGCCTACACATACAATATACATATAGTACTGGTGGTAATAATGCCTGTTGCATAGATTTGTTACAAAGATAAACATTTGTAAAGTAATTAATTAAGTACTTGACACAATAGAGACTCGATGCATGGAAACTGCTATTACCATCATCACCATCATCAGCTTCTTCATGGGAATCATCACTATCATCTTATTACCCATATTAGTATGTCATGGTACACTGTGCTTGGCACTTCATAAGTGTCTAATACATTTTGTAAAATTATCAAATTGGGGAAAGGTTGTATTTACTGCACCTCTCACTCTCACATCAGACTCATGTTTTAAAGAACACAGTAGGACGTGTTGGCTGCTTTTCCTCTGTGCAGGAAAGGCAAGAACAATGTGAACTTGCTGGAAACAAGGGAATGGGATGTGGGGTCCTGAAGGTCTCTCCCCACTGCCACAGCAGAGGAGCACAGGAAGGGCACATCTACTCACAGGTGCATCCTGGTCTGTATTCGGAGGCTTAGCAGGTGTCCTGCTCTCCAAATCGAGCAAGTCCTGCCACGCTTTGCTCTCTGAACTCCCCCTAGGAACTTCTCAAGGCGTCCAGAGTGCCCACAACAATGGCTTGTTGCCATCCCTTGCCTCTTCTCTTCTCCCACCAACAAAGGTTGTGGCAATTTTTCCCCCATTGGTTAATTATTGACTAATATTCATTGGATTCCAAGACTGATCCTATTTTACTTCTAACTTTTAATTATTTTCAGATAATAATACAATAAATTATATTTCTTAGAATTCAGACTCCAAAACAGCTTTAGCCCATTGTTTGTTTATTGATTGTCATTCAATCTCTTTCAAAATCTCTTCCTTATATTGAGAAGCTCTGCTGACTTGAGATGAATTCTAATTAATCTAATTTTATGTCTATCACTAACTAAATCTTCTTCAGTTTTCAGATTCAACCTACTCGCCCTTTCCTTTAGACAAGCCTCTTATCACCCTTAATACATATACTTATCATCTTATTTCTGACAGCTCTTTTCAGGGGCAACATTTAGTAGAAAATGTGATGACTGAGTCTCAGAGACTTGGGTTCCACTTCAACCTGGCATTTACCTAACTCCCTAAAGCAAAAGGATCATTAAATTCCCCAGAGCCTCAGTTTTCCTATCAGTAAACGAGAACTCTTAGGCATAGATGATCTCCAGCAGCTGTTCCACACTGACTCTCTTCTACCAGAATCACCTGGTCTTTAACATGACTGTAGGCACTATGTGTACTTTTAAATTTTCCCTCAAAACAGTTATATCGCATTATTAACATATGAGTTTAGTGAGATCCCTTTGGGGTCACATACTTTTATGTGTAATCCATGAAACGTCACACGTGAAAGTGCTCATGGGGAAGTGGGGAACGGTCAGTGGACATTTCAGTGCGAGCTATTGTAGATGCTCTGTCTCCCTCTTTATGTAACCAATGGGAGAGGTGAGAAATGGGGAAAAGAAGGCCACTATAAGCTTAGGCAGTATTTAACAGACAAAATGATCAAACTTTCCAATGGCAAGAACAAAGTTTTATAAATGCTTTTTGCTTCTACTGCAAAGCCTCTAGCAATAAAAATAAAACTCTCTTAAGACTTCTTTACAGCATGGCTACTAAAATCTTCCTACCAGGGAAAACTTCTCAAGAGGGAAATGAAAATATTTTTGATATAGATGAAATGTAAAAATGTGAATCTACTAAATGAGAAACATTTATAAACTTGATTATTCCCTTCCTGTCTGGAAATCACCTGTTATTTGTTCCCTTCCTCCATTTCTTCTCTGGTGCGGCTGATTCATCTATATAAAGTAGAAAGACGCGGTGCGCAGGCAGCTAGCCCCTTTTCCTGTGCCCATGGCAGGCATAATTAGTCAACCTGTGCATCCTCCTGCAGCCACAGTGTTTTTGTCAATGTAACGGTTCATGTAATCACTATCTATCAAAGTTGGCACCATATATTACACATACTGGCCTCCCATAAAGCAGAAACAAACTAGGGCCCCAATTACATGGCTTTCCAGGCCCAGTGACAGCCTACCACCATCCTCAAAGTAGTAGCTGCATCGTTCTCCATTGTATCGTTCAATAAACTTAAATTTAAAAGGCCTGTGAGGAAACTTCTAGTCAAGATAGAGGCATAGGTAAATACAGCTCACCTCCTAATACAACCATGTCAAAATTACAACTAAAATGTAGAACAACCATCACTCAGAACTGTCAGAAATCAAGTTGAATGGAAGTCTGACAACTACAGAATTAAAGAAACCAGATCCACCCAGACTGGTAGGAGGGGCTCAGTTGCAGAACAGGCTGGTCCTACCTCCACATGTGGTGGATAAAAATTCAGGAGGGATAGCTCAGGAGTGAGGAGTCCCAGTCCCATACCAGGCCCCCCAGCCCAGGGTTCCAGTGCCAGCGAGATAAATCCCCATAACTTCTGGCTGTAAAAATCATTAGGGATTGAATCAGTGGAAGAAACTTCTGGAGTCCCAAGCAGTTCCTCTTAAACAACCCACACATGGACTTACTCAGACTCACTCCCTCTGAGCTCCGGCACCAGGATAGCACCTTGAAAGGCACCAGTGGCATACTGGGAGGAACTGAAGTGTCTGGCATCAAGGTGAGAGCTGGGAGACAGCTTTCTCCCAGATAGAAAAGTGGGCAGACTCCATTGTCTCTTTTCTGAACCCTGCCCCCAAAAGAGCAACAGATCCAGCAGGTGGTGACATATCTGGGACTTAATCACCCTGGCTAACACTGTTTGTCTCACCCAGGAGATCCCCTGAGGCTCCATCCTACCCAATTTATGGGCACACCAACGCTGTTAACAGTGGCTTCTCCATATGAATAACTGGTCTCGGCTCATGCTTCACCAATTTCTAAATCCTCTCAAATAACAGCCAGCCTCAGTGAGTCCCCAGCCCTCATAGTTCCTGCTAAGTGGCCCCAGGCCCGGCACCTGTAGCAGCCAGCTTTGGATCACAGATTGGCTTCATCTGGGAATCTCTAAGCCCAGCACAAGTAGCAGCCCTCTCATATTGTTATATAGCTCAGGCAGGGTGCCATGAACAGAACACTATTGGGGGCCGACCTTGGCCTACAACACCCAGGAAACCCCCGAGCCTGTGCACCTAGTGAATAGCTGCAGACCACATCAGGGCTTCAAATACCCTGCCTCTGCATAGGTGATCCTCCGTGGAGGGCAGAGGTTGGAGGTCAGTGATCACAGCTGGTCCTTGCAACTGACTGGCCTGGGTAAATCCCTCTCATTGACCTGCCAACAGCAATCAAGGCTCAACTACAAGAAAAGAGTGTGCTCAGAAGAGAAGGGTGCACCTCGAATACCCAGCTTGGGTGATAGAGGTGGCTGTGTCACTGGACCCTAAAGGATACCTACAATGTTAGGCAACACTGCCAAGACAGGGAGTCATAGCAGATCTGCCTAATACATAGATATAAACACAGGGAGGCTGCCTAAGTGAGGAGACAAAGAAATATGACCCAAATGAAAGAACAGACCAAAACTCCAGAAAAAGAACTAAACAAAATAGAAATACGCTGTCTATTATATACAGAATTCAAATCACTGGTTATAAGAATGCTCAAGGAACTTATAGAGGACCTCAGCAGCATAAAAAAGATCTAGTCAGAAACGAAGGATGCAGTAATTGAAATAAAAAACAATTTATAGTGAAACAACAGAAGACTGGATGAAACTGAGAATCAAATAAATGATTTGGAACATAAGGAAGCAAAAAATCAACCAATCAGAACAACAAGAAGAAAAAAGAATCCAAAATAATGAAGATAGTATAAGCATCCTCTGGGACAACTTCAAGTATTCCAACATTCACATCATAGGGATGCCAGCAGGAAAAGAGAAAGAACAAGAAATTGAAAAATAATGAAAGAAAACCTCCCTAATTTGGTGAAGGAAATAGACATGAAAGTCCAGGAAGCACAGACATTCCCAAACAAGATGGATGCAAAGAGTCCCACTCCAAGACACGTCATAATTAAAATGCCAAAGGTTAAAGATAAAGAAATGGAAGGAGGGGTGTGTGGGAGAATGGGTGAGAGGTGAGGGGATTAAGAAGTACAAATTGGTAGTCACAGAATAATCACGGAAATGTAAAGTACACTATAGGAAATTGAATAGTCAAAGAACTTACATGCATGGCCCATGGACATGAACAATGGTGTGGGGATTACCTGAGGGAGTAGGGTACTAGGTGGAGAGGGGCAAAGGGGGGAGGAAATTGGGACAACTGTAATAGTATAATCAATAAAATATAATTTAAATATTTTTTAAATAAAAATAAATAAATAAAAATGTCTATGAAGGCAATGGTAGACTTAAAGGAAGTAACTATAATTATAAAAGATGGAGAACATGAACAAAGAATAATTCCTAAATTGCTTTTTCACCCTAATTATCTATACAACTTATTGAACATATACTCTGTACCTATCCCAGTGAAGATTAGAAGGGCATCTTCTACTCTTACATCTATGCTGTAAGATTATACACATCTATGCCAGCATTTCAAAGGCCTTTACTTCACTTCTCCCTTTATTTAACATGGTTCAACTGGCACTTATATTTCATCTCTGAAACCAACCTCCATATAATGATAGGATTTAGGTAAAAGAGCACCAGACCTAATATTTGTTGCAAGCCTACTAAGTGCCAAGCACTGTGTTAAGAGCTTTGTCTATGTTTTCTCATTTAAGTCTTTAACAACACTATGATATTATTGATATTATGATACTGATATCATTCCTATTTTATACATGAGGAATTTAAAACTCATCAAATTAAAGTAACTTTTCCAAGGTCAAACAGCTACTAAGAAGTGGAATTGGGATATAAATCTGGCTTGCTTTGTCTCTATGCAAATGTAGTATGTAGTATGTTCTTTCTACTACGCCAAATTACCTTTAAAAAAGACCTCAGATACTTGCACTCTTTTTATTAACAGATATGCAGACTGAATCCTGGAAAGCTAAGCTACCTGCCACAGGGAATGGTGGCTTTCCCTCCAAGCTATTCCTAAACATGAAGCTTAAATGGCCCTCTTGCACCGAGCGTCAATTTGGTAGGAAGTAAGGGAAAGGTTTGGGGGAGAAAACAGGAAAAGCAAGAAAATTCAAGTTAGTCCTACTTTCCAATCACCCCCTTAAAGCAGAGTGTTTGCCAACATTTCCAAAAACGGATTATGATGCAATGTGTGTGCATGTGTGTGTTTGAAGAAAAGGATGGAAGGATTTTGAATACAATTCCATTGATTTGTTATTAAGAGAAAAAGCATTCTTACTTCAAATTTCCATGCACAACTTTTTCAAAAAGGACATGGGCTATTATTGACATAACCTTCCAAGAGAATTTCTAAGTTCTAAAGCACTTGTGCATATTGTCAATCAAGTATTTAACATTTACTATAGCTAGTCCATTAGCTTTAGCTAACCGTAATTTATGGCATGGTGGAATTGTACTTTTGTAGGCTATACATTCATTTTATAGTACTTTGGGGCCTTTGTCTAATCAATAAAATATTTTTATGCTCTTTTAATAGCACATGAAATATTTGGCTGTTTAAAGTAAATATGAAGGCCCACATTTACATATTTAAATTTACGACATTGGCTATAGCTGTTATTTATGCCATAAGTATCAATAACATTACACATTTTTGGTCAGCTATTTAAATTTCCAAGCATATCACTATTCCTGTAGAAAAAGACCTCATTATAAAGTGACATACTTTGTGACTATTTCCAGAAACTTCTTACAGGGAAAAATAATGTCTGGGAAATATGCCTTCTATTCTTTGAACTTGCATTTTTATAAATCAAAGTAAAGTACAAAATTAATATAATTATCTAGATAATTCTGACAAAAAAAGCCTTCCTTAAAATGTCCAAATCAATAATAGAGATAAAAATAAGTTTTAGGTCTAATACTAAATAATGGCCCAGTTTTCTTCCTCGCATCTTTTTGGAGAAGAAAGAAGATGGGGTAGGCTTATGTGTGCATGTGTACCATATGTGGGAACATATTGAGAAGTTTTACAGGGGGTTAGATTTTCTTAATAAAGATTAAGTTTTTCTGCTAATAAAATTAATGTTTTCTCAATGAAAGAAGAAAAATTTCTGACAGTACATGGAAGGTGGAGAAGACAGAAAACTTTGGGATATTTTAACACACACCCCTCATTTTGATTTTGTTTCTCAAAAATAAAAGCGAATGAAATAAGCTTTATCTATAGCTTATCTTTATCTTTTAGTATATAGTACATACATTTTCTATGCAGAAAATATTAATATGCTCCATAACTTTAATAGTGTTGTAGTATTCTACTGACTGAATACACTGTAATTTAAACATTCTCCTATTAATAGATATGTAAGTTGTTTTAAACTTATTGCTATCATAAATAGCCCTAAGTATTTGTACATCATGTGCAGTTGCCTACTTCTCGTTTAAAGAATTAACTAACAGACATGGACCTTCTGGTTGAAAGGATAAGGACACCTGACATTCAGATGCATAGTCCCAACTTACTCCCACCAAGTCGTTCGAGGGTGCTCATGTCCCCGTGCGTCCTCAACATTGCATCGTACCAGTCTTTTAAATCACTGCCGGCCTTACGGAATATGAACCATAACTCATTGTTTTAATTTTCATTTTGATTACTATTGAAGTTGATCTTTTTATAAATCAATTGGTTCAAATTATCTGCTCAATATCACTTGTCCATTTTTTTATCGACACATCTGTACTTTTTCTTATGAAGTACACTTAACATATTAAGAATATTAGTCTTTTCATGCAGCAAAGAATGAATTTGTAGCTCTACCTCACACCATATAAAATTAATTCAAAAATATCTTAGCTTTGTATGTGAAAGCTAAAACTATTACATTCTTAGGAGAAAACAAGGGAGTAAAGGCTTGTGACCTTGGCTTAGACAATAGTTTCTTAGATATGATGCTAAAAGTCCAAGCAGCAAAATACAAAATAAAGTGGACTGCGTCAAAATTTAAAACTTTTGTGCTTCAAAGGACACCATCAAGAAAGGGAAAAGACAAACCATGGAATGAGAAAAAACACATGCAAATCATATATATCTGCTAAGGGATTTTTATCTATAATATATAAAGACCTCTTTTGACACATTAATAAAAAGGCAAATAACCCAATTTTAAAATAGGCAAAGAATTTGAATGAACATTTCTCCAAAGAAAATGTACAAATGGCCAATCGGCATATTAAAAGATGTTCAGTATCTCTAATCATTAGAAAAATGCAAAGCAATACCACAATGAGATATTATTTCACACCCACTAAGATGGCTATATTCAAAAAGCAGGTAATAGCAAGTGTTGGTGAGAATGCAGAAAAGTTAGAACCTTTATACATTGCTGGTAAAAATGTAAAATTGTGCAGCCGATGTTGAAAACACTTTGGCGCTCCTCAACAAAATAAACATAGGATTATCACAGCAGTTCCACTCCTAAGTATAAGCCAGAGAGAAATAAAACATATGTCTGTGCAAAATCTTGTATGTAAATATTCATAACAGTATCATTAACAATAGCCAAAAATGGAAAACAACCCAAATTTCCATAAGCTAATGGATGGATAAACAAAATGTATATTCACACAAAGGAACATGACTCAACCATAACAAAAGAATGAAGTGCTGATATGTGATACAATATGGATGGACCTTGAAAATTTATGCTAAGTGGCAGGAGCCAGACACACAAGACCACACACATATGATTCCATTTGTATGAAATGTCCAGAACAGGCAAACCTATGGAGTCAGATAGTAGGTTAGTGGTGACCAGGCACAGGGAAAGGGTGTTGACAGGTTCAGGGTTTCTTTATGGGGTGATGAGAATGTACTGGAATTAGGTTGTGGCGGAAGCACAATTTTACCAATATACTAAAAATCACTGACTTGTATACTATAAAAGAATGAACTTTTTAGCATGTGAATTATGTCTCGATATAGCTGTTATTTAAAAAAGGGTAATCTTTTTGTTCTTATATTGCAAATGGTTTTAAATTGCTGTTTTCAAGTTGTATTGTTTTTCACTGTCTATACATTTTTATATTTTTAGAGTCATTATATCAATCTTTTTATCTATTTATCAGTTTTTATTTATCTATCAGTTTTGTGCCATACTTAGAAATTCTCTTTTTTAGGTTCATGAAAATAATCACTTGTATTTTCTTGTAATCTTTTTTGAAAATTTAGATATTTGATTCATTAAAAATTTATTTTTTGGTGGCCAACAAAGTAAAATATAGGATTTTAGTTTTTCTTTCTTAAATGGATAATCAGTTGTTTCAACTTGGTTATTTAATAATTTATCTTTTCCCTGTTTCTTAAAATGCTACCATATTTATATTTGAATTTGCATATTAAGATGATTTTAACTTTTATATTAAAATTTGTGTCTATCTCTGTATTCTGTTCCATTGACTCTGATGCTTCCTCCTATGTCCCTGTAGCATTGTCTTATTTGTTGTACCTTTAAAGTAAGTGTTGGCTTCTCTGTCCAGCTCTATTTGAACTAGTCGTATATTATAATTACAGTTCAACTGTTTTTAAAAGCAGTCATTAATAGCTTCACCAAAAAAAAAAAAGCACTGGGAACTTAATACAATTGCACTACTTAGAGATTAATTTAGAGATTATGGATATATTTATCACATTGAGACTTTCCATATAAGAATAAAATTTGATTCTTCATTTACTTGTCTTCTCCCATGTCGTTCTGAAGAGCATTATAATTTTCTTCATATATGTCTAGCATATTTCTTTCCAACTTTATCCTCAAGTGATCTATGTTTAATGTGCCTTTGTGAGGGTGGTATTTTTCCCCATTATATGTTGCAATAATATTTGTGTGATATTTGGCATATTCCAAAGGATTATGTCAGTATTATTTGGGTGAATAAATAAAGAATTAACTGTGTCCTCAAAAAAAGAAAGAAAAGCTAGCAATTTTTGCATTATTGTATAAACTATTAATCTTGGTAAACATTCATTCCTTCTAAAAAATTTACAATGTTTGCCTCCTTCCTTCTAACATTTATGAATATATTTCACTTTCTTGACTTGCTGCTTTAGCTGGCACATTTAAAAACATGGTATATAACAGTAGCAATTGGTGACTGATTTCCGTGGCTTCCTCTGGCAAAGAATGGTACATTTTACCACGAAGAACCGTATTGGATTTCGATGTGCGCAGATTACATTATGCCCATGTTAAAGAATTATCTTATTCTAGTTTTGTTTCAGAGCTGTGTTCAAGATGTACGTGAATTTTTTAAAAAAATGTATTATAGCAATAGGAATACACTTATCTTTCTGGTTATAATTTCTGTGTTATCACTCAACCTGTCTATTCAATAAATATATATTTAGCCAGACACTGTCTGTCCTAAGCACTAGAGATACAAATACGGTCCCAGCTTTCCAGCACTCATTGCTAAAGGCAGTTACTTTAGCCTTCACATTACTCTGAAGAACTAATGGGACTCAGTCTAACAGAGGATCACTACGGCGATGACGCTCAGTGAGAAAGAAGAGAGGAGGCACACTGGAGGTGAAGGGAGAGAGGCAGGCATGGCACGTACTTAACAAAGCTCCCACATGATTCTTATATGGCCATCAGGTTAGTCACTGGACTTTAGTAATACCTAAACTTTTTATAGGATTTTATAGTTTTACTCCATAAAATTTATATCATATTTTCACAAACATTAATTACTTGGTTCCTAACAATAACCTCATGTCATATATTATCTCAACATTACAGAAGACAAAATGGAAACTTGGGATTGTTGACATACCAAAGCTGAGCAAAAAGAAAACCTGTGCTCCTTGCACATACCTTAATAAAAACAATTGGATAACATAATATATGACTGAATAATTTCATAATCTTTAGCAGACAGGTCTAGAATTCATTCTTCCATGATTTTTTACCCCAAAGTTCCCCATTTCCCATTTCAGTCAGAGAGTCACACCGGCCATCCCAACCAGTACTTTTCAATCAGTCCCTCTGAACTGCACGAACACTAAGACCGGTCCTCTGTGAAAGCCCTGTGTTCTTGTCCCACGTTGACTTGTGCTGATCAAGAGGCAAGGGAGGCGTGCTCAAACCAAGGCCCACATCGGTGCTGTGGTGTGAAACATGTTGGCCTTCTATCAAGCCTTCAAGGTTTAAGGCCATCACCAGGAAGTCAGACGCATTTGCTGGATAGCCACACTCCTGCGACCTCAAGTCAAAGGGAACCTGCTCCTCCTCCTTGTCCAGAGTGGGGACTGCCTCAGTCCCAGAATCCTCTTCCTAATCTACTTCATTCACAGAGCACACACAGGAGACTGTTCAGCAACAGGATGTTGTATTTTTCTACCTCTCTGCAGCGGAAGGAACATCCGAGGAAGAAAAGTGGTAGAGAGAGCTCAAGAGGCCAGATCAGTAATTCCGTCTCTGCTGAAAATGGCTCCAGACCTCAGTGCTAAAGCGGAGTCTTGAGAGCTCTCTGGCCTATTAAATATTCATCAAAAGCTAAACACCACTTTTTCAACATTTGACTGAATAATACAAGTGTAGATTTGCCCCATCTCTGCTTTTGAATTGCTTAGATATACATAGCACTAAATTATGGTTCTAATGAAGTCAGTTTAAAAGATGAGGAAAGAATCCTTTGTAGTTTTTCCCTGCCTTTCACTTCCTCTTAATTTAACCATAAACTAAATGGATCCATAAAATGTTTATAAAGGGTAATAAAATGATGTTTTTAATACAAAGGTTGCTCATGTAATTAAGCATAAATTCTATGACATTCTGTGTAATTTGAAATGGTTTGCAAGGAATTAACAAATGCTTATACCTATTTTATTTCTCCTTCCATTAATGGCAAATAATAAAACAAAAAGTCAAAAACAAGTAAGTTCCTGACAATAGAAGTACCTACAGTTCGATAATTGAAACTGCGGATGTTGCTAAAGACTTTATCTTTTTCTTGGAAATGTGCCATTAAATTTAATTAGATTTCTCATTTGTCCTCCTTTTACTTCACTCTGCCACTCTTCTTTTCCTGCCCTTCCCCTTTCATCCTGCCTGTCTTCCTCCCTTAAGTACTAACCGAACCCTATGCGTTTTTTAAATGGCCTGCATGATATACATGAAGAAACTGATCACCATAAGAAACACATAAAGTGGCCATTTTTTAAATCTTATACTTATGACATTATAAATAGTCTGTAAGGTACTGTTACTGCAAAGCTCACCTTGGCCATTGAATAGTCTCATGATCCACCTCTCGCTTTTCAAATACTTTCTTTTTCCAATAAAAAGGGAAAATACACTTGAAGAATTAAAACCATATTCTGTTTGTTTCCAAAACTTTTTGTAAAGAGAATTGGAAGTGATCTAATCTTTATTGTTACAACATTTTATCATCCGGCTGTCAAAATGTGATTTCTTACTCTGAAATGATCCATTCTCTATTATATTTCATGTTACCATTTCAAATCAAGAAAAATGGCAACGTTCATGTTGTTTAAGATAATTGGGAGACAAAGTCAATGAACTGTATTTCTGTAATTTATTTAGACTTTAGCAGCAAAGATTGATAATCAAAGGCGAAGGATGCCTAATTTTACATGGAGTGATAATGGCTTAAGTAAATTAATTTTTGAACATTTTTCTCATCTACACCACACTAAGACGAAGGTTCCCTTAACACTTCTAAAATGACTTTTGGATATTTCCACAAAACATTTTAAAAGCAACTATCAGCATTTTCTGAAAAGTACCATTCTGCAAAGGCATCACTGAACAGCTGGCTTATAAAGGAATTAGATAAAATATGATGAATTGCCAAGTCTACTTTTCCCATGTTTGTAAGACATGAGCAAAAAATGGGAATAACTCCATGCCTCTCCTCTGTATGGTTTCTGTGTTGGATGGAACAGTCCAGGAGTGGGAAGGACTGATCTTTCTCACTTAGTGTTTCTGAGCACTCGAGACTTAAGCCCCCTTAGGTCATTTGTTGAAAACTAGATTTCCTCTTACTTTCATATATGTATTTGGCTCATTTGGATGATGGTGTTTCTCTGGAAGACAGAAAGTTTCTCCTGTCTACCAACTGTAATTATAATAACAATTTCCGATTTTGCCACTGGGCATCCCCCCATGGTTACCACACAGCACTTCAAGCTCCACTTGTCCAAGACCAAAGTCAGTTATGACCCCTGCAAACCTGCTCCACCTCCTGTGTCCCCATCTCTTATAATAATTCAACTTTTCTTAAATTGGGCCAGACTAAGAAACTTGGAAAAATCTCCATTGCCCTCACTGACATTCGAACATCGGCTCAGTCTGCGGTGTATCTGCTGTGTATTCCTATTTTTCTATTGATCCCATCACTATGGAAGTCATCTTCTGTCCTGGGCCCTACACTAGCATCCTTGCTTCTGGAATCTCCTGCTTCTCCAACCTGTTGCTCCCTCTAGCATGAGTGTTGTCTCTCAAAAGCTCAACCTAAGTTATGATATTCCTTTCCTCAAAAGACTATGGCTTTGAAACACCCCAAGAAAAACATTCAAAGGCTAGCAAGTGCCAATTCAGAAATCCCATGCAATTATTCTCTCCTGTCCTTCCAGTCACATCTTCTACCACTTGCCCCCAGGAACGCCAATCATGCCCAAGCTATACCAGGCCCTACCACCCTCTCCTGCCTTTGCTGCCCCCTCAGCCCACAATAACTTGGTTATATTCCTCTACCTTCGACACACCTTTCAGTGTGCTGGGGGCACAGCTCCTGTGACCCTATGTCAAGAAGTCTTTTACAAGTGACACTATTATTCATTCCCCCTTTTTCTGTCTATAGCACTTTCCTTCCACCTCTGGACTTAGCATCTACAGCATTCTGCCACTTATGAAGTTAGCCTCTGACACATCTATCATAGATTGCACACTCTCTAATGTGTCTCCAGGTTTCCTGACCCAGTTGCTACTCTAGATACCAATGATATAAAGGCATGTTCTCTCTCTCAAGAAGCTCAGTCCAGTAGGTGATAAAAACATGTTAATAATGCATTATGGTGAGATAAGCATCATAAGGAAGGCCAAAGGAGAAGGACTAGGGAGACAGTGTGATAAGCGCAGCACCTAGACTCAAAAGAGGCAGGTGTTCAAGGTCTGGCATTGCTATGTTAACTAAGTTATAATAAGCAAATCTCCTGGTTTCAGTTTTCTCATTTGCAAAATTAGCATCCTTACTACATAGTGTTCTATAAGGATCAAAATAAAGTAAATAGTGAGTTTCCATTTGCTCCACCAGATCCACTCCCTGTCCTTTCTCTCTACTCTGTACCTGTAGAAGTTGACCTCTAAATGCCTCTCCACAGCACCTCTATGTCTCCAGGTTCTGCTAAGTGCTCTCTCCTCTGGCTCCTTCATCCTAGGGGCAGGCAAGCCCCAGGGCACTCTCCCTTGTGGTTTCTCTGCACTCTGCCTACACTTCTACAAATAATCCCTTTATTAAAGGCTCCGCAAATTACCCAAGTCAAATGTTCCATCTGTCCCCTGCCAGGTCTCCGATTGATAAAACTGCTTTAAAAACTTTAAGTTGCAGTCTAAATGCAAGGTATTTCTCATGTATCTCTACACAGTGCTTTACACAAAACAGATTACTGCTATTAATAAATGGTGAAATGAGTGTATGCAAGGATGAATGAGTGAATGATCTTGCCCTCTTCCACTTTAGTTGCATTCTTATCGGGGGAACCCCTCCTCGTCACCTTGATTGGATTTTGCAATGCCTACTTTGATTTGGAAGGTCCCCATTCCCTTAGAACTCGCTGTCTCTGAGGGAAAGCATTTCTGCCGCTAGTCTTTCTCAGCCCTTGCGTGTTTCTAGTGGTTAAACTTGAAAGGGTTAACTATGTTTGCAGTTTTTTATAGAAGCACTCTTCTATAGGCTGCACAATTACTTGACAGCAAAGATGGATTACTTATTTGTTTATTTATGTATATCTTTGGTTCATCAACGTAAAAGATTACAAATATATCAAATGAAAGCAAATTGATTATTCCCTTATTACATGGGAACTAAGAGCATATTTAAAGAATCAGTAGCTTAGAATGGGGTAGTTTTCTCGAAAGCACAATAAAAACACAAATAGTTGCCTGCACTGCCCCCCTTTTTCTAGGCAAAACCTAGCCAATGAATGGGAGACACAGTTAAATCACAGAATTCGGTAGCTTGATATTAATTAATAGCTGAAATCATGACTGATTAGACTAATAGTAAGTTATTCCCAGGAATTTTAGGCTATTCTTATCTCCTGAATCCCCATGCATCCCAACAAAATAGGAGATAAACTGTTTCCTCTTATTTTATTTTTTAAGGATTTTATTTATTTATGTTTAGAGAGGGGAAAGGAGGGAGAAAGAGAGGGAGTTTCTCGCTCTCTTTCAAGTTGGGGGTGTTTGAAAGAGAGTCAAGCACCCCCGACTGTGGACCTGGCCTGCAACCCAGGCATGTGCCCTGACTGGGAATGGAACAGGTGACCCTTTGGTTCGAAGGACTGCACTCAATCCAGAGAGCCACAACAACCAGGGCGATATCCTCTTGTTTTAATATAAGGTCGATGACTTAAAAATGAGAAAGTGACCCATGGAAACTATCTTTATAAAACATACTTTGAGTAAACACATTTAATGGTATGCTTTGGTCCTGAGTAGGTATTATTCATTAGCAAATAATTGCATAACTGGAATTCTTAATTAAAATTTTTGATGAGAAATGAATGTGTTTATTTTGTAATTATGACCCAGATTCAGAACATACTGGAGTGGTTTATGAGCACAGTTCCAAAGATTTTATTATAACAAAGAACTCACAAAGGTTACCAACACGAACTCAGAGAAAAATACACCGCCCTCCCCCACCCCCCCCCCGCACACACACACATAGCCTGGCCGTGTATGTGCATGGATCCAAATGCACTAGGAATTTAAAAGTCCATCATTGAATACAACTTCAGCATGGAAATATTCTAATTTAATGGGTGTGTGATGATGTTAAAAACCTCTGAACAGTCCTCTGGACCTTTCTGGGTTTTCCAGAAGCGCTCTTGGCCAAACAGTTCCTTTCTTCAGCTTTCTTACTGAAATACAAACTCAGACAATGGTGAACTCTGTGAGGATCCTTAGCCAAGCTTTCCCTGAAAATACAAGTCTGAAGGGGTTTTTCAGCTGAAAAAACACTGTACCTTATTTCTCCCTAAATTACGCAGAAGTACGATTAAGCAATTCCAGTGGAATTACCATCTTTTTATTTGATCCCAGTGTAGGGGTTTGGGAAGACAGCCGTTGAGGGGGAGCTCATTCTTGACTACAGTTGAGTGAATCAGGTAATGTTTAAGTCTAACTTGGTTGCTAGGGTCGACCTGGTGAGAAAGTCTGTTATAAACATTTACAGGCCTTAAGTGTTTTTTTTTTACCTGTTCGCTGTCAACTGATGATAGGTTCTCGGTTCAAAGGCCAAAGAGATCTGGGGACAAGGAGAACTTAGGCAGAGCACTCTGTGGAACCAGCCAAGGGTTAGACAAACTGTAGGTTTCTCCTGAGCCTCCTTCTAGGACATCAATGAAACCCCTGCAACTGGGACTGGCAGAGAGAGCATTACCTCCAGTCACCTCCTTCGTGTTGCTGCTGACTCAGTGACACCATGTCCTAGACCCAGATTCAAATGCTGTTGGCCAAATGTGTCTTCCCCTGTGCTGCTGGGCCTTGCCACTTCATCACAGCTTAACAGGACATTTGGGGTTTTACAAAAGTCCTGTAATTACGGCAGACTGCAAAGAGTGTTTGCTATTGATTTTTATCCCAGAATGTCAACTTCTTCCTGTCCCCCATACACCTATCCCCCTTCGATCCTTCCACTTAGCAGTATAATTTTCAAAATGAATCTCATATGTTGGATATGAATGAGATATCCGTAATAGCAAACATCCTATCTGAGAAGACACAGGAAAGAAAGAAATGTATCCTTTATGTTCCTTTATTTGGAAAGACACAAATTACCTAGAATCCTATGCTCTCTCTTGTTAACCAACCAGTAGCACAAACGGTTTCTGGCAATGAGCTGGCTCTGGCTCTACCTACTACGGTCGTTCCTGTATGCCTTCAGCGATTAGGGTGTTTTTCCTTCTGGCTGTGTGCGTGTGTGAAAGTTGCAGTTGTACTGCCCTAACCGTTAGTTGCAAATTTACAACTTAACTAGTAAGGCTTATTTTAATAAAAATGGGCATGCTGTTAAATGGGTCTTTTTTCTCATTATTTAAGTGATTCAGAGATGCATACATAATAGAATGCATATAATGTACAGAGGTTTAAACTGAACTCTGCTATAGACCCCATTGCAGAGTTCCTGACACTAGTTTGTATGTGACAAGCCAAAGCAATCAAAGAATTAGAAATTGCAGCACATTTTAACCTAGCTTTGAGCATCTAGTTGTGTGTTTTTAAGTGATTTATTTTCTGTGTTATCCAAGACATATCGTTTCAAACCTATACTCTTTCCACTGTTTCATAGCGCCGGGTCCTAGAAAGAAAAGTAGGCGCGAGAGCCCAGCACACCCGTATTAGAGCCTAGACGCCATCATCCGCTCAGGCTGAAAACCCTGTTAACAAGTTGGGTTTCTTTGTTCCTCAATGATGCCTGTCTCCAAGAGCAGTGGTAAGAATTAAGTGACACTATTGTGGCTAGCCAGTATCTGGGATGTACTAGGTATCCAGTTAGTTTCTTCTCCTTTTGTTGATTTGAATTTTAACATTGGCTCAGGGAAAAAAAAAAAAAAGATTAAAGATTAGGCAGGGAGGCTTGTTTTTAAAAACAAATTTAAAAGTATTTTAGAAAACCAGATAACAAGTTCTGATTCTCTACTCCTTTAGGTTATTTTCATTCTCTCTCTTCTTGGTTAAGACATTCTAACATTTAATAGATACCACTCAGTCCAGTTCTTCAAGGTCACAGGCTTGGTCGCTGTAAATTGGTGGAGAGACAACTGTCAGGAGTTTCCACCTGCTGGGATGTGAGCTGGCACCCCTGCACCCTAACTATTTCTTCCTACAGTACACAGAAGTACGAATAAGCAATTCCAGTGGAATTACCATCTTTTTACTTGATCCTCCCTCCAAAAAATTTATTTTGCTTCTGTTTGTTCAAAAGATCTTCGACAAAGTAGTGACAGCAGTCCTATCTCTCGTCTGTTTTCAGACGAGTTGGCATTATTAAAGGCTGTTAGATGTTCATCTTTCTGATGGAAAAAAAGAAAGCTTAACTCTTTTTATTGGGCCTCCACACTCAGGGTCCTTCCACACAGCACCTGCAGAGTCATTAGCAAAATTAGATAAGTAACCGATTTATTATTTCTATAAATGCATGGTGCATTTTTACTCAGAGAGTACAGCAAAAATTATTCATGCTAAGGGAGGGTAATCAAAATGCCTAAAAAAGCACATTTTTATCTTTCCAAATATAAGCCTGGCTGTGGTGGTATACTATCATAGCACATAATAATAGAAATGAATTATGTCAGTAAACTCTTGAGGTTGAAGATTTACCATGATAAATATTTTTCATTAAAGTGAAATATCTTGGCAGAGTCACTTTCATATATGCAGACTGTTGACACAAGGAGGCCAGCTGTGCCTATGCAGATGCCGAGATTTGGGTCTATATTATTAATGATTTATCACATCATGGAGAGCTTAGATTAGTTTTGGAAGCAATCCCTTGCCACAAAAGCACTTTCTATAATGTGCAAATGCAAGGAATGCTATATGTGCTCTTCACATTAAAGTAATCACAGAAGCTCTAGCTACCTTCGACATTTCAATACCTCTCTGCTTTTATTTTGAAACATGAGAAGTTGCATCCTAATCTGTATTATTCATTAAAATTCATGCAAATGTTACTTCATTTTGGATAGTGAATAGTGAATCTGAATTAATAAGCACGCACACACACCGATGAGGGAATGAAGGAGATGGGATGGAACAAAAATTAGTTGCAAACCCATTGTGTGTCACGTACCCAATATTTTTATTTTAAATCTCACATTTATTGTGCAGTAGGATTAGGCTTCTGATTCAATTCTACAGGATTCCAAGATTGCGCGCCTTCAGGGCATATGCGATAACATTGACTAATGTTCATTTAGTGCTTGCTGTGTTCCGGGTAAGATGCGAAACACTTTACATGCATTATCACCTTCAGTCTCCATGAAATCCTTGTGGAATATTGCCATCACCCCTGCTTCACAGATGAGGAGACTGAAGCACAGTGTAGTTGAATAAATTATCCCAAGAGGAATTGTCTGATTTTGAATCAGGTTGTCTCATGTTCCAAAACCTTCTATTAATTGTGCCCTCACTATTAAAACTATTACTAAAACTAATAGGTAAGATTCAGATCCCATTTAGTTACTATCTTTGTGGACCTTCGCAAGTCCTTTAAACCCTCTAAGCCTCAATTTCCTCTTATATAAAATGAAGACAATAATAGTGCTTACCTCATAGACCTGTTGTGAGTGAATATGTGCTTAGAACAGCATTTGGCATATATTTGGCATCAATGCTTTGTTTAGCAACTGTAGCAGTTAAAGAGTGGTACTCTCTGATGATTGATAAAATTTTATTGACTATTACACACAGATTTTCTATAATTTTCAGTTAGCTTTCATTCTTAAAACTGGATGGGAAATAAAACAGAAATAAAATTCTGAACTTTACTTTTAAAGTAAGTAAACAAAAAAATAGATTGTAAATTAGGTTAGTTCTCACCACAGATGGGAGATGAATGCGGATAACACTATAAAGCATAGTCACTAACCACCTACAGCACTGAGCCCTTTAAGTAGCCTTTCCGGGTACAGAAAAAGCCAAATATCTTCCTTCCCTCCCTTCCTTCATCATTCACTCTTCCAACAAACACCCCTTCACAGGTACTATGCTTGCCCAGGTGAATAAATCCCTACTCTGGAGGAGCACGCAATTTAGAGATGACTATACTGTCTGGTTTGGCACATAAAATAATGTGAACAACTTCAGGGTCCCCTGATCAGATGTGTTTAACTAGTATTTACTCAGTGTCCATTAAAAACCAGGCACTGGGCTAGGCACTGTTGCTGCCCAGGTAAGTAAGACATGATATCTGTAGTTAAGCAGCAGCCAATAGGGAAGACATCCTAAACAGATACTTTTCCTTCAATCTGGTAAGTTACTTAAGTGAACTTGCTAGGAGAGGACAGAAGAGAGGTGCTAACCCGTCCCAGAGGCAGTGGGATGGGGGAAATTTTGACACCTAAACAAAAATTTTGTTCAAAGTCAAGAAAAGCAGAAATTACAGTGCATCAGTTATGGGGAATGAATACCCCAGAAATCAGAGATGCTGCACGTGAAGACACGAAGACCTGTCACAGGATGGGGAACTAGCTGTCCACAGCATAAGGTGGTGGTTGGGGTGCGGGGTCAGATTAGAGAAGTAAACAAGGCTAACAGGTTACAAGTGTATGAAATCAACTGAAAGGGCCAGATGCCAATAAACTGCTTACAGGGTGAGCAGTTTCCTTAGAACTTCTTCCACTAAACTCCAGATAAAAAGAGTGCCATTTCTCTGATTCTGGGAACCAGGGAAATGATCAATCCCTAATAAGTCAAAATCATTTTGATCCCGACCAAAAGACGAAGCGTGGTTCCTTGGATGCCAGTGGACTGTCCACTTCCCGACCTCTGTCCCTCTAGCAAGCCAAACAAAGGGATTGGCTCTAAGGGTCTAGACTGATACTGAAAGTGAAAACGTGTCTGATTTTGGGTTCAAAGCGACCCATTACCATATCTTTCTGCAACCTAAAGTTGCTTCATTCCTGGATTTAAGAACTCAGTTTAGGCCCCGTCACCTGCACTCTGTCAGGTGACACTCTGGACAGGTGGCTGTTGCTGCATTTCCGTGAAGCATTTGGGGATCTAGAGGGCTGAATGTCTTTTCTTTGCTGCTGCGGCAGATGCAGCACAACTCCTGAGCTTTCCGCTTCCAGGTGGGTGGCAGTTGGATTCCTCATCAAGCCAGTGGTCACCTTCTCGCATCTTCATTCAGTGCACAGAGCCCTCTGCCTGCAGCAGGGCTTGCTCCCTTGATGGACAAAACACGGAATAGACTGGATGCCAGTAAAACAAGCCTAGTTTTCTGGGTCAGAAGTTGGCTGGGGAAGGGCCCTGACTGCCAAGTAACTTGCAATGATGTCAGAGCCCAGCACAAACCAAAAAACCAGCCACCCAGCCAACAATAGCCTTAACAAGAACAGAAAAATTAAAGAGCTGTGTTGCCAAAGCTGTTCTTTCCGCCCCCTACCCCTTTCTTCCAATAGGAAGAACAGCAGGAAGAGAGTTTATATTTTAAAAGCCACCCTCCTCCTTCCTCCTCCTTCATTTTGGTAACAAAGTGTTAACTACCCAGGAAACAGTTTTCCTGTTGAGTCCTGCAGCAAGCAGTTCCTTGAGGTGTCTTTTCTGAGTTTCTTTTCAAAGCTGTCAGTGGAAGATTCAGAAACAACTCAGAATAGGGTATTTTCCAAATGTAATCTTGCAACTTTGTGCTGAGGAGAAAGCAGGAACGATCAAGGAAAGGAAAATCCTTTTTCTGCCCCCATCTTCTCTCTTTCAGGGTAATTAACCATACTCAAATGAAAATTAAAAGTTTGGCGAAAAGGCTCTCCTCTTTCTTTTCCTTTAAATAGAGCACCATGGTTCATTCCAGCCATTTAGAGCCCTCAGTGATTCATAATTCAACTGGAAATTAGTAAAACGCAGCCCATTCTTGGAAATGAAGTTTGGATTCAGATCCTCTTGTTTTGGAATACATGATTTTTTCCTTTCATCTGTGACAGTTTTAAGTGATGTCACTTCAAGGACATTCTCATTTCTCCCACAACATATTACACGAAACACTTGCCTGTAAAACTGGCTCATTAGCCTGCAAAATTATACTGTACTGAATGGCTTTCGTTCAAACCAGAAATGGGATTTTTAGTAGGCAATTTCTGTATTTTTATAAAGATAAAGCAATGTTTGATTGCTTCTTCCCAGCTGTTTTGGTTAGTGGTTATAAAGAAAAATTGGAAGGGGGTAGGGCGAGAAAGATAATATGGGGGCGGGTTTGTAAAGATGCGCTTAAAAAACAAATCTTAGATTAGGAAACTAAGGCAGAACTTTACAAAGCAACTGCGCCTGCAGCTCATCTGAGCTGCAATACTTTGTCCTCTGGGTAGCTGGAGGAAAGTGACGGAGTGAGAGAAAGAGGGGCAGAGGGAGAAAAGCGAAAAGGCTGCTTCGCAGGCTGCAGCAGCTACCGCAGCTACCGCGAGCTGGATGACTGAGGCGCTGGGAGTTGCTGGAAGGAGTAGCTCTTCAGAGGTGGGGAGAGGGAGGGGGCGCAGCAGAGCGCCAGTGAGGAGGGACACGGAGGCCACTGAGGGGTCAGCAGGGCCGCGGCGCCGGGCTGGGGGGCCTCCAGGCGGCGCTGGCCGCGGGGCTCGGGCGAGCGCGCCGGGCCACCCGCGCCTCCTGCTGTCCGCGCCTGGGGGTGGGCCCCGCGCCGCCTGACGGATTGACTTGGAGATGGATCGAATTACACCATTTGCCGTGCCTCGATTTGTTTTGCTCCTGCTTCGTCCCGCTGCTGCTGCTGCTGCTGCTGTTGCTGTTGCTGCTGCTGCTGCTGCTGACGCTGCTGCAAGGACCCGTGCTGGCGAGTTTCAGGATTATATCAAGGAAGCCAAGATCTAAAGAGACAGAGGGATATATATATGTGTGTGTATTTTGCATTTTTTCTTTATTTTCTTTTTTTCTTGAACGCGACAAGCTTTATTTTTACCAGCCTCCCCCCATGAGGTAAGCCCTCGGGTAAAAATGTGCTAATGCTGTGGTCGCCTGGTGGGGATCGGACCTAGATCCTCGGAGCCTGAATCGAAGCCAGTGTGCGCGTGTGTGTGTGCGTTGTCACTGGAGAGTTGATTTCTTTTCTAACCACCTTTCTCTGCCTGCCGTGCAAGGGACGCTCAGAGGCTGGAGAGATTTGGCAGACCCGTCAAAACTGGCAGAGCTGGGAACTTGGGGGGAGGGGCATGGGGACTTGGATGCCCCCCTGCACTGTTCACCCCTTGGGGGGAAAACGCGGAAGAAGGGGGCAAGTAAAAGTTTCCTGCCAGGCAGCGCCAGGTCCGCGCTGCCCTTACCTTATCAGGGGCAACCTAGGCTGCTACGGTACCGGGCACAGCGTCTCCAGCCAGCAAGGGAGCCGAGCCCAGGCCAAAGGAGCGGGCTGCGGGCTCGGCCACCCCCTTCCGCCCGCCCGCCCCGGAACCGGCGCTGGGACCGCTGGGGTCGGCAGCGCCGGGCCCGGCTAGGAGCGGACGGGCGACAGCTCGCCCGCGCCTGAAGAAGGGGCGTAGCACAGCCGCGGGGACCCGAGCAGCTCCCAAGCTTACTCCGGCTACCTGTCAGTGCGCCCCTGTTTTGCGCCTAGTGGCGAGGGGCGGGGGCTCGGGGCACTCGGCCACCCCCACCCTCGAAGCTCCAGCACGGGTTCCAGCCCAGAGGGCGGCCACTGCCCACCCTCCCTCTCTCCGTGCTGGCGGAGCGCGGGGCGGACCCGCTCTGGGGCCGGGGGCTGCCCGCCGCCCACCCCACCTCCCACCCGGCGCCCGGGTTTCTCCTTCCCGGCCACTCTCCCCCGCAACTTTCCGTGCTTTGTTCTCCGGCTGGAAATGATTTACGGAAGCGTCTTGGACAGGGTCTCCGCCAGGCAGCAAGAGCCCGGCGCTGAAATGTGTTACGTTCTCATCTACCCATCAATTATGGATGGAAACAAATAAGGAAGACTCAATTTTGCATGAGCCCCTTCTCCCGCGGCGAGAGGCGTCCAGCAGCCGGGAGGGAACCGCCGCTCTCGCCGGCCGCCGCTGGCAGGGGGATGATGAGCAGGAAGGTAGGGAAACTTTTATTTCCAGTCTTGTCAGCGATTGTTTGTTCCTCGGCTGCAGACGGGTTTAACGCTTCCTTCGTCGTGTCTTACTCTTGGATTGAAATAAAAGGTCATAAAAGACTTAAAGGTGTAGACGAGAACTGGGTGTGAAAAATTTCTGCTAAATCGACTCTCGCGACCAGTGCTGTCAGGTGATTGTTTAAATCCTGAACTTGTGAAAAGCTAAATGTCATGGAGCTAAGGCGGAATGAAGCAGCGGAATTAATTACAGCATTGGAGGAAGTCAGGGGAGAGCTCCCAGTTCGGAGGTGACCAGTCAGTAGCCCAGGTTCTAACATCCCAACCCCTCACCTCTCTCAGCTGGGTGACTTTCGCACAGAAGGGACAGTGGGTCGTTATTGTAGATATATAGACTTTGTAACCAGTAATTGGACCTATGTCTACCTCTACAGGCGGCTACTTTCCCATAAAAATAACGGTAGTGGTTCCGTTTTCTAAAGAAAGTAAGTGTCTAGGGCAATTTTCTTAAGAACTTCCAGCTACTAAGAATTTTAAGTCTGCAGTATCTACCTGTATTTGGGGCAATAAAGTATATTGTCTTGTTTATTTCAAGGTTGAAGCCCTAGGGTAAAGTTTAACATTTTTCTAAATTGGATTGTCTCTGTCTCTCAAAATAGGAGAAATACTTACTTGGAGAGTTTTTACAAGGTGTCTTCCTGGTAGAATTGAGAAATCTTAGCTCAGGGTGATGAGTTTACTGTCCTTGGTGGTGGTTTGCACAAGAGGTTTCGATGCCGGTTTATTCCTGTTGTTAAAACCCCCAGCTCTCTTAGCTGTGTAGGTCGGGAAATTCAGTTGTGTGTAGTCATGTTTAATGTAGTGAGTAACAGGCTTATTCTGTCAGCCTGGCAAGTACTGCACGAACGTTTCCCCTGCCTTAGATGAACAGGGATTGCCAGAGAAGCCCTGAGCTTTGGGCCCGTGCGCATTACCATGAGCTTACACCTCTGAAGATGTGCCATGTGAGCTACAGCACAGCCACCGCTGGGTCTTGTGTTTTGTAGTTAGTGTGTGTGCTTTGATGTAGGTCTCCAGAATGAACTCGCAAAAACACAGTTAAAGAAGTAACCCTCAGATGTCCCAAATGTGGTGTTTAGCAGACCCTTTTCCTCCATTGGCACATTTGGTTAGATTAACAGCCAACTACTGTTTCTTATTGGCTCCTGCAGAATATTGCTACCTGTCCTTTCTACTAGAGGCCCTACGTAGCTAACCTTTTTTTGAGGCGTGTTTCAATGATGTGGGACAGTGTGCCAGGAATATTGTGACTTCCCCACCACCAAACAGCTGTTTAACTCGAATGTGATGTAGATTTACGAACATTCTGCCCCCCCTCCCTTTTTTCTTTTTTTTTTTTTTTGTCATGTCCTCCCTGGTTTGATGGATTTGAAAGATGGCTGTGACGTAAACCTATTAGTCCTTAGAGGGAGGGCCACTTAGAAATCCAGTGGACTTCAGTTCACTGGCTGCTGGCTGAGCGGGCAGGATCTGTCCAGTTACTGCTGTGGGTAAGTGGGCCCCTGGATCCTGTGCGGTGGTTCCTGCTGCTTGAAAGACACACAGACAAGTAGGTAGAAATCAAAGCTTTGATTCACCAAGATGCCCATAATTTTTAAGGATTTACTAAAAACTAGAGAAGTTCTTCACTTCTTGCTGCTTCATCATAATGAACCTTGGTAATTAGCTTAGTCATTGTTCTTGCCTGTGTACTTCACTAAGATACAGGGAATGAAAAACGCATCTGAAATAGGGTCATTTTTCAGCCTTCTGATGCATTTTACGCAGAGTTAAGAGCCTGGCCGAATGCCTAACCATTATTGGTGTAACCATAGGAGGCGAACTCCTTCCTTAGCATATTGCAGGATAAAATATTACCTTTTGTTTCAATTAATAGACTTTAAACCTGCACATTCTAGATTCATTTCTAGAGGAAGCAAGAGGCACCTGGGGTATGCCAACCAGTCAGTATTTACTGAGTGTTACCGTTTGTGAGAAGCTGTGCGAGTCAGTGTTCCAACATCAGGTGAGGCAGACATGCTTCTGTAGGTTAAATTTAAGTAAGAATGAAAAGAAATAGAGACTGGCAAACATACCATTAGGCAAGAAATGTAAATATGCACCTCTTTTCGGGAAGCATATTATTTTATCCTAGAAATTTAAAAGCAAGATTAATTATACCAGATATTTACAGAGGCCCAGCCTTCCTGCTTTTAACACTAATAATCCAATGTACTATTAGTGTGTAATTCATGTACTGAAAGTGTCACTACAGTGGAAGATCTCACTTTCCGTGGATCATGTGAATGGAGACATAGCATTACAATATACCAAAGCCAGAGTCTTAGGTGGCCACTTATTATTGCAAACTGCTGCCAACTTCCAGTTGGGGAAAAAAGTGTGTTTTGATTTATTCCCATGACATGAGGAGAGAATAAAAATCATATAACTATACTGAGCATAACATAATCTTGTTACTTGAGGCGGCGGTTGTCTGGCTGACTTCTCCTCAGCCCCTGATGACAGTGGCAGTGCACTTGATAACTGAAGCTGCTTTCATTCGTCCCAACAGGAAAGCTGGGCAACATTCTCCTCCGAAAAGCAACTGTTTATGTAACCAAGGGTGATCAAATCAGTGGTGCACACAGGTACCACATGAGATGTACTTATTTCTCAAACTTCTCTTTTCTGTGAAGCTCCTGTTAACTCACCCAGATTAGCATTTTAACAACCCTGAAGTGAACTTCTGACATTCTCTCTACTTGGACACAGTGTGTAGATCATCCATCATCCTGTCCTTGGCTACAACAGGCTGCTGGCTCCATCACCATTTGGAGCTACACAGAATCCATCCGACTGTGAACAACACAGCTGGCTACAGCAATTTTTTCTTCCACACCACTGGCAGCATTGTCTGGCTGTGGTAACTAAAGTTAACACCCAGAACGGGAAGTTTCCATCATTTGGCAGCCTGGGCCTGGGCCCCCCGTCCAGTCCTGGGGGCACACCTGCAGAAAGGCTGGCTTGCAGTGGCCTGTCCCACCCACTCCAGAGGGGCCGTGGCCCAACCTTACACGACCCACTGGAAGGCCTCCTTAAGCTTGATATGATTAACCATTGGAATTACAGAATTAGAGGGAGCCATGCAGACACCCCTGAATCCTAGACCTTCAGAATCCACTCTAATTGAAAAGAGGAAGAAAAAATGAAGTATTTTTTAGCTTGTGATCCCAAAAGGCTGAAAACAGAAAAGACCTGGTCTGGTTCTCTGGAGAACTAAACAGGTTGCTGTTCTATCCCTTTTCACAAGGAACATGTGCTGTGCCTGAACCTGAGACCCATGTCCAATAGTGCCCAATGCTGTCTATCACTGTTTTTCCTTCTTTTTACTCGGTAAGAGATCTGCTGCAGCGGTCATGGCTTATTAAAGCAAGAATGGTGTGAATTAGGTGTATGTATCTGTTAAGTGATGGTGCCAAGCTTAAAAACAAATAAAAACGTATACTTAGAAGTATTGCTTTTGGACTTTGATGTAGGAAGGGGCATTCGATGCACCTCATGTTCTGGAGGGAGACAGCATCTTTGCTTCTTATGCTAAGAGTTACTGATGAAGTCAGCCACAAAATAGCTGGGGTGCTCGTGTGGGGACTGCAAAAAGGAACTGATGCTTTTCCTCCCACCTTCTGAGTTCTTCTAGCTGGGCTAATAATCAAATTAACAGAGATAGATTAACAGGAGAAAAATCAAATTTAGTACATGGGCATGGGTAATTCACACAGGCATGAAAATCCCGAAGACAGTGAGGCAACATTGGGTATTAAGACATTTTTGGACGAAGGATACATGGGTAGAAAGGGGCATTAGATATCAAAAGTAAGAATGAGCGATGTACAGGTAGCCGAGGAAGAGCTGAGCACACTTGGCAGTTACATTCTTGCAGGCGGCCCGGTGGTTATCTAGCTAACAGGCCCCTGCCTGAAAAGCCCTCTTATTTACCATACTTAATTCAAATTAGGGTTAGGCCAACATCCTAAAGTCTCCTTCCTGAAGTCGGTTTATCTGTCTGAATCTCTGGGCAGGAAGGGGGAAGGGTCAAAGTTCTGAGTGTTTTGTTTCTTAATAAACAGCTTGACATCAGTATCCGGAAAGGCTGCTTCAGGGTGGCAGAACTTTGGTTCCCTTTAATATGATGATGATTCTGATGATAAAAGAGGGAGAGGAGAATGCAGCCACTTATTGTTGGTTGGCTTACAAAATTCTAGGCACCATCCGAGATGTTTATCTTCATTATACCATCTTACCTCCAAAACGACTGCATCAGGTAGGTTCTAGATCGGTCACTGCATGACCAAAAAAGACACTCAGGCCCCTGAGAAGTCAGGTTGTTTTCCTAACTTCAGCAGGAAGCAGGTCTGTGAGGTAGGCTTTGAACTAGGTCTGCGCTGAATTGTTTCCAGGAACAAGGGCCATTCTGCAGTTTTTTGAGTCCCTGATAGTTCTGACATTTGTTTTAAAAAAAAAAAAAAAAAGAGTCAGATGTTGAGGGAAATTTTTCTACTGCATAAAATGATATGTACAGATTGGGTCTGCTCTTAAATGTTAACCTTTCTCTGAACTAAATAGTAACATCGTGCTCTTCTTTCATTTTTACTCCTGGTGGCCAGATAATTGTGGCACGCTCTTCTTTTCAAGTGTCCTAGAACAGTTATCTTCTCCCACCACTCTTCTGCATGTGAGACCTCCCCGTCCAAAATTACAGTGGCGGAGGACAAATGACAGAATTCATCACTCTCCCCCAAAAGTGCTCCTGCGTCAGGGCGCGACTGACATTCATTTCCCTGATCTTGGCAGGTAAAGACCCATTATGTATTCTTGTCCCATTTCCCAGGAGTATTTATGGGCCCCATCAGCAGAGACAGTGAGAACTGCAGCTGTTCAAGCATTAGTGGCACCAGAAGGGAAAGTGTAGTACTGAAGTTTGAGTAGGTGATGTGTGGCAATACACATTTTT
The DNA here is from genome assembly GCF_022682495.2 of Desmodus rotundus. Classification (NCBI taxonomy): domain Eukaryota; kingdom Metazoa; phylum Chordata; class Mammalia; order Chiroptera; family Phyllostomidae; genus Desmodus; species Desmodus rotundus. The sequence goes on from NC_071393.1 coordinate 80,142,282, forward strand.
CTCTGCTAGGATTGATTGTGGGAGAATCCTTTCACCTCGACCAGTCATCAGACACATCATTAAAAAGCCGTCCCTTCTGCATCCGCGCGTTGTCGTTCTCCTGCACTCAGTATCCTATGGGAGGGAAGAAAAACAAATACGCATTCCTACTAGAATCATGCTGAAGCTTAAGGTTTTCCAACATATATTTTTGGGAAGGAAATATGGGTTTTAAAAAGTTCAATATGTTGTTGGTACATGTATAATATGGCCTCAAGATGATCTGAATTACTTAGCCTGTTATTGGAGTCTGTATTTAAACATAAAGTCTGGAGTTTCTTCTCAGCGGAGGAGCTGGCACATATGACCCAGAGCAGATGAAGCTCTTGAGAAAATACCACTTCCACTCTCAGGTGCCGGCTGTGAGCAGAGCAGGGACTCAGACCACCCCCGCCTGCCGCCACGTCTGCATTGGCCTTGGCCTTACATGTCATTCTGAGGGTCTCAGGGAGCAGAATTGTCTCCAGGTATTTGTAGGTCCCCAGATCTCTCCTGGGTAATTGGTGGATGGAGTAAATATATTTGGAAAGCTACAGAAGGAGGAAATAAAGAATGCTGCTGTTTTTGCAGTATCAGTGGAGAATGTTTCTGTTTTTGCCATTGCTGGGGTGACCATTTGTTCACCCAGCTAACTTTTCCCAAGTGTCTGTGCTTTACAAGTAAGTGCCAGGGTGGGAAGAGGGATCAGGGAGGAGCCTGACACAGATCCAGAGCTCCAGGGACTTACCGAGTGTATCTGGAAAAGACGAGGTCAACACGTAGCCAAAATAAAAGGGCAAGTGTTTTAGGTGTCAGGAAACATACACACAGACTTATGGAAACTGAGAGGAGTGAGAGGTTATTTCTGGCAAGGGTGGTCAGAGAAGGCTTTGTGGAGCCACTGATATTTGAGCTGGTCCTCGAACTAGGTAGGATTTGGACAGGTGGACAGTGAGGGGCAGTGGGCGAGGTGGGGAGAAGGAGGACATTCCAGGCATAGAGAACAGCTTAGGCAAAGTCCCTGGGGTGGGGATGGGGGTCTAGATCAGTTGTCCACGCTTGAGTCCTAACCTAGGACAGGCTTGCATTTCAGGTGCGAAGAGGCAGTTTGTCTTGCAATCCACAGATATTTATTGTCTCTGGTCTACTGTACTTGGCCATGTAGCAGATGGCCCTGCTGCTGAAGCCATCGGAATGAATGGGATCAGTCTTGTGATGGTTCAGTAGATTGCTCCATGATCAGAACTGAACCCCCCTCCCCTGTGTCAACTGCCAGATGGTTCGATGTCACACATGAACATTGTGGAGGATGGGATGGCATGATTTGCCTCAAATTTCCTGGGAAGGTGGTTTCTCCCGCAGTGTTGTTTAGCAGACCCCACCCAGGAGGTTGCTGCCTCATAGGCTTCATCTTTTTTTTTTTTTTTAACATGAAAGGGTTCTAGACATAGATTCTATAAAGAAGAGTAGATGGCATACATATGAGAATTTTGGGTGGTGAGAGAAAGGACTGTAGAGAGAGGAGGTAGAAGAGAGAGTAGACACTGTTGAAACTGAGAGAATGGTAAGAGTTGGCCTCCAGGCGCTCATAGAGTGCAGCCCCCGAGAGGCCCGACTGCCTGTTTCCCCTCTAAGTTAGCAGAGCGAGTGACGCATCGTAGACGTGCAGCAAATATTTCAGTAAAAGTGTTCACTGAGTCTGACCTTTCAATACATTGCAGTTAGAGCCTATGGTGGCTGGTAAACTGTGCAAGAAATGGGGGCGGAGCTCTTGACTGTCTTTTGGTAATAGGGAACAAGCAGTACATGACTTGGAAAGTTACTAATCCTTCCTTTTTGAAAACCCCATCTTTGAGAGTCCCTGGGGGTTCAGCACGCCTTTCCGGGGCTGAGCTTTCAAGATAAACACGTCCCCCATCAGTGGCTCCCCAAGACCCCACCATCTGAACTCCCTCCTCTTCTCCCTCTCTCCATGCCCATTTCTACTCCAAGCTGCTGCCCTGTTTGGGTGTGGGGGTTGTTTGAAAGCCATCATTAACCCCTTGAGTTAACATAAACTGTAATAGACCAGTGGTTAAGTGTAATAGTGGACTTAAGCTTTGTGGAAGGAAAGACTGGAAGTTCTGTCTAGTATAAGCATGCTTATTAGAACACATAATAAAAAAATAGTATGAAAACATTTACATTAGGGAATGATTAAGCCAATTGCTTTGCCAAGAATTGCTCCAGTAGTTTAGTTTTCCTTGGTATATTTAAGTCTTTTGCAAGTTGATAGTTACATGACAGACAGAGTCTTAAGTCCGAAGAAGCGCTGCCAATGAAAGATCAATCAAAAACTATGAAATAGGTCAGCAGGGAAAAGGATTAAGCCTACACAAATTCAATATCGGGAACCTTTCAGGAATATTCCAGTGATGTAAAGCAGAGAACCTGTTGAGTCTAGTAATTAGTCTGGCTCCCACCCAGTTACTTTTTCAAGTGAAGGGCATATGTCCCCCTCCTCCCCCTCATGAGCACAGTTGCCTTCCAGACAGGACCTAAAATAACCTGGCCTGGCTCGGCTCGACTCATAATAACAGCTAGTGCTTACTGTGTGCTTACTGTGTGCTCACCGTGTGCTATGGCACTATGCCTAGAACTTTAAATATGTTACCTAATTTAATCCTCTCGCTACCTCTGAAAGTATAGGACTAATAGCTAAGAGGTAGCATTTATTGACTATGTGTCTGATACTCATTAAGTGTATATATTAAATTACTTGAACCCTGGCTGGTATGGATTGAGTGCTGGCCTGCGAACCAAAGGGGCGCCGGTTCAACTCCCAGTCAAGGGACATGCTTGGGTTGTGGGCCAGGTCTCCAGTAGGGGGGTGCATGGGAGGCAACCTCACAATGATGCTTTTCTCTGTCTCTTTCTCTCTCCCATCCCCTTTGTCTAAAAATAAATAAATAGAATCTTTAAAAAATAAATTATTTGATCAGCATTCTGTGAGGTGTATACTGTTATTAATAACATCAGCACACGGCGGGAAACTGAGGGACGGGAGATTTATGTGATTTTGCCAGGTTGAACAGCTAATGAGTAGTGGAACCAGAGGACTTGGATTCGTAAGAAGCAGCGCAGTAGGGGGATTAAGGACGTGAACTCCGAAGCCAGCTTTTTGTGGTGTGAGTTCTGGCTGTGTGACTGCTAAGCTTTGATCTGGAGCCTCAGTTTCACCACAGGAAGGGTGGATGATGATGGGTGGTACCCACCTGGTAGGGTTGTTGTGAGATATAAATGAATTAATGTTTGGACAGCATGTAGAGCAGTGTGTGGCATGCAGGGAGTGCTATATATATATATATCTCAGTGTCTATTCAAGAAAGGTAAATGCAGTCGGGCTTCAGAGCAAGCGTGCTTACCCCTGACACTGCGCCATGTTTTCACCTGTGAGTTCATCACATGTCTTTAACTGATGAGTATACCGTGAAGCCAGGTTCACAACCAGCTACCTTCCACCCCCCTACTACACTTGCCACAGAATCAGCCTGATTGGAAAGGAGAATTTGGCAAGAGGGGTCCAGCGGCCTGGAGATTGACCCCAGCCCTTGACGCCTAGTTACATACCCCTGACCCAGATTTCAGCTGTTTCAGACTCACAATGTCAGAAATCAGGCTGCCACTGTTGGTTGTGTTGAAGGACAAATGTAGGTGACCAGCATGTGTTCTCTGCTGGTGGCCCCCTGGGCTGAGGAAAGCCTGGATAACACTGGAAATTCAGGCACACTCCTAGACCATCCCTGCCATCACCCACATCTTTGATCTCTACCAGTGGTCCTCAAACTTTAAATTTCGTCGGAATCCCTTAGGGTTGAAATACAAATTCTCAGGGCCCCAGCACCAGTGGGTCTAGGACAGGCCCAGGAGTCTGCATTTTTAACAAACACTTTGAATGACTCGTGCCCCGTTTTGTCCCTGGACCACACTTTGAGAAACGATGGTCGAGTGTAGCCAGAGCGCAGATTCCCATCCAGGTGAGGCACTGGACTTCCAGGCTAGTGTCGCAGGCTACTAGGTAGTAGTAGATCCAACGCCTTTCGCCTACAGCACAAGGAGAATGCTTAGGAGCTGAAGGCTTTCCAGCTAACTCATGAAAGAGCAAAAAAAAGTAATAAAATATGCTCAAAACTAAGGAGGCTTTTTTTTTTTTTTCCAGTTTGCAAAGGAGATTTACAGTGAGCAGAAACTAAGAAAGAAAAAGGGCGCTCACTTATTTCTGCTGGCTGGCCTATATCATTTCATAAATGGAGTCCTGGGCCGGTATTCATAGCAACATTTTTGATTTAATGATAAACTGAGATAAGGGTAATCAAACTTCATGCTTCAGGGCATGAGGTGATTGCCTGCTGCGGTCAGGATGGAATTTTTTCTCTTGTGTTTTGCACAATTGACTAGATGCATTAGAGAGAGTACTCAGGCTGGGTTGGGAGAAACCGGGCCTCCAGGCCCTGGCAGAAAACTCCCCTAGATAAGTTCATACGGGAAACGGTCTGATGTGCGAAGAACAACCCCATTGTCAGTTTTGTTTTCATGTGAAGATTCTGAGTTCTGTGCGAATTTCTGTCAGTCACACGAGGAGATTGGAACCCTACTGTGTTTACAACGAGATGACCTAGATCCCTACTTTGGCCAACAGCCTACTCCAAGTGCCCCAGGAAAGCACTTTCCCCTTATTGTGGACTCAAAAGGATAATGAGCATCAAATAATACAGAAGAGGTGAAAGTGCTTTGTAAAAACCATTTAAGTGCTGCTCAAAATGTAAGGTAGTATTACGATACAATGAATTACACTTATGGAATCACCATTCATTATAATCAGCAATATGCAAATCCCAACTCCATATGATGATATCATATGCATAATGACAGTGAACATTTACTGAGTTCTTAATCTCTGCCAAGCACTGAAGTGTTTTAGTTACATTTTCTCACGTAATCCTCGTATCAGCCCTTTGGGGCACGTATGCTTTTTACCGTTTCATGGATGAGACACAGATGGTCAAGGAGCATCAGTTTACTCTTGCTGTAGTAACAACTTCCCACAAGCGGAGAGGCCTAAAACAACACAAATGTCGCACCTTATAGTTCTGGAGGTCAGAAGGCCCCAAGGAGTTTCACTGGGATAAAGTCAAGGGATGTTCCTTGCGGAGGCTCAAGGGGAGAACCCGTTTTCTTGTCTTTTCCAGCTTCTAGAAGCTGCCTTTATTCCTTCACTTGCGGCCCCTTCCCCATCGTCAGTCCCAGTCAGCTGTGCCTGACTCCGGCTCTGCTGTGCTAGACCCATCTCGTGGGACTCGTGCCTCCCAGGGGTGACGGCGGGCCCACACAGATAATCCGAGGCAACTCCCCTCCCTTAAGACCCTTTATTTAATCACATGTGTGAAGTCCCTCTTGCTGTTTAAAGCAACATATTGACAGGTCAGGAATTAGCACACAGACATCTTTGGGGAGGGATAGAGACATTATTCCGTCTGCCACCGTTAAGTACCTTGCTAAGAACACACAGTGGCGGAGCCAGGATTCATGCCTACGCCTGTCTCACTTCCAAGCCCGTAATCTCAACCACTTACTATAAAACCTCCTCGATGCAATCAGTGGAAGAAACAATAAAAATATAGAACATGAGTGGTAAGGAGGGCCCTGTTACTGTTAGAATAATCAACTGGGGGCTTTTAAATACAATCGTTACAGTAGTAACAACACAAAAATGAACCTTACTGATCTTCATGTCCTACTTTGTACAAAGCATATTATTTATAGTCATGTCTTTCTTGTGAGTATGAATATTATTTACTTAATTAACTGAATTTATAGGGTCCCTAAATCCAGTTGTCTTTTGTGAGGTGAGTGAATAAAGGAAACGTTTGGGGGCCAGGTACCATTTTGGAAGACTTTAGGAAGGTGTTCTAATGGAGCCACCAGTTCAGCAAAGATTGGTTGACAAAAAGTGATGGCGATAAGCCAATCATCCTTTGCTGGCCCTGGCATTGCCCCTGGCTTTGCTGGTCTCTTGGCCAGTTGGGTGGGGTTCTGCAGATAAAACTACCCCACCCCATTCACTGAAAGCCAAGACCATCTCCAGCTCACGGGGCTTGATGTCCTCAGAGGTCAGTGAGAAAATCAGAAACCTGTGTTCTGCCAAGTCTCCAAAGACTTGGAGTTATCAGAGATCTCTCTCTCCTTCACTCATTTATTTTCTCTTCCTCCCCCCTCACCCTGCCCCCCTGCTCTTTGCTACACACTTAGCTGATATCTAAGGCTTAATGTAATTGCACAGTTCAAAGTGCACCCGTCACTGACAAGGCCGTCAGAGCAGTTTGAAGAAGGAAGAAGAGGACAGAGCTTGGAGTCGAGACCCAGCCTGGCTCAACTACCAGCCAGCCAGATATCTCTGGACAAGCACTGGCCTTGCTGGCCTTAGTTTTCTCATTAGAACAAAATGAGGGGGATTGGGCAGCACAGAGGGTCTGGATCATCTCCACGGTTCATTTTAGTAGTAGGATTCCTTAATACTATATTTATTTTCATATTTTCATTACGTGGGTAGTAGGGTCAAATCTAATGGTGATTTAAAAACTATGAATCCACTTCACAAATGTGCATCTAGCCAGCTATCTGTAAAAAGAGACGGACAAAAACTAATCTAACTTCTTAAATTTATTATTGCCATTTACATTTTACAACACTTTGCCCTTTTCTTTCGGGATCACTTAAACTTCATTGCTGCTAATATAGTTTTTAGACTCAATTTTCAGACCTACACGGCTAATATTTTCAGTGAGCAGTAATTGCACCTCATTCAGCTCTCAGGCTGATGCACCACCACTGCACAGTTTCCCTGTAATTTTCAGCTACATCCCTGAAGAGCTGTCCCCCACTGAACACGTATGGAGGGCAGACAGGGCAAATGAGTTTCAAAGTAGAAAGCCAAACCTAGCTGCTTGGTAGCGCCTGCTGAAGCTTGTGTTGTAGAAATTTGTGGGGCCACATCCAAGGTCGGGGGAGAAAGAATGCCTTGATTGATTAGCAAATTCTTCTGTGGGAAAGGGAGAGTACATGGTTGTAACCTCCACACAGAAAATCTGCCACCTTTGATCCAGAATTTTCTTTAGAGACACATATCACCCTTAAAACACTTACTCATTAATGGTCTTGATGATAAGTATTTAATGAGGATGTTATCTGGCACAACGTCTCAGCTAACCGCAGAACAGCATTTTGAATTATCTGACCCATGAGAAGGAAAATAAGTAACTCCTAATGGAGAAGGCACTTTGCTAATGATTACTTTTCCCAGTTCTTACCATTTGCTTTCTTTTGTTGCATTCCCTCACTCATGCCCCACTATTTTTAACATTTTATCAAAGAGTCAAAAATGAGATAAATGATTGTTACTACAAATAACACCTTCACCATAGGTCTATAACTGTGGACATATATTAAAATACAACACCACCACACATCCACACAGACACATATGGAGATTTTAAGTGATAGCTGTCGAAGTTGGATAGACTACATTGGAATCGCGCCCTGGCTGCTAACTTGATGTGAGAAATTGGGTGTATCACTAGTTTCTCCAGGAGTCTTAGTTCCTTTTCTGTTAAGTGGAGAAAGCAGCCTTTATCTTAAAGAAATGTTAAAATCATTACAGAGAATGTATGCAAATTGGCTGCTGTCGTTTTTTAGAACACAGTAGGTACGCAGTCAAGTAGGTGTTACCTACAAGTAAGAGAAAACCCAACTCAAAATTGCATAAACCGTGAAGACAAGTCGGGTCACGTAACAAGGAGTCCTGAGATGAGGTGGCTCAACAGGGTCATGAAAGACTTCCAGGCTTCCTGTGTTCTCTGCTCTCCTCGCCCTGCCAACCTGTACTCGGCTAGCTCTTGGCACGGTCGGTCCCAGGAAGGCTGGCACGCTCCAGACGAGGTCAGGAGATCAGGAGACCAGGCCTTCCTAAGAAACCCTTCCTAGCAGTAGAGTTCCTCAGTCTCCGTGGACCGCGTCCTGCCGCTGCCCACGCCCTGAGCCTGATGCAGTCTTGGGCAGGGGAGCGACCACCACCGCCACGATGCACTGAGGTGGAGGAGACTCACAATGGATACGGGAACATAATCAGCATTTTCTTGCAAAGTGTTTGCATTTTTACATTGTTACATATTTATATTATGTAAACACGGTGTATATTACATGAACGTATTCACGTATTTGGCCAGAAATATCTTTCTGCCATTATTTGAAAATTTTGCATACCTAAGACAAAATTTTCATTTAATGAGGCAATTAAAAATTATTAAAAGATGTGACACCAGAGGACAGTACCACAAAAAAGTAGACAAAATCTGCAAAATGAATGTGCCTTCATTATGCTTACATATTTTTTCTTAATTTTTCCTGTAGCTTGTTTCCAATGAGAAATAAGATGTCCCTGCCAGATTAACACTTTGAAACATCTTAATAAATATAAGCCATCAGTGTGAAGGCACTTTTATCTCTTGATAGGTGGAGACAGAAACACTAACTCTATTCTCTTAAACTCTGAGACATTTCCTGATTATAAATTTGCATTTTCTCGTGGTTCTTACTTCGAAACAACGTGTATTTTGGCTACATATTACAAATCCTGTACGTGCAGGGGAAATTTACCCACTTCTTTCTTGTCCGTGAATGAAGTATGTTATTACAGGTTCCCTGGCTGGAAGTCTCAGCATGGTTCTTCCTTCACTCTGGATTGTTGAACTAACCTCTTTTCTTGGTTCAGTAATGTAAAAATTGCCCCGGGAGCCCAATAAAATATGGGTGAGGAGGCTCTATCTTTGTTCAACTTTGTACCTGCCTTGGTACAATGGGTCTGCCTTTGCAGTATGCTGTAAAATTAACCATCGAGATTTTCAGTATCAGAAATTTACACTTGGTGTCTTATGGTTGTGTTTTTGTTCACCAAAGTGAAACTTCACGCAGGCCTTATCAAATGAAAGTCGTATTCCTTAATACGAGAAACAGCCCTGTGGTGTGTTCTCTGTGTGTGAACCTGCACTCTTTTCCCTCCAAAAAACTCTCGTCTTTCCAGGAGTCCAAATGGCCCTAGGTCAGATTCTGATTCCGCCACTCAGTCTCTCAGACCCTTGCTTTCCTTATGGAAAATCAGGATAATATGTCTATCCTTCGAGATGTGATGTCTTTCTTCAGGAGGAAATGTATGCAAAGGATGTAGCATGGCATTTGACATAATAAAAACTCAGTATATTGTACTAGTTTTGTTATGAGTACTGTTGTTTTCAAATCAGGGTTGCCTAGCAATGTATGAATGAAATATTCATATCTGAAGGGCTTGTAGATTTTGCATATGGATAGGTTCCATGAAACATCTGGATGGCTATTTCTAAACGCACAGAGACAGAAAAAAATACAAAACCATTTTGGTGAAATATTGGCATTTCTTGATCACATAAAAGCACAGTAATGCTACCGCAAGAATTCATCGCCACTCACGTTTTGGATGTGATTCTGGTGACTTCATTGTGTTGGGGCTTGGAAAGTTTATTATGTCGTGAAGTATTTTCAGATTATGAATTGTGGCACTTAAAAAATAGACCAGGTACTTTTGCTGATTTATTGTATTAACTCAACCTGACCCTGGGTCTCAGTGATTTTCTAGGTGCCTTCTCCTTCTCTCATTTACTTACTCATTTATCTATGCAACAGATCATTTTTGAGCATTTTCGGTGATCAAAGAGCCTTGCTTCCCCTTTGCCTTCGTAGAGTCAAAGCCTAGTAAATAATGAAAGCTCACTGCTGGTCAGTTTCATGGGTGTGGGAACCTGTGCAGTCACACTTGGCCCTATGCCGAGAGTGCTCTGCTCTAGCCATCTTGAAATTTTAAATATTTTTTGAATAAGGAGCCCCACATTTTCATTTTGCATTGGCCCCTGCAAATCAGGTGGCCTGTTCTGATTGCTCCTTTTCACCGTTGGTGTTTACTCTGTGTTGATCTGAGTAGACATACATCGGTTTTTGGGAAGAGTCCCAGGCTGGGTCTGTTCCCACTGTAGCACAGACTCCGGCAAGCCGCCCAGTCTCTCCAGGCCTTGTTCTCTCAGTTGTAAACGAAGGCAATACGGACTGGCCTCTGGGTCACTGCTGTTCATCTTCACCCTTCAGGACAGGAAGACATGAGTGTAAAAGGTGTCAGGCCTGAATTTGGACGGTCACTGCGGTGACCACGCTCTGAGAACCCAAAATGAGGATGTGGGGGTCATGGGATCAGAAGAAAACAAAGTTGAAAACAGAAATCTTTCTTAAGAAGTTGAGCTGTGTAGTTGAAACCTTTGACCTCTAGGCTAGGCCTGCATAAACATGCTGTTTGGTGGTTTTACAATAGAAAATCAAATTGATTGAGCGCTGGCATTATTCTGCTCATTTCATTTGGATTTGAACTTTCCTCTCTATAGATTTTATGCTAATATCCCAGAGGAGATTTAACTCACTTCAATAGTTTTGCCACACTTAAAAAAAAAATCTATATCCAAGACCTTAAAACTCTAATGTGGAAGTATTGGCATCCTTGAAAATTCTGTAATTTCTAATCCAAGAAGTTTTGTATATTGCAAGATGATCAAAATATTTAGCCAGCCCTCTGGCGAGGGTGCTGAGCAATTAAAATGGACCCCACGATGTGGTGCCAAGCGGATGCCAGCTCTGGGTGAATGCCATGTAGTCTTACACTTGAATGTTAGCTTTTAGAAAAAGTGCCACTGTATTAACTAATGGTGGCCCAGATAGCTAGTTCTACAGATACTCTGTCTCTCCAAGGTGTAAGAAAGAGGTCCCCCTCTCTACTCATTGTGAGAACCAAAATCTTTTCTGGTTCAGTCATTCTGACACCCCAGAGAGCACTGTTACAATTTCCGAATGAAAACTTACAGCTGTTTAATGGCAGGCAGACTTCAGACACAAATCATGTTTTGCAATCATCATTGGTAGATACACCTTCCGTTCTGCCTGAAGGCGCCTTCTACTTGAGCAAATTTTAGATCACAAGAGAATTCGCAGCTCAAAGTGTCTCTAATCATCACCCAAACATTTGCATCATTAAGTGGGCCTTTCCACTTTACAAGCATGCTGCCAGCCTGTCTGAGCAAAAAAGAGATTGGGGTGGTGGGAGGGGGGAGCTTCTGTGGTGTTAAAAGCGCAAAGACAACTCCAGCTTAAGACACAGTAAGTACCAGGAGCCAATTAAGATCAAAACCATGATGCTTACTGGTCCCGGTTTCATCGTTTAACCGTGAAGCCATTTTTACTTTGACATCGATCAGGAGGTGTTAATGGAGATTCTTTTAAACAACTCAAATAATTTAGAGAGAAAGAACAAGAGTGGTAAATGTAGCTCTTCTTTAAAGAGCTAGAAGTATCACGTCTTTCAGCCTCCTAAAAGTTACTCAATTTAGGGGTTTATTTCCTTAATTTAGTTTAACCTTATTTAATTTTATTTCATCATGATGGAGAACATCTTGACTTCTGCCTGTTATGTGTAATGGGGTGCTTAGCTTAGAAGCCTGGGAACCAAAGAGGAGTTTACATTTTAGCTCCCAAGATATTTCTTCAGCCCTGATGGTTGATTGACTGACATATTTATATTTATATTAGCATTGAGTGGGCTGATTTGAAAAGGGCCACAGAGAGAGCTGAAAGCTACTAACTAGTCTAGTGAGCTAGACTAGAACTGCAGAATTATTCTTACCTGCTATGGTATTTCTTCTTTACGACTAAGAAGAATGACTCAATGTGACTAAAATTCTAAAATAGATTCAGTGCTCCAGCAGCCATTTATCTTTAAGGTAAAATGTAAACAGTTCCACTTGGGAATTAGTTTATGAAAACACGTACTTAATGTTTTGCTACACATTGAAATAAAAGTTTACTTAGCGCTATAGATCGATAGTATTCAGTGTGGGATTGTGGTGCTTCGGGGCGCTGACCCACCCCAGCGAGAGCAAGACGGCTCTGGCAGAGGGAGGATGCGGACTTCCTGCCCCTTCACGCACAGGGCTTTAACTGGAAGTTTGGGATTTGAACGAACCAGGTTTTCCTTTTCCATTTTTCCGTGCATGTTTTTAGAGTAGAGAAAAGAGACCTTAAATCCAATATTTGAACAACTAGGGTAAAATGGTCTGGGCTTTAAATATCCAAGTCCACAGTCGCAATCAGTTGTCCATTTGCTTTTGCTGGTGTGCGTTTGGGCACTGAGAAGGCTGAGCCAGGTGTCCCTTCTGCTGTGTGACTGCTTTTCTGAGCGCTTAGTGCAGTGGACAGCCCCGTGGCACCAGCAGGAGGAGAGCAGCAGTGATGTTTGGAACTGGCATGCATCCTTGTGAAATTCGGATTAAAGTTCACTCTAAACACACAAGTTGTTGTTGCTGTTTTTATTTTAGCGCTTTATATTTTAGAAGCCCAGGAAGAAAAAAGTAGAGGAGGGTGGAAGGGAAACAAAGCCAAAATTATAATATGCTAATTTAACCACAATCTCTGAATTACAAATATGTCGTTTGATAGAGGACTTATTCTCAAGACAGTTACCAAAGTACCTTAGCGTTAAGTTATCCATTTCAAGAAACATATTCCATTAGATCCAATATTAGTTCTTGGTTTTGTTCAACAGAGGGGCAATAACTGTTTTTACCAGGGAAATGTTGGGCCTAATTGGGTGGGAGGGTGACTTTATTGTTTTTAATGAATCTTCCCTCCATCCCTTCTATTTAAAATGTTTTAAAAAAATACAAAGTGTTTTCTCCCTGACTGGAGTGGCTCAATTGGTTGGGTGTCGTCCCACAAAACAAAAGGTCAGCAGTTCGACTGGAAGTCAGGGCACATGGCTGGGTTGTGGGCCGAGTTCCCGGCTGGGGCACAGGCAGGAAGCGGCCATCTATGTGTCTCTCGCACATGGTGTTTCTCTCTCTCTTTCTCCTTCGCTCCCCTCCTCTCTAAAAATAAATAAAATCTTTTAAAAAATACCAAGGTTTGTTTTTAAAAGGGAAAAAAATAATATAAGCTATTATATAAAATGACTTTGTCTTTATCTGCTGTCTTTTAACGCTTGTTTATGTGTGTCTCTTTATAAGGTTGTAATCAGAGGTGGGCAAAAGTGGGTTTACAGTTGTTTGTATGGAAAAATAAATAATAGAAGAATAAGTAATAATACAAGAATAGACTTCGTTTTGTATATTCACAACTGTAGACCTACTTCTGCCCACCCCTGTATTCTAATCTTTTCCCACCGCAGCCTCATCACAAGCTGAGGATTGTGGTCTTCATTATTAGCATCTTAATGATTGCGTGACATTCCATGACGCTGTCATAACACACTTTTATTGGACCTATTTCTTCATGTTTAGAAATTTAATCCGTTTCTAATTTTTTCACCATGTTAAATAAAGCTGCGGTAAGCATCTTCCTCTAATAAGTCTCTTTTTTTCTCTCTTACTTTAGATTAGTCACTTAAGATAAATTATGAGAAGTAAGATTACTGAGTCAAAGGTTAGCATTGTTAACATGCATGGATGGGAGCTTGTGTGTTACACATTGCCAAATTATTTTCTAAGTGGTTGTACTAATTTAGCCTGTCACAGGCAATGTATTGATTTCATCCCAACTTCACTAACGTTAAATATTATCCTTAAAAAAAAAGTCTGCTAATTTGACCAGTGTGAAATTGAACCTTGTTGATATCATTTGTATTTCTATGATTAATAACAAGAAGCCTGATTTCAAGAGACTGGGATCCGTCATTTTAGGGACAAGTTTTGTACTGCTTGACACATACATAGACAATCTGAAGACTATTACTGGGGAATTGTCATAGCATTTGCATTCTGACCAAAGGCTCCCTGCCCTTCTGCAATGTATCCAGCTTTGACAGCTAATTGCAGTCTTCAGCTGGTCTCAGTGGGGAGAGCAAAGAAAGCAATATTTCGGGATAGAGAGAATACATGAAAGGACCCAGGAAAGGGTTCTTCCTGAACCATGGAATATATCAGTTATATACTTGTGCCAGAAACTATCCCAAAACTGAGTGTGTAAAAAAATGATCATTTATTTGACTCATGAATTTACATTTTGGGCAGAGACTTATCTCTGCTCCACGTAGTGTCAACTGAGGCTTGGGTAGGGGCTGGAGGATCCACTTCTGAGATGGCCCACTCACGTGGGGGGCCAGTGCGTGTTGCCTGTGGGTCAGCGGGAGGCTCAGCTGAGGCTGAGAGCCACCGCCTGCCTGCCTTCTGAGGTGGGCTTTTCACGAAGGCTTCTCCCCAGGCAGCTTAGGCTTCCTCATACTATGGTGACTGGGTTCAGCAATTGGCCCATTTATTAAGTTCTGGGCTCAGAACTGACATGGCATGTCCACTATATTCTATCATTCAAGCAGTCATACTGGAGATTCAAGGGGAGGAGATATATATCCAGTTCCTAATGGGAACAGTATAAAAATACTTAGGGACTATGTCCAGCCCTTTGAGAGACAGAAAGTCTCGATATTTAGAACCCCAGGGACTGGGAGGTATTGTAGCACTAACCTTCGCTTCTGCTTTTCAGAATACTCCAGCAGTGAATTCTCCATCGACCCGGTTCACCTTTCCCACAGCAAGGGGTTCGGCCCAGTGTCTCTTGGGCTGATTTTTCCTTCCTGGAAATCTAGTGGTGTGCCCTGGTGCCCCGCCCCACCCCAGTCTTCCCCAGGGTCTTGGTGCTTTTAATCGCCCGCGGCAGGGCTCCTTTCTAGTAAGACAGATATGGAGGTGGGCCTGAGTGTGATGCATCTCAATAGGAATAATGACATTAAATGTATTTGGTATATTTATACTGGGAAAATGCTTAACTTCTAATATGCTGAGAGCTAATATTTGTGAGAATCTCACATGATTGCTAAGTGGTTGATTTAGGCATTCCTATTACTAGTGTCAGGAAAAGGAAATTATTTGAAGGCAGCTTCTCTGTCCAGTCTTCCAAAGGATATGCCGGGAGAAAGTTTGGAACATAGAAGATGACACAAATCACCAGCGGTGGTCTTCAGGAAAGGTCAGAGTATCATACAAACGGGAGGGGACACAGAAGAGAGAAAGCAGAGTGATGCTAACAATGCTAACAGCAATAACCATAGTAATAGCTAATACTTATTGCACTTATTTATTTACTAGGCACAGTTTTAAAGGTTTTCTGTGTATTAAGTGTATACCATTCAGAACAACCCTTTAAAATAAGTCCAGTTATTTTCTATTTCTTACAGATGCAAGGTGAAGTAGTTTTTCCAAGCTCACATAGCTAATAGATGGCAGGGTCAGAATATTTTTAAGCTGCATTTCCTCATTGGATTGCATGAGGGGTTTTTTCGTTCAGGCGTGGTGAGAAGATGACCCATCATCTTGTGGGTCCTCCCTTGGGTTTCACACATTGACCCCCCTTTTTCAGCCATTTCATGGGGTGTGGGTGAAACCCTCACTCTTGATTGGTCTCTTTTTGGTCCCTGAAGACAGAAAGTAAAGAAAGTAGACAAGGCTTGGAAAGGAGGAGACTTACTCTTTACATGCATCCCCCTCACATTGCTCTAAGAAGGGACTTCAGAGGGGGCCTCTCTACTGGGGAGGGCCTGGGGCCGTGGGAGCCCATCCTCCCACACTCACTTCGTTCCCACACAAGAGCACCTGAGCGAGGAAGTTCCCTGGCCTTGGGGGAGGGTTGCTGCGCACCCCTGCCTTGTCATTCCTGGAAATAACTGAAAGGCTTTGATGTTGGGTCAGAGATGGTAGGGAAGAGGTCTCTGGCCACTTCAAAGGGGGAGGTAGGAGCAAGGGGTGGAAACCAACTCCCAAAGACCTACAGAGGCAGGATCTTAGCTCACTTCCCACATGGAACTCCTCTCTTGTTTTATTGTTTCATAGAAACTTTATTTACTTGTCTCATACAGTTAGACTAGAAGAAGGGATGGGGGCGGGGAAATAGTGCTGTCTGTATCTTAAAATAATACTAATAAAATCAAACTACAAATAGACAGTATTTCTGTCTTCATAAATTACAAACCCCTCTTTCTCCTTTTCTTCTGCATTACCTTTTTCTGGTGCAGTGATTAGGACCACAGACACTGGAGCCGCCGCGATCCTTAGTTGTGCGACTGAAGGCAGATTACCTCTTTATTTCCTCATTTGCAAATTTGAAAAAACAGCACCAACCTCCTAGGGGGTGCTTATTGCAATGCCTAGCGCTTGCTTAGCATTCAACCATGGCTTGTTATGATCATTATTGTCTCTACTTTTCCAGCCTCCAGCACGTGCATATTACATATAACTCCAGGTGTGTCGCGTGAAAACAAAAACGAGTGTGTTGTTAGGCAAACTGCTCTCTCAATGCAACAGGCACAGGAAATATTTTTTGTATTGGCGCATAAGCTTATATCCACTAATATGTCATCAATTCTGCCTCCTGGGAACTCAGTCTAATCAGAAAGACAAGTAAGCAGACGGCCCAGTGAGTGCTACCCACCATGGTAAGCCTATAGTCCAAATGGATGGAGTGTTGCAAAAAGAGACCAGAGAGAGAGAGATGGAAAGGGGCTCAAATTGGGGATGGGTCCTAAGGGACTATTAGGAACTTGCCAGTCAGAGAAGCATCGGAAGGTGGTGCAGGTCCAGAGTACAGTGGGAGCCCACGGCAGGAGGCTGCGTGGGGCTGAGACTTGCAGAATGGAAATAGGAAGGTTAACATTTACTCGGGCCAAAGCATAAGCACTCTCAGTATACTGTGCTGAGGCAAGCTGCGACTAAAGAAAGCACTGATAATAATACTACTGCTTCACACTTCTATAGCACCTTTACAATTTACAAAGTATTTTTGTTCACATTTTCTCACTTGTCCTTTAAAAAACCACAGCGAGGTAGTCAGCAGCGATGCTCCCTTATCTCACCTCGAAAGAGGTGACAGTGTGTGGGGGTGGCCACAGATGCCCTTGCTGTAGGATCCCTTCGGTCCTTCTCAGTGGCCTCTATTTCCTCCTGTCCCTTGGGCAGGCTGAATGCTGCAGAAAGATGCAAGTGGGCAGAGAAGGCGTAACCAGCTGACCCGAGATAGAGCACAGGGCCTGGGAACCTCTGATTAGAGCACCTCTGGAAGCAGTGGCCCGCCCCCCATGCCCACTGGGTTGGAGATTGGGCCTTTGTTAATGGCCGCTTCTCCCTGAGTTCAGACACTGTGAAGGCACCCTGGAACCTTCAGCATGTGCGACCCAGAGAGGCAGCTCTCCTCTCTCCCCAGCTCCGTATAGAACACAACCGAGGGAAAAAACCCAGAGGTGCTTCTGTGTTTCTTCTCCAAATCCGTGTAAAGGGTTTGTTTACTCTGGTTGTAAACCCACTTTATCCCTGTACCCTTTATACAAAAGACCCCAACCCCCCCCCCTCCCCCGCCTTCTGTAGCTTTATAATCCTTTCCTTTCATCAAGGAGCCATAAGTCTGTAAAAAGAGTAGGTGGAGTAAGGAAAGCCAGCCACACCTTTCCCTCCAAAGGTAATTAAGCTCATTTCCTTAGTGTTCAGCCTATTGGCGTGCCTAAAGCAGCACTCTTTCCTTTACCTCCCAGGATGCTTCCAGTGACTGGGACAGAGTCTGTGACCGCAGGTCAAGGCACGGTCATTGTAAGAAGCGGGCCAGAGCATACACCGGAGCACTGGCAGTCCTCTGGGCCCACCCCAGTGACTGCGAGCTCAGTGGGAGCCCAGGTCCTACTGTGGTCAGGTCAGCAGCTGTCAGAGGAATGCCTTCCCCTCAGGCTGCGGCATAATCTCCGGTGAGGGGAGGTGTCCATGTTCGCTGCTGGGGACCTGGGTGGCCCTCGCTAGCAGTTCACAATCAGTGAGAATAGTGCCCTTTGGAGATTTTTCAGCTTTTTTTCCCCTTGATATAAGGTACAGGCTTGCATGTCACAACTCAGCAAACAAGTGAGTCACAACTCAACTCACTTAACAAACTCACTCATTGTTAAAAACCTGTGTACCAACCACTATGAAAGGAATTTATTTATGACCCAGTCTCTGCACTCAAGGAACTCACAGTGTGGGGCTAGGGGAGGGGAGAGGAAGTCGACAAAGTAAGGAAATGTAATATTGTTTGGTACGTGCACCGATAAAAATAAGCCCAGATTTTGGTGGCAGAAGGAGGAAAAGAGGGAAAAGCCTGGTGGGAAGTGGTTTCTGATTAAGAGTTGGCCATGTAAAGGAAGAAGAAAGGACCAGAAGGGCATTCCAGGTGGTGGGCGCAGCACACGCAAAGGCAGAGGGGCAGGAGAAGCTGGTTTGTTGTGGAATGAGGGGAATCTGTCCAGAGAGCAGAGCGTCATCTGAATGCTGTCCTCTGCTCCTGCTTGGGGCCTCATCTTTGTAAGATCGCTTCTGACTGTCTCTGTGCAACCTAGTTTTTATTTCTGTCCACACAAATCCACTTGGAGCCTGTCTGAGATTAGCCCCTGAGGTGATAGAGCAGTGGACCTGCAGACAGATGTTCCAGAAACCTCTTATTAACAGCCTAACCTCAAGCAGTGCTTTAACTCTTCTTCTGTACAGTGGAGATTCGTCGACTAACTCGGCCAGCCTTCTCTCAATAGATACCAGTTACCCAGAACCGTGGTGGTTTATAAAGATAAAGAAGAGAATAGACCCAGCATTAACTTCTGTCTTCATGAGGCTGACAGGAAGTTCAGTAGAGATCGTAATTTCTGCCCCAAACCTTTAAGGACTGAAACAGATGAGGCACATTTGCTTTGGAAAGCATAAGATGTTGTAAAAGTGGAAGCTCATTGACCAATCCCTGGTCTGTGATGAACATCACTGAGGCCAGGGAGCTCCTGACCCGCCCCCCACCCCTCCTCACAGAAGTTAATGAAATACCGCCATCAGCTGCAGAGTACTTTTGGGAAGGCTAAGAAACCAGGAGGTCCTGGGTATACATGATCTGAGCTTCCCACAAGCATATTCAAGAATTTAAAGAAGAAATTGGAAGTGACCTATTGACTGTGGGAGGGCCTGCACCACTTTACCCCTCAGGGCCAGGGAAGCTAGAGGCAGCTCCTACAGGCAGCATTTCCCAAGGCCACGCGATCGTGAGGGGAAAAATGCATCCTCTGCCATCCCATCTGGGACACCATTCGAATGCCAAATCCGTGTTCACAAGTGCCAGCGGAGACTCCTTCGGTGTTCCACGCATGAGCCCGTTTGCGGTGACAGGTCCGTGGCAGGACCTTGGCAGCCTCCTGTCTGGGGCTTCAGAAGGAGCGCATGCACTCTGTATCCTAGGCAACGCCAATGCTATAGGAAAATTTTAGAAGTATAAATTAAGAATCATTTTACTTTTGGTAAAGAACAGTTTGTGACTCACACCAAACTCGGACTCATAGAATCTACTGACTCGGCGGGGCCTTCCAGGTTACGGAGACTCTAGCCCAGCCTCTCATTGCATAGGTGAGGAAACTGGAGCTGGAGGAAGTGAATTGGCTATCTCGGGGCCTCTCAGAAGCTCAGTAAGAGTAGAATCCCGATTTCTTAACTGGCTGTTATCTCCAGGTGTGTTTGCTGTCTGGGAAAAGATTACTGTAACATCCCCCTGGGGTGATTCATAAAGAGAGGCAAGAATAAGAGTAGATAAGGGTGATGTGATGTTTGAAGCACTAGAACCACACAAGCCTTCCTCGATGCCTTCAGCCTTGAACAGGTTACCTGGTGCGCACGTGTGCCAGCCATCCTGGTACATTCTAACCCGTGTAATCCCCACAGCGACTTGTGAGGTGGCTGCTAGTATTCTCCCCAATTGACAGGGAAACCGAGGTACAGAGCAGGTCACCGGCTTGCTCCAGGGCAGGTACAGGAAGAAGAAAGGACCAGAAGCGCATTCCAGGTGGTGGGCGCAGCACACGCAAAGGCAGAGAGGCGGCAGCTGGTTCGTTGTGGAATTCGGAGACTCCGCACACCCAGAACACAGGGCACTAAGAGAAGCATCCGCGTGCGGTCGTCTGCTCCCGCCGAGGCCTCTTGTTTGTGAGATGGCTTCTGAACCTGGTTTTGTGGGGCCTAGTTTTTATTTTTGTCTACACAAATCCATTTTGCGGTTACAGGTCCAGAGGCAGGATCGTAGCTAGTTAAGTGGAAGAGCCGGAACTCCTACCTGGGCATTCAGGCTCCAGAGTTCGTGTTTGGGACCACGTAGGTACTGCACTGCTTGGCCTCCAGGCAGACTCCACAGCTCAGAGGATGAAGGGCCCAGTGTTCCCCAGCCCTCCGGGTGTTGAGTCAGTTTAGAAAAATCAGCACTTGATAACAATTTACCTAAACTTCCTTTTTTGCCTCTGTGCACCCAGAGGTATGGAAAGCTCAGGTATCAGATATGGAGCTCAGACAAAGGTCTACGGGTGAGTCACCTTGAATTGATTCAGGCCCAGTGTGGGCCCTTGGAGAGCTTTTACTGTAAAGTTCACCTGGGTTACTATTCTCATTGGTGGTTCATGTTTAGTGCAGGGCTGTGGGGCTGAGCCTAACTCCCTGGGATCTCACTGCCATCAGTGGGACAAAACGCGTGGACACATATATTTACACACACACACACACACACACACACACACTCAGAGGGATCTGTAACAGTAGTGAGTCCCGTGTTCTCCACACCCAGAAAGTATGTTTTTAAAAACAAATCACCTGAATTTTCTAAGGGAGCAGGGACAGTGATAATGCTTTACCAGAGCCTTTGGAGCAATTAGTAATCATTGTCCACATTTGCCGTAGACAAGCAACTGTTACTACGTTTTCAAATGCAGAGGGCACATACAAAGGCCATATTTTTGGTAACTGAAAAACCACAGGACTTGGATCGGGAATTCTTGGCTTTAAAATTTTTTTAAAGACCATTTTTCTTTCTCAGAGTTGTTTAACCCTTCTGTGAATCCTTCATCCACTGTTTTAAACCATGACATCACCTGGGAACCCCTGGTGAGGTGGTTTGCAGAATATAAAACGTGAAGACATGAGCTCCTTCATACACAGCAAATTCCTCTTGTCGTCGGCAGTGATGATAAACATAGATCACTGCACTCTCGTGACATCTGGGTGCTGCGCCGGCTTAACCACTCTGGGATCCTAAGTCCCTTAATTTATCTTACCCTCTCCCAGGAAGATCAGCAGCGGCCCCTGCGCAGGCCTTCCTCGCCTGGGTATTAGTCATGTTCTTTGAAAACCTGAAAGGACACCGTGGAGGATGCTCAAAGCCGTGGCTCCGCTGTGGTGGCATCGTCCCAAGTCGGTGGAATCAGAACCAACAGCCTCTACTTCTGTGATCCCCGCCCGCAGGGCAGAACCAGGCATGGACCCAGGCCCCAGTACCCTGAACAGAATGTCGTGTGCAGGCCATATGGCAGCCCTAGCAGGTCATCTGGTAGAATCAGCCGCTGGTCCAAAGACAGGCCTAGTCCTTTGGCACCTTCACTCATCCCTTGGAACCCTGGCCCTTCCTTTGTCTGGGATGGTTCCTTTCCTGGAAGTCGAAGGGCAGCAGTGTGCACCGCCCCCCCTGCCCCGCCTCCCTCCACTGGGACCTCTCTATGCAGGAGACAGCCAAGGAAAAGGCTTTTAATTACTCTTGTTACTCGTTAGCCTTGAAAGCCCTATGGCCCTCCCTGGAAAAACGACACATAGTTGTGCTCATTTCTGCCACCTTCTGCCATCTATTGTTTTCCTTTTGTGATTGTAGAAGGTTCCTGTGTTTTATATTTTCACAAAGCAAGTCCTCATTTTTATCTCTCAAGAAGTTAATGTGGGTGTCATCTGCCTGGAGAGCAGATTCCCTCTGCTTAGAGACAGGGCTCATTAGTCTCTGGTATTGTTTTCATTTTAAGTGAGGACTGTTTCTAGGACGTTTTAGCTTTAAAATGTTACCTGATTTCAGTAAGGGTGGACAGGCAAAAACTTGTAGGCAGGTTGTCACTAGGATTTTGCTCCCCAGAGGTCAGATTCTGGGATCCTTGTCCAGATTTGCTTAGAATTTGGCGAAGACAGGTTAGATCCTGTTTCGTGTCCCTTCCTGCCCAGTTCCTTTTCAGTTCAATTTCCCTTTGAATTATTAATATTTGTCCAGAAGCATTGAAAATTCAGACTTAAAGTCAAAATCTTCAGTAAGAGCTGCTTTAATTTTCAGGAAGCTGCTTTAAATAGACAGCTTCCCTCATGCATGCAAAACATAATTAAAATAAACACAAGTGGCCTAACTTTGAGGAAAACATTGGTGATGAAAACCGGGCAATACTAAAGAATTCAGCAGGCTCTGGAATCCACAGCGTGCCCTTGCCTCCCTTCCGTGGGATCTACTGCCACCTTTCTTTCTTTTCTCTTCCATCAGAATGTAGCTGCAAGAAAAAAAAATCATACGAATGTATTCATATGGATTTCTGGCTTGTATTATACTCTAACACTACTTTATACCTGGGAAAAAAGGCTATCAGCCAAAGAAAAGAATTTCCTATTGCAGAAACCCCAACATTAGCCAGCAATTAGGCAAGCTGGTTTTTATTTTATTTTTGTTTGTTGGGTCGTAGGGAGCCAAATAGGCTCCTTCTCTGCCATCCCACGATGTCCTGCTTTTTAACCTCAGGGATGGGTCTACTTTCCTTTGTTCTGGGGGGTGACAGAAATCACTCCTTTGGCCTGTGTTGCCCATCTTTTGCGCATCAAAGAGCACTTTGCTAATGATGGGACGGTGTGAAAAGAGGCATCGGTTGCTGATTGTGAGAACCTCTTGGCTTTGCAGCACCTGGAGCTCATGGACAGGGAGCCAGTGAGGACTGTGGGCCAGTGCCGTAGGGACGCAGTAGGAGGCTTAAGACCCCAGCTATTCGGGGTGACGGAGGAGAGGTGCTCTTGATGTGGTACCTGAGCCTCTGTTGAGTCTGGTCACGTGTGCCACTTCCTTCACTTATTTCTTCCTCTGCTCAGTAAATACCAAGGGCCTCTGAGGTGCCGGGCCCTGTGCCTGATGCTGGAGATAAAGAGGGTGAGGAAGATGTGCTCCATTCCTCAAGCAGCCCAGTTTGATAGAGCACATGTGAAAATATGTAACGTCACTAGGAAGTGGTAAGTTCTGTAACAGAAGTATTTACATGGTATCATAGTGTGATCAGCCATCCTGAGGGAAGCAGTGTGGCCAAGGAAGAGGGATTTGGGGTAGGAGGAAGAATGGGAGAGGGGAGATGTCCAGGGGCATTTTGAACCAATGAATAGACGGTTTGAGGAAGGGCATTTTAGAGGGAATGGTGTACACAGAAGACACTGCTTTGAGATTAAGGTGGGGAAGCATTGATTGCTGAAACAGAAGCTGGCAAGAAATCAGATTGTGGAAAACTTTGTAAATCTTGGAAATGCATTTGGACTTTTACCAAATGGCTCTTTGGGACCCATGGAAGTGTTTTTAGGCAGGGGAATAACATGACACTGCTTGTGCTTCGGAAAGGTCATTCTGGTGGCTTTGTGGAGGATGAGGTAGAAGTCTAGGAAAGCAGGAACCAGTTAAGAGTGGACTCTGGTACAATGACAAGAAAGAATCAATGGGACATACTGACAGTTTGGGAAGAGAGGACGATGGAAAGGGAGTGATCTAGGTTGACACCCAGGTTTACGGCTCACGTGACTATAAGTAAGATACCAAAGCCAACAATATTGATAATGGCTGTAATTATTGGATCCTTACCCGGGGCAAAGGGTTTGGCTACGTGCTTTACACAGACTATTTCATTGAAAATCATAATCTTAGTGCTATAATTAGGCAGGAAAACTTCAGTCTTTAAGAAGTGAAGTAACAGGCATGTCCAAGGCTCAGTGGCTGGTAAGTGGTAGTGCATGAACTTGAACCCAGGCACTCTGAGCTCAGAGCCTGTGCTCTCTGGGGAATTTAGCAGGAGGACAAGTCAAGGCGAAGTATCTTAAATTCATTCTGCACATACCAAATTTAAATTGCCTATGTTTAAATATCTAGCAGAGAGTTGAACAGTGGGATCTGGAACAGAAGGGTGTGGGCTGTGCTGGACTTTGGGAATTGGGATTCCTCAATTCACTGGTGGTAGCGAAGGTGGTGGGTGTAATGTTGGGTGAAACTCAAGGGCCAGGAGGAACCACATGTAAGGGTGTGTGTGTTTGGGCGAGTTCGGGAAGGCTGCTGCAAAGGAATAGCTAGAGAGAGAGAACGAAAGTCAGAGGTGCAGTTTCAAGAGCTGATGGAGGGACCAACACGATTCAATTCCTCAGGGAAATGAAAGAAGATTTAAAATGAGGATTGAGTTGATTTTGGCATTTAGATGTTGATGGGCAAGAGCAGAAGTTAGATTGACGTGGGTTAATATTTCTTAAGTGAGGAAATGGAGCCAATGGGCTTGGACTCAAAAAAGCTGGAGACGTTGGTGAGAGACAGGGAGATAACGGAGGCAGCCTCAAAAACAGGGGCATACTGTTTGCTTGGGGACCACTGGAGATGCTGGAATGCACGCAGAGGAGAAAGAGCCTGAGAAGCAGTGGGGATTACACGAGGATGTTTATCCGGGTAGACAGGGGACGGGGACGTAGGATTCTCCCTTCCAGCCCTCGGAGAGATATTGTGGACTCAGAGTGAAAACAGTGTTCCTACACTTTCAACTTACCCCACCTTTTATCACATGAAGAAACTCAAGCCAGAAAAGTGAAGTGACCTGTCTGTGGTCACACAGCCAACCCCTGACACCAGACCTCCTGGTACCTGGGCCCTTTCCTCTGCTGCTGCTGTTGTCAGTGGGAGCAGAAGAGTCTCTGAGATGTTCCTCACGGTTCTGAGTCCCAGGCCTCCAGGGCGGCTCTCCCTGCTCCTTCATTGTGCGTGTCCTGCCAGATTCTGATGTGTCAGCAGGGCTGCAGCCCGGAGGAGGGGGAGTCAGAGAGCTGCTGTCATTTCCTCAGTGTGCCTTGGGGCAAAGTTTTGTGTGGTTAACTATAAGGTGTCGTCAACATAGCAGTGCTGGGAACCTCTGTCTCTCCTGAGCACCCAAGCTCCCAGAGGGAGAAAGGGTCTCGGAGTTAAGGGCCTTTCTGCCACCTCTTCCTCGTCCAGAGTAAGGGAGGATATATTGTTCATTCGTGGCACCCCGTCCCCAAGCCTGTGTGCAGGAGGGGATTGTGGGGGTGGGGTGGCAGTAGAGATTCCTTAAATGAGAGAGCCAGTGCTCTCCCAAGAGACCTCATCCGTCCAGTGACTTGGTGAGCCTGGATGCAAGCACCTGTGCACACTGCTCAGAAGGGCCCTTGCCTCAGCTTTACTCACGAGCTTCCCGGAACCCATGTGTATCTAGTGGTGGTTCATCATCCTTTTCACCTTCTTGTCCACCAGAGGTTGTACTGTCGGCCTGGGTGCCATTCCATCCTGATTAATCCTCGTGTTGTGCACTGATTACAGTCCACAGCCCCACGGAGAACACACTGCCTGGAATTTAGACGTGTAAATGCTGTGGAAATACAAACCTCTCTTTCGTAATGACCTTCAGTTACAACCCTCTCGGTAGGCTCCAAGGAATAGCAATTACCTTGTTTCTCTTGGCTCTTTTTTCAATCTGACTAAACCCATCGTTTGCTCCTCTTCCATTTGATCATGTGGAGCCGTTGGGTGGTGGACCTGTAAGCCTTGCATTTCCAGGGGCTGCCGTTCCCACAGAGTACCGTGCAAACTACTGTGCGGACGATGCACCCTGGAGCTTCACGGTCTGTGGAGTGAATGGTGCCCCTCATGCTGCAGGTCTGGTTGTACCCTCATTCTCTCCAGTAGTTCACAGCACCCTCAACTAAAAAAAAAATGAGTGCTGCTTTCTGGGAATAGGGTGCCCACCCTCCCTGGGTCTCCTGCCCTCTTCTGTTGCTGTTATTGTTGATTTAACAGCATTAAATAAATCTAAATTGGACAAGAGTCCAAAATGCTAATCTTGCCCTGAGAGATTCAGCAGGGCTTTGGCGATTCAGGACACGGGACTAGTTCTTTTGATTATTCCTTCCTTCACTGCTCATTCGCAGTTGTCTCAAGAACTGACAACTGTGAGAAATGCTTGCCCCAAGGGACTAAGAAGAAGGTTCCCTAGGCTCTGAAAAATCAGGAGGACTTAATGAGGCCAAGATTGGGAGAGAAGAAGGGCCACCCAGGAGGAGAATAGAAGAAAAAGCTGGGTGGACGTAGGTGGCATGACACGTTCCATGCCAGATGCGGAGCCAGGGTGCTAGAAGCCCAAGTGCAGACTGAAGCAGGAGGCAGGACTCAGAACACATAAGGCCACCCTGCAGACAGCTGGGCCGTCTCCTAAGAGCTGTGGGAAGCTATCGGATTATAAGGTTATCTGAAGACACATTCTAAAAAGCGCAATTCTCGCTCTGTCTAGAAAATGAATGGGAAGCAAACAAAGGACAGGCAGAAAGGTAGGTAAAGGGCAGGAGAATGTGACATAAGGGAAGGCAGGGAAAGGAAGTGTTTTGAAAAGCTGTGGACACTCAGCTGCTTCTAGAGCTGTTGAGCAATTACATGAGACAGGACTGTTTAATTTAGTTACCTGGAGGCCATCAGTGACTTTACTGAAAAGCCTTATTGAGAGAGGAGCTAAACAGGAAGTAGAAGAATGAGTAGGAGGTATGGAAATGACAACAGTGGACCATAAAACTTCCCCAGTGTTTGTGAGTGGAGGGAAAGGGATGGGTGGTGGCTGAAGAGGATCTGGGGGCACTGGGCCCTTTTTACTCCCCCTTTTTTTTAAAGATGAGAGAGACGTGGCAAATTTAAGTGCTGGTGTATAGTATTTAATCAATACAAAGTTATAGAATATTTAAAGAGAGAAAACAACATAAAAGGATGTTTTTTCTGTTTCAGGAAAGACAGAAGGGGTCGGGTTTACACACATGGAGCAGAGTTGGGGAACGAAATCTTCTCTTAAAACAGGAGAGGGAGGAAAAACTAGATGAAGATGCTGATAAGTTGATATATTTAGTAACGGGAGGCGGGTATGGAGGAAGTTCCTGTCTGTAGCTTTTATTTTCTATGTGAAGTAGCTGGGGGAGGGGCAGGAAGGAGGGAAGACTGCAGTAGAGTAAGGAGAGAGAACTGATGAGGGCCTTGGAGAAAATGGAAAAAAATTAAACTTACTGGTTTGGAGAGTGAGCCAATCTAATAGAGAAACATAGGTTCCTCACAGAGTTTTAGAAAACTAGCCGTAGCTGGTGATCAAGAATGCTGTGATATCACTACCAAACTGCTCCAGAGTGTGGCTGTCTTCACGAGGGCTCAGCTGCCCTGGGACAGGTGCAGAAGGTGAATGGCCAAGTTCATCCAGGGTAAGAACTTTGCAAGAAAGGCTGACACAGAGACAAAAGATGAGGGAATCTGAAGTATAGTCAAATGTATTATTGAAATGAGTGACTGTGAACTATTACAGGTGAGATGCATAAAATTGTCAAGATTCAGG
The DNA here is from genome assembly GCF_022682495.2 of Desmodus rotundus. NCBI lineage: Eukaryota > Metazoa > Chordata > Mammalia > Chiroptera > Phyllostomidae > Desmodus > Desmodus rotundus. The sequence continues at coordinate 80,169,874 of NC_071393.1, forward strand.
AAGGCTATTAAATTGGAAAAAGGGGGAGCAGTTAGTAGGACAGAAGGTCTGATGAGAAGGACAAGCAGTCGTGGTGAAAGTGGTCAGACAAGCAGGCTGGAAAAACAAGAGATGGGCAGCAAAGCCTATAAAGCTTGATGTTGTGGTTTCGGAGGTGAAGAAGCCATGGCTGATATCTAAAGTCTTTGGAATGTCTTTCTCAGAGAAAGTGACTAGGAAGTTATCAGCTAAAAGAGAGGAGGAGAGGAAGAGCCTCAAGTAAGCAAAGATTTTTTTCCCTAAGATCATGGAAGCCCAGGGACTCAAAGAATCATTGGGAAACAGGGAGGACTGACGCCCCTTTCAGATCCAGGGGTAGATGGACCATGAGAAACAGCCTCTCCAGAAGAGAGCCGGGGGAGAGCTTTACAAGCAGCAAGGTCTCTTCCTGGGTTCTTGGGCCTGTAACGGTCTTTTGTTACTTTTGAAATAGGATGCAGCCATTATCTTGTCAAATAGTGCTTCTGTCCATCTCTCTCTCTCTCTCTCTCTCTCTCTCTCTATCCCCCCACCCCGCTCCACTCTCAGGGATTCCAGTATGTTGGAAATTTCCAAAGCTTCTCTGTATCTCTTCCTGTCTTACCTATTTTTCCATCCTTTTTTGCTCTCCATGTTTCTGTCTGATAACCCATCTTCCAGTTGACAAATCCTTTCTTCAGCTGCAAGAAATATGTTGCTTAAAAAATCTATTGAGAAGCTTTAGTTATTGTGTTTTTTAGCTTTATAATTTCCATTTAATTCTTTTAAAATAGGTTCCATTTCTTTGGTAAATTTTCCATCTTATCTTTTTTCTTGAACAAAATAAACACAGTTATTTTGTAAATCTATGTCAGATAACATATATTTACCCATGGGTCTATTTCTATTGTTTTTATTTTCTTTCTTAGTCTTAACTCTTAAAATGTCTAGTAATTGCTGATTGAATATTGAGCATTTTATGTAAAAAAACCGTAGTCTCTGGATGATGTTATTTTATTGTTGTCCAGAGAAGATTCACTCTGTCTTTTCTGCAAGTAGCTAGAATAGGAGGAGACAATATTTATTCAATCTAGGACTTAGCTTACCAGAGATCAAGGTGGAGTTTTGTAAGGTTTGGCCTATCTCATGTTGGCCTCCTCTCCTTGGGGTATAGATCTTCAGAGACCCAGATGAGAGCCTTTAGACACTTACTAGAATCCCTTCCTGGTGGGACGTCAACTTTAGACTGCCAAACTTTTGGCTTTTCCTTATAACGGCCCTGTCATCTGTATACAGTTTAAGAATTGGCAAATCCCATAATGTGACATCACGTGCCGAGTGTGGGACTCCTTTCCTTCTACCACCCTTCTCTCAAGGATCCTGCCACTCAGACCCTGGCTGTCTTGGTAGCTCTCCACTCCTTTTGAGAGCTTTCCTCATTGTAATTTGGCTTTACCATCAGGGATACATGAGAGAAGTTGATATAATACCAAAAATGACAAAATATCCTGAGGTATCTCTGTTCTCTGGCTGAGAGGAATAACATAATGTAGTTATGTTCTTTACTATAAGCTTACACATAGGAAGGTGGTTCCCTCCTCCTCCAAGGTGTCTGCGTCTGTGAAGCTGTGCCTTCATCCTCCTAGCTTTGTAACTATGGCATACATAAACAGTTTTGCAAATTGTTTTACAAGACGAAAGGGTAAACATTTCTCCTCCCCGCTTTTGTGTTTGCATTTCTGCCCCATAAGCTATAACAATAATCATCACGATGATATTCACAAAAATTTCCTAGAGACTCACTGTGGATCAGGTTCTATGTTAGATATTTTATATAGATTATCTCTTTTAATCCTTAGAAGAGCCTATGAGGTAGAAAATGTAATTATTTCTATTTTACACTTGAGGAAACTGAAGCTTAAAGAGGTTATGTGTACTTAAACCAAGTCCCAGAGCCAGGAAGGAAATGGCACATGTAAGCTTGAACCTGGATTATTCGAACCCCACGACTACGTTCTTTTCCAACATTTTGTCCTGCCTCTTAACTGGCCCTCTTGCAGCATAACTGCTTTCATGCTTCTACTCAGCCCTAGAATTCTGAGATACTTCCTCAGTAAGGTAAGAGCTAGGTAGTCTGAGGGGTTTACATACAAATAAATCTCCTTCCTGGTACCTTTCTCTCAGGTATTTCCAGATCCTTCCCTCCCCCACTCAACCTTACTTTGATATGTATTTTACATTAAATACTTCCATTTATAATTTCTATGGCAAATCTAAAAGTAATTCTTAAAAAAAAAAGGCTGTATTCAGGGACAGGAAGCAATTAGTGGTGAGGCTTTATTTTTGGAGGACGAGATTGGCGGGGGGCGGGGTCTGAGGGGAAATTGCCTTCTGCCATGTCAGATGGATGAGTTATAGGAAATGATCACTCAGCCAGCAGCTTGGTGCTAGCCAGTGAGTCAGCAGTGAGCTCCTCCTCGGCCTCATTATGGGAATCGCAGGTAGCTGTGACAATCTTCCTGGTGAGACCCCTCCCTGCCCTGCTGTCCAGGCACCAGGCTCTGCCCCCATGATGTGAACCATTTACTTACCTGTTCTGATGGAAAAAGATTCACAGAACTGTCTTCTTGTGTCCATGCAGTTATTTCTAAGTTTCTTCAGGACTGATTGGTGTTTCTTAATTTTTCCCAATACCCTCCAGAAACATCAGTGACTTTATTTCCAGAGAATGAAGTTTGGGATTAATGTCATAACAGAATTTGGTTTTTAGGGCAACGTTTTGTATTTTCATACTGCTTCAACTCTGTGGGGTCTTTATAACTGGCAAGACACCGTGGCAAAGCAAAACAGGAAGACACTGCTTCAGGATAAATGACGGGTTGAAAGAGGTCATCTTGTCATCATTGAAAATAGGTGCATGTGGTGAGAAGACTGGAACCAAGTCATCAGAGTCGTTGAGTTAGGATGGTAGCATTGTTGGTTTTTCCTTTTCAGTTGTTTTGCCAGTTTCGATAAGGGCTCAAGTGGTAACATTTATTCTAAAAATAATTCCCTTAGTATTTTAAAATAACTATTCATTTGTGAAAAAGAAATTTGGCCAAATATCTTTAACATTTTATGACATCTTTTTCCCAGACCCTTCTCAGACTGTTACGGTCAGGTTGGTCACGTGAATGGGGTCCAGTAGGAAATGGGTGAGGAGGACTAACTTTGCTCAGAATCTGGATGTGCAAGGCATTTAGTTCTTTTTCATCCCGTGGAGAAGGTGGTATTATCCTCATACTAGATGTTAAAAAAACAAAAACAACTAATGCTGAGAAAAATTAAAGGAACTTTGCTGGGTCAATGAGCTAGTCAGTAACGCAGTTCTCTCCAAATCAGACCGCCAGCAAAGTCCACACTCTTTCACCTGAGTACAGAACGACGCTGCCCGGATCCTTCTAACTTACTGCTGGATTACTTATCCGTGAAGAAAAATTCTATCACCATATTGTTCTCGCTTTTTTGTAAAATTAGGATTCTAAAACTCACATAGACTTGACTTGTACTTTAGTGAGAAATAGAATAGTGAAGCATTGCGTGGGGTACTATGAGTCTGTGTCTTTAACATTCAGAAGATAAAAGAAGCATGCTAAGTACCTGGTTGAGTGCTTGGAATCCCCCAGAATTTGAAGTGATTCTTATCCTCTCCCCTAAAGTTCTTAGTTAAGATACATGAAACTGGAGATAAGCCTTAATGTTCTCACTGTTCCCTACAGTAGTTGTAAGTGACTATTTTGGTTGAGGAAGGGGTGGTATTATTGGAAAGTGGAGCATTTACAGTTTCTCAAAAATACTCAACCCGTTGGCCCAGTACGGCCCTAATTTATTTCTTTAATAAATGGATAGCATTTAAAGACTTTAAAAATTTTTTTTGACACTTAATAGTATACAGTTAATGCTGTAAGCTTTGTTGAGATACTGACAAACATACTACACATATGTAAATATACAATTTGATAAAATTTAACATATGCATACACCTGTGAAACACCACTTCAATAAAAATAATGAACGTATTCAGTACCCCAGAGAGATGTTTTGTAATGTAGTACTTTTGAAGACAAAAACCCATCATCTAATTTGATGAAAAGAGCCTGAGTGGGGACTCAGGCGATGTGACTCTGGACTCAGCTCTTTCCCTTAACAGCTTCATGGAATTCAGTGAGTCCCTTCATTTTTCCAGCCCTTGGTTTTCTCTTCTGAAAAATGAGGAGGTTGGACTAGATGGTCCCTAAGGCCCCCTGTGGCTCTAAAGTTCAATAAAGCTAAGAGGACAAGTGTACTTAGGGTATTGGTTTGCGTCCAAATGGTTTTATGTAAAAGGGTAGACCTCCCCAGTGGTCTGGCGGCAGCTGTGCCGCTTCATCCCTGCCCTGCTTTGCTTGATTGATTGATTGTGAAATCATTTCATTTCTTTTAATTCCCTTTCACCCTGATTCAAGGTCATTCATGTCATTGCTTCCACGTTGGTATTACTAAGCTTAGGGGACTGTTCTACTTAAGAATTTAGGGCTCAGGCTTGAGTAATGCTGGGAATTTGGCAATGCCTTAAGCAGAGATCAGATGAGGGGCGAAAGGACCCTCAGCTCTCCAGATATTTGCAAGGCAGCCTGGGCATTTTGTGAGGGGCAGAGGCAAGCTCTACTGGATGTATTTCAGGGCTGGGGGCAGGGAAGCAGATTGGAGTTTAATTAAAATTCTAATCCCAACATTGCCCATCTTCTTGCCAAGTCAGCAGCCAGCATTTCTGTTTGTGGTTCTGGGGATTTTGCTGTGATGACATACATAGTTACCTCAAAGACTCTTGCAAATTTGCCTACAACGTCCATATGCCCAGCAGGTGCTTTAATCAGGACTGGCCCGCTGCCTCTCTCTTGCCTGTGTTTTCAAAGATACCTCCTTTACCATGGCCAGGGCTCCTGGTGGGAGGAGGGCATTGGAGAGAGCTGGTGGCGAAAACCGAGCTGATTACAAATAAGAAAACAGGTTCATCACAGCATAGAGGTCTTTTCAAACTGTGTCTGTTTTCTAGGTAGCTAAGTGGGATTCCTGAGGAGGGGCTGCTCTGACTTGACGGCGGCCCACCATGAGGCTTTTCCTGCTTTGTGCCTACATGCTGCTCCTGATGATTTCCCAGTTGAGGGCAGTCAGCTTTCCCGAAGACGACGAGCCCCTCAATACCGTTGACTATCACTGTAAGTAATCCCAAGAACATTCTCCTTTTCTAAGAAGGAAGATTTTCTGGTTTTGATTTCTCTAAGCGTATTTGTTTTTAGAAAGAGAGTTATATATATATATATATATGTCTTAAAAATGTTTTACATGTTAATTTATCCCCAATTGTGTCTGGAGAAAATGGGACGATTTTGTTGGGAGCTTTTCTAAAGCAGCCCACGTATAGGTTATATATTTTCAGTTAAAAGGAAAAGACCATTTGCTGGCATTTACCATCTCTTATTCATTTATATTCAAGATCCGAAGAGAGGAATTTGGTTAAAACCCTTCTACAACTAGTATATACAGTTAATCAATGCTGTATATTGATTCTTTAGCGCCATAATCCTGACTGATGGTTTAGCCCATTTTTACTTGCAGATTCAAGGCAATATCCGGTGTTTAGAGGACGCCCTTCAGGCAATGAATCGCAGCACAGGCTGGACTTTCAGCTGATGCTGAAAATTCGAGACACACTTTATATTGCTGGCAGGTAATTTTCCTCTCATTGGTTTATTAGATTAAAATTCTTTTCTCTTGTGGTGCTTGCATTAATGTGTCTAGTTCATGAAAAACTAATATGTGATTGTGATCAAAAATCGCAAGTAGCCAAAAATATTCACAGGGAAGAGTCAGTGTTGTGTACCGGGAACAAAATGCAGAGCAAAGCCCTTCGGCGGCGCGGTTTTATTACTGCCATCAGGAAAGGATACATCGCTCTTCATTCCTAAAGCAGCAGGGGGAAATAATCTTTTTTATTCTTTTTTAACTTGGAATTATTCGAGCAAATATTAGAAGTATGCCTATGCTAATACAAGCAGCAGCTTGACCCACGCCTGGAGAGAAGAGCTTTCTTTGCTCCCTAGCCATAGTGATATATAAAAGCTTCTCACTAATGAAAAAGTACCCTTTGTTGACTTTGCTGGAGACAGAGAAAATCCAAATGATCTCTAAGACACAATAAAGGCAGATCTGTAAAAATAAAATAAGAAGCAGCTTAACGTTTTTATGCATTCACATGATATGACTTACTGCCTTGCTTCCAACAGGGATCAAGTTTATACAGTAAACTTAAATGAAATCCCCAAAACAGAAGTAATACCGACCAAGGTAAGCTAGTGTGGTGGGCAACTTTATTTGCATTTGCTCAGAACTTGGAAAATGCCCCCCTCCCCTCCCAGAATTTTCATAGTTAAAAATTGAACTTGGGTGTTGCTTGATTAATGCAGAAGCTGACATGGCGGTCGAGGCAACAGGATCGAGAAAACTGTGCTATGAAAGGCAAACATAAAGTGAGTAAAACAGACCAGTGCCTGCCACGTTCATTCTTTCTGCGGTCTTGACCCTGCAATATCAGCATATGGAATGTCTAATATCAGTGTCATTATTACCTTCTTTAGGATGAATGCCACAACTTTATTAAAGTATTTGTTCCAAGAAACGATGAGATGGTTTTTGTATGTGGTACCAATGCATTTAATCCCATGTGTAGATACTATAGGGTAAGTATACTTTATAAAATGTGCCTTTGTTCAGTAATTTTTCTTTCCTTACTAGTATGCTGTTAAAGTTGAACCCTTTCTACTATAACCTAGGAATTGTTTTATCTCTAACACTATGGAAGAATAGAGACAGAATTCTTCAAATAGAACTTCCGTACAAATAAAACAGTATTCCTTCAAACAGGCACATTGAACAGATGTGACACGAGCTATTTATTTTTCTTTTGCAGTTGAATACCTTAGAGTATGATGGGGAAGAAATTAGTGGCCTGGCAAGATGCCCGTTTGATGCCAGACAAACCAATGTTGCCCTTTTTGCCGGTAAGATCTTTTAGTGTAATGAATATAAATGATTAATGACATTGAAGGTGCAAAAGGAATTTAAAGGAAGAAAAAAGCTCAGAGCTGAGATAGCTCCCTCAATATAGGTGTTTCAAAGTCTAAAAGCTATGGAAAATTTTCCAAAAAAGAATTAAAAGTAAGCATATTACAATACAGTATTCTGACCCTTGGTTCTGTTGTTAGCTAGGCCAGTGACCCTGAATAAGTTGCTTAACTTTTTTGATGCTTAGATTCTTCAGTTATAAAATTAAGTAATTTTATGGGCCAACCTGCTACAGGTTGATTGTGAGCATCAGATTTAGCTTTATTTCTATATATAGGGATAACAGGCGAAAGCACTCCAGAGAGTATAACAAACTCCATAGGGCAACACACTGCAGGATGATTATGATTCTTTTACTCAAATTCTAACTTTGGTTTCAGATGGGAAGCTGTATTCTGCCACAGTGGCTGACTTCTTGGCCAGTGACGCTGTTATTTATCGAAGCATGGGCGATGGATCCGCCCTTCGTACAATAAAATATGACTCCAAATGGATAAAAGGTACCTTTAAAGAGCAGTATTGTGGGATCGCCAAGAGTAGTGGGATGGCCAGGTGGGAGCAGGAGCCGTGAGCAGCAGGAGGTTCCGGCCGACTTTGCATTGTTTATTTAGACCACGTCTAAGCTGCTTTGGTTGTAAACAGAGACATTGACAGGGAATGAAGACACCTGTAGCCAAGGCAAGAAAGTAGATCCATCCAGGATTTTATCTTAGATGACCTCAAAAAAAAAAAGAGATCCCATTTCAGTGGGCCAATTTGCCAAACTCTCAACGCACACAGCATTCCTCGCCCACTCTCACCTACCTATCCTGAAAAGTCAGCAGTGAGAATCAGTTAGGTCATATCTGCAGAATCATTTTATTCTTCGGAGTGTAGAATTCAAGATTTTAAAAAAATTCTCAATGTAAGAGGTTTCTTTCCCTAGTTAAATAGATTAATGAATAAATCTGTAGAAACAAAGGCCTTTGCTGTAGTTCAGTTCCCAGTAGGCTTTTTACAGCCCATTAGCTGACATTAAAGACCTTGCTGTCCCTGGAGCTTCAACTCACCCATGTCGGGACTCCTCGCACTCATTGGCGCATCGAAGTTCTCATTGGCTTGAATGTAGCTGTGTGACATCTGTCAGCCATGCCTAGCAGTCAGGGCCGTACACTAATTGAATTGCCCTTTCAGAACCAGTTTGTTTGCAATTTTTCTTTCAGAGCCACACTTCCTTCATGCCATAGAATATGGAAACTATGTCTACTTCTTCTTTCGAGAAATTGCTGTGGAACATAATAATTTAGGCAAGGCAAGTATATGCGCCGGACTTGTATTGTGGACTCTCCCCCATGGAACTGAGCCCACTGCGGCAGAGAGATGGTCTCTGCACGCTCTCCAGCACTCACTGCATTTGGGCCATGTGCAGAGAGGCAAGTCGCTTATCCTGAGAATAATTGCTGAAAGACACCTGAACAATAACCTGAATGGGAACAGCAGCCTTGGATCTTGAGATGGTTTCATTTTTCCGGTCTCTGCAGAGAGTGCTCTCCAGGCCCCCTTGAGCTTGGGATGCTCCTTTAACTCTTGAGCAGTCCATCGATAGTTTATTGTTTCTCTCTGTCAAAGGCAGGATGGAAGTAGAGGCCTTTGTTCAATTTGGAGTGCTTCGGGAAAAGCCCGTGTGAGTTTAAATTCCTGCTACGCCAGGCTTAAGGACGGCACATTTCAGTAGCAACGGGGGAAGTGAAGTGCAAGACAGTGCAGGAATGGTTTCCATTCCGCCAGGAGGTTCATGGCTCCCTTCTCGAGGAGCTTGTTTGGCAGAACAGGAAAATGGCCCTTTTTTTCCTCACAGGTAGATCTCGTTTACATTCTTAGTCTGCAGATCCCTACAGACAAGACTGCTAGATTCTTTTGAACCAGATATAGCGGTAGCATGTTTTGTCCCTCCCATAAATAAACAGCAGCTTTTGGTTTTCCTTCCCCCTCCATGCTCATAACCCCTTGCCCTGCTTTGTCCCGCGGGCAGGCTGTCTATTCCCGTGTGGCCCGCATATGTAAAAACGACATGGGTGGCTCCCAGCGGGTCCTGGAGAAGCACTGGACGTCATTCCTGAAGGCTCGGCTTAACTGCTCTGTGCCCGGAGACTCGTTTTTCTACTTTGATGTCCTGCAGTCGATTACAGACATAATACAGATCAATGGCATCCCCACCGTGGTCGGGGTGTTCACCACACAGCTCAACAGGTGAGAACGATCCTGGGCACCTCAAATGACAGTCTGTCCCTTCTCGTGGGACCTGCGAACAGGCCTGTTGTTGCCTGATGGTTTTCTGATGGTTTCTGCCCTTTGCAGCATTCCTGGTTCTGCAGTCTGTGCATTTAGCATGGATGACATTGAGAAAGTATTCAAAGGACGATTTAAAGAACAGAAAACTCCAGATTCTGTTTGGACAGCAGTCCCCGAAGACAAAGTACCAAAGCCAAGGTAAGGAAAGACAAAAGGGTCTTTGTACAAAAGGGTTTTTGTCTTTAGCAAAACCGTCTGGCCACTGGGAGCATCCATCCTCAGAGAGCAGACGGGGGCAATGCCCCACGCGGGGAAGGGCTCCCTGTGCAGCGTGGTAGACAGGCAGTCAGTCAGCACAACCCGGGAGCATGAGTGTGGAAAACCCGCTGGAATCGGGGAAATAGCATTGCTCTTTGGTTTTCACTTACTCTTCTTTCATTCTTGACCTCTTCTTTCAGAATGGACACTTAACTTATTCCTTAGATACAATTCGTGATACAGGGGGAAAAAACACGGTTTTTCTTTCAGGCCTGGCTGTTGTGCGAAGCATGGCCTTGCTGAAGCTTATAAAACCTCCATTGACTTCCCGGATGAGACCCTGTCATTCATCAAGTCCCACCCCCTGATGGACTCTGCCGTCCCCCCCATTGCAGAGGAGCCCTGGTTCACAAAGACTCGGATCAGGTGAGGCTGAGCAGAAAGGGTGACCCACTCTCATCCAGTACCTTCCCTTCCTGTTGGCCTCACACACTGACTTGGCTCACCTCATTTGGCAGGTACAGACTGACAGCCATCGCTGTTGACCATTCTGCCGGACCCTACCAGAACCACACTGTCATCTTTGTTGGCTCAGAAGCTGGCGTGGTACTTAAAATTTTGGCCAAGACCAGTTCTTTCTCTTTGAATGACAGCGTATTACTGGAAGAGATTGAAGCATACAACCATGCAAAGTAGGTACATTTTACGAGAATGCTCTTCAGCACTGCTCAAAAATTTCTGGATTTTATTTCATCTAGTCATTTCCTTTCAGCTCTCTAAATTAGCAGTGGTTTGGCATATTAGTGTTTTGGGTTTTTTTTTTTTTCTTCTCACTGAAATAAATCCTGGGTTTGTTTTCTCCCCTGAGTCTACTGGGGCTTGGCGCTGGACAGTTGATGAGTTTAAAAATAATGCAGCCCTTTTATTTCACCTGTGGAAGTAGAAAGCATTTCACCACCACCCTTCCTACCTTGCAGATAAATTTTGGGATGCTACACACAGCCAGCAGTTACAGGCACACACACGCACACCCACACACAGAATACAGTTTTTCCAACCATTGATATAAAAGATTATTTAGATCATTAAAACAAACAAAAAATGGATGAGAGAAATGGAGCAAGAGACTAAGGAGAGATCCCAGAAACATCTAGCACAGGAAGATTTAAATCCATTAAAACAGCCCCGGCTGGTATGGCTCAGTTGGTTGGAGCATCATCCCTCAGGCTGAAGGGTCATGGGTTCAATTCCTGGTCAGGCTCGTACAAGCAGGCAACAATGTTTCTCACTCACATTGATGCTGCGCTCTCTCTCTTTTTTAAAAAAGATTTTATTTATTTATTTTTAGAGAGAGGGGAAGGGAGGGAGAAAGAGAGGGGGAGAAACATCCATTGGTTGCCTCTCACATCCCCAGCTGGGGACCTGATCTACAACCCAGGCATGTGCCCTGACTGAGAATCAAACCAGTGACCCCTTGGTTTGTTGGATGACATCCAACCCACTCAGCCACACCAGTCAGGGTTCTCTCTCTCTTTTTTCCTCCCTCTCTAAAAGCAATGGAAGAAAACGTCCTTGAATAAGGATAAAAAATAAAATAAGTGCATTAAAACGTTATCCTTTCCCCTCACTGTAGTCCAGCATGGTCTTCACAAATATAATTTCCTTCAATCATCAGAATGGGAAAGCAGTCTTAAAAAAACCTTTTATCCAGCCTGAAATTTAACTAACCATGCAGAGCAGTAGAAGATGAATCGCATAATTATTACTTCCCAAACTATGTACTTGCCTGGTTTGCTCCTGAGAACATTCCTTACGACCTCCCCAGTTCTCAGTAATTGCAACAAGCAAACCTCACTTGCCTTGTACTTCATGCAGCTTTTGACTTACTAAACATATGGCTTCAAATCGTTTCCCACAATACAGGTGTAACGCCGAGAATGAGGAGGACAAAAGGGTCATCTCCTTGCAGTTGGACAAAGATCATCACACTTTGTATGTGGCGTTCTCCAGCTGCGTTATCCGCATCCCCCTCAGTCGCTGTGAGCGTTATGGATCGTGTAAAAAGTGAGCTGACGTTTCTGTTCTCGCCCTGGGTCTTGCAGCATTCAGACCTGTGATGATGAGAAAATCCAAGTTACATTCTGCCTTTGTGCAGGTCTTGTATTGCATCTCGGGACCCGTACTGTGGCTGGTTGTTAAGCCAGGGGGCCTGTGGTAGAGTCACGCAAGGGATGTTGTAAGTACACTTTGTCGCGTCAGCCAAAATCTCCACATCTGCTCCTATCCTCTTCTTATCTCTAAAGCTAGAAATCTTGGAAAACTTCCGAAAGCGCTACCTTTATTCTCCCCCCCCCCTTTTTTTTGCTGCTTCTTTCTTTCTCTCTGTCTTTCCTTTAGTTTTTGTTGTTGTTGTTGAAGTAAAAAAAGGGAAATCTGGAGCTGTGGGAAGGAAGGGAGATATAGACAGTATAATACCTGTGAGAAATGGGCAATTCTCTTCTGCTTTCTAAAACATTCCAGTCACCAAACGCTTAACAGACATACTCAACTTAGCCAGCTATGTTGAAATGTCCATTTTTTTTCTCTCTGCTTGTTCTTGCTACTAATCGATTTGTGTTCTTGGTTCTGCTCTGGTTGTCACTTGTGTTCCTATGAAGGCTGTTAACTGAAGACTTCTTTGCTTTCCATAACCACAGCGCTGGAGGCTATGAACAAGACACTGAATACGGCAACACGGCCCAGCTAGGGGACTGCCATGGTAAGACCGAATCTTCCTTGCCCTCCTGGCGTTTCTTTTTGACCACATTTGCACATGAACATTATTTTACAACCAGCCTTTTAATGACGCAGGACACATGCCACCTAGCATTTAACTTAAACTTCGCAAAAGCCGAGCTGTTTGGTCATGGGGATATAATAGAGAAGAATCTTAACCTTTTTTTTTTTTCCTTAGAGAATCTTACCTTTTTTTTTTCTTCACCATTTACAATTTTGTAGGAAATCTAGAGAAAGGTAGTCTAACCAGTAGATTAATATTTTCATTTATAGGCTTTTCTTTTTGACTTTTTTAGTTAATTGGAACTCATACATTTTTGCTTTCTTTTGGTTACTTTTTACTGATTACTTGTTCCTTTAATTCTTTTAGAAATTTTGCCTACTTCAACTACACCAGATTACAAAATATTTGGCGGTCCAACATCTGGTTAGTTTTTTTAATTTTTTTGAATTAACAACCTTTTCTTTCCTTCAGTTCAGCATTTTCAGCCCCTCCCCCCTCCTTTTGCTCAGTGTGGCAGCCCTTCATTTTTGTGCTTTGACTCATAATCCCACTGATGGTACCAAAGACTTTTTCCTGCTCAGTACTTCACCCTGTGGAGCATGTTAACAGCCCATCATTGGCCAAGGCACATCCTCTAAGGAAGAGCAAGTGGATTAACATAGACCACATTCCAGCTGCACGCGTCCACCCAAGCTTTCTCCTCCCCTCTGTGCATTGTGAATGCTCCCTCTGGCCATCTACATTTAATGGATGGCAGGATTTCATTATTTTCCCCTTCCTCTCCTCACCTCTCCTCAGACTTAGTAACAAATACACATTTCCCCAAAATGTGTATTTATGAATTTTAGAGATCTTTTTGGAATGGTTTGTGGTAATCCTGGGAAATCTTTGAGTGTCGTGGTCTCAGTGGTGTGAAAAACCTGGTTGTGTAAAGCTGGTTTCTGATGTAGTAAGTTGCTCAGGGGGCTCCCCACGCCCCTCTGTCTGTATCTGGTTTTGGAGTTCTCATCTGTGACCATTACACCAGGCTGAATTGGAGTCTCTGGAGTTTTAACCTAAAATCATACGCTTACATCTTAAGGGAAAATGTCAGTAATAGACATGTTGAGGTTAAGTCACTCCCGATCCTATTGCTGCTTCTCCAACTCACCAGCAGTTTCATTCCTCAGGGGCGGGGTGGGGGAAAAGGACGACAGATTCATGTATCAGAACACCCTAATTGAGCTTGTAAATGCCGTTTCTTTTGCATGAGTTGCTGCTAACTCTTCGGAAGAAACTCCCCAGGCATTTTGGAAGGCACGGGCAAGGTTCATCCCTGCTTCAGTGCTGTACCTGGACAGTGAGCCCCCAGTGCAGTGAATAATCTACAGGTGGGCGCGGACCCTGGCAAAGCAGGACGCCATAGACAGAGCTGGCGTGTTGGGTCCCAAAGCAAGTGTTTCCGCGGACTTCCCCAGGTGCTTTCTGTCGAAGCTACACTCAGGCTCCCCAGTGAAGGAATACAAGTCTCCCAACGTCTATAGAAGTGCTTGAAAATGTCACAAAAAGAAATGAAACTATGTTGTCTCCCAAAAGGATGACAAAAATAGTGATAAATCTTTGGGACTAGAGTTAACTTTTCCACAGGTGCCACTGGTCACCACAGAGGCTTCCTTCCATAGGAGCGCTTTGAGTATTGTGCCTTTTGAAATCTGCTTAGTATAGCTTCGTTGTTAACGTTCAGTTTTTATTTTTCCCTTGCGAGAAGAGGATTTGGTGTAGTCTCTGTGGGTGTGTTTTGATGAAATCTTGGAGCAGGCTTTCTCAGGAAATTTAACTTCGACTGTACTTAAAAATGCAACAGAGCAGTCAGAAAAACCTGCCGACAGGACCCACGTTAATAAAATCTGTTTGCCACCACAGACATGGAGGTATCTTCGTCTTCTGTTACCACAGCAAGTGTCCCAGAAATCACACCTAAAGTGATTGACACCTGGAGACCTAAATTGACGAGCTCCCGGAAATTTGTAGTTCAAGATGACCCAAACCCTTCTGATTTTACTGATCATTTATCAGGTATCCCAAAGGGTAAGGCCTCACCAGGGAAATCACCTCTCACTGACTAGAAACCTGATTCCTACTCTCTGAGAAACCTGAGGACTGAGGGCGCTCCACACGGAACCGGAAAGGAGCTGCTGCTCGTGTTCACACCACCTGCACTGGCCCCAGTCACTGGGTGCTCTGTGGATGTACCGGAGTGCATTCCTTAAAATGCAAAGAGAGGCAGAAAGCTGTTCGAGAAAGGGTAGTGAAACAGCCACTCAAACTGTCTAGTCTGTTGATTTCTGTCTGAAGGAGCTGGACCAAACTTCTGGATATCAGAGAATTTCAAGGGTCACTCACCAGGTCAAAGAACAAAACTTGTTAGTTGCAGATACCCAGATATCAGATGTTTTGCCAAAGAGCCCTTCCTAGTCTTTTGTTTAGCTGTAGTTCAAAATGCATATGAAAAGGATATGTGAGGTGCTAAGTTGCTTGAATGCCACAAGTGATAAAACATTAGTGTTTATCCAAAACTATCCTTTTCAACTGATAATAGAAGCAGTTATAACATAGCTGCCTATGGAGTAGGCTTATTAGATATATTATTACAGGGGAAAATCTATTCTTTAGTGCTTATGAAACTATGGGATCAGGTTTCCAGTCAGTTTCTATCACAGTGTCTTGTCATTTATGTTTTACATCTGTTGATTTTGGTTTTATGTATTTTCATTGTAAACAATTTTATAATCATTCTTTCTGCTTTGTTTTGTTTTTTTAGTAGTACCATTTCTACTTTTCTTTCCTTGTCTTTCAAAATGGATTACATAACCCTGGACACTGGATAAAAACAACTAACATTCAAAGGCCTTGGTACTAATTTAAAGCAACCAAATCTTCAAAATCCCTCTGACTTACCTTAATCTGGGATAGCTGTGTTTATAGCATGTAGCAGACCTGATACCTCTTAAACTAACATTTCTTTGGGCGACTGTTAGATGTCTGTGGTTGCATTAAAAATTCCAATAATTAAAACTAATTCACTCTTCTTCTAGTCTAACTTAAATATTTCTAAGTATCTTAAGATACTTGAGTCATCTTACTTAACTAATACAAAGTATTATTTCCTTAGACTGTTTCGATTTCTTTCATAGCAGGCAATTCCAGACTGCTTCACCCCAAAATGGAATGAAAAAACAAATCAAAGCAAAGCAAACACAAAATCTGTGTTTGTAGCTAACAACGACTAAGCAGATGCTTTTAGTTTGTGAACAAATTACGTGTTTTTATTCCAGTTAAGGTAGTAAAATTGTATTAGCATAATTATATTAGCATAATATATATTTATGCCAATTCATACATTTCCCTAATCCTAGCTGCTGCCCTTTAATGCTGATTTATGAGTTAGGAGGAAACCATGAGGTAAAACACTCCATGAGTTTAGAACAGGTCATTTAGAAAATACACTCTTTTTAATTCTAATTTTTGGGTAGAAACTCTTAAAATTTCTGATGTTATATCACAACTATTTAAAAGGGGTTGGAGGAGAGAAGACAGAGAATTGAGATTAGTGGGAGATTAGAGTTATCCTAATTTCAGATATCTCTGGGGATCCTATTGTGATTAAAGGAAAAAATATATATGGAATTTTAGAATCTACCTGACCCTCCAAGCTAAACATACAGACCATGTAAAGGTAGCGTCGGCTCAACGGAAGCCATTTGCTGGCTGATACCTTTTTAAAAAGCACCTCGGTCAGACTCTTTCCCTGTGTCTGTTGCAGGTGTGCGGTGGGAAGTCCAGTCTGGAGAGTCCAATCAGATGGTTCACATGAACGTCCTCATCACGTGTGTCTTTGCCGCGTTTGTGTTGGGTGCATTCATTGCAGGTGTAGCAGTATACTGCTATCGTGACATGTTTGTTCGGAAAAACAGGAAGATCCACAAAGATGCAGAATCTGCCCAGTCCTGCACAGACTCCAGTGGAAGTTTTGCCAAACTGAATGGTCTCTTCGACAGCCCGGTCAAGGAATATCAGCAGAATATTGATTCTCCCAAATTGTATAGTAACCTGCTAACCAGTCGGAAAGAGCTGCCACCCACTGGAGACACTAAATCCATGGTAATGGACCATCGAGGCCAACCTCCGGAGCTGGCTGCTCTCCCCACACCCGAGTCTACACCTGTGCTGCACCAGAAGACCCTGCAGGCCATGAAGAGCCACTCAGACAAGGCCCATGGCCATGGAGCTTCCAGGAAAGAAACCCCCCAGTTTTTCCCTTCCAGCCCTCCACCCCACTCCCCATTAAGCCATGGGCACATCCCCAGTGCCATTGTGCTTCCTAATGCTACTCATGATTACAACACGTCTTTTTCAAACTCCAACGCTCATAAAGCTGAGAAAAAGCTTCAACATGTTGACCACCCTCTCACGAAGTCATCCAGTAAAAGAGATCACCGGCGTTCTGTGGATTCCAGAAATACCCTCAATGACCTCCTGAAGCATCTAAATGACCCAAATAGTAACCCCAAAGCCATCATGGGAGACATCCAAATGGCCCACCAGACCCTAATGCTGGATCCTGTGGGACCAATGTCAGAGGTCCCGCCCAAGGTCC
This sequence comes from Desmodus rotundus, assembly GCF_022682495.2. Taxonomy (NCBI): domain Eukaryota; kingdom Metazoa; phylum Chordata; class Mammalia; order Chiroptera; family Phyllostomidae; genus Desmodus; species Desmodus rotundus. The sequence goes on from NC_071393.1 coordinate 80,186,958, forward strand.
CTAACCGGGAGGCATCACTCTACTCTCCTCCTTCAACTCTCCCCAGAAATAGCCCAACCAAGCGAGTGGACGTCCCCACCACCCCTGGAGTCCCAATGACTTCTCTGGAAAGACAAAGAGGTTACCACAAAAATTCCTCCCAGAGGCACTCCATATCTGCTATGCCTAAAAACTTAAACTCACCAAATGGTGTTTTGTTGTCTAGACAGCCTAGCATGAACCGTGGCGGGTACATGCCCACTCCAACGGGGGCGAAGGTGGACTACATTCAGGGAACACCAGGGAGTGTTCACCTGCAGCCTTCCCTCTCCAGACAGAGCAGCTACACCAGTAATGGCACCCTTCCTAGGACGGGGCTAAAGAGGACACCGTCCTTAAAACCTGACGTGCCACCAAAGCCTTCATTTGCTCCTCAAACGACGTCTGTCAGACCACTGAACAAGTACACTTACTAGGCCTCACGTGTGCTGTTCCCCATGTGGCTTTATCCTGTCCATGTTGTTGAGAGGATGATGTTGTAAGGGTACCTTAAGATAAGAGATGCGCTTGTCTTTTAAGAGAACCAAGTGGCCAAAGAAACTCTTTCCAGCTTTGGCAACATCAGAACTTGCCACTGCAAGTTCTTGTAGCTACTGCAACAAGGCTTCTGTGTACTTGCGTGAAAACAAAGGAAGGTGCTGGCCATTCCATTTCTTTTGTTTGAAGCTAAAGAGAGGGAGGGCCCCGAGGGGCGACCTCACCTCCCCGGTGTAAAGAGCTGATACAGTACGCAGAAGAGTCTGTGAGCAAATACTTGAAAATGGGTTCAATTTAGACTGCCATTATGTGTGGTCTCCCCATTCAATGTGAACATTTTACTATGTATGCATTCACCTTGCCTCTTGCACAAGTGTCAAAATCAATGGTAATGTCTCAAAGAAACAAACGTGTAGATTACCAAACAATTTGCTAAAAATTCAGTCTCTGACCCAAACTGTAGCATTTTTTCCGTGTGGGGCATTTTTTTCATGCCACCGATGAACTGTGGTGCGTGTGTGTGTGCGTGTGTGTTCTGTGCCCGCTAGGATTTGTTTAGGTGCCCATTGCGTCTTTTTGTGCTATGGAGTTGTTTACATGGAGCGTGACTGAATAAGAGACAGTAAGTACTTCCCACAGCAGTCCATTGGGTTCAGCTTTGAGAAGGAAATAAAATCAAGGCTGATGTAACCATCCATATGATTGACTTATGGGGTACCCAATGCCAGAATATAAAAGTTCTAAGTAATTGTGTGCTGCTATTCATTAAAACTTTTATTACAGTCTTGCCAGCTTAAGGAAAGAGAGAGGTTAAGAGGTATCCTTGATTTATCCCACAGTATTTTACAGTAGTAAAATTTACCTGTCCACTGTGAATCCAAGCCTGAGTCACTCTATTTAACCTTGGACACATTGATACGGTTTTATTTTTATGGTGTTTGGTTTTTCCCGTGTGGTCAACTGTCTCTTCCTTTAACTCCTCCCACTGCCAAGATTTAAATTTTTTTAAAAACCAGGCAAAAGAAGGAAACGTGAAAAGAATTGTAATTGGCTTAACAGACACTAGTCTATTAAAACCCAACAGTGGTGCAATCATGTCGTCTATGTTGTGTTACGTGAGACTTTTCTCCTGAGTCATGCAGGTAATGACAAAATACTGTAAATATTACATGTGAGTTTACCTGAATCTGTGCATTTTGTGCCTTATTCATGAGAATGATAGAAGTACTAAAATATGTCGAGTGTTTTCAGTATAGCACATCACTTACTGAGTGCCAGTTGTAAATGTTTTTCAACCAGCACCTGAAAAGACTTTTTAAAAAATCCTAACAAACAACCTAGAACAATCCATTGTAAAACAGTCCACCCAAATAGCAGCAGTACGTCCTTTGCCATGACAGACATTCCACTCCTGCTTTCCTAAGGATGCAACGGCAATAATGTGAAGTCAGATGAGGTTTCCAGGGTCACGTGACACCTGCAGAAACCAGAGTCATGTATTCCTAGCTTTGCAGAAGCCACTTACAGTTGCTGATGGGCAGCCCCAATGGCCGTTTCAGTCAGTCTGCTGAGCCTCACACTACGGTCCATTGGCCCTGATCTAGAAACTACCCAGGCAGAGGAGTGCTCCTGACTTAGTCGGAGGAATAAGTTCGACCGCTTTCTTGTGATAATGCTGATGCTAGACATTACTTGGGGGAGGATGGGTGGCAGAAGACCAGAGCATTTTTATACAAAATGTAGAATACTGATACAGTTATTCTTTTCCTTTGAGCATATTGTTTTATAAAGAATGTGATTCCCTGAGATGTCTGGAAGCTCAAAAGCTAAAACTTCTGTTCTTGAAACACTTCAGCTTTGCCACTAAAATATTACAGATTAATCATAAATTAAACCAACCCACGATAAACACTGCTCAGTCCACCGCCAACAAATGTGTTTGAGTTCACCTTACCCATATTAATCCCGGCGAGCGGAAAACGGAAGAGTAACTGTGTGGTCCCCGGGTAACGTTTTGTAACATTGTGCTGCCTTGTAGTTTGTAATGTGAGTTCGATCAGTATTTATGTTGAAATTTCTAACATTAAATCTAGTCTCTATCCTGTTAATTTAATTTTTAAATGCTTTATCCATTTGTGCAAAGGTAAACACAGATTGTATCTTTTTTAATGTTACGGCATAAAAAGTAACCCTAAAGTGAAGCGGCTCTATACCGTTTTATAGAGTACTTTAACATGTATAGATATCTTGTAAACTTGTATTGTGGAAGTGTAAATAGTATGTACTTTGGGTTTTTAACACCGCATGTAAAGTCAAAATAAATATATAAATCATTATATCCTGCCTTTTGATATTGAAGAGGTTTATAATGGATCATATTTTCAAAATGTTTTTGAGTCAACACCAGTGAGAGCTGCTTTTTTAAAAAAACCTACAAAAATATTCTTATCTGGAGTATTTGCTGCCCAGCATGGTTGCACCCCCATTCTCGGGAGGCTGGTACTGATGGGCAGCCCCGAAACACTGAGAAACGGTTCCGAACACCAGGTGAACAGTGTTGCACCAACAGTCGATACCGCAGGCAGACACACTAGTGGCACATGTGTCCGTATATCTAGGTCAAACATATGTAAAATGCTTGATTTCTATTCCCACTTTTTTCCAATGTCATTTTAAGTCCCAAAATTATAGCCGATATACCGAATTCCTATGAACATTTCCCATTGCTTGGAATGTGGCATTTCTCAATTCTATTGTTTTAACTGAATAGAACATATCAATAGGTATCTTCCCCCAAATACTGACATGGAAGGTAAAATTACGATTCCATTTTGCTCTTCCCTTAGCATGGACTGAGTTGGTGTCTGCTGTCACTGGGTCTTGTGGACGTTGATGGCATCACACTGCTTCGGGGAGAGACAATAGGAGAATTTGTAGCAACCCCTGCCCCCTTGGGTCCAGCTGCTGCTCCTGGCTGAAGCCCCTCTGCATCTCCTCTGTGGCCACATTTCCAAGAGTCCCAGCAGCATCTCTGCAGAAGCAGAAGCTGCCCTATTCCCATCTCAGTCCTAGTTTTCATTCAATGTCATCTAATGAGGAGTGCTGCGTTTCCATGTTAGTTCACGGTATTGGGGTCTTTTTTCGTTCTTACCATGGTATAGTCTAGAGATGCAAGGAAGACTTTGCAGGAATCCTTTTGTGAAAGCAACACTGATGGAACACCTACTTGCCCCTTTAAACAGCTCCCACCACTACTGCTGTGCAGGCCGCAAGGCGGTGCCACTAGTCACGGAGCCTGACTGGCATCCTGTGCCCTGCAGTCCACTGCAGGAAGTCTGTGTGAGCCTGGTCCCTGCTTCTGTGCCGGAGAGCAGGGTAGGAGGGTCTCCCTCTCGCTGACTTGCAAAGTCCATTTGTAACTCTTGGAATTTAAGTGAATGAACAAAGAGACAAGGGAAATACATCATCATTTCTTTCTGGGTTTCTTGAGCATTGAAATCTCTTTTATTTACATTCTGTATTTCTATTAAATTTGTGTTTATTATACCTTATGGCCATCAGACCAGTTTTCCTGGGTTCTTTGATTTTTTTGTCTCCTTAAAAAGTATATCTTTCTCTTCTCCCCTGATAGACAGACTTAGCCTTTTTTCAATTATGGACATCCTTGATAATAATGCTACACACTGAGCTGAATTTTACTTTTCAGCAGATTTCCAGACCGCTAAAACTGAATCTTCAGGACAAATACTGTAATATCATTTAAGAGGAGGAGCTTATCATAACAAAGACATTGTAAAGGCACAAATTAACTAACCAGGAGAGACCACCTGTTCTCTGGGTCCAGAAATCCCACTGATTTAGGCATTTAAGTATCTGGTGTGTGGCAATTTTGAAGCCAGGTGGCACACATGAGGTGCTCGTGCAGGCTAAGAAGAAAGGGCATCTCCCATGCAAAGCAGGGACCTGATGGCCCAGGTGCTGACGAGGTGCCAGAAGGACTGACCTTCCTGCCCTCTGAGAGAGGCCAACTTTCTCCCTGCCCCACCCAGCTCATCTTCATCCTCCTTGTCAGAGGAGTGGGCAAAGAAAAAGGTGTCCTTTAAATAGCCCTGCGTCCAGGCCTGGGAACTGGGTTCTAATCCTGACTCCATCACTCATAAAGCAACTGTGTGGCACTACACGTCTCCCGACTTCAGTTTTCTCATTTCTGAAAAGAGATGGTTTGACATCCATATCTCTGACAGTTTTATGTTACCTGTCAGCTCTATCATTCTATTACCTATATTATGAATGCTATGCTTAAATTTTACTCTTTCAATAGCTTAGTTTGTAGGCTTTTTATGGGTGTGTGAGGTCTGTGCCTGTTAGATGTGAGATATGTGTGAAATTAGCAATAAAATAAGGCATGATAAACAATGCACTTGAAGCCATTTAGTTTGGGTCTCTATTTGGTGTTTACCCTTTTTGCACATATAACATGCAAAACAAGTCTCTGCCAATGTTGCCTTCTTTATCAAAGAGATGTGATACCATAAACAGGAAGAATCGGACCTATAATAAAATCAAGCTTTAATTCACATGCGAATCAGGGTGAGGGGACGGGAGTGATCAAACCCTGGATGTAAATCAAGTGGAGTTTACACACAAAGGAAAACAAGCTCTTTTTAGATAGTGCCCCACTATATGATTCTTTTTAAAATTAGGTATTGATTACTGGTTGGTAAATCTCTTTGTAACATGCAGTTCGGTTCATCTTAGCCTGTTATGCTGGGTTTAAGTGAAGGAAAGTGCGAAACTATGACATTTGTACTATGTGCCGTTACTTGTAACTGTTCTTCATTTGGGAGAGGGGGACCCACCTGGTGGTGCTGTAGAGATGGACGTGAGGCCAGTTAGAGGGGCTGTCAGAAGGAAGATTTGTGAGTGTCGACGAGGCCTGTCCAGTGGAGCCTTCTGTGCTGGTGGAAATGTCCCCTACCTCTCTGGCTCAGTGTGGCAGCCACTAGCATGCACGACTTTTGAGCACTTGGCAGTAGACAGTGCCACCGAGGCACCGAGTACTGGACGGCGCTGCTCTAGAAAGCCACCGCAGCTGCCACCACTGTCAGAGGGCAGGCTGCTGCTCTGAACACAGCAGTCCCGCGGGGACGTGTCTCTGATGAGAAGATGAGGCGAGCTTCGTACATTTTGTTTATCTACCCTTTTGCCTCACAGGCAGCTGGGCGCACAATCGATCACCAGTCAGTCACAGATCTAGTCTGAGGTTTTGTTTTCTTTTCCTATTTAGAAACTGTGAGGAGCACATCCATTGGTACCCAGGAGAGGGTCACTACTTGCGTTGCGCGGACGGGCTTCTCTAAGGGTGTTTTGTTTTGTTTTGAGATTCTGAGGCCTATTCAAGTTAATCTCCAACATGCTTTCTGTTGGAAAGGGACAAGATGTGTCATTCCCATTTTCTTTTTTTTTTTAATATATTTATTGATTATGCTATTACAGACGTCCCATTTCCCCCCCCCACTCCACTCCATCCTGTCCACCCCCCTCCCTCCCACATTCCCCCCTATAGTTCATGTCATGGGTCATACTTATAAGTTCTTTGGCTTCTACATTTCCTACACTATTCTTACCCTCCCCCTGTCTATTTTCCACCTATCATCTATGCTACTTATTCTCTGTACCCTTCCCCCCCTCCCCCTCCCACTCCCTTAATGACAACCCTCATGTTCTAGTTGTTTGCCTAGTTTGCTCTCGTTTTCAAGGTACAGAAACTGAAGTCCATGGGGGCTGTGACAACTACAAAAATACAGATGACAGCCAATTCAAAAATCAGGGCTAATTCACCTGTTCGTACACTCTCGTTCTGTGTACACACCAACACGCTCCATGAAAGGGCTGAATGAGAGAGAATATCTGTGTTCAGTCAGAAAGGATGGCCTCTCTCCAGCGCTTCGTGTTTAATGAGGAGAAACAAAAAGGGTAGAGTAATTATAGCATCCAGGGATATGTGCCAAACATCCAGTGAAAAATAAAACATCGAGTGAACCAGTCACGTGCTGAGCCATCATAGTGAGCATGCCAAATCAGTTATTTGAAACACCCGTGGACTGAGCTGATGTGAGGTCGAAAGCAACCAACGAGACCGGACTCCAGGATGCTAAGGGAGCTGACCTGATGTGTCCACGTCGTGCCCATCGACGTCTCCGGGCGTCCTGCCAGATCTGCATCTGTGGACGGTCAGGGGAGAGTTCTCTTTATTTCGTGTGTTGGAATTCGTCATGTTGAGCTAGGCTTGCATACTGGGAGTTAAACACAGTTGTAGTTTTTCTACTGCCCCGTATGGTTGGGGGAGCTACAGGAGACAGACTTCATCTTAGAGGAGAACGCTCTTCTGGTGGCTTGGGCTCCCTAGTCTTCTGTGAGGTGCAGAGGAAGCACCCAGAAAACGTCCGCTGAAGGGGCAAATGTGATGACTGCCCCTCAGAGTTTTGTGCTACGTCAGACAGCCAGGCCTGGCTGTGTATTTGCAACTGCTAGTGCTAATAAGCCTACTAGAAGCATACCCTGCCTTCTCAGCCTTTGCAAATCAGATTCCCAAAGTAAGAGGATTATAGAATTCTTTGAACATTCTGAAAGGGGCATTCCATGGGTTTGGGGACAGCTTTAGAAAGTGTAAAAGGAAATGGAACCCTCAGGGTACTTCTGCGAATTTGAAAACCTCAGGTGTTAGTGAGCATTTGGGAACTGAGTTAGGCTCCAAAGTTCAATGACATTGCAGGCTGAGTGACAGGACCATTCACTAGTCCAAGCAATCGGGATGTTTGCTGGTCAGTATGTAACCGCGGCAACTCATAATGTTAAAATCATAACAAGATTCGACCTGACTTGATGGCTTCTTCAGAGAGGCTAAGGCTGTCCCCTAAATAAGTCCATCTGAATTTCAGGACTGACTAAGCTATTATTTCCAACACGCCTCCAGAGAGGTAGAAACGGCTAAACTCTTAATGTCTGCTTAATTTACATAAATATCATAAACTTATTTAATGAAAATAGTAAAACACTAAAGAAAGTGGTAGAATTCAAATTATTTTAAATGTAAATAAATATACCCATAGAAGAAAGAGGGTCTAGAAAGAAACACAAAAATATTATAGCTGGTTATAATCATTAAAACTAATACTTTTTTAAAGTCTCTAAGTTTGATTCTAAATTTGTTTTAAAAAAAAGAAAAATCCTGATTTGACTTAGTTATTTGGTCTCAAGAAAAGCTGAACTCTGCTCACTGCTGAGAACAAACACCCTGAAGGTCTGCTTTTACTGAAAGGGAGGCGTCACTGGTTAGGACTGACCTGAGGTCCCTCGGTTTCTGGAGGGTGACAACAGTGTATCTCGGTGGGTTGTTTGTTTGTTCGGTCGTTTGTTTTGCTGGAGATGCTGGGACTCAGCAGATGAAATACGGAAAGTTTAGAATTACCAAACACAGAAAAGAGGTTTCTGAAGAACAGAACAGAGACCCAGGCGGAGTAGCCCAGACAGCAGGCGCCCACCCAGCGGGTAGAGGGTCCAGAGCTGGAACTCAGAATGAGAAGGTGCATCCGTCAGCTCTGTCTGGTCCTGTCTCAAAGGACAGAGACACAGAAATGTACAGCCCTACGTTCTCCTTTGTCTGGTCTTCCAGAATAACAGAAAGCAAGGAAGTAAGTGAATAGAGAGCAGGCAGGTCTGAGGACAATGAGATTGTTATGGTAATGACAACTTGTGAAAGTATGAAATAATTAGTGGAGCAAAATCCTCTCCTGTGTGACAGCTTGCCAGCTACGGCTGTCAGGGAAGCCACACCCCTTTCCAATATTCCCTTGGCTTCCTTGCCTGTCCCCACTTTAAAAAGTGAATTTTCTAAAAAAAAAATTTTAGGTGAATTTTTTCAGTTTAAGTTCTCCCTTTGAAGAAGTGATTTTGCCCATCCTCTCTATTATAGCTGTGTACCACCTTGAAGAGATTAAAGACTTCTTTCATTCTTTTAAAAAATTATACTTTATTGATTATGCTATTACAGTTGTCCTGATTTTCCCCCTTTGCCCCTCTCAACCCAGCACCCCCTACTCCCTCAGGCAATCCCACGCCATTGTTCATGTCCATGGGCCACGCACATAAATTCTTTTGGGTACTCTATTTCCTATACTGCACTTTACATCCTCCTGGCTATTCTGTAACTACCTATTTGTACTTCTTAATCACCTCACCTCTTCACCCATTCACCCCACCCTCCTCCTGTCTAGAAACCATCAAAACATTCTTCTTATCCAGGATTCTGTCTCTGCTCTTCTTGTTTGCTTAGTTTGTTTTTCAGACTGAATTGTTGATAGATTTGTATTTTTTGCCATTTTATTGTTCATAGTTTTGATATTCTTTTTCTTAAGTCCCTTTAACATTACATATAATAATGGTTTGGTGATGATGAACTCCTTTGGTTTTTCTTGTCTAGGAAGCTCTTTATCTGCCCTTCGAATCTAAATGATACCTTCGCTAGGTAGAGCAATCTTAGCTGTAGGTCCCTGCTTTTCATGATTAAATATTTCTTGCCAATCCCTCTAGCCTGCAAGGTTTCTTTTGAGAAATCAGCTGATGGTCTTATGGGAACACCCCTGTTGGTAACTAACTTGTTTTCTCTTGCTGCTTATAAGATTCTCTCTTTAACCTTTGGCATTTTAATTATGATGTGTCTTGGAGTGGGACTCTTTGAATCCATATTGTTTGGGAATGTCTGTGCTTCCTGGACTTGCATGTCTATTTCCTTCACCAAATTAGGGAAGTTTTCTTTCATTATTTTTTCAAATAGATTTTCAATTTCTTGCTCTTTCCCTCCTTTGGTACCCCTATGATGAGAATGTTGGACCTCTTGAAGTTGTCCCAGAGGCTGCTTATACTATCCTGATTTGTTCAGATTGTCTTTTCTTCTTGTTGTTCCAATTGGTTGTTTTTTTGTTATGTTCCAAATCATTGATTTGATTCTCAGCTTCATCCACTCTACTGTCGTTTCCCTGTAAATTGTTCTTTATTCCAATTAGTGTATCCTTTGTTTCTGACTGGAATTTTTTTATGCTGTTGAGGTCCACTAAGTTCCTTGAGCTCCTTATAACCAGTGTGTAACTCTGCATCTGATAGATTGTTTATCTCCATTTCATTTAGCTCTTTTTCTGGAGTTTTGATCTTTCAAGTTCTTTCATTTGGGCCATGTTTCTTTTTTCTCTTTGTTTTGGCAGCCTCACTGTATTTGTTTCAATGTATTAGGTAGAGCTTCTTTGACTCTGTGTCTTGTTAGCATGTCCTAATGTAGTAGGTTTCCTTTAGGGTCCAGTGGCACAGCCTCCCCTATCACCCAAGCTGGTTACTTGAGGTGTGCCCTCTGTGTGTACTGAGTACACTCTCCTTTTGTAATTGAGACATGGTTGCTGTTGGCAGAGCGATGAAAAGGATTTACCCAGAACAGTCAGCTGCAAGGACTTGCTGTGACCAATCTCCACCCTCCATGGAGGATCAGCTGTGCAGGGGCAGGGTGGCAGTGCTCTAACATGGGCTGTAGCTGTCCACTGGGTGCACTGGTCCTAGGGTTTCCCAGGTTGTGCAGGCCAAGGGCACCCTGCCTGTTATAAACAATCTGAGATGGTTGCTACTTGTGCTGGGCTTGGAGATTCCCAGGCAAAGCCAAGCTGTGAATCTAGGCTGGCTACTGCTAGTGCTGGGCCTGGAGATCAGTGAAGCCAGCTGTTGCTTGTTTGATAGGATTTGGGAAACATGAGCCAAGAGCAGCCATTCATATGGAAAAGCAGCTTGGGTGGGCCCATAAGTAGGGTGGTGCAGGCCCTGGGGGTCTTTGAGGCAGGCCAAACAGTGTTAGCCAGGATGACGGACTCTCAGATATGGCACCAGCTTACCAGCTATGTGGGGGGAGGGTTTAGTAAAGGGACAATGTCTTCTGCTCGCCTCGATGCCAGACACTTCAGTTTCTCTCTGTGCACCACTGGTGCCTTTCAAGCTGCCACCCTGGCGTTGGAGCTCAGAGGGAGTGAATATGAGTAGGTGAGTCCATGTGTGAGTTCTTTAAGAGGAACTGCTTGGGGCTCCATTAGTTTCTTCCACTGACTCAACCCTCCACTGGTTTTCACAGCCAAAAGTTGTGGGGACCTATCTTCCTGGCCCTGGAACCCTGGGCTGGGGACCTGGTGTGGAGCTGGGACTTCTTGCTCCTGAGACATCCCTCCCAAAATTTTATGCACCATACGTGGGTGTGGGACCAGCCCACTCCACATCTGAACCCACCTTACCAGTCTGGATGGACGTGGTTTTTTAATTCTATAGTTGTCAGACTTCCATACAACTTGATTTCTGACAGTTTGAGTGATGGCTGTTCTGTATTATAGTTGTAATTTTGATATGGTTGTGTGAAGAGGCAAATCATGTCTGCCAACACCACCATCTTGACTAGAAGGCCCCCAAAGACCTTTCTTTTTTTTTAGATCATCTTAACCAATAGCAAGCCAAAATGGACTTCAACTTCCATGTTGGCATTTAGGGGCCTAGCTGTATGTCATCATATTTTTTTTTTCCGTTGGTGTTTCCACCGTTCTAACTTCATCATGTGTCAATAGCCAACACAATTCTATGGGAAGATCTTGTTCTCAGAAAATAAGCTCATGATGCGAATGGGAGAAAATTACCCTGAGTGTGTCTGGATTTGTGTCTCGTGGTTTCAGATTAGTCACCTACCCCCAGGGAATGAAGAGACATCTAGAGGAAGAGTGCTTTTCTCTTCTTTACAAATATCACCACAAGTGAATGACTTTACAGAGGTTAAAAATGCCAAGTGCAATAAGTCTTTACTTAACATTGTCAATAAGTTTGTTCTCGGAACTGCAGAGAAAAGACTTACAACAAAACCAATTTTACCATAGGCTAACTGATATAAAGAAGAGTTAATTTTCTACAGCATCTAATCAATGTTATAACAGAACGATGCTGAACAAAGTGGCCTTAAAGACCTGCTGTACCTCTTTTCCCATCTCTCTTGTAGTGAGAACACGGAGTCAACCCACTTCTGGCCAGCAGAGCCTGAGACAAAGTCTGGGAAGGCGCTGGGGGAGGTTCCATCCCTAACAGAAAGGGGGCACGTGAGGAGAAGCGCTCTTCCTGTGGATGGCGGCGAGTGACATGTGGTGCACACCACATGACCGCATCTGCCGTCTCAGCACCATGAAGGTGGCAAGGGAGGACAGCCCGCCTGCTGAAGACGCCAGAGCACAGAAGCAGGAAGCCCTCAAATCCTTGATGACTACATAGAGTTGCTTATCTCACCAAGTCGAAGCCCTTCATATTTCCTGTTAAAGGAGAGATTAATGTTCTTATTGGCCCATTGCTGATCAGATACTGTTTCTTCCAGGGAAAGCATCCTACCTGACAGTCCCTGACATGCTCCATCCTGGCAGTTATCTCACAGTGGATGGATGACAGGGTAGAAATCTTCTCTCTGCCCACCCTTATATAATCTGTTCTATATTAGTGGCTTTCAATTCTGCCTACATATTAGAATCATCTGGGGAACCTTTCAAACATACCAATGCCTAGGCTACATCCCAGAACAATTAAATCAATTAAATCAGTATCTCTAGGGTGGACCTAGGCATCGGTATTTTTAAAGTGCTGTGTACAAGGTTCTGATACGCGGCCAGAATTGAAATCTGCTGCTGTATGTTTTGTCTTTCCTATGTGTCATTCAAATGTTAGTGTATGTATTCACCATCTAAGACTGAAAACACAACTTGTGTTAGTTTTCTGTTGTTGAGTAACAAATTAGCACAAATGTAGAGACTTATTAGCACACAGTTCTCTAGGTCAGAGATGAGAGCAGGCTGGACTGGGTTCTCCGCTCAGGGTTTCACAAGCTGAACTCAAGTTCTCAGTCGAACTAGATTCTTATCTGGAGGTTCTGGGAAAGAATCTGCTTCCAACTCTTTCAGGCTGTTTGTGGAATTCAGTTTTGGTTGTACGACGGAGGTCCCAGCTCCCATGCTGGCTGTCAGCTGAAGTCACTCAGCTTCCAGAGGCTGCCAGTGTTCCTTGCCATGTGGCCCTCTGTATCTTTAAGCCAACAAGGGTGTAACAAATCCTTCTCATTCTTTGAATCTCTATGACATTCCTTCCCTTCTGCTACCAGCCAGAGAAAACTTGCTGCTTTTACAGCACTCCCTTCAGCATTTTAAATGATCACATTAGGTCCACAGCACAAGGCAACTTGGGGCTTTAAATGTATTTGAAAAATCCCTTCACAGCCGTGCCTATATTAGTATTTGACTGATAAGTAGGGAATGGGAATCTTGGGGGTCAGAGGACATCTTTAGAATTCTGTCTGCCACTATATCCCCAAATGTAATGGCTAACAACAATAACCATTTATTGTCTCATAATTCTATGGGTTGCCAATCTGGGCAGGGCTCAGCTGGGCAGCTCACCTCTGCTGCACATGGTGTTGTCTTTGATGCCAGACAGTTGGTGGAGCTGGTTGTAGGACTGGCTCATTCTTGATGGTCTCACATAATCTTGGGCCTCAGCTAGGGTGTCTGGGATAGCTGGACCGCTTGCAACATGATCTCTCTCTCTCTCCACCCCACCGACATCTCTCTTTCTCTCTACATGATCTCTCAGCCTCTGAGAGGCTGTCCTAGGCTTGCTTCAAGGTGCAGAGTTCCAAGAGAGAGTAGAAGCTCTGAGACCTCTAAGCAGAGGCTTGGAAATTGCACCAAATCACACCGCCACTTCCTTTTGGTCAGAGCAAGTCATAAGGCCAGTCCAGATTCAGGGAGCAGATTCCACTGCTTGATGAAAGGAGCTATAAAAAAATTACAGTCACGTATAATATGTCATAGCAAGTAATCAATATTTATGGTGATATGTTAACAAAGAGGTGTTGGGATGGTTTTAGAGGTGCAAAAACACGCATAGCTGGACCTGAGTTATCCTCAGTGATAGCCCAACACATTTCAGTGTCTCTGATGGAGAAAATCCCAGAAGGCTGACCAGTACTGTTGCTAAGGTGTGACCATCAGATGCCCGCTACCCAGATGGCAGAAACAAACAAACTATCTGCTTCTACAAGTCTGACCTTTCAAATCCTACAGTGCCTACAAAATCAGGCAACTGGAGGTCCAGCACTTTAAAGGTACATAGGAATCAAAGAATTCTCTTTCCCACAGGAATGTTAAAAGGTGAGGTCATTTCTCTTTCTTAGTTTGAAGATAGTCTTGCTTGCCATTAAAGATCTAGGAGTTCCCTGTGACTTTATACTTTACTTAAATGGTAAATAACTGAACAGTGTAGTTCACACTAGTTTCATGAGGACACATTCTATTCAAAAACTATACAAAACCCTAGACTTCGAGGTGGATAAAGTGCATTTATTTCCATTAATAGACAATAGAGTTAAAACAGCCACATCTATGTCTGGACCAAAAAGCCCTTTGTTCACTGAAGTTTTTATTGTCACTTTTTCAAAGCAACAAAAGCTTATATGTATCATACATCAAACTTTGTACGAGACCAACTGACCTTCTACGTAACCATCAGAATGATCTTGCTAAAACAGCCTTGGTGGCTAAAATATTCCTGGTTGCTTATAAAGCTTCAGTCATTCTGTATAGCAAAAAGAATAAGTAATAAAGTCCAACTTCCTTAGTTTTATGTACAAAGCCCTTCCCAGCAAGCAAGGCCTCAATGATGGGTCCTCATTATTTTCTATCATTTCCCTAAGTCATGCTTAGGAACCAGACTTGTTTGCTCAGTAATTTAGTTATTCATTCATTCAAACAAGTATGCATCGAGGGCCTATTATGGACCACATATACAGGAGTAGTGGGCAGAGTAGGTTCTCATTCTCAGAAAATGGGAAGAGAAGCAGAAGATTTGGGTTAAAGGATAAACTAAATAACCTTTGCTCTCAGGTCATTTTGGGTTTTTTTTCCCCACCATTAGCCATCATTTCCCATCCTGTGATCCCTGGAATAGGACTGAATTAGAGCTTGGAAAATGTGGGGAAGAGGGGAAATTCCCCTTACCTCCTCTGGTTCTCATGGTGAGCCAAATAAGAAATCAATAGGAGGGGGACTGACCAAGAAAATCAAACGTAATCTCCTGTGTACAGGAGCCCCACACAGATGTGGGAGTCAGAGACTCTGCATACACGAAGGTTTAGAGACAGAAAGTGGGATTGAGTATACAAGACATCCTGAGCTAGGCAGGAGGTAAGGGGCCTCGGTGGCTTCAAAAGGTCATCACAGGATGGTAAGATGATAAGAAGTTTTCCCTGCCCTGTAACTAGGTCAGAAGAGGTTATCTCTGAGGATCTCTTATTATGAGCAAGACCTATAATTCAAGTTCTTCTGGGAATACATATTTCTCTTGAGCCTGAAGCTATATTGCCTTTAGCTCACTCAACCCTTGAGGCACACCTTGGCTCGTTCTGAACCCCCACAGTTTTCTAGCTTAGCATGTTTTTCTGATACTCCACGCAGCCCCACTTTACTCCTATTTGCCCTTACCCCCAAGTCCTCCTCTCATAAAAGAGGACGATTGGAAGAGAAAAATGAGAAAGTCAATGAAAGGGGGAAGAAGTATAGGTTGAAAGAAGAAAAAATATCCAGAGTGAGGAAAGAACTGATTCACAAAAAAGGTTAAAATCCACATCCCTTTCATGTGCCAGAGTCTCCAGTTGAACTAAATTGTCTATTTTCTGCTCATGTGGGGTTTTCCTACCACATTCACTACTACATGTGTGAATCCCATTTCTCCTTTACGGGGTGGGGCAAACACAGCTCCTTCTTCTATGGTACTTCCTTGGATCTGTTGGCTGCAAGTAATCTGGCCCCTGAGAACTCCTTAACCTTTCTCAGAGCTCCTTTTAGGGCTGTTATTCTTTATCTAGGCTGTAATCAAACTGCATGCTACACATCATTTTCCAGTCTTCATTGAAAGCCAATTCATTGGTGGCAGACTCCGTACCTAGCACATCTTTGCCGTCCCCCATAGTGCTTTACCTAATTCTGCACATAACAGACCTTCAGACACCTCAGGGTGATGCCTCAGTCTCACCGCCTGCTCTGCATGGCTCTCTGCCTCCACGGGCTGGGAACCACACTCTGTTTTCTCTTTAGGGTCTGTCGGGGTCCAGAATGAGTTACCTGAAGGTGTGCCTCTGAGGGATACAGGTTGTTTTGAGCTAAAGGCAAGTTTAGCCTCAAGCTCAAGGGTAACATTTGACTGGCCCACCCCTACCTTAACTACTTAAAAGAATTTGAATTAGAGGTTTTGCCTAGGCTATCATCAGAAATATTTTTCCCCCTATCTATAGGGTAGGGCAAAATTCTCTTTATTAAACTTCTGCTCTCCTTATCATCCTACTGTACAATGACCTTTTTTCCCTCCCTTTCTGGGCCTTGACTTTCCTCAGACAGAACTCCAGCCCCTGGTCCTCCAGCACGTAGCCACCTGTTTGACCTGGTTAACCTGGTCATGGAGCGAGGCACACAAGAAGCTAGCCCTGTTGGAACTGCTCCTCGAGAAGACGACTGATTTTTGGCACTTTTTTCTTTTTCATCATGTCTCTTCTGAATTTTCTATGACTGTTGTCTGCTTAAAATCTCGTCCTCCTCAGGGGTCCGCTTGTCCCCCTTCTTGACGCCCAGGGGCAAGTGTGCCTAGTGGGACTCAACCACGGTGAGTAAGGGGTGCTGTCAATGAGCACCATGCAGTTCTTTACTTGTGCCTCGGGGCGGACCAGTTTGTTGCTGGGTACGCTGTAGACAACATCAATAATCTTTGTTTTGTGTATACAGCACTCCAAGCCCTAGGAGAAGTTGCCCACATCCAGGCTCAAGGCACAGCACCTCGTGTTGCCTCCTGGCAGGCGGACCATGTGTATGTGGCAGAGGCCAAGCTTAGTGTTGGCGGCATGGTGTCCCAGGTCATGCTTTTGGTCCTTGTGGTGGGGCTTCCTCTTGCACCCAGTCTTGCAGCGCTTGTACCATTTGTCCTGATAGATGTCCAAGGCTCAGCACTGGCGGGAAAAAGTGTGATGACCCTTTAAAACTCCCAAAGCACCTTACCTCATCCCTAGCTCAGGATGAGTTTATATACTCATGTTCCCTTTCTAGCTCTGAACCTCTCATGCACGTGGGGTCTCTGACAATCACATGTATGCAGGGTTCCCATATATACGTATGTGTTGAATTTGGTTATTTCCTCTTATTCATCTGTCTCATGCCTACTGATTGTTAGACCAGCCAGAAGAGCCATGAGTCCCTCCCACTCAGGCCTAAAGATGAGCCATGCTGTCTGCTCTAGGCCCCCGTCGCCGCCCTTTTCTCTTCTCATTTCTCTATACCCTGCCCACAAACTTGTGAATTCTTTCTTTAATAAACTCTACTCAGATTTTCCTGATTTGAGTGCATTGTCAGTTTCTTGCTCAGACCCTAACTGATGCAGCATTTTGTCAATGAAATAACAGCTATTATCTGTTGGACCACTTTGTATACATTTTCCTCTCCTTTGATCTTACAATAAACTAAGTGCTGGGGACTTGTAACCTGATTTCACCCTCCCGAGATTTAGCGAGGTTGCAGTTTGCGAGGTCTCGGTTCAACTGCTACTTCTTACAGAGGCCTTTCTTACTTGAAACAACCCCTTCCTCCTGGGTTCCCTCATCGCTTTTTATGCCTTTCATAATGCTTGTCACTCTCAGATATTCTCTTATTTGTTGGTGTTTTACCTACTTGTCTTATTCAATGTGTCTTCCACAGAGGCAGGATTTGTTTCCTTCTTGGCTTTACCCTCTAGAACCTACCCGACACTCAGTAAATATGTGTTGAATGAATGACAACTTCCCCTTCTTCAGTCCTGTGTGCTTCCCTTCACACTATGGGTCTCCCATAATAGCCTGGGATTATTTCCTTCCCATTTGCATCAAGATCTTCAAACCCAGAGCTTAGATTGTTAAACTCTGTCCATGTCAATTTTTGGGACCAGAAATTAGAAGTCTCAAATTGATTTTGCGGTTTTAAGAGGAAAATAAAGAGCCAAGAAGCAGCAAAAAGAAACAGAGACAGAGACAGAGAATGGGAAGGGAGACAGTGTGGGCCTCCAGGGCTGGAGCTGCACTCGAGCGGCCTGCGGACCACTCGCGTGCCAGCCCGGTGCACCACCTCAGTGCACTGCAGGCTGGGTCCTTAGATGACTTACAAAACAATGCAAACACTTCACAGTTGTTGACACTGTGTACCTTAAATCAACAACAAAGTAACGATAGTCACGTTTCACAAGTAAATAATCCCTCTAGAAGTTCAACACCAAACAACCCACTATCTTGAAAAAAAACAAATAGGAATACAGTATGTAGTATATGTTCTATAAATACTGTACAATCCATTCCCTCGTGGAAAAAGTTTTTCCGCACACTCGATTAAATGTACTGCTTATACCTTACAGTACGTACCCACACAATTCCACATTTAAAATATCAAAAAAAAAAGATTTGCAATTTATATGATGCTTCCATACATATAAGTAGTCATTTTAAAAAAATAATTAATTTTAGACTGAAAAAATTCTTGGCAATTCTTTTTGTCCCGCAAACCCACTGTCTGCATAGGACTGTCCCTGCCTACTGGAGTCTAATGAACCCTTGCTCTGGGTCTTTTCTGTGCAGGGAGGACAGGACTTAGTTAAACTCTCGTCTCTCCCTGATGTGTTTCCCGCCCTCCGCCGTGGACAGCACGGTGAGAACGTTTCTGGCAGCTTTCCAAAAAGCACGGGCTCTAGGGCCCTGAGCCAGGGACCCTAGTAAAGTGCGTGGCACATTAATAGAACTCAAAATGATTAAATCGGCTGGCTGAAGGAGCTTGGGCTTTCTTAAGAGGGTAAATAATTTACTCTTTTTTAAAAAATCACTTACTCTATGCTGTTTGCTTTCTACAAAAAATAAGTTATTTCCCTGTTCAAAGTCTCTGTGATTTTCATACTCTAGCAAATAAATAGATAAGACCATTGCTCCTTAAAAACTGCTCCTAAGTGAATGCAAAAGGAATCGTAAAGCCCCTGGAGCTGGAATGGACCAGTCTGGGTGTCTGGGAGAAAACATCGCAATTTGAAATGAGAAGAATGCTGCCCAGAGCACAACGTGTGACAGGAACAGGCTGAGCAACTCCCTTTCTGGCTCTTCATGCCTGGAGCCCTGACACAATCACTGCTGAGATAGTTAAAAATAAAAACCACACCTGTGTAAGTCACAAGGCGATGCTTCAGCAAACCTAGACCATTTAGATACAAAGTGTTGCTTTTATTCTTGTCAAATAGGGTTTTTTTAATCTAAAATGCTTGCTACTTCCATAAAAACATTGTTCCACCAGAAATCTTTGCCATCACTGAGGTTTCTGTCACCTGACCACATCATCCTATTTGGAGGAGAAAACCCATGCAGCATATGTGCCAAAGCTGGACCGTGGGATGTGTCCGTCACCATGACTGTGAGGACACAGCCTGGCAAGGACGACATCCTGCTGAGGCTAACAGCTTCCAGCGAGGCTCCGGGCGCAGCACGACTGTGTCAGCTCCTCCTCGCCTATCACCCCAGTCCAAGGGTGGCTCTAAATGGAGCAGCATGAGAGCGTGTGCATAAAACCTGAACTACAAGGCATCTGCAATTCCTGAATCAATCTTGCTTTTGTGTTTGAGCTAATCAAATGTAAGTCTCTTAATGTACAGAAGCAGGGTGGTATGTTTTGGGCTATTCTCTTCTACATTCCTTCGAACAAATCCAACCCTCATGAGATGAATGAGTTTTAAGACCCAGTTGCTGATCCAAACAAAAGTTACAAAAAGGTGGAGGGGCTATTTCATTGAACATCTAACTGAACAGGTTTTATGGTTATTTTTGTTTTGTAACTATTTTGTTGTTTTTAAACAGTGTGGCATGTTTTAGGTCAAAGTGCACAGTTCTAGGGCTCAGGATCTAGTCCCTTCTTTGCTGTGTGAACTTGTAGCCTCAATGTCCTGGGTAAGAGAAGCTGCATTACATAAACTCTAACATTATGTCAAGTCTTGCTGGGGTTGCAGGCCATCTCTGTCATTTGTTTGCCTATAAACTGTGTGAACTTGCCCTTCTCCAAAAACTAATCTTCAGTTTAGTCATTGTTAAACAGGTACAATAAGAGTATATATCCCTAATCCTAGGGAGTTTGTGGAGATTAAATGAGTTTCTATATGTAAAGTGTGTAGGCAGCATTGGCACTAGGAAGTGCCCTATTCATAGTATTCGTATTTTCATTTCTATTATTATTCCGTCTTCATTGAGGAAAGCTAAACCAACGTTTCTTTATAAGGTGTAACGCAGGCCAGATGACTGCGTGCGTGTTCATGTAAACGTGGGCCGGTATAACAAGCTTTTGTGGGGGGGGCTTAAGTTTTTTGTGTGATATACGGACAATGGGGAAGGAAACGCCCTCACACTCTGAAAAAGCTTTCGCAGTGTGAACTCTTCCCAGCGAAGTCACTTCTTTCTGGATAAACAAGTCAGGCCGCATCCAGTGGCAGCATTCCAAGTGAACTGCCTCCTTTCTGTGTGTGATAGCAGTCGGAAATAAGCATTTCAATTAGATTCATTAAGACAGTTATTACTTGGTAATTGAATAGCAACAGATTGCAAAGGAACACTTATAGAGGTCTAATAAGTATGTAGGAGAGGAATCTTCGCCTTCTGTAATTCCATCAGCTATAAAGCAGTGTAATTAGATTCTTACTCTCACATTCAAATTGAAGGGAATGTTGAGGCATATAATTGGCACTTAGGAAGATACCTGTATCACGTTAGGGTGCTTTCATTTACATACTTACCGTGTCAGTTTAAGTTGTTAAATAACCAAAACTAGTGGACAGTAGTAGGTCAAGTGGTTAAGCAAAAATTAAATTCTTAAACATATTAATAAATTATGGCCAGATATGTTTTAAAACATAAAATATAACTTTATTGTATCCATAAATTTGCATCAATCCACACACTATTTCAGTGCTTCTCATGAACCAATTCAGGATTCTAACTGATTTTCTCAAGTGTAATAGATTCATTCATTCATTCATTTGCAACTGGCTTTTAAGCAACTATTATTTGGAAAAGAAAAAAAAACATGTTCTTTGTCATCAATTTGATAATGTAGATAAGAAAGTTTTGTAAGACGTAAGTAAAATATGCAGGGAGAGCAAGAACAGAAGTAAAAAACAAAATTTTTTGGTATCTATCCTGTGGGACACAATCCTCTTTAGAATTTCAATTTTCTATCAGTTATGCAAATAGAATATTTCTACTTCCCAAATCAAAGCACAAGCTTCAGAGGCAGACCCTTAATCTTTATTATTTTTGATGCAAAATGATTACCAGGTGTTCCGTGTATAACAAGTTAAAGTAAGTATTTATAAAACCTCAGATACTTTTAGAATGTTACTTAAGTTTTGGAGAATTACATTTAGTGCAGTTATGTTAATAAGTAACCAAAATTTGGGTATATGTAATGTCCTTTTTAAATACAAGAGACTAGTCTCCCCCAAACTGCATAGGGAAACGCAGAAAAACAGAAGCTATTAAAGTGGCTACACACACACATGCTGCATGAACGGTCGGGTTGTATTTATAAGGCAGAAGGCTCACTTGATTGGCCAGGGCTGCAGAAAAGTATCACTTTGCTACCAAAGTCCCTGCGAGGCAAAGTAAAGCCAATCCAGATCCCCACACATACCAAAAGGTGGGACCTGACGATGGCCATTTCTGATGTTTTCCTGATGAGTAAACCTTGCCAGAATGTGTACACATTGCTAAAATTCCCATTGTTTGCAAGGTTTTCCGTCTCCTCTCCTTTTAACTGCCTACTCACCTACTAAGGGACAGAGAGAAAGAGAACATGTCTTCTTTACTATTCCAGCACCATTTTGATTTTCTATCAAAGCCCCGGTAATACCTCATATTTATAAATCCAACCTCTCATCTAGCGGATCAACCCCTCCCCCTCTTCGTCAGAGACAACGGTTCTCTCCCCGTCTTTTATGCCGCCACAGGCCTGCATCTCACACCACCCTTCCTCCCTGCACCAAGTGTCACTAAGACGTGTCACTAAGACTTGTCACTTTCCCTCTACAACATCTCTAATGCTCCGTGTTAGCTCTCCACGTCTCTTAAACCTTCCCCCATGTTTTATCCTGCGTGAAGACATAAAACGGGCTCATGTCACAACCCGAGGGATTTATCTTGAACGTAAGGAGAATCTCTTGACCGTGAGACGCCAGCAGGGCCCCGAAGACAGTCTGCTGTAAAGGTTAAGGATGGCGGGCTCCCTTGGACAGGAACCATCTGAAAACCTCTGAAACCTGATTTTATTCACCTGCTTATTTGGGGTCCTTCTTCTTTTCTCCCCTATGCAGTCCTCACCCAATTCCTTTCTCCAGCTCTCATTTCTGCCTCCATTATGTCCTCTCAACCAAGCAAATGGATTTCTCTATCGTTGATACCTTAGCATTTCTTTATAAATTCCCATCAACATCCCCCTCAAGGATCACCACTTGCAACTGACAACTATAATAGATGACTATTGCAATAGAGGCTAATATATATTTATTAAGCATTTATTACATGCCAGACAATGTTCTAAGCAGTTTGCA
Source organism: Desmodus rotundus (assembly GCF_022682495.2). Classification (NCBI taxonomy): domain Eukaryota; kingdom Metazoa; phylum Chordata; class Mammalia; order Chiroptera; family Phyllostomidae; genus Desmodus; species Desmodus rotundus. The sequence continues at coordinate 80,209,215 of NC_071393.1, forward strand.
TATATTATCTCATTTAATCCATAGCAATCATATAAGGAAGTTATGATGATCTTATTCTACAAGTTGGGAAAGTTAGAGTTAAGTTCAACAACTTGTACAGAGTCACATAGGTATAAGAGATAAAACCTAGAATTACAGGTAGGAAGTCCCCTTCTTAACTGCCGCAGCATGAAAGAAGTCAGTTTATTAAATTTCAGTTTTGTTTCTGATAGAGCAGACGGTTGCTGTGTACCTATGCAGTATTCATCTTCTTTCTTCATGCGGATGGAAAAGCAGCCACGAACGAAACCTGACAAGCTCAGGGAGGGCCCACATGGCTGACCTTACAAACCCAGCAACCAAAGTAAGTACACAAGGTTGTCTCAATGTAAAAATTCCTAGCCAAAAGTGGATCAGGGTAAGTAGTCATGTCCTGGGTCTGTAACTACCTTGGCAACATCAATCTTTACCTTTAAAATTGTCTTTTGTTTTTGTACTTCTAAGATAACATACCTTTGAAATGACAGAGTAATTTTTTTTCCAGATCCCTTGGAAAAACAACCTGAGGCACCAGAGGCCTGGGAGCATGGGAACTCAGGGCCCTAGAAGCCCCTGACCCTTGGTAGCACCAGCTCCACAAATTGCCTTTAGAGGGGAGCCTGAAGCCAGGCAACAGTTGGGAACAAGCTAAGCTACCTGGATGACTGCTTAGCAGATAACTTGGGTTCCAAAGGATGGAATTTTAAAGTAGAGAAGGAATTCTGGGTACTGCCTTTTGTTTTGGTCTTGCTGAGGTTAGGTGGGTTTTGTGGAGAAGATGGGCTGTGGGACAGACACTCCCTCATTCTCCCAGATAATGCAGCATTTGAATAAAAACCTTTTTCCTTTCTCACCAGCCTCTGCCTCTAGAGTTTGCCTTTTGGTGGAGATGGGCAGCCAAACCCCACTTTGGTTTGTTAACAAGATTAATTAATAGTCTAGTTTTCTATAACTTGAAACAAGTCCTAACTAACCCATTCAATTCTTCTTCAGTCAAGTTTTATGTCTTTTTTCATGCTTTTCCCAAACACCCTATAACTTACGAGATGATCAGAAAATAAAGATCCCCTGATAAATGGAACATGGTAATTCCTGAACGCTTCTTACATTTGCCAGCTAAGTAAAGGTCTCTTCGTGCCCATATCTAAGGGTAAGGCCGTCTGTGGATCTGGCATCCAGTCAGCCCTGGCCTATTGTAAGCTACACCTGAAGTCCACTGAGCACTGAGCATCGGTTCCATGAATCTAGAAGCATCTCACCCACATTCAGTTTGTCAGCAGGGGGAGATTATGCTGTTCTGTGCTGCTCTATAAGCAGTCAAATGCAGCCCTTAGAAGAAAACTGAACATCATACTGATGCCCTAGGATAGCACGTCACACCCTGGGAACCAGATTGAAAAGGTGTTCTTGGCATCTGACTCAGAGCTAGAGCAGCTACAGATCCAAGCTAGGAACACTAATTATAGCAGGGGCAAAGAAAGAGAAAATGATGGATTGGGGACTCTTCAATTTATATCCTAAAATGCAGCACAGGCTTTAAGAGTTTAACTTTGGGAAAGAGAAACAATGGTTACAAAGAAAAAATAAGGATTAGTGGACCTTTATTATTTATGCACTTCCCAACCTTAAGTATTTCTTTTCACTGAAATTCTGAAAAGAAAATAATTGAAAATCTTTACTTTTCCTTCTATTTAATCTTCATATTCCAACCTTTTTTTTTTTTAACTTTCAAATAACAATTATGGCAACTAGTAAAGCAAGTGGAACAGGCTGTACTGGCTGGACCGCAAATGGGCTCTAGTATCTTGAGTGTATCTCTTTGCCTGTAGTCATCATATCAACAATTGCTAGTAGGAAAAAGGTTAAAGCTTGTCTAAGGAACCTAATTGGTCCCATGATGACCATACTTCTGAGGGCCCCAGAGGTCTGCATCCAGTGGGAAGGAGTCTGGTGAGGAGTGAAGGACAAAAAACAGGGATTGGGTATCTCAAGAGAATGAATTCTGAACACAGCTTGGAGGTTCCTACAGAATTTGGCCCTATCCAGGCCAGCAGGCTGCATAACAGAGCATTCTCGAACTTAGTAAATCAAAACAACGACCATTGTATACAGGTCAGGAATTGGCTGATTTCTCTGCATCATGTGGAGTTGGCTGGCATGGAGTATTCAGCTGGTGACTGGGTTCACCTGGAGGGGCCAGAGGCTTTACTCACATGCCTTGGCCTTGGCAGGGATGGCTGGAAGACTGGAGTCAGCTGGGCCCCTTCCCTCTCTGTGTAGTCTCTGGGCTTCCCCACATAGTTTCTCAAGCAGGGTAGTTGGACTCTCAGAGGACAGGGCAGAAACTGCTAATCCTCAAAAGACCAGGGCAAATCGAGTGTAGACTCACTTCCCCCACTGTGCTCTCAGTCACACACAGGCTAGCCAGATTCACAGGGAAGGCGGAGGCCTGCCCTCTGTGGGAAGTGTGTCAAAGAATTTGCTTCCATCTCTAATCACATCCATCTACACTAGCACAGTGAGCATCTGTGTGTGTGTGTGTGTGTGTGTGTGTGATTTGTTGTTGAAAGAACATATCTCTCATACAGGAGGGCTACTCATATAATCTTGCTCTAGGAACTTTACTCCCTTTCCTAGGTAAAAATGAAGTCCTTTTCTACCATTACTTCAAAAGTGTGGCCCTAAGCACACATAGCGCATTGCCCTAGACCTCGGTTAGGTGACAATAGTACTCACTAGTGTAGTGACCGGGGAGCTGGATTGCTGAGGAGCTGCTTGCCTATGGACTTCGGATCTAAGCTCGGAGCCGGAGCCGCCTCCCCAGGAAGGAGGAAAGAGCTAGATCACTGATTGTGTGGCATTTTGAAGCCTCAAGCTGAATTTCTGTGGGAAACTTTGTCTTCCACCCTCACCAGCCCCGCCCTCCCCTTCTGACTCTGCAGCAGGGGCGATAAGGATCTCTGGCATCAGGCTGGAGATAGTGTTCCAGTTCTTTTAACATGGTGAACAGTTGCTTTTTAAATTGCTGCAGGGTTCAGGCAACAGCAGCAGAGACAAGAGTTGCATTCCAGAATCAGAATGTCTCTCCCTGGACACCTTAGGACAGGGCTGCAGAGTCTCCATGAAATACAGAGCACACGCTTAGAAAACAGTAGAGATGAGCCACAAGACCAGTTACCCCACGGGATGGGTAAGGTATGCCCTTACGTGTAGAAGGAGCTTGGAGCCATTAAGAATTGAATATCCAAACTCAATCCGTGCTCTCCGGCTGGCGAAGCCTGAGAGGGCACATTGCACAGATAAGGGTTTTTTGTTTATTTTTGTTTGGTTGGGTTGTTGTTGTTGTTGTTGTTTAGTGAACAGAGTTAAAACATCAGCTATCTACTGACACCTGACTTAGCGAAAGAAAAGGTGAAAACAATGGAAGAATGATGCAAAAAAAAAATCTCGTTCACTCACTCCATCTACCTTACTTCTCCATTTATATGGTTTGTGTCTCAGTCCCAGTAGAGAGGTGTACTTACTGTACTCCTGAGCTCCAGTTACAGGCTTTTGTAGAGGTCCCCGGGGCATCCACAGAATGATCCTTCTTCAGGCTGGAAACTGGGACTGGGCACCCCTAGGATCCTTTTGCCCCTGGGTTATGTGTTTGCACTGCAAACCTGAGACTTGAATGGAAATTATTAATGGAAGTATCATTTATAGTCATCTCTTGCTTGTTCCTTCTTTTAGTTTATTTCTCAGAAACATGAATACTGTATTTCACTATAAATGGTCCCATCACAAAGGGAAGAAATTAATAAAAAGAAGCTATTTTATCTTCTTTCTCTTTCTCCTCTTTCTCCTCCTCCTCCTTCTTTTTTCTCCAACTTTTTATGTTGGAAATTTTAATCATATAACAAACGTGGAAGAATTCAACTGTGAATCACTGTGTGCCCAACAAGATTAGACCATAACGTTGAAAAGCCATCTATTGAAATGTACTTACTCTAAACTTCAGTTTGAACTGTAGTATAACTCCGTGGCCCTTAATGTGGTGAAAACTTTTAATAACAGTTGTGAATTACAATATACTTGAGGTAATGCTGTGTTTAATTCTTTTCTTTCTCCATTTTAAGGTAATTTTTTTATAAAAGTAAAAAAGAACCTGTAATATTTAGATGTACTATTAAGGAAAACAGCTATATTAATGCAAAGAGAATAAGTTGTATAACTTAAAAATAATCTTATTAATTATATGTTCCAGTGTATGAGAGAATATGTTGAGAAACTGCAAATTTGTGTATGTATGTATATGAAAGAAAAATATTAAATATCAATTTAACTACCCCTCTTATAAAATTAAATCTCTCAGATAACATGATTAAAAGTTCTTTCATGTCTTGAAAAGAAAATAAAAACTGAGGAAAATAAGAGACTATGAGTTATTGTGTAGATAGAACTTGAATATGTAAAATATCCCCAAATTATGAAAAAAATGTTTCTCCACCTTATGGAGATATAATTATCATATAACATTGTATGTGTGTATATATATGGTATATAATATAATAATTTAATACACATACATATTATGAAATGATTGCCACAATAAGGTTGATCAACCCATCTATTACCTCACAGAGTTACTGTGTGTGTGTGTGTGTGTGTGTGTTTGGTGAGAACATTTAAGATCTATCTACACTCTTTTTGCAACTTTCAAGTATATAATACAGTTTCGTTAACTGTAGTCAACATGCTTACATTAGATCCTCAGAACTTATTCATCTTATAACTGGAAGTTTGTACCTTTTGACTGACATCTCCTTATTTTCCCCCCACCCCACCAACCACCATTCTACTCTGTTTTTATGAGTTTGGCTTTTTTAGATTCCATATATACATAATATCATACAGTATTTGTCTTTAGCTGTTGGACATTTCATTTACCATAATGCCCTTGTGTTCCAACCATCTTGTCACAAACTGTGGGAGTTATTTTTTATGACTGAGTAATATTTCCATGTCTGTGTGTATGACATCTTCATTGTGCGTTCACCTGTCAGCAGAAACAGGTTGAATCCATGTCTTGGCTGCAACATCAGAGGGTAAATACCTCTTCAAGATGGTGACTTCATTTCCTTCAGATTCATACCCAGAAGTGGGGTTGATGGGCTTTGTGGTAGTTCTATTTTTAATATTTTGAGAAACCTTCACACCGTTTCCCATGGTGGTTGCACCAATTTACATTCCCACCAACAGTGTACAGGATCTTCTTTTTAAAAAAAAAACAAAAACCTGTATTTAATCCATACCTGAGGATATGTTTATTGATTTTAGAGAAAGAGGAAGGCAAAGAGAGAGAGAGAAACACTGATCAGTTGCCTCCCGTACACACCCTGACCGGGAAATGTACCACAACCTAGGTGTGGGCCCTGACTGCCGATGGATCCCGCTATCTTTTCGTGTACAGGATGATGCTCCAACCAAGTGGGCCGTCTGGCCAGGACCGAGGATCTTCTTTTCTCCAGGTCCTCACCAACACTTGTCTCTTATCTTTTTTATAATAGCTATTCTAACAAGTGTGAGGTGACATCTCACTGTGGTTTTGCTTTGCATTTCCTTGATGATTAGTGATGTTGAGCATCTATACAAGTCCTCTGCCTATTTTTAAATCATATTTTTTTTGGTATTGAGCTGTATGACTGTATCATTTTATGAAGATAAAATGATGGGTGTATACTAGGAGCATCTAGCAGTATATCTTTTATAGAACATGGATGTCATAGTGAGGAGGGAGTGGGAAATTCAATGGGAGGTGATAGTTTCTTTGAGTGGTTTCTAGGTAGGAAATGTCCAGACCTGCAGAGAATCTTTATAAGGGTTTCTTTGAGACAAAACTAATGACACTGCTGAGAAGCAAGATCTCGAATGCTTCAGAAAGAGAAGTTTGCAGTTTCTGTTATGCATTTGGAATTAAAGAGGAAATGTAAGGAAGATTAAATGAAGGTGGAGGAAGCAAGGTGGGGATTGTATTACAGGAAAGATTATGTGCTCTCTTGAAAGGTCTATAAAGAGGCATTTCAAAGGTGGGTTAACCTAAAGAAACAATAGACAGAACTTGCTTAAGGCAAAGAGAAACTTTTATTTTATCCTCACCCTGAAGACATGCTTATAGATTTTAGAAAGGAGGAAAGGAAGGCAAGAGAGGGAGAAAGAAACATCAATCAGTTGCCTCTCAGACATGCCTGGACTGGGAATCAAACCCACAATTTGGGCATATACCCTGATCAAGAATTGAACCCATGACCTTTCAGTTTACCTGACAATGCTCCAACCAACTGAGCCACACTGGCCAGGGCTTGGAAGATTTTTTTTTATCAGAGCAGCCAGACGAGAACTCAGAACAGCCAACACCTTGAGGCCAGCCTTATGGATGCACTGAACGGAGAATCTAGCCATGCTCTTGACCTACAGAATTGTGAGCTGATACATGGGTGCTACTGGAAGTCAATAAGTTTGTGCTAATTTGTTACAGAACAATAATAAAACTAACACAATAGCTAAGTACAAATTTTGAAGCACCCCCCACCCCACAAGACAATTCACCAGTACTCATCCAATTGTTATTTTCAACATTTATATGAAAGCAGTATTTATTTGCATTTCTGTAGTCATGGATCTACCGATCATTGTTGAAATTATAAATTACAACTCAAACCATCCTCAGTCCTGCAGTTTTAGGGACTGAAACCAGCCTTGATCCATGTTTCAGGTTTGCTTCCTTGATTCATGAATCCTGAAACACAAAATGCATGAGGTCTCTCTTGAGTGACAACAGCAATGTTTGACTAGATAGGGCCTGACAACACCACACCCCCCAGACTGGACTGGCACAAAATCTTAGTGAAGAGAGGTTACCTGGCGTGCTCCCTCCTTTCATCTTCTCAGAACAGCTCTAAAAGGGAAGCCTCTCTGTTTTTTATTTGTAGTTTTTGTATGCAGATTTTAAAAAGAGCTCTATTTAAGCACAAATGACAAAATAAACAACATGTATTTATAGAAAAAAGAAGTTGTATTTACCCAGCAAAGCTATCATTTAGAATCCAAGATGGATAAAGAGCTTTCTAGACAAGAAACAGCTAAAGGAGTTCATCACCACCAAATCAATACTACAAAAAAGTTAAAGCGTCTTTTTAAGAGAAGGAAAAATTAAAAAGTTTAAAAAATGAATAAAAAATGGCAAAAAATACAGATCAAAAATTATTTATGTTTTAAATAACATCTTGTTTTATGTTATTTTATTTTTTTATTTTTTATTTTAGAAAGGGTTAGGGAGGGAGAAAGAGCGTGAGAGGAACACTGATGGGAGAAAAACATCAACCAGCTGCTTTGTACATGTGCCCGGACTGGGGACTGAGGGGCACCCCAGGCAGGTCCCCCAACCAGGAATCAAACCAGGACCTATTAGTTTGGGGGATGACACCCAACCAACTGAGCCTCACCTGTGGGCTATCAACAATGACTTTAAATGTAAATGGATTAAATGCTCCAATCAAGACACACAGTGGCTAAAGGAATAACAAAACAAGACCTTCGCATATTCTGTCTACAAGAAATTCACTTCAGATCAAAAGACACACATGGGCTAAAAGTAAAGGATGGAAAAAGATATTTCAAGAAAATGGAAACAAGCAAACAAACAAAAAGCTGGGATAGCAATCTTTACAACAGATAATATAGGTCTAAAAAAACCCAAAATAAACCAACAAAGAAAACAGAAACAGACTCATAGATACAGGGAACACTTTGATAGTTGCCAGATGGGAGGGCGTCAGGGGGATGGGCGAAAATGGTGAGGGCGTTGAGAAGTACAAATTGGTGGGTACGGAACAGTCACGGGGATGTAAAGCCCAGCACAGGGAATGTAGTCAATAACATCGTAATAGCCACGTGTGGTGTCCGAGGGGCACTGCACTTACCGGGATTATCTCTTAGTAAGTTGTATAATGTCTCCTCACTGGGCTGTACAGCTGAAACTAATATAATACTGTATGTCAACCCTCATTGAAAAATAAAAAATTATTTAAAGTAAAAAGAAAGAAAAAGAAATTATGTGCCTGGGGTAGACTACCCTCCAGGTTAGGAATTTATGATCAGATCAACCTGTGAGTGTCCTTTCCCTCACTGGAACCCCTTTTTTGTCCTTAGTGGCAAGAAGTGTGGGAAGACATCACAGACCTGGATAGGGCTTAACGTGTAGCACACAGACAAGCTATGGGAGCGAGCACCCGGCGGGAGCCTGCAATGCCGCGGCGCTGCAGTGCTGCCCTAAACCAGGAAAGGACCCACGTTAGAACGGCCAAGAGGAGGAAGGCTGGCCCCACCGAGTTTTGGAGCAACAGGAACCCACGTGCTGCAGGCTGAAATGTAAGCTAGGACACTGTTTTGGAAAGCTTTTACAGTTTCCTAAAAAGTTAAACATTCCACAATGAGGTATTTATTCAAGAGAAATTAAGCCATATAATAGCAGCTTTTTTTTTTTTTTTTTTTTTTTGGTAATAGCCATATAATAGAAACAAGCCAAATGCCCATCAACAGGTAAATAGACAAACTGTAGTATATCCACGTAATGGAATACTTTTAAGAAATAAAACAGAATGCACCACTGATCCATGTAAGAACATGGATGAATCTCAAAATAATCATGCAGGTAAAAGAAGGCAGACAACAGAGTATGTAGGAATGATTTCCTATGGAAATTCTAGAATATGCAATGGAATCTATAGGGAAAGCAGCTCAGTGTCTGCCTGGGGACGGGGGAGAGGGTAAAAGGAATTACAAAGAGACACCGGAAACTTTGGATATTTATGTCCATTACCTTGAGTCTGGTGATCACTGTGTGGCTGCATACATGTGTCAAATGTATCAAACATGTAATTTACTGTACGTCAGTTTTGCCTCAATAAGGCTGTTTTTTGTGTGTGTTTGTTTAATATTCATTTGGCAGGTGAAAATAAAGTCAGGAAAGATAAAATCCCAGGAGAGGAATCTTAGTTGGAGACAGAATAATCACTTTATTGCTCATACTTACACCATGGGTGTGGACAAGTGTAGAGGAGGTCAAGGAAAACAAAATCCTTTGTTCTCCAACATTGGGAGATATGCAAAGGGAGAGTCTCATAAAGAAGGCAGGGAACACACCGCTATCAAAGTCTCCGTATTTCTTAGGTTGCTCTATGGTTTTTTGTTATACTTTAGTAATCAGACCACCCATGGCAGAGGGTTTAGACAAGCTCTCCAAACTTCTTTCCTCACATGAGGAATTCAGACATCCCATATAGGCCAGTTTGTCTACGTTGTGATACACAGATCACTCTGTCTGCATGGGACATTAGCGCTGATCTTTGCATCAGCCATATCCAAATGGAAGATGCAGCCAGTAAGAAAATGTTTTTATTTCTTGGATGAATCAGTGATTTTTTTGACTCAACCTCATTTCCCCCTTTTCACGTGACTCTGCCGATGTTACCAGTCGGGATGCTGTCAGTTCTGTACCTCGCACTGCCCTGCCAGGAGTGGAAACAGACAGTCATGATTCGTGCCCCCACCCCACCCGGTGCCCAGCTTGCTGCAGTTATGATGGATGGTTCAAGCTCGGGTCTGTTTACATGGCATTTTTCACCCGTCCAGCTAGTTTTGTGAACTCTCTTTGTTTTCAGAAATATAATAAAACTAAATGAATTAACATGGAAATGGAGAAAGGATTGGTCCTATCTCCTGCAACTATTCTACTCAATTTGTGGAGGGACTATTATACAGGAACATAACAGACAAGATGGTTTCTCTTCAGAGTTTGTATTCTAGTGGTGGTCCCTACAGGAACAAAGGAAAAGAACGTTAACAAGGTAATTCAGATAGTGATGGGTCTAGCTGTGGCAGAACTTGCTTCAGAATATGTGGTCAGGGGCAGGTCTCCCTGAAGAGTAGATCCTTGGGTTTAGGTTTTGGTGGAGGAAGGCAGCCACGCAACCCTCTGGAGAAAGAGAGTGTAGACGGAGGGAAGAGGCAGGGAGGACGCCCTGATGGGATGCGTCCCTGTGTCTGGAGTACAGAAAATGAGGTGAACGAGTAGGAAGAAGTGAAGTCAGATATGGAGAAAGAGGCTACATATTTGCAATGCCCTGTTTGGATTTTCTTTAAAAGCCATTTGAATGTTTTGAAATGGGAAGAAGGCTATGGTGACAATCTCAGAAATATTTCTAAAGAGATCAATCACTCTGCTGTGTAGAGCACAAGGCTGGTCGCAGTCAGGGGACAGTTGTAGCCTGGAGATAATGGATGAGGGTGGCGGTGGTGGTGGACAAGCTTTCAGGGGATCCTGATGCTGCTGGTCTGAGGACCACACTCTGAGAAACAATGACTTACAGCACGGTTCTCAAACTTGGCTGCACATCAGAGCCACTGAGGGGGTTTAAGAATCTCCATGCCCAGCCTACACCCCACCAAATACATCAAACTTTTTGGAGGGGGACCAAGGGATCATTGTTTTCTAAAACTTTCCAGGTGATTCAAATGCATAGTCAAGTTTGAGAATCTATGGCTGAAGGTACTGGCATAGTGAGCCAAAGTGATTGATCTGTGGAATGTGCAGACAAGAAGGTTTGTGGAATGCCAATGGATGGTTGTTCTTAAGTATGGTAGAGGGAGTGGGGAGGACCTAGGTTTTTTTTTTTTTTTTTTTTTAAGGGGTTGGACTTCTTGGGTGCAGAAAACCACTCAAAATACACTGTTGTTATAAAAATGTCCAAACCTGTGGAGAATTTTTATGCAAGTTTGTTTGAGCCAAACTGATGACATATGTCAAGCAATAAAATCTCAAATGCTCTGGAGAATAACAGTTTTACAGCTTCTTTTATGCATTTGAAATTAAGGAGCGAACTAAGGAAGATTACACGGAGGTGTGAGAAGCAAGGCAGGCGTGGGATTACTGGATAGTTAACAGGGTTCTGTGCTCTGTCGAGGGTGGCTATGGCTGACTTCAAAGGTGTGTTAACCTGGAGGCACAGGAACAATGGACAGGACTAGCTTCAAACATTTCACTGAAGAATTTGTAGGTATGGGGCCTGACCTGCCCGGTTAGGTATTTATGATCAGATCACCCTGTGAGGTTACTTCTCATAGAAGTTCACCCTGCCGCCACCACCCCCATCTTTTCTCCATGCACGCCACAAATGGGAAGTTCAGTAAGAAAAGTTTGCCCTCCACCATGTTTTCCGTTTTCTAGTCCAGTCCAGACAAACCAGTAGCCTGCTTAGTCTCTCCAGCCTCTGTGCATCCCTTCTTTAATTCCTCTCCTGCTTGCAGAGCTGGAGCCTGTGATTTAGAAGAAACGGAATACAATTTGAGCCTAACTGCAGCATACAGCTCATAGACTAAAAGTAAGCAAACTTGATTATGCTAATGCATGCAGTGCGGCATGACAGCACCCTCATCTTTGGGGTATGTTTAAAATCATAAGCGTATGCTAGGCTTTTTTCTCCGAGGCCCCCAAACCTTCATCACTACACTGCTTCCCTGCTTTTCACTCATATATTAGAAGCTTATGGGTTCTTAATTTTTAATAAATGAGATATTGATTTGTTTTGCAAATGCTCCAGCAGGTAAACCTTAATTGACTGTTTCTAAAGACCAAGGTTATAAAAAAGCCATCAGGCCCCACAATTACACTTTGAGGGTTTTTTTTTCTCAGAACTTCAGGAGACGTGAAAAAGCATGCCGGCCTCTGAGACACCCTGCAGATCTGCTCTGCCCCCTTAAGAGCAGCAGCTCTGCTCACTCCCAGAGGAGCTGTCCAGTGGAACTCTGGCCTCTGCCATCTCCATCATCTCCAGGGTGATTTTTCATCTCAGACACTCCAGCTTGGCTTGTGGGGGTCTCTGTTCAGGAGCACACAGTGGGGAGAGGGAAAACAGCAGTTTTCTAGGGAATGTAGGAGTCCCTCCTGCTGACAGAGGAGAAGGGTAAGGTTTCTGACTATGAAGGGATTACTAGTGCCTCACAGCTGGTCCACGTGAGCACAGCTCTGGAAGGCAACTGTGAGATCCCTACTCTGCCACATGTCGAAGTGGCTTGCTCTGCTCCTCATTAGCACAGAAGGGAGGTGGAGGGGAGGTGGCAGGGCTGGAGGGCAGGGAGGATCATCTGAGCCTTACATCCCAGAGCATATGCCTGTATCTTTCTGTCAGATAATTAAACATTAACCCAGGACTCAAAAATTTAAACATGTGATAATTAAACTAATGCACGAGGCCATCAGGCTAAACAGAAAAGCCAATTTGTAGTTGCATCCTTGGTCCTTGGGCTTATACCTTTGCGTTTTGAGTCCTGAACCATTGTAAAATGTTTATTTTTCAAAATAGGGCAAAAATCAGGATTTAATGCCACCAGTAAGGCCTAAACAGCTTATGAATATGAGCCTCCAGGAGGTCCCACGTTCACACTGCAGTAATGTTCTCAGTGGCCCGCAAGCCCTTCCCAACCAAATGCTCTCTAGATGTCCTGAACAGATTAGTGCCAGCATTTGGTGGTGGAGTAAACCTAATTGTCTACTTACGGCTTCCTTAATTTGATTACAGATTTCCCCCAGTTTGGCCTACCTGCTGCAATAGTGGTTATCCTGTCAAAAGGAATTATTTCATACTGTGCAAAGATTCAGTCGGGGCAGCATATGGTGCTGTGCAAATCAGCCAGGACGATGCAAATCACCTCAAGTGGAATCTCGGTGAGATGACACAGACTGATTTCATCAAGCCAGGGAACCCACTTCAACCAATTGCCCGACAATTTTCGGTCCCTCGTAGGTGAAGCTAATGGGATTGTCTTTGTTTTCTCTAAGCACACATACACACATGCACTTTTAATTTTGGGGGGAACGATAGCTGCTGGTAGAAAGATAAATCAAGCAATAAAGAGTGCAAGGAGCAAAGTAAGAAAAGTGCATGAAGGCCGCGCAGTGAGCAGAGCCACGAACAGGGGCGTCGGAGAACTTAGGGCATCAGGACCGCGACCTCCTCTGCACGGATGGAATAAGGGAGGTCTGGGAGCAAATGTCCCAGAAACTGAGTTATCACCCAGCTATTTGTTTTAAAATGCTTTACGTTTAATTTATATAAATGTTAACAGTGTATAAGCAAATAAGACAAAACATCACGATCTGTAGATAAAAATTTTTAAAGTTTCCAAAAGATGCCTAGTACTTGAAAGTGAAGATTATAGCATTAAGAGATTGAGAATAACTTAAAAGGCAAAAAGGAAAACATCTTTAGTTTGACTTTAAAAAGTGTTTGTTGATTTCTTATTAAAAATATAAAGAAATTAGCATCTAACTATTTCTCTCCAACTCATGATGATTATTTTTGCTGTAACGTCTGGCCCTAACATTTGTGAGGTCTCTGGAAACAGGAAAATGAAAACTCACCCACCCTGTACCTCAGCATGTAAGTGCTGTAAATGCAAACTGTTAAATGAAGTTCATATTCTTCTGTGTTGACAAATATACCATCATAATAACAAAATTGAAAAACGTGTTAAACTTTAGTTTTTTTTATCTGGCTAAACATTGAGAAATATCATAGACAAGAGAATATAATTATTTTTGCTCCTACTGATGTGTTTCAGTGTTTAAGTAATAAAATAAACACATGCATAATTTATAAACTACCATGTATTTATTTTTTGTACTTTAGCCAAAGCCCATATTACGCTTTTATAATTGAGATTTTCACATAATTACTATTCTATTGAGAGTAGGGAACCAAGGGATTTGACATACAATGTAATTTTCATATAATATATAAATACGTTTGTATCAAAATTGTAAATTAATGTAAACATAACAATTTTTAAAGCACAATTATTTCTTATGAATTTGTCATGTGAGTGATCACTTTTAGCTTTCCCTTAAATGTTGTCATGCACAAGTTTGAGGTTGCTCAGAAATTATTTTCTTGTACTTTTAATTTGCACCGTATGATGATTTCTTATCCTTTATTATGAGTCACTTTGATGCAGATCGTTTTGGATTAGTGTTTCTGCTGACAGTGTGCCATTTTACACAGCCTGGCACACCGTGAGTGCCATGTTTTGCTATTACCACTAACACTGCAATAAAATTACTTTTATTGTATCTTTGAATATCAGAGGCTGTATAGCATGTGCATATGCGAGGTTGTACAGGAGAGTGGTTTAGAACATCGGCCCTGGAGCCAGACTCCAGGTTTCCGATCTCAGCTCTGCCACTCCTCCAAGGTCACTTCGGTGAGTAACGGAGAACACCATGTCAGCAGAAAAACATGATTGATTTAAAATGAAAAGCAAGCTTTCTGGGGTCTCTTCTTATAATGACACTAATCTTATTGCATCAGGGCCTTGCCCTTATGACCTCATTTACCCTTAATCACCACCTTAGAGACCCCGTGTTCAAATGCAGCCACACTGGGGTTTGGTACTTTAACCTATGAATTTGGGGAAGACTCAAACAGCTAGTCCACACACCCATGCAATGGACACTGACTTTCACAAGTCTTTTATAAAGAATAAGTGAGTTAATAGGGCTTTAGAAAATACCTGACACATAATAAATATTATATAAATATCATCCATTGTTATTGTTTCATGAATACCAGCTATATATGTGTGATATGCATATAACATATGCATGAGAACATGTATGTACATATACATATATATATAATGCAAGATACATCTACTTCCCATATTTATCATTTTATTGCCATCACTCTATTTAAAACTTATATACTGTGATTCTAAAGTGATAATTCCTTCAGACTTGTTATCCATGCCTCTGACAATGTTTACATCCAATTTTTTTCTCCTTCTTATATGTTCTTTAAGTGGCTTTCTTCTTTGCAATAGTTTGATTTTTCACTTCCATTTCTTTTCTATGCTCTGCCAGCTCACTTCCCAAATTTTCAGCTGTCTCACCATCTTTTCTCTGATCTGTTCTTTGAGAGGTTTTTTTCCTTCCAGAAAGTCTAGGTTATCTTTCATTTCTCTAAGACTCTAAGGGACTAATCTTGTGCACTTTTCTGTTTTCTGTGGTAATGAATTCATTTGTACTTACTGGGCTGCGAGTGATAGACACTCGACTCAAACTAGCTTAGTGTACAGGTGTATTTATTCATATCAGTGAAAACTCCAATGGCAATGCAGTTTTTAGGCACAGCTAGGACCCCAACTGATGTCTTCAAGTCCCCATCTATTTGTTAAGCTCTCTGTAAGTGGTTGCCTGATAACTGCTGCTAATTCAAGGCACATATTCTACTACTTAGCAACGCAGTTAAGGAAAGAGCATCTTTTCTCAGAGAAACAACGGAAAAATTCCAGGGAAGACTCTGATTGGCCCAGGCTCAGCCACATGCCCATCCTTGATGCTATCAGTCTGTCCTCATAAGTGATTATTCCGGTGACTAGATTTGGATGATGAGCCTCTGGCAGGAAAAGGGAGAGAGTGATTAGTAATCCCACAGGACAGGAGAGTCAGTTAGTTTCCCCAAAGTGAGTGTTATTACTAAATTTAGGAGAAGAAATGTTGACCATCTGCCTTTTCTTGTGCTCCTTCCTGCATTTCTCACCACGAGAATAAAGGCATGATGTCTAAACTAGTTTCCTTCTGTTTAATGATAGTCTTTGAATGGAGCTGCCTCTATGGAGACCAGCTGGAATATTACCGAGAGGGGCAGGAGGAATGGACTGTCCAAGTTTATGTTTTTGTTAAGGTGTGCTGTCTTAATCATGCTCTCATTAAATCGGCTACACTTCCCTAGGGGTAAGTCACACCCTAACCCCAGCTTTTATTTCACTTTCCATTTACTGGGAAAACAGAGAGTCAGTGGGGTTCACAATAATGCCATTTAAGCCTCCAGACTCTCCATGAAATTATTACTTTTCTTTCTTTTTCATCTGGACATACCTCGAACAGTTGCTCCTGCATATCAGACCAGCAGGGCATGTCTGTTTTCCTTTACATCCATCTATCATTTGCTGAGAAATAAATTTGTATGAAGACCTTCCCTTACCATGTTGTTGGCCTATCCAGGCCTCTAGACCATTGGAAAGCCCTCTCAGGATTGTGACCTGTGCAGAAAAATCTGTATCCCTTCTATGATCTAAAGCAATATGTGTTGGTTCTCAGTGTAGTTCAGTTTTTCCTGAATTTCATTGTATTAGTTAGTATACTAGATGTCTGCTGTAGTATAACAAATTACTCTTAAACTTACAGACTTAAAACAATAAGCATGAATCATTCATAGTATTTTTGGATCGGGAATTTGCAAGTGGCTAAGGGTCTCTCATGAGGTTGCAGTCCCGATACCTGCCGGGGTGCAGTCATTTGAAGGCTTGATGGAACCAGAGGATCTACTGCGCAGGATCTACTTCCACGATGAGTCACTCACAAGGCTGTTGGCAGGAGCCTTAGGTTTTCACTACACTGGTCTCCCCATAGGCTGCCTAAGTCCTCAGGATATACCACCTGGCTCCCCACAGAGCCAGTGATCCAGCTGGAAACCATACATTCTTTTATGGCCCAGCCTCAGAAATTACACTCCTTCCTTTCTGCGACATCCTGTTGGTTTCACAGGTCAGCCCTATTCCCTGTGGTAGGGGACAGCGGAAGGGCACGAATCCGGGGGCCAGCGTGGGGGCTGGCTGCTAACTGCAGGCAGGCAGTACTCAGGGGTCTGTAACAGAAATGGCTTCAGGGCTTTGCTCTGCCACGTAGCAACCACGTGGCATTTTGTTACAGATGAGGCAGGAGATACCATGCAAATCTGGATCTAAGCGAAATGCGTATCCTGGAGATGATTGAAGCAAATGTAATACAAAGCCTGTACCAGTTTACAGTTTCTAACAGACTAAAAATATCCAAATTCAGAGTTACGTCCATCATGTTTCCCCAAAAGCAGAAGAGAAGCTAGAGTCTTTCATGAGCCAGCACTCCTCTCTCCCCTACAAATCCCTTAAGGTGGAAATATTCAGAAACTGCACTCATGTTGCCAGAGGCCATTGGCTGGAAGGACACTTCCCTGTCTATACGTGCTGCCTTCCCCTTCAGAACTGGGACCTGGGCACCACCCATGAGCCTTTAGGCCAGATGAAGTCCACTTTGACCCCATGTCTGGCCCGCACATACCATTCTCAGGCAGGGACAGCCACAGGCGCAATTTTGAAAGCTCCCCTCCCAGCACTGCTTTTTTTTTTTTGCTCTGGGCACCCAACTCTCTCCCCACATGTGCCTCCTCTGTTTTCTTTTCTCCAGACCTTGTTTTCAGCTAGCTGTCATTTACCTGTCAACAAATTTATGGAGGTATTTCCTGATGGATTACACTTATCTCACTCTGAGGCACAGCATGTTAATAGGCTTACTTAAGGAAAAGGCGTCTTCAACACTCAAAGGAATAAATCCTGAACAGTGAAAAGGGTGCTGGATAGAGTTAGAGTGAGATTTTGTAGGTAAGAGGCCCTAATTTTCGCTCTTTAAATCACTGCTCACAGGTCAAGTCTGCTCTGGGAGTTCAGTCTTCTTCATTTCTCTCTCTCCTACCTCCCCTTCAAGGCTGAGTTCCCAAACCCAGGGCTCACACTCCATTTCTCCTCCAAAGCCCATTCCAGGTCTCCTCTTGTGCCTTGCTCTGTGAAGTGCCACTCCTTCCTCTCTGTGCCTTATTCAGACTGCGCATTTTGGGGGGTGCCTTCTTTACTCCTTCTTCTTCCTCTCTTTCCTGAATTTCAAAATCGGATTCATCCTCTAAGTGCCAACATAAATATCCCTGCCTCTGCAAAGACTTCCTCCCAATTCCCCCAGGCTGATCTCATTACCTCTGCCTCCCAGTGTTGCCCAGTACCCTTTGATGACTTCACGCGGGGCACAGGTTAAGTGTTTAGGGAGCTGTTCGTGGCGCGTTGTGCCTCCTGATGGCAGCTACTGGGGTCTAATCAACCTAGTATGTCTGTCTCACAGGACGAGCTTTGGCTCTTTGGCTCTCAATAGAAGCCTCAGGGGTTTTGTGTTTGTCTGTTTTTCAGGAATAATACGTATTGTTTTGTGCTTTTGGCTGAATCATTTCCACTTCTCTGGGTTTCAGTTTCTTCTATTTTAAAATGAGGAAGTTGGACAAGAATTGTCCTAAAGCCGTTCCCAACAATAAAGTGTTACGTCAGAGCATCATGGTCAAATCTCTCCAAAGTAAAGAATTAACATTTTGTTCATAGTGGGTTTTTTGTTTTAATTTAATGGGTTTGTTTGTTTAGAGAATGGTTGGCACATGTTTACACAAGTAAAATAACACTGACATCTCCACATTTGGCCTGGAGCTTCAAGTCCACATACCAGAGGGAACTGAGAAGGAACATGAGATAAATACTGTCCAGTTTATCAAGGCAGACAGGACCACGCCCTATTTTCCTTCCCAGAGTACCAGCCACAGTCGCCTTCTCACTCTGCAGAATGGGAATGTCTGGATGGCTTCTCTGGGCAGCATGAGGATCAGGATGGCTGCCAAAGCAGCAAGGGGTAGCATCACACCTGCCCTTCTCTCCTTCATCTTTGCTTAGATTATTACAATTGAGACGTGGGAGAAACCCTAAAGGAAATGTGAAATTCAGCAGGATGTAGTTCTCTGACTGTGATCACAGAAAAAACAGACAAACATGTTCTTTGGATAGATGAGCAAGGTTGCATGTGCTGTCCAGTCTTGACAGGTCCAAGCAAATGGCTATTTCCAGGAGAATGATAATAGGCCTGACTTTTCCTCTCTGCCCACTGTTAAGCCTTTTCCCTCTTCTGAACCCACTCTCTGCTTCTGTGGTAGGTGCTCTGGCAGCAGGGCCCAGACCCCCTTTACCAGCCGGTGCTCCGACCCCATCTGCTGTGAGAGGTGACTGACTACTAAGGACTCACAGCTGCACCTTCTCCAGAGAACCGTCCTCAGAGGACAGGAGCCATCTTGCCTGGGAAGACAAGCTCCCTCCCCGGAGGCCCACAGCCGATGCCTGCCATAAATGGACATACAGAAAGCTCACCTCCTGGTTGAAAGGGGAAGAGCCGTTCTGTGTGGTGTCTGCTCCAGAACCTTTCTCGCGTGGATCGGACCACAGCAAGGCCTTACCCAAGACCACATCCTCGCTAGGCTTCCCTCTGCCCTGCCAGTGTCGGGCTCTGCTTCTTAGGAACCCAGCCTGACTGAGCTTGTGTCTCCTCGGTCTGTCATGCCATGTAACCCCACCAGAAAAACTACTTTCTCTGGTAGGCAGACTGCTTTGCTTCATGGCTGCCCTTTGGAGGCTTTTTGTAACTCCTACATGTTTCCTCTGTGGTTTATTTATATTTAAGGGGCTAGTGGGCTTCTAGTAGCAATGTTTGCAGATCTCTGGGGAGGAGGAAATGAGGCTTCATGGTAATGGAGGAGTACTGGTTTGGAATGAAGAGGAACTGGGCGCCGCTCCACTCCCAACAGTCATTTTGACCAGGGAAGAAGTTGGGATAGCCTTTGGGTCTCAGTTTACTCCTCTGTCAAGTAGAGAGAAAGAAAAGATGAGCCCAAAATTTCCTGTCTGTTCTGCCATTCTAGTTTATGATTCACACTGTGGTTTTGTTGTTGTTATAGTCATTTTACCTAGAAGAAACTGCAGGAAGAGTTACACATATGCAGGAAGAGATCTGTGGACGGGGTAGACCCTAAACTCAATTATTCATTTCCTATCTCCAAAGCAGAGAAGCCACACACATATTTTAGTGATATTTATTCCGCACTTAATGCCTTCAAAGAAATGGTTTTGAATAAAATGGTCTAAGGACCTACTTTTTGGTGGGAAGCTGGCAGTGGGATTCATTTCACTCTGGCAGCCACTCAGCATCTGTTCTCCTTGGCTCTCTGCATTTACAGAACTACATGAGGGCCTGTTGGAAAAGGCAAAACCTGCTCAGATCAGCACAGAACTCATTTGTATAAAGGAGAGTGACTATTGAATCAATCGTAGACCACAACAAGTAGAGTTCACTTGTTTTTCCTTCCCTTTTAATTTTCCAAAATGCCTTCACATCCATTCTTCATCTGGTCTTCCTGGTGACCCCATGACATACTATCAGCTCTATTTAGAAAACAAAGCCACAGAGGCTGGATGTGGTTGTGTGGCTTGATTTTAAAGTCACAGACGAATGTTGACAGCAGTCTAGACAGCATAGTTCTCAGGCTCTCAGCCGCCAGAATGCCTACCGAATCACACTGCCTTCTTCAATAGTCTGGAGTTTGCCTAAGCATCTTCTAAGGAAAACACTGCCAGTTTTTTGGAAGGTGGATTATTGTCGTGCAAAAAGGAGTGGTCTGTGATGAAATAAGTTTGGGAAAAGCTAGGTTAAGCAGGTTTCTTAAGATATGTTGGAGTTTTCATTTTCATGCTACATGAGCATTCGATGACAAGGCAATGCACGTAGCAGAAGCAATTCCAAACATACTGACCACACAGACCTTTACTTCCACATCATCTTGCATCTCAGAAAATGCTCTCGTAAGTCATCTCACAGGTGTATATGATGCCCACAGTTTGGATTTCTGGATGACTTCTGGAACAAAGGAGACATACGCTACTGTTCAAACTATTTCAGTGACTAGTAATCGAAGGTCTTGGCTTTGTTTGTTTTGTTTTATTTTATCTTATTATTTTATTTTATTTTAGAGAGGAGAGAAGGAGAAAGAGAGAGAGAGAAACATCCATGTGTGAGAGAAACTCGACTGGTTGCCTCTTGCATGCCCCCAACTGGGGACCTGGCCAACAACCCAGGCATGTGCCCGGAACAGGTATCAAACCAGAGAACTTTCGGTTGATAGTCTCATGCTCAGTCCACTGAGCCACACCAGTCAGAGCAGTTTTCCTTGTTTATTTGAGTGAATGGTGCATGTACGTTGTCAAATCCTACCTGGCTGAAATGAGCATTATTTCTGGCCTTTTGTCTTTGAAACATTTCCCACGAAGGACTCAGTGACTACTCTTGCAGAATTGATGCAGAGATCACCCCTAAAATTTCTAGTAGGCTTAACTGGGCCTTGTGCTTTCCAACAATCTTGGCATTTGAGGTATACCACCTCTGACCCGGCTTGTAATGTCTTAATTGTAAACCTTATTAAAGCTGTTTTCCTCTGAGAAGCTTCATAGTCCTCCAAAACAGGTTGAAATCATCCTTAATGACAAGTACTTAATTGCCCATATATAATATGATTTCAAGGACTGTAATAATTGTTTCCATATAGACATATCATACTTCTTAGGATTAAACACCAAGCACTGGTATTGGATTCAGCTTGTGCACCTGCCCAGATTGCTCTCCCCCAGATGTCCCTAGGTCTTGGATTTTGCTCAATGGACAGCCCTGGCTGCTGCCACCCAGTTTTCTGTCACCAGTGGCAGCAGCTCAGGTACCCTATACAGACCTTATCAGGTCTATAAAGGCTCAGGTCTGCCTCATTTGGGGGCATGGATGAAACACTAGGACTTAAGGCTGGGGATGGGCCCTTTCCTAGGAGGGCTGAGAAACAGCCAGGGGGTTAAGTGGGTGAGGGAAGAATTAACACCCAGTGAGACCAGTAAGAGGCAGGAGGCGGAAAGAAGCCGACAGGAAAACACGGCTCCTGTCCTACCCTCAGCAGATTGTTCTGAAGTGCAGTGGTTCCTTGTGACATTTCCAGAGCCCCGGGAGCAGCTGGCTCTGTTTTCTTGTGGAGTTTCTCAGGGGCTCCCAAACCCCTGACTTGCTTTGCCTGCTTCCCAGCCTTACTCTCTATGCCCTGGAGCTGTATCCCGCAGTGCATCGCTAGTGTTTAAACTCTGCCTTAAGTTTTGTTCTGGGGAACCCAGGCTGACAGTTCCATATATATATCCAAGGGTTTTTTTTCTATTTTTAAAATAATCCTAATCATAGCCCTTGTATACTGAAACTTACTATAAAGACTCCTCACATACAATACTTTCTACTGCCCATTTGATGAGAATAAAACTGTGATAGGCTACTGTTTATAACCTTTTGTTTACTCTATAGTTTCCAAAGTAGATCTTTTCCAAAGTCTCTCCTGCAGAGGACAGATGTAAGTAAGAGTTCATTAAGAAAATAATTAAGCTCTAGACAGAATGCTGCCAGGTTTCATCACTGTTGAAGCTCATGATCTTCCATCCCAATCCTGTCCAAGGAATAAAATGCATTCAGATAAAGAGTGGGAATAGCTTATGTGCATATGTTTTAGAGGCTGTGGGTTACAAACAGGCCTAGGAAGAAAGACAGATTAGTTTAATGATAAACTTTAACAAAGCATTTTGAAAGTTGGTTGATTCTCTGTCCTTCCACAGAAAAATCATATATAGCTAAATATTTATGGAAACTTGGTTCTTTCCCGTGGCCTAGATAATATAAATTTTCCTGCACTGGAAATGAGAAAGACTCTTCCACATCTTCATACAAAGAGATGTTTCTGTGAACTATAGACTCTTCTGATAAAATTTACTCCCATTGGCAGCGAAAAGCCCCACCTTTTCCCAGAGGGGATTGTGAGATTCAGGTAAGATACGATGGGCTATGCTGAAATAATTAATAGGCCAATTATCTTAGTGGCTTATAACCATAAAAGCTTACTTCTCACTGTCCCTCCAGATCCATCAAGGGTTGGTGGTGGTGATAAGAGGGTTTCTGCCCCAAGTCATCCTCACTTTGGAAGCAGCCATCACTGGACCATTGCCAATCACCTTGGCAGGTAAAAAGAGGTGGTAAATTATTCTTAACTCTTAAAGCTTCAGCAGGAAGTGGCGAAGTTATTTCTACTCACTTTTTAGTGAGCAAAGCAAGTCAGATGGCCACAGCTCATTTCAGAGGGGGTGAGGGAAAATGATTCCACCAAATGTCCTAAAGAAGGAGTATCAGAAGAGTTGCTTTTAGCCCTAATGACTATGGCTCTATACACTGTCACCACAGGGAAAAAATATATATCCTGGGGAATGAAGTTCAGGAAGCATTTTGTTCCAAGTGCAGCTGGCTTTTGTTGAAAGCACAGTAGATAGTCAGGTGTTCTGAGATACTGGAGGGTGGTGCTACCCTCTGGACACAATCTACTAGCACACACACACACACACAGAGGCTCCTCAGACTGCCTAGTCTGAGTATTTACTCACTCCCTTCCCCCAGTAGCAGAGGGAAGAGAATTGGACTCCTCTCTGTGTTGAACATCTTGGAAGGGGATGAAGTAGAAGCTTCTCAGACCCATCCTAGGGGGAAATGGCACGGAGACATTATCCCTTAACTGTGCTAAGGACTTGCTCCTTCTCTTTCTGCAGACTGAGCCCTGGCAGTAGCATCAAGTGCTATGTGAAGTTCATTGCACTCAGATGCATCAGTAGGCTCTGGAAACCTTTGCAAATGCAATCCCTAAGTTCTCTGCAGCAGCTCCCTGGGAGTTAGCTTGTCTTCTATGGTGCTTTCTCAAAAACAAAAAAGGAGAAAAAAGAAAAGAAAAAAAAATGCCATTTTTCCAGAGGGTTCCTGTGAATGGTTTCTATAAACCTAAACTGAAGTTAAAAGACATGATGGCCAGAGGCCTCTTAAAGAAATTCCCCTCGTTTCTTGTCTGGCTTTTAAAAGACCACATCTTCAGAAGCCCTTTCTTTATCTATCTAGGACTAAGTGGAGGATCCCATGGGGTAGAAACAGAAAGACAATTTTCTTTATTAAAAAAGAAAGAAAGAAAAAGGAAAAATCATGAAGAGTTTTTAGGTACAGGAACCTAGATGCTTTGATACTAGGCATTTTTTTTTATCATGCTATAAAAATGTCTTTGTTTCTACTTCAATCCCATTAAATGAGACAAAGGAGAAAAGCACATTTCTCTTTTTCTCCCTCTGAGGTTATTCCCCCTTTATGCTGCCCTTGTGCCCAGAGGTTAGTGCATTAGCATCACCAAGCCCCCCAAAGGCCTTGCCTCTCTGCTTACCACCTCTCAGATCCTCGCCAGCTGCTTGCAGAGCAGGCAGAAGTTTAATGAGACAAGTCCCCTTGGAGACTCCTCTTCCCTCTAGGAATTCAGTAAGTGCTTTATATAAAACAGTGATAGGATGGTTCGGCCAGACTCTCTGGCTCACATACACTAACTGGTTTTCCCTTTGGGAAGGAAGAGCAGGTAGCCGAGTGATAAGGCCATTAGGACCGACTGCACTGTGCAAACTGGTAGTCCCTGAAGCTACTTTTCTTGCCTGCTGTAATCATGAAAGGAAGTTGGTGAATGGCTGATCAGAACAGACCTCCTGGTGGGATATAAAGATATCCATGGGCAGACTCTAGATAATAATGGACAGAGAGTGATTTAGTACTGTTATTATTGCTCAACAGAGGCTCTAAGCATTGGGCCCAAGAAGCTCAAAGGACATGCAAAAGAGTGATATGAGAGAAGTCAGATTTGCTGATCCCCCCATAAGTGAGACAGACTACTCCCGTCCTTAGAAGGAGCCGAGGATATCCTCTGGGAGACCTCAGCAATGCCTCCCAGGGCTCTAGGAGACGTCAGGTAAAAGAGGACCACACATGTCAATAATTTTTCTCTTTACATATAACTTCACTTTTGTTCTCTAATTCATACATTTTTGTCTTTCTTTTGACTCTAGGCTTCAGGGGTACCTGGGCTTCTCCCTGTATTGGTGTCTTTTTCCTAAGAAGCTCAGGATGTTATAAGATCTCAGCATTTGTAAGGTCAACAGTTGGAGTCAAGGAGAAGTTAGTTAAGGCCGTGAGCAATGTCAGAATAAGGGACAGAGATAGAAGTTGGTGGAACAGGATGTAGAGCAACATGAATACAGTTGTCTTCTTCTTCTTCTTCTTCTTCTTCTGCTGCTGCTGCTGCTGCTTCTTCTTCTTCTTCTTCTTCTTCTTCTTCATTCTGCATGTTTATTGGTATCTCCCTGTCAACTGCATGAATTAGAAATCCTACTTAACTAGTGAGACAATTTTAGATATATCTAAAGATTCTTTGACATTCCTCCCTTTCAGAAATGGAGACTAATTCCCCTCCGCCTTGACTATGGGCAGGACTTAATGACCTATTTCTAAGAAATACAACAAAGCAAAGAGTGCGTGACTTTGGAGACAAGATCATCGGAGGCTCTGTGGCTTAATGTTTGTTCTCTTTCTCTCCTCTCTCACTCAGAGCATTCATTCCAGGGAAGCCAGCTGCCGCGTCACGAGGACTCTCAGGCAGCCTATGGGAGGTCCACACTGTATGGAACTGAGGCCTCCTGCCCACAGCCCCTGAGTGCACCATCTGGAAAGCAGACCTTCCAGCCCCAGTCAAGCTCATTGCCTGCAGCCCCCATCAACATCTTGACTGCAACCCCTCTGGAGCTCCTGAGCCAGACCACCTAACCAAGCCAACTCCCAAATTTCTGACCAGCAGAAATTGTGCCATAATATTTTTGTTGTTTTAAGCCACTGAGTTTTGGGGTAATTAGTTATGCAGTAACTATGACAATTGGGATGTAGTCACTATGATACAGACGGTGGCCCAGAGTAACAGATGACCAAGATAAATCCTAAACCAATGTTCCTCTAGTTAATGCCACAGTTCATTAGCACCTCAAAAATCTGAAAAGAAACATGAACCAAAAGCATTCCATTCAGTGCTTGTCTCTGGCAGAATGAATTTGCTATTTTAAAGCATCTCAGGATTTGTTCCTGGGTACATTTCCTTGGTCCAAGTGAAAAAGTCTTCCAAGTTGATGCTGTATTCAAAGCTATGGTTATTTATTCATACAATCATCCTTTTCAAGCAATTCAGAAGATACATTTTCCTATTCTGGGGGCTCAGAGTATCTTTAGAAAAACTGGAGTGGAAGGAATAAGAGAAGGAGAGAAAAAGGAAAGAGAAAAATGAGTAAAAGCGAGATCTATGGTTCATATTAGTTTGCCTCTGAAGTAAGAAAATTTCATATTCTAGTAGCTACAGAAAAGGTATTCTCCCATAGTTCAAGCTTTTATGAATTTTGTCCCTAAGTTTTTCATACATACCTTGATTTATTAGCCTTCTCAGCACTATATCTTGAAGCCCTGCCAGAAGAACACAGTGAAATGAAACATCTGGCAAATTTTCCCAGATCATATTATGAAATATCTTCAATGTTCAATTCAGTGAAAAGTAAACAAGTCATTGTCTTTCCCAGAAGTAATTCACTTTGCTGTCAGAACCACGGGCCACGGGTGATGGAGGTTTCTGCATCCCTCCGGGGGCTGATGGGCACATGGGGCCTTGTCTTTTGCAGTCTGGGTTAGCTGGGTGGGTCAGGTAATTCTTGGATGCTTCACCGAAACAAATCCATCTGCTTGCTCAGTGAGGTGGTTATTTTTATAATTTCCAAGTGATGTGCATTGATGCTGTGAAGGAGTCGCTGATGAATTGATATTGTATCAGCAAATAGTAATTGCTTAATTTCTGCAAAACTGTCTAGTTTAATTTCCATTTCCACGTTCCAAGCACACATGTATGTGCACACACACTGCTAGGCTTAAAAAGACAACGGAGGGAACGTGGCGCCTACAGCTGCTTGTAGCGCCACGCAGCCGGGTTCTTGTTCAAAGGGAAGAATTCCAGCAGATCAGTCCTACGTCAGTCTTTCCTGAACTTAATTAAAATGCACAATATTTCTGAAATCTTTGTATTCATTACACAGAAAACAATGCCAAATAACTGGAAAAGAGACAGTTATGCAGGTGAGTATTTCCAGGAACTTTTTTTTTAATGAGGCATCTTTATAGATATAACTTATAAAGATACTAAGCAGATACACTTGACTGACAGACTGGGAAGAGTGAACCATAAGGACTCAAAATAATCACGTACTAGCTTTTAAATGTGCTGGGCCTCTGCCAAGAGGCTCTGAATGACTCAGAACCAGTTAATCCTACAGGAACCCATATGGAGAAACTGAGGTTGAACGTGGGGAAGAAATTTGGTCAGTTGTTCACATGAATGATGCCAATCTAGCAAAAACAAGTCCGAAGTCGGATGTCATAGGGGTACAGGTAAAGAGAAGCAGCTCCAAGATTAGAATAGGTTAGCACAACCCTAAAATCACTGCAGCAACCCCACTTCGGAGAGTCAGAGACGCCCCTCAACAGCACACGTTAGCTATTGCCTGATCTGATCCATCTGAATCATCCGAGGCTGTCTCAGCAGCCCAGCCAATAGAGGACCTACTTTCATGAAAAGGAGCTCTGGCTCACCTTTAGAGAAATTTAATTATAAAGATTTTAAGAGCAGAATCTACAATTAAGCCTTTTAAATGTTTCCCATATCAAGCACAGTGCTTGGCACATAAGTATTCAATATTTGTTGGATTGAAAAGATGGAATTGTTTCCATCATTTTGGTTCACACCTACATGAGTTGTGTTCATCTTGCCTTTCTTCCTTTTGAAGCTGCAGGAAGGCAGACAGGGCTCTGACACACCCTAAATCTCCTCTCTTGAAACAAATGAGTCGGCTGGAAGCCCTCCGACTTTAGGTCTCTAGTGGTATCATTCATGCAGTTTCCCTGTCTCTCTCTCATTTTGATTTCACCTTAATAAGCACTGAGCTTATTAATGCTTCCACCCAGGGAAGCAAGCAAGGGAGAGAAGAAGGAACACAACCTGCATTTTGCCTTTGCTGTTCTCAGGGAGCCAAATTATGTTATTTTTGTAAAAGCATCTCTCCTCTTTTCCTATTGTCAGCCCCTCAGTCACCTCGCGTATCTGATGGTGCAGTGACTCAGCTTGAGGGCTGCTTATCTTGGTGGGGATCTGGTGGTGGCCTTTTAAAGTTGCTCTAAGCTGAGCTATATGTCTAAAATTCTCTGTGCTGCTAAAAAAAAAAGAAAAAAAAAAGAAAGAGCCTTCACTGTCTCTGTGCCCTGTTATAGAAAATGCTGGTGAACCAGCGAATGATTTCATTTTCAGCCCCAGTTTCTTCACTCCTTACATGCAAGAAAGACAAGAGGCTGGTAAACTCGGAATACCAGAGGCCCCATGTTCACGGTCAGCTTTTTTTGGTAAACATTGTAACTTAGTACCAGGAATGGAGGAGAAAGGCAGTCTGAGAGCACTCTAATCAGTAGTATTTTTTTCTATTGTAACTAGTTATCCTTTTTGTTAAACCTGTTGGAAAATGCAGTCCAGGTTTGTTTATAGTTGGCCTCAGTGTGCAAACTTGCAGGCCTGTCAGCCAGGCAGCCACATGTGACCACATTTCCTGTTCCAGCCTCATCGATGGGTCGGAAGTCTCAAAGTCTCATGGAGGGGTAGCTCACCACAGTGTAAAAACCAAGGTCAGTTGTCACAAGGCACTAAGAGCAAATGGTCTTGGTGATTTTTTTTTAATTTTACACACAAAAAAAACTTGGCAAAGCTCATTCCAAAACTGTTTTGGGAAACCAGGGTTCAGAAAACAGTGGTCCGGAAACATACATGAGGCTAAATTTAGCAGAAAGGGGAACCTTGACTCCTCTGCCAGGCCCCTCACAACGGACCAGAGGGGAGAGCTGGTGTGGAAGTGACTGACCAGCTGCAGAGCACTGAACACAAACGTGTGGACTCGGTGCTGCTGAGTGGTGACAGCTCAGCTCGTATGCATGGGCCTCTCTGGCCTGGAGGAGGCGCCCTGGGTGACAGAGGCAGACACTAGCTCATCTAATCCGAGCCCCAGTGAAGTAGAGGGAATTAAAGACCTGAAGAATACGAAAGCAACCTGGTTTCCTAGGCAGATGAGAGGCCATGTGGATGGTGCATGGATGAGCTGTCCTCCCCTCCCTGTCCATGTAGCCCTAGGTGAGACGGTGGGCCAGAGAGTGCTGAGCTTCTGCAAACATCTACCCTAAATGGCACCAGTAGTAATAAAACAATCCAAAGTTTACAATAAATGAATTAATGGGAAGGAAAATACCACTTTATGAAATTGAAGGCAGGTTTTCATCCCAATGGGTAGGATATGTGTGTGTGCAGAAACTGTGAGGAAGGCCAGGCAGATACTGCTCTTTCGTTTAAAGGGGCTTTGGTTAGGGAGGGAAGGGCACGGGCCTGGCATGGGTTTTATCACAGTGAAAGAACCTGACTGCGCATGGCAAGGCGATCAGGAGACTGAGCTTGCTCTCAGGAGAAATGAAGGGTCTGTTCCCTCTGAGCCGGCCTCAGTAACAGGGAGGAGAGGAGCGGAGGGAAGAGACTCGGTAAGGTGAGCAGGGGTCCCAAGGATGAGATGCGGGAGGTCAGCCTGAGGAAAGCGCTCCCATGAATGGATTTCTGATGACCCGGAGCCCAACGCTGAAGGATCAGCGACTCTGACATTCTGCAGCCTGTGTCAGTCTGTTTGCGTACCTGCTACAGTTCCTCCCCATGTTTCTCCAGAACCATTAAGGTTAGGGTCCACCAGGTGACAGTGCTGATGCAGGTGGGCTGTGCTCACGGCACAGGTCCCAACACCCCGGAGGCCAGAAGGGACTGAGAAAGTGAGCCCGGTTAGGACAGAGTGCTCGTGGTGACTCCAGGGCACACGGGGACCACTCAGAATTGTCAGAAACATCCAGGAGGGCACTGATGCTGTGAAAGTCAAAATGAGAGACGGGCTGGAGCTGTCTTACTTCTGTAATAAAACCACAGCTAACCCAAAGCCGCAGAGTGGAGGGGACCATGTCCGGTGACCATTGAGTGCCACTCCTCGGGATGGGAGACACAGAAGCCATTTCGTTCTGTGAACACAGGGGCACACATCGAGCACGGCAGGGCGCACTCACCACGTCTGTTTCCGAAACTCGGACTATGCTGTCCGCCCAAATTCCCAGGCAGACATCCTCAACTCCGCGACTTCCCTCCTCTAATCTTCTCCCCACCGGCTGCACGGCAATTAGCAACCTGAGTCAGTCAGCAGCTCCGCGCCAGCCAAGGTGCATGGGCGGCTGTAATGATTTATTGGATTCATTACTTCCACCAATATGAGTAAACAGGCCAAACTGCTTCTTTTTAAGGTCAGAAATGAAACTACTACTCCTGAGATGCCATTAACGTGAAATAAAATAATTGGTGGAGAGCTTTTGTGTAATATCATGCTAAATGTGTAATGGCATAAGGTGAAATTGCTTTCTGCTCTCTGCTCCTTTTGTCTTACGGCCTGACTCTCTGCGTGATAGCATCTGGTGATATATATTTTCCATCATTAAGCCAGATACAATGTTATTTCTTCATTGTCCTGAGACTTGATGAAATTACTTCATTTCGGCTGTGTTCTTTATTGCTACTTCGGGAGCAGATTTTTTTCTATTCGTTTTATTTATTATTATTAAGCTGAATTTACATTCAGATAATGAGTTTTGATCAATATATACACCTGTGTGACCACTTCCCTAACTGAGACATGGAATATTTCCATCATCCCTGACAGTTGCCTCGTGTCCTTTTCCAGGTGTTCCCACCCACCTACCCCGCCACTGCCGGGTGACCACTGTTGTGATTTCAAGGATTAGTTTTGTCTGCTCTTGAACTTCATGTAAATGGAGTCTTTGGTGTCTGATTCTTTTGCTCAACCAGTTTTTAATAGCCATCCATGATGTTACATGTGTAAATGATTTGCCTACTTTTACTGTCGAGATGTATTCCACTGTATAAATGTACCAGAATGTGTGTATCCCTCCTCCTGTTGATGGGCATTTGAGCAGTTTCCAGCTTGGATCTATTATGAATAAAGCTACTATAAAGGTTCTTGTGTGTAGTGCTTCTTGGCCTTTTGGCTAAGATCAAGTGTAATATAAAGATTCTTGGGCAAGTCTTTTTGTGGGTACGTTTTCATTTCTCTCGGGTTAGAGTAATGTGGCAAGATCAAAGAGTAGATGTATGTTTAACATTATAAGGAACTGCCGAACAGTTTTCCAAAGTGGTTACAACACTTTTCATTTCCACCAGCGGAGCCTGGCGGGTCCGCATCCTGGACACGTTCTTTGATTTCGGCCATTCAAGTAGACGTGAAACGGCATTCCACTGTGGTTTTAATTCTCATTTCCCTGATAATAATGACATTGAGTCTTTTTACCATGTAATTATCGGCCATTTTCTGATTTCACTGAGTCGTCCTTTTATCATTTATCGTAGAAGTTTGTATGTATCCTAGAGATACAAGCTCTTTGCCATATCACAAATATGTTCTCCAGTCTATGGCTTTCCTTTTCATTTTCTTAGTATTTGTTTCTGTACCACAATGTTTTTACTAAAGAAATATTACAGTATTTTTTAGTAAGAAGTTTTAAATTTGATAAAGTCCAGTTTATCAATTTATTTCTTTCATGTTTAGCATTTTTTGTTTCCGCTAGAAAATCTTTGCTTACCTGTTTGGGTGACTTTTTAAACGATTTTATTTATTTATTCTTAGAGATGGGGAAGGGAGGGAGAAAGAGAGGAAGAGAAACATCAATGTGTGAGAGAAACATCAATTGGTTGCCTCTTGCACGTGCCCAGACTGATCAGAGACCCAGCCGCAACCCAGGCATGTGCCCTGACCAGGAATTGAACCAGAGACCTTTTGCTTTGCGGGATGACACCCAACCCACTGAGCCACACTGGTCAGGGCATGGGTGACTTTTTTGATGGAAGCTTTGTAAAGAATATTTTCTAAGTATTCTCAAGAATAAAAATTTCCTGATTATCTTCTCAAAAGTAATTTTTTAAAATCATTTTCACTTTAATTGTCCAAAGGCAGTGGTATGCTGGGAAACTGGCTTTCTGGGCAACAGGGGAAGCCCTCATTTACAGTATTTGCTAATTTCCACGGTATAGACACTCCCCTCATGGCTAATATCAAGCTACCAAGAGCTTAGCAACTGCCTTACAAAATCCCTGAATATTAACAACCAGCTCTCACTAGATATTACAATTCCCTCCAGCCTACCACTGCAAATGCCACATGAAAACAAGTGGCAAGACGTAAACCCTTGGGACAAGGCCGATCTTGGGGAAATTGGAAAGATGCCATGTTTTGAGGGGACAAGTGGGCCCTCAAATTGGAGAGTCAGGAACCACGACTGACAACAGAGCCTGACCTGACTTTTAAGTGTGGCGAATATAAACAGAAGTGCAGACATGAGTGATGCAAGAGTTAAAAAGAAATAAACACTTAGAATGAGGAGCCTACTGTCCTGGCAAATTAGTAAAAAAGCAGAGTCTCTGCTAATATTCTACTTATTGGGGAGATCAAGAGACAACTTCCTCCCGAAAACACTAAAAGGAGGCTAAATGGGAGGCTGAAGGACCTGGAAGGGCTGGAGGATAGACATTTAGACTATAGGCAAAGGGGGCGGAGCAGAAACCAACAGGGAGCGGCCCATGGGAAGGGCCAGGACCCACGGGCACACCTTGCCTAGTGAGCTCACTTGGATTAGGAATTAAACATTAAACCCAGTGAGATGGAAAATGAACACTTTTCATCTACAGCTGCTGCAGCCACATGGTTTGCTTGATGTGGTGACACAGGAAATCAAGACCTGTAAGTCCTAGGAAAGGGTCTCACAGATGACTTTCTTTTCATCAGAACGATAGGAAAATTTTTAGTAAGCAAAGGAGGCACTTCCTAGAGATCATCTACAAACGATTTGCAGACTAGAGTTGAAAACGTCAGGGAGATTTGTAGCTGTGAACGATTTTCTGTAGCAGCAATAATAGAAATAGAGCAAGGGAAACACATTTTAAAATCTTTATTCTTTCAAAACTAAGCATTGGCCAGTTATGAACTGAGATTTAGGAGTATTTCCAGGTTATATATATTAAATTAATTTTATTGGATTGGTCAAAAGTTTCATTTAGTTTTTTCTATACAACGACTCTAGTAGTGTTTAGTTATCTTCCACTTCATTTGAAATAATTTTGTTAGATTGTATTGTGACAGCTGTCATATTAGCATGCATTTAAAAAAACATCAAAATTGGTAAATTTTTGTGCAGCCATTTTAATATTGAAAGTGGAAGAAGATGTGCCACATTTTCAGCATATTATGCTTTATTATTTCAAGAAAGGTAAAAACACAACTGAAATGCAAAAAAAGATTTATGCAGTGTATGGAGAAGGTGCTGTGACTGACTGAGCATGTCAAAGTGGTTTGCGAAGTTTCTTCTTGGTGCTATAGACATTTAGGTCAAATAATTCTTTGCTGTGGGGCTGTTTTATGCACTGGAAGATGTTTAGCAGCACCCTGGGCCTCTGCCCACTGGAAGCCAATAGCAGGAGATAGCTAACATACTCAAAATATCCAAGTCAATAAAGTTATTGCTGAAAATAAAAAAATGTGTCTTTTATTTTATGAAAAAAATAAATGAACTTTTTGGCCAACCTAATATTTCACTAAATATATCATGTATGCAAGTATACATTTTTAACTTAGTTTAACTAATGATAAAATGAATACACTTACACCCACCACCAAGCTTACGTAATAAAGCATCACCAATGCCAATACTTGTTATCCACCCCCTGATCGATTTCCCTCACTCCTTTCATTCATAGAGGGAGCTTGTCTTCATTTCAGGCCCCAGCGATTTTCCTAACTTTATCACCAGCTCAGACATAAACTAAAAAGATGTCATTATTGTTGTTGTTCCTTTATAATTTATCCTGCAGTTTTATGTGTTCTCTATTAGGAGAGGTTTCTCTGTAGCAGTGATATGCCATATTTCCAGAAAGAGAAAGTCCATCCAGCTTTTAGTATTACTAAATGATAGGCTTGAGTGGCCATGCTACTTGAGGTGCTGGCCCTTCCCAAGGCCTTTCTCAGAGAATCTGCCCCACCCCTCCAGCCAAGTAAGCAGCAGAGCAGGTGACCTTAATCACACCCCACTCCTGTTAACAGCTGACTGCTTGAGTTTTAGACACCAGAGACAAGTGAGGCTTAATAAGAAGTGGAGAAACAGAGATCTACTCAGTCCACTTTGGCCACTGGTTTCAAGCAGTTATGTAGAATTGGGACTGTGGGTACATACGACTTTCTCTCATGTTTACTCTGTCCTGCAGAGAATAAGAATGAAGAGAGCAGGTCCCAGTTTCCTTCCCTGGTGATTCCCACCTGCGCGTCTCACCTATATGTAATGCGTGCTGCTTATTTATCCTTCCGATGGCTGCCTCCTTGTTTGTCTGTTTGAACTACTAGTTCTAATGGGGTTCTGTTTCTTAAACGAGGTATCCCTGATCAACACAAGCCAGGGCTGGGGAGGAAGAAAAAGTGATAGAAATTATTGTAGCCCAATGTGTGAATAAATGGGAGTCTAGCCAGGAAAATATAAACCTTTTCAAGTACAGGGTGAGTCAAAAGTTGGTTTATAGTGGTGAGTATATGAAATGCAGATTATTCTTATATTATTATTTATTAATTATTGTATTATTTTCTAGACAAACAATTGTAAACCTACTTTTGCCCCAGCTGGTATTTCCAACAGAAAGAGTTCAATGCAGGGAATTGGTAACCCAAGTGATGGAGCAGCTGTGCACCAGAAGGTAATGAGATAATGTCAATATTCACAACAGCCACAAGCCACTATCTTAACCTAGGAGAGAGACAAAGAAAGGAAGGAGTGTTATTTGAACCAAGGAGCTGGGTCATGTGGGGGGATCCTGCCTGAGGAGGACTAGAGCCAAGGAGAAGGCATGGCTGCTGCCAGAGAAACCATCCAAGCAGCACGGAAGGGAAGAAATAGCTGACCATCTTCACTCCCCCAGTCCTGCAATCGTCTCTTAGTGCCTTCCACTCGGTGAATTCAGCCAGCAGCCAAATGACCTGGGACCTGTAGCATGGAGCAGGGAGAGGAGGATAAGGAATGAATCTGAGAATCGGGACTGGTAGAAGGTGGAAGCAAGGACTTCCCTCATCCTCAGCAGAGTTAAAGGACCATGAACATCATGCGTGTGAAAACAACCTGAATGCCCAATGATGGATAAATGTTTAACTAATTATGAAATATTATGTGGCTTTGAAAAACAATATTTAAAAAGTTGTAATTATATGAGAAAATATTTAAAGTTTAGTATTAAGTTTAAGAAAATACTTAGCCCTGGCCCAGTGGCTCAGTTGGAGCATCATCCCCATGGGTTGAGGGTTCGATCTGCAGTCAGGAGTCATAAGGGAATCAACTGATGAGCGTGTGAGTGCGTGGAACAACAGAACCAGTCTTTCTCCCTCTCTCCCTTCCTCTCTCTCTCTCTTTAAAATAAATAAATAAAAATTAAAAAATTTAAAGTTTAAGATTGAAAAATATTGCACATAGGTTCAAATTTTGAAAATAAATACAACAAATATTGTGCATAATTTTAACTACTTAAACTATATGTAGAAAAAACTGGCAGGGTGAATATCAAAAGGTAAATGTTTTTAAATAAAGGGTTTTGGCATTTTCTTACTTATACTCATATGCTTTTGTATTGGGCAAATGATGAACACTGAGCACCCAGTACTTTCACAGTCAGAAGAAAGACTGTCTTCCTCCACACCTCGAGTATGCAACCCACTGGGTCACACAGCTCTCAGGAAGATCACCTGCATTTGGGGACATCATATTAGGAATAGTAGTTATGATGTTCTCCAGCCTCTTACAGTATTTACATTTTGTAAAACCACTTTTAGTATTCTTTTATAATAACCCCATGAGCTAGGTTTTCCTGCTTTGCAGATAAATAAATAGAAACAATAGAAGCTCAGACTGGTAGTAAAAGGTAGAGCCAAAGTCAGAATTGACCTTTGTCCCTTGTCAATGGACACTATGGGACTATGAGTGCTCTTGTCCACAATTTCATATTTTCCTCTTTCAAGACACATGGTCACATGGTAGGAATGCACTTCTCCACCTCTTGGGGAGTGTGGTTATGTGATTTGCTTTGGCCAATGACGTGAGTAGAAATGAAGTAGTTCGCTTCCTGGTTGAAACAGTGGGCAATTAGTCACAACCTATTCCTACAACGATGGAAATTATGGGAACACATTTAGAAATGAGGCTTCTGTAAGTCTGGGTCATTGAGACCCCATGTCTTCTTACCCGCGTTGAGTACATAGTATGGACAAGAACCAAGCATTCATTGTGTCGAGCCACTGAGATTTTGGAGATGTTTGTCTGCTCAGCCTAAAAACCCATTTTGATCAAAACAAAAATTGTTCTCTTCACAGCACTAAACTGGTGTCTCATATTCCTATCCATTCTAAAAGACAACTGAGTAGTGACTATTTGTAGAAATAGCACATGCTGTCAACAAAAATATTAGAGCAAAATAGTAAAAGATATATTATTTAATTATTTAGAATAATTACATAAATGATAAAGAAGTAGTTGTCTAAGTTCAAAGAGAGATACAAATAACAAATGTAGTTTGAGTAAATACTCAGCACTGTTCTTTTGGTCTTCCTCTTTCCTGCTTTAAAAATAAATGTTGGTTTCTTTCCTTCCTTTACCAAAAAGCCATTCAGGCAGCTCCAGATATGTGGATGATCTGAAGGAGCTGACCCAAGCAGGGGCTAGGCGTGTAAGAAGGAGTGGAGCAGCCAGGTAGGTCAGAAGGGTGGTTACACATGGGGAGATGGAGATAAGGGCATCCTGGTCTCTCACTGTCAAAGGAGGGAAGTGTATTGGAAAGGAGGAAAGCTAGAATAAACCCTGTGGTGTTGGGTTGGAATTGGATGTATCAGTGAGCACTCATGCTTTCCAATATAGTTAAAAAGATAGACAATAAATACAGGATGTGTGTATACATGTATATGCACATGTATACACACATGCATATGTATACACTCATACACACACACGTATACATATATGAATCACTGATTCCCCAGGGCTGGGCCAGGCACAGAGCTAGGTGAGTCTGGAACATCTTTTTTGTGACAGAAAGTAAGAAAATGATCAAAGAATGATAGAGAATGGCCAAAAGTTCCAGTGGAAAAACATAGACAATCTGAGCATCAAAATAAATAACATGAGATTGTACTGCATGTTGAATAAAATAGGCAACCATGAGTCTACACTGACATAAATAAATGAATAGATGAACTAATGAATTTAAGCTCATTCTTAAGACAGGAAATCAACTACTACCTTAAAGGAATGATGGCATTGTAAAACCACTATTTCCATTAAAGTACTAATTAATTCAAGCAAGAAACATGCCAAAGGTTGCTAAAATTTGTGGGTAAAAATTAGATGTGGAATAGGATTTTATGTAGTCTCAAAATATCACCGACGATATATTCATTAATTACAGAGCAAAAAAGAGTTCCTTTATAGTGGTAAAACCTGGCAGATATCATCCCAATCAAGTGATCCAAGTTAATAGCACCCTTTATTTATAGGACAAACAGACATCTTGTGCCCCTGGATAGGATGCATTGGAGTGAACTACAGTATCTGTAATAAAATACAGCCACTCCATAAAATATATAATGGGGGGCCTAATCATGAGGAAGCACTAGCAAACCCAAATTGAGGAACATTCACAAAATGACTCATCTGCAATATTCAAAAATGTCAAGGTCCTGGAGGTTAGGGAAGACTAAGGACCATTCCAGGTTGAAAAGCTAGAGAGACTGATATTAGGCCTAATGGGTGGTC
This sequence comes from Desmodus rotundus, assembly GCF_022682495.2. Taxonomy (NCBI): domain Eukaryota; kingdom Metazoa; phylum Chordata; class Mammalia; order Chiroptera; family Phyllostomidae; genus Desmodus; species Desmodus rotundus. The sequence goes on from NC_071393.1 coordinate 80,246,905, forward strand.
CTGGTGTGGATCTTCTGTTCTAAGGGATGTTGCTAAGACATTTAGCAAAACTTCAATGGGGCTCTGCGTCAAGAGTAAATGGAAGTTTTTCTACTATTCTTGCAACTTTTCTGTAAGTTTGGAAGTGCCAAAGTATTAAACACATCTCTTTTGCACAGCACAACACGTTCCCAGTAACCAATAAAGACGAGGTAGGGAGCAAGGGACACTGTGCCTGGGAGAGGCCGTAGTATTTCTCACAGTGGTGTCCAACATCAACCTGTCATGAAGGCCCACTGTCCCACGAGTCTCAGGGGATGGGTGGAATGCAGTAGGTGGGTGGGTGGTGGGGACTAGTGATGCGATGGATGGGTGAGTAAAGAGGCTTTCTAATATCTGGATACTCTGTTTTTCACTGTCAGGTAAAAGAGGGGTCACTGAGCACAGGCAAGAGGAGGAAGCTAAGGGGAGGGAGGTGAGTGAACTGAGTCCAAGAGAAGCTGGAATCCAAGCAGCTAAACAGAGAGCAGAGTGCTGGTGAGGAAGGTAGAACAGCCCAGGGGTGGAGGAAACTGCACAGGAAAAGGAGGAAGGTGGGGGTCTGAGAAGTCAAAACTGGGTAGTCAGGGTGCAAAACTGGGCAAAAAGAACTCAGACCAGAGAACCGAAACAAAAGTATGTAAAAACTAAAGACACAAAATAAAACTATGTCAAGATGATAAGAAGCGAAAGGTCAGTGGTCCTTAGAGAGATAGGTGGATTATTTATTGGTTAGAAAGTGAGATTACAGAAAACAGAAATAAATTCTGAGCCTGAGAGTTTATGGGAAGGGCTGGTGGATGAGACACAGAAATATAAATTCTAGGAAGGGACAAAGCACAGCCAGAAAAAGTAAGGGAGCATACATAGTTTACAGTATAAAGCCTACACTATGTGGAATGTGATAAAAAAGGTTTAGGAGAACAATCACAAACTAGTATTCAAAAGTGGCAGAAAAAAAACTTAGAGACATTCCCTTTAAAGTTGCATCCTAACAACAAGGAAGAAACCTGTTCCATATCTTATTTTGTAACTAGATGAACATCCAGTGCGCATTCTGGAGTCTGAGGGAGCGAGATGAAAGAGGGAAAGGCTCACCCAAGCGTTCCTAGTCGGGACCTTGGGCCTCTGATCTGACTGGAGGGAAGACACACATGTTCCTTGCACAGCCGGAGGGCATTCATCTGTGCGCCCTCAGTACCCGGTTCAAGTGTCAGTCACCTAGCAGTTACTCCATAAAGGTTGGTTCAAGTATCTGAGGAATAAAAGTTTTTCTCAAAGGATAAAGGCAAATACAGAAAAAAGAAGTCTGGATTATTAGATGAAATCTCTGAGAGAGTATCAGAAGCAAATAATTATAGAGTAAAAAGTAACTTTAAGGCTACCTTTTAAATTTCATTTTGAAACAGTTTGGAACAAACTGTTGCAAAGATTTTAGCCAGTAATTTATCACTGTAAATTGCAGGTCTGATAACTCTTTCTAGCCAGTCTTAAGAGAGTACTATATAAAATTTCAAATAGGCCCTGACTATAGAAGTGAAAATACATGATTTTAGAGAGGGATTTTTTTTTCCTTTTTAAAAAGGCAAAATGAAGAGGTATTCTTTTCTGATAGAAAAGACTAAGATTCAAGGAAGACTTGAATTCAGGAAAGATAGAATCTTGAAAACCACAGAGAATAATAGACCATCCTGAAAGGTAAGGAGGCGGGCAGGGCCAGCAATGGAATTGCTTGTTGATAAAGAAATGCTGGTAGTAGAGGAGAAATGGCCAGAAGAAGCCAGACGTCAGGTTGCCCTAAAATCACAAAGCTGTAGTGGTATCACCACAAGGGACCCTATTCGTCAGGGTTCTTCAGAGATACAGAACCATTTGGATATATAAAAGTAGATTTATTGTAAGGAATTGGCTGACACTATTATGGAGGCTGGGAAGTCCTGCAATCTGCTGCCAGCAGCTTGGAGACACACAAAAGTCAGGGTGTACATTCCAATATTAGTCCAAAGTCCTGACCCAGGAGCACTAATGGTGGAAGTCCCAGCCTGAAGGCAAAAGACCAATGGGTCGTCTCAAACAGTCAGGCAGAAAGAGAGGAGGAATTCTCCCTTCCTCTACTTTTTTGTTCTCTTCAGACCCTCAACAAATTGGATGATGTTCACTGACTGTGAGCAGGACAATCTGCTTTATTCAGCCTACAGATTCAAACGCCAATCTCATCTGGAAACACACTCAGACACCAGAGTAACCTTTATTACGGTGCCCACATACCTGGGCGCCCTGCAATCCGGTTGAGTTGACACCTAAAGTGACCCATCACAGTGACCGACTCAAAGAGGATAGTTCAGGGGTCGTCTGCAAGATGCATCATGTTGTAAACTGAGGTTAAAAGCATTCAAACCTACAATTAATAAAAAAGGACACAGAATTATAAGATCAAATAAGGCTTAAAATAATAGAAGACCTGTTTCCTGGGTGATTTTTTGAAAACGGCTCTTCTTTCTCGGTGGTTTGGCTAGGGAATTAAACCAAACCAGGAAAACTATGAGGGCATGCACTGATTATTAAAGGCCGTCTCTACTACTGAGTTCTGCAAACCTAGAATTCAAATAAATGGTGACAGTAGACATCGTGGTGAGAACGTGTCATAAAAACCTGAAATATTAATTGAATTCCATTCTGCAGAGTGAAGAGCTCTCAAGGTGAATGCATCAATATCGAGCTCAGTCTTCTCTTTCTCTTTAGAGCAGAGTTCACATGCCCACCTCTGGATTGGCTCTGTCTTCCTAATACACAATTCTGGCCAAAGGGCTGGTGGAAGGTACCGAGCAGATGGGCTCTCTTGTGCTCTGAAAGGCTGAGGTGGACTGACTCCCTTGGGAGCCGTGTTTCAGGAAGGAAGACCAAAAAGACATCAGAGAAGCCAGAATTCTGTACTGGATCATGTAGCAGTTCTTACTAAGGAAAACCCTCAATTCAATGGGATCGTGAGATCCTAAGGTAGAAGAAATCTCCCGCATCTATGTGTTCAACAAGCAGTTATTGAGCACCTACTATGCGCAGAGCACTGTTGTTAGCACTCAGGCTCTGTTCCCAGCTTGGGATGCTAAGCAGAAGTGATTGTCATCAGTGAAGTGTGCAGCTGAATCATCGTGAGCAGGGGAAGGCAGACAGTGAAGGCCAAGATGAAGACGGGAAAATGGCTCTTCTCTGTGTGCTAAGGCATTGGAAAATTGAAGCTGGAGTGTTGAGATGCATAGATGGTGCACAGTTTGCAATTGGAATTCACTGGAGGAAGAGGGGAATCTTCATTCTGAGACAATTTTTAAAATGGACTTTCTATTTAGAGCAGCTTACATACTACTACAAGACAGGATGATGGAATAAACTTTTAAGGTCATCTCAGATTTAAAATTCTGTGTACTTATGTTTCCTATCTTGATTTATTTGTATGCTGTTTCTTTTCTTAAATGTGCTTAATGCTTAAAAGGGGTAAGTCACTGAATTAAGCAGCTTGAGGCCCAAATAATGAATGAGACAAGACCTCTGACTTTAACAGACTCATAAAAAAAAATTTTAAAAAGCAAGTGCCCAAATAATACTATATTTTAAAATTGTTACAAAAACAGTAAAGACCCCCACAACTAAAAGCTACTTCAAACCAGGCAATCAGTAAAGCTGTGATAGATTGACGGCAACAAGTCCCCCAGGCTTCATTCTTCCTATCCACACCCACTGCAACGTGGTTTCACAGTTTTTCCATACGGGTTGGAGTCTAGATTCCAACCCTTGAAACCGAGTCAACCTATGGCTTGCTTCGGCCAATAGAAAGCAACAGAAGTGAGGGGTGTGCCAGTTCTTAGCCTAAGACCCAAGGGGCCTTGCTCGTTCCCTGTTTCTTTCACGACCCTGTCATCACCATGAGGCCCTGCCCAGGCTACCTGCTGCAGGAAGAGAGACCCTGTGAAAGCAAACACAGCTGCCTCAGCCAAGGCTATCCTAGGCCACCTCACGGTCGGCCAGCCCCTCACAGGTGAGAGAGCTCTGCCAGGATCAGCAGATCTTTCTGCCATCACGTAGTTGTCTGCAGACGCAAGGATGTGGGTGAGCACAATTGAGACCACAGAACCATGACCTGTAGACGTGTGAGGCCAAATAAACGTCCGCTGTGGTGTGCTGCTACGCTGGTTATTTGTTACTCAGCTTTACTGTGGCCGTCGATAACTGATACCAAAGGCTTCCGGAGATAAGGATCTTTCTTTCTTTCTTCTTTCTTTCTTTCTTTCTTTCTTTCTTTCTTTCTTTCTTTCTTTCTTTCTTTCTTTCTTTCTTTCTTTCTTTCTTTCTTCCTTCCTTCCTTCCTTCCTTCCTTCCTTCCTTCCTTCCTTCCTTCCTTTCTTTCTTTCTTTCTTTCTTTCTTTCTTTCTTTCTTTCTTTCTTTCTTTCTTTCTTTCTTTCTTTCTTTCTAGTAGTAATCTTTCAATAAAGCCACCAAGAATGAGGAGGATTGGGGATGATGATAGGCAGTACAAATGGGAAGCATTTCAGGCAAAAGACCGAGTATGGATAAAACCATGGAGAAAGCCCAAGACATGGCCAGAGAATGCCCACCACCCAGGTTAATGAAAAGGGTTCAGGATTTCAAAATGACCACTCTCGTGATAGCAACTCTAAGAAGGGATCTAAAAGGGTGGCTATCCTCTAAATAAGCAGCTCTACTGAAAGAGGGTGCATTCTGACACAAGGCCCCTAGATGCTGGGGCTGGGGGACACAGTTTGCTCTCCCCCCGGCTGGGCCGAGAAGATGCAAGAGATGGAAAGAGTCCAATCTTGCAGTTGGCACCTGTTTTAACACGTGCACCTGGGCAGGGCAAGGAAGCAAGCACTTTCTGAAATGAAGATAATGTGACTGGATGGTGGGACCGAGAACTCGAACAAGTGAATACAGATGTTTTCACTGAGGCAATTTTTTTTTTATTTCCCTGGAACTTAGAAGTACTCGAATCAGATTTTTGTACTGGCTTGTTATTTTGCCAAGAAATTAAATTTAGGAGCCTGCAGGTGTTACTGAGATGCTATCACATTGGTCTGCTTCAAAAATCTTTGAGGAAGTAGGTGGCATATGAATAATCAATAAATAACTAATCCCTTCTAAAGAAACTGGAAGAAAAACAAAAACCCAGTGTTGATGTCCTCATATCGATTGTTTGCTTTTGTTTTATGTTCCCCACTCCCACAGCTTCCTGTAATTGTCAGGATGCTAGGTGACCTTTCTGTGTTCAATTACCCGAAAGAAACATGCAAAAAATGAGTGCCAGAGGAAGAGGGAGGTCCCTGTGCTGAGCGTCTTGTCAAAATAACCACCCCTAAGCTCTTTCCTCTTTCTGTGGGATATGTGATGCTTGTTTGAAATGAACAGAAAATGAAATGGAAAAAGCATACAGCTCTGAGGCCAGGGAAAATAGAATAGGGTCAGGGACAGCGAAGCAAAAAACATCTCTCTGCAAGTAAGAGTCCCAGTGTCATTTTTTGAAATACAGTGGTTCTGAATGGTCCGTTCCTGGGAATTCTTCAAACACCATTCCCAACTCAGATACTTCTGTCAGGGAGCTCTCAGTAATGAGATCAAGTTATCTGGCCCAACCCCTGACCATCTCCAACCCAGTGATATCACAGGCAGAGCCTCTTACATAAGTAATGCTGAAGAGAATAAGAAAGATGTTTCGAAGATATTGCTACTCAGTCAAGTGTCACACAGCACTTTCTCTAGCGAGCGGAGAAAATAATATTAATTTCTTCTCTTATTACTTTATTTGCATCTGATGCCTTAGGTGTCTAATAAAAGCTACTTTATTGCCCTGGATTATTTCCTGATTTTAGTAACTATTTCATTTCACTATTATGGAGATTGATAAGAGGTGCAGGGAGTGACACAGGAGAACTTCAATTCAAATTATAAAATTTCTCATTTGCAGTTTGGGCAGCAAGACAAAACGGCTCAGCACCGTTTCATAGCCCGCCAGCCAGAGACCGCACTGGCAGGGAGGCGCTCCATGGTCCTTGACCCTGTGCGTGCCAGAGGGCATCGTCTGACTCTGTAGAGAAACAACTTAGAACTTAAGAACCTTTAGTGGGAGTGAAAAGAACACAGCAGTGTGGTGAGCAGGTGAAGGGGACAAAGAAGGATGCTGTGTCTATGTGAAGGAATCTAGGACTCGTTTGTGCAGACTGGAGATTAAGGCTTTGTGTGGTATCCACTCACAGAGTGCCAGAGCAAGAGGGATCTAAGGGATTATAACCTTCAAACTCCTCACTCCACCAAGGGGAGTGAGGCTAAGAAACTGAGGCTAAGAAAGGAAAACATGTTTGCCACACAGGTGTTTCGCCTCCTAGTTTGGGACACCATTACACCATGAGCTTTGTTTAGAGTCACCCATGTTTCAGTAAGGGCTGCCCTTCACTCCCCATGCACGCATATACTCACAAGGTCTCACTAGCCTCAGACTTCCAAGCGCTGAGCTATTCATCTCTATCAGGCCACCCCCAAAGCCAACCACCCAGAAGAGCACACATCAGAATGCTTGCTCAATTTGACACCTCAGTGACCACTCCAGGAAACTGGTAGCATTAAAACAATAAATAAATAAGTAATCCCCTCCAGAGAAACTGGAAGGGAAAAAAAAACACAGTGTTGACTGCTTCATAGTGACTGTTTGCCGGAAGGGCTCCACCATGCCAATGCCCGTCACGATCTGGCTGCCCAGACCGCACTCTGTTAAACTCAGACCCAAAGAATGGCTGCACTACTTCGAATCACCCTCCCTTTATCTCAGCTGGTTGTTGATCAGAAGAAAACAAACAGCCTTGGCTAGGTGGCTCAGTTGGTGGGAGTATCGTCCCGAACACCAAAGGGCTGTGGGTTTGATCCCTGGTTGGGGCACACACGGGAGGCAACCGATGCATGTTTTCCCTCACATCAATGTCTCTCTCTCTCCCTCTCTCTCTTTCACCCCCCTTCGTCTCTCTCTAAAAATTAATAAACATGTCCTTGGGTGAGGATTAAAAGAAAAGAAATGTCCTCAGCCTTCCTGCATGGGACACCTTCTGTAGGCCACCAGTCATTGAAGGGATGATGACCACAGAGTTCCTCAGTGGGACTCATAACCCCAGCCATCTGATCACAAAGCCTGGGATTCCAGTCTTCGGGCACCAGCCTGAACAAGGAATGAGTGCCAGGACTGCTCATAAAATGAGACTTCATCTCTTGCCCACAAAAAGGGCATTGTAGCCCTGGCTCACGATATGGATTTTCAGGACTGAGACAGTGATTCTTCACCCATGCCAAGGGAGCAACTACTTTTTTCCTAATCTTTTTTTTTTTTTATGAATAATCCTTTCGTTTTGCCTGTGGATGACGGATTCTTCGGCGTACTAGCAACCTTATGTGGACATGTGGGACGTGGTCTTGGGAACAGACTTCATGGTATCTACCGTTTCCTCATCACCTCCTTGACAAATGCTTCTCTTCTCCAGTTTCCTTGTGAAAGAATATCAGTTATCATGTCTTAGCTTGAGATGTTTGATTTAAATCTCTGATTTATTTTTACTCCTGTCCCAATGCCAGCCAGTGTGGGAGAGTTGAGACATGTTTTCCTATGCACTGAGGTGTCAGAGAAATGAAAGAAGAAGCAGATTTTTCACATCAGTCAGTTAAAGACTAATTACAACTGTGCTTTCCAGCAAACCAGTGATTGTAGGCTAATTTTCAGTTATGAAACAGAAACTGAGGTTAATGAGGCTAATTGTGTTTACCAGCATTTTTGAACAAAAGAAAAGAAGCCAGCTCAATTTTGAAGAGAATTCTTTGTCAAGAACAAATTGGAGAAAATTGCTACAGTCGTGTCAGCATTTCCTAAACCTACTTAGTGTCACGCCCAGGAAAGGAACACCCTTGAACACAAGCTAGCAGTCCAGAAAATCAAGTCCTAGACAGGGAGGCTTCCCCAATCCAAAGGGCATTGCTGCATCACCGTGATAGCGGAAATCTCGAAAGCAATACAGTGAGGAGACATTCAAGTGGCCACCTGTCAATTCTGTGCCATTGTGTAAGGGGGAGAGGCAGAAGGAATCGTCATATGCTGATGTGAGATAAACCAAGATATGGCTTTGCTGACTTCCAAAGGTTGGGGGAGGTGACACAGGCAAGGAGCCACCTGAGAATTCTGCATCCAGTTGAGACTGATGTGCCCCTGTCACCCTCACTGTGAGGTGACTGCGGTACTGACTGCCTCCTGTTTGAGCTCATCCATTCTTCCCTACAATCCCACCAAGCAAGAAGACTGGTTCTAGCAACTCCTAGGAAAAAACAGCTGTCAAAAAGCCAGTTTCCTGAGGCCATGCGCAGTTTACCATGTAACAGAACAAGCATCGACTGAATATGAAGTTCGTGGTAAAAAACAAAATGCTCCTGTGAAAATGTATCTCTTCAGGCTGGAATTGGAGGCAGGAGGAATTGTGTATATTTCCCACGCAGGCTTTCCCCACTTGCTCTGAAGTCGCCCTAGGGCAGGGTTAGCTGTGCTCTGGACCAGGGTGGCCTGTGGCCACCAACATCAGCTTACTTGGGTTCTAAATTTGGTTTCCAAGACCTCAGTGTCTCTAAAGAGGCCTGTGCAGCGAGTCCTTCGGGGACATTAGGCGGTCTCTAGTGGGCAGCAGCTTTAAAGAGGACAGCAGTAGTTTGAGATACATCGCAGTGCCTATTATCACTCTGAACAACAGGCTCTGGTTTAAAGGAGGTCTCGGGTTCTTCAGATGGTTTGTAGTCACCAAATCTGTTGATACTCATCACGATGGTAATGGGGTGTCCCCGATGTAGCCGGGGTTCATTGGGCACATGCTGTGTGCCTGAGGAACGCAAGAGAGAAAGACGACTGGGCTTGCCCGGCAAGGAGGGTTCACTCTCTTCCAGGCTGACCGCTCCCACCCACCGCTGACAAAATTGGGCATGAAACAAATCATATGTTTTAAAAGACTGTCATATTGTGTTTAATTAAATGCTGTGGTGCAAGATACAGCAAGTGCTGAACACATTCAGAAAGCAAAGATCACTCACATTCACCAGGCTCAGTTCCAATGCAGCCTCTTTGATTCCGTTCATCTCTCCAGTCCAACGGTTTTCAACCAGTGTGCCGCAAGATTTTCCAAAGCAGACAATATCTGACTACTTACTAAGGGCCACTGACCTCTTTTCTCTTGGACTGTCAAATGAAAAAAACAACAGCCAACACAATAGCTACCTGGTGTGAATGAATCAAAGTTATAAGTATTTTTTGTCAGATTAGCCAAAAAATGTATTTTTTTGGTGTGCTGCACAATTTAAGTAATTAGTTTATGTGTACCATGAAATAAAGAAGGTTGAAAATCTCTGTTCTAGTCAGTCGGCCCCATTTTCCTTACAGTTCCCAAAGCACAGGGTTGCAACCTTGGTTTAGTGTGAATTTCACCGTGCCTTATTGGCAATACTTGTCTACTTTACTAATTTCTTCTTTAAGTTGTGATTTTTTTGACAGGAACCTTAACTGATTTCTATATTCTTCATAGCACATAATACTGACATAAAGCAAGCACTCAAATATTTACTAAAATGAAAATGTAAGAAGGGGAGTTATTTGTGTTTTCCAGAAATTATTGAGGAAAGAGTTCTAGATAATATGAAAAATAAGTGAGAGCCACAAGATCTAGAGGGATAGGACTTAGGTGAGAGAAACAGAGTTTGACTCTTTAAGGAAGGGGAGAACAGATTGAGCAAATAGAGAAAAAATAACGAACTTTGTGGATGAGGGGTAGAGATCAATAACGGGGTAGGGATTGGTAATGGGATAATAGATTATAAAGGAGAAAGTTGAGACAGGTTTGGGAGATTGTGGAGACACTAGTTTAAGTATAAGAAGCTTAAGTTTGCCCAAATTCAATTTATTGATCTCTTACATCCCTTTCTGAAATGCATGAAGGTGTTTCTGAAATGGACTTAGGTGAGCTCAGAAAGATGTTTATGCCTATGAGCTAGCGAGCCTCGGTGCCTGCTACCCAGTGCTTTAAAGGCTTAAGCCAACAACAAAGGTTTAGAATTAACCCTAAGTACAAGAAAGTGCTTTGCCAAAGGTCAGGCCAACAGGCTGTTTATCGTGGGGATCCTCGCTGTGTTCGCATGCGCGGAATAGCTTGGCCACTCTGATCAGGCTAGTTTGACTGGCATACTAATGTGGTCTTGGCTCTTACGATCCGAGTACCGGCTCACCAGAGTCAACAGCGGTCACCAGTCATTTCCCACTGTGGTTGCCATTCAGAAATCAGGGTACAGATTTCACATTAGGTTTTCCTACTTTCTCATGGGATCTACATACTGTCTCAGTGCAGGAGAAAACACGCGCATGACCCTGATGCTTTGTAAAGACTATGTAATCATCCAGGGATGGCGGGCCAGTTCCTTTTTCTGTGGTCACAGGCCTGAGTGTGAACATCCCCATTCATGCAGAGGGACATTTGGTCACAATAGTGCTTTGAGGTCACTTGAATCCTCGTATTCTACTCAGCCATGTCCAGGGCTCTCCATGGCAGAGCTGGCCATGGGTGGCTCCCAGTGGGCACAGAGGCTTAGCTCATTAACATTTTATGTCTATGAGATAACGGCATTTTGTTTTTGAATAGAAAACTAGCGCAGAGTGGCACCCAAATTTCCCCATGTCTGGGCATTCCATGTGCTATTGTTTACAAAATTATTACAAAAAGATGCATTCTTGCTGTTTTATAGGGGGAGGAGGAGGACAAGGAGGGGGTAGATGAAGCCACCACCACCCCGAGGTAGCCTGACGATTTCTCCTATTTTACAATCCAGTGTTCTAGAAGACTATCTAGTCTCCATCTTTAGACTTAGAATTTAAAATTATCACAAAAGTTGAGAGAAAGCTATGAGAGTTCCCAGGGCAGACTCAGCCCATATGCACTTTCCAACCTGCCTGCTCTCGGCTTTGCAGCCTTGATGCCACTCCCCAGTGATGTCACACCGTCTGTTGCCCCCTGCACACCCCTGTGCTTTCCTGCCTGGCTCCCCCTGCCTGGGCTGCGGCTCCCCACCCTTGGCCCAGTGCCAGAAGTGCACAGCATTCCTGAAGGCCTGGATCAAATACCACCTTTTCTGGGAGGTGGACAGAGATTGTCATTCCCTTCCCAGCATGCCCGCTGCATGGCGCTTTGCACATTTCTCTGTTACCTGAAGTGTAAGGTTGTAATAAAGTTTGCGTTTTGATGACTGTCCCCTGCTTACTCACGAACCAAGTACAGGCACGAAATGGGTTCACTCTCCTCATACAGTATCTGGCATAAAGTGGGTGTTCAGAAGCAATGTTTACTACATGAATCAATGAATAGGTAAGTGAATTAAACAGCAAGGTTAAAAAAGGAAAGAGATCTCCATTTTCACCTGAGTGAAATTCTTTCTAAATAGGACAAGGATAGCATTTAGTACTCTGTAGATTCTTCTAGGGCCAAAACTACTCTTTGAGCATAGAACTAAAGGCTTTGAACTCAGCCTTAGAGGAATTTGGTAACTGATAGGACAGAGAGGGCCTAGAAAGAGATAAAGAGAACCAAAGGCGCTCTGTTACCTCACTTGGGAACGCAGAGAGCAAAAGTGCTGCCTTCACAGAGTGAACTCCTCTATTGCTGGGCGTCTGTGTGCTTCGCTGTGTGTGAGTGCACTCACGTGAGGCCACACGCCCACATGTGAGGGTGATGTGTGCACATGGGGTCGGAGGCAGGGCATGACAAAAGGGTGTGGAGCACATGGAGAATGAATCTGAGTAGAGTTAATAACAGATATTCTGCAAATATAGAAAGCACTTGCACACTGAAAATAATGATAACAAAATACCAAAATTGAAGAAAATTTGCAGATTTCCAGAGACAACTTTAACCTTAGTCATTTAAAAAATGAATACAAATATGTAGTGCCTGTTGTTGCAAAATATAACATCCCACTCTTTTCCATAGTCTCAAGTATATTTCTTTATATTCTGCCATTTTCCAAAAAAAGACTTTTTTTGTTTGTTTGTTTCTCAGGTTAAAAGCAGGGAGAATTTCTAGCAGTCTGGGCTGAGTTCTGCCTTCTCGGCATCAGCGAGGTGAGGGCTCGGCACCAAATGATGTCTCAGCCCACACGTCAGTAAGCCCATCCCTGGCAACAAACAGGAAGCATAATGTTTTATTCTAACATTTTGGGGAAGTGACTATAGTAAGGAGGCATTTCCAAGTCCTAATGATTTCCGGAACATGGAAAATTTGTCTGTTAACAAATATTCTTTAATTTCCCATACAAACGTGTACCTAGAATTTCATTTTAAAAAAGACCCGTCCTCACTAACATACATTATTCAGTCCAATAAGATTGTAGATGAGTCCAGCGTGTCATGTAGGGAAGAAATTCATTCATGTCTACTTTACACTAACAAACCCAATCAAAACACAAGTGTTAAAGAGATTATTTTTTTTACCCCTCCCTGGTGTTGTCGTTATTTTTCCACTGTAATTATTTGAATAATTGACTAAATTCTCAAATTCTCTTTTTATATGTAGCTGTAGATAAAAACTTGTTTTCTCTGAAAGTAAAATGCTTTCAAAAGTGTTTTCAAATGTCTTCTAAATGAAGGCCAAAAAAGAATACGGATGTAGACAGTGGATGAACTCAAAAAGAAAAAAAAGTGTTTTGTTGGAAGACAGTTTCAAGTTTAATTACAGAATCTCATGATTCAAAGGAACTTGAGACAGCATCTGATAGAAGCCTTCACTGAAGTTTTGAACCCTAGCCCAAGTGGGCGTCAGCTTCTATTTTGCTCTTCTAATGACAAGAAGTACAAGACAGCGCATCTTCCTTCGTTTCCTGAAAGTTCTCATTGTTTAAAGCTCTGAGTACAATCTGCCTGCTTGAAATTCGGTTCTAGTTCTGTCTAGTGGAGCTACAAAAACTCCCTCTTCCACATGTCAGCTTTACCCACCACCTGCAGCCTTGAGTGGAATTAACGTTGTCAGGCGTGTGCCCCTCAAGAAGTCATGTCCTATCTGAGTGATCAAATCCAATTGTGAAAAAAACTGGGACAAGGTCATGGTCAGCACCAATGAGCTTCTGAGAACTCCGTTGGTAGGCTCCTTTGTCCAATATGGTAGCCATCAGTCATTCTGATTATTGAACCGTTAGCCATATATGGTTGTCTGAGTTGAGACGTGCTGTGTATATAAAGTGCACAGTGGATTTTGAAGACTTGTATGAGAAAAGAATATAAAATAGCTCACTAATTTTCCATATTGGTTATATTCTGAAAAGTAATCATTTCTATATATTGAATACATAAAAATATTTTTATTAAAATTAATTTTATTTTTTGTCCTTTTTAAATATAGTTACTAGAAAATCTAAAATCATAGATCCTATAGTCAATACTACTTCCACCATAGAAGTTATCACAAGTTGTACTAAAATATATTATATGTGCACGCAGGTGTGTCTAGCATCTGTCTCTGTAGTCACGTACGAGCTCCAGGCAGAAGGGGATCTCACCTCACTCACATTTACATTCCCAGTACTCAGCATGGTACCCAGCATGTAGAAGCCACAAAAAATTGTATTGAATGTTTAAATGAGTGGAGTTTAGCATAACTAGGGCCAATTTCTGTATCACGAGAGAGTCCTCAAACATGTAGTTCTGAGATCTGAGTATTTAACTGAGGAGCCACATACAAATTAGAGATTTGGTTTGGCATTAGTGAAGATAAGGCCAAGACATGCCACAAAATGCAGAGAACAAGGGGTCAGGCTGCTGGTAGGACTGGAAAAAAGCTGAAGTAGGAAAGGATGAAGTAGGGCCTCGGGCAGCCTCGTATTTGTCACATCTGTAAGTAGCTGCTTGCCCTTTTAGCAGTACGTCCTATAAAAATATGATGTTAGCCACATATGTGAGTTTATAGAGAGAATCATAGAATATATCCTTAAGGAAGCACCATTAAAGGGACATCCTAAAGGTAGGACAGAGTCATCCAGGTGAAGACTAGGAGAGAAAACTTTTCAGCTGTGTGAAGTCCTCAAAGTGAGAAAGAACTTGGCCACATTCAAGTAAATGAAAAAAGACCAATGGAGTCAAAATATGGAAATCAGGAGGAGGATGGGCCAAGATGAAGCTGGAGAAGGAGTCAGAGGCCTCTTAAGAGTCCTGTACATCAGGTTAAGGAGTTTGGACTTTAAGTATATTGACTGTCAATTGAAGAATTTTAAGCTCAACCGTGACATGATGAAATCGGTGCTTTTGGGCTTTTGTTTTGTTTTGTTTTGTTTACAATTACTCTAGTAGCCATGTGCAGAATGGACTGCCTGGGGGGGAAAGAAGCAGGGACACTAGTGAGTCTACTGTGGTCAAGGAAGGAGTGTGGGTATTTAAACTTGAGAGAATATAGATGTAGACAGTGGGTGAACTCAAAGTAAAATCTATAGATTGGATAGAGTGTATGATGAAAAATAGAGATAAAGGATTGCTCACTTGGAAAGACGAAGGTATGTTCACTGAGTGGAAGAAAACAGACAAAGGAGCAGTGGAGAGAAAGATCAACAGGTACACTAAGAAAGTCCAAGAACTGTTCTTAACAAGTCGTCCATATCATGACGGAAAAGTGTCGGGTTTGGGCTGGAGGTCAAGGGTGTGTGATACGTAGATAGTAATAGCTACAACCCTCATACAGATGAAAATGAGCAATCTTCTGTACCTCCCCTGCATTAACAACAGGAACTAAGGGGGCTGCCTAGTCCAGGATAACAAACCACATCATAAAGAATATCAAGAAGAATCCTTTGATGGCCAAGGTTATGTCTGAGAGTATGAAGGTGACCTGGTTGTTTCTGAGCAGGACTGCCTGACTTATGATCAAGAGAATATGTGCTCCCCTGAATGTATTGTAATAGGACTAAACCTGGAGGCACTGAGGCTGCCCCACAGCCTTTGTATTTGCCTTCCAAGCTTCATCTCCAATGTTATAAAATTGTTCAGAATTCTGAACCTAACACTGTAGAGAAAGCATTAGGTAAAAGTGAGAATACTAGAAAGCATCTTCTTGGTAAGCATGAGCCTCCTGGGAAACTTATAAAAACTAGATTAGTTTGTACTTTCTAGTTGGTTAGAAGAATACCCTCCTGCCCAGGCATACCTAAGTCCTTTCTAAATATCCCAATATGTTTAAAATGATCGAGTCTTTCCTATAGTCGCAAACAATGATCCATGGGAAGAAGGAAGCAGCACCAGGATCCAATTAGATGATGGTCCACAGAAGACCTTGAGTGATTACAGAGGAAAGTACCGCCCTGTATACATAAGGAGGTCCCTTGTGGGCCCATTTCATAGTTTGCAAAATCCTCAGTTCCCATTGTAAATGTGTCCCAACATATCCCTGGTTCCTGTCTGCTTTTGTCCTTCCTCATGTTCTTCAGTGAGATACCAGCTCCAAATCCAGATATTCTTGTCTTCTGGAGACAGAGTGCTGCCCTACCCTCGTGCTTTTAGTAGACCTGTTCCCCTCCCCACAGCCCCCTGACACTGACACTAGCTGTTGGTATTATTTCAAAACCTCAGGTTATGTATGCGGTTTGGTTCACTGTGCTGTGTTAAAAATTCAAGTTAACTATGCCATCCGTGTTCTGCACATTCACCTCTCCTAGGTAAATACTCTTTGTATTTAATAAATAAAGGTTCCAAATTGCCTATGAAAAATGAGAAAACATGTCAAGTACACAATAAGGACTAGTTAAGTGTGAAATAGTACAGAGGAAAAATGTTTCAAAGCAGACAAACTGACCTAGATTTACAGTCAATTGTTTTGTATTGTTAGGATTTCACTGATGACAGTATTTGTTCCACGCTGTCAAGGCTGATCTGCCTGTTATGCAATCCGTTGATCTACAGACCAGAATTAATTGTGGGACTCCACAACCTCTGTCAAAGTGCCTAGTTAGAAAATACAGTTTCCTATTGCAGACCTTTGCCGATGTCTTCTAAAACTGAAACTCAAGAGGTAACACACACACACACACACACAGAGACAAAAAGAGAAAAAGAAAATAAATCCATGGGAGTCTAGACTTGCCAAAAAGAGTTGGAAAACATGCTTTTCTTATATTTCACAGTGATCTCACATATATTACACGTTTAAAATGTTTCTTAAATATCTTCACTGGAATAATTTTCAGTAAAATTAAAATGTTATAAACTATTTTTAAAGTAATTTGGTTTCTAACCAGTTTTTAATAGCACAGGTCCATCTTTTATTCTACTCATGAAATAGAGCAAATAAATAAATAAATACCACTTGAGTTGCTTTGCAAAGATGCTGACTTACCTATTTTTAATTTAAAGTCAATTTAATTAAATTAAAGTTGCATATACACATAATAACTCAAGAGGTAAGACTGAAAGCAGGGCCTCCTGTGTTTCATCTCTTCACCCCAGTCCTCCCGAAAAGCAATCTCAACTCTAGTCAGGTTTCCGTTGTTCTGAGGTTATCACCATATCTCCTGGGTGTCTTATAATACCATGTCTTGATTTGTTAAATTTAGAAACTTTTCTATTGAATTCCAAATGTGAAAGGAAGGTCTGGGTCACTTAGGTTGCCTCCTTCTCCTCTTCTTTCAGCATTTGATAGTTAAATTGCTTTGATTTTTTTTCTTAGCACTTCTCTTTGTAGCTTGAAATGCTATTCTATTTCTTGTCCCATTGACTTTCTATATATTTTTGATGCTGCATTTGTAAGATGAAGATATTTGTGTCCTACCTTTCCCCCACCCTTTCTCCTACTCTCTCCTCCCTCATTTCAGCCACCTACCCGTTGCATTGCCAAGAAAAATCCTGTTTACATCATTATGATCATGTAAATTTTGTTCATTTTGTTCGTTGCTCTATTAAACCACAGGCCTGGCTTACATTTCTTTCTTTGCAAACCTCACTTCATGATCCCAGAGTCATTGGTAGAAACATTTCTAGCAGCCAAGTTAAAAGCATTTTATTCCATTATACTCAATCAACTGCATAAAGTCAAACAACTTCTATTTTGCCTCATAGTGAAACCACTGTGCTCTTTCTCTTTTGCTTATATTTTTGGAGTTTCTAATTTTTAAAAAAATATTTTGTTTGCATTTCAGCTTCTAGAATATCACCAAGTATGTTCAAATTATTCTGAAAAGACATATGTCAATATTTCTACTCAGAATCTAAATTTTCTTTTTATGTAAGGGGAATCATCTACTGGATGAATCTTTGGGGGTCAAAGCTCAAGTTTCTATAATGGCAGCTCCAAATGCCTATAGCCCACTTTCTAATCGACTCCACTTCTAGACCATGAAACAGTACCTGAGATATACCCACCAGATTTCCTTACTCAGGATTTTGACTTGAGAACTGGTGACTCAAACAGATGGAGGCCATGGAGCATGGTGGCAGCAGAAGCCAGAATACT
Source organism: Desmodus rotundus (assembly GCF_022682495.2). Taxonomy (NCBI): domain Eukaryota; kingdom Metazoa; phylum Chordata; class Mammalia; order Chiroptera; family Phyllostomidae; genus Desmodus; species Desmodus rotundus. Next base: position 80,264,464 of record NC_071393.1, read on the forward strand.
GAGTTTTTGTGGACTCCACACAGCACTGCGAGGGCCCGGGTCCAGGGCCAGCAGCAGCAGCAGCAGCGAGACAAGCCACACCATCAGTTCTCCGTGGTGAGCAGTGTACTGTCCCACCAGACCAAGTTGTGACCTAATCTTGACAATGCTCTGGTTGCTGTTTAGCCGCTCTTCTTTACCCTTCTCAATCTGATTTTCGGAGTCTTTGATATCTAAAAAGATTTCTGTTCTAACATTCCATTTAAGTAGGCATAAAATTTTAGGTTGAACATCATTTTCCTCAAAACCTTGAAGTTACTTGCTCACTGTTTTCTAGCATCCAAAGTTGCTTCTGAGAAGATTAATGTCAGCTGTATTCTTTTTCCTTTGTGGGTTTAAAAAAAATAATAATGTCTGATAGGGTTGTGGGTCTTCTCCTTATCCCTGGTGTTCTGACTTCATGAGGCTATGACTAGATAAGAGTTTCTATTATTGAAATCAGCATTTGGTGCTCTCTTTCAATGGAAAGATCCCAGTTTTAGGGATCTGGGAAAAATCTTTTTCTTACTGATTATTTACTTACTTTTGTTTTCTCAATTCTTTCCTTTTAGGAGGTTTATCAATTTAATATGAACCCCCTGGATATTTCCTTTCCCCATGTCATTTATCTTTTTTTGAATTCCTCTGTCCCATTTTCCTGCTTTCTTCTATTTTCTAAGAAATTTCTTACATTTAATTCTTTTATTGATTTTTTTCTATTTTGGCAATTGTGTTTAATTAGCAGGAGACTTCTTTTCTCTTGTTCTCCGAGTATTTCTTTTTCATAGCATTCAAATCTTGTTTTATAAGTATATTTTCTAATATATGAGCTTATTACTTAGGAAGATTTTAAGCAATTCTCTTTCATTTTATGAACCATTTCTTTTCTCCATACCCTTCTGTTGGGTTATTTGGGTTCTGGTAGTTCTCATTTTCTCTGTGCTTTTTAGCTATCCATTACTAGTTACACAGAAGATTGAGTAATAGAAATAGTATTCCTTTGGTACAGGAAAACTGTGTCTTGCCAGTATGCCAGACAATTCAAATTTACAAAGGTTTCCTATTTGCTGGCGATGCAAAGTCTGTGAAATTACAATTTATATGTAATTTTTCATAAGAATCTCAACACAGAATGGTGGGATGAAATCTCATGGTATAGCTAGAACATAGACACAAAAAACAAAATATATTTCATCTGAGCCACACCCCAGGCCCATGATTAAAATGCTCTTAGTTTGCAGGGGACTGAGAATCACCTTTTCTTACTGCCTCCAGATCTCCCCCTCCTGCTTCTCAATCTAGTTACAATCTCCATCAGTCAGCTATTAGCTACCTGAGTTAACGACACTGTCTAGGTTGGTGTCTTTAACAGGTTCTAGGTCACTAACTGCTTTGAAAATCTGATAAGAGCATCAGCTTTTTCCTACAGGAAAAAAATATGCATATTCAAAATTGCTTGCATATAATTATAGGGATTTCAACCCATCCATAGACCTTGTGACCCAGAAGTTGAATACCTTATTTGAAGTTCTCTTGTTTTTTAAATATATTTTATTGATTATGCTATTATAGTAGTCCCATTTTTTTCTCCCCTTTATTCCTCTCTGCCCTGCATTGCCCCCTTCCACCAGCACTCCCACCCCTTAGGTCATGGCCATGGGTTGTACATATAAGTTCTTTGGCTTCTCCTTTTCTTATACTATTCTTAACCTCCCCCCGTCTATTTTGTACCTGCCATTTATGCTTCTTATTTCCTGTACCTTTTCCCCCATTCTCCCCCCCTCCTCCCCCCCCACTGATAACCTCCATGTGATCTCCATTTCTGTAATTCTGTTCCTTTTCTAGTTGTTTACTTAGGGTTTTTTTTAGATTCACTTGTTGATAGTTGTGAGTTTGTTGTCATATTACTGTTCATCATTTTGATCTTCTTCTTTTTCTTACTGAGTCCCTTTAATGTCTCATATAATAAGGGCTTGGTGATGATGAACTCCTTTAACTTGACCTTATCTGGGATGCACTTTATCTGCCCTTCCGTTCTAAATGATAGCTTTGCTGGATAGAGTAATTTTGGATGAAGTTCTATAAAGTCTAAGTTTTATAAATTAGAGGACTACGCAATGGGCAACACAAATATTTAACTGTCAGATTCCTACTGACAGCATTACTCTGAAAAGTTAGCAAAGAAATATAAGATTACTATGTAAAAAAGTCTTCACAATGTGGAGATTGCTGGGGGGAGGGAAGTATAAGAGGACTAAATGGTAATGGAAAATGAATATAATACAGACTAAATTAAACAAAATCTTCAGTCAAAATCTTAACTCTGATAACTAGAGTTAAACAACAAAACAAAACAAAACAAAATAAAGTAATTTCTAACTCTAGAGCACAAGAGTTAGAATTATAGCCTTCTGCCCTGATTGGTATGGCCCAGTGTGTTGAATAATGTCCCGCAAAGCAAAAAAGGTCACCGGTTTGTCTCCTGGTCAGGGCACATACCTGGGTTGTGGGCCAGGTTGCTGGTTGTGGGCATGCAAGAGTCAACTTATTGATGTTTCTCTCCTTTTCTGTCTCTCTCCTTCCCCCTTTCTAAAAAATAAATAAGTAAAATCTTTTTTTTTTTTTTAATTAAAGCCTCCTCCCTGACAGCAAAATCTAAGCTATATGAAAATGTGCATAAAAATTAAGTTTCCACCTGACTTTGCACCTCTAGACTGGTACTAAACCAGTTTTCCTATCTGGTGACACAGAGGACATCTCTCTGGAACTGGTGTGCACATGGGGCTGGGGCTGGTTCACAGAAGGAGCTATGCAGGTGGGAAGGCAATTTCACAGAATCGCGGTAGCTCTGGCCCAGCTCAACTGTTTTCTCTGAACTCTTGTCCCTTCACTTGTCCCTCTGAAGAAAACATTCTACCTGGTCTGTTTTCTACTCTTTGTATGCTGAGGGATGGGGTCTTGCAGTTTGCAAAAATGGAGCTTTATGATCAGAAATTACATCTTGATCAAGGGTCACTATTATTCTCACAAGTAACGTCAGAGGATATAATTTCTCTTCTTGGAGTTTGTGCCAAGGCATCAAGATGAAAAACAGAAACTTAAAACTGAATGTCCTTGCCCGCTTTTTCTTCTACCTGGAGGAATGAGTTCTCTGAAAGCTACCTAATATTGCCCTAATACACCTTAACTTTTGTATGGTGAAATGTATGACCTTTGTAATTCATTGAGGAGTAACCACTAACTAGGTATGAGAATGCATTTTGAATTGCTAATAAAAAAGCCCATACAACATACCTATATTAAGATGTACGTGCTAATTTTCCAGCACACACCTTGCCTGCCCAAACTACTTAACCACCATGTTACAAAGGTGTCTGCTTGCCTTGGGTCACTGCTGAATGGCAAAGGCCGAAGACCTCCATGGAGTGATTTGGCTGTATTTCACCACCTTCTTGGGACTTTTTGTGCCAGAACCAGGAGATATTGACCTTTTATAATTGAGGCAATCTTCTCAAAGGTCAGCCCTGACAGTAAACCCTGTAATTGGTGTGGTCGGAGCTGCTGAATCCCTGGGCCACGTCAACTCAGAAGAGTGTTTGCTGTTTCCTTTCACTGCCTTATGGACGGAAGGTCTACTCAGGCCACCTGGAGTGTTTCTCTCACCAGCCAAGGGGAAAAAAATAGCCAAACGGAATAGCCACCTTGAGGGCAGAGGTTCTGTCCTTTTCCATCATGGTGTCTATAGTATTTAACCCAGTGGCCATAGTTTCGTAAGGGTTTGTTCACTTGATGATTGAAAAAACAAATGAATGCATGTTCTTACGATAAATAGGTATGAAATGCCAGCATTTTCCCAGATGGATGTACCAAATTTTACCATTTCCTGAAAACACCAGTGGCATCCTGTCATTTGTGCCTGAAAGCCAAACAGGGAGGTAAAGGATCCCACAGTCTTCTACTGAGCTCCCTTCAGGAGGGAGAGCCTGTTTTGTGCCTTTGTAACCACACCTCTCAATATATGTCACGATTCTTATTTCACAGATGGGGAGACTGAACCTCAGAAAGTTACTTTCCAAGAACATAGGGGTAAGTACAAGTGGATCTGGGATTTGAGATTCCAGCCTGTCAGGAAGTGACATCTAAAGATTTCTCCATCCCACAGTACTGGGGTAGCCTTCTGAGTGGTCTCACTTGTCCCCACGGGCCTCTAACTTCATTCAAACTTCCCATCACCTGCAAACATGGGAGTGAGGCCTTCACTAGGCTCCAGCTCAGATGCAGCATAACCTAAGTGGGTCTGGAGTCCTTTATGGCTAGCTCTTTGTTGAGTCAAATTTCATCGAGGATGAACTTAAGTGGCACCTGCCCAAGATCAGAGCTAAGGCTGAGGGGGTAGAGCATGCAATAAATGTGCGAATTTGCAGACAGCTTCTTGGGTGTACAGCACTACAGTGATTCTCCCATTGCTAGAGTAACAGGAGAGCCCAGTTCAGAGCGTCTTCCCCAGCCTAATCCTAAATGTATCCAACGTCCTTCAGAGGGAGAGGTCCTTTGTAATGGGAAACACTCCTGAGTCTGCTACTTGCAGAATTCCATGAAATCCCTTGGAGATGATCAGAAGTGAAGACTAACCAAATGCCAACTGCAGGAACTACTCAGCCACTTGACCAGGAGCTGCAAATGTGGGGCCCCCAGGTGAGCTGTCAGTCCTGAAGGCTGCTGAATGACCCAGGGACTCCAAGCCTTCTTCCCCCAAGGGTTGGGTGGGTGCAGGTGACTCACTCAGAGGGAGTGCTCACCTCCCAGGCATTCCAGGATGTATAACAGGAAGTAAGGTCCTCCTGGGAATATGACTCATTAGCTCTCTTTCAACCAGACTGGGATGATTTGGTCTGGTTCCAGTTCAATCCAAATGCACTTTAGTAAACAGTGTTTTTTCCTGAAGATTGCCCATTGCTGTCTTTTACCTCCCTTGCATGTGGCAAGGAGAAATAAGATAATATATTTGCAATGCTTTGAGCTCCTTGGGAAAGCAGCCCTCTCTAAGTGTATGATATTAATAATAGCAATATTTCTGTTACGGCAAAGACAGGCTGAGTTCATCTTTCATGTGTCCTTTAAATTCATTTTCCCTGCAGCTGCCTCTCCTGGTAAAATGGTTCTGAATGAGCCATACAAATCTCTAGTTTTAAAATACTCATTGGGGAAAAATGTTAGTCTGTTTATTACCGGGGAGGGGAATATTCTGATGTTTGTATCTTGAAATAATGGGGCTCTGGTAGGTCAGGAATGGGAGAGCAGTTAAGCCCCAGGTAACAGAGCTGTGGGAGAGACAGTGTGAAACCGCAATCCGGAGTAGCACTGCCCACCATGGTGAGAATTCAGGCCCACTACTCGCTAACCTATGTGAGTAAGTGACAGGAAACTCATTTCTTGGGAGTTATGAAACACAACAAGTGTTCTTGCCTTAAGAAAACAGACCAAGTTTTCTGCAGCCAGGCAACCCCGAGCTTCACTCTCTTAGAAACACACAGAAGAAGGACAGAGGAGTCTTTGCTCTCCCTCCCAGGAGCACACCTTGACTCCCCCAAGTCCTTCCCCCGAGACAGGCAACCTGTACTTTTCTCTCCCCTTCTTCTGCCTCTATAACTTGTCCTGTGACCCCATTTCTTGTATGGCTCACTTTTTCTACCTTTGTGACTTTTGAAATAAACTTTCATATATATATAAAGGAAAAGAAATACAGTTGAAACACTATTTTCAACATTGGCAAAATACTATTATGATGATAATAGCTACCATTTATCAAAAGCCTGCCCTGTGCAGAGACTGAGCTAAACAATTTATATTCTTTGTCTCATTTTATTTGATCCTCTGAGCAAACACAGCTGCATAACTGGCACTATCTTTTAAAACTCAGAGGTGTTTAGTACCTCGCTCAATGTCACACAGCAGCAATTTAAAGTTGGTGGTTTTCTGGCCACATGTTAGACACTACCAGCTTCTGGGAATGCAGTAATGGATAACCATTTTCTTCCTGGAGAAGCAGGAACACACCCCAGATAATAACCTGAGGGCTTGGGTCACAGAAGTGAGGGCGGTGTTTCCTGGTTTGCTTCTGGAACAATCACCTAAAGGGCAGTCTGTGAGCCTGTGGTTTCCAAGCCTTCGGCCTCTGCTCCTGGGCTCCGCACTCTCTCCAACGCAGGAGGCTGCCGCTGGGCCCCAGAGAACAGGGTGGAACCTTGGGCAGTAAAGAGTACAAGCCCCAGGTACCAAAGCTCCAGTGTAAACTGAAGCTGTGTTTTAACTCTGGATCTAGCACTATGAGCAAACCGCAACCTCTCACTCTAAGCCTCAATTGCTCATATTTTGAATGAAAATAACAGTACACGTTGCCAAGGGTGATTGAAAGCACTATAAATGAGCTATAGCATTTTAAGGGCCCGATATAGGGGTTGGAAGCTATAGGACTTTCATTATAGCAAATGCTTCTTCTGTTGTAAAAGCCAAGAAGAATGTTCAAAAACAACCAGGCCGTAAGAGTAAAAGCTACTGGTGACAGGTCAAGTGCCAGCACGACCATTCTGAAGCCTGTGAATCTGTTATATAACCTCCCCCCAGAATCCGCACTTGTCCCAAACTCTTTTCTGCACAGGCCATTGCTAATAAAATGGGAACAAAAGAAATCCTGAGGAAACAGTCCATTCAGCCACCAAATAAAGCCAGTGCAAAACCACCCACTGCCCCCTACTACAACAGACTAGAGGGCCACAAGGCGGGGGGCCGAGGGCGGCTGGAGCGCCCCTTATTAAACAGATCCCTGTAGAGAGGGGAGCCATTCACTGGCTGCAGCCCCCTGGGGTCCTGAGATTGTCCCCCCTTTTCTAACAAACACTCACATCGTCCATAAGAGATTAACACAGCATTGGGCATAATTAACTGCCTTCTCATTCATCCCAGCGCTGGTCCTTGTTCTTAGGAAACTGAGAATGATTTTGCTCTTTTGCTCTAATGAAGGAAAACAAGCCTAAGTGTGAAAACACCCCCAACTTTCTCTTTCTCCTGCCCACTGGCAAGTGTATCTGGTTTTACTCTTTCACACCAACCACATACTCTATTTCTCCTTCCTTGCAGAAGAATGTCATTGTGAAGCAGACCAAATATGACCATTTAAATGTGTACCCCAGGGCTTAAATCGGAGGGTGCCAAAACCTCTCGTGATCCTGGTTGATACAGACAGTCTGACCCCCAGCTGCAGGCCTTGGGAAAGGAAGTGGTGTGGCCGCAAGACAAATCAAATAAGGCCTTTTCATAAGGGATTATGTCAAGTGTCTTCTTAAATTTATTTTGCTTTTTGTTATGTGTAATCCAAAGTCTCATTATGAAATATTTTTAAGCTATTTTCTTATTAAAATTGTCCTTGCTTCATTTTAAAAAACAAGATATATAGACAACTAAAGTTAATTACTTTAAGGTAGAGCTTTAACATAACAACTGCTTAAGCAGAAATGAAGCATCCTAACATAAGTACTGGCATAAACAGGAGCAACCTTAAGAAGTTCTACAAATACACCAAAGATGCTCTATCTGGTCCCTGGGTATCAGTGGCCTTTCCTCCTTGCTGACTCATGGGGACCTGATTTGGTTTTGGCATTCACTCCCTCTCATGAATCTCATCTGAGATAAACCCTGATAGCCAGGCCAGCAATGGAGAGATGCGTTTAGAGGTAGGCATGGACTCCAGACACTGCCATTAAAATGTGAGGAGAGAACCACTGAATCTTTAAGGAGAGGTTTTAAAAAGAATGAACAGCCCAATAACTACTCTACATTGTAACATTTCGTTATACTAGATAATTATCTCCCCTACTCTTTAAGCCTGGTGAGTTGGATATTTCTTATTTGTCATTGACAACATTCAAACTGATTAATGGTAACTGCTCAACTCATTTTGTCATTTCCTCAATGGAAAGGCAGCCAGAATCAATTTAATGCCATAACAAAAAATTTGTGTGGCAGGCACCTGTTGCTACTGCTCAGCATCCATTCCATTCTTAGTAATCAGTGCATTTCAGACTTGGATGCACAGAGGAGTCGTCTGGGGGTCCTGTGAAAACAGATTCTGATTTAGCAGGTCTGAAGTGGGACCTGAGACTGTATTTCTCCCTGCTGTTGCTGCCGCCACTGCTGCTCCTGCTGCCACTGCTGCTCCGCGGGCCACTCTGCACAGCAAGGGTCTGTATTTCCACTGGAAAAACCAATCCTCTCCCATACTCTGTAATACTTAGGTGACATTAGATTAAGATAGTAAGAAGGTCCATTCTTGGGCTACAGTTATTGGTTAATAGATGAACATGCCATTCAGTATGAGCCTATCAGATGTGAGATGTTTGCTTGGAGCTATTGAGAAAGAAACTTTTTCCATCTTCCAGAGAGTTACTGGAAGCGATTTCTATGATGTGGGGCAAAGAAGTAGTGGTTAGGATTGTGCATTTCTGCTGCAATGAGTGGAGCCACATGGGGGTGAAACTCACCTGCTGAGGAGGGCAAAGCCAAGAGAAGCAGAGACATGGAGGTTTGGGGAGGAAGTTGTGAACCTCGTCTCGAGTCCCACCTAACACCCAAGAGTCTCCTGGGTTTTTCAGTGACATGATCCAGTAAAATCTCTCTTCCCTTTGCTTAAGCCATTTTATTTTTATATTATTTTTATTGTATTTTTCCCATTATCATTTATCTCCCCTATACTCTCTTCCACCGCCACCTATGCCCCCCTGCCCCCACTTAAGTCATTTTAGTCTAGGCTTTCCATTAGTTGCAATTAAAATATTCTTAGTGATGTAATTCAAACCAATGCTTTAGATTGGAACAGGAGTCAGCAAACTTTTTATGGCCCTGGAGCTGAGAGCAGTTTCTTACCTTTTTAAAGATTTGTAAACAAAAAAAAAAAAAAAAGAAGGAAGGGTGGAAGGGGGAGAAGATTTCTGGTGAAAAGGGCAATAATTAAAGGCATGAACTTGATAAGCAAAATGTCTGGGTTCACATTACAACTGGCTCTGTCACCTTGGGAAAGTTACTTAACATTTTTTGTGCCTCAGTGTCTTCATTTCTCAAATGGGGACACTAGTAATACCTCCTTAATGAGAAAATGTATGTCAATCACATAGGCCAGCACTTGCCACTTAGAACAGCACTGTGGCCCCTAAGACAGCGGGTTCCCAGGACCTCTGATGAGCTCATAAATTCCCCATACATGGAAATTGAGGAAAGAAATAAACAACAAAAATATCCAGCAGTCTAATGCATGACTAGGGCCTGATATCACCAAGAACAAGTATCCCCAGGGAGGAGCTTTTCAGAGACACTTAGCTGGGGAATGGAAGGGGGAAAAAGAAAGCAGAATTGTTTATTGGGCATTCCCTTGAGTGATTTCTGAGGGTTCATTTCTAAAGGCAAATACAGTAAACGGTTCCCCTAAGGAGTGACCCAATGTACCCGAGGCTCTGGAAATATGCAGATGGAATTTCTGGGATCTGTGATGTTGCAATTGGCTGTTTTCCTTTTTTTTCAAGAGGCAGCCCCAAGAGGCTGGCAGCAAGCTTTTCTCAATACCACAGATAAGCAAAGAGCCACTAAAAGAGACTCTTGCTAGTCCCCAAGGTACAGACAGAGGAGTGCCGCAGCAGAGCACACAAAGGGACAAAATTGGCATTTACGCTAATGATGCCACAGAGCTCTAATCCTGTGCCTTTTGACCCTGCACTATATTCCGATAGGTCAGAGCATCCTTGCTTGGCTTCCCTAATGCATATTATCCTCCCTGGTCAATAAAATTCCCCCTTGTCTCTACATTGACAATAGATGTGAAGGTCAGCTTGCCTCCTCCAGCTGCAACAGCATCTGAGCTGTCAGTGAGAATTTAAATTAAGGACATAGGTAATCATTTCATTGCTTTTAGGCAAAAATGGAAGTCTGTTGCTTTGGTTGTAATCAGATTCTCGGAAGAGACATGGAAAGATCTCTCGGTTCTCAGGGGAAAAGGCTTTAAAGTGCCTGAGAGGGACTAAGGCATGCAGTGGCCTTCAGTGACAAATTTCCTAAGAGGGAGACTCTATCCATTACATTTTTCCCAGTGTAAGGCACCTTCTTCCTCAGCTTTCACTGTCAAAAAGTGTCACGTCCACTGGATGGGAGCGATTATGAGGAGTGAAATGAAGTTCACACTGAAAGAAGTGACAAGAAATGAAAGGCAAGAGAAAATGAAGAGATGGCCAGAGCGGAGGCAGAGGGAAAGCATCGTGAAGATTTGGGGTCTGAGCCCCTGGCGGGCTTTGCAGCTGACCAGTTGTGGACCTTGGGTAGATCCATTAACATCTCAGGGACTCTGTGTCCTTATTGGGAAAATGATCCAATGGAGGTTAAAAGTTCTTGAAGATCCTTTCAGGTTCCAGGATTTCCTGAGTTTAAAAGTCATTTCAGCTTAGTGATGGTTAGTGTACACTAGTCTCATTTTAGAAGGATGAGATGAGAGATGGGGTTGGCCCTCAGAATCCTCAAATCTTATGAAGTTGAGCTGGAAGAGAGCCCCACAGGTCACCCTGTCCAACCTGCTCATTTAGAAGAGAGAAAAACTAAAGTTACTTTTCTACTTGACATTGTAAACCAAAAAACTTCCCTTGATCTCTTTTTTTCTTTTCTTCTTCTCATCATAGCTCTGTGTCCTTGACCTTGATTGATGGAAAATCTTCAAATTCAGTTTGAATTTTCTCAAGAACTCAGTGAAAAATAGAGGTAAGAGTAGGAGAGAAGGAAGTTGGTTCACACTTCTTTTAAAATATTCAAAAGAGTCCTTTATGCACAGATATTGTTAAAGATTAAACTGCAAAAATCAAGACAGCAAACTATAGATAAAACTATAGAAAACTATTTATGTAACCTTGCTGTGGATGAGGACGTCTGCATGTAAAGCTAAAGCAGAAACCAAAAATGAATATATCAAATTTATTGCAGTAACATAAAAATTAGAAGATTTGCCTATGAGAGATACCTAAACACCATTAATTATCAAAAGAAAAAGTAGTGGAAAACGTGTAATTCATGTGGCAAATACAATAGTCTCAATATACAAAGGTTTCTTTTAACTTAAGAAAATATGAGTACATAGTCTGTAAAAGAAATAAAATATATGAATTGCTAGTCACAATGGAAAAAAGAATGACCACAAAAATATAAAAAGACGTTACTTCAATAATTTCAAATAAATACAAATTTTTTAAAGCTGTTAGATGTGTTTTGTTTGAAATTAACAAGGTTTTTTTGCTATGAAATTAATTTTTTTTTACTTTTGTTTTTTTATAGGAACAATAGCCAGCATTGGTAAAATAAATACTTCTAAAAACTAAAAATATGTGAATGGGTGTTGTTGGTAATTGGACGACACCTAACAATGTTTAAAACTGAATATACCCTTTAACCCAGAAATTCTACCTTGAGGAATTTTGCATCTAGAAGTTAATTCCAAGGAAATAATCTGAGACTCGTTATCAGAGCCCCTTTTGGCACCTACTGCAGCAGGAAGTCATATCTGAGCCAAGCAAACCCACAGGGGGCCAGGACAGACAAAGCTTCCTCTCCAACCTCTTTCCCTCGACCTCTGCAACCACACCATAGACAACAGACCCATGTATTAGTTTGCTCGGGTTGCCATGACAAATACCAAGCTGGATGACTTAAACAACAAAACTTTATTTTTCAAAATTCTAGAGGCTGAAAGTCTAAGGTCAAGTTTCCAGGGTCGATTTCTGGTAAGACTCCTCTTCCCAGATTGCAGAGGGCAACTTTCTCACTATGTCCTCACGTGACCTTTCTCTATGTGTAGTGTCTTTTCCTCTTCATATGAGGACACCAGTCCTATCAGATTAGGGACCCACTTTTACGACCTCATTTAACTTTAATTATATCCTTAAAGGCCCCTTCTCCAAATACAATCACACTGTGGGTTAAATCTTCAACATATGAATTTTGGTGGACAAAATTCAGTCCACTGTGCCCACAGTGAGCCTATTTATCGGGTCACTCAGTTGTTCCCCTGAGCAATGTTTATCCAACAACTGTAACGCCCAGCAGCGTGCTGCATCTAGGATGTACGGTTATCGCGCGTGTCTTTCTCCCTTGACCTACGAGGTATATGAATCTGGACCCAAGCAGTGTGTACCTAAAATTCTCAAATTTCCACACTAAAAAATAGAAAGAAAATTTTTGTCAACTCAAATACCTGCACATGAATGTTTATAGAAGCTTTTTCATAATTGCCAAAACTTAGAAGCAACCAAGAGTGATGTCCTTTACTAGGTGAAGGGATAGACGAACTATGGAATATTATTCAGCAATAGAAAGAAATGATGTATCAAATCACAAAAGGACATGAAAAAAACCTCAACGCGTATGGTTAAGTGAAAGAAGGCAATCTGAAAACAGTACATATTGTACGATTTCAGTTACACCACATTCTGAAAAAGGGAAAACTACAGGAACAGCAAAAAGACCAGTGGCTGCCCAGGGCTGGGGGATGGGAGCAATGAATAGACAGAGCACAGGGGATGGGGGGCAGTGGCACTATTCCGTAGGATACTGTTGTGCTGGAAACATGTCATTACACCTTTGTCAAAATGTATATTGAATGTACGCATAGAACATGCATCACCTAGAGTGAACCTATGGACTTTAATGATCATGTGTTAATATCGGCCTACTAATCATAACAAATGCACCACTAACATAAGATGTCCTCAGTAGGGAAAAGTAAGAATGCAAGGAGGTGAGGGTGTCCGTGAGAACCTTCCGTTCTTTCCACATATTTTTCTCTGAACCTGAAACCGCTCTAAGAAAAGAAAGTCTGTTAATTTATTAAAAAACTTGGAGGTGGGAGTGATAAGCATTTCTCTCCACACCCTTCCTCCCTCCCGCACTGTTGCCTTCAGTCAGTGTTCACGGAAAGGCCTGCTGAGAAGCTTAAACACAAACTGACTTCAATACTCGGGACTGTGCTGCAGGCCACCTCTCTGGAATTAGTCTTCTTTCTCTTCAGGCGGGCCCTGCTTAGACTCAGTGTGCCTGCCATGATGACACTTGTCAAACACGCTGGAGAGAAGTGGCCCCCACGACCACCCCGAGGCCTGTTATCCATGTTCTGATCAAAGACTGCATGAGCCGCCTGGCCTGGCAAGTCAGCCCAGGAAACACCTTTGAAGAGGTGACCCGTCTCCCTCCAGGTAGCTTGTAGTCGTTCTCAAAATCACTCACAGGCAGGGGAGTTCTGTTAAGTCCCAGTGGACTTAAGCTTGGTCAGTGATATAAAGGGGGAAATATTTCTTTAAAAAAAAGGAAAGGAAATTGCCAAGGACTCAAATTAGCTGATCTTGGGATTTTCTTTTTCAACTCATGTAATAGAGGCCTGTTGTCTTTAAGAACAGTGAAGTCTGAGTCTAAACTTTGATGCTTTATGAATGGGGTCAGGGATCTGTTATATAATATGAAAATTAAAATTTCAAAGACATTTCTATTCAACTCCAGCTTCCACTACTCTGGTCATCAGACCTTCACGTGGATATCGCAAAGCATGATTCATTTCCTCATCTTCACTTGGCAGCTGTGGGCACTGGCCTGACCTGGAGGGTTACCTAGCCCACCCCCCATGTTCCAGAGTGGCCCTCTGGACACTGTGCAAGGAAACAGTTAGTCTGATCTGAAGGGACACAGGACAAGGGGCACTGTGGCTCTTCCACATCTCTTGTCCTCACATATAAAGGCATTTTATTACCAATGCAATTCTGGTCTTAAAGGTAAAGAAATAAATGTAATAAACAAGCAAAAAGAGCAAGTGATGCTTTCAGAAACTGTGTCCAAACTGTATTTTGATTATTAGAAATTTACTCTCAGTTGTTGGGCTTTTATTTATTTTCTTCATTTTTGGGGTTTTTTTTAGCATTTATTTATTTATTTTTATGGTTGTTTAGGTACAGTTTTCTGCATTTTCCTGCCACCTCTTTCCCCCATCCCACCCACCACCCACCTCCCAGCCTCAATCCTACCTCACTTTGGCTTTGTCCATGGGTCCTTTATACATGTTCCTTAACGACCCTTCCCTTTCTATCCCCCAATTATCCCCTCCCTCCTCCCCTCTGGTTACTGTCAGTTTGTTCTTTATGTCAATGTCTCTGATTATATTTTGCTTGTTTGTTTATTTTGTTGATTATGTTAAACTTATAGGTGAGATCATATGGTATTTGTCTTTTACCACCTGGCTTATCTCAGTTAGCATAATGTTCTCCAGTCCCATCCATGCTGCCGTGAAAGTTCTTTCTGCTGCACAGTATTCCATTGTGTAAATGCACCACAGTTTTTTGATCTACTCATTTACTGATGGACACTTAGGTTGTTTCACTTGGCTATTGTAAATTGTGCTGCTATGTACATTGGGGTGCATGAGCTTTAAAAAACACTGTAATTATAAGAGTACAAATTTATGTCCTAGATAAGAGCAAGCCCTCTCCCAGCCCCACACTTGACAATAGATATCGGCCACTCCCCTCTGAAATGGCCTGACTCAAGAAGGTTAGGAGGAAGTCAGGGCCACGCTAGTGTGGCATTTCTCCATCTCCCACATAAATGGCCACTCTGCTCCTTTGTAAGGGTAAGAGTGCATTACTGTAGCAATAATGCATTAAATGGTATTCTAAGAGGCCTTAAATAGTTAATAGACCTCTCTAAGCACCTAACTTTCTCCGGGGGAGGGATTCAGACACAAGGGGTAACAGGGCTTCTAGCTTACTATCTATACCACACAGGGTTCAGATAACCAACGACAGCTTACTTTCTAGCCCCTTAATAATGTCACTGCAAATTGAAATGCACTGAGCATCTCTATCTGTAAACTGGTAAAAATTGAAGGTGTGTCTAATCAACTGGATGAAAACACCATGGAGCAATAGAACCCATCACTTCGGATCACCTGGTCTGTGCGCTTAATCCAGGTGGATGTGCCTCAGGTACCCCAACCACTCAGAATGTTGCCCCATTAAGAGTGTGCAGCGGCTGGCTCAGTGATGCTTCCGGCTAGTCGTTTCATTGCACAGGGGCATGACCTTGAATCAAGCCATTCATTCTTAGTGTCTGGCAAACAGTGTTCAAAGATTTAAGTATTTGAATTTTTAAACTGATGGCTCTCTTCCCCTCCAAATTATATGCCAGGGGAAAAAAGAATTATGTCTGAAAAATAACATTCATCTGTCCCAAGGGCTGCTAAGTTAATGCCTCTATGTGAAGTTTTGCTTAGGGAAAAAAAGGAAGTGCTTTTTGTTCATTCCACAAACTCATACCCTGCTGGATAAATTGGCCCTGAATGACCCCCGCCAGAGCTATGACGCCTTTTTTTAAAGTCTCTATTATCCATTGTCCATTTGTCCAGTTGTGGGTGACAGACTGGAAGGAGAGTGAGATTCTGCAGTCTTACATTTTGCCAAACGTCCCGCCTTTATGGGTCTGGCTTCTTGTGCCAGTCAATTTTATTGACATGATTGTTTGTCCCTGTTTCAGGATATAATTGGCTAATTTTTTATCTGTGACTCTGAGTCACTTATTTCTCTTTGATGTTAATTGTATAGAAAGCAGTTGAAAAGAGAGCTCTGTGTTTCTCCTCTATCTTAATAGGAAGCATGGTTGAAAGTCAGGCTAGAGGAAAATTGAGGAATCTGATTAGTCAAATGTGCCTTTGGAAGATAAATGACAGTCATTGATTGTGTTAGAAGATTCGATTTCCAAATGATTCTCAATGCTCAGAAAGAGCAGTGAAGCGCTGACTCCATCTAACCTAACACTTCAGGTCCGTGATTGATCAGCTTTCCAACAAAAACAAACTCCAGGTTCTAACCAAAATACTTGCTTTAACCAAAGACTATCTCTTACTTCGTGTTTACTGGAGGTCTGTTCTGGTTTGGAAACAATCTAGATGAGGAATGCCACAGGTACAGGAAAGATGGCATTTTCTCCTTTACGTAGAGATGAACTGGGGTCATTGAAAATCAGTGTCTCAGAGACCAAACAAAAACCTGGTGAAATTTTCCATTAAACTGCTTGAGAGATACTTGTCTTTGACTGTTAATATGCCTGTTTTAAGAAAATATTTCAGAGCCTAGAGAAACAACTCTTTTACTTTAAAATATTTGCTATGATCTCTCTTGCTTCTGAGTTATGTATGTCTTTTCTGGAAGTCTGCCTACAAGACCCTGAGAAGAACTCCGTAAAGTTTCACCAGTCTCTGGCAACCATATCAGGACATTTTCAGTTACAGAAACAATTATTGAAAATTGAAACCAGTAAAACAATGGATTTAAAAAATAAATCTAAAACCAATCTCATGCTTTTCTTTGGCTCAGATGTAGAAATGTAATGTGAGTTCAGGTATGTGTTAAGATTCCTTTAGAAGGAATCTTAAAGTAATGGAATAATTATTAGTGCAGTATATAAGGACCAAGATGGCCACATATAACTACAAAATTGATACAAGCCTCGTGTTCATTTTTATGTAATAATCACACTTTCACCTAATTATCATATCTAGCCTAATTTTCTTGAGCTCATGTGGTATATTGAGTACTTGATTGACAAATAATTTACACTACGCAATTACTAAAGATCATAATAGTAGCAATTTAGAGGCATATCAGTGCAATTGGTTTGTTGTGCTGAATCAATCAAAATATTGTTCCCAGTTTCCATTTAATGGCTTACTGAAGCAATTTAAATATTCTGCCACTAGCCATCCATCTTTGATGCTTTCTTCTTTGAAAGTACAATTTCAGATTTAGGGTATGGGTAAAGATGCATGAACCCACATGCATAGAAATCTGTTCTTATTTTTCAATTAAAGCATTTCTATTACCTTTACTCTCTATATAGTTTATGTAGGTATGGCTGAGAGGTGATGAAGTACAACAGGTTGTTTAGCTAGGCTGGACATAGGGCTCAGATATTTCTGTTCAATAATTTAAGGAACACCTTTTATCCCTTGGAATATGTATGTTTATTCACTGCATTGTGTAGAGGCCAAGGAGACTCCTCAGGAGACAATGAACAAAAAACACAGTGTGGTAAAGACACACAAGTCAGAGCCACAAAAATGAATCTATAATTATAAACTATAATTAGTGCCCTTACAGAGAAAACACTCTAAAGCAGTTTAAAAAAGACTTTCTGGGGTACGGATGTTTGAGTTGGCCTCTAAAAAAGAAACACAAATGTCTAGCTGGGGAGGGGCAGTCTAGAAATAGAGGTATTTGGACAGAGGAACCACTGCGAGCAAAGGTGCTTTCATGGGAAGGACTGTGCAGCATTTAGAAACGTGGGAAGTCCAGTGTGACTGGTGCACAGATCGTACTGGAGGGTAATGATAAGTGAGGCTAAGGAAGTAGGTGGGGGCCAGATTGTGCACATCCTTTTCAGCCATTCTGGTCTTTAAGAGCAACGGGAAGCCACTAAAAGGGTCCTTTAAACCTAGTCACATTAGCATTTGTGTTACTCTGGTTCTGTGTAGGAACGAACTAGAGGACACCAGTTAACAATCAGTGAAGTTTTCAGGTGGTAGATAATGGTAACTTGGACCAGTATGGGATGGCAAAGATGGGAACAAGTGGACAGATTCAAGGCTCTTGGAATGACAGAATACCCAGGCTTAGCGATGGCCGTCATTTGGTAGGGAGGGAGGTGAAGCAGATGATTTCCAGTTTTCTCACTTGTCCAACTAAATGGCTGTGATATTTACTAGCTAGAAAACCCTGGGAAAGGACCAATTTGAGAGGAGATGTAAATATGTTTTTGGATAAATTAAACTTGAGATGCTCTTGAAACATCCAAGTGAAGATGCCACGTGGACAATGGCCTACATGATCTAGAGCCCAAAGAAGAGGCGTGGGCTATAAATATATTTGTGTGTCACTAGCATACAGATAGTAATTACAGTGTAGGACATGAACATGTGTTCTTAGGAAGAATGTACAGAACGATAAGAAAAGAGGAGCCCAACCCAGCTGTGAAGGACTCAAATGTTAATCATCAGGTGGAGGAAAATACTCAAGGGAAGACTTTGGACAGAGAGAAGCCAGACAACCGCAGTAACCAAAGGATGAGCAAGCTTTAAGAAAAGGCAGCATGGTCAATAGTACCAGAATTGCCAAGAGATCAGATACACTGAGCACTGAGAAAATATTCGTTGCCCTTGGTGACCTGGGAGCCGTTACCAGAACCCCATTCTCTAGCACAGTGGGAGGAGGGAGCAGGGGGGAGCAGGCCAAGGAAAAAGTGGAAAGTGGGGAAACAGTGACCTCAGGGACAGGCCTTGTGTGGATTCCAGGAATAATTAAGGAGGAAGGTGCTGTAACAGTGTCTCGCTCGTGAAAACTCAGACCAGTAAGAACTAGCTGTTACCATTTTTATTAATCTTATCTGTAGTGACTTTAAGCTGAAGCTTGATAAACAAAGCCATTAAGTATTAAACAATTAACCAAAATATGATCAGATTACATTTTGTCACCTTAAAAACTAAATTAAATCGTACAGCATAGCAAACCAATTGATTATTTGGCAGTTGGCCTATTAACGATCTACCCAGGCGAACAGACAGTCCTGGGTTCTGAGCCCCCTGCACGTTAAGTGCGCTCACACGTTCCTTCATGGAGGCATTCGGTCTTAACCCACTTCGAAGCAGGTCGGGGAATGGGGTCTCAGTGAAAAGGGCATCCACAGCGGACAGGCAGCTGTGAACAACTGGAGGGAGTATGCCCCCTCCAGAGGAGCAACTGCCACTCTGCCCACGCCGTTGATAGCCAAGGGAAACGCCAGACATCCACAGTTTCATGTACAATCTGCCCATAGGCCATTATATCAAATGTTGTATCTCTGGCCTCTGGCCTGCCAGTGTGTGACTTCTGTTGGAGGACGACAAATTTTAATTTAGCGGATGTTTCATGAGCACTTGTCCATTGCAACTCATGACACCAGCCGGGGGGAAGCAGAGGTGACATGGGCCCTGCTCCTTCAGGGCTGTCATCTAGTGAGTAGACAACATGGACCAACCACCATATGAGGCACAGGGACGTAAATGCTAATAAAAGGTATAAATTGCAAGCTTTCAGAGTGCAGAGGAATGAGCTGTTGATTTTGGCTGGAGAGAGAGCTGTCAAAAGAATTTATGAAGGTGACATTTGCACTGGCTTTGAGGGATTTCATTGGGGAGGAAGGGAATGGGGAAATAAATAATTTTTTAGCAATACCCCAAATCTTCCTTTATAATATGAAAGGTAACCTTCAAAATCAAAATAAATGTCAGCACAATATATAACTTTTTAGGTTCACAGAGCTTTGTTTTGACTTGGTAACAACACCAACCCAGGTAGAATCCTTCCATCAAAAGAGATGATTAATCAGCAAATAACATCACCTAGTAATTTGCTGGTGGCTGCAAATGGTAAGAGTAACAGTAAACTCATGTATTGCTTTATAGTTTACCTGTAGCTTTCTCTCCCTTTTTCTCCTTCTGGAATGTGATTTAGCCAAGACTCTCCCCAGCTAGGATGGCTGCCTCAGCACCCCACTTGTTGGACTTATTTTCGGCCAGGCACCCTGCCCTCTGGTTATGTTACGGGGAACAGCGTGCCACACTGGGCCCACCAGGGTGCATTCCAGCCAGGCATGTGGAGTGCAGGCATTTTCTATGGTTCTATGGAGACTTTTCTGCTGGAGAAAGGCTCATTCCCTTCACAGTGGTGGCTGGAAAATTCGGGAGCTCCTGGGCCCCGAGTGCCTGCTTCTGTGTTTCATCGTAAGAACAAAGCCAGTTTAGTTTTTAAAAAATTGGATTTTTAAGACAGGTCAGCTCAAAATGTCCCTAGTGGTTCCCAATCCGTCTAGGACGTGCCTTTGAGAACCACTGGTAAGAATCACCTAGTTCCTCACGTCACCTCCCACTCCCAGACCTTACTCGGCGCTATGAGCCGGCAGAGTGAAGTAAGGTGGTGAGGGCCTATGAGTAGAATGCAAGGGGCAGAGGTTCTTGTGGCCAGAGCCTTCCATTCAATGACTGCCTGAGAGTTAAATTTCTGGTACTATGGACAGATAAAGTTATTTACATATGTAATTATGGAGGTGAACCAACAGGATTGGAAAAGATGACCTTCATCAAAACATTGTAAACTTTTGTCTCATTACCAGATTATAGTATTGTACTTATAGGTGACAATTTAAATTTTAAAATAAATCCTATAATTATGTTTGAAATAGCAAGTTTTATTAAATTGCATTTTCTGTAGTGAACGTGCTAATACCTTAAATGCAAATTTTTAATCTGTATCAGCTTTTGTAATATTTATTTTGGCATTTATTTTTATTTTAAAATATACCAAATGACCTGGGCCTTTCCCATTGCTGAGAAATCATCTCAAGAGAGTAGAAAATAAAAGATAAACTTTCAAAAATGTTGTTTGGTAGGATTTTAAATGTGCGCCGATAAACTAAAGTCATTTATTTTGTCTCAGAGTCTCCAATTTAGCATGGCTGAGTTCCCTCCCAATTGTGCCACAACACAATAGGAATTTATCTACATTAAGATGAGGAGAATAAGTTTTCACTTTCAAAAACTGAACCAGAAGAAAGGCCTTTCTCTAGTGATCACTAAACTGAGCTGTCCCTAAACACATTGTAATAAAACATTTGTTCACTGTTAGGAGGTCTGGAACCTTGACTTACCATTGGCTTACTCTTCCTGGATATTTACCACCAATTTAGGCTCTCTCTCTCTCTTTCCCTCTCTTACACACACACACACACACACACACACACAACAACAACCAGTTCCTCAGTTGATAGAACTGGCACAACAGTATATAAGCCATTTCTTGCTTCCAGAATGCTACTGGGGAGCTCACTGCACTCTGTTTCCTTAGCACACTGCACAGAGGGTGGCCCATAGTGGATATTTAGTGGAGCTATACAGTTAATGGGCTGTTAGGCAATTTTGTCAAATGAGTTGTTTTCTGGTGACTTATCTGTAATACTGAGGGAGCTATACACTGTTATCTGTTTGTAAATAATTGGAAATCCTTCCAGAGCTTTCAGGGGGAAATGCTTTACGGCTGAATGGAGTTGATTCCCCTGGTAGTTTAAGTTTTCCTACATAAATCTCCTTTGCCGACCTCAATCCCTTACTTACCTTTTCTCATCCTTTTTTCTCCCTGGAGGGAGAAAAACAAATAAACACAACCGGACTTGTTAGAATACAATAGGTTGTTAACAGAGAGCTTGATTAGTTGGTGATTAGTGTTGTTTTAATTAAATAGGATACAAAGATGGAGCCCGGGTGAAGTTATTTACCTTCAGCGGAAGTAGATTAGCACAGGGCTTCTTCCACAACGTGAGAGAGATCCTTGTTCTGTAGTCTGGTGGTTGCTGTTTTCCAGGATTATACTCAACCTGATGGCCAAGGACATTATTAGGACAACTTTGAAACATTTCATTTTTCAGGGTCAATTAAAATAACAATGCATTTGTGCTGGGCTTTGCAACTTACAGAATGCACTGGCATAGTTAAGTTTTCCTTCCTCTCTCAATAGCCAGCCTTAAAGCAACAAACGTGGCAGCCACATCAAACAACAGGCCCTAGCTGTAATCTTAAAGTTCTTGCAAATGTTTAAATAGAAAAATAGTAATCTTCACAACATTTTAAATTTTTAATTAAAATGCTCTCTCTGTTAGTGCCCATTTTCCACTGTACAATTAAAAAAATATATGCACCCTGAAAACTATATCTGGGCCCAAGTCAGTGGAGCTAGACACAAAGCCAACCTTTCAGAAGCCCTCTGCTTCCTCGTGAAGAGCAGGCCATTGGAAATTGCGGAGAAACTGGTAGTTTTCAATTAGGAAGAAGAGGGTTGGTATGACACCTGTCTCCCATTAACCATCAGATGGACTTGACTTGCAGTGTTACAGGACAGCTAGGAAGAGAAGCCTGCTGTGCAGGTCCGAGCCTGCAAAGGGACTGACCCGAGTGTGCGCGTGCGTGTGTGTGCGGCACAGCTGCTTTCCCGACAGACAGAGGGCTCCTGCGCCCCTCTGTCTGTACAATTCAGACAGGGAGGGGGTGGAACAGAGCAGCAGCACCCTGGCTTCTCCTGCCTTGAAGAAAAGCTGGGACCCCAATCAGGATTTCATTTTTCATGAAGGAAAATAATTTAGAGAAAAATAAGAATTAATAAATGGGCTTTTAAACTTTTAAATAAGCCAAAAGAAGTAAATAAGCTAGAATTGGGCTCACAAAAGGAGAAACTAGACCTAGAAATAAGTGTATTTTGCTGAGATCACCGAGGAATTGAGTGCTCCACCTTCAGAGAAGCTTAGCTGTCAAATCCCGGTGTCAAGAACTCACTGAATCCATTCCCCAGAGCCCTCCTCCCCCATTTCTCTGCCTCTCTCTGGTACCAGAGGTTGGCAGTCAACTCGAGGCCGGCGGTCATGGCTGCAGACACATTCCAGATGGAAAGATCATTTTGTTTCTAGACGCTGTAACAAAGGACTTGGCAGTTGGTGAGTAACCCTCCTGCTGGGAGCAGGTGTCTTCCCTTTGAAAGGCTGCGTTTTGTGCAGAAGAGCTTGAAATGGACTGTAACTGGTAGCAGGTCAAACAAGTTGGGGGTTTTGAGAAGTCTTGGCTAACCAGCTTGAGGTGAGGAGCAATGACATGGGAAATGAATTCCCTGTTTACTAGTGTCACAATAATTCAGCCATTTGTTTGGATCGGAGCATGCAGTGTTAAGGCTCCCGCCACCTGGCTGAGGATCTAGCCACTGGAAGGCACGGTGGAAACTGTTGGTTGGAAGGACAGTAAATTCAAAGGCACATTCGCACATAGAAAAGCATAAAAGATTTTGGAAAATAATTTCATAGTGTGTGCTAGTAAGTCCTTCATTGAAATATACCACACTTCTAAAAGGTGATTTTATTACCTTTGAAGTAATATCTTCTGTAAGCAATTCAACACAATAAAAAAATCTTTAGGCTAACTACCCAAACACTCAACAAGAGTAGAATGGTTAAATAAATAGAGATTTGGCTGCTCCGTAGATGAACAATTACAAATGCGTGCAACGATACGGTTTATTCTCACAAGCCAAAGATTGAGCAAAACTGTAAGAACCTGAAAAGTACATATGGCATCATTCCATTCATAAGTACAAAACAGGGGTGCATGTGTAGTGTGGGTGGTTGGAAGGCAGGAGAGTGGTTACCTGAGACTGCAGAGAGGTTGGGGCTTGTTATGACCGAAGGGGGTCTGAGCAGATGCTGGTAGTGTGCTGATTCTTGATCTCGGTGCTGATTCTTGATCTCGGTGCTGATTCTTGATCTCGGTGCTGCTTACAGGAATGTACTGAGATTGTGATGACTCATCAAACCCAACACTATGTGCACTTTCCTATACACGTATTTCACCTTAATTCAAAGCGAAAATATTAAGAGGTTCTGATAAGATCTGATTTATACATTTAAAATATAGGATAACAGTCTACTGAACTGCTGTAGGAAAATCAATTAGGCTTCAATTTTATTCTTGATGCGGGATCGCTGTGCCTGTGGCCCAGCGAGCCCTGGATCATGAACAGACTCGAGACGTGAGGCCTCAGAAGCAGGCGATGAGTGTCATTGGGGTAGCTTCCAGCACGTGTTCTTGATTCCCTCCCTGATAAAATTCTAACCATGGCCTCTCTTTGGTTAACCTCAAATTGGAAACGCACTCTACTTCTGTCTCATGTTGAATGTAAAATTGTGCCTGGCACATAAAAATAAATTATTTGAAAGTATGTATGTGAGCTTGGGGGACAAAGTTAAACTGAATCTTTTTTCCCCACATTCTTCTACTTCTTCTGTTACCGATATTCTCCTACCAAATCTATTTCCCACTCAGAAGACTGAAAGTTGCTACTATAACTTGATTTTTATTAAGTTGTAAATTGCCTGACAGGACATGGGTGATAATGAACTCAAATAAGTATTGGGAGTGTTGACATCTAATTCCCGCTTTTCCCCTTTCTCACGCTGGAGTCTTAGGTAAGTCACTTCTTCCCTCAGAGGCCCCAGTTTCTTCATCTGTAGAATGAGCTAGGTAAGATGAACAACCTCTTAAAGATTCATGAGTCAGCACCATCAATGACACAGGTTTGACAAAACTAGATATAGTGCGGTACAAACACTCCAACAGAAGCGATTCCCAGGTTCTTTTACTGGAGAATTTATGGGGGTGAGGGGAAGAAAACCCAAACCACTAAGATTGATTGAATTATGGAAGAGTTTTCCCACCTATAATATAATAAAAATCATTTCACATGCCCTGGGATGGCAGTGAATGGTCCAGTGACAAGGTTTTCCCTGGATTATAAGCAGTGGTCATTATCATTGTCGTCCTCACTTAAAACACTGCAGTTCTAATAAAGAGAGGAGAAAATGCCCCCCATATGAATGAAATAAGTCAAACCAGAGTGACATTTGCCCTTCCAAGTCAAGAAAGTAAGTCTTAACCTGGAGCTCCGGGACCCTGTAATTACAGTAAATCCACCCCATCAGCTTGTAACGGGGATTATAACATCGGGTTGGACCATATTCCCCCTCCCTAGAGGAGAAGTGGTTTATGAAGAACTGGCATGTTTCAAGTTCAGGGAATGCTCACAACCTGAGTAGATATCGAACTGAGCAATACTATTGTCACAAAGGGGCCATTTTCAACACTGTAAATTTTCCTTATTTCTTCTAAGATTAGACTTGGTATAAGGTACAAGTCTATCAGAGGAGTGGACGTAAGTCCTTCTGGGCAAATAATTCAGGCACCACACAAACAATCTCAAGGTCTGGGATGTGAGAAGAGCTGCCGTGTCAAACTGGTTCGGTGCTATTTCCACCTGTCAGCTCTCACAATTGACTGCTGCTAGTCACCTGCTCCTGGAGAACTGAGAACAAACAAGCAAAACAGACCTGCAGGATTAACTGCCTCAGGCTTGAGATATACTAATGAGAAAAGTTACCTTTCATCACATTGGAAGTTAATTCTTGGAGGCAATTTCATTCAGCCTGCTTATTACAGTTAAAAATAAATAAGAAAGAGAGAGGCTGACTGGCTCTGATGCTTCTCAAGGTGGCGGTGTGTCCATGAGATCTGCCCCCTTTAGCTTCAAAGTAGTCTTCTCAGAATGAGAAATATCTTCAGAAGAATTGCCTGTGGGACCCTTGGAATCCTGTCTGCCCCAGGGCCTCATCGAATCTCCTTCATGCATCCTTCTGACACGTGAAAGGAGAGCAACTGAAAATATGGCTTTGACTGCAGCTTTGTGCTTGTGGTGGTTGTTACTTAGTAAATTTTGCCTGGTTATGAAACACACAAGGCACAAAAAGAGGTATTTTACCCTGTCCAAGTAACAATAGTGCAGCACAGTTTGGGGAGAGGGAAAAGGCTGTTATTGGCTTATACCTGGGTGAAGTAAGTCAATTCTCTCATTTGTATACTGTGGACCTCATGTGCAAAAGATGATTACAACACTGGGCTTGAGATCAAAATTTGTTTTCAATGGGGGTTCCTCCCAGATCAGTTAGTTTCCTCCTTAGGGTGGGTTATTTGCATTAAGTCAGTGCAAGTATTTAAAACGTTGGGTAGTAATGTCAGCTCTATATCTGCATATGCCCTATTCATTCATTCAAGGATTGCCAATCTCATTAAATGAACTCTCTTTGTAAATAATTTCTATATTTGATTCTTAAATAATTTCACTTGGGTTCTACTTAGAGTATAGCTAGACTCTTCTGCACTGTTATCAGACTTACAATTTTTAAATGCAAAAGGAGATGCTGTCCAGCCCTTCGAACATATTCTTTCTTTAAAATAATAATAACCTTCGGATATGAGTTATACCTGTGAACATTGCAATCTGAACTAATTTGAGATAGAGGCTCTGAAGACACTCCATGTAGACATTGTTCGATTCTAAAATAAATGGTACAAATTGTATATTACTGAAATGGTAGGATATGTGTGTATGTGTTGGAAAGGAGCTGGTATAACTGGTACCTTATTTTTGGTAAGAGGAAAAAGAACTTTCAATTAAGGAAAAGTAAACAGCATTGGAGTGCTACAGGTGTCACTGGGGATTATCCATAGTTAAAATATTAAAATACTTCATCTGTACTTACTGAAAGCCAGCCCCTTCCCCTACCTAGCCTTAACTGGCTGGCCCAGCTCTTCCTTAAGAATCACAGAACCTCCATCAGACCCACCAATTAAAGGGATTTAAGTGACACAGCACGGGGCCTCCAGGACTCGGTGGAGCATGACCACCTTGGTCAGCGTGCCGGACTGAATCAGGTGCAAGCCGTGGCCAGCACAAACGTTGAGTGTGCTATCTTTTAATAGCATGGGCCTTGCACCAGCGTTCTGGATCCTCCCATTACTAGCTGGGTCAGCCTGGTCAACTAATTTAACATTTTTGTGCCTCAGTTTTCTTATCTGTAAAATGAGGAAAATAATAGTATCTACCTCATGGAATTGTTGACACAATTACATTGAGCTTCTGTGTGTCAGATGTTTAGAACAGGACCTACATGTGTTGGAGATGACAACGATGATGAAGCTGAGGAAAACAGTGACTGATCTGAACATGAGCAGGACCTCCTGGCCATGAGGTGCATCTCTGGTTGAGTGGAGTGTTTGACATTGGATGACGAGAACTAACTTGATCATGTCCTCTCTCTTAAGGGTTATGATTACTAATTTGCACAGAGATGATGCGTTCTTTGAGTTTGAGCAATACTGCAGTGTCAAGCTGTCATTCTTACTCTCCATGAGTCTGAATGACTCTACCACATGATTGCAATGAACCCCCATGGTCAAAGTCACTCTGGGTTTGAGTTCTCCCTGCTGCCTAAAAGAAAATAACTGATACAACCAGATGAAGGAGAGTTCTGATCAGTGAATCACATATCTATGCCAAATGCTCATTATAGGCAGAATGGAAATTCCTAGAGCAGTGGGTCTCACCCTTTAGAATAACAGCTGCTGGTCTCCTGGAGTCCTCCAGACTACTGCAGACCAGTTTGGCTTGGCATTCCTGGTCTGGGTGGGGTCCACGGCCAGTCTGAGATTTAAAAAAGAGAAGAAAGAAGAGGAGAAGAATGAAAAGAAAGGGAAGAGATTATGCACCTTGTGCAACTTCTTCCCAACGCAGCGTGAGTGCCCTGGATGGACTGAAAGCAATGCTGCCAGTGCTATTACTGGTTTAAGTAGAAAGCAGACCGTCAGATTCTTTGAAATTAAGGCAAGTAATACTGTCTACAGGGTAGGAGCAACAAGAATGCTGGAGGGACAACAATGCTGAAGGGACACTTTGCTATCCTAAAGCTGCCTTTTGGGGATATTGATTTTACACTGTTTATGAAAAAACAAAAGATTCTGAAAGAAACTTTGACCCTCCCCCCCTTTCCTGGCAAAGAGATTCAGACAGAGAAAGCTGCTTCATGAAGGAGATCTTAGGATGCCCCATAGCCTAGTCTGAATGAAGTATGGTGAGCAAGAGGGCTGGAGGCAGTGGCCTGTTAGCTGGGTCCCACGGGGTCCCATTGCGTCTGAGTTTCCTGGCAAGGGTTTTCCTGCCATGTGTGCACCTCTCTTCTTCAACTCGCTTCTGAAATCTAATATCCCATTCCACCCCACCTCTCCTTCATCCAGAAATGTGTTCTGTATCCAATGTTGCCTCCCTGTCTTTGGAATTTTCATGCCTATGTGAATTCTCCATGCACATGTATTAAACTTTTCTCCCATTAAGGTTAACTGTTAAGGTCTCTGTTAATTTGATTATTAGCCCAGCTAGAAGAATTCAGGAGGTGGGAGGAAAGGTATTAATATTGTTTTTTAGCGTCTGCAATGCAAAAATATGAATGAAAGAAAGTATATCTGATGGGGTGACCCAGGCCCACCCTCTATTTCCTTCCCACTCTACTGTTCCTCCCCCACCTCTCATTTGCCAGCTTAGTGCACCACCTGGAGACAGAAGCCAAAAATGACGTAACAGAGCATGACCTTGTTAGGATGGGAAGCCAGTCTCCTGAGAGTGTCCCACCCTGGCAAGCAGATTATTTCAAGCAGAAAACAATTAAATCCCAACAAACTCAGGAAGAACTCCCCCTTACCTCCTAAAGAAATTCAGATAGGAAAACCTGCTTCAGGAAGGGAACCTTAGCATATAAAGTCTGTCCAGAAGGTATCCAGCCATGTACTATGAAAAACAGGGACATTTATTGAAGATACAAGAAACACTGTACATAGGACAATGATACCTCAGTCCCCTTCCAAGTAGGCACCTTGGGACCTCACACAGTTCTCCCAATAGCCATAAGCTGCCCTGTCATATTTTCCTGAATTTCACTGATGATCTGAAATCTCTCCCCTTTCAAAGGTGATTTTAGTTTTGGGAAAAGGCAGAAGTTGCAGGGCACCAAATCAGGGCTGTAGGGATGCTGAGTCACCTAGGTGATTTGATGTTTTGCCGGAAAACTCTGCATGAGATGTGATGCTGGAGCAGCAGCATTGTTGTGAAGAAGCTGCCAATCACCAGTTGCCCATAGCTGTGGCCTTCCGCATCATCTGAATAGTTTCCACAGAAGAATGTTCAAGCTTAAGGCAAAATTATTATTTTTTATTTTTATTTTTTATATATTTTTTAAATTTTAAAAATTTTATTTATTTTAGGCAGAGGGGAAGGGAGGAAGACAGAGAGGGAGAGAAACATCAATGTGTGGTTGCCTCTCACACACTCCCCACTGGGGACCTGACCTGGCCTGCAACCCAGGCATGTGCCCCAACTGGGAATCAAACCAGAGACACTTTGGTTCTCAGGCCAGCACTCAATCCACCACCAGCCAGGGGCTTAAGGCAAACATTGATGCAGATTCATTGCTCTACTCTCTCAGTCATTTTGAGTGCGATGGCCACACAGTACACATGCTCACTCAATATCATCTACCACTCCGACTGACTAGTACAGTGAAGTCGTCATTGTTCACAAACTCGCCTCCCAGCCCACTCTCCTTGGCTACCAGGTTACATCAATGTTGTGCAGACCATTCTCAAATTAAGAATGACTGGACTTTTTCTGGGCTGACCTTGATTCACCTTAGCACATATGAATTTAGTGTGGCAGACAGGGGGATCCAAGGAAAAATCTGTTCCCTAGATCCTCTGTGCCCCATTGTTTCTGAGTGGTCCTGCAACAATATCTGAGAATTTCCTACCTCCCCCACCTCCCTCAGTCCAAAAAAGACATACCTCATTTCACCTCACTGTCTTTGGAATTTTCATGCTTATTTGAAATCCCTGTGTCCACATATTAAAATTTTATTTTCTCCTGTTAATCTGCTATATGTCATTTGAATTATTCAACAAGCCAGAAGAACTAAAGGGGTAGGGGAAAGTTTCCCTGGCCCCAACAACCCCAGTAACCATGAATTCCTAGAATGCATCAGAGGGCACTACCCTTGGGATTGGAGACTGCTGTTATGCCTACAGTCCATTCCCTCTACTGCAACAAGTAGGCTCACAGAAGAATGCAGGGGCTTTATCTCAAAAAAGTCTGTGTAGTCCAAAAATTGGACAAGGACTATTCTAGGAAATCAAAGCACATTTTATAACTTATACCATCTCAGAGAGCCAGATAGGGAAAACCCCTATAGGGAATAAATAAAAGACCAGCATATATTATTCAGACATTTTACTTAACTGCATTCCTTTCTCTAATCATAGTCCTCATATTCAGTAAGATTATATCTGAAAGGGGGAAGAGAGTAGTCTTGATGCACTTAAAATCTTAATAATATTTTTTTTCTTTACCCCTCAAGCTGTGCAAGACTTCTTTATCCAGTTGTGGAGGAGGAGCATGTGACTCTACCATTTATCTTGATTGCTATTATTATTATTTTTATTTTAATATTCCTTAACCCACCCTGACTAGTGTGGCTCAATTGGTTGGGTGTCGTCCCTCAAAGTGAAAGGTCACTGGTTCAATTCCTGGTCAAGGCACATGCCTGGTTGCGGATTCTGGCCCAGTTGGGGCGCAGATGAAAGGCAACTGATCAATGTTTTTCTCTCACATCAATGTTTCTCTCTCCCTCTCTTTCTCCTTCCCTTCCCCTATCTCTAAAATTAATTTTAAAAATATTTTTAAAAGATTGATTAACCCAAGCACTACAAAGAGAAAATGTTTACTTTTGGTGTGAACAAGAATTATATTTACTAAATAGTCAAAAGTATAAGCTCAAATGGAAGAAAAATGTAGGTGTCCTGGAGGAATTCCAATCAAGAGAACCATATAACTTTCCTCATTTTTCAGAGCAGAGTTAAGAGTGTAGTTATCTTATTTTCCTAAATTCCCAAATACATCAAGGTCAGTGAGTCCACCTTACCACTGATTTGTGCAGAAAATGCTGACAGAAACAGAGCATAGTGTTTGGGGAAGGAAATACAGTTTGCAAACTTTCTTTATTCAATATGCAGTCTTAGAAACCGTGAACAGATTTTTGAATGTTAGTCACCAAGCTCAGAGCTCTGAAAAGCTGTAGATCCTTACCCCTAACTGTTTTATCCACTGGCATCTTTGCTTCATCAAGGGGCTAAGGAATGAGGCAAAGCTGTCAGGAGGACACAAAGATTATCCCCAATTGCTGACAGCAGATGGTAGCTAATGGGAAGTGTTTTTAACGGAGCTTTATTGTTCCAGGTTGAGGCATTAACGTGTCGCTGTGGGATTTTTCTGGCTTTATTTATTTATTTTTGATTTAAAAAAGTCACTTTGTAAGATGACAGTGTGACACCCATTGTAATTTTTGGCCCACACTGAGTTCCCATGTCATATTTGTCTCTTCATTTTCCTGATATGGGGGTGACATTGGGATCCACCAGAAGAGAGGTTGTATTATTTTAAGCCATGACAATTAATAACAAAGGCATCAGTTCTTTTAAATCAGAGAGAGGAATTGTTCCCCATTTTCTAAACAATTACAAGCACTTTGAAATCAAAGTAAACGTAACCTGTTTTCACATGTGAGGTGGGTTTCACACCACTCAGTGCAAACGGCCCCAAACCTACTCGTGCCAGCTACAACTGTTTAGTAACCTTAGAAGAAAAAGCTTCTTGACACTTTTATTTCTCTAACAAAGCAACATTAGTCACTGCAGATTTAAATCTGATTTCTGAGTGATTATCTTTTTGTTTGCTTTCCAAATCCCAGCTATTTTGTTGGACTCCAGCAAGCTGTGACTAAAGCACAGGGCAGTTGATTAATGCAGACAAAAAAGAAAGCTGAAAACACAGAATGAGTTGGAGATTTTTTTTTTTAATTTTTCTTCCCATCAGAGTTCACTCCAGTTACTAACTGAGGAAGATCATTAACACGTGAGAAATGAACCTCCCTCTCCATGCCTTGCTCTAGTCCAGGGATCTAGAGCACATCTCAGACCCAGCAGCCTAGATATGAACACCATGGGACAGTTAGGGGACAGCAGGGTAGCAAGGGAGCTCAGCTTTTCTGAATCTCCACAAAAATCTGAAACATATTGCTGGACTCTAGAATATTCCTTCTCAATTCCCTCTCTCTCCAACCCTTCCCTGCTGACTCGTTAAGACATGTCTTCTTTTTTAATTAAATTTATCAGGGTGACTTGGTTAATAAGGTAATATGGGTTTCAGGTGTACATTTCCATGATACCTCATCTGTATATTGCATTGTGTTTACCACCCAAAACCAAATCACCTTCCGTTACCATATATTTGGCCCCCTTTACCCTTTACTACATCCCCACCCTCTTCCCTCTGGTAACCACCACACCATTGTCTGTGTTTATGAGTTTCGGTTTTATATCCCACATAAGAGTGAAATCAACTGGTTCTTAGCTCATTCTGACTGACTTATTTCATTTAGCATGATATTCTCAAGGTCCGTCCATGTTGTTGCAAATGGCAGTATTTCACCTTTTCTCATGGCTGAGTAGTGTTCTAGAGTGTCCATGTGCCACGTGTCTTCATGTGGTACACAGATGCACTAGAGTTTGATGATGCGCACACTGGGACCCAGCTTGCAATGAATCTTCCACGGCTGTTCTTAGATTGGTCAGAGGGAGGGAGGGGGATGGGTATCTGTTGCTCTTAGCGTACTTTTCTATTTTGACATGAATTTTCAGCCATTGCCTTCCTAGGGAGGAAATACTGGAGCAAATCCTTGCCTCTCATGTAGACATATCCCTGCTTCACTGGAATCCAGGCCAGGCTTCCCCGCCTCCCCAGCCAGACCTGCCTCAGTGTGTCCAGGACAGTTTCACAGTTGGAAGCCTGAGACCCTTGGTTCCCAGCTGTTTCCAATTTTAAGAGAAAATGACAAACAAGCAAACAAAACAAAGCATCATATTCTTTATCTGGGAATCATCTATTGCTTAGAACTGTTGTGTTCATTCAGGAAAAGATGGAGAAAGTCTACTGCCCATTTTTAATTGCAAAGCAAACAGCTCAGCCTCTGAGATGCCACTATTGCCACAGGGCAAAAGTGCCAAAGAAACAGATTTTCTGCATCCCTCCTTCCTCCCTGCAGAGTCAAGCATCTTGAGCAGTGTTTGTACCTCAGAAAAAGAAGAAGAAAAAACCGAAATTTTGTACTTTGCTGCAGGCAAAAGCCCCATTACTAATTAAACCACGGCAGCCTGAACACCGAATCATCAGTTAGTGGGTACCTCCAGCAGTGTTAGAAGTCTCTGTTGACATGGGTAATGGAGCTTTTACGCCTAGGAATTCTAGAAATAGCCTCTTGTCACACCCTACAGCCTCCTCATTCCATATCCATCATCACTTCCCCATTGTGAAGTTAGGTCTCTGAAATTTTTGCTGTCCCTGGCCTTCAAATCTTACAAAGACCTGTTGAGTGATGAATAAACCAAAAACCCTTAAAGATTGCAATTGTATCATGTAGGATGACTTGACCTGGTACAGAACATCCTGAAATATAACTGAAAATGCTATGTCACCTGGCTTAAACAACAAGGACAATTATGACAAACAGGACCAGAAGTGCTAGAGTAAGCTGGCTCTGGAGTGGCTCAAGGGCACCAGGGCCTTAGTTCCTTCTTCTTTTCATTATGCCAACCTCAGTATATTGGCTTTGCCCTTGGCAAGCTCCCCTCATACGTGCAAGGTGACTTCCAAAGCTACAAACACCACTGGCAAACAACAGTGTGCAGAAAAATGAGAGGGTCATTCATTCTCATTTGTCTTTTTTATAAAGAAGGATTCTTTTGCTAGAAAACTCCCACCAGATCTCCTCTTAATTCTCATTGGTTAGATTACATGCCCACCCCCAGACCCACTTACTGGCTGAGATAATAGGACTGTGGTGATTGACTAGAATGAATCAGGATCTTCACCAGAGCCACATGGTGAAAAGGTGAAACCTGAGTGAAATCAGGGACTTGGGAGCAAAGAAGAGCAGATGGCCATTGGGTATGTAAAGAAGATAACTGGCCAAGTTCAAAAGCCAAACAACCTCCTGCATGCCTGTCACCCACTATTCCATGAACTCTGTTAGGAGTAAGCCCTGTCTACCAAGCATAGGGATAAAGTAAGAAATGCTCACTTACCCACAGTCTGGCCCCAGCGCTCAAATCTCTAGATGTAAGACTACGTAGGGATGATCAAGAGTAGAACAAAAACAATATTCTTTATTTCTCTAGCCGTATTTCTCCCCACTAAAACCTTGGGGTTTCAGAGACATTATTTTGGTGAGATTATCTTATTTTTAATATTTTTTCTTTGAATTTATTTTTAGAAAAGCAATGTGCTCTTGCACTGCCCGCCCCCCAACTGAATAACCCTGGTTACTGGATGGATGGGAACCTCCCCATTGTTCTAAACTAGGATGTGTGAATGTTGCTCAGCAGAGGGCCTCTCTGTACCATTAAGGTTCCTGGAGTGTGCAGCTACCTTTCCTCTAGGTGGTCACCGTTTCCTGAACCACAACTCAGTATGGGGCACAGCACTGACTACGTTCTCCACAGAATATGTTCTCTATACTTATATTTAAGAATGTTATATTCTCAAAATAAATATCAAAACACATAGGTACACATTTCATAGTGATGGGAGCTGGAGAGCTGATTAATACCAGCATTTTCCATAAACAAATCACATAGCTTATATATCCCATACCACACTGTTTGGGTAATTTTTCTTGACTACTGAGGCCATGAAGAAGAAATTCTTGTGTCTGTTTCACTAAACAATAATTATATCTTCTATTGCATAGCACAGTTTTAGAAATAAATTATGGAATCAGTGAAGCAGGCTGTGAAGGTTAATTTTATGTGTCAATTTGACTGTTCTCAGGGATGCCCAGATAGCAGGTAAAACTTTATTTCCAAGTGTGTCTGTGAGGATATTTCTAGAAGAAATGAGCATTTGAGTTGGTAGACAGGGTTAAAAAGAAAAGCCCTCCTCAGGTGGGCAGGCAGCATGCCATCAGTCAAGGGCCTGAATAGAACCAAAGGGCAGAGAGAGGGTGAAGTTGGCATCTGCCTTCTCCTGTCCTTGGACAGGCTCTCGGTCCTTCAGACTAAATTATACCACTCGCTTTCCTGGGTCTCCAGCTCACAAGCAGCAGATCATGGGACTTCTTGGCCTCTGAAATTGTGTGAGCCAATTTCTATGATACATTTCCTCCCCCTTATACATCTATCTATAGCCTATTGCTTCTGTGGAACCCTCACTAACACACAGAAATTATCCAGTGTCTGTTGTTTGGCAAACCCATGTGATCCGTCAGCTTGAATCACTTAGAACTTGCTGTATTTTAAGGACTTTATGGGCTATGTTGCTGTGGGGCCAGGCGCACTGGTAAGAACTCATTGTGGGAGGAGTTCTGGTCTTGAAAAGATAGCAGATGAAGATAATATGACAGTTCTCCAGCTATAAAGCCCTAGAAAATGCTGCAAAAAATTAGCTAAGTACAATGTTTAAATGTGCAATAAACTCACGAGTAAGAAGAACGCCAACTTGCCTGAAATAAAGATGAAACCAGAGATGGAAGCACAAAGTGAGGCAGCCCTGATTGGGGTGGAGACCTCCCAATACTCTCTACAGGATGGGAGACAGGGCCTGTGAGCCAGGTGAGAGGGGAGTAGGAACACGGGCTCTGGAATAAAGCTGGGAGCTCCCAGTCTGAGCGCCTCTAACACATAACCAGTGAGTTTAGTTCATTTGTAATAACTATGATTACTAATGTAACAGTTTGGTTTTTTCCATAATATTTGTTCTCTAATTTACCATGGATTTTTTTTTGCCTGTTTTTCCCTTTTTAATTGCATTCTAATGATAATTTGTAAAGTCTGTAAAATAAAGGTGCTAGCGAAATAGTAAACACAATAACATGGAAAAAAGATAGCAGATGAGCTAAGATGTCAATTTACTAGACTGTGGGTTTTTTACTCCCATTTTTCTTTGTACTAGATTGGAAGTTACATATTCCATCTCCATCTTTTTAGTGGTTACATGTTGAACTTTAGATTGTATACTTATCTCAACAAAGTCTAAAGTTAATCAGTTTTCTCCAAATTCATCTAAATTCAATACAATTACAATAAAGACACCAGCAGGCTTTCTCTGAAACTTAACAAGTAAGCATTAACAACTGTGATTTGATTCTAAATGTATATAGGAAATAGAAAAAGATCATGAACAGCCTAGATAATGTTGAAAGTGAAGAAGAAAGGAGGAGAAAGCAGAAGGATTCACTTTCCTAGATAATAAGACTTAGTATAAAGCTAAAGTAAATAATGTGATGTTAATCTGACAGACTAACCAACAGCACAGAATTGAGATCCCAGAAGTAATCTTTCCCTCCCAGCTCTTCCTCTCCCCCTCTCTCCCTCATTAACACACACACACACACACACACACGCACACACACGATATTGGATATGTATGACAAATGTGGCATTTGAAAAATGAGGAAAGAAGTGAGGAAAGAATTGCCTATTTAACATATGATGCTAGGACAATTAGATATCTAAATAACTTTGTAGAATAAGGCAAAATTAAATTTTAACTCATTCCATAACACACACACAATATCAAATGAATTAAAGGTTTAAATGTGAAAAAAGCAAAATCTACCATTAAAAAGCACAGAACAATAATAAAATTGTAGGAGAGAATTTTTAAATCAAGATACAAAATATATGTTATAGAGGAAGACACTCAGAATTTGATTTTAAAAGTTAAAACCAATGTATGATAAAAAAAAAAACCATTTTAAAACATCAGAGATAACATGGATGGACCTTGAGGGTATTGTGCTAAGTGAAATAAGTCAGACAGAGAAAGATAAATACCATATGATCTCACTTATCTGTGAAACCTGAAAAAGTTGAACTCATAGAAACAGAGTAGAATA
This sequence comes from Desmodus rotundus, assembly GCF_022682495.2. Lineage (NCBI taxonomy): Eukaryota > Metazoa > Chordata > Mammalia > Chiroptera > Phyllostomidae > Desmodus > Desmodus rotundus. Next base: position 80,301,043 of record NC_071393.1, read on the forward strand.
GTGCTTTGGGAGGTAGAGGGACAGAGGAAGGTATTGGGGAGATGTCAGTCAAATTGTACAAACTTCCAGTTATAGGAAGAATAAGTTCTGGAGATCCGACGTACAGCCTGGTGACTAGAGTGAACAATGCTGTCTTATATACTTGGAAGTTGCTGAGAGGGTAGATCTTAAATGTTCTCCCCACCCCGACACACAAATGGAAATTAAGTCAAGTGATGGATATGTTAACCAATCATGTTATGGTAATTATTTTGCAATACATACATGTATCAAATTATTACATTGTACACCTTAAACTTACACAATGTTTATGTTAATTATATCTCAATAAAGCTGAAAGAATAATTTTTTTTCAAAAGTTGTGGAAAATGCTTACAATCAGGAGAAGATATTGCAGTCTATAACAGACATAAAGTTAATGTCTAAAAGCGATCTTATAAATTAATGACAAAAACTACAACCCAATAAAAAACACAAAAACTGTGAAAAGGCAACTTATTGCAGGCGAAATAGGAATGACCGATAAACATGACAATGTGCTCAACTTCACTGATAACCAGAGAAACACATACTGAAGCAAAGTAATGAAACACCAGTTCACACCCATCACGCTAAGAACAAAAAATAGTTGTTGGATAACACTGAGTTTGGGGGAAAGGTAGGGAAATAAAAATGTATATATCTTGCTGGCAAATGTGAAAATGTTTCAGCAATGCTGGAGAGCAGTTTGGCAATAATAACAAAGGTTCCAGATGTGCTCACCGGCCACCTGTGGAGGTCTTCCTTCAGAAAGTACGCAAATATAAAGACAGAACTGCCACACTGTGAGCAGAAGAAAAGAACAACCACTCAATTGTCCATTAGCAGGGGAAGAGAGAAATAAAACAAGGTTCATTAATACAAAGTGGCACCATTATGGCAGTTACAATGAACTAGAGCTACATGTATCAGAAAACTGTTATGCTTTGTCCTAGGAATACGCCAGAGAAATGAAAACACCTGTCCACACAACATACATGTACATGTATGTTTACAGCAGCATTGTCCATAATAGGCAAAAGGTGAAAACAACCCATATACCCACCAACTGATGAGTGGATAAACAAACCGTGGCACATCCACACAATGAACTAGTGTCACGTGGACAAACCCTAAAAACATTATTCTAAATGAAAATGACCAGTCACAAAAGAACACATGTTATATGGTCCCACTGACATGAAATGTTCAGAATAGGAAAATCTACAGAGACAGAAACTACATTAGTGGTGGCTTAATGACTAGGGGCAGGGAGGGCTGATGGAAGAATAGGCAGTGATAGCTAAAGGGTACAGCCTTTCTTTTCGAAGTGATTAAATGTCATAAAATTGACTGCAGTTATGTCTGCATACATCTGTGAATATACTAAAAACTATTAAATTGTACATATAAAGTAGTTGAATTGTATCTTATAGAAATGTTTATCTCAAAGTTATTTAAAAATATGTAGACTACTATAACATTTAGGTAAATAAGAAAACAAAAGTAGATATTGTTTGGGGGCATACACACATACATAGTAAAATTTCAGAATACCATTGCGGTGACGCAAATCAACTTCAGAAGTTGCCGTTGTAGAGGGAAGAAGGGGAACAATGGGAAGGCACTTGAGTGTATCTATAACATGGTATTTCTTTGAAAAAGGCATAACTAAAGAAATATGGAAAAATGTTAATATAAGTTTATTCTTAATAATTCATACATAGATACTACTGTATTATTTTCTGGGTTTGAAATCTTTCACAATTAATTTGTTAAAAGTTTAAAACAAAAACAAATTCTTATAGCTTGTTAAATTCATTGAAACAAAAGTTTGATATTCAAGAATGAAATAAAATATTTTAACCCCTTGTTCTGATCTTGTAGACAATAAATTCATTCTCTATTTATGCCTTTGACAATGTTTTGTAATTGTAGAGGGTGGTCTGAAGTAATAGGTATTTGAGTCTATAAAGTGAGTTTTGCATGAATCACACACATTTCAAATAAATGTGGTATTAATTTCAGTAACAGAGAACTCCAAAATCATGCTTTTTGTCAGTTTAAAACAGATTTTTGTTATCCCTTGAGGAGTCATATGAATTAAATCATTCTTCTCCATGATGACATGATATCACATTTTAGCCTCAGCTTGCAAATGAATCACATCAAATTGCTTTTCCAAAATGTAGACCATTTATTAGATGGCAGTGTGGCAGTGGTGGTAGTAAGAGGAAAGTAGGCATTTGGACAGTTTTTGAAAGTCAAAAAAGAGTTGGGAGTCTCTTTACATTTAATCTGTCAAAACACAAACTTCTTGGTTGTGAAAAACGTAAATGTTTTGTAGTGCAACTAATCCAAGTTTGAAATGTGAGAGGCACATAAAAATCAGTATTGTGCTCTCATCTCAGAAAAGACCTCTTTTACTGCAAACTGTAAAATGGACTCAGCTGCCCTAGTCCTTCTGAAATGGCATATTAAACTGATATCTGCAATGTTCTGAGGACATCGTGAACACAGCGGAGTAAATGATGTAAAGCCGGGCTATACAATAAAAGGAAAACTAATCACAAATTGTACTCTACTCTGCGGTTATTTTTGTCAGAATATAGTAGGAGTCACTTTGTAGATCTCGTTTGGGAAAGTATTTATGGCCAATCCCTGGAGTGTCTGAAATCACTGATATAAGATGCTGGCAAAATTCACTGCACTTACTAGCTTAGCTGACCGTCACACCGAAGAGGAAAGATTTTTATGGAGAAAACTCTTCTAAATATGTGACTGACTGCTAATAGATAGAATCAATTACCCAAGAAATTAAAACGAATAGATGGTTAGTCATCACTGCTTGGATTACTGAAATAGCCTGTTTGTGACTAGGACTTCTTCCTGCATAGATAATGAGACACTCTGAGGACAAATGCCCACGTTTTTTCATAATTTCTTTCACTAGAAACTACCGTTGGTGGACCCTTCTGCACCCCGTAATCCACCAGGATGGTGGTTAATGCAGAACTCCAGCATGCTATATACGTGTCCTTTGAACCAGCCCGTCTGAAATCTACTCTCTTCTTTTTCCTAAACCATTTTCAAAAGAAGTTTTTGAGCGATTGACTTGGCCATGAAATCAATTCGATGTATTCTTAAAACAGCCTAAAACACTGGATCAAGAATATCTGGAGCTAATGTTTAAATCACATAAACATTCCCCTGATCAACGAATTTATAGAGCAGCCCCAGGAGCCTGAATAATTCATTTCAGATGCCGTACATAAAGGTATTGGAATCATTCACGCTTTTATGATCGACATCAAACTCATATCATGTCAATGGAAAAGCTGAAAGGAATGGAGTTTTTTAATGTCCGTGGAAAGTTTTTGAAAAGTGTCTCCAGGTTGGCAACTTGAGAAGTACAATCCAGTATCCTTTCATAATAACTATTAGGTAAAGTTTAGATATTTTGGTCACCATTTCCTAAAATGGGTCCATTCTCATATAAGTTCTAAGAGGTGCTACAAAGTGGAAGGAGGATCAAAGGAGAGGGCTCTGTGGCCGAACACTCTTCAGGAAGCAGCAAACCTCAGCCTCTGTTTGGAGAGTCCCAATATGCGTATTAGCACATCCAGGACTCTGAGAGCAAAGAAAACGAGCCCTAAGTCAGCATCAGCCAGATATATTTGATCAATGAGTCCTAGTTTTGCCCAATGCTTACCCCATACAATACACACCTGAAAACACCTCAATAGAGACTAAACTATCTCTTATGGATAATAGAAAGTTTGGACTAAGTACCCAAGAACACATGAGCACTTAGTTGAAGAGTCAGAAGTCCTGGCTCCCAATCTGGGCTACTTCCTAAGATGATTCAATTAAGGTTATCTAGATGATACCCCCAAATTATGTGAATTTTTTAATAATAATAAAAATGAGTTGTTTAGGAATTACCAAGAAACCTAAGAATATTTTGTTTGTTTTATAATTTTTTAAATAATTTTTATTTTTCAATTACAGTTGATACACAATATTATATTAGTTTCAGGTGTACCATCCACTGATTAGACATTTATATAACTTACAAAGTCATCACCCTGATAAATCTAGCACCCATCCGCACCATGCGTAGTCATTACATGTTCCCCATGCTGTGTTTTACATCCCCGTGACTATTCTGTCACTACCAATGTGTACTTCTTAACCCCCTCACCTTTAAGAAACCTAAGAGTATTTAGACATCCTCCTTCTCTCTGGTTTAGGAATAGTTTCATAGTGGATAGGACTAGTCAGGCAGAGATTCAGTATTATATAGCAGGTAATGTCATCCCACTCTGATTTAAAGCCAAGGTCCTTCTCTACTTTCTGTACTTTCTCATTATCTATATTAATACTGAACCTTTATGACCAGCTAGCCACTGAAAAGAATTGCTGGGGGGGGGGTTGTTTTGTTTTATTTTATTTTTAATAACAGAGTAGGCTCAGATCGCAGAAGCAGTGATGGAACAGATCTTGATAACCCAGAAAGTTTTCTTCTTTACATCATGCTTTTAATTATATACCAGTCCGTGTGGGAGACACTCAGGAAAATCCCCGTCTGTCCCCGAGACCCTCTGACTTCACCATGCAACCATTTTCCTTCCCTTCAGAAGCAGATGGAATTAATAGCTGTGACAATTGTCTATTGTTCTTAGCAAGTTATGCTGTGATCTGTAAGCCTCTGTCCCAGAAGATGGACGGCAGAGTGCAATGAGGAATGAGAATGTGTAATGTTTGCAACTTTCTCATCAAAAGTCCCTCTTTGTTTGGAAAGTATGCTAGCTTGACTTTTTGTGCTCTATTAGCTAATATAAGAATCTGGATCTCCAGTGTCCCTGATAAAATTAGACTCGCGATTGGGAGTGACTGAGGTCTCACAATTTTCGGCCTTGAGGGAGCCTAAAACAGGGGCCAGAACATCTCCTCCATTGGAAATGAAGTTTTCCAGAATGGTAGACACCCTGCTACAGAGCCAGTTGCCCATTCATCATCTGTCCCAGCACAAAAAGAGCCAAGTCAATCAGGAATCAGAAACATTCAGGTACTTGAAGAACCCAGCTTCAGGCAGAGGGCTAGAAGTTGTGTGGGTAGTATCTGGCTTTTCTTACCTTAATTTCTGATTGCCTGATGTTTAATGGGGAATGAAGATGAGCGAGACCCTTTATGTTTCTCTGAAATTTTGACCTGGACTCAGAAAGACATCACCTCCAATTCCTGCAGTTTCTAAGTCAACAGTTACACTTTTTCACCGTAATTAGTTATATAGTGTATGCTTCTATTTTAATAACAATGCATTTTTAACAGGGAAAAGTCTGGTTTGTGAATATCTACTAATATCAATCATTAATGCTTGTTTATCCCTTGTATTTACAAAAGCTTCCAGTCTAGAGCTCCAGAAAGAACCTAGGAAGGTGGAATAAAATAAAATACTGTGTTTTTAGCATATACTGTTTGTCCGCACTGTGCTAGGTCTTCCATACATTATTACCAACTGTAGAAAAGTAGCCTTCATTGTCATTGCTATTGTGGATGACAAAACTAAGAATCAGAAAGGGTCATTTAGTGTATATACCATCAGCGTTTATTGCCTCCCAATTTGAAGAAGAAGGAGGAGAAATAAGAGAAGAAATTAAAGAAGCAGAGAAGCTAAGATAATCTCAACCCTTGCTCCTCGGAATGCAGCAGACATCACTATCACCTAGGTGCTTGTTAGAAACGCAGACTTGGGGGCTGCTCCTGATCTACCGTGTCAGAATCTGTTTGGGCAAGATCCCAGGTGATTCGTGCATACTGTAAAGTCTCAGAAGCAGTGTCTACCCAATTAGTACCTGACCCAGAGGGAAGGGAAGGGAGAGGAAGAAGACAGTCTCTGTAGGCAAGACAGAAGCAGGGGGGCAGTGGTAAGAAATTAGAGAATAAAAATCTGGAAGGCCTTCATGTTGTGTGTGGGAGAGTAGTATTTTAATACTTTTTTCTATGGCTTTTAAATTAGATAGCATTTTAATGTTCTTTCGGAGAATACACTACACTTGTGAACTTTATTCTCAATTATTGTTGATTTCTGATTTGAACCTGGCTTTTCACTGCACCATGAATCTGCCCAACTTTAAAATAGGTTGTCGCTTAATCAAGCTTATTGAGCTTCATTAAATTAACAGTGTGGTGATTTCCGGCAGGAGGTAGCAGAGGGGAAAGTGGGGATAAACGGTGATGACGGAGACCTGACTTGGGGTGGTGAACACACAATGCAGAGTACAGGTGATGTGTTGTGGATTTATGTTCCTGAAACCTGTATAATTCTGTTAATGCGTCATCCCAATTAATTCAATTAAAAAAAAAACAGATGAGATTTGCTGATTCTACAGGAGGAGATCTGGGCTTATGGTACTCATGTGTTCCCTTCTGTTCTCTCAGTTTATTAGGCCCAGGATATTTGGCACTAATAAGCTTTTTTTCACCTAGAAAACCACGCAGGAGTCAAATCTGGGACAGCAAATCATACTCCATGAACTTCTCAGCGTCTAGGAAGCCATACTACTTAGCTTATCCTCCTGCTGCCTGGGAGTCCCCGACAGCAGGAGTCCCCAGTCCCCAGGCCATGAACCGGTACCAGCTGGGGCCTATTAGGAACCGGCCTGCACAGGTGAGTGGAGGGAGTAAAGCTTCATCTGTATTTCCAGCCATTCCCCATTACTCGTATTACTGCCTGAGCTCCACCTCGTATCAAATCAGCAGTGGCACTAGATTCTCATAGGAGCACAAACCTGACCGTGAGTGGGATCTAGGTTTGCGCTCCTTGTGAGAATGTAATGCCTGATGGTCTGAGGGGGAGCTGAGGCTGCACATGCAGATTATCATTAGCAGAGAGGTTTGACTGCACAGAGATCATAATAAATCAGGTGCTTGCAGACTCGTATAAAATCCCTTTCAGTGAAGGGCAAGTGACAGTGAAGCTGCACCTGGTGGTAGGCTTTAAGTCAGAATCCGACACTTATTTTAGTCTGCACGTGGCCCGCCCATTATTTTATCACTACTGCCTGCGCCTCTTGCCCGCACTGCACACGTGTCATAGTCACCGTTTTGGTAAGTCAACATGCTGACCCTAGCATGTGGTGAGTTGTATAATTATTTTATTATATATTACAGTGTAATAATAATAGAAATAAAGTGCACAACAAATGTAATGCACTTGAATCATCCCTAAACCATCCCCCCACACACACAACCCCAGTCCATGGAAAAATTGTCTTCCACGAAAACAGTTCCTGGTGCCCAATAGTTGGAGACTACTGCCTTAGAGCCTTGTTACTCAACATGCAAGTCTGGGGACACACAGCACTGACGTCACTTGGGAACTGGTTATAAGTGCAGCATCTGAGCCTCTTCCTCAGGCCTCCTGAGTCAGAATATGCATCTTAGTAAGATACTCAGGTAATTCACGTGCACTCGCAAGTCTGACAACACTGTCTTAGCAGTTTTCATATTAATTTTTATAAATTCTTTCCTCAAATTGGTCTCCCCTTCTGTCTTGGTCTGTTCAAGCTGCTATAACAAAATACCACAGACAGGGTGGCTTATAAGCAACAGATTTTTATTTATCACAATTCTGGTGGCTGGAAGTCTGGGTTGGACCTGCTTCTGGGTTGCAGACTTCTGGTGTCCTCACATAGTGAAAGGGAAAATAAAATCATTTACAAATTAAATGTGGGGTCCCTTTCGCAAGGGCGCTAATCCCACTTGTGTGGGCCCTGCGTCGTGACCTAATCACCTCCCAAAGGCCTCACGTCCTAATACCATCAACTTGGGGGTTTGGTTTTGATCTGTGAATTAAGATGGGCATATTTATGCCATAGCACCTCCCAAAGCTCTCCCCCACAAACCTGTCCTAGGCACACACACAGGGGCATGGTTACATTTGAAAAATATTTTTTAATTTTATTTTATATTTTATTGTATTGTGTTGTATATTATTTTATTTTATATTTTAGAGAGAGGGGATGGGAGGAGGGAAAGAGAAGGAGAGAAACAGTGACTGGTTGACTTCCATAAGTGCCCCTGTTAACAGAGGGAGCCTGCAACCCAGGCACGTGCCTTGATGGGAAAGTGAACCTGTGACCTCTCTGTTTTCAAGACCACACCCAACCAACTGAGCCACACGGACACGATGGGACATGAGTAATTTTGAGCATTTTTTTCTACACGTATCTCTCAGTCCAGACCTCCCAAAGTGCCTCAGGAGAGTGTGTGATTTTGAACAGATGCCAAATGCAATTTTTGGCAGAGGTAGGACAAAAGTCCTGAATTATCTGCTCTAATTGTGTTGGAGGGCGGAGGGATGTTACCTCTTCTGAGTTTTGTTTACTTAATTATAAAGCCGTTTATGCCATGGCTGTTCCAGCACATCCGACTCCAAGTTTTGAATCTAAATAGAAAAGATTTCACTCCTATCCAATTTGCACCTTTAGGGGTTTTCATACTTAATGTCTATCTTGGTCTTAGTGACTGTGAGCAGGGTCATCTTTTTGCCTCTATGTAGAAACATGATTGGCTTTACCACATGAACCAGCTGTTCCACTCCTAGGCACATAACCAAGTAAAATAACAACATCAGTCCACACAAAACCTTGTGCATGAAGGCTCATAGTGGCCTTATTCGTAAAAGCACCCAGATGGAAACCACCCAAATGTCCATCAACTGATGAATGGATAAATTAAATGTGGTATATCCATACAGTGGAATGCTATTTAGCCATAAAAAGGGATAGAAATTACTGAAGCGTGCTACAACATGGATGAACCTCAAAAACATGATGCTAGTTAAAGTAAGCCAGAAACTAAAGGACGGATATTGTATGTGTCTATTTATGTGAAATATCTAGACTAGGCAAATCCACAGAGGCACAGAGTACATTAGTGGTTGTCAGGGCCTGGTGGGGAGGGAGAAGGACCGGACAATGCCTCCTAGTGGGTACGAGATTTCTTTCAGGAGTGCTGAAAAATTGACTATGGTGATGATTACACAACTCTGGGAATTATTTTTAAAAACACTGAACTGTACACTTCAAAAGGATGAATTTTATATTACATGAATTATATCACAATAAAGCTGTTTTAAAAAATGACTGGCAATACAAGAACAGCTCCACAGACGAGGGGGCAGTCGGCTGGAGGGTGGTCTGCAGGCCCTGTCCAGGATGATGGATGTGGAGAAGGGCTACTCCATGGCCCTCTGCTCTCATGTCAGAGGCTCCAGCATGGGCAGCTGGCATGGAAGATGTTTCTTGGCACCCGGGATCCCAGAAATGGAGGTGTCCTTGGGGTAATTCCCTTCTCCCTGACTAAGACAGCTATTTCTGATCCTGTTTCCCCCTCGCCCCACAAATGAACCTCACTTAGTTTTTCACTAAGTCACTTGCCAGAATACAGGTATCTAATGTGGTGATAATAGAGGAGCCAGTCATTATTGGAAATTTGCCATTAATTCTCTTCTGTTCTAAGTTTAGCTTAAGCCTCACTGTGGGAGGTACTAGACCCTGTGGAGAAGCTGCTTCTCCCCAGGTGATTCAACTCTATGTCATGAGGCAAGTGCCGTCACAGACAGAAGATAGGTGCTATATAATATGTGGGTCCTAATGACACTGCAGGGTCCCTTGTTCATAACTAATTAAGAATTTCAAAAACAGTGACAGCAGATCAAGCACACAGACCTTCCCAGTGTGAGATCCTGTGTGGTTGCACAAGTCACACGCGTGGAGCTGGCTTGGGACACGTCAGGAGATGAAAAGGTGAGAAGTTCCTATTCTTATGAGCTTGAAAATAAATTTATGACATTTATTGGACATGCTACTTCTTGTTAGTGAAAGCTACTTGACAACAGTGTATTGCTAGGGAGAGCCTAGAGGTAATAGTGTGAAACAGAGTCTGATCTTTAAGGAACTCTCCCAGTATTTCATTAAAATAGCCATTTCAAGGGCTTTAATTTGCAAATGATTTTATTTTACCTCCCAACATTATTGTGATGTTGAAAAACACAAAATTTTAGCATCCATATTATATATAGGGAAATTGTCACATAAATCATTTTAGGGAGATAACCAAAGGTAAGAGAGCACCATGAGAGAGGCAGTAGTCCACGTTTCTGCTATCTCTTTTTATAATGAGCAATTGCACCCAAGATAGTGTTATGGAGAGGCTGCATATTAATTCATAATACTGGCATGATGTATTAGTAATAATGACAACAATAAGTATGTGATCAAATGTTTAAAAATACTTGGCACTGTAATAATCCCTTTTTATATTTCATAGTGTTTGATTTTCACTCCAAAACTCTTGCCCTAACTGATCATTTGTGACTGAGAGATAAGTACTTGTCTGTATCAAATTATGTGTGTGTGCGTGGATGCGGGTGTTGGCAGAATGCAAGCCTAAATCAGCTGTAGTTAGCAGTAATTTTAACAGAGATATTTTATGTAAAGAGTTCCCCCCAAATGCCCCAAGTTGACCATTGATTGTATTATGAACCTACAGTGAGTGGCCTTCCCCGTCAGAGAGGCAGCACAGCATGTCGGTGGTGAATGTGAGCTTGGGGTCAGAATGCCTGCAAGTTCACCAGGCCTGTTCCAAGCTCAGCCACACTGCTCACTAGCCATGTGACCCTGAGCAAGTCAATCACTCTTTTTGTGACCTGTTTCTCCTCCTTATAAAATGGAAATTACAATAGTTCTCACCATAGGGTTATTGTGAGGACCAAATGAGTATATATCCAAGGTAGTATGTTAAACTGGTTTTCACTATGGTTGTTACATAGAAAATCAGATCTTAACAACACAGGCTATCACTTGAGATTGTCCACCAATGTTGTTCCTACATACACAGCATGTCTTGATATTGGACTAAATTATATTTAAGTACAATGCATAATGGTCTCTAAGAAGCAAGATAACTAACCCCCGGGGCGGAATGAATGATGGGGAATTATGGGGCCTCCAAGGCTGACTGCTGCACCAGGAAGAGCGGTGCCAAGCAGTGCCAAACTCTTCTAAACTGTGTAAACCAGCATCAGTCTCAGTCCTGATTCCAATGGCAGTTGGCTTCTCACTGGGGCTCGCGATCAGGGCAGCAAGGAACATTGACCCAGACAAAATGCAGAATGCAGAATACTAGGGAGACAGGTAACCATCCTGCAAATCCCTCTCCGGGGAGCAGGACCCAGTCATGGTCTATGGTTAAGGGTAAAACTTCTTATCCCACACGAGAGGAAAGGTCGTCAAGAGTAAGGCAGGGCCCTAACACTCTGAGTCTAGGGGCCTGGCATTAGCAGGGTCAGGGATCTGCGTAGGGGGTAAGTGGCAACTGGGAGGAATCAGATTGCAGGCCTCACTCCCGAGGCACCAGTCGGCCTGGATCTGATTAGTGGATAAAGAGCAACGGTAGGAATCCTGCAGGTGTGGCTGGTCCGCAATGGTGATGTAAATCTAGGCGAGCAACTTCTGCAGCAGAAAGAGTGGATGGCTGTGGGCAAACTGTCAGTCTCCATCTGGACTGGCAAAGAAGAGGATCAAGAGGGAGACTACAAGTGGGGGACTCAGTGGTCAAGCTGTGAGAAAATGGGGACTCAGAGGAAACAGGATGGAGGCAGCACTGTCAGCCCAGCCTCTCTGTCACCTGTGCCACCCGAACTCTAGTTCCCGGGCAGACTCTTGTGACCCTGTGAGCGCTGTATGTTTGGTTCCCCTGGACAAGAGTGACCTGCTTATTCTTCTCCACTGTGAACTGAACTTGTTTTCAAGACCACCCTGAGACCCCACACACATTACATGCTCACTTTCTTTGCTTTACCCCTTCTTAAGGGAGCCTTGCTGAGTACCTGGCAGTGGCTTCAAAAGGCTGCAGGTAAGGGAGGAGGGGGTGGCTCCATAGCTGATGCCAAATACTCTTGAGTTTTACCCTGGAACCTTCTTTCGCTCTCCCATAAAACCCAAAGCAAAAGCAGCATGTTAAGTAATGTGTCCTCCCGCATCTTCACATTTGCTTTGTAGTCTGTAGTTGTCTTTATGTTACACTTTTTATACTTCAGGCTAGGAGTTAATTTTACGTAAATACTGCTTATATATTGTAGAAATATCGGGAAGAGGTGGAAGGGTACAACTGGAAACTAATGTAATTCACCTCAGACCCAAATGTCTAAAATGGCCTTACATCAGGCACATAATAGGAACTCTGAAATCTTTGCTAATGAGTGGGTAGATGAAAGAATTCTTGTTAATATTCTGAGTTTGTAGTGGGCTGTCTAATGTCTAAGGGCTCTGTTGAACAAGAGAAGGATCAGTGCATTAAGGTAATGCATTTATGTAATGAGGTTTAAAAAATGCTTACTACATCTTTTTTATTTTATTAAATTCTCACCTGAGGGTATGTTTATTGAGGAGAGAGAGAGAGAGAGAGAGAGAGAGAGAGAGAGAGAGAAAGAGAGAGAGAGAGAGAGAGAGAGAAAGAGAGGAGACATTGATGTGAGAGAATAATATTCATTGGTTGCCTCCTGTGCGCATCCTGACCAAGCACCGAACATGCAGCCTAGGTAACAGAGAACTGAACCCACAGCTTTTTGGTGTACAGATGACACTCCAACCAACAGAGCCACCCAGCCAGGGCAAAAAATACTTAGTACATCTTTGGGTAGAAATTACTTTTTTGGGATGCCATGTCATTGTGCCCACACTTCAGCCTAAGTTGAAGAGGCAGAGGGGAAAAGATTCAAGGCCCTGATCCAGGGCAGAATCGGAAGAATGGAAGTCCTTGGGTAAGGCACATCTGAGGCATATAAATATCTACTTTTAATTCCCCCAATCGCTTAGACCGTTTGCCCACATGCATCATGCCAGCTTATGCACAACTCACGCCCCGCACCACACGAGGTAGGCGATGCAGAGCGCATCTGCTGACTTCACAGTGACAAAATGAAAAGTGACAGCAGCTTCCTGAGAGCTTTCTGAACTGACACGTTAAAGCCCACCTATTGGCAACGCCTGAAGCTGGGGTGGCAGGAAGCAATCTGAGTGTGAAGGTTTACGAGCAGGTTTTATCGGCCTGCTTCTCCAAAGTGGAATGTGCTAAAAATGCCCATGCCTGAGGTTTACCTCCAAGGGTCAAACCTGAAGTCATGAAGAATAACTTTCAGAAAAGTTAGGTAACTTCTGTAATATCAGCAATTTAACCTTCTAGCCTCAGAACAAGCCACGGATATTTGGGGTTCAATAAAGTGATGACATAAAGAAAAACACACATATTGTTTTTAATGAACAATGGTAAGCCTGGGGTAGATATCTGTCAGTCAACAGGTCGGAAATGATATTGGCTCCCGTACTCCAAGTGAAATATTTGAGAATTTTATGAGCTGTGGAGAATCTATTTGATGTATAATGAATTCATGTGGGAATTAAACCAGGGTATGAGTTGAAATCTGTTGTTTCAATCCAGCTGGACTCTCTTTTGCTGATGCTCATAATTATGGTCCTAATGGTTTCTGGGGTTTTTTCACCTTCCAAAGTACGGATTTATTGGCATATTCCATTACTGTCAGAAGTGAGGGCCAATATCATTGCCCTCCAGCATGCTGCTAAGATTTTAGGAGTTACAGAGAAATGAACTCTTCGTGATTTCCCTCTAATTCTTTTTATGTGTGCTCTAATTTAGGGTGGTTTTTTTAGAGATAATAGTTTAGAATCATTTTTGTGTTCCAGAAGGGTAATGATGTGCCATAATAAATGACTCCAATGTCTCCCATGAAATTACTAAATCATTGACAATGGAGATATTTGTGCCTGAGAATATATAATGTGTTAATTAATCTAGTCAATAAATATCTAGTCATTAAGAGAGGCATAATAAAATCCTGTGTTTTAAATCCCTAGGTACCTCTGTACAAAACCAGAATATATAAACATCATCTTAAATGCTCATCAACAATCGCAAACACCCACATATGTGAAGCCAAGGTGAACAGAGTTATAGCAGTGAACAAAAATATCCACAAGAAAATGTCTATAAAAACTGCTTGTAGAAGTAGATATGCAAAAGTAGAGCCAAAATTCCCTGAGCAAGGTAATTCCAGGTAGAATCATTTTGAATTGAGCTGGGAAAATCCCAGCCGATATTAGCAGTCACAGTTTCATCATCATTTTATTTGCAACAGTCATTGGTCATGCTTGTTAGTCAATGACATCAAGCTTGGCCAGAGCTACTGGCATGGAAATTCCTCTCTTACATAATACACAGCAAGCGCTCACAGCCTTGGAACACAGTTCGAAGACAACCACTGACCTTCTACTCTCTTGTTATCCTTAAACTTACAGCTTCTTGCTTCTGTCTCCGAAACACTTAGAATGAACCTGGACATTCCCATATGTAAGTGTGCACTAAGGCTTAAAGCAGCACAGTCACCCAGCAGTGTTATAAGAAAGAAACAGACCCAAGTGCATTTCTAGGCTAACAGTACTTTGACCCTTGTCTTCTGAAGGCTGTCCACATCTGGGTCACTTATAGCTGGACTTGGGCAACGAGCTGCAGATGGAAGCGGCTTAGAAAGTTACTCTAAGTCTGCTTTCTTGGGGGGCTGCATTAATCTTATCTATATCCTAGTCAGGGATCCTTTTGTTGCACAAAACAGAACTCCACTCAAGACAGGCTAGGCCAAGCATGCAATTTTATTGGCTGCAGCCTCTCCCAGGAGTTAAAAGGTAAACGTCAAGAACTGAGAGGCTGCTTCTCTGTCCTTAAATGAATCTCATGGAATTTGATTCCTCCCTCCCCTCCCCTCCCTTCCACCCTTCTTCTGTCCTCTCCTCTTCTGTTCTCTTTTCAGACTTAGAAGCTTCTCTGCTTCCCCAGACCTTCAGCTTGCATGAGATTTTGCTTGGCCCCCAAATCCACATGACTTTAGTCCATATTTCCTCTATTACAAAACTCTTGGCTCCTTAAGCTGTGTCCATAGACCAGTCTCTGAAAAGATTGTTACCACTCTATAAAAGTACAGAAATTGAGAGCAAATGTTTAGAAATTTTTATAGCAATTTGATCTTTCCCCTACCATCCACGTGCATGACAGTTGGGCCTGCCTTTTTGTGTAGGATAGAGACCAACGTGGGCGTTACTAAATACCAGCAGTGAATTGCATGACACCCAGATTATCTGCAGCAGGACTGTTACAACATGTGACAGTTTAAGGTTATTTTGTCAACTATAAGCCAAACATGTATAAAATTCAGAATTCGTTTCACTAATCAAGAGAAAATTTAATTTAATTGTAATTTTATAGGTTTAATTTTTTAGATCTGGCTACTGAATCAAACTGAAGATAAATTCTAAAAATACATTATCACCTACTTCATTTGGGATAGAAGTTAATATTCTGAGCTTGTGAAATTCCTTTAAAATATCTTTTTTCATTTCCATCAACCTACTTCTGCAAGGTTGGTTGCTCTATTATGAATATTGTTCAAAGAAAACACAGAGGCGGTTTAAATACAAACCATCCTTTGTAAGTAGTATTATAATCAGTACAACTTAGATTAGATTAGCTAACAAGCAAGAAGTACACTTGTTTAAAAACTTTAAATATTGATATACATAGTATGGTGAATCACTATAAAAACCATAAATTTTATTTAGCTGTGTTTATGTATACTTCCAATGAACAATGTGAATAATTTTTGTAACTCTTTATTTCCATATGCTATGTTCTTTTTATATTTATTAAAAAGTAATTTTATCTCAGCTACATCTAATAATACAAATTTGAGTCTTTTAAAAATTTTTTGGTAATTTAGCCCCAGCTGTTGTGGCTCAATTGATTGAGTGCTGGCCTGTGAACCAAAGGGTTGTTGGTTTGATTCCCAGTCAGGGTGCCTGCCTGGGTTTCAGGCCAGGTCCCCAGTTGGGGGTTCATGAGAGGCAACCACACATTGATGTTTCTCTCCCTCTCTTTCTCCCTTCCTTCCCCTCTGTGTAGAAATAAATAAAATAAAATCTTAAAACAATTAAAAATAAATAATTTGGGGGGCATAATTCATTTGTATTGTATTTTATAACAATATTGGTTCATGGCACTTTGGAAAATGATAAAAACAATGTAATCCTTCTCAATAAATGGCCTGAAAATCACTGCTCTAACTCAGTCCCTCTGGGCACAAATTCAAGATCTGCATGGTGGACCTATTGGCCCAAAGAGTTGTGGTGAGGGGGGGAACAATGGCTTTCACGTTGACACAGGGCTGCCCTTGCCAGAGACTGGTGTCAATTTGGAAGTAAAGTCCATAGCCCTATTCTCGGTCTGTTTCATTAATGTCACCCTCTCATTATTCTTAATTTAGCATGATAAAGCAAAATCATCCGTAGACTGACAACCAATGTCAAATCCAAGCTCCCAGTAGGGCTTCCCTTGGTTGCATCACTGGGAAGAATATCTACAAAGAGAACAGGCAAGCACATGTCAATCTATGGAAGAAATGGTATAGGAATCTCTGGAGATTTTCAGAGAGTCCAGCAGAGATGCTCAGAGAACTTAAGAAGTATATGTGCTTTTCTCTTCTGCCATACATTGAGAGTGTGAGGATAGGTCTCAATAATAAGGGATAGTGCTCAAAAAAGCAACTAAGTCATTTAGGAAATATGCATTAAATACCTATTATGCGCCATGCTCTCTCCTATGTTCTGTGTTTTGAAAAAAAATGGTTTTGCTCCCTTTAAGGAGCTCAAAATCTACTTAGAGAGAAAACAACACAATATGATGAGTGTGTAAGGTAGACACAGATATACACCACCTAGATTCCCCTTCAAGAAAAGACATTACCCAGCTATCAATAACTTCAGGGTCAGCCTCAGCTACAGAGGGCTGCCTTGCCCAAAGACACACCCTTCTGAGACACCCACATCCATTTGTTGGGTCAGGCAGAGTTATAAACGTCCAGCCACTTTGGCCCAATATTGGACACTCCGATGGGCAATGCCTTCTGCAGAGCTCCCCACTGGATTGGTGGAATCAGTCTCAGATCTCCATCACAGCTAGATGTCTTCCTCTACCCAGTCCTGCTTCCTCCATCTTCCATTCACAAATGTTGGCCCTGAACAAATATCTTGTACCCCAAAGTCTACATTAGTGTCTGCTTCCAGATACTCAAACCTACACACTGCCATTTTAGCCTCTTATATCAGAAACATGCGAGTCCAGAGCAAGGGAACTAACCCAGATGTGAAGGAGGGCTGCTCAGAAAAGACTCTCCAGGAAGGAATAACATTTCAGTTGGAAAGTAAATATAAAATTGAGGCAGGGAGCAGAACAAGGTGATCGCATTCCTACAGGTGCAGGAAGTGGACTGTGCAAAAATAAGGAGGCATGCTGTTGGCCTTGGGGGCTCTTGTCCTTCAGATCTCAGTTCAGTCATTACTTCCTCCAGAAGACATCTCCAATCTTCCATTTTTAGAGGAGACACCCCATTCCTGATGAAGTCACACTCTCACATTCCATGGAAATGTTCCATGGAAATGTTCCACATTCTCACATTCCATGCATCTAGAATTGTAGGCAGGGAGTACTCCAGAAAGGGCTGAGTAAATCAGGACTTAATTCAAAGAGCCAAGGGAAGACTTTGGGAGATCGGAAGTGAACTTCCTGTACCATCTGAGTGGTGCCTTCAAAATGTACTTGGCAGCTGCATAAGGTCGTTAATGAAGTGGGTGAGAGTGGCGACAGAAAGATCAGTTCAGAGGGTTTTGCAATGATACAGATTTAAAAGATAGAGCCCAAAGGAAGGTGTGACAGACCATGTAAAACAATAGTTCTCAGACATTAACATGTTTTTGAATCACCTGGGAATCTTGTTAAAATGCATATTCTAATGCAAGAGATCCAGGGTGGGATTCAAGACTGCATTTCCAACAAGCCTCCCAGTGATAATAATGCTGCCTGTCTACAAGGACGCCAGCAGGTGATGTGTACCTACCTGATATGGAGAGGGCTATGGACACTCAATTCTGGAAGACGTAGCCAAGCTCTCCGATGCAATGACCAGGATACATATGCATAGGTCTTTGATACATAAAGAGTTAGAGATATGCCACAGAGATGGCTATCTCCTCTCAGATGATCATAAACCTCTCCAAGTATGATATTTGGGTATGTGGTTCATTTAACTATGGCTTCGTGTTGCCTGCAATTGACCAGGAATTAGATCATTTAGCTACAAATGGATTGAGTCAGCTTTTGGCTTCTGCTAGAGCCCTAGATCCATCATAGTTTCAGCTGTTGTTAGTTCATCCAAAACGTGGTTTTCACAGGAAAAAACCCACAGCCAGCCAAATTCTTCTCTTGGTTACTATTACGCAACACTATCATTAAAGCCAATGATCAAAAATACAACTTCAATGGCAATTTTAGATGGGTGCAACAGAGCACTTAATTATCCATTGAAATCAGGTACAAAACACACTTTTATCATGGCCACACATGAATTTGTGCATACCAGCCCCAAGTAGCACTGCCCATTTTTAGACTGGATGGTTGGAGTCTTTTTCTCCCTCCTCCCTCACCACCCCTCACCTCCATCGGCCCCCACATCCACTAAATATTTGTCACCCAGCTGAATATGAAATTCTTGGCACCTGACATTGAGCCTCATTTATTTTGAAATTGAATTTTCTTTTTCTGTGTCTTTAAATCTGATTGGAAAAACTTGGAAAGGCTTCAAATTGTTAATAAATTTTAATCTGGTATTATTTTCGTATGCATATTGAGATATTGCTGTCAAATAAAATGAACATTACCTTACATATTGATCATCTGTAACATTACATGGTGCTTTAAAATACTTCATTCTATACATATGATCATGTATTCACACACACATACATCGCTATAATAGAATTTAGATTCACACACATCAAAATATTTTGGCTTTAAAAATAAGATTTTTTTAAAACTAGGGCCTTTGGAGGGAGGATCACTATATTGACATGTGATTATTCAGTTATCATTTGGAGCTTATTCTCTAATTGTCTCTTCAGGAAGAATAAAAAGTACTGTGTTGCTACTCTCAATTCACACGGCAACATTCAATCTGTAAAGAATAAACACTGTGAAGTGCCACAGGACTGACAATTCCCCACTGGGAGGAGGGACAGGAAATATTAATTATAAGGCTGTGATCCAATTTGGAAGACTCGAAGGGTATTGTCTAAATTTAGAATGGATGTGTCATAGAGTGTTAGTAATGCGCCCTTCACTGCTGGTGGTTTCTGCTTGTATCCTGAACTTGGTTTAATTAAGATTGAGCCTTGTGAACTGAACAACATATAATATTGTTGCAAGAGCAAAATGGGGAAAAATCAAAGAATTTCAGGAATTTTAGAAATTCTATACAGGCTGATAGCCATTTATGAGGCAAAAATCATAGTACAAGCAGACTACTGGTAATGTCTATGAAACTGGGTCCGGCAGAAGGTAACGCCTGCATGAGTGTGGTTGGTAGGGTAACAATATGAGTGTAATAATTTATAGTTTTAATTTGAACATTTCACCTAAAATGTCATACAATATGCTTGAGTGTGATATTGTTTTGTTACAGAAATGCCTGCTTATGATTTTGTAATAAGAGATTTTGTAATAAAAAGGGGGCGTTATTTGTGCCAGACCCTGTATTATAAATGTAGGGGATTAGTACTCATTATTTAAAGGAATAATGCTGCAAGAGAGAGCGGCCTCTTGGTGAGAAAATGAGAAATCTCTAGACTGGGGAAATAAAATAAGTGCGTACCCCTGGCAGAGGAAACAACACAAACGTGGAGAGCAAACAGCAGCCAAGTAAAACCCGTCAACACATCCTGCTGCTGGAGAGTCTTCATGCACACCAGTCACATGGAACAGGCCACTGGAGCTCAGCCATGCTGTGGTTATCACCAGGGGATTTTTCATTCCCACAAAATATGTCCAGAAGACCCATGAACAAGGGCACAGAGTACTACAGTAACATGATTGCACCATCATCTGGGATTTGCATACTGCATTTAGTGGTGGACCTAGTACGGAGATAATACAGCTGAAGCTTCAAGATTCTCACTTGCATGGGCCCTGTGAATGCGGGAGCTGTGGGAGGTGTAGAGTGTTGTAGGTGGCAGGTGGAAGGCAGGTGGCACTCGGGAACCATTTCTGCATGAGCATTTTTGGTAAATTGCCTCAAGAGATCAGAGAACACAGGTTTCTGAATTTCCAGAGCTCCAGGTATTTGTTGTGAATTTTCTCCTTACTCTACGTAAGTATGCACACCCATACCTATTCCTGCATTTGAAGCAAAGATGAGGCATCTAACTTGATTTCTTTCCATTGAGTTACACATTTTGGTATAACAGGAAATTTAGTACAAGTTGACCTGTCTCAGTTTTTCAATAGAAATTCTAAAATGCCCACTAGTCAGATTTATCCATCTGCCACCAAATCCTTATTGAGCAAAAATCATAGTCACTAGACCATCTAGAATGATCTAGATGTCATGCTCATAGCACCTGCTGCAATATCGTAGAAGGCACATCTCTGACAGGACTGAGGGGCTCACCTCGTGTGCCACATGCTCAACCAAGACCTGCTCATTTTCCTTTCATTTCTCTTCACACATTAAACATTTACCTTTCTGCCAAATCCTGCTATCAGGGTTTTCTAGATATTATTTTATGACAACTATTAAAGATAGGTACTAATACCACCCCACTTTAGAGAACCCAAGGGGAGCTCCACAGCTGGTGGGTGTAGCTAGGCCCTGAGCCATGACAGGTGGTCTTCCTCCAGAGCCCAGCATCTTAACCCCTGGTTGCACTGCCTCTGTGACTGGAAGCCCTCATGGCCTCCTGACAGTGTCCTCTCTCCAGGGCATCTTGGTCACAACCCACCCATGAAGCCAGTGGTTCTCAACTAGGAGGAATGTTTTACTCAGCAGACATTTGGCATGTTGGAGACATTTTTGACAGACGTGATTGAGGAGGTTCCACTGGTGTCTAGTGGATAGAGGCCAGGGATGCTGCCAAGCACCCCACAGGACACAGGACAGTGCCCACAACACAGAATTCCCCAGTCCCAAATATCAACAGGATCATTAGTGAGAAGCCCTGTGTTAAGTCAATAGCAAATAATCCACCTCAAACACATCATCCCTCTTTAGTGACTCCTTATTCCTTTCCAGATCAAACTGATAAGCTGCAGACTTGAAATCTCTGCCTTCTATAAGATGTCTTTTTCTATTTTTCCACTTTCATTGTTTCTATTCTGTCATCACCATCCCCATCCCAACATAGCTCACAGTAATTAGTAATTATACTGAGCTGAAAGACAGAAAACCTGGGCTCTGCTCTTGGCTCTATCATGAATTGGCTCTGTAACCCCTGGCACATCACACAGCCCATGCAGACCTTTGCCTCCTCTGCAAAACGATGGGATTGGGCTGTATGGTTATTTGAACCCCTTCCAGAGGGCCGCTTGCTCTGGTCTCCTTCAGCAGGAGAAGGCAGTCCCACTAAGAAGGCCTATCTCTCCGCCTGGCACCTTACCGATAACCAGGATTGTTACTAGAGCAATGAGAAACAGAAATGCGCCAAGGGCGGAAGCCAGGCTGCAGGCAGGCAGGGCAGTGGAGGCAAGAGACCCAGAGCCTTGGGGAGAATGAGGCTGGGAAGCAACAAGATGAACAATTTCACAGTGAGCGTCATGAACAAAGAAGGAATTAGTAAAATAGGAGTGACGGGGCTCATTCTCATCAGGCTTTAGACACCTCCATCATCTGACATGTCAAGATTGTCATTGGACCCTGTGAGTTCTGTACTGCACCTGCAACTGCCCAAGGTGACAAGGTCAGGGGAGCCTGTTTTCAGATGCTCTGGGATGTGATGAGTGACAATGATGGACAGTGGCTTGATGAAAACATTCACTGATGCCTCCACTGATGTCAGACTCGGTGGGCTTAACTGGCAGTAAACCAGGGCCCCACCCACTGTCCAGTTCTGGCCATCATGTCCTTTCAGAGACCCCAAAGAAGCCCCCCTGGATGGGAGCCTCCATGTTGGCTTCTGGCCACTTTACTGCCACTACCCAAGCAATGAAGAAATTCTCTCTTTAGTTCTCCGTCCCTCTTTCCTTCTCAGGAGGCTGGATCACAGTTCTCTAACTGGGGCTCGTTTGTTTGTTTCTGTGAGTGTTTGAAACAAACTGAAAAAGAAAAATTGCAAGAACAGTACAAGACTATTTTCTTCTGAGCCATTGGAGAGGAGCGTGTTAACACGATGCCCCATCACTCCCAAATGCTTTGGTGTATAATTCCTATAAACAAGGGCCTTCTATTATGTGACTCCATACAATCATCAAAACCGGGAAAGATACACCACTGCCATCTAATTCTCACCCATTGAAGTCTTACCTGCTGTCACAATAACGTCCTTTATAGCAAAATAAACCAGTCTAAAAAAATCACATTTATTCACTTATCATGTCTCTTCAGTGTCCTTTAATTTGAAAGGTCTTTTCAGTCTTCCATAACCTGGGCGTTTTTAAAATTACAGACAAGTGATTTTGTAGACTGTCTCTCAGTTTGGCGTTGTCAGATGATTCATCACGATTAGATTCCAATTATGCATCTTTGGCACGAATGCCACTTAAGTGATGCTGTGTTCTTTTCACTGCAACCTGTTAGGTGGCACATGATTTCAATTTGTCCCATCACTGGTGATGTTAACTTTGATCAGTTGATTAAGGTGGTGTCTCCATTGCCTTTGCTGTAAAGTTTCCCTTTTTGTCTTTTTATTTAATAAGTATTTTTTAGGGAGGTACTTGTAGTTTTCCACTCTTCATTGAACTTTCCGTCTATTTATTTGCTTATTAACTTCGTCATGGACTCATAGATGCCTGTTCTAGTCAGGGGCTTATAGTTTATACAATCATTATCTATTTGTTGCTCACACTCCAAGATTTGCTCAATAAAAGCCCCTTCAGGACGGTTTTTGCATCCCTTTGACAGGTGCTCATCACTGACCAGGCACGTCCCTACTTTCTGGCACAATGCAGTGTTCCAGGGTTACTGTATTTTCTCTGTTTGTGGTTCTCATAGACATGTTGCGTTTTCTTTTCTTTGTTTCTTAAAGTTTGTCTTTTAGATTTCCAAGCTATTCAAATAGACGGAGGGTGAAATGAACACTGAGGGGCCATCCCAGGACCCCGCCCCCTTGCTTTCTCTCTCCTTTATTCTATGCAGTTATTTATCATGTCAGGGGATCTAAGTTTTAAGGTAAACCTAATAAAATATTAGCATTTGAAGGCATAAAATATTTAAATATTTTCACGAATGTTCCAAGTATATACATTCATTACACATTCTTAAGTCAATATTATATTTTCTTTTAAAGTCAAACAAAACATTACCTACGAGAAATCCCAGATGCTGACAGGGCCTGTGGGATAGCCTGTGGCCATTCCCCTTTCTGCTCTCACACCTGGGATTCTCCACCCAGCCTCCTAATGTTCTAATATATCTCCCAATCAGCAGCCTGTAGATCCCAGTTTTTTTTAACTATTAGTTTTCTTTTTCTTTCCTTTTCCCCTCCACCCTCTTAGATTCTTTTTGAATTGGTTTTCTTTTGCAACTTTGAGTTACTCAGCACTCCTGCCACACATACATATGAACAAGATTTTACTTTATTGCTTCTTCTCTACCTTTTATGACTTATTATTAGCAGAGACACAGGTCCACTTACCTTTAGTATGTAGTGATTGACTTTGTCTAAGGCAATTGTCAACAATTAGTCTCAGAATAGCTGGGGTGGAAGATGCCAGGGCTCCATGCCAAAACCCTCAGATCCTGCAATCATTTCTGTGCACAATGTTCTTTGTCCTTCCACTAGGATGTTTTAACTTCTGGTAGCCAGCACCTGCATCCGTTTGCCAGAGGGCTGCCCTCAGGCTACTGGAAACGACTTTGTCTGCAGGCATGGAGGGTGGAAGTGCCTGCAAAAGTCAATGATCTCTCCCTGAGCTTCTTATTAAACTGTGACTGAGGATGGGGAGGAACTCAGCTCCTGATTGGGCTGCTCTGAGGTATGACTCCAGAGCAATCCTGCAAGGCTAGGCCATAGCCCTTCCATTCAACTGTACTTAATACCTCACACTTGCTTTGCCCCTTTCCTGTTCCTGGCCCACTTTCTTGCTGCCCTGCTGTCTTTTCTTGGAAAGACTTCCTAATAAAATCCCTTTCACATGAATTCTTAGGGGCTGATTTGGGGGAACCCAACCTAAGACACATGGAGAGATTAAATCCATTCTTTTACTTTTTTTAAAAAGAGGCCATTTTGTAAGCTTTATGCTTACCTCTGCTAATGACTCCTCTATCACTATCAATTTATTCAACACTTACCATTTCTATTTGGAGGATGTTTTTATCATACATGAAACTATTATCAACATTTCCAAAACAACAGGAGAGGCTAACAATATTCTCAATTTACACATTTTTATTTTGTTTTTTAAAAGATTTTATTTATTATTTTTAGAGAGAGGGGATGGAAGGGAGAAAGAGAGGGAAAGAAACATCAATATGTGGTTGCCACTCACATGGCCCCCATTGGGGACCTGACCCACAACCCAGGCATGTGCCCCAATTGGGAATCGAACAGGCGACCCTTTGGTTCACAGCCCGCACTCAATCCACTGAGCTACACCAGCCAGGGCTACACATGATTTTTTTAAAAAAACACACACACACACATGCAAACAAATCTTGTTTTCTAACTAGTTGTTAAAGATAAAGGAATTTTCGGACTTCCAGTCAACTTGGTAGTGTAGGCAGACATGGCTCACCTCTTCATGCAACCACATCAAACTTACAACTAAAATATAGAAAAATCATCACTCAGAACCATCAGAAATTGAGTTGAATGGAAGTCTGACAACTACAGAATGAAAGAAACCACATCCATTCAGACTGGTAGAAGGGATCAGACATGGAACAGGCTAATCCTTACCCACTTGTGCTGGATAAAAATTCAGGAGTGATATCTAGGGAGTGAGAAGTCCCAGCCCCACACCAGGCCCTCCAGCCCAGGATTCCAGTGCCAGGAAGATAAATCCTCACAACTTCTGGCTTCAAAAATCAGCAGGGATTGAGTTGGTGGAAGCAAATTCTGGAGCCCCAAGCAGTTCCTGTTAAAGAACCCACACATGGACTCACCTACTCAAACTCACTCTCTCTGAGCTCCAACACTGGGGTAGCAGCTTGAAAGACACCAGTGGCATAGAGGGAGGAACTAAAGGGTCTGACATCCAAGTAAGCAGAGGCCATCGTCCCTTTTCTAAACCCTCCCACCACAGAGCCAGTAGGCTGATGCATATGTGACACTCCATAAACCTAGCTAACCTTGTTTAATCCAGCTTGGAGATCCCCAGAGACTCTGCACCACATAATTTATGGGCCCACCCAGGCTGCTTCTCCATATGAATGGCTGGTCTTGGCTCATGCTTCATAACTTCCTAAATCCTATCAAACAAGCAACAGCTGGCTTCGCTGAACCCCAGGCCTGGCCCTACCAGCAGCCAACTTATTTTCACAGCTTGGCTTCACCTGAGAACTTCCAAGTCCAGCACAAGTACCATATTTTTTTATGTATAATGTGCAATTTTTACCCAAATTTTTGAATCAAAAATAAGGATGCACATTTTACATGGGTAGTACTAACTCCATATCAATATAAATGTTTTTAATTCATTTATTAATGCTTATGCATTAAGAGTGTAACTCTAGAGCTGAGGTCTGGCCAAGATGGAGGCGTAGTTTGAAACCCTTCACTTCCTCACACAACCGAAAGGAGGATAACAACCAATTTAAAATCAATAAACAACCAAAAGCACCAGAAAATCAAACTGCATGGAAATCCGACAACCAAGGAATTAGAGAAAAAATCAACCAGAACAACCAGACCAGTAAGGTAGCAGACGGCCTGGGCTGACTCAGAAAAACGGGGATGCAGCAGCCTTGGGGGCAGGCTGCGAGGGAGGGGCTGACTTAGGGGGAAAACTGAGACTCAGAGCTGACTGTAGGCTACAGCTGGGGTTGCCACAGTGGGAGATACTCCCAGCCTCACACGAGAGTTGAAAAGTGCGCTAGAGACATGCAGGTGGGCCGCACTGTTCCCTCTCTGGCCCCTCCTCCATGGGCAGCACCACAGTGCAGCAAAGAGGGTTGCCCTGTCTGGGTGAATACCTGGCCCCGCCAGCTTACAGCCTATCCATTGTGCCAAGACAAAGAAATATGGCCCAAATGAAAGAAGAGAGCACAACCTCAGAACTAAGTGATGAGGAGACTGCCAACCTATCTGTAAAATGACAACAAACAGAACTATCAACAAATGAACCTAAAAGAAAAGAAAAACAGTGAAAACAAAAACTAAGCAAACAACCAGAACAGGAACAGACTCAAAGAAATACATATCATATGGAGGGATTTCAGTGGGGAGGGGAAAGGGAGGAATGGTGGGGAAAGGTAGAGGGAGAAATAAGTGGGAAAAAGAAGCATAATTAGTAGACATAAAATAGACAGGGAGAGATTAAAAATGGTATAGGAAACAGAAGACTCGAAGAACTTATATGTACAACCCATGGATATGAACTAAATGGGGGGAATGCTGGAGGGTTTGGGGGAGCCAGGGTGGAGGGGGGATAATGGGGGAAATTTGGGAAAACTGTAATAGCATAATCAATAAAAAATACTTTTAAAAGAGAGTGTAACTCTAGAAAGTGATAATGATATCCGTATGCAAAATAAGACCCTGGAATATGATAATCAGTTTTGTTTCTAAATATAGATAAATAAATAATTGAATTAAAAAATTAAAATAACCCTGGCTGATGTGGCTCAATGGATTGAGCTCCAGCCTGTGAACTGTGGGGTTGCCAGTGTGATTCCCTGTCAGGGCACATTCCTGAGTTGCAAGCCAGGTCCCCAGTTGGGGACATGTGAGAGGCAGCCAGTCAATGTTTCTCTCACACATCATATTTCCCTCTCTTTCTTTCTCCTTCCCTTCCCCTCTCTAGAAATAAATAAAATCTCTTAAAAATTAAAATGAAATATTTTTCCCTCACATTTTGGGCCAAAAACATGGGTGTGCATTATACATGGCAAAACACAATAGCAGCCATCTCAGATTGCTCTATAGCAATCTGAGGCAGGGTGGCCCTGGGCAAAAGATAGGTGGGACTGACTGTGGTGGCCAGCACCACCTGGGAAACCCCAGGGCCAGTGCACCCAGTGGACAGGTACAGATCATGTTGGAGCACCACCACCCTGCCTCTGCACAGCTGATCCACCATGGAGGGTGGAGGTTGGTGGTCAGTGGTCACAGCGAATCCTTGCAGCTGACTGGCATAGATAATTTGATCTGCCAACAGTAACCAAGGCTCAGCTGCAAGAGGAAGGTGTACTCAGCCCACACAAAGGGTGGACCTCAAGTACCCAGCTTGGGTGATAGGGGAGGCTGTGCATTGGACCCTATAGAACAGCTACCATATTAGGCCACACTACCAAGACAAGGAGTCAAAGCAGCTCTACGTAATACATAGAAAGAAACACAGGGAGGCTGACAAAACAAGGAGACAAAGAAACATGGCCCAAATGAAAGAAAAGATCAAAACTCCAGAAAACCAACTAAATGAAATGGAGGCAATCTATCAAATGCAGAGTTCAAAACACTGGTTATAAGGATGCTCAAGGAACTTAGTGAGGACCTCAACAGCATAAAAAAGATCCAGTCAGAAACAAAGGATACACTAACTGAAATAAAGAACAATTTACAGGGAAAAAAAAAAAAACAACAGTAGAGTGGATGAAGCTGAGAATCAAATCAATGATTTGGAACATAAGGAAGCACAAAACAATCAGAACAACAAGAAGAAAAAAGAATCCAAAAAATGAGGATCATATAAGCAGCTTCTGGGACAACTTAAAGAGGTCAAATATTCGCATCATAGGGGTGCCAGAAGGAGGGAAAGAGCAAGAAATTGGAAATCTATTTCAAAAAAATGATGAAAGAAAACTTCCCTAATTTGGTGGATGAAATAGACATGCAAGTCCAGGAAGCACAGAGAGTCCCAAACAAGATGGATGCAAAGAGGACACATCATAATTAAAATGCCAAAAGTTAAAGATGAAGAGGGAATCTTAAAAGCAGCAAGAGAAAAGAAGTTAGTTACGTATAGGAGAGTTCCCATAAGACTGTCAGCTAATTTCTCAAAAGAAACTTCACAGGCCACAAAGGATTGGAAAGAAATATTCAAAGACATGTAAAGCAGGCATCTACAGCTAAGATTGCTCTACCCAGCAAAGGTATCATTTAGAATCAAAGGGCAGATAAAGAACTTCCCAAACAAGAAAAAACTAAAGGAGATCATCATTACTAAACCACTATTATATAAAATGTTAGAAGTAAAAGAAAAAGATCAAAAATATCAACAATAAAATTTCAAAAAAATACATTAAAAACTAAATCTAAAAAACAAGAAGACAAGAAACTAAGAAAACTAAGAAGAACAGAGACAGAGTCATGGATACAGAGAGCATCTTCATGGTTTCTAGATAGGAGAAGGGTGGGGTGAATGGGTGAAGAGGTGAGGGGATTAAGAAGTACAAATAGGTAGTTAAAGAACAGCCATGGGAATATAAAGTACAGTATAGGAAATGGAGTAGCCAAAGAATGTATATGTATGACTCTTGGACATGAACAATGATGGGGGTTTGCCTGAGGGAGTGGGGCTGCTGAGTGGAGAGGGGGGCAATGGGGGAAAAATCAGGACAACTATAATGACATAATCAATAAAATATAATAAAAAAGAAAGATGAAAGAACTTTTAGCTTCTCTAGAAAAAAATCAGTAATTCAAAATGAAACCAAAAAGGAATTTCTTAATGATGCAATTAGCAAAGATTTTGAGAATTATCTTATCCATTCCTGGATAAGATGAGGTGAGATATATTCATGCACTGTTGGTGGGAGTATAAATTAGTACAACCCTCCAGAAAAGCAATTTGTCAATACGTCAGGAGTCTTAGAAATGTTCCAGCCATTTGGCACAGTTTATGCATCTTCAGGAATCTATCTAACAAAATACTTGAAATTCTGGATCAAGATTTGTGTGGAAAGGTGTTATCGTAACACTGGAAATAAGTTGAAGTTCAAGAGAGTGTGGTGATTAAGTGAGTAAAGGAATAGTTATTTGCTGGAAGAATTTTATACAGCTGTTAAAAGACAAAAGGAAAGTTTAGTAATAATGTTTTTAAAAAATAGGTTAATAAGTTGTATGTAGTATACCATCTAGAAATAGTGTTTCAACTCTGCAAAACTTTATCCTAAGGAAAAAGATAGGAAGGAATTATAGCAAAATCCAAAATGAAAATAGCACATTATTTCCCTTCATTTTAGAGGAAATGCAGATTATGAATAACTTCCTTCCTTCCTTCCTTCCTTCCTTCTTGCAGTCTCAGCATTTTCTGCTATAGGCATGTATTAGTTTGCTAAATAAAAAACATATTCTTTAAGTCATCACACGTTTTTAGCATCTGAGTGTCTCCAGGGCACACATCTTTGAACCATGCTCAATTTCATATGTATTTGATTCTCATAATACCAGCTTTAAGGTCTACTTTAAGAGGAATCTTTCTTTAAAGAATACATTGGAAGGCAGGTGATATTCTCTATTAAGCTCTAAAGTCACCTCCGAAATGCCACTCTGAGCACACAGCTCTCTTTGTACATGAGCCTCTCTTTCGCTCTTCCTTCATTATACATTAATCTGGAAAGAAAGTTTGGAATTTTAAAAGTATTCCACCATTCTTAGTTCCTATCCCGTCACAAAAACCATAGGCGATAGATATTAGGGAAGTCATGCAGTCGCTGATAATGGCCTGTCAACCTTTGTATCTGCCAAGAAAGAAAGGAGAGAGGCCAGCCAGAAAGCAGGAAACAGAAAGTTTCAGTTAAAAAAGCAACAAAAACCAATACATATGGAAAACATACATGTATGTATTTTCCATTATGTAGTTTATCAGATTTTCTTATGGCAAATGAACAATGCAAGAACATTTATAATTTGTTCCTATTCAACACTTACTAATCATCAATTAAATTGTCTGTATATAATGGAAACAGACTTTTCTGTACTAAAATTGCCAGGCTTCTAATCAAAATGAGGCCCCTGACCCCAAACCCTCCTAAACCACCTTAGAAAAGGATTAAATAGAACAATACAGACCTTAAAACATATAGTGAAAAGTGGTATCTTTTTAAATTTTACATTTGTTGGAAATATGCTCTGATTCTCTTGGTAGATAAAAATGATTGACTTTAAAGGCTTTAGACATGATAATAGATGTAGTGTGTCCTCAATGATTGAGAAGCAAGAGGACAATAAGCAAGGAAATAGAAATTGGATACACTTGGGTAGGAGTGCCTCAAAGGGGAGAGATGCCTCAAAGAGGGAGGATTAGGGAAAAAGATGAGATAAACCCAGGAAAATGAGCTGTGGTGGGTGGCCGGGAAGTCTGCAGCTGGCGTTTAAGAGTGGCCAAGAGAGAGGAGAGGAGAGAAAGTACCGAAGAGGGACTTGAGCGATTGAGGGGGGCCTAGGGAGAGAAGTGTGTTCAAAAGGTCCTGGGAAGTAATCCAAGGAAGCGAACACTAGTTTAACAAGGCCCCAGTGGTTGCTAAGAGCGCGGATTTGGCATACAGTCCAGGGTTGGGCTTGGAACCCTATAGAAAAGAACAAGTCATTCCAGTGAAGGCCAGTGCTAAGAATCAATTGTGTGACCCAGAGGAGAGGACAGAAAGAGGAGAGAGAGAGAGATTCCTCATGTGTTCAGTTCTTTGTAAAATGAATCTAATTTGAATTGGTCTGAGTGAGCAGGCTGGGTCCATGTTGTTTGCCTTTTCTCTAGGAGCCTTTGGTGGCCAATATTTCTGTGGCTTCCTTTGGATTGGTGGCATCTCTGAACAACAGGTGATGCACGATAAAAAAGATAAGTGATAGTGAAGTTTCCTGGAACTCTGAAGCTCAATGTCACAGACAGGGTGATGAGGTTTCTCCGGCAACACCCTGGGAAGGTGCCCAGAAGTTGCATAAATTATCGCTTTCCGCTGCTGTGGTATATGAGCAGGCAAGAGGGAGCCTCCAGTTAATTGG
Source organism: Desmodus rotundus (assembly GCF_022682495.2). Taxonomy (NCBI): domain Eukaryota; kingdom Metazoa; phylum Chordata; class Mammalia; order Chiroptera; family Phyllostomidae; genus Desmodus; species Desmodus rotundus. The sequence continues at coordinate 80,332,335 of NC_071393.1, forward strand.
GGGGTGATGATGCTTGGTGCGGCATTGGCTGCCTTTCCCAGGCCATGCGGGCAGTCCTGTCTATAAGCTGGAAAAATGTTTTTCTGATGGGAACATGAAACCAAGACTTCGGTTTTCTTCTTCTGGTTACAATAAAACAAAAAGAAGAAAACTCTCTGTGCCCTTGAGTGCTTCCAGTTTGAAAGGGCCTAACTTTCTTTTCACAGAGACTTACACCCAGAAAGATGGAAGCAGAGCTGAGAGGTGTGAGCAGAAATGTACCCACCTTCAGCTGGAGCCTGGCTTTCTTATCAGAAAATTTAGATGAGAATTTACAGCTGGTCCTCCATATCCTGGATTGGGTTCATTCAATAATCTCCTTGCCTTCTTCATCAGTCAAAGAGAACTAAGAACGTTTGCCCCAGGGACATAGAGCAGACAGAAATTCATTCAAGCCTTCACAACTAAGGTGTAACTCCTTGGAGCTCGAAGCATTTTGCAGTGTGCCCAATGGCGAGGGTGTCAAGCTGTGCAGAGATGAAAAGATATACGCCCTAGGAGATCTGCGAATAGAGTGAGAAAACACAGAAGTTGAGACTCTTCTATGTTTACCTGGCAGGTAGGTGGTTCATCCCAGGATAAGCTCCCAGGCTGGAAGAGTTCCAGGAGTCTCCCTAGAAATCTGGTTTGTAGCTTCCTGTTGTCATAACCTATTAGCGAGGCAAATGGGTAGAGAGTGCCTGGCTGAGAAGACTGTCTGTGAGGTTAACTTTGTGTCGGTAACCAGGAGAAGGAGAGGGTTGGCCCTGGCTGGGTGGCTAGATTGGCGGGAGCATCATCTCATACACCAAAATATAGCAGGCTTGATCACCAGTCCAGGCACGTGTGGGAGACCGATCAATGTTTCTCTCTCACATGCTCACGATCGATGTTTCTCTCTCTCTCTCTCCACACCCTCCCCCCTGGCCTCCTCTCTTTCTCAGGTGCGGATTAAAAAAAGAAAAAGAAAAGGAGAAGGCTGTATGGACAACTCTCTGAAGCCAGGCTTGGCCTCTCCCATGAATTTCAAGGCAAAATTATAAAGTAAGCCAAGTTTGCCATGGTTACTTTCCTATTTTTTCTTCCTGTCTCCCTATCCCACACTATCCACTTCACCCACGACTCCCATACTGTCTGGGACGCCCAGGAACTCTTTCTGCATTTTCCCTTCATTTGTCATTCAGACGTGAATGGAGCATCTAATACAGTCTATGCACTTTGGCTAATAGCTAGAGATATGGAGCTGAATAAGTCTGGGAACTCACAGTCTTATACAGAGATAAACAAGTGGGCTGGTTTATAAGTCCTAAAATAAATGTGTAAATATGCTATGGGACCACAAGGATGGAAAACCAAAGTTTCCATGACCAAGAGTGAGAGCTTAGGGTTGGGGACCGAAGAGACCAGGTGGATCTTTTCAAAAGAGATGACGTTTCAGTCAGAGAAGGAGTGCACCCAGAGAACAGCCTAAGGGTAGGACAGTGTGCAAGACACTCTGGGAAGCCAGACGACAGCCAGGAGGTTAAAGTATGGTTTAAATGGCACTGGGAGGAGGGGCAGAGAGTGGTCAGGAAGAAGCCTAACTGACAGGTTTGAATGTTTTGAAGAACTCTGGCCTTTCTAGACAGTGAGGGGCTCCTGCGTGCTTTAAAGCAGGAGAGTGGTATTGTTTAGAAAGAACATCGTGATAGCAGGACAGTAGGAGGAGAAATGTGGTATGTGGGTAGGTGTTTAGTTCAAAAGACTGAACATGGGATGATGAGAATTTAAAATGAAAGAGTGACAATGAAGTGAAGAGAAAGGAGGGGATGTTTGGAGAAACATTTCAGGAAGAATTAACTGGATTGCCTGATCATGAAATGTAAGTGTCAGGAGAGATTGAAATGTGAAAGAACTCGGGTTTCTAGCTTGGGCAGTGGCTAAAGAGGCACGTCCATGGACTGAGATGGAGTTTGGTGGAAATTCAGAGGAACTGGTGAGCTCAGATGTGGGCCTGGTGAGCTACAGGTGCCTACAAGATGACCTGGTGAGTCGAGGTCCAAAGCTCAGGGAAAGGCCAGGGCTGTGGACATCAATTAGAGAATCATGACTATATTGCTGAGATGTCTGAAGGGAATAGAGAAAATCAGCCACAGAGGGCCTTTAAATCTTACTTTGGGCAATGCTTTATATTTCAAAATTACTTCTCTCTTTCTTGCCTGTGAATTAAAACTTTCAATCCTTCCATGTCATGATCTCAATACACACTTGAAAAGAAAGCAGATATCTATGTTACTTCTGACTAAAGGGTAAATGGCTGATTGCTAGCTTGTTGAAGAGAACTTGTCTTTTGAGATCAAATCTAAAGTCCCATACGTAAGGGTGAAGGAAGGTACAGAAAAAAATATATTATACATACCACTTGAACTTACATCACCACCATGTAATTTTATAATAACCTTTTTGGCAGCATCTAGAACTGATATTATTAGTTTATTACCCAGATGAGTAACCTCAGTTTTAATAATTTAATAAATTAATCTAAGATTTAGAATAATTTAATGACTTGTCTGAGTTTACATATGACAGAGTTGGGATTTGAACTCAGTTTTCCTAAATACTAGTTTAGTGGTCTTTTTCCCCTTATACTTATCTGCCTTTCAAAAACAATAGGTGGAAAGGCCAGTATTCTTTAATGCTGTTGGGAATTAAGAAGTACCTTTCTTCCTGATTGTGAAGGGGGAAGCAGAGGTCAGTGGAAAGTTTATGATGGCAAAAATTTCCAGGAAGCCATATTTTGAGAGTACTTTTTCAGATTTACTTTCTTACAGGAGTTCAAAGGTGGATGATTCTTTGCCCATAGGCATGAGTTCCTACTGTTGGGCTGTGACAACAGTGGGGCTTCTCAGGTCACAACACCCAGGTGTCCACTCTGTAGCTATCCCTCGAAGATCTGCCCTGCCTTTTAATTTTAAGTATATTTTATTGATTATGCTATTACAGTTGTCCCCATTTTTTCCTCCCCCCTCTGCCCTGCACCCTCTGCCCTCCTGCATTCCACCCCCTTAGTTCATGTCCACAGGTTGTACATATAAGTTCTTTGGCTTCTCCATTTCCTATACTATTCTTAACCTCCCTCTGTCTATTTTATGCTTACCATTTATGCTTCTTAGTCCCTGTACTTTTTCCCCATTCTCCCCTTTCCCCCCACCACTGATAACCCTCCATGTGATCTCCACTTCTGTGATTCTGTTCCTGTTCTAGTTGTTTGCTTAGTTTTTTATTTTGTTTTTTAGGTTCATTTGTTGATAGTTGTGAGTTTGTCATTTTACTGTTCATAGTTTTTGATCTTCTTCTTTTTCTTAGATAAGTTCCTTCAACATTTCATATAATAAGGACTTGGTGATGATGAACCCCTTTAACTTGACCTTCTCTGGGAAGCATCTTATCTGCCCTTCCATTCTAAACTATAGCTTTGTTGGATACAGTAATCTTGGATGTAGGTCCTTACCTTTCATGACTTCAAATACTTCTTTCCATCCCCTTATTGCCTGCAAGATTTCTTTTGAGAAATCAGCTGACAGTCTTATGGGAACTACTTTGTAGGTAACTGTGTCCTTTTCTCTTGCTGCTTTTAAGATTCTCTCCTTATCTTTAATTTTGGGTAATGTAGTTATGATGTGCCTTGGTGTGCTTCTTCTTGGATCCAACTTCTTTGGGACTCTCTGAGCTTCCTGGACTTCCTGGAAGTCTATTTCCTTTGCCAGACTGGAGAAGTTTTCCTTCATTGTTTGTTCAAATAAGTTTTCAATTTCTTGCTGTTGTTCTTCTCCTTCTGGCACCCCTATGATTTGGATGTTGGAATGTTTAGAGTTGTCCCACATGTTTCTAAGCCTCTCCTCATTTTGTGAATTCTTGTTTCTTCATTCTGTTCCAGTTGGATGTTTATTTCTTCCTTTTGTTTCAAATCATTGATTTGAATCCTGGTTTCCTTCCCTTCACTGTTGGTTCCATGTATATTTTTCTTTATTTCACTTTGTTTGGCCTTCACTTCTTCCTTTGTTTTGCAACTGAACTCAACCAATTCTGTGATCATCCTGATTGCCAGTGTTTTGAACTCTTCATCTGATAGGTTGTCTATCTCCTCTTCACTTAGTTTTTTTCTGGAGTTTTGATCTTGTCTTTCATTTGGGCCATATTTCTTTGTTTCAGCACACCTGTTACATTTAAAGGGAGGAGACTTAGGTATTCACCAGGGTGGAGCAAACCTCTTTGCTGCATTATGGCGCTGTGTGTGGGGGAGGGGTCAGAGAGGGAATAATGCCACTTGCTTGCTTGCACGATCTCACTGTACCCTCTGTCACTTCCCCCACTACCCTCATGCAGATTGTGCTCTTTCACGTGCTGATTCCTGGGTGGGTTTGTATATGTTCTAGGACCCTGTGGACTCTCCAACAGACTCTTCTATGAGTCTGAGAGTTTCTCCCACCTTTGTATTCCCCACAGATTTTTGTAGCCAGAGGTTTTTAGTCTTCAGTTTCCCATGCTGAAACCTTGGGTTTCAAAGTCTGTATCCCTCCCCAGTTGGTCCCCCCACCTTGTCTGCACTTGAAAGTGGGACTGCGCAGTCTGCCAGCCCCTTCCTCACCCACACAGTCTGCCATGTTGTTGTTCATCCTCTCTGCCCTGGCTGCCATCTCTACTCCTCCTATCAGTTTGGATGAATGTTTCTTTAATTCCTTGGTTGTCAGACTTCCATGCAGTTTAATTTTCTGGCAGTTCTGTTTGTTTTTTGTTTTTAAATTGGTTATTATCCTTCTTTTGGTTGTGCAAGGAAGCAAAGCATTTCTACCTATGCCTCCATCTTGGCTGGAACTTCCTATATTCTTGTCTACCTTTCAATTCTCAACTGAACTGCAGTAAATCTATGAATGTTTTTGAGCAAAATCATTGGAATATCAATTCTAGAAAAAGACTATCACCTTCAGAGTTATATGTGTTGTAAATATTCCATAGTTTCCAATCTCAGAGTAAGGAGCATAATCTTAATAGTTATTCATTGTAATGTGCTCTTATTCACCCAACCTGACTGGAAAAAGAGAAAAAGAAAAACCTTGACCTTTTGCAGTTTTTTTAAAAAGTGTATTTTATAGTCTGCATAATAAGGTGGTTGTTGTTTGAGCTTTATTTTGTCCTATAATCGATGTTATAGATGGCTTCACCACAGACTTGCAATGAGATTTTTATTCAATTTACATTTTTTACATTTACAATGCAATTTTCCCTGGCATGTTATTTTTCTTGTAAGTTTCACTAAAACATGATGTAGTCAGTAAATTATATTGCTAAATATAAAACAAAAAATAATAAATTAAACTAGAATCAAATTAATTTTTTTAAAGACTGGGTCAATATACACATTTGATTAGAAACTAAAAATTTTAAAAAATAGAAAACACCAATAATTTTGAAATGGCTTTATAAATTGGAAAAACATAAGAGTAGAAAATGTACTTGGAAAATGAATATCAGTTTCACCATAACTTCATTGGCATTTGGGCATTCAACAGATATTTATTCAATGCTAAGTTACAATCATGGCGCTGGGTGCTCAGGAAAAAGTAGTCAATCACACAGAAATAGTTTTATCCCTCATGCAACTTTTATAACCTAGCAGTGTAGAGAGTCTGTGTGTGTTTCTACACAACCCATTGTATATCCATGTTTACATTTGCACACACACATACATATATACATTATATACATACTTATGCATACATTCTAATAATTCACAAATTAAATGAGATTACATCATTGCAATTTTAGCTGACATTTGATTTCTTGTGAGTTTAAATATTCTATTATGATTTTGCCAGTTATATTTCTTCTAAAAAATGGCTATTCATATCTTTAGTTTTGGCTTAATAATTTTTAAATCAATTTGAATGATATATTCATATAATTATGGCCTATTTACTAAAATGTTCCTCAGCTTTATATACATATATGAGAAACATCTATCTCTATGGGCATTGATAAGTTATTATATAATCAATCCTATCAATCTTTTCTTTTCTAACCTGTGTTCTTGTTTCCAAGCTTAGAAAGTCTTACCCAGCACCCTCCTCCCCCTTCTTCCACCAACCTGAGTATAACAGGGAAGGAAGAAGGGGAAGATAGCATGTTTTGAGACCCTATCTCTTTGTAAACTGATTTATATGTGTGTGGTTCTTACCATGTATTTTTTCATAGACAATAAGAATAGGATCATAATATACCTACTGTCTTGTAACCTGGTATTTTTGCCTTTCTTAAAATAGTAAACATTTCCCATGTCAATAACTACAAATGTAGTCATGTTTATTGGCTATATGTATATAATTTATTTACCTTTCAATTAATAAGTGCTTAGGTTTGTTTCAAATTAAAATTAAGGTTGACATAGACATCTTTGCATATTATTTTTGCTCAGGTTTGTCCCTTAAAATCTATTTTTATAAATATAATTTTAGGGTCAAAAATGGGGGGGCCAAAAAATTAAATACATTTTTTTTTAGATTTCTCTATATATGTTGCCAAAGTGCTCTCCCAAGTGATCATGCATCTGGGAATAGATGACAGTCTAAAGGCAGAGAGAACTGGGAGAGTATAAGGTCATAGACACTAAGATGGAACAAGTTGGCAGGTGGTGGCTGAAGCTGAGTCACGTGACAACCACAGAGTTCAAGAGACCCAGGCAAAGCATGAATGGGCCAGGTAGATACATGTTGAATTCACCCAGGAGGATTCAATCATTCACTCATTTATTTGTTTGCTAAACAGTTACAGGAGGGCTTCCCATGAGGTAGACAACTGTTTAAGAAAAACAAAACATAAAAATTACTGTTTTCATGGAATCTATTCATATTACAGTGGAGGAAATAGATAATAAGTAAATAAACAAGATAAAATATGGAGTATGTCAGATAGAAGAACTTTAAAAAAGGTAAATCATGGTAAAAAGCAACAGAGACTGCTAAATTGGGAGTCTTTTTTAAAAAAGATGTCAGGGAAAGCCTCACTGAAATGGAAGTTAAGTGAGAGCCATGTGGAAATCTGAGGGAAGAATGATTCAGGAAAAGGGAACAGCATAAGCAAAGGCCCTGAGGCAGTCTGTCCAGTGTGTTGGAAAAGAAGCAAGAAGACCAAAGAGTGTCTGGTACCAATGAAGGAAGATGAGACACATGGAGGTTGATGGAGAATAATGAGTGGTGAGTCCAGAAGAAAAGAATGAGCTTCAAAGGGGGAAGTTATTTGACAAACCAATGGACAAGTGGTAGTTTGAAAGTAACAATGACAAAGTAATTTCAGGTAGGGCTAAAAGAGAAAGAAGGCTTCTGTGAAAACATTGAGAGTGAAAGGCAGTTTCTTAAAAAATAGTAATAATAATTACCAAAGTCACAGAGTGCTGATGCTAGTTTGTTTTGTGATGGTGGGGAAAATGGGGTAGAGAAGGTTTAAGAACAATAAAGGAAGAATAGTTTCAAAATTATGTGATGGTAGGAAATGGAAAATGAAGTAGAATAAAAAAGGAACTCGCCAGTGACCTAGCCAGTTAAGTGGGATGAATACCTACCTAAGTGGTTTCCAAGAAGCCAAGTGTGGTATTCAGGCAGGAGAGAGAGAGAGACAGAGAGAGAGAATGAGAGAGCATTTTAGGAAAGATGGAGTAATCAACAATGGCAAATGATGTTGAGAGGTTGAGTAATTCAAGTACTGAGAATTGACCTTTGGATTTAGTAAGATGTAAGTCATTTAGTGCTCTTGACAAAATAGTTTTAGTGGTATGTTGAGACTGAAAGTCTCAAGAGGAGAAAGGAGATAAGGACAAATTGACAGTGAGTCAGACCAAATAACTTGGGGCATTTGGCTTTAACGGAGGGCATTTCTAATATACAGTGAGAGATGGAGGAGGACAAGTTCTAGGGAATATTTTTAGTATGGAAGATTTGGGGGTTTGAGAGAACCCAACAAAAAACATCCCCTTCATCTGCACACATTCTGAATCTACTGAAAGGTAGGAAACAGGCAGTTCAAGATCAAAATATTACTTTCATTACTCTTGGGGGCAGGTGGATTTAAGTCAATTAGCCAGTTGTGATTGACAGTATTTTACAGAGAAGTAGGCAGACTTACCTGCCCAGTTTCTGGCAGTGCTGAACAATTGTAAACCTTCCCTATTAGAATTTGTCCTTGTAACACTTACAATGTGAAGAAAAGGAATAAAATGGGAGCTTTCTTTAGGGAAATGGATTCCAAAGAGGAAAGAGATGAAGAAATAACTGAACTGAGCTTTTTTATTCACCAATCAGATAACTTACTCCTCCATCCCTGGAGAATGAAAGAGTAGTTCTTCTCTATCAAGGGATGACCTACTAGTTCTGCTTGTTGATAGAACTGGCCCTATAGAAAAGGGGAAACTGGGATTCAGGAGAGAAGGGAAGACCAGAGTCCTTGACCACATTATAGGAGGTAAGAGCCAGTACACAAGCATTTGACAGCAACTAGGAAAGTTTATTTCATTTACCAGGAGAGATGGCAGAAGACAGAAGGACAGATACAATTAAATTGACAAATTTGGTGTTGGAAGATATATTTTTCTCTTCTGATTGCTCTTATTTCTCAGAGAAATAGCAAGGGAGATTATCGGTTATGACTGAGAAAGGGAGAATAAGTTTGAAGAGACAGAAATTGTGAAATAATCTTCTCAAAGAGTAGGAAAGGAAATTGACTAAAGAGATGAAGAAAATTGGCTGAGCAGTGCTGAGGATCCATTTGAGCTTTGTGGCTGTAGATTTAGAACAAGTCTATGCGGTATGACAATAGAGTTTTTCCTGTGGCCATACTCTGCTCAGACGCAGGAAAAGAGGAAGCAGAGAGTTTCATTTAACCAGGGTTGTGGTTTGCCAGGTGACTCTTACAGAGAGAAAGCAGGAAAAGGGTGTTTAGGCTGTATGCAAGGTAGGGATGGAGCATGGAACTTAGTCTAGTTTAAAAAGATAGAAATGAGAAGAGAGGTACATTCCCTTTATGTTAAAGGGAATAAAAAGGTATGGGCAATGAACTGAAGTTCCCGATGGACCAAAGAAATGTGATTAGAATACTCGGGTAAATGTGTAGGAAAGCTAGGAGTGATTGTCAAAGAATAGAATTCTTGAAATAAAGATTTGGAGATGTTAACGACAGTGATGAGGTCTGCAGTTTAACCATGAAAATAAGTGGCTGAGGTGGATTGGTTGAAGTCATCATTTCAAGTAAAGAGGTCAAGGTTCTGGGAGGCTGGTTGTTTCATGGACCATCTATATTATTGAAAGTCACCAAAAATGATGACAGGAATAGTTACAGAAAAAGACCATGAACCAAGAGCTAAAAGCTTTGATGAGCTGTATGGCTGAAAGATCAGGAAATGATTACAAGAACAAGTATAAGGTAGTTTTGTCTAATCGTGTATGCTTCAAAATATTTGGAGGTTTTGAGAGAAGACTGAAAAGAGCTGGAAAACAATGATGAATTAAGAGGGCACCAACAACTATCTCTTGGGTCCATAGCGTGAACACTGTGAGAAAAAGCTGGTACCACTCGAGAGGGGTTCAAGGAAAGGAACTGGAATCCACTTTTCTTGACCTATTTAGATAGATCATAAGATAAAGGGGAGAATCAAGTTTTAGGCAGATCAGAAGAGAAAGGAGTGAATGTTCAGAGGGGATACTAGGGGTGTGGAAGATTATGTCAAAGAACATAAGCGACAGAGAGCAGAGTAGAAGGATTTAGATGATGCGGGATGCAGACCCTTATATGTGGAGATATTTTTGTGTTCTTTGATGGCCTGGCTTTTTGAACTCCTGGAAGAGACTGAGGTATATGAGATACAATAGCATTAGTACTGTTGTTTTCTTAGGGGAAGGTAGGTCTTCAATTCCATTTATAGTTTTTTTCTTGGTCATAATAGGGAATGTCTGATAGTGAGAGTGGTGGTCTTAGCATGGTCCTATAGAAATATGGAAAAGCTCCTAAAACCCAGCTGAGAGTCGTATTACAGTGTACTGAGCTACACACTTAGTTAACGTTTTCCAGAATTTTCTTTGATATTCTGGTTTGTTTATTCGATTGTATGTAATGCAATAATATATTGCAAAATATAATATTCGGTATTAATTCTTTTTTTAAATCCTCACTCGAGCATATGTTCACTGATTACAGAGAAGGGAAGAGAGAGAGAGAGAGAGAAACATTGATCCGTTGCCTGCCATACACATCCTGACCGAGGATGGAACCTGCACCCTAGGTATGTGCCCTGACCAGGAATCAAACCCACAGCCTTCTGGGTGTACGAGATTATGCTCCAACCAACTGTGCCACCCAGCCAGGGCTTAACTAGTTCTAAAGATTGATCTGGAGCTTAGTAAAAGCTATCAGAATTCTTCTCGTCTTTCCACTCAAAAATAAATTCTCTCCCTCTTCTGAATTTTCCATAACCCTTGAATCTCTCTCTTGTAACATTGTATCATAATTATTTCTGTGAATGCCTTATATCTATGACTTAAACAATTTTCTATTACAGTGCAGTGCTCAACACTGTATATTACATATAGAGGATCTTAAATATATGTAAATGTATAAATTTAAAAGCAATGAACAAGCTGGGAATCAGGATATCTGCATTAGAGAATCATTCTGCGTCTCCCTATGCACATAACATTGAGTAAGTTATACAACTTCTCAAATTGCATCTGAAGGGTGGTAATAACTGTCCTGTCTACCTACAGGCCTCTGAAGTTGTAAGAAGTGTGAGAATTAGATGCAGCATTGGAAAATGCTTTGAAAAGTAATTCTAAACAAGCTATTTCAAAACTGACACTCAAAACAATATTATCATTCATTACAAGACAATTTGAAGAAAGCACTTTATTTTACGTTCAACAATTATTTTTTGGTTAAGACTTATCTGGAAATAAAAAGCCTGGATGGGACTGAGATAACACTTAGGCTCTCCCATCCTGCCGTCCTTAGAATACCTCAGAAGACAGCAGCCATGACTGACCATCGCTTTCAACTCCAAATTCAACAAACTTTTCCCATGGCTCCTTACCATACCTGAAATCCCGGCACTACTAAGTTATTCCCTGGAGTTAAACAAAGTCCTTATTTTCTGTGTTATATTTCAAAGAAAATAGAGGAACAGAAGAATAGAACCATACCTGTGACTTGGATTTGAATTCCAATTTTGCGATTTAGTGGCTCCATGACTGTCACAGTTTCCTAATTTGTAAATTAGATTAGTGATAGTATCATCCTCCTATATCATGGAGACAAAATAGATAATGTGTAAGATATCCATGTAGCATTTTGGTATGGTGCCCGACAAACGCCAATATTCCAATAAATGTCAGGTATTTTTTAAGTCATTATAAAATCTTTAATAATATAGTGAGAATGATAGATTAGGTAGAAAAACAAAGATATAATACAGAGAATCAACAAATCCAAAAGACTGTTCTTGGAAAAAGATTAATAGTATAACCAAAACTATGGGGGAAATCAATCAAGGACAAAACAGAAAGAACACACAATGCAAGAAACGAAAGAAGAATATAACTGCAGATACACCATAGATTAAAATTTAATAAGAGAATATTATTAATACTTAATGCCAATAAATTTGAAAACTTAGACAAAATAGATACATTTCTAGAAAAATATTATAAGTTACCAAGCATAGGAAGAAACAGAAAGTTAGAATATTTCTATAACCATTAAAGAAATTGAAACACTAGTTTCTTCTCACAACAGGTTTACATAATTTTATAAAGGAGTTATAACAAAGTTTCAAGGAAGAGATGATGTCCTTATTCAATCTACAGAAGAATAAAAGAGCTAATACTCCCCAACTCATTTTGCAAGATGAGTATAGCTTTGATATCAGAATAAGCAATAAGAACATGAGAAAATAAAATTGCAGGTTAATTGCACTAATAAACATAGATTCAATAAATCTCACCAAAACCAAAAAACAAAGCCCATTAAAACAAAAGAATACAATATATAACAATGTGTATAAAATGTTTATTGAAGAAATAAAAGGTTGGAACATTATAAATCTATTGGTATGATTTAACAGATTAATATACTTAAGAAAAATCATATGGTCATCTTAACAGATGCAGATAAGGCAGTTGATAAAATTCAATAGTCTTAGCAAAGTAGTAATTGAAGGATTCATCCTTAACTTGATTGTGTCTACTTAAAATCAGGGTAATGGAGAAAAATAAGAAGTATTCCATTTAAATTCAGAAAGGTGAGGATACCTCCTATTACTACTTTTATTCAACAATAAAAGTAATAATAAAGATTCCTAAAGACCTTAGCTAGAAGAGTGAGGCGAAATAAAAATGTAAAGATACGGAAAGGAACTGCAGTAGTCTGTTTGGGCTGCTATAACAAAATATCATACACTGGGTGGCTCAAACAACAGAAATTTATTTCTCACAATTCTGGAGGCTAGAATTTCCAAGATCAAGGCACTGGCTAATTCGGTTCCTGCTGAGGGCTCACTTCCTAGCTTGCAAGTGGCCATCTTCTCTTGCTGTGTGCTCCCGTGGCAAGAGAGACAAAACAAGCTCCCTGTTTCTTCTTATAAGGGCACTAATCCCATCGTGAGGCCCCCACCCTCCTGACCTCATTGAAACCAAATCACCTCCAAAGGCCCCATCCGCAAAGTACATCACATTGGGAGTTAGGGCTTCAACACATGCATTTGAGGGCGGGGGCTGGGGTTGGGAGGGAAAACACAGTTCAATCCACTGCAAGAAGATGTCAAACCAGAGAAAACCAAAATGGATCTGCAAATACTGTTGATAATTGTGATTAACAAAATGACTGGAGTAAGATTAACATGCAAAGATCAGTCACATTTCATTCCACCAGAAACAAACCAACAGTAAGTATTTCAACATATAGAATTTAAAATAGCATTAAAAACATAAAACACTAAGAATAAATCTTAGAGAGTATATATAAGAATTCATGGAGAAAATTAGAAAATGTTATTAAATATATAGCATTAAAGAAAATCTAAGTAACTTCTAGAGAGAAGACATTATGTGAAGTAAAATGCAACAGAGAAAGACAAATACAGCTGACCCAGAATAGCACTGGAGTTAGGGGTGCCATCTCCTCCCTTTCCCACAGTTGAACATGCACATATAAATTTGACTCCCCCAAAACTTAATAGTAGGCCCTTGGTGTTGGCTGGGGAGTGGTTTCAGGACCCCCTGAGATAACAAAATCTGCCGATGCTCAAGACTGTTATATAAAGTGTCATAGAAGAATGCATACAGTTGGCCCTCTACATGACAGATTCCAAACCTCAAACTGCAAATGCTGTTTTCAGTCAGCAGTTGGTTAAATCCACGGATGTGAAACCTGTGGATACAGGGGCCCAGCTGTATTGAAAAAAATCTGCAGGTAAGTGGACCCGCACAGTTTAAACCTGTGTTGTTCAAGGGTCAGCTGTACTGTATGATCTCACTTCTATATGAAATCCAAGAAAACTGAAGTCGCAGAAACAGAGAGCAGACTAGTGGCTGTCAGAGGCAGGAGGTGGGGACGGAGGAAATGGGTAAAGGGGGTCAAAAGGTACAAACTTCCAGTTATAAGATGAATAAGTACTGGGGATGGAATGGACAGTATGGTGACTATGGCTAATAACACTATTTGTATATTTTAAAGTTGCTAAGACAGTAGCTCTTAAAAAGTTCCCATCATAAGAAGAACAATTATAATTATGTGCAGTGATGGGTGTTAAACTTGTGATTGTTTTGCAATATATTCATATATCAAATCATTATGTTGTACACTTTAAACTAACTCAATTTATTTGTCAATTATATCTCCATCTTAATAATACTGGAAAATAAATAAATAAATGCAATTTTAAAATAAAGAACTTATGTTCAGCAAAGGGCACTGTGAACAAGTTAATAGACATATGATATAAAAGAAAACAGACTAAAACAGACAAGGGATTAATACTGAGAATATGTAACAATGTCTTGTAAATCAACAACAAAATCATTCCAGATAACCAACTAAGTGACAGAAAAGGAAACCCAAAAGGCAAATAGGCTTGTCACGAGTCTCAAAGTTATTAGTTGTAAGCAAAATGCAGATTAAATGAACCGACAACCTTTTATAACTGTAAGACTGGAAAGTCAGATAATGTGGCAGGAAGGTGGAGATGGGAACTAAGCACTGCAGCCATTCTGGGGAGAAATCAGTCAGAATAGGGTCCTGTGAGGCATAGCCACACTGTGACACAGCATTTCTGCCTCTGAGTGTATTGTCCCCACAAAAATTCCCCTACACTTACCTGTATGAGGCTGTTTGCGGAACCATTATTTGCATATAAGGGGGTGGAGTGAGTTGAAGGTAACCTGGGTAACCATAACTGGGAGAGTGAATAGGTGAAGCAAGATAGCTTCAAAGGATGGAGTTCTATGCAGCAGGTAGCAAGCACTGTCCAGATATGCATATAAGCACTTTAAATGTATCTGAAAAAGAGAACTGAGACTCAGAAAAAACTAAGATATGATATTATACAATAACATTTATGGAAATTAAAATACATGCAAAAGCATATGTTACAAAAACCAATGTCACCCCAATAAATTCAATAAAAAATTAAATGAAAAGTGTTACAAAGTCATAAAAATAAATTGCATTTAGCTACATATTGAAAAAACACATGCAAATGAAAAGATTCATATCAAATTAGCATGCTTGCCTATGGGGGCTGGGGGAAGAAAAGGAGAGAGGAAAGGAGGAACAAAGGAATGAAGGAAGCATGTTTGAAGATTTGGATACTCTATGTTGTAAATATATCCATTTTCTCCAAATTGATTTATAGATTTGACAAAATTCTAATATAAATTCCTGTAGAGTTCTTAGTGAAACTTGACATGTTGATTCTAAAATTTATGAAGAAGCACGAAAGGTTAAGAATAGCGGCTATACTCCCAGGGAGGAACAACAAGGCAAGGAGACTACAAAAAGCATGACATCACACAGTTGTAACAGGTAAGAACATGATCTTGGCACATGTAGCAAACGGACTCGTGGAATATAATCTAGGACCCCGTGTATATGGAAACCTGGTGTGTGACACAAGGGGGAGGGCAGCGTAGACTGAGCAAAGATAGTAATGTGATGAGACACTTCATTATCCATTTGGAAAAAGAAACTCTTCCCACGTCATGCATGAAACCCAGCTACAGATGTATTAGAGACCTACATGTGAAAACGAAACTTTAAAAGTTCAGGAGACAACATAGAGTAGCTTCATAATCTTGATGTCAGGCACAATTCCTTAAACAAGTGGAAAAAGATAACTATAACCAGAAATTGTTGGTAATTTTGACTGCATTGAAAGTAAAAACTTCTGTTATCAAAGGGCTTCAAAAAGAAGGTAAAAAAACATTTATCATATGTAAAAACAAAAAAAAAGTGTTCATATCTGGAATGTAGTTTTTTAAAGAATTATATACCAACAAGTAAAAGACCAAAAAAAAAAAAAACCCAGAGGAAAAGATAGGAATTCAAAAAAGGAAGTATGAATGGCCAATACACATTAATAGATGTTCAGACTTGTTCCTATTCAGAGCAGCACAAATTAAAATCCTAATAATGTTCTATCGTGTACCCATCAGATTGGCAACTATTCGAGTCTGGCAACACCGAATGCTGGCGAGGATGTAGGACGGCCTGATCGGTCATATATTGCTGGTGGGAATGTCCATCTGTACAACCACTTTGGAAAGCAGTGGCGTTAGGTAGTGTAATTGATGGTAGACCTATGCCATGACCCCGTTTTTTCACACATGTTTTGTACCTAGAGGATCTCATGCACATGGACACCAGGAGGCAGGTAGGAGAATGTTCACGGAAGCGCTGCTCACGTCAGCCGGAGCAGTCAGAAAGAGCTCAACGGCTATTGAACGGTAGAATGGGTGATACATTGGGATGCAGTCATAGCATGAAATGCTCTACCACGGCGGAAGTGAACCTCATTCATTCATTCATACTACACTCAGCTACATTCATGATATACACAACATACATTAGCACAGATGAATCTCATAATCATATGCAGTGGAAACAGTAAGTTACAGATATTGACATTAAGTATTCTATTTATGTAACTTCTGAAAACATGTAAGTACAACAATGCTTATTCAGGGATACTTACATGTATAGCAAAGTAAACACAATGAGTTACAAACATTAAAAAGAAGGGAGAAGAACTGCGGGTTTGTCAAAGGTATGAAGAACTTTCCCTTTTTTCTATCTTTATTTCTTAACCTGCATGCTATATACATGGGTGCTCACTTATTTTTCTGTTTGCTATATAGTTACACATACATATACAGACACACACAAAAATATATATGTAAATATGCTCATTCACATATTTATGCTCATTATATCATATTCAGTTTTTACTTTTTAAATTTTTTTACTTTTAGTTATCAATTTGCCAATTTTATATTGAACACAGCCCTTACTCAAGCTAATTAGTTACAGTTGACGTACAAATTTACTCTTTTGTATGTATGTAACATTTCATAGTAAAACTGCAAAGGAAGAAATAAGAAAGCGAAGCCTCCAGTTAGCATACAAAAGGTTTCCAGTATCAGCTAGGGCAATTGATGGCCGTGCGCAATTCCTTCCCTAAGTCTGGAAACCTTCCCTCACTCACCTTACCCTGTGGCTTTATCCTAAAATAATTCCAAAAAAGCCCGGGGCCGGAATGCACACGTCTACACAGGTTTACACACACACAGCACAGCCACTGGTGTCGCCCTTGTCTCCCCTTCTCTGGCTTCACTGCGGAGGCTAGCAAATTAGCAGGCCTCCATCACAGATGGAGGGGGTGCCGTGGGGAACAAAGCCAGCCAAAATGCTGAGCCATCCAGATTTCCTTCTAGACCTGAGGGAGGAGGGGCTCAGGCACTGGAGGGGAACTTGGCAGCGCCTCCAGGGTTTTCCTGCCAGAGGGAGCTGTTTGAAAAGCTCTCAGGAATGCTGGCCTGGGGGAAGGCTTGGGTGGAGCTGGCCTTCTGAGAGCAGTATCAGGCATATCAAATACACTCACCATTCTGAGATTCCTTCTTCCCTTTGGCATTGCTAAAAATGGAATCAGCTGCAAACAGTTTGTGACTGTGTATGGTAATTTGCATAAAGCTTGTTAAGTGTAACATTTAGCCAGAAACATGGTATGGTCTGGGATCAAAATATTATTT
The DNA here is from genome assembly GCF_022682495.2 of Desmodus rotundus. Taxonomy (NCBI): domain Eukaryota; kingdom Metazoa; phylum Chordata; class Mammalia; order Chiroptera; family Phyllostomidae; genus Desmodus; species Desmodus rotundus. Next base: position 80,349,668 of record NC_071393.1, read on the forward strand.
TTAAGATGAAATGGAGTAGCATTCTGGCAAGCCAGTGCAACCTCGGAGGATTGCCCAACCTTTTTTAAACTTTGTTTTCTCCCAAGATACCTCTCCAAACACTTGCAACAGCTAAGCAGGCCTTTGCAGTAGCTTGCCATGCTGGAGGTAAAAACACATCACAGCTGTAGTCGGTCCCGTGGACTACCTCTAACAGGACCCTGTCAGTCCTGAAGCAGAGTTTGGTGAAGTCCAGGAGAACTGGGTAGATTTTTAGAGTGAGTCCAGCTTTTGAAATCATCGTGTTCTTCCTACAGCTTTTCTTCTTGTGAACTGAGACCATTTAACAATAGAACAAGTTGCATTTAGGCCTTTTACTAAAATGAAGTTTTGACATGGTTTGCCTGCTTCTGGCGCAGAGCCAAATCTACCTCTGCTAACAAATAAACTTTAGATGTTTTGAATTAGAAGCACTGGAAAACCTAGAGCCCAACCTGTCAGCTGTAATAAATTTGTATTAATTCTAAGAACTGGGAAGCTTTAAAAGAAAAAAGAGCTTTTGGGGTTTTTCCTAGTCATTCATGTGTGTTACCAGATACAATAAAATCATACCTCCTTGTGTTTTATTTCGTCATCACGAATCCTGACCTTGAGGGACACGCCGTTGTGTGTCTTACTGATGGACTTAGCTTGAGTAAGGGCTGTATTTAATATAAAGTTGGTAAGTGGTTAGCATGACCTGGATCTCAAGTTGGCATTTGCTGTCTCAATGTACGTGGGCTGCTATAACAAACTCTCGTAGCCTGGGTAGCTGATGAACAACATCAGTTCATTTCTCATAGTTCTGAAGGCTAGAAGTCCTGGGTCAAGGTGCAGCATGATTGAGGGAGGATCCTCTTCTAGGCCCAGACTTCTTCTTTGTTGTATCCTCACATGGTGAAGGAGGGGCAAGCTAGCTAAATGGAGCCTCTTCTATAAGAACATTAATCCCATTCTGGAGAGTTCCACCCTTGTAATCTCCCAAAAGGCCCACCTCTGATACACTCACTTTGGGCATCTTGATTAGGGGGGATGGAGACATTCAGCCCATACACTTGTGTTGCTCCCCCAACCTCCGAATTGCTTCCCCTAGATGCCTAGCACAAATCAGAGAAAACTTCAAAAGTGAGGAAAGGAGAGATTAAAAATGGAATTTAAAAAGGGAGGAAGGAGAAAGAAGAGAAAAGAAAGACGGGGAGCGAGAGCTAGAAGATGAAGGTGAAATAAAGACGGCATGACGGAAGAGAAAGTGGGGGCGAGAGAAGCAGGGGAGGAAAAAGCGAGATGAAACATCCGTGTCACGCCCCGAACTGAGCAAGTTCCTGCGAGCCTCTGGCAGGCTCCCAGTGACGCTGCCTCCTCCCTCTGGTAGAAGCATCGAGTCAAGGGCTTCGCTGTAAATTATTTTTACTTTCTGATTCCCTAAAAGAAAGCACTCTATTGCATTAACAAGTAATTCCAGCTTGGGACCTGTAAAGTCTAATTACGAGCTAATTCCCAGCAAGAAAGGGGAAAGGTGCCCTGTATCCCCAGCCCATGTGCTCATGCTTGACCTCTCGACCTTTCAGCAATACTCCTAGTATAAAATGGAGAGCTCTCAGCCAAGGTTTGCAGTAAGGAACTTAATCTGGAAGGTGTGTGATTTTTCTTTCCCCACTGAGTTGTGTTTATTTAACTTAAACACACACACAAAGTGCTTGAATTTAAGGCTTTTCGAGTGATTAAGCGGAGGCATGTTGCTTATCTCCGTACCTCTCCATAGCACGGTGACACATCAGGGTTTTCCGCCAGCGGTGGCAGCCCTCAGTGACCTCTGTAACAGGGCCATTCCTCCACATAATCACCGGCTCGTTGGCTTTGGTGCCACATCTTTTCTTCGTGTCGGCAGCCCTGAGTGACGATGTCACTCTTTCTTTACTGTGGTTCTGAGGACAGGCAGATAGGGAGTTTATTGTTTATTTGCTTAACAAAAAGAAAAGCTCATTTCAAAAGCACACAGGGGAGCTGGGCTGCACCAGCTAAATCCTACTTTTGGATTTGATGGGCTTCATTGAGGGTTTACATACTCAGTGAGGAAAATTGACAGACACTCAGTCTGTTCCATGTTGTTATTTCACATCCTATCCACTCCTCTGTTTTGTCCAGTTTGAACCCCTGGAAGGTTCCTCAGTGGTCAGAGCTCTGTCATTTCCCTAGGGGTACAACCTTAGCAATGTCACCAGAATGAAATGGTGAGAGATGGATGATGTCTTTGCAAATGACATTGGAAAAGAGAAACAATTCATGGTTCCATAGCTAGTGAGCTAACATTTACTTCATATTATGGGAGTGTTATTGAAAGGAAATAACAAAGAGTTGCACGTAGAGTCTAGCCTTACGCCTCGTTTGCTTTGTTCCACTCACTGTACCACACATCTTCACACGTGTGTCTTCCCCTCAATCCCCAGACCTAAGTGTCATTATCCCCATTTCACAGATGAATAACCTGACGCTTAAAGAAGTTAAGTGACTTGCCAAGATTATTAGCTAGTAAATGGAAGAGAAGGGATTCAAATCCTGGCTGATGGGCTCTAAAACGACATTCCTTATCTCTACCTAACTCATATCTTGAATTAGACTGGGTTCAAATCCTGGCTAAGCTGTGCTATATGAACCTATACTGATATATGACTATAAGCTGGTCACTAAACCTCCATACTCTGTTCCTTTACCATAAATGAAAATAATAGGAGCTACCACCATAGAGCTGCTGCGAGAATTAAATGAATTGATAAGAAGTTAAGTGCCTAGAACAGTGCACTTAACCATGCACACAGTAAGCTCCCAGAAATGTAGCTATTAAAAAAAATGTTTGTAATCAATAGATGTAATCACCCTTCGTTGTGCGGTACTTGTTACTTTCTCCTAGTTCTAGCAAATCTATTGTACGTGTGCCTTTTATTGAAAGCCTACTCAAATCTGTTCTGGAAGCAAAGTGGGTCTAAGTAACAATGCTAGAATTTTGCTGCACTGAAGGGTCTGTTGCAGAAGTGTTTCCCCGCCCCTTTGCAGGGGACCTGAGCAGGAACTGTCTGTCTACATGAGGACACCATCTCATGACACTGAAATGGTGCCCTCATAGCATTCCATCACCAAGAAGACAGGCGACAGATGATTAGTGAAAATAAAATTTTAGTTGGAAACTATTTGGAAATGGTTCTACTTTCACATATGGGCAAAACCTGACTGGAACTGGGGAGATCTTTCCTTCTTGGTTTCTTTTCAAGGTCTTGAGAAAAACTCTAAAAAACATCCCAAGCCATCTGGCCTATTTTTTCATCATTGTGACTTCTCAAAGTAAACATGGTCAGAGAAGGTATTTGGAAAGAAAAACAAACTAATAAAATTCTTTCAACTTCATAGGGTTGCCCTAAGTCACAGTCACTTATTTATTCATTTTTTCTTTGATTCTCCCAATCATTAATGCTGAAGCATCCATTATGAACAAAGAAGTGTGCTGGTGTGAGAAATTCAAAGACGACTGTCTTACTGGTGACCTTTTATTGAATCTCTGTTTATTTAGCACACTACGAGGAACAGAAAATTTTGCTCCAAAGAGCTCAAGCAAAACGAGAAATTTATTGGATGTAAATAAAACATCCACTGGTAGCTCCCAGCCTTCAGCAGGGCTTCATCCTGGGCCTCAATTGATGTCGTTTGGACCCATCTCGCCACCTCTGCCTCTCAGTTCTGCTTCCCTCTGCGACGGCTGTACACTCTGCAGACCCCCAGGGTACCTCCTCATGGCTTCGAGCCTGGCAGGGAGGGCACTTGTCTCTGCCAGTTCTCTAGCAAAGTCTCAGGATTCTTTCTAATTTGGTGTGTTTGAACTGACTCGAATCACATACCCATCTCTGACTGACTAGACCAGGAGCATTTGTTCTCCACTGGAGTCTGAAATAAGATTCACCTAAAGGTCCTGGGTGGTGAGACAGAAAGGGATGCTGCTCAGACGAAGACCAAGGTATTGTAACTGGAGAAAGGGAAATGCAGGGAAAAGAAATTAAATGTCCATTATGATTGGATGGCATAGAAATCTCTCCAAATCTATTGTCCTCTGATTTTTAATTGGGCTGAAGGCCGCATGGATAAAGAAATAAGCTCCAATTCTTCCCTTGAAGCTAAGTTGCTTATAGGACTAGGTTATGGGATATCAGCAGAAGGGTAGGATGAGGTTTCCAGATATCTTCCTTCAAAGACAGCAGGTGCTTGCCCTTTGCACCTCTCATCTTCATCCTTCTTTCTATTACCTGGCTGTGTTCAGAACAAGAGGCAGATGGCCATACCACAGGGCCAGCTGGAAGAAGCCAAGAAATGCCAAATCCAGAATTCAAGCAGAGATTGGTTTGACTTCATCTATTGTTTTTTCCACTGAGCCATTTTATCAAGGACTTGTACACAAAGAGTTTACTCAGCGACAGACATGAGACAAGTGTATAATGTACAAAGACGCATCAGAATGGAGTCTGAGCAAGTTCACAGCTCAGTATGGACTTTGTGGACTTGAAGTGGAAGCTTCCCTGCTTACTAAGTGTAATTACGGGCAAATGAAACCTTTCTAAGTCTCGGTTTTCCGCTATATAAAGTATATGATGATATTGCAAAGCTGTAATGAAATAATCGATGTAAAGTGACTAAAACAGTTCCCGGCACAAAAATTGCAGCAATTCTCTTCCTCTTTTTCCTCCTCCAAGTATGAATGTGAGAACTACCAGAAGAAAAGCACTACATGTTTTAAAGAGAGAAGTTCTTTTGAGCTGAGTCTTAAGAGTAAATACTATTTCATTTTCAGGAGGTATTCAGGTCCTACTCTTAGAAATTCTGGAGCTAAGCCTAGAAATATGCATTTTTAAAAGTGTCTTTGTTTTTTCTTCTTCAGGTGAACCATGGACAATATTTTAGGAAATGATTGGTTAGGAGATAACATTGGAGAAGTAGATGGAAGGAAAGAGAGGAAGGAAGGAAGGAAGGGGAGGAAAAGCACAGGATGAAGGTAAATATTGGAAAAACTCTGCTGAGCTACAAAACCTGAACTCAATAGTTAATGAAGACATTTTTATGTTTTTGAATAAAGTTTTTAATCCACCCTTTTATTTAGAAAAGGTAATCTGATAATTGTATGCCGAAAGACTTGAAGGAAGATAACTGAAGTAGGCATCTTATGTGTGTGCTGTTACAAGGTAGTAACACAAACAACTAATAGAAATTAGAAAGTTCTTTAAAATGCTGTTTGGAAGATGAATGTGGAACTTTGGCTTGAATGTGTTCTATTTAAGAGACCATCAGGACATGTAGCAGCTCATGAAAAGACAGATCTAAAGTTATTTAAGGAGAAGTCAATACAATTTTATGTCTCTGAGCCAATTTTGAGCATTCTTCACAACAGGTCTCTTCCTTTGCTGCTGGCTCAGCTGTGGCTGGCGGGAAGACCCTGAACCACAAACCCAGGGGGACCCGAGCACGGGCAGCATTGGCAGTCAACATCCATGAAGCCTGGGGACTGTAGGACATGCTGAGGCCAACTTGGGGCCTACGGGCCCCATGAAGATTCCTGTTTCTGGAGACACCAGACTTACTAAAGATGGCAATGCACTGCTTCATGAAAGGTAAATTCAATACCCAACAGCCTCCTTAATAGTCAAAGTAGCAATCGCCCGGGATGACATAACTGGTAACGATACCCCCTCCAATGTCCTAAGCATTGGAGAACTGCTGAAACAGGCGGATCTCTACATTTCTGAAGGTCTTCATCCCAGGATAACAGCAGAAGGATTTAAAGCTGCTAAGGAAAAGGTACTACAGTTTTTGGAACAAGTCAGAGTAAGCAAAGAGATGAACAGGGAAATGCTCATAGATGTGGCCAGAACATCTCTGGTACTAAAGTTCATGCAGAACTTGCTGATGTCTTAACAGAAATTGTAGTTGACTCCATTTGGCCGTTAAAACACAAGATGAACCTATTGAGCTTTTCATGGTTGAGATCATGCAGATGAAACATAAATCTGAAACCGATAAACCTTAATAAGAGATCTTGTTTTGAACCATGGAGTACGGTATCCTGATATGAAAAAAGAGTAGAACATGCAAACATCTTCACATACAATGTGCCATTAGAATCTGAAAAAAACTCAAGTGAACTCTGGCTGTTTTTTTTACAAGTGTGCAGAAGAGAGACAGAAACTAGTTAAAACCTGAAAGAAAATTCATTGAAGATAGAGTTAAAAGCTAACAGAACTGAAAAAGAAACTGTGGTGACTTAGATAAAGAATTTGTTGTTATCGATCAAAAGGGAATTGACCCATTTTTCTTAGATTCTCTCACAAAAGAAGGCATCATAGCTCTGCCCAGAGCTAAAAGGAGAACTATGGAAAGGCTGACTCTTGCTTGTGGCAGGGTAGCTCTAAATTCTTTTGATGACCTAAATCCTGATGGTTTGGGACCTGTAGGACTTGTCTATGAGAATACATTGGGAGACTAGAAGTTCACCTTTACTGAGAAATTAACAGTCCTCATTCCGTCATATTATTGGTCTAAGAACCAAATAAGCAAACACTCACCCAAGTAAAAGGTGCAATAAGAGATGGCTTGAGAGCTGTTATGATGCTGTTGACCATAGCTGTGTCGTTCCAGGCACTGGTGCAGTGGAAGTGGCAATGGCAATGGCAGAAGGTCTGACTAAATATTAGTTTACGGTAAATATGGGCAGGGCCCAACTTGGAGTTCAAGCATTTGCTGATGCTCATTTGCTCATTATTCCCAAAGTTTTTGCTCAGAATTCTAGTTTTAATCTTCAGAAAACACTACTTAAAGTTCAAGGAGAACATTCAGAATCAGGTCAACTTGTGGATGTGAACTTGAACACAGGTGAGCCAATGGTAGCAGCAGAAGCAGGCACCCAGGATTGCTATTGTGTAAAGAAACAGCTTCTTCACTCCTGCTCTGTGATTGTCACCAGCATTCTCCTGGTTGATGAGATCGTGTAAGATGGATTCTCTTCTCTAAAAGGTTGAATTGAAGCTTCCTTTGTATTATTGAATCATGAAGACTATACAGAGTGATCCTAAGAATACAGCTATGGAATTTTTGTCCTAGCTTCAAATGATTTTCAAATGAATTTTCTTTCTTAAAAATTTTAAATTTATTTACTGATTTTAGAAAGAGAGAGCAAGAGAGAAACACTGACTTGTCATTCCACTTATTCATGCATTCATTGATTCTTGTATGTGCCCTGACTAGGGGTTAACCCTGCAACCTTGGTGTATCAGGATGATGCTCGAGCCAACTAAGCTGCCCAGCCAAAGCTTCCAAGGAATTTTCTTTTCCCATAAGAAGAAAGAGTACTGGCATCTATTCAAATTCCAAAGTCTGAAATCATAATTACAGTATTTTTTAAATTACACTCAGTATTTACACATAAATCAGGCCATATTCACCCAATGCATAGGACATTTTGCTTTAGCTTTTGTGATATTAAAATACATGTTAGAAAACCATATGTTATCTACCTTATTAAATATTATTTGAAAATAAAATAAAGTAAAATTTCATGCCATTCTCCAAATTTTGGAGCTTTAAAAAATATCAATAACACCCACAATAAAGACAATAATTTGGGCATGGGTAATTATGGTTATTTCCATTCAACTCATTCAACCACCCTGGGGTCATATGGTGGTTCACACTGTCATCACTATCAGTTAGCAAGTAACTGAGCTACCTTGAACCAGTTGAAGAGCAAAGCAAAGAGGAATGTGTGTAACCCAATCCCACCACAGAGTGCATACAGTTGCCTATAGCTGAGGCTGCATGCCCAATCTTGTAACTTAATAATCTTGTCAAAGTAATTGGCCACAGGTGGTCCACACAGCTGGGTGAACAGCTGAGCCTGCTCACTACTTTTGAGGCTGTCTTAACAAGTTGCTTGAAGTTGGGTATGTATGATCTCCCTACTCTAGTGATTCTCACCCAGATGCAATTTTGTCCTTCTGGGAATATTTAGCAATATATGGAGACATTTCATTATCACCACAAGGTATTGCTACTGGCATCTAAAGGGTAGAGGCTGTCTTCCTGTAGTAATTTATTTTGTTTAGCAGAACGCAGTGACTGGGTTATGATCAGGAACCAAAATAAAGCAGACCTATCGCAGCCCTGAACTTAGGAAAAGTATTAATGGATCCTGAGCTTGGCAATGGAAATGTGTGTGTGTGAAAAATAATTTGCAAGCAGAGACAGTGATCGAAATCTGGACAAAGAAAATCGTTTAATGCTAAGCCCCAACAGCACAGGCATAGCAATGACAGAATGGTGAGTGAGTTGGATGACTGTTACCCAATAGCCTCCAATAAATGCACACAAATTGTGTGCAACAGGCACTATCCCTCTTCTCCCCCAAAAGTGAACAACAAAAAAACAAGTCAGGCAAATTCAGCCCTTTGCAAAAACTCATCCTGTAATTTTCTACAGATTGGCAGTGATCACAGGAATAGCACAACAAGAATATTGAAAGGGCAGGGAGGAAATGGCATTCCCAGGCACAGTCAGCCTTGGCAGCACTTCCCTCCAAGATGGGCATGGGGGACTTCCAGATGGATGGTATATTATCTGCCCAGTGGGCGGTCCTGGAGTAGCAAGTAGGGAGGGCTCAGCAGGACACAAAATGACAATAGGAACAATCACCCGCAGCACAACTCCAGTTCTAGTCTAAACCCCAGAAGTCCGCAGATATGAAAGCTCTAGAATTATAGTTTGGAAAGAGCAGAATAAGTAGGTTTAGAGGCAATGTAATCAGATTGTGCTGGAAAAAAGGTTGTCCTTCCTCTCTTTACAATGTTCCCTGCCCACCCACCTTACCCTTTAATGCAGTGTCAGGAAAACAGCCCTAGCCTCCTTCAAAGTTGGCTAGCATATTCCTGAGAAAAGACTTTGCATGCCATCAGCTCTAGAAGCAGTCACCTAGGGATTGGTGAGTACAGGTAAGGAAAGGTGTCTTAAGAAATACAAATGAAAGTTGGCCTCTTTGGGGTTTGTTAGTTTGAGAACTGAATGAGCAAAGTATCTTTCCCACATAGGCAAGGTGTTCAGTCATGCAAACCTTGTCTTTTTACAACTCTACCCTTTGTGTTGTTTTAATCACATCAATTGAGGATATTTCTTTTTTTAAAAAAATTCCGTGAATTTATTCCAATGAATTAACCTCTTTTCCATTCACTCCAAGGTTTTTGCTTAGGAGTAGTGGCTTGATTAAGGTTGGTTAGTCACTGTAGAGTTTTTGTCTTGTATTGTTTTTTAATTGAATTTGTTGGGGTAATATTAGTTTCAGGTGTTCAATTCTATAATAAATCATCTGTATATTGTGCTGTGTGTTCACCACCCCAAGTCAAGTCTCCATCCATTACCAATTATCCCCTGTTTACCCTCTTCTACCTCCTTCCACTCCCTTTTCCCTCTGGTAATCCCCATACTATTGTCTGGGTCTATGAGTTTGTTTTTCTTAATCCCTTCACCTTTTTCACTCAGCTCCCCAAAGCCCCTCTCCTCTGACTGCTGTCAGTCCGTTCTCAGTATCTATGAGTCTGTTTCTATTTTTGTTTGTTAGTTTATTATGTGTATTTGATTTCACATATAAGTGAAGTCATGTGGTCTTGTCTTTCTTTGGCTGGCTTATTTCACTTAGCATAATACTCTCCAGGTCCATCCATGCTGTCACAAAAGATAAGACTTCCTTCTATTTATCATGTACTATTCCAATGTGTAAATGTACCACAGCTTTTTTATTCACTCATCTACTGATGGGCACTTGGGCTGCTTCCAAATCTGGGCTATTGTAAATAACACTGCAATGAATGTAGGGGTGCATAAATTCTTTTGAATTAGTGTTTAAGGCTGCTTCAGATATATTGCCAGAAGTGGAATCACTGGGTATAAGGCAGTTTCATTTTTAATTTTTTGAGAATAACTCCATACTGCTTTCCACAGTGGCTACACCAGTCTGCATTGCCACCAACAGTGCATTCCCTTTTCTCTGCAACTTTACCAACATTTGTTGTTTGTTGATTTATTGATGATGGCCATTCTGACAAGGGTGAGGTGATATCTCATTATGGTTTTAATTTTCATTTCTCTGATGATTAGTGACGTTGAGCATCTTTCCATATGTCCATTGGCCATCTATCTGTGTGCCCTCTTTGGAGAGGTGTCTAGTGAGATCCTTTGCCCATTTTTTAATTGGATTGTTTGATATTTTTTAGTGTTGAGTTTTACAAGTTCTTTATAAATTTTGGATATTAACCCTTTGTCATTGGTGAATATGTTCTGCCATTAAGTGGCAGAACATTTTCATTTTGTTGATGATTTCCTTTGCTGTGAAAAAACTTTTCAATTTGACATAGTCTCATTTGTATATTTTTCCTTTTATTTCTCTTGCCTGAGCAGATGTAACAGCAAAACTATTGCTATGAGAAATGTCTGAGACCTTACTGCCTGTTTTCTTCTAGGATTTTTATGGTTTCAAGTCATACATTTAAGTCATTAATCCATTTTTGATTTTATTATTGTGTATGGTGTAAGAAAGTGGTCTCGTTTCATTTTTTGCACATATCTGTCCAATTTTCCCAACACATTTATTGAATAGAATATCTTTACCCCGTTGTGTATTCTTGCCCTTTTTTTGTCAAATATAAATTGACCATAAACATGTGGGTTTACTTCTGAGCGCCTTATTCTGTTCCATTGATCTATATATTTTTATGTCAGTACCATGCTGTGTTGATTACTATGGTCTTATAGTATAGTTTGATATCAGGTAGCATGATTCCCCCAGTTATGTTCTTCTTTCTCAAGATTGCAATTGCTATTCAGGGTCTTTTGTGGTTCCAGGTAAATTTTTGGAATATTTGTCATAGTTCTGTTAAATATGCCATTGGTATCTTGATAGGAATTGTATTGAATCTATAGATTACTTTGGGTATTATTAAGATTTAAATGATGTTAATTCTTCCTACCCATGAACACAGTATATGCTTCCACTTATTTGTATCTCCTTCAATTTCTTTTTCCAGTGTCTTATAATTTTCTGAGTACAGGTCTTTTACAACCTTGGTTAAATTTATTCCCAGGTCGTTGTTGTTGTTGTTTTCATGCAACTGTAAATAGAACTGTTTTCTTAATTTCCCTTTCTGATACTTTATTATTGGTATATAATAATGCAACTGATTTCTAGATGTTTATTTTGTATCTTGCTACTTTAGTAAATTCCTTTATCAGTCCTAGTATTTTTTTTTGTGGTGGAATCTTTAGGGTTCTCTATATACAGTATCATGTCATCTGCAAATGACAGTTTTACTTCTTCCTTCCCAAGATAGACTTTTCAAAATTTCTTCTTATCTGATTGCTGTGGCTAGGACTTCCAGTACTACGTTGAATAAGAGTGGTGAGAAGGAACATCCATCACCTGTCGTTTTTTCCCGTTGAGTGTAATATTGGTTGTGAGTTTGTGATATATAACCTTTATTACATTGAGGTATTTTCCCTCTATTCCCACTTTGCTGGGAGTTTTTATCACAAATGAGTGCTGGATTTTATCAAAAGCTTTTTCTGCATCTATTGATGTGCTGGCATTATTTTTATCTTTCTTTTTGTTTACATGGTGTATCACATTTATTTATTTGTGCATATTGTACCAACCTTACATCCCAGGAATAAATCCCACTAAATCATGGTGTATGATCTTTTTGATGTATTGCTATATTCCATTTGCTAATATTTTATTGAGAATTTTAGCATTTATGTTCATCAGGAATATTGGCCTATAATTTTCTTCTTTATGGTGTCCTTATCTGGTTTTGGAATTAGGATAATGCTGGCTTTGTAAAATGAGATTGGGAGTCTTCTCACCTCTTGAATTTTTTGAAATAGTTTGAGAAGGAGAGGTGTTAGTGCTTCTCAGAATGTTTGGTAAAATTCACCTGTGGAGCCATCTGATTTAAGATTTGTTTGTTGGGAGACTTTTGATCACTACAGCAATTTCATTAGTTGTAATCTATCTATTCAGATTTTCTGATTCTTCCTGATTGTATGTCTTCCAGATTGTCCAATGTGTTGACATATATTTGTTTGTAATATTTTCTTACAATCCTTTGTATTTCTTTGGTGTCAATTGTTACTTCTACTCTTTAATTTCTGATTTTATTTATTTGGGTTCTCTCTCTTTTTCTCTTGATGGGTCTAGTTAAAAGTTTGTCAATATTGTTCATCTTTTTAAAGAACCAGCTCTTGATTTCTTTGATCTTTTGTATTTTTTTTAGGTTCTATTTTGTTTATTTCTACTCTGATTTCTATTATTTCTTTTTTTCTACTTACTTTGGGCTTTGTTTGCTGTTTTTTTCTAGTACCTTTAAGTGTAAAGATAGATCATTTATTTGAGATTTTTATTGTTTCTTGCAGTAGGCCTGTAATGCTACAAATTTATTTATTAGGATTGATTTCACTGTGTCCCATAGATTTGGGGTTATTTTGTTCTTATTTTCATTCGATTCAAGTTATCTTTTGATTTCTTCCTTGATACAATTTTTAATCCATTCATTGTTTAGTAACATACTATTTAGCTTCCATGGGCTTGTGTTTTTCAGTTTTTCTTTACTTGTGATTGATTTGTAGTTTCTTATCATGGTCAGAAAAAATGCTTGAGATGATTTCAATCTTGTTAAATTTATCGAGATTAATTTTGTGTCCAAACACGTGGTCTATACTAGATAATGATCCATGAGCACTTGATAAGAATGTATGTTCTGCTGCATAGGAAAAAAAATGCTCTAAAGATATCAATTAAATTCATTTGATCTAGTGTGTCATTTAAGGCTGCCATTTCCTGGATAATTTCCTGTCTGGAATATCTATCCATTGATGTCAAAGAGGTGTTAAAATCTCTTACTGTGATGGTATTAGTGTCAATCTCTTCCTTTATGTCCATCAAAATTTGCTTTAAAAATATAAGTGTTCTTATCTTGGATGCGTAAATGTGCACAAGGGTTATATCCTCTTGTTGGAGTGATCCCTTTATTATTATGTAATATCCTTGTTTGTATCTTGTTATGGCCTTTGTTTGAAGTTTATTGCATCAGATATAGATATTGCTACCCAAAGTTATTTTTCAATTCCATTTGTATGAAATATTTTTTCCATCCTTTTACTTTTAATCTGCATGTAACCTTCATTCTGAGGTGGGCTCTTGTAGACAGTATGTATGGATCTTGTTTTCTCATCCTTTCAATTGCCCTATGTCTTTTGATTGGAGTATTTGTGCCATTTACATTTAAAGTGATTAGCAATAGGTACTTATTTATTGCCATTTTATTATTTATAACTATGTTCTTCTCTTTTCTTCTTCCTCTCCTCCTCCTCCTCTTTCTTCTTATTCTACATTTTTTTCTTCTTAAATAAGACCCTTTTACATTTATTGTAATTTTCATTTGTTGGTAAAGAACTCCTTTAGCTTTTTCTTATCTGGAAAGCTCTCTATTCCTTCTTTAATTTTAATAATAGCCTTTTTGAATAAAATAGTCTTGCATGTACATCTTTGCTTTTTTGTTACTTTGAATATTTTATGACAATCCCTTCTGGTCTGAAATGTTTCTGTCAAGAAATCAGCAGACAATCTTATGGAAGCTTTTTGTAGGTACCTGTCTTCCTCTTGTTGCTTTTAGGATTCTCTCTTTGCCTTTAACATTTGCCATTTTAGTTATGATGTGTCTGGGTTTGGGCCTCTTTGGGTTCACATTGCTAGGGACTCCGCACTTCCTAGATGTGTGTCTTTTTCCTTCACCAGGGTAGGGAAGTTTTCAGTCATTATTTCTTCAAATAGGTTCTCCATCCCTTGCTCTCTCTCTTCTTCTTCTGGTACCCCTATTATGTGGACGTTGTTGTAATTAAAGTTGTCCCGATGGTCCCCTAAACCATTCTCCTTTCTTTAAATTCTTTTTTTCCTTTTTGTTCCCCTGATTAGAGTTTTCTGCTACATTGCCTTTTAAATCATTGATTCTATGATTTGCTTCATCCAACCAGCTCTTTTTTCATAGTGTATTCTTCATTTCTGACTGGTTCTGTTTTATGGTTTCTATGTACTTTTTCATGCTGTTATAGGTCTCACCAAGTTCCTCGAGCATCCTTATAACCCTTTTTTTGAACTCTATGTCTGATAAATTGCTTACCTTTCTTTCATTTAGCTCTTTTTCTGGAGATTCCTCCTATTCTTTCATTTTGGTCATGTTTTTTGTCTCCCTATATTGGCTTCCTCTTTGTGTTTGCTTCTATGTATTAAGTAGATACGCTATGACTTCCAGTCTTGGTAGGGTGGCCTTATGTAGTAGCTGTCCTGTGGGAAAGAGTGGTATGTTCTCCTTGATCACCTGAGGAGGGTACTCCAGGAATGTCCTTCCTGTAGGTTATGTAGACCCTCCTGTTTTAATTGAGTGCTGATTGCTATTGGGCTTATTGTGCATGGGGGTGACCCTCTGACTGGCTGACTGTGAGGACCAAATCTGACCACAGTGTATGAGCTGCTGTGTAGGTGCTGACCACACAAAGCAGAATTTGCCTCAGCAGAGTCTGGTGCCTGCTGAAATTTCCCTTTGGATATGCTGCCTGTGGAACTAAGTGGAGCCTTCTCTCATGCCGTCTGAAGCTGGCCAGTGGGTGCGTTTGTTCTGGAGTCTCTTGGGAGAGACTCTGGCACAGACCAATGTCAGATGCTGCCGGTGACTGGTTCTGCATAACCCTTTTTGAGCTTCAAGCAATCCATAATTTGTAGCTGCTTCTGCTGGGTCTGGGTGTGTGTAGAAAGGACCAAGCTTCATATTAGAGCTGGCTTTTATCAGCTTCAGCCCCAGGGACAGGTCAGCTGAAGTCCCATGGCACCCCAAGATCTGCTTCCACCTGCCAGCTCCCTGTTAGGTTCAGTCACTGAAGGAGTCTCTGTGGTACTCAAGTTGCAAGAAGTGGGTTCTCAGTGAGTCACCAGGTAGAGGCAAGTGGTGTTCACTAGACTGATACAGGTCCAAACTCAGTGCCAGTGCTGGGTCTGAGGCCACTCAGCAAATATCTCAGGGTGTATCAAGTCTAGCTGCCACCTGCTGGGTGCTCACACACCTTTGTGGTAGGGCAGGGTGTCAGAGAGTCTTCAGGGGGAGGCCAGCAGAGTTTATCAGGTCCAAACAGACCAAGATTTGGCCCTTTAAGAGGGTGCCTATATCTCTAACAGAGCCCAGTCTCTCCCTGATGGGCAGAATCCCCAATGATTTTCAAAGCCAGATGTTATGTGGGTGCCTCTTCTTGTGTCGGGTACTCTGGGCTGTGGATCCTGACTTGGGGTTGAGAGACCCGTTTTTTTAGGGGTAACTTTTGCAGCTGAACTATCCCTTTGGACACTCAGCTGCCACCTATGGGAGCAGGGCCAGATCTGTTCATGTTCCTTCTGACTATCTCGATGTGGCTTCTTTTTTAAATCATTGGCTATAAGACTTCTCTTTAGCTAGTCTTCAGCTGGCTTTTTAGGTTGCTTGTTCTATATTTTAGTTGTAATTCTAGTTTGGTCCTGGGAGGAGGTGAGTGTAGCTTCCAGCTACTCCACTGACATCTTGGATTGACCTAGAGTTTTTGGTTACTGTACTTCTCTAGAAAGTATTGGGCTATTCTGAACTCAGATTTATTTTCCTATTAGGCTGTATGAAATTCTGACAGCTGCAAAAGTAATTATGATGCTAAAATAGAACATAAATACATGTGGAGAGCAAAAATATTTTATCCTTCCTCAGTTAAAAGAAATGATTTTCCCTTTCATATTACAGTTATTTGAAGACACATTTAACTCTTTGTGTTCCACAGGGTGCAATTTAATTAACTGTGGTTTTGCTGGAAGCATGCACTCCCATGGCAGGCCCCCTCCACCAGTCACTTGTGCCAAAAAAACTGCCTCATTTAGATAATTGGTTATGGATGTTCATTTTTAATATTAGCCTAATCAGAATACATTCCCAAAATACTGAACTTATTTGCTTAATTCTATCATTCAACCCCTCTCCTCTGATATGTTTGCTCTAAAACAGAAGGAATTATGTAAACATCTGGCTATCAGCTGTGATGGTCATTAATCTTCATAAGTGTTGCAACCCCATTCATTAAAGAATAGCGTTTGGCCCAAAGTTTCCCAATAATCAGAGACAAAGTTAATTGGAAACTACATCTTCTCACAACCTTCCTTCCTGTGTCTCCAGCAAACACATTTATCAGCATTAGCCTATTCCCACCAATAATACTGATGGTGGGTAGTAAAATCAATCACCAATTCAAATTGAGCCATTTCTGGAGATCAAGCCTCTGTGATGCTTTGGGTACTTTTTTACTTACTTTCTTACAATCAGAGGAGCAAATCATTATTATACTCGTTTTATAGATAAGGAAACTGGAGATTAGTGATAGATATCAAGCAATTTGCCCACAGTCACGTGACAAGTGGCAGAGCCAGAAACTTAACATTTTAGATCTAAATGATTACAAAACCCAAATTCTCAACCTCTTATGTAACTCTTAAAGATATGTTTACTCTTCTAAAATGAAGAAGGAAGTGAATTAATATTATAATAGGGATTTTTAAATTCATAATGAAATGGGAAAGTATATATATATTATTTAAAATTTCCTTTGGATAATGCCTTGCTTAGTATTATCCATAGTCTTCTTGTTGTTTAGAATGGCTAGCTAGGACATGCCTCCTGTCATTTGTCTTCATCTTGAACTTCCCTGCTCAGTGACTTTATTTCACAGTGTGGCTTTATGATGATTAAACCTACATTTTCTTTTTTTTTTAACTTTTAAAATTGATTTGAGAGAGGAAGAGAGAGAGAGAGAGAAGAAGAAGGGAAGGAGGGAGAGAGAGAGAGAGAATTTGTCATTCCATTTATTTATGCATTCATTGGTTGATTCCTGTATGTGCCCTGACCAGGGATTAAACCTTGGCATGTTGGGACGATGCTCTAACTAACTGATCTACACAGCCAGGGCTTAAACCTGCACTTTCATTACAGGCTACTACATATTCTCTGTTTCTTGCTAAACTATGCCCCATCTCTAGCCTTCTTAGCCACTATATGTCCCTTTCATTTGTCTCCTTGCATCCCATATTTTATGATTAAGTCCCAGCCAACTATTGCCTTCTACTCTGTCTCGTCAGTAAGCATCCTTTAAGGACCCATTACATTTGTAACTCTGTGTTCCATACTTTATAATCTTCCTTCATGTTCTCTTTCTCTCACTTTTCTGTCACTACACTATTCTTTTTCTATCATACTTCAGTATGTAGTAAGCTGGGGTGAGGGGTCAGGTCCATGAGTGGGTGGGGGAGCAGGAAATGGGGCCCATGACTGCTTAGGTATCTGCACGTCTTATGGGTCACACTCTCCATCCCTTTGTTCTTCTCCCTCAGATAGTGCATGTTGCAGAATAGGGGTCAGGGTTATTGCCAACAACACTTAGCTCCACCCAGGATACCACCTTCAGTAATATTCTCACGAACAACATTATCATTTAGAATCAGATCGTTCCTACCTGCAGGAAATCTAAAGACAATGTGGAGAATTACTTTTTTTCTTTCAAACAAGAAAATTCATAATATCTCTTAAGATAGAACAAGCTTTATGTAACTCTATCCAGACTTCTCTTTCACAAACTTCAGTAGTGTTTGTTTATAACTTGTTAGGAATGGTGTTATTTCATTTAAAAGTTGCTTTTCCATAAAAATATAATGGTGTCCTATATGAGATGCTCTATCCATTTATTCATCTATTCAACAGATATTTATTATGCCCCTTTTATGTACAAGACAAGGAATTAGGCACCATAGGTAATACAGGAAGTATAGAATACCCTGCCCTTGCCCCTGCCCCAAACAATTTTACAGCAGAGGGGAGAGGAAAAAAAGCAAAAAAATTAAAAGACATATTGCAGCTCAGGCATTCTGATGCAAACAAGATGTTGGAAGGGGCCCCCCCATGATGTAGTATTTTTTTACACTGAGTTCTCTGAACATGAAAGTGGCCAGAGACATGTTCGGTGTTCATCAAACAGTATGGTCAAGTAGAGGGGGGTACAATGGATTTTTCTGTCACTTCAGACTTCATGTCAGTGTGATGTTGGACAAGGCCTTGCACCTATGGCTATGAACTACAGTGAAAAGGAATAGGGCAAGGAGCATTCTAGTCCTTGATCATTGTTCTGAGGGAGCTATTTTCTGGTTTCATTGTACTCAGGTTCCTTCTCTTATCTAAGTGCTGGGAGCAGTGGCAGCCTCTTCTAACAGCCTAGATATTGAGGAAGACATTAAAAAGGAGAAGTGAGTACTCCCTGCCAGGGCTTTCCGAGTAAGCATGACCAAAGAGTCCATACACTGCAAAGAGAAATACTCTACTTTCTCTTTTGCTTGCACTGGGCACAGCATCTCATTAGACTTCTTTCCCAGGTGTCCAGAGCTGCCCTGGGCCTTTTCTTGCTCAGACTGATAGCCAGACTGATGTTACTGAAGACAGGAACCCCTTTCTTCTGTAAGATTTCCTTTCCTTCTGTAAGATTTTGATTTCTATTAAAATGCAAATGTCCTACAAAGCTGACTTTTGAAGCTGTGATGGTAATTTACCAATACACATGAGTGCTCTACGAAAAAATTCTCTCTGACAGAGCCACAAATGCAAGGGGTGCTTAAGTTGTGAGTAGAAGAAAGCCACTTAGTGTGAAAAGCCTGAGAATAAGACCTCAGAAACATATGCCACCTACTTCACAATTTTGCTCAGGAGCAGCTCTGCTTGTAAACCCCCCTAGAGATAGACCATCTAAGTGTTTGCCCAATATTACTGTTGCTGTTCCATTTTGTTACTGGCTCGTTCTTCTGTACAGTCACACTTTGCTTCAGTGCTATCTGAGTGGGCAGCTATTACTTGAGAGCGACTCCACTCCCATAAAGTGGCATCCTGCTTAGACCAGATTATGGTTTAGGAGAGAGAGGACAGTAATGCCTGTTCCTTTTCTTAGGGCCCCAAATGATGGCTCTATAATTTCTTCTAGGGATAGCGATGAATACAAAGTTTCTCTGGCACCTTGCAAAACTTGCCCATAAAAGAAATAAAGGAGGAGAACCAAGATGGAGGCATAGGTAGACACACTGTGCCTCCTCTCACAACCAAAAGAATGACAACAATTTAAAATAAAAACAACCAGAACTGACAGAAAATCAAACCGCAAGGAAGTCCAACAACCAAGGAGATAAAAAAAAAAAAAAAAAAGAAACATTCATCCAGACCAGTAGGAGGAGCGGAGACAGGCAGCGGGGGCGGAGAGGACTCGCGTTGCCGAGGCCGGACCCAGAGACTGGCAGATTGTTGAACAAATGGGGCAGGCAGCATGACTGCTAGCAGCTAGCAGACACCCCTCCCCCAGCCCCACATTCGTGCACAGATAAACCAGGAGGAACCCGGGGGAGCAAAGCAGACCATGCAACCCAGGACTCCAGCTCAGGGAAATAAAGCCACAAACCTCTGATGGAAAACACCCGTCGGGGTTGAGACGGCAGCAGGAGAAACTCCCAGCCTCACAGGAGAGTTTGTTGGAGAGACACACAGGGGCCTAGAGCATGCACAAGCCCATCCACTTGGGAATCAGCACCAGAGGGGCCCAATTTCATTGTGGGTAGCGGAGGGAGTGACTGAAACCCCTCAGAGAGTGGAGCAAGTGCCATTGCTCCCTCTCGGCCCCTCCTCCACATACAGGGTTACGACACAGCGACCAGCGTTACACCGCCCGCCCAATGAACACCTAACGCTCCGCCCCTTCACATAACAGATGCGCCAAGACCAAAAAAAAAAAAAAAAGGCCTAAAAGAAAGAACAGTTC
The DNA here is from genome assembly GCF_022682495.2 of Desmodus rotundus. NCBI lineage: Eukaryota > Metazoa > Chordata > Mammalia > Chiroptera > Phyllostomidae > Desmodus > Desmodus rotundus. Next base: position 80,369,657 of record NC_071393.1, read on the forward strand.
AAAGCTCCAGAAATAATTCAACTAAGCAGTGAACAGGTAGCCAACCTATCAGATGCACAGTTCAAAACACTGCTAATCAGGATGCTCACAGAATTGGTTGAATTTGGTCGAAAATTAGATGAAGAAATGAAGGCTATGCTAAGAGAAATAAAGGAAAATGTACAGGGAACCAATAGTGAGGCGAAGGAAACTGGGACTCAAATCAATGATGTGGCCAGAAGGAAGAAAGAAACATCCAACCAGAAAAGAATCAAGAAACAAGAACTCGGAAAAATGAGGAGAGGCTTAGGAACCTCCAGGACATCTTGAAACGTTCCAACATCCGAATCATAGGGGTGCCAGAAGGAGAAGAGGAAGAACAAAAAATTGAAAACTTATTTAAACAAATAATGAAGGAAAACTTCCCCAGTCTGGCAAAGGAAATAGACTTCTAGGAAGTCCAGGAAGCTCAGAGAGTCCCAAGGAAGCTGGACCCAAGGAGGAACACACCAAGGCACATCATAATTACATTACCCAAGATGAAACAGAAAGAGAGAATCTTAGAAGCAGCAAGAAAAAAGGACACAGTTACCTACAAAGGACTTCCCATAAGACTGTCAGCTGATTTCTCCAAAGAGACCTTACAGGCAAGAATGGGCTGGTAAGAAGTATTCCAAGTCATGAAAGGCAAGGGCCTACACCAAGATTACTATATCCAGCAAAACTATCATTTAGAACGAAAGGGAAGATAAAGTGCTTCTCAGATAAGGTCAAGTTAAAGGAGTTCATCATCACCAAGTCCTTATTATATGAAATGTTAAAGGGAGTTACCTAAGAAAAAGAAGATAAAAAATAGGAACACTAAAAATGACAGCAAACTCACAGCTATTAAAAACCACACCTAAAACCAAAACAAAAGCAAACTAAGCAAACAACTACAACAGGAACAGAACCACAGAAATGGAGATCACATGGAGGGTTATCAATAGGGGAGTGGGAGGGGGAGAGAGGGGGGAAAGGTACAGAGAATAAGTAGCATAAATGATAGGTGGAAAATAGACAGGGGGAGGGTAAGAATAGTGTAGGAAATGTAGAAGTCAAAGAACTTATATATATGACCCATGGACATGAACTATAGCGGGGGAATGTGGGAGGGAGGGGGTGGGCAGGATGGAGTGGAGTGAAGGGGGGGAAATGCGACAACTGTAATAGCATAATCAGTAAATATATTTTTTTAAAAAAAGAAATAAAGGATGACTGAGCTAGACTGAACTTTTGAGGGTGTCCTCCAAGAACAAGAATCATTTCAGAAAAGTTACGAAAGTGCTAACAATGCAGGACGAAGAGGCCGTAGTGAGACTAAATGGAGGCAGAATAGGTTGGAATGCAACCAGCTACCCCACAAACAATTTGAAAAACCTCCTTTTGTGTTGAATAGCTAACTCAGGAAACATTCGAGCTTGTAAGAAGCTGCAGGAAACAATCTACTGACTACATGACAAAGACACAGCACGTCTCTGCCCTGTGGGCCAAGACTTCTGGGAAAAGATAAGAAGCCTGTCTCCTCATTCCTTCAGCTTCCCCAATGGCAGCTACCATTGCTACAGCAATTCTGAAAGCCAAGCAGCTCCTTTCATGCCTCGGCTTCGGCACAGCCCCCACTGTGACCTCTCCAGTTGGCACTCACCTTTCTTTTTCCTGAACCCTTTCACAATTCACCGCTTACTAATGAGCAATTAAGAATGGCCTTATTTGTCATCACAAATCTTTTTTTGGAATAAACATGGTATTATTTAATATCCCATATTATTCATTGTTTCACATAATATAATATTGTTTCTCTGGATTAGTAACTCTAACAAGGCAGGACACGTGTTTTATGTCTCAAAAGAGGATGGGGACCTTACTTCCTCAAGTGAAAGTCAGCTCACACAGGTCTACAAGCGCAGTCCATGTATGAAGGTAATGGGGCTGAACATTCTGAATTTGAGATATCTCTGAACGCCCGTCTGGTCACTCTGCTCATGGTTCCTGGGATTAGAGTCTTACCCTGGAGCCGGAACACTGCTGAGACCTACAGCAGCCTTTGGGGGGATGCAAAGCATCTAAAAAAATATCTTCTAGGAAACTTCTAGTTTCCAGTTCCACATGTAAGGAACTTAGTCTCAATTTCATCCAAACAACAAATAAGGTGAACAGACTAAATAATAAACAACGGTTCTTGGATCCATAAGAGAGAGGGGGAAACAGGGCAAATCATGGCTTCCAGAATTGGGGAGACAGGCTAATACAGGCAATCATAGCTCACTGGAGCAGAGACCTAGGAGCATAAACTGCTGGGGGAACCTGTACAGCATAGGAAACCCTGAGCTGGAGGAGGCTTAATGCAGCAGACCAGTCTGAGAGTTAAAAACTCCAGGGGACCCAGTTCATTGTGAGTTTTACCCTCCAGGAGCCCAACCAAGCCAAAGTGATTCTAAAGTTTCTGTGGAGAGGCAAAGTACCCAGAATAGCCAACACAATATTGAAGAAGAACAAGGGGGGAGAACTGACCCTACTCACCTTCAAGACTGACTATAAAGCTACAGTAATCAAAGCAGCGTGGTATTGACAAAAGACTGGGCAAAAAGGTCAATGGAACCATAGAGAGCCCAGAAATAGACCCACATAAATATAATCTATTGACCTTTGACAAAGGAGCAACGGCAATGTAATAAAGCAAAAAAGTTTTCAACAAATGGTGCTGGAACCACTGTCCCTCCACATGCAAAAAAAAAAAAAAAAAAAAGGAATCTAAACACAGACAAAATTAACTCTTCACGAAATTTAATTCAAAATGGATCATAGACCTAGATATAAAACACAAAACTATAAAATTGCTGGAAGATAATAACATAGGAGAAAATCTAGATGATCTTGAGTATGGCAATGACTTTTTAGATATGACACCAAAAGCACAATTTCTCAAAAAAAAAAAAAACAATCAATAAGCTGCACTTCATTAAAATTAAAAGCTCCTGCTCTGTCACTGTCAAGAAAATAAGATAAGTCACAGAGCAGGAGAAAATATTTACAAAATACACATTTGATAAAAGACTATTATCCAAAACCAACAAAGAACTCTTAAAACTCAACAATAACAAAATAACCTGATTATAAAATGGGCCAAAGACCTTAACAGACACCTCACCAAAGAAGAGATACAGATAACGAATAAGCGTATGAAAAGATGCTCCACATCATATATTATCAGAAAAATGCAAACTAAACAATAATGAGGTAGAGTACACACCTGTAAAAATGCTCAAAATCCAGAATACAGATAACACTAAATGCTGGTGAAGATACTAAGCAACAGAATCTCTCATTTTTCGATGGTGAGAAGGCAAAATGGTGCATCCACTTTTGAAGACAGTTTGGCAGTTTCTTACAAAACTAAATATATTTTTATGAAAGCATCCTATAATTGCACTCCTTGTTATTTAACTAGGGTAGTTAAAAACTTAGGTCTACACAAAAACCTGCAAATAAATGTTTATAGCAGCTATATACATAATTACCAAAACTTGGAAACATCAAGATGTCCTTCAGTCAGTGAATGGATAAGTAAACTGTGGTGCATCCAGGCAATGGACTGTGTATTCAATAATAATAATAAAAAAATGACCTAGCAAACTGTGAAAATACATGGAGAAAACTTAAATGCATATTATAAGTGCAAGAAGCCAGTCTGAAAAGGCTACATACTGCATGACTCCAACTATGTGACATTCTGGCAAAACTATGGAGACAGCAAAAGGATCAGTGGTTAGTGGTGCGAGAATGAATTGGCAGAGAACAGAAGATATTTAGGGCAGTGAAACTACCCTGTATGGTATGATAATGATGAATACATATCATTATACATTTGTCCAAGCCCATAGAATGTTTAATACTAAGAGTGAACCCTAAGGTAAACCATGGACTTTGGTTGATTATGATGTGTCAATGTAGATTCATCAATTGTAACAAATGTACCACCTCGGTGGGGGATATTGATAAAATAGGGGCTATGCATGTGTAGGGGCAGGTAGCATACGGGAAATCTCCTTGCCTTTCTGTTAATTTTGCTGTGAATCTGAATCTGCTCTAAAACAAAATAAAGTCATTTAAATAAACAGAAAGAAATCTTCCAGGAGCATTGGTTTTATTCTATGGTAAATCATCAAAACTTTGTACATGAACACAAACATATTTTAAAGAGTAGAATGGAAAATTCACATTACTTCCTAAGGTAAAGCTTGATTTGAATAAAATCTCATCTTTGCAGCAGAACTCCGGAGGGACGCCAATACCCCTCCCCCAAGCCTGTGCCTAGCTCTTCCTTGAGTCCAAGTACACAATCCTCTGCTATCAGCGATACTTGTGTTCACATTTGAGTAGCTCTACTCCAGAGTAAATGCTTGATAAGTAATACTTATTGACAAATTGTTACTGTTTCTTCAAAATTCAGAGCATTGACGGGACTTTGAAATCAATGCTACCAGGGGGAGGTGAAAAGGGCAGTCCTGGCCTTCCTGGCACGGGAGAAGGGCCCTGCCAGAGACGCGCTCTGCTTAGCTACCAGTGAAGTGGTTTGAAGAATGAGAACGTGGTTCAAAGGAAGGAGAAATCTTGGAGCTGGGCAGAGGAGGAATGACCAGATGTGCTGTGTGTGACGAAAGTGGGCAAGGACAGAGCAGAGCTCAGAGAGATGAGTCTCAGAAGAAGCAAACACACTCAAACAAAGGAACAGACAGGCCTTGTTTTCCCTCCAGGCACAAATCTTCAAGAAGCAAACAGTTGTTTTTTTTTTTTCCTTTGGGCTTGGTTTTTGTTTTGCTTCTGTGCCTCAGAAAGGACCAGAAAAAAGCAGCGACTCAGGTGAAACCTTTCTGTCAGCAGGAAAGACAAAACCCAGATTAACCACCTTGGCATCACTCCCCTCAGCAGCTCCCAACCACTGAGCAAGTGCCCCTCTTGTCTCTAGAGATCCCAGCCAGAAACAAAATTGGTCAGCCAACGTTGCCAAGTGGGACTTGTGTTAATACACTACTTTCTTAATCTCGCAATTCTACCATTTGCAAGTTACAGAGACATTCCCCCATAGCACTGGGCCCCAGGACTAAAAGGCGCTGTTTCAGTTGTGGTCTGAAGAGCGTTTAGTTGCTGGGCACCCACTGGTGCGATTAAGCGCTAGGCTCCCTACATCGTCTCGGGAAAAGGGTGTAGCCCATCCAGGTTTTCGGTTTTGGCAGCCGAGGATGCCCAGTGGAGCCGTGTCCTCAGACCTGGCATCCTGAATATGTTACTACTTCTGACTGCTATAGAATTCACCCAAGTTGTCAGCTTGCCTGGCAGAACTTGGTCCTTTACGGAATAGTTTCAGAACTCCTCTAGGCTGCCAGGCCTTGGTTTCTGAGACAGGGGCAGGTGGCTATCAAGGGGCAGTGCAGGGGCTCGAGAAGCACTCTGCTTGCACACTGGCCCTTCACAGCGATGCCCTGGGAAGGATCTTGGGAGTCATCTAGTCCCTGAATGTTGTTATACATAAGTGAAAGTGGGTTTCAAAGAGGATGAATGACGTACTGAAAGTTTGACAACAAGCTACTTGTGGGGAGTCGAAATTCACTTCAATTTTGCTTTGCGAGGGGAATACTCTCAACATGCCAGGCACTTTTCTGGATGCTTTGCCTTGTCTATCTTTTTAAATTTCACAAAACTGTATGGTAGGTGATCTCACCATTTTTAAAGGCCCTATTTTATAAAGAAGGATACAGGTTCTGAGGGATTAGTTAAATTTGAATCCACATCGGTCTAGAAAACTCATGCTTTTTCCTCTGTGCACCTGATGCCCACCCCCACCCAAGTCAGCAGAATCTGTGACACCTTCCCCAGAAAGGATCCCGAGGGCAGGGAACTGGGCTCCTGTTGCCACGTGGAAGGTGGTGAAAGGGGAGGATGGCTGTTCCGGCAGTTGCAAGTTGCACCTAAGAATATGTTCATGCATAGAAACAATAATATAAGTTTATGTTTAAGTTTGCACTGTGACAACTAGCATCATCATGGGTTAAATAACTTCCATCCTTGTTGTTTGAGTGCAAAGACATGGTCTGAGTTCCTAATAACTGACTTCCTTTAACGTGCCTTACTGGAGATGTTGTGAAAAGGCAGATTCAGATTCGGTAGATCTGTAGTGAGTTCAGAGGTTCTACAAGATCCCAGGTGATGCTGCTGCTGCTGCCAGGCCATGGACCCCACTTTGCAGAGCAAGACTGGACCAAATCCAATTCAGGAAGAAGGGGTTCACTCTAAATCAAAACCCACTGATGAAGCTGGAGTGTCTTTTTTGTTTTGCTTTGTTTTTATGAGGTTGACTCATAAGCGAATTTTAGTCATCAATTTGGAAATTTTCCTGTTTCCAGTGCAATATAAAGGGCTACCTGCACCTAATATTCCACCTTATTCAGACACTCCGGGGCCCTGCAAAAGGTTATCTTCCAGAGCTCAACAGGAAAATGTCATTCTTGTGCCCTCAAGCAAACGTATGCCCGCTGGCAGCAATCCTGCTTTTCCTACCCAACAAACCTAAGTGTAACACGTTCCATTATTTTAATCTCTGGGTGAGCAGCGTGTCTTCTTCTGGAAGGCCCCTCCTTCTCCTCCCACAGGATAAGGCCCTTTCTGTCCTGCCTTTGGAATGAATCTTTCAGTTGAAAGTTCCAGAACAGTCAGCCGTTCTCCTCCCTCGTGTGTCTGCCTCTCACTTTGGCCTGTAAGATCCTTTTACTGACTCATCTTTTCTGGTTTTGGTTTCTGTGTTTTGTCTTCTCAACCAAATCCTAAGCTGCTTGGGGGCAGAGGCTCTGTCTAATGTCTCTTTGCATCTTCCCACAATGCCTAGCCTAGTGTTTTACTCAGATAATGGGGTAAAGAATTAGCACTTAAGTCCATGAATTTTTTTTCTATTGTGTGAGAATGTAAGTTCCCACTGGGTGTTTAGAGTGTGTCTGTAAAGATCACAGGATGGAATCTTCAACTATTACTGAGTTAGTAAATTAACTTCTTACAAGTGATAGTGATGGAATTGTCTAAATTCATGCCAGAATTCACTTCAATAGCATGCAAAGGTCATACGAGATAATATACGTGAAAGCATTTGATAAAGTACAAAGCTTTCTGCAAGTGTAATATATTATCCTATTATTATTACTTAAGGCACATGTTTCTACTTGAAGTGAACAAGTAGAAAATCACCAAGAAATGATAGACAGGCTTTAACTATACCCCAAACTCACTCCATTTGAAAAGGGTTTTATTTTCATTCGTTCATCCTGGAATCATAAGTCAATAAACTAAGACCCTCTCCTGGGCCAGGACATGGAGGAAAGAGGCAAACGTTGGGATGGATCAGCAAATGTAATGCCAGCATCACATGTTAGCTCCCGTTTCCTGAAGTTCAAGGGTAGTCATGTACAATTTAATATAATCTGGGAGCTATTTCATGGGCTGAGAGGCAGTGAGAACAAATGTCATTCACAGCGGGGCAGCATAATAGCTGTTCTCTCTCTCATGCTCGACTCTCACCTCATTGAATAAGTCAGGCTACCTCTTGCTTTCTTCCTGCCCAGACAGTCTTCCACCCCTGCCCCTGCTTTCCTTCTCACTCCAGTCTCTTCATTATCAGTTACTTGGATAATAAAGTGATCCTGGGCCCTGTGTCCCATGCCAGCCCTCCTTCTGGAACCCCAGCAGCTTTCCCCAACTCCTCTCCCTCTAGATGCCTAACCCAGGTAGACTGCCTTTTCGGTTCTCTCTGGCTATTATGACTAACACTCCCCCACCCCAGTTTTACCACTGTTCCCTTAAACTCAGCATGCCTCAGACAGAGTCTGCTCCACTTCCCTGCCGGGCCTTCTCCACTCCTAGCACTCCCTGTATCACAGAATGGCATCACCAGCCACTCAGGGAACCATGACTGACCAGGACAGACCAACATACAGGGCCCTTCAAAGCAGCATTTGTTCAATGGTTATTGGACATTTTTAGAGGAGCCCTTAAGAGCTGCCTATGGAAAGAGTGAAGAAGTAGAACTGCCTGGGGCTCTGCTCACCACTCCATACAGCTCTGGCCTCACACCTCCAGGCTGCAGTTAAGGAGACCCACTCTCTTAGGGTCTCCAGTTTACCCAGGACTTCCTTAATTTTATCACTGAAAACTCTGTGTCTCAAGAAACCCCTCAGCCGCAGGCAAATCTGAACGTCAGCCACTCTACTCTTCTTAGAGGCACTTTAGGGAACACCCATGGTTATGTTGTATATTCATTTCCTTGGGCTGCTGTAACAAAGTATGAGCAACTGGCTGAAGCAGAAATTTATTACCTTACAGTTCTGGAGGTTGGAAGTCCAAAATCAAGATGTTGAAAGGGTTTGTTTTTTTATGAGGGCAGTAAGAAAGAATCTTTTCCATATCTCCTTCCTGGTTGCTGGTGGTTTGCTGGCAATATCTGGCATTGCTCAGCTTGTAGAAACAACACCGTGACTCTGCCTTCATGTTCACGTGGTGCTGTCCCCATGCAGGTGTCTGTGTCCAGTCTTAGCCTTTATAAAGGAAAACCAGTCTCATTGGATTAGGGGCCTGCCCTACTCCAGTATGACCCTATCCTAATTTAACTAATTACATCTGCAAGGGCCCTATTTACAAGTAAGGTCACAAATGATGTACTTGGGATTAGGACTTCAATGTATGAATATCAAGGGGGGGCACAATTCAACCCATGATGAGTATTATCGGTTGGTAATACCACTGGTAGGTGGTATTGGTCACTTGCAAATCTCAACGTTGTAGCTCCAGTTCAACCATCATGGAGTACACGGAGATCGTGTACTATCAACCATTGCCAGGAACCCCCCTAAACAAAACTGGTCAGTACAATTTTCACCATCTCATTTCATTTTTCATGTTGTCTCAGCAACCTTTCTAGATTGGTTCCTAAGCAGCTGACAAACCAGTCCAGGCTTTTGCCTGGGAGTCATCTTGACTCTCCTCCCATTCCGTGATTTTCTCTCTTAAATGTCTCTCAAATTAATCTTTACCATAGTGTCAAAACTCAGGCTCTCATCACATCTGACCTTGATCACAATGGCCTAACTCACTTTTCTCTTTAGCTGTGGTCCAGACAGACACATTCTGGTCATCCCTGCTTTCTGCTGCCAGAAGCATCTTTCTGCAATGCACATCCAAACAAACCTCTCCCATACTAAGAACCCTTACTGGCTCCCCACAGAGCAGGAAGAATTCAAATGCCTTTGCTTAACAACTGGACCCCGCATGACCTGACATCCACCTGCCTTCTCAGCCACACTCATTTTCTGCCCTGCCTGCAGACACAGCAGCACTCAACTCTGGTTCAACAGGTCATGTTGTCATCTCCTGATCCTGCCTTTGCACAGGCACTTCTCTCCCTGCTTCCCATCTACGTTCCTACTTATAACTGCACTTACCACAAATCAATATATTTCTTATCAGTCCTTTCCTCTCAATCAGAAGACAAGAAGTTCATGAACCATCTAAAACTGCACCAAAAATGCACTTGGAACCCTCTCATCCCTCATTATTAGGTGTGTACCTTGAGACAAGTTATTTTATCAAGTCAACAGGGTCGCCATTGAAATAGGTGGATAATAGTACCCACTCTTGATGTCATAGGCATTAAATGAGATAATTAATGCAGAGAGCTTAGCATGGTGCCTGACACATGGTGTTGATACTAAAAAACTGTTGTTCTTGTTACCATGTTGTTCTTGATTTCAGAAACACTACAGTCCTGATGAAAAATGTGGGCTGTAGATGTGCACTGCCTGGGAGTAAATTCTGGCTCCCACCACTTATTAACTGCGTGTCCTCGTGCTTAAATCTCTTTCTTCATCTGTATATGCAGTCGACAGCAGCTACTTCACAGGTATTTGAGGATAAAATAAGCTACTTTTGTTTTGTGTTTTTTAAATATATCTTATTGTTTATACTACTACAGTTATCTCAGTTTTTCTCCCTTTGTCCCCCTCTACTCAGCACCCTCCCTCCCTCAGACAATCCCCACACTGTTGTCCATTCCCATGGGTCATGCATAAGTATGTTCTTTGGCTACTCTATTCCCTATGCTGTACTTTACATCCCCATGACTATTCTGTAACTACCAATTTGTACTTTTTGATCCCTTCAGCTTTTTCACCCATCTCCCTGACCCCCCTCCTATCAGGCATCCATCAAAACATTCTCTGTATCTATGATTCTGTTTCTGCCCTACTTGTTTATTAATTTTGTCTTTTAGAAACAATTATTGATAGATATGTATTTATTGCCATTTTATTGTTCATATTTTTGATATTCTTCTTAAAGAAGACCCTTGAACATTTCATATAATAATGGTTTGGTGGTGGTGAACTCCTTTAGCTTTTTCTTGTCTGGGAAGCTCTTTATCTGTCCTTCAATTCTAAATAATAGCTTTGCTGGATAAAGTAAGCTTGGTTGTAGGTCCTTGCTTTCATGACTTTGAATATTTCTTACCAATCCCTTCTAGCCTGCAAAGTTTCTTGTGAGAAATCAGCTGAAAGTCTTATAGAAGTTCCCATATAGGTGACTAACTGCTTTTCTCTTGCTGTTTTAAGATTCTTTGTTTGTCTTCAACCTTTGACTTTTAATTATGATGTGTCTTGGTGTGGGCCTCTTTGGGTTCATCTTGTTTGTGACTCTCTGTGCACCCTGGACTTGTATGTTTATTTCCTTCACCAAATTAGGAAAGTTTCCTGTCATTTTTTCAAATAGGTTTCCAATTTCTTTCTCTCTTTCTTCTCCTTCCAGCACCCCCATTATATGAATGATGATATGCTTGAAGTTGTCCCAGAGGCTCCTTACACTATCCTCATTTTTTTGAATTCTTTTTTTCTTCTTGCTGTTTGAATTAGTTGTTTTTTGCTTCTTTATATTCCAAATCACTGATTTGATTCTCAGCCTCATCCACTCCACTGTTGATTCCCTATAAATTTTTCTTTATTTCAATTAGTGTACTCTTAGTTTCTGACTGGATTGTTTTTATCTTTGAGCATCCTTATAACCAGTGGTCTGGACTCTTTATCTAGTAGATTGCTTGTCTCCATTTTGTTTAGTTCTTTTTCCAGAGTTTTGTTGTGTTCTTTCATTTGGGCCACGTTTCTTTGTCGCCTCATTTTGGCAGCCTCCTTGTGTTTGTTTGTATGTATTAGGTAGAGATGCTATGTCCCCCGGGCTTGGTAGAATGGCCTAGGGTAGTAGATGTACTGTAGGGTCCAGTTGCACAGCCTCCCCTATTATCCATGTTGGGCACTCAAGATGCACCCACCATGTGTGCTGTGTATACCCTCCTGTTGCAGTTGAGCCTTGATTGCTCTTGGCATGACCAAGGTTAGCCACTGACTGTTTTCTGTCCAGGGTCACACAGTATTAGCTACAAAATGATCTGCAGATGGCTGTTACTTGTGCTGGGCTTGGAGGTGCCCTTGTGAGGCCAACTGTGAACAAAGGCTGGCTGCTACTAGTGCCAGGCCTGGAGCAACTTAGCGAGGGGTCACTGAAGCCAGATGCTGCTTGTTTAAGAGAATTTAGGAAAATCTGAAGCATGAGCAAGACAAGCCATTTGTATGGAAAAGGCACTGAAAACAGCTTAGGTGGGCCCAGAAGTTGGGTGTGGCAGGGCCTCAGGGAATCACCTGGGTGGGGCAAACAGTGTGAGTCAGGTTGATGGAATCTTAGATATGATGCCTACCTGCTTTGTGGCTCTGTTGGGGGAGGGCTCAGAAAAGGAACAATGGCCTCTTGCCAGCACTTTTGTCTGGGAGAAAGCTGCCCCCAAACTCTCGCCCTCATGCCAGACAACTCGGTTCCTCCATACATGTCTCCAGTGCTCCCTAAATAGCTGTCCCCATGCCAGAGCTCAGAGGAAGTGAGTCCAAAGAACTCTGTGGGCTGGCTGTTTAAGAGGAATTGACTGAGACTCCAGCAGTTTCTGTCTTCCTGGCACTAATACCCTGGACTGGATAGCCTAGTGTGGGGCTGGAACCCCTTGCTCCTGAGATATCCCTCTGAATTTTTATCCACCACACATGGGTACGGGAACAGCCTGTTCCACATCTCCACCCCTCTTACCAACCTTGATGTGGTTTCTTCTTTAATTCCATAGTTGTAGGACTTCCATTCAGCTCAATTTCTGACAGTATAAGGGTTGAATGGTTGTTCTCTAGTTTAGTTATAATTTTGATGTGGTTGTGTGAGGAGGCAAGCCACTTTTACCTATGCCATCATCTTGACTGGAAAGGCATACTTTTTTTTTTTTTTAATAAGCCACTTTTGAAGCATTTGGAACATAACCTGGCATGTAGGAAGTGCTCGATAAAAGTGGCCTCTAGTGTAATGCTTTTATCAGATCTCCAAGGGGGTCCCTGACCACAGAAAAGATTGAAAGTCAGTGCTCGTCTGTGAACTCCTTGAGGAACTGTGTGTTAATCTTTGTATTTCAACCATAGTACAGCATGGGGCATGGAGTAGGTGCTCGATATACATATTTTTAATGAATGGACAAATTGTGAATTGAGCAACAAACACCAAGTTAAATAATGTCACTTTTCAAGAGTTCACAAACCAAGCAACCTCATCCCTTGAGAACATGGCTGGGAGTCAGGAAATGAGGAAGAAGATATTCCAAAAAACAGAGCATAAAAATTCACATACTTTATTCAGAGGAACCATAAATTGTTAGAGCTGGACTGAACCTTAGCAATGGTCTATTACAGTTTCTTCATTTGGAAGATCAGGAAAACAAGCTGACTCTCAGAACCTATTTCTTTTTCCTTTATATACAACTCTAAGAAACTTGGTTATCTGGCTTCCTGGCCAAAACACATTAAGGAGAGCACATTTGGAGAGGAAAAGGAAGGGTGAGAGCTATGTATGCTCATGAAAAGTACAAAGAAGTAGAAGCTGGGCTGAGGATAGGAAACTATAAAAAGCAGACACAAAAAACTGAAAATCACCAGAGCCTGCAACATTGGCGTGGAGGTAAAGTTATTCCCTCCTCAACAGACCCTGGGGACCTGCCTGACTATGGGCCAGTTCCAGCCACAGAGGTTTTCACAATGTTTCACAAAAGCAAGGTTTGCAAGAAATTTAACTTTCTTTGGTTCATAATCATTTCCATCAAGGGCCTTTATCCCACTGAGTGGTTTAGGAATTCAAGCCTCAAGCTTTCATAGCACACCTCCACCCCACTCTGAGGTTCTGTCCAACCTTCCAAGGGATGTTCATAATGCCAGGATATTGGTTAGGTGTCCAGCTGATCATGGTGTCCCTGAGTCATGTGCAGACACAGGTGAGTTCTCTGTTGGTGTTAGCATACCTCTTCCCACCCTAGCCATGGCTCACTACTGCTTCTAATCCAGTCTTGGAGAATAAAGATCTTCCTGCAAAGCTATGCCTTGCCTTTCTCCCTGGATGCACCACCACTCAACCCTTTCTTTCTAGGTCCTGTGTCTGTTTCTCTGTTCACTTACCTCTCCCATGGGGACCATGGGATTCCTCTCTTGCCTTCCTCCCATTCTGTCCAACAACCCTCCCACCCCCGCTTTCTCTGCATTTAATTTAGTCCAAAGGGTCATCCTTCTCATTTCATGTTTTTATGTCCCAAGTTCTCTTTTTTCTACTCCCTGTGCAAAACCTCTAAATTGTTCTAAGGGCCTGAGTGTTTGAAACACAAAAGCCAGATACTGATACAGGCTCTTTCTGTACCTGTCATATTTCTTCTCTGTCATATTTCTACCCTGTCATACTCCTTCTCTGAGATAATGAGCCACAAAAGGCTGAACCTGCTTGGATGGGGAAAAAAGAGAGACACACAGAGAGGAAAAAGCATAGTGACTATCTCACAATGTTATCCCGCCCCCTGTGCAACATGTTCCCACACAATGTTGCCCAACTGACACTCAGAAGAGAGTTACTTTCCAGTTATCCAGAAAATCCATCCCTGCAATGCTCCATTCTCATGCATGCTAGGTAAATTAACACTGTGTCGCTGTGTGCCAGTACAAGCATTGAGCAGCAGCTCCCATAACCGTGCACATGCAACACCCAGCATTCTAATTCTGGCCCATGAGAAAAGTCTTTTGTAATCAAAGGGGTTTTTTTTTTAATACCATTCTTCTTGAAGACTCAGGCCACATCTTAGCATGTTAAAGACTCTGAGAAGTTTGAACCTGATCCTGAGTTATCTGACCTTGGAAACCTGATTTGATTGATCTTCTAGGGAACCAGCATTATGTGGAACACACTTTGAAAAGATTTGGGTGATACTTGTTCTGATGACCAATTCAAGAGGAAGAAAGGTGAAGTTTTTCATGGTGTGTGCGCTGAGGAGAGACGGGGTTGGGTAAATCATTGTTTCCAGGACAAATGAGCAATAATCTCTGGATAAGGGAGTCCTTATTTTTATTCTCAACCTGGAGGGTTGTATAGCTCAAACTGTACCTGCTAAAGAAGTGCAGTCTGCTATTCAGTGAGGGATGGGGGGAGAGGGTAGGGTGGGCTGGGTGTGTGCTGAAGCACTGGTCCTGGCTTCATCCCACCCAGCATGACATCTATTTGGACGCACAAGATATCAAGAGAAAAATAATTATTTCAGAAGGTGGTGTTTCCGGCAGTTTTTCCAAACACAATAAGCAGTTACTGGGATTACCTCATCTTTCCTCTATGCAAAGAGGAAAAGGCTCAAACTAGCCAAGAAATGCCAAAACTGTTCTCTGAAAAGATAAAAGCCCAAAACTACGTAATAATAGGTCAAAACAGGTGCTAAAACACTGTCACTGCTAAAACAGGGAGCTCACAGAAGAGTTATAGGCCCTGGTTCAGGAACCTCCTGACTCACATCCCACAGGCTTGTAAAGTCATTTTGGTTTGAGAAAGATTATTCAGACAACTCATTAGAGCTATCACTTTGTCAGGCACAATAGGGATCATAAAATGTACAATTCACAACTTTTCACTGATTATTTAAGGCTCTTGATGATATAGCCACTGTCTAAGGAGTTTCAAGCTGTATCTCCAGCCTTCTGTCTTTATGGCCTATATTCCAGGCTCAGAAGTATTTTTACCGTTCCTTAATCTCGTCATGTTTTTTCACCATCCTATGCTCTGGGGTTTGTGCCAGGGATCTTTTCTTTCTCTGCTAACCTTCTAGTCCACTGGGCAAATTTTTATTCCTCCACCAAGACACAGATCAAGTATTAGCTCCATTGTGAAGCTTTGGCGGAAGGACCCCCATCTCCCAGAGACTTGGTTTGTCTGGCCTCTGGGTTTCCATATCATCTAGATGTGCCTGCAGTAGGAAGTACAGCAGAATTAAAAAGAAAAAATGGGCCAGGTGCCTCCTGTTCTCACACTGAGCTGTATAATCTTGGGTGAGTTCTGAATCTTGCTCTATGCTTCAGTTGTCTCATCTTTAAATTGTGGATAATGCCTCCTTTGTATGAAGTTTAAATAATATAAAAATGGGTTTTTGCACAGTGCCTATTACATATGAGAATGTCACAAAAAATGGTTATTGTATTGTAATTAGCAGTTTGCTACTTTTTATCTGTGCAAGCCTCAGTTTCAAGGACTACCATATTTGCTTAGCATTCTTAATTCTTATCACGGTGCCTGACACATAGTAGGCATTCAATAAACAGCTGAATGAAACCATTAATTAGCTAATTAATTGATGGAGAGATGAACGCGTTTTCTACAGAGTCATGACCTACTCTAGGAGATGAGGCAGGAATAACCTAATCTGCATGCTGGGACAGCAATTCCTGAATGCCAACTGGAATGGATTTGGCCCAGGGGCTTCAGGAGCCCAGAGTGACAAGATGCAAAGAGAACCATAGAGCTCAGAGAGGGCCCCTAGAAGGGGTCCCAATGAGCACCTGAAAAAACAAAAAGACACGATTTAGAGAACAGAAAGAAGGAGGTAAAGCACTGTAGTCTTGCTATATATGAAGATTCAGAGCTCTTCCAGGACGAGGGAGATAGTGCACATTTGAAGGCTTTGGAGGGAAAGATTCCTGGGGGAGGGAGATCCTAGCAATGAGCAGGGAATGGATGAGAGCAAAGTCGGAGTCCTTAGAAAGAGTTGGGGCCAAGGACACAGCAAGAGGGCATGCCCAGTGTGACAGGTAAACACCATTTTCTGAGCTTGAAATATGGGGGGGGGGGGAGAAAATGGTTTAGAAACCAAAAATAATATGGCATGAAAGTAGAAAGTGTGTAAGAAAGCCCATGCATTATATGCACCTAATTTTCTCAGTGATGTAAGAACCAAAATTTTCTCCTGAGAGAGTGGAGCTGGGAATGTAAAGACATGATCTAGAGGAGTGGTCAAGAAAGACTCAACATCACCCAGTGTCAGTTCTGGTGCCACTGACTGCCTGCATGGTCCTGGGCAAGTTCCATAAACTCCTTGTGCCTCAGTTTTCTCATTTGTAAAATGGAAAAGATAATTATACCTACCTACCTTATAGGGTTACTAAAGGTATTCAATGACTTAATAATCATTCAGCACTTTTAGAATAGCCTGAAATATAATGAGTACTATAGTAGTACATGTTTGCTATTATTATTACTGTTGTTGTTATTATTTATTTTTATTATTATTATTATTAGAGTATTGTGGACATTAGAACATATTTGTACTAGCCATTATGGGAAGTGCTCAAGAAAATCATTAGGAAATGGACATTTTATAGCATATAACTTGTAGTGGGCATAGCCAGTGTGGTCTCATGACCTTTTTTAGTAAGCAAGGGATACAGGCACGGAGCAGAGGAAGTGGGAATTCACCCCTGGGGGTGGGAAACAAAGCAAAGTGACAGAACACAAAGTTAATATGACAAGATTCTAGAGTAGTGATGAGGACATCATTAAAGTTGCCAAATGCAAAAGCCCAGCCACGCAAAGAGTCAAGTAAAGCTAGGCATGGGCTAATGGACTGATTATGGGCCCAAGGAGTAATCCTCATTCATTTATTAAGGTGAGAGTTAACAGCTTTCAAGCTTTAGTCTAGTCATTCTCTACTGGAAATGTCTTCAACATTTGGCGGTGAGAACCAGAGGTTATTTGGCCTGTAGTAGGTGTGAGATAGTCTTCTGAGTAAAGGAATAGCTCTAAAAACATGACAGTTATTCCAGACTTCCTTCCCATCCATACTCTGTTCCTTCTCAGCACTATCCTAAACACACAGATAAACAGCAAGACAGGACTGTTCAAGGGAATGGAAGACCCAGCAATGCTGAAGGACAAGTTTAGTCCCTGATGGGGTGGAAAGAGGACCAGTCAGGAGACTCTGTTGGGATGAAGGGGACATCAAGTTGGAGACCTTGCTATCTCCTGAGTTCCATTTGGCTGGTTTTTAATATCAATTTCCTACATGGAAATAGTATTGCCTTGTCACTTTATTTTGCATTTCTTTGATTATTAGTGGAATTCAATGTTTATTCATATGTGAATTATCTTCATTTTTTATCAGTTTTTTATTGGAGGTCTTAAAGTTTTTCATATGGATTTGGAAAAGCTCTTTATACATTTATGATATCAGTCCCTTGCCATATTTACTGCAAGTTCCCCCAGTTTGGCATTTACCAGTGTTTATTATCTATTCTGACAAACTGCAGGCTTAAATTATTGTGCAGTCAAATCTACTTTTTTCCTTTATATTTTCTTTCATTGCTTTAGAGAGTCTTTCCTAGCCTGGAATAAACAAACATTTTTTCTGTATTTCTCTTTTATTTTAAGTATTTTTATTTTGTATTTAAGTACTATACTAGACTAGGAATTATTTTGGTTTATGGAGTTATTACTGGGAAATTATTTTCAAAATATGCAAAAAATTTTGAATAATTTACTTTTTGCCTTGTCTATAAGACACTGCCTTGTAATTAAAGTCTTCAGAAGAAAAGCTATCTCAACCCTCAAAAGACCCTAACACATAATTTCAGGTTCTGTGATTTGTGATGGACCAGATTTCAGTTTTTTGAAATGGGTAGGAGGTTGTGGGCAGGGAACATGCCTCAGCATCTCTCAGATCATCTCAAGCAAGCTCTAAATAAGCATCCTTCGGTTGGATACTCACTTCATCATTATTCTTGCATTTATCATCAAATATCATAAAGGAGTGGGACATGTGAGGTTGTGAGATCATAGGAGCCTTTACAGATGAAGGTGCAGAGAATGCTGGTTTCATTCAGAAAAGTATGTGGGGGCCCTCAATAAACAAATAATCAATCAAACAATCGATCAATCTCAACCAAGGGGTGCACGTGCTTGCTAAGTGCACCACAGACATTGTCTACAGCAGTGTAAGCTCCCCTAAGACACAGATTCCCTCTTCTGTTTCTCTCCTATAGCTCCTCTGACATAGGCCCCTACTCCCTCCAAACCTGCCCTCTTGACTAACTAAGGGTTCAAGAGACTGGAGACCAAACCTGATCGCTGCTCCTTGGCTCCAGAACCACCTCGCCTCAGTCTCTTGTCTCAATTTCTTAAGTCCAGTCCCTCACATCTGCCCTCCATCTGGATTTAAGGGGTGCATTTGCAAGTGTTTGTTTTTCTAGGAATATCCTTTGATGCTCAAATGAGGGAGTGCACAGAGTAAAGAACAGCTAAGCCTGTGGGTTGAGTAGCCAGGGAGTGGCTAGGAGTATGAAAACCCAACTGTGTCCTCCTCACCAGGGCAAGGTGGCCACTACTGGTCTTGTGACTGCCAGTGGAGCACAGAGCAGACAAGAAAGCTGACTTCTCCCAGTCATTTTTCTGGGTGGCAGTTATGATTTCCCAGAGCTAAATGCACATCAGATATCAATGATCAGAAGAGCTATTTCAAGCCCTGCCTTTCTTAGTGATGTAACAATACAAGGGTTTGGGAGTGGAGGGAAGGAAGAAAGAGTAGCCTGAAGCAAGTGCTGGACCCCGCTGCTAATGTTCTTACTTGCTGCCTAAAAGGGGGCCTGCCAGGCAGGGGTGGGTGAAGGACCAGGCCCAGCTGGCCAGAGTTGCCATTCAGATCAGGGACTCCAGGCTCCTGGAGGAAGAGTGAGACAGAGCCAGACATCATGTTTTATCACAGCCCGTGGGTTCTGAGCATGGAGGAAGGGTGTGCGTGCTTGCTGGATGCATCAGAGACATTGACTTCCCAGAAGAGGGACACCTCTTCCAGCACCCACTTAGGGTGTATGCCTGTGTCCTCAGCTACACTCCATTCCCCAGCTTTAGTATGCATACCTTCTTGGAGAGATACCACACTCCGGCTTGGGAGGAGAACAGAGGTGAAACAAGGCCTGCCAAGGAGCCCTAACCACTACCCTCTCCTCCATCCCTTCTTATTTGGCAGCTTGCAAGCTGTACAGCAGCTGAGGGTATAGTTCCCATGGCAATAATGCCAGCCATGGCAGGCTCCAGAAAGAGGTCAGCTTTGGGGGGGTGTTTGTGAGAAATTCACAAAGACCTCTATTGATCATAGCCAGGTTTCTTCCCTTCGGTTAAGCCACTGGAAGCCCCAGTTACCATTTTAATTAAATGACTTTTTATATTGACCATGATCATCCTGAAAATCCTTAGAATTGGTTCATCAAATCAAAGCAGTTTTCACAAACATTTGCTTGTGTGAGACTCCTCTGTATAACTTACAAAAACATGTAAGATCCAAACTCTAACATTAAGAAGCTTTTCAAGAACTGAATATAAGTTCCAAATGATGATGGAAGATAGCAATAGAAAAACAGTGACAAAGCCCTAAATGATTAATTGTCAATGGATAGTGTAAACAATAACCTACTGAGGGATTCATTCTGGGGGAGTATGAATCTTGAAAGGCTTTACAAAAGTAGGCAGAGTTTGAGCTGGGCTCAAGATGGGTAGGACCTATTGGGCTGGGAAGAAAGGAAGAGAACGGACAGTCCACGAGAAAGCTTGTAAAGCATAGAACAGAAAGCAGGAGGTAGGTTCAGGGAACGAGAAGTTACGCCCTCTGGTTGAGGTCAGGGGTTTAGGTGGAGCCTACATGGGGAAGAGTTTATTGAAATAGCTGTAGTCTGGGCAGATAGACATGGAATGGAACTGACCCGATAGCAGGAAAGGGTGTGAGCATGAACACTAGAGTGAGGATGGTCAGGACTATCGGGGAGAAGCGCATGAACACTGGGGCCCCAAGAAATGGGGCATCAAAAGAGTCAGTAAACCCTGAAGATAAATTTACCTAATTTTGTAGCTTTTCCAGACTCACCCTGGGAATGAGAAGTCAGTAACATGGTCATTCCAGAGCAAGCTGATCAGCATGTAAAAAGGAATTGTTTCTGACTGTCTTGGGAGCTTATTGGTGCCTAGTGAAGCCTAAATGCTGCCTTTAATATTATTACAAACACAAAGAATATGACTTGTCTACAGAAAGGCACAGAAAATATTCTGAGAGTTAATAAGGTCATACGTAAGGAGGCATGTGCACATAAGTGTTATGTGGATGCACGAGCCATCTTCACCTCCATGTGGACGTGCATATGTAATATCGGGCTCCAACAGCAACTTCACACCATTGCTTCTTGATTAAGCACCCTCATACATTTTTTCAGAAGCCATCTCAAGCATCTTAAAATGCATGAATCCCCAGAATCTTAGAAAACACATGCTATTTTTTTTCTCCAGTGAGACTGTGGCATGCCTAACCCTGCTTTCTCTTTACCAACAGTGGAAGGAATCTCAAGTTGAATCCTGCCCCATGTTTCATGGCCATGAAATCCTCTCCCATTCTCTGGCCCACACTGATCTTTCCAACTTTCTGGATGTTTGGATATGTAATGATATCTAGTTTTATCTGATCTCTGCTTCTAATGTTGTCAACTGCAGTATAGCACACTTAGGAAGTCATTAGAAACACAACAATCTCTTTCTTGGAAAAATCTTTGTGCACTTTTGCCCAAGATTCATTTCCTGTTTCGCTCCAGTACTCTAATCTACCCACTGTGTGCTTCAGCCTTCGCTATCCCAGCCCCTCTGCACTCATGATGCCCTGGCTCCTCACCTGTACCCCACGTTACCCTCATGCTTGTAGCAGTTCCGTTCTCCTGACCAAATCCTGAATGATCGTGTGTATATGATGTCCCTGGCTGGGAGTGGACTTAAATCCTCTTGATTCCAAGTGTTCTGGTTGTGTGGCCAAGTCTGGATTTCTGGTGTAATCTAATCAATAGAGGTTCCTGTATTTTTCCTCCTCAAAGACCTGGAGAGCAGCTCCAATCAAAGAAAAGTTTTAATAAACTAGTACTATAATGAGAAAAGAAAGAAAGAGAGAGAGAGAGAGAGAGAGAGAGAATAAAGAATAAGAAAGAAAGAAAAGAAAGAAAGAAAGAAAGAAAGAAAGAAAAAGAAAGAGGGAGGGGGGAGAAAGGGAGGGAGAAAGGAAGAAAGAAGGAAGAGGAATGAAGGAAGAAAGAGGAAGGAAAGGAAGGAAGGAAGAAATGCAGAATTTAGGTTCCACCCAAGACACACTGACTAAAAATCTACCATTTAACAAGACCCTGGGAGATTTGTGGGCACATTAACATTTTAGAAGCCTTTCCCTGGGAGGCAGGGACCTTATTTTGTATTTCACTTGTATTCACATCCCTTTCTAATTACATGGAACCATGGCAGCCATGAAATAGTTTGAACACATTCTCACTGAATTTAGTGGAAACGATGGTCAATGGCCAGCTGCTCTCACACAGGGAAAGGTGGCCTCACATTTCATCTGATTCAAAACCCACCACCCAGGGGGGCAGGCAAAACACCTTTTCATTCCCATTTCACAAATAAGAAAATGGAGGGTGGGCAGGGCTTGTTAATTTCTTAAGGTCAAACAACTGAAATTTAGAACATACTCAGGACTTTCAAAGGAAATTGAGTAAAGTGATAATTAAAGGCAGATGGTAACTACTAAAGGGGAAGAAAGGAAAATTTGGAAATAAATAAAAACATATTTAACATTTAGAAAACTTTTACTCTGGTTTATCTTTCGATCTTAATTTCAAAATTTTGTTCTCCTTTACATGCTGCTCACATGTGGGATTTCCTAATAGTGTCTTTGAGTAGATGAACTCCTGGGTTCTGGACTATACACACTAACATTTATTGAACACATGGCATATGCTAACTTATTTTTATTCAATTATAGACTAGAAAGACTCATAACCTCTGTTGGTATTTCTAACCACCTTGCCCCCAAATAACCTTACATAAAAAGTGAAACAGCCTTTACTCAAGGTATCTTTTAGAAAGAAAATAAAGAAACTAACATTTTTTCATCTTTGTTTTCTTCAGGATGAATGGAGATTATTTTCAAAACGAGGATATCTAGTTGTTTAAAAAAGCACTACAAATGCTTGTGATATTTATTTGAGACAAATACAGTAAATTTTCTCAAAAGATTGATAATTTTTAGAGCAAATAAACATAACAATCAATTGTATTCTTTTAGACTCATTACAAATAGTTAGAGACACAATAAAAGATTCTATTACAATTAAAACAATTAAATGCATATTTATTTACTTTAAGACATAAATGATTTAATTATTCAAACAAAACTGAAAAGTTTTAATGGGAGAAATAAAGGATGAGAAGAATAATTGGAGAGATATATATTGCTTCTTTTTGGAAAGACCAAATACAGTAGTAATGACAATAATTCCTAAACAAACATTTATAGATTTTATGCAAAACCAGGATCCCAAATGAATACATTGTAGACTCTGACAAACTCATAGTGTAACTCACCTAGAAGAATAAGCTAGCAAGAATATTGAAGTGTTCTTTCTAGAAAAATAATAACTTGCTATATAAGATTTTAAAATATGATTTATAGCAACAATTATAATCAGTTACTGGATAAAAAATAAGAAAATTTGACCAGTGGTTTGGAACAGTGATTCTAAATTAAGTACTTAAGATCCAAAGAACCCAAACAACAGCCATACTACACTGGTGACTTGTACTGAATTCATTGTCACCTAAGACTTCAAATCTTTTTCTTTCTTTTTTTTTTTTCAGCTAAAGGTAAGAGGGTTTTGTTTGTTTGTTTGTTTTATAACTTCAAATAATTTTCATATAAGGTATTATCTACCCAAATTTTCCCATTCTCTACTTTGTTAAAGGATAACTTTCAAAATAAGATGAAATCACAATTCTCATATAAATATAAAATGAACACACAGTAAAGATTTTTAAACTCAGTATCTAATGAGGGAACCAAGCAGATGTTAATACTCATCCAAAGGAAAATTCCAAGAACAGACACATGTATCGATTAGGAATATTGAAATGAATTTGCAAATAGATGCAAAATGAGCAAATCCACAGTGTCAATTGAACTTTCACCAGAAAAGAATTATTTTCAAGTCCATATACAAGAATTATTTTGCACTGTTATAGGTTAGCTACAATTTACGTAATTGTAAAATAGCTCAAAAGCAATGAAAGGTGCAGAATCTCCACAGAATCAGAATCTGATAATCCAGAAGGATGTGGCCTAAATAATGCACAGTTTGCCATTGAAGCACAAAATTTTCTCTACAATTTGTAGTTGATTCTTTTTTCTACTGAACTGAAGAATTTTACACCTGAGTTTATTGATCTCATATTGATACATTTAGCCTATCATAATCCCCCTCCCTCCCAGCTGTATGCACACATGTATTCAATCAAGATGCTGTCAATGCCATTGTCCAAACCATTGATTTTTTTTAGAACAAGTTGAACAAGACAGAAAATCAAAGCATATATATCTCAACCGCAGAGGTGAGAAATCTTTCTTTAAATTGAAAACGCAGAGGTGGTCATCTGTAATAATGGAGATAGAGAAGTATCATCCTTTCAAAGAGCAAAATGAGATAACAAACCTAGAAAACAAACAGAAGAAGGAAGAGTAACATAGACATGCTCTTTCATTTATGGAACAAGTGTTTTGTTTGTTTGTTGGAGAGTCCCTGAGTGCGAGCACTGTGCTGGGTGCTGAGGGCCCCGTGGCAGATGGAAGACAAGGCCCTGCACTCACAGAGATTTATAAGCTAGGATGGAGTAGGGGAAACGGATATTAAACAAACAGCTTATACATGGAAGTAATCATAAGTGATGTACCTAATGTGGTGATATCAGACAGAATTACAGGCTATTAAACAAAAAGGTAGATATGAATGGATTCATCATTATCATTTGTTTTAACCTTGTAGCTATTAGGTCTCTATCTTATATTTCTTCTGTCTTTTGGGTGATGCAAGGATGCTTGAAGGAGAGACAAAAGAACTGAGAGTGGAGAGAGAAGTGCTATTTACCAGCAAAGTGAGAATGGTCAGTGGCTTGCTCTATTTTCTCTTCTTTTCAGAACAACCAATAGTACCAATCAAGTGTTGTACGTGATGCAGACAAAGCCTTAGCAGTTCAGATTCTATTGTACCCAACTCTGTAAAATGCTGTTACCACAAGCCTGGCACTAGGATATAAAATAGCTTTGTTATACTGCAATGGGAATTTACTTTTTCCATGCAAATAGATGTATCTATCTATCTATCTGCATGTGAAAAATGGGGAAAATATTAGCATACTTTCGTAATGAAACTAAAAGCCAACTTACCACTAGTGGAACGCATTTGACACATATTATAATGAACAGACAATCCCATAAAAATTGGGCATTTCCCTGAAGAAGAAATATTTATGGCCATAAACATAAGGAAATATATTCAACCTCATCGAAAGGGACAAAGTAAACCAAAACCACAACTTTTCGCTCCTGTCAGACTGGCAAAATAGTAGAAGTCCGGCAACAATTAATGTTAAAGAAAACTTACAGCAATCAGAACTCCTGCATTGCTGCTGGGAGAGTGTGAACCACTGGGGCAGGAGAACAATGTGTCATCACCTAGTCCAATGGAAGAGGTGCGTTTCCCACTCTACAACTATTCGGGTCTTGGGAGACACTCACCTGTGCTCCAGGAAACAAGAGCATTCCTATGGGCGTTTTGGGGATTGCAATACCTGGAAAGAACCTGAATACCCACGGACAAGAGTGTGGGTAAATGATGCTAGAATCTTATAACACAATACCACATGACAGTAAAACAAAATTGGAGAGAGGGAAAGTTCCAGATTTTTATATATGATCTTCCACTTATGTAAAGGTCAAAACCAAAACTGTTTAGGGATACAAATGTGATAAGAACTGTAAAAAATGCAAGAAAATAATAAACAAAAACCTCAAGGTAACAGCTGGCTCTCGAAGGCAGCCAGAGGGACCAGAACAGGGTGAACATACAGGGGCATCAGATCTACTTCTTAAACTTGTTGGTGAGTTCATTGGTGCTCACGCCATTATTACTCTGTAACTTTACATATAAGTTATATGGATGCTTTCGTATATATGTTCTATCCAACTAAAATGTGGACATATTTGTAAACATACACATATAGATCAAGTATTTGTCAGCGCAGTTTCCGAGGCTGAGAGGCCCGCCTTCAGCGCACGTAGGGCTTGTTCGCTGGTTTTTAATGTGTTCCTCTCGCTCTAGGCGTTTGGTTACTATTTACCATTTCATGGACGTATAAAGCTGAATTCTCCAGGCTTATTTCACTCCAACATAAAAATGTTTCATAAAAATAATTGCTATAAAATGCCTTCTCTTCTGCATTGCTATGGTGGGAAGGTGTTATAAATTATCTTAACTTTGAGATGAAGAAAAAAATTTCTAACACAAGTGCTGTCTGGAAAGCCCTCCCTGCATACTCTGACGTGCTGCGAGGTGATTTCTGGTGGCACACTGTCAGGCGTGCCACCCGGCTGCAGCACCTCGGGGTAAAACCTGTCCACTTGTGTCCTCGCGGGCCTTCTTTAATATTTTATTTCCCACTCCGAACGGATCTTACTAGGAGCATTTGTGTCTGTGGCCGCTGGGTCTCTCCCCATGTTACTACTGAGACCTCTTTCCTTCAGCTCTAGTCTGAATGCTCACCTTCCGGCCTGAGCAAATCCCGCAGGCTGCCTCCCTGCTCCTGCAGAGTCCCCACCTGGCAGTTTTAGCAGAAATTCATCCCCAGACTTCCCAAACAACCAGAATCCCTATTTGCATGCTCAGTAGTAGAGCAATGGGCTCCTTCTTTAATATCTATGTCACTTTTGCATCACTAATTTGCCTGCTCTATTTGCACTGGCCACCACGAGAGGGCACGTCAGGTGGTTGGTCTTCGCCACTGATTCTCTGAGCTGGATTCCTAAGACCCGCCCACATTATGACACCTTTGCAGTATCCTTGGCATGGGGCTACACAGCCCTTTCCTAAAGCACCGCCTCCTGTTTACCCCGCTTTCTCCCATTTCACCCCCATTTTCACAGAAAACACAAAGACATGTTGCTGGGGATTATCGAGGATATGTGTTTCCAGGGATCATAAGAGATTTTCCAGCACATTCTTAGGTATACGAGAGGGGACCCCCCCAAACTGAATTTATTATAAAAATTGTGTATTTATTCTTACATGGTTAAACTTCAGCCACCTTCAAAGTACGCTGCATTTCACGCAGTACCCCTATCGAGATGTTTTTTCCACTGCTCAAACCAGTTTTCGACCTTGTCAATTTTGATGCCTTTTAGTGCTTCTGCCATTTTTTGTTTCACCTCTTCCACATCAGCAAAACGTTTCCCTTTGAGGACTTTTTCATCCAGGAAAACAAAAAAAAAGTCACTTGGGGCAAGATCGGGTAAATAGGGAGGGTGGAACACGTGGGTCAGGCCATTTTTGGTCAAAAACTGCTGAACACTCCACATGCGGTGTGGGCAGGTGCCCTCGTACATCACAAAATGGACAAAGGTGGTGAAAGAGTCTTCAAAAAAATTCACCGAAACCAAGCATAGCCTCTCACAACAACACCAGCTGGCACACTGATACAGATAGGTTTGTAGAACACTCACTTTGTAGGGGAAGCCTATACTACAAGGGGCCTGCCCTCCAGAAGATAATTCTGGGGTTTTGGGGGTCCCCCCTTATACATGTCTTTTGCCCTGTGCTCTGCCTCACACATGTGCCAGAATGGGAAAATGGACCACTCTTAGAAAATGATGCCAAATTTCTTGCATTAGAACATAGGGCATGTTCAAAAGGTTCATTTATAGGTCAGTGGCTAAAACGTAAAACTTATTTTCATCTAATACAGTGTTTGTAGTGTTGGTGCTGACCACAGATTTGGCCCCAATGCCCTCTCTAACCCACAAAGTATCAGAAATAGCACATTATTGCAATGAAAGTAGAATACAACATTGTTTCCAAACTAATACCCAAATATAACATACAACAGTTGTAAGTAAGAAATTGTTTTTACTTATTTGAATTCTGGTGCTTGAGGAAAGGTCGATTCATCTAGTAGAGGCAAAAAGGCAGATGACAACCTCTATGAATAGTCTGAAGGGGAATTCAGCCAATGTGGACATGCTGATTAAGCTGGCTTTTTACTGTGGTGGTGGAAAGCTTGTCATCGTTATTCAAGCTTTTTCACTTCAACACTTCTGTTTCTTCATGGCTATCATCCTGCCTCTTGTGGAACTCAAATTATTTGATGCTCACAATAAAATAATAGAGAATAGGTTTGGGATTAAGGAAGGAGGGGCTTTCCTGAGTAAACAGGAGAAAGAAGTCTCTTGAATTGGATTCATTGATTAAACATCCACACACAGCAGGTTAGTCAAAAAGTCCATTTAGTTTTTTCTGTAAAATAAAAGATACATGTTTCATTATCACCAAGAACATTATTGATTTGGATATTTTGAGTATGTCGGCTATCTCCTGCATGGAATAGCGTATTGTTCTCAGTTAATGTCTTGATTTGACCTCTGTCAACTTCAACGTGTCTACCTGACCGTGGAGCATCCTCCAGCGAGAAACCTCCAGCACGAAACGTCGCAAACCACTTTTGACACATTCCATCAGTCACAGCATCCTTCCATACACTGCACAAAATCTGTTTTGCATCTCAGTTGCATTTTTACCTTTCTTGAAATAATAAAGCATAATATGGTGGAAATGTTGTACATTTTTTCCATCTTCAATATTGAAATGGTTACACGAAATTCATAAATTTTGATTTTTTTAAATGCATGCTGATATGACAGCTGTCACAATACAATCTAACAAAATTGTTTCAAATGAAATTAAGGACAACTAAGCACTACTAGAGCCACATTTGGAAAAAAACAAACAAGCTTTTTGGCCAATGCACTATTTATTTAGCATCTACCATCTGCCCAGCTCTACGCTAGGTCTTAGGGATATAAAGAAGAATAGACAACTGCTCCCATCGTGGTACCGACCTATTGCCAAGGATGGTGGAACAAAGGGAGGCAGGGGGCCTGCTTGGAGTATGGACAAGTAAATATGTCAATTATACCATAATGTGCTGAAAGCTGTATGAAAGAAAGAGCAAGGTGTTATTTGAAAGAATCTGGAAATGCTTCCCCAAAATGACAGTTAATTTTCAAAAATGAATAGGAATTCTTAAGAAGGGACAAAATGTACAAAAGTACAGGTATAAAATCATTTTGGAAATAATGCAAGGGTCAGAGCAAATGCAGGGAAGGAGGGTAGGAAATGGAGGTAAGTGAGGCTGAAGAAACACAGTGGAAATTAACTCTACCCCGTGAAGGGCCCGGGAAAGTCGGGACTCAGTTCTACTGGTAACATGGAGATGAGTTTCAATTTGCAATAATATGTTGGAACAACTAGGAAAATTAACTGAGATGGAATTAATTGATTTTTGCATGACTTAAAAGAGAAGACAGCCCCAGGAAGTTACGGTTCCCTCCAAGGAGAAAGAAAGGAGGGAGTGGTCAAAAAGCATCAGATCAGAGTGTTTCTCTGCTCCAGCTGCAGCTGACACAGTTCGGTGGCTTTCAGGGGAAAGTGAAGCTAGGGAAGGGACTGGCCTTTGCCTTGGCGCCCGGGTAAGCAGAACGCACAGTGTGTAGTTTGCGATGTTCGCCTCTTACCTCAGCTTCTCACAGTGTGACTGCATCTTCAGACTGAACGTGGGGTGGATTTCATGGGCTCATGTCAGCGACTGCTGATGACGTGGGAATCGCGTACTAGCAGGTCATCTGCAAGTCCTGGGTCAGATGGAAATGGGGAATTCGTGTTTAATCATTGACAGTAGCTAATGAACAATCACTTTCTTGTTTGAACCTCTCTTGGCATTTCTGTAATGTGCCTCCTAGAATCATACTTTTCTTTTTCTCCATTTCCACCCCCGACTTTCACCAATAAAAGAGTGCTTTGGCAGCTATAAACCTCTCCAGTGAAGAATGCTCTCTTACAGTAAATTCACAGCATTTCAATAGTTCCAATTCTCTGCAGTCTCCGGTTTCTGGCTTTTCACAGATCTTAAGTTTTAGAACCTTGTGCAAAGAATAAGAATGTAGCTAATGAAATAAGAACATGAGGAAATAAAAGCACTTAAAATGTCACAAACCTCACTTGTCAATCGGGGACAATACAGTTCTCAGAATACTGAGTCCCACCATGTGACTCTGCCATCGTAGGAGGAGCGGGTCCAGTCTGGGGTAGGTGTCCTCGCCTTGGATACCGAGTGCACAGCAGCCTTCTCAGCTCCTCAGGAAAAGGAAGGGCCGGGCATCTAGCCCTGTATAGAGAAGGAAGGCACTGCCACCTACAGGTTGCAAATTGAAGGACATCATGAATTAATTTGCAGAAAAAAATTATTTTATTAATGTAACATTTTCATAGCCTTAAAAACCTCACACTTAGCTAGTTTATCTTCCTGCCTTTGGGCAGATCTCCTAAATATGCAAGAACTTTTCACTGAGATTAGAGAAGCTCAACTCTCAGACAATTAAAATCTAACCAGAGTCAGACTCGCCCTGAAGTGGGAATCAGGCTGGACTTGGCACAAGGCGAGTAGTGAAGGGGTGGTGGGTAATTGTCTACTAACACACTCTCTAAGCTCAGAGCTCTCCAGACCTGTTTCCTCGTTTGTAAACTGAGATAAGGTATTAATTAGATCGCCAGTTCTCAGAGTGAGGTCCCTGGACCAGCGTCGTCAGCACCACCTGGGACTTGCCTCAGACTACTGAACGGGACCTCCGGGGGAAGGACCCAGCAGTCTGTGACTGTGGCGTACACAGTGGGAGAATCACTGGATTAGATGACCTAGAAATAGCTAATGTGCATCACTACAGTGAAGTCACCTGCAGTTCCACCACCTGTCTGTGGAGGAGCCGAATCGCTGGAAGATTGACCTTGGTGTGGAGCAGGGAATGGGGAAAAGTTGGAGCAGAAGGAACAGGTTCACCACTGTACTGAATGGGCGTGTGGCCACTCGTGGACCATCTCAGAGGTCAACTGCCTGTCTGACAACTACGGTTCCAACAAACCCCGCCCCCCAACCGCCCAAAGTCCATCACCACGTACAGGTACCGGGCCATCACTCTGCTTTGCCAGTTTTTCACTGTCAAAATTAATGTCTTCCAGGAGGCTGACCTCCAACTACTAAACACAATCCTTCAAGACCCAGGTTTTCCTTTCTCCTTCACGAAGACTCACGAACAGCAGTAAGTCCATATTTTTCTCTTACAACAGGGTGGGGCCCAAGTAGGCTTACCATTGTGAATATGCAAAACCCCAGTTCATTCTTGTATTGTTATTTATTAATTATTCTATTATTTGCTCACAAACAAC
The DNA here is from genome assembly GCF_022682495.2 of Desmodus rotundus. Lineage (NCBI taxonomy): Eukaryota > Metazoa > Chordata > Mammalia > Chiroptera > Phyllostomidae > Desmodus > Desmodus rotundus. Next base: position 80,400,469 of record NC_071393.1, read on the forward strand.
TGCAAACCCACTTTTGCCCCACCTCATGTGTGAGAGTCCCTCTAACCCTGACATTCGTAGCAGAAAATTTGGCACTTAAAGACAGGTCATCTTGGAGTGTTCTCAAATTATTTGCCATGATGATCTCATCTTACTCACCAGATTTCCCTGAGGAGTTTTGCTTATATGGCTCATATACTCACCACTAGATTTCTGGCCAGTTTCCATCACGGCACTGGCACAAATTGGTGTTTAACAAATTGTTGCTGATTGGTTTGATTGGGGTTCTCTGAAAATATCAATTTGAGCCTTTGAATGGACTCTAAGCCGTCACAGTTTCCCCACTCCTTCCCCCACTGCACTCCTGAATGATTCTGTGAGAGGCTCGTGTTCCCTTCAGAAATGACTGAAACCCACAAAAAGCAGCAGAAATTAAAGAGCTGAGGGGGTGAGGGTTGTGCAGACTGATGGGATAATCGCAACTCAAACTTCCTCTTTTAAGGGGCATTTACTGGGCAGTTAAAATAAAATTAAAACCACACTGAATAAAAATTTGAATCATCCGTTTGAAGAAAACGTCATACAAGTTATGCTTGGATGTAGTTAGCATTAGAAAAGAAACTCAGATACCAACACTCATGCCTGGTGCTGTGACTATACAGTCACTTGTCCAGTAATTATTGAAAACCTCTTGAATTTGTTCTGGTTTCCTTTCGATAATAAGAAGGAGACTGAGGATAGGCTGAGGTGGCCTTTGGCTGACAGAGCTGCTGTAGTTTGGTGCTCTACTGAGACAGGCTCTCCTGTTGCAAAGAAGAAGAGCCAGGGGCCTTAAATTACCCCAAGCCCTTTCCTTTCACTTAGAAAGTGTGAAATCTGAGTATATCAGAAACTGTCCCTGTCCTGTTAGCCTCCCAGCTCCTAGCCTGGCTCTGATACGCAGCAAACAGTCTGTGAAAATGAATTAGGCAAAAAATACTAACATCCATAGTTATTTGGGGACAAGACCAAGTAAAGTTGATTCACTCTCAAACGTTATCTATACAACTTCTATTTGTTTATTGTAGAGAGGCGGCTTTGAAGAGAACAAAAATGGGCAGGGTCCAAATTTTCATCTTCATTGCAAAACAAAGCAACATCATTTCAAGGGATTCAGACTGGTTTTCTTAAGATTGGTTGGGAGGTTGGTTTTGGTCTGCTGTGTGTTTTGCAAAGATCCACAAGTTATAACTCGGTGCAGTACTCCTGAGTGAGCTGTCTTCAGCACGAGACATTCTAAATGGCCTAGAATTAAGAGCTGTGCTCTGCACAGTCCAGAACAGCTGTCTGCAGCTGCACAGCAGAGGTGGTGGCGTTTCAAGGAAGCAAGCCAGTAAAAGGCCCTTTATTGTCCAATGGCAGAGGACCAGGCTGTAAAGTGTATTGTGTGCCCGGGAATCCTTTGAGATAAAAGGTGCAGAAGAAGGAGAATGGACTCTATTCAGCTTCAGGGAGGGCAGAACAGAGGCTGTCTTCATGGGGTGGAAGAGGGCCCTGGCAGCAGGGCCTAGTGGGCGCAGAGACCCTCTTACGACTCTTCTGGGTGGCTCTGAGTGCAGACATACAAAAGCATTGCTGAAGAATCACTGCCCTGTTGCCAAACGCTTATGTGGTCCCCCTGAAAGACATTTTCTGTGCTCCCACGAGACAGAAGGGCAGAGTTCTCCCTGAGGAGCAGAGCAGTGGGGACCACACAACTGGAGGAATCGTGTGCAATGCCCAGACCTTCGCCTTTGCCCACCACTTCCCAGGTTACAGGGGCTGTCGAAGGCAGACCTCCTGTAAGTCCTGAAACAGCTCTGGGAATCGTGCAGCACAGATACTGATGCTCCCATTTACTAGATGAGGAAAATGAGGTCCAAGAGCTTAAGTGACTTGTCCAAACTTAGATAGCAAATGAATCAGGATATCAGGGACCAGAACTCACATCTTCTCATCCTTGTTAAAAGTTCTTCCTCCACCACCTGTAGGCAGCTTCTCAGAACCTGCCTTTCAGCATAATCTGGAACCAGGAGCCACATGGCCCCGTGGTGGGGAAAGGTTGCCTTACTACTGGCCCCGAATTCCTGCCCACTCTTGGCCCCGTCTTCTCTCCACTCCAGATCAAACAGTACACTCATCAGGGACTGTGAAGGGGGTCAGGACATGAACTTGGCAGGACGTGGAATCTATCATGGCAGTAGCAAAAGCACACTGCTGTCCTCAAAAGGGTAGTAGTCCTGCCTCTTAGAGACGAGTCCCCAGCCCCCACCCCCAACATCCAGGGCCTTGTGGAGCTCCTTGGATTCTCAGCAACCACCAACAGGAAGTCAAAACCAGGTTGCCGAAAGCTTTCTTGGAAAGGGGCTGCAGAGCACTGGCTCTAGTGAGCCATAACAAAAAGGAACTTCACAAATAAAGCAAAAGTAGTCCAAGATGTTCTACATCTCCAGACCAACAGCCTCCAAAAAGACTACAAAACTTCAGAATGCATGAGAGAAAATAGCCTCATGGGTGGGAACTGTCCCTTCCTTGACGAGACCTTACAGGATTTTTGTACCACATGCTTCCTGAAAATGCAAAACCCAAGTCACCCTGACTCCTGGGCTCCAAACAGCACCAAACAGCTGTGTGGCTGGGGACAGGTTCCTTGCCCATTAAGGTGGACACCTGCTCCACATGCTTCACAGAGGATGTGTGTGTGTGTGTGTCTGTGTGTGTATGTGTTCGGACAGGGAACACTACTTGCAAAGGTGCTCTTTATAATACAGAGAACCTGACTTTTTTTTACTAATTAGAAATAGCACAAGTTCCATGTGATTTCACTCATACATGGAATTTAATGAACAGAACTAACAAAAAAATAGAAACAGACTCACAGATACAAAGAACAGACTGACAGCTGTCAGAATGAAAGGGGGTTACAGGGTTGGGTGAAAAAGGTGAAGGGGTTAAGGAAAACAAGCCTCACAGACACAGCCAAAATTATGGTAATGACCAGAGGGAAGCGAGGGTGGGGAGAGGTAGGAGGCGGCATAGGAGAGGTGAATGGTGATGGAAAGAGACTTGACTGGGGGTGGTGAACACAAGATACAGTGTACAGACAACATATTATAGAACCGTACACCTGAAACCTGTATAACTTTATGAACCAATGTCACTCCAATAAATTCAATTAAAAAAGAGAAAAGAAATAGCTCAAAGAGAATCTATATCACCTAAGAAGGTAGGCCAAAGGACATTTGTTTCATTTCCATTTCATTTTTTAAAAATTACATAGAGTCCTAATTTGCACCCTTTAACTGGTATCAGAAGCACCTGGGGGCTCATTGCTGATTGCTGGACCCCACCCCCAGAGCTTCTGACTCAGTAGGTCTGGGGTGAGACCCGAGAATTTTACACTTCTGACAAGTCTCCAGGTGATGCTGAGGCCACTGGTCTGGAGGTGATGCTTGGAAAACCACTGACACAAGGAATTAAAAAAAAAAAAGAAACTGGAGAAGCAGCCTTGCTTAGAAAGTTGCCCCATTTAAGGGCCATAAAGTAGCCTGGGGTTGTGAAAGTCCAAGTTGACTCTGGGTGACTTTGGCGATGGAGCATGGCAGCTGCCACCTTCTCAATGACACTGCCTACAGCGCTGCAATCTGTTCCCAATTTAAAGGAAGAGGGTGAGTGCTCTGCACGCGCTGAGCTCAATAAACCTGTCGTCCACAGGACGCTCTGCACCTGGAGCTGAGGCGACGCGGGGCTTATGGGTTTTTGAGAACTTTTTGAAGACTGTTACTGCTGCCTCTACTTTGCAGGGAATTTTGTCATGAGTCACTATTCTTAACGCCACTCAAAAGCCAGTTCTAGGCAAAATGACAAGTTAGACCTTCATTATTCTTTGACTTTCTCGGCGCCTCACCTCTCTGCTTTCCATAAAAAACTGATTCTCTCTCTCATCTCTCTTTTTATCTCTTTATCCCTTCCTCAATCTCCCCTGCCTTCAGCCAGTGATTCTCAAATGTAATGATCCCCCAACTTAACTGGAGGGTTTTTTAAAAGATTTTATTTATTTATTTTTAGGGAGAGAGTAAGGGAGGGAGAAAGAGAGGGAGAGAAACATTGATGTGTGAGAGAAACATTGATCTGCTTGCTTCAGGCACACCCCCAGCCAGGAACCTGGCCCTCCGCAACCCAGAACTGTGCCCCGACTGCGAATCAAATCAGTGACCTTTCAGTTTGCAGGATGATGCCCAACACACTGAACCACACCAGTCAGGGCTACCTGGAGGTTTTGTTAAAATGCAGATTCTGATTTACTTGGTCTGATTTAATGGGGCCTGAGACTTTGCATTTCTACCCAGCTCCCAAGGGATAATGATGCTTCTGCTCCCCGGACTACATTCTTGGTAGCAAGGCAGTATATAAGTCCAGGCTTCTTAGAATTATCTGTAATTCCTATCTGTCATTCCCTAGTTACCCTTCTGTTAGATGAGACTCAATGCTAATAAAAAGTCATACCTGCTACTGTTAGATATGAGCTTAGCAACCATCACCTCTCCTGGTAACATGCTGCAATGTGCAGGATTTGGGAGGCCCCCTTGAGGATGATAGAGTAGGGATTTCCAGTACAGGGACTGGCCACTCAGGGGAAATTTTGGAGTTGGGACATTTCTTATCACTTCCCCTGGTATGGGTCTGACCCCCATTTGTGGAGAAAGGAATCAATCCCTAAGGTGAATGGACTGACCTGATTATTTATTTATTTGCAATTTATATCCTATTTCTTTCTAAAATGGATTTAAAGCAATGTGATCTGATTAAGGATCCAGCTATCTAACCAGTGTGATTAGGTGTAAAATTTCCTGCTATGTTTTTAATTGTCCTGTTTTTTATGAAGGAGGAAAGGGGTGGGGGGGTGGGGGAGCTGCCCTTTCCCCCAACTTTCCTACATGTAAGCACTCAGCCATTCTTTTACTTCTCAGCAAATTCATTATATCAGATCAAATTCTCAATTGTGCTCTTCCTGTTATTTTATCTGAAAAATGCCAGCTCAAATCAAAATAACCTATTGCCAAGAGGCAAATGAGGAAGATGATTTATCAATAATTTATGGAGTCTTCTTTGACCCTTCATTCTCCCTTGTCCCTTTACCCTATCTGTCATAGTGTGCTGTCCCTCTGCCTTTCACATTTCTCTCAAATTCTCTCTAACCTCCCTCACTGCCTTGCCTACCAAACAGTCCAGTCCCCGGGACCTCACATCGGAATATCATTATTGGCAACCTGGTCTGGACCAGTGCTCTGTGAAGAGTTCCTTATGCAGTAACTCTTCTAGTTCTCACTGTAGATCATAGGTGTTGTCATTACACCCTTTTGACAGGTAACAAGCTTGAGACCTACCGAGACATAAGGACATATATTTCTGCCAAAACAAGGCTCTGTTCCCCAAGCACCCTGACTTTGGGGATGGCATCTTCCTCCCCAAACACAGAAAGAACCCAGAGGCTGGCTGCTCCAAAGGTGACCAGAGCACGCGGAGGCATAAACACTGCAGGGTGAAGCTGAGGGATGCTCCCTTCTAGGAAAACAGCATTGGTGAGGAAAAAAAATTAGCACAGTAAAAAATACAACTGTGTTACATTCTCATCACATCTGTAGTTTCATTTGGTGTTTCAGTCATTCCTGTATTACTTCCTTTCCATCCTCTGAGCAGTGGTCTGGTGACTTTGTGCTCAGCCTTCGTGGCTGTGGGACTCGAGTGCAGCAATGGTGGGTGACTAAATGGAGGATTGGTCTGTGCCTTTGGAACAGTTGCTTATTCCTGGGCTTCCTGAGTCAAGTCTAAACCCTTATACTGCTTTTCAACATCCTTCCTACCAGGGCTCGCCTTCCCAATCCAACTTTATTTCCCTTGCCAATAATAACCCATTAACTCAGGCCCAAACTTCCATCTTCATAAAAGGGCTTGTGTAGATTTGTCACAAGTAGCTAATTTGTCACAACTTCTAAGCAGATTATATCCCTGGGACAAGGCTGGAAGACTTAATCTCTGGGCCCTTGAAGATAATTCCTTGCCTTGCTGTTATCGCAGGTAAATGGAGTGATTCATTTGCCTTTGTGAGAAACGCCCAACTGTCAGTCTTAGAAGAAATTACCATTACTATGCAGTAGCAAGTCAATATTCAAAGAAAATTGAAGTCTCTTCCTTTTCTAAACTCCCACAGTACTTTGGTTGTATAATTCTCACAGCCTTTATCACACAGAGCTTCATACTGTGACAGTTGTAGATCCCAGTCCCTAACCGCGCCTGGAACTAGGAAGATAATCCATAATTGTTTGTTTTTACTGAAACTTAGCTTTTCTTTCTCCTTTAAAAAAACAACATTTATTGACCACTTTTCTCCTTCCAGACAAGGGGCTAAATAATTTGCATATCCCACTGAATTATCTCCCTGAAGCCCTAGGACAAACTTCCGCGGTAGGCGCCACTCCCGTGTCTGTGATCTTGACCAACAGGGGCACTTGCTCGCTCCTATTCTTCCATTCTTTTGGTGGCTAAAAGAGTAACTGAGGCCTTCAAAGTGACAGAATAACACAATTTACTTCAACAACAAGAAATCTAAATTAACCTCATCAACTTGCCTTCAAGTATTTCTCTGTGTGGGGTCCTCAGAAACACCACATTCACGGATATATTGGGCCAGCATTTCTGTGGGTGATTTAACATGCAATTAAAATGCAGATTTCTGGGCTCCACCTCAGATCTACCTGATCAGAAACTTTGGGATAAGGGTTAAAGCACCTTAGGTGGTTTTGATGCACACATAAGTTTGAGAAACAATCTTCGACTGAGTCTGGGTATCAGTCAGGATAGGCTAGGTGTGCTGTAGTAACAAACAATACCAAAATCTCAGTGACTAAATGCAAGAGTTAATATCTCACTCATACAAGATCGGCCGTGAATGTGAGTAAGTCTCTGGGAGTTGTCTCCCGTGTGGTGACTCCACAGTTCGGGCTGAACTGATCTAGTGGCGCCTCCATTTCAACGCAAGGCTTGATGGAGGGTTTGCTGTGTCAACAGATGGGAACATGCCTACAGAGGGGGCTGTGAACAATATGCCATATTCACAGTCTTCAGGGGGAAAAGGAGAATTAGAAATACAAGTGGTTACCAATAAAATCTACCTTAGGTAAGATTGTGTTTAAGTCCCCATAAGCATGCTCCACTCTTTTAGAAAGCCCTAACTTGTTCTCTGGTTTAATGAAATCATAGAGAGACAGGTAAGAAGGGTAGGAAAATTAATATTTGAATCTTCCAGGTCCAGTTCAGGAGCATTTCAGACCTCTGGAGAGGACAGCCAGAGCAAAAGCCAGCGGTCATTTGCCTCACTGTCTTCCTTTCTTTGTGTTTCTAAGTCACGAAAAATGCACCATAGGTAGAATTTTCCCAGTGAGGGAAAAAGGCAAATATTGCTCAGGAACTCCAAAGGAAGCAGCCTCACACTGCATACTTACCTGGAGGCCCTTCTAGGCCCTGGAGATGACTTGAGGATGGCTCCCGTGCAGGACTTGGGGTCGGACTACCCATTCACATACTTTATTCTTTTCCCTCTCCCCCTTCCACCCCCAGGGTCTTCCTGCTCCTTGCTTTACCATGGAACAAGCAGCTTTGAACAGTTTCTTCTCCCCCTGAAGAAAGCATAGAAGCCCTCTTGTTTGCTGGTTACAAATAAGAAATAGCCACAGGTCAGTATAATAATGAGGAGAGGCAGTGTAAGAAAAAAACCTGCCTTAGGAAAAAGCCCAATAAAGTGGAGGTCACATAAAGTCATATGTTGATCTGCCTAATTGTTTTCTCTCTCTTCTGGGAGGAAGGAACCATGTGCCCTTTGGCTAAGCAGAGGCTGGATGAAGGAGAGGATCAGTGAACAGAAGACAGAAGCCGACTGTGTTTCCAATTACATCTCAGGAGGAAGACACAGACTCTAGAACAGTGACTATAAGGACCTTGAAAGGACCTTTGAAAGGTCTGTAAGTTTGTTATTTTTTCTTCTTCCCATATAATAAGTGGCATCCCATGCTTTGGCCAGACTTGGATGTACTACGTGTGTATGGATATATTGCATACTAGAACATTCTTCGAGAAAGGGAGAAGGGGGCCGGGAACCAGTGTGACTGGAAAAGGGGGCCTCAGTTTAACCCTGGGACAGGCTCAGTAGCATTTCTGATAGGAAGATGAAGTTGCAAAGCATTGTGAAATTGTAACAATCTCTTCCTTCTATTTTTCAGGGTGGGTTTCTCTAAGTAGCCTCTTCAGTGAGTGTATGTTATCCTTTTTTTGGTGATGGAGTAAAAATAAGGTTTAATGGTGGGCAACTAGTTGGACATTTTCAGACTCAAGTCCCAGACTCCGAGTGCCCATGGAATACCCTTTGGTTTTCTGGCAGGAATGTGACCGACTGCATTGAGTCACTGAGAAGGGAGTCCCAAGAGAGGCCACATGTGGAGTCCACATTTACTTTGTCACCTCCTAACTGTCACCTGAAGTTTTTCTCTGGTCCTTTTAATGCTACACCAGCCAGCTTAAAAGCCTCCGCACTATTAAGAATGAAACAAATATAATATTGTTGGCATATTTCTTAGTACTAGAGTATCTAATCATCTCTTGACCCCCAGCTGGACGCAGGTCACCCTAAGACTTCATTCTGCCTTTACAGACATGTGGTTTAATGACTGCCACCAGATACACTCCAAATGCCTCATGCAGAAGCCAGGCTGCTGACTGGACACACAAATTCCTAGGTCCTGCCCTGTCTATGGCTCCTTCTAAGAAAAGCCAACCAACTCAGTGGGGGGAAGGCCACCACATACTTGTAATGTGAGCCTCTGGGACTTAATTTCCTCATCTGCAAACTGAAGGTAGTCATAGAATAACCTCATGAGTTGATTACATAAATGTGAATGCAAATTACGTGAATGTTGATTAAATTACTGTGGTAAGATATATGAAATGCTCAGAGCAGTGTTCAAGAAACCTTAGCTGTTGTTATTATAGTATCATGAGACTCTGCTCCTCCCCCAGGCATAGCCAATTGGGCCGGGATTGTGTACCTGAATTTAGGACAGCAATTCCATTCATAGACAGGAAATCAACTTAGGCTATAGACAATCAGGAAACATCTCCTGGTTCACTCAGCTCATCCTGGCAATCTGAAATCAGACATACTGAGAAAAGGAGGGGGGTAGAAATGAAAGCAGAATTTAAAGTGAAGATAGAGATCAGCTTCTTATAGACAATGCCATGAGGGCTTTATAAAGCCAAATAGATACAGGGAGCTAGAAATATGAGTCAGCAGAAACCAAGCTAGACAAAAGGTTTAAAGAGTTCAAAGGGAAGAGATAAGGCACTCAGCCACAGGATTAGGGTAGATTACAGCAGACTAAGGAAGCCTGGGCAGTGGCTGAGCCCCATGGTGAGGATCCCTGAGTCCTGCTTGTTCTGAAGTTCTCACTTCCTGAGAACTGCTCTCCCTGGGGCCGGGCCTTTCCTAGGTTCCTGATCACATATATCCTTATGATAAGACATCTATTATTTGAAATACCTTGAATGGATCTCTCTTTCTTACAATCAAATTACAAACACACACAAACACTGCATAATCTGACTTCAGCCTACCTTTGTAAGCTTATCTCTCAGTTTCTTACTTCTTACCAGGTGTATAGTAATATTGCTGCACTAGCCACCTTCTCATCCATAAACACATCCTATGACACCATGCTCCAGAGCTTTCGTTCATGCATAACTTATGCCTGGGATGCCTTTTCCCCCACCTCAAATCATCCTCATAGACTGCAGGTGGAGTAAACACTGCTGGTGCTTCACCCAGATTCCTGTTACTATTTCTGTGCACCTTGCCCCCAACTTCTGTGTGCTTTTGTTTCTAGTGGCCTACACCTGTGACTCAGAGGCCGACCCTCCACCTCCTGGAGCCACCCTGCCCCTAGGTTCAAAGGCCACAGTCTCTGGGAGTCAACATACCCTCTCAACCCCTGCCATCATGACCCCTATGACCACTTATTGTGAGTCTATGAAAGCCCAGTCCCTTTGCCTGGATGACAGGGACAGACTCAGGTGCAACTTTATCCTCAGAACTTCCCCATAGGACAGACTAACCTACTCTCCATGAGACCCAATCAGAAATTTCATCCTTGTTTGGGTCTTCTGTCCTGCTCTTCCTCTCTGCACTCCTGTCCAGATTTTCCTAGGAGTGCTTCTGAATCACTTGCCCACTCATGTCAGAGTCACCTTCCACAGTATCCAAGCTAAGAAACAAGGTAAACATCATCTCCTTTCAAAGTTTCCCTTGGCTGTTCCCTTCTGCCCCTATAATTCTAATGTAACATTAGTACAACTGATAACATACTGGTTTCCACGTCTGTCTAGATTATGAGTTCCTCAGAGGGGATGTTGTCTTATTAATGTTTATTTCCCCAGTGCTCATCACAGTCCTTGAAAAAATATTTTAAAAATATATTTGATGTACATCTACCTACAATAGTCCTAAAAGGGAAAAATTATATAAACTCACTGACTTCAAATAACCTCTGGGCTTCAGTTTCTTCATATCTGAGAAGGTGATTATTTCTAAGATTCTCCCAATCTCTGATCTTATATTTGAGGAGGAGAAGGATGATAATTTCTCATAATCAGCCCTGCTGGTTACTGTCCTGTATGTAAGAAAGGAACGAAAATATAAACAGTTATCTTTTACCACTAAATCAAAAGATCTGATTATCCCAGAACCAGTTATAAATTCTCAATTATACACACACACACACATATATAAATGACTCAGACAGGTGCAAAAATATTTTGAAAACCCAGACACACAAATTAATTTATTAATTTCTTCTTCAACAAATATTTATTGAATGAGTACTCTGCCCAAGATGCTGTAAGCAACAGGCTGATGAAAACAGACTTGGATGTGTAGCATTTTAAATATGTCAAACAATTTACAAGTATGCTTTCATATACATTAACTCAGCATACAAAGTGTAAGGTGATCATTATAATCCCCATTTTATCTAGGTCCCCTAACCAGGTAAGGTGGCTCACCCAGGATCACACAGTCAATAAATAAATGGAGAGCTTCAGCCCACTAGGTCTATGGCTTCAAAACGCATGCCATTTCCACCCCACCATGTTGCTCTCCTTTACAAAATACCCATGAGTACAATATTAGTCCTTAACCACACTTTCTCATTTGTTTCAGTTCTGGAGCTAGAGGTCCCCTTGCAATGTCTCAGAGCAAGATCCTTGAACATAGGCCTGTTTTAATAAGTGTTGAAATATCTACTTAATAAGGTAAATACTGTTGGTACTCATTTGAGCTCTACAAAATCTTCACAAATAATGGGATTTTATTCCTGAGGAAAAATGACACATTCTTTGTTGGGCACATGTACCAGCTAAATAGAAATGTAGAAGCTTATACTAGATCACACCTGTAAATAAAGTTATATTTTTATAGATGTATTCAGTTACAATAATAAGTTATACATAATGATACATTTAGTTTATAGAAATCTAAACATATGTTTACATGAGATGTCAACATATTTCTAGATAATGGTATCTGACAAGAGTACAAAGAGCTTTAAAGCATTTGTTATTTACACTCAGGAAAGCAGGATCAGCTTCGCAGCATTCAGAGTAAGGTGGAAAAAATGTCATAAAACACAAGAAACACAAAAATCATTAACACGATAAAAATAACCCATGAAAGAGCTAAACAAGAGTCAAACAATTTACAATGAGAATTAGCTCTGTCAGCCCCCAGGAAGTGAATCCAAGTTTTAATCTATATCAAGATAAAAGCAAGCAAACAAACCGGGCACTTGGGAGACTGGGTGGAGAGTGGGGTCGGGTATAAAGGACAGGGAGCCAGTTTTGTGAGGGAGAGGACCAAAATTTGTAAGAGAATGACTAAGACTTTTGTAATCAGAAGGTCAAGAAACTCAAATATTAAGTTTGCAAAGATATCTCAATAACAATCAAGTTGTTGGTTTGGTAACCAAGAAGGATCCAGTTTCGGCAATTGCATGGAGTGAGTGCTTACCACCGAGCAGATAGGCTGTGTGCACGGGCTGGGCTTGTGCACGTGGGCCACCTCATAGAATGGTGAGAATCTGATCTTCCGTTGGGAGATACCCAAAATGTGCAAATCTTTAGGCCTTTTCTCTTGGGTCAGTTTTCCTTGAGAATTTTCTAATCTCCTACCTGGGGTCCTCGTTGGAAACCTGGCTTCCTAAAATCCAGAACCAATCAGGAAAAAGGGGTAAGTGGGATCTTACCATTTGGTGTACAAACTTTAACATAAGCCCCTGCTTCCACTTCTGCCCCTCCTCAAACTTTGGCTATACCTGGCACATCTAAATCAGAGCTTTTCTGGTTCACACACTGCAGAGTATACTTCACTCAGTCTGCTGAGGCCAGAGAGGAGGTGTCATATAGCTGAGCTGGGAGGTGGAACACATCTAGGTGGCCTCACTGCTTCCTCTGTACTCGGTAGCACTTAACACTTGCACCTTTATTCTTTCTGAGATTCTGCACTGGGAATTATCTTGCATGTTGTTGACTTCCAGCTGCCATTCCTGCACCTCACTCTACTCCCATCCCACCCTACCCCACCCCCAGACATTTGGGTTTTGGATTTCTCTGGTATGCCAGGCCACTTGTTCATCCATCCAGTTTCCATGTCCCAAATTTTTGTTAACATCTTCATTCACCTCTCCTTTGTCTTTGTAGGTTTATACTTTTTTTTATTCCTCTGCTTTTGTTTCTAAAGAGAAACAACCATAAGTAAATTCATGTAAAATCAGAAGTTCGTGATTTAAGGAGGCTCAGCTACAGATATGTAAGGAAAGATTTGCAATGGCATAATCAACTATGGCAAGATCTTAGCAGCAGTCCTTTGAGTTCAAAAATGGTTTTCATCCTGACTCACGTGAAGCCAACTCACAGAGACTCTGAAACAGAAGCCTTGAGTGGAAGGCTTCACATTCTGCTTGTGGCCAGACAGCAGATATGGGTGGTTTCTGGCCCAGGCCCGGGTTCCATACTAGCTGCCGAATATTAGGTCAGTTGCTGACCTTTCAGTTGCTTCTTTGGAAAATAGATTTAATTGCACCTCTTTTATTAAGTTATAAAAATTAAATGAGGCAGCAGAGAGAAAGAAGGAGCTTATACCCTTTGCAATGGCATGGATGGAACTGGAGAGCATTATGCTAAGTGAAATAAGCCAGGCGGTGAGGGACAAATACCATATGATCTCACCTTTAACTGGAACATAATCAACAAAAGAAAAAAGCAAACAAAATATAACCAGAGACATTGAAATTCAGAACATTGTAACAATAGCCACAGGGGAGTGGGGAGGGGATAGTGGGGAGAGGGATCTATAGGAGCTACTATAAAGGACACAAGGACAAAATAAAGGGGGAGGGTAGAGGTGGGAGAGGGAAGTGGGACTGGCTGGGGTGGGGTGGAGGGAAGGGGAGAAAATGCAGACAATTGTAACTGAATAAAAATAAATAACTAAATTGGAAAAAAAATTGAAAAAAAAATTAAATGAGATTGTGCGTGTGAGAGGCCCAGCATAGTACTAATCAACAACAGTCAAAGCTGAGTCTACCATAGCCCTGGGAAGCCAACTGTGAGCCTACGCAACATCCATTTTTTCTCTGCTTGCTATTCTTTGCCCCATTGGAAAATGGGTTATAGGGAAAGAAAAATAAAGCAATAAATCATACGTGCTATAACCTTCAAAGTCAGGAGAACACTGCCCCAGGCAACTCCTGCACCACCCAGTGAAGTGTGCTGGGCTCCCTTTCTCACCTGCATCACACACCAGGGGACTGCCTCACTCTGCTTGCTAGAGAGAAGAGTGGGACTTAGGGTAAAAAGGATGTTTTCTAAACCTTTCAAGCATGATCCTACCCCTGAGGATATGAGTCCAATGACCTCTGAGGAGAGGAAAAGGAAAGGGAAAGGCATTCCATATTCATGTGACTCCTGACCCATGTAAAGGTCACTCCCCAAGATACATCACCCTTCCTGGGAACACTTAGCACCTGACTCTTGAGGGAGTGGTTGGCCTCTTCCTCGTGATTTAATTAGCTACCCACAGGGTGGTTGGCTGCAAGCCCACATTCCATACAATCTTATAACTGGAAGGAACTTTCAAGATCACCAATTCAGGGCTTAACTCTTGATGATATCCTCAACAAGTGGCCAGTTGTCTTGTTTAGGCCCCTCCAGTGATAGGAAATTTAATAACTTTGAGGGGTAACTATGCTATCTTTGGATAACTCTGAGAGCTGCAACAGTCTTCTTTAAATCAGTTCATCTCTTCACTGATTGTTTTTGTTTACACTGTGAAAGGTTAGGACCAGGAGAGAACATTGGAATCCATCCCTGTCATCAGGGAGCTGACAGGGGAGGAAACAGACATTAAACAAGCATCAAGAACTCTAGAAGTGTGAGGAATGCAATCAACGCATAGGGTGCTGTGGGAGCATTAGCCTAAAGTACTGGTACTCAACTGGATTGAGAAAGGGGAGGATGATTTTAGCCCTTAAGGGACAATTGGCAATATCTGGAGACATTGTTGCAACTGAGGGGATGCTAATGGCATCTAGTGGGTAGAGGCCAGGGGTGTTGCTAAATGTCCTACAGTGCATAGCCCCCTTACGACAAAGAATTATCTGGCCCAAAATAATAGTGCTTAGAGAAACCTGATCTAGAGGATTTAAAGAAGGCCTCTGCTCTGGGGGAAGACAGTTAAGATTATTACTCAAAGGCAGAGTCAAGGTTATCCAGGTAAAGTGTTTCAGCAAAGGGACCTGCATGCACATAAAACCAGGGGCCATTCAGTATGGCCAGAAGTTGGAGACAAAGGTGATTGGGAATTGGATTTATGATTCAGCCTGATTCTACCCATCAGGATCTCATAGGGTAAGTTCAGCCCTCCTTCCTTGAAAGGGCCCGTCAAGTGTCTGAACACAGCTGTGCTGACCTCGCTGACTTTCTCTTCTCAAACCCTTCAGTGTTTTTCCAACAGGGAGCTTTGTGCTTCTCCCAAAGCCAGTTACATTCCATTTGCCCAGCCGCCTGATTCAGGGCCATGCTGACACCCCACCAGATGTGAGATGATGGACATGGAGACATGTGAGCCCATCACCACTTTTGGAGGTGCAGGCAAGAGCACAATGCTGTCTCCCGGCAAGTGTTTCTCTGGGTGGAAGGAAACAAACCTGTGGGCACATCAAGTTTGTCATGGTTGTACAGATTGAATTATGAACCCTGACTATAATTGACCTTGAGTATTCCCAGCCCTGGCCTAAAAAACTTGGCTAGAAAAGCTGGGCACACAGAGTGAGCCAACCAGATGCAGGCCTTCAAAATCTGGCTCCAGGGGCAAGAAGAAGCAGGGAGAGACAAAGGAGAGAAAGAAAGGCTTTTTCCTAACACCAGGCCTGACCTTCAGCCTTTCCAACCAAGGGTGCACACCCCCCTGGAGCAACCACCTCCAAGATGTACCTCTGCCGAATATTTTGCCAACCCCTTTCCCGGTCAGGGCCAGCCTCTGCAGACTCAAGGTAAGGCAGGTTAGAACACGACACAGGAGTCAGGTTGGGTTACAGAGGCAGGGAGAGAGACAGGAAGTAGACCATCAGAAATAGGTTTCTCCTCCTGATGTGGAGGAGGCTAGGCCAAAGTCAACCCTAGGTACAGGGAGAGTCGCACGCAGGGCCGCCTGTGAAAAATACCCAGGACTTGGCAGTCACAGGGTGACTGTGTGGGACAATCTCTGTTCGTACAGATGGGTCTCACATTTAATTACATCTGTCGTCTAACTAATGACCAGTGTAGACTCATCATTGAAACCAGCAATTATTCCCTCTGCAAGTATTTTGAGTTAAATGTGTTCTGCTTTTTTTAAAGTTATTTTTCAAATTGTCAAGGGTTAGAAGTTATTGGTGAGGATGTGCATTCTAACTTTGAACTAATACATTTATTAATTAGTTCTGAGTAGGCTCAGAAGTAATAACAGTTCAGTAAGTCGATTTTATTCAACAAATAATGGTCAGCACTATTGTGTCAGGCTCATTACTGGGAGGGACAAAAAGGAACAGGAACTCTAACCAGAACGCAGAAATACAACCTCATGTACAATGATTAAGTAAAAATCATGGAGATACAAAGTGTTAAAGGGCGCAGAGGAAGGAGAGCATAGCTCTGAGAGGGGAAGCCAAAGATGTCAGGGCAAAGGCAGCATGTGAGCTGGGCCTTGGAGGATGAGTAGGATTTTGATGGAAAAAGGGAATTTTAAATGTATATGAGGAAGGGACTCAGCAAGAAAGAGGAGAACAGTCCAGTGTGAATAAAGGGGGCAGGGTTTCTCTTTCCAGACTGGTAGGGTGACCTGGCTTAGGCCAGAAGAGCTTCATCCAAGAGACGCTGGCATGTTTCCTTGGAGCAGAAATGGCGCCTACCTCTCTAGGAGCTTGGAGGCACAAGTGTCACCACCTGTTCCCCACAAATCCCCAGTCTGACTGGTTTCATATGTCAGGCATGCTGGCTTCACTTCACCTCTCCTTGTGTACTCCTGGGTAAGATGAACTAGAAAGCTTAGTTCTGTGGCCTCCACCCTGACAGGCCATCTGGTCAACCTCAACAACTTCTGCAAATGTGTATGCCGGGGCATATCCCAGACTTATTAAAACCTTAGGCTCTGCTGCAGGTAACTGTGCTTATCAACAAGCTTCCCACATGTTTCTGACACCTATCAAGAATTCAGAACCACTAGCCTGGTTGGAAGGCTGATTACCATCAAAGATACCTGTTCACTCATGTCTATTCTGTTTATCCTCATTGTGCCCAATCACAGTTGGTATTTTAAAAACAGTGTTGATTGAACATACTTGGTCCTAATTCAACATAAGGAGCAGACAAGGAGGCATGTTATGTATAGTCCAGTCCTGTTTCTTACTTTTCTATATGAGCATGGGCAAAACCCTAAACTCTCTTTCTCAGTTTCCTTATCTGACAAATGGAGACTACAGTAGTTTGCCACACATAGTATGAAAATGGAATTGGATAATGTTTGAAATAACTGCACTGAAAAGCAAAGGCATTCTATGCCTACTTCGTTGTTAGGTGTTATTATCGACTCATCTGATTCCAGCTCTTTATGGCAAGGAGTGCTACCTCATTCCTCTAGGAGGAGCCATCCAGGAGAGTTCTGTACAGTAGTCTGTGGCAGGCACTTCAGCCAATGAAAATCCATTGAGCTAAGGCTGCCCTCTGCCAACACGCTAAAATGTCCCCTTTGTCTGAGGGTAATAACTGTAGTTTCTGTTTAATTAAGAAAGACTTCCAAGGAAGAGCCATCAGTTTGCAAATTACATCAGGTGAAAAGCAGACTAGGCATGGCTCAGCCATGATGGTAGCCGACGCATACTAAGTGAGGGGGAGTCCTGTCACACAGGCCTGCCCACCCCTCTCTGCCTCCACAGATTTACAGTCTCCAGAGTTCATCCAAGTTGTCAGCTTGGGGAATTTTCATGCATCACTATATTTCTTAGGTCAGGGGCCAAACCCACTGAGCAGAACACTATCCCTTTATCGGTGCAAGAAATGATCAGTCTGAAAGGGAATATATAATTCATGACCAAATGGAGCAAAGCATTAAATCAGGAAGCCCACACAAGCCCGATTTATGACATCGCTTTACTAAGTGTATTCCCCATTGTGTCATCCACCAGCCCATCTTGATCTAAAAACACCTGCTTTGGACAATGGGTCTCTCTTCAGCACTGGGGGAGAAAGCAAATCGCTTCAATCAGCAGCCATTTCTGTTGATGTAAAACCTTGTGGCCCTATGCCAGCAACATATAAAAGTAAATAAAAATTGAAGTGCAGGTCTCAAAGAAACAGCGACACAGTATGGCAAATTAAAATATTTATGCCCTCAGACTTTTAGACATCCATTATCTACAGTATGTTAATGAGAGTGCTAAACTGACCTTGGCTGGGACACAAAACTTCCAGTGCCTTGCAAAACAACTCTGTCCTCCCACATGCCTTCGTTACGGAGAAATACGCAAGGGAGAAGGTGAACAGAGAAACTCTGACTTGGGTCAACACTCCCAGCCTGGGATGGGGGGCAACTCGTGACTGGGGAGCAGAGGGTGGTGTTTGAGTCCCAGTTCTGCCAATAATTAGCGTGGTGACATTGGGGAATTGGTTTCACCTCTCTAGGCCTCCTCCATCTCTCCTCGTGCTCACTCCGAAAGCGGCCCCAAAGATCAGCAAGTCACAAACCTGGCTCATTCCTTTCAAATTTGAAATGAAATATATGAACATGCAGATTGCCAGGCCCCACCCCAGACTTAATTAACAGAATCAGAAGTGGGGGGCTGCCTTACTCCCACCCCATTTCCAATGCTCAGAAAGTGAAGGGAATCCTGGAATGGATGCCTCTGAATTGCCCTCCCTAACAGTGTATGGCTGAGTCTTACTCAGTGATATTTCTAGGCCACAAATCCACCTGAGAAAAACTTAAGATACTCCTGCCCTGGCTGGTGTGGCTCAGTAGACTGAGCACCAACCTGTAAACCAAAGGGTCGCCGGTTCAATTCCCAGTCAGAGCACATGCCTGGGTTGCAGGCCAGGTCCCCAGTGGGGGTTGTGTGAGAAGTAACCACACAATGATGTTTCTCTCCCTCTCTTTCTCCCTCTTTTCCCTTCTCTCTAAAATAATTAATTAATTTAAAAAAACTTAAGATGCTATTTATTGCCTACAAAATCAATGGTTCTGGATTTGGCTCAGGATCTTTGTGTGGCATTCAACACCCTTTTCAACCTGGCTGCAATCCACTCTCCCAGCTCCTTCTTTCTCCACAAACTCTATGCTCTTGCAACTTACTCCCTAAACAAGGCATTTCATTTCAAACCTTCCCACACTTATGTAAGCATTTCTCATCTCCTAAATGCTTCTCCCATCTCCTCAAAATATGTCATCCTTCCTTTAAGACCCAGTTTTAATGTCTGTTTCCATGGTCTCCTCTTTTCCCCATGTCTCTTTGTGATGCTCTTGCCTGGGTGAGCAGGTGGATGACAAGAGACTTGGGATGAACAGGGTGAAGTCAACAAGGGCAACAATTTTGTTTTTAGGTTAGAAGACATTTTTATTTTATTTTATTTTATTTTTAATTAAGTTTATGGGGGTGACCTTGGTTAATAGGACCATATAGGTTTCAAGTGCATATTTCTG
This sequence comes from Desmodus rotundus, assembly GCF_022682495.2. Lineage (NCBI taxonomy): Eukaryota > Metazoa > Chordata > Mammalia > Chiroptera > Phyllostomidae > Desmodus > Desmodus rotundus. The sequence continues at coordinate 80,419,796 of NC_071393.1, forward strand.
TGATACAAGATCTATATTGCACTGTGTGTCCACCACCCAAAATCAAACCGTATATTAGGCCCCCTCCACCCCCTGGGAGATGTTTTTAATACTTAAGCAAAATGAATATGTTACAGAACAAAGTGCAAATGTGCATAAAATTTTAAACTAGAACAAAATCCTTCAAATAAATATCAGGGGAAATTATGGCAAAACAATTCAAGCTATGCTTCCACAACCGCCACCGGCAGCATCCCAAGCTGAGTCTTGTCTCTCCTCCAGTCTCCTTGGCCATCACGGCGCTTTAAGGAAAAGTCTGGGAAGCACTGCCTGCACTGGCTGCATTCACTAACAATTCTTCCGCTGCTCATCTTCAGCATGGCTCAGTATTTTTGTATTTGTTGATTAATTTTATGGATAGATCAATAGATATATGTGTTAGGAGTAGTGAAGTTTATGTAAAAATATAGGGGTTTTTTGAATCAAATCCTTTGAAAATGTCAAGATTTTTTTTATCCTTCTAATACCAACCTCCCTTTATACAATAAAAGTGGTCATAGGACACCTGGCACTAACTAGCAACTTGAAATTCCATTGGGCCAGATGAGGTGGGTTTCTGTTATGCCTCAATTGGATGGAAAAAACTTGAAAGCTGTCCTCTCCCCACCTTTGCAATTCCTGAAGGCACCTCCAGGGTCAGGTAGGACCATTTACCCAGGAACAAACCCAACCAGATGCCTGGGGGGACAATGGCCACTGAGCTGAAAACAAAAACTAGAAGGGCTTTAAGCAACCTCAGGCTAACTAAACTCTGTTGGGTCACCTGTGAAAGTTAGTGAGGAGAAAGGGAAAATGGGGGGAAATTGCATTAAGGTCATGAAAGCCACATTCCAGAAGAGTGCGTGGGAACTCAGAGCTGAAGGACCAAATGCCAACGCCCCCTTTTATGTGCCCCACTCACAAACACAGCCATATACCCCCAGGCCTGAAAAACAAAAAGTGAAAACTGAACCAAGGAGTTGAATGACCCCTCCAAGTTAACCTCTAAAGCAAAATTACTCAGAGTTGAAACCAAACTGGGCGACTCAGGCTGAGAGCAGGGGTCATAAGTAGAAGGGATAAAATTAAACAGAAGCCTCCTTGCTGCTCTCTCCCAGCTGCCTGCCAGATCTGCCTCCCCCAGGCCTGGCGCTGGCCTTCATTTCTGGCCTTCCTGGCCCACCTGGGCTTCCCTCTGCTTGGCTCCTTCCCTTCTGTCTCCCTGCATAAGCAAACCTCCTCCAAGGTCTTGCCTCCTAATGTCTCAGTACTTTCACCTCGCTCTGTCCATGGCCACCACCCCAGTCCAAGGCTGCTACCCTCTCTCCTAAACTAAGACAATAACTTCCCTGGAGCCCTTGTATCTCATTGGGTCCCCCTCCCATCCTCCCCCAAGGACCAGGGAGAGTAGGCTTCAAAATGCAAATCTAATCAGATCACCCACTTGCTTAAAACTCTTTTATCTTCTCATTGCTTATAGACTTAAAGCCTAAAATCCTGACTTACAAAGGCCCTTCCCTCAGACCCCAGTGGCATCCTCCCTTTGCTTCCCTGCTCTCAGTACCCCAGAGACTGCCTTCAGATCAGGATGGGAGGCCTGGCTGCATAGCATTTCATCTGCCTGGAAAGCTCTCCCAGGCCATTTGCTCATTATCCTCTGCCCCTCCTTCAGATACTCCTGATTTGTCCCTCTAGGCCTGGGTCCTCCCTTCATAGTATTTGCCTCAGGTGTATGTGCCCATTGCAGGGATAACTTTTACCCACATACTTCCTTTTTTTTAATTATATGATTACATTTACTTATTTTTTAATTGTATTTTTTCCATTACCATTTACCCCCTTATACCTCCCTTCCCCCGCAATCACCACACTGTTGTCCACGAGTCCTTCTTCCTTATTGCTCCATCTCTCTATCACCCACATATTTCCTTCGCAATAAATTGTAAACTCCATAAAAGCAAAGATTGTATGTTTTTGCTCACCATTCTGTCACCAGTATTTTGAACAGTTCCCGGCACAGAGTAGGCATTCAGCAAACAGCTGTTGCATGAACAAATGGGTGAATGAATGAATGGTAGAATGAGTCATGTGGAAGCATTCATGGGCCTGTGACAATGAGCTGTTACTAGGGCCTTATCGGCAGCAGAGTCTGACCTTTCCTTGGAAGGCGGTGACAGAGGGCCTGCACTGAAGATGGGAAGGTGGTCCTCAGTCTGCCAGAAGCTGTGAGGCTTGGAGCTTGTGACTGTACAAACCCTGACACAGGAGCAATCTTAATCTCTGATCCCAAACACTGTCCTGCTTTCTACCAATCCACTCCTGAGCCAAGTGTACCCAGCAAAGTTTATCATTTGTTCTGGATATACTAACTACCACTCTCAATCCTCCCCAGCTCCGATCTCTGGCCAGCCAGACCTGCTCCCTGGTGGAGGAGATGCTGGAAGCAGTAGGACTTTTCCTGTAAGGACCCCATGGACACAGTCCCCTTCCAGTGTGGGTTTGAGCGAGATACAGATACAGATAGAAATGCAGCTACAGATGTGGGTATAGATAACAGAGAGGCAGCACCAAAGAAGAGGTTAGCAAGATTATAAATTCTTGAGGACAGAGATGGATGAGTTCTCTAATTTTGTATCTCGCACAGCTCTTAGGCCCCTCCTTGTCTTAGTATCAGTTAAACTGCATTGACACGAAAGACCTAAGGAGAGGCAAGAATGATATTCAGTCAACTGAAGCAAACAAGCAACTGCTTTTTGTCAAGCCCTGGGCACAAGTGTCACTTGTTCCCTGACTGCTCTCTGTCTCTCTGTGATGTGAATGAATGAAACACCAAGTTCCATGCGTTCCTCAGACTGATGGTAAGCATTAGTGCTAGAATGTTATCCTAACAGGCTTTGGGGATTGGAGGGATTTTAGAAAGAAGGCATCATCCAGCTGAGTGAAAATTTCCTCCTCAAGGAATCCTCCTCTCCCTCCTCCTTATCAAATAATGACGCCATTGAAAGGCTGGTGCGAAGCCCGAAGAATTAGCACTATTCTCTGAAATTACAAGAGAAAGTTCATGTGAAATCAATGGGCCAAACCCAAGAAAATCAAAATGTACCTTCCAACTCCCAGCAGCTATACGATAAGATTCCTGCTAATAATCATTCCATTATATATCACTCCACAATCATAGTTATTGGCTCATTTGAAATCCCAACAACCCTTATTATTCATAAGGCAAGAAATTAACATTTACAAAGGTTAAATGTCTTGCCCAAGGTTACCTAGCTAATTAGTAGGATAGCCAGGATTCAGGCCTGTATCTTCTGACTTCAGAACCAGAACACTTTCCAAAATGCTATTTCCCAGCAATAGAGAATCATGTTCATTCATCTCATTAATATCATTAAAGACCTCATACATATATTTGTAACCAATTCCTGAAAAGTTTAGCATTAAGAAAAAAGAATCCACGTGTTCCAAACAGAGTGGCTACTCCCCTGCAGAGCAAAAATTTCAGTTATGTCCCACCCGTTGAAGAATGCTTGCCAGGTGGCACTAGCCAGAAAAAGGAGAAAATGTGTTGACAATGCATCACAGGTATTGAAAGATGTCAGCCTTCCTCAGGTGAGTGAAAACGCCTGGTCCTATAAGGACAGATTTTCTCCAGATAGTGAGAAATCATACTAAATGGCATCTCCAACTCACTTAAAATGCTGGGCCAGGAGTTCCCATAAGCTGTCAGTGGATTCCAGTCTGCACCTGCCTTGTGGGTTGAACCGCTTTGGGCCCTAAGGAAGAAGCGGGGGGAAGGCAAGTATCACAGAAGCTGCATTTCAAAACAGACATAAGAGGAATTCAGGCAAAGCTATAGAAAAGCTCACACTTTAAAAAAAGCAATTTTTTTTTTCAGTTCAGGGGACTTTTAAACTGCAGTATTTAAGCTTAAAAGATGACACCCGTGCTATTGTGGTTGTGAAGAAAATTGACTACCAGGTAGGACGAAGGAACAGTGCCACTGAAGTCTTTATGAGTAATCTGAAATGAAACACTTTAAACCAACACACTTCTCAACCAGAGCTCTGCAGACGCTACACAGATGACATCTTCTCGTTATAAAAATGATGGACCGCGCACAACAGAAGTATTCAAAACCAAAGATTACCGGAGATCACCTTCATTATAAGTACAGTACAGACCTGGGGCTCCATCCTGGGATATCACACTCCTTGCCTCTTCATAGTCTTCCTCTAAAAAGCCCTTGTGGATTTTAAAGGTAATGACGATTGAATCAGCCATCAGAATTCAATGAAGTTTAGACGCGTATAACCTAGGTGTGGACCCTGTGCAGAAAGAGCACCCAGGCTTCCCCTGAGGGACAGAGCATGAACAACAGGAAGAGAAAATAGAAGGTGCCCACGCTTTGTACTCAAATAGGAGCAGTGTTTCATGCCTTATGGTTTGTGAAGCCCATTATCGTGCACTGTGTCTTCCTCAGATCCTGCATAGCACTAAGGTGGGCGTTTCCCATGTTTCCCACCTTTTTCAGATGGCACAGCTCAGGCACTGACAGGTTAACTGACTTGCCCAAGGTCACACACACACAGACAGAATCAGGACTTTAATCCACTCTTCTTACTTGAGATTCCTTTTGTTTCTCCCGCAAGCTGCCTCTGATCTACAACAGTAGTGTGCCCATGGCATTAACACTTGTCTTTAGCACTTTATAATTCACAAGCACTTTACACGTCACTATTTCATTTTCATTTATCTTTTCAAAATCCACAGAATACAAAAGTGCATTGCCACCCAAATGACCTCTATCCTGTAAGTAGGCTGCGTAAGAGTGAAACTGTTTGTCCAGGCAGCGTGAATAGTGGGGTGGTAAACCAGACTCCTGCCTGAACCACTTCCAGGGTATTTGCATCTCTACCCCATGGACTCAGTTAGGAAGCAACATAAGAATTTATAAAGCATGAACATTTGCATTTTTTTAAACTAAGCCCTCCAATATCTACTACCACAACACGACAGAAGATTCCAAGGTCTTTCACTAAGCTATCTTGTTGACATAGACCAAGTTACTATAAAGCTGGAAGCAATTAAAGCACATTTCTTTAAGGGACACTTTGTCATTTCAAACCAGCCTCTGGCCTGGTTCATGTGAATAGTGAGAGTCAGCTCGCATGCTTACAGTTTACAAAATGCGTTTATGTGCACGACCTCCTTTAATCCCGCAACAATAGCATTGTTGGATATTATTATTAGTGAATGTTTATGCTCAGGGTGATTGAGGTTCAAGGATGCTACGTGAATTGCCCGTGTTTATACAACGAGGAAATATCAGAGCAACATGCAGTTACTAGACCCCGAGCCCAGGGTTCCCTCGGGCTGCCCCTGAGCAGTGTCACTGAAGTCGTCTGCGGGCTGTGCTCCTTAGCCAGCCTTCCCCCTGTCGCTGACCACATCTGTATGAGGCCTGACTTGTCCTGGTTTTCCCGCACTGCTCTTTCTGTTTCCTTTGTCACTCACACACATTGCTTTTCTTTAATATTTCCAATCCCTTTAATCCCCAATCCAAGCTACTTGCACCTTGCACACCCTCCATACATCCTCGCTCACCTCCTTAAGAAGCCTTTCCAACCCCTCACTCCTCCTCCCCAACGGCCTCTCTGCTTCAGAAGAGCAAGATGTTTGTCCCAACATGAGCACCCGCAAATGTGGGAAACAAGTGAAACAGGAACGGTGAGCAAAAGTGGCAAGTGTTGTCTCTCTTCCTCCAGTCCTCGGCACATTTCAAGGGCTGTACAGAAAGCGTCGCCTGTGATCACAGCAGCTGGAGTACTTGCCTCTAGGTTTGCTGAATAACGTTTTCCTCCAGCACTTTCCTCCTCACTAGTGCTTTCTTGTCCTTGTCCTCAAGGCCCAAGGACTCTCCCAGAGACGTGAGCCAGCCTGTAGGAGTGAGGGAGGAGCCCTCACTGCTGGGAGGGCACCTCATTGCCAACAGCTGCGTGACTTTTCAGAGGACACTGTGCCCTAAGAAACGAAGCCCCGTGGTGAGGGAAGAGTAGAGACTAGAAGGCTGCGTCGGAAATTTCTCACAGCTCAGCCTGGTGTGTTCGTATGCACTCTGGCCGGTTATTGAACGTGGCAACTTTTCAATTACCTTTGGAAAGCTATATATATGTATATTCCTATATAGATATATATATATATCTATATATAGTTTCATACTGTATATATATTTTCTGCACTCAGGAAGCACAGAAATATTTGGGTACATCTAACATCAATCAGAGGAATGGTTACCAGCTACTAAATGGAATTTAAAACTCTGAAGGCAATTGGTCACATATATTTCCAATTTAGGAGATTCTGCATGGCCTTTATCCAGGCCTTTTATTACTTCTAATTTGATTTGGTAAGGGGCAAAGTGACTATAAATTTGTACCTACTAACTCTTTATAATAGAAGAGAGGTCAGTTTGTCTTTTGAAAAAAGCACAGACCCGGAGACCAAATGAATCTGTTTGCCCCCGACTTTTGTTCTGACTTGTCTTGTCTGGACAAGGTAACTGCTCTGAGCCTCAGTTTGAGATGGCAAAGGTCACAAAGTCCTATGACAAAGAGACAGTGAAGACCACACAGGTAAAGTCACAGTCACTGGGACGGTCGCTTGGCCTAGTTAGGCAGACGGAAAAACAGTAACACTCCAGATATTTAGAACAATGGAAACAACAATGGCTAAAATTTGTCTTTGCCCTGAGGCATTGGCCTAGGGGTGCTGAGTGAGTGATAGCTGTGTCTGGAGACCACGCAGAGGTTGCTGCATCCTCAGAGATCTATGAGGATGGTGAGACGTCAGCCTTCTCTGAGGATGGTGAGAGATGGGGCCTACAACGGGTCTCCCTCCAGCCCCCTCTGCTCCTGCTGGTGGCCTCAGCCCCTCGGGACAGTAAGAACAACCTTCACTGACCTGAAAATGCTCAGGTCCTGCCTCAGACTGGTATCCTCAACAGAAACTCATTCCCAAATACGCATAGTAATTAGCCATGAAGTGAAATTGTTACATGTGGAATTAGAATAATGTGAATAGAATCAGAAATTCACTTTAAAAAAAGACATAAATCTTGTTATGGGGTGAATTGTTGAAGTCCTAACCTCCAGTGCCTCAGAATGTGACTATATTTGGAGTTAGGGTCTCTATAGGGGTCATTAAGGTTAAGTGAAGGGTGTCCTTATATGCCTGGTGTCCTTACGAACAGAGGAGACGAGGACACGGCCACACAGAGGAAGGACCATGAGAACACTGGGAGAACACAAGCCAAGGAGAGAAACCCTTGGAAGAAACAAGCCCTGCTGACACCTAGTTCTTGGATTCCAGCCTCCAGTACTGTGAAGAAATAAATGTCTGTCGTTTATGCCTCCCTGTCTGTGGTACTTCGTTGTGATAGGTCTAGAAAACTAGTGCAAGGCTGTACCAAGTGAACTCCTCACTTTATGAACTGCTTCTTAATTATAAAGACCTTTCACTTACTTTACTTTGTTCAGTCTAACAAGTACCCTCCTTTTCCCATGTTCCTGATAAGAAACTGACAATCAGATTTGTCCAGACTCATAGAGTGAGTTAGTGGCAGCGCTAGAATTCACAGCCAGCTTACTACTAGTACTTTAGGTCTTTGGGCCATAAATTCGAAGTAAAGAAAAAGATTGCAAATAATACACCAAATAGGCTAGAGATCAAGCTATTTTAAAAGCACACACATATACCATACTTCTCATCGGTACACCCCTTAGGCTGAAGCAAAAGGGGCCTGTGCCTTGTGGCTTACACTCTAGGGGAACATGGAACAGTAAATAAACAGATGTGTCAAAGAATACATGGAGGACACCTTTGTCACGCAAGATCTGGCCCCTGGCGTGGATGTGGCCTGTCCCAGAACTTTAAACATCTACTCTGGTAACTAACACCGTTCAGGTCCCAGGCAAACAGAACTTCAAAGCTCTAGCCCTAAGTCCTAAACACAAAGGAACTGTACCTGAAACCGTTTTACCACTTGTCCATCATCAGGCAGACACAGCTTCTGGACACAGAGAGGGCTTGTGCTTAGGTAAATTAATTAACAAATTAATTAACTTGTCAAATCCTTTCTCTAAGGTGGCATGAATGCAGAGGAATTGTGCATAATGAAGTATATTTCCCAATGGCACTGAATCCATTTTTCTGCTTCTATTATATTCCAGTTTTAGTTCCACATGGCCTCATTAATTACCAAGGTACTCAGTTGCATGTGACAACTGAGGAATATTCTGCAATATTAAATAACTCATACTGCATTTAAATATATAGATATATATGCATCATTTTTGAAATGTGATACTGAGGTTTTACATTAGTACCTAGATGGACATTGGATGCTAGAAACAGAAATAGTTTTATTTTATAAAACACTTAGTAAAGTTTAGTTAACTTTTCAAAAATTATTTAAGTGATTTATTTAAAGTTTTTGAGAATATACGTGAAAAATAATTTCATATTTTGACTTTGACGTTAATTCATCTTTTTATGAAAACAGGTAAATTTTGTATATCTTGAGTACAGTTACATCTTTAATCCTTTGATGATCGCTGTGAATAGAACCCACTTTATGTGAAAATCACATATTAGTGGTTTTTGCTGAAGTTAATGGAAAAGAATAAATTTAATGGAATAAATATACAGTAAATTTATGAATTATGTATGTCTTCATTTTATTCTCACACAAATGTCGCTAACTCATCAAGATAATTCTCAGACATGTGCATTAATATTTAAATTCAGTCATCTTCAGTATTTTGCTGATTTTCGATCATTAAAAACACAGAGATTTACACATATTTGGTGTTGCCACAATGAGGGTATGTTTGTCAAGGCAGGAAGCTAAAACCTGTTTTACAGAACGGTTTTCTAGCTTGATTTATAATTTTTAGATACTTAGACATATGGTATGGGGGCCTCCATTTGTACTCTTGCTCCAGGCCTCACAAATGTCAGGGAAAGCATGGATCTTATGATCTCCCAAAGGTTTCTCTCTAATGATACTGCCTTGTATTTATGAGCACCCATTTTGTACCAGGCACTGTGCTGTCACTGTGGTTACCCAAGGCCCAGGCCCTGCTTTGGTGAGGTTTGGAATGTGTAGATGTGGCAGCAGACATGGGCAGGTAATAGAAGTAACTACACAACAAGAGAGGTGTGTCCTGTGGAGATACCTAGAGAAAGCAGTGATGAACTATATATCTGGGACCATCAGGGAAGGTGTCCCAAAGAAGATGAAATCTGAGCTAGGTTTTCAGGGACAGACAGAAAGGTGTCCACAAGGAGAGGCCGTGTGTGTGAAGGAAGGAGCCATAAAGCAGCATGACTCAGTGACAGAGAGATGCACCAGGCAATGAAGGCAGAAAAGCAGGAGCCATGGCTGGGCTAGCCTCGCAGACCACACCAAGGCACTTCCAGGGCCTTCCCTGTAGATGCTGGGGGCCTCTGAATGTATGTAAGCCAAGCAACAAGACTGATAAACTGAATTTAGAAAAGAATGCACTGGAGGTTCTATGAAAACATTGATTATGGAGAAGAAGGAAGTATGAAAGCAGGAAGATTTATTACAAATCAAGGGAAGAAGAGAGGGGGCCAGAAATAGGATGGTAGAGGAGATGGACCCAAAATGACAGAGAGAGATACTTCACCTTTCCAATTTCATCTGTATCCAAGTATAATTTCTTAAACACACACATATTTGTATACTGTGTATAAGCACATAACAAGTGTCTGGCCACACTGTTCACTCAGTTCAGAAATCCTCCCTGTAACATCCCAGACAGCCCTGTATCCAGGTGCAGCTTAAAATGTATGGTGTAAGAAAATAATGGGTTGTCCAAAACATTTGGCTTTTTGTTTGTTTTTTTGTAAGATGGCTATATTAGCACTTAGTTGTCTTAAACTTTATTTGAAACAATTTTGTTAGATTGTATTGTGACAGATGTCACATTGGCGTGCACTTTTAAAAAAACATAAAAGTTCGTGAATTTTTTGGTAGCCATTTTAATATTGAAGATGGAAGAAAATATGCAACATTTTCAGCATATTATGGTTTGTTATATCAAGAAAGGTAAAAAATGCAACTGAAATGCCAGGAAAAAATTGTGCAGTGTATGGAGAAGGTGCTGCGACTGATTGAACATGTCAAAAGTGGTGTGTGAAGTTTCGTGCTAAAGGTTTCTCGCTGGACGATGCTGCACAGTTGGGTAGACCAGTCGACGTTGATAGCGATCAAATCAAGACAGTAACTGAGAACAACCAACGTTATACTATGTGGGAGATAGCCAACATACTCAAAATATCCAAATCAGTAAAGTTATTGGTGAAAATAAAAAACGTGTCTCTGTTTTATGAAAAAACTAAATGGATTTTTTGGCCAACCCAATACAATTATTTCAAGGGGTCACCCATCCTACCATTAGACCACCCTGATGTTTAGAAAGTGATCCTCTATGTTGAGTCAAAACCAGCCTCTACAAAACTTTACTCATTGGTCTAGTTCTATCATTTGCAGGAACAGAATTCTGGCCACTGGAGATCAGAACTGATGGGCTTTCACATAATGCAGGTAGCTATTGTGCGTCCCCTGAGCTGTCTATTTCTAGGCTAACTGCTCCCAGTCCTGTACTTCTCTGCAATGGTTCTGAGGGGCCTGCAGCCCACACTAAGCATACCCTCTTCCCACCACCAACAGGGGCACTGGCGGAAGCAGCCTGGTCACCCAACTCCAGACGCATTCTATTTCATCAGTGTCTTTCTTAATATGCAGCACCTAGAAATATTTCATAATTCATATTTCCCCTGCTCACTCTGTCATTTCTCACAATTAATATAGATGGCTGAGGTTTGAATGCAATTTTTCATCTCCAGGCCACATTTTTATGAGATTTACCACAAAGGTTTCATTTCTCTACTCAGAATATATGAAGATTTTTAATTTACTCCGCTAACAGGAGATCGAGAGTATCTCCTTTGTCGAAGAGCTGGGATGACAATTTAAACAGAGCTCCCCAAAGGAAGTTACCTGCCAACAATGAAGCAGTTGCTGACAAACCTTCAGAGACCACCCGTTTTGCTAATTAATTGCCTTCTCTTTCCTTGGCATGTGGGCAGAAGTGTTGTTTCACACCCTCCCCCTTTTTGTAAAGTCTTGCTTGGTGACTGAAAATTCAAGCCTCCCCTACCTGATCACCTGTACCTGCTCAAGCCTTAATCAGAAATAGCAACTGTTGTTTCTATTATCAGATTACAGTGATAATGAAGGTATTTTGGACTCTCTTCTTGCTTTCCTGCTTTTTCTTCTCCTTTCTTAGTTTGCTTCTTCATGGAATTCCCAGAACAAAGACCATGAGGAATTTTCAGAAGCACTAAAGTCATGCCTTCCCCTTGCCCCACTCAACTCTCACCAACAGTAATTAAGTCCAAATCATTGCAAACTCAGAGGGATTCAGCACACTTGCAGGAACCCCCATGGATAATGATACGACTTTTTGACAACTCTTGGTTCCAGACTTTAAATATACCTACACACAGACAGTACATGAAGGGCTTTCTGATATCCAAGCAAGATTGCTTGCTGCCACTCTAATGAAACACACACACACACACACACACACACACACATATTTTCTTTGTCCTCTTTCAAACAGAAGGAAAGGACCCCTGAGGTTTTCACTTTGATGAAAGCAATGAGACTTCATTCCCAAGAGTCCCATTTTTTAAGTCTGAGCATCTATGACCAAGAGGGGATCCTCCACCTGTGGAGATGTGGCAAAATGCCAGCCGTTGGGAGGACCAGGTGCTCCTATGTTGATTTCTCCTTCCATTACCCAAGGGATCTGCAGCACCCTCCTTGAAGGGAGAAGAAATATTAAAATGCTTTATTTCTTTCCCAGACTATACAGAGTAGTAGTTATTCTCTCAGGATAAAGACATGTTTAGGTGGATTCAAGATACTCCATTTAAAATATCCATTACCCTCCAATCAAATTTTCACTGCTGTTGAGTGGCAACGGGCAAAGCCCTGGGATAAGTGAGCTAAGATTCCTTCTTCTGGGGTGTTTAATTTCACTTTGCTTTCCTCAAATAAGCATGCCTGGAGCTGGTAACCTTCCTTCCTCTGGAGTAATCGAAAAATTTAATTCACATTAAGCCAGAGAGGATGGTGTTTTTCCCTAAGGTCACCCAAATCAAACATTTTAAACCTCTAACAGCCCATCAGTCAGAGATGCATGTCTCATCCTTTCCTGATGAAGTGCCTCCCGGAGCCAAACAAAGCCTCCCATCTCCACCCCAGCCCGCTCAGGGCCAGGGTGAAAGGTCACCCAAGGGTCCGGTGGGCACATCTCCAGATCTGATCCCCACTATGATTCTTAGGATGCTTATGGTATCTGTCCCAGGCACCTCCCCCCTTTGGAGATGTATGAATTTCCAGGCTTCATTTCTGCTTAAAAGATTAATGTGAGTGGGGATCAAAAGCCTCTTTGCTACTGCAATTTGAACTGCAAGCAGCTTACCCGAGAATGAGTATTTCACCCTGGCAAGGCTATGCTTCAAATCTTAATCATCCCTTCCCTAAAACCTAATAACATTTTGCACTTATATGCTCCCGTTCATCAACCCCAGGTAATAAATGACACATTGTTAGAACTCAGAGGAGTAAATCATTAATTGTTCATAGTGCCTCACATAAACACTTTCCAATTGTGATGCATAAGGACTCCATCACGCACAACAGTGTCTATGCATATTTCTCTTTTAGTCGGGTATAAAATGTGTGCAGTGACTTGTAAATGACAAATTTCTCAGGAACACAACTGAAAGCATATCATCACCAGGATGACCTGGAACCACAAAGGTCAGAAATATGCTGCTCACGGATCACAGGAATTAGCTTTTTATCAGAAAGCCAGGGAGCTTCTAAGGACAAAGAAGAGAGTAGGAAGCATCTAAATATTCTTACTTAGAAAAATACCATAGATGCTGGATTTCCTCTTCTGTCAGTCTAGCATAGCATTGCTCAGGCACTTCTCCTAGCAAAGATAACACATCTCTCTTAAAAAAAAAAAAAAAAAAAAAAAAAAAAGGAGGAAAGGGCAATGTTGGAAAGCAGAAAGAGATCTCGCAAGACTGACATTTGACTCAGTTCCCGCATTGTTCATTACTTCAGTGACAGTTAGAGTGCATGCCGCAAAGGGGAGGCGTGAGGCCACAGGGGCTGAATCAGAGAGCATCAAGGTAAGAGGGCTGGAAGGAGGGCAGGGCGACATGGAGAAAGGACAGCCGTGTGTCTGTTTCAGTGTGGGCCTCAGCTAGCTCCCCTGCCCCACGCCTCCGGCCTCCATAGACAGAAGCAGCAAGCATAAAGACAATGCTTCACATTCAAACACGGCTTTTGCCAAATTTGAGAAGCGTAAGTTAGCTTTGCTAGTTGCCCTTCATTTGAGCCCAGATTTACCTCCCGCCCTTCTCAGCTGTGTAAGGTTCATTGCTTCACACCACACCAGTCCTGGGGGGCCTGTAGCATCATAACAACATAGCACATCCCCCACAGGCTTTCCTACAGATCAGAGAAACCCCAGATCCCCCTAAATCCCTTCCTGCAGGTTTTCCATAGGGTGTGGCCATGACAGTCACACTTTTTCTCTCTTGGTGCTACCTTCTCCTCCTCCATGGTTCCAACTGTGGGTTCCCTGGGAACATGAGCTACTGCTCCACTGCTACCCTGGGCTCCCTGCCCATCGACACCCCGCTTTCCATTCTAATCCAGCAGGGGCCTAGAGGAAGCAGGGGGTGAACGTTATTCCACCCACCAGAAATGCCTTCACTAGACTGTACATACCACTGCCCTGTGCCTTCGGTGTTTCGGGATGTGGCGGAGACTCTGGCACACAGTCCTTCTCCATGGCTTCTTTATCACTCCATCTTCACTGCCACACCCCTCCCCCACTGCTTCAGTAATGTCATCCAACCTGGAACCAGGCTCAAACACTCCAGAATTGGGAAACTCTGTTTGACTTATTAATTTAAACAGAAATGGAAATTTGTCATACTACATTTAATTGCAGTATATATGGTCTCACTGAACCCCAGTGAGGGGTAGTGAAGCCTCAGGAATAGACGGAAACTTGGAACTGGATGCCTTTGTGGCTGCTTCTCTCCCTGTGGTTCAGTGTGTGCACATCACTTTCTCTCCTTGCCGCAGCCCAGCGCTCTCAGCTGCCCCAGCCACATGTGGCTCCCGCTGAGGCCAGATGCTCTGAGTCCCAGTTCGAAATTTCAGGGAAGGAACCATGACTGGTACAGGTTGGCTTGGGGGCCGGGCTCGGGATGAATTCGCTGTGGCCAGCAGGTCCACATGATGTCAAGTACTATGGTTGACACGGGGGTCAACAGAGTGGACAGTTTCCTGAAAGTGTGTAAAAGAGGTCTTCAAGTGATGGCTTCTGACCAAGGGTATGAATTTCACCTCTTCCCCCCTGCAGGTAGAGCTCCTCCCCTACGTTATAAATACAGTGGCACACGGAGGTCATTGCTCCTGAAGGATGAACGGTACGAGAGGCTTAATCCAGGAGAGATTTCGGTCCCAGAATCCAGTCTGTGTTGCTCCCCTAAAGCAGCCTCACCCCTTCGCCAGTCCTCACAGCTCACCACCCCACCCCTACACAGCAGTTACTCAGCTGGGCTCACACCCTGCCACACACAGCTCTTTGTAGACCTCCCGGGTAGCACAATGCTTTGGGGTCGGGCCAGTCTGGTCTGGCGGTGGTTCTGGCTCTTACCAGAGGGTCTTCAGGCAAGTCGTCTACCCTTTCTGAACCTCAGTTTCCTCAACTACAAGTGGACATAATGATGCCCATTTCAAAGGGTTGGAGCGAGCTAATCGACGCCACACAGGTAAAACTGTGGCTGGCGAATTTTAGGTGCTCAGTAAAAGGTCCCTTTTGCTATTATTAATGTTGTTACTGTTTTTAATTTTAACCTTTACAATAAAGCCTACTAATGCCATTTTAAAATAGGTAACCAATTTCCAGGTTGATTTCGTAATCGCAGGCTCTACACCATGTTCCAAAGGAATTGTACAGCACATTCCAATAAAACAGATGGCTAAAAAAAAAATGCAGATGGTACATTTAAGGCCTTTTTGGGTTTTCTTTTTGTATTTCTTGACACATGCAGAGGATGTCATCTTATAGTCTGAAAGGTTGTAAGAATGAAATCAGAAAAAGTGCATAAAATACTAAGCGCTGTGTCCAGATGTGGTACATATTCAACACATAACTGTTGTTTTTATTACTGTAACTAGCGTGATTATGGTTACTGTTATATTATTGGCCCTAAAGGGAAAGGTCGTAAATATTCATTGGCAAATCCTTTAAGGTGAACATCTCATGGACTACTGTGCAAAGCCATAAAGCTTTCTTTCCTAGCTAAGTTTGAAATTTATATTTATGTTTATATCTTTACACTTATATAATTCACATATGAAAGATAACATATACATCAATATATAAAACTCAAAGTAATGTTTTATCCTCACCCAGAGACATGCTTATTGATTTTAGAGAGGGGGAAAGGAGGGAGGGAGAGAGGGAGAGAAACATCAGTGTGAGAGAGAAACATCGATCGGTTGCCTCTCTTATGCACCCCAACCAGGGACAGAACATTCAACCCCGGCATGGGCCCTGATCTGGAATCAAACCCACAACCTTTGAGGTTATGGGACAGTGTTCCAACTAACTAAGCCACACAGGCCAGGGCTCAAAGAAACTTTTTTAAAATACATTTTTAAAAAGGAAAGGAAATTATTGATCAACACAGCCCTGGGAAGCCGGCAGCTGTCTCGGTGGTCATCTCTGGCGACAGCGCCTGGTAAGTGCCAGATAGCTTTCTCGCTCCGGCAGCTTTCTCACTCCTGTTTGAAATAAGTGTCTTAAAACCTCAAAGCAAACTGTACAACCTCCCACTGTACCTCGAGCAGCCTATCTCGAGTGTCTGTGACCCAGATTCACCATTCATTCAAAAAAGAACACAAGAGGGAGAAAGGAACGTTGGCTTTAAAAACCTGGGGCACCCTCCTCTGTTCTCAGCTTCAGCCTGGACCGCTCGGCTGATTGTAATGAATGCTAAGGTGAGCCACTGGGAAGGGCTTCTGGTTCAAGAAAGAGAGGGCTGAGAGGCAATGGGGGGAGATGGAAATCAGAGGTACCTACTATGGACATACTGCAAAAGAAAATTTCTGTGCATAGAAAATCCATGGGCTGGCTGCAGCCATGACAGCTCTTGGCCAGGGCCTGCCAGAGATATCTTCTTTAGGTGGGCACAAGGGAAGCGCCACCTCTCTGGTGATGCAAGATATGCCCTCTGTGTTAGGTATTGACTTTTCCCTCAGCAGAATAACAGAGGCACGAGAGCATGAAGGAGAGAGAGGTGGCTCTCCTTCCACCACCACAGGTTGAGAGTGATGGGTCAAAGCAACTGTGAGCCATTCCTTATCTGGCACATTCGATGAAAAATTGAACCCGGGCCTATCTGCTCTAGAGATAGCTGTGGAAACAAGAGTGCACAACGAGCCCCTCTGAGACATAAACCCGCTTTTCCCCTCTTTTCTCCCTCTGTGTCCAGTCACACACAGTCTAGTCCAGGGCTGATCACCATATTAAAATCAGCCACATACAATTTCGGTGTAATGAAAACACACCTATATTTAGATTTGATTCCCCTTCCCAAGCAGAAGTTATTGTCTCTTTTATTTCTCTAAGTTTCTCAAGGATTCTGCAAATTGTTAAGCTTAATTATGAGAAGAGTCTGTTCATATCAGGGAGACTCATCCATACAAAGCAAAGGTTTGGGCTGAGCTGATCCAGTGATTCTGCCTCTTTGACGGGAAAAAAATTGCTTCTGTGTAAGAACTAATACCCACCTGGTTTCCAACCTCAGCCACTGGCAAATGTGTCACAGCAAGAGACATTTCCTGTTTCTTTGACAGATTGGCCAAGGGCTGAAATTTAATCTAATGCGTCAAAAGTGGTAGGTAGTGGGAAAAAGCAGAGAAACACTGAACCTACTCAGATTTCCACAGTAGTTTGAGACAAGTATGGGCTGGTGTTGATAAGCAGTAAAAGTAAACATTGCAAAACGAAGCAATAAAGGATGATTATAAACCTCCACGTTTTTTAATGATAAAAACATTCACACTAAAAGCAAGATATAGACATCCACATGCAAAAGAAAAATGAATCTAGACACTGACCTTATACCATTACAAAAATTAATTTACAATGGATCACAGGTCTAAACGTAAAGTGCAAAACTGTAAAACTCCTAGAAAATATAGGAGAAAACCTAGATGACCTTGGTTGAGTATGGCAACGACATTTTAGATATGACACCAAAGGCACAATCCATGAAAAAAATAATTGACAAGCTGGACTTCATTAAAATTAAAAACTTCTGCTCTGCAAAAGACACTGTCAAGAGAATAAAAAAACTAGCCACATGTTGGCAGGAAATATTTGCAAAAAATACATCTGGTAAAGTATGTTAACCAGAATTTATAAAGAACTTTTAAAACTCAACAATAAGGAAACAAACAACGTGATTAAAAAATAGGCACAGACCCTGAAGAGACGCTTCACCAAAGACGTATAGATGGCAAACAAGCATATGAAAAGACGTCCCAAAGCGTGTGTTACCAGGGACCCGTAAGTTAAACTAACAATGAGCTTCCCCAGCTGCCAGTAAGGTGCTTGGTGATGGAAAGCTAAGGCCACCTGGGATGAGGCCCTCACTTTATGCAGCAACTAGCACCCCACCGGCAGTACTCGCCCAGCACTCGTCCACTTTGTGGCCACTGTCTCCTCTTGCTTTCATCTATTCCGCCCTCATCCTCCGCAACAGAGATAAAAACAGTGCCTTCATTAAAGGAGCTGGTGTAAATGCTGAGCATTTCTGTCCATGCTTGTTTTCGAAGGCTCTTGCCAACATTAACATGGGGAGCCTCATCCGCAGTGCAGGGGCTGGTGGCCCTACTCCAGCAGTCGGTGCTGTCCCCTCCATCACTGCTGCCCCAGCTGAGCAGGAGAAAGTGGAAGCAAAGAAAGAAGAATCTGAGGAGTCTGGTGATAACATGGGCTTTGACCTTGTTGACTAAACCTCTTTGGTAACACACTCAGTAAAAAGCGGAACTCTGGAATAAAAAATAATAATGTGATACCGCTGTGCACCCAAATCCAGAACACTGACAGCACCAAATGCTGGTGAGGATACAGAGCAGCAGGAACTCTCATCCATTGCTGGTGGGAATGCAAAATGGTGCAGACACTTTGAAAGGTAGATTGGCAGTTTCTTACAAAATTAAACATATTTTTACCATACAATCCAGCAATCATCCTCCTTGGATTTTACCCAAATGAGCTGAAAACTTATGCCTACACACAAAACCTGCACACAGATGCTCATACCAGTTTTGCTCATAATTGCCAAAACTTGGAAGCAACAAAGATGTCCTTCAGTAGGTGAATGAATGAATAAGTACATCCAGATAGTGGAAAATGATTCAGTACTTAAAAAAAAAAAAGAGCTACCAAGCCACAAAAAGACAAAACTTAAATGCATGTTACTAAGTGAAAAATGCTAATTTGAAATGCCTACACTCTATATGTTTCTAATTATATGACATTCTGGAAAAGACAAAACTATGGAGACTGTAAAAAGATCAGTGGTTTCCAGAAGTTGAGGGAAGGGAGGAATAGACAGAGCACTGAGGGCTTGCAGGGCAGTGAGATGCTCTGTGTGATTCCATAATGATGGCTACACGCCACTACACATGTGTCCAAACCCATGGGATGTACAACATTACAGGTGAATGTTAAGTAAACTATGGACTTCGGTGATGATCATGTGGCAATGTAGGCTCATCCGGTGTAACAAGTGCACCCCTCTGGTGAAGGATCTTGATAGTCGGGGAGACTCTGCACGTGTGAGTCAGGGGGTATTCGAGAAATCTCTGTACCTTTTGCTCGATTTTGCTGTGAACTTAAAACCACTCTAAAAAATAAAAGGAGAAAAAAGATGAATTGACAGAATGATGAAGTCCCTATCCACGGGAGGGAAAAAGGAAGATGGGAAGGGAGTAGAAGACGTACCGATCAGATTTCAAAGCTGACCTTGCTGCTGTCTCAAAGCTGCAGTGAAGTGTCCATTGCAATAAACCTCTGTCTGTTTTTAGGTGGGCCCCCTGTTCGCATTTCACCACTGCTCCTTTCTCCTTGCTGCTCTCGCTCACTGCTCCCACCCGTCCCCTGGGCTTCATCTTCCTATTGCACTTGTTTCCTGCTTTCTGGTTGGTTGCCCTTTAGGATCTGGTTTCTGGACTCTGAACCTCTTCCCATACTATAATTAGGAGCCTTAGACATTTCTTTGACTCTGCAGCAGGCACCGTTTGACTCAGGTAAGATGGAATGACACCCAAGCCAGCATCCTCATTACCTACAGCCAGAAAACCTTTGTGACATATACATATCTCATCCAAGAGCAATCTGGGAAGCACAGCAACTTGCAAAGGGAATAATATCTTCATGACACTTGTCCTAAAAGGCAGCCCCCTTAAATAGACAGGTCTCTCTAAGTAACTCGATAAATCTTACTGAAGCACTGAAGACACGGTTGTTGACCTTGGGAGGACGAGGATTGTCTTTCTAATGTGGAAGAGAGACTTAAGTGCAATTACAGTCCGATGTGCTTAGTTCAACACTGGAGGAATATTCAGAGAAGGGCAATTATGGGGAACATAATCAGAATTGCATAGATGTGATAAAGGAAAAAAAAATGATTTCAGAGAAGGGGGTATCTAAGAGGAATCTAGAAGGATACACGGGCATTTTCCAGGCTGTCAGGTCAGAGGAAAGACAGAGCAAGTGAAGATATAGCGGAGGTTCGGAAGCAGGAAGGCAAGTGCAGTGCTGGCCGACAAGCCGGTGCTCCTGAAGCATCGAGACAGGCGGGCGTGGCCGGGGATGCGGTAGGGAAGGGTCAGATTGGGAAAGGCCTTTCAGGTCGCACAAGGATTTGGCCATCACTCTGGGAGAAGTCCTTGAAGGGTTTTCTGGATTACATTCTACATTCGGAAGCAAGTAGAAGGGCCTCCTCAGAAGGCTAAACAAGGGACAAGTCAGCAGCAGTGGAGACAAGCCAGCATACACACTGCAGATAGAGATCTGCCTTGCAGACTCAGGAAACTTTCCACATTAGATTGTGACTTTCATTAATGTTTCCTAGAGGAGAGGAGAGAAGTGAGTCAAGAAATACGAAGAAAGAGAGAATAAGATGTTTTCTTTGGGAATGGAAATTCAGGGAAAGTGGGGCGTCGATGATGCACCAGAGTACCTGGCTCCGGTGGCTAAACACATGGCTGTGTCATTCACTAGGATGTAGGACATAAGGGCAAGGGGTGCACACTTTGTACAGAGATGGGAAATGCTGGTCCTGGCACAAGAGGGTGCTCATTAGGTGAATGAATGAGTGACGAATAAATAAAATGTCAAAGAGCAACATCGTGGTTAAATACGCTCCTCGTTTATAGTGTGTTATGTCCGTAGGGCATGATCATAGGAACAACCTAATTACCAGAATCAAAGGACTGAGAGCCAAGCCCAAATGTTATGTCCCAATCCCAGAGACTTTTATCTCAGAGCATAGTCTCTCCCTCCCCACTGTCACAAGCCCCACCCCGTCCCCCAGCGGAGCAGGCAGCTATAACCGCTGTGGTACACAGGACTGCACTTCAGGACTGAGAGCCACGTGCAGGAGACACCTTCTCTCAGGCCCTCAGTTACAATAGAGAAACCACAGTGCCCACTCCACCCACTGTGCACCCTCCCTTTACAGGCCCTTTGGAGAGATAAGTTGTCTAATACAAGTCACGTTGTGTATTAGTGTGTAAAAGTATTTAATGTGAGCCCACTTATGAAATGCTGTTCTGTAAGAACAAAGCCTTACAGTTCAAATCAGCTCGCTTTGGGTGAAGCTCATTCTTTAATGACTTTTTCTTGCTTGTAGTGCATAATCTCAGATTTTAGCTCCAAAACTGCTCTCTCATATGTGCCACCATAGCCAATAGTTCAGGCTGTTGTTGTAAAAAGTTGGTACCAATATTGGAGCATTTATTACTTGGCAAACAGTATGACGCACAGTTATACACATTATTTGATTAGTCTGTACTGCACTGTAGCAACAACATTAAGTATCTCCACTTTTTAGGTGAGGAAACTGAATCTCAGAAATGTTAATGAAAATGCCCGAGGTCCTGTGCTCAGTAAAGGGAGCAGCCGGG
The DNA here is from genome assembly GCF_022682495.2 of Desmodus rotundus. Classification (NCBI taxonomy): domain Eukaryota; kingdom Metazoa; phylum Chordata; class Mammalia; order Chiroptera; family Phyllostomidae; genus Desmodus; species Desmodus rotundus. The sequence continues at coordinate 80,441,211 of NC_071393.1, forward strand.
ATTTATACCAGGTTGTCTACATCTCCTAGTCATTAGGCTGTACGTGAATCAAATGGCAAATCACTGGCTTTGGAACTGCCCACAGAGAAGAACTTCACTGGCTAAAACCTGAAAGTGTGTGCTAGATTTTCCTTTCCCTGCAGTTGCCTGAAGTCTCTCTGCTTAAAAACACACAGCACACCGAGGCAGAGGCAAAATGGTTCAAAGAGCCCTAGATGTACCTCTCAGACAGTGCAATTTTTACTTTTAAGAAAATAACAAGGACACCTTCATCTAAAACTCCTTCAGTTCTCAGATTTCTGTGCATGTGTGTGCACATGTGTGTGTGAACGTGCATGTGGGGGAATTCTGTTCCCAGCTTTTTATCTGCAAAGAACTGTCATTAAATGCAAGCTGATAAAAGAAGGGAGGTATAATCACCAGCTATCTATGCATTTTCTTTAACTACCCAGATGGGAGCCATTATCAGAACTGAGATTAATCACGGCACCCAAAAGCTACAAAGGAAATTTTCCTTCCTCAGGAGACACCTTAATCAAGACCCTGTCCAACGTCAGATGGAAATCTCCCCTGGAATATTAGAAAACCATTGCGGTGTGGAGCCTTGATTTGATCAAAAGCAGTGCCCTCTATTCCCAGGCCCCGTTTTGAAAACTGGCATTTGTCTTCTGATTTTCTTTCCTTTCAATTTGTTTTCCTGTCAAAGGGATCACTCCCGCTGTCCTACTCCGTAGCGCCACCTGATTGAATTCCACTCGGGGCTCCTGGTGGTCCTGTTCTCCAAGCTGACTTGAGGGGGCCCTTTCTCCTGTTTCATATCATCCATCTCTCTGGGAAACTGAAATTGTGCCACAAAAGTGGAGTACTTCTTGGGACCTCATTAACAATAGCTCCAAGGGAATGGGCTTCCACGGAGGAGGCATTAAGCATCTAAACAGTGCACTGAGACAGCCAAGACGTCAGGAGCGTGACAGACAAGTGGCAGAAATCAGGTAAGTGTTATAAAAAGCCAGGGGGTACACGAAGGGCCAAGGGAAGCTTTTCAATTTATATTTTGTGTTAACATCACATTTGTTCCCGTGTAGTACGGATAGGTCCTGAAAACACAGAGATGGCAGAGAGTTTGTGTGCCTCCTGGGGTCCCTAGACTCACTTGAACTGAAGCCAGAAATAATATCATAAAACTAATTTAGCCATCACACCAACAGCGCTCCTCAGCTGTGACTGGATAATTGCATGTTTCCTACAATATCTGACACTTGGCTAGTTTCAGCAAATGGCACTTCTAAATATACATCACTTTGTTGCAGCTACCTGTCTACCTCAGTTTTTCTTCAAGCAAAAGAAACAGAACAGAAAGTTAATTATGAAGATGGAAAATCCAAGTCATTGTATTAGAACAGTGTAAGTGCATTAATAGACCCGAAAGTCAAATGTCCTTTTTGGTCCAAGACAGAGATGTTCAAGACACCAGGTGTTTAAAGTCCACGCGGGTGGTGCCACCATAGGGCAGTGTGTTATCCCTGGGACGTCATCTGTAAGGGAGGAGATTGGACTAAAGTACCTCTGAATTCTGTCCTGCGTGTGGTCGTTGGTGCTGTGTTAGCAACCACCCTGTCCTGTCCTGTTGTCTGTGTTTCTCTATTGTCTGTGTTAAGGCAGAAAGATTTCCCTGATCTCTTCTGCTGTCTGTCCATTGGCTCCCCGGAGTCCTTACGGAGAGATACTTGATTTTCTCAAGTGTCTTCCAAAATACATTTCAGTTCACACATCTATTCACATACACTACAGACAATTAACAACGAAACCGAAAGCTCTCACTTGGCAGATCAGCTGATATAGCTCAGATAAGGGCATGGCTGAACTTTGGATGCCAAAGTCTTTACCCCGCCTGAAAGGGAGGCTCCCCCCCACCCCCGGGAAGTGCATGCCCTGCAGCATTCGCCCTACCTTCCACATAAAACAAAAGCGTGTGGCACAAAACCACAGAGAAAAACAGACCGGGAGAACAATTAACCATTTTTTTTCCTGTCCAATAACCTGAGCAGAAAAAAAGTGTGCGGTGAAATACAGTTCTAAATTATGGGTGACCCATAAATAAGTTATGCTTACTGAGAGCCAATATGCCGAGCACTGATCTAAAGATTTAATATCCTAATTCATCAATCCATTGTAGCAACTCTATGAGGAAGGGACTGTGTTAGCCCCATTTTATAGGTGGGAAAACCAGGATACACAGAAGTTAAACTGCTTGAGGTCAAAGAGTTGGTAAATGGAATAGGTGAGATTTGAACCCAGATATTCAGGTTTCAGCAACTATGTACTTACCACTACACAATACTTCTTATGATGCCCTTAGGAAACATTAATGAAAGTCACAATCTAATGTGGAAAGTTTCCTGAGTCTGCAAGGCAGATCTCTATCTGCAGTGTGTATGCTGATGTTCAGGTTTCTGTATATTATACGTTAACTAGAGGCTGACTAGCATTGAGCATACCTACACCAAGCAGAGGTAGAATGACTTTGGGTCCCAGGTTGAAAGAAAACCATGCTGGAGGAGTTCCTTGACAAGTAAGGCTTAGGAGAACAAGGATCCAGGGCCATGGAACCAGGCTGCAGTGGAATAAAGTCATACCGACTTCAGTTTGAACCCTGGATCTACCGTAGACTAGCTATACAGGCTGAGTGTTTTGGTTTTATTGCTATGTTACACAGCACCCTGAGACTTACCATCTTAGTACAACAATGTTTACTTTGCTTATAAGTCTACAATTTGGGCAGGACTTAGCAGGGTCAGCTTATCTCTGCTCCACTAGGTAACCTGGGGTGGCTGGAGGCAGGGAGCTAGAATCATTGGAAGGCTTGGGAATTGCTGCTGGTTGTTAGTTAGGACCTTAGCCAGGACTATTTGCCAAAATACCTACATGCGGCTTCTCCGTGTTGCCTGAGCTTCCTAACAACATGGTGGCTGGGTTCCAATGGTGAGTATTCCTTTTTTAAATATATTTTATTGATTATTCTATTACAGTTGTTCCATTTCTTTCTCCCCTTTATTCCCCTCCGCCCTGTACCTCCCCTGCCACCATCATTCCCCCACCTTAGTTCATGTCCATGGGTCATATATATAAGTTCTTTGACTTCTGCATTTCCTATACTATTCTTAACCTCCCCCTGTCTATTTTGCACCTACCATTTATGTTTCTAATTCCCTGTGCCTTTTCCCCCATTCTCCCTGCTCCCCTTCCCTGCTGATAACCCTCCATGAGATCTCCACTTCTGTGAATCTGTTCCCATTCTAGCTGTTTGCTTAGTTCTTTTGTTTTTGCTTTTGATTTTTTAGGTTTGGTTGTTGGTAGTTGTGAGTTTGTTGTCATTTTACTGTTTGTATTTTTGATCTTCTTCTTTTTCTTAGATAAGTCCCTTTGAACTAGAAACAAAATTGTCAGCTTTTATTGACCCAACATGAGAAGTCATATAGCATCACTTCCACAACATTCTATTTGTTGAGGCAATCACAAAGGCCTCCCAAGTTGAAAAGGGAGAGAACACTGACCTCATCTCTGGATAGGAGAGTGGCAATATGGCTGAGGCCAGATTTTGAAATTCTAATCTTCCATGCTTGGTAGAGTTACTTGATTATTTGAGCCTCAGTTTCTTTACCTGAAGAATTAGGATGATAACATTTCACAGAGTACTTACTTAGACAAAGGTTAAAGATGTCAATTTAAGAGATGTTCAAGCCTATAGAGAATTTTTGGTGAGTTAATTTGAGCCAAATTGTCAACAATTGCCAGGAAGCAAAATCTCAAGGGATCGAGAAATGTTCCAGAGAACGGCAGTTTTGCACCTTATTTTATGCATTATAATCAAAAGAGGAGCAGGAGGGGGTTACAGGAAATCCACTGATGATAGAACAGGGAGGCAGGAGGAAGCAATGCAGGGGAGAACCTCTGGGATTGGATAAAAGGCAAAGTGGTAGACCCATCTTTTACACAAGTGAGTACAGGATAGTTAGTAGTTAACAAGTAACATAACAATACCAGTGAGGGAATCTGTGGTCTCCTCCTAGTGTGGTGCCTGTTTTAAGAAGCTCAGGAAAAGTAAATTAAACATTCCAAAGGTACTTTATCTTAGATGAAAAAAGACAATAGACAGGTTCAATTAAGTAAATACCAAACTAGGACATGACTACTCACCATGAACTGCTTTGAGTTAAAAAGTTTTCATTTCGGACCATCCTATGCAATTATGTTAGGTCTCTAAATTTATAAGGCCACCTCACAGGCTTCCTCTGAACTTGTCCAGTTTAATATATGCCCCCTTTCCTCCCACAAAAATAATGTAGGTACACACAATAGAGGCTCAGTACCAATTCTCAGTCCAGGTTTGAGGTCAGATGTGGGGAGGCAGAAATGACCTATTGCTCATGCAAAGGTTGCTGACACACCTGGACCTGGACAGGGACTGATGCTTATTAGAACTACAATAAGATTGAAAAGGCCAAACCATCCATCCTTCAGGCTCTTCTTAATTGTCCTGGGTACTTCTCACCAGGATCTCCTCTTGAGAAGACATCAGCTCAGTTCTGGGATTAAGACGTTAATTCCTCCCACACCACTGCATCCACGTTAGGCTTTTAGACTGAATGTAAACAAGTAACTAAAAAAAAAGATTAGTTAATGCTGGGACTTAGAAGGAATCTTGCTCTCATTTTCAGGTGTTCACTTACGTGAGGAGGGAAGCTCTTTACAAAAGCTGACAGAAGGACAAGCTGCTGGGATTATTCTCAGAATCCAACATGCTGTATAAATAAGTTCTGAGCCCGAGGTATTCCTAATGGTTTGTAGCAAACCGGCTTAAAATATTTAAAACAAAAACTGATATGATAAACCAAATTCAGATTCACAAAATTCACATGAGAAAACCCATTTGATTTCCAAAGACAAGTTCATAATCTTTTGGTCGACTCCAGGGGCTACCTGTAAGGCCTAAGTGAAATGTGGGCAGAGGAGGCCTCCTGAATTACCCAGGGTGTGTGGCAAACCCACCCTCCAGGGAGATCCCTTCATTCCTAACCCAAGTCTGGGGCAGAGTTTCATGGGAGGCCCCTTCCTACTGAGCAGGAGTTTTCTCACAGATTCCAACTTTCTATTCCCTCCATAAGGGCTGAGAAAAAAAGCGAAACAAATGGGTTAAAACACACTCAGTCTCAAAATAGTGTTCATGAGTATATCCCAACAAAGAATTTCTTCAAAAGGAAGAGATGAAAGTGGGCCTGGCTCTTTGCTGGCATTTGAGCTGGCATTTGCAGCATTACCGTAGGACGTCACGCAGGGCATGAGAAGCTCTTTGATTGCCGAAGAACAGTTGCACCTCTATCCTAGTGGCCCTCATGACTCATGTGGCTTAGCAGGAAAGGAGGGCTAGAAGCAGATGCGAGGGGCCGTCACAGCAGATGGAAAGTAACTTGAATACAAACCAAAGGGGGAGGGGAAGAACACAAAAGAAGGGAGCATGAGGAAAGAGGAGAAGAAAGAAGTGTTTGGTGTTCTCTGACAGAGCACCTGTTGTCTTCCAAGACAACGGCACGTCCAGGAGGAAATAAATTGTTTCTTCTTGATTATGAGCCTGAACAACACTGCCCAGAAAAACATCTCAATGGTAGCAAACATCTTCCTTCTCTTATGGCTTCATGAGTGGAAGCTTGATTTATTTTGGAGAGTGTGGAAATATTTACAAATTTTCTTTTAAAAATTAACGCTTTAATAGTATGTACCATGTGCCAGGTATTCAGCTAAACTCTCTACACAGGTTAATTTGTTTAATCCTTTGGGAATCTAAGAGGCAGATGGGAAGTTCACAGCCTTGTCTCTTCCCATTAATCATCATGGTTACCATCATCTCCAACCACCACCACAACCCTAGTATTATTTTTTTACTCTTTAAAAAATTTTTATTGATTGATTTGAGAGAGAAAGATATCAATTCATTGTTCCGCTTATTGTTGCATTCATTGCTTGATTCTTGTATGTACCCTGATGGGGAGATTGAACCCACAAGCTTATCGTATGGGGACCATGCTCTAACCTACTGAGCTACCCATTCAGAGCAGATGTTCTTTTATTTATAGTAAGTAAATATCTGATGTTATATTCAACATAAATTTTTTAAATATTGTTTTAGAAAAAATATTTTATTGAAATACCTCAAAATCAAAAAAGGAGGAAACTATGTTAGGAAATATTAATAATACATAACGTCCATTCAACACCATGACTTTGGGTGGGTGCTTTTCAGGATAAGGTTGGTAAGTTTCTAGTAATAAGCTTGAGTCCATTTAGTAGAAGTTGCTATAAAGATGGGAGGAAACAACAGGGATTCACCAAAATGAGTATAGGTAGGTGTCATATTTTAAATTCATGTACCATTTTTAAAAACTTTTAAAAATGCTATTTCATTACAATTAAGTATAGTATTAGCATTTCTTTTGGAGTTTGGCCAGCGACTAAGTAGGCTCTTTCCTAATAAACTTTTTATTATTTATCTAAAATGGCCACACAAAGGCAAATTTAAGCCCTTGCTATGAATCAGGTGCTTCTTACACCATGCTACACACCTCATCATTTCAGTCCTTTCGACAACCCCATAATGTGGGCACTACTTTTATTTCCATCTTTCAATGAAATAGAAGTATGAAGATTTTGAAATAACTTAGAAATGCTAACATATTGATACATACAGTGATAAGCTAATGAGTGGCAGGTCTGAGAAAAGAGTTCAGTTCAGCTTGTCCTCAAAGGCAGTGCTTAAACCACCGTAACTGTCAGCTGTGAACCCACCAGGCAGTGAGTACTCAGGCATTGGGCACTGTGAGATGCTCTGGTCTCAAAGAATTCACTTCAAACCATAAAGTTCCCTGTCATTTCCATTCTCTGGTGGGTGAGTTACCAGAAACCCAGCAGTGAGTCATACAACATTAGAGCTTTCCCTCTCCACTCCACCCCTATAACCCACACAGAAATTGAGGTCCACAGTATTAAAGAAAGTCCAAATCGAGATTCAAATCTTGTGACTTCAATCTATCCCTGTTTCAAGATATTGCTGGTCCAGAAAATTGGATATAGATTGTTAATTCTTGTCAGATGTCTTCATTTTAACCAGATGTGGGATTGGAACAGGAATGTCATCCCTACTCTCAGGGCTGACATAACTAGGGACCTTCTCCTGTTCTGAGTTCTGAGTGGTTTGAGAAGAGAGTCTCATTCTGCTCTCTGTGGATAAACCTCACATGTTGAAGTGACTTCTCCTAACTCCAGAAGTACACTTAATTTCATTAAAATTAATTTAGAAATATTTGCTAATTATTTTGTTTCTAGGGACAGACAACCACAAAGCAAATCCAGAATGTATGCTGAAATTTTTTAGTAGCAATCTCAAGTTTGGTCACAATCAGGTGACTAATTTCTCTGAAATTTTATTAATTTGCTTATTAAAAAAAAAAGAAAGCATTTACTTTGTACCAATATCCAATATCATATACCCAGTGAGGGACACACAAGGACAAAACAGTTTTCTAGCCCCTAAGGCGCTCCCTGTACCACGGGGAGACAGATGTGTCTACAAAGGAAATTCAACAGCAAGTTAATCAAAGACCTCCAGACACAGAAACCCTAAGAACAGGGATGTGAATTCCCTCTAATTCCATCAGCTGGATAACATTCAAATGACCATTTACTGAAATGACTTGAAATTGCAGAACAGCCTGATCTGCCCTGCGAATTAATGCTCAGATAATGAATGCCCAGCTCCTTCGGATGTTTAATTACTGAAGGGCCTTACTTTCCAAAAGAGAGGCTACACAAATCCAGGAAGTGACATGGAATCTTAACAAGGCGTGATCTCGAGAGGTCATGTAACTCAGACTTCATCTTCAGTCAAGACTGCTTTTTAAAAACCTCAGGGAAAGAAACTTGACAGCCTTCTTTGTTGACAGTTTTGATAGCCATCGGATGAGTCTGAAGTGTCAGCTCTTAATGTATGTTTCTCCATCATGGTTTCCCAAGTGCCTCACGGACACTTAACGAGAGAAAGGCCTGTATTTATCCTGCATCTGGGACTGAGTCCTTGGTCCCCTCAGGCCTGGAGGGTGGTCTGACACCATAACTGGGGAGTCTGGAGACTGCGGGGCCACAGCCAGGGCTGAGGGGCCGTTGTATGCATTCCATTCCATTGGGGAAGGGAGATGGAGCTGGTGACAGTAGCTGAATCTTAACATTTGATCAATAATAACTAAATCCTGGATAAAGCTCACACATTTACAAACTTTTTTGACATTTGGTTTCCAAAACAAAGCTAGGATAACAGCTTTGTAATGTAGGTTACCATCCCATTTTATTGAACGGAAAATGAGACCCAGAGGATTTAAGTTACTAAGTGGTAATGATTATAATAATAATAATAAACATGTATATGTTCCAGCCACTTTGCATGGAATATTTTACCTGATTTGCATAATGACCTGGCAAGGTGTGGTAGATAGTTTCTAAAATCCCCATTAAACAGAAAATAAAACTAGGATTTAAAAAGATTAAATAATGTTCCTATGGTCTTCACAGTTAATAAGTGGTCAAATGGAATTCAAACTAGGGAATTTGATACCTAAGCTCATGTTCCTGCTATAGTCATTAGATTTTAGAAAATAACTACCATTTCTAGCAAAAGAGAGACTCAGAACCCTAATAAGCCCCTGCCCAAGTATTCCAGATGAGCATTCTAACTCACTCCGACAGTGAGAAAACCCACATCTCCCGGTGTCTGGGCCATTGGTTGCCATCTTCACCCACCCAGTGCTCTGCCCTCCCCCGCTTCCCAAGAATCCCAACATCACCTTTACTTCCTGATGCATTAACAATTGGCTGGGTTGACAGCGTCTCTCCCCACCAGTGGGACACAAAGAATTGAACTGAGAGAGTGGGCTTCAATTCTCTTGCTTTGAGCCTCAGGCAGGACTCTCAAAGAATAATACAAGACCATTGGTAATTTTCTTACCAAACCTTGTTTCCGTCTAAGATTCCCTGAGCCTCACAAGGAGACTCGTTCATGTATTCAGGAAACCCTCACTGAGTACCTGTAAGGTATCAGGCACCACTAGGGCCTCTGGAAATATAACAGAAAAAAATCATGCTGCTGCTTTTCTGAAGCTCATATGCTGGCAAGGGAAGGGAGGCAAAAAATGTATAGACAAGGACATAAACATATGTCAGTAAGAGCAGGGAGGAAAGCAGGGTAATAAGGATGTGCATGAGTGCAAGGGGTGATGGCCCCATCTAGGCAAGAGGCCTGAGAGAAGTGAGGGGTGAGCTGTTCAGAGATCTGTGGGAGGAGCATTCGGGGCAGAGGGAAGAGTGAGTGCAGAGGCCTAGAGGCAGGTGTGTGCTGGCATTTCCAAGGAACAGCAGAAAGGCAGCTCCGGTGGCAATGGAATGGGAAAGGGGAGTATTTGTAGAAGATGCGGTTAGACAGGGAGGCCCAACAAGGTGAGGACTCGCAGGTTCTTACAAGGACTTTGGCTTTACTTTAAGAAATCTAAGTAGCCAAAGAGGGGAGACAGAGAAGGGACATGGCCTAATTTACGTCCTAAGTCTTGGGTCTGCAGAGTCAACAGGTGGCTAACCACCTGGAATTCCACTGCTCTTCTTCAGTCATCCAAACTCCTCATTTCCCAGATGGGCTAGCCTGGATTTCCTAATCAAGTCCAGAGCCCTGACACTTTGAAGAAAGGAAAATCATTTCTATTCCTATACTAAACTTTGACTTTTCATCATAAAAGGCTCAAACTGGATATGATAATCGAGTCATGGTTCCACCACGCTTTAGAATTTCTAAATATATCCAATATCCAATATCATGCCTGCTCTTTTTTGGCAAGAAGGCTAGTTAAATTCTCATGCCTTGTTTGTCCATTATTTACCTTTAGCTCTTTTTTTTTTTTGTAGTCACAATGAAGTAAAGCCCATTCGTGCTTACAGCCTGCCCCTATTACATTTTATTGTTCATTTATGGCCACTTATATAACTAGCCAAGATCTTGGTCAAAGATGTCTGATTTCTAGCATCATATCCACCACCCCTAGTCTGAAGTCATTTATGAAGTCAGTGGGTTGTAGGCCATATAAATCAGCATAACAATTCCTATGGATTCTTTAAAAATCTGTGGTGGATTAAAGATGACCACAAATTCTTTTCTGCTCCTCTCAATAAAGGTGAATCTGTTTCTCTTGTCCTTGAATTTGGATTGGCCTTGTGTCTTGCTTTGATGAATAGAATGCGTGAAATTCTGCAGAAGTAATATTCTGGGACATCTGAACCTAGGCCTTAAAAGAACTATTAGCATCATCTATTTTTCTCTTACAAGTCAGCTGCAAAAGTGGCAGAAGGATTGAGCTAGATTACTGACTTATGAGAGAACATGTGGAGCGGAACTCATGGAGGAGAGGAGAGCAGTTTGGACATTGCAGCCTCAGTGGAACTCCTAGCTGACTGCAGCCAGTTGGGTGACCTCCACTATAACATGTGGAACAGAACCACCCTGCTGGTCTCAGTCAGCCTACAGACTTGTGAAAAATAAGTTGTTGTTGTTGTAAGGGACTAAGTTTTGGGGCAACTTGTTACACACCTTCCTTAACTTGCATGCTCACAGAAGGAGGAATGGTAAGAAGGGGACAAGAGAGGAGGAGCTAGCTGGCTAGCCTGGCAACTACATTGTCATTCAGTTCCTCACTACTTTTTTTGTTTTCTTGCATCACAAAGTCCTTACTAGTAGTTTCTTAACACTGGTCCTCAGACCAGTGTTGACTACACAGAATTATCTGGGAAGCTTGATTAAAATACCAATTCCTGAAACCTTTCTTTGACAATCTGGATCCAGGAGGTTTGAGATGGGGTCCAGATAGCTGTATCCTTACAAAAGTCTCCACATGATTCTGATGAACATACATATTCGGGGATCTTGGCTCTACACCGTGAATTACTTGAGTAATGGAAGTAGGTTTATCCATCTATCCCATTGGCCTGGTAAGTGTCTCACATACATAGGAACTATTCATACATTAGTGTTTGAAGGATAGGTAAATAAATTAAAGATGAATGAATAAATAAATAATAAACAAATCAAAAAACCAGGAATGTCTGCATCATGACATCCTATAGCCTATTCTGTTCAGACCATCTGTCAACCACTTTTGCTCCTCTTGTCAATGACAACACTACCCTGTGTATCTCATTCTTCTCCTGCTTCTTACCACTGCTACCCAATTAGGAATCCTGTGGGGTGAGAAGAGTATGCAATTTTAGGGAGGGGGTAGGTAAGCAGGCTATAAGAGATGCAGTATTAGGGCAATGTGTGTATGCAGAAATATCTAAAACAAAGTAACACACACACAAACTTGGCACAGCCCTTGAGCTATTTGTTTTACAAAGAAACAGCCCCTGAAAACTGGAAAACAAACTTTCATTTTCTCTCCTTACTTCTCTCAGCAATTCTACTTTCTTTGGGAAGATGTCCAAATTCAAGGACACTGGCAGTTTAGGGAGCTTGAAGGAGGAAGTAGAGAAAAGGCAGCAGGGTATTTGATAGAGGAGGAGAGGACAGAGAGCCCTGGAAACTTGGGAAGACAGGAGGGATAATGTCTCAGCCAAGGCTATTTGCTTGCCCCTTGCACCAAATTCTTTTCCTGTCCTACCAAAGAAACTCAGTCTAAAGCCTTCGAGATCTGCATTTTAAAAACCTGAGAACCTGAAGGTCCTCCTCTCCCACTTGGGCTTTCAATCTTCCCTGAATACAAAAGACTGAAAAAAAAATAAAAATCCTGAAAAACAGTCCCAAACCATTTCCTGTAGCTTAATTCATTCTGACCCACACCACCTCATATCACATCGGCGGCTCTGTTTCCTGACTGCTTTACCTCCCAAACGAAAGGGCAAGTTTTCCAGGTACAGGGAGCAGACATATACAGAGAACCCAAGCCAGAAAAAAAAATCTAAATTGAAATTTAATGAACGAAATTAACCACCCCCCAAATGGAACAAGTTGAAATACATTTTACAGAAATTTAAAACACACAGCTAGAAATTCGACTGCTGTTGTCTATGTCCAAGAGTCTTCAGATTTAAGAAAATCTACTCAAAACTTTGATATCAAGAAAGAAAATTTATATTTTATTATACAAGGCACACATTTACAGTGGAAAATAAGAATGTAAAGATAAGCAAACAGAGAATAATCTTCCATGATCCCACCATCTAAAGATAAATATTGCAACATTTACATCTAGCCATCCCTGTTATTATATCTGTAGCTGTATTTACAAAAATGGCAGACACTGTATACACCTTTTTCACTCAATAATGAAACTAAACAGCTTTCTAGGTTAATTGAGATATGCCTTTGTGTCATTAATGACAGAATAGTATAGTAGAAATACACTTTTTTAAAAAACAAACTCTTATTTTCACTATAGTACCTAAGTAATATGTACCTATATATTACTTTGCATATATATTTTTTTCTTTTACACATTTTCTTAAAATAATTTTATAAGTAACATTATTGGGTCAAAGGTTTTGATAAATATTGCCAAACAGCTCCTAGGAAACTTTGTACTGCTCCCCACTCTCATCAGCTGTGTGGCGCGGCCGTTCCCATGTATGAGTTACTCTTGTCAGTCCAGCACGCTCCTACGTCTTACTCTCAGCTAAGGGTCAGAGGAAAACTGTTTCGCTTTCTTTGAATTCTGTTTTTTCTTCACTGTAGAAATTGTTAAAGCAGAGCTGAGAGCCATGAGGAATTATTCCGAAGCCTCAATACATCATCCAGGAATACCTGACATTTGTCCAGCTGGATTCCAGAATTGCTATTTCTAAAATACTGGTGACATTTTTTGTGCTTTCCATTCCCCCCCTTTTTGAAGAGGAATGTCTGTCGCAGTGATCCTGTACCTGTCCCCCACTGCACGTTAGGTTCAGGGAACACACAACTTGCTTCTTTAGTTTCTTAAGTGAGGAAGAACTGTGCTTGAGGAGTTGCATTTACGGAACCACACCTGACGAACCTCTTCTCTTGGGCCCTATTTAGATAACAAGATCCTGGACTTCAAGCTGATGCTTTACTGAGATACTCTGGGGGTCCTTGTGCAAGAATGAATGTGTATTGTATGTGGGAATGTGAATCGTGGGGACCAGAGGGAAGAATACAGTAGTCACCTTCCGAGCCCCAAGATGGCCCCAAGGAATCCACATTCTGTTATCTATTCTCTTGTGTCTTCTCCACCATATTGCACCAGGGGCGATCTCTGTGTCTGATACTGTACAGGCATGATAATGTGCCACCTCTGACGTTAGGCTATACAAGCTGTGGCTCCCATTTTGGACACTCCTACCCATTCACATGGCTCACTCCCTCTGGAGGAAGCTGGTTGCTGTTGTGTGTGTGCAAAGAGGGCAGCACAGCAGTGATCTGAATGAGGCCTCCAGCAAACAGCCATGTTCATGACCTTGGAAGTAGATCCTCCAACACAATCAAATCTCAGATGACTGCAACCCTGACTGACACTTCAATTGCAGCATTGTGAGAGATCCTGAGGCAAAGATCCCAACTAAGCCACTCCCAGCTTCCTGGCCTGCTGAAACTATGCAATAATAAGTTCTTGTTGTTTCAAGCTGCTAAGTTGTTACATAGAAATAGATAAATAAAACACTCATCCTCTATTACAATCTTAAATCAGCCCTTGGCAAGCATCTCTGAAACTCACACATGAGCAAGGGAAGAGGGGAAGCTGGGTCAATAACAAATCAGTTGGGAGCAGATAAGGAGCCTAGTAAGGATGCACTTCAAGCAAGGCTCTCAGGAAATTGTGAATAAGGATCATCTGCCTGAAGAATCATAACACATACCTTGCATAGATCAGAAGCCAGAGATTCTAAACTCTGTTTTCCAGAGCAAAACAGTCAGGCAGAAGGTATCAGGTAGTTCAGCATAAATGAATGGATACCTGTCCAGTTCTCGAGCTCTTGGCTAATTTAAAGTGACAATGAATTTTTGAGAATAGAATCTTCATCACTGTCAGAGCAAGAATAGAATCCAATTCAATCCCACAAATATACAATGATCACTGTTTCTGCTGCAAAGGAAACGAGTGAGGCTCTAAGACAGAACCTAGTTATCAACGCTATCGCTCAGCATATACCATTTAATCACTCCACTGCACTCCCCCACACTTGGCTAATAAAAGTTAGTGCCTGGGCATATAAGCTAGATTGTTATAGTCTGCATTTAAAAGAAGGAAGTAAGACAAAAAGAGAATGAAGGATGGAATAGACCAGAATTCAGGGAAGAATTCAGGGGAAAAAAAATAGAGATGGTGAGAAAGATTCTCCCTATAAAGATGCAGTGCCAGGAAAACATCAGGAGCTTACAAATAGTGTTTACGACAGACTCTGAATGGATCTCTCCAAGGAAGCAAAGTAACAGTAATTATCATCATCATCACCACCATCATCATCATCATCATTGTCATCAAGGCAAATGTGAAGGACTCAGCCACATTCCAGGAGTTGTTCCAAATGGTTTTCGCTGATTAATTTATTTAAGCTTGAATAACCCTATGAGATAGCTGCTGTTGTTTAAGTCAAGTTTCCAAAGTCACAAAGCTGCTGAACGTCAGAACTAGGATTCAGAACCAGGCATCCTAACCCCACAGCCAACATAGAGTCGCCTGTCAGTGAGTCAATGGGGACTGCCGCCTGTGTCCTTGACCACGTGCCCGTTAAAGCACAAGCTTACACTTTGACTAGAGAATGCCAAAAATGAGAGAGCAAAATGGCAACAAAGCCCCAGATATCTCTCCCTCCACCTCCCTCTGGGTTTGGGGGGTTTTTTTGGCGGGGGGGGGGGGTTGGTGTTTTTTTTTTCCTGCTCAGCTTTTCTGGGTCAGACATGAAAGAAGTCTTACTTCAAAATGCCTCCGAGGTCAGCCAGGCACAGCTAACTGCCACAGTTGGTACATCCCCAACCCACTGGCATCCAAGTTCACCCCTCCCCATTTGAAGAAGACCAATCCCATAAAAAGACACTGCCCAGAGGGCACCCCTTTCTCAGGCCTTCCTGGGAGACTTGCCATCTAAATTACGTGCCGTGAACCAGCCTTGCTGAGCTGCTCCAGACCACAACTTACAGACCACTTAAAAATTAAAGAAGCTTTATTTTTTATAAGCTCCATCCTATGCAGGATATCCTGAACAAATAACGTTTTAATAATACATATAGGACAACTGGTAATAAAGCAAACTTTATATCTGTGCGTATAAACTGGTATTAAGAGAAAGCTGAAACAATGTTAAAACTAACAATAAAATAAGTTAAAACACAGAAAAGTTAAGCTGGATATATAATAACATTTTTTTTCCTGTTTCTTTGGCTCCTTGTGTAGGTGATAACAAAAAGAAAAAATTTTAAGGTCTCTTTTGGTTAGTTATACATTTGTTCTAGTGACCTTAAGGAAACTGAAAATTGCACCTCTTTTATATAATCACCTCCTTGCAGCTCCAGGGACACCCTTGGGTATATCTTGACCTCCATATTCTCCCCTAAGTCATGCACTTGTGTCTCTTACATCAGGGGTGGGTAACTGTCGCGGGCTCGTGGTTTATGCTGTGTCTGTGGTGAGTATTCAGTTCTGCCGCTGTAGTAGGATGGCAGCCACACAACACGTGAACGAATGGGCACAGCTGAGTTCCAATGACACTTGGTTTATTAACATTGACATTTATATCCATGTAATTTTCACATGTCAAAAACTATTACTTTTTATTTCTCTTCCCCAACCACTTAAAAAGTGTACAAGCCATTGTTAGCTCATAGTCTGTACAAAAACAAATGCATAGGGCTGGTCCCAAGGGCTGTACTTTTCTGACCCTCGTCTTAGGCTCTAAGTTGCTTAAAGGTGGTACAAGGACTCACTTTTCCTTATCTCCCCAATACCTAACGCAGAGTCTGCATCAGAGTAGGCACTTATACTCCTATTTTAAATGGCAGAATAAATGTAAGTAATAATTCCCCCTGGTGAGAATTGGGGTGTAGATCATTACGTTCTTTGCCAATTCAATCTAATCTTAAGTGCTAACTCTCATGTTTATAATTATTGCGCCCTAACTTCAACCTAATTGCTGGGTATAGAGCTCATACCCAAATGTGTTTTCCTGCCTTTGTAGTTGTTTCCTGGCTCACCTTCTTGTTTATTTTCATAGAATACTGGCTTTTCTACCTTGACCTTTGTGACATTCGGTTTTGACTTAGTGGCTATATTCCTAAGGCCACCTGCCCCAGATTTTCTCAGGCCATCTTGTTTTCAAAGATGTACACGTGCATAATAATACACCTTGGCCTGGCAGGGTCCCGGTCTCAGGGGCCAGCAATGAATGGAACGAGGTGCCTCCACTCTCCTTTTACACGCTGACATCTTCAGCTGTATGTGGGACTGAGGACATGGGTACAGACATATCAGGCAGATGCAGGACTGCAATGGAGTCTCTGCTTGAGAAAGGCAATGGGAAGAACTGACTGACTAAACATCGTAACACTTGAGGCCCAAGCAACCTGAGCTCAGTGCGCTGGATAAGGCGATCATATAGATCACCAGACCCTGGCACATGGCTCCGTGCCAGGGACACCAATAGCACACCCGGATTTCCAGTTCCACCAGCTTGAGGCTTAGACACGGAGGCAGGCACAGAAATGGGAACAAAGTTTCAGCACAGAGCAGTTGCTCTGTACATCCAGGCCCGAGTCTACAGATCTCTAGCTTGGCCAGGAGAGCAACAGCCAATGGTCAAGGGTGACCAGCCAACTCATGAGAGACACCTGGGTACTGCCCAGAATTCTCAGGGTCAGACACTCACTAACACCTCATTCCCCAAATATATATGATCACAAATGCATAGGATTGTGAATTCACAGATTATCAACCATAGCACATGTCTGGTATGCAGCAGCCACTCTATAAACCTCGGTTAAGACAGACGATTGAATACCATCTATGGCCAATATTTTGTCTATATCGTGTTTAGCACCTAAAACCATGCCAGGCATACAAATGACACTCAATAAGTATTTGTTGAATTACTAAAACTTGAGTTTGTGCCTTTTCAGTTTATTTTGTTGTTTTCTATAAATGTGCTTTATTAGTGAGAATATCTTATAAATATGTAAATAAATGAACAAATCAGGGAAATGTCCTATGTCCTCTGTCCTGATATATGTTTTAAAACATATGATCATTCTTCCTAATGTCATTTCTATGACCCACTTTCCTTTGAACCTACAGCTACCATTATTCCCTTGTACAGGAGCTTATAAATTAGACCAGCCCTCTCTGCATAGCAATACTGACAATGTTTGAATATCCATTTAATAGCAACTAGCACTGGCGTTTTCTTAATGTGCTTTCTCTTGTAATTCTGACAGCTTTATGAATGCTCCAGTAACTTTCAGCTAAATCATCCCTGAGTTTCAATTTCCATCTTTAACACCTGCAGATAGATCTGTAACCATATTATGCTAACAAATAACTGCATCTCAGGTGGACGGTGGAAAACAATCTAAACAAACACACAAGGTAATAATGTTGGTCCTTACGCCTGCACCGGCCCTCATTCACTTATTTCCCCTTCAGTGATCAAAGGCATATCAGCCAATTAAAACTAAAATTGGCAAATGGTGCTGACATGATTTCGTTCTTGCTGTTTGCTTTAGAAAAGAGAACATTTCCAGCGAGTCAGTGCTCTCCTGGCAGCTTCCTACCTCCATCGCACAGCACTGGGGGAGGGCGGCAGAAGCATGCAAGTGGCTATGTTTCTCGGCTAGAAGAGAAAAGCGATCTTGAAACTGTTGTTCAGGGAACTGTCTTTGCATTTATGGTTCTGGCTTCTCTATGTATTAAAATTCCCATATGAAAAATAAGGAACTCTTACCTTATGGGGTGCCAGTAAATAGTCTTAAGAAAATCATAGATTTCTGTTATTTACTGGGCTGTCTTCCATTCATTTTAGGGAGACTTGCTTTAAAAATGTAGCCTTTATTCCATAACACCTCAGTGTTTCACATCTTTCAGTGTTTCAAATGTCCAACTGGAACAATTCAAAGTTCTCTATTTTTAAGGCAGAGGACAAAAAAATAAGAAACAACCCATTGTGTCATGAATGACAAATGACTTTCTTTGGGGGTCTCTAGTTCCCAGCCTTGGAATCTATCTGGAAAGTTGTTGATAAGTTTCTGAAACATACAGTGATTCATGAAATGAATTCATAATTTCTGTCCAGTAAATAATATAACTTCTTTTGTTCCAAGTGCAGCTTACTTAGATTCACCACAACATCCTATCTCCTTGCACTGAATCCAGCCCAGCTCTGCTCTGCTGACCTGTGGATGATCTGTCCATCAACAAGAACTGGTTGAACATCCAGGGGCACATCCTTGAGCCAGCACAGAATGCATCTTCAGTGTCACAGGTTGAATGGTATCCTCCCCAAACATGTCTATGTCCTAATCCGTGGATCCCCTGAACATGTCCATATTTGGAAAAAGAGTCTTTGCCGGAGGAATTAAGCTAAAGAACTCAGAGATCATCCTGGGTTTAGGGTAGACCTAAATCCAATGATAGATATCCTTGTAAGAGAAAGGCAGAGGGAGATTTCAGATTCAGGGACACATAGAGAAGAAAGCAGAGATTTATGCAGCATAAAACTTGGGAACACCTGGAGCCACCAGAGGCTGGAAGAGGCAAGGAAGGATTCACCCTGAGAGACGTCAGAGAAAATGTGGCCCTGGAAACACCATGATTTTAAACTTTTGGTCTCCAAAACTGTGAGAAAATAAATTTCTGTTGTTCTTAAGTCACCTAATTTGTGGCAGTTTTTTTCTGTCAGCCTTAGGAAGAGGCTGATACTACCAGTTATCAAGTTTGAAACCTCACACTGAAGACATCTAGGATTTGATTCTCGTGGATTTATTAGATTCCTTTCTGTTTTGATAAGCAGCTCCTCAATTCCAACCACCACCCTCCTGCCATGCCCTGCCCAAAAGAAAAACAAATGCATTCTTGTATTTACTTTAACTATACCAGCACGTGATGTTACAGAAAGAACATAGTTAAGATTTACTGACAATTTACTGCTGATAACTAAGTTGATTAATTGTGTCTCCTACCCTTCGGTGGTCGTTCTTGTCCTCTTATTTAGAATAAAAAAGATACTGTTATCATAATGTTTCTAGTTGCTCTTTGATAAATCAACAACTCTGAGAGAGAAGGAAGATCCAGAACGATGACATAGAGCACAGAAGATTAATTTCTGCCTGGTCCTTGCCTTGAGCATTTGAGTTTCCATGAATATGTTTATGAAACTTGGTGATACCCATATATTTCCACATATGTCTAGTCACTCACACATTTTAATGTCCCTAAACAGACTCCATAGAGAAAGCAGCAAGATTTCCACCCCTTGGATGGTGAGTAATGAAAGTCTCCTCAAGAACACATTATTGCCAAAAGTCAATACCCAACAGACATACCTCCTGGCGGGAAAGGAGGAATCGCCTAATCAAAGAATGCTTGACAGTTGGCTAACTGACAAGGCCCAACAAAAAATTCAGAACCTTATAAAACTGGAAACAATTAAACCACAAGTTCTACACCACTTAATTGGATTTTTAACTGTTATTGTTGACTTTATAACAAAACAAAACAAAATCCTAGCTATAAACAAGACTGTTCAGCCTCTACACCTTTTTAACAGGACTGTGTAACATGCCCCAAACCTGCCCCTTGTTCTCTATCTCCTCGCCTTTGCTCTCACCTGAAATGCCACAGTCACCTCCCCTATGTCCACCTACTGATCTACTCTGTACCAAGTCTGGCTCAAGTGTCATATCTCCCACAAAGACCCTCCTCAACACTTTTCCCTGACTGCAGCACAAGACCCGCTTTTCAGTCCCATACCCTTGTTTGTCTCCTCTTCCTGTACTTCTTCTGGACTCCTCTGATTCTCCTCAAAAGCTGGAAGAAGTTGGAGGGGTGTGTGTGTGTGTGTGTGTGTGTGTGTGTGTGTGTGCGCGTGCGCGTGTGCGTGCATGTGTGTGTGTACAACAACTCTTACTTAGCTTTGTGACTTCATATACATCCCATTTTAAAGTAAAATGAAGTAAAAAAAAAAAAAAGCTACTGAGAGCCAAGATGGGGACAGAGTAGATGGATGTCACATCAGATCCTCCTAAGACCAAACTGGAATTACAGCTAAAATATACAACAGTCAGCCTGAATAACCAACTGAAGCCTAGCAGAGAAGTAGACTTATAACCAAGCATTTATAGGAAAAGTTACATAGAGGCTGGTAGAAAAGGCAGAGACACAAAAAGTTCTGGCCTCGCCCCCATGGACAGAGTCTGAAATTCCAGAGAGATACCTCAGCTGCAAAGATTTCCCCTGAGAAGAGTGGGATCTCAACCCCAAGCCAGGACCCCCAGCCGAGAGTGCCAAGCCTGGAAGAGGCACCCATACAACATCTGGCTGTGAAAATCAGCAGGGACTCTGTCTGCCAGGGAGACACAGGAGTTTGCTAGGGGCATGGGCACCTTCATAAAGGGTCAATGCACAAAATCTTCTTAGCATTCACTCACCCTGGACTTTGGTAAAGGAAGGGCAGAGTGAACTAGAGCTGTGTGAGGAAATACGGGGGTATGTGGCTCTGGGGAGAAAGCTGAAGAGACAGATGCCAGGATCCCTGTGCTGTGTGAGTGTCTCTCCTACACCAGAGATGCCATCTATCTTGGGTGGAGCACTCCTCTCCTTCCAGCATCAGCCTAAAGGGAGGCAATAGCCCCACCCACTAGACTCTCTGTCAGCCCAACCTGTGCAGCTTGTGCCCTGCTGAATAGCCAGCTTCCTGGGCCAGTATATAGAGGTCTGGACAGACTCAGGGAGTGAGAGTGACTGAATTGTGTGGTTTGGGGATGGGAGCCATTCTTCCCACTTTCCCGCAAATCTAACTGGTGTCTCTCCCTGACTGGAAATCTGCTAGCCCCACTTAATGAGTTCCCAGTGGCCACATCTTCATGACTCCCAACAGCCTGCCCTGCTGAAACCAGCCTCCCAACAGAATGTGAGACAGACTGACTTATGTCTCCAGGACATGGGCAGACGTGGGTAGGACGTGGCCATTTTTGTCTCCCACATCTGAGCAATGTAAAGCCCTCCTTTCGTATGATCAAATTTTGGTCTGTTTGTGCCTGATAAGCTCTGCTGGCCTCACCCTGATGATTCCTTGAGATCCCACACCCCACCACAAATGCAGCCATCAGGTGGCAGCTAAACTTGGTACACCCTGGGACTTTTGCTGAGTGGCCTCAGACCCAGCACTGGCACTGGGTATGAACCTGTATCAGTCCAGCAAATACCATTTGCCTATACCTGGTGACTCATTGAGAACCTACTTCATGCAACTCGAGTACCACCAGAGACTCCTTCAGTGACTAAGTCTAACAGACAGCTGGTAGATTAAGAAAAACAGAAGTGGGTCTCAGGGTGCATTGTAACTTTAGCTGACCAACCCCCCACCGTCTTGCTGGTAAAAGCCAGGCTTGGTGCATAACTTGGTCTTTTCCCCATACCCTGGACCCAGCAGAGAGTAGTCACAAACTGTGGATCACTTTGTAGCTCCAAACAGGTTGCCCAGAACCAGTCCCAGGCAGCATCTGACAGTGGACTGCATCAGAGTACTTCCCAAGAAGTTCCAGAACTAACACACCCAGTGGCCAGCTTCAGACAACATTAGAGCAGGATCCAGTTGGCTTCACAAGTGGCATATACAAAAGAAGATCTTGGCAGGCCCCAGACCCTGCTGAGGTGAATTCCACTTTGTGGGGTCAGCACCTGTGCAGCAGCTCATACACTGTAGTCAGAGTTGATCCTCACAGTCAACCCACAGTCAGCTTGAGGGTTGACCCCACACACAAACAGGCCATTAGCAATCAAGACTCAACTACAACAGGAGGGCCCACATAACCTACACAAGGGACATACCTAAAGCACCCAGCTCTGGTAATCAAGGACATTATACCACTGGCTCTCGCAGGACATCGACTACATAAGGCCACCCTACGAAGACTGGGAGTCATAGCATAACTACATAATACATAGAAACAGACACAAACAGACAGCCAAACTGGGAATAAAAACAAACATGCCCCAAATGAAAGAATAGGAGAAATCTCCAGGAAAAGAGCTAAGGGAAATGGAGGCAGGCAATTTACCACAAATATAGTTCAAAAATGGTGATAAGGATGCTAAAGGAACTTGGTGAGAACTACAACAACATGAAAAAAACACAGAAACATTAAAACAGAACCCAGTCAGAAATGAAGAATACAATATCTCAAATGAAGAATATACTAGAAGGAATAAACATGTGTTAGATGAAGCAGAAGATTGTACCAGTGATTTGGAAGATAAGGTAGCAGAGAATGCCCAATCAGAGCAGCAAAAAGAAAAAAGAATTTTTAAAAAGTGATAATAGTTTAAGGAAACTTCAGTACAACATAAAGTGTAACAACATCTGCATCATAGGTGTACCAGAAAGAGAAAGGAGAAAGCAAAGGATTGAGAATTTATTTAAAGAAATAATGACTGAAAACTTCCCTAAAATGGTGAAGGAAAAAGACATAGAGTCCAGGAAGCACAGAGAGTCCCAAACAAGATGAACCCAAATGGCAAAGGTAAAGACAAAGAGAGAATTTTAAAATCAGCAAGAGAAAGACGGTCAGTTACCTACAGGGGAACTCCTATAAGACTGTCAGCTGATTTCTCAACAGGGACATTTCAGGCCAGAAGGGATTGGCATGAAATATTCACAGTGATGGAGAGCAAGGTACCATCCAGAGCTATGTTACCTAGCAAGTATATTATTTAAAATTGAAGGAGAAATCAAGAGCTTCCCAGACAAGGAAAAGCTAAAGGACTTTTATCACCAAACCAGTATTATAAAAAATACTAAAGGATCTGCTTTAAAAAGAAGAATGAGGAAGATTAGAAGGAGGAGGAAGAGGAGAAAAGGAAGAAGAAAAGACTATATTTATAAAGAACAAATTGGCAATAAATAAGTATGTATCAATAATCACTTTAACTGTGAATGGCTTAAATGATCCAATCAAAAGACATAGGGTAGCAGAATAGATGAGAAAACAAGACCTATATAAATGCTGTCTACAAGAGACCCACCTCAGAAATAAAGATACAAACAGACTAAAAGTAATAGAATGGGAAAAAATATTCCATGCAAACAAAATTTTTTTTAAAAAACCTGGGATAGCAATACTTATATCTGAGAAAATAGACTTCAAGCAAAGACCATAACAAAGAAGGATATTACATAATGATAAAGGGATCAACCTCACAAGAAGATATAACCCTTGCAAACATTTATGTATGCAACATAAAAACACCTAAATTTATAAAGCAAATCTTGATAGACATAAAGGGAGAGATCGACACTAACACAGTCACAGTAGGGAATTTTAACACCACATTGACTTCAGTGGGTAGCTCTTCCAGGCAGAAAATCAAGGAGACAGCATCCTTAAATGACACACTTGACTAAATGGATTTTGTTGATAACTTCAGAGCATTTCATCCCAGAACCACACAAGGAACATTCTTTTCAAGTGCACAAGGAACATTCCTTCAAGTGCATAAGGAACTTCTTTAGGATAGACCACGTTAGGACACAAAACAAGTCTCAATAAATTTAATAAGATTAAAATCATATCAAGTATTTTCTCTAACCATATGGTATGAAACTAGAAATCAATCCCAAGAAAAAAACTAAATAACACACAACGACATGGAGGCTAAATTGTATGCTACTAAATAGTGAATGAGTTCAAACTGAATTCAAGGAAGAAATCAAAAGATAACTTGAATCAAATGAAAATGAGAACAGAACAACACAATATCTATGGGACTCAGCTAAAGCAAGCCTAAGAGGAAAATTCTTGGCATTACAGGCCTACTTCAAAAACAAGAAAATGCTCAAATAACCAACCTAACTTTAAACTTCAGGGAACTAGAAAAATAACAACAAACGGAGCCCAAAGTAAATAGAAGAAAGGAAATAATAAAAATCAAAACAGAAATAAAAAATAGAGCCTTAAAAAACAATACAAAAGATCAATGAGACAAAGAGTTGGTCCTTTAAAAAGATAAACAATGACAAACTTTTAACCAGACTCATTGAGAGAAAAAGAAAGAGAATCCAAATAAATAAAATCAGAAATGAAAGAGGAGAATAATAACTGACATCAAAGAAATACAAAGGATTGTAAGAAAATATTACTGCATGCCAACAAAATGGATAATCTGAAAGATGGATAAATTCATAGAAACCTACAATTTTCCAAAAGTGAATCAGTCAGAATCAGGGAATCTTAATAGATGGATTACAATGATGAAATAGAAGCAGTAATTAAAAAAACAAAAACAAAAACTTCTAACAGAGAAAAGACCTGGACTAGATAGATGGCTTCCCAGGTGAATTTTACCAAACATTCAAAGGAAAACTAGCAACCATCTTTCTCAAACTATTCCAAAATATTCAGGAAGATGGAAGACTCCAAGCTCATTTTATGAGCCAACATTATCCTAACTCCAAAATCAGATAAAGACACTATAAAAAAAGACAATTATAGGCTAATATTGACACAGATCCCAGCCCGCAGGATCTGCTGTTGTGGCAGCAATATGCAAATACACACAGACTATAGAAACCCTGTGGTGAAAAAGGGGCTGCGTGGCCACTCTCCAAGTTAGAGAGAGGGCCCCTGACCCCTGCCTGGACAGGCTTTTATTGTTTTTCTGGGCACATTAGATCGAGGGTGATCCTCATTTACCATGCACAGGTTTATCACAGATGATTACCTTTTAAGGACAACAAAGGACAGAATACTGCTAATTACTTCAAAGACAAGAATGTTACAGGTCAAGGGTGAAATTGCTCACACTCCATACTTAGGTGGTTTAGCACAGACTTTAGGAAGTTAAAGATACTCAGTAAACATTTGCTGCCTCAATTCAGGGTGAGAGAGTTTTAGCAAGAGCAAGTCTCATAGCAGTCAAGGTACAATGCAGGCCTGGTTTCCCACTGGAGAACCTATCCATGGACGTGGGTCCTGCCTGCCAACTTCACTCCCCACTGGCTTTTCCAAGTGGGGGCTGAGCCACATTTCCCACGCTTGGAATGGTTCCCCACACAATATCCCTGATAATTGTAGATGCTAAAATCCTCAACAAAATATTAGCAAACTGGATCCAGCAACATATCAAAAAGATTATACACCATGATCAATTGGCTTTATTCCAGGGATGCAAGATTAGTACAATATCTACAAATCAATAAATGTGATATATCACATAGAGTATAGGATGAAAATCACATGATAGTTTAAATTGATGCTGAAAAAGCACCTGACAAAATCTAGCCCCCAATTATGATAAAAACTGTCAGCAAAGTGTAATAGAGAGAACATACCTCAAACTAAGAAAGGTCATTTGTCAATAACCCACAGCCAGCATCGTAATCAATGGGCAAAAACTACAAGCGTTTCCCTTAAGATCAGGAATCAGATGGGGATGTCAGCTTTCACCACTGTTACTGAACATAGTACTGGAAGTCCTGGTCATATCAATCAGACAAGAAGAAGATACAAAAGCTGTCCAAATTGGAAAGGAAGAAGTAAAACTGTCATTGTGTGCAGATGATGTGATATTGTATATAAAGAACCCTAAAGATTCCACCAAAAAGTACTAGAACTGATAAATGAATTCACTAAAGTAGCAGGATACAAAATAAATATTCAGAAATCAGTTGTATTTGTATACATCAATAATGAACTATTGGGAAGGGAAACTAAGAAAGTAATCTTATTTACAATTGCATCAAAAAATAAAATATAAAGTACCTAAGAATAAATTTTACCAAGGATGTAAAAGATCTATACTCAGAAAACTATAAGATACTGAAGAAAACAATTGAAAAAGATACAAATGAGTGGAAGTATACACCGTGTTCATGGGTAGCAAGAATTAACATCATTAAAATGTCCATACTATCCAAAGGAACCTATAGATTCAATGCAATTCCTATCAAGATACCAGTGGTGTATTTCACAGACTAGAGCATATATACCAAAAATTTATAGGGAATCACAACAGACTCTGAATAGCAACGGCAATCTTGGGAAAAATAAAACAAATTTGGAGGAAATACTTTACCTCACATCAAATTACAATACAAGGGCATAGTAATCAAAACAGCATGGTACTGTCATAAAAACAGACACATAGATCAATGAAATACAATAGAGAGGCCAGAAATAAACCCATGTGTTTATGGTTAATTAATATTTAACAAAGAAGGCTACAATACACAATGGGGTAAAGATAGTCTACTCAAAAATTGTATTGGGAAAATCTGACAGTTATAGGCAAAAAAAAAAAAATGAAACTAGACCACCTTCTTATACCATACATAAGAATAAACTCAAATTGAATTAAACATCTAAATGTTAGGCTGGAAGCCATAAAAATTCCAGAAGAAAACATAAAGAGTAAAATCTCAGACATTTCTCATAGCAATATTTTTTCCAATATATCTCCTCAGGCAAAGAAGATAAAAGAAAAAATAAACAAATGCAGCTACTTCAAACTACAAAGATTTTGCTCAGCAAAGGAAACCATCAACAAAATGAAAATACAACTCACTGAATGGGAGAACATATTCACCAATGATATATTTGATAAGGGGTTAATATCCAAAATTTATAAAGAACTTATAAAACTCAACACCAGAAAAAGAAAAATACAATCCAACTAAAAAATGGGCAAAGGACCTGAATAGACACTTAAACAAAGAGGACATACAGATGGCCAATAGACATATGAAAACATGCTCAACATCACTAATCATCAGAGAAATGTAAATTAAAACCACAATGAGATATCACCTCACTCCTGTCAAAATGGCCGTCATCAACAAATCAACAAAAAACAAGAGTTGGTGAGGATGTTGAGAAAAAAGAGTCCTCATGCACTGCTGGTGGGAATGCAGATTGATGCAGCCACTGTGTAAAGCAGTATGGAGATACCTCACATCATTGTAAATGGAGCTGCCCTATGACCAGGCAATTCCATTTCTGGAAATACACCCAAAGAAACCCAAAACACTAATTTGAAAAAATACATGCACCCCTATGTTCATTGCGGCATTATTTACAATAGCCAAGATTTGAAAGCAGTGTAAAGGCCCATCAGTAGATGAGACAATAGAAAAGCTTTGGTATATTTACACATGGAATATAAGTTGGACGTAAAAATGAAGGAAATCTTATCTTACTTTTTGTGACAGCATGGATGGACCTGGAGAGTATTTGCTAAGTGAAATAAGCCAGTCAGAGAATGACAGGTACCATATGATTTCACTTATATGTGGAATCTAAAGAAAAAAATAAACTAATAAACAAAATAGAAACAGACTCATAGATACAGACAACAGACTGACAGCTGTCAGATGGGAGGGTGTTGAGGGGTTGGGTGAAAAAGATGAAGGGGTTAAGAAAAATAAAACCTCACAGACCCAGACAACAATATGGTGATTGTCAGAAGGAAATGGGGTGGGGAGAGGTGGAACAGGGCAAAGGGCGTATAAATGGTGACCTTGCGTGGGGAGGTAAACAATACAATATACAAATGATTTATTGTAGAATTGTATGAATGAAACCCACATAATTTCATTAATCAATGTCACCCCAATAAGTTTAATAAAAATTTTAAAAAAGAAATAGCTACTGAATAAAACAAAATCAAACAAAATCATTGATGATCCAGGGAATTAGTGACCCTGGATTCCTTTTCCCTCATCCGCAGGTCACAGGGAATATGAAAGAAGACAGTCAGCCATCTCTGCTTTTCTTTCCCAGGAGACTAGTATGGGCTGGACTCGGCCCGCCTCCGCACTCGGAGCCTTACCGGACCACCATCAATATCTCATCTTCTCCTTCCTACTCACGCTGGCGGCAACCACCCTTTTCCTCCCAAACACTTTTACTGATGGTCTTCCTGATCTAGAAGGCAAGATTCAGCTTCTTAAAGCACCATTTGTTGCCATGCTCACTCACCTGACCACATTGCGTATCCGACCAAATCGAGCGCAAATGCCTGGTCGAACGTCTAAGCCCTTCCACAAGCTTGTTTTGACCAGCTTTTCCAGACTTTTAGCTGTTTTCCTCAAGAAACACTGGGACTTAATCAAACTTAACATTATTCCATTCCCAAACATTCCAGAACCCTTCCATCATTCTGTCTCTCTGCAGGTGGATGCTTGTCCACCTCACCTGACAGGTGATATGCACACCTGTCTTTCAAAGCCAACCCAAGTGCCACCTCCATCCTGACATCTCCCCCAAGCACTACAGCCAAGAAAGAGTTTCTGACCTTTAGTATTTTGTTTATAGCACCTTCACTGGAGTTGCCTGATTCTGCTTGAGAGCCAGTCTCTGAGGCCTGCATATCCTTGGGCAATATGTCAGCCCCAGCCTTGTCTCACCTACTGTCCCAGCACCTCTACTCCAGGGGCCCATGGAGAGTATGTTCTCAGTGAATATTTGCTGAACAAAATAATCAATTAAGAGCAACTTATATGCCTGTTCTTGCAAAAAGTCATCTTTGATTATTGGAAAAAGAATAGAATCTGTACAATAAGAAGTTAATAAAGAGTCCAGGCATATAAACAGCATCATAGTGCCTTTCACTGCCCTCCCCAACCCTTGGAGAAATGACAACGTGGGAAGACAGAGAACCATCCCCAGCCATGGCTCCTAGACTTGGGGGTTCTCTTGCACCGTGATGGGGTATCAAATATCACACACACTACCCCACCCCCTGCCAGCCTCTGTACCTTCACCCCCTTTGTCGCAGAGGACAGAATAGAGAAAGGGTTGGGAGGAAGGAGACCAGATCTGATAACAAACCCAGTGTAGCAACAGACCTAAAAAGGCATGTGGTGAACCCCAGGAGGTACAAAGGCAGCAGCAGAAACACCAGGAATGTCTGCCCTGAGGCTGCCACTTACCCAGCCCCCTGTCTCCAAGGAGGTCTGCCATTTGAGGCTGGTCTGTGGCCCCAAGCCTCCTCTCTGACCTCTTATCACCACGGGGCCTCACACTCCAGACTCACAGAATCTTCTCCCGCTGGCGGGGAGGCCACAGTGTCTGGGGTGGAGGGCTGTGCTCCGTAAGTCTCACTAGGGCAGGCCAGACCAACGTGGTAGTTGCACTTGGGCTGTTTCAGACCCTGAGTGAAGGCAGTAGAGATGGGACCCGCATTCTGTGTGGGCAGCGATGGTGGAGAAATAAAGTGGCAACACTAGTTCTGGGGAACTGGGCCAAATACAACGAAAAGGGCTTACATAAGAAGTGGAGGGGCTAAGGGTTTACCAGCAACTGTGAGTCAGTGCAGGATCTGACTGTTGGGAGGAAAAGACCCTTTCTTCACCCCCACCCTGCCATCCCTGGGTGAGGAGACACCAGCTGGTGACACAGGGGTCACAGCTTCTTAGTTTCTCACTGTCAGAATCCAATTTCCAACTTAGAGGGGATTGCAGGTGAGCAGGGAGACAGGTCTATGGACGAGACGATCATCACTAGCTCTGCTGCATAAGAAATTATGCTGGATGATGAGGAAGAGAGAAAGAAGTCCTCAAAGAAGAAAATAATACCAGACAGTGGTATATGGCCAATCAGGGTGAGAGGGATTGGTAGTAGGAGGGGAGGGAAGAGCAGGAATAGCTGAGCACGGCCAGGGTGCAGGGAAGTCGAAAGTGCCCAGAGCAGAACAGCACGTTCTCACCCAAGGATGAGAAAACAGAACACATCCTGGTCTCAAAGGAAGATGTGGGCAGATGGCCGAGTAGCTGAGGAGAGGCAGAGTGGGCCTCAGAGATGGAATTCATTCTAGGTTGGTTCCGGGGCCCAGATGAAGAATTGGCTCAGTGGACCAGTGTTCTCCAGACTTGCCTGGGACATTTATTAAAATACAGATTACTGCCACAGAGGTTCTGATTCTGTAGCTCTAGAATGCAGTCCAGGAACTAGACACAACTAGGAGCTATTGAAACAGAAGAATCTGGGTACATGGAACCTGGTCAGAAGGTTATCACGACAAACACAACAGTAGTGGTGACCATGCTGATAATGACTACACTACATGCCAAACACCGCTGCAAACGTAATGCTGCGTGTTTGGCCGGCACATCTGTCTTATTACTCCCACTTTACAGAAGAGGACACTGAGGCCCAGAGCAGTTAGAGTGGCATCATCTGAGGTGACCCCATCAGATCAGTCTTGAAGGCCTGTGCTCTGAACCACTCTGTTGTTTGGCTCCACAGGCTGAGACAACTAACTGCTCTGGCCTTTGACGAGGCCAGGGTCCTGCCCCACTCCCGCAGTGGCTCTGGGTTCACAGTGCTCTCTTCACATCAGTTCACTTCCTCCTCACTCCCACCCAGCAGGCAGGGAGAGGCGAGGGGACCCAGGCTCGGGGGTGTCCGGTGGTTTGTCCAGCGAGGTGGAATGCACTGGCCCCATCTGGCGCCTCCGCTTTGCTCTATCTTCTTTCTCGGCTTATTTGCTGAGAAAAACTGACACTTCCACTAGAGAGGATGCTGATTTTTCTTTCTGACATTAATCTAAACAGGACTCTTATCTCCTTCGGCCAATTGATTGTGCAGACCTGACAGCAAATGGTCTGGGAATTAAGCAACCAGAATCTAGAGATTAAACCAAACCCTCCTTATCTGGGTCAGACACTTCCCCTGGTTTCTCAGCTTCAATTTGTGTGGCTTTCCCCACTGGGGTGTCTTTCAGATTCCTCCCCGTTCAAACCTGTATTTCTGAAATCCTCGGTTTTCCCTCAGGGTTCTTCCCTGTGTCTCTAATCGGGATGTCCCCTTCTTCAGGCCTTGCCCTGCATGACCTTGCAGAACTTCGGTGGGGAGGTAACTCCATCAGGAATACATGATTCTTTAGAGCAGCTGTGGAGGGAGGAGAGCAACTGGCCTTGGGGACAAAAGCACAGTGTTGAGAGCCTGTAAAGTCACTTTACCTCTAGGTGCCTCTGGGGTAAAATGGGGACGCCAAGGCTCAATAACACAGTACGTTTGTTTTTTATAAGTAGCAAAGCACCATCATGTCCTATAGCCCAGTAAATTCTCTCTGAGGCCAGACCAGTTTATGAAAAAACAACCAAACTCTCCCGGTTCTTGATGGGGCATGTCCATCGTGTCACCAGCTTACACCTGCTCAGAGGAGGTCACTGAGTCTAGGGTTAACGTCCTCCCCTGTGCTCGGCTATGAGTCAGAGGCCACAGCAAACAGAGGAGCAGGCCAGGAGCCTCTCAAGCACCTTTCTTCAGAGTGACCCTGTGCTTAAACAGTCAGGGGAGGCTGGCAGGGGTGTCATTTTGACCACAAATACGGTAAGCTGGAAGACAGGTCTATTGCCAGGAGGATGCTGAGGATCCTGTCCCCTCCAACACAAACACGGGACCAATTGGCCCATTTCATCCCAGTGGTATGGAGGATGCAAAACCAGAACGCAAATGATGATCACAGCTGGGGCTCCCGCTCACCACACGTCAGCAGAGGTGCGGTTGGAGAACAACAGCACCCAGTGTGAACGATGCTTTGAATGCTTCCCGTGCTGGTCTGAGGCTGGTGTTTGTTTCCTAACAATAAAATTGTCTCCTGCAGCTCTCCGCCACTGCGTATGTGAGTCCAGAATATGAATATTAATGAAATAAAATGATACATCCTCCACCAGAACTTTATTTGTAGATTTTATTTTCTGTTTACAGAATCATTGACATCAGTACTAAGGTCTTTGCTGCATTTAAAGTGCCTCTTTAAAAATCTCATTTGGAGTGAATATTCCATTAATGTTTTGTAGTTTTTAGCATTGTTCCTGTGAGTCTTGGTTGCTTGCTTCCCCACTTTCAGGGAGGGGTGGGAAAAGAGAAAAGGGAAAGCAGAGATCTAGCTATGGAGAAGGCAATGTATAAGTAATCAGGCAACAGAACAGAATGAAACGGACAGAGCCCTACAAGATAAATTCCTGTTATGTCAAAGGCAAACCTGGTGGGAAATTTTCATTCTCCCATGGTCCCTCCATGCCAACTATCAATTCTTTATTTTGATTACTTTCTGTATTTATAACCTCACTTTATTCCAGGATTTTAAGTACCTTCAAGGAGTTGTTTATTTTTGGTGGTTGACTAAACAACCTCTTGGAAATCCCAAATCTTTGGACAAATGATTCAAGCTTCCTGGGAGCGAGATAAGATATGAAGCCAGGTGCTCAAACTAGTTCAGATGACCAGGTGAAATCTGTTCTAAGGCTCCTAAAAACATGAAATTACCAACTTAGCTGGAGTCATCCCAGATTTTGGGTTAAATGCTCCATCACACAGAACCTCCGAGGGAAACACAGTCGTCATTGGACTCGTCAGTTCCTGTCATCAAAGCTCTTTGGAGGGGTGGGTGGTGTCTCACTATCCACATTCCCAGGGCTCAAGAAGGCAAGGAGCCTTAGTGGGAACCACACATTCCCTGCAAGCTCTTTGCAGGAAACCAGGGCAAAGGGGGCAAGAGCTCACTGCTTCATGAGGCCAAACATCCTCAGAGCTTCTGTAGCAGAGTAAAGCCTTGCTTTATTATGACCCTAGAAGGAGGCTTTGGGAGCCCCAAGTGCGCAGCTGAGATCTGGACCCTAAGAACTACCATAGTACATAGCTCCATGGAGAGGAGAAAATGCTCAGGCAGCCAAGTTCCTACCAGGGCACTCTTTGAGGACAAGATAGCAGAACATTGTCCCTAAATCTCAAGCCAATTAGTTTCAGTGAATATCAGAACCAATCCACTTGTGCTGCACCACTTCTACAGAGAAAGAGATCAAAAGGGCAAGGGCAATGAAGGAACAGGCCGGGAGGCAGCCGTGCCTGGGAGCAGTTCTCCGTCTGCGCGTGGCCATCCGCACTAGCAGCCCAGTCCACTGGCTAATCAGAACATAAAGGATCCTAAAAACCACCCAAACTCAAAGTAAAGTCACTTCTCGATGTCTCCTCTTGTTAGTTACCCAGATTTATCAGACATGCTATTGTTTCCTTTTCCATTGCAAAGCCTGTCTGAGGACGGGCCAGGAAGGCGGAGGCCAGTCACAGCACAGCCCTTCCCCCAGGGGCGCTTCTCCCAGCTACTAACATTCTAGGGCCATGAGAAGACAGAGTGACTGGTTTGTGTTGTTCAGGGTAGGGACTTCAGTAATGGAGTGACTGGCATCATATCTCTTCAATAAATAGGGCAAGAGAAACCTGAAAGACTACCCCAGTGTACCTTCAATGGACTTCTTTGTGGTTTGGGAAAGGCAATTCCAAGGACTGGATCACAGAAATCAAGGGATGACTGAGTGTCTAGGAGTCGAAATGAACATCCTGAGAGAGCCCAGCCAGGCCACCAGAGGAGGATGGCCCTGAGCAAGGTAAGGGGAAATCACGCGGTGTCCTTAGGAGAACCACAATGATGTGAATCTTGGCCCTTGAAAGAATCACCAGTGTCATCTCCTCCATTCAGCTTCTCAATAGGACTCCTTTTCTGTAAGATTCCCCAAGCAAACTAGGATGCAGTAGAGCCCCTAAAGGCAGGTTTCAGGTTGCAGTAAAAGGTAAATGAGCGACCCTGCACCGTTGCAATCCATGACTATAATCAGCAGTATTATCAGAAGGATATTACCTGTAGAATATTTAACTCATTCGTTCAGCCAATATGTACTGAGCCCAGGACCTCTGAAGCTACAACAGTGGCTGAGACCTAAAGTCTGGCCTCGAGGACTAAGGCACCACTTGCTTTGTAACACCTTTCAGAGTTTACAAAGCACTTTGATTTGATCATGTGGCCATGTTAGGAGGTGCTAGTAATACTGCTTTGGGGTATAGTCTGTTGAAACAAACTTTTTCATGCTGGGGACCCTCCTAGGTTCCTAAAACTTAGGAACCATCATGCCTCAAAGTTCCCAAAGGACGGCAATCATTCATCATCATCTATCCCCAAGTTTCCTCTCTGCTTTCATCCTTCAGATCAATAAGATAATTACCGCTATAGTCTGAAGGTTTTAAGTTTTCTGTTTATTCTTGTTGGTTGCTAGTCAATTTTAAAAGTTTATTTTTAACTTAATGATTTTTATGGAGAGATTTTTCTGGTCCATTAGAGATTTCTGGTTTTGTGATGGATTTTTTTTAAAAAAAGAATATAATTCTATCTGATTTTCTTTTCTGGCCTTCAAACTTAATTTGACAATGTTTGCCAAGGGTGAGCTTTTGTGAGTGTGTCTGTTCTGCTGACCAGTGTATCCATGCAGGTATCAGAGTTTGCTACAAGAACTAGAATTTTCCTTTGTAAAGTAAGAGTTTGGGAGTTTGAGGAAATGAGAGCAATTCTAGGAGTTGGGATGGAGATGGACTTCACTGGGGAGATGAGGTAGAGTAGGAAAAATACAGTCCGGTTTGACTGACAGCGCTGTGACTCTGGAGGCCGCTCAGCTTTCCTGCACTCTGAATTCATCACATGCTAAACAAGAAAATGATGTCGGGTTCCTGGGCAGTGTGTGCAAGTACTGGGCGGTCAAGGGGAAGCGACCACAACCTGGGAATTGTGTGGCACCGCTGCCCATAGGCAGGCGCTGCAGGGCTGATGCATCGGGCCCTGGAGACTGGCTTTCTTCATGGGGTGAATGGGGTGCCTCTAAGTAAGGACACCCTAGAATCCAGCCTCTGGCATTTCGTGAACACTGAGCAGAGGATATTCAGTAAAGGTGCATGAGGTTTGTCTCAATCTCAGGGAACGAAAAAGAGCCTTTAAGACCAAGAGGCTCATTTGGTATGCAAGGTCAGCACCTGGGGCAAAGCTAGCACCTGCCAACTCACTCTTCTAACCTGGTGAAATGTTCGCTCCCTGACAAACTCCTCGCGTGTGCTCCCCTCGTCTTCCTCAGCCTGCAGATCGGCGCTGAAACAGGATGGCTGCCCAGCTCTTCTCTCTTCTCCAATATTTTAGCACCTCTCCCTCTCAATTCCCCCACCCCCTGCTGCCCAAGTGGGCTCTCAGCAGCTCATGCAACAAATAAGAAAGCCTCATTAGCATATTTGGGGAGAGTCCAGGGTGCAAGCACCATACTGACAGTCATAAGACAGGTTTTCATCAACTCCCACATCGTGCTTGGCCCAGCCTGCAGTGGGTCCTGACTTCTGCTGGCTGCTTCTTATGTTTATGGAACTGAACCAGGCCTTTCTGTCGAGCTCCAAGTACAGACAACAGCCTCTCTCTCAGGCCAGCTCCGGGTCAAATCCACCCTCTCCACAGTGCTTTCACCCAAAGCTACTGCTTCACCCCCCCAGAGGTTCCCAATCGCTCTCTCCCACTTTTCCCAGGACCCACAGGTCTGAACGTATTTTGGGGAGATTTTCTTATTTCACTTTGTCCCCAGCCTTCTCTGGGGACATCCTAGGGTTTATCCATCCCTTAACAGCCATTTAAAACAATTTATTCACATTTCCTGACCTGGTTTTACAGATCATAATCCATCTTACCCCCTAAAGAGAAACTGGTCTAGGGTATCCCTAGCAAAAGATCTTATCTTTAACACTTCTTGGGCCTTCCATTTCCCTGTCCTTTCTCTTCAGCATTTGAGGACCTCAAAATACAACCTGAGGCCAGTCAGTCAGGCAAATCCACTTTACTATGGGGTATAAGGACTCTCTATTCAAATACATAATAAATCCCAGCTCTCCATTCCCTAAAAGCATGAATCTGTTTCATCCTATCTTATCCCCACCCCCATAGCCTACCCCTCCACTGTTTCCGCCATCCCCCCAGCCAAAATAGAGCGTCTGTCCTAACTATGCAGGCTGTTGGGAATGCACAGTCCTCCTTGTCTGGTTTCTCTGTGCCTTATCATTGCACTAAGGCCGGGCTGCACTCCAAGTCACCCTGGCATTGAGAGAAGGGATCCTCCCCCTGCCTTCCACAGACTTCTCCTGATTCCTCCCCTGCTGGACTGTCAGCCTCCCCTTTTTTCTCCTAAACTGTTCCAGATTGACTCCTGCAGATTTCTCTCATCTTCTGGTCACTCTTGACCATCCTGCAAGCTTAGTCACAGCTTTGAGCTTTCAGGACCCAGTCTCTTCACAATGCTTCCCCTTTTCTTCATCTCTGCCCCAACTTTGACCAAGCCCATTATAAGGGTCTTGGCAAGTCCTGCCTCTCTGGGCAGGCAGAGTTGTGGTAAGTGGAGCGAAGGCTCAATTTCGACCCTGATTTATCCCCAGGATGGGCTGTTAGCATCCACCACTGTAAACAGCAGCTCTGCCCGAGGTATAGACTTTGAATATTAGATAAGGAAGAGACAGTAGAGAGTGGAGTCCCCAAGAAATTGAGGTATGTTCCCAAAATCATACATCAATTAGGGGCCAACCCAGAGGTAAAGCCTATGTCTCCTGAATCCCAGCCTTGGGCTTCTTACCCTATTCCACAAATGCTGGTGATAATCACTCTCCCCTCATGTCATCAGTGTGCTAAACTCCCATTTAAATTAACAGGGTCTGCCTCAGTCAGATTCAAGTACACATAGCAGCACAAGTTGGGGGTGGGATTTCCAAGCTTCCCTTTTACAGATTACACCCACCACAGCTCTGGTTCCAGCCCCGTGGGATCATGAAGAAGAGGGGTGTGTACTGTAATGGAGGAGGGGGAGGAAACTAAGACAGAAATGAAGGAGTAGAGAGGACTAGATTTTCATTTATCTTTTTGTGTTAAATTTGATGTAAACATGAAATATCTTTTGATTTACTTTATATTAAACCAATCAAGTATCATCAATTTGCTCTTAGGAAAACAAATTTCTAAACTTCTACTTCTTCATGCTCTTTTCCTAAGTCAAAACATCTGTCTGTTTTGGGGCTTGGGATTTTTTTTCCTTGTTTTTCTTTCTTTATTTTTTTTATAATCCTCAAGACAGCCACCCCAACACCACAGTGTCATTAACCCAGCTGCAGATTTGACTGTTGGCTTTTTACCATGGTCCTGCAGCTGTCACTAAGTCCGTTGTCCCACCCTGCAGAGAGGTCAGCAGAAGCTGTAACTCATGGGCTGTGGCATTTGAAGAGATACCAGGGAGCCATCATCCAGCCTTTCAAAATAGGCAAGAAATCTAAATGCTGAGAACTTTGATGTGGCAAGGAATAGGGAAACAGCCAGGCTCCTACTGTGTCTGCTACTCAGGCAACCCCCACCCAGCCACCCACAAAGGCCTGAGACACAAAAGGAGCCTCAGGCATCTTGACAGCTGGAAGCAGCCTTAGTTCTTTCTAAGATGAACCACAGGAGCACCTACTAGGTGCCCAGTGCTGTGCTGGTTGCTCTACCCATAGTTTCTTTCATTATCTTCCTTATATTTTTTAGATGAGGAAATTGAGGCTAAAAGAGAGAAAGTGATTTCTCTAGAGATCACACGATGGACAAGAGATAAGTTCACATAAGGTGAGCTTGTTATAGATAAATTAAGACTGAGAAGGGCCTAGGAAGTAGGGTGAGACTATTAGGAAATGGGGGGAGGGGAGTGATGATCCTATTATTTGCCATTGGGCCAGAATTCAGGTGCCAGGATGTTAGTCCTCTAATAACTTGTGTCCTGGTGCTGACATTAAAATGTCCCATTGCTCAGCTCTGCACCTAGCCCTGGTGAGGCATCAGGTGATCTGAAGCTGAGCAGCTACCCTCCCAAGCCCTCTAATCTAGCTTGCTCACCTGTGGGGCCATGTCCTCCTCCTTAGCACCAAGATTTTCACACCTACTGTGTCCAGTGTAGCACTAGCGCCTCAGCTCCTCTCTTCTCACACCTCAAGGAAGAAATAAAACTTCTCATTTGGGGGCTGTTGGCTTCTAGCCCAAAGACTGTATCCCAAATGGATCTGCATCTGGCAGGCCCCCAGGACAGGCAGGTGCAATCCACATTTTCAACTCACTCAGACCATCTGCTCACTTGGCAATAACACTATCCTTGGTGTCTGTGCTAAG
Source organism: Desmodus rotundus (assembly GCF_022682495.2). NCBI lineage: Eukaryota > Metazoa > Chordata > Mammalia > Chiroptera > Phyllostomidae > Desmodus > Desmodus rotundus. The sequence goes on from NC_071393.1 coordinate 80,479,484, forward strand.
GGACCACTTAAGAAAATGCTGCTTTAATAACTAAACCTTTTGGTAAGAATTTAAGATGGATCCTTATTATAATTAACTGGACCTGGTAGCTCATAAAACTAAGGTAGGTTTCCAATAGAGTCCTGACTCTTCATAAAACCAAGGAGAACTTAGAAGAAGAAATAGCCTTTTTTCTTTAGCTCCTAGATACCAGCCCGCTCACTGCATAAGTCCGTTATCAGAGCAGCATGATCGCCCAATGCATTGATTCCCACAAGCACGTATTGCTCGTGCTGTGCCCAAAGTCTCGTGATAAAATCATCAAGGAATACAGCCATGATAAGATTAATTAAAACTCTTAAGGGAGGTTCAAGGGAAAATATATGGTCCTTGTTAGGCTACTTTAGAGGATTTCATTTTGCTGAGTAGACTTTACTCTCATTGGAGATTGTAAAGAAGAGGGAAAGAGAAAGTGAATACAAATGCTGTCTGATGTAGAAATATGATTGTCAGGCTGTATGACTTATGATGCATCCTCACATCTGATAAATACCTCACAAAACTTTTGAAAAAAATCAGCATTTTTATCAACGCGTTAAGAGTTTGTATTTCTTCATGGGAGCACATGCACTGAAGTGCTGTGGCGGCAGAGACGGGTGAGGAAGGCCCGGCTACGTCTGTGTTACACAGAATGAGATCAGTGTGGCTCATGGCCTCGAGGAACTCATGATCAGGTAGGGTTGGTAAGACAGTCAAAGGGGAGCACTGGTACAGGGAAGGCTTCAGTCAGCACCCAAGGACAAAGTCAAAGCAGCTCAGAGCAGAGCAAGACATTCCGACACTGTCATTTTGACATTGCTGGTGTTGTGGCGCACATGCCACCTCACCGCGGATTTTGGTTGCCCCATCTGGTGAAGTGGAAGGCGCAGAGAACAAGGAACAGGGGAAGGATGTCTGTTTTGCATCTGACTTGATGTATCCTGGATATATATGTTTGTGAAAGTAATAGGAGTACTACCCACTGGGATGGAGTGACTTTTAAGCATTATACCAAAGCCAGAAATAATAAAGGGAAAGATTAATTGACTATGGCATCATACATAAACACATATATACACAAACACACAAACTTAACCAAGTTTTTAAAAATCTGGAAAAAATATTTGCTACATATATCACAGGGGTCGTTTGTTTTCTTTTGAGTTGGTTTAAATTTAACCTTGATTTTGCTGTTAGATTCTTACCAAGCTCTGCCTTGCCTCAGTATAATGATGTTTTATTCAAATCACTAATAAAAATATATACACCTGAGAAACTGTCATCGACAAGAGGAGATGATGAAGAAATGCAATGTGGGATTCTGGACTGCATCCTGGGACAGAAGAATGTACACCCCAATAAGAAAATGGAAAATGTACACATAATTCAAAAGAAGAAATAAATATGACCAGTGAGGTAAGAAAATATCTCCAACCTCACTAATAATCACAGGAAAATTACATATTTATATATATATGTATGTATTACATACTATGTAAATATATATATTACATACACACCTTGCATTGACAAAGACAAAAACAATCAATGATACCACTTGTAATAATGATATGCATTGATCAAGTTATAAAATCATCTACTTTTCTATATTTATGCCTTGATTATTCTGTTAGTGTTGTCTATAACTTAGGCTAATCTATGGTACTATCATCTCCTAACTTGTCAATCTGCATTCAATCTTTCCTCCATTAGCTGTTCTCTCTACTCAGCCAATGTTATCTTTTCAAAACACAAATATGATTCCTAAATCTTGCCTTTACCTCTGCTTGATGTTGGAATAACAGTAAAACTTTCACAAGACCTACAAACTAATCTACGGCTCTGTCCCATATCTCCAGCTTCATCTTCTACTGGGCTCCCCCTCACTTTCTGCTCCAGTCACGCAAGCCTTCACCTCCCTGTGCACAGCCTGCGGCTGCAGAGCTCTACCCCCCCATCAGTCTCACCAACTCAGACTTACCCTTCAGGCCCTGACCTCCCCAACTCCTCTCTGCCCTACTCTCTAACCATCTGTGTATCTTTCCTTAGTAACACACAAGATGCCACAAAGGCGGGGACCACATCTGGTGGTGTTCACTGTTGTGTCCTCAATGCTTAGTACACAGTCCTTGGCACAGGCTAAGATCTCAATAAATGTTAAATGAATCATGAGTCTTTCCACAAAACAGTTTGGCAACATATGTCAAAATTTTAAGTATGTGTATTTTTTTAACCCAGGAATCTACTTTGGGAAATTTATTTTTCCCTTATTCTACTACACACACACACACACGCACGCACACAGTGAGTCCTGTGAGATTTTACTACCTTTTTTGAGCATGAGCATGTTACTTCTATAATTAGAAATAAACAATATAGTTTCATTCTTGGGAAAATGTAAGTGAATGGTGTCTTATGTAGGTTGTACCAAAGTGTTCCAAAATTAAGCAGTTGCATCCAAGGGAGAACACCAAAATATCACTGCCATTCATGATACCCACAAGCTGCTATGACAAAGGGGTCATATCAAAAATCAGAGCACGCACACAGTGTCACCTAGGGACGAGGAATTACAGAGGGTGCCAGTCAGGTTACAAAGGAGAGTTAGGATTCACATAGGTAAGAAGAGGAGAGGCTGGGAAGACTGCACACCAGGCAACGGGATCAGCACAAAGAGAGGAGATGGAAAGGTTCAGGGCAAGCAATGGGTTCACGTGGCTGAATATAAGGAGAATAGAGAGAAGCAAGATAGATAGAAGACAGGAAAGGTAGGCTGGGACCAGATCACAATAATTTCAATAGCTGATGGGAAGCAATCAGGGGATTTCAGTAGAGGCTACACATGGCAGGTTCCCTGCTTTATTACTTTTCATTTCTGTTTTGAGATGGTAAAAGATGCTATTACACTCAGTGCAGCGGTGGATTTCCTTATATATTTCATCAGGCACAAGCTGAAAAATAATTATAGGAGAAATTCTTAAACATTGAATTGATGTGTGAAAGATGTGCGTATTTTGAATTTGAGAGATTTTCTGAAATTGCCCTCTTTACAGGTTGTATAAATTTACATACCTTAAAAGTGTATTAATGTCTGTTTCCCAAACACCCTGGTCAAAAATAGGTTGTCAAAAACATATTGTAAGAAACTCTAAATATTAGATGGAGAAATGCGGTTTTAATTTACATTGCTTATTGTGTGGGAACCTAGCATCTTTTCAACTATCTTAGTACCATTTGTATTTCCTTTTGTGAATTGCAGTAGTTGACCCATCTCTGCGGTGTCACTCGCCACAATTTCGGTTATCCACGGTCACTGCAGTCCAAAAATACATATGGAAAATTCCAGCAGTAAACAATTCATAAGTTCTAACACACACCATTCTGCAGAGTGTGATGAAACCTCCAGCTGCTCCTCCACCTGCCAGTCTGGGTGAGGATCATTCCTTTGTCCAGTGGGTCCGCACTGCATGCACGCTACCTGCCCATCAGTCACTCGGGATCTTCTCGGTGAGCAGATTGACGGTAATGGTACTGCTGTGCTTGTGTCCAAGTAACTCATGTTTTACTGATAATGGCCTCAAAGTGCAACAGTGGTGATGCTGGAAATTCAAATATAACAAAGAGAAGCTGTAAAGTGCTTCCTTTAAGTGAAAAGGTGAAAGTTCCATGGTTTCAGGCATCCACTGGGGGTCTTGGAATGTACCCCTGGAGGTAAGGGGAACTACTGACTATACTCATTCATGTCCTTTGCCAATATTTCCACTAGAGTGTTGATCTTTTTCTTATTGATTTGTAGAAGCATTTTTATATTTTAACAAATTTAGCCCTTTGTCTGACATATTTGTTACAAATATTTTCCATGTTTATGATTTGCCTTTTGGTTTTATTTATAATGTTCCCTACCATGCAGAAATGTTTGGTTTTTAGAGCCAAATTTATCGATCTTTTCTTTTATGTCTCCAAATTTTATCATGTTTACAAAGTTCTTCTTTACTTCAAAATCATTAAAAAATATTTTTCCTAGAAACCTGATAGTTTAATTTTCATGTTGATAGTCCATCTGTCACTTATTGTGGTATAAAGAGTTAGGAGAAATACAACTTTACTATTTTCCAGATGGCTCCGATTGTCCAACACTATTTACTGAATTGTAAATGTTTCCCTATTGATTAAGATATGCAACCTGTATCTAATACTAAATCCTCATAAAAGTATCGAGGCCAATTTCTGCTTGCGTTCTGTCTATTGTTCTGCTTGTTTACTCATGTATAGATATTAACCTATGTTAATTACTATCACTTTATAATAATATTAACACCTATTAGATTAGTTCTCCCTTTCTATTCCTCATTTTCAGGATTTTCCTCGCATATACTAGAAAACTTATTTTTTCATAAGTGCTCCGAACTTGTCTGGTTGCCAGAAGATACGAAAAAGCCCTGCTGGTGTTTTTATTGAGGCCCTGTTACATTTATAGATTAATTTAAGGAGAATTTGGCAGCTTTGTAATAATTTGTGCTCCTGGCCTTTCCATTTAGGAAGTCTTTTTGAGTGTGTCCCTCATCAGCATTTGAAAGTTTAACTCACATAGAGCTTAGTGTGAGGGCCATACTATATGAAGATTATTTGTCACGTAGTTAGCAGAGGAACAAAGCTAGTACGGATGGTCAGCTGAGAGAGCGCTCCAGGCAAGATGTAGTGAGCGACTGAGCAGACAAAACAGCAGAATATTTTGCTTGCTGGAAACTGGAAGCAAGGAAGAAAAGGAATCAAAGCCTTCTCTAAGATTTTAAGATTAAGGGATGGGGAGTTTACGGGACGTGGTATTATTAGAAAAGGGAAACCAAAAGAAGAATCAAATTATGAATAGAAAGAGAATGTATTTAGTTTGGGAAATATTGGCCCTCAGATATCAGCAAGACGTCCAGGTGGGAATGTCCATCAGGCAAGGGGAGATAATTCTCTGAGGATACAGACACAGGCTTGGAATGTAAACCCATGGAGTGTGAGTCAAAACTCTTCTGGGCAAGGGGGAGTAGCTAGAGGAGGAGGATAAGAGCAGGACCTTGGAGACAATCTTGTCTGAGGGGAAGAGGAAAGAAGAGCCAGCAAAGGGAGTCAGGAAACAAGCAGCCAGACTAGTGCAAACAGCAGTCCAGTGGAGACTCAGGGAGAAGAGAGGACAGAAGTGGCGAACGAAAACACTGCCGTGTTCTCACTCACAGACCGCTCTCACAAACCTGCAGGAGTGAGTAGTCAGCTGAGGTTCAAGTATTGACCCTATTATGTAGGCTTGAGGCAAGTCATTTCAGTTCTCTGAGCCCCGATTTCCTTATCTGTAAAAGAGATAATAATAGTACCTGTGTCATAAAGCCATTGTAATGGTTTAAAGAAATACCTGTGCAAAGATAGCAGGAACTCAGAAACACTCCTTCCGTCTTCCCTCACTGTATCTGCAGAGGTCCATGAAGGGGCATTTCTGTACACACTGAACCAGTGAGTGGCAGAATTTTGAATTGTACTACACTAGAGTCACCTCATTCCAGGGTTGTGTATGGCCAACAATGGGCAGTGACATCAAGGAGGGTGAGAGTTTGGCATTTAGAATATTGTCTGTGAGCCAGGAGGAGGAACTTCCTTCAGAACAGAGGATACAAAAACCACATTCCAAGAGGCTAAGCAGTAGTGGCTTCTTCCTTCCTTGGGCTGTCCTATCAACCTACTTTCTTATGTATCATCCCAAAGCTTCTTTATGTGCATACAAATAATACATGGATTAACATATAATACATTGTGCACTATGTTCTGTACCTGACACATGTCCTGGAGCTCTTTCCATCTCTGTTTATAGAAAGCATCTTGGTTCTTCTATCCAGCTGCATTCCAGTGTATGGATGTATTATAAATCAGCCTACTTTCTATTGAAGAACATTTTGGTGGTTTCCGATCCCCTGCTTTCATAAAGTGACGTTGGAATGGTTAACGATGTACACATGTTACTTTGCGCAGCAGTTTTGTCTGTAGGATAAATTCCCCAAAGTGAAGTTGCTGCAGGACAAAATCTTAATCAGGCCCATAAAGAGAATCAACTCCTGGGAATACAGAAACCAAGGCTGTAATTCTTCTGTGAGGTGTCCAGTTTAGCACAGGAACAGATAACTCAAAATCCCTATAGGAAAAATATTTCTTACTTTCCTTCTTTGTAAAAATAGAAGACAAACCAAACACCCATGATGTATGTGTGTTTTACTCCCCATGTAATGTGCTTTGCTCCAGATGTTATAAAAATCATTGAGTTTGATGTATTCTGTTATAATTGTTATACACAATGCTGTTCAAAGTCTTTTGAGTACCATTAGGGAGGTGGCTGAGTTTGGCAGGCATTAATGGACAGAAACCTGAGTTGGAGTTTGTTAGAGTGACAACTGTAGAGCCATTTTATGATTCCACAACTTCAGCAATCACATACTCCTAAATTGAGTTGTTGGGTTCGTGGTTGGCAGGCATGCAGGTCTCAGTCCATATCGTTTCCTCACTCTTTCCTGGTGGTTTCCAGTACAATGACCCCAGAAACAACCATGTACCTCTCACTTCACAATAAAGAGCCTCTTCTTCCCTGAGGCTTCAAGTGCTAAGCCAGTGAGCATATCCATGGTGGCTGGGATGGACAATTGGCACCTCAACTGCTTGGGATAGAAGAGCCAGAAGAGACTAAAGAGCCAAGAGGTGGCCTGTTCTCCTTATTCCTGGTATCAATCATTTCCTCCTAGAAGATTCTGACAGTGAGAGAGCTGAATTTTTCCAGAGGACCATCCCAGGTCATGTCCTCATAAATCAGAATGAACTACCCTCCCCCAGTCTCCTCCATGGATGAGCCCTGCAGGCTGAGCAGAGGCCAACCCAGCCACCCAGCAGAGGAGGCAAGGGGCCTGTGTCCAAAAGGGATTTGCAAAATATAAGGGAAAGCTCCAAGCAGGCAGAAGGATAAAAAAATCCAAGTCTTGTGCTTTCTAGCATTTTCTTGTCAATTAAATAATAATCATCACAAAAAAAAAGTATAAAACGTGAGCCTCAAGGAAGAAAAAATAGAGAGATTAACCAACTAAACTGGATGTACGGCAGCTCCAAAGATGGCAGCACTGGGTAAAGATTCAGAGAGCCTGCTCAGGGCTGAAGAAAGTAGCTCCAGAAACCCCAGCAAGCTGGGAAGCCTGAAGGAAAGGCATCAGAAATCAAAGTGCAGCTGCTCTCTTTGCTGTTTAAATCATTATATATTAGCTGCAAATTTGGTTTGTTGGCCAACACTCAAAAGTGACATATGGCCAATAAAAGGTTGGATGGAGTTTTCCATCTGCTGTTCAACTTTACCAAGTACGGCTCAGTGTCAGAGAAAGCTGCACTTCAGAAGTCTTTCATGAGCTGCGTGCAGACAGTTAAATGGGCATGATTCTGTGCCACCGTATGCCACCACCCTGAAGGAACATTTGACAAGCAGATGAGCATGTTCTCTAGAATCTGTTCCACACCCAGACTCAACCACCTTCCAGGTGGTTTCCATAAAACAAGAAGTGCCCAAATGGACCAGCCCTCTGGAATGTTGCAGGTAGAGATGGAGTAGGTTCTACCAGTGGGGTTCCAAGGTGTCATCTGGATCCTCTGCAGCAAGCCAGTGAGAGACAACTATAGTCTGGATGCTCATTAAAACTCACACCAAATGCAAAGGCATTGGCTAGTGCCAGTGGCTCAGTTTTGGAAACTGAATCCATTGGTATTAAAATGCAAAGAGAAAAGGTTTATTTTCCTGGCTCTGGATTGTTTGTTTCACCTACCTTGGAACTAGATTGGCCTGCAGTTGGGCAAATCCAGGAAAGCTGGTCCAGTCTGTGATTGCTCATCACACCGATCAGCCTGTGTGCTCCTTATAAATGCCATCCCACCACCCTCAGCTGCCAGTACTCAAGGACACCTCAATGGTCCTCCTGCACTTGCACTTTCAGAGCCATTCTGCAATGGGGGACACATTTTTACCCCAAACCTTGGTATGGGCAGTATCAACATACTCTGATCATCTAACTCCTTTCTAATCATTGAGTTCTTAAAAGTGGGGTTGGAGGATGCTATTTACAGTAATGTCTTTCAGTAGAAGAACACAAATTGTCCCCAAAGATGATTTCACTGTAACCCAAAGGGACACTAGCAGGAAAAAAGCACAGGCCGTGTTTGCTTGCATTTTGTGTGATTGCTGCCATTTCTCTTGCCTGCTCGGCCCCTGTCAGACAGAAATATGCCTTCAGAGGCAGAGTGAGCCTGGGGGCTAGACTCCAAGAAAGCCCTTTTGCTGACTCCTGCTTTGACTCTGTGGGCAGAGAGACGGTGGAAGAGCAGGAGAGAGGCTGGGAGGAAGAGAGACTTGTTGAAATACTACAAAGGGATTGGTGTGAAAAATGGAAAGTCCATGAGCCTGTGAGGAGGTGACACAACAAATTATAACAATGAATCATTTGCACAGAAATGGGCTCTCAGGCCTGACAGACAGCAAGGATTTAGAAAGATGGATTCCTCCTGGGCTCAGCGAGAAGCTGAGGCAAGGAAGCCAGTGGCGCTTGGGGTTTGGCAGAATCACAAACTCTTTCTCCAATATGCTGACTTGGCAGAAACTCAGTCCTCAGGAGCCAGCGCCTCTGGAGACTATAATTTTTTTTTAACCCATGTGTATTTGGGGGAAAATTTAATATCTCTGCCTCTGACTCATTTACACTTAACTCATCAAAAAGTTGTTTTGCTTTGTGCTATAGAGTCTAATTTAGAAATAGCCTGTGGTCCTGGAAAAGGACCCAAACCCAGACACGAGACTCGTACAGACCCAGCTTCTGCTTTGATTACAAATGGTAGGAGATTATTTCTTTGGGTCCTACTTCAGGGAAATGGGTCTTTACATTTTACCTCGCAGATTCCATGCTCTTACCACCCAATGCTTACACACTCACACTCACACACACTCTCACACACTCACACAGGCACCTGAGAAACTGAGTCTGATAAAAGATCAATGGAACAGGATGCCTGAAAGGCTGTGGTCCCTAAAATTAAATTGAGTCACGGTACACTCGCAAACAGTATTGGTTAAAATGTGCCAACTCTAACCATTGACTTACAGGCACAGGCTCTGGGTGTAGGTTGGCTTAGGTTTAAGTTCTGCCTCTGCCCTTTCTTGTTGTGTTACCACAGGCGGGTTCCTTCATTGTTCTGAACTTCAGTTTTCTCATTCGTAAACTGTGGGCAATAATCATAGTGCCTGCTTCACAACAATGAGGCTTAAATGCACTGATCCGCATGTGCGGCTCAGCACAGTTGCTGCACAGTGTAAATACTTTCTCGGGCCCACTTAAAATCAGTGAACTGTAATCCTATCACCAGGTGTAGTAGATACCCATCAGACACCTGTACACACCACCTTGGGTTCTCTCGGGGCCCCCTGATTTCTGTGCCAGCTGTCACTGCAGCTGGAGCAGCTACCCAGGTGAGTCACACTGGAGCACCCACCACATGCTGGCACAGGTGCCGCTCACCTCCTCCAGGGCCTCTGCACTGTCTTTGGTTGGGTTCTCCCAGAAACAGATGCTGAGATAAGAATTTAAAGATGATTCTAGAAACACTGACAAGGGACCGGAGGGAATGACATGGGGAGAAGAAGAAAGCCAAGAAAGGGTGTGTTAGTGAGAGATTGTTGCTGTGGGTAACAGGGTCCCATACCACCAGAAGCCTCTGGGGGAACGAACAGCACATGCTTCATGGCTGGTTCACCCAAAGGAGTGGCATGGGAGTATTTAGCCACCAACTCTCCCACCCCAGGGATGTGAAGTCCCTGGTCCATCGGACAGGCATGCTCCTGCCACCAGGGAAAGCCTGCAGAGAGCTGCAGGTGGTGCTCACCTGGGAAACCAAAGTGTGTACAACATAGGGAGTGCGGAGGGACACAGTGCCGACAGAGTGGCTACACCTGTGACTGGGAGCCCTGGGGCTTCCTGGCACTGCACTCAGGGCCCGTGCATGTAGTCAGGAAGCACAGGGCATTTGGGAGCCTGTGGATAAAACTTTCAGGAGCTGGCAGGGAAGATGGGAGCTGGTGGATGATTCTCTCTCATTTCTCTGTTCTGAGTCTCTCCCAGACTGTTTGTACATCTTCTTGGAAAATGGTCGCCTCAAACGAAGTGATCCGTCTCACTTAGAGGAGGCTGTCTCTAACCTGTCCTCAACCTTCCCCCTCCCTGCCTCAGTCCCCTCCCACCTCACTCCTGCTCCCAAATTGTCCCAGGAAGCGTGCCTTCTAGGGAAGCCAGGCTAAGACTACAGGACTAATTTCTTAATTCCCATCTCCATCCATCACGGCACCAACCTCGCAGAGACTCGATCTCATTCAGAGCGCTGAGAGGCGCAATGTGAGATACCAAGTCACATGTGACCTATTTAAGAGGTAAGTTATCCAGGACAAAATACTAGGTCCCAGTACTTGGGTGTCCTTAGGAAGGGAAATACATTTCCTGGAAAAAAGGGGTCCATAAATGCCCCTACTTCCCCAAAATTAGAGAAAGTAGAATTCATGGAGGAAAGGGGGTTGCGTTCAGTGGGTTCCTGGAAGGAGCCAGTAGCAAGTGTCTGCAGGCTAGCCACTGGCTGTGTCTACACCTACAGCACCCCACACTGCCCCTGCCACCCACCAGTAGAAAACCAGTATTCCACGGTGGAAAACGGTCCTTAACAAAAGTATGAGAAAGAGGCCAACACTGTAGTTCACTTCAAGTGCTTCAACATTAGTTTCAGATTTTTTATATTTTGCACATAATTCAAAAGAGAAATTCAGTCTCTTCTTTTATCTGGTGAAAGGAACAGCTGTCGGGACACAGAACCATCCTGTACCTGCAGTACCAGGGTGCCACTCTTGCAGCCCAGCTCAGCACCCCTGGCTGCTCCCACCCCAGCTGGGCCTTCCCTGCTGCTTGCTACCAGGAAATGCTCTCTGCAAAATGAATAATACATCCCTCTGTTTCTCTAAGGATTATGGTTACTCTCTCACTTGCCAAAGTGCAGATGAATATTCAGTGAGGATGGCGGCCTCCATGCCCACCACAAGTGAGCAGAGACAGCCCACGTGAGGGGATTTCAGAGCCTGCCCGGAATTCACTGCAGGAAGCCTTCTGAACTTGCAGAAGGGGGCATTGGCATTTCTTTGAGCACCTATGCACCCAGTTCTGACTAGAGCATCTCCATAGGGTAACTCAGGAGTGGGCTAAGTTTCTCTGTGAGGCCAAGACAGCAAATACCCTTTGTGGTCCGGTCCACTCGACCTCTGTGGTAACGGCTGTACTCCGCCCTTGTGGCACCAAAGCAGCCGTGAGTAATAAGTACATGAAAGGGCGCAGTTTTTTTCCCCCCCATACAGCTTGTTCTGGTCAGCAGGCCTAGTCTGCTGAGCCCTGGGTTAGTTTACGTCACCTTCGTAAGCACGGTCCTCCTCACAGTTTCTGTTCAAATGCAGCTGCTCTTGACAGAAATGACTCAGCGAATCCCAGACATCTTAGAATGGTTTAATCCATCATCTGCTCTTCCAGGGATAAGAAGTGGGAGAGGAGAAACAGAGTAAGTATGAGTACTAGAGAGGGAAAAGGGAGGCCAGAGGAGAAGAAGAAAAGATGAGGTGACAAACTGTGAGATGTGCGGGGGGGCGGTAGGGTAAATCTGGGTTGGGAAGGGGTGAGGGAAGAGCTTTAAGGACAAACTGTTACAGGGTCACATCACCCCAGCTTTGCAGGACACCCACAGGCAGCACCCACCACGGTTAGAAGCATGGTCTGGACATCGATGGTTTGACACAACAGCCTCTGCTTCTGACAGTCGTTGGGACGGTGGCTAAGTGATTAATCCCGGTGGTCGGTCTTCTCATCCGTCCAACAGTGGGGGTGCATGAGGGTAAAGTGGGGATTAAATGAGATAACTCATGGAAAGGGCTTGAAAAAGGAGGTAGTGTGATGTCAGCATCCAATAAAGGCCAGCTGTTATAATCTTGTTACCTCGAATGAGCCCAAGGAAGTAAAATGCTGTCAGAACGAAAATGCCAACGATGAGTTCACAGATGCTCTGTGTGGTTATTCTATTGCTCCTCTTCCCTGTGACACTTGTCAGTGAGTCAGCTGGACTGTCTGGACTAAGAATAATCATAAACAGCCACACACACTCAGACATAAGTCCCTCTGTAAGCTGGGGATCTGTCCATCCTTGCCCCTGAGCAGTCTCCTCTCTCCAGTTTTAAACACTTAAAGCATGTTATGTCTAGCGGTTGATCACTAATACCACAGGGAGTGCTTCTATGTTCCAACCTAAATGCTGAGGCTTGTTTTTCCAGTCATCTATTTCAAGCATGCTTTTCAGAGCGCTTATTGAAGCTTGAGTAAAAAATACCAAAAAAGGTACAAATTCAATACAATTGTGTATAGGGTACACAAGACTAATTGCTTTTTCATTCTATTTGCATGAAGCCTGGTGAGACTCTGTTCACAGCTGTTGAAACTAAGCGGCAACAAGAGCATTTAAGATAAGGAATCAAGTTTCTAAGAAAACGTAGCCACCATCAGGAAAACAGAAAAAGGAGAACTGGCAATTGAATGTTTCCTGTGCTGGAAATGCTCTTTCTGGTGGAGTCCTGCTGGCCTCGTCAATCCCTCCCAGCCTTTGGGGATCCACGCACGTTCTGCCTTCTCTGGGAAGCTTGAACTCACAGCTCCAGTCTCTACTGGCTTCTGGCCCCTGTCACTGCCCCCAGGACAAAGAGCAGGGGCCCTCGATCAGGGTTTGACTAGTCTAAGGGGCTTTTATAAAACACTCCTGCCCAGGCCCTCCTCCAAGAAATCTGATTTAGGTAGTCTAGGTAGGATTGGACACCAGACCAGCTTTTACCAGAGAGTGCAGATAAGCGTTCACTGGGATAAAACTTTTACAGTGGAAAATATCCTCGCAACCAGAATATCACCAGCCCCCCCCCCAGAGTCCCCTCTTGTACCCTTCCAGACAGCATCCCTCCTGGCATAGGACAAATTTTGTCTGCTTTTTTATTTGATGTAAATGGAATCATGCTTTTAAATTTTAGAAGAGTTTATATTTATAGAAAAAAAGTGTAAATAATACAGAATTTCTGCATACCCTGCACCAAAAGTTTTTAAAGATTTTATTTACTTATTTTTAGAGAGATAGGGAGGGAGAGAGAAAGAGGGAGAGAAACATCAATGTGTAGTTGCCTCTTGCATGCCCCCTACTGGGCACCTGGCCCACAACCCAGGCTTGTGCCCTGACTAGGGATCAAACCAGTGACCCTTTGGTTCAGCACTCAATCCACCGAGCCACACCAGCCAGAGCTACCCTGCACCAAATTACCTCTATTCTTAACCTCTTACATTATAATGGTACATGTAAGTGCCACTTTTTATCTGGTTTCTTTCACTCAACATTATACTAAGGAGATTCCTCAGCATTGTTGCATATAGCTGTCAATCTTTCCTTCTCATTGCTAAATGGTACTAGTCCATTGTGGGAGCAATCCATAATTACTTATCCATAATACTGTTGATGTGCATTTGGATAATTTCCAGTTTGGAGCTCTCGTAAGTAGTGCTGTTATGAACATTCTAACACGCATCTGTGTTTTTAAAAAGCTCTCCAAGGATTGTAACGTGCAGCCAGAACTGGAAACCACTGATATGATCTAGACCAAACAATTCATTTCCCCTTGGGTTGCTGGCCTGTTCTTTCTTATCCCTTGGCCTTTTGTCCTCCATGGCAGGGGGACAGGGAGGGGGCGGGGGGGAGCAGGGCATGGTGTTCTCATGCTCCTCGGGTACACAGTGCAGTGCTGGAGACTAAACAGGCCTCCAGCAAATGTCTCTTTATTGATTCATCAGCTGAGTATGCTTTCATTTCCACAAACCTTTCATTCCGGATCAGGAACCGTTTCTGAGCAGCAGCACCTCTCCTGCTGACGGAGCCAGCTGTGAGCCCCCACCTTTTCCATGATCGGGCCTGATATGGGCCTGTTCCCTGGTCCTGGAAGCTGGATTCTGAACACGCACCTCTGGAACACACTTAAAAGAGTGACCTTGAGCACAAATCTAAGACAAGGTAGAATGAGCCCAGGTCATCGGGCGGTGATATGTTTATGAGTGATTCGGTCATTTTTCCTTCAGATATTGCTTCTCCACTTTCCCCACTTTTCTAAAAGGCACGTATCTTTTTCTTATTATTTTCTTTGCATTCACTTTTTGTATATAAGGAAATTAACCCCTGTTTTCATATCATATAGTTCACACTTATTTTCTGTGTGTAGTTTGCCATTGGCTTTGGACGGGGGGCACCCTGGAGAGCCCATCTCTAAGCCTTTCTTCCCCTTCCCTGGTCCTCCCCAGCACCCATACAGACATCGCGATGTGCTTGGCATCACAGACATGTCAACCTCTTCCCGGTGGGACCTCAGACCCTGATTTCTACTGGGAGCTAAGGCTGTGCCACTGCTGAGTTTGGTTATGCGTATGATTCAGCTTCATGGGCTACAGGAACAAACTACCATAAAGTAAGTGGCTTAAAACAATGCAAATTTACTGTCTCATAGTTCAGGAGGCCAGAAGGCCAAAATCAGGGAGTTGGCAGGACTGATTCCTTCTGCAGGTTCTGTGGGAGGCCCCAGCCCATTTCGCCCCAGCTCCTGGAGAGCACTAGCAGTCCATAGCACTTCTTGGCTCACAGGCAACATCACTTTGATCTCTGTCTCCATCTTCACATCATCCTCCGCATCATCTTCATCCCTGTGTGTCTAGGTCTCTATGATGGTTCATTTTATGTGTCATTTTGCCTGGGCCATGTTGCTCAGGTATTTGGTCAAACATTATTCTGAATGGTTCTGTTAGGGTGTTTTTGAAGTAAGATTAACATTTAAATTGGTGAACTGTGAGTCAAGCAGACTACCCTCCCTAATGAAGTCAGGTCTCATTCAATCAGTTGAAGGTCCAAGTACAAGAAAAAAATTACCTCCCCCCCAAAATATTGATGTTCCCCAGCAAGAAAGAGTCTGAGAGCAGGTGGTCTTGAGCTATAATGTCAGCTCTTCCTTGCCTGGCTCTCCAACCTGATGGCCCACTCTGCAGATTTTGCACTTGCCTGCCTCCATAATCCATGTCCTTAAAGTAGATCTCTCTCTCTCTCTCTTTCTCTCCCTCTCTCTCTATATATATACATACATGTATATATACATACATGATATATAATATACATAATATAAATCTATAATGTATATAAATACATATTTATATATAATTAGCTGGTATGTGTATGTGTATCTATGTATACATGTATGTGTATATTGTGTATATATGCATATATGCACACACCACTGGTTCTGTTTCTCTGCAGAGACCTGACTGATACAACCTGTGTCATCCTCACCTGTTCTTATGAAGACACTAGTCATCAGACTTAGATTTAGGATCTACCCTAATCACGTTTGACCTCATCTGAACTAATTATGGCTTCAAAGACTCTTTCCAAATAGAGCTACATTCTAAGCTCCTGGATGGACATGAATTTGGAAGTACAACCCAGTACAATTTATAATTGCTGGCAGTTGCTGAAGTATGGACGTGGCCTCAGGGCCTTGCTGGACCCCAGTTCTACCTCCCTTTTCTTACTCATACTGCAGGTGTCATGGCCTCTCAGACCTCTGGCACCTGTGTGGCCCTCGTCCTCCAGCTATTTCAGGTTGGACATGTAGGCCTCAGATATAATCATTATATTTGGTATTGATCTTCTCGACTGTGGTGCCTAAAGCCAGATGGTTTCATTTATTCAAGTGGTTATTGATTCAACAGACATTTCCTGGGCTGAGCATTGAATTCCTGAGGATACGAGCATGGTTTCTGAAGTCAGGTAGTCTACGTATAAATTCTGGTTCTATCCTTTCTAGTTATTTTACTTCTCCTTCCCATAAAAGATTGTTGTGAATACTGAACAACAAAATATATTAGAACAGGGGCTGTCAATAAAGGCAATAAACATTAGCTATGCTTCGTATTATCAAGAAAATAAACGAGACATGGTCCCCCTCAGTGGCCTTCCTCCAACCAGCTCTTCAGCCTCATTATTTGCACGTCCCTGCTTTTTGTCACATTTCTTCTCTCTCTCCTCAACATCCTGCAACACCCCCTCCTTGCCTCCAGGGTAAGGTCGGATCGGCTTAGCCTGGTAATGAAGCCTCTCCCCAGTCTATACCCCAGATCACCTTTCCAGCCTCTGCTCCTGCTGCACGCCTCCACACCCCCCACAAGCTGGAACACGCACCATCCGCATCATGGGGTGCATGTCGTGCTCCCAAGGCTTCTGTTCATTCTCTTTGCTTTGCTGAGAATTTTTTCTTTCCTCTTAGTTACTCATTTATTCCTCTCTCAAGGCTTAGCTCAGTTGTTACCCCATTTTAATGTACTTCTGTTTTCCCCCCAATTCCACAGCATGTTATGTGTACTTATTTTATTGACTTCCATACTTCAGTTACTTGGGTGTCTGTTTCCTTCTAAGATGGGAAGGTACTTAGGGCAGAAAGTGTATCTCATTTCCTTTCTCTCTGCCTCTTGTACCAGGAACACAGAGGCGAGTACTAGATGTTTGCAGTCATTTGAATGGGCCACACAATCTCTGATTGCTGTATGCCATCTTGATCTACTCTTACAGCTTCTCACTTATCTTTTTAAATTTATGTTGCACTGCTTGAAATTCTGCTGGAGTGTGTTCTCATAGCACGTCTCCTCATTACTCTGTATCACCCACCTGTGCTCACTGTGAAGGAGCCATTCAGTGTGTGCTGTTGTGCCCGGCCCTGACACGCCCTGCTGGGCTGGGCTGAGTCACACCAGCATGGCCCTGAAGGGGGCGTTAGCGACGCCACAGGCTCCCATGCTGGAGTCTCATCTTGGCTCTTGTGGTTGCTGTTGTGCTCATGTTGTTGCACGAGCATACTTCCAGCCTATTTGAGATATGGCAAACCTACCTGTAAACTGGCAATCCTGACCTGCCCAGTCACACAGCTTAACTAACCTCTTAACTCAGGGATATAAAAAACATAAGCAACTGAGACATGATGGAAAACCCCCAAGTGTCTCAGTTCTAACCCCCAAACAGATGGTAACACAACCAGGCAGCATCCAAAGAGTCAGCCAGTCAGCCAGATGGTTAGGTATATTTATTAAGAAGCCTAACATATAGGAAGACAACTGGCATTAACCTGTAAAGATGATGAAGGAGTTACTTCAAGTATATTCCTGGATTCTTGGTGTAGTCACATGTAAGACTGCTAGCCAGTAAGCATGGTGGAAACAGACAACCCCGACCTCTCTCTCCAAGAGACCCTCCACACTGTGACCAAATAAGTCATTCTGAACTCTGGCCACATCCTTCTACTGATTCAAATGGCCCAGCGCTCCTTGTCTCGCACTAGACCATGAATAGCCCAGGCCCAAGCTTCCTCTTGAGAAATGGTCATCAAATGCTCCTCACCCACTCTCTAACGAGAGCGCTCCACTGTCCATTACACGAACACATAGGGGCTGTTCCTCCTCCATGCTTTGGCTCCTGCTATTTCCCTACCTGTACTTCCAAATAGATTATTTGGGGGCGAGCAGGAGGATTAAGAACAAGTGTTACAAACGTATTTACAGCCTCTGGGCATGAAAGAGCCTCGGTGAATTCTGGGAGCACATCCTACAACAGCCTCCTACCTTATCCCTGCTCATGCTATTTAAAGTCAGGGTGCAGCTCAGAACCCCTGGTGATGGACGCTGGAACACATTTAATGCTTTCAGTGCTTAGTCACCATCTGGGTTGAGTCACCAGCTCCTGCTCTACCGCTTTAGACAACTAAATGTCCTAATCCCATTCCGAGCTCACCCGAGGGCTCACTAGAGCCTTGCTTACATAAAACATGACATTATGAAGCAGCCAATTTGAGTTTTAAAAATTGGATTTTAAAAATCAATGTGCACAACAAATAATCCTGATTCTTATCCCATCGCTCATCCCACCAAGCTTAACTCCCACCATCCTTGCTCCTCCCTGAGCCTCAGAATATCACTCCCACCTTTTCCCTTATCTTTAGTGGGCTGAGCATCAGGGTTGGGCTAAAGAAAGAACCGGTTATAAGGGAGGAGGTGAGAAGGGCCCTGAGAAGGGCGTTGTGCATAAGCAAGATTTGATAACTTCTTTAAAGGTGAAAGTTTAATTCTTTGTTTTTCAGTCAGGCCAAAATATTCTCACATGAAAATATCTGAATCAAGATGTCATGTGACAGAAGAAAAGGAAAACAGCAATTGCTGTGGCTAGGGAACAGGTTGGAGGACCTTTACTCTTCAGTATGTATAACTAACTCCTGTTGCATTTTGTATTGTGTGCACACATCGCCTTTTCACCAAAACACAGTGAGGTTTCTCTAAGACTGTGTATGCCCTAAACAGACCCAGTACCCTGGGGTTTAGAGAACAGTGCATGCCAGATCCAGGACGGTAAAAGGTTAAAATTCTTGTTAACTTCAATGTCTCTGCACCACAGCTTTGCTGGAGATAAAAATTCGAAGGTTCTTTTGGAAATGTTTCCTCTTTTTGGTATTGGAAATAGAGTCTAGAATTGGCTGTGAACTTGTAAATGACAAGTGAACATAGATATAGATTCAATATCACTCCTACTACAGGAAGCTAACGAATTACACAAATATGTGTCTGAGAAGCAAAGGCATATTTAGGGATGCAAACTCATGTTTCCTGATTGGTGAATCAATATTACAGTCTTGTAACTCAAGACACACAGCCAGCGATCTTCAATAGTAGAGTTTATTGGCTTATTTATTTTTCAGAAACTAAACCAACAAAATATAACATGCTGCAAATGTGTTTCATTTGCTGTCTTCAGTCAACTCCAGGCAAATTATTAAGCATGTTACTCTTTTACAGGCTGTCAATAGTTTTTCCATCAAAAAACTATTTTAGTTCATTATGGAGACTTTTTAAAAATGTCATTGTTTAGCCACTGCCCTATTGATGGCAGAAGATAAAAGAGAGAACATCTGAAGGAATGAGAGACATGAATTCTGTGAGTACAACCACTGTTTTTGTTTTATTACATCTCATTAAATTATCTCTGCTGATGCAAGTAAACTCAGCAATATAGACACTGGGAAGCTCTAACAGAAATTCCCTATGTACACCCAGCTCTGCTCTCTGCAGTCAGTCAGTGAGGCATACGAACTGTGCTTTGGGGCTCTACAACCAGACTTTGATGCTTATTGGCTAATAACCTTAACCAATTATCTTAACTGTTCTGCTTAGGTTTCCTCATCTGCAAAATAGGAATAACAGTAGTATCTCCTTCATGGGGTGGTGACATAGAGTAAATAAGATAATGCATGTCAAGAGCTTTGTAGCAAGTGGTGCTCAATAAAGATTAGCTGTTGTAATTATGTTGTAATACACCAGCCAGGCTCCGTGCCATTATATCGGAACTTTTCTATCCAGGTGCTTCTTTTCTCCACGGCCTATTAAGATCTGATCTGTATGTGAAGAGCACACTTCTACTGATAATTATGTTCTCCACATTTCACTCCCTCAATTTGCCTTGAGCTTTTCCCATATTACATATCCAGAAATTTAGAGCTGAATAGACTGGAGACATCGATTCCTTTCTATTCCCCACTCTTCTCTGCTCTGATGTGGCTCTTAGGCACAGGCAGAATAGTGAGGGCCAGTGTGATAGAATTTCAGGGGAATAGGGAGGTCCCAGACCTCCCCTCATCCCAGCTGTCCTTCATCTCTGCAGAATGCTGAGCTTACATTATTGGCTCAGTGAAATCTTTAGTTAAAAGTAATGAAAAGGAAAAAAGAAAATGGAATGAATTAAAACTCTCCTAAAAAGAAATGGAACATGACTTTGCCTTGTTCCAATCTACTTCCAACTGAAGTTTAAGATATTATAAAAAAGATATGGTGGATTGAATTGCCTATGCATTTTCTTAAGAACTAAATCTGTGGGCTTTAGTTGTAATACCTCATTAAAAATAGATATATAAGTTACCTTTTTTCCTTCTGCCTACCTGAATCCTATGCCTCATTCAAGACTATTGTATAAGTATTCCACCCAGGAATGAACTACCCCTTCTTTACATGCCCATAATGGCTTGTAACTTGATTCTAGCCCTTAGTAATCCCTGCCTTATTTTAAGGTTATTTGTGTGTTATAGGTGTTGGTAACTATGCTTTGATTTTTCCACTGAGCTCTCAGAAACCTGATGTCAGGGGTCCTGCCTTTATTTCTCACCCACAGCTGGCAATTCGTGTTCATTTCCACGCTGTGTCATCCTCACTGCTCCAGCCTGCATTGGTAGTCCACTGTCACAGAGCCCCGCCAGTGCTGTTCTGGAACAGCGGTGTGGGTCGGTTGCCTGCCACCAAGAAGCTTAACTCCCAGTGCAAGAGTTTGGTGAAAAAGGAAAGGGGTTGCTTATCTAAAGGTTATACAGAATTCGAATGATGGCAGATTTCTGCCATCAAGTCCTGCTCCCTTTCAAAACCACCCCAAAAACACACAGTCCTGCCTCCCTGTGGCAAACCACACCAGTTCCAGAACACGCCAGTCAGAGGTGTCTTCTTTCAGAAGAGCAGAAGTCCACAGCTCAGTATTTCCCATCACGGTTCAGCTCCAAGGATCTCTCACAAATCCAAGTGGCTCAGCGGGTGCCACGCAGCTCCACCAGCTCTGCCACTGTCTTCTCTGAGCAGACTCGAATCTAGGTGGCTGGATAGGCCCCCGCCTCACTGCCAGCCCCACCGACTCACTGGACTTCTAACTTTCAGACCTCCTCTCTCTTACTCCAGACTGTAACATGTGTGAAATGAGGTCCAGAACTGGGGTGTCTGGGAATATACAATATCCCCCATAAACTTGGCTAGGGGATGGGAGATGTGGAGCAGGGCCATTGAGAGTTACTTTGCATATCAATAACAGCAGGCTAGCTTCATAGTAATGCTCAATAGTTTGCTTGGGCCAGGGAGATGGGAGTGACTTTGATCCATGATGTAGCTGGGAGGCCGCTCCCCAGGTTACAGCTCCTATATGAGAGCTTGGAGACGGTTCGCTCCACACCACAGGGCCATGGCTGCCCAGACTAACAATAGCAGCCAAGAAAGGCAGAAAATATGGGAGTGCTAGCTGGTGTAGCAGATTGTGGGAGGAGTCGGAAATGGGGCTGCAGAGGAGGATCCAGACCAGCATTTAAACTAAAAGCAGGAAGCCATATGTGGCAGGACCCAGGCCGGACCATACAGGTTAAGAGGGGTTGGAAGGACCCTCGCTGGCTGGCCATGAGGAGGTGCCACGTGATTTTGGGTTAAGAACTGGAGATCAAAGTGATACAGCTGATGGTGCTGGGAACCACGGGAGGCCTGCCCAGCCGAGCTCGGGTTACTGGGAGGAACCAGAAGAAGTGAGCCACAGACTTCAGTTTTTGTTGTTGTTTTTTTCCCTTTCCTGAAAGGAGGTACCTCTGACTGGCATGCTCTGAGACTGGCCTGACTGGGCAAAAGGGGAGGGAAAGAAAGACTGTGTGTGTTTGTGGGCATTCAAAGGGAGTGGGACTTAACAGAAAAATTCCTCCATTACTCTAAACCTCTATAACTTTTAATTAAATAATTCCTCTCCTTTTTACCAAGCTCTGGCACTGAGAACCACAGTTCTTATCAGCGGCAAGCAATAGAACCCAGAACAACAGACCCACAGGGGCTCTGTTACAAGACCACGTGGCTTCTCTCTCTTCTCCTTCATGCCAACACTTGTGGCAGAGCCATTTTTACTCCAGACATCGTAACTTCTTCCCTTCTCTTTCAGCCCACCCTCATCTAAATGATCTGTACAGAACTTCCTGCATGATCTCATATCTGGCCCTTCCTATGATATGTTAGTGTCTGTCTGTTTTGCCACTTCCCCGTACCTTTTATTTTATTTTGGCTGCCATCTTTAGTCAGGGCAAAAGATCCCAGCGATGCACAGACATCCAGGGTGGACATTTGCCCCTTGCCTCTCGAGCAGGCATAGTATAAGAACCCCAGGCTATGTCACCAGTCCCTGAATGTTCTCAGAGTCATGTACACAATTTGCCCTGGGCAGCAGCCCTCTTGCCTCAAGAAGGCATGGCTATTAACCTGCTATTGCTTTGCAATGTATTTTTTTTAATATATAATCTTCATTAAATTTTTTCCATTACCAGTTAGTACCCTTATACCTCCCACCCCCCAGCAATCACCACACTGTTGTCCATGTCCATGAGTCCTTTCTCCTTTTTGCTCAATTTTTCCTCTCCTGACCTCCCCCACCCCAGACTAGCTAACATCTGCTTTCCATCTGTGAGTTTGTCACTATTTTGCTTGTTAGTTCAGTTTATTAGATTCCACATATTAATGAAATCATATGTGGAATGGTATTTCTCTTTCTCTGACTGGCTTATTTCACTTAGCATAATGTTCTCCAGGTCCACCCATACTGTCGCATAGGGTAAAATTTTCTTCTTTTTTAGGACCGAGTAATATTCCATTATGTAAATGTCCGGTATTTGTCCCGTAGTCACTCATCTATTGATGGACCCTTGGGCTGCTTCCATATCTTGGCAATTCTAAATACTGCTGCTATGAACATAAGGGTGCTTATGTTGTTTTGAATTAGTGTTTTGGGTTCCTTCAAATACATTCCCAGAAGTGGGATCACTGGATCAAAAGGCAGATCCATTTTTAATTTTTTGAGGTATCTCCATACTGCTTTCTAGCGTGTCTGCACCAATCTGTATTCCCACCAACAGTGCAAAAGGGTTCCCCTTTCTCCACATCCTCACCAGCAATTGTTGTTAGTTGATCTATTGATGATAGCCATTCCGACAGGTGTGAGATGGTATCTCATTGTGGTTTTTATTTGCATTTCTCTGATGATTGAGAATTGAGTGATGTTGAGCATCTTTACTATGTCTGTTGTCCATCTGTATGTCCTCTTTGGAGAAGTGTCTATTCACAGTTGGGTTGTTCGTTTATTTGGTGTTGAGTTTTGTAAGTACTTTATACATTTTGGATACTAACCCCTTATCAGATGTATTGGTGAATATGTTCTCCCATTCTGTGGGTTGTCTTTTTATTTTGTTGATGTTTTTCTTTGCTGTGCAAAACCTATTCAATTTGATGTAGTCCTGTTTGTGTATTTTTTTCTTTTGTTTCCCTTGCCTGGGGAGATATGTCCAATAATAAAACTGCTATGAGCAATGTCTGAGATTTTGCGGCCTATGTTTTCTCCTAGGACTTTTATGGTTTGAGGTCTAACATTTAAATCTTTTATCCATTTTGAATTTATTCTTGTGTGTGATGTAAGAAGGTGGTCAAGTTTCATTTTCCTGCACGTATCTGTCCAATATTTCCAACACCATTTATTGAATAAACTCTCTTTAGTCCATTGTATATGTTTGCTTTCTCTGTGAAATATTAATTGACTATAAAGTTGTGGGGTTATTCCTGGGTTCTCTATTCTGTTCCATTGATCTACATGTCTGTTTTTATGCCAGTACCAGGCTGTTTTGATTACTGTGGCCTTGTAGTATAGTTTGATATTAGGTAGCATGATTCCTCCAACTTTGCTCTTTTTCAGGATTGTAGTTTCTATGTGAGGGCCTTTTGTGGTTCCACATAAATTTTTGAAGCATTTGTTCTAGTTCTGTGAAATACATCATTGGAATTTTGATAGGAATTGCATTGAATCTATAGATTGCTTTGGATAGTATGGACATTTTAATGATGTTATCTTTCTCTCCATGAACATAGTATGTACTTCCGCTTATTTGCATCTTCTTCAATTTCTTTCTTCAGTGTCTTACAATTTTCCAATTACAGGCATTTTACATGCTTAGGTTTATTTCTAGGTATTTTATTCTTTTTGAAGCAATTGTGAATGGGATTGTTTTCTTAACTTTTCTTTCTGTTAGTTCATTTTTGCCATATAAAAATGCAACTGATTTCTGAACATTAATTTGGTATCCTGTGCTTTACTGAATTCATTTATCAGTTTTAGTAGTTTTTTGGTGGAATCTTTGGGGTTCTCTATGTACAGCATCACATCATCTGCTAACAATGACAGTTTTACTTCTTCCTTCCCAATTTGGATGCCTTTTATTTCTTCTTCCTGTCTGATTGCTGTGGCTAGGACTTCCAGTACTATGTTGAATAAGAGAGGTAAGAGTGGACATCCCTGTCTTGTACCTGATCTTAACGTTAGTGGTTGTAGATTTTGTCTATTGAGTATGATGCTGGCAGTGGGTTTGTCATATATGACCTTTATTATGTTTAGGTGTGTTCCTCTATTCCCACTTTGCTGAGGGTTTTTATGATAAATTGGTGCTGGATTTTATCAAAAGCTTTTTCTGCTTCTATTGATATGATCATATGGTTTTAGCCTTCATTTTGTTTATGTGGTGAGTCTCATTTATTATTCTGTGAATGTTGTATCAACCTTGCATTCCTGGAATAAATCCCACTTGACCATGATATATGATCTTTTTGATGCATTTGTTGTATTCAGTTTGTTAATATTTTTTTGAGGATTTTAGTGTCTGTGTTCATCAGTGATATTGGCCTATAATTTTCTTTTTTTAGTGTCTTTATCTGGTTTTGGAATTAGGATAATGTTAGCCTTGTAAAATGAGTTTGAGAGCCTTCCTTTCTCTTGAATTTTATGAAGTAGTTTGAGAAGTAAAGGTGTTAGTTGTTCTTGGAATGTTTGGTAAAATTCACCTGTGAAGCCATCTGGTCTAGGGCTTTTGTTTGTTGTAAGTTTTTTGATTACTGCTTTAATTTCACTAGATGTAATTGGTCTTTCAGATTCTCTGATTCATCCTGATTTAGTTTTGAAAGATTGTATGTTCCTAGGAATTCATCACTTTCATCCATATTGTCCAGTTTATTGGCAAACAGTTGTGCATAACCTTTTCTTACAATCCTTTGTATTTTTTTGGTGTCAGTTGTTATTTCTCCTCTTTTATTTCTGATTTTAATTATTTGTGTCCTTTCTCTCTTTTTTTTTTCTTTATGAGTCTGGTTAAAGGTTTGTCAATTTTGCTTATCTTTTCAAAGAACTAGGTCTTGGATTCATTGATCATTTTTTATCTTTTTTTAGACTCTATTTCATTTATTTCTGCTCTGATCTTAATTATTTCCTTCCTTCTATTCACATTGGGCTTTGGTTGTTGTTCCTTTTCAAGTTCCTGTAAGTGTGAAGTTAGATTGTTTATTTGAGTTTTTTTCTTGTTTTTTGAGATAGGCTTGTAATTCTGTGAATTCCCCTGTTAGCATTTCTTTCCCACTGTCCCACAGATGCTGCCTGTGGGGACCCAGCCAGCTCTCTCACGTCTCCTCCACATTCCCTACCAGTCACGTTGTGCTGAAGTGTTTTCTTCCATCTGTGGATGGTTCTAAGGCTTCTCTCCAGCTGGTGTTCAGTTGGTTATTCTGGATGATTTCTCTACAACTTAGTTGTAATTCCAGATTGGTCCTGGGAGAAGGTTAGTGTAGCTTCCACTTACTCCTCCACCATCTTGGATATGCAATATACCTTAAACACTGTATCATCTACTCCCATCTTCCCCCAATCAAGGATTGTGCGGGATGCTCTGCACCCCATTACACCACCTGATGCATGACTACTGCTATTAGAGATCCAAACATGCAGTGACTTTACATCACAGCCTCAGAAAACATGACATTAAAGCAAGTAATAATCAATGGCATAGTTTGTAATAGTGTGACTAAAAATGGATTACCTGCTCCAAGGCAGAGAGAGACAGTTATAGCTGAGCTCATATGGAGGAGGAGGGTGATGTGTAATAATGTGATAGAGGAAATCTCATGAGGCTACAAAAATGGGTCATCTATTTTTAGCTCCAAACTGAAAGTGGCTTTTCCCACACAAAGGGGTTGCAAACCCCTTTAATAACCACAGTCCCTAAGCATTCAGCTTCTGGCTCCAAAATTACTAATTCTTATAAAGGGAATGTAATAGTCCAATCAATCTTTTCTTATTGCCACCGAACACAGAAGCCTATATAAACCATATGCAGCATGTTGAGGAATATTGAAGGGAAACAAGGTCTTCTAAAAAAGTGTATCTGATGAACTCAGAGCCAGTGATACTAGAGCTGGAAACGGCATTATCTTTTCATAAACCTAAGTACACCCTATAGCTCATGACATTCAGGGCTGGAGATATGTGGCCCTCAGACTTTATTCCTGCCTCCAGCACTTGGAGGATTATAAGAAACTCTGAAAATAAGGGGGGGTCCTCATTTTTCTAATGGCTTCTTCTGACATCTTCAGGGTTTATGTCCACATGGTTCCCTAAAGTCTGACTGCTCCAAAGCAGAGAACCTATCCCTGCCTTGCCTGGGTGCTCCAGTGGCCTTCACCCTTGGAAGTTTTGCCCCTCCTAGAGCACTGTTAAGAACAGGGTGTGGGCCCCTACTGCTCTCCAGATCCCTCTCAATATCCAGGATTCCCCTGCTCTTACCTTGTCCTGGAAGGTGCTCCCTCTGCACCATCTTCTCTAGCACACTCAGCTCAAGCTCTATGATGAGCTCAAGATTGTATAACACACTGGAGAAACCTTTGTTCTGTTACTTCCCTCCTGTTACCTGCATAGTAAAGTATCCACATTAAAGAAATACATCCTTGTTTCCCACTGAAACAGGAAAGGAGGAGGAAAAATAGTCCACACCAATTAGTATCTCAGTCCTTTATTCTGCCATAAACAAAGACTCTGTAAGAAAGGCACAAGCAGGATGTAGATCTCACAGGGCAGACAAGACCTTTTCAGATAAGAGCACCATGAGACCTGCAGAAAAGAAGTAAGTCTGGGTCAGAACTAGTCTAACGAAAGGTTATCTACAAGTTCCTCAGTGAGGAGGGAAAAGAGAAAAGGACAGAATCTGCTGCCTATCTTTCATTTGCATCTCAAAGTCTACGCATAAGAACAGGGAGTGGTGTTTCAATTCATTCTTCACAACACATACACCATCTTCATAAAACCAGGGCACAGAATCCTTTCTAAAAATGCTAAAAATAGACAGAAGATTTGGGTGATGCACACTTGCATACCAGAGTCAAAAAAAATGGAAAAAACCAAATAAGTAACTCCTCCTAAGAGGATTGCCTTAACCCCAGATTATTTCCTTCTGTATGTGCTAAATATGAAAATCAGTTTTTGAAAGACAATCCA
This sequence comes from Desmodus rotundus, assembly GCF_022682495.2. NCBI lineage: Eukaryota > Metazoa > Chordata > Mammalia > Chiroptera > Phyllostomidae > Desmodus > Desmodus rotundus. Next base: position 80,506,865 of record NC_071393.1, read on the forward strand.
GGTTTCCAGGTAAGACTCTTGCTCAGCACAAATTATTTAAAAAATAACAGATGCTTTTATCCAATTTATTATCCACTCAGTTACAAAGGAAATGGAAATTTTGGAAGATGGCCAGCCATGCTTAGTCTAAAGATGTGTGTTTTTAATAAAGAAGCGGAGATAAGCCTGGCTTATCTTTCCCATCACGGACATGGCCTAAACAGGCAGAATTTTTCCAGCCATTACATATAGTCCCCAAAATTTTATATTTTCTTTTCCTCTAGTTGTTGGCCAGTCTTGAATGGAACAACAGAAGAATCTTAAATAGGTGTGGGGAACAGGCAACCAGCTGGTCTTCACCCATGTGGGGAAATAATATATAATTTTATATTGCACAAGTAACCAGGTAATACATGTTTATTATTAAACAAAACAAAAAAAAACTAGAAATTATATAAATAAACCAATAGTATAAATTAAGAATTGGCTATTATTCTACCACCCAGTCATAACCACTATTAACATTTGGTATATATTCTGACTTCTGGCCAAGATGGGGGCATAGGTAGACGCACTGTGCCTCCTCGCACAACCAAAAGAAGAACAACAAATTTAAAAACAAAACCCAACCAGAACTGTCAGAAAATCAAACTGTATGGAAGTCCAACAAGCAAGTTAAAGAAGAAACATTCACCCAGACTGGTAGGAGGGTTGGAGACAGGCAGCTGAGCGGGGAGGACTCGCAGCAAGGTGGTGGCTGGAAGGCCAGAGCAGACAAGGCGGCAGATTGCAGAGTGGGTGGTCCCACACTCGCATGCAGATAAACTGGGAGGAACAACTGGGGAGTGAGACAGACTGTGCAACCCAGGGTTCAAGTGCAGGGAAATAAAGCCTCAAATCTCTGACTGAAAACACCTGTGGGTTGAGGCAGCAGCAGGAGAAACTTCCAGTCTCACAGGAGAGTCCATTGGAGAGACCCACAGGGTCCTAGAACATACACAAGCCCACCCACCCAGGAATCAGTACCAGAAGGGCCCAATTGCTTGTGGGTAGTGGGGGAAGTGACTGAAAACCAGCAGAGAGTGGAGCAAGCGGCATTGTTCCCTCTCGGACCCCTCCCCCACATACAGCATCATAATGCAGCCACGTGGGTTTGCCCTGCCCCGGTGAACACCTAGGGCTCCACCCCTTACAACATAACAGGTGCGCTGAGACCCCCCCCCCCCCAAAAAAATGGCCCAAATGAAAGAACAAATCAAAGCTCCAGAAAAAATACAACTAAGCAATGAAGAGATTGCTAATCTGTCAGATGCACAGTTCAAAACACTGGTAATCTGGGTGCTCACAGAATTGGTTGAATATGGTCACAAATTAGATGAAAAAATGAAGGCTATGCTAAGTGAAATAAAGGAAAATGTACAGGGAAACAACAGTGAAGGGAAGGAAACTGGGAATCAAATCAACGGTGTGGACCAGAAGGAAGAAAGAAACATTCAACCAGAACAGAATGAAGGAACAAGAATCAGAAAAATGAGGAGAGGCTTAGGAACCTCCAGGATATCTCTAAACATTCCAACATTCTAATCATAGGGATGCCACAAGGAGAAGAGGAAGAACAAAAAATTGAAAACTTATTTGAACAAATAATAAAGGAGAACTTCCCCAATCTGGCAAAGGAAATAGACTTCCAGGAAGTCCAGGAAGCTCAGAGAGTCCCAAAGAAGCTGGACCCAAGGAGAAACACATCAAGGCACATCATAATTACATTACCCAAGATTAAAGAGACAGAGAGAATCTTAAAAGCAGCAAGAGAAAAGGAGACAGTTACCTACAAAGGACTTCCCATAAGGCTGTCAGCTGATTTCTCCAAAGAGACCTTACAGGCAAGCAGGGGCTGGCAAGAAGTATTCTAAGTCATGAGAGGCAAGGACCTACATCCAAGATTACTGTATCCTGCAAAGCTATCATTTAGAATGGAAAGGCAGATAAAGTGCTTCTCAGATAAGGTCAAGTAAAGGAGTTCATCATCACCAAGCCCTTAGTATATGAAATGTTAAAGGGACTTATCTAAGAAAAAGAAGATAAAAAACGTGAACAGTAAAATGACGACAAACTCGCAGTTACTAACAACCACACCTAAAACAAAAACAAAATGAGCAAACAACTACAACAGGAACAGAATCACAGAAATGGAGATCTCATGGAGGGTTATCAGCAGGGGAGTGGATGTGGAGAGAGGGGAAAAAGGTACAGAGAATAAGTAGCATAAACGGTAGGTAGAAAATAGACAGGGGGAGGGTAAGAATAGTATAGGAAATGTAGAAGCCAAAGAACTTACATATATGACCCATGGACATGAACTAAAGCAGGGGAATGCAGGTGGGAGGGGGTGTGCAGGACAGAGGGGAATAAAGGGGAAGGAATGGGACAACTGTAATAGTATAATCAATAAAATATATTTTTTTAAAAACTTAGTATATATTCTTCCAGGCTTTTTTATACATGTGAATAATTAGACTATGTATCTAAATGTTACAAGGTTAGGGTTATTGTTCATATTATTTCATAACCTATTTTTTTCATTTAGGACTATATTTCTATATGGACAAGTAACATATTTAATTATTTTAACATCTATATAACATTCCACTGTACCATAATTATTTTATTAGAAAATACAAGTCATCTAGGTTTTTTGACATTATAAACAATACTATAATGAATAAATATATGATAGATGCATTTTTGGCCATTCCCTTAGGATAGACGCTTTAAAAAGGAATTACAGGTCAATGCTGTTCAGATTTCATAGGCTGTTTTGATGTACATCGCCAAATTGCCCTTCAGAAGAGCTGCTCCAACTTACACTCCCACCTGTGTGGTGTGAGTGAATGTTCAAAGCATTCATCTTAATGTGTGCAGTAAACTTACAGACAAATTCAACCTCTGTGGCTATAAAAATCTGAAACCTTCCCTGGCAGACAAGCACACCTAAGAAACAAAATGTCTATGCTGATAAATAATATATATGCATTCAATCAAAACAAAAATCCTCAAGAGATTCTCATTTGAGAGTAACTCCTAAATCATACTCTATTTTTAAATTTCTAGTTTAACTCAATCACCATCTGAGTCTTGGGGTCTTTATTGACTAAATGTTCTCTAAGGTCCCTTTTGTTCCAAAAATCTAAAACCATAATGAGATACCATCTCACGCCTGTCAGAATGGCTGTCATCAATAAATCAACTAACAACAAGTGCTGACAAGAATGTAGGGAAAGGGGAATACTTTTGCGCTGTTGGTGGGAATGCAGATTGGTGCAGCCACTGTGGAAAGCAGTATGGAGATACCTCAAAAAATTAAAGAGACAAACTCATAGATGGAGAGCAGATGACAGCTAGTGTGGAGTGGGAGAGGTCAGGGGAAAAGAGATTGAGCAAAAGAAAAAAGGACTCATGGACATGGACAACAGTGTGGTGATTACTGGGGGGTGGGGGGTAGAAGGGGACTAACTGATAATGGAAAAACATACAATAAAGATTAAATTTTTTAAAAAAGAACACCTATACTTCCATTCCACATAGAGAAAGAAGAAGGCCCAGCCCCCTGGCCGGCAGCAGAGGCCCTTGGCCTGGCCAGCCTTCTCTTTAGTCACCCCTCCCCCATTTCTCTGCAGGGGCATCTCATATCCCCTTGCTGTTTTCCAAGTAAGTCAGGCCAAGTGTGAATTCTGTCCTTGGGCAAGCTGTTCCTTCTATCTTAGAATACTACCATTCATTCTTTCCTCCCCTGGCAAATTCTATTCATCCATCAAGGTCCACCTTCTCTGCAAAGCTTTTTTGGATCCCCCAGCAGTGTTGCTCTTTGTTTTTCCCACATCAGCCTGTTTATGCCTCTTTTAAACCACTTATAGCACTAAGTGCAACGATCTCGTTCGTGTCTGTCTCTCCATGAGAGACCATGTGCTCTCTATTTTCTGAGTCAAGAACTGTGATGTGCTTATTAAAGACATTTTATAAGTACCTGATAAATGTGCAAGTGAGCAAATGAATGGACAGGTTATAATTTTTCTGAGTCCTTCTGTGACATCTTCAAAAATGTCAGAGACTTATTCAAACCCACAGCAACTTGAAGACTGTTATTTTGCACATTTAGGGGCCAGAGTTCCCTCTGGAACTCATCCAGACCCGGGCTCTTCTCAATAGAATGGTTTTCCCTCCTACTAGTGCTCACCTCTGGACTGGAGAGAAGGTGGTTAAACCCAGTCCATGCACACAGCGCCATGGGACTGCCAGGGACTCTCACCTACACTGCGGATGCAAAGGGAGAGACAGAAAGGCTACAGGAATTCTAGCTGAACAACAGGGGGCTGGTAGTGTAGATGGTACAGAGTCTGCAGTTCCTTCCAGCAGCGACTATAGCATGACAAGGAAAATAAACGAGAGTGGATTAAAGGGGGACATGTGTTTCCACTGCTGTCAACTTTATCATGTAGGACCCAGGCTAAGGACACAACGTGGATTTCCTTCAAACATTCGGAACATTCTGCAGGTTCATCCTGACGTAGCCCTTTAGAAGTGCTAACATTGCACAAGACAGTTCCCAAAAGCACTCCCCTCCCCACTATTTCCACACAGCAAAACAGATTCCCAGCTGTTTTTCAAATCAGTGGTAATCAAAGATATGGGGGATTTTTGCTGTGAAATTGTAGCCACGCCACACTGCAGTGGCCATAGCAAGACGGCCAGACTGAGCATCAGCGAGCAGCAAGCCCTGACTCTGGAGGCTGGAATTCCAGGAGTTGACATCCCACCTTCAAAACTGCCCTCTGGGCCTGCAGTGGAATTAGCCCAGAACGTTGAGGCAGCGAAGTTAATGGTGAAAAGTGAAAGTTCCATAGTTAGATACTCTTGGACTTGAATTCCAGCTGGGCCACTTTCTATCTGTGTGACTTTGGCAAGTTAGTTAGCCTTTTTGAGCTTTTGTTACCCCTTTTGTAAAATGACACCCACTCTCTCTGCATACCAGTCCCTTCTCCAATGTCATGTCCTCAGAGAGGTCTCCCTAGACCACCCTAGGGAGGTCTAAAATGTCTAAAATGGTTTCCTGTCACTCCCCATCCAATTGTCTAACTCTACATTCTTCCTGGCATTTATTGCTATCAATATCCTGTTAGATTCTATTTTCGTTGTCCTCCGTTAGAAGCGAAACACCAAGAAAGCAGGGTCCTTGTCTTACTCATTTTAGAAGAGCTGCCAGCACATATTAAGAACTCAGTAAACCTTTCCTGATTCTGTCAATGGGAATAGTGATTGTACCCTGTCACCAAATTGTTGTGAGGATTAAATAAAGCATGAAAATGTTTAGCATGTTGTTCAACATATTGGAAGCACACAATGTATGATAGCTAGTAGTTCTGCTACTAATAATGAACAGTCCATCCCCAGAGTCGTTTTTTAAAAATCCAACAGTGAAAATACAACTTTATATAGTCTTGTTTTATGTTCTTTAATGAATAACTGAGCTTATCCCAAGAAAGGGTTGGAGGCAGCTTACAAAATATGTAAAACTAGTGCCAACATAACCTACCACTCTGGAATATTTTTACAGTTGTTGATGAAACTTTAATGGGTTTTATTTACTTATTCATGTATTTCATGGTGAATACCATTAACAACCTTTTTCTTCTCATAATCAACATTTAATAAGACTAGTGATCAAACTTTACAGAAAGCAGCATACACTTCTCCATAACCAAATTACACGCAGTGGTCTGGTCTCGCTCCCCTGACGCAAGTGCCTTTGCTGAGTTGTACCCGTGCATCACTCTTCATCCTGCGGGCTTGGCATTTCTATCTGCAGAAAACGACTCTTATAAAATATAGTAGGTGTCTCAACTAGTGTTCTGGAACAACTTTCTCATAATGATTGCATTTAATGTACCCAGTGTATTTAATGACTCTCCAATATTGCACTGCAACACACCTCCTCTTTCCTTCCCTTTCCTGTATTTATAGCCTGTAGATTTTTGTGTCTGGTATTCCTTGGTGCTTAGGCCTACAGAGTTTCATTTGTCTTCTCATTGCATTCATTCTTCTCACTCTGCAATACCTCTGTCCTTAATTGTCATCTTGATGTCTGGTCATTATTGCGTGTGCAGTTTTTCCAAGGTTCCCAGACTCCTTAGTCATGACTTAGTTCCCTTTACACTTCTTAAATTATTTCATTACACTAATATATGCTCAAAAATGCATCCGTTTCCTTAATTAAATTAATAAACTCTCAGATAGGAGCTTTTGATTTAATTGAGAAATGATCAGAAATTCATTTACATTTTGTAAGCAATTTTGTGCCTGGTATTAAATCTAAAGTAGGCAACATATTTAACACTATATGTTGCCGATTTTCTAAGTTTAACTAAAAAAAGATTAGCTCCACAAATCCTTAGAAACACATATTATTTGTGAATGGTCATAATCTGATGAATCTTTACTATTATAAAATTTATAAAATAAAGTTGATAAAGTTTATAGAATAAGAGGCTTGCTTTTCACATGATTGCCAGAATCTTGAACCAACTGAAGTGGTGGAAAGAAAATTTCATCCAGCTGAACCTTGGGGAAACACACTTTAACATTAAATATTCAAGAGGGAAACTAGAATAGAAAAAGAAATATGAGAAGAAATCACCAAGATGAGGAAATTGGAAAAACATATTCAGATAAAGGATAAAATTATTCCTAAGAAATAGATATCATATTTTTCTTCATAATTGCTAAAGCTGAGCCTGAGCCACAAATCTGGTTGAAATAGGCAAAGCAAAGAGGAAAACCTATTTTCTTATGATACTCACAAAGCATCCATTCACTTAGGAGAGTCACAAGGTCTTCCTAGCAATGAAATCCTAAAAAATTTTCCCCTGGGTCCTAATGAAGGGAATACTCCGCGAGGGAATGAATTACTGCTTCAGCAGACTCCTGTGTTAAAGTGCCATGGAGAGCGAACAAGGAGTGCTTCTTACAGCCTCCATGGCAGCAGTAAATGTCATTACCCTTGAAGCAGCTCACAAAAGCGGTCCATGAGGAGGCAAGACAATGGTGTCCCAGGGTGCAGCTCTCAACTCAAAAGTATCTTAAAAGTTTTTAAAAGAAAGGACTTATTCACTCAGTAAACAGAGAGAGAGTACTGATGGATCCGGTACTCTGCTCAGAGTCAGGAGTGGAGACAAGCCAAATGTGGTCCCTTCTTCCCTCAGACCGTGCTTGCTCGTTGGAAAGGTAGACCACAACTGCAAGACATGGGGGTATGTGCAAAAGGAGATGGCGTCTAAACTCTGGATTTCCAGCTCCTTGACCTTCTCCTCTCCAGTTGCTTTTTCCTCCACTTTATTGTAGCTGATCCAGTCTTATTATTACACACACTGCCTTGGTATTATTACAATCAGCATCACCTCCAAATCTGTTTCTCTAACCCATAACTCCTCCCCTGTCTCCAGCTCACCAACATGATTATTTGCCCTCACTGATACCTGCTAACCATCAACCCTGTTCTGATTATCCCCAAGTAAGTTCCCTCTCCAATTTCCTTCTTATTCTATTAGAGCACGTGTCTGCAATTGTAATCGCCTCTTCGAAAATTTCCTCTCTTCCTTTCTACCTCTCTCTTCTGTCACACTTCCATGGAATAACACCCAGCCTAGCTGAGTCCCATTTATCCACATTTGCATTTAAAAAATAGATACTGGAGGAAAAGCACACAGCAAAAATATAGCTGCCCAGTTTCACTTTAAATTCAGTATCAAAAGCTCAACCTCAACATATAACACTCAACTCTCTTCTTATGTTTCCCTAGCAAGCTTTTCCAGTCTCAATGATTATTATACCTTTTTACAGTCCCATTCTTCAAACATTCTCCAAATGTGAATTAAACATGGTATTTTACATTTTTTATGCTATAAAAGTAGAAGCTATCATTGCCAGAAGGGAGGGTGGTTGGGGGACTGGTGAAAAAGGTGAAGGGATTAAGAAGCACAAACTGGTAGTTACAGCATAGTCATGGGGATGTAAAGTACAGCACAGGGAATACAGTAAACGCTATAGTAATAACTGTATAGTGCCAGGTGGGCTCTGGAAACATTGGGAGGAACATTTTATAAAGTATGTGATTGTCTAACCACTGTGCTGTATACCTGAAACTAATACAAAATAACACTGAACGTGTACTGTCATTGGAAAATAAAATTAAAAAGAAAAAAATACTGTTCAAGAGAAAAAAGTTAAAACCATCAGATAAGAATGTATCTCTCTTCCTCCCCACCAAAGCTGTAAATCTCCCATTTCTATACCTATCTCTCCATTTCTCTTGTTTCAGGGGAGGAAGCCGAGCTCCTCCACCAAAGGCCCATCTCACTATCCAGAGCTCTGGAACTGACCCCAGCACCTTCTCAAAGATTCCCTGCTCTTCGCTGTATTTTCAATCTCTTGTTTGTTATTGGATCGTTCTCATCAATGCATAAACATGCTATAGAATCTCCCATGGTAAAAACAAACAAAATACCAAATCCCTCATCTAATATTTTCCTTCAGCTGCTAATTCAATTTCTCTATTCAATTTCTCTTTCGCGAACAGAAAAGAAAAAAAAAAAAAAACCTCTGCTCTTTCCTTCTCATAGTTGACTAGCATTTTACTTCTGCCATGGGACTCCAGTGAAACTTCTCTGTTAAAGTCACCCATGACCTCTGTGCTGGCAAATATAATGGACTGTTTTGATTTCACCTTGCCCTGTTATCAATTCCCTCTTGAAAACCACCCATCTTCTACCCTGCCTATACCTCATGCCTCTGGTTTTCCTCCTACCTCAGTGACCCTTCATGAAACTCAGTTGCTGACACCTCTTCTTCCACCAGGCTGCAGCTCTGAGCTGAGTACTTGTATATTCAACTGACCACTTGACACACCAGTGTCGGAAGGACAGGGGACTGCAGAGTGGCCTCGGTGACTGACAGATGTGGTCAGAGATGGGAGAAGGAGGTGTCAAGGATGATAACCAGAGTGCTGTCATTCACTGAGATCAGGAACGGGGTTGGGGGAGAGTGGGCTCCATACAACACTTCTTCTAGAAGTTTTCCAGAAATCTGGTTTCTCCCAGCCTTTCAGAAGAATGAGGCAGCAAGCAGAGGGTTGAGGCTTATTCCCCAGCAAAAAAAATCTGATATGCAAGGATTGCCCCCCAAGAACCCTATGCTGTGACCATCTCGTTCAGCACTCTACCCCCAGTACCTGCATTGCACCTGGCACACAGCTCAGTGAATAGTTATTGAGTAACTGAAAAAGAAACAGTGGTTAGTGACTCTGTCTGAACCATGAGAGACTGAACCAGAATGGATGCCTGTTTCCTGTATAAAATGGAAATATTAGTAACCACTTTCTCTTAGTTATTAAAAATTAAGTTCAATAATACCTATAAAGGCTTAGAACCTAAGATACTGTATTGCTCATAGTACATCCTCAAAAAAGTTTTTAAAAAGTTATTGATACTCCTTTTTCTAGGGAACACCTACTCTACCATGTGAAAGAGCCAAATGACTTTTGTAATTTTTTTTCAAGAAAACCATGAGTCTGAAAGATAGAACTCTGAGACTTGGCTTGACTGCCTGGGCCTAGTCAGAGTCCCCGGCACAGAAAGACCTTTACTCCGCAAGCTGCAGTCAGCTGGGGGACTACCCTCGTGGCAGCTCCCTTCCTGTTTCTCATCATGGCCCTTCTGGAAGGAATCCATGTCTGCTGAGGGGGTGCTGAGTGAATGCTAAATGCTGCAGCTAAATTCCTTTAGAAGAGAATCGAAGGCTGCTTGTCACTTGGGAATTCCCCCGGACCAGACCTTTTGGTGACACTAGTCCCCATACAAGACAAACTGATGGCTGCACTGTCATAGGCGAAGGTAAGTACAGAGGCACAGAGAAAGAGGCTACCCTTTGAAAATTAACCTGTTGCCCCCTGTGTACTTAAGAAGAAGTCCGAAATGTCTGGATTAGAGGGACACTCCAGAGCCAAGAAATAAGCACCTGAGTACAAGAAGGACAGAAAAGACAACAAAGATGGGCTGAAATTAAAATATTCTAACTAGATGAAAATAATTCCAGCCATCATGGCGCTGCCTCATCCGGTATACGCAACCTCCCAACTTATGTGGAACCGAGCTGGCTGAGGGGGGGACGGAGAGGAGGCAGCCCAGTCGTTCATGGGACTGCAGCGTGGTGGGAAGCACAGCGTCTTCGTCAGAAGAGCAGCCACCCCGGGGTTGTCTAGAGCTCTAGAGTTGACAAAGCTCTGTAACATAGATATAAGGGGCAAAATGTTTTATAAATACTTTCCAACTCTTTTTAAAAAGTATTTCTTCTTGACTTGTGGCCACCTGCCCATGGAATCAGTGGCATTCATTGCTTCAAAGAAAGGGTACGCACAACCTGGAACAAAGGAGCCATTTCTCAACTTTGAGTTCTAAATTCCATTTGTTTTTCTATCCGTGACAACAACAGTTTAAAAGCCAAGATTTGCTAAGGGAAAAAAGTGTTTTCTAAAATCTAAAAATCACTGTTTTCACATCAAGAGTAGGCTGGGGTTCTGAGCATAAAACTCTACCGAGCAGGCTAGAGTCTCTCCCAGGTAGTGCACTTGAAGCTGTTAGTAACATGGAGTCTGGGGTGTGTGATCTTTGTTCAGGCTCAGCACCTAAGAGAGGGAAGGGAGGAAGCAGAACTAGGCAGTGAAAGAACTTGAACTTCAAGCCAGGTCCCATGAAGCCTTGGCCAAGCCAGTGGGGAACTCTGAAATGAGTTGTCTGCGTTGGGTTAAAGTGGCTGGACTTCTACACCCTGCCTTGCTTAGACATGGGCTGTGGAGTGTGATACCAGGTGAGGCACCTCTGCAGCTCAGCCAGTCCCTGAAGGCCACTGCTGGCAGCACCCCCAGTGCTGGGACAAGTTTTCCCTTGAGGGGAGTCTGGGAGGCACACGTGCAGTGAGGGCACCACAGTGACTTTCCAACTTGGGGGAGAACCACGAAAAGGGGGGAAGAAGGGCAAAAGGTGAGATATGTGTGCACTTGGGTTCTAGTAAAAAGTAATATAGCTCTGGGTCCTTGGCAATATGTAGTTAAAGACAGACAGTGGTCAGGAACCCTTTTCACAGAGACTTGTGTGGACCACGCCTTCAGGAGATTGATTCACAGAGAATGACCATAGTCTCAGTCCCCAAACAGTCATGGACTGCGTGGGCATGGTACACTGAGCTACTCGTATTGCAGTAGGTGATCATTCTGGTCAACTTCCCTACTATTGCTCCAGCTTCCGTTCCTGCAACACACACAGACAGAGCTATGACAGCCTCATCTGTTCTTGGCAAGGAAGAACTTCGAAGCATGTGAAGTCCTATGAATAGCCTGTCCCAGCACAGAGAGAATTACGAAGCACTTACTGGCCTTCTCTCTCCAGGACAAGGTTCTCTTACACTCAGTCCTAAGAGCTCTAGGACTCTTGAGTTCCTAACCTCGGGGAAAAATTCTAAGGCCAGCAAACTCTGAAGAATCCCTCTGTCCCTGTCATTCAGAGCACAGGAGGCATCATTCTCTCCACGTAGACTCAGCACCTGCACAGAGCGGACTGAGTGATGATGCAAACTCAGACCCTGAGGTGGGTTATTATGTTAAAGTCAAGACAATAAACCTCCATCCTGCAGCAGGTTGCAGTCAGGGTCCCTCCTCTTCTTGTGTCACTTGCCACCCCTTCAGAACACCTCCATGAAACAGAGCTGGAAGACAAAACAACAAAGCCGGACTGAGGTGGGTCTTTTTCCAGATCATTCAGTAAACCACCACCTACTGAAGCACTCAGAGAAGACTTGTATTTAAATTCTTAGAACAAAGACAAAGCGAAGCTAGCACAAATGAACCAGGACTAACATGATCAAAAAGCAGTCTAAAGGCAAAGGCCCATTTTTTGTTAATACAGGTATTAAAAATCCTCCCCACCCAAGCTGATGGCCTGCTCAATGCCTTCAATTTCATAGACAGCCAAGGCTCTGCCAAGTGCTGGTAACATGAAGTGTGATCACATGGAGATACAACACAGAGGGGAAAGGGATGAATATTTACGTTCTAGGTCTGTAATCACGCAGGCTAAAAAGCATGTGCTGTTATCCCCAGGTGTTGTGATCACAAAAAATGAAGGAGGGGAGATTTAACTTAGGCTTCACTAATTCTAAAATTATTTCCCCTTGAAAATGCTTTATTAAATAATATTTGATCTGCAAAACTTGAGCTCCCCTTTTGTATTCAGAAAATTGGAATATGCCCTCTAGTCAAAGGGAAAAAGTATAAATTTTGAGAAGACTGTGGAGGCTTTTTGGAAATTGAAAATATTTTGAATAATTTTCACTGAGTTGGGCCCTCACAGCCATGAATGAGACCAACCTGAACTGGGTTGAAAATGGAAAGTTTTCAGTGATACTCTAAACCTGCGCTTGACCCTGATTTTTGCTGGTAAACTCACTGAGGGTGAGGGTGAGGGAGAGCCGGCAGGTACCTTGTGAATAAATCTGTGAACCATGGAGTGGAATGCTGACCAACTCACAGGCGTGGCTGAAGCTCAAGCTAGCAACTCCTGTGACAGTTAGGCAAAGTAGGAGGGAGCTCAGGGCTCTGAGAGCACACCACGGAGTCCTGAGGATTCCCAGGTTTCTCTCCTGTGTGAGCAACCTGAGGGAGAGGCAGCGACAGAGACACTGCAGGCTCCCTACAGCAACACATTCATTCAACACTCACTTTAGCCCAGCCTTCCCAGGTTGCTCTCAACGTGGTGACAAACAAACCCTCACCTGGGTAAGGGTTACCTGTGGGATAGGACTCTGCATATTTAATTTGCAAAAGGCAGTGGCAAAATATATGCACTTTTCTGCATGTATATTATATAGTTTTATTTATTATATATTATATATCATAAAATAAAAAGGTAATATCACCCTAGCCAGTGTGGTTCCGTTGGTTGGGCATCATGCCGTGAACCAAAAGGCCTCCGGTTCAATTCCCAGTGAGGGCCTGGGCCTGGATTGTGGGTTCAGTCTCTGGCCAGGGCACATACGAAAGGCAACCAATCGATGTTTCTCTCCTCTTTCTCCCTCCTTTCCCTTCTCGCCATTAAAAAGAAGAGTAATATCAACAAGCTGGGGTCAGAGCGTGGGAAGAGCCCTAGCCATCTGCATCCTTTTCCTTCCTCTGTCTTCACAGTAACAGGGACAGTTCATGGAATCTTTCATTTCCATTTTGGGGTACAGATAAAGGCTGAGAGTGGCCAATATTCCTAGCTCTCATTCCATGAGGGAGAGTCAAAATATCTTTTCAAATGACAGATTTCACAGGGCTCCTAGTAGATTATCCCATGTTTCCTCCCACTGGAAGTTGGAAATCCCAACCTTGTGTGAAGCATCAGCAGGTGGAGCTGGAGAGCTAGTTGAACCACTTAGCAAAGGGACACTTCAGACAAATGCTCAGACAATGGAGCAGATGGCATGTTGATGGGACACAGGGACCCAGTTACAAAGGTCTTGTGTATTCCTCTGAAGTTCTGTGGATGTTGTCAAGGAAAAGTCATTGTGGAACTTCTTCTTTATTCATTTAACAATATTTATCAGAGTCCCACCATGTGCCCAGCTGGCCCTGTGTTCAACACTGGAAGTTAAGATGGGATGGTTTTGCCCTCACAAAACTTACCTTCTGAGGTGTTGGCTCAGTGGACAGGTAAGGACGTTTATGCACTTTGGCGTTAGACAGACCTTTGTCTACGTGCTGGCTCTGCTACTTAGCTGAGAATGATGTAACCTTAGATCTCAGGCAATTGACTCAATCTATTATCTGTACAGCAGGGGCAGCAATATCCACCCCAGTAGTTCTCAACCTTCCTAGAATCACCTGGAAAACTTTTTAAGTATCCGTGCCTGAGCCTCCCCCATAGATTTTGATTCAACTGGTCTGCTTAATTGCTAAACCATCAGCAATTTTAAAAGCCGCTGAGTACTTCTATTGCACAGCCAGTGAGAACCACTCCTGTATCCTCTAGGACTGATGGGATAATTACACTGAATGGCACACAGGAAGACCTCCAGTTCTGCAAACACCCAATTGTTAGCTTTGATTCCCAAGCATAACAGGTGCTGTCTAACTCAGCAGAGGTCCAGGTATCTAGGAGAAAATTATTAACCTGAAGGTTGTCAGTGAGCAAGGAAGAGCTGAAGATAATTCTGATAATGTTCTTCTTTTAAAAAATGGCCACCATTCTATTACTTGATCACAGCTTCATAACCACCTTGGCGCTCACATTAATAGGTGAGTTTACTTGGCCATTTCAAGAGATGGCTTTTTCTGGAACTTCTCTGTTTATTTTAATTTCCATTTTCAGTACAAACCACCACTTAGAGTTTAATAGTGTTTAATATTGTGCCAGTAAGGAGAAAAATTAAGACCCTATCTTAGAAGCATATCTAGCCTAGCCCTTGGCATTTTACAAATAAGAACAAGGAAGCCCTAAGAAGTGAAGTGATGTTTTGTTGCTCAGCATGAAGCTATCTAACAATTTAGCTCTATGCAACTTTACATAATAGATGAGTTTCCCACTGGTTGTATGTAAAGAAAATCTTTGTAAAGTAAAGCATTTGTTCAATGTACTAGAAGAAATTTCTAGTTATAAGAATAAAATCATGAATCCTTTTGGTTGAAAGCAAAAGGTTTTTTTCAAGATAGAGACAGTAGTGGCATGGTTTCTCAATCTTTCCAAATTTCCATGTAGAAGCAGACAAAGCAACTAGAGAGCAAATCCAAAGACCCATGGGCAGCATTTTATACATTTTTTAAACATTTTAATTATTTATTTTTTAAAGAGGGGAAGGGAGGGAGAAAGAGAGGGAGAGAAACATCAATGTGTGGCTGTCTGTCATGGGCCCCCCTCCAGGGACCTGGCCCACAACCCAGGCATGTGCCCTAGACTGAGAATTGAACTGGCAACCCTTTGATTTGCAGGCCAGCACTCAACCACTGAGACACACCAGCCAGGGCAACATTGTAAATAAAATTGTGTCAAGCTATCTCCATGAACCCCAAATACAAGTGCATGGGGACAAACCACTCTCATGACATCAAACATGCATGGTATCTCCATGCATGTGGGAGAAGGCATGGGGAAAGCATAAAAAATCTGAGAACAGCAGCTCAAACTAAAGGTTTGTCACAGTTGAACAGTTGGAGAGTACTGGGGTACCAATAAGGTCTGATGTGTATGAACCCTAAAAATTGATTAATGGGGCTCCCTTCCAGGTTGAGGCCGATGCGTAGAGATTTGAAACGGCTGCTCGTGGAATAAAAGCTAAGCAGGATGGAGACAACAGAGAGTGAGGGAAAGAGAAGTTCCCAATAAAAGTAGGAGTTGAGGACAGAGCCAGTAACTCTCAGTACAAGAAAACAATAGACGAGGGATCTCTGTGAACTGAGAAAAGCTCTACTGGAAAACACCTTCTTCTAAAAGCTCAGGAAATATAATTTGTCATGGAAGTGAGGAAAAGAAAGGTGTGGAGGTCAAGTCCTACACAAAGTTGTAAGAATAAAGGACACAAAGAGGCGGAAGAGCACCCCTTCAGATAGTGGAAGCAACCCAGTAGCAGTGAGCATCCCTGGGAGCCCAGATTCTGTGATCGTGGTCTTGATACACTTTCCAATTAAAAAATAAAGAGGCATTTTGTATAAATGGCTGGTTTCATGTATAAGATGAGTCTGGAACATCTTTCTATATCAAATAGTGAGAAAACCATCAAAACCTACTAAGATCATGGCAAAGGCCTTCAGAAGACACCCTGAAGAAGCTCCTGCCAGCTAAAGAGGAGACAATTTGTGCTTCAAAAAAGATAATTGCAATTGGAACTCATCAAATATATTAAAATATATTAATTTATAATTATTTTAAAAATCTAACATTATATTCAGAAGAAAGCAAAGAACCAACAATGTTGAGAACTGATAAATAAAAAGAATCCAGCATGTATTTTGTCATTTCTGTATAAACTGGGTGTCCCTGAATACTCAAAGCGTAGATGATAGAAATCATATCATTGTAAAATATCCCAAGTAATGAATGAAGAAGAAATTATAGAATGAGAACACCACCCTTTTACACCTCTAAAGAATGAACAGATTAAAGTAATGAGCATGAAAGCTTTTTAAGATCCTTTTGCAGCCGCTAATGTCACGAGAAGAGAGATAAGCAGACAGTGTGTGCTTCTGAGGAGACATCATACCACAGCCTATAGTCTTGCCAAAGGGACAGAACTGAGAGTGATCAAACTGCTGTATCTGGCTGCCCATTAACAAAAACATAGAAAGCAGAGGGACAGAGCGAGCTGTACTATAGGACAAAATAAAAAAAACTGGGAAACTGCAGATCAAATGCCCTGGCTTGGTTTTTTCAACAGATAAATTATAAGAAAAAGAAAAGGAAGGAGGGGAGATATATATACTAAAAAAGACTTTAAAAGGATTTTTTTAAAGGCTAAACTACACTATACTAAGGATACACCCAATTGGGGATGGACGATAAACTATTAAAAATACACACACGAAATGATTACTATGAAAGTCAGGAGTCTGGTCATTTTCAGAGGAAAGGAGGAGCTGAGATTGAGGAACATGAATGGATTTCTAAAGTGGCTGGCAAAGTTGCATTTCTTAACCTGGAGTGTTCATCATAGAAGAATAACAAAGATAATAATATAGCAATACACTATAGTTATCTTGTATGGCTTCCTTCATCTGTGTTTTATTTTACAATAAAAAGCTTTTTAAGATCCTTTTGCAATATGAAGAATAAATGCACAAAGCAAATCCAATTAATTTCCTAAATTCTCTTTTCTTGGTAAATCCTTATTTTATTACATAGTTATTCAGAGCAAGTACATGTTTGTTCTTGGTATGTATTTTTAAGAATCACTACAGTGTAATTAGTAACAAATGTTTATTAAGGATCTACTATGTGCAAGACATTGCTGTCCCATTGCAATTGGATTATATATTCAAATACTTCCTCTATTTCCTAGATTAACCTCAGGTATTTGAAGTATTCACCACGGGTTTGAGTTTTTGTGTTGTTTGTTTATAATGTTTAGTTTTATTAATTGATTGAACTACCATATTTTGGAAGAAAAAAAGACTCATGAAACACTTCCACTCAACACAAAAGGAAGTGGCCTCTTCCCCCAGTCTTAGCCACGGCTGGTACTGAGCCACAGTCCAGTGGTGGCTCAGGATGCTTCCTCCTGTGGTGTCGGCATCAGGCACTCTGCTTACAGAGCATCCACTCTGTTACTGGGCTACACTTCAGTGACTCATCATCCCAGCCTCATAACCACACCACGCATCTGGAAAGCCAGTTCCTCGAAATGACAGTTTCAGAGAGGTTTATAGTAGGTACCAATTCCCAGCAAAACTAAAGGGTGTTTGAGAATTGTTACCCCAACTGACATCACAAACATCCAGAAGCAACTGTTTTCCAGAAAAACTGATTTTCTAAATCTAAAAGTTAGCAGGCATCTGCTTTTTCTGAAAAGCTAAGGATCTGTGAGAATCGCAAAGCTATAAAATTGCTTTAAGGCCAAGAAGCTTCTACCTCAATCAAGAGTTATATGATGATGATGATGATGATGATGATGATGATACTAATAATATAGATCAATGATAGAGAGATAACATTGACCACGTGGAAGAGGCTGTTCTGAGCAGAGTGCATGCATTCATTTATGCAATTTTCACCACAACCCAAATAGACGTGGTACTGTAACATTCCCATTTTATAGCTAATAGAACCAAGGAGCACAGAGGTTAAATAACCTGACCAAGGTCACATAGCTAGTAAGTAGCAATGCTAGGACTCAAACCAAGTGGTCTGGCAGCAGAGCCTGTAATACCGCCACAAGTCCTTAATGCCTTGGCAAGCCCAGTAAATAATAGGTAAGGGAAGATAATGGTCTCTATTTGAACACTCCTTGCCTTGTTGAATTTGCACTTTAGATAACAATTCTGGCACAGAACACAGCCAATCAATGATCAAATAGCATCCACTCTGTCTCCTTAATAATTCTTGAAGCTGTCAATTCCTCTCCATCCCCATTACTGCTGCTTGGGGTTCAAACCACTATCATAGCTCCACCAAAGCCACCTTCCTGCCTCCAGCCCTAATCAGAGATAAGGATGAATGGCAAAAACAGAAATATAGAAGGTGCCACTAAGCTAGCCAAAGAATACACGTATGCCAGCCCCCAAAATATCTAGAATCAAGAGCTGGAGAGAAGTGGAAGTGGTTGCAAAAATCAGATCCTTACAAATCTAGAGAAAGAGGAAGGCAGAGCCCGTATGAAGACGTTAAATAAAATAACATGCAAGCCTCTGGGATCTGCTTTCAGGGACTAGGGCACAGAGCAGCTGTAGATGAGGATTGTCTGCTTTCCTCCTGCCTCTTCCAGCCTCTCTGGGGCTTGGGCCTCCTGATCAGAGAAGCTTGGCTGGCTCCAATCACCCTCCCTCCTATGCTGGCCTTGCTGAAATGTGCCCTGGGCAGGGCATTGGGCAGGAAAGAGACTCCTCACATGATCCCGCTTAATCCTCCTTTCCTCTCTTCCTCAAGCTACACACTGCAGTTAAGAGCACAGCAGAAATGCAGACAAAAGGGAGTCTACGGTGGACAAGGAGGGCCCTGCTCCTCGGCATCCTCTGGGCTACTGCACACCTGCCTCCCCCAGGTGCTTCCCTGACCCAGCGTGCCCCAAGGGCCACAGGTAGGTGGACACTGGGATCAGCTACCCCTGCTGCTACCGCTGCCACATGTAGATAAAGGGACAAAGAGAGGGAAATTCTCATTCGACTCTCTTTTGCTTATGCTTCCTTCTGTATTTGCTCTGATTTTTAGCATTTGGAAGGATTTGAAACACTTTTGATGCCTCAAATAAGTTCTCAAAGACAGCGCTGAAATAATTCATAGATATCATGAAGCAGGAGAGCCTCCAGTTTTTATTGTTGGAGACTTCATGAAAAAAACCTTTCATCCCAGAAATTCACTCTACCCACAGTAGATGATTCTTTGCTGGCCTGTGAACAACTTGGGCTCTGAAATGGGAAAATGAAATTGTGCAGACACCAGAAATCTTTATAATCGGGAATATAGTTTCCACTGGAGGAGGAAGAGGGGTTCAGAACTCCCTTTTAGAAATTAAGCAGACAGGAGAGAGTGATTTCATGATTTCCTCTTTTTAATTCTCCTACTATCATCAGCTTAGTTCATTAAAGTACCTCTTTCGGGTCCCAAAAAGGCTAATCTTTTTTTTTCTTTGAGGATCCACAGCTATATCATATTCAAAAGTACTTTATACATTTTCACGAGGGTTCTTAAAATTCCACCAAGGAACCCCCCACTTTACAGTTTTCTTAAGCAGTTTCCCTGTGTGGGCTTGGAATGTGTGACTCCAACATCCTTCAAATTTTCACCTCCTTTTCCTTACCAGCAAATAGCACCCAGTGTGTTATTTCTCCATCATCGGAGTTTCCAGAAGGGTTTTTCACAAAACAGGAGCGTGCAGATGGAGGCATCGTAATCTACTTCCTAATTATCCTTTACATGTTCATGGCCGTGTCTATTGTCTGTGATGAGTACTTCCTACCCTCCTTGGAAATCATCAGTGAATGTAAGTGACTGGACATCTCCCCCGTGACCTTCCAGAATAGCTGTGCCACATACATAGAGGCCTATCTTTGAAATAGCTCAGCACAATCACCGCTCAACTGGTTGCAGCATTTCACTATTAGAAATTAAGCTCCCAGGTTACTGGTTACTGGTTTCTGAAAATACGATCTACCAGTTCAAGCCCATTGGTTATATCCCTTCGGTCACGGATATCACCCAGGATTCTGAGCACAGGTATTTCACTGGTGCCCTGGTCCCAAAAATCAAGGTATTAATGGTGTTTTCTGCCACATAATCAAACATACCAAGTAGGAGTCTCCATCTCCTACTTGGTTAGTGTCATTATTTGAGCAGGCTCCCCTCAGAGGAAGTCAAAATTAAGGGTTAGGTTGCCTGTTAGACAGAAACAGCATCCCCCACCCCACCCAAACAGCTAGCATTTCTTCACCGAGGGGAAGAGCAGGAACACAAACTCTCCTTTACCCATGGCCCCAGCCCCACCCCCACTGAAATTCACGGCAGGTTTTCTTCTCTCTTATTCACTACGGTACAGCAGTATCCTCAGGACCCAAGACAAGGCCTGGAGATAGTGAGGACACTCAACACATTTAACAACAACAAAATTATAGACTAAGTCAGCATAAGTGTATTATAATTATTATTTAACTGAGTAGACATAAATGTGTACATTTTTACACCAATGTTATTTTACATTTCCGCCACCCAGAGGCCCCCAGTTACCCTTTGGTGTGTGTGCTTTCAGTCTTGTGGATCTTGCTACCAATAGAGTTTAAGGTCTTTTCTTTTTTGTCCTATAATATTGTGTACATTTTCCCATATTATTAAGTGTTCTTCAAAAGCATGATTTTTAATGGTAGCATGACAGTTTAGGGTTCTGTAAATGATTGGACCACCTAATTCTGATTTTATATACATAGTAGGCACCATAGAGAAATTTGTAATTGTTTAAATTATTCACTTAGTGAGACATTTGTTTTTTAATTTTGTTTGTTTTAAATAATGTTGTGCCTCCACTAGTACAAAATCTTTGCAGACTTTTCTGGTCATGTCCTGATAAAGACGCGGAGCCATGCGTATTTTAAGCTTTATCTTACACATTGTCAAAAGCATTTCACAAGGGGGAGTGAACTTCAACCTCCAGGATGTGTGGTAGCTTCCAGTCCAGGAAACCATGAACAATATCATTCTCAATGTCTTCGCTGATTGATTTTAAAGTGGAACTTCATTTGATAAAATTTGCATTTACTGTTTACCTTCTTCGTGAAGTTGAACTTTTTATAATTTTATTGGAATTTTGATTTTTTCTTTTGTATCTTACTGCCCATGTTCTAATTGGGGTGGTGGGTATAATTTGTATTTTTCTTATTGATCTCCAGGGCTTTTTTAAAATATAGGGACATTAACCCTTTTTATAATATATTTTTACATGATTTTTTTTGTATTTTGTGTATTTATCATGTTGCAATTTTACATGTTTTAAGTAAATTTATAGATAGTTTATGATTCTCCTTTTGGTTATATACTCAGACTTTTTTATCCCTAGGTCAGAAAAATTGTCATATTTTATTTACTTATAGTTGTTTTTTACATTTATTTATTTCTTCCCCTAAGAATTAGTTTTGCTATAGGATACAATGACTTTGTCTCAAAATTTGATCCATCTTTATATACTAAATTCTTATATATATGTATGTTTCTATACTCTCAACTCTGTTGTAGTAATTGCATTTTTTCATCCTCATTTGTTAATCTTATTTGTAGTAATCTTATTTGTCCATCCTTGTGGAAAGAACCATACTTTTAAATAGAGAACCTAAAATAGATCATGTTAATTATATAAATCCAAGAAACTTAAAATTCAAGGTATGATATCCCACCTAGAATCTTTCTCTTTCAGGAAAGTAAAATAATCACTTTGTAAAAACTTTTTGCTTTCACATTTCCAAATAATGACGTGGCTGAAAAACTAAATACATCAAAAAATGTTCATAAAAAAATTTCCTTCAGAGTTGTAAATAAATAAATACCTTGTCCAGCCCTGCAGAAAGACACTACTACATTAAAGTCGAGATTGCTACTCGAAAACAACCCTCACTAAGCGACTTCACAGCATATCTATAGCAATCACTTCTACCGTGCCACTTGGGCAACTACTCCGAAACATCGCCGACAGCACGCACTTCTCAAGTGCACTGACTCTGGCTCTGAAACAGAACACAGTAGCTGTTACGGATGCGTGGCTGATGGATGTCACGCCACGGCCAATCTTCCTCAACCACTGAGACTGACCTGGTCTTCAGTACTGAAAATACCGGCAACAAAGTGAGATAGAAATAGTGCGAGCTCAATTCATTTCTAAATATCTGTCAATACTGTCATTTCTCTTTTCGAGGAAGGTCTAGCATGGCCTCATCCAAATGAGAACATGAGCAATAACAAACAACCTCCCTGGAATTTATTTATATCCACAGAAAAGTCTGCAAATGCTTTACATTTCTCCATGGTTGTTTGCTGAGCACTGAGTTACAATAGTTCCGCCCACCCTGTCAACGGATAAATAGCATTTCAAAACAGTTTACTGAAGCATTCCACAGAGTACTGGAGTGTTATTTATTTATTCATTTGTTAGTTATCCTAGAAACAATTATGGAAGACAAAGCAGGGTTCTAAATTACATATATATGATTTTATTTAGTCTTCACAAAAAAATATATATGAAGTAGGGACTATCAGATGGTTTTCCTCAAGAGAAAACTGAGTTGAGAAGATATGTAATTTTCCAAGGCTTCGCTGTCAGTATACGGCAAAGCTCTGCTCTCTCTAGTGGCAAAGCGCAAGAATGTTCTCAATTGCAATATGATATAATTTTACACATCCTTGTTTGAGATTAGTTGCCATAACATGATTGTTTCAGAAGAACTTTTCTATATGAACAATCTTAAAAGATGTTTTCTTCCCAAGGGCATTGAAAATTTTGACCACCCCCAAAACCCTACCCAATACCCACTGTGATGATAAAGGAAATATTCTACAAAATGAAGATAATCCACTTAAAAAATAAGCTTAGTGTTTTAGCAACCTATTGGAGGCTGTAAACTAATGTAATAAACATTTGCCCAGAATAATGAAACCCTGAGGTCTACATTTGTGTGTAGGATGTGCAGGAGAGCACAGTATATCAAATGATCAGGGATGATGCAATGGCTTTCTTTGCCGTGCATGTTAAGTGTCCCATCCTACAATACAATGGTAGAATTGGCAGGCTCCTGGCCCACCCCAGCCCCATCACCCCATTACCCCTCTTCAAATCACCAGCAGAAGGGGCCTCAGCAAGATGAAGACTAGAAGAGGCTCAGGAGTGGGATCTCTAAGCAGGGGACAGAGGAAGTGGAGAGCAGAGCCTCTTGCTGACACCCTGGCCCAGCACCAGCTCAGGCAAGCAAGTGCTCTTTGTCTGTAGCTGTCTATGCTGGAATGGCAATTTCCCCCAGGGCTGCCACAACCTGAGGCTTCCAACAAGGATCTTTCCCTTCTCCTTGTTCTACTCCTAATCAGAAAAGGCACACAACCTCTCTTCCCCGACTTGACCCTGGAAAAGCAAGCACATACCTGTGTTGGACAGCCTGAGACATTGTGCTGTCATCCTAACAAAATGCTATTGCTATACCCCCTTCCTCTAGTCCTATTGCTTTTTTGTCCATTTAGCTTCTACAGAAAAAGAGGCTAATGATGATTTTTTGAGCACAGAAGGCTGAAGTTAAATTAATCCACATTATTAGAGGAAATAAAAAAAGTCACATTCTAGCTGTCCAGGGCATATTACCTTTGCAGATAAAACCTGGTTTCTGTAGTGGGAAGGTGGTCAGGGGTTCATGAAAAGGGGTTAAAAGATGTCATCGGAGTGGGAATATTACCTGAGAGATGTTAGAGCACAGGGTAGTGGGGTAAGGAAAATAGTTAAGGAGAGCTCCCTCATTCCCATCAGCTGTGCTGCTCCAGGCTGCTGCTTGGGCGGATGCTCTCTGGATTGTGTGCCTGTGTGTGTGTGTGTGTGTGCATGAGAGACAGAGAGATAGACAAAGAGACAGAATCAGAGAGGATTCCAAACAACAACAAGGAAGAAAGGGGAGCCTCGGTGGTTTCTGGTCATCCATGTAAGCCTGACTTATGAAACTTTGTCTGAATTCCCATGCTGGGTTTGTGAAGTTTGTGAAGGTAATCCTTGTGCTCGTATCTGGTTTCCTTTGCTTGGGGCTTTGCCCACTTTGCTCCCTATCTCTATGCTATACTTTCCAATGGGTCTCCGACAGTGCTAAGAATCTTTGGAGGTGCTGGAGGGGAGAATGCTGTTCCATGCTATAGGGCCATGTATTGAGATGGTTGAAAGTGTCCACCCTGGAGCCTGACACAGCTTGGTTCAAATCGCAGCCCCACCATTTGCTAGATCTGACTTTGGGCAAAGTGCTGAATGTCTCGCTGCCCAAGCCATCTCAGTTGTGCAGCAAGGATAACTAGAGCTCTAAGTTCACAGAGCTGTGTGCCAAGCACACGAGGAAATACAACTGCTCACACAAGGACCAGGTGCGCGGCAGGCACTCACTAAATGTTCGTGGTTACTTAAGAACAAACTACCAAGATTAGAATCCGTTACCCAGGAAAGATGAAGGTGAAGAAGGTGAATGATCAAAGTCAATATAAGTATGGTTGGGGCACATACCAAATCTAGGGTGCGTATGCTACAACTTGGAAACTAAGTTTAAGGTAAAAAAAAAAAAAAAAAAAAAAGCAACTACTGCTTCACAAGGTAGGAAGTAGGTTTATGATATCCATTCTTTGATCTGATCCAATAACCCATTGGGCAACTTTAATGATACCTTAAACATCTCTAGGATATTGTTTAGAGTTCCTTTTACTTCTTTTACATTAAATCCATGCCACTTTATTCCATCTTTAGCAATCTTTTATTGCTTAAAGAATATTTTATAGTATATTTAATTTAAATATAAATCAACCTAAAAATATAATATAAACTATGTTAACTTATAGCCCAAATAGGAATATTATCTCTCAGATCATTTTTAGAAACACAAAAGTTTAGTATAAAGCCAAAAAAATCCTTTTTACATATTTTTTTATTTGTAATGGGGACCTCTTAGAATTACTAAAACACTGTTCAGAGTAGCCTTTCTTGAAACTATTTCCTATGAAACTTCGTTTTATTTATTTTTTACTTTATTTAATCTTTATTGTATTTTTCCATTACCATTTAGTCCCCTTATACCCACCTCCACCCAGCAATCACCCCACTGTCGTCCATGCCCGTGAGTCCTTTTTCCTTTCTGCTCATTTTAAACGTTACACTGATATACTACTCAATTGGAAATTCTAATCCCTCCACCATACTGATCCTTTGAGGAATAACACATTTTAAGTGAAAATGACCTTAATAAGGTATGGAGAAACATAATTAAATATTTACTTTTGTATTACAAATTTTGCTTATTCACTCTGCTTTGAACTAACATTTGCCCATGTTCTACGTTATGTTTCAGAAATAGAAAATAAGAAAGGAATGCAAGTGGTAATTCCAGGTAGATTTGGTTCTAAATGATAGGATTTAAAAGGAGTCGAGTAATTCTGTGAGTACGGAATTCGGCCAGCCTACAGTTTCAGGGACTGTTTGACTCTTAGTCCTCAGGAAACTTACCGAGGCACCGCCGCCCCACAGAACAAGGAATCGAGGAGCAGTGCTTCCTCCCTGCCACGCTGGCACTCGTCCTCCTCTCAAGGGCATTTTCATCCTCTTTGTTTGGCCTTTCTCTCTGCTCTAAATTGTGGCCCCCTTGGATTGCATCTAAATCTCACCCAGGTGCAGGGATCTAAACAAGCATCAAGTCATCCGGATATTACCAAGATGCTACCGCAGGAACAGGTGGTGGTGATGATGATGATGATACAGTTATGTATTAACCTCCTCACTTTACCTACATGGACAACTGAGAGAGCAGCTTTTTAAGGTAAAAAAGATCTAGGGGCCCATCCCATCTCTACAATTATTATGTGACCTTGGCAAATTGTGGAGCTTAAACTCAGGTAATCGTGAGGTTTGGTGATAAATGCCTTGCACGTGCATTATGTGACAGGCTTAGGGCAGGCGGACATTCATTGTAGTATCACAGCTATTAGGTTGCGGGTTAGGAGAGTTCTTTTTTCAGTGGAATCAGGCATTTAAAACCATTGTACAGGGTTTCAGAATTATTCCATCCCAGCTCGGGTAAAATAGAAGGTGGTAACTGTAAAGTTCTCAGAATGGTTTTACTTATTGGTAAGAACGGTGAATATGCTCATAGAGCATACACATGCAGTTGTGCACTAAGAGGCAGGCATTCATTCCAATGATGTTACATTTGCTCAAAATTTTCTTAAAAATTTTGAAATTAACATCAGACCAACTTTTGCAAAGCATAAAAAACTTTGGTTTGCTGTCACACTTCATTCTGCTCTCTAAATAGAATTACTCAGCATGACTACCCTCCCGGTCACTAGAGTTGGATCTGAATGACTTTTGATTGCTTCCAAAATTTGAATTCATTCACAAAGCATGAAAGTTTGCAATTGTTGAGGACTTTTAAAAGTCATGCCAGAGGATACCCAATTGCATACAGCCTATAGTTGTTACCTCCATTAAAATCTGAAAAGAACTGGAAATACATTAAAATGATACCTGTGGTTAAATACTACGTAAGAGTATAAGTGACTCCTCCCCCTCTATTTTCCTCCATCACCTAAATTTTCAAAAACATAAGGTTTTTTTCTTTTATTACAGTAAAGGAGTTTATTTAACATGAAAACTGGTGCAGAGTCAAGAGCGTAGAATCTATACTCGAAATTTTGAGTAAAAATTTATAAAAGAATTAGAAGATACCTTAAAGACTGTGTAGTCCAGCCCTGTCCCCGCAATGTACAGATGGCAAAGCGCAAGCCTTGCCTGAACGACTTGTCTGAAACCTCGTATTAAGGTCCTTACTGGCAGGGCCAGCATCCGGGTCTCCATTTGAGTTCAAACCTCTTCCTACTATATTTCCAGAAGCGGATTTTTATTTATATATTTATTTATTTATTTTTCATTCTTTAAATTATTTTATTGTTGTTCAGTTACAGTTGTCTGCATTTTCTCCCCATCCCTCTACCAGCACCCCCAGCCAAACCCACCTCCCTCCCCTGCTTCCACCCTCCCCCTTGGTTTTGTCCATGTGTCCTTTATAGTAGTTCCTGAAAACCCGTCTCCCCACTGTCCCTTCCCCACTCCCCTCTGGCTATTGTTAGATTGTTCTTAACTTCAATGTCTCTTTTATTTTTAAATCTGTTATAAACTTCCCAACATAGATCCCAGAAGAGAACACACCTAAGAAAAAGTGTGACGAGTTTTAATAATCCGGTCACTATCATAAAGGTTCACTCTATATAAACAATGTGATGGTATCTAAACTTATAAAGCAAACCCACCTTAGACATTCCTACTCTATCCTGATGGGAAATGTGATTATTCATTTAGAATAATAGAGAGGAAAGAAAGTAATAGCTCTAGGGAACATAAAAACCTGAACAATTTATCTTTAATAATAAACTATAGCAGAGAGAAATGCTACCCAAAGGTCAGCAAAGACAAAACCAGTCTATTCTAAAGTTCAGATGTATAAACTATTTCCACAAAATATGCTTATAACCTTAAGATATAACTTGTTAAAATATCTTTGAAGGTTTACACATCCATCGATATGAAGGGTTCTTTTCCTTTCATAACTCAGTTAGAGCCCGTGAACAGCAACATGCTTTACTGTTACTGCCCTTCGCCCGTGAGAGTGTTCGAAAGGGCCCCCCACGTCCCCACCTGGCAGCAACCCAGTGGGTCACACTTGAGGCTGATCTTTTCGAGTGAAGCATCTTCAGCTAAACGAAGATGTGTCATTAACTCTTCAGCTGCACCGAGTTTGGACATTAACTTCGAGATAAAGCATTTTATTCTGTCCCAATTTCCTCCATATATTATCTAGCCCCGATTTGATTTGAGAATTCATGAAAAATATTACTAAAATATTTTTAGTAATATTTAGTAATATTACTATTATCCAATATTACTAAATTCATACGTTCTCTGGAATGAGCTGGGAAACTTCCAAAGTGTCCCTGACTCCAAGTAACTATTGTTTCCCCCAAGGAATGAGCAGGGGGCATTTATGTGCCAGTGCCATGAGGCAGAGAAGCTAACGGCTCCGTCAGGTTCCAGTTGGCCCGCCTAACTGCCAGTCTTATATTCGGTTTCTGTCATGACACTGAAATAGCACCGGACTTAGGGCCAATATACCATACTTGGGGCTTATGTAGGAACCTCTCACATTTAAGATCCTTGCTATCCATGGAACTTCGAGTTGCTTAACCTCCTGAACCTATTTCTTTATCTGTAAAATGGAAATACCACCACTCATATTTGAAGACGGTTTAGATTAATAAATTATGTGAGAGTGAACTGCATACCATCAATGTAATTTATTATGTATTTCACACCTCAAATGAGAAAAAGTTAATCACAGAGTAATAATCTTTATCTTGTTCCATTTTGCTTTAGGGTCAATTGATCTTAGAGTTGTAAAGAAAGAGTATGCATATATGTATAAATTATATATCAAATTATATAATTGTCATATGTTACATAGAGTGATACATATCACTCTAACCAGTAAAAGAAATGCTATGAAATATAACCTTCATAAGTCATTACTTCTCTCCATTCATTAGCCACTGAGGGTACATGTTCACCCAATGATACTACCAAGGGCAAAGAGTGAGGAACAGGACAGAGGGCCTGGACCGGATCATCCCGGCTATCCTCAGAGGGCTGTCCACAAGGCTTAGCAGTAAACCCCTAAGTCCTTACTAGGATCCACAAGGCCTTACATGATCTGGCCACCTACTACCTTTGACCTTGTCATCTACTGCTCTCCACTCACACACTTAATTCCAGACAAGCTAGCCTTCTGTTTCTTTAATACATAAGCTAGCTTCCACACCAGAACCTTGGCACACGCTCCTTCTGCCTGGAACTCTTACCGCACGTATACATATGGCTGGCTCCCTCCCTTCGAAGTCTTTGTTAAGTCACCATATCTTAGCAAAGTCCTTCCTGGTAGCCCTGTCTAAAATTACAATCTTTCCATCATGGAATTTCATATTCCTCCTCTGTGAATTTGTCCCTTGCTATTTCTAACATAACAGTGTGTTATCTTGCCTGTTTTCTCTCACTAGCACTAAAGCTCCACAAAAACAGAAACATTGTTACATTACTGCCATATTCCCAGCACATGAAAAAGCATCTGACATAATAGGTTGTCAGTAAATGCAACAAATAAATGAACAATAGCCAGGAGTTCCTATTATCCAGGGATGCTTAACAGAACACCCCCAAAATGGGTCCAGCTAGGTGGTTCTTGCTCAAGGTCAGAGGAGAGGGTGGGATCATCTGAAATTCCCTCCCTAGCATGGCGGGTGCCTGGGATGGGGAAGATTCAAAACAGCGGGGGTTCCTCAAGCATCTCTGCTTCTTTAAGGGCTCTTCAGGAGGTCTCTCCAGTATGGGGGGTCCAAGGCAGATGTTTTATGGGAGACTTATGGTTCTAAAGCAAGTGCTCTTAGAGAGAAAACACAGGGAAGTTGGTCACCTTTTGTCCTAGCCTTACAAATATTACAGCACTGCCATATTCTGTTAGTCAAAGCATTAATCACAAAGGCTCGTCTGGGTCCAGGAGGAGACATAAACTGCCCCCCTGCCTTTTTTGATAGGGAGTGTAAAGGTTCTGGGAAATCATGTGGGCAGAAATATTGTAGGCATTTTTGTAAAATACAACCTACCACACCAAGAAAAAAAAATCAGTAAAGTCAAAGGCAGATGTCCCAGCAGGGAAGTAGAACATGTGGAAGACCTGAGAATGAGCAACATATAATGGTCCCCGCAGGCAAGAATGAGGAAAAATTGACCCCAAGTGACAGAGACTCAACCAAGCACACCAGAATTTAAGGGGCCCAGAAGACTGAAGAGTCAAGAATCAATATTTATAATAAACAATAAACATCAGCAAAGGATTGCTATCAAGAGCCTTGCAAACCTGAATTTTAGTCCTGACTTTGCGACCTAGGGTAAACAAAACCCACTCTGCTACCTCCATCAGCTATTTTCTTTATTCTACCAGGAAAGCCTCAAGGGGGGTTTCTGATACAATGTCGACTCAGCCTTCTCAAAGCAGGGTGGTTTCTTCAACTGGGCTCTCTTTCCTTCCCATAGTAGACCCCTTAGCTCCAAAATGTAAGGGATAAAAAATGTTGAGACTCTCATCGCATCCATCACCGAGGATAGTGGATTTGCATGCTTGTGAACGTGGGGGACACACATTAATTTGAACAGTGGTATTTTCTTGTATTTCCTACTCTAGAGCAGTTTTCTCATGGCTCCATGATTTAAATCAATAGTTATTACACAATAGTCAATCCTGCTTATAGTTAATTTTCTCTCATTTGTATTTAGAAAAGGTTCAAATTGCCAAGTTGCAAATGTGCTCCTTAATACACTTCATTTATAGATCTTAAAAACTACCAATATTCACTTTCTCTTCTTCCAAGTTGGATTAGGATTCCTGAATTCCCTTGATTTTTCTCAGCTATGGGAGCATTGAAGTTTTCTAAGTCATACTGTTGCTGCACACCTGAAAAAGCAAGCAACCTTTTACGGATCCCAAACATCCCACCCTTTGCACACAGAATACTGAGCGGCAGCGTAGTTTCAATATATTTCTGGCCTTACCTCCCTTTACTTTTACAGAAGCTTTTAAGTCATTAAGTTATAAAGAAAGCAAGACACTGGATTCCTCTATTTCTTAACCTGCATATTCCACTTTTCTAGTTGCAGTCAGTATTAGTTCTTTTCTGTGAAGCTGTGGCCCTGAGTACCTACGTAGTTATAGACACACTCTTCACTTGCCACTTTCCCAGGCATAACATAATTGCTCTTGTCTCCAGCCCTTGGACTGTCTCAGGACGTGGCAGGTGCGACTTTCATGGCAGCCGGCAGTTCAGCTCCGGAATTAGTTACTGCTTTCCTAGGTAAACACCTCACCTCATATTTCTTGCTAACCCAGTGTGATTTTATCTATTTCAAATCAACTCCAACTTACCTCCTACCTTGCTCACAGGTGCATTTGTCACAAAGGGAGATATTGGCATTAGCACCATTCTCGGGTCTGCACTTTATAATCTGCTGGGAATCAGTGCTGCCTGTGGCTTGCTGTCTAACAGGGTATGTACCAGGACTGTATTCAACAGAATGTATTGTCTCAACAAATTAAAGAACTGTTTACAGTTTAGAACAAACAAGGCACGCGGAATGTGTTCAAATTTATTAATCAGTAGAAAAACCAGCAAGTACTCAATTTTAAGTTAACCAACAAATAGCTCTTGGTCAAACTTATGAAAATCAGTGTTTTAGAAACAATTTTCCTTAAAAGTTCCTTTTTCTCTAAGCAATATGCAAAAGATCCTATTTCGCTATAAATACACAAACAATTTTCTTACATCAAGCTTGCACGGGAAGTCACAGTGTAACAGAAGCGGTGAATTGCCATCTTACAGGCGTCGACACTGCCGTGCTGGCCCCTCCTCAGAGACTGTGCGGCGTATGCGGTTAGTGCAGCGGCGGTCCTTGGCATAATACTCGACAACCGAGTGTACTGGTGAGCTCGAAGGAATCATTACTCTTATGTAAAACACAATTACAGAGACTTTATGAAATTCTAATGGTTCTTTCAAAAAGTTACTTCAGTCACTTCTCAAATATCTGCCACTTTCACCCCATTTTCCAGTGGGCTTCTGACCTAAAGCTCATCATAATTGGTGGTTGCATTTTTCTCCCTTCTTTGCAATTCTTCCTTCTCCACTGACTTAACTCCCAACTTTTGTTGTCCCTTAAAGTCCTAACAGTTGGTGTTTTCATCTACTGGGTTATTCACCTTACCGCAGAAGTGGTCATGGTCACCAGATTGGAGAGAGAGGACGCTGGCAGAAGTACAAGTCCCTCTGAATCCCTGCAACTTTCTCTGGTGTTACTTTGGAAGAGGAACTATATATAGCCTTCTTCCTCTAAGATTCCAAAATATTTAGGTTTCAATGTTAAAAATTGCTTGCTTTCTTTATAATCTCCCTATGCCTTTCTGTTCCAATTTAAAAAAAGGGGGGGAGTAGCATAGTGGACAGATAACTTTTTCAGCTAACATGCATCAGGTATCTACTGGGTATTTATCAGTACGCTAGGAATCATAAGGGATAAGCAAATATAAAGCCCACAGCTGCACAGGTTGTGACTTACACATGGCCAGAGGACACCAGAAAGAAAGAAAGAAAGAAAAAAAAAAACAGTATAAATGGCTTCCCCCTGCAGTTTAACAGTTCTGTGTAATACCTGCTATCAAGAAACTTAAAATCTAGCAGGGAGCAAAATTTCTCAATAAATTATTCTGAAATCTAGTCTGACTCCCAAAGAAAAACTATGGGGTACAGTTGGGCTCTTTCTGGGACACAGGCACTGTCTATAAGGGCACAACGACTGTGGGAGCACCCCTGCACGAGAGAAATCAAGGCCCCAGTGCTTTCGGCTGTAGCAGCGGTTCACTAGCTATAAAACAAAAGGTAAATGCAAGGTATGCGAAGGTATTCTTTAAATAGGAAGCCACAGTGTAGGGAAATATAGTTCTCAGTGTCTACATTACAATTTTATTTTTGAGACTATCTCGTTTTCTTGTTAATTCAGTTACATTAATACTACATTTTAAACCCTTGTATAGGAAACAGTGTTTCCTATACGTTTTGTTAGGCTTTGGCTGGGAAAAGCCCCAGCCAAAGCCTAACATATTCCAAATATTTTACACAAAGTTCTTATATCAGCGAATTTGAACACAGTAAAATGAACTAACACATGCTATATTCTTTTATAATTATTATGTATTTTCGGGAATGGTTTCTGCCAATGAACTGAGAGATGAAGAATGCCCATTACTATCCATTAGCTTTAATTTTGAGAATCTGTAATTATTATTTTCTAAGCATTTCTATGCCTACTATCTTGAAGGAATCTATAAATGAAGGTCAATTTTCCAATCTTTTTTCAATGTAAAAGACATTTAAGATGCTATCAATAAATTTATAACCATGCTTTAACACATCCACAAAACCAAAATATATCTAGATATATTTGATTGCTCTATTGCTGCATTAAAAATTAAGCAGATACTGCCCAAAAGCTATTAACTCTCAAATAACTTTCATTGTTTATTTAAACATGCACACACAAATTTCTCTAATTTACAGGTATGAAGGAACTTTACTCCTCTTGATATACGGATTGTATGTTTTGGTGCTCTGCTTTGACAGTAAAGTGAGCCACTACATTACAAATAAGTGCAGTCCTTGCTGTGCCCGTCTTGCCAAAGCAATGGAGGAGAGAGACGAACAGCAGTCACTGACGATGGGCTGGGAAGATGAGGCCCAACCATTCATCCGGAGGCAGTCAAGAAACGACAGTGGAATATTCCATGAAGATTCTGGTTACTCGCAGCTTTCTATGAATCTACATGGTCTTAATCAGGTTTCTGAAGGTAACAACCACATCCTGCCCCCTATTAAAGTCGATTCACTAATGAAACTTAACCTCATCTCAACCCAGCAAGTATCATACACTTATTATATAAAAGACACTGGAGATTCAGAGATGAAGAGGTTAGGCCATATCCTTAAGAAGCTTCCAATACTGTAAGAAAATAAAAAACCAAAATAGCTAAAATATGAAGGTTTAAGTACTTAGAGAAAGAAAGTGTAACTGTGTTTCCTTAAATGGGATAGATGATTGAAAATTTGATGGGGATGGTTAGATCGAAAGAACCACCACACATGGGATTTACACTGAGCCTTGGAGCATAGGTTAAGATTTTAATTGATGACCTGATTTGAAACCAGTAAGTAACAGCTACTGAAGTCTTCATTAGGTAATGATGCAGAGGTAAGAATAAAGTATATTCCATGGATGGACACCAAGGAAATACATGAGCTTGTTCAAGAACTAGTGTAACTGAGCGCAAAACGTGCATGGTAAGAAAGAGGAAAGGTGGATAGAAAGGAACGGGGTATAAGAGACTTAAGTGTTTGTTTAAGCGTCTTTGCAAGTTTGTGAGCAGGTAAACCATTAGAACTGAAAACATGTGCCAGAAGACACGGAAGTCTGTTAGAGGCTACTAAAGCAGCTGATGTGTTTTTTTTTTAATTTTTTATTGTTATTCAATTACAGTTGTGTGCCTTTTAATAGATGACTAGACAGAGCAGAGGCCTTGGGAATGAAACAGAACAGACGTGAGACCATGCAGAGAAAGCATCACAAAGGCGAGGCAATTAAAGGGCTATATGGGGCCAGAAAAGGGAGCAGAGAAATTCTGAAGCTTTGACCATAATTGACTAAGAAAAGGGAACACTGCTTACAAAAACTAGGAATTTAAGGAAAAGGGCTGGTGAGAAAAGGAAAAAAGCAGTTGAGTTTTAAATACGTCACTTGAAGCAGTAACAAAACATTTGGGTACAAATGTTTAGGAGAAAGTCAAATTCAATTATGGTCAGAAACATAAAAGTATGGGTTATGTTTTTATAAAATGGTTGTATACAACAGAGTCTAAATTTAATTTAGTACATTAGGAAGGGAACTTATCCTAACTTACTATCTAAAAAAGTTACAACATGACTTCCTCTTTTACAAAAATTAGTTTCTAGTCTTTCAAGTAAAGAGTTATAGATTTCTAAGTTAAATTTTATAACAAGAAGTCAAAAGAATCAGTCCCAAATCACTATTACAGCCCTGGCCGGTTGGCTCCGTGGTTGAAGCATCACCCCATAACTGAAGGGTTGTGGGTTCGATTCCTGGTCAGGGCACACGCCTAGGTTGCAGGCTCATCACCAGCACGTGCCACCCCCAGTCCTGACACGTACAGTCCCCAGTCCCGGGTGTGTGCAAAGGCAACCAGTCAATGCTTCTCATGCATCAATGTTTCTCTCCAAAAAAGCAAATGAAAATGTCCTCATGTGAGGATTAAAAAAATGTTATAGTTATTATTACACCAAAATTATATCTAATATTAGTGGCTCATTGGCTTAGGCGTGGCAAATTTTTTATGAGTTATTTTACCAGCAGTAGTTGTAATGTGATTTGATCAAACATATGGGTATATTATTTTGTAAATGCCATACAAATTTTAGACAATTTTAAAGTGAATTCTCATTTTTATCCAATATATTATTTATTGTCAACTGACTTCATAAAAAAATTGAATAAAGAACATATTCAAGTTTTATAAATGATACTGTATGTTCTATACAAGTTCCTATTTTCTTAAGGTTCTTTCTACAAATTATGGTGAATTCTGAAGTTAGTAATAAAAAAATGAAATAAGCCACTCAAAAATCACTTACAATGAGAATTAGATCAGAATATTCAACTTAATAAAGATTATGTTCTAATTATTTTATAATCCCTAAGTATACACTGTCTGACACAGAGGGCAGGGCTGCGGCATCATCAGTTTGGGAAGTGGAGGCAACTAGAATAGCTAAGGCAGAAGCCAGGTTAATCCCCTAGGGAGAAAACAATTACTGAAGACCATCCACACTGTAGAAAACCGAGAGATGTTAACTGCACTTCCTAAGCGTTATTTCTAACACATTTAGTGAACTATGGGTGTAAGGCCCCGAACTGAGAAATGCTGAGTGTTGCATTTTACAGTCTGCCCTACAGTCTCAATTAGTGTCTTTTTTGCCAGCAGTATCAGTAATGAGGTATTCAAATGTTTTAAATAGCCTTTTAAACCTAATACAGCTAATTTATTTCAATATAGCTTTCTAAATGGACATTTCTAACTTAATTGGCCATTTGAGAAAACTCACAACCATTTACTTTTTCCTCAACAGATCCACCAAGTGTTTTCAACATGCCTGAAGCAGATTTAAAACGAATTTTTTGGGTACTCTCCCTTCCTATTATTACATTACTTTTTCTAACCACACCAGATTGTAGAAGAAAGTTTTGGAAAAATTATTTTGTGATAACCTTTTTAATGTCAGCACTATGGATATCTGCATTTACATATATCCTGGTTTGGATGGTCACGATAACTGGTATGTATCTTAAGTACAAGAGCACAGTTTTAAAAGCAAATAATCAGTTTCACATAAGAACTGCATATATTCACTAAAGGTAATCCAGCTAAGGAGAAAATTTCTTTTTCAGCGAAGATTGAAGAATGCTGTTTACCAAAATATTAATATACCAATCATCCAGGTGTTGTGAGTTGCATATTACTTATCAGCTATAGTCTCACAGTTATACAGCCCAGAGATAAGAAAAGGGATCATCTTATAAATGAAATCAAATTCACAGGATGACTTTCTATAAGGCTAATAATTAAATCACATCACATGGGGTCCATAATACACTGTTTATATTGAGTTCAATTACATAATAAAAAGAAATAGCAAGATGCCAGTGTTCTGGGAAGACAATGGGTGCTCACTGTTTAACTGGAATACATTTTATTTTGCTCATTACTATGGCAATACAAACATACTATGAAATGAGTAAAAAGGATATAAAATAAAGTTTCGTTTTAGGTTTCTACTACCTTCATGATTGAGATTTAATTATTACTGCTTGGCCGGAATCAGCTCTAGTCCTACAGTATTCCTAGTCCAGAAGGAGAAACTGAATATAAACACAGAACAAAAAATTCAGAAATTTCTCCCCAGAGGTTAACCTAAATGAACTAGTTTCAGAGGTGAGCAAACAACCTCCCGTGTGCACAAAATCACTGGGCCTCCTGTTTTTGCTAAATGAGGTCCATTTACTTACATCAAACCTATGGATATTTTCATACTACATTGGCAGAGCTGAAGAATTGCCACAGAGACCATAGTCTGCAAAGCCTAAAATCATTACTATCTGGCCCTTTATAAAATAGTTTGCTGATCTCTAACTTTTTCCAAATTAATATATGACTTAGAATAGTACGCTAGCAAAAAGCAGAATATTTCTTTTTCTTTTTTTAATGAAGAAGATGAAAAAGTCCAATTAGCTTGCAAAGTAAATCTCTCCAAACTTTCTCAGCCAGAACATATTTGACATTAGGAAAACAAGAAAAGAGCAAATCACGTAACAGATCAGAGCCCCGCACCCCCAGAGTGATAAATATTAGTGTTATGTATGTACATACAAACTCTGGCCAATCAGTAACAAAAACTATCCATCAATAACAATTCCAGTATCAATATATAAGCATGCAATAAATAGACTAAAGTTTTTTTTTTTAATTGCTACTTGAAAGAAAGAAAGAAGAATGATTTTAAAGCAAGTTTTCAATTATAACGATAAAACAGTTACATGTACTTTTTTTTAAATTCCCACTGGTTCTGTTTCCTGAAATGAATACATTTCTGAAAAATGTGGAGCTGACATCAAATTTAACAGAAGCTTAATAAATTGGGACTATGATGTTAGAAAGACTCAAAAAGAACCCTATTTTGTTTTCCTCAGATTTACGGTACTTTCTCAAAGAAAACACTAAAGTAAGGTGTATCACTAAAGTTTGACTTAAAAATATATACCATGTTAACACATTTAAAATTTAAAAGTAGCTATAAATAATTTGCTTGACACTGAGTACATTAAGAAAATGCTTTTAAAGAGAAAAAAACAACCAATCTCAGCATACGTTAAGCACAGCCTTGATGACATAAAACAGTGATGACATCCAAAACTTCTGTAAACACACTGGAGAGGAGATTACTCCTCGGTAGAACTTTGTCTACTAAATATCTGTCATGAAACATCTGTCCTACCCAGGCACTCAGTTTACCAATCTTATCCAAGTGTTCTGTCAGCTAAAATCTAAGTACATACATACTGACTCTGAAATCTAAGTGTGTCATTTTCTTTTTGTTCACAAAGGAAATACCTGAAATATCGGCAGAGGATGGTTAGTGCACCTATGAGGTTTGTAACTCACGATGTCTATGTTTCACAGGGGAGACACTGGAAATCCCAGACACAGTAATGGGCCTTACTTTACTAGCAGCAGGAACGAGCACACCAGACACGATTGCAAGTGTCCTGGTTGCAAGAAAAGGTAAGAATTAGGTCCCTCAGCTGCAATGCCCATTCTTCAAGCCTGGCTGACCACTAAGCAAAGTTACCTTTAAAAATATTTATTTCCTCAGTAACATACTGAAAAAAAATAACTCAAGAGGAAGGATTTACTGTTTAATAACAGATTAATTTCATTAAATCTAATTTCCCAAATAAAATTCATCTGAAATGAGCATTACATTGTAATTAAACATGTTAAATTAGAATGAAAAGAAGTGATCTACACCTTATTGAAAAATGGTTTAATAGAGATAACTATTAGATAAATAAATGTTAATACTTTAAATACTAAACTCACAAAATTACAAAATACAAATTCAGTAAGACTTTTGCTCTAATACACTCTTCCAAACCCAACAAACAAAAACAGTATCCAGTGTCTTTTCTTTGAAGCTCATTAAGAAAATACAGTATTGGTATGCACATTTTAACCACAGGGTTTGTTTTGCAGGCAAAGGAGATATGGCTATGTCTAACATCGTGGGGTCGAACGTGTTTGACGTGCTGTGCCTAGGTGTTCCGTGGTTGATTAAAACTGTCTTTATAAATACATCAGCTCCTGTAGAAGTGAACAGCAGAGGACTAACTTACACAACCATCTCTCTCAACATTTCAATTATTTTTCTTTTTTTATCAGCCCACTTCAATGGCTGGAAACTAGACAAAAAGTTGGGCCTAGCCTGCCTATTACTATACTTGGGGCTTGCTACATTATCAGTTCTATATGAACTTGGAATTGTTGGAAATAACAAAGTAAGTGGCTGTGGAGATTAATATTAATAGCGATAGGTAGAAAATGTGAATGACAGAAAGGGGCAGAGAAGAAGTACTCCATTTCTTCATTTAAGCCAAATAAAAAACATCCTGAACTTTAGACTCTAAAACTTACTCAGAGTAATTCTTTATCACCGAAGAAAACTAATTTAAAAATCAACCAAAATCACATCTTAATTTGTCTTGAGTCCTTTCTTATCAAGAACAATTACACAGAGATAACAGAAGTTTGAAAAAAGATCTATGCTTTACCTCACAATAAATAAGTTGATAAAAGCTGGAGAAACCTGAACAAATCCCACTATGTAGTACTGAAAATAACAAGGAAATGGCTTATTTTATTAAAAAACAGTATAACCATTCATTTAAACTGAATGACCAGACTTGCTGTCTTTAAAAACCCAAACTTGAGATTAACAAAAATCACAGTATATTTAACACTATACTGTTAAAAGCTGGTGGAAGTTTCAAAAGTTCATATTTACAGCTTTTTTAAGCATACAGTGTTACTTTTAAAATGACTTTCACTAGAAGATTCAGCAAAACAGATACAGGAATGTTCCGACCGTGGTTTGAAATTATGCATTACGATCCAAGCGAACATCAATTTCTCTGCCACTGATTTTTATGCCATTCATTATTCTGCAGGCTTTTTCGGCTGATTCTGGGGAGTCAAATCTGACCGTTCCACAGCCTTTTGACTTTCCGTTCTCCATTTTAATTTCTGCAAACATTACATGACCTGTGAAAGAAAAATTATAGAATTACTACACCAGCCTGTTTAAATAGGTTCCATATTTCACTACACAGGTTTGAAATTTCTCATTGCCAATGAAGCAATTAGTAACTTGACTAAAAATATCAACATCAATGATTGAAAAATAATATATACAAGCATTTTTCACATTTTATATTCTGAATATAATGCAATTCATATAAAATAATGAACATACAGGTAAGAATATACAAAGCTGGACTCAAATTTGCTTAAGATTTACTATTTTAATAGAACAAAAATTTTACTTATGTTAAACCCTTAGTTTCTGAAGTAAATTTTATAGCAGTAAGGCAAGCTAGCACAAAATGCCACTACGTCATCATGCCCGATGACAAACTACAAATTAAAACAAAATTACTTTTAGACAAAATTGTTGCTTTCTTCCCAATCCTCTCTTCCTTCCCTTTTATCCTCCATTTTAATCCTTCATCCCTGAAAATAGTAGCAAGTGCCCCCAAATTTAATTTTTGCCAGGTCCCAAAGGGCTAGTTCTGCTTTGCAACCATAGTGCCAAAGTCATTTATTCAATATCACAATCTGAACTCCAACCTAAGAAAAGAATGGCACCGAACATGTTACGGAAATAGGCACAGGAGGGACAGTGCAGATGTAAATCAATGAAGGTAAAAGCAGTTACTATCAGAGCACAAAGAACTTCAGAGAAGTCTCCAGAAAGAGGAGAAAACTAGACAGTTATTCCATATACAGTTAATATCACTGCTGACCCTAGAGACTGATATTTGAAGTAGATAGATGATAATTTGTTAAAATACAAAGAGGCCATAAAAACCTGTGACCCAAACCAGAGCTATTGATCATTACATCCATGTAACGTATGTAAAGTGGGCCTATTCCCAGGCACACCCGGAGGTATGATCACTGGATGCACAAAGATTTAAGTGGGAGGTGTGTGACTACTTCCCATAATATTTCCCTCCCCTTGAAATATTGTAGTTTCCAGATCACTGTGGGCTAATTTTAGTCTGGCAACAAAATCAGAGTGCCAAGCATACTTAGTTCACATTTCATTCTTTAAAGGGAGAAAAAGGAAGAATGGGGGAGGTAAAAGCAAAGAGCTTGGCAAAAATTTCCACAAGCTCTTTTCAGGCAATGGGAACAATTTTTAATGTCAATGCATGAGTAAGATTTTTTTCTTTTTAAATACTGATCTGATTGATTTCCTATCTAAAACATCCTGGACTAGTTTTCTACTGTTTTTCCATCTATCCTCCCTCCTGTATGTATTTTTTTTTAAACTGATATGGGTCTATCACTCACTCAAAACCAATTAAATGGTCCAAGTTAATAAATGTCATGTTGAGCTAAAACCATGATTTTATAACCCAGACCAGGAAATCTTTAACTGTTCTCCAAAAATTATAAAACAGGCTAATTCCCAGAGAAATTACAATGGTTA
The DNA here is from genome assembly GCF_022682495.2 of Desmodus rotundus. NCBI lineage: Eukaryota > Metazoa > Chordata > Mammalia > Chiroptera > Phyllostomidae > Desmodus > Desmodus rotundus. Next base: position 80,547,874 of record NC_071393.1, read on the forward strand.
AAATAAACCCAAACAATATTCACCCTACAAGTGGTTAAAAAACACACACACACAGAGACACAGGGACACACAGAGGAACCACATTTTCTAATATTTCATAAAATAAAACTGGAAAATTTTAGAAAAAATTTAAAGATAGATACAGAGCAATTTCCAGAGTCTTCTTACTATCTTGAATGCTGGGATCTGAAAAAAAGCAAGTTTAATTAAAGAAACATACCTTGGTAAATGGCAACACTTTACATTTATTTTAAAGGGAACTGTGGGTAATTTTGAAGGGCTTTTAAGGTTAAAAGTTCATCCTTATTCTAATTTTACCTAAAAACTTAGGGTTTTTCTTAACATTAAGTGTCCCATCATAGGTGTATTAGCAATAGTCAAGCAAGTAATTTTTAAAATTTCAAAGGAAAATAAGTAATTATCTCTTGCAAAATCTGTCTCTCAGTCATTCAGGACAAGTTTCTATTTTGTTTTCCTCTTAAATTTTGTCTCTCGGTTCAGGGACCATCACTCAGAACCCCAAATTGCTGAGCTCACAATGATCTCAAGGATTTTCTAGCTGACAGGGTCTCTTAGCAAAGATACAACATACAGACAGACGAGCCATCAAGTGAGGAAAGTGATCTAGAACCTGACAATGAGGGTGTGACTGAAGCAGACACTAACACCCCTCAGGAACTAGGATGAAAATGTAGAGATAACTGAGATGATGGATCAGGCAAACGATAAAAAAGTGGCTGCCATTGATGCCCTAAATTATGGTGAACGACAGAAAAGCCATTGAATTGTTCACAGATGCCATCAAGCTGAATTCTTGCTTGGCCATTCTGTATGCCAAGAGAGCCAGTGTCTTCATCAAATTACAGAAGCCAAATACTGCCATCCGAGATTGTGACAGAGCTATTGAAATAAACCCTGATTCAGCTCAGCCTTATAAATGGCGAGGGAAAGCACACAGACTTCTGGGCCATTGGGAAGAAGGAGCCCATGATCTTGCCCTTGAACGTAAACTGGATTATGATGAAGATGCTAGTGCAATGCCGAAAGAAGTTCAACCAAGGGCCCAGAAAATTGCGGAACATCAGAGAAAGTATGAGCGGAAACATGAAGAGCGAGAGATCAAAGAAAGAATGGGAAGGGTTAAGGCGGCTCGTGAAGAACCTGAGAGCCCAGAGGGAAGAAGCCAGACAATCAGGAGCTCAGTATGGCTCTTCTCCAGGTGGCTTTCCTAGGAGAATGCTTGGTAATTTTCCTGGAGGAATGCCTGGACTGGCAGGAATGCCTGGGCTCAGTGAAATTCTCAGTGATCCAGAGGTTCTTGCAGCCATGCAGGATCCAGAAGTTATGGCGGCCTTCCAGGATGTGGCTCAAAACCCGGCAAATATGTCAAAATATCAAAACAACCCAAAGGTTATGAATCTAATCAGTAAATTTTCGGCCAAATTTGGAGGAAAAGCATAATGCCCTTCTGACAGATAAAGCCCTTGCTGAAGGAAAAGCAACTTGGATCACCCAATGGATGTCACAGTAACACAAACCAGTGTACCTCTGACCTTCTCGTGAAGAAAGCTGGGGTATGTTGAAGAGAATCCCTCCCCCTCTGCCCCACATGCAGCTGTAACATGTGACAGCATTTGTCATTATGGTATTCTTTCAGACAATGTTTTCCTACTAGGAATTACCAAGTTTAAACACTTTTAAATCTTAAAAATATTTAAAAACAAATTAAAAGGGTGTGTTAAACCCTACGTTTTTCTTTACTAATCAAAAAAAAAAAAAAAAAAAAAAAGAGTGGGCACTGTAGTTCTAAAATGTTATGGCCCTGCATCACACTAAGCCAGAAAGCCAGAGTACAGCTAAAGTGTGTAGACAAAAACGGAGCAAATTTAAAGGACTATGCCCATTTGACTTCATTAGTACAACCTGAATTATTCTGGGGTCCAACTCCAAATGGGTCAGTTAATTTACTTCCTCAGCTTTCTTAAAAATTCATGTCAATGCGGAATTACATAAGGCAGGATAAAAGACCTATTTAATTATACTCACTTATTACTTACCCTTTTATATTTGGGGATATATGAAATCCTTTTTTTCTAAATTATAAAGGCTGAGAAAGTGTTGGTTGTATTGAGGGTAATATAACCAACCCATAATACATTTCTTAGCCTTTGTAATTATCCCACCAAGGACAATTAACCACTGTAGAAATGTAACAACCAGAAGGCTTGCTGGCAGGCCATTTCCTGGCACATAATGTCTGGGGGAGGTACATGGAGTACCACTAGACTCTTACTAGGAAGCAACCAAGAGAAAACAGGGTCCGGCAGAAGTTAACACCTGCTTGAGTGTGGTTGGTAGGGTAATAATATGGGTGTAATAATTTATAGTTTTAATTTGAACATTTCACCTAAAATGTTACATGGTGTACTTGAATGTGATATTTTTATGTTACAGAATTTCATGTTTACAATTTTATAAAAATGGGGAGTTATCTATGCCGAACCCTGCATACTTACACACCCTGGGCTCAGGAGGCAAAACAAACAAAACAAAACCTTGCCTTTACTGCAAAAGAAGTTACTGCTGCTGGCCTGTAGCAGGTTAAAAAGAAATTTCCCATACTAAGAAAGAAAAACTCTTAAGATTTAATAACAAAATGATGGGGCAGAAAAATAAATGGTTCAGTTCATACAAACCAGGTAATTTCAACAGTTGTCAACTGCTGGCCACAATTCTCTATTACTATATAACTTATTTTCTTTCCCATCAATGCAGTTCAAGATTGAAAACAGGAAGATGGTAGGCAATTATTTAAGTATGTTATTACCTTAATATAAATCTAAAAGCCAGAAGCTTTTACAATTAGAATTGAAAAACAAAACAAAACAAAACAAAAATCATTACTCTTGTGATAAGAGTATAGACTGATCAAAAAGGGACATGAGAATAGAGCTAAAATAACAAAGAATAATTTAACCACTTTTTATTGTCTAAAATGCTGTATAAATTTTTTAAATGTAGATTTGGATACTAATATTTCCTTTCAGAAAATGTCTTTGAATTGCTGATGTCCTTCTGTGAAAACGATACCACTCCAGCTAGACACCCACCAAAAAACCCTCAAATTTGTTGCAAGTCTTGTTCACACCAGACATCAAAAAAAAAAAAAAATCTGCCTACATAGGATAAAGAACAGTCAACTCAATATTAGTCACATTTTCATTAATGCCATTTTTGTTTGCCTTGCTCTGTTCTTTTTATCTTATTTCATTTCTACCTTTTAAAGTAATATATCATATCTGGAGATTTCTTTTTTCACTGAAACTGCAACAGAGATTATCTATACTTGCTGCCATTGCTCCTCATTTTATGTACTGCAGTAAGGCCCTAATGTGTCCATTCCTCTGTAATCTATGGCTGGCCCGATGCTGCTTACTCATTCTGGTAGATACTCTTACTCCTACTGAAGACTACCAACACCTCAAAACAACTTTATAATGCTGCCTTCTTAGTGGTAACTGTTTACTAGTTGACTCACTTTCAACACATTTTTTTTATCAAAGTAAAGGATGAGTTTCTCTTCTTTGAATAAAACATTTTAAAAAGATAATCAACAAAAGAGGACAAAAGAACATAATGGTAACAAACTGCCAAAATACAGTATTAGTAGATTTAATGAATGAGTAAATAAATAAAGATCTGCTCAGAATGTTTAACTCACCCAAAAGTATTTAATAAACTCTTACTATATATGTATCAAGGCAATAAAAGGTGCTATGATAAAAGACAGTTCTCACCCTCAACAGCCTCCATCTAGGAGGGGAAAAAACACGTGAACAGTTTATTTCAATAGAGTTTCATGTAAAGGACTCTGAGAACACAGTAGATAATAGATTCCACAGTGACCACTTTGATCATAAATGATCTATCACTTTTTGATAAGAGGCTACATAGGCTACTTTTGTGGGAGAACATTAGATTTAGCCTCTTTATGATCTCAAAAAATTAAAGATATATTCCAAATGCTCCTAACTTTTCATTAACTCTCAAAGATTGAATGTACCATTTTTAGCCCCTTTTCAACATTATATGCCACCCATATAGCTTACTTGGTGATTATAGTCTCTGGGACATCACCCAATAGCAGAAAAATACTAGCAGGAAACCTGTTATTTTGTTCCACTCACACTAATTCTCTCATCATCATACACAGAAAAAGGGTCCTTTTTTTAAAAGGACTAAAACACCTAATCTTCTACAGACCTAATAAATATATTAAGGTAGTATCATTATAGCCAAGAATAGTTTACAAAAGAATCAGAAGGGCCAGCAGAATGTACCTACATCTACAGAGTTCCGGGCAGGGGGCGCTATGCTAGTAGGTTAGCTTCCTGTGCTGTGTAGGCAATGGGGTATATAGAATGGGGTCATCTATTAACTCCACATCATTTGGAGTTAATATCATTGGGTCATGCTGACAATGTACTGCACTATATTAGGAACAAGGAACTAAACATACCAATTTTAGTACTTCCCAGAAGAAAAAGAATATTTTTAAATATGAACAATCATGACATTATCAACCTTTTAATAATCAGATAGTAGACCAAGCATATTCTTTAGCACCAGTAGACAATGACAGGCTCCACACTACATCATGTTATTTAGTAGTAATTTGCACTGCTCTTGGTCAGAAAAATAATTCATTTATTTGAAGTAAAATTAGACCTGTCATACAGCTCAGGAATAAGCATCTGGACAGGTAAAGGTCCAAAGACAATCTTAAAAAGTTTAAATTTTCCCTCCAAAATCACTATTAACATATCTGCAATAATTGGCATACTCACCACACTGACTGAATTTCTCTTTTAGTTTCTGCCAAGTCAAGTCAAAAGGCAGCTAGAATGAAAAAAGGTATTAGTAACAGATACAGGAGGCAAAAAATAACTTTAAGTACCCTTTACATTTAGTTGCTTACATTTCTGACAAATATCTGGTTGCCTTTGGAGCCTATTCTGTCTCTCATTCCGCTTCCCATCGGACCCGATAAAAATCCTCGATCCATATCGATGCTCCTTTCCAGTATAGCTCCTATACCTGGTCCCATTCTATCAAAGCTGGAACTCATCCGATCCAGTCCCATCCCCATTCCTCCAGTCACACTGTTCATGCCACCCATTCCACCACCTGGATTTTCAGGAAGGGACAAGAGGGTTTGGGAGTTTGGTGTTTTTGTTTTAAAAGCAGGAAAAGGAGAAGGAAGAAAAAAGGGATAAAGAGGAGGGATAATCATTTTTGAGAAAGAAAGGGAGAGAAAAATTAATTCATTTATGTAATTAGATTATATGTAAGCATAAAATTAATTTCATACATGCAATATAACAACCTTCCAAGGAACAGAATTTAATTTGATATACATTTGGTTAGTTGAATGTTAATGGCTAACTGAATGTTAATTTTAGCCACTATATAACACATTATATACATATACTTCTATAAAATCTCACTCTAATCATAATACCCATCATATATGTTATATAAATCTTCTACCAATTACTTTATCCAATAATGTTAAGAGTAGTTTTTATCCTCACTTTTATTTTCTAATAACACACTAACCTTAATAATTGCTACAGCAAAGGTATGTGGGGCAAATTCAAATTATTACAATAACAGTACACCAACTGTTGCTCTCATCCTACTCTCCTACATAATATTCTTTTCCTAGCTTCCCTTTTACCTGTGTCTTCTGTGTCACATATAATTTCTCTTTTTGTGTAAGTTCAATTTTCAATAACCACAGAAACACAAGTAAGTTTAACCTCAGTGTTATCCAAAACTTGCAAAGGTAGTAACAACAAATGAACTCACAACCCTTTGGCCAGAGCTTGAGAACTTATCTCAGAGAGCACATCCACTTCATTCCAATCCTACTCATTCCCAACATGTATGCTTTTTTCTCATACCTAAAACCCTCAGACATAGAAATCCTAAAAATTAACATTACCCTCAAGTTGGCTTTCTGTGAGTAACAAATATAAAATCAGGGAAACAGAAGTGTAAACTCTGAGGTGAAAAATGAAAGGAAGGGAAGTTACCATCAATAGGAAAAATGGCCAAGACTGGAAAAGATGATGAAAAGAAGGAATAAAATGAGAGGCAAGGAACAATGGAAAGAGGGTATCTTCAGCTGACAGGATTTTTTAATTCATTCTTAGAATAGTTCAAATAGATTGTGTTTCCTACTTGTGAGATTTCAATCGATTTAAGGAAGTCAATAAAGTATGGAGAACTCAGAGAGACATGGCTGAGGAAGGAACAGAGGTCAATAACTAAGCCATGTGTTAAGCCTTTAGGCCTAAAATGTGGTAGTGGAAACAGGTGGAAGAGATTCAGCATTCCCCAGTGTTTCAGCTACTCTTGATTCTATCAGAGGAAAGGTTAAAAAGGAAATAAACATCTCCTTCAACCTAGCCCTCAACCTCAGGAGGTCTCTTTAGAAGTGTGTATCTGGGGCAATTCACCTGAACCTTCCAAAAGGTATTCACAGATGAAATAAGCTAGTAGCCAATAACAGTTGGAAACAAAGCTGGTGCTAATGCAAAAGTTGTTCTTCTTTTTATTTTTACATTTTTACTCTTTATGCAAAAGTTGTTCTGAACACATGATCAGAGAAATCCCCAGATTTCTTAGTTGGAAAGGAGATTCTTGGACTGGCTGACAGTTAACACATACTCTTGTATTAGTTTAGAAATATCAAAAAAGTAAAATTCAAAGTTAGTTTAGAAATTTCAGTGATCACACAGAAAAGCTCAATAACTATGGAAGTTTCTGTACATTATAACATGACATTATTAACATATAAGAACAAAGTATTGCTATACTACAATAACTACTCTTGCAAGTCTTTTGCAAGCACACAAATATTACTGAATAAATTCTAGTAAAATTTAAACCTACTTATTCCAGATCCCACTGGACCCATGTTAGAAGCTCCTATTCTTCCTGCAAACCCTCCAATCATTGCACTGCCTAAACAAGGATGGAGAGATAATATACTAATTAATTTAAATAATCATACTTTAAAAGTCCCAACGTACGATGCTCTCAAAAGATGTACAGTAACTGAAAAGTACAGTCTTCAAGAAATAGGGTTCACATATTTACTGCAAAAGACAGCTAGTACATTAAAAATTATAAAGTGTTTTCTTCTAGTAAAAAATTTAGTGAAACATTACAAATTTCCAATTTTTCACACAAAAAGGAGAGAAACAAACTTGGAAAAATATAACCTGTGAAAAGAAAAGAAGTATGTAGCCAGCCTACCAAGTCTACCAAAGGAATCGCCAAAGCCTCGATTTATTCCAATATCACCACGTCCAAAATCTCTCTCCATGCTACTAGTCATCGCACCACGGTATAGCTCTGAAAAAGTTATGCAATAAATTAGCCCTTTTTCAAGTGTTTCAGTACACAGGAATCCATTTAGGAACATGTTGAAACTAAAGAGATAGCCAAAGTCACAAATACAAAAAAGGTCTGTTATTTACCCAACCTCATATGCCACATATATACCAATTCACCATGCCTGTCCCTAACACCAAGTGCCCACACTCTAAAGACCTCTACAGTCACATCCCTAAGTAGGGGGAACATTTTACATATAAGGTAAACTAAATGTAGCATACACGTCCCGCTACATACATTTACCTACCTCCCATTCGACCAACTCCTCCAAATCCTCCCATGCTATTAATTGCTTCCAGACCACCAAACCCAATGCCTATGAAATAAAGATTAATTTTGAGATTTGACTGTCCATTGTATAGCTGAAAGGTACATTTTATAAACGTTGAGTCTCACCAGTAAGCTCTTCATCTACCCTACCTCACGCAGCTGCTTCTTAACATATCACCTTCCATATTTCTTATGTACCAGACTCAATTTCTGCTAGCATCTTTCAGGAAGTGAGCCAACAAAAAAAATCCATGACTTGTTTGCCCTTGGAACTGTCCATACAGTTCCTCATTTACTAAAAATGGCGGTGGGTACACACAAAAAAACAAGTGCTTATACATACCTCCTCCAATTCTATTCATTCCTCCAAAACCTGGACCATCCATTCCCATACCTCAAATAAAAACACAGTATACACTTTGAGTAAATCTTATTTTTATGACTAAAGAACAACAAAACACAAAACAGCAAACAGATACTGTTGGGTTAGTCACAATGGGACACTAGAGAAGCAGGGGGCACAGGTGGAATGGTTCAAAGCACTATGCCACACCTATGGTCTAATCACGAATATTCAAAAAGGCTTCACTGAATAATTATTAGACAAGGAAAGTCACTGGTCACACTCACATTCTGTTAGAAAATATCTAGGACAAGAAAATCATTCTTTTTTTTCAGAGCAGACATAAAATACCACTCTCACTGATTTCTTTTTCAGACAAACAGGAGTATCACCATAGCAGATCTGAACATCAGGTGAGAAAGTTAAAGAGCATGTCATCACTCTACACATGACAGCCGAGAGAGTAGCGAGAAGTTAAAGAATAAAAACAGTATATGTTTAGGAGGATAGAGGGTCTAAGAGTAAGGAAGAAAATCTCCTTTTGTTTGGATCAGAATGATTACAATAACTACCCTCATAATTTAAAGTGTAGCTTAGCATCTCAAAAAAAGTAAAAATCCGATCACATTTATTAATCCATCAATTAAAACAGTTCTCAAAGTGTGGTCTTGGGGACCCTTGAGGATCCAATAGGTCAAAACTATTTCATTCATACTAATGACTGTTTTACTCTCATTCTCTGAGTTACAATGTGGAATTTTCCATAAACCACTACACGATGTGTGATAGTGTAACAAATTAAAAGCTGAAGATACAACAGCATCGCTGTCTTGCATTAAGCCAAACATTAAAGAGATGTACCAAAAGGTAAAACAATGCCGCCCTTCTTCTCACTAATTCTTTTGTATGGAAAATATAATTTATTTTGTAAACAGTATATTTATGTTAACACAATGGGCTTACTCTTTTTAAATAAATTTATAAATATGTTTCAAATTCTAATATAGTGAATACTGATAAAGATAACCATACAAACAAAAGTATTTTGGAGTCCTCAACATATTTTAAGAGTATAAAAGGGTTCTGAAACCAAAAAGTTTTAAAAAACCAGTATTAAAAAAATAAACTAAGTTAGGTCTAGGTGAAGAGCCAAACAGCTACCTAAAAATACTACTACCCATGTAGATATGCAAATTTAAACTGCTCATGATACGGTGGCCTTTCAGCCATCCCACAAATACCATACATCCATGATACACAAGGGGCCGTGTTGAACGTTCCCCTTCTGTCACAAAGCCATTCCGAAAGCCCACAGAGCTAACAGGCTAGCTGCAGCACGGCTGGCCTCAGAGGGACCCTCCTCACGTTTGCCCATTCCCTTTCATGTTCTCTGCTCTCCGAGACTTCATTCCTTTTTCTAACTGAACTGACATCCTAAATACCCAACTATAAAATGCAGTCCTTTAAACATTATTACAAACTACTCAATGTGAATTTTATGACCTAGCAAATGTATCATTTAAAAAGAAATAAGCAAGTTATAATGCTCACCACTTGGACCTAAATTTCCCATTACACCACCTATGTTCAACTGACTGGCACTGATAGGCTGTCCACCTGGACCGAGTCCCATTCCAATGCCTCCAAGACCACCTGAAACACAAATAATAATATTACCAACCCATATATGATTACATAACTGGCACTACAATTTTTTAAGCTATAAACCTACAGTAGTATCTCTACAATTTTGCATATATCTAAATGAGACCACTGGTTCTTGTTTTCATTGGGTGCAGCACACTGAACCTTCAGTACAATATCATTTATAAGTAATGAGAACTGTCTTATAAAGCAGATCCATCTTATATTCCAGTTAAAGGCATATTGAGAAGGACTAATAAAATACTAAGAGGATTTTAAAAATTGTATCACCTTATAAATGGCATAAGTATCTGAAAATGAGACTTTCTCAAATTTGTAGAACCACTTAAAATCTAAGAACTACTTTTAAAGTGGTTCAAATCAAACTAAAAAGTCAACTACCATGAAAACAATACTAAATAAAGCAAATATTGCATTACCTACTTTTATCATAAATATTTATTTATATTTACATGGTACCTTAAGTGTTTTCACATATATTATCCATAGACAAGGAAATTTTTGAGACCTGAAGTTATTTGCACAATGCCATTTAACTATGAGATTAAGACTAGAATTTAAGTTTTCTGTCTCTAAATCCAATATTCTTATTACTTCTCTTAAAATAGACTTCAAGAAGATAATCTGATGACCTTAAAGGCAGAACTAATTAATATTTGAATAGATATTGTTTTATTCTACTTTTAAAGTTCTTGCTAGTTAATGTATCAATTAGAGGCTAAAAAAAACCTATATGTCTGTGTGTGTGTGTTTGTGTGTGTGTGTGTGTGTGTGTGTTTTAAAGGTAGAATAGAAGCATGTTGTGTTAAATCAGAAAGAGGAATGTGACCTGGTAAAGGAAATATCTTTTCTCAGCTCAGTCCCTAAAAATGGTCCAACTGAAAGCAGCAGCATGTTTGTACATCAACAATGCTCATGTCTACACTTAGCACTATCATTCTTCACGAACGGAACTGGGATTCCCTGAAAGTGGGTCAGTTCTTTGTATTCAAACAGAAAAAATCTTCATGGTTCTGGGAAATCCTGTTTCTACCAAAAAGAATATCAGAGACATGAGAAATGAGGAGGCTCCCACATGCCAAGTTATAATTTGAGCAAAGAAAGGGAGGGAAGGAGAAGAAATATGGGGAGGTTAAAAATAATTAGCATAACTACAACAAACTGATTCTGTCAAAGTCTATGAGATCATATATCAATACATCAATAGAGAAGAGTATATAAAAATGAAAATCTTAAAAGCAACATAATATAAAGTAAAAATGTAATATAAGATTTACTTTGTATCTAAATAAATAAAAGATTACTAATAGTTGAAAGTAAACTGGGATAGCCTGCATAATAAGGCCAGGATCTTGAAGGATGACTCTCTGAGTAATAAGGTAAACTTGGTGGAGAAAGAACTGCTCTATAAAAGAAGAGGCAATATCGAAAGACACACGTGCTGAGAATATTCTATTTTATCCTTAAAAAATGAGTATCCAGATTATGAAAGTCCAACCAATAGTAATTCACACTCATGCTGTAGTAAAACTGCACACCAAAGACAAAGATCTTAAAATTAGCGACATAAAGAACACAGCCTACCTATAAAAAAAAAAAAAAAGCAATTCAACAAATAGCTGACTTAATATCAACAATGGAAGCCAGACAACTCTGGAATATTTTCAAAGTGCCAAGAGAAAAGAAGCCTCCATCTTAAACTATATAACCAGTGAAACTACCGTATCTTTCAAGATATAAAAAAACCACAGTTGAGAGAATTTACAAACAACAGGTCCTCCTGAGAGAACTTTTAAAATATATGCTTCAGCCCTGGCTGATATGGCTCTACTTTAAGGAAATAACCAAAAACATAGCAAAGATTTGTATACAAAAGGACATGAACTACTCTGGTGGTGATTAAAGGGAAAAAAGAACACCTAAATATACATAACAGTGAAATAGTTATGGAGCATCCATATAAGACTATTATATAACCAATGAACATATTTGAAAAGAATTTTCAACACAGATAATACTTATATTCTATGTTAAATAAAAAGAAATAAAATTATTATATGGTAATTCTCAACTATGTAAAATATATTATGTAGGAGGCAAGACTGGAAAAAATACCAAAAAAGTGTTATAATGGAGGTTACTTGTGGTAAAATTACAAAGACTTTTTCTCCCCTCACCAAAATTTTTCTAATGGGGAAATTTTTAGTATACGTTTTTATAATGGGGAAAACCTACCAAAAGGAGAAAAAATGGCACATTTATCTTCTCAATCATCCTAATCCATCATGATAAACTATCTCTGTAACTCCAAACTAACTCCAAACTTTGGGCAACTTGGGCTACAGGCACGAAAACAAAAAGTTCTGCTTAGCACACAGTGAGGCGGAAACACAATGCCCTGCACTGTTTCTGAAGGCTTTTACTTACGTGGCAACTGTGGCGTTTTACTGTCATGTGAACGGTAGTCTTCGTGAGGGACAGACTTGTCATCCTAATTGCAAAAAAGTTTATTATAAGCTTAATATATAACTAAAAAGATCTGTAACGTAGAGGAGAGCAGAGAAAAGATTTAAAACGTTTGGAGAGATGAAGTGATACAGAGGAACTCACCATTTTCACATGCATAGGTCTATCAAACAAAAACTGCCCATTGAACATAGCTGTTGGTTCAGTCAAGGAAAGCCAGTTACGACAACTATAAAATTACACTTGAATACAAACACATTTTTAATAACCTTAGAGTCAGACTATCCTTACTATTTTAATCATCTTTAATATTTTACTTATTTGTATTAGTTTCTTCCAATACTCAAAGAGAAACTTTCATTCTTTGCTTTGTAGTTTGATTTTATGTATAAAATGTAAGCTTTTAATTCAACCACTGAATAAAGAAAATTAACAAAGACTTTATTTGAAGCAATTGTAATACATAATTGGATTTTATAACTTTCAGGAGCATGTATACATACAATTAATTGTGGCAGGAAGAGAAAGTAGAAAAAGGTTCATACCAGGCCTGTACAATGGCCAATTCAAGTTTTAAGAGTGACTTTAGTACTTGGACAGAAAAGGCTTTATGTGCTGGAGACTAAAGTCTAACACACATTTCAAAGCCAGGCAATCTTAAATTCCGGAACTTTCACAAAATGATAATAAGCTTCTTCACCCCTATTAAATAATCCTAACGTGTTAATGAGGATACAAATTGCTTGAACTGCTTCAATTGCTTGTTCAAAAGTGACAGTGCCCATTCCTCTGCTCTTGCCATCTTTGTCTTCTTTAATATCTGCCCGCTTTACAGTTCCAGCTATGCTGAACACTTCCTTTAGCTTCTTCCAACCAACTTTGAAATCAAGCTTAACATAAAATTATATAAAGTTATGTACCTAATAACCCCTCCCCCATTTAACAAATCCCATTTGTAAACAAATCTTTTATAAACTCTCAAAGCTATAAAGAACTATTATTCTTGTTAAATAGTGTATCAAATAATATTCAAATAAAATATTAGGTTGTCTGAAATTAGTTAAGCTACATCTGCATTACTCCTTATCCCTAATTTTTTAAAAGTTCACAAAATAGTCTCTCACCAATTCAATCCTGTTTTGTACATTTGAAACTTGCACACCTATTTTTTACTAGGAGAAATTCAGACTTTGTCAATTATTGTTGACATCACTGATTTTCAAAAGCTAAGAACAAATGACAAACCAACTATAACATGCAAATTCACAAATATCAAATATTAAAGCTAAAGAAATCCATTTACCAATATAAAAAATCACATAAAATAAAAGTAAATAATTCCAAGAACAGCTAAGTGTTTATAAATTCCACAGTTCTTTTTTTGAAAAATTCGAAATACTTGTATATACACTCTAACCTTATATATGAAAACTTAAATTAGGTTTGAGTTTAAAATAATTTATCTTTGGCTTACTTTAGTTAAAAATAAAATGTTCTATAAACTTATAACCCATTTATCTAATCAAATAATCTCATAATTAGAACTAGTTATCTGAATGACAAAATTTTAGACTAAAGCTTAAACTTACATTAGCAACAAAAATTGTGGAACCAAGTCTACCAGCCTGCAAATTACTGATAACTTCAGGAGGAATGTTGGGATTATTGAGAATGGAAGGTGGTAAATTCATCAGCCCTGATCCCATATCAGGTACATGTCCTCCTGGAAATGATCCTCCTGTTCGTTGCAACGCCCTACGAGCATTTTCTCCATCAGGATCCTATAACACACATTGAATGTTAAATGCCACTAGATACATTAGAAAGTCTATATAATTAAAACAACAACTTCATGTTCTACAGTAGGTATCCCATCTGGGTCAAATTATTGGCTCTGTTGAAGAGTGAGCTTTTTTCTTCACCCAGAAAATTCACTCCCATAAAAACCTGTGGACAAACAAAAGATTAGTCTCCAGGGATGTCAAATAAAAATACCTCTTTCCAATCACTAAAGTCACTTAAGAACTTGAAATTAATTTACTTTTGCCCTTGGACTAGTGTACAAGTATATGGAACATGCACACACATACACACAACTCAAAGAGGAACAAAATACTTACTGCAACTCTTCTGTTTCCCAAATGCACTAATAGTGAATTGTCACTACTAGATGACCAATGCAAGGCCAGATTAAGACTAATTCAAAGCTTTTAACAGCAGAACAGATTGTTAAAAACCCAGAATACTGGGTGAGAGGAGAATATAATAATGTGTAAATTTCATTCCTGAACAAACAAAATATAATTATCCACCTTCCAACTTCTTTCTGTCCTCAATATAATTATGATCTAAGATTGGAGGGAGGGCAAGAATAAAGAGTGTCCAAATGAAGACTGATACTAAACATTGCTTTATTTCTTTAGTTCATTAACTTCATAAATATTCTATTTTTAAACCAAAGAAAAGCAAGTTTAAATGTACTTCTCACTCATCTCACTAGGTGGAATGCAAAAAACAAACAAAAAAACCCCACATAAACACAGTAATAGCCTATCATCTGCAATACCAAATAATTAGGATATATGTAACCATAAACTCTACTCCACTGGCCTGTCTAGGAATACCAAAAAAAAAAAAGAGAGAGAGAAAACTTGGTAACTTTAATAAATTCTCTAGGAAGGCTGGGAGAATAGAAGGTAAAGAAGTGAATGCAAGGATAAAAGCATTCTGGCTTCCAATGTATTTCTTTACCATGAAGAATAAAAAGAAATAAGAAGAAATCAATGTTTCTAAAGAATGCTATAAAATCATAAAGGCTTCAGGTCTAACGTTTCAGAATCCTGCACAAATATAAAATTTAGGATTGTGGTCACCTATGGAGGAGGACACAGTAGAATAAATGCTTCATGAACTATTAAGATAGGTTGTCTGTTCTTACCTTAACATTAATAAAGCATAGTACTATGTTTTGATTTGTATTTTACATACATGACATACATAAATATATCTAAAACATATACACAATTTATATAACACAAATTATGTACTACATAATATTGGTTTTATTTCTCTTTTTCCTTTGGATGTCAGACTGCCAGGCATTGCCAGCTATTGCTATTAGAGAGCCTATAATAAGTTTACAACAGCTATTAACGCCCCCCCCCCCCCCGCAATTACATGAAAAAGTGCAACTCTGATATCTGTAAAGGAACATTGGAAATAAACTTTTCCTTAGACTCTCACTAGTACTTCTCTGCACTAACCCCAGCCATCCATTTGTAAATCAGATATTCCCAGAAAAGGGACCTTTAGTGATAGTAATCCAAAAGAGTTAATTGAATAAAGAACATCTCATCATTTAGTTAGGTCAAACTATAACATTTTTTTCATCTTAAAGAGGTTAAAAATGGAAGTATCCTATATCAGTATGGATCATATAACTTTATCCTAGGGTATCTAAAATATTAATGAGGATTACAATGTGCTAAAGCTTAAAAAAACCCACAAAAACATGGACCTGGCCTTTATCACTCAAAAAATCTTTTTCCAATTAGAAATGAAAACACTGAGAATCTGTAACACTTGTCTTTTGAAGAAGAGGAAGAAACATCACAAAACAGCAAATCATAATCCTCAAAGTAATAATTTCCCAGAAGGGTGGTTATTCTACAAATGCTACCTTTATGGGATATTATTTAGGATCTCAACACACTTCTGGAACACTGGTCCTGGCTTACACATAAAAACCACTAAATATTGAGTTGGCCAAAAAGTTTATTTGGCTTTTTCTGTCAGATGGCTCTAGAAGTGCTCAGTTGTCTTTAACTTCATTCAAAACAATTTTGTTGGATGGTATTGTCACAGCTGTCATAACAGCATGCCTTTAAAAAATAATTATAATTGGTGAATTTTTGTGTAGCCATTTTAATATTGAAGATGGAGGAAAATATGCAACATTTTTGGCATATTATGCTTTATTATTTCAAAAAAGGTAAAAATGCAACTGAAATGCAAAAGAAGATTTGTGCAGTGTATGGAGAAGATGCTGTGACTGATCAAACATGTCAAAAGTGGTCTGTGAAGTTTCGTGCTGGAGATTTCTTGTCAGATGATGTTCCATGGTCAGGTAGACCAGTTGAAGTTGATAGTTCATTGATCTATCACTGATTGAGAACAGTCAAAATTATACCACATGGGAGAGATAGCTGACATACTCAAAATATCCAAATCAATAGTTTCTGGTGAAAATGAAAAATGTGTCTTTTTTTAATATATTTATTGATTATGATATTACAGTTGTCCCATTTCCACCCCTTCACTCAACTCCATCCTGCCCACCCCCTCCCTCCCACATTCCCCCCCAATAGTTCATGTCCATGGGTCATACTTATAAGTTCTTTGGCTTCTACATTTCCTACACTATTCTTACCCTCCCCCTGTCTATTTTCCACCTATCATCTATGCTACTTATTCTCTGTACCTTTACCCCCCTCTCCCCCTCCCACTCCCCTATTGACAACCCTCCATGTGATCTCCATCTCTATGGTTCTGTTCCTGTTCTAGTTGTTTGCCTAGTTTGCTCTTGTTTTTGTTTTAGGTGTGGTCATTAATAACTGTGAGTTTGCTGTCATTTTTACTGTTCCTATTTTTTATCTTCTTTTTCTTAGGTAACTCCCTTTAACATTTCATATAATAAGGGCTTGGTGATGATGAACTTCTTTAACTTGACCTTATCTGAGAAGCACTTTATCTTCCCCTCCATTCTAAATGATAGCTTTGCTGGATACAGTAATCTTGGATGTAGGTCCTTGCCTCTCATGACTTAGAATACTTCTTGCCAGCCCCTTCTTGCCTGTAAGGTCTCTTTGGAGAAATCAGCTGACAGTCTTATGGGAAGTCCTTTGTAGGTAACTGTCTCCTTTTCACTTGCTGCTTCTAAGATTCTCTCCTTCTGTTTCATCTTGGCTAATGTAATTATGATGTGCCTTGGTGTGTTCCTCCTTGGGTCCAGCTTCTTTGGGACTCTCTGAGCTTCCTGGACTTCCCGGAAGTCTATTTCCTTTGCCAGATTAGGGAAGTTCTCCTTCGTTATTTGTTCAAATAAGTTTTCAATTTTTTGTTCTTCCTCTTCTCCTTCTGGCACCCCTATAATTCGGATGTTGGAACGTTTCAAGATGTCCTGGAGGTTCCTAAGCCTCTCCTCATTTTTCCGAATTCTTGTTTCTTCATTCTTTTCTGGTTGGATGTTTCTTTCTTCCTTCTGGTCCACACCGTTGATTTGAGTCCCAGTTTCCTTCGCATCACTATTGGTTCCCTGTACATTTTCCTTTGTTTCTCTTAGCATAGGCTTCATTTTTTCATCTGGTTTTCGAACAGATTCAACCAATGCTGTGAGCATCTTGATAACCAGTGTTTTGAACTGTGCATCCTATAGGCTGGCTATCTCTTCCTCGCTTAGTTGTATTTTTTCTGGAGCTTTGAAGTGTTCCATCATTTGGGCCTTTTCTTTTTTTTTTTGTCTCGGTGCGTCTGTTACTTTAAGGGGCAGAGCCTTAGATGTTCCCCAGGGCGGGGTAATGCCGGTCACTGCGCTGTGACACTGTACGTGAGGGAGGGGCTGAGAGGGAGCAATGGCGCTGGCTCCCCTCTCCACCAGATTTCAGTCTTTCACTCCGCTACCCACAATCAAACTGGGCCCCTCTGGTGCTGGTTCCCGAGTGGGTGGGCTTGTGCACGCCCTTGGCCCCTGTGGGTCTCTCCAAGGACCTCTCCTGTGAGACTGGGAGTCTCTCCTGCTGCCGCCCCAACCCCCACGGGCTCTTTCAATCAGAGGTTTGAGGCTTTATTTCCCCCATGCTGGAGCCCTGGGTTAAGCTGTCTGCTTTGCTCCCCGCCGTTTGTCCGTTTTATCTGTGTGCGAATGTGGGGCCGCGGGGTGCTACCCACTGGTCTTCCTCCCCCTCTCTCCGCCACTCTGAGTCCGGCCTTCTCAGTTTATCTCCGAGAACGTGGGGCTACGGGGTCTGCCAGTGGTCAGACTACCTGCCCTGTTGGTCCCACACTCCGCCAGTCTTGGTCGCGCCACGGCAACGCGAGTCCTCTCCGCCCTGGTGCCCGTCTCCACCCCTCTTACCGGTCTGGATGAATGTTTATTTTTTATTTCCTTGGTGTCAGACTTCCTTGCCGTTGGATTTTCTGTTAGTTCTGGTTGTGCGAGGAGGCGCAGTGTGTCTACCTATGCCGCCATCTTGGTTCTCTCCCTCGTGTCTTTTATTTTAAGGAAAAAAAGCATATAGACCTTTTGACCAACCCAATAAAAGGCTTGCACAGACCATAAGGGTCTAAATTTTCTCTACAAATTCTCCACTTCCCAGTCAGAAAAATAAACAAACAAGCAAGCAAACAAACAACCCTCAGGGTCAAACAGGAGTAGAGGAATTGAGAAGCTAACATAAATAAAGGGACTTGAGATACTTGTATATGTTGGTAGCATGGCCTTTCATTTGAAGCTAGAGCAGTTCCTGCTTATCCACGGTTTCACTTCCCTGGCTTCAGTTACCCATGGCTAATCAACATCTGAAAATATTAAGTGAAGAATTCCAGAAATAAACAATTCATAAGTTTTAAATTGTGTGCCCACCTGGGTAGTGTGATGATTTCATCACACCGTCCTGCCTAGGACATGAATCATCCCTTTGTCCAGTGTCGTCCGCACTGTACACTACCACCCTTTAGTCACTTGGTAGACATCTTGGTTATCAGGTCAGCTGTCATGGTATCACAGGTCTTGTGTTCAAGTAGCCCTTACTTTACTTAATGGTGCCAATGTGCAAGAGTACTGATGCTGGCAATTCAAATATGCCAAAGAGAAGCTGAACAGTGCTTCCTTTAAGTGAAAAGGTATATATGTATAGGGAAAAGCATAGTATATTTAGAGTTCAGTACTCTCCTTGGTTTCAGGCATCCACCAGGGGTCCCGGAATGTAGCCCTTGTTATTACAGCTAACATTACAGCTTATTATTACAGCTAACATTTATTATGTAATTATAATATTTTGCACACTATGCTAAATATATATCACAGTTATAACAAATAGCTAACATTTATTAAATGTTTTATATATTTTAACTCTTTGACTCCTTATAACACTATCACTATTCCCATTTTAGTGATTAAACAAAAAAGGAAATAAGTTATGTAATTTGCCCTGGGTCATACAGATTCTCATAGGCCACAGACTGAGTTCTTTACCATGTACCTCATTTAATCCCCATAAAAAACCTATTAGGTGAGTATTACCTGTAGTACCATTATCATTACTAAGGGCTAGAGAATAAGTAAATGCCTACTCACACAGCTAGAAAATTGTAGAGCTGGGAATCAAATCACGACTATATATACTGAGTTAAACTGTCACTGACAGTACTGCTCTATTACCAGTGACTAACATCCGTGCTAGTGGAGGCTCTTCAGGTTCCCAAAGTTACAGCCTCTATCCTTTTTTAATACAGACTTTAGCAAGGATGTATATATAACTGATTTGTGATCAAACTATTCAGATAAGATTAACAATATCAACTAAAGGAAGATGATTGCTATTCAAGCAAATTATTTATAAGTTCAATTACACCTATCAACAGTTTTTTAATGTATCTTCTGATCAATCTTCTATCAAAATATTTTTACTGCAACAATTCCATACAATGGGAACATCTCCATTTTAGGGTTTCCAAGCTTCTAGTTATAAATTTTGCTAATAAACATAGCTTTTCTTAAATTTTAATCTGGTACAATTTCAGGTTAACTTTATTGAAAGTGAACATGAATTTTATTCAAATCCATAAGGTATTTACACTATTAAGCAAACTTTGATTATTAACTACAAAAATATCTAGTATACTTCTCAAGTTAAACAACACAACCTAAAAACTGAGTATGTATACACTAAATAAAGTCAGCACCAAAAGTGTGTCATCTTTAAATTGCTGGGTCCTGAAATGTCTTTAAATCATGTACGTCTGCGTAAAATAATTTGGAGCAAATCAAATATATATGATAACTGTTTAAGAGCAGATAGAAAATTATGTACAAGGAAGCAAAACTACCATCAATATAAATGTTTTAAAAAGCATTTATGCTAAAAAAAAATGTTGTAGTCAGATAAATACAGTACCAAAGATGAAAATCCAGAGAAAACATATCCTTATATTCAAATATTTAAATTATTCCAAATACAAGAAATCTTACCTCTTTAATATTCAGGGGTCTTCCACTAAGATCATATTTGTTCATGGTTTCTAGCGCTTTCTTTACAAATTCTTCATCTTTAAATTCGACCACACTTAATTGGGGAAAAAAATGGGAGGGGGGATTTTTATGTACTAAGATTATTTTTTTACAATCAGAAGTTTAAATTTCACTTAAGGTACTTAAAAAAAATTCTTACCCACAACCCTATATCCAGGTAGATTTGTCAATATATGCAAAAGAAAAAAATGTTGTATCAGTAGATGAAGTTAAAGGTAGAGTAAGACATTTAAGTCATTAAAAGCAATCAATTAATACAGTCATTTTTATTGTCTTTATACCTCCAGAACATAAAAGGCAAGTGACCACAAATTTTCTGTGTATCTTTAAACATGTCTATTTAAGAGAGTAGGATCTAGTATAACAAGCTTGAAGCACAATTTAGATGACTCTTTCTTAAAACTAATGTAATGTCATGGTACAAATTCAATCAAAAGTAATTCAAAGGAGTAACTGAAGCCTCCACGGCACCTCTCTTCACATTGTCCTTAGATAGTTACAAGTATTTTCAAAAGCTGCATTGCGCACAAATAGTTTTTAATGTATACTTTAAATTTTATTAAAATCAAAATAGAAAAAATTAATCTCACTTTTAACAAAGTTCTCTGGGGAAACTGGCTGCACACAGTTTAATAGCATTCAGTTTTAAGAAGTTTAAAAAAAAAAGTCACCTGTGTTAAAGAAACAAATTTGTAGTAGTATCATTTTAAAAATAATAACTTGTCATTGTTACTGTTCAAAGTGCCACTAAATGTTAATGACAAAATTTTTATTTTTCATGCACCCAAGTGGTTTTTGCTAATAAAATTAAACACTGTTAAGAGTTATCCATTGTATTCTTCAGTGTATTGTTTCTTGTTGCTAAAAATCAAAATCGACTATCACCCAATTCCTTCTACGTCAATTTAATCATCAATGTCATTCAAACCAATTGGTCAGAGCACTGCCTCTTATGTCATCCTGTGGGCTCCCAAATTAAGTGTTTTCAGTATAAATTTCAAACATACATTCTGAATTGACACGTTTAAGCTATATGCCTCTCTTAGAACTCTTAGGGAATATTATCAATTCAGTGACTTTAAAAATATCCTCAAAGACATCAAAACACAACAAAAAAAAGTCCTATATTAAATTCTGTTGTCTAAGAAGCATTACCTTAGAGTATTAGAAAAGTGAGTGCCCTTTATGAGCATTTACAAAACCCTTCCCTTTCAGGCAGCTAGCTTGATTTGTATAGTCAGTCTTGCTGGTATAAAGCCTCAAATCTTGCATAATAAAGTAAAACAAAATGAAACTTAAGTTTCCAAAAACTGGTACAAGTATTATACAAAAAGTAAACTGCTGAGGAACTTTTAAACCTCAAGCAGATTACTGCCCACAGCACTTACCCTTGATTTTCCTTCCGCATCCTTAAAGAGCTCCACGTATGTAACCTCACCAACTACATAAGACATACAAAAGGAAGATACCAAGAAACAATACATTTAAACACCAATATCTTGCTTTACTGCACACCTGTGCACAACTCTACAGAAAAGCACCTATTATTCACCAACAATCAAAACCAGACCAACATACCTCCTGTCAATGGCTATGTAAATTTAACTAATTTTCAGAAATGTACATCATCCACATTCTCTAAAAAAGCTAACAACCATATTAACCTAATTCATACTACAGATCATATTTTGGCCCGCATGATATAGTTGGTGAACAAATGCACATATACATACAAATGTTCCCTTAGCCTATCATATTAAAAACATCAACATTAGCACGTTTCAAATAACTTTAGTCGCCTACACACAACAGCTGTTTTAAGGTGACTTCCTACCTGAATGTCTTCAATCATGTTTGCCATCAAACTAAATTTACAAGTCATGCTTCACAGCAAGCCACACACTTTCTAAATAAAGTCAATGAATAAAACCAATCAAATAGTTGTCACCTTACAACAGATACACCAATGCAATTTTTAAAAATTTATTAGAAGAGATGAGCCTCAAAGCCAAGTACATAGTTAGCAGGACTGTTAAAACTCAATTTTTCAAGAGATAACAAAACTAACTTTTACAAAATCAAGTATTAAAATTATTTTTCCCCAAAACCAACCGTACATATAAAATGAAGGTTTTCCGGTTATTCTGAAAACAAAACTGCAACAGCAGGAGCACAGTTTTAATACAGAACTGCAGAGACAGCATCATCGCAGTCATGACAATGCAAACAAAATGCTTCCACAGCCAGATCCCAGACTCCACCAAGATAGTAACAAAGCAGCTTTTGGAAAAAAAATTAATCAGACCTTATTAGTCATACTTTAACAGCTAAATGTATTGCTTAACTAATGCAATAGTCCTTTAAAAATCTATAAAAACTTCAACTAAACAAAGCAATCACTTTAACAAAATTCTTGGTGGCATGCATATGCTGGCTCACTACTATCCCACTGAAATAACAAAAAGAACATTTTTTAAAAATCTGTATTTATCCATACTACCTTGTAATGAAATAGTGTCAAGTGAAAGAGGAGGAAAAGATTAATTCATGTGTCCAGAAATACACAAAAGCCAATTTTTTTGAATCTGTGTGGCTCAGAGGTATTCAAAAAGTTTGCTTAGTTCCCTCCCCGTATATAAGAAGATTAACAAACAGTGGACTTTCAAAGATGTTTACCTTTTTCTCTCATTAAATCTTTAATAGCTTGCCATTTCATGTCATACGGGATGTTGCTAATGAAAACTCTGTTACGGTTCGGACCCTTCTTTTCCCCACTGCCCGAATTCTTGTCTTTTGAATAAGGATGAAATCTATGGGCCTTCTTATTTCCTGCTGATTTTTCTTTTAATTCAGATTTCTCCTCTTTTACTGATTCATCATTCTCCCTATGAATTAAAAACAAAACAGAAGTCTATATTAAATATTCAATATTTACCACTTCACTTCACAAAACCCTCCACTAAGTTAGATTTCAGCAAAGCAGCTGGAGAGTCAGACCGCTGGCTTTGAAGTTACCCAGTGCTATTTCAAAGCAGAGATTTGGGCATATTACCAAAATTCTCATTCCACAATCCTTTTTTTCCATATTAAGCAGCTGCAGCATCCAAACAATCACCCAATTTTTCCCCATCATAGTACATAATAAATGTTATTAGCACTTAAGAGGGAAAATGGGTGATTTTATTCCTACAGTATGTAAAACTGCCACCTGTAATGGAGAATTAACTTCCTGGGCCTTGTTACAAACACTTAAAAAACTAATTTGCAAAATGATACCCTGAAAAAGTTCATTTCTTAAAGATTAATAGTTTCTTCCCAGAACTTTTTTCCTCTGTTGCTTAAAAACAGTTAAAATGCATAGTTATAACTATACCTGTATTATATACTCCAATATGACTCAATTTTTCCTATTTTCAGTTTTGATCAACATAGAAAACTAATAAGGTATCCTAATTTTTCATACTCAATATTTTCTGTGTTTTAACCTATAAACTAGGATAGGGTACTTCATAGAATCATATCATTTTTATTAGTATTATCTATAACTGGAGATGGGGTGGAAAAGGAAAGCAGTACTTAAAATGTAACACCAACCAGAATTTTATAAAATCTATGTGGCAAAGCAAGTTTGGCCCTAATGTCTCCTAATTTTAGCATTTTCTGTGGCAGAAAAACTTATCTTCTAAGCCAAGCAATCATGCAGTGCCCCCCACACACCTCTTATTCTAGTCGCTCATTCCATGATATATAGACATTTTCACACATTACTTTTCTGAGCAGTTAACAACACAGCCATAAATATCAAGCTAAAACTCTACAAGAACAAAAACTATCTGCGTTGGTATCAGCAGCATCTAGCATGGTGACCGCACATAACATGCGCTCAACAAATAATAATTCTTGAATGAGCAAACAAGTCAGATGGTGCTGATGTCTGCCAGAAAAACTACTAACATCAGGAGACATTAGGGCCAAACTTGCTTTGCCACTTTTTCAGACCCTGACAGGGACATCTGCACTGTCAAACACTGTCCTTCATCAGAAGTGGCACAGCCTGCAAGTGACCATCTCACCTGTCCGAGGCTAGCCAAGTACTACTTGCCCATGCAGCTGCAGTACTGAAAATGGCTACTGCTCATCTACAATGCGCAAATTAAGACTGTCTATGGAAGGCAGCTCACTGAGAGCTAGAGATCCGGTCTGATTAAGAAACTAGGCTGTAATTACTCAATTTCCAAACTCTTTCTATGTCCTAAACACATGATGGAAGACACAGTAAGAACACATGTAAAAACTCTTAAGGAAAAAATGCTATACAATATCAAAATGGCACTATATCCAGAATTCCATGTAGTAATTCCCAAACTATTCATTTAGGCAAACACTTCTCTTAATGTACTTGAAATACAGATTGTGATATTATTTCCTTATTTTTATTGAATTTACTGGGGTGACATTGGTTGTTAAAATTATATAGGTTTCAAGTGTACAATTCTGTAGTACATCATCTATATATTGCATTGTATGTTCACCAGCCAAAGTCAAGGGTCTTCCTGTCGCCATTTATCTCCACTCTACCCTCTTCTATCCCCCTCTCCCTCTGGTAATCACCATACTGTTGTACAGACAATGACTACTCTAAGTCACAAAAATGGTATCTACTCTTAAGAGTGATTTATGCCTACCCAAATTATAACATAAATTTCTGAAAAATCAATATTTAACATCAAATGAGAAAAATAGTTTTAAGGATTTTAAAAACATAAAGCTATAGTATAAGATCCAAAATTAAGCCCAGTTCCATTCTTTACTAACAGGACATAAAACACTACTGTACTTCAATAGGATATAAAATACTACTCTATTTCTACCTTACTCCAATGCTTAATATTTTGTACTAGACTAATGTAACTCTTAATGTCCACATATTCCAAGGTGTTACTTAATCACACTTGAATAATGAGGAGTTATAACAATACTGTTTTTCCTCCTATTCACTTAAGAAAAGAAAAGCCAATATACCATTTGGCACAAAGAAAAACACTACACCTAAGGAAACACCTTTAATTTTTTGTCAAAAGATGTGAACATGACCACTAAAATCCCAGGCCCTTAAAGCCTACAAAGATGAGAGGTTTCCATCCTCAATGACTATGGACTGATTTCAGCAAAAGTCATTTCAATCTTGATAACAAGCAGCACTGTGTTCACTTCTAAGCAATATAGATTTTTAAAGCAATATTTGGTCATTTTTATCATCTCTATGCATTCTAAGCATTAAAAACATATGGAAATCAACAGAAATTTATGTGTTGGGTTGTTAACTCCTCCCACTGGGTCACAGGGTCAAAAAAAGATTGTTAGGTAACTGTCCCTAGTTATTCAATGTAAGTGACCCATGCTGAACCATTATATGTTTTTGTGGACTAGACAGTACAAGAAACCCCTGAGAGTAAATTGGCCTCTTCACTCAACTTCTTAGAAAATATGATAGGAGAGAGATGAATTATAAGCAATATGAAAAGGATCTACATTTGAGTTTACTAGTAACATTTCTTAATTTCTTCACCTTCCATTTTCCTTTTCCTCAATTCCCACCCCTCTCCTCTCCTGTACAGCTAAACCACCAAGAAACTTTAAAAGGGGCAGAGACATTCAGATTTGATGGAGGTTTAGATGCCAGCTTTACTGGCTCTAGCAATATTGCTGCGCTGATCATATGCAAGTGTAGAAGGGCTTCTCTCCGTAATTCAAGGCTATACTTTCTGTTCAGAAAAAATGGGTGGCAGACCCATGTTTATATATTTTTAAAGCACATTTTAAATTTATCATTTCACTGGTTTTCATTCATATTCATGATGCCAAAGCCCTGAAAGCCCACATATTGATAAACATGGTGGAAGTGCTTCAGTCACTTTTGGTTCCGCAGTTACTGAGGTGCACCATATTCTACCTACCAACAAACTCCTAGGAAACAGTCTCTTACACCCTCACCTGTATTCTGCCTAACGATACTGCCTATCCTATTCAAACCCAATTGAGAGCACGAGTGTCATAAACAACCCAGCTGGCAGAGATACCTTATCTTCAATCAACCCTTAGAAAGACTGGTCCAGATTTACTACACCATTTCAAATACTTTCATACAAACGAAAAGGACATTTCCATGGTCTGTTTTAGTGTGAGTGCATGTTCACTGCGTTCTACCCAAACAATTGAGAGAAGGAAAACGATGTTTTCACTAAATAACAACATACTTCAACTTTAGGTTTAAAGAGCTGGGCATATGCAAATAAATGCCTGACTTCATATCCCCCCATATAACTACAGAGGGAGGCGTAACATTTCCTTATAATAACTAAATTATTATGAACTTGAGTTAATTAAATTCTTTATAGGCTCTAATGATAGCTGCAGCCTTAAAAGCAGTGGATTTCCTTCAATTAAAAAAAAAATCTTACTTCACCATTAGGAACCTACCATCACAAACTGTCTCTAAATAACAGCCTGCAGGGTTGACAAACATCTAGGGGCGGTAAGGGTGAGGGAGCAAGGCACGTTTCCCTTTTTAAAGTGACTCTTCCAAGTCAAGGATAACAATGGATTCAGCCTAACAGCACATTATTAAACTCCCTATTGGTGTATATCTGCTCAGAAATGATTACCTACTTTAGAAAACAACTGAATTTATAAAGCTCAGCATGAGGCCGTGGAGATACGGAGATATTTCTATGAAATACGTTCTAGGTGGTTAGGAGGAAATGCCCGATGATGTCATCCCTAGATACTCCCTAGTGATGAACACTAACTACTAGCCTTTAAAGGGGGACCGTTTTCAGGCAGCCCGTGGCTTTGCTCAAAGATTCTCCAGCCAAAGTCAGGGAAGAGGGGGTGAGCCGAGGTCTCCCGCTGCAAAGGGAAAGGGGACACCGGCCCCCCTTGGCCTGCACTCCAGCTCGCCCGGCCCGTGGTGGGCGGGTTGGGCCTGGGAGCGGCCGGGCTGCACCTGCTCCTCCCGTAGCTTAAGGCCCGAAGGCCGTTGTCCTCCGACGCCCAGCCCGGCCTCCAGCACCCCCCAGGCCGACTTCCCGCCTCCCACCTCGTCCCGGTCCCCGGAGGAAAAGACAGTACATTTTAACGCCATTGGAGCTGCTGCTGTGCGGAGGAGGCTGTTTCTCGTTTTCAGGCGAGTGCGGTTCTCGCCGCGGCTCTCCTGGCGGCTCTGCGGGCTGTGGATGCGGGCTGTCGTCGCCAGGGGCCCCGGACACCTCGGACTTGTCGGCGTCCGCCATCCCGCCGCCACTGCCTCCGCCTCGGCCGCCTGCGTACAGAGGCTCCGAGCGTGACAATGGCGGCGGCCGGGGAAGCGGTAACGGATCCCGATTTGAAAAGGCCCCGAGCGCTCAGTGGCCCAGATCTCGCGAGAACCAGTGGGGGCCCGGAGACTGGGAGATAGTGTGCGCGGGCGGTGGGGGGTGGGAGTGCGGGGTGGGGGAAGGGCAGGGATGGGCTGGCAGGTTAGGGACGCCATTGCTGCAGTCGGCCCTGCTACCAGGCCGAGGAGGGCTTGACCTGGCCAGAGTCCCCTGGTGGGGCTCTGTTCTGCCCACCAGTCGGCCTGTCGCTTGGCACCCAGTGGGGTCTTCGCTCAAAAGTCGGTTCTGGGGTTAGAAACCTCTAGAGCTCTGTTCAATTCATACTACTCGGTTCATTTCAAGTGGGAGCTGTTCAAATTAGAGCAGCACACACCACTTTGCATCTTCAAAAGACATCTACAAATCTTCAGATTCCCCTTAGAAATCCT
Organism: Desmodus rotundus; assembly: GCF_022682495.2. NCBI lineage: Eukaryota > Metazoa > Chordata > Mammalia > Chiroptera > Phyllostomidae > Desmodus > Desmodus rotundus. The sequence continues at coordinate 80,576,197 of NC_071393.1, forward strand.
TGGAATAATGCAGATAAATCACTTGGCACTTTAATGCCTAGGCACCCTGTGGATATACAATAAATAGTAATTGATGACTGGTTTCAATTCACCAAAATAAATGGCTTTGAATTTCTTGTGAGTTCTGGTTCTTCTTAACAAGGAGGTTTTCCTTGGAACTCAGCTATAAATTTATAAAACGAAGACTGAAATTGTTCAATTCTCTGGGCAGCAATCAATAGGGAGAACAAATAATTTTTATAAGAAATCTACTAGATTGGCTAATAATAGCCATTTTGGGTTTGGGTTGTGTGTTTATTATATACTGATGGAAACTATATTTGAAGCAGTTATAGGCTCTCAAACAAGTTTAATTACGATATGGAGTTTTAAAATATAGTCATAGATTTTTCCCCTAAGTATGAAAAAGAAACCCATTAAGCTTAACTCCTAATTCTTTAGTACTTTAATTTCTCATTGAATAACCTTTTTCAGCTGAAAAGTTCAAAGACCTTCCCAAATATTTCTTTTCATAAAGAAGCAAACTTGTATGATTTACATACTTTGCAGAATTTCACACACATTAGTGGTAAAGTAGTAGTTAGAAACATACTCAAGTATTACATAATTTCCCCTGTTCTTTGATATTTCAATATGCAGTTTTCTGCACTTAATCATAAAACATTTGTTTTATGGCTCTAGCATAAAACATTATGCTAGAAGAGTTAATTTATGTCATCATACATGCACACATAAAAATCAGAACAATTTTAATCATTAATGAGTGCACTTGGTAAAATATTGCTGTTTAAGGTGTCACTCAGTCAATCCTAAAATTTAGTGTAAAGAAGAAGGGAATGGGATTTTGACACAGAATCCCAGCTCTGCCACTTTCTGCTTGTAACTCCTTGGGCAAGTCACTTAACCTCTCCATTTCTCCATAATAAATAGGAATGATAATACTGACCTTGCAGGACTGAGAGGAGGATTAAAAGAAAGCGCTTTATGTAGGGTGAAGTACTATAGGAATGTAAAGTAGTATTACAATCCCCTATTTCTCCAGACTGGTCAGGGTTTTAGTCCTAGAGTAGTCAATATTCCCAAGAACTGAATCATAAGTACTTTCAAAACATTCATCATTCTCTTATTCTTTTGTTAGAGTTGAATTTAATGATGAAAACATAACCCCAGAGTCCCTAGTATATTCTTGCAAATTCCTTCAATAGATCCAATTTAATATTTTTAGGAGGCCTTTATGCTTAAAACAGAGCAGTAGTTGCATGAAGAATACAAAAATGAATATGGACCTGTTGAGAGAGGATGTTTATAAAAAGCACTATTTGAGTTCGGTAATAAAGATTAAAGCAAAGTATAATTAAAAATTTATTTACAAAAACAGGAGACCTGCCTGCATGCTGTAGTGTGGTGATTAAAATATTCCATTAAAATATTTATCTTGATTATTGAGCTCTTTAGTCACCTTTAAAATTCTGTGCCTAAGACAAATGCCTTATTCACTGTATCTCACTCACTGTACCTTGGTCCTGCTTCTATAAATGCAAAAAGAGCAGAGGTTAGTTCCTAAAGGGAGATCCAGGAGATCTTCACAGAGGAGCTGGATCTTAAAAGACAAAAAAAAAAAAAAACTGGGGGCAGCTTCTGAACAGAAAATGGTTAATCCTTACCACTCCATCTGACTGCTCTATAGAGGGATCTTTCCTCCCTCTTTTGCTATTAAAATTGTCCTTTTCTTAGCTAAATCTGTTTAAAAAATAAAGAAAAAAATCTTATTAATATCCTATTACTACATTCCATTTCTATAGTTTCCTTTTTTCCTTTACTTTTCTAAGTCCATGTATACATACCATAAAATAATTGAGTAATGCTTTAGTTTTTGTCTTCTTACAGTTCCCATTACAAATGTCATCCTTTGCAATCACACAAAATAGGTTAATAATAAAACTTCACATAACCACTTAGTTTTTTCTTACAAATTGAAATGTGTGTGTGTGAGAGAGAGAAAGAGAAGCCATTGTACGGGTCTAGAAATTTAACCCTAAATCCCAAAATATTTTCAATTAATATGTATATCATTTAGGAATTGTGTTCATCTGCTAGTAACAGAGGCTAGAAATAAAATAATCGTGTCTGAAACAAGATAGAAGTTATTGCTTCCTTGAGAAAAAGCAGAGCAGAGGGAGGCATCCCAGAGCAGAAATGGTAGCTCCTCAGTCATCCTGGACTCGGATTCTTTCTATCTTAATCTTACACTACCCTAGCATGAGGCTTCCACACTTAGGTTTCCCAATGGCCCAACGTGGCTGCTGGAGATCTGGGTATCTCGTCAACACTGGAGTCCAGGAAAGAAGGATTGTACTTCCACTCATGAGTCAGAACTTAGTCACATGACACACCCAGCTGTAGGGAAGGTTGACAAGTAACTTTTCATTTGGGTTCACTGACCAGAGTTCTACCTCCAAACGAGAGACTCTAGTGGCAACTAGAATGTGATCATTCTTTTCTCTTTGCATTTGTTGTGCATACATACAATGGAATATCACTCAGCCATTAAAAAGAATGAAATCTTGCCACTTGCAATGACATAGATGGACCTAGCAGATATTATGCTAAATGATATTTCAGACAAAGAAAAATATCATATGATTTCACTAAAAAGCAAAATAAACAAGCAAACAAAATAAATTTAAGGATATAAGCAGAACAAATTGATGGTTGCCAAATGGGAAGGACATTAGGGAAATAGGTGAAAAAGGTGAAGGGATTAAAAAGTACAAAGTGCCAGCTACAAAAACAGTCACAGAGGCGTAAAGTAGAGCACAGGGAATATAGTCAATAATACTGTAACAACTGTGTGTGGTGTCAGGTGGGTCCTACACTTCTTACAGTGATCACTCCCTAAGTAACACAAATGCCTAATCACTCTATTGTACACCTGAAATTAATATAACATTGTATGTCAATGTAATTGAAAAATTTTTTAAAAATTTAAATTAGAATCAAAGACAAAAACTTGAAATCAAACAAAGTATAATATCGTTTTTAAGGCAATTTGCTTGACTTAATAAAATTAAATGGTTAAACTGGGAGCTATTGCATTTCAAACTTCAGAGAATTAAAACTTAAAAAGGAATTTATAACTTTAAAAAATACTACAGGTTCTATTTGAAGTCCATATGCAGTTTCCTTTTGCATCATAGAAGTTCATTCTGTGATAAAAAGTGGATGTCGGTTATTGTCACTAGGAAGAAAAGTATAGCCTTATTCTGACAATCAACTATTTACTACTCCTCTGTCCCCCCACCCCCATTGCTCTGCGTAGTGTAGGAATCTATGTTTTAGCATTTAGCATTCTAAAAATACATACTGAAGACAGGTCTCTACCAAACAAGTGAAGTTTAGAAATAGGCCAATTATGTGAATAATTCAGGCTGAAGTTCTACTTTCACCTCAATTATTCAAATAATTCATATAAAAGCAAGGGTTTTGGTTGAATTCCTTAGATAACTGTTACATTTTTCAACACAGCACAATGCTGGGGTTATTGCCCAATAACAGATTTACTTTTGATTTTTGTAGGAAATACTGGGACTCTTTTTGAAGACTAAAGATTCCTTTAATTCCTATTATTTATTTAAGTCTCCATATTTATTCATTTTTTAATTTCTTAATTTAATTTTTAAATTAAATTTCCTAATTTTTAAGATTTTCTGCAACCTCACCCCAGTAACTCTGTTAAATGGAGGGTCAGCAGAGTGAGTTTTCAAGAACACGGCCCTACTTCTCTCCCTGGGCCGTTACTTCCTCCTCTTTAGTTTTTCCATGAATTGGGTTTTCTCTGTCCAAAGCCATGGCTCATATATAGTACTATTTTCTAATTATTTAAAAGGATTTTATTTATTTATTCTCTTAGAGAGAGGGAAAAGGAGGGAGAATGAGAGAGAGAGAAACTTTGATGTAAGGGAGAAACATCGACTGGTTGCCTTTCACAGACTGGGGACAGAACTCACAACCCAGGCATGTGTCCTGATCAGGAATCAAACCAACAACCGTTTGCTTTGTGGAATGATGCCCAACTGAATGAGCCACACCACTCAAGGTATACAGTAATATTTAATATTCTAAGGTTGATATCCTTACCCCAAAACTCAGTAGTTCCCACTTATCTACAAGGGATATGTTCTCTGACTCCCCAGTGGATGCCTGAACTTGCAGATAGTACTAAACTTTGTACAGACTATGTTTTTTCTTATACATTCATACCTAAAATAAAGTTTAATTTATAAAGTAGACACAGTTAGAAGATTAACAAAAATAATAATAAAATAGAACAGTTATAACAATATACTGCCATGAAAGTTACATGAATGGCTTTGGGGCCATCCTTAAGTAAAATAGAGGTCACTTGGACACAAGGATGGAGATAATATGACAATTGATATGATACCTGAGAAGGCAACTAAGCGACTAAGGGGCAGGTAGGGGTAGATTGTATGGTGTGGATACTCTGGACCAAGGGGTGATTAACGGTCTCTGATGGCTATGAAGCCACACAGTAGCAATACCCATATTCCTACCTCAAACTTGTTTTCAAGAATAGGAAATAAATGTCTATCCTGATTAAACTGACACTATTTAGACTCTTTCTATTATTCATAGTTGAACCTAATCCCGATGATCATTATTTTTTTATTGAAATAACTGATTTGCTTCAATAGTTTCTTCTACTTTGTGGCCACACAAACACTACTACTTTAAACATTTTTCTTTGAAAACCTCAATTACATTGGCTTTCGTGTGTCCCTTTGTTTTATTGCTACAGAACACTGCAGGTTTCCTATCTGATATCCATTCTCCCTTTTGTCCGTATTGACAGAAGCACAATTTTATTTAGAGTAGCAATGTGCACAGCTGAAATATGAGGCCACAGGACAGAAGTCTAGCTGAGAAGTCATAAGAAGAAAGACGCTATGGGCCCTAGAAGTGTCTTTCCTAGTAAGTTCTTTGCTTTCCTTCTCTCCTGTGACACTAGAGTGTGTAATATTCCTCTTGAAACCATAAGGCAACAGTTCTGGGGACAAAAGCGACAGGCTAAGGATGACAGATCCGTAGTTCAGCAGACTGCAACACTCATGACCTCACAGAAGCATTACATAAGCCCTAGATTGCCTACACCCAAACTTCTCGTTCTGAGAGAAAAATAGCCCCTACTGCCTTTGGGCATTGCCATTGGATTTCTGTTACCTCACTTTCATGAAACTAGAGAGAATCCAAGAATTCTACCCTTCTGCAGCCCATTTTTCACAAGGGCCACACCATTCCTGATGGTTGCCTATGAACCTAACTTGTTAGAAGCAATGATTTTTTTCAGTAGTAAACAACGGTGATACGTTCTTCATGGTGTACTGTAGAATGGTAGGCCGAAATGATTTCAGATCTTTACATTTCAATCCACAAATTGTTTAAACATGTTGGAATATATGTGTATATATATGCACATACATACACACAAATATGTACTTAAGCAAACTTGGTTAGATGTATTTCCATAGTTTTTATGTCTTACTTTATTTGGCAATCAACCATGAAAAGAAATAAAGCTTTGAATTAAGTCAAACTGTATAAATATTTGATGTAGGATTAAATGCACAAAGACTTAGAGGGTTAATACAATAATTAGTAGGACTGGGAGAAGCAAAGGTCCGGGAGTAACTGCTAGAATTTGAAAAATTAAGAAGGGCAGGAGGCATGGGGAACCGTCAACATGATCCTTGTTGCCTGTGGTGGCAAGCCTCAGATTTTTCTTATACCAGAAAGCTACTGGCATAACATCTCATCTCATCAGCCACTTGCTGATACCTGTGAGGTTACTGTTGCTGAGCTGAATGATTTCTCTTTCTCTTCCTTCTCTAAATTTTACACCATTGCCTCTCATTGGTAGAGTTCAAGTTGGAATGTGGCTGGCAACAGAGTCTGCAAAATGCTTTATACAAGGGGGCACTTCAACAGATAAGGATAATGCAGAGCATCATAAGTAATATTTGGCACAATTTCTAAGCCATGTGGCATATGTTCTCAGGTACCCAAATACAAAGAAAAGAATTCCTATACTCATTCGTTCATTCATTTGTCTGTTAGATTTAAGAATTCTTGTACTTCTAAATAAGATTAAGTATGTAAAAACACTTACAAGTTACGTTATTCTCTTGACTCCACTGACAAATCTCAATTTTGAGTTCATCTAGATACCCTTCAGATTACTAAGATAACTGCAGGGCAGTACTGTCAAGGCAGACGTCCTGACGTCCCAGAGTTATTGAGGAGATGTAAGCTTGCATAAGCATCTGTTTACTTCCCCCTATATTTCTGCTCCTGGCCTCCTAATATTTCTGGAAATTAGTGTCAAAAACATTTCTGCAAAAGCAGACCTTATTCTTCCCAATTGCTCGTTGTTTCACACATCACCTAAGTTTCTGGGGCAGTCATACAAGAACAACTGTGTACTGTATATAAAATACTATGCAAAAAATTGTCCTCAGAACATTGTTTATACTTTCTCCTTAAAATCGTTTACATATTCTTTTATAAAATAGCCACTAACTTCAACTTATGTTATACTGACTGTCAGGTAGCACTGAGAGATAAGGCCTCCTGGTAGGCCTTGCTAATTGTCTTCAAGAGTTGCCAAAAGTGACTTTATATCTTACTAAATAGTCATTCAGTTTTGTTTTGCTTAAAATATGAGGGGTGCGAGTTTTATTTGGCTACCTCAGTGTTAGAAATCTGATATCAAACATGCAAGTGTTTCTTCTTTAACAATGCATGCATTCATGAAAAAAACACCTTATGTTCTACAAAATCATGCACTAAAAATAACCATCAACCTAAGAAAATGAATAGAAGCTCCAGCTGAGATAAAATCCTTGCAAAACACATGTCTGAAACAGGACATATATCCAAAATATACAAAGAACTCTTAAAACTCAATGATAAGAAAACAAATCACCCAATTAAAAAGTGGGGAAAGATCTGAATAGACACCTCACCAAAGAAGATATGCAAATAGATAAGCATAAGATGTTTACTATCTTATGCCATTAGAAAATCAAATATAAAAAACAACAACGAGATATTTCTATATAGCTATTAGAATGGCGAAAATCCAAAGCACTGAGAACACCAAATGCTGATGAGGAATGTGAAGCAACAGAAATTCTCATTTCTCACTGGTAGGAGTGCAAAATGGTACAGCCACTCTGAAACACAGTATTTCAGTTTCTTACAAAGCCTAACATACTTTTACCACTTAATCCAGCAATCATACTGTTAGTTGTTTACAAAAATGAGTTGAAAACTTCTGTTCACACAAAAACCTGCACATAAATGTTTAGAGCATCTTTAGTCATAATTTTAAAAAATTAGATGCAACTAAGATATGCTTGAATAGGTTAATGGCTAAGCAAACTATGGTACAGCCATATAATGGAATGGTAGTAAGCAACAAAAAGAAATAAGCTGAAAAGGCATGAAAAGTCATGGAGGAAACTTAAATACACACTGCTAAGTGAAAAAATGCCAGTCTGAGAAGGTAACAGAGTCTATATGACTCTATACATACATTCTAGAAAAGACAAAACTACAACTACAGTAAAAGGATCAATGGTTTCCAGAGGGTCACCAGGGCAGTTGGAGGCAGGGGGAATGAATAAGTGGAGCACAGGAGATATTTAGGTAAGTGAAACTATTCTGTTATGATATATAAGGGTAGGTTCACAACATTATGCGTTTGTTAAAACCCATAGAACTAAACAGCACAAAGAGTGAACTCTAATGTAAACTATGGACTTTACTTAATAATCAGGTATCAATATTGATTCATCAATTGTTACATATGTATCATAAATGCAAGATGTTAATAACAGATGAGATTGTGGGGCAAGAGAAAGGAGGTGTATGGGAACTTTCTGAACTTTCTGCTGAGTTTTCCATAATCCTAAAGCTGCTGTAATAAATAAAATTCATTCAATTAAAAAAGTAACTGGCAAGATTTAGGGAAATAATCATGTTGAGGAAAAATCCAACGTAACTCCCCCCAATTTCACAACCACAGCACTACAAAAACCTAATGAAATACTGGCACAGTTAGAAATAAAATTTCAAGACATACATTAGAGTATATAGAACTTCACAAAAAAAATTACTTCGGAATGATGCAAAAGTATAAGGAAAGGGTGATTTATGAAAATAAGGGCAAATGCACAAGAATCCAGAAGAACTGTTCAAAATGCCCTTTAAGAGTGAGCAGGTGGCAAAACTGAGCCAAGAGGAAGAAGTACTGGTGAGTGGGCATAATGTATAGGACTGCTTTCCACCACAGCTTACTCCATTCAGCTGTGTTGGTGGAGTTAGAGGTAAGCTGCTTTTACTTGGTAGTCAAAACACTAATGTACTGGAGAAAGTCATGTATAAACCAGTTGATTTCCATATTTTATTGACATCCCCACTTGCCAATAACTATTCATATTACAAAAACATAGACCATAGCAGAATAAACTGCTTTTGTTCCCCTGTTTCTTTACACCAGCAAAATAACTTAAGTCAATTAAATATTCTGTAGTTATGGCTCATACATCCATGCAGATTGTGCTCAAGATGCCTTGTTGTACTCATTAGATTCAACACTAAATATCATAGAAAGTTTGAAGCACACTTTACACGAATCAATGTAAGGCTTATGGGCAATAAAACTAAAACCAAGTAAATAAAACTTCATACATTACTCTAAATTGAAATATTTAGAGCATTTTTCTTTGTAAAAAAGCTTACCGGCAAAACATAACATCTCGTTTTCAGTGGGACTCATCAAATAGACACTTCTCAAAGAGTCACCATGCTCAATTCACTTAAGAGTCCACTTACTTAGCTAATTTCTTCACTGTTGACAAAACTCCCACAGCCATTTTCTAATCACATTTAATCATCCTGTTACTGCACCCTTTCATCCTATTTCACCACATTGGCTACTTTCTAGAGATCAGATGGTAAAGTGACCCCTTCTGGTTTCCAAAGAAATCTAAGGGAAAAAAAAAACAGAAAACTAATGGAATTAGGGGGTGGGGGCAGGGCAGATCACACACATGCCCCCCCCATACACACACACAAAAAAAACCCACACCAAAAAAACCCCACATAGGTCTTTAAGTCAGAATACTTAGTTGCAAAACTGAGAATGAGACCATAGATTATTTATTTATAGCAAAAAATTTAAAATCTCTTCTTGCATTACTTTGATATTATAAAAGTTGATTTCCCAGGGTCCATGAATGCCTTGAGTTGTGGGCAAAATGATCTGTATCTGTGTATTTTTTAGGTAGAGTGTATATATTTCTTATTTCAAAATCATTTTTGATTCTCCAAAAATATTAAAGCCACTTATGCAGGAAAAAAGTATGGGTAGCTTCAAATGACACTCAAATATGTAGAAAATCATTTAAAAAAAAATAAACAGTTGACTTTTGGATCTAGCTTATTACCTAATACCATCTAAAGCCAAATAAGTATTGGATTAGTTGTGTACATGTTTATAAGAAAAGTAATTCGTATTTGTCTTTAATCATTTTTAACTTTTTATTTGAAAGTTTTAATATCTAACATTTGAGTAAATAACAACAAAAAGGCACAGCAACACTAAAACATTTTAGCTCAGAAAGAAAAATCAAATTTCATCCAGAATGATTTCCTTAAAAAGGTAACAGGTTGATCCAATCAGTTCAAGAAATGATCCCACTATAATAAATGAGAAGTCCAGTTAACTGGAGCTAGGGTGCCAAGTACTCATTGCAAGCAAAATTTTCTGTTGAAAAGAACACTGAGCTGACATGTTAGAGGAAATTTCTTGCTCTCGGTTTCTTTGTGACACCTTCATTCTACAGTATATTCATTAGGGCTGAGCTGTCATGTACTTTAAATTTCTATAGTTACCATGTCTTCTAACAAGGTAGATAATTAACATTTCTACTCTCTGACATAACAAAAAGTCCTAGTCTTATAAGGCACACTATTTATAGTGTATGGAAGGAGAAAAAAAGGAAATAAAGTGTTTAGGAATAAAGCTGATCTGTAGCTATATAAGTTGAAATTTTCTTCTGGTAGCTAAACAGTTATTATTTAGTCATACTAAATTAGATTTTTAAATTCACAGCAAACTAGATGATCTTTTTTCTATATTTTAGTACCTTATTAAAAACAAATTTATAAAGCAAACATATGTATCCACCCAGTAGTCAAAATTTTTCACCAAAAACTAGAGAAATAAATGTGTTCATTTACTTATTTTTTATTTACTAACTCCATTGCTGATTTCATGAGGAAATTTACATGAGGCTATACATTAAAACATAATTTAAAGAAAATAATGTACCAATATCTGGGGAAACAAAATTGCATCAGTGAGAGCAATAGAGAAAAAATGCAAATATAAAGGCCTTACAGTCTTGTAGCATTACTAATCTGTAGCTTTGAATTTGACTCTGACATCCCTGGTAACTAAAAGTAAAAGCAAATGTGATCAATTATATGATATAATACATTTTATATAAGAAGAGAATACATGACTTACCTTGGGATGGTTTCAGTGGTGAGGAGTGGTGTAAGAGTCCAATTCATGAAATTGACATTAAAAGAAATGTTTCTGAAGGGATGTCATAAAGGAATAGAAAGTGATATGTTGTATAAGCTTTTAGTAACAATTTTATGGTTGACATAGAGCAGGTTGTGTAAGCAGAGGGTTGTTTTATATAGAATATTTGTGTATAAGCTGAAAGTGTAATGTCAAAGCATAGTAAAGGCAACTTTGCTTGGGAAGATCTAAATCATGCTACCCACATATTTACCTTTACAATAATTTGGATTGTTCTGAAAATATATCATGGACTATCCAGTGTCGTAGGCTAACCACATGTCCTTTAGAAGAGCATTCAAATACTTCATATCTTTCAACAATTTTTAAAAAATTAAAGTTGGGTCACAGACATTTGTAAGAATCTAAAATACAGGCATGATGGGTTTTATTCTATTCTTCATTACTTCTTTGGCAATAAAGAATAAAATATAAATTACTAATCTCTGTGCTTCTATAGAACTTTGTAGAAATTGCCAAGTTGTTGTGCATTGTATCTCATCAAGCACAAAGACCAAATCTCACCTATCTTTGCATTCCGGCATCTAGCAAAGAAGGGAACATAGTGGGCTTTTAATCCATTATTATTTCCTGAATGAGCCATTTTTCAGACTTTTCAGAACATCACCTTTGTTCAAATAGCTGGAAAAAGGTCAAAATTATGCACCAACACCAAGAAATCTAATTTCTAGTCAAAACTTTTCTTTGGCATCAATTCAAAATCATTAACTAAAAGCACTGTATCAACTGAGGTAGATATGAATTTTTTAAAACACCAGATAACAATTCAAAGGAACCTTCAAAATCTAACTATATTTGTATTATGTCAGTGACATGACAGGTCAGCATTCACTCACATGATCAATGAGACAATGGCCACATCCCACCTTCTAAACTGGGTGAGAATTATGCCAGTAACATCCAGACTTTTGAAATCAGTGACATGAGCATTTACTATTGAGCCATATTTAAAGTCATAATTTTACAAGTCAAGTTCTCTAATTATAATAAATCCTTTGAGTTGGGACCATACATCAACAGTAGAATCATGCAACTTAGTCCCGCTTCCCTGAGCTGGGCTTGAAAAGAGAAGAGTGATAGCAGATCATAATATGGAAATATAGAGTGGAGTAAGCTATGGAGTGTGTCCAGACAATGTCAAAATCAAAATCAAATGATCAAATTCATAAAGTTTGTTAATATTGTGCAAATAAAAGTTAACCCCTGCACTTAATATGAATACAATATTCTTACAACAGGCTGGAAACATATGTAGAATAATAGGGGAAATAAAACGATCTCCTTCCCATATGCTATAGGTGACTGCATTGCCAGAATACAATATTTCTAACATCTTGCTGCTTGAAGTGTGGTTTGGAGAGTAGCAACCTCTAGCATCACCTTGGATATTGTTAGAAATGCGAAAGCTGAGGTCCAACCTCCCATTTACTGAATGAGAACATTCATATTAGTAAGATCCTTATAACCGAGTTTGGAGAACAAGATTGCTAATAAGGGTAAGGTGAGATGTTTTTGCTGTTTTTGTTTTTGTTTTGCTTTCAATGTGGTTGAAGCTTGGATTACATATATTTAACACTTAGGGGATTTATGTACATATTAAATTTCAGGAGGCACTGTTTTAGTTCCTAGCACAAAAAAAAAGATGTTAGTGAGCTTTAAAAATGTCAATAAGACCATGGCTATAACTGGAAGAAGATACTTCCATTATTTTTCATTTGGTGGGAAGTTAATTCACCCATATTATAAGGTGCTTACTAGTTTTAAATGAAAAAGAATAACCTTTTTGTTTCTAGTAAAATCATGTATGAATTCCAAGTTATATATTGCCCATTTTTGTAAGACCGTGAAATTTTCTAAATTAGTAAATACTCTAAATGACCACAAAGTTTAACTTCACTTTATTATTAAACTATAACCCGATTTTACAGTTTTATTTTTACACGAACAATGACCCAATTCTGTATTTACACTTCCCCAATCGATGACAATTTAATAATTCATAAGGTCAATAATTAAGTTTTGAGGAAATCTACAGGTGTTTGCAACTTGTAGGTTCTGGATATTGTATCCAAACATGAATAGAATTCGAACCTTTTAACTGAGTTTGGAGAACAAGACCCCTAAGTAAGAATGAGGTGAGAGGCTTTTACTGTTTTCACTTTGTTTTCCTTTCAATGTGGTTTAGGCTTTGATTCTATGTATTTAACACTGTTTAGAACACATGCCTCGCAACTGCATACGGGCTTTACCGGAGCGTCCCTTGCCTGGTGTCACCCAGCTCCTGTGTTGGAGCTGGGTCTTACTACGCAATGTTTCAGCACTACGGACAGCGCCTAGGCACCTACTCCTGCAAAAGGGAGGGGATCCGGTTGGGTTTGCGTAGAGGAGAAAAGGTGGAGCAGGGGAAAATAACCGAAATGCCGCATACAGTCCCCAGTTAAACCTTTCACTCTGTCTTTCCTGTATCGGAGAAAAACGACATAAGAATTTAGAGCCCTCCCAAACACGCGCGCGCGCAAATATTTACACACTGCTACATCGAAGTAATCTATGCACATTTTCCTGCAAATACACTCGTGCGCGCACACGTACTTCGTGGGCGCCCACGTCCTCTTCCTCTCACTGACAGATACAGACATTTACACACGTAGGCCAGGAAAGCGCTAACCACGGTCCTGTGACTCCACGCAGGTTCCCAGGACACGCCTTTTACATTATTACTGAACCGATCAACGAACACAGACAAACCTGCCAGCACTTAAGTCTACTCGCTGGATTTCATCTCCATGGCAACAAGCATGGAAGGTGAGACAACCCTGCCTAAGAAGTAACTTTCTCCCCCTACCCTGCGCATTAACTGAAGGGTTCCAGGGCAGATCCAGATGAGAAGCATGTCCTCATTCTCTTGTATTTATGAAGCTAGGAAGAGGGAAAGGAGGTGGGAGAGTGGGGGGCAGGAGCCTGAAGGTCTGGTGAGTTCAAATTCTAAAGGAGAAAGAGCACAAATGTTTCTGTTGCTGCTGCTGCTGCTGCCGCTGCTGCTGCCAGAAAAGCAAAACAAAACAAAGAGCATGTGTGTGTGCAGTTCGCTGATGCTTCTCCCATGTTTTGCAGGAGGTTTCTATGCTTCTTCAGTTTCATACGTCCAAAGAGAACTGCAGACAGACAAGGCAGAATGATAATGATAGTCTAGGCTCCTCTAGCGAGACATTTTGAGAATTTACAGAGAAGGTTTCCAGTGCTTTGAGAGGAACGAATATCAGAGTCCTTGAGGAGTCATCCAAAGATTCTCTTAAGAAGGAAATTCTCTTAAGGTTGAAATCTGAAAGGTTGGGGGATGGATTTTGGCAGACCCCAAGGTTTTGCATCCCTGGAAGGCCTGAAATTTATGCACTTCATCATGATGAAGACATCTGGGTTTGTAATTTAGGGTTTTCTTTTGATTCCAACACATTCCGGTCCTAATGATTAACTAGCTCTGTGCAGATGTGGCCTCAATAATATTTCTTTTCCCTCTATTTTTAATGAGATTTAATAACTTTGATATATGGTGTGGAAGTATATGTGTGTATGGGAGGATTCATTATTTTTAAGCTTGGGTTTTCTTATATGTCTCATTTTGTGAAATTATAAATGTACACATTATTAGCATTTGAGATTATTGTATCTAATGACCAATATCAAAATACTTTCCATCCAGAACATCATACTACACTATAATAGTTGTTATTTCCAATTTACTGTTTGGAATATTATTAATAGAAGAACAAATGGGATAAAACCTGTTGATTAAAATAAAATATAGGAGGTTCTTTATCTTCAATGGGCAATATTTTCAATATTGGTTCTCCAATTGCACATTGCTGCATACAAATTAAATAACTATGTTTCTGAAAAATGAATTTTTATATCTCCAATCAGTAAACATATCATAGAAAAACAAACATCACACATAACATTCATGTTTATAAAGGGTTATATATCAGGTATAAAAAATACTATCTTTGCTTGACTACCCACAATGGTGTGATTTGTAAAACTTAGCATGGAAAGATTTTATTTATTGGTTAATAACTACAGTGAGATTTGGGCCTTTTGGTGTCTGTAGGTATAACCTTGGCTCAATCCCATGACTTGTCAAGACTTAGAGATCCCAGATTTTAACAATTGTCATGTAGGAAACGATATATTTTTAACTCAATTATTTATTTCTAGAAGTATCTAAATATTTATGTCAGTGAATATGGCTCAGGGCAGTATCTTTTTTGCAGTAGTACTACAAAAATGTACTTAAATGCTTTCATCATAATAAATATAGACCCTGATAGTTAAACTGTACAGTGTTGATAATTTTATCCACTTTTTGTTGTGCAGTATTTTAAAAACAAATTTTACCCCGCAACTTTATATTCTACTCTTTTTTGGACATTGTATTTTTAACTATTTTTTCTCATAGATGTTTATTTATTTATGGTTTTGTAACTTCATGGTCTAGGTTTCTCTCATTTACTGTTTCCCAGTGAATGGGATGTTAAGATGATGGTTTCCCTCTGAGGTAGGCATTAAAGGGTCCGTTGTGCAGGAAGAACCTGCTGATTTTTTTTTCTTTTTTTGCTTTCCCATCTATCCAGGGATTAGAGAAACTGAAAATGTATCATTTATCCACAGCTGTAGAATAATTTGGGATATTTATTAATTATGAAGAAATCAGTGTTGTAACTGAAGACTTCTATTTATTGTTAACAGTATCTTATTATTGACATTGCTTTTATATCATGTTATCCTCTTCACCAATATAAAGGTGCAAAGGTCAGCACACTTAGCTGTATATTCTCAAACACATTAGACTCTGCGTTGAAATGAAACAAGTTGTTCATTTCACAGAGCAAGAAAAATGGAGAGTTTGAGCAAAAGTTTAGGAAATTTAGGCCTGAAAATACTGGTATTTCAATTTCTATGTATATGGCTTAAATTACCAAGAGCATCTATTTGCTGCAGATATTGTTAGGCGATTGCTTAACTTTTTATTTATCTTCTTGTATAGAAACAGCCTACAGAAATAGCCAGACTTTCTTCAACCTTGAATACTACCCTCTCAGTTATTCTCCTTGACCTGTATTTTGTTTTTATTTTTAATAGAAGGTAGAATTTTAAGATTACTATAAAAGTCTAAGGTCTTTCTTTTAAGATACTAACAAAACACCTGTTCTCTTTTACCCCAAATTTTTGTTAAAAATTGAAATTTCATAGTTCTTTTGAAACCCAAATGAATTTACTCAGCTCTACTTTTAAAAACAATATATAGTCATGTTCTTATTATTTAAAGTTCTTAGTCTAATGATCTCAACTTCTGCACTTTTAACTTTTGTGCAAATAAAACTTCTTTTCTGTCAAGTTTCCTTTACCACCTGACTCCATGTTCTCTATAACCTTCACTCCCAAACCCTCTTCATTTGAGTGTCTCTCTTGGACTTTCAACTGAAATTTTTAAATGATGTAAAAATTCTGAATGGCAATGCTCTATTTTTCAGTGTTTAGTTCCAATTACCACTGATGAATTTGACACTGTTTACCCACACTTTTTAGACACTCTAGCCTCCTTTGTTCCAGGTGAGCTTCCTACTATGGTTTTACTCATAGTAGGATCACTCCTTATACAACTCCACGAGCAGATCCTATTTCCTTCTATTTTTTCTCATTTTTCTTTTTTTTAATTACTTTATTGTTGTTCAATTACAGCTGTCTGCATTTTCTCCCAACCACTCCCCCCCCCCCGACACCCCAGCCAAAAGAAACATTCATTGAGGCTCATTCCTAGGTTTCTTTCATCCTCAATCCTTTCTAGCACATGCAAATAGAACCGTAATGGAATTACAACAAATTGCCTCTGGATCAATTCATAAGAAGTAGATCTGACTTCCTATAGTATCACTCTTCAAATATTTGGATGCAACTATCATCTTCCTTGATCTTCCCTTTCCTAGTCAAAACTCGGCAGTTCTTTCCATCTCTTAAATTTTGATCTGCAAAATTTTGATGCTTGTATGTATTGGGTACTCCATCTGGAATACATTCTTCTACACAAACTTTATTTGACAATATACCCTTAAGATATTCTCCCCACCAGCAATTTTATGCTGGACAAAATTATGTGGATTAATTTATTGAAAACTGCCTATTAAAGTGTCTGCTATGATCCACTAATTCACTAAGTCTGGCACAGAACTCTTCATTTCTTTTATAAGTTTATACTTTGCTCATTTTTCCTCTATTTTGGTTAATGAAAACACTGTTTTTGCACTTGTCCAGTCTTCACAGAGTGGAGTCACCTTTGATGTCTCTCTCTTCATGTCCCACTATGTTAGTTGCTACATCCTATCCTTCATATCTTCATAAATATCTTTCAAACCCATGCAATCTTCCACACATTCACTTCGTAGTCCAGGCCCTCATTGCTTCTCACCTGGACCATTTCTTTTCCATGATGCTTCTTTCCTGACATCTATGTCTACTTCAGTCTCGTCATTAAACCACTTGACCTTTAGGCAAATAACTTTCAAACTCAGCCTGACAGTCAAGATATTTCACATTTTGGATTATACCTACTTTTCCTAATACCTAATGGTTTGTTTCGATTACTCTCCTTTGCTTGGGCAAAATTGCTCACTGTCCTCTGAACAAATCCAGAACTTTTTACTATCATATTTACTGTCATGCTCTTTCCTTCTACACATATCTAAATCTTCTGTGTTTCAAGACTCGGTCAAATACAGTCCTTTACAAGAAAAACTTTCCTCATCCCTAAATGGGTGAAATCTCTATTCCCTCTAATTTCTTTATCTTCTTTGAATCTCTTTTTTCATTAAGACGCTGAGGATAATATCAACTCTGTATCATTATTTTAGAGATTAAATACACAGCCTATGTTAAATACAGGTTTCTTTCCTTTGTAGAAGCCTATACTGTTTCATTCTTGTTTGTGCATGGGTCCCCTCCCTTACGAGTTGAGTAATCTCTTTGAATAGAGAGGGCCATGTCTACTAGAATATATTAGTAGAAACTTAGTAAATATTTTTACATGATATCTTCATGATTTTTTTAAAAATCAAACAAAAGTTTTCTTGTTCTTTTTACTTTAAGCGTATTTTTAAGGTTCTGGATGTTTAAAACTTAGATACTTTAAAACCAGAACTTTATTCATCAATTATTATATTTTTCAATACATTTAATTCAATTCGAATATTTATTGAGTACTTGCAGTATACTAAGAACCGTGGCCATGACTTAAGAAGTAGTTATTTTTCCATTAAAAATGATAAGTAATTTATAGACTGTCTAAGACTCTAAAAACAAAGCATTCTCTGATACATGTTAGATAAATTGTAATGTAAAATATAAGGGTGTTTGTATCTCTGACTAGGAAGATACCTTTTTTAAAGTACTATTCACATTCAATATTATTCATGTTTTACATTAGTTTTAGGTGTACAGCACAGTGGTTAGACAATCATGCACTTTACAAAGTGTTTCCCCTGATATTTCCAGTACCCACCTGGTGCCATAAATAGTCATTACAATATGATTGACTATATTTCCTGTGCTGAACTTTGTATCTTCATGACTACTTTGTAACTACCTATTCGTAGGAAGATACCTTGTTCTAATTTAATGGTGACAGATTAGTTGTGTTTTATTGCCATAGCTAGAAAACATGTTTTTTATTTGTTTACTTATTTGGTCATTTAGTAGACTTTAATAAGAAAAATAGAGTCTAGTTGATTAATCACTGGCTAGGAGCCAACTTAACAACTCTCGTAATGATCAACGACATGTCACCCTATATCTGTGTCTGCTTTATGATTTTTAAAAACACAAATAAATTTAGCTAATAGCATAATTATACTCAATTTAGGCTATTTCTACATGATGGTGAGATGAACTAGCTGAAAAATGTACAGATCACTGAAATTGCTAGGTGTTTTAACTTTTGTAATACAAGTTATTGCAGGTTGGTGTCCTCAGAAACCAGATTCAGAGGCAGAGTTTAGCATGCAGGATGCTTATTAAATAATGCCCTTGGGCTCAACCCTGTGGAAGAGTGTGAATTAAGCAGGAGTGGACAGGAGTTGACCTGTGATTGGAAACAACAACAGCCTCGGTGTATCCCATGTGAAACTCTAGAACTAGAATTGTCCTCCAGAATTGCGCCTCTTTGTGTCAAGATAGCCAGGTCTTTTTATTCTTACAGCAACTGGCCATTGCAAATGGTCTTCCTTAGGAAGTGTCCTGACCTTGGCGAGGCAGCTCTCTGCTACTGAGGCCACCTGTGAATGGGGCTGACGGTTGAACGCCAGCTGCTGGCAGCACTCCCAGCTGCTGGGCAGTAAGTCACTCAGTGAAGGCAGTCTGCTGGGCACACCACCGTGTTCACCAGTACACCAAGGTTCCTGCCTCCTCTTACCCACATGTGTCCTGAAATGGTCTAATGGTATAGCCTAGAAAGGTCATGGCTTTAGTGCAAAGACAATTCAAACAAGTTACTTGGCTGAATCAGTCAGTTATATGACAAATGTTGGGTCCAGCATCTCCAAGTAGAAAACATAGTGCTTTTCAGTTTCTCCACCATTAAACAAAAAAATCCAGAGCATGTATAGATTTCAACAAAATACCCTCAATTGACAAAAGCAATAAAATTAGAGATTAAGACGGAAAAAAACTTCTAGTTTAGTCCCAAGGTCATTAGATATTCAGTACCATCTCCTGTGCCTTCTACAGGGTAAATTATACAAGAACTCAACTTCAGAAAAAACATTCTGAGCCACTGTAAGTGATTCTAATTTTTTTAAGTATATTCACTATATCATACTTATTAGGACATAAAATGATTTGATGGAAAGAAATTCAACAAAAGGATTAAAACAATATTTTTCCTTTTATTAAACAAAACGTCAAATAACCAGCCCATTCCAAAATGTATTGTAATCCAAGTCATTATAAAATAAAATGTTGTTTGATATTAACTGGTGTATTAGTTGGTAAGTAATTTTAAAAGCTACAAGGCTTGTTTTTATTAATTACTTCCCCTCTCCACTCCTTAACATTCATCCAAAAAACAAAAACAAAAAAAACCCTGAAGGGCCAGTCATTTTAATGAACATAGTTCTTAAAAATTATCAGAAGAAGCAGCAACCAAACCCAGAAACAAAACTTCAAAATGACAACAAACAAAAATGAAAACACTAACAATCTGTAGTCCTCAGTTACTCCATGACAAAATATTTGGTGACAGTCCTCTCAAGAAGGGTAGCTGTGGGTTAGTAACCATTGATTTAATTAACTGATTCAAACTGGAATCAATTTAATTAACTCTAAGACATCAAATGGGAAAAATTTTGGCTTCAATTTGACACACACTTTCCCAACACTTCTGCAGTGATTTTAGAATCCCACTATAGTAGGAACTTCGGAATGGGGAAGTTCCCTTGGGGAGAGGACTGAGGAGTTGCCTTGAAGCTGCATTTTTATAGAAAACATGTGTTTAATTTGGACTTTGTGTTTACTTAGGGTGTTCTGAAAGCTAATGGAGATGGTGGAGAGATGCTTAATGGTCCACAGCTACTGTAGTGTGTTACTTGCAAGCTGCTATGTTGGGTACTGCACTGATAAACAAATTTTTAAAAATACAATTTCTCTCTTTAACAAACTGAGATTTAGTGTATGGAATAGTTGTAGAAAATACATAGATATAAGTCTAAAGGCTAAGGAGTGAAAGAGAGAGAAGACATGAAAAGGATAAGAATCTGTACCAGACAAAGGGGCAATGGAGATAGACCTTGCAACGTGGACTTTAGAGAATTTGACCAGCTGACACCCTGTAATTATTTATTTATAGTAGTATCTACACATGCTAAATTAGATGATAATTCAGGCCAAAAAAGCAGTGGCTTAACTACCTCACAATGCTTTTGATTAAAAGTTTTTAGGGTTAATTATTTAAATATTTACCTTCATACTTGATTTTATATTTAACATATATAGGTACTGTTTTATGTGTCCACAAAGGCAATTACTACAATAGGAGTATCTTCTCCAATGGTCATGATTTGATCATAATTTGATCATTATTCATATCTAACGGTGTTTGCAAACATCTTTTGTGAGTTAGGTCAAGAGGGTTTGAAAACTGCCAGATTTTATAAAACAATTACCTGCTCAGTACCACACACAGATAAAACTAACTGATTCCAATTTTATGTCTAGGCCAAGAGGTTGCTCCAGCTGGAATTCTGAAGAGCCACAACGATGTGACAGAGAATAATGAGTAGTACCTACTGTGGCAACTCTTCAACTAAGATGAGTGTCAACGAAGTATCAGCTTTCTCATTGACTTTGGAGCAAAAAACTGGCTTTGCTTTTGTTGGGATTTTATGTATTTTCTTGGGACTTCTCATTATCAGATGCTTCAAAATCCTGTTAGACCCATATAGTAGCATGCCTTCCTCTACATGGGAAGATGAAGTGGAAGAATTTGACAAAGGGACATTTGAATACGCACTCGCATGACAGTTGCAGCTTTATGGCTTTTAGTGCTATGCCACTGGGATGCGTGGTGGTTACAGTCGTAACTACCTTGAGAGTGCTGGAGACAGGCTCATGTCACTCACTACATTCAATAAACATGTGTTGTTAATTTATCCACTGTGCTGTGTAAGTCATAGACCACTGCCGGTTTCCTAACTTTCCGCTGTCCCCCAATATTATGGTTTCCAATGAATAGAGTAGAAGGATTATTCCAGCCATATATGCTACAAAACTAACACACAAACTTACAAAGGCCCTAAAGATCCCCAAATCTTACAGTGTCCTGACCCTTCTAATTATTCTTCTAGAATATCTCGCAATAAACCACCCCCTAGCTAGAGAGTCAAACCAGACCTGCTTCACGTCGATGCTTCCTCCACCTCCCCCTTTCTAAATTAGATTTATTGGGGTGACATTTGTGAATAAAATTATATAGGTTTCAAGTGTACAATTCTATGATATATAATCTGTATGTTACATTGTGTTCCCACCACCCAAAATCAAATTTCCTTGATGTCACCACACACTTAACCCCCTCTACTCCTCACTACCCTCTTTTCTTCCTGGTAACTACTGTACTGTTGTCTGTGTCTTTGAGTTTCTTGGGGTCTTTTAGTTTGTCTTGTTTGTCCATTTGTTGCTTTCAGTTTTATATCCCACATATGAGGGAAATCATATGGTGCTTTACTTTATCTGTCTGACTTATTTCTCTTAGCATGAAATGGTATATACATATATACAACGGAATACTGATCAGCCATAAGAAAAGATGAAATACTGCCATTTGTGACAACATAGATGAATCTTGAGAGTGCTCTTCTCTCCTTTTATAAACAGCACAGAATGGAGAGTTTCCAGTGTAACCTGGTGGGAGGAACACTGTTCCAGAAACAAGAAGTCCAGTTTCTGCCCTGCTGCCATTGCAGCTATGTGAACATGGTCAAGCCAACTAATCTCCGTGTACTTCCGTGAGGAAGCTAGCTAGAGGGTTGTTAACAGCCCTTTAACTCCTAGAGTCCTGTGAACTCTACAAACAAGCCTGGAAACCCAAAGATCTGAGATGAATGAGGACTTAAGATGTGATGAAAACTTTTTTTAGTTTAGGAGCTTAAACTCAGAGATATGAATTTTCATGTTGGCCCAGCTAAGAACAAGTTTTATGATCTAGAAATTTACTTACAAGAGACTTATTTTCCACATCTGCAAAGCAAGGATAAAGAAACCCATCCTACACGTCTTACAAGGTTGCTGAGGGGACTAAGAGACACAATAAATGTGAAAGGAACTTGAAAACCATAAAACCCTGTTTACACATAACTTACTATCATTATTATCCTCATTGGTAATAATTATAGAAGTTCTTAAATTGAAAAAGCACTAATTTAGTGTAAATTATTCAACCTCTTCAGTTTTCAATCTCTTTGATAAGTAAAAAGATATAACTATATAATTCCACATTCTTTAAAGCTATAAAATTCTGACTCTCTGTGATCACTGAATGGAGGATTAACAGGAATAAACAAATACAAAAATATTTGTGTCACTTGAGAACACAGAACTGCTAAACATACCTAAAAAGAATGACTAATATTTACCAAGAGTGAATACTAAATTAGGTGCTTTTTATTAATTATGTGATATGATACTCTTATCAATCCTTTGAGTTCAGTACTACTATTTCCATTTTATTATCTCAGTTTCACAGATGAGAAACTGAAGTTGAGAGATACTGATTTCCCAACGTCACCAAGCTACAGAGTGGCTGCATTTGAAATTGAACTTGAGCAATCTAATGTCAGAGTCCTTGTTTGTAAGCATCTTGCTGTACTCCACATTGTCCTCATACTTCTACATATCTTATAAATATGGTCACCACTCAGGTCTACGGCATTACAAAACCAGCGTCCTCAGTGAGATTCCCAGACCCTTTCTATCTCCTAGTAGATTTATTTTTTTGTTATATACATTTTATTTTATTTATTTTTAATATATTTATTGATTATGCTATTATGGTTGTCCCATTTCCTCCCCCCTCACTCCACTCCATCCTGCCCACCCTCTCCCTCCCACATTCCCCCCTATAGTTCATGTCCATGGGTCATACTTATAAGTTTTTTGGCTTCTACATTTCCTACACTATTCTTACCCTCTCCCAGTCTATTTTACACCTATCATTTATGCTACTTATTCTCTGTACCTTCCCCCCCTTTCCCCCTCTCACTCCCCTGTTGATAACCCTCCATGTGATCTCCATTTCTGTGGTTCCGTTCCTGTTCTAGTTGTTTGCTTAGTTTGCTTTTGTTTTTGTGTTTAGTGTGGTTGTTAATAACTGTGAGTTTGCTGTCATTTTTACTGTTCATATTTTTTATCTTCTTTTTCTTAGATAAGTCCCTTTAACATTTCATATAATAAGGGCTTGGTGATGATGAACTCCTTTAACTTGACCTTATCTGAGAAGCACTTTAGCTTTGCTGGATAGAGCAATCTTAGATGTAGGTCCTTGCCTTTCATGACTTCAAATACTTCTTTCCAGCCCCTTCTTGCCTGTAAGATCTCTTTGGAGAAATCAGCTGACAGTCTTATGGGAACCCCTTTGTAGGTAACTGTGTCCTTATCCCTTGCTGCTTCTAAGATTCTCTCCTTCTGTTTCATCTTGGCTAATGTAATTATGATGTGCCTTGGTGTGTTCCTCCTTGGGTCCAGCTTCCTTGGGACTCTCTGAGCTTCCTGGACTTCCTGGAAGTCTATTTTCTTTGCCAGATTAGGGAAGTTCTCCTTCATTATTTGTTCAAGTAAGTTTTCAATTTTTTGTTCTTCCTCTTCTCCTTCTTGCACCCCTATAATTCAGATGTTGGAACGTTTCAAGATGTCCTGGAGGTTCCTAAGCCTCTCCTCATTTTTCCGAATTCTTGTTTCTTCATTCTTTTCTGGTTGGATGTTTGTTTCTTCCTCATGGTCCACACTGTTGATTTGAGTCCCAGTTTCCTTCGCATCACTATTGGTTCCCTGTACATTTTCCTTTGTCTCTCTTAGCATAGCCTTCATTTTTTCATCTAGTTTTCAACCAAATTCAACCAATTCTGTGAGCTTCTTGATTACCAGTGTTTTGAACTGTGCATCTGATAGGTTGGCTATGTGTTCGCTATTTAGTTGAATTATTTCTGGAGCTTTGAAGTGTTCTGTCATTTGGGCCATTTTTTTTTGTCTTGGTGCTTCTGTTACTTAAAGGCGCGAAGCTTTAGGTGTTCCCCGGGTTGGGGTAACGCTGGTCGCTGTGATGCTGTACGTGTGGGAGGGGCCAAGAGGGAGTAGTGGCACCCGCTCCACTGTCTGCTGGATTTCAGTCTCTCCCTCCGCTACCCACAATCAAACTGGGCCCCTCTGGTGCTGGTTCCCGAGTGGGTGGGCTTTTGCACGCTCTAGGCCCCTGTGGGTCTCTCCAATGACCTCTCCAGTGAGGCTGGGAGTTTCTCCTGCTGCCGCCCCACTTTTCAATCAGAGGTTTGAGGCTTTATTTCCCCCGTGCTGGAGCCCTGGGTTGTGCAGTCTGCTTTCCTCCCCGCCATTCATCCGGTTTATCTGTGCGTGAGTGTGGGGCCGTGGGGTCTGCTCATGGTCAGACTGCCTGCCCCATTCATCCCACACTCCTCCAGTCTCGGTCCCGCCATGGCAACGCAAGTCCTCTCCACCCTGGCTGTCCCTCTCTGCCCCTCCTACCAGTCTGGATGAATGTTTATTTTTTATCTCCTTGGTGTCGGACTTCTTTGCCGTTCGATTTTCTGTCAGTTCTGGTTGTGCGAGGAGGCGCAGTGTGTCTACCTATGCCGCCATCTTGGTTCTCCTCTATCTCCTAGTAGATTTAGAACACATCTTGGTTGGCTATGGATCTTCCTGAATAAACCCATACCTCTACAAGGTTCTTTGAACCCTAATAGGTACAGGAGTGTCAGCCTGAGACATCTTGTAATCAAAAAGTAACTTGGTCCAAGAACACCTTATTGAGCCATGTCAGCTGGACACACTGAAGTTGTATTTACCAGGACACTTGGCATCTTCTCTGTGACCCAGGCTTTTAAAGTACTCACCAGGATATGTGTCTAAGTACCAGATGCTCCATTTGTCTTCCAGGGAAGACAGCTACTAAGTCCCTTTATTTTGGTGACTAGAACATAAGGCTAGATCTTTATTTCAGAAAGAAAATAGTCCCCAAACCGAAAGAAAAGGAAATTTGATGAAGTATGAGCATTATTTTGGAAAGTTCAACATCCACAAGCTTTTTCAGATATCATCAATTTCACCATAATATTATTTCAATCCCTCTGAAGAGAAATTATTTTAACCAGAAGTGCCTTCAGCTATGGGATATATCCATGGCCTATTGTGCACCTGAGACATTTTGTGGAGAGAGAAGAAGAGAGGTCAGCCTCTGTAGTTTCACAGCAAGAAACAATTTAAAAGACATAAAAGTCTGGTTCTAGTATGAACACAACATAGAGACTTCTTGAAATGTTAACCGTTCTAGAGCTAGATGTCCAATGTCATAGCCAGATCATCCCCTAGCTGCCCTTTCCCAAGAGCCCTGCCAGGGAGGACAGGAAGAGAGATAGAACAGCACACTGCCAGACGCTTTTCCCTTGGTACCTTACCACCAGTCTGAAATACCTAAATCGGGTTTATCTTTCAAGGTTGGATTTATGGTTGGCTTCATTCATATCCTCCAAACTATCTCTCCAGCTCCAGGATATCCAAATCCCTTTAACAGACAACAAAGACTTTTATTTTATAGTTAGAGATAAAAGTCAGAATTTCAATGTCTGAGACCAAAACTAAAACTAATTCACACTACCCTGTAGTCAAGCAGTCAGCAAGAAAAAAGGAAATTGACCACTATCAAAGGCATTCACAGTCTGATGTAGAGTAAAAAAGTTTATGAAATAAATAGGTGGATCATATGGTATTCTATTTTTTATTAAAGTATAGTTGCATACAATATTATACGTTTCAGGTGTACAACATAGTGATTCTACATTTACATATCTTATAATGTGATCACCAAGATATGCTTAGTAACCATCTGTCACCATATAAAGTTATTATAATATTATTGGCTGTATTCTCCAGCTGTGTATATTATTTTATAGCTGGAAGTTTATATCTCTTATTTCCCTTCACTTTTTTCACCCATATACACATGGCTCTCCTCTGGCAACCATGAGCTCATCTTTTTCTGAGTATACACACCAAGGAATTTAAAACAGGGTACCCAAGTGATATTTGGACACCCACATTCATAGCAGCATTCCTCACAATAGCTAAAATGCAGAAGCCAGGAAAGTGCCCATCAATGGATAATAATTGTAGTCTAAACATACAACAGAGTATTATTCAGCTTTGAAAAAGAAGGAAATTCTGCAATGTGCTACAACATGAATGAACCTAAAGACATTATGCAAAGTGAAATAAGCCAGTTACAAAAAGAAAAATACTGTATGATTCCATTTATATGATGTTCTTAAAGTAGTAAAAATCATAAAAACAGATTGGGGAATGGGAAGGAAAGAATGAGGAGTTATTGTTTAATCAGCATAGAAGTTTTCTTAACACAATATAAAGAGTTATAGGGATAGATGGTGGTGATGGTTACACAACAATGTGAATGTATTTGGTATCAGTGACCTGTACACTTAAAAATGGTTAAGGCAATACATTTTATAAATGTATTTTACCACAGTGAAAATGCAAAAGCAAAAATACAACAACAAACCTGCCCAGCACCATATCTCAGACAGGGAATATAATAAGTGTTCGTTCTATCTCCCTCCTCCAAAAAAATAAAAAGAAAGAGAGAAATAGGTAGACTCCTGAAAGAGGGCAGGTGTTGGGGGAACAGTTAAAGGAAGGGAGACTAGAGGTGGCAGAAGTAACTGCAAGTAAGTGCACAGCTCCTGTTCAGGCCAGTGAATAGGACTTGTTTTGGGTTTCAGCCTCCTCTCAGCTGACTTAAATAACCAGCCCCACCTAGCTGAATCTGAAATGTGACTAATTCCTATGCCTGACTACCTTCTATGTGGCAAGTTAGAATCCTTCGTAGAACAGGTAAATGCCTTATCCCAGTGGCCTTTAGGATCAGAAGAAGTTATAGGCACATTCTTGTAATTTTCTCTCTCCATATATATATGTGTATATAGTCTGTCCAAAGGAAGTCCAGCCATTGTTAATATAATGAGAATGTTTGCACAACACAGTGTAACCTGGCAGCCAAGGAGAGTGGACTGGAATGCACATGCATGAACAATGGCGACTTCACTATACTAGTCAGTGGGGGCAGCAGATGCCATTGAGTGAGTGTGTGCACTGTGTGGCCATCATATTCCAAATGACTGAACTAGTAGAGCAATAAATCTGCATCAAATTTTTTTCGTTTTTTAAATTTTTTCACATTGTTTTATTGTAGTTCAACCACAGTTGTCCCCATTTTCCCCTCACTACTCCCCCCAACACCAGCCATCCCCACTTCCCCCCCCCCGTTCCTACTCCCCTTTGATTTTGTACATGGGCCCTTTATACGTGTTCCTGAAAACCCTTCTCCTTTTCCCCCCATTATCCCCTCCCACCTCTCCTCTGGTTACTATCAGTTTGTTCTTTATTTCAATATTTCTGGTTATATTTTGCTTGCTTGTTTGTTTTGTTGATTAAGTTCCACTTATAGGTGAGATCATATGGTATTTGTCTTTCACCCCCTGGCTTCTTTCACTTAGCATAATGCTCTCCAGATCCATCCATGCTGTTGCAAACTGTAGGAGCTCCTTCTTTCTTTCTACTGCGTAGTGTTCCATCATGTAAATGTACCATAGGCATCAAATTTTGCATTAAGCTTGAAGATTCCTCCATGGAAACTATTAGGATGATTCAGAGGGCCACAGCTATGGGCAACTGGTGATTGGAAGCTTCATCATGATAACACATCCACTTATGCATCACATCTCGTGCAGAGATGTTTGGTGAAACATCGAATCACCCAGACAGCTCAGCCCCACTACAGCCCAGATTTGGTGCCCTGCGAATCTTGGCTTTTGCCAAAACTAAAATCACCTTTGAAAGGGAAGAGATTTCAGACCATCAGTGAGATTCAGGAAAATATGACAGGGCAGCTGATGGTGATTGGGAGAACGATGTGAGGTCCCAAGGTGCCTACTTTGAGGAGACTGAGGTATCATTGTACAATGTACCATGTTTCTTGTATCTTGTATCTTCTTCAATAAATGTCTCTATTTTTCATATTACATGGCTGGATACCTTCTGGACAGACCTTGATATGATACAGCCTCATGATGCTGGCCTGAGTAGCAAGACAATTACCTGACCAAGAGCATCTGAGAGGTTTTCCTTAGGTAACTCCTAGCCCCTTTCTACAGTCTTATTCTGTTCACCAACCTACATTTTCTCCTATTTTAATAGACATAGTACCTATTCCAGTCTCTAATGATTCACCCCAGAATCTTGGATGTGACTAAGTAAAAGTCACTAATTGTTAAGTATTGCTAAAATAGTAAAAGCAAGTGCTAAGTATAAACACAAATTGACTTGCTTAATCCTCACAATAACTCTACAACTATTATCCACAACTGCATTTTACAGATGAGAAAATTAAGGCAGAGAGAGACTGAGGAACTTGCCAAAGATCACAGAGATAGGAAGTGGCAGGGTCAGGATGGGAATGGAGCAGTCTGACTCCGGAGACTTGCTCCTAACCCTGTATCACACCACAGCCATGCTACTCAGGCAACTGGAACTTAGATGGATAGTTTCTTATAAAACACAAGGAGGACTCATTCAATCATTGTAATCAGGAACCATGACGGAACCTGCATGTAGGAGTTGTTTGTGCTATCTTCATAATCACCACCATCTTAATAATCACCGCAGCACAGAAGTGAGCCAAACTTTTCCCTCCACAAAACTCAAAAAACAGGTTTGATAAAAATGTTTCCCAAAGGGAGGCAGAAAGGTCATTTAGCACTGCCACTGGAAAACTTATCCACCATTTGATTTCTTCTTGAAACCATCTTCCCAGTAGGTAGAAATATTTTCAATAAATCATTGATTGTGCTCTCAATCTGGTCATTTCTCCTGCAGAGAAGAGTCGGGGTAATATGTACTATAAGCAAGATAAAATGATCTCAAATATCATTTTGTAGTTCCAAAGTATAGAAATTATCTCTGGAGGACTGTATTTTCTGTACATGCTGAAAAATAGGAGGTCACTAAGAATCATGGGAAATAAGAAGACAGGATTCAATTTATTTAGTTCCAAACAACTAAAGCACTGCTCGCATATTATTGGCGATTGCTGTTGAATACAGCAACTTCCCTTATGCATTAAAGGAAATTTATTTTACTTTCTGTCTAAAAGGATTAATGGTTTACTACTAGTTACTAGTTGATGTAGTACTTAAGGTTCCCCAGGGCTAATGACTGGGCAGGACATACAGTATTATTGCAGACCAACCATTGCTCAGTCATCTCTCTCAAGGAAGATTCTAACCAATAAGAAGAAGCCTAAGGTTATGAGCTGAAAGCTAAGTGCCCCATATATGCCTGGGTGATGCTGAAGCAGGTTACGCTTTTTTCAGAAGGCAGCTTCGGGTGGTAAGTTAAACATTTCTGGGCAGGGTGAAAATTATACTTAATATTATGTCATGAAGGAAATTCTGAAGAGTAGAGTAAAGGCAAGGATATCAAGGACTATAAAGAGAAGTGGGATATTCCATAAAAACTAAAGAGATAACAGATTCACTTGAGATTTCCCCAGAAAAGTTTACTTAGGGTTGAAGTTGAATTTTTTTTAATTCAAATACTTTTAGTAATTTCTAAGGAGAGGCAATAGAACTTTCTTTGAAAAGACAAATTTTAAGTTATAAATAAAATGATTATTTTAATAAAATAAGGCTCTAAGATGGGATTATACCATAGATTTTGAAAATGATTACATAGTCTGTTTATCTGAAAGTCAAATATAAATTTCTCAGTGAAGACTGAGAATATTTCATTAAAGAGAATCAGTGGAACATTATTATTTAACCTACATATTGCATATGACTTTATTGAGGACTGTGATTTATATCCTTGCCCTGAATACTCATATGTTATTTTAAAGATTTTATAATAGCATTTGTAAAACAGACAAATTTATGAGCAAATCAAACATTTTGAAAGCAAGTGAAATATCTGGTAATTTAGAGAGAGACATTGTCTTGACAAGCCATTTTTATAAACTAACAAGAATTATTTTTAGAAGATTAAATATTTTAACATTTTACTTATCACTTAATGTATATAGATATCAATCATGAAACACTTCTCAGTTTCAACATTTAGAACTGTGTTTCGGGCTAAGAATATTCTCATCGGCTCTTACTGTACTAAATTGGTAGTTATATTTTTTCTAAAATCATATTGAATCCGACTACACGGGATCTAAGCAAATACTACAAACACAGGTAACATTTTAATGACTCTGTTGGAAATTCTGTTTGCTGAAATAGGTCCCCAGATATTTATTATGAGATTTAATTGCTCAGGTGGTTAGGGTTCCTGGACATGTAATTTTTAATGAAATGAATTTTTAAATTGTAAGTCTTGTGAAAGAACACTGTTCCCTCACATCCCCATTCCTATTTAAATATCTTTGAACAGGTTTAATTTTCTTTGTCAATCACAGCTTTGAAGAACAATGTGAAGATTGTATAGGAGGCAATACATCAAGAATCTACTTCTTGAGTTCTTCTAAAACAAAAGCCAGGAGCTCCCTAATGTAAACACATTAGTGTTTACTTTGAGGAGGAAATATATAGATTGAAAGCAACCACCACCACCATTAAGTAAATAGCTGAGTCCAAAAAAAATATCTACTTGGAAGATGTCAGTGAACAATTCTTCCAACGTGTTTCTGGACTCAGTGCCCAGTAATACCAATCGCTTTCAAGTTAATGTCATAAACGAGAGCCATGAGGGCAGTGCTGCGGCGGATAACGCCGACCCTCCACATTATGAGGAAACCTCTTTTGGGGAGGAAGCCCAGAACAGATTCAGAATCAGCTTTAGGCCTGGGAAACAGGAATGCTATGATAATTTCCTTCAAAATGGAGAAACCGCTAAAACAGATGCTAGTTTTCATGCTTATGATTCTCACACAAACACATACTACCTGCAAACCTTTGGCCACAACACGGTGGATGCCGTTCCCAAGATCGAGTACTATCGCAACACGGGCAGCGTCAGTGGGCCCAAGGTCAACCGACCCAGCCTGCTGGAGATTCACGAGCAACTTGCAAAGGTAAGCTTAAGGGCACCAGCAGGGAGCCTCCCTTCCTCCTTCAGGTGATTTCCTGATCTCGAACAACACTGTATTTATAGAAATATAAAAGGGCCCAATGAAGAGGTCTATTCCAAACCGTCTATCTTATTTACTCTACTGTCCCTGGTTTCCAATAAACAGAAAATACACAAAAGTGTCTCACAAATGTTTACTGACTGAGGACAGAGAACTAGAGAATTGACTCTGAAAGTCAGGCAGTATGTCGTAGCTTGTTTACAATTGTAGTCTACTCAATTCACACTTGGTTAAACACGTCAAACGGAATACTAAGCTGATTTCTCCCTAGGACTAATGCCTCCACAACAGCTGTCAAAAAAAAAAAAAAAGAGAGAGAGAGAGAGAGAGAGAGAGAAAGAAGGAAATCCTGATGCTTGCCGTAGTTAATACTGTGGTGCCAGCCTTTATTGCACAGGGGTATTTTTTCCATTCTTTAAAGAGACAGCAGAGATTTATAAGATTCAGCATTTTATCCCTCCCTCTTCAAAGCTTTGCCTGAAGCTCCAGAGTGCACTTAAGCATTTAAAAGTAACTAAATTAAAGTACAGAAGCAGCAGATGTGGCTAAACTTCTTTTTATTTAAAGAATATAGTTAAGGTTCCCAAATCTGCCAAAAACATGAGACAGCACTTTTTCTAATCTGGTAGCAAATCACTTCCAAGCTTCACAGATTTTTTCTTCCACAACTTGCTCTAAAATACCTTGATGTACTTTATCTTCCTGTTCTTCTGGAACACAGTTGGGAATTAATATACTTCTTTATGGATATAATTAATTGCTAAGAAGAATAATTAGCTGTCACATATCCAAATATAGTTTACTCTTGCCCAAGTTCTGAGATAAGAAAAAATTTATTGGAACAATCTCTTTCAAATTCATTCATTCATTCAACAATTTTTAAATCAAATGATTATCTACTCTCAGGATTCTAGGAATACTGATCTCGTGAAAGATGCTAATAAAGGTGAAAATCTCCTTTTGGCTTCTGCTCATCCTTCTTTTCATGAGGAAACCCAGTTCCAAAACTTGTTCCCCTTAGCTTTTTAAGGTCCCTGACTCTGGGTTCCACCCGTGGAGACAGGAGGCGCCAGCACTCTGAACTTCGCCCTGTGCCCCCGCCCCCGGCAGACCTGACTGTTTCGTGTGCTATATCGGCAGCCCTCTGCTGCACAGCCGGTTTCTTTATAGACATGAGATTTAGACTTTATCTGGGATGTTTGATACTGTAATCAAAAGAAGTTAGTAATGTGGCAAGGTTGAACCAACTGACAGCCCCCATGAATATTTTTGAGAAGGGGGGCAATTTGAAGCTCCTGAACTCAGGCTACTCAGGCTGAGGTGTCACTTTCGTTTTCTATTTGAGGGAAGAGGAATGAAGAAAAGAGAAAAAAAGGAGAAGAAAGAAAGATGGAAAAGAAGGCTGAGCGAAGAGGGTACAAGGAATTTCCAAGATTTGTGGGGGGACAGAAAGAGACATTTAGGGTATTATAAAGAGATTTCAATTTGCTCCAAAGAAGTGAAATGAGCCTATGTCCTCTTTAAAAAGACCTGAAATTCTATTCCATCATATTCCACATCAGTACACGTTTTTAGAGCTACATGTTTCATAAAATTGTGATTCAAATTTCAACATTCTTATTCACCCCCTTCCCCAACTTACAACAAAAGAAAATAAAATTTTAACTCCATTAATAAGGGAATGGAGTAAACTCACATTGTCCTTGGGACTGATATTCTGGAGAGAGAAGAGTAGCTTATGTACACTTTCTAAAGCCATAGCATGTAAATCTTTATACATGGGGAGAAAAACTCTGAGGGAACATTGTTAAAAGTCATCTGATTCAGTACCAATGCAATAGCTATGCTTGACAGATGTGATAGCTGTTTGGAATTCAGATTATTTTTAAAAGATAAAATGAGACTGGGGACTTAACTTTGACTTTTAGCATTTTTTTCTCAGATACAAAAGCATAGCAAGTTAAATAAATTAAAAATTAAGTTTATGTCCTATGCCCTGAAAAATCATTCTGAATTAGTATAGTAATAAGTTATTCTTTTTATGAACTTGATCCTTATTATCTAAGGTACTTCATTTTGATTGAATCACACAGAAGTATCCACATAGCCAACATGTGAGTAGAATTCAAATACAGCCACAGAATCTACAATAGGCACGTTCCTATAGCCAGGGCCATTGTAGTGTCACTAAAGTTGGAGGGACAAGTCTTTCTCTTTATGTTCCACCCTGTGATAGCCTTTGGCTGCAGACATTAACAGTTGTACCTTCTTCAGTTCAGCTCTTTCTTCCATGACAGCGAATTTGCCACTACTATTCCCTCAGCTTTTCACTGCCCACACCCCCAAATAAAAGATGAAGACCTGCCCCTAATGTAACTGTACTGCCACCGTCCTGGGGCCCTCGACATTTTTATGACAGTTTCTCAAATCACAACTAGAGCAAACATTACATGATAATATAAAGATATGTCACAGATTTTGTGTGCAAAAAATTGTGAGTGATAAAGTTTACTTAATTTAAAAGTAGAAAGTAGTTGACATACTACGTTTGGTGATCTTTTTTGTATCCATGATTACATTGCTTTAAAAAGCCACATAGGAACAGTACATTTATACTAAACGGCAGAATATATATAGTAAGAAACCAATTAGAATTTGTGCAAACTGTGGTTGTAATTTCCAAGTCAGAAAAAAATTACATGACGAATTTGTCCTAATAGATAAAATAGAAAATAAGTTTGAAAGATATTAAGTTTCTATCTTAAGTGAAACTCTAGCAGTGATAGATACTGACAGAATTTGTGATCCTAAAGATCTGACATCATAGTCGAAGAAATCCTTTTCATTATCTATGTTCTAAAGAGTTAAATGCCTATACTGGTGACTACGAATTAAGGATTTCGGAAAACTCTAATTAAAAACAGAAAAGCAGTACTTCATCCCTTACTTGCTCTACCGTTATACAAGCTACATAACTTCAAATGATCTTGCAAGATGCTTGTGAATACTAATGTTTTTATATGACTGTAAAGTCTAGCATATTGCCTCCAATGGATAGAAACTCAATAATGTTTGTTGGTAATGATGATGACATTTTTTATACTAGCTAATTTTTATTTAAAATATTATTTAAAAAGTAAAATATATATCAATCCAATATTTAACAAGTACTAATATATATATAGTGAAATATCTCTTACATAATGTAAATATTTAGTTATTCTCTTCAAGGGACTCATTACTGAGGATTTCTTAAAAATCCCTCCTGAAATTTTCTACGCCTACACAAATACACACACACACACACACACATACATATATACATACATTAGTGTAGGGCAATATTGCCCATTGTCCTATGCTCAGCTGTTTTCACTTAACAATATACTTTGGAGATCTTTGCATATCAAAACATGTATAATGATTATTATATATCTGGCAAATATTAATCTAGTATTTTTACTGTGTAAAACTAATCCCATTTTTAGTATCCAGCCTAATTCTTATAGCTACCTTTCCATGGAATTCCTTTTCAGCCTTACTAACAACCATTGTTGTTAGCATTTCAGAAAAGATATAATTTCAAGGGAATCAAGAAAATATATAGCCTTTCTATCAAAGTCAGTGTTCTGATGTCATTGAAATAAATTGTGAAAAGTATGAAATATTAAAAAAATTAAAATGGAAATACTATCTTGGGAAGCCAAGTGTTTACAAATTGATTCAAAAGAAAAAACAGTAGAATGACTTCACATTTGGGTCATTAGCTTGTTAACAACTAAAGGAAATTTATGAATAAAAGCATTAAGTATGACTCTGTTATATATAATAAACTATATATGTATCAGGCATGATGCTCGCACTTTGCAAAATCTCATTCAATCCTTTTAACATTTTTTCAAGTTAGGTACTTCTATTATTTTTATTATATAGATGGTGAAAGTTTTATAAAATCCTGTGGACGTTAGAAGAGAAAACAATCATTTAGAGGACTCAAACTTCCAAGGTCAAGAAGCAAAGGTCACATGGTTAATAAGTTGAACCTATGCTTACATGACTCCAGAGTCCATGCCCTTTATAACCTACTTCATCCTCAGCCTGTTCTCCCGTAGTTCTTTGCCTCAGCTCATTCCGTGGTGATAGAAAATCGCACAAAGAAGAAGACTCACCTCAGTCATGGTGGGTTGAGCAGGAGATCCCAATTCCTTCCTTACTTTGGGACTGTGTCAAGAGATTGTGGTCCTTTCCCTACAAAATTCAGTAGGTCTCAATTTTCATTGTCATCATCAAAAGCATTTATTAGCAATTTATTTACAAGAGGTACTATAGAAAGTGAGTTAAAGAGTTTGGCCTCTACTCTCTAAAATTTTATTTTATAAGTCAAATTTCATTACTATGGGTAGAAATAAAGGATATGTAGTCAAAAAACATTAAACCACATAAGTCAATGTAGAAATGCTTATTTTCTATAAAAGGACAAATAAAGTGTATGAATATGTTCTCTAGAAAGTAATTTTTTTCTAAACTGTTTCAAAGTTCAGATTTGAAACTTTAGCCTTCAAATTGGGGCTATTAGGAATATCACCAAGGCAAACAAAATAGACATTAAAATTGAGACAGTAAATTCCTTGAAGGCCAGCAATGACCAAAAGCTACCCCTAAAATATTTGTAGGCGTGAAACTCCGCAACTTAGCCCTCATTCTCATACCTGCTCAAGTTTTTAGTGCCCAAGGCCACATTTGGGAGCTCTTGCTATTAAAATACTCCGTGAAAACAAACAAGAAAGATTCATTTCCCACTATAAATAGTTTAGTGGTAGATGGTGAGTAGAGTGGGAGTTCCCCTAAAGCATACTTTGAAAATGTTAAGAATCATTTAATTTCATTTTCTCATTCGGATTTATCATGGTTTATCACATATAGCTACCTTATGGCCCAAGTTATCAAAAACATAAGTCACTTTGCATGTAAGCCATGTGTTTTCGGGTGTAGTAAAAATACTGTGACTATAAACTATAATATTGGTATGAGTTAGAGGCATAGTTTATAATAACTTTTAAAACAAGAAAAAAGCCCTCTTATTTCCTTTTTAAAATTTTATTTTTATTTATAGCTGACTATATTACTTTAGAGTGTGCAACATAGTGAGTAGGTATTTCTATACCTTAAAAGTCGGTCACCAGGATGTCACCATACAGTTATTATGACATTCTTGACTGTATATACTCTGATATTACACACCCACAACTAATTTTACAACTAGCAGTTTGTACTTCTTAATCCCTTCACCTTTTCACCCACCCCCTCCCCCTCCCCCCCGCAACCATCAGTCTGTTCTCTGTATCTGTGAGTCTGTTTCTGTTTTGTTTTATTTTCATAGTTTAAAATGCTCCCCTTTATCACAAGGGCTAGAAATGTACAAACATAATAATATTGATCATGAAGATATGAAATATGAGTAGAATTATACTTTTTTTCTGAAATGAACCTTAAGAACTATCTGTTCCTTCCTGGAATTAGTTTTAAAACAATCCAGGGGCAGCAGTCTGAGAGGCGCAGGGGGAGTAATGCTGGCCACCTGTGGGTAATTGTTGGCGCGGAGTGATGGGTCGCTGAGATGCATTACTCTTCCTACTGTTGCATAGGCTTAAGTATTTCAATAATAAAAGAGAGTGTAAAACAATGAGGAAGGTACCATGTAGGCCTAAATATTTATGAAACTACTTAGTAGTGGTCTTAAATTTCTGCTTTCCCTAGATGACAGGCTAAAAACTTGAAAACATGTATTTAATTAGAACTTAAAAGATAAATATGTTCATTTTTTTCATTTACCCCTTAATCTGTATGTGACTGAAGCTTTACTAGTTTATCAGTATTAGTGGAGCAAAGATTTTTACCAAATGGTCTTTCTTTTCTTTCCTTTTTTCTTTCCGAGTCACTTTATTTTATCTTCTCTGAATACTTCATGCTCAGGTAAAAACTCTCAGTAAATAAATAATCATTCCCTAAAGCGATGCAATTTAAAATGCATTTATGAAAGGTTGTGGGTCATCATTTATGATAATGGAGTGTGAACAAACAAATTAATTCAAAGCATAAAGGAAAAAAACTGGTTTCAGGCAGCAATCATAAAACTTTTATTAGTCTCCCAGACTTTGGTCCCAAGAACATGCAGCAGCCAGGAGTCTGCCTGCCACTGGCTACAGCTCACAGCCACTGAGTCCCCACAAAGCCTCCACCTGCAGCCTTGTTCAGTACTTTGATGATAAGGTGACTTTATAATTGCTCTTGGGGCTTGTAAAAGAGGCTTTTATTAAGAAGTGATACCAAGTTTTGCTTTGCCATGTTGGAACAGGAAGATGGCAAACAGAAAAATGACTTTGCCGTAGAGTAAACTACTTCAAAGTAAGATTTTCAGAAAACCCAGCGAATTTATCCTCATTTGCAGTATCCAGAAAAATGTTAAATAACTTGCTGGAGGACACACCCTGAATTAATTGCACAGCCAAAACCCGATTCCAAGTCTTCTAGTGTACGTGGGGCAGAGGCGGTGCAGCTCCCACATGAGAGTGAGCAATGGAACGCATTCTGTACTCGTAAGTTTACTCTCACACCTTCACACTCAATAGAAGAAATCTACGCATGCGAGTTTTTCCCCTCTAAGGTACAAATATATTTAAAACTTTGAAACTGTAGCAGGTTGGACACATTTACCTAAGGGAGGATTAGATATCTTACACTGACGCTATTTTTGAAGAGTTAAGAAAATATCGCCTCACTAATTTCCATACATGATTATTTCCCTGACATGCCCTAGAGAGCACTCTTTTTGCATTATACTATGATGTCTTAGCGATAAATTGAAGAACTGTTAAACATTAATGGAAGGATATCAATCAGATAGAGATGTTCATTTAAAGGGTAATGTTAAGTATGTTAGTCATCCTTCAGCCTACTTTGTGAGATGTTTTTCGCAGGAATTGGCACTCTCATTAATCCAGATCTGAGGGTCACAGTTACCCTCAGAGTTCATCAGAGAGCAGAGCAATTTCCTGGACCAAACCTTCAAGTTCAGGTTTAATCATAAAACATGGGTTTTATTCCCAGGACAGCTTTTATAAAGCAAGTGATTAAAGCTTTGTCTTGTGGGATCCCCAATTAATGCAGGGAAAGGAAATTGCCTTCTCCCTGATTGACTAGCTGCCGCTGGTCTGGCCATGGATCTTTTCTTTCCCCCCAGCATATTAACATTTAAATAACAATTTTTAAATTAATTCACTTTCCAATTATAGTGACATGCAATATTATATTAGTTTCAGTGTACAATATAGCGATCAGACATGTATATACCTTATGAAGTGATCGCCCGTCTGACACCACATACAGTTATTACAATTTTATTACTATCTTCCTCCTGCCATGCTCTATGACCCCATGACTACTGTTATAATTGGCAATTTGTCCTTCTTAATCTGGTCATGAGATCCTGATTAACTAGAGTACTGACAAGTTTTAAAGTTTTTCTCATGATAAGTCAATAAGTGAATCTCCTGACCAAATAAGCTCTTCAACATTCATGGACATTTTAACACATTTCTCAATTCCCTGCTCTCACTGATTTTCCAGCTATGGAAAATGAAAGTTACATTTGACACACTCAGCCACCTTACATGTGTAGAATTTTCTTAGAGAAAAGTTGAGTTTGTAATTGACTGGAAAACAATCTTAACTGTTTCATCCATCTCTGATTGGCTGTATGATACCGACATGTGTCATCCAACAAGCTAGCCGCAGGTCGCCTGTGGCCGCTGAGCTCTGCAATGTGGCTGGTTCAAACGGAGATTTGCTGTCGGCACAAGATAC
Source organism: Desmodus rotundus (assembly GCF_022682495.2). NCBI lineage: Eukaryota > Metazoa > Chordata > Mammalia > Chiroptera > Phyllostomidae > Desmodus > Desmodus rotundus. The sequence goes on from NC_071393.1 coordinate 80,615,730, forward strand.
ATGCCAGGTCTCCAAGACACAGCGTGAAAAAGGAATGTAAACGACCTCATTGCTACCTCTATATCAACTATATGTTGAAATGATAATATTTTGTATAGATTCTATTAAGTAAATTGTATTATTAAGATGGTCTGTGATTCAGGCTCCTCCTACCAGGTGGGGTGCTATAACTGTTCATGAATACTTACATTGCAAATATTAAAAATATAATAGTCTACAGAAATTAAATATATTTTTTAAATTTAAGGATCCATATTGGAACCCACGCTATTTTACTAGTTTCTTTTTACTTTTTAAAAAGGAATTACTGAAAAATTGTGAATTACATATGTAACTTGCATTTGGGGCTAGTACAGAGCACTAGGTTCTGCCCTGTTAGTTCAGCCTCCATTTCCATGGACTTTGTTCATTCATATCTTACACTGATGTGGATATACGATGTCAGCTTTCAATTATCTGTGCAAATTGGGACTTAAGGATGCTTACTTAAGATACTTTGGGTAATTCAGAACTAAATTTTAACTATCAAGTTGTGTCCTTTGTCATTCATCTTTTATCCCTAATGCTGTTGTTAAGATAATAAAATAATCTGGCTTTGCATTTTTTTCCTTTCCTTTTCCTCTTTTAATGTGACCTGCACAAAGAAAACAGTGAGAAATGGAATGCCCAATAGGGAAGGAAGAGAAAAGAAGTAGAAAGCAAGAATGGATAAGAAACTAAGTTATCAGCTCTTAAGAGATGGAGATCAGGTGGCCTTCAAGTTCACTTTATGGATTCAGTGCTGTTTATCAACGGCCTACTGGATGAGGCCTTGACTGGCACTGAGGAGAAGTAACCCGCATCACCACCTTCCTTCACTTCCGCTGACATAGAATGAGTCATTGCATTGTATTACATTGGCTTCCCCCTTCACATTAGTATCATGAAGAAAGCCTTACAGGAGAACAAAGTTGGGAGAAATCCTTATGCACAGACAGAGGTAAAAAACAAATGCTGGGAGGAGACATAAAGTAAAAGTCAATTGGAGTAAACAGCCTAAATTAGGGTCAGTTTACAGTGAGGAGGCTAATAATACACCAAAGCCCAAAGCAGCAAGAGTCCGTGAGCAGGGCAAGGGCAAGACCTTTAATCACCCCCAAATGAGGTTCCTATAATAAATACTGAGTATTTATTTCATACCAGTTCCATTTTAGAGGGGAAAAAATGCCCTTGACTAAGACCTATTAGCTAGTAGTATCAGAACACATCATTCTGGGCTTAAATCATTTAGAACATTTAAACAGAATAAAATTGTTCTTTAATAATGGTAATTAAGTGCCAAATTACAAGTCTTCCCCAATTGTCTCAAAACCCTTCCTGGGAAGATTGCTTTGGGGAGTACTCTGGGGTGTGGTCTAACCATTAATGAGTCAGATAAGTGTCAGAAAGGCTAAATCCAGTGGATGCATCTGAAATAAATAAAGGTCATGCCTAAAAGAGGAATTAGGGAGCTGGTCTTGAGGGAAACCCAGCTGCTTTCTCTCCCGCTGGATTTATAGACTACCTACTGACGAGGAAGGTCTTTTTCAAAATTAGGCCCAGGGAAAATGAACAAGTACATAAAGGTTTAACCTTTTTTATACTACTTCTTATTTCTACTCAGCCTCTCTTTCTAATCGTGAGACTAGAGACTTCTAGTGAGACTTCTCTCCTTCTGCACAATACTAGTAGCACAGCCAACAGTTCTCAGGCAAAGGCATGTTGCATCTGGAAGACGTTGTCCCTGCAGAAATAGCATCCTTGTAGCCATGTGGTGCCTTCAAACATTTTTCTTAAAAATAAAATAAAGTAAAAAGTCTACATTCTTTCATTGAATCTTCTGAAAGATATTCTGACCTGAGTAGAGAAGTTTTGTCATCGTTACTTCAGATGAGTAAAATGAAGCCCATGGATGGTAATGGGAGGAAGGCCAGGACCTCCATAACACAAGGAAGGTTAACTTTCTGGCCCTCTTCTCAAAGGCCCTCATTCACTTATGATAGGCTTTCCCCTCTTTATTGCACCCCTTCTTTTCTCTTTTTTCCTTCTGTGTTCTAAAGAAATCCAAATCTGGCCATTTATTCAATGATAATATTCTTACCAGTAGAACTGCCCGGGTTCCTTTACCACACCTGCAATCTTGGTTCCTAAAATCACTCAGCTTCCCAGAGTAAAAATTAATTATCTTATTTAAAAGTCTACGGTTTGTTTGTCTAAAAGTGTATGTCCACTGCTTTGATTGGCTCTGAAATGTGTATGGAACCGGGTGTTTATTGACCGTATCCTGTGTTTTCGCTGTCTGTAAAAATGCAGAATGTGGCAGTGGCCCCAGGTTCGGCTGACAGGGTGGCTAACGGTGATGGGATGCCTGGAGATGATCAAGCTGAAAACAAAGAAGAAGACGATAAATCCGGTGCCGTGAAGTTCGGATGGGTGAAAGGTGTGCTGGTGAGAAAGCTCCTCTGTTTACAAATGAAAGTTATCCATCCATTCAGTGTTTTACTAGACGGAGTATTAGCAAGGCCTGAACGCCAGACTTACAAAGACCTGGGTTTTGCCCCTCTCTCACTTCTCATGTCCCTTTCAATGTGCCTTCGGTTCACAGGTAAGATGCATGCTGAATATCTGGGGTGTCATGCTCTTCATTCGCCTCTCCTGGATTGTTGGAGAAGCCGGAATTGGTAAGCACTTTTGCCTCTCCTCTATAATTTCTGATGTAAATTATAAGCTCAATAAGCAATTTGTGTTCACCATGAATGCTGAATATGAGTTGAAGGTCACAGAAGAGCTTTGGAGCTCTTTTACTTTTTCTCTTAGACCATGTTTGTCAGAGAGGAAAGGTGAAGTGTTAACCCCTGGGAGACTGGAATTTTCCAGCGTGCCAACCGGATAAATGCTGACTGAAATATTTCAGTATTTTCACAGAGTTTTAGGTGACAGGTATATAGATACACATTCATTTTAAATAATAGTATTCATATTTGGGGACATACTGACATTTATCAGAGTATCCATCTCCCTTATGATTGTTGGCAAAATTTCACTAAGTAAAAATAACTGGTGGAAAACAAGGTGAAAATGTGGCCTGACTAATAAAAATGCTGAATTGTTGAACATTTTCCAAAGAAAATAATTGTGTTACTTTTAGCAGTAAGAAAAAAAGGTTAACAAAATATTGCCAGATAGAAGCTTCGAGTCATAGATAAAATGACTGAGACAATGTATATAACTTGGTAATTTTTTCCAAATGAAAAATTGATGATGTTGAAATTATTATGAGTAATTATTTAATGTTTTCAAATATTATCTTCTATTTAAAGTATTAGTTCCTATGGCAAATCTTTTTATTGAGGTTATATTAATAAAATTTTTTTTTAAAATTTATTTGAATTTTATCAAAGTTCCTGACTTACTGTGATAAAAAACTAATGGCATTCTCCTCTATGTATGGAAAATACATTATGACCTTACTCTTGGAGAAGACTTGTAAATCATTAGCATCAAAAACATACAGGTTTGGATGTGTTTTCAGATTCTCCTCCAGAATGTATCTCAATTCACATTTAAAAGGTACTTGGTCATTATTTATTGCCTTTGCTCTTCAAAACACATTTCAGAATCATCAGAAGACTAACTCAGAAAAAGAGAGGGCTGGGTTGTAAATTGAAAAACTGGAACCAGTTCCCATAGTTTCTCCATGTTTCATGTTTGGCAACTGCTAGGTTCCTGACAAAGGGCTGCTTGCTGGCTTTATGATGCATAGCCAATGAATGCTTGCAGCCACGGGTCCAAAATAAGTGTATGCCGGTCCATGGAAAATCTGCATCTTAATATTGCCAAGTTTTGCTCCAGGGTTTCATGCAAAATTAGGTTTTTAAGGGCAGTTTAGTAACTTATTGAGATCATCAAAAAACATTACTTTGTTTGGAGGTGTGAGCATAGCCAAGGGCAAGAGTAATTCTTTTTAATGCAACTTATTTAACATCCATATGTTTGTGCAATAATCTGAACTTTAATCAGATCTTACATTACTCTTCACAGGCAATCCGTTTCATGTTTACTGCAAAACCATAAAATCTGAAGAATCCTATCTTCTGCTAAACGGTTTATTATGCTTTCAGACGTCAGTGTTGTTTTAATAAGGACCTTTTATTTAAGTAGTTCAGTCCTACCTTAGAAGAGAGTAGAGTTCTGACTAAATGGGTGTTAAGTTTTGCACTATCCTTTCCTTTGAATAGCAGATCTTTTTCTTTTAATTCTCATAAAATAGACTTTAGTGAGTAGTAGAAACTTATTGCCACTCTTACTCAGTTTTACTGGCCTTTGCTCTTAAGCTTAAAGCTGAACAAGTTCATCAAGGCACCACCTGGGTCTTGTTGGCGCCTCCTTTAATGGGCAAGGAAAGCAACAATACAAGTAGTTTCTTTTTGCTTTTGGAATAATTTGGGTTTTCCCATAAATGTAACCATCAGGTAGGGAAGAAGCGTGTGAAAAGCATGTATGACCTGAAGCAAGTTATTTATACTTTGTGAGCTTTATTTTCTCATCTACAAATTAGGGAGCTGGATTAATTGTTTCCCAATTAATTCTTTGAAGATAATGCTAAAGAATCTTGCTGAATAGGCAGACACACATTGAGATAGGCTGAGGATAGTGCAATGGTTTTTCAGACTGTGCAGCCCATAAGAACTACCTGGAAAGTTAAGTTGTAAAACTGCAGAATCCAGAGACTGACTTTGAAAGATCCAAACTCAGTAGGTCTGGCATTTTTAATGAACACCCCAGGCATTTCCTGAAGCAGGCAGTTAAAGGACTGCGCTTTGAGAAAATCATGAATGGAATGGTCTCTAGGCTGCCTTTTACACTGGGATTTTACATTTGTGAGAAAGAAGCAAATTTCTCGCTGTTTAAGGGTGTAAAATTTGTTTCAGGTTTTAATATGGTTAACCAAAATGTATGCAATGCCAAAGGATAAATTAAGAATTGTTGAAAAAATAGAGGCAAGAGTAGGGAAATAATAAAATCAGAGTTGGTTTAATGCCCTGAAATGCAAACTGTATGCTTCTGTACAATTGATAGGATGAGCTAAACATTTGATATCAAATTTACTCAAAACAAAGTCGAGAGCAAAATGATGTGCAAAAGATCGTAAAAGTCACTTTTATTGGGTACAAAGAACTGAGGTCACATAGTGTTGAACAGGTGATGCTCACCCCAGGATTCCTGCAATAGATGTGAAGAATTTAGTGCAACTATTTCTTTCATCACCAAACTTTTGAGAGCGTACAGGGCCAAAGCAATATGGTCCAAATATGCATCTTGTGCCCACACTTAGCCTCTTGCTACTGCACTTTAACCAGTAAGTAGCCTAGAGACTTCTGCTAGAGCCAGGATATAGCTGAGAGCATCAGAAGGGCCACCCTCCAGTCCTCCTTCCCATTTCTATCCTTAACCTCCTTAGACTTCCCTTTCTCCCAGGGAATTTCCAGAGAGATCACAGCCTCTCTTGGCTGATTACCTTTGTAATCATCCTTGGAACAAGAGAGACTGCCAAGAATTATGGAGCATCCATCTTATGTCGGGGGTCATACAAAACAGGCCCAGGCAAAAACATTCTGGCTGGAGCCAGTGTGATGTCAGTGCCTATGACCCCTGAATCCTCCCTGAATTCTCCCTGAATTCTCCCTGAATTCTGGGTCAACCTTCACTGAGGAGGACATTATAGCAAAAGGAAACTGTTTTCCCTCTACTGATGTTAGGCTCGTTGGCTAGAGCTCTGTAAATGAGACTGACAAAAGACAGATTAACAAGGGAAAAACAATCAGAAGTTTACTGACATGCGCAGTGTATATACACATGAGAAGACTCAGCAATGGGTAACAAAGTGGTGGGTAGATGTTGGGCTTGTACAGTATCTTAAGAGAATGATACATTTTTAGAGAAGTGACAAGACAAAGGGAAAGTGCTGAGTTTCTAGGGTGGCAAACTGTGGGAAGGCAAATATAAGGAGGAACTAATGAAAGATAAGTAAAGTTTGTTATGTTCCTCTGATATCAATTCCAGCTCATAAGGGTCTAGAATGGTCTCTGGTGTCTTTACAAATTTATGTCTTGTTTTTAGGCAAATAAATGGAGGTATTTACTTCTCAATTGCCTTTAGCTCAAAATAATCCTTAGCTAAAGGCACCCGTGCCTTCCTTTAAATTCTGGCTCACCACTCTCTCCCTCTCATAATCATTGACTTCTGCTCCATAAGCTGATTGAGGGGAGCTTTTATCATTTTATTTGCTCCTTGTACTTCTCGTGTTACCTAACATATAGCTGGATATACAGTTGGCTTTTCATAAACAATAGTTGTTATGACTGCTGGGCTCTGATCAAAAAGCAGTGCCACTGACTGTGACCTGTGTGCCACGCACTATGCTAGCCACTTACCCACGCATCCCTTCTGACTGTATTGCCACTTTTGACTCAGAAAATAAGTAACTTGTCAGAGGTCACATAGCTGGTGAGTGAAAGTACTTCAATTTGATTCTTTCCACATTGCTTCCCTGCCAGATGAACAATCTGCTACACTGTACGTAACTTTCCACTCCTACACAACCAAATGTACATAAAAAGATAGGTACCCGGAAAGGTGAACATTCACTCTTTAGTTAAATGAACAGCTTAGTATTGTGTAGACCAATTATCATGTTTATAGGTGCCCTTAGAACTTCGTCATCATAAGTGGGGTTCACGTTAAATTTTGACCAGCCATAGTCGCTTAGTTGTGTGCATCTTCACACTCCAGGTCCTAGCTCTGGAGTCTCCAGGGCCTGGGCTGCTGTGTAGGCAGGAGACCTTAAAGCTGAGCACTTCCCCGGTGGTGACTGTCAGGCCAGCGTGGTAACTCAAGTGTGGTCCTGTGGTGAAGTGTGACCCTAGACTTGCTCGCATCTATGTAAACGATCGAATGGATTGTTCCGCCGATTAATTGCCTTTATTTTTCCTCTCTCAACTGAGGTCTTGGTGTGATTATCATCGGCTTAGCCGTGACAGTGACTGCTATCACTGGTTTATCCACCTCTGCTATTGCCACAAATGGATATGTCAGAGGAGGTAATTAAACCTGTGACCCGCACGGTCATTTGTAAGGTAAAGGCAACACAGGCCCAAATAGTTCACCAGTGACCTTTCTGGAGTGTTTTTAAAGGTAATCCAAGTTGGTTCCTTACTCCCCCCACCCTTCAGGCAAGAGAGAGGCAAGAAGAATGGTGAAGGATTTAACCTTTGTCAACCCCTCAACTTTCTCACTCAGGTTCCTTTCAAGCAAGAGAGAAGGTCAAATGCCATGTTTTCTCTTCACAGCCAGGGTGGTTTCTCTCCCAGGACGCCAGCACAAATCAACTTTTCCTTTCCAGGGCTGCAGCCCACACTTTTACTTCTGGACACCATCCTTCATCCTAATGAGCAGCTCTCTGACGTGATCTGTATGCCAGGCAAGCCAGTTTCTCTGCAGCACAAAGGAACTCCGCTGGGGCCCAAGACTCGGACATAAAAAATTAAAGGCAGTGTAGTTTGTGGCAACAGGGAATCCACAGAAGACAAGTAAAATATAATATCTTTTATCTTTTGTTGCTGACAGGTCTTGGAGTTCTCATAATTCTTCTTTCCACCATGGTAACTTCTATTACTGGGTTATCAACTTCTGCAATAGCAACTAACGGGTTTGTTCGTGGAGGTAAAATTTCTAAGATATCTAATGCTCTCATCACTTGCTACGGGTAGGCAAAAACTTTATATATTTTTTTTTTTTGACGGGAACAAGAAAGTAGCCCAATGTTCTTGAAGCCTGGCTAACTCTTTGGATGAGCTGGATGCCGAAGGAAACGTAAGGTACTGTGAGTGCAGTCCCGGTTCACTCTGGTCAGCAGCGGCCTCCTTTCTAACGGGCCCCTCCAGCAGGGTGCAGGTCCTGGTGTGCAGGTCTTCACATTCCTTGGGTAAATGTTTAATTTTTCAGGCAAGTCTGCATTCCTCCTGCTGGTGTTTCTTGGAAAATGATCCCTGGACATGGCTTCAGTTTTAAAGTTTAGTACATTTCAGGTGGTTCCTAGACCTTCGTGGAATGGGACTCTTTAGAACGTTCCAGGTTTTTTTCATGGGGAGGCGGATCCTTCCGTGACAAGAGTCAGGCTGCTGCCTCCCGAAGTACTGAGGACTTCAGGAAGTCCTGGAGCCAAACGCTTCTCTTGGGCGATTTTGCAGGTCTTGGAGTCATCATCATTGGCCTGAGTGTGGTAGTGACAACACTCACAGGTATTTCTATGTCTGCCATTTGCACAAATGGAGTAGTTAGAGGAGGTAAGCCAATTCATTTACTTATGACTGCAAGCCTTGTGACATGGTAATGTCTAGAGTTGGTTTAATGTTGGAAATGAAATTTGTATATTGATAATTAGTCTCCAAAGCTTCAAAATAAAAGAACCCAAAATGTAAGGAGTAAGGCAAAATTCTAACTAATATTAAGAGATCTCCAGAAAAGACTTCTTCAACCCATTTCCAGTGAGTAAACATGTTTGTAAAGTAGACAGTGGCCAGGTGTCTAGAAAGAAGGCAACCCTTCCTGCCTTGGACAGCCCTGCCGGCCATCTCCCAGGTCCCCCCAGTGAGGCTCTTCCCCAGGGCCCCGGCTAACACTGCTGATACTTCCCAGTCAGTCAGTCCTCAGAGCTCACCCCAACACTCTGCTTCCAGTGGCCAACAGCTGTGAAAGATCTTTAAAAAGAAAAGAAAAACAAACAAAACAAAGAGTTTCTTTCAGATCATCCAGGAACAAGCAGGCCTAAGCAGAAAATGAAGTGGGTAAAGTTGATCCATGTTCTAAATTCCTTTCTTCTCCCTTCACATTCTGCTTTGGTCCTTCAGGGTCTCTACTTGGGTATCGTCTCCAGGTCTCCCCCCTAACGCCTGCAAAGCACCATCGTACCCACAACATACCTCCTCTCACAATTTCTGCCTGGCTCTCATTTCGACCAAGCCTAAGGAACTGGCTACCGATTTATTTAATGTAATCTGACAAAGGAAATAAGGGGGATTTGCCCCACTTAGATAATAGGTTACACTTGTAGAGAGGGCTTTGACCCCTCAATCTGTAACAGTTACTACAGTGGAGGAAATTCCTCTTCAGTAAAAGATTGGGGGTTTTTTATTATTTTTATTATTTTATTTAATATTTATTGTAATTTTTTCTATTACCATTTAGTCCCCTTAGACCCTCCTCTTCCCAATAGTCACCACGCTGCTGTCCATGTCCATGACTCCTTTTTCCTTTTTGCCCAATCCCTCCACCCCTCAACACCCCCCACCGCTAGCTGTAGATATGTTTGTTCAATGTCATTTCCTTACCAGTTCTGTCTACCTCAAAGACTAGCTTGGTATAGGAAGCTATTAATTTACTATGTCTGTGCTAACACCTAGTTATCCAGGCCTCCCAATGTCTGGTCCTTTTTCTGTCAGTGACACGCTCTCAGTGCCCTATAAGCAGTTCACCAGCCCAGCTCAGTCTTTCACGTGCACAGAAACACAGCCGTATGTAGCGTTACCTTTTGAAGGTCCAAGGCAGAAGCAATTGTTCCAAGTTCTCCTCCCCTTTCTTCTCATTCGTCACCTCCATACACATCGTGCCTTTTTGAGCTAAAAACATTTTTTAAAAAGTCTGGTTTATAGAGTGGATAATATAGAGCACTATACAGATACCTTTTTTATACAGCAAGTATGTATCAGAAAATTATAACAGAAAGGAATTTAGAATAACAATGATAAACTTCACTCACTTCATTGTTTGCCTAGGCCTGCCTGTTCTTGGGAATTTCAGATATAAAATTTTACTTCAATTACATTCAATAATGTAACTGAACTCTCCAATGAACTTTTGTAGAAGGCAAAGCACTGTCGGTAAAGTTTACCGCATTCTTTTTTGTAACATTTGTGTATAATTAGGTTTCAATAAATTAAATCAGGATAGTTCTAATGTAGGCTATGTACAGAGTGCAAGGAAGGGTTAAGCTATTCATTAAGGTAAAACGAGATTCCCAAAATTATTAGGAAATTATCATCTTTTATTAGAATCATTAATATTTCATATGTTCTCAGTGTTCAAAGTTACTTTGTCATATAAACTAAGTCCCTTAGCAGTTTCTCAAATTAAAGCATATTCATTTTTGTTTCAGGAGGAGCCTACTATCTTATTTCTAGAAGCTTAGGGCCTGAATTCGGTGGGTCGATAGGCTTGATCTTTGCTTTTGCCAATGCAGTGGCTGTTGCTATGTACGTGGTGGGATTTGCTGAGACTGTGGTAGACCTTCTTAAGGTAAGTAAAAGCTTCTCTTCAGCCAAGCAACATAATTTTGTTCAATTTGCCTTTTCAGGGCACTAGATCATATTATGGTATTATGGCAAGATGAGAAGAAATAGATGTATTCTGCAGAATATAGAAATTGAATATAGTTGAAGGAGCCCTAGGTCTGGCATCAAAGCTGGCTTAAAATCCTGGGTCTCACATTTACCAGCTGAGAGACTTTGGACCAGTCCCTCTATTCATCTGAACTTTGTTTTCCAAATGGTTAATATGGGCTAATATTGTTTTATACATTTTACATAAGTGTGGTACAGATCATGAGATAATGTACATAAAATACTGAATAAAATACAAACCATCAGATAAATAACGGGTGTTATTACCAGCAGCAATACAGGAGTCCCATTCCATTCACTGAGGATATGCTCTAAGACCTCCAGCGGATACCTAAGTCTGTGGGTATTACTGAGCCTTATAAATACTATGTTTTTCCTAGACATATTTATGATAAAGTTTATAAATTAAGCACACTAAGAGATTGACAATAACTCATAAGAAAATAGTACAATCGGAAGAATATGCTATAATAAAAGTTGTATGAATATGACCTCTCTCAAAATACCTCATGGTACTGCGCTCACTTTTTCACTTAAATGAAGCACTGTATAACTTTGGCCTACCCGAATTGCCAGCACACCTCCTTAGCACTTTGAAATCATTAAATAAAACAAGGTTACTTGAAGGTTACCAAGATAGCACGATAATTGATCTGATAACCCAGATGGCTACTAAGTAACAGGCAGGCGGGTAGCTTCTACAGCGTGGACACCCCGGACAAAGAGGTCATTCACATCCAGTTAGGACAGAGCAGGACAGCCCAAGATTTCATCACACTGCTCAGAATGGCAGTTAATTTAAAGTGTATGAGCTGTTTATTTCTGAAAGACTCCCTTTACTATTTTTGGACCATGGTTGACTGTGGGTAACTGAAACCATGGATAGAGAAACCGCCAATATAGGGAAAACTACTATATTACTATTATGAGTATGGATTTCCAAACAGAAGAAAGTTCAAACATTAGGATAACTCACTGCGGAAAACCAGGCATTTCCTAGTTTAGGTGCCCCATCTATATATAGTAGATGGTGCATGTGGGAGAAGGTGAATTAGCTGGCGTATGAACTAACTAATGTCTGTCACTGAACTTAGCTGCTAACAGTACCTCCACTGAAAAACTAGATGAATGAATGAGCGGGATGTGTAGTTCGTAAGGCATGCTATCTTCAAGAGATGCATTATCTGCTGTGTGTAGTTTGTCCTTTAATTGAATAACACTTACTTTCCAATATTCACATTGGAAACTACTCATTTTTATTCTTCTAGGATATCCCTGACACACAAAAATAACTAGTCATTCTGAAACAAAACATGATATGTGTATGTGCACTTATTTTTACCTAGTGCTATAATAGCTTCTAAAGCTGTGACTAGAATGAATCTCTAAAATTTCCATCTCCTAACTTTGGCTATCAAAGGCCTATTATCACAGGAAAAAATTAACGTTAAGTTCTTTATCTTCTCAAGTTTATGAGCACTTCATTTTTCTATTATCATGTATGGTCCCAGACATTAGTATATTAGTATTCATCTAACTGTTAAATGATACAATAAAATATGCAACAGAAAAAAGAAAAAGCTCCAACTCTAACCGTTGCTGTGATTTCCCCAGGAGAGCAACTCAATGATGGTGGATCCCACCAACGACATCCGGATCATAGGCTCAATCACAGTGGTGATTCTTTTAGGAATTTCGGTGGCTGGAATGGAGTGGGAAGCAAAGGTGAATTTCTCAAAATGAGGTTTCCAACAACTGCTGGTCAGGCCCTGGATAAATTGCAGGGATAGACAGAACCCCTGTTTAGAAAGAAGTACTGTTATTACTTGCCATGGAAAAGTTGCGGGTTAGCACTCGGCAGAACACCAAGCCCTTGGAGCCCAAGTGCAAGCATTCTGGACTCACAGCACCTGTGTGACATGATGAGACCTGCACTTTGTCCCTCTCTATGTTCTCATCGTCGTGACAGAGCCACCAAAGTTGGTGTCATCTTTATGCCCAGGCCAAGTTCTGATCACAGCAACAGCACATTCTGGAAGCCTGTGTCTCCCAGTCACACCCTTGTTAACTCCTTTCAAGTGGCTGTGGGTGCCGAAACCAAAAGCCAGGGAAAGTACGTTGAGAGAAGGTAATAGAGGCAGAAACTATCATTCTCTGAAATCCAGTTCTTCAGCAGAAAATTGGAGGACAACACGGCCTTGGAACTAGCAAATATCTGTATTTAAATAGTAATACAACAGTTAGTAATTTCTAAATGACAAGAAACATGTTTTTTTGCATGCTTTCTAACTCTGTACAGTGACCAGTACAATTGAAAATGAATCTGTATGGCTGGAGAAGGCACCAACAATGGAAAGATGGTGTAAGCCTTCCACCTGCATGAGGCAATAGGAGACATTCCTGCACAGCACTTATCTACGGATTATGCATTCACACATTAAACAAAAATGGATTAGGTGCTTACATGTGCTGGGGATTCTGCTAGGCACTGGCTATTCCCTTATGAAAGAAACAGGCACAATTTCTACCCCAGCTGAGTACATGCTCTATGAGGGTATGAGTAATAATCAAGGAGATAACAAGTACACATAAAATGGTGAATTGTAAAAGTGCTAGAGCAGCAATAAACAGGGCACTGAGATGGAAAATAATGGGGACTGTACTTTCAATGACTTTGTTCCCTGAGGGAGGCAGTGCAGTCTCACGGAGCACAGGGTAAAATTTAAAGCTTCAGCTTTGCTCTTGGAATACCTGGATTTGAATCTAGTTTATATCCATATGACCTCTAGTAAATTGCTTAACTTATCTGTGCCTCAGTTTCTTTATCTTTAAATGATGACAACATTACCTACTGGTCAAGTTAAATCTGCAGCTGTTATATTGAAAGCCCTTGGTGAACGTTGGCTGCTATTTAGATTCAGTGATCAAGAAAGGCCTGTCTGAGGAGGTAACTAAGACTGAAAGGATGAGAAGAAGGAAACAGTTCTGCAAAAAGCAGAAGTTCCTTCTTAGCAAATGAACAGCACATGGAACTGCCAAGCCAATGAATAGCTCTAAATGTATAGGGAACTGAAAAGGCAATTTGGCTGGTCAGCCTTGCACACTGCTTGTGCTGGGCACATAATGGCAGCCCAACACCAAATGCACTAAGCATCAGCGGAACTCTGCGAGTCATTCTGTGTTCTCATACTCCTGCAGTTAGCATGGGGAATGGGAGGAATCCATGGTGCTCTGCCTGAAAAGGAAATAAAGTCTATCAGTGTTAAAGCTTTGGGATCCATTTATATTCCTGAGGACACTGCAGTAAGGTACCTGCCTAGTACTTAGAATGTTCTTGTAATGTCAACTTCAAGTGCCCGATCACATGCTCCCATTGAAAATGTGATATCTATAGTCAGGCCACACAAGGCTCACTAAGATGTCATTCTGTAAGGGTCCACTTATCACTTAATCTGGGTAGTAGAGTCTTAACTGGAATAACCAGATAGAGTCTTTCTTCAGTGGACACATAATTTTCATGATTATGTAAAAAATTGTCAAATAAATGTAATTTGGCTTTTTTTTTTTTTTACTTTGCCATTCCAGGCTCAAGTGATCCTTCTGGTCATTCTTCTTATTGCTATTGCAAACTTCTTCATTGGAACCGTCATTCCATCCAACAATGAGAAGAGGTCCAGAGGTTTCTTTAATTATCAAGGTATGTGCAAAAAATGAGTTGCTTTGCAATAAATGGCCCTCCATTGCTCTCCTCCATCACTCACCTCCATCACCATCCCTGTGACCCTCACTCCAGCCCTGTGATCCACGGAAGAGCCAGAGGTTGGGTTCAGGAGCCAGAGTGAGTTGCAACCCTGCTGCTTACCAGCTAGATGGCTCACTAACCCGTTTGGGTCTCAGATTTTCCTGGTCAGGTGTGAATGATAATCACAACTTCCTGTTGGGATTTTTAAAAAGCAAATAATATAGTGGGTATAAAAGTATTTTGAAAACCTTAAAGTACAAGACAACTTGTTGCTGTCAAAAGACTAGGGAAATAGTGCACGTGCAAGGAAAGAGAAGGAAGCTCAGACCATTTGTTCAACCATTGGGAGCACTAAAGTCAGACAGTCATTTTTTTCCACTAGCCTTTTTTGCACCTTGCTGTAATAGCATTTCCTAGTTAAGCAGCACAGGTTTTCTAGGATTAACAACTGTAGGAGGTACTTAGGGCAGCATCCTGTGATACCGTCGCTGAGCGTGGAATTTGACTTCTCTCCCCTCTTCTACTTCCCCGTCTACTCTTTCCTAACTTTCCACTCTAGCTTACTCCAGAATCCACGGCTAAGATTTTTTAAATATTCCCCTTCATATGCTTGGTTGTCAGTATTCATTTCCTCTTTATATCACATCATCTCTTTCTCTCTGATTATTTTTCTCTATAAAGATCATCTTGTTTGCTGTGTATGCTAACATCCTTTTGCTTTTTATTCTTTTTCTCCTTCCATCTCCTGCTGTATTTTTTTTCTGATGCTATAAATCTTCTTTCCTTGTTTTTGCATTATTCTAGTTTCTTTTGCTCACATTTATCTTGCTTTACTTGCTCTCTTTCCCTTTCTGTTTTTTTTCTTCTAGATAATTTTTTTCACTTAAGTAATTTGGTGACAACCTGCGGGATGGTATTATTTTATTATCAAAGCTCCTCACAATATTATTCTCCCATATGTGAGAAATTGACATAAGAATTTAAAAATCAATCTCAGCAGGTGGTGAGTAAGTTAGAATATTAAGAGCAAAACTCTAAGGTAGCACCCCAGCTATTGTGACTCAGTGGACTGAGTGCTGGCCTGGGAACCAAGGGGTTGCCAGTTCGATTCCCAGTCAGGGCACATGCCTGGGTTGCCAGTCCCTGGTGGGAGCCACGTGACAGGCAACCACACATTGATGTTTCTCTCCTTCTTTCTCCCTCCCTTCCCCTCTTTCTAAAAATAAATAAAGTCTTTTAAAAAACTGTAAGGTAGCCTCACCCACAGGTTTCTGCAATTTTTTAAAAAGAGATGGAAAAGCAGGGTGTTGATTAAGGTATTTATGCATATGAGAATGTAGTTGTACATGTGTAGGACAGTGCATATGTGTGGTATATTTGTGAATACGCCTGTAACACCATGAGAGAATTCTTTGTTTTCAGTCTTCTAGACTCAAAGAATTCAGATGTCTCTGTTGGCACAAAATGGATTGATTTCTCGGGGCTGTGTTCTAGAGATCTAAAATCTTGTGATATATGTTGGCCTTTGCAAATATCAACATGAGGTTTATCAGGAGTACACCAACATCTTTGGGTTTCATTGAGATTATAGGAACTCATTTGCATTTAGGGCTATAGAAGCCAAAGATAACTTTATCTCCTACTCTGTGAAGCACATCTACATGATAATTTCTCATTATTTGTGTTGCAGCATCAATATTTGCAGAAAACTTTGGGCCAAGCTTCACAAAAGGCGAAGGCTTCTTCTCTGTCTTTGCCATTTTTTTCCCAGCAGCTACTGGGATTCTTGCAGGTGCCAATATCTCGGGAGATTTGGAGGTATGTTTTTTTCTCTGCTTTTGTAGTCCTGGGAGGTGGCAGTGCAGCTGGTGGGCAGCCCAAAGAGCTGTAGGGACCAACAGTGGCCATGTTTCTCTACATCTTTCAAATCATAAAATTTCCATAAGGATTCCTCATTATTCAAAAACCCTATTTTAATTTCAAACTCTCCTATTTCTGTTAGTCCTTCCACAAGTCTTATTCAGTGATATCAGAATGGCAGAGTATGACAGGGTATCACATTGCCAACAAAATAAATACTATTCAATGAAACAAATAGCAGAACCACCACTTTCTCTTTTAAACATATGATGTGTAAAAACATGGAATATTTAAGAAAAAAAACAAAGATAAATTACTTTATTGCTAAATGCTGATAACAAATTCAGGGACACATTCACTCATTTAGTAGATATTTATATAACACT
The DNA here is from genome assembly GCF_022682495.2 of Desmodus rotundus. Classification (NCBI taxonomy): domain Eukaryota; kingdom Metazoa; phylum Chordata; class Mammalia; order Chiroptera; family Phyllostomidae; genus Desmodus; species Desmodus rotundus. The sequence continues at coordinate 80,632,193 of NC_071393.1, forward strand.
CATTCATATTATTTTGTATAAGTACTATAAAGAGGATTGTATTAGTTAGGATATTGGTTTAAGCATTTTATAAAAGACCAGTAATTTTGACCTAAACAAGACAGGAGTTTTTCTAGTGGATAAAAATTCATGGTCATAGCCACCCAGTGAAATAAGAAAGATCTGCTCCAAAAGGTAGCCCAGGGACCCAGATAACCTCCCTTGTTTTACCATTCCCTTGGGGATTGCCCTCATCTGCGAGGTCAAAGATGACTGATCATGTCCAAGATCACATTCCAGTCCATAGAAAGGGGAACAAGGAAGCAGAGGACAAGCAGTTCCTGGACCTTCAATGACTTCCTGGACTTCTGCTGACATTCCATTGGCCAGAATTTAGTCCGAGGCCTTACATAGTTGTACAGAAGGCTGGAAAATGTTGTGTCTAGCTCGGTTGCCATGTGTCCAGATAAAATTTTATAGGATTCTAATAGTAAAAGGAAGAGGGTAAGAAAGAATATTAGGAGGCAATAAACAGTGTCTACCACACCCACACACACACGCGCGCGCACACACACACACAAAGTAGAAAGCACAAGTTTTACATCAATAAATCTATGATTACTTTGGAAGACAAGAAATATTTATAAGAGCCATCAAGAGATTTGTATACAAAGAGCTTATATGCATCACCCATGGACATGAACTAAGGGAGGAGAGAGTGGGGGTGCTGGGTGGAAGTGGCCAAAGGGGGGACAATCGGGAATAATAGCATAATCAATAAAATATATTTAAAAAGAGAGATATGTATAAATTAAAACCATTTGTATTGTCCAGATGGATTGTGAGATAAAAATAATGAACAATTAAGTTAAGGATGATATCTGCATGGCAGTAACATTCAAGTGTGAACTGAAAGCAAAGGCTAAGTACTGACTATTAGAGTGAGAATGTATTGCAGGCAGAGAAGACAAGGAACAGTCAGGCATGGGAACAACTAGGGACAGGAAGCGTCTCTGACAGTTTAACTGGAGAAGCCCTCATGAGTCTGGATAACCTTATAAGGTGAGCAGAAACAGGTGTCAGTGCTGGAGACACCTGAGCCAGAGGTGCTTACTCTGGAATATAATTCATGAAAGTGGAACCTTTGCCTCCAGTTTTGTTCATTGCTATATCCTCTGAGCCAGTAAAGCTTCAATTGTTACTGAGTGAATGAATAAAGGCTTTTGCATTTGTTATATTAAGAACCACAGTGCCACAGTAAATTCCTGAGCAGAGATATGGCACAAGAAAAGATTAGGCTGAGGCTCAGGAAAACTAAGTAATTTGTTCGAAATGATTTAAGTAGTAAGTATCACTGCTTAGTGAAATTTAGCTACATATGTTGAGCTTCCAGTTTCTCAGATTCGGAAAAGTATCACATGTCACTGACTTAAGTTTCTACAGGGTACACATTTGAAATAAAGAACACTGTGCTTCTCTTAGACTCCTTAAATACAATTTTGTATGAGATGCTTACTAGGCAGTTCAGCTCAACCAACACTTACACCAGGCACTGGCGTGGAAGAACTACACCAGTCCCTCCCTTCGAGAGCTCAGGGTCTAGTGGAGAGACAGACTTACTGTAATGGAGTCAGAAAAAGCAAAAACAGATCACGTGCAGGGTAAAGAAGAAACAATAATTGCTGTCCCTAAAGAAGTAAGGGAAGGCTTTCAGAGGAGGGACACTCCATCCAGATTCATCAATAGAACGAAGAAGAGAGGGATGTTTGGAACAGAAGAAATGGATGTAAGAAGGCACAGAGATAGATGCTGCTGATGGAAATGATTTTACATGTGGAGTGAGGCACACAAGTAAAGTCTTTTCATCAATATATTAATAAACATATTTATAAAGGAACTTATCTGTGTCCTGGGCACTCTAGGAGTAAGCAATGAACTAAAAAATATCACTATCTAAAGAAGCAAAACTTACAATATCTTTCTCCCAGGCTAAATGCTAACTCGAGTTAGGGATGCTATATTATATATATTAGTACAAATGTTTACTTACCTACCAATCTGTACTGAGAAATCTCTGTTTAGATCTTACACGTGAAGAATACGCAAAGGGTATCCCATCATGATTTTCAGGGCACGAGCACTTGCAGCTGTGCTGTAAAAAGTTTTTTCCTTTCCATTTAAAAATATTTGGTTATTTTACAATTAAGCTTAACGTTCAGCATATACCCTCATTTATACTATTAAATAAAACTCAGAGGTTCTTTGAACCAGAGACAATGGAGTTTGAATGTATCCCAAAACTACCTAGAGACACTAAGGAGGTTAGATCAAGATACATGTTTTAGAGAGAGCTTGCTAGCTGACTGTGAAGGATGGATTGTGTGTGTGTGTGTGTGTGTGTGTTGTGGGGTTGTTTGGGGGTGGTGATAGGTAGGGAAACCAGAGGCAAAAAGATCAATTAGAAGATATAACAGAAGTCTGGTCACGAAGATACACCATGGGCTTGAATTAAGGCTGTGGCAGGGGAAATGGATCAAAATGGTCAGCTTTTGTTAGATGAGGAAGTGAAAAGGATTTTTTATTTTACTATGATTTGCAATAAGAAAATGTACATCACAACCAACTGTACACATACAAAATTTTCCCCAAATAGTTCTTACTAGAAATGATGTCTTCTGATTATTTTCACATCAGTTCTATCCTTTTGTATTCGTTTCATGCTGGTTGCAACCCACTGAATTAATTCCAGGGTGTAATAAGTGAGGAAAAATAAGCTCACATTTGGCCACTGAGACATGCAGAAAGACATCAAGGTGGAGGTGGCTAGGCGTGTAGCTAGACTTACGAGTCTGGAGCTCTGGAAAGGAGCTAGAGCAAGACCAGAAGGCATGGTGTGCATGAGTCCATCCAGGGCTGTGCAAAGGGAAGTACTGATGGTGGAAAAGGAGTCCTTGAAGAAGAAAGAGAAAAGGCTGCCTACAATGTAGGAGAACCCAAGACAGAGTGGGGTTCTGAAAGCCGAGGGAGAATACTTTGAGAAGTAATACTTTATGATCAAAAGCCAGAGTCGTGAAGCATGTTATGGACTGAGGGACGGCTGTGTATTGGGAAGTGGTAAGGAAACTTCAGTACGTATTTCTTTCTGAGAGAGAAACTAAATAAGGAAAACATAATGGCTTCAGTTCAACTTAGTAAACATTCATTTTTTACACACTGTGGGAATATGCAAGATGCTGCCTCTGCTCACAACCCAGCATTCTTCTGAAGATGGCAGTCAGTAAGAGTTAGCATAAACAGAGTTCCATCCTGAAACTCCTATTTGCTAACATGTTTATTGAGAACCTGTAAGTATGTGCCTGGGAGAAGATTTGGGAGATACTCCAGTCAAGTCAAGAGAGTTAGGATGCAGTTTCAGAGACACAAGATTAGCATATGGCTGATATACTCCAAAAGCAGCAATCTAATAAAATGCTTGTGTTCTGTGTATATACATATGTAATATTTAATGAATAAAGGTGAAGAGAAGTGATATTGGGGTTTACTGCTTGGGGGAGGATGGAAACTAACATTTAGAATGAAAACTAAGCATTTGTCGAAGTCCTGAGCCCTGTCTAGGAGAAACGTAGCCAGACCAGACAATAGGAACATATGATCATACACTAAGATATTGGCATTCGGGTCAAGTTTGACCCTCGCATAAGTTCTAAATAAGCAATCTTAGAGCTTATAACAGGCTGTGATAAATAAAAACTAAGTTTTTGTGTTTTAAGTACAAGGCTGCTTTCCATCTTTATACATCTTAATACTTACATATATTTCCTTTCTTCCCACTTAAATCAGGTCTTCACATTTCACTTAGATCCCAAGAAATCCTTAATCAATAAAATAAATGTTGAAACATAACGTGAAGTAGGACACTGACTGGGGCCCATTTCAGCTACAACGGTCTTCTTCTTCCTTCTACATGCTTCTCAACTGCACACACTTGCCACGCTCACTTTTGGAGACCAGAGCTTGGGAGGGAGAGGCTGCATATGCATGTACGAGACCAGCGATTCTCAGCCGGAGTGCTGCAAGAATTTTTAAAGCATGTGATACCTGACTATTTAGTCAGGGGCACTGACTTCTTTTCCCATAGATTGTCAAATTAAAAAACGACAATAGCCCATACAACAATACTGGATCCAATACTGGATTCAGCCATCCAGTATGAACAAATCAAAAGTATAGCTATTTTTTGTCAGATAGGCAAGTATATTTTTTGTGCGCCACAGAATTTTAGTAATATGTCTATGTGTGCCATGAGATGAAAAAGTTGAAAATCATTGTATTAGACAAGGCATGTGTGGAGATATTCCTAACGAGTAGGAAAGAATTCACAGAATGACTCCACAGGGACGGTCACTCCTATGAGGGGACAGATTTGCTTGACTCTGCAGCTGTCAGGCTGAGTATACATTCACCATGAGTTTACCTTTCTGATGGATTTGGTCAGCAGATTTAAGCTAAAAAAATAATAAACAAAAAGCAACTTCATACTTTAACTGCATTGATTGCTTATTCATATTGATGAGTCTCATGTCCTCTGGTGGAGGGAGCAATGCCCACTGAGACCGTGCTTCCTTCAATTCAATATTCATTGACTCCTACTACATGCCAGGCACTGTCCTGTATAGTCAATAAATGCATTAAAATATCTATTTAATAATCCCTGTTAAGTTGAATTCAATTATTTAGAAGTTATGCTGCTTGAAATTGATTATGATATGATTTAGTCCCCCAAATAGGATATAAGAAGGTATATTATATATTATTCATTCAGCTGAGTGAATTCATATACAATTGTAAGCAAGAGAAAAAGCCCATTTTGGGGTGTAAGTTTAAATTTGCCTCTTTTTTTTCTGCCTGCTTATGGAAATTAAATATCCCCCACTGCAGTCATTGCTGAACAAGACTCCAAATGGGAAATTTGAGAGACTGGAGAATTTACATAGGATCCTTCTTGCTCAGTCAAAAGTGATTTTTTTTTAAGGCAAGCTTAAGCTTAGTACAAAACACACGCACAGATGTCATCCATGGGCCAGGTATGGTTGGACATTTCTCCTAATCATTTAAGGTTTAATAAATCAGCATGAAATTCTCAGGAGATAAAGGAGAGAGAGGCGTTAGTGAGTGAACTAACTAGTCTACTTTTCTATAAAAACTCCTTCCTGGACAGTTAGAGATCTCTTCTGTTCAGTGCAAAATCCTACAGATTTCTTTATTCACTCTAAGCACTTTGTCTTTATCCCCAAAGAATTTGAGCTTACCATTTTGCTATTAGCTTAATCTTTTCTTTAGAACTTGCCTCAGGAAGAGTAGCCTAAAAGTTTGAAAACACAGAAATAACTCCAAGTGACCTCCATTTCTGATTCCACCCTGTCTCCTTGTTCTTCCATGTTATTATTTGAAAGGATCCCCAAGATGCCATCCCCAGAGGAACCATGCTGGCCATTTTCATCACCACCGTCGCCTACATAGGAGTTGCTATCTGTGTAGGTAAGTAGTATGTCTCTGGTGCTGGAATGCCAGACTTACAAGGGGGTTGATGGATTTTTGTGTCCAGTGGACTTGCAGTGGAACATAAGCAGAACATTTTTTTAAAAGGCAACAATTTTAATTCCATTCTTAGATGCTCTAGGGTTTGAATGAAATTAAACTGTAACACAGGTGTCTCTGGTTCAGGTATGGAGTAATCAGGCCACCTCTCAGGGCTTTAGGAAAAAAATTTCTGCACTGACTATTTTAAGTAGTTCTTTCAACTTGAAGATTCTATGATTCTTAAGTCTTTCCCAGATTTAAAGAATATGAATTCATGGCTAAAATTAAGGGCTCTCATTAGTACCTAACTATCACTGTTAGTACACTATCAATCACTCTTACAGTGAGAGTTAGACACTACCAATTATTAGCAAAGAGGGAGAACTCACCCTGGCTGGAGTTTGAAAGCAAAATAAGCAGTTTTATTGGTTGGCATTGGTTTGTCAAGTATTTATCCTTCAGGTAGTTCAGAAAAGTTTATATATATTTCACACTTATGTTCACATATTTCAATAATCCTACTAAATGCATAATGTCAGAGATTACAGTTAGAAAAATTCATCAGGAATGTAGATGATTAAAATATATATCAAGGATCTTTTAAAAGTTGATAACTCCATTTCTGGGAATCTATCCTAGAGAGATACTTTGAAACACAGGGAAAAATGTATGCACAAAGATGTTCACAGAATATTTATAATAGAAAATAACAGAAACACCTAAATGCATGAAAAAATTGAATAAACTGAGGCAAACATTTCATAGAATATTATTTGAGCATTAATATTACTTAATAAATCATAATATTTTATCCCAAAATATTTTATTTATTATTTCAACTATTAAAATTGTATGGCGAGTAGAATTACAACTGTTTAAAAATTATGCAAGGACTATCATTAGTTGAAAGAAAGGGCTTGGTTCTCTTAATTACTCAAATTCAATAATGCCATCTCTTGGTTCTCTCATAGATGAGACAATAAATCCCGCTGGAAAAACACTGAATCAGTAGCACTAAATCCGAAGTCTGAATTGAGTACTGTGAAATCTGAATTGTATGTGCATTTTAGGAGATAAGAAAGTAAGGTATTTGTAACATCCAAGTGTCTCACAGAAGCAGGTGAGAACTAGGAATAAACCCCTCCAAGACAGTAGAAGTGGCAGCCTGTTAGACACAAGGGATGCTCCCAGGCTTCCGAGGATAGGAGCCTCCAGGCCCCAGGCCCCAGGAAGCATTGACAGTGAAGACAGAGAGTCAGTGGACCTGCTCAGACTCCAAGTAAACCAAGGGTGTTTTCAGAAGAAACCCCTAAGGGAATAGAATTCTTCATATAAAGAAATGACGAGCCATGTTGTTTCCCCAGGGGCCTGTGTGGTCCGAGATGCCACTGGGAACTTGAATGACACCGTCATTTCCGGGATGAACTGCAATGGCTCAGCAGCCTGTGGGTTGGGCTATGACTTCTCAAGATGTCGACACGAGCCATGTCAGTATGGGCTGATGAACAATTTCCAGGTTTGAACTGCAGTAATTATAATGATGCTTATTGCCATTGTTTCCATTTTTGTAACATCGTGTATAAAGAAACTTCTGATGCTGCGACTGATTAGGTTATTGACTGATTTGAATTCGGCACGGAACACATGGTGGGGAGGGAAGGGCCTTGCACACCCATGAAGTCGTGGCGAATGCTGTGGTTGCGTTTAATGTGGTGAGGAGAGAACAGGCACTTGTATGACTTGCTCTACCAGGGAAGGATCACCACCCAACATTGTGTCTTCCAATCATTGTGCAAGATTTCATGGAGGGGAGGGGAGACTTAGGGATTAGTTAGCATTGGAATACGTTTCACTCATGGGCCTCAGCTTAGGAGCAGCGGTGGCCCTGGAATGCCTGGAACACAAGGCCAAGAGGGAGATTTGAGTGGTAGATGGGGGCATAAGTAAGGGGAAAAGAATAGTGAAGTTGGGAATACTGTAGGACTTGAAACATACTAATTTGTCTGAACTATTGGTGAGCAGAGGGAGGGGCAAGTTTGTTTTGAAAGCTTCATTCATCTATTTTAACAACCAACAAAGAGAAATTAACTCAGCTGAAGCCATTATTCCAAAATATGACTTAAATGGATAGAATCTCATCATGTCTCAGATCTAAGATTATGTTTAATGAGTACAGGAAAAACAAAGGTTTGAAAAGCCTCTATGTGCCAGAAGAACAAGAAAATCTAATGCTTTTTAAAAAACTGGTAAACAGCTGAGTCCTCCCCCAAACCTTATTAAAATACCGCTTGCTGTAAGATAGAATTTCCCATTATGAAAGAGACATATACTCACAAAGGACAGAGGGAGACATGTCAAAATCTCTTACTTTATTCTTTGAAGTCTCTTACTTTATTCTTTCCAGTACCTTCAGAACATATTGTGTTGAGCATTGATTATTTTTATAATCAACGAACAGGCCATTTCCATTTAAAAAAAAAAAAGCTCTTAAGAACTCAAGAATGAAAGGGCTGGAGGAAAGGGGAGGCGGGGATTCTAGTTAGAAGCAATTAGCTTATAAAGGAGATCCCAAATCACAAAAAGTGGAAAGAGAAGCATTTGAATAAAAACTTGGGTCTTTTTATTTGTTTGTTTGTTTTTACTGTCTGTTGGATGAGTTTCCTTACCTGAACCTCTCTTCTCAAGGTCATGAGCATGGTGTCAGGATTCGGCCCCCTCATCACGGCTGGCATCTTCTCTGCAACGCTCTCCTCCGCCCTGGCCTCCCTCGTCAGTGCTCCCAAAGTGTTCCAGGTGATCCCGGCTGCTCCCTCCTGCTGTTGCCACTGAACGTGGATCAAGCTGAAATATTCATGCTCGCCGGCAATCATTTTCCATCATTTTCTGAAACAGTTTAATGTGTGCATCTGGCTCAAATGCTATGTCTGCCACATAGTCAAGATTGATTCAAATAATATAAAGAATGATGAACTGCAGTGTAAACTTGTGCCTCGTATTGTGTATCACTCCATCTTTCGCCATATCCTCTTGTTTGAATCACCCAGGGAAATGATCATACATAGATATAAATGACGAAACTCTCCTCTTTCTCCCCGTTAGGCGCTGTGCAAGGACAACATCTACAAAGCCCTGCAGTTCTTTGCAAAAGGATATGGGAAAAACAATGAGCCGCTGAGAGGATACATTCTCACTTTCGTTATAGCCATGGCATTCATTCTTATTGGTTCGTAGAGTCCTTGTTCTCATCAAAAGCCAAGTAATTCTTCTGATACTCATAAGTTTTCCTTTTAGCTTGAGAAGTTACCTGTTTTATGCTTAATATTCCATTTGGGAATATTGGAGTCTATCTAAGAAGGAAATGAGAAATCCTTGTACCAACCGGGCCTTTGAAGACTTGAGGTGGACTTTGGACTTGAAGCTCCTCTTTGAATCTGAGTTGGAAATCCATCCAACCAAATGTAACTGAATCCATCCTCCAGACTGCCCGTTCTCGTCTCATCCCAGAGTCTCCCCCAGCTGCCACTGGTCTTTACATCTCCTAGCCTGGCAGGCAGCAGGAGAGTTGAAGTGTCTGTTCTCCAAATGCGGTCTGTTGACCACCTGTGTCAGAATCAGAACCATCTTGGGGTATGTAGAGTGCAGATTTTTTAGGCACAACCCAAGAGTTACAATCAGAATCTCTGGTGACAAGGAATCTGCATTTTTACAAGTTCCTCAAGAGATTCATACATCACTAAAATTCGAGAACCACTTCCTAGAACTTAACCTCCTCTCCTTCTCCCTAAACAATATAGAAACAACTACTTAATCTTGGAGAGGCACATGCATCAATGTAGCCTGCACATTCCTCACTGCTCCCCGTGGCTTCGACTTTGCTGGGGGGCATAGTAGAGGAAAAGGAGCAAGAGGTAAGGATGGTGGCAACTATGTAGGGATGCACAGGGCCTTCCTCAGCACCAAGGTGCCGAACAATGAGGGCTCCTCCTCTTCACATTAACTCAGGAAGGGACTGTAATTCGTGAATCCTCATAAGATCTCCACAAGGTTGAAGGTATTTGTTACAGCTAATAAGTTTTCTTAGGTTTTTTTAAAATTATGCAAAAAAGTGATTCTGTATAGATGTTTCAATTATGTACTTTTAAGACTTCAGATCACTGCCCTATATTGCATTTAAGTGATCAAATATACAAAGTTTTAAAAATGGCATAAATTAAATAATATCCATAAAAATCATTCTCGCAGAACAGCACAGGGCAGCTTCGCGGCAGCTGTTTTGTCTGCTTCCTCGCTGGTCTCCATGTTCTAGAATCACACACAGCTGCCACCGCATTTGCATCACCGAGGTTGATAGACACCTGACATTCAAAGAAGTAGGACTATCTCTAAATTGTTACTTCCATCACAAAGTACACAATTCAGCTGGAATTAAATCATGCTGGGTACTTAGCTACTGCAGTAAAACATCTCTGACGAATCTCGACAGGTAGAACTCTCTAGAGAGGTGGAAAAGTACAAATGACTAACTAGAGTTCTAAAAGCTAGAGAAAGCAAGTTGGGTATACGCAGAGAGACTTCCGAGCAGGCATTTCTGGTGCACTGGAGCTTCACTACTCTGTCACCCCGCAGAGCCTTGGTATGCGGAGCAGACAAAGAACACAGGGTTTGGTGCCTACAGGGGAGTTGATCATCTGCCCGTTCCTCAAACCCTCTATCCATTCCCACAAAAATGTTTTTGCGGGTAGAGGTCATGATGCCTATTTCCTGAATGGTAGGTTTTCTTAGTTGTTTATGGAAAAGAAACCCTGTCTAAGAATAGGTTTTAAAATGAATGCAGCCCCAAAGAAAAATCACTAACTTCTTAAACTTTGACAGATGCTAGCTATGTTTTCAATTTCCAAATGAAGTCAAGCTTCCAGACTGCAACAGCTGTTTCAGCCCCTGGGCTCATCGCTCATATGTACTTGCTCAATTCTGCTTTGTTCACAGCGGAACTGAACACCATCGCTCCCATCATCTCCAACTTTTTCCTGGCCTCATACGCGCTTATTAATTTCTCCTGCTTCCACGCCTCTTATGCCAAATCTCCAGGTAAGTTGACTTTTCAAAACTAAAATAAGCCTAAGCCAACAGTTAGTGTCAATACAACAAAATAAGTCAGGGGAAGTGCTTAATTTGTGTTTATCTGGGTTTTCATGTCCTAGTGGGCAGTGTAATCCACTTTGTTTTGGTGAGTTGGGGGATGACTTCTGAAATGGAAAAAGAATCATTTGAGCAATGGCCTTTTTGACCAACCGTAAAGTCAATTTTCTCCTGCAGCAATAAATTATTCATTGCAAGAGAAACCACATTTATTTCAGCAGTAGAAAAACACCACTGTTTATTTCCAGGGTGAAAGTGACCACAGAAGTGGAATAAATGTATATATTTGAAACTTCCTTACTATCAATTTGTTTCCTGCCCATGGTGCAGAGCAGAAGGATGAGTAGCTCCCATAATTACCTGCTGAGTGTAGTCCATGCAGATTCACAGTGGAGCTGCTCACATCCCTGCCCTCTCAGACTGTGGTTTAAAGTGGTGTAAAATTTCACACCAAAGAACCTTCCCCGTGTCTAGGCATCCCTCACCTCTTCTTTGCTTCCACTGGCCAATAGAATTTCTTCTGCCTTTTCACCAGAAGAGAGACTAGTCTTTATCGACCTTCAGAAAGTCCTTCACCCTGAGGACTTTGATCAGGGATACAAACACATTTCCGCTTTTTAGGGTCTGCCACAATTGAACCTCCTTTGGAAAAGCTGCTGCCAATAAAAAAAAAGGGTAGATTAAAAAAAGAGGGAAACTTCATTCCCCCCAAGGCCACTAGGCTCCAGAAAACACTGAGGAAATTCTGTTTCTGTTTTGTTGTCTTCTTTTAAGCAGAAAATGGAAAGTTCTAGTCAGAGAATGTAACAAGTCATACAAATGTGTACCTCCATGCCATGTTATGCTCACTTTTGAAAAAAAAGGGGAAGTAACACAGATGGGGAGGAGAAAGATTAAAAAGGGAGGGAAAGAGGAAGAGAGAAAAAGAGAAGAAAACAGGAAAGCACATAGACGGGACACATGGATATGCAGACCCAGAACCTGAGACTCTCCCCCCGTCCCCACCATGGCCTCCTATCGTTTCACACACACGTGCACACAGGCTCACATGCGTGCAGCCGGCCTCAGAAAAATAAGGGCATTTCCAGGGACGCTCTCAAAGTGCTGTATCCATCTTGTAGCCATTCAGGAATTTGCTCTAGCAGACTTTGAAAGCTCTGTTGTGTTTTGGCAACTCCAAATTTAAAATGGACTTTATCCATAGACCAAATGTACCCTTCAAATCAGAGTTACCCCGTCCTGGTCATACTGTCTCCCAGCTTCTTTAATTTCAGGAAATGAATAAAACATGGGAAAACCCCCTTGCATACATGAATTGTGAGAAATATTTTTATTGCAAATGCAAAACATGTTAATGCATCAGGTTTAAGAAGACTTGCAGACAAATTTCTCCCTCTTGTCCCATCAATGGTTATTTCTGAAAGGGCAAGTGCTGTCCCCTTTGGGTAAAGGAAGAGCTACCAGGAAGTTAATGGATTGACTTTTGACGACTGCTCTGCCTTCTTCATGGGAATAAAGCCATTGTCTTAGCCTTCTCTTTCTTGGTCCACCAAGCAATTCCTCCCTCCCCCCCGAAAGACCCCACTTTTCCATTCCTCCTGTCTCCTTTAAACTCCTAATGGCACAGATATCAGACGCTCAAGGTTCCATAGTTTGAGAGGACAATCAGGGGCGTGTGGAAGAGTGGAGGGGCCGTAAGAAACACACTTTTCTGTACTTCGCAGCATCCTTATTTGGTACAATTGCACCTTCATAGGCCAAGGATCCAAGATCACAGAAAACAAATAACAGAAACATGACCTAAAAGCTCTGATTTTTATGCTAGGAAAAAACATGTTCCCTGTACTCTAATAATACGCAGTGGTGTGATGGTGAGAGCGTGGAAGTTTTCCTTCTGCACACACACTTGGTTGTTGTTGTTCTTTCACTTTCAGGATGGAGACCCGCATACAGAATTTACAACATGTGGGTATCTCTTTTCGGGGCTGTTTTGTGCTGTGCAGTCATGTTTGTCATCAACTGGTGGGCAGCTGTCATCACCTATGTCATTGAGTTCTTCCTGTACATCTACGTGACCTATAAGAAGCCAGGTAAGATAAGAAGGACCGTGTAGGAATGGGTTTACAAAGCAGCCTATAACTCCCCACTTATTCAACAAAGTATTATTGAGCAGCTCCTATGTTCTTAGGTGTGTATGTGTATGGTAGACATTAATAATATAATGTATGTATGTATGATGTATATTATAATGTATAATGCATAATATAATGTATACATTAATAATATAATGTATAATGTAATACAAAGTTAACTTTGTTGAGCACCTACTATGTATCGTGCACTCATTTAATCCTCACGATAATGCTGTATAGTATTATTAGACCTACTTTACTAATGAAGAAACTGGAGTTCAAAGAGTTGACCACTTGCCAAGGTAACAGTCAGAATCTGATGGAGCTGACATTTTAACTACAGTGCATATTATGTTCCTGGAAGCCTATTTCCTTTGCCGGATTAGGGAAGTTCTCCTTCATTATTTGTTCAAATAAGTTTTCAATTTCTTGCTCTTCCTCTTCTCCTTCTGGCATCCCTATTGTTCGGATGCTGGAACATTTAAAGATGTCCTGGAGGTTCCTAAGCCTCTCCTCATTTTTTTGAATCTTGTTTCTTCATTCTGTTCTGGTTGAATGTTCACTTCTTCCTTCTGCTCCAAACTGTTGATTTGAGTCCCGGTTTCCTTCTCTCCATTGTTGGTTCCCTGTATATTTTCCTTTATTTCACTTTGCATAGCCTTCACTTTTTCCTCTCTTTTGCAACAATACTCAACCAATTCTGTGAGCATCCTGATTACCAGTGTTTTGAACTGTGTATCTGATAGGTTGGCTATCTCTTCATCACTTAGTTGTATTTTTTCTGGAGCTTTGATCTGTTCTTTCATTTGGGCCATATTTTTTTGGTCTCAGTGCACCTGTTATGCAGTAAGGGGTAGAGTCTTAGGTATTCACTGGATGGGGTAACCCTCTCGCTGCATTGTAGGGCTGAATGTGGGAGAGGGGTCCGAGAAGGAACAATGCCACTTGCTTGGCTCTCAGTAGGCTTTCAGTCACTTCCTCTGCTACCCACGAGCAAATTGGACTGATTGCTGGATGGGTGGGTTTGTATACATTCTAGCACCCTGTGGGTCTCTCCAATGATCTCTCCTATAAGTCTGGAAATTTCTCCCACTGCCACAACCCCCACAGGTTTTTTCAATCAGTGGTTTTGAGGCTTTATTTCCCACACTGGAACCCTGGGTTGTGCAGTCTGTCTCGCTCCCCAGTTGTTCCTCCTGGTTTATCTGAACACAGATGTGGGACCCCCCCACTCTGCCAGCTGCCACCTCACCTGGTCCTCCAGCCACTGCCTTGCAGCAAGTCCTCTCCATCCGGCTGCCCATCTCTGCCCCTCCTACCAGTCTCAATGAATGTTTCTTTAACTCCTTAGTTGTTGGACTTCCATACAGTTCGATTCTGGCAGTTCTGGTTGTTTTAGTTTTTTAATTTGTTGTTGTCCTTCTTTTGGGAGTGCAAATAGGCAAAGTGTATCTACTTACACCTCCATCTTGGCCGTCTTTTTATTTTTCTTATAGTTTGTTTTGAAAAGTAGACAGTTTTAATTTCTATAAAATCTAATTTATCAATTTCTTTTATGGTTTGGCTTTTTGCTTCTAATCAAGATATCCTTTCCCAATTTAAGGTCACAAACTTCTACAGGTTTAATGCTTTAGATTTTAAACATATGTTTATTATCCATTTTGAATTATTATTTGTATATAATGTGAGTAATGCTTCAAGGTTTATTTTTTTACATATAAAAATCCAATTAACTAGTAGAGTTTTTATTAGAAGAAATTAACTCAAAGTATGCTAAATGACTGAAGTCTAGTCAACACTTAATCAGTTTTAATCTTCTTTATCTCAAGATAATGATCCCCCACCATTTCCCTCACTCTTCTAAACAAGGCTGGGGAGATGGCCCTGTCTGCCATCTGGGGTGAATCTGTACATTCCCATCAGGAACTTTCTCTTATAAAATTTAGAAAATCCATCTAACATTTAATTTGTTCCAAAAAAGGCAAAGTATGATAGTGCTTACCTCCCTTATTAAGAAGATTAGGTCCTAAAAGATCAAACTAAAATGCTTAATCATGATTGACCCTACTCATGGACACCCAGAAGTAAGAATTACTGAGCTGTTCAGCTTTACGATTCCAAATATAAAGATTGCTACACACTATCTGTGTATACAAATACTTCTTTTTTTTCATTTAAGAATTTTAAAAGAACCCTTGAATCTATTCAGGGGCTGATCATTTTCCCAGGTGTATTGCCTGCTGTTTGGTTATCACCCAGCCTCTCCCCAGGCCTCTCTGGGGCTGCAGCTTTCAAGTCTGATCTTTACCTGGAAAGAGAGGTCTCACTTCTAAGAATTCACAAAGTGTTCCTAGAAGAACAATGCTCTTTCTAGGCAATACATTATATGTTCTCTGATCTGGGCACTCATCACTGCCGACATAGCCAGGGAAAATCACAGAAGGTAACCGCTTATAAGAATTATTCACAATATACAGAGGGAAGGTCAATACTTTTTATGCCATATTCCTCTTTTGTCCACAGATGTGAACTGGGGCTCCTCCACCCAGGCTCTTTCCTACGTGAGTGCTTTAGACAATGCTCTGCAATTAACCACAGTGGAAGACCATGTAAAAAATTTCAGGTAAAATTGGCTTCTCAGGAATCCTGGTATTTTTCTAAATTAGAAGTTGCTCTTCTCTATGGGGGACAAATGGTCTATGGGTGTAGTCTAGGGCTAGGCAGTCATACAAACCACCCCAATTTCATGATAGCGCCTCCTGTAAATAAGTGCTTCAACTCTTCCCCTCTGAGCTATGCCCGCCTCCCAATATGAACCCTCCTAGTGCCGAGGATCACTTTCCATGCATGGGGACAAAGAGGTGATCTGAGTGACATGATTTTAGAGAGATGTCAACAAATGCCCACCAACCTTAATCCTTGGTGCTGTCTCCATTCAACTGAATGCTTTGTGGCTTACTGAATTCTCTTAGAAGTAAAATATTAAGATCTTTATTATATCTTACTTTGATTTGGACCCTAAAAGCAAGTTTTGCAAGGAGGATGAAGGAAAATACTGGGTAGAAAAGGATAGGCTATAGTGGGATTCGGAATATGATAGTGTCCAGAGGAAAAAAGACAGGGAGAACCCAAGACCACTTTGTCTTGCTTTACATTTTGGCTGTCACTAACTAAACTAAGAAGGCAAAGATGGCAAGATGGACAGGCAGGATGACTCAAAACTTCTGGTGAGAAACCTGAGAAATAAGTTCTGAGCTCATAGGCTTATTGCGATGGTCAGTTTTCACATCTTCTTTCTTTTTTCCACTTCCAGACCCCAGTGCATTGTGTTAACAGGGGGACCCATGACAAGACCTGCTCTTTTGGACATAACTCACGCCTTTACCAAGAACAGTGGTCTTTGCATATGCTGCGAAGTCTTTGTGGTAAGAACCACTTCATCCCAGCAAAGCCCTTTTCCCTCCCCGCTCAGCTTGTGTTATTTCAGGTGAGCCAAATGGGTACAGGCAGTGATAGGAGAATGTAAATCAGAGACCAACTAAAAGCGATAAACATTTGCAAATGATGGCCTTTGAGTCAGGAATGACAAGGCAGTTTGGACAAGAGCCCTTTTCCTTGATTCATATAGCAAGAACTAGCAAGAGCCTGTGGTTCTGAATTTAAATGAGCAGAAAATATGTTTCTGATTTCATCCGAGACCAACTAAAAGTGATAAGTATTTCCAAATGATGGCTTTTTGGCTCAGAAATAAATAAATAAAATGAAGGCATTTGGGGTCATAACTGCCCACAGAAATATGAAAGGCTGAAATGAGCCAGATGGTGCTCGCATAGAGATTACCTGATGAGGGCAGAACCAGACATCATGGCCCTAAATGAGAGCACATAGAATTTAGATTAAATATTTGGATAACCTTGATGACACCATAGAAATCTAGGGAGTTAAACCAAGTTTTCCATGTCTTAGATAAATATTCAGAGCTGAATGAATTCCTTTTTATTCTGGAAGTATGTGGTAAACTAATGACAACTTGAGTGGTTTTTCCCAAGAGGTATCAAAGTAGATGCTAAAAACTTAACCATAATTATTGCCTGATAACCAATTTCTCAAGTGAGGATAAAGCATTAAAATTATAGCAAAATAACAAATCTAAGTTGTCCAAACCAGTCTACCTCTACCTGTAGCTTATGTTTCCATAACACACACTCTCTCTCATACACACTCAAAATTCTTAGCTACTTCCATGCATTGTTATAATAGTTACCTATGCTTCAAAGCATTTTCCTACAGTCTTTATTTGATCTACATAACAGCCTAGTGAGGCAGAAAGGAAAAGAAGCCTTGTTCTCACTTTACTAATTGGAAAAGTGAGATTCAGGAAGTAAGTTATTGCTCAGGGTCAAATGACAGGAAAGCAACAGAGCCAGGATGTCAGTCCAGGCCACCCAATTGTGCTTTGTGTTAGTTACATCATGAGGAGAAAGCTGTAGCAGACTTGTATCCCGACAGTGTTATTGGAATCAGGCACCACTACCTAAACACCCAATACCTGCCAGAGAATAATAGGGCCAATCAGGAAGCTGTGTAACCCTGGAGCTAGTCAGCTGTGCCGTCATCAGGGCTTAATCTGTCACATCATCATGACCAGCAAGCACTTAAGCATCTTTTTATACTTGGCCATACTCTGAATGCTATATGAAGCCAGTTGGTCATATTCTCTTCCCCCTCTGTGCTTATAAGACAGTAACTCAAACCATATAACTCAGTGCAGTTATCCAGTAGGCAGTGCAGGGCATCCTACTAACTACATAAGATTGACGGGTTAAGTAATGGCCAACTGTGACTCCAGAGGATTTTAAACAATCTTACCAGGCACCCTTTTCTCATATTATCAACTTTGGTGCCCTGGATGAGTGGATTTCATTTTGGCCAATATAATACAACGAGTGGGTTTTGATGAAATAAGCAGTTTGGGGTATTTTTCTTCTCCAGCAATTTAGAGAAAACTTAGTTTAGCAGGGAATAAGATACCTTTAGGGCAGGAGAAATGAACTGGGAGTATAAACAGTCATATATTGGCAAGGGAGAAACGGTATTTTTATAGAAACAAAAGATATTGCTTTTAACTAACCCTTTGCTGCTTTAACTACAATACAAGAGTATGATTCTGGAATATCATTTCATGTGAAGTAGGTACCTAAATCTGTGCATCCAATAGCCCTGGTTGTTTGGCACACGTATTGGACCACATTATAAATTACTGTGCTGGTCTCTCTGAGTAAGGTCCAAGAGTCTTACTTACTCCCAGGTACCAAGGTTTTCTTGGGGACAGGAAATAGTTATTGCTTCAGTTAATGACTTCCCAGTTAGTTACTTTCTGTGAGCTCCTGTGGCTGCAGATACTGTCTGCATTTTTCAACTCCACATTCAGTCGTCAATCATCTTTGCAAAGAAATAGATGGAAGTTGGATGTGGGGAAAGTCTACATACCATTAGAAAAATTTTTCCAAAAACGCACGGTTGGTGGTTAGGCCAACCTTGTGGAAAAGGTTAAATAATAAAGATGCTGTTAAGGAATGACAATTTAATGTTTAATGCTAGGAAGCTGGTGCTCATGGACTTTTGAGACACACAGTCAAGATCCGAATCACTGTTTTGCCATCTAATAGCTGTGGGTCCCTTAGGCATATAATTTAGTTTCTTAGGGTTGTTGTGAGAATTATCTAAGATAAGCTTTCTAGTGCTCAACTGCATCTCTGTCAAATAATAAATTCTCAATTAATTTTAGTTGATATTGTTATTACCGTTATCATTATTTTGGTATATACCATAGTTGCCATTTTCATTTCAAAAATATATCTCCTTGGCTCTTCAGGTGTCTCAGTTGGTCAATGTCGTGGGTTCAGTCCCCAGTCAGGGCACATACTTAGTTCGATCCTTGGTCAGGGCATGTATGGGAGGAAACCAATCGATGTTTCTCTCTCACATCAATGTTTCTCTCTCTCTCTCTCTCTCCCTTCCTCTCCCTCTAAAATCAATAAATATATTTGGGGGTGAGGATTTAAAGAAAATATGTATATCCCTTTCAACAGAAACCTAAAACACTCTCTCTTAAACAAACTAGGTCCAGACACTGGATCTTGAACTTTTTAGGTATCCAACAGCTTGATTATTATGGAGTGAGATATCTGTTCCCACTGGACTGATCACAGGATAGCAGGCTCTGTGCTCTGTCCTTCTGGGGGCCTTCAGTATTTGAAGTGCTAGCTTAAAATGCAGTTACATTATGAGGAAGGAACAAGATCCAGAGCTCACTGACATTTCGATGATGGTGGGTAGATGGAAGCATGTGGCAACAGCTGCCATTTCTTACATCAAGGTATTTTTAAAGGACTAGATGTCATAGCCCTCGGAGCTGCTGAAACTGATATGAAGGGAGTTATTCTTACACCACAGCCCACACTACAGCTATCCATCTCACTCTTACACGCTCCCATCGGAGCTTCTTCCTTCTCTCATGACTTTTCCCCATGCAGCCTGAGATTTCAAATGGGGGGCCCTTCATCAAGACAAATTTGGGGGTCCTTTTTAAGGAATCCACCTTGGTGATTTAAAATATTGTCTATTCTTCTCCTTTGAATTACTATGTAATAAGTCAGTGGCATACTTATATACCAAGAAGCTGCATACTCTACTTCTCCTAATAAACAACTCTTAACTTTTTTGTCGGAGATCCTTCCATTGACTTTTTGAATGAAATTAACCATTACAGATCAAACTGAAGTCCCATTTATAACCAAGTAGCCCATGGCTTTTTACCCTCTCCAACGGGAGTGTTATGCAAATTTTGTTGGCACTCTTCTAGTGATTTCACATATGTGTACCAAGATGTAAGTTTATTTTGATTAATGCTTTTTTCTCTTTAATATTCTTTAAACCTTGAATGTCCTGACCTTTCCTCTCATTGTAAGACAGGGCAGTTCAAGCATAGATAACCTAGGGAAAACTAAAATTCTCATTTTTCTTCTATCTTCAATCTTTTCTTAATTCAACTCTCATATCCACTAAGAAGAAAATTCAGTCTTCTTTAGATGCATCTCTTCTCCTTAAGTCAATGAGTTTCTGTCGTGATGTTAATAAAATAGTGGCATGGCCAAATACAGGAAGAATGGATGACCTATGAGTGGGCCCTAGATGCACAGGGAGATAAAATATGAGCAAATCAGAAAAGGAAAAACTCTCTTTCCCACCGTTCTAAACAGAGTGGCAATGAAAGCATAAACAGAGCAATAGGACTCTTAGTGTTTTGAAAAATAAAAGTTTGAAAGAACACTGCACTTACTCTATTCCCCAATTCCTCTATTTAATCCTAATGATACTGGAATTTCTTTGCAAATTTTCTTTCATAATATTCATTTATCTGAAGTAGTGTCACATCAGCTTCTCCAGACTAAATAATTATAATCTTTTCCCCTTTTCTCAATAAATGTCAAAGTTATAATATATTTAAGATTTTTAAAGCTTCTTTGTTCAAACCCCGAGTTAATTTATGTACTCATATTTTGGATCCTAACTAAGCTAATCTCTATAATATATTAACAGAGTGGTAAAATTCATTTTTATGACTATGACACATTTGAATGTTGAATAATTATTTTCTAGCATGTCTTCCCTCTTTGTTAGTTGGCTTTTTGCTTGCTACATTTATATTGCGGTCTTGCCTCACGTTAATAAGTGTGCTAAAAGGATATGATAATATTTTTTAGCCAAGAGAGATTCTACATGAAATATTTTTATGACTTCTCAATATGGCAAATTCAGGCATTAAAATAAATCTCTCTGTCACAATTAACATTTAATATGGATTTCTGTATTACAAATAGACATATGTTACACTGTATTTATTCAAATGAATGTGAGTTTCCCCAGGGTTCACAGTCATTGTGGCACAACTCAATATATTGATGGCCCCATACCTTTCCTAGCTGTTGCTTTTTCTTCTGTTCATGGCTGTTGTTATCACTGAGCTTATGTGAATGAAATATGCCTCCTTACTTTTGAAGTTGACAGAGTATAGAATGCCCAAGAAGGACCAATGGTTCAAAATGCATGGGCAGTCTAGAACCCTGAGCAAAATTTGACCCATAATGACAAGTCCTTCCTTAGGCTAAGTCTGCTGGATTAGTAACTACCCTCTTTACAGCTTTACCTTCTCCATCTTCATTGGAGGGTCTTGTTTTTTAACTTTAACGTAAGTCATTCAAACAGCCTTGAAAAGTTGTCACATGTTCTGGAAAATATTCTGGTAAAAATAAGTACATAAAGGATCTGATCCAATTTAAATGGAATAATGAAGTAGAAGTTATCCCAGAGGTCATCTAGTGCTGTGTAGTAGAAAGTTAATATGTGCCACAAGTACAATTTTCTAGTAGCCAGTTTTAAAAAGTAAAAAGAAGCAGGTAAGTTAATTTTAATAACATTTTATTTAATATAATGTATTCAGAATATTATTTTACTTGGTTACCATTTAGTCCCCTTATACCTTCTTCCTCCTGCAATCACCACACTGTTGTCCATGTCCATGAGTCCTTTTTCCTTTTTGGTCAATCCCTCCACACCCTACCCGCCCCCCCCCCCACACCATAGCTGTCATCCTGCTCTCTTTCTGTGTAAAATGCAATCAATATAAAATTATAAATGAAGTATTTTACTATATTTTTTCATTCTAAGACTTCAAAATTTGGTATGCATTTTACATTTCCAACATTTGGCAATGTGGACCAGCCACATTTCAAATGCTCAATAATAACATGTGGATAAGGACTATGATAGTGGGCAGTGATAACTTAGGCAATTTCCTTATTCTTTTAAAAGTATAGCTCGCATCAAGAAAGGACAAATGGCGTATCCAGGGTGTTAGCTAGTCGGTGCCAGAGCCAGACCTCGACCCAATGCTCTGGTTCCCAGTTCAGCCCTCTTCCATCTCTGTTTAGAATTAGGTCGGGGGCTTCAATGAGGTTGTGAGCGCTCATTTAAGATCATAAAAGTCAACCTTGGACTAGGGACTTATCATGACCGCTTAAAACAACCTTGCAGGATAAACATTTTTATACTGTTTTCAGAATAATATCTAAAAGTTCAGAGATCATCAATTACCTCCAAAGTGGCCGGGCTTAGATCTGAAATCCGTCTGCCTGACCACAAAGGCTGCTCTCTTTTTCATCCATCCAAAGCCTTTTCCTCAAATTGAAGACCCTCTAATACTGCAACTCCAAGTGTGGTCTGAGGACTGGCATCATCCATGTTACCTGGGAGTTATTAGAAATGCAGAATTTTGAGCCCTGTTCCAGGTCTACCCACTGCAATTTATCAAGATTTCAGGTGGGCCCTGACTGCTGTGGCTCTGTGGATTGAATGCCAGCCTGCAAACCAAAGGGTCACCACTTCAATTCCCAGTCAGGGCACATGCTTGGGTTGCTGATCAAGTCCCAGTGGGGGGTGCACGAGAGGCAACCACACATTGATGTTTCTCTCCCTCTCTTTCTCCCTCCCTTCCCCTCTCTCTGAAAGTGAATAAATGAAATCTTAAAAAAAAAAAAAAAAAGATTCCAGGTGGATTGTAAGAAATCTAAGACAAGTCAACAAAATTCTAAACCTCTCCATGAATTGAAATAATTTCCCAGGAAAATAATGGATTTGTACCCTGTAGGCACACTGTACCTATGTGTCAGAAATACCTTTTGATTGATTTGAAACATGCAAGGAAAAGCCAGCTTGGACCTTCAAGGTAGAAAAAACAAGAACAAATCTTTTTATTTAAAAATGAGTTTCCAGGACTCAGATCTTGAAATTACAAAATGCTTCACCTACTAGGACAGCACCTGCCTCCTTCTCTCTTATTCCCTTCTATTGTTCCTATTCTGTGAGTGTGTGAGTTTTGTTCCCACCAAATTCATTGAGTGAGTGGGAAATGTTGATTTATCTGAGTGGGAGTGTGTCAGCATTACACAGGAAAAAGTGATGCAGTGGTATCCTTATCACACACCAAAAGCAATTGATGGGTCTAATAAAATTTTCGAGACGTAGTAGTCCATGGCGGGATTTGCAAATCATCACGCTCTGCTTCCCAAGAGGGCTGTCCATTTCTTGCAGCTGGGCTCTAACCCCAATTGGTGTTCTTAGAAGTGTCTCTTGTTACTGAGTCACAAGTTGATTGTATATTTATTCTAACCTTCTTCAATCACATTTTCACTATTTTCCTAATATTGTGAATGTATTACATTAAATAAAGTATATTATTAAAATTAACTTTACCTGTTTCTTTTTATTTCATTGGCTTTTTCTGTCATTCCACATGAAGCAGTTAATTAAGCAGGCATTAATACATCTAGACATTCTGGATAGACAGTGATTAACGGGAGTAACACAGATCCTCTTGAAAAGCTGAATCTGTGTGAACCCCATTTATTGAGGTGTTTTCCCTCCTCCCCATTCCTTAACTCAGTGGGGCATTGCCAGCTATTTTTGCCTTTTAGAAAACAATAGTGATGCGATGTATAATCATGGGGCTTCTAACCAATATTTCACTGTGACATCCAGGGACCGCGCAAGCTGTGTGTTAAAGAGATGAACAGTGGCATGGCGAAGAAGCAGGCCTGGCTTATAAAGAACAAAATCAAGGCTTTCTATGCAGCAGTGGCAGCAGACTGTTTCAGGGATGGTGTCCGGAGTCTCCTCCAGGTAAGGCTAGTGTGGAGGGAATGAGTACAGAGGCAAAAGACAATTAGCATTCCATGTTAGAGAAGTTCCCAGAGCAAGTGGCTCTGCTTAGGTATTCCACCATCAGAGCTCAATGCAGATGGTTAAAGAATTCGTTTTGAGTTCCTGGGGACAGACAAAGCTAAAACAAAAGCAAAGGTGTTCTATTACTGTGAACTATGAGTGGTCCACTGGAAATGGGAAAGGAGGCTGCCCTTGGCCAACAGCGTACATTCTGTCCCCGTGGTTATTGATATGCAAATTTGTTCTGATGGTTGAGGTCATTCGGGATCCTATTAAAACTTCAAACTATTTTTGCATCTAGAAATGCTCAAGTCAGGCATTCTTTATCTTCTTTCTTTTGCAAATGATGGAAGGGCAGCTGCTAAGCTAAATAAGAGTGTGGTGATCTGGACCCAAAAATCTCTCTATCCTCCTAAATTATCTCCAGAATGTTGAATAAAATGTAATAATCTCTGTGGCTCAACACTAAAGCCCACAGTTCTACCATCTGCTCTCAATCATTCTTTCTTTTTTTCTTCCCTTTCTGTAGTAAGTACATAAAATCTTTCCCTTGCTCTGACCTTCATAATTCAGAGTGTTAGAGTTTCCTTAAAATAATCCAGGAGACTGGCTTTGTAATCATTGTGGCATTAACGTGGTTGAATAGCCCTGATTCTATATACACCAAATGAATTATTTAGCTTTCAGAGTTGCCATACACAGGGACTCAAAATTCCAAACTGCATCCAGGTAACTCTGATGTTTATGAAGGCAGAAAAGAAAAACTATTGATTAAAGTGTAGTATTTTGGAGATGAAGAGTCTTTGATGCATTCCTGTCTCTAATATCCCTGACGAACACTTGTGAAGTGACTGCATACGCAGAGAAACAGTGTCTGAAAGTCCTATGACCCCCAATGAGCCTCTTTTCAGCTGTTATTAATTTGCTAAAAAATGGAAATAGAGGTCATTGCAAGATGCTGAGCTTTCCTTCATGATTGAGCTATTTTTCAGTAGTTCTTTGGTTAAATGTGTTGGGAAGGTTATACATTTAATGTAAAATTATCATAGAAGATTGGAAAAATAATAAAAAAACTTTCACTGGGAATAGGGGGACAGACATAGAATAAGAACAGGGAGAGAAAAGACCTAAGTATGAAAAACAGTTCATATATTAATCCAAAAGAAACTGTTTTAAAAATGACAGTGCATGAATTTGTTCCGGTGAGTTTCTTCAAGGAAAAGTGGAGCACAGAGGGGTCGTGACAAAGGGAAGGACAGAGTGGTACTAAAGGAGAATACTACCAGTGATACCGTTCGGGACAAAGCCTTCTTCGCATCTAACACATTATGGCATGAGTTGTGTCTCCTAGCCGTAGTTATAGAAAAGACTCCATCCCTACTGCCATGTATCTGCCAAGGGCCAAACGAGCTGTTCTGTTACCTGTACATTTCTAAGAGCAACACACCAAATGTGGTAGAAGCAGAGCTTGTTTTAGGAACCCTCCGTCAATGCCCATCTTCTACTTGCCACTGTCCTCTCTAAAATTTCCTGTTCTGATCATTTGTTTCACTATCCCCATGGCCCAGGACGTCCTTCCTTTACTCCCACTGCTCTCCTTATCATTACTGGTCCACATCTAACTAACCTGCAAAATCCAGAACAAATGCCACCTCTCCTCATGAATCCTCACCTGGAATTCAAGGTTTCTGCCTTTAATGCTTCCAGAGGAGTTCCAACTGCATTTGCACTAGAATTTGCTGTTGTGTATATCTTGTTTCCTCCACCTATTCTAAGCTTCCTGAGGCCAAAAAACATGCCTCACCATTGTCCCATGGCACCTAACATAGTACTTTGCTAGATTAAATTTAATGAACTGGAAGTCATATCCTATCACTTCATGGGGGAATGAAACTTCTGATATGGAAGATACCTATTAATGATACTGTCATATAAAAGAGTTAGGTTCTAGAAACATGTCCCAGCTAGTCTTCAATAAATAATGTAAGTAGAAATTTCAGTGATTTTTTTGTATATAAAAATTTTCCAAACATGGATTTTATTGCTAAAGACATTATGGACATAACAGGTGGAAATGAGCTTTGAACCGCTAAATTATAACACGCATGCCAACAGGTAAGCCAACCCTCTCTCGATTTTAAATTATTGAATCATTTTAATGAGCGTGTCAGAAGAAATGCAAATGACTGCTAATCTAGAAAAGCTCCATTTCTGTCATCTAAAATCCATTCATGGCTCAGATGATTTAGAACTAGTCGTCCTGCTTTATGTTTGGGTGTGGGCATGAAGGACAGACACGAAAGTCTAACCCGATCTGCAGAAGCATCAGAACATTGCTTCAGTGCTCTTTTGGGCATCAGTTTTCATTTGCTGGGGTGATTTCCTGGAATGGGAAGGATTGCCCATGTGTTTTTCTCCTCCGTTTAGGCCTCAGGCTTAGGAAGAATGAAACCAAACACTCTGGTGATTGGATATAAAAAAAACTGGAGGAAGGCTCCCTTAGCAGAGATTGAGAACTACGTGGGAATCATACAGTAAGTGATGGCTTTCAAGACATGTTCTTTTTATAAAGCACTAGCCAGGGCAGAACATGACAGGCACCGGTTTACTAGATTAAATTGCCCGACAGAAGGACATTCCCCTGCTACTCTGAATTCCTTACCGAAGTGAAAACACACTGCCAACAATGGAACTTGAAGGAATCATAGCATCAGAGGAAACAGAGTGGGGGAAATTTGGCATTGAAGAAAAAAAGGTAAATATGAAGAGTTACAACCTTAAAAACTATTTATGAGATTAAAAGCAAAGGACAGCTAGGTGAGAAAAGAATTTGTTTTAAAACAGCTGGAATCTTGGATTAGCTGGTGTGCCCAGTTCAGTCATTGTCTTCCTCTGAGCCTTGGGTAACGTAGCCACTAGCCCAAAGCCTCAGATCTCCCTTCGTTGCTAGGAGGGTCCCATATACCAGCTGTCTCTGCTTCATAATAGTGCTAGGTTATGCACAGAAAATGAGTTTTAAGTGGTATGGTTCATGACATCTGGTATTTAAATACTGGAAGAGTTTTGGGATAAAGGCAATAATCATAGTTGTTAAAGGATGAGCAGGCACCAGGCTCGTCTCCTCAACATGAGTCATCCCATTTAATTCTCACAAGAAGACTTGAAGTAAGTACTATTGTTCCCATGTCATAAGTAGAGGCACAGACATTGAAAATTAAGAAACATGCAGAAAATGATCAAGTTGTGTAGTCAGAACTGTAATTTCACCCCAGGACCATCTGAATTCAAAGTTTACACTCCTGACCACATGTTATGCTGCCTCCAGAAGTGCACATATACCCTAAGTATTACCTGGTTTGGTTCCTTCCTTTGCCTAAAAGAAGACAAAAGCTACACTTAGAAAGAGGCACAGGGTGCCCTCAGTGACCATTCTAGAAAATTGGCCCTTTCTTCCAGGCTTGAAAACACTTAACCAGATTCACCTCAAGGGAGGCAGTACCAGCTCCGGACAGCAGCTATTTTTTGTGTCAACAGCTCTGAAAATGGAAGATTTCCTTGGTCCGGGGCTGATTTCACTCTGATTTTATATCAAAGGGTAAAGAACATGCCCTGAGCCATCTGAAAAGTCCAGAGTACACAGGAAACAAATCCTCACTCATCAAACAAGCATATGCTCTGTGCCTCTACGTCCTCTGGCCCCTGCTAGAACCAGCTCCACATTTATCATCATTTGGGGGAGATTTAGGCAACATGACAGAAGCATTCTAATATTAGTTCCACTAAAAATGAAGCATAAGAAAATCATTTTTAATCTTCTGAAATTATATGCGTTACTTAATCAAACAGAAATTCACTTACTCTTCCTAACATGGGGAACCTATGCATTAAATGCATGCTCCTGAATTGTGCTCTGCAAACGTACGCAGTCCAGACACCTCGTGCCACTCTCTGGCTCCTGCGGGTGCTCCCAGTTAAGTAGGTTGAGCCTAAACCAGGTGATCGGGTTAGAATTTTGCCAGGCTCAGCAAACAGTATTTGACATGTTTAGAATCTCAGTCTGCTGCTGACCTGACATTCTTTGAAATGGATTTAGATCTGCTCTCTGTTATCCAGATTTCTCCATTCAATTTCATCTTTACCTTTGGGAGAAAAAAGAAGGTGAAGGGGAAAGAATTGTATCTTCACTTTTGGGAACAAAAAAGAGGTGGAGTCTATAAGAAGAAATATGTAAATCTATAGTCACAGAGTCCATTATTTGATACAAAATTAACTGGAACCATCTTGCAACCTCCACATCATCCCAAACAGTCTAGAATTTCAAAGGGACCAAAATAATTAAACCTAGTAATATTAAGCCAAAGAGACTTCTTTTATACCAAATTAATAATTGGTCTTCTTGGTAATAAAGTTCAGTGTTAAGGTGGCTCGAATTTGTACTAGTATAAAATTTGGCTGGCTTGGTAGCGTTAAATGGCCTTCCTACCACAGCAATGGTGTCAGTATAGGAAGAAGATAGCCAAAAACCACATTGCATCGTATTTCTCTTTTAGCATTTTGGCTTTGTCTTGTTGTATGATTTAAAGCAAGCACAGTATTATTGTTATCATAAGGATATTTTTATAATAGTTTAGTATTTTACCATTTTTCTTTGAATAAAAGATTTTAAATGCCTGTAATATTCTAAAAGATGGTTTAATTTTAAGGAGAATCTGAATTAGTTTTTGTTGGCTGCATTAACAAGTTATCTGAACTTAGCAGTTTAATACATTTGTGTTAATTTACGGTCGTGTGGGTTAAAAGGCTGACACTAACTCACTGGGCTAATCTCACTCAAGGTGGGGGCTGGGTGGTGTCACCTTCTGGAGACTCTAGGAGAGAACTGATGTCCTTGCCTTTTCTAGGGTCCAGAGGCTGCCCATTGCTCTCGGCTCTTCGTCCATCTTCAAAGCCCTTGATGGGTCAAATCCTTCCTATATTACATTACTCTAACCTCCTCTTCAGCCTCCCAATTCCACTTTCAAGGACACTGGTAATTACAAGGCCCACCCAGTAACCCAGGATAATCTCTCCACCTCAAGGTTCTTAACTTAATCACATCTGCCAAGTCCCTTCTGCCGCAGTGAAGTAACTTATTCACAGGCTCCAGGGATTAAAATGTGAATGTCTTTGGGGGTCTGAAATTATTCCACCCAACACAGAATCCAAATACGTTTTTGTGGAACATGTCTGCTTTTTATAATCTAAGATGATTAGAAACAAGATTTATCAGGAATTTGGGGCAACTTTTGCTAGAATGGATCTATTTTGTTAAGAGAGCATCACCCAACATTAGAATTTTGGATGCATATTCACATTATACTGAACTATTTGTATCATTCTTTGAAAATTCAGGTTTACATTAGCTATTGGATCTTGTTTATATATAGTGAGTTCATCACAAACTGCACTGTTTCTCGGGGAGGGTGACCTGATGGAAAGGGTCCTGGGCTGCAGATCCACAGACAGTGAGCAAAGGACCTCCCAAGGAGAAAACTGTAAATGAACCCAAAGTACTAATTGGTTTGCCCTATATTTACAGGCAGAGAAAAAAACATTCTACAGGAATGGAGATAAAAGAAGATAAAAGAAAGAGAGCCTTTCTTTCCCTCCTAGATAATCTAATTCCCCCAGGCTGGGTGTAGAGAAGGCACAACAGCCAACTTCGACAGCACAGAGCTGCCATGAAAAAGTGTTGCTGCAGGTGTCTGTTCACAGTCGCTGGCAAAATTTCTTTAGAGGAACTGGGGACATTTTTAACCGGGAACTTGATGCCAGAAACGTTGTAGGGTTCCTCCTCAATGGGTGAACAGATTTGGTTGATAATTTTAAAGGGTGTTTGCAGTCTGGAAAATTTCTGTTTTAAATATTTCAGTAATTGTTTTGTTTACATTAGGAAAGAATCAATTTTTAAAAGTATGTTACAAGCTCTTAAACAGAATTCTAGTTGATAGTATATTTGAATAAATTGGCTCCAGTATAAAAGAATTAGTTATCTTTATCCAGAATACATTTTTTAAAAGGTATAAAAGGAACCCTGACTAGTGTAGCTCAGTGGATTGAGAGCAGGCCTGCGAACCAAAGGGTCACTGGTTCGATTCCCAGTCAGGACATACACCTGGGTTGCAGGCCAGGTCCCCCGTTGGGGGCACGTGAGAGGCAAACACACATTGATGTTTCTCTCTCTTTCTCCTTCCCTTCCCCTCTCTCTAAAAAATAAATAAATAAAATCTTTTTTTAAGGTATAAAAGGAGCACAAACTAAAACAGAAAGTTATAAGCTCTTGGTAGTATTCTAAAGTAAATTTTCTTAGTTTAATTACATTAAAATCCTAGAAGCAAGTTCAATATTTGTCCAAAGCTTGAGGATTAAAGAGTCATTTAAATCACTAACCACTTTGCTTCCACTTTCAGTGATGCATTTGATTTTGAGATTGGTGTGGTCATAGTCAGAATCAGCCAAGGGTTTGACATCTCTCAGGTTCTTCAGGTGCAAGGTATGTACTTTCTTTATTCAATCAACAAACATTTATTGAGCCCCTGCTCCATGGCTAGCACGGAGTACTAGGTGCTTGGGATAGAGCAGTGCACAATGCAGACAAAACCCTCTAACAACAAACGGAGCTTACGTTCTTGTGCTGACTTGAGGTTGGTACACTTCCCAGTGTTCTCCCCATTGCTAACACAAGCGGCATTCGTCCCGCTAACAAGAAATACAGAATAATCCATAGCTGTCATCAATTATTCTTCTCATCACAAAACCACAAAACCACCATCACTGAAAATAAACACCTTTGGTAAATTAAACTAGAAGACAATTCAGAAAATTAAGATTAATTCTTTCCTTGGAAAACCATGTATTTTGTTTTTAAGAGTCTATGATCTAGTTTACAACTACATGGAATTGAACCTGAACGCATCATGCTAGGAATCACTAATCGAAGTCAGAGGCAAGCACACCAGTTCGATTAGTGACTCTGCTTTTTCCACACTCACGACAGAAGGTCCACGTATACAGCACTCTTTTAAACTGACCTGCACAGTTCCATTGACCACAGTTCAACTGAACCTCACACTTCAATTGACCTGCACAGTTCAAGGGTCAACTATACTTGTTTTGTCTTAAACATACCCTCTTGTGTATAAAATAAAGAACACATCTAAAAAGTCACTGCAATATTAGAACAGGATAATAATCCATGGCTTATCTTTTACTTAACTTCACAATAGAGTCCACTGATGACACAGCAGTAAAACAAAGGATTTGGGGGCTGCCTTTTATGTAGCAGCCACGATATAGGTATCAGTGCTGGGTATGAAGACTAGTGAGAGTCTGCCTCTGTCCTCAGTGGGCTCACAGCCTAATAATGGAAATGAGTACGTGATTGGTGTGATGATGGGTATATTGATAGGGCATTGTGGGAAAGAGAGAAGAGGCATCTAACTCCAAGAAGGCTTCCTGGAAGAAATTACCTGGTCAATGTCGGGGAAGAAAAATCTGAGTTTGGGAACTAGCATTTCTGGCAAAGAGGAAAGCATTACCAAAGGTGAGACAACATGGCAAGATGGAAGAATGCAATGTGTGAGCAACCAAAAGCAGATTAGTGTCAGTTAAGTGAAAAGTTGAGGTAGACAATAGGAAATATGAGGCTGCTGATACAAGGTCTTGATTTTAAAAGACCTCATTTGCCATATTAAAAAAATGTGGCTCATACTCCATAAGCAATGAGGAACTACTGAGATTTAAGTGGGAGAGTAATGTGGTCAAATTTAGGTTTTAAATCTTATACTCTTTTTAATTAGATTGGCATGGACTCAATAAGGACCATGAATGGACACAGAGAGACAAATCATAAAAGATTTTAATTTAATCAAAGCTAGAGAAAGTGACGGCCTAAACTAGAGTTATGGATGGAGAGAGAAGGACAGGAGTACTTTGGAGCTACAAAGCGAAGTATTTGGGGGTTGATTGGATGGATAGGACATGGGAGAGAGAGAAGTGAAAAAAGATTCCTTGTGGGTTTTACCAATGGGATGGGAAACACGAGAGGAGTAGGTTTGGTGAAGGAATGCCTGGCTCCGTTGTAAACAATCTCCTGTGGGAAATTCTATTGGAAACGTCCAATAGTCAGTGAGACAGTCCTGGTCTTAAAGAAGAATCATGAGCTGGAGATGCAGATTTAGGAGATATTATGGGCCATATTGTATCGCCCAAGAATTCTTACCTTAAAGTCCTAACCTCAGATCTGACTGTATTTGGCGATAGGATCTTTAAAGAGGTAAGGTAAAATAAGATTATTAGGGTGGGCCATAATCCAATAGGACTGATGTCCTTATAAAAAGAGATTAAGACACAGACAAACACAGAGGAAGGGGAGATGAGACCGTCCACAAATCCAGGAGAGAAATGCCAGAATGAAACCAGGCCTGCCACCACCTTGGTCCTGGACTTGTGGTCTCTAGAACTGTGGGAAATAAATTTATGTTGTTTAAGCCACCAAGTTGGTGGTACATGTTATGGCAGCCCTACCAAACTAATACAGGAGACATCATAGTGAAGGTGAAAATTGAAATGATGACGTTGGAAAATATAGCCAAAAGAGTGTATGTAGTCAAGAGCCCTAAGGCACAGAAAAGGGGCCCCACAGAAGAAGGAGCAGGAAAGGAGCGATCAGAGAAGCAGTGAAGCAGACATCTGCGGTGTCATGGCAGCAGTGCTCAAAATGAGAAGAATCATCAACACTGTCAAATACACCAGAAACACTGGTGAATAAAATGCAATTGACACAACACAGATAATTACTCTTAGTGAGAGTAATTCCTGTCAACCAGTGTTCACAGAAGCCAGATTACAGTGGGTTGAGGAGAGAATAGGAGATGATAAAGCAGAGAATATGGATGTGGTCAGCCATTCTGAGAAGTTGAGATGTTGAGGAGATTTACTATAGGGAGACCTGTAGACCTTAGAATGGAAGGCAGAGCCATGTTTTTAGACTGAGAAAATGGGCCCAACAGAGTGGGAGAGGTTGAAGATGAAGGTTAAAAAAAAAGTGGGGAGGGGGAATGGAGGGCAATGACCTTGGAGTAAGATCCTGGTGGAACAGGAGGCATTAGAAGAAAGGTATGAATGGAAGAGTTGACCTGAAACAGGAGAAAAATGCTTCATGAAGTACGTGGTTTTGTAAGAGTGGAATGATAAATTGAGGAGGATTGTGCATATTAGTCTCAATTTTTTTGAAGTCGGAGCAATTTCTCTCATGTCCAGTTATTCTCTAGCAGCATTTGGCCTCCAGGGTATAGGAGGATCAGGATTTTGCTGGGTAGGTCCAACAGAGAGGAAAAGCCTACGAGGGGTTTGAGAGTGCTGGCGCCTGATGGGTACAGATTCTATTTGGACATTTCACGGTTGTCTCCATCGTAACAGGAGGAAACACGAGTGGATTAGGTGAGTTTTCTGATGCAACCATTCTGGTGTGTTGTAAGGGAGGAGGAGAAGGAAGAAGAAACGAGAGAACAAGAGTTCGTATAGGATAGAGAACAGCTATCTGACATGTATACTCTATGACTATGTACAAAGAGCTTTAAAAAAATTGAGGTTAGAGTCCATCCTATGCCATACTGTAGCATGAAGTTTACCTTTCATATCTTCAGTCTCCTGCTTTTATGCCCCTTTTTTGTTTTTATAAATCTTTTACAATACATTTAGAGACCAAATACACTAACGTCCTCTCAGTGTTCATGACTAATTTATATATTCCTTCTTAATTGAACTTAATACACTAGTAGCAACAATAGTGAACATTTTGAGTATTTACCATGTGCCATGTATTATGTCCCATGTTCACATATATGACAACATGTGTCATCCCACTACCCTCTAAGGAAAGTACGATCATTAACGCCATTTACAACTAATGAAATTGAGGCTTACCCAAGATTCACAAGGCCAGTAGTTTGTAGAGCTGAGATTCAAACATATGTCTGTTTGAAGCACTATTCTATTTTTTAAAAAGGAAAGCTAAAGAAGACAGTGACTTACATAATGAGAGACAACGGTAAAATCTGAGATATGGGAATGGAACCAGACGATTTCCTCCTGTTTCTTCAAAACCCCAGTACAGGGGGTACCTGTCTGTGATAAGACGGGCATGACATTGAGGACAATTATAAGAACCTAATGTTAAGAGACCTGCTGTGTTGCTAAATTCCTATATTTTACTTTAATTTTGTCTGCCTTTTGTGCTATAATGTTTTTCCATCTAAACAACGAGAATACAACATACAACTGTGTTTAGATTACATCTTTGCATTGTATGTTATGTTGATCTCTTCCAGCTGAAAGATGTGATGTAGCTGAGAAATATTGCTCCCACCCCTCACTACTCCATCCACCAAAATGCATCATCAATTTAGCTCTATAAAGCAATACAGAAGCTCATTTTGCATGTAGTATTTCTGAAGGAATCCTGGCAGTGAACTGCATCCCCTTTTAATTTCCCAAGGGATGTATCTGATTTATATCAACTTTGATGTTTGAAATATTTCTGCTTCTTAGTCAAGAAAGGGAAAGTACAGTTGGATGCTAATAAAATAATTATAAATACCAATTATCTAGGCTAAAAAAGACAATATCACACAAATACATGAAGAACATGCAGAAAAACAACAGCATAATGATAGAAATTAACTTTACACTGAATTTCCATGCATTGTTTTGAAGTTTATTTAATTTATGGCTCAATCCTCATATTAGATTTTGAATTGGAAGAAATAAGCTTGTGTTTCATTATATTATACTGTAATATAAGGCTTAATAAGAGCCTGATAAATCTTAAGGATTGCATTACACTATGCTAATGATTATCATCATAGCTTTTCCAACACAGGCACCAAGGTGTCATCGCAGATTATAATTTAAAGGAAATATTAGCAATTCAGAGTGCCCATATACTGTAGTTAATAAAGCAGTGAATAGAAATCAACTTTATAGGTAATTTGCTAGCTAATGACAATTATTTCTATTCTATGCCACAGGCTTATGTGAAGAGAATAACTTTTTATATAAATAAGATCGATACTCATAACATTCTAACTTGTACTCT
The DNA here is from genome assembly GCF_022682495.2 of Desmodus rotundus. NCBI lineage: Eukaryota > Metazoa > Chordata > Mammalia > Chiroptera > Phyllostomidae > Desmodus > Desmodus rotundus. The sequence goes on from NC_071393.1 coordinate 80,666,942, forward strand.
GCAGCAACTCATTCAATACTGGTGGCTGATAGTGTCTCTTAATAAATTAATTTATTGCCCAACAACACAAAAACCTCAATATTTCATGTTGTTCACTTCCCAGGGGTGTTTAGCAAGTTTGCCAAATTCAACAGAGAGTCCAGATTATTCTGGTAAGAAATCGAGTGATGACATGTGATTTGCGATAATGGTGATCAAGTATTCCATGTAAGAACTGCATGATTTATGAGCATCCCAGAGCAGGAGGACTCTGCTGTGTCTGAGGAAGTGGCTTAGCAAAATAGAGACGGGTGGCAGTACAGTAAAGAACTACTTCGTGGGGCAGTGGCCCCTGCAGGACTGCTTCCTGCCTTCGGGTCAGCTAGACTTTGCCCGGGCTACGGCACACTGATTCATGCGAGCATTTACAGCTTTGAGTTGATTGACCAAAGGAAGAAGCATAAGTTAATAATTAATAAAGAAAAAGGATGCTGCAAAGTGGGAGGGGATGCAGTTCCTTGGGGGGTTTCCCTGTTCTCCCTGGTGTTATGAGATCATTGACTGCTCTCTCTCCGTAAGATTCAGAGTGAATTGTGTTGCACAGACCCCTGCCTATTTCTAAAAGATACCTTGTAAAAAAGAAAAGACTGAGGATAGAACATTTGAGGCAATCTTAGCAACTAAACTGAATTTCAAAATATGGTCACCCCAGCTGGCTACCATACAATCAACTTATAAAGCACATGAAAATAGAATCACTACTATTCTAGTGGTTTGGCATTTTTATGAAGATACAGCTCAGGATTCACTGTTTTTACTGTAAGAACTGTTTGGGGTTATGTATGAACAATTGGTTAGAAACTCACTCAACAGAGAGAACCTAAAGCCTAAGCTTTTTTATCCAACATCAGGGATTCTCTTAATCTTAGATTGAGAGAATGGCAGGATTTTACTCTCTCTCTAGTATTGCGGCTCTGCAAATTATGATGGAGTATGGAATTATCTAACACGGAAGATTAAAATGCCCACCTGATGTGCAGGTGGTGGCCCTTTCCAGGGAAAGAACTCCTTTCCTTGGCTGTCATTCTTCTGATTAATCCCACCTGTCCTACCTTTGGTCCCCTTCCAGCCTGGGTTATACCATCAGCCTGTTAGCACCTGTTTATCCCTCTGTGTATAGCATTAACTCCACTTTTTCCAAACACTGTCTTTTGTACCTACCCCCACCCCATGTCACACACCTCATCCCTGACAACTATCCACTTATTTTTCTCCCTTTATAGAGGAAATGTGTTTTGAGCTGTACTAACAGCACTGACCTGTTCTTTTATTCCAACAAACTACTCTCAAGTACTTGTTATGGTGGTACTAGTAAAGAGGTGTGGCAAAAAACTAAGAAACTGAGAGAGGGAGAATGTGAAGTCTAAACATAGGATTCTGACGGACCTGGGCTCAAATCCCAGCTTGACACTTTTTGGCTGTGTGACCTTAGTCAAATCACTTACCCTCTGTGTTTCACTGCACGTTTTCACACTGGAATAATTATAGTGCCCGCTGTGTAGATTTAGTATTTTGCACTAAAATATACGAGGGCTGCCACGTGTTCCACACGGTACAGCGGCACCTCGGTACTCGTCCAGAGATGAAGCGTTTTCTCTCGGGGGTGGTGCTGTGCTCATACAAGTTCCAGCAGGTGCGACGAGTCCTGAGCGAGTGCCGAGTGCTGAAACACTTTTTTGTCGTCAAAATGAGACGAGTTCAGGGTGTGACGAGATCTGAAGCCGATGAGTGCCAACGTGTGACTGTACTTGGCACGAAATAAACTCTCAGTAAATGGTGGTGATAAAATGAACCTACGCTGCCCTTCAGGAGTTTGCAGTCTGGTGGAGGTGGAATAGACATGTATCTTCTAACTGCTCTGTGTCCCTCGGTGATAAAGGTTGAAGCAGAGTATTGTGGAAATGTAGAGCATTATGTGAATTCCTCTGACTGGGAAATTTGGGGGGGGGGGTTCTTCAAAAAATGCAGATTGGGCTCCTTCAACCAGCGGATGCTGGCAGTCAGAGCATATCACCGAAGAATGATGGCAAAGGGCGGTGAGCACCGGAGTTGGAAACAGAGGGCTCGGGTCACCAGCTGTGCACCCTGGGCAAATCACTCGCACTGTCTGAACCCACGTTTCCTTTATGTTAAAATGGGGAGACTATTACCAGCTCTGCCTGCATCCCAGTGTTGGCATGGGGATCGAATTAGATACCACGTGGAAAAGGCTTTGCGAACCCTGAAGGTCACAAAAGTAGTATGATAGTGACGGTAGCAGTGATGAAGTGAGTCGTTTTTATTGTCAGCCCTGTGGAAATCAGTTTGTGTCTCCATTCATTCTACCTGGCTCATCTACCTGTGCCTAATGGTCGGCTTGCCCCCTCCTGTTGAAAAAAATGTTTGACAGAGTTTGCTCTTACTTTCCTGTGCAAACATAGGAAGGAGTACCCCAGACAGATAATTCAGAACAGAGCATCAAAACGTCCCTTCTACTTGGTGCTGAAATGAGAGAGGAGGGAGTACGCAGAAGGAGGCCTTAGATCACCTACAAAGTGAATAATTAAGAATTAACTCTAATGAGAACTTGCAAAATCGCCGTGCCAAGGATCGCACCACTGTGTGGATCCGAAAATTCCAGATGGCCGAGCAAGCAGATTTTAGCCTTTAGAATAGCCTCTGTCCCTGTCATCTTTGAGGGGACTGTCGAAACTGGCTCGTTCAAGCAAAGTCTGGTTTGGTGTCTCAGGCCTGGGAGTTTGCAGCTCGCGCCGTCCAGAATGGGCTGTGTGCCCACCTTGGAGCAGACTGTTGGAGCGGCTCCCAGTGCACTCAGCCAGCTGACTCTGTTACAAAGGAGGATTTATCTTCCCTTCTCCTTTGTCCAAACTAGAGGACAAAGACCATGGCAACTAACTGGCCAGTCACAGGGTGTGCTGGAGCCAGCCAGAAAAGGAAAGCAAAGGAACCTCCTCCCCACCTGTCCTTACAGTTGCCCCCAAAGAAGCTCCCAAATATGCACCTTCCAGATGCCTGCCCCCTGCAGCACCCCAAAATGTGGATAATAATAGCTGGGGATCCATCACCCAGAGCCAGGATGATGCTGATGTTGCTACTCTGGGCAGCCTGATATATGTACCTGAATCTTTAGGGTCCCTCCCTTTACAATGATATGTTTGAGGGGCTGTAGTTAAGGAGAATTACCTTGGCATTATGCCATATGCTTGAGAGTGTTTCGGTTCCTCTGATGATGAAGAGTTGGCGTTTAATAAGACAATTCTGACATAACAGCAATAAGCCAAAAGCAAGAGGTCTTCCACATTGGAAGCATTCGGGGTTCGGAATCGAGCGGACCTCTTTGTAGTTGAATCCTTTGACTTGCTGGGTGATATCAGACATCAGACAGGTTACTCAATCTTTCTGAGCCTCCATTTCTTCATCCACAACATGAGGATTATCACAGTAACTATCTCCGAGTTGTTTACTAAGGAGTAACACGCACACAGTTCCTGGCACCTGGAGAGTGTATAATAAACAGTAACTGTTAAAATAACTCCCAGGCTCTCTAAAATACTCAATTTGCTTTGCATGACTAAGCCCATTTCCAGAAGTTGCATAAATACACTGCCTGTAGAATGCACTGGTTGCTTTGCTTTTTAAGGAGCTCCAAAGCACTACACAAGAACTGTCGTTTATTCTTTTTGCAACGCTAGGAAAAGGGGGAAGGGTTACAGTTTTCCATTTCACAGACAGGAAATCAGAGGCAGAGGAAAAGTCAATGACTGGCTTAATGTCACGTAAAGCCAGCAGCAGAGCTGTGATGGGTCGTGACCCCTAGTGCAATGCAGCTTGTATTCACCTTTCAAACGCCAGGGGTAAGGAGCTCCTTTCTGAGCTTTAATACCATCGGTCTAATTTCTCAGATTTGCTATAGCTGCTGATCTTGAGAACCTTTGAAGCTTTGGGGAAATCACATGGCTGATTTGACCTTACATCTCATGCCACTGGCAAAAGATTAATTGCTAAGACCTGGAAAGGGGCCAGACAGTTCTGTGTAGCTGAATCACAGCACTGTCTAGGGATGAGACTGTCCTGACAGATTTAGTTAGTGCATAATTGATAAATCTAGAGTTTGTATAGCTTCGCTTCCCGGATAGATGAGGCAACAGGCTCCGAGGGTTGACATTTGCAAAAGCCTTACCAGTGTTTTGTAACATCAAATCTAGGTTTTCTACTCTTTGTCTCAGAACATGGCTCATTTTCTAAGGCTCTGTTCTCAGCAGGCAAGACAAGGGGATCTGACCAGAGGGACACCGTGCTCACTGGAGGCAGGAATGCCCATCGCTCTTCAGCACTGTCCTGTGACTGCTCTCAAAGTCTTTATTTACCCTGCTCCAGTGCAGGCGAGGTCAGAGCACGCTGTAACACATTACTCAGCAGCTAGGAGTTTTTCGTCACGATCGGAATCCCCAAATGAGAAAAGGCAGCCAGACACACCATCAGAGTTTGGATAATGGGTCTGAACCACGGACAGGAAATTCTGCACAGCCTGTTATTCCAGACTCGAGTGGCACGAGACCCTTTTTAGCAAGCTGAACCCAGACAGGCACACACACATCTTGGCTGTGGTTGCTTTCGCTTCGGTCACTCACTGCAGAAAAGTGCTTTGTTTATCGGGAAGCATCGGGGGTGGATATGTGTCGCCGTCAGCTTACTGTAAGATTTGGTTCCCTTTCCTTGATTCCTGTTCCCTAGTCTTATGTTTCGATTCAGGGGGCATTGTCGTGCCTGTTCTACACCTGGCCCACTTCTGTAGTGCGGTCACTCCCGCCTGTAAAATACCTGGTTCAGTAGCTCAGGTCAGTAAATCAGCAGCTTTCAGTACATAAGACCTTATGTGCAGTGCGTCTGGCTGTTTGGGTTTTTGCATGAAGTGAATAAAGATGACATTAACTAGCCCTTATGAATAAACACATGGTAACTTTCATATATTATAAGTAACACACAGAGCTATTTTTAGGTAACTATTACTTTCTTAATATAATTTACTGACATCACATTACTTTTTAATAATCATTCAGAAAAAATCATATTATGATAATCATTTTATCGCAGATATACCACTTTAATGTTAAAATAGTTTATGAGTTTCCTAAAAACTTTGTTTCTCTGAGTTTAGTAAGTGACTTTGTCTTCTCTCTACAGATGAGTTAGAGAAATTAGAACAGGAGAGGCTGGCTTTGGAAGCCACTATCAAAGACAATGACAGTGAGGAAGGAAGTGGAGGCATCCGAGGCTTATTTAAAAAAGCTGGCAAGTTGAACATTACAAAGACACCTTCTAAAAAAGGTAAGTAGCTGAGCAGTACACTTACATCTAAATATTAGGCATACATCCTGGAGCAGAGGACTGGAAATGAAAGACCTTGCTATAAATTTCATAAACAGTTGACTCAAACATTTGGGGGTTTTTGTTTTTGTTTTTTGTGTTTTTGAAAACTGCTCTTTCGAGAAACACTGCAGTTTTGAGTTTAATGAGGTCCACAGCAACCTCTGCTGGTAGAAAGTTAGAATGTTAACGTTTATTTCTGTCATGCACTAATAATCCTAGTTACTGGAGTCGTTCACTGGTGTGCAGCCCGCGAGAGATCGTTTCTGTAGGAGGGTCTTGAAGTCAAATAGCAAGATCCAAACTGAGAGTTAGCAGCCTTCTAGGGCAGGCTGACAGAATCCAACCTTTTGAAGAAGCTGTCTGCTACCCTGGCAAAAGTTTGGTTTTGTTTCCTTGTTTTCCTACTGTAACCCAAGGGTGAAATTTACATATACATACAAAATATGTTTTTTTATGTGCCCCTTCAAATACCAGAGGTTCCCTTAGGTACCTGCAGTATTGCAGGGGCAATTAAGAAAGCCAGCTCTGTATCATCACCCTTAAAATGCCATTTTCTACGAAAACGAAGTGTTTAAATCTAGTGTTGGTGGTATTATCAGGACTTTAAGGCTGTAAAATGTTAGAGTATGACCATCTGGATGCTAACTGTTATCTTTTTTTCTTCCCAACTATTTGGTTAATTTATGAGAAGAGTTAACAATCCATTGAATCTGCTCTATTCAGTAGCAGAACTGGAAAAGCCATGGAAAATTTAGAAGTCATAGCCCAATACTATGCTTACCATTCTTTAGCTGATGGTGAAGAGGGCAGCATTCATGTCCTTATTAATGAAGGGGACTTGTTATTTATTCTGGAAGCGTGTTTGTGCCTCACAATAGTTTGGGCAAAAATGTACTCCTCTGAAAGTCAACACGTCTCATTGTTTGGAAAAGCAAAATAAGGTTGTGTGTTATACCCAACACCTAAGATTTCAGACACAGCTCTAACGCAGGCCCCTGCACTGCTCTGGGCTTCTGTTGGTTTGAGCTCTAGATCAAGACCAACTCTGCCTCCAGGTACTCATGCTCGAGTCCTCTGGACGCTTTGATGTGTGTGTAAGTGGGGGCAGGGTTTGGTCCATTTTATAAATGCATTTACTTTCTCCCTCAGCAGTCCTGGGGAGATAAAAACAATATAAGATAATTGCTTCAGAACAGGGAGGCCCAAAACAGGAAAACAGCAAAAGACAGAACAAAGCGTCTTTAGAACCTCTTAGATCAGAGAGGAAGCTGTGCGCTGCTGTCAGCTCCCCTCCAAGCACTACAGTGACACCACCTCTTTGAAATAAGCAATAAAGTCGCAACTTTGAAAGACGTGGAAATAAGAAATAATATACACAATGTAGCAAAGAAACCCCTACTGGCAAACAGAAACAAGGGTCCAGTTCAAACACTGGCCTAGTTCCCCGGAACACTTTCATTGTGTCCATGGTGGTTGGAAATCGCATTACAATTCTTTTCAAGCATTTCTTGTGCACCCTTAATTATAGCTCAAGTACAAAAAAAAAATTGTCTTTCCATATTTCTTGGGTTTTTCATCTCATTCACAGAAGTTGAAATAGCTCCGATGGCTTTATTTTAGCTTCACAAGACTCCTTAAATAGTAAAACAGGCTGGCATTGGGATCGAAGGGTCACACACAGTCCAGACACACAGCGTCCCCGGCCTTCTGCGCGCTTTGCACTCATGGAACTTACACCATGAACCGTCTACTGAAGGAATGCCACCGATTCAATTACTTCTTCCCAGAAACTGGTCACCCTGTGTCCTGCTTTCAAGTAAATCTGAAAATGTGATTAAATTGAGTTATATCCAAAATTTGTAAAATGCAGCAGTTCTTTCTAGCTAATTTAGCATTGTTACATGTCTAAGTAATGACTTCACGCTGAGACCAGTAACTGATAGCAGTTAAAGAATAACATTTCTGTGTTCCCCAAAGACTTTATATTATTTAGGAGCTGTGAATGTGGGAATGGAAAAAGATGCAATCTGAAAATAATCCATAAAACCAATATCTAAAATTTTCAGCCCTGGCCGGGTAGCTCACTCACTTAGAGCATCGTCCCATACGTCCAAAGGTTGCAGGTTCGATTCCAGGTCAGGGCACATGCCTAGGTCGGGTTCCATCCCTGCTCAGGGTGTTTATGGGAGACAGCCAGTCGATGTTTCTCTCTCACATGGATGTCTCTCTCTCCCCCCCCTTTCCTCTCTCTAAAACATATTCTAGGGTAAAGATTTTAAAATTTTTTTCAAACCACTGAAGATGATATAAGTTACCATGTATTCGACCTTTATCTCCCCTTTTCAGAGAACAGAGTTCACTATTTACCTGAAACTAAAAAAAGTCTTAATTCATGACCCTTCCTCTATTTTCCTGAAGAGATCTATTGGAAAGTTATTTTGTTTCTTTCCTCAAAACACAAATGGATATACCACTTTCTCTTTCATTGCAGACAGCAGCATTAACACAATCCAGTCTATGCATGTGGGGGAGTTCAACCAGAAGCTGGTAGAAGCCAGCACCCAATTTAAAAAGAAGCAAGGAAAAGGCACAATTGATGTTTGGTGGCTGTTTGATGATGGAGGTAACATTTTCTGGAATATACTCTAGGGAGCAGAATTTCTGTGTTGATAAATTTAACCAACAGCAAGGGAAGGTATATGAAAAAGATAGCAGTTAAAAAATAACATTTCTGTGTTCTCCAAAGACTGTACGTTATTTAGGAGCTGTGAATGTGGGAGTGGAAAAAGATGAAAAGCCATTCATTTCCTTTCAGTAAGATATACTCATTTTTTCTGTCATAATTTACTTTTTTTCAGGGTTAACACTCCTCATCCCCTATATCTTGACTCTCAGGAAAAAATGGAAAGACTGTAAATTAAGAATCTACGTTGGAGGAAAGGTTAACCGCATCGAAGAAGAAAAAATTGTGTAAGCAACTTATCACTTGTGCTAGCACATTTTGGATGTCTGTTGTTCTAATGTTTTAGTTATAAGAACTTTAAGTGACTTTGAGGTACAATAGATGTAAAGAAAATCCACCGTGATACGCTTCATAGTCACTTGGTGTTCTAGTCAATAAATTATCTGTGTAACTTTTCTAATCACTCTCCTTTTATCCTCTGCCACAAATGCTTTCAAAAAGGAGTTTGGCACAGAAGCCTCACCTTGTCTTGAATGAAAGTATCATTATCTTGTATAAAGTATATTGTGTTCTGACTAGTGAGTGAATCCCAGAAAGGAAGAGCCTGCCAGCATTTGTGTCCAACAGCTCCTTCTGGGAGGCCCAAATGAGGTCATTCCCCGCCGGCACTCCAGCACGGCTGGCCTCACAGAGAACCGAGAGGCTGCCCGGGTCCTCATCCCAGCCCGCCACCACCCCGCTGCCGGGCTTTGCAGTCACTGTACCCGTCTGAGCCCCCACCTTCTCATTTGTAGTGTGGAAGAGTTTAAATGGAGGACTGTGAGAACCTTTCTAATTAAAGAATAAAAACAAAGAAAGTCTCACAGTATAAGTCTGAATCTTTATTAACTAACCTATGAAGAGCTGATGTGTAGTTGTGAGAACAACAAGCGTACTGAGCAAGAAAGTGGTGCAACCAGAGTCCTGGAGGAAATCCGAAGGACCTTCGGCAGCTTCCAGGCCTTCGTGGCATGTCTACGTCCTGAGCCCTTTCTGGAATCTACTTCCAGAAATCACAGAATAGCAATGGGCTCTTGTTCAATGATTTCTTAAATATTTTCTCCCCCTTTTTATGAGGTATCATATATTTAATTTCTCTTAAAGAGGGTCATATTAAAATGAAAACAAACATGATGTCTATAACAATTACCTTTCTTAAAGCCTCCAGGGTCTTATTGGGACAACGATAAGAGTTGAAAATGCTTAGTGGATTAGATGTAGCATGGTATCAATGTTAAGTTTCCTGATTTCAAAAATTGTACTCTATATAAGAGATTGTCTTTGGTAGGTAGGTGGGCAGATAACAAGAAAACAAGAAAGCAAGCAAAGGAAAGAAAGGAGGAGAGAGAGAGATGTATATAGATGTAAACATACAAAGAGAGAAAAAGAAAATGATGAATCAAATGGGGCAGAACATAAAATTGATTTCTTTGCACTATCCCTGTAATTTTTTTGTTATTTTGAAATTGTATCAAAATTTTCAGTTGCCATGGGGAAAAAACCTCCAATATATAATAATATATTGTCAACCAATTGTCATTGGCATCAATTCAGCACCAATTTGGGGTGTGCTGAAGAAGGAAACTTTAATCAGTCCAAACAGCTCAATTGTGACACACAACTGTGAGAACAGCCCAGCTGTGGAACAGTTCGATAGTGCTTCAGCTCAATTATGAAGCAGCACAGCTGTGGAGCAGCATGGCTGTGAGGCGGCCCTCGGGCACGGGGGGCTCTGCTCTGCTCGTCTGCTCCACCTGTGCTGGCCCGTTCTGTGCCAGTCGCTCTTCCTGCTCTGCCCTCCCTTGCTCCAGTGAGACTTCTTCAGCTCCAGCTGGGAAAAGGCAGTCTCTGTCTTTGGTAGAAAGGGAGAGTACACTCTTCAAGCCAGAGAGGAGAGTGCTTTTATAGCAAGAAGTCCAAATCCCTGGTCCCTGACTGGTCTGTCCTCATGCAAATGAGGACTCCAAATAGTCACAGTTTGATTGGTCCAACAAGTACTGTCTTCATGTGTCAGAATGGAGTCACTCTGGTCAAAGAAGATGCTGATGCGGCTATAGCTGTGTAGCTCTGATTGGACTGAGAAAGCCTCAGTCCTATTGGTTGAAATCGAATTCCAAGACTTACTTTACAAGAGCAGGCTCAGATGGCAGGAACACAGTGCAGACAGGCAGTTCAGTGCAGGAGACAGGCAGTGCAGGCTTCTCCTGGAGGTGCAGTTTGTGGGAGAGGCCCCTATTTAGAAATAGCTGCTTGGCTCTGATTTTAAACTTGAGTCCAGTTAGCCACCAGGAGCCCTTCTCAGAACGCATATTCTTTCTCAGAGTCCACAGTATAATTATTAGTCAGTATTTTGACAGTAAACTCTAAAAATTGTCAGCAAAATATGGTCAATAAGTATTAAAATTCATTCTTTTTTCAAATGATAAAGATATTTGGACAGCTCTACATTGTTTTCCCTGAAACATAATGCAGAGCTGGGTTTGCTGTTTCCAATATCTGTACCTACAGGATTTTTCTTTTTCTTTTTTTTTCTTTTTCTTTTGCCTTCAATGAAATTGCTTGATCCATGCTTAATATGTCTATCAAGTATGATAATGAAAATCAAACACTAACCAAAGACTTTGTCTGACAGCTAAGTGGAAATAAGTCATGGTTGCTTTGGATATCTTAAACACAAAACACTTTGAAACGTAGCTAAATACGGAATGACAAAGGTTTTTTTTTCCTTATATTTTCAGAATGGCCTCCCTTCTGAGCAAATTTAGGATAAAATTTGCAGACATCCATATCATTGGGGACATCAACATTAAACCAAACAAAGAAAGGTATGAAACATTTAACAAGGTCCATTTTTTAAATCTGTGATGGTCTCTCATCTCTTTTGTGTTGATCATTAAAAGGGTAAAAATGTTATATGTTTACGGCAGTGACTTCCTGATAGGATATCATAAAAAGGGACTTCAAATGATCATGACATAGTACTACTAAGTACATTCTAAAGGAAGGAGAAGTCTTATGGTGGAGATGAGCTGGAGAGGGAGAATCGTTGAAATATAGTTTAGTTAGCATTTTAGAATTGCCCTTCATGTTCTTGGTGTCTATGGCGGCAAGAATAGCAGGAAGTGTAAGCTGAGAGGACTCTGACCTGGTCAGGACAAGTTACCATTATTTACAGTTACTGGTGGGGAGTCCTGGTGGAGAGCTCCGGTGCAGAAGACATGGAAACAGCTTGTGTCTTCTAGGCACAGTGACAGGAACAGCCCTCATGGCCATTCTAGCCTTCAGGCACTAAGGTTTCAGTGCTTAGACCTGTGAGGGCCCCAAAAGGAGGCCTTTAATACTACCTGAAGCCTGACAAGGGAATGTATCTGCTCCAAAATGTAAAAATAACAGATTTGAAATAATTGCTTAAGTATCTTCAACATACAACATCATTTTAACCCTCTTTAATTATTAAATTGTCAAGTCCAGGATATTTAAAAACAATTCGAAGGTTAGATCTTCACAGGAGTTCCCAGAGGTGCAAGATTACCTGGAAATTATAGCTGATTGTAAGCTAAGTGAACTACTTAGAGCAATAAGTTAACAACTACAAATGTTTTCAATTGTTTACAATCTGAAATCGTGTTTATTATTGCATCTGAATGTAATTCTACATGTTTGATTTGGTGTGGAATGGGGCTCCTAAGGTTAGGGCAGAGAGAGTCACGAAGGTATGCCTTGGGTCTTCACCGGCCTCTGGGCCTCTTCTCATTCCTGTTGACCGTCTTTGCTCCTTCCTCCTGCTCTTCTTGGGCTGCTGTTACACACTCCTCAGGTCTTCTCGCTCTTCCCTTATTTTGATTCATATATCCTATATGAGCTTAATACCTAACTGAAAATCATCCAAATTTAGGATGCATTCTTGTTTACTGAATAACCTTGAACTTCATGCTGTTAGAAGGTATTCATGATTCCTCCAAGTCTACAGGTCACTTAAAATGGCTTTACGAACTCCTTAACTATGGTAAGCTGTAATTGTCAGGGTTGACCTAGGTTATTACTATGTAATATTTCATCACATCAAGTATACCACAAATTCCTTCATGCAATAATCTCTGGTAGCCTTCCACATTTCATTTGAAGAATTTTAATGTCTAAGTCATTGCCTCTTGGCATTGCAGGGATGTGATCAAATGAGCTAATCTCACAGCTCTGATTGGCGGAAATGCATTCTCTTTCATAACATAGCAGGTCCGATGACTCCCTAGCATGTGACACTTAGCAGCAGGCCAGAGCCTACCAACGCTTTTCAAGTACAGGGCCATTTACTGTTGTCTAGAAGGTGGTCACAGCATGCCCTGCTAACTTTGGATTTTCTATAAACCCTGGTTCAGTCACAGGCACAAATTAGTCACCTACTTGTAGCCGAATTCTTCTTCTTGTTATTTGTTTTTTGTCTTACCAGCATTTAAGGACTATCTATGCTTGTTGATCAATTTGTTCCTACATCTTTGCCCCCTTACCCATCAATATGGTTTTCTCTACCCAAGTCCTTGTTTCCTTCCCTTTCTTTCTTTTTGTCCTTATCCAAGGACATGCTCATTGATTTTAGAGAGAGGGGGAGGGAGGGAGAGAGAGGGAGGAAAACATTGATTGGTTGCCTCTCATACACACCCTGACTGGGAACTGAACCCACAACCTAGGCATGTACCCTGACTAGGGATCACACCTACACTATTTTTGTTTACAGGTGAACCTGCAACATTTGGTTTACAGGCTGATTCTCTGACAAACTGAGCCTCACTGGCCAGGGCTCCTTCCCTTTCTTCATGCTAGTCTGTGCCATGGTCAGCCCATCACACCCATCATTTATGTACAGTCACCAGGAATGTTGATGTACTGCTTCCATTAGCCATGCCTCTGCATTCTTTCATTGCCCAGCATAGTCTAGCCACTCTTCACCTTACTACCTCTGACCTTTGTGTCAAGGTTTCCTCTTTTCAGGGGTCAAACTCTATGAACAGAAGTAAGAAGCAGAGACCCAGGCATTTTTGCTTGTTTCCCAATAGCTAAATTTAATTTTAGATACCATTTTAATTGGGTGTTTCTTACATACCCTTCTCATCCTGCTATGAAGAGATCTATTTCCCTTTCTCAGAAAAATACATGAACTAGTTTTCATAATCTCTGAGATTTTTTCCCCTGGTATTTCAAGGTCTTGAGGGAGGTGAAGGGGAAGAATTAAAATTAAATTTCTCACTGGAGTTAGAGAACTTTTGCAGTGATTACCCCGGCACAAAGCTAAGAGGCCACCAGGAGGAGGTGTGCTGGGCATGCAGTCCCCCTCTCTTCAGCCTCCGCTGCAACCAATGCCGAGTTCCTTTATAAAACAGTCATCTATTTATCTGATGTTGGCAACAGCTGTTCCAACATTTGCAGGTAAATTTTAGAACACAGAATGGTCATTCAGTAAATCTCACATATGGCCACTGGTAGCACATCTGGCACCTTTGTGATAACTTTAAAAAGGCAACACCTCAGGGTATATCAATGAGAGAGAGAACTCTTCCTCCGAGCTGACGCAGCTCTGGGCCCAGGGCCCAAAGCTTGGAGCAGCTGGCTCAGTGTCAGCTCCCACCTGGGCCTTCCTGGCCGAGCAGCCCTGACCTATCGTCAACAACTATCGTCGGGTCACTGGTTTTTTCTTTTTGTTTTTGGTCACCGGGTGACGCTGAATGTCCAAGATAGTTTGTCAGTGATTTCAGTGTTGGAAGCTAAGGTTTCATGTCCTTAAATTATGTTTAATAAATCTTTCAACTACCATAAAGCATCAGTAAGTCATGATGGGGACATTCTATCATAGAAACATTATCCACAATATAGAGCAAGGGTGAAGAGGGAGTACAAAAGCAAAGTTAATGAGAAACTCGTGGAGCCAGGAAAAACTGAAAAGCTCTTGTGGTTGAATTTCATTTTTTATTGTGTAACTGAATTAAAAGTCATAGGCCAAAAGGACAACAGTCTTTATATAGAAATCAGGAGAAACTAGAAGCAATTAACTAGATAATTTAATTTAAAGATGCTAGAGTGACCATAAAAATAACTAGTACATTAATTGGAAAGAAGAAATCTTATGTAAATTAGGGGGGAAATTTTTATACAATTAAAAACATTTTAAACTTTGTTATTATGAAGAACAGGATGGAGAAGGCAAGGCAGCTGGAGTTAATATTTTAATTGAATTAAATCTCATTTATTTTTAATAGCATGTAATGCTTGGCCTATTCTTGAGTCATTTTAAAAAATACTTATAAGAAAAATCACATTTAATGCGAATTAAAATAAAAATCTTCAGCTAACTTTGGATTACCTAGCTAGGAGATGAGAAATGACCAGCTCAGGATGAGGATGAACAAGTGAAAGGCGAACACAGTCAAGGAGTAGTAAGAGTTCAGAGAAAACACATGGGCAAGTATAGCCCATGACAACCTTCTGTGTCACTTTAGCATATTTCAGTTGCAGGTAAAAGAAAACTCATAGTGAGTGACCTAACTAATAGAAATTATGTCAAACATAACTAAAAAATACAAGTGTATGTGGGGGGACCAAAAAATGAAAAAATGGAATTATCTCCTGGCAGGTGGGCCCCTTGCAATACTGGCTTCCCCCTGTTAGTTGAGTGTTGTAGGAACCCATCTGTATCAGTGTACTAGCTGGTGCTGTTGTGAGAGGCTGCGTTCAGCTTCGGTTTCAGTGAATTTGTTTCGAAGGCTCTTTCAGTGCATTTGCCCATTTCACGATGGGTGATTTACGAGCACACCTGCCCACACCATGCTGAGTGTTCAGCAGTGTTTGACCAAAAACCAACGTGACCCCTGTGCCCCACCCTCCCTATTCACCCGATCTCACCTTGAGTGACTTTTTTTGTTTCCCTGGATAAAAAACAGCCTCAAAGGGAAATGTTTTGCCGATGTGGAAGAGTTGAAACAAAAAGCAGCAGAAGTACTAAAGGCATCAAAATCAATGAGTTCAGAAACTGTTTTGAGCAGTGGAAAAAACATCTCACTAGGGGTATTGAGTGAAATGGAGAGTACTTTGAAAGTGACTGAAGTTTACACATGTAAGAATAAATACACAATTTTTATAAATAAATTGCATTTTGGGGGGAGCCCCCCCACCTTGTGTTTTGGTTTTCAGGCAAAGCTTGATCTAGAAATTTAATTTTGCAATCAAAGACTAATTCACTTTCATTCTCTCTACCTTTCATTATGAAATTGTAAGTTCAAGTTGATTTTGCTGATAAAAGCAAGATGACTGTCCATAGCGACCAGGACTGCACATTTGTGAATTTATATTCAGTGAGAAAGTTTGTCTCTTCCCCAGTCATTGAATTCAGGTCATGGGCACCATTTAGGCTGTACCAAGCTAAGCCACTGCACCACTCACCATGGTCAAGTGGAATGCTAGGCCCCTATTCATCAAGCTTACCTGGGTTATGAGCCCGCCTTGGCCAACCACGCTGGCAGAAAGGATAGAGTTGTGTGGACTGGCTGATGCTGGGGATGGAGTCATTCCCACCCAGACTACAATGGGGAAGGTAGTAGTACAAATGCAGGGAGACAACCAACTACCTCCATTCTGCCTTCTATTTCTTAGGAAGCTATTTTTGAACTGCTCTTTCCAATAAGCCCATTAAGATGCAAAGAAAACTCTTATCGTGATCAAAACAAGCCTGTGGAGAGCTTAAACAGAGAGCCTCTCAGTGGCTAACCTCGACCTGTGGCTGTGCAGTAAAACAAATTCCTTGCCTTTACAGGGCACTGCACACTTTTCACAGCACTGTCACCAAAATCACCGTACTGACCCTCATACCAACCCGCACGCCAGCTCTGAGCAGCCATCGTCACCCCCCGTCATAGGCGGGGCTACCCATGTTGTGGTGGGGGGCAGAAGAGCTGGAGGGAGAACCCAGGCTCTTCTCTCCCGGGCCAGCCCCTTCGCACTGATTTCCGCCCGAGGCTTCCAAAAGGGCGGCGCTGTGGGAACAAACTGCGAATACAAGTACTGTGTGGTTGAAAGAATAATGGGGCACATCAGTCTTATTCCTTCCCTGTCATCGTCCACAGTTCTAAATAAGTCCTGGTGTCCGCAATCTACTGCATTAAGTATCTTTCCGATCCCTTAACAAAGGCACACGGGTAGGGGCCTTCTACTCATTGGTAGTAGTCTGTGTACTTTGATCTGGGAATCCTAAATCACGCCAGCTGATGAGATCATTGAACTCACAGCTTCATATTTTAATTTCTTAGCCTAACAGCACATTGAATGGAATTATCACTCCTTCCAAAGTTACTAAATTACACACAAGCTACATTATATAAAACCAAAGAAAATTATTTATGTTCGAGATCGTTAGTGTACCAAAGACGACAACTCTCATAAATCATAAGCTTTGTTTTGTGCTGTCATTTAAAAAAGATATATCTTATGAGATTGTTATGAAGGACAAGCATGAGATTTTTCAGCAATTTTTAAAAGTCCCATAGCGCTGGCATACTGCTGCTCCCGGTTCTCTATTAAATGATTTCTTCTTAGTTACTCTAAAATGCGTCAGAATTTTAGACATTTAGATTTTTGCTCGTTTTTCTAATATGCACCTTAACAACAGTCATTTGAAAATCTCAGGCAACAACAGCAGAAGGACAAAGGTGCATTATTAGCAGCAAACATTCAAATTGCTCTGCAGCCACGGAACTTGCGGGAGCCTTGCTGTTCTCCCACCTGCCCACACCTCCTGCCCGCCATGAGTGGGCGTTGTCATGTGGACTGAAGGTGAGGGGGACAGCCCTCCCCAAATCCCCAGGAACCTGGTTTATCTCCTGCACTGATTCATGCCTGTCTGCCATGGAGTCTGTAAAATAGGCTGATGGAAACTCATTTCTGGGCTACAGCTTCTGCATTACAACTGTGTCTTTGACTATAGTATGTAGAAAACGTGTTTATGGAATAACCACTATCTCTGTGTTTGTGCGTTTATATGGAGGATCTAATACCTAAAAGGTAAACAAGTCCTCAAGCAAGTTAAGGCCTGGCCTTGGATAAGGAGGCAGTACTGTAGTCATGGTTTTACTCACAGTACGTCCCTTGCAAAGGTAACTCTTAAAAGATGTTCATGACATTCAGCTCTGATTCAGCAGCCAGGGGAGCCAGTCAGACCAGGAGTATCTGTGAAATAATGAGTTAGTTTCCCACTGTGAGACCTCCCTTATAATTCCAATTTCAGCTGGAAAGTCTTTGAAGAGATGATAGAACAATATCGGCTCCATGAAAGCTGCAAAGATTTAACAACTGCTGAGAAATTAAAAAGAGAAACTCCATGGAAAATTACAGATGCTGAACTGGAAGCAGTCAAGGAAAAGGTAAAGTCTTGTCTTCCTTAATTTCTACTTTGCTGTCTAACTAGCTGAAAAAAGGAAACAGTGGTTGATTTAAAGATCAAGAAGTAATGTATCTATTATAGAATTTCATTATTTAAGATCCAGGGTTCCTGCATTTTTCAAGTGCTTTTCAATTGTATTGCCACATAGGAGGATTTAGAAAACTTTTTATTTATTTAGTATGAAAATCAATTCCTTTTAACAGTTAAAAAAACACAGGTTACTGACACCTATTGTGAAAACCCCTTTCAGGTTTCCTTGTGTAGAACAGGAGACAGATCTATCAGTCCGAAATAATTTGAGTCAAGCAGTGTGCACGCAAAGTACGTGAAGAGAGGTTGCCTCAGGAGTGATGCAATAACAAAGAACCGCAACCTGAGAAAGACAGCTATGAAAACGAGCGTGGGGGTGGGAATGACAAAGACAGGAACAACAAAGGTGAAAGCTGGGCCAGGCACACACTGTCACGATGGAGGGAACATGGGAGCTTTTCTGGAAAACACAAGACGGGAGTTGTCCCCCCTCTGGCCTGCCCTGAATGAAGCTGTGATGAGGAGGAGGGTGAATAGGGCAGGGACAGAAGAGTAAGGCAGAAGAACTGACATTTGAATTTGATTGGACATTCAAGAAGAAGGACCACGAGAACCTCTAAATTACAAAATTTAAATAAACTACATTAGGAACTTAAGTTGGAAGAAATTAGAGCACGAGGTAATAAAAGCATTTCAAAGTTAGTGGAAAACTTACTAAAAATCATAAACTCCGCATAACAAACTGCCCAGTTCTAACAAAGCCTTTTCATATAAATGAGCAAATCACATTTCTGAAACCAGTGAAATATAATAATATACATTATTATTCTTGTCACTGCAAAATAGTTAAATGTAATTATTTTTCCAGGCTAGCCTTTTGGTGCCTGTTTAGTTGAAACCAGTACCCTATGCTGATAAAACACGCAAGGAGTTTAAAGAAAGGTAGATTAGGATACAATCTGTATTCTTGAGATATCAAGTTAGTATGAAGATCAGGTCAGTTTTCTTCACCCACAAACCTTGTCCCCAGAACTGGTCGCTGTCATCTTCTTTTTGCTCTTGTCCATGTTGCTTGCTCGTTTTTCCCGCCTGGAATTTAATCAGACACCACAGCACAGAGGCAACTTGGTTCTACACTTCATGTTTCTAAAATTTCTCGTGGGTTTTTTAAAACACTGTATGTTTCCAAACCTGAATGAAATCATTGTAGTATTTTTTAGAAGTGAGGTTTTTCTACTTGTCTATAATTTGAGGTAAGAAGAGAAATTTTTATTTGTAATTCTGGGAAAACTGCCCTCAACAAAATCTGAATGTTGTCCACAGAGTTACCGCCAAGTTCGACTGAATGAACTCTTACAGGAGCACTCGAGAGCTGCTAATCTCATAGTCCTGTAAGTACCACTGCAGACATTTAAAAATGTCCCAGAATGACACCTAAGAATGTTACCTAAGAGAAATCTTAGGTAAATGGGTTAATCAATTTAAAAGTTCATGCCTATTCAGGAGGAAACTTAAAAAAATTGGAACACGTGGGATTTTAGACAATGAAAAAAAAAATACTTCTCACCCTGAGACCTAGAAAACTGGGGCCCACGGGCGTCAGCGGCCCCACTTGCACTTTGCTGCAGGGCAGTGCCCACCCACAGCCCCGGCGGCCCCTCCAGACCATGCTCCAGGAGCCTGGCCCTGGGATTCCCTGCCTAACAAGCTTCGAGTCGGCCAGTGAGGCCCACAGGCCCCTTTGCTAGGTGGGTGCCCCTGCGGTGAGGAGTCCACTGCATGTTCACGAGGCTCCTTGCCATCTGCGGAGAGGTTAAGGTGAGACTCTCCACCCCACACGTTAGGGGTGCACCTACTGAAAATAGCAATGTTTGTTTACCTAAAGATTGATGGCTAAATATGAAAACCTCCAACTACTTCACAGTTATAGCCCATGAACAGAGTCCTCTATACAAAGATAATATGTCTTCAAGCAAAATCTAGCCTGGAGGACTGACTATCCATCAAAGACATAAAATGGTCTCCTGAATTGAGTGGTTCAAAGAGTTGGTTTCTGAGGTTTCTCCAAATATAAGAGCTTTAAACTATTGGGAAAAATTATTTCTGCCAAAAAAGGGGGAGAAGTATTGATTGATACAATTTTCCACTTAAAGAGGAGTGAAAATCTATAGTTGTGTTTTGTCTCTACAAGGCCTAAACCTAATTCTCGGGTTGATAGGTATTTGTATTATCTGAGAAATACATCAGTATAATACCCATATTCAAAATAATTTAAGTGCTTTCATTTTCCGGAGAAGGGGCACAAAAGTTTCAGGCACCGCCTCCTAAGTAGCTCAGACAACCAGAGGAGTTGCTGAGTCCAGCAGCAGCTCTCACCTTTGCTTTCTGTTTTCTCCCCTGCTGTCAGGAGCCTCCCAGTGGCCAGAAAAGGATCCATTTCAGACTGGTTGTACATGGCTTGGCTGGAAATCCTCACGAAGAACCTGCCTCCTGTCTTACTCGTTAGAGGAAACCACAAAAATGTCCTGACATTTTACTCTTAAATCATGAAAAATCACGGCACACTTTAACTTAACATATGGATAATTAAGAACCGGTCCAGTACTTGATGTTGTAAATCCGATCCGCACTTATGCAACCTCTGGAGGCTATACTACAGGATTCTACATAAACTTTGTCATTTTCTTATTAGTTAATAGGAGCTTTTTTTTTTCCTGTCAGCTTAAGGGCAGTGTCAAAGCCACTGGTACACCTAAGAAGAACATCTTTGTTATTGCTGTCGATACACCAGAAAATTAAGCAAACCCATGCTGGTTTATGCTCATGAAAAGCATCAACTTGACTGTAAGCTTCTCCAGGCAAAACTAACCGTTTGTTTGCTCCTAGGCCCCCACGGAGGCCCCAGCCCCCCAGCGGGTTCTCACTAAATGCTTACTGACAGGCTGGTGGAGGAACACGGCTGGTTATCAAAGGAAAAGGCCAGCTGGGCAGCAAACGTGACTATGCTTGCCCTTCTGAGAGGCTTATACCTACAGAGAGATTTGAAAATCAACAACTGAAAACTTTAGGAAGCACTGGAGTCTACAGAATGTTTAAAGCAGTTCCCGAAATAAGGTTATTGAATGTAGCACAGATTACGTCCTTAGAGTGATCACAGCAATCGCTGGCGACGACACACGGCGTCAGCCCGCTGCTGCCTGAGGTGCATGCTAGCTGGGTGAGGAGGCGACACATCTCTCACTAAATGAAACATATTCCATTACTAATGTAGAACTTAACTTTCTTCCCTGTTAAATAGTTTGAAATTTCCATTATACTATTTCTTTGCATAGTTTTCTAATTAAGTGGTGAGCACAGATAAAATCTTCGTAGATGTCTAGTAATTAAAAACCAACAACCACAAATTTTTAAACATTATAAGGAAATATATACTGAATCATTTACTTAGTTACTTTATATAGTGATTATATGGATTTAAAAGAGTAATTAAAACGTGGAGAAACTTGCAAAATTTGAAAAATATAAGTACTAATTATTTTCCCATTTTTGTTAGTATTCCTATAATACTTAATCACATTGAAAAAAAACAACAAAATTTTATTTTCTGATGACTTGATTTTTTTCCTGACATGTTTTAACTGTTTATTCTAATTGATAAAATATAAGGGAAACAATAAACCTGAAATAAAAGCACTGAAATTCATTCGCTTTGGCCTAGTTCATGTTTTTATTTTTCAGTCACTAAGATCACAGTGCATTGGTGGAGCAGATGTGAGCCTTAAAATTTCTATCATTGGCCTCATCTGAAGGTTACCGAAAACCGGGATTTAAGATTAGGACTTCCGAGCCCAGGCTCAGCTCAGAAGGATGACCAGGGGAGCAAGTGAGCCAGCAAAGCTGCAGCAGCAGGCTATCCCCACCCCGTGTGTGGGAGCATTTGACTTAACTCAGCCCTGGATTAGACCCTCTCTCGTGAGCCCTCTGCACCTGAAATCCAAATGACTAGATGTGGTGACCAGGGGCAGGTGTGCCCAGCTTCACCTGGGCCTGACACTCTGAAACACTTGGGAGGGTCTCTGGAAGAGGTGAGAAGTAATGACTTAAATGTAACAGCAAAGTCTGGCTCTTGTTTCTTTGAGAGACTGTTTCAGTTTGGGCTCCCTGGGAAACAGAGAGAGTTGAGTGTGGAGCATGTTTATTGAGGAGCACCCTTGGGATCAACACCCATGGAAGAGAGGAGCAGGAAGCAGGAAGGGTGGGGGGAAAGGGGAGCTGTGGTGCAGGCCCAAGGACAGCCTCAGTTGACCCCGCAGGATGCTCTGGAGACAGAGGTCCCTTCAGAGTAGCCCCAAGCAGGGCTGAGAGGGCCAGACCTTTATTCTCCCTCACCGATCAGTCATGGATGTGGCCTGCCAGGCAGAGGTGTGAGCTTGGGTGAGGCCACTCTCTGCAGCTGCAGTGTCCCTGAGGGGCCTGAGAGCTGAAGCCTGCCTGCTGACAGCACTCCCAGCTGCTGGGGCACCAAGTCCTGCATTAAACAGGGTCTGGGTGGGACATCACCATGCCAACCAAAGAGGCCATATAAAGTAGTAAACAATAGCAACACCACACATGCACACACAAACCTCCAGACTGCTCTCACCATTTATTAGTGGTTTGACCTCAAACTAGTTATTTAATTTTCTCTGGGCTATTGGCAAGAGAGTGACTAAAGAAATGTCCCTTGGTTTCTAAGTTAACAAAGGAGAAGGGCATGGACTGAGAGAAAAGGGACGATTTTAAGGTCAAGAGCAGCTGTGTTGGGAATAGGTTAGAGTGGCAGGAATCTGAAAGAACGGGGGCTGTGCCCAGGTACCAGCAGGTTTTTGTAGCCCTGGGTGCCCTGCTCTTACCCTTTGCTTCACCCAGCTCTGTTAAGCCAGCCACCCATTGTCCCCACATCTACACTCAGCTTTCTCAGCAGGAAGGGGAACCTCACACGAGCAAGTGCCCTGATGTCCCACTACCTGTGTTTTCTCACCTTGTGTACATTTCCCATCAGCTGCCTCCACGAGGACTTTTCAAAATCTTCACCTTCTCAGTGATGACCCTGCCACCATCCCTAGCACATAGGAGTGCAGACCGCGAACTTGCCTACGTGAACCAGGACCATGCTGGAAGTGTTGTCTTATAAGTTCTTCTCTTAATACACAAGTCTGGGAATCTTTCAAAGGAAGTTAAAAAAAAAAAAAAAAAAGATTGTGGGCCCTTGGAGACTCCCATGGACCTGCTGGGACAGTGACCGATGAGACTCTGAAACTGCAGCTCTAGGCAGCCTCTCCTCTCCGGTGACATCCGACCGCCACCACAGGCTAATGTCTCCCAATCTCCTATTTCCGGCCCCGACCTCCCCTGTGTCTCAGATACACATATTCAATCCCTAACTTTCATAGTGTTTCTCTTTGTAAGTCCTGCAGACATCCTAAATGCAGGATGACCAGACTTCTGTTTAAAAACAAACAAATTCAAACCACACAACTGGAGCAAAGGCATCTAATTCTGTTTCTCTGTTGTCTATTAGATCCCCCCAAAATGAACAAAGAAACCTAAAAATGGGAAAAATTGGCATCACAGTAGAATGCCAAGGTAGGATGCCATCCATGGGGTAACATTTTTAAAAATACAATTTACTTGAGAGAGATTGAAGGAAGCCATCAAAGTTCATCTTGCAACATATGCTCCCGAGGATAAAACATCACAGAAAATCACTGCAGGAGACCTGGGAGAATCCCACCAACCCCTCCCCCAACCTGCAGCTGGAGGCGAGAAGCCCAAGGTAGGAGGGTACAACTCTGAGTGGGATCCCTTTTGCCAGATGCCCAGAGTATTCAGAGAATGCTACCCAGAGAGGCCAAACCATGTGCTTGGCAGGCCCTTGAAGCAGATGGGTGTTGCAGTAGGGTGTCTCATGGGTGCCCTTGAAAGATCCCAGAGAGACAGCTGCCTGTCACAGAGGCTGAGCCAAAGAGAGAGTTCACTCTCAGTACACAATTTATCCTAACACAAAGAAGAAAATTTGCCCAGATGAACAATCCTGTCCCTGGGTCTCACTCCTCTCAGGTTGCTGGGTTACTAAACTGGTGCTGCAAGTTGATATAAACCAGGTCTCTGGCTAAGATTAAACAGGAGGACTGTAACAATACCAGGTTTGTATGACAGTGCGGTGTACAAGACTTAGCACCTGCAGACGCCTTGCTGACTGGATGTCACCACACCGGGTCACTTAAAGCCAGCTCACCTAGGTGCTTCCAATGCTTTCCTCTGCAGAGATTTGGGGGACATGCTGGCACAAGGCTGAGATCTGTCTGGATGCCACAAGGAGAGGAGAGGAGAGGAGAAACTCCTCTTCGGGTGAGACTCACTCTGGTACTCAGATGTCCCAGCTGCTGACACCTCGTGGCATCCCCATCAGCTTCAGGAAGAGCCGAAAGGACAAGGCCACGCTCCAGGCCCCAGCATCCGGCCCAGGCACTCTCGCAGAGCCACAGTGCCCCCCACCGCGCCGGCCCTGGCCTACAGGGGAGACCTCTTCTCCACAGCAAGGTGTGTATCTCAACCTTACCTCTTTCAGAAATTCTGATGTCGAAAACAATTTCAGTCTTCCCAGCCTTGTGCAGAAAAAGTGTTTTCAATTAGAACATAAAGGATGTCATCTCATCTGTGACACCATTCTAGACACACCGTTATTTTAGGTCCCACTAAGGAGGAAAAATCTCTGCCACTTAAACCATGACAAACTATTCTCTCCCCTAGCATTGTTGTTGTTTTAACCGAGATACCTGTTTCAGGCTTTTAGGTATAGCGTCTCCATGCTTCCCCACTGCAGGACCAGGAGTGCCAGTGATGCGGCATTTCTTTAAGGAAAAACCCATAGACACTATTTTATTATTGGCATTAATAGCTTGCATAATTACAGATTTAAGTATGATTTTTTAAAATAG
This sequence comes from Desmodus rotundus, assembly GCF_022682495.2. NCBI lineage: Eukaryota > Metazoa > Chordata > Mammalia > Chiroptera > Phyllostomidae > Desmodus > Desmodus rotundus. The sequence goes on from NC_071393.1 coordinate 80,691,504, forward strand.
CTTAAATATAAGTCATTATACCATAAAAGTCCCAGAGGAAACATGGGCAGGAAAATCTCAGATGTCCCATGCAGCAATATTTTCACAGATACATCCCCTAGGGCAAGGGATATAAAGGAAAGAATAAACAAACGGGACTACATCAAACTAAAAGGCTTCTGCACTGCTAAAGAGAACATCAACAAAATGGAAAGGGAACCAACCTTATGGGAAAACATTTGCCAATGATACCTCAGACAAGGGTTTGATCTCCAAAATATATAAAGAACTCACGTGACTCCACACGAGGAAGACAAGCAATCCAATTAAAAAATGGGCAAAGGATCTGAATAGACACTTCTCCAAGGAGGACATATAGATGGCCAATAGACGTATGAAAAGATGCTCAACATCACTAGCCATCACAGAGATGCAAATTAAAACCACAATGAGATACCACATCACACCAGTCAGAATGGCCATCATAAACCAACAAACAAATGTTGGAGAGGATGAGGAGAAAAGGGAACCCTAGTACACTGCTCGTGGGAATGCAGACTGGTGCAGGCACTGTGGAAAACAGTATGGAATTTCCTCAAAAAACTAAAAATGGAACTGATTTTCAATCCCGCAATCCCACTGCTGGGACTATACCCTAAGGACCCTGAAACATCAATTCAAAAGAACCTACGCACCCCTATGTTCATAGATAGAAGTAAATGACTTACAATAGCCAAGAGCTGGAAACGGCCTAAGTGCCCATCAGTAAATGAGTGGATCAAACAACTGTGGTACATTTGCACAGTGGAACACTACAGCAGCAGAAAGGAAGAAGGAGCTCCTACCCTTCACAACAGAATAGATAGGTGTGGAGAGCATTATGCTAAGTGAAATGAGCCAGGTGGTAAAAGACAAATAACATATGATCTCACCTATAAGTGGAAACTAAACAATAAAACAAACAAGCAAGCAAAATATAACCAGAGACACTGAAATAAAGAACAAACCAACAGTAACCAGAGGGGAAGAGGGAGGGGGACAATGGGAGGAAGAAGGGGAAGGGGCAAGCAAAGGTACACGAATAGAGGACTCATGGGCACAGAAAATGGGGGGGCGGGTTGACTGTGGGAGTAGGGGGGATGGGGTAGGAGAGAAATGGGGAAAAAGGCTGGACAACTTTAACTCAACAACAATAAAAAATAAAAATACAAATTAAAAAATAGCTTAAATGTGTCCTCTAATGTAATTTTAAAATTGTGTGTAAATTCCAATACATAAACAGCATAAAAACAAGAAAAAATTCTTAAAGAGTAAAGTTAGAAAAAAATTCTCATTAAAAAGAAAGAAATTATGCAATACAATAGGATCATACAATAGAATAGCATACGAATTGTACATATAAGAAATAAGCAAAAAGTAAATGTGTTTATCCTCCTTAAAGACTCTCACTTTTAACAAAAATAAATAAAATTAAACTATCTCTACCTTCATATCCTAAAGTATATATCAACAGGCTAAAAACAAAAGAATAAACAAAATATATAGAAATATTCAAACAAAAAGAATAGAGTTGGCAATATTATTCAAAGTTTAAAACTAAAAGAATTAGAAAGGACAGGAGAGTATCATTTTATATTTATAAAATATATATAGGTACAATATAGCTATAAAAATAATGGAGCTTTTGGTAAACAAACAGCATGGCATTGACATAAATAATACAAGAATTGCTTGAAAATATAAGAAGAGAGTCATAGAAAGTCAATTTTCTTAGGAAACAGCTCACCTACATCACCACCTGTGGCAGATCAAATATAGGAGAATTTGAACAAAATGGATTTAACAGGTACAATACTGCTCACCCACAGACAATACACCATGTTTTAAAAATCTATAGAATGCTTATAGAAACAATTTATATATTCAATAACTGAGTAAATTACAAAATGTAGAAGTAGCAAATATCACATTTATATCACAATGTAATAAAACTAACATTATTTACAAATATATAAACAATAATATCAAAAACCTTAATCACTGGGAAAAGAAAATTCTTCTAAATAAGGCAGGGTAAAAAAATGTAACTTTGGACTTTTTAGCAAAAAAAGACATTGAAAATTCCATGTAATAAAATGTATTTTATGCTGAGCAAGCAGTACTCAGAGGTCAATTTACACCTATAAATACATTTATTAATAAATAAAAAAATGCAAGTTTACATTCCGCTTAAGAAGTTGGAAACTGCGCCAAATAGTGAAAGGAAAGTATGAGGAAGAAATTAAGGAAGAACAAAGTAAAGTTAAAAGCTGAGGTGCTAGTCAGAGAAAGGAGCTGAATCTTAGTTTCCCCACTTATTAGTGGAGGGATTATTACCAAGCCTCCTAAGAGGTGAGGGGATTAAGAAATACAAACAGGCAGTTACAGAATAGCCATGGGGGTGTAAAGTACAGTGTAGGAAATGGAGAAGCCAAAGAACTTATACCCATGACCCACAACATGAACAATGGTGTGGGGATTGCCTGAGAGAGTTGGGGTTGTCTGAGGACTGGGGTGCCGGGTGGAGGGGGACAAAGGGGAGAAAATTGGGACAACTGTAATAGCATAAACAATAAAATATAATTTAAAAAAAGAATCCATTTTCTCATATGTAATATGAGGGTTATTAAAAGAATCTGCCCTTGAGGGTTGATGCAAGGAAATCAGACCATGTGTATTAATAGCTGAGCACAGTACCTGGCTGAGCACTTTGTGGTAAATACTTAATGAAGTGTTAGACATTATTATTTTTGGAGAAGACAAAAACAGGACCACTGATAAATGCAAGTGCTCTTTGTTGCTATTATTAAAAGGAAAGAAAAAATGCCAAAGGATAAAATATAAATACACAAATTTACAAATGAGCACGGGATCTATGGGTACAAATTTGAAGAACACTCTTTAAAACTCTAGACTGGTAAGTTATTAGATTCCAATTAAATGTATCAATTTCTAGTAAAATATAAATTAGTAAAATTAACACAAGAAATGGAATACCCAATAAACTCTAATACCTCAGAATAAAACACAAAGATTGTCAAAGAATTAGCTCCAAAAGGGGCCAACTGTAGGGTTTTTTTCTACGTGGCTTATTTCAAACTTACAAAGAAAAGATAATTACCATTGTTTTGAAAGTATTGCTGAACAGAACAAAACAACACTTTCTTTCCCTTCCTCAGTTCCTCTGTGAAGCTGGCACAAACTCAATACCAAAACATGACAGACCACAAAACCGGGACAGCGCAAGTCACTTTCTCACATGAATACATACGTAAAAGTCCAAAATAAAGTACTTTACCTTTAATAATATAGTCAATTTTTTCAACATATTCAAATAATAATCCACCATCATCAGGAACACAGATATTATAGGAATGCAGAAAGATCTTATTGTTGGAGAATCAGTTAATCTAATTAATAACACTGAGTAGTAATTAACAATAAATAATTATTCCTAATTATTTGAATATTTATTTGTAATTGCATAAAATACCTGTAGAAAAATGCACAAGAAACTGCTAAGGGTTGACTCTGGAGGGGAAAATGAGGTTAACAAAGGACAAGTCTGTGAGATAGAGATTTAATTCTTACCATACACCAATAATAATTCCTCAAAACAATATTTTAAAAATTAAATAAACATACTACTTATGTGCTAGACTGTTTAATTATTAACTCAAGTCTGAGGTGACATTTATTGTAAAGGTCATATGTAATAAATTTTAAAAAGTTTATAAAATTCTCAAAAATATAAGGTATATATCATCATTATATTTTGTTGCACTTATTTATAAAATAAGTAAGCAACTGAAATATCACTGTAAAAAAAAAAGAAGTTGAACCCACCATATGCCTACTGATAAGTTTAGTTTTATTACATTTTGGTAATCTTAAAAAACATGTTTTTTTTTAAATTTATGATTCCTGTTTGAAAAAAGTGATAGAGAAGAGAAATGTTGGGTTGGATTGACCACTAGAGCCCTGCATATTTTATTTTCTGAAACTCAGGAATGACAAGTCTAACCTAAATAGGTTCTGGGTTTTTATTTCCTGGGCTGAGTGAAACTCAGAAATGATATTATCCACAGTAGGATGGGCCGACTACATAATAATTGTGTGTGTGTGAACCCTTGCATGCATTGCAAGGCCAGTGTGTTCTTTTGCACTTTTGAACACAAACTCAAATAGGATGCTGTGTTAGTTTTCCATTAGTGCATAATAAACTATCACAAAGGTATCCGCTTAAAACAACACCCACTTATTATCTCACAGTTTCCATGAGTTGAGAGTACAGACACAGCTCAGTGGGGTTCTCTGCTCAGGATTTTACTACACGTCAGTCAAGGTGAGACTGGGACTATGGTCTCCTCCGAGGCTCAGGGTCCTCCACCAAGTTCACATGGTTTGGTCAAACTCTTTTCCTTGCTGCTGTAGAACTCCTGGTAGCATGCTTCTTCAAGGCTAGCAGAAGAGAAAACCTCTCACCTCTAGCCCTGCTCTTAAAGGACCTGCCTGATTCAGTTAGCCCCACCTAGGTCAGTCTCCCTTTTGATTGGCTTAAAGTCAAATGATTAGGGACTTTAATTACATATTCAAAATCTTTTCACCTTTGCCAAACATGTAAAGTAACCAACCTAATCATTGTGGTGGTATCCCCTCAGACTCAGTAGGTCCTCCCCAGGCTCAGGGGAGGAGGTTACACAGGGTGTGAACATGGGGCGGGGTTGGGGGTGGGTAGAAAGCATGAGGACTATTTTAGAACTCTGCCTCCCACAGGTGCCATCTTACATTTCTGAAGGTCATAACTCAGCTACTGAGAGTCGAGCTGGGAATCAGATAACAAGTTAAAAATGGCCCGTGAAGTAGCCAAGTAAATGCTCTACTATCTATGATCAATATATCATGCCCATTTTTCAGGCAACATATAATCATAAAAATAAGTTACAACTGAAAAGGAAAACCTTGGCTGGTGTGGCTCAGTGGATTGGGTGCAGGCCTGTGACAAAGGGTCACTGGTTCAATTCCCAGTCAGGGCTTGCGGGCCAGGTCCCCAGTGGGGGACATGTGAGAGGCAAGAACACATTGATGTTTCTCGTCTTCTCTTTCTGCTTTCTTTCTCCTCTCTAAAAATAAATAAATAAAATCTTTAAAAAATAAAAAAACCTGAAAAGGACATCAAAGATCCTCTGCTACTAAAATGGGATTCTCAGACAGAATATTTGTACACAATTCTGTTTACATAGTTTTGCAGTCAGTGTTTTCCAGCATGTTAAATGAGTAGTAACCAGCATAAATGACAGCAGGGATGATGTAGCAAAACATCAAAAACGTTTTTCAAAAGCAAATGCAAGCCTCAGACACGTTAGTCTGTGGTCATGTTACCGAATGAATCCACTGGGGGAGCCCAGATCCCGTTACCAAAACAAGCCCCCTCCCCCGGGGTTTCTCTGCACGAGGTTCGTCTTGCCTGCTGCCAGGTGTTAGGAATTGTGGCTCTCAGTGCCAGAGTTTGGTGAAAAGGAAAGGAACTATGTATTCAAAAGTTAAACAGGTTTAGAGTAATGGCAGAATGTCGCCATTAAAATCCCAAAGTCCCTTTAAAATACCTACAAACACACACATGGCGTCCTGCCTTCCCCCCTTTGCCCAACCAGGGCAGTCAGGGGCACCATATCTCAGGAAGAGGAAATAGAAGACCGTATCTCGGCTGGACTCCCGGCTCCTCCCAGTAACCTGTGCTCCGCTGGGCAGGTCTCCTGCAGCTCCCAGCACCATCAGCTGTGTCACCATGATCTCCAGTTCTTAATCCAAAACCACACGGCACCCCCCCATGGCCCACCAGTGAGAGTGCTTTCACTCCTTTCCGTCCCGCATGGTCTGGCATTGTCCTCTGTTGTCTCTTTCATTGTCCTGCACTGTCTCTCTCCCTCACTGTCTCCCACCCCACACACCGCAGCACGCCTTTAGTTTAAATCCCAGTCTGGAACCTCCTCCGTAACCCCATTTCCAACTCCTCCCACAGTCGGCTACACCTGCCAGCACGCCCGCATTTTCTGCCTTCCTTGGCTGCCATGGGTAGTCCCGGCAGGCGTGGCCCCATGATGGGGAGGGAACCATCTCTAAGCTCTCACACAGGTGTTGTAACCAGGGGAAGCTGCCTCCCAGCTACATCATGGGTCAAAGTTATGCATACCTGCTGGCTCCACTCAGGATGGAAGACTAGTCTGCTGTTATTGATATCCAAAATAACTCTCAATGGCCCTTCTCCATGTCTCCCTTCGCCCAGCCAGGCCTATGGGGGATATCCTATATTCCTGGATACCGCAAGTTCTGGACCCCATTACAAATCCCCTCCCAGTCTGTACCCCATTACAGTCATACATATAGGAGGCACAGACTCTACATACCTCACTAGAACCTGAGGACATCACCACTTTGTGAGAGGACAGCCTAAGGGCAGAAAAAAATGATTTTTGTTCCATGTGCTCTGGTTAAGAAAGCAAGAATATGCACAGTTCATCCTCAGAAAAATTCTCCTTCACTTGATTGGCATCGTAGGACGGCTAAGCTTCAGTTACCTGGAAAATTAATTTACATGGATTGACTCTGCCCTGAGGCAGCACATGTGACACTCTTGGTCAAGACTTAAAGAGCATATTTTCAGGGTGGGTAGTTCAAGAGGAGGAATGTGGAAGAACCCAGAGGTTGAGGTCAAGACCCAGGTAATGAATGGCATTGCTTCAGAGAAGGTGACTCGCAATGACATCTGGAGCAAGGAGACTGCTTTCTTTCTCAGCCTGGAACATCTCTCAGCAGAAGGTTGTTTGGGGACAAAGTTAAGAAGTCAACTTTTTAAAGAAACTCGTGAGTCACTCCCTACCAAGCTGTGTGTGGACTCAGCTGCAGAGCCCTGGGGGATGAAGCAGAGGCCTCTGCTCTGATGCAGCTCTTTTCCCAAAGCTGGAGGCTCTCCGGAGCTTCTGAATGCAGCTCACCTGCTTTTCAATGCCCAGGAAGGCAAGAGACAGAGATATTTCACATGTAGCTTCTCAGTTATTTCCAAAATTTTCTAATTTTCCTTTTGTACTTCCCCCAACAAATAAGTGGTAGAAATATTCTCAGGGAAGGTGAGAAGTTCAGAGAAGTAAGCAATAGCACATCTTGAAAGATGTTAAACTACTCTAGCCACTAACGCAAACATCACACTGGAAAGATATGATCCACAGTTCTATGATTTCCTAATGCTCACAGGCACATTTACAAAATGAATTCTGTTTTTTAAAAAGTATTACTTGTGCACTTTGAACTTTGTGTCCAACGCTGAGCTCTTAATCTTCATTCCCAAAGCAACTCTTTCAGCACTCTTCCAAATCTCAGCAAATGGCAACCCCATCCTTGCCATAAATCTTGGAATCATCTTTGACTGCTTTCCCCTCACCTCACATCTGATCCGTCAGCAAATCCTATTGGCTTCAGAACATACCCAGAAGCTAATCACTTCTCACCACCTCCACTGCTGCCTCCCGGGTCTGCACTACTGCCATCACAGCTCACCCTGATCGCTGCCTCAGTCCTTGACCCTTTTCCAGCTCATTTCAGCATAGTGGCCCAAGCATGCCTTTAAGTGAATTAAAATCTATTTAAATGAAATAAAACATGTCCCTCCTCTTATCAAAATCTTCCAATGGCTTCCCATCCCTCTCAAGGAAAAGCCCCTGTCCCTACAAAAACTTACGAGGCTCAGCAACCGCAACCTTCCTCCCCCACGTCTGTGACCGCATCTGCCACAACTGTGTGAGCCCTCTGTCACTTGTTCACACCACACCTGGCTTCTTACAGGTGAGTTTGCACCTCAGGACCTGAGTGCTTACTCTGCCCTCTGCCTGGGATGCCCTTCTCCCTCCAAATGTGGTTAAACACCTCCTGCTCCCCCACCCCCACGCCTGGCAGATGGCATATTCTCACTGAAGCCTTCCCTGGCCACTCTCTATAAACCACAAGCCTACATTCCACCTCTCACTCTCTTGTTTTGCTTTTCTCCTTAACACTCACCACTATTTTAATCACTTCTTCTATTCACGGTCAGACTTACTTTTATCTGGTCTGTTCCCTGCTGTGTCCCCAAAGTCTAGACCAGTGCCTAGCACATGGAATGCATCCAACAAATATTTGTTGAAAGGATGAACAAATCAGGACCGTGGGGGGAGTAGGTAGTATAAAGCCCAGCCTCCTTTGCGGGCCGGTTTCTGAGTCTGTGTGGAACTTTGCCCCACCAGCTCTGCTCAAACCAGTGGTGCCCCACATTCTACACACACCTCTGTATGTGTCTGAACGTGTGGTACCTCCTGCCTGGGATCTCTTTTTCCTGCTTATCTGTTACTTTTCTTCTCATTTATTTCACTGCCAATGAGGAAATGACTAGACAGTTTCTCAAGAGTAGATTGGCCTTCTGGTATTGCTTCTTTATTCAATTCAATAAAAATGTGCCAGGCTCTAAAGATAAAAAGATACATTGTTCTAAGCTCTTAAGATATAAGACAACCGTGTTCCCTGACCTCAAAAAGTTTACAGTCTAGATAGACAAGTGAACAAGTACACAAACCAATTATGGATAATTAAAAATACTGTGAAGGAAATGAGGAGGAAACAGTAACAGAGAATAATGGAAAGGGCAGTATTTAGATAAGGTATTCAGGGAAGGTGTCTATGAAAAAATATTTGATGAGAAGGTGCTGACAATGGTGAACCTTAGCTGAGCCCTATGTTCTTGGAAAACAGTGATCGTTAAGAAATCTCCCCAACCTTTCTTTTTTTCTCCAATTCCCCATTCTTCTGTGTTCTAGGAAACAGCTAACTGCAATGAACCACCACCCCACAGGGCCTAGATGAGGCTTGCTGTCCACTCTTTCTCCTGATTCCTATAAGACTTGTACAAGACTTCCATGTTGACCTGTGACTAAACCAAACCCAGACAGGTCCCTTTTTGCCTGAATCTGTTGCCTCATGAATGGTCAGCAAAGAATTGAATTGTTTTGTCCCTTGAAACTAGCTAGACACAGAAACAAACATTTCCTGTTTCACTGAACCTTCTTTTGATTGAAAAACCATCCCAACTGTAAATAACCCAACCTATAACTTGCCTACTCCTCCCTATAAAAATCTGAGGCAAAACCACCCTGCTGAGACATACTGTAGTAGGCTGAATAGTGGCGCCCAAAAGATTTCCAGGCCCTAATCCCTGGAATCTATGAATGTTACTATATATGGAAAAGGAGCTTTTAACAATGAGATTAAAAAGCTTGAGATGTGGTAATTATCCTGGATTGTCTGGGTGGACCGCAAATATAATTACAAGCATTCTTGTAAGCAGGAAGCAAAAGGGGACTGGACCACAGACAGAAGAGCAGGCAGCCATGGAATGGAAGCAGAGAGAAACGGAGTCAGAGAGAAGATGCTATACCACTGCTTCTGAAGAGAGAGGAAGTGACCATGAGCTAAGGAACTCAGCTCTAGATGTGGGGAAAAGCAAAGAAAACAGATTCTCCTCTCGACCCTCCAGAGGCAGAGCAGCCCATTAAGACTCATTTTAGACTTCTGGACTCCAGAAGCCTATGAGAATAACTTTCCATTGTTTCAAACCACTAATTTTGTGGTTATTTGTTATAGCAACCATAGAAAGTTAATGCTCTAATCTTGAGACCTGGGATACTTTCCCTATTGCAATAGCCTGAATAAAACCTATCTCCTTCCTTACTCGGGTTTTGTCTTCTACAGTGCTCAGCAAATGAAGGGCGGGGAGCAGAAGAGCCCAGAGTGAATAACAGGGACAAAGTTCCTCAGGCAAAAGAGAACTTGCTGTGTCCTAGAACCTGAAAGATAAGTGGCACTCAAGATGATGAAGTGGAATGAGCCTGATTATAGGGAATTTGGATTTTATTATATTTGTGATGGGAAATCTTGAGGAGGTTTTAAGCTATAAACAGTAAACACAAGGAGATCAATTATTAGTTCTGGGAAGAGATGATGGTAGCTCCAGAATGTGGGAGGAATCTAGAAACAGAACTAAATGAATCACCGTGTTTCTGTAAGGGTTGTAATATGAAAGAGTACAGTCCAATTAGGATAATTGAAGGAAGGTTTGCTAAAGAGGCTACTTATACAGGTGTGGGCAAGATATGGGAAGTCAAAACCACAAAAGAGAGTGCCCTACCCTGAAGCTTACATCAGTGCCAGGCCTAAAGGGGAAGTCGGGGGAACGCAGTTTCCAGAGCCTGGGAGGAAGGGCAACATTGATAAGAGCACTGGTCTTCTGTAGAGGGGCAGGGCTATGCAGAGGAGCCTCTGACCTTACCCTCCCCTCCCCCTCTGACCTCCTGCTGAGGCTCTCTATAATCAAACCCAAAAGCAAACCAGAGGACAAGAGAGCTCTCTGGTGAGGTCTACGCAGGTCAGCCTCCCTGGGCAGAGAGCAAGGCAGACAGGGACAGAGAGTGGGTCTGGGAGGAAAAAAGAATGATATGTTGCAAAGGCATTCCAATTAGTCCAATTTATTAAAAGAAAATGTAGAGACTTGAATTTTCTACGTTATTTCCTCAACACTCAATTTCACTTAGCCCGCACCTACAGGCACAAAAACAATGGCCTTTCACCTTCCTGACTCTTCTCTGAACATTTATAAGTGCTCTTTTGTCCTGAAGGCAATAAAAAAGACAGTGGTTAAGACATTATAAGGACTAATAATGCTATCTTCAAAGTTCGGTGAAAAACCTCTTTTGTTAAAAGTATAAAATTTGAAGAAATATGGCTATTTAAAAAATGGACAGTATCTACTTTAGACTGCAGAGAATTGCATTTCTGCAGCCTAGTAAGTAAAAGTTGTTTGACAGGTGCAGAATATTGAGTCACAATCAAGCAAAACCATAGCAAGCCTAATTCACACCTCTCTCTGCATGGATACCCATTTTTTGCCATTGTTTTGGTTTCTTTTTTGTTTTGTTTTGTTTTTTGTTGTTACTCTGGAAGATAAGTCAATTAGCATTGCAGATTTCCTCACAGGAATTGAATCTTATGAATACGAAAATCATGAACTCGGCCCAATTTTATTTGAATCAGTTTTTCTGTTTCCTAATTCAGGATTAACTTCCCAGGACATATGCAGAGATTCAGTAGCAAGAGCTACAGTGCACACGTTAAAATATGGAGAATTTCAGCAGCAATTTGAGTTTTGGTAATTACTGGCTTTGTTTACACAGACATAGATGAAAAAGCAGAACTTTTTGGTTCCTGTCTTTTTTTTTTTTTTTTTTTGGAAAAATTGTGTACTACCAACAGAAAGACCACACAATAGTTGTTCAATGTCATGAGAAAATCTGGTGCAACCAACAAGATTCAGAAATAAAGATAAAGAGATCAAAACTCTCTGAGGTAGTGTCTTAACGAGACATCTTTCTCCTGCACCGTCCGCAATGGTGCAGAAAGACTCATGCTCACATTCTGCTCAGATTCATGGCCACCACATTCGCCTCACCCAAACCAACTACCGGTGGGTCCCACTCATATAACCAATTCCGTGTGGCCCCGTCTTCTTCTGTTTTCACAGTCATTCTCCATACCCTGCTCCCTGGTCCCACTTGCTCCATGCAGGAAGTGGGCATGAGTGACCTGGGGCCCATAGAAGAAGAGAGGAACAGAAAAAGGTGATGGTCCCAGCAGCCAGGAGCCAGTGGGAGAGGCGCCAGTGCTCTCAGGGAAGGTGGGAAAATAAGCCCACCCCTGAAAATACTCACGAGCAGACCAGGTCTGCTTTTGTAAGGCTTGTTGATCCTACATCTAGAAGTTCCCCAAGATAGCCATACGTTCATTACTTCCAGGATTTTCCTCTGAAAGGCAGCAGACAGACAGACCTTCTCATGTCTTAGAATGGTCGAAAGGGGTGATATTACCCAAATGACTAATGCTTGATTTCAGTAGCTTCCTCCACGTCTTCCACCCCATTTTTATACCAAACTGACTTTATGGGCCATCAACCCAGCTAAAGGGGAAGTCCTATTGATTGCTTAAAATATCTGTTTTAGGGATTTATGGTAGACATAGTAATGCCCCCCTCCCAAAGACATCCATGGAACCTGAGAATATATTACCTTACATAACAAAAGGGACTTTGCAGTGGTGATTAAGATTACTGACGTTTACTTAGAGAGATCCTTCTAGATCATCTGGGTGGACCCAACGTAATTATGTAAGTCCTTAAACAGGGAGAAGCTTCCCAGCTTTGATCAGAGAACCAGAGAGATGGCAGCCTAAGAAGGAAGGACTCAGCCTGCTGTTGCTGACTTTGAAGGTCCCCAAGGCAGGGAATGTGGTCGGCCTCCGGAAGCTGCAAAATCCAAGGGAATAGATTCTTTGTTAGAGACCCTAGAAAGGATCGAAGCCTTGGTACAAAGTCTCACAGCGTCTGCTAGTTACACTGCTCCACCGACAGAAACAGTCATGTGCTAGAGGAAAACCAGTTCCACCACTCTATCCAGAGGAGGTCACAAAATTAACCTCTGAACCAGCAACCAGTCAGTAAGGATGGTCACACTATAATACCTTCTTTATTTTGTGAAATCTTATGGCTAATTCTCCAGTCCGATCAGATACTTTTCAAAGATGAAAGAGGAAGACATGGTTTGAGAGAGATCACATGAGCCAGGAGAGACCCCAGAAATCCAGCACTTAGAACTTGAAAAGCTTTCCAGTTCAGTCCACATAACCCCCTTCCACAGACCCTTTCCTCTTTGTCTGATCTCACAATTGAAACTGTCCATATATCAAGTTTCTCATTGCTCAAAATTCCACTTTATATTCTACAGTGAGTTTCAGAATGTTAGTCCTATTTAGCTGTTGGTAAGGCCCCTCTTGTGCCTTGCCTTGTCTCCATTTTGCTTAACCAAAAACCAAGCAGATTTTCTGAATGTTGACTGCTCTGCAATTATTCTTAGTAAAATTATACTCCAAATTTATTGCTAAGAACAAAGGCCTTGGACCTGCCTCTATATTTAAGTAATGGAGTCTCTATCAAACAGTGCAGAGTATACTGGTTTGGGTAAAGCTTATAACATTGGTTAAATGTAAAGGAACTCTTTCTAGCATATCTTAATCCCAGCAGATTCTCTACAAATGAATCCCCTAAAGCAGGGGTCCTCAGCCTCTGGGCTATGGACCAGTACCGGTCCGGCCACACAGCAGGGGGTAAGCTTGAATTTAATGTGCTTGAATCATCCAGAAACTATTACTGCCCCCTCCCAGGTACATGGAAAAATTGTCTTTTGTCTTCTATGAAACTGGTCCCTGGTGTCAAAAATGTTGGACATTGCTGCCCTAGCGCAGTGGTTTTTAACTAGGAATGAGCAACAAGAATCACCCTGAAGATCCTGAGTAGCCAGTTTGCAGTGGGGTTTGAACATGTGCATTTGGCCAAGCTTTCTTTCCAGGTGATTCGCTTGTGTACGCTGGCTCTTAAGTCAACTGCTTTTATTTTCTTTACTTCCTGAAAACTCAATGATACTTTAAAATGAAATAACAGTCCTTTTCCGGGCTGTAATCACAGACATTTTACCTTCTGGTACTCCTACAAACACTGGCATAATTCAGAGTCAACTTTTCATGACAACTATGATAAGACTAGGCTCAGTGTGCTCCTGCGTCTGTGTGTTAACTCTTCTGATCCCTTTAAACTTCGATGGCACATGCAGCAGTAATTTGTTAGTCCAGGGTAATTTTGTACCAGTGAATGCCTGTGTGACAGACCAGCTGCTGGCTTCTGGTTTACTTAGCTGCCACTCGACTTAGTGTCAGTCTCACGATCTACTTATATGGATAAGATCCATGCACTGCTCTTATGGCCGCGGGTGTCTGATCTCTGTTTTTCCCAAGAGCCCGGCCAGAACATTATTGTGGGGTTCACAAGTTATATGTTGGTTTAGTGCTTTTAAGTTGGGAACAGAACATCTGAAAAGAACAAGAGGAAAGAGAAACACTGACCATCTAAAAAGAACCCAAGTTAAGGAAGTTTAAGTCCATCATGGAGCTTACACGCTAGTGGAGAAAACATACAACTAACAAGTGAAATAAATAAATATGTGATTTCGTATAGCTGTACATGCTATGAAGAAAAATCAAATAGGTGGTGCTTAGGAGGAGACTTTTTTAGGTAAGGGAAGAGCTGAGAGAAAGAAAGAAACATGACTGCAGACTTTTTTTATCTTGAGCAGGAAGAGAGGTTGAGAAGAGAAGAGAAGCCAGAAGGAGACTGAGAAGAGGCAACCAGTGAGGGGAAAGGAAAATGGAGTGTGGCCTAGTGAGGAACTGTTTCAACAAGAAGGGCATGACCAACTGTGAAGCTAGGAATGCCTGCTTGACTTACTACACACATGCTTCCCAGACCTGGGGGACACAGCCAACAGCAGGCTCAGTGTTAGAAAGAGTTCTCACAGTCTGAATAGGACACGTAAACCTACAGAGCAGAGTGGCTAAGCGCGTGGACTCTGCAGCCAGCCTGCCTGAAGTTGAATCCTGGCTCTAAGGAAAGAAAAAAAACCCTCTCTGTGCTTCGGTTTCCCATCTGTAAAATGGAAATAATAATAGCACTTGTTTCTTCTAGTTGTGATTAAATGAGTTAATATTTATAAAACTCTTAGAATAAACCTGGCATAAAGTTATCACCATGTAAGTCTTCGTTAAAGAGAGAGAAATCCCTATACAGTTCTCCCTTATCAGAGAGGGACAGGTTCCAAGACCCCCAGAGGATGCTTATAGTAATCCACAGGTGGTGCCAAACCCTGCGTATACTATGGTTTTTTCCTAGACATATATACCTACAATTAATTTATAAATTGGCACAATAAGAGATAAACAATATAATAAAATAGATTACAATATACTGTAATAATACCATGTGAATGTGGTCTCTCTTTCAAAATACCTTGTTGTGTGGCACTCTCCTTTCTTGTGGTGGATTTATCAGTGGGACTGTCCCATACACAAGATGCCACGCACGCCTTCTGTTTATGTTGCCAGAACTCGGTTGTTTTTTGTGGGGCTCACAAGATGTGAGGTTCAAATAATCTTTGCTTTTGGGAGAGTGTGGGTTCTTTCCTCTATAATAAACTATGCCTGGCTTTATCATATGACTCTTGTTAATGTGAAAGATTAAATTCATACACATGATATGATTATACAACTACACAATAGTATAAGACTAAGGAATGATACAGTGTTATGAGATAAGACAATGCAAAGTTCACTACTGGTTGTAAGGATGTCTCATGAGTGAAGTGAGAGTTTTATCTCGGTCATTACAAGATATGCAAAGACTCAAACGATTTCTTTCTCCTGTGAACTTCCTTAGGAAAATACCAGAGAAAAGCAAAATGGGGAAGTAAACTAAGAGGAAGATACTAGATGCATAAAACCAGGGTGCTAATATGAGAGCGCCAAGTGTCAGGGAAGTCTCAGGACCACAGCTGTTCAGCAGGCCTAGAGGGTCACTTGCACATATTGGAGCAAGGGTAGAGGACAGTAAGGGAAGGGAAAATGGAACTGGTAAGAGGATTGCTGTGATTCAGTGTTTCATTTGCTGTGATAAATGTTTAACGTACCAGATTCACTGGAGCATTTTCCCAAAACAAGCAATAAATGAATTAAAAGCACCACCACCAACAAAGATAAATAGAAAAACAAGGCAATTATTAACTTGAGGGGGACAGGTGAAAGAAAAGAAATAATTTTACCACATTGTCTCAGCAGTGAATACTTTCATAGTCTTGATAAAGTAAATACTAACTGCTTATCCAAAAATTCCTTCAAAACTATTGGAAGAACGGGGTGGAGAGGGGGGTAAAAGACTGAATCTCGACTGCCCTAATTCACAAGATAATTTCTATGACATTAAAAAAAATAGAACATATAACTTAGAAATAGGGAGGTAAATTCCAGTAGAAAAAGCCCCAAATAGTTGGAAGTATTGCTCCTGAGGAGTGAGACAGGGGGAGGGTGTTTGAGGAGGGGGAAGGGCAGGGATGGTTGTTTTTCATTGTAGGCCTTATAAAAGCGTTATTTAGAAAAAATCCTTTGATTAAAAATTAAAGGAGTGAACAGAAGAATCAAAAGACTGAGAATTGATCATATACAGGGGCCCTACGGAAGAGGCAATGAGATCTCTACCATTTATTCATATAACTAATATTTATCAAGCACTATTCAGAACCAGGCTCTAAGCTAGACCTCAGGCCCCAGCGGGTGTGGCTCAATGGAGTGAGTGCTGGCCTGAGAACCAAGGGGTCGCTGTTTTAATTCCCAGTCAGGGCACATGTCTGGGTTGCAAGCCAGTTGGGGGCCTGCAAGAGGGAACCACACATTGATGTTTCTCTCCCTCTCTCTCTCTCTCTCTCCCTTCCTCTCTCTCTAAAAATAAATAAATAAAATCTTTAAAAAAGAATTTAAAATAAAAACTAGGTCTCAGGAATACAACGGTGAATGGTCTGATCCCACACTCACAGAGATTATGTCTACTCAAATAGTAAACAAGAAAATAAATGCATAAAAGAAGTACAGATTGCAGCAATAAGTGGCGTAATTAGGAAAAAAACAATAATTAGTGTGATAGAAAATGATGGTGTGGAGAAGACAGACACAGGGCAGCTACTTCAGTTAGGTTTATCAGGGAAGGCCTTTCTGAGATGATTTGAGACTTGAAACCCATGAAGCTCAAACCAAGGGTGGGTGCGTATGGATTCCCAAGCAGGAAAGTCTGGTGGGTCTAGAAACTGTTCAAAAACCACCATTGACAGACCACCACCGGAGTTGAGGGGGATGATGGCTCTAAATTAGATTGGAGAAGTAGCAGGGCCCAGATCATGTGGCCATCGGTATAAATTGAGGAGTCCTCAGGGTACAGGTAATATTTAAAGCCATGGGAGGAGGAATTCCAGCATTCAGGGGGAAGAGCCTGTAAAAACAGACTGAAAAGGTGGGGACTGTAAGCAAAGGAACAGCAAGGAAATTTGAAAACTTCCCCAACAATGCCCTAACATTTTCACCATTTTTCTAAAATTGCCCCCCCCGCCCCCACAATTTGTAATTACTTTGACTAAGTGCACTACAATTTGGTATTCATATTTCGGCGTCAGTTCCGGATGAATGGAGGTATTACTATCCTAGAAAAATCAACTTAATATTGTACAGAAAGTGATTTGCTCACCCCCACTCAAAGGTATACCAGCGTGGCCCAGGATCTTTGAGTTATAACTCGGGGGGGCGGCTCTATGATGCTGTGCATTTCAACTGGGACGTCACTGAGGTTATCCCTCACCACCCAGCCCCTGCCCGGCTTTTAGAGTAACAATACGCCTGCACGTTGGATGTGGTCAGGCTACAGAGAACGCAGCCTACGGCACAGCCTAGGGCGCCGCACAGAGCGCTGCGGGCTGTCGCGGGTAATGTGATGCGGTACCGCTGCGTCTGAGGCCCCTGCGATTACTACCTAGAGTGTCATGGCCGCGGGCGGCGTTGCCCCAGGTAAGTCAACAGCCCGGCGTGCAATGGGCCTCGCGGATGGTGTCGGGAAACGGGGTCGCGAAAAAGAAAAGAGAAAATAGAAGGAGGAAGGTAGAGGCGGCCGGAGGCGGTAGCCAAATTCCCGATTTAGAGCGTGCCGCGTCCCTGGAGGCCCTGGGCCTCCGCCGGCCCGAGAGCGGCCCCCGCGCCGCCTCCTGCGCACCTCGTCAGACGGCGGCGGCTACTGCTTCCGAGGTCACTTTCCGGTGCGGACTCGGCAGGCGCCTGCAGGGCCGGAATAGCCAACCAGCGCCCGAAGCTCGGGGCAAATGACTCCCCTCCGCCCTCGCCACGTGCTCGTCTATCCTCTCCTATCGTCTTTGCTCCGCTCAGTGTGTGAAGACGCGCCCAGCGCGCGGACCAGAGCCCAGGCGGCGGGAGTCCGCCGGCCAGGCCGGCCCCCCGACCCCGTCCGCGCCCCGCCGGGGACCGCACAGCCGGGGGCGATCCCGGCGCAGTCCAGCGCTCGCGGCCTGAGCAGAGGATGTCGCACTGCTAGTAATGTCTGGGCCCAGGTTTCGTAAGGCGTGGGGAGTCTGGGAGCATTGCCAGCTGTCCCCGCACCCGCCTGGAGGCCTGGGAAGAGGCGGGCGGGCCAAGGGAACCGCGGGCAGCCGTCTGCGCGCTCGGCTGGAGCGCGCGGCCCCTGTGGCGCGAGAGCGAGTCCACTCCGGTCAGCCCTCCGGGGGGGAGGTTTTTTATTGTGTGGCGGAGAGGCCACCGAAGTAGTCCCCTGGGTTACACCCGCGCAGTAACTTTAGAAAGCTTAAAAGGGCTCAGTAGTTTTCGATCCCAAATCTGTTTTCGGAGAATGGCTTCCAGCCGCAAATTTGAATCCCGCCTCCCTTCTCGGTCAAAAAGTGGGCTCGTCCAGGTGGGGCTGCTGGGGCGGGGCGTGACTGGCGGGAAAATTGAAAATTCGGAGCTTAGCTCGCGGCTAGGTTCATTCACTCCAATCCTGTTCCCCTGCTGCTGCCGCGTGTGTCTGCGTCCGGCCGTGCCATGCCGTGCTCCGAAGAGATCCGCACCGTCTCTCCCGGCAAGCGGTCCCGGCCTGCGGAGGAGGGCGGCGCGCGGCTTCGCTTCGTCCGGCTCTCGGAGCACGCCACCGCCCCGACCAAGGGGTCCGCGCGGGCGGCCGGCTACGACCTGTACAGGTGGGTGGTGACCGCTGGCCGCCCGCGCCCCCGAGAGAGACCAGTCCGGGCGAAGAGCCTTCCGTCCCCGCCATCCCTGCTACCTCGCGGAGAAGGCTAATTGCCGAATTTTAGAGCTTTCCTGTGAGCTTACATTCAGGCCCTCTGCTGCCATGCCACAGCTTGAAACATTCACCTCAAAGATTACAGAAACAAATGGGTTTTGTGTTTGGTTTTTTGTGGGTTTTTTTTTTTTAATGTACGGTTTCGGACATTTCTGTGTTGAAAATTTTAGCTTTCCTCTTTAGCATAAATTCAGTAGGGATTTGGGCAGAGTTTGGAAAAGTAAGTAAATATACATAACTGTCCTCTGAGGGGTCGTTTTGCAACATTTACTGCACTCTGTCCACGTGGAAGGTAGAAAGGAGTAAGGCCCACCTTGGCCTTCAAGGCCCGAGCACGCCGCTGTGCCCAGTAGAAAGAAAAGCCAGGGTGGGAGCGGCGGTGCTTAGTATGAAAATACCCAGGTAGGATTAACGAAGGCTGCTTTAGTCTTAAAGGGTTAATACAATTTCTCCACACGTCCATCTTTAACTTGGCCCCGAGCGCAGGAAATTTCACAATGGGCTTCAATATGAAAAGTAGAAATGCTGGTAACACTGCCACCTTTTCATTTGTACACGTTTTGCCTATACTAAAAACTTTCCCATATGCTATTTTTAAAGGTCCTCCCAACAATCAATACATGAGTGTTACTTTTTACAGATGAGGGGAGGTTTGTAAAGAGCCCAAAGGCTTGAATGTAACAGAACTTTTGACCCTGAATTCAGTGCTTTTTCCCCCCGCTGGACTATGGTGCCCACTTCTTAGAACCATTGAGATAAGTGCAAAGTGATATTGGAGATAGGGAATGTTTATTACATGACTAAATGCTGAGCCTTGGGATGTAGTAAAGCATTCCAGGTGATTCTAACGTGCAGACTACTCATCTACGTCATAGGTAAGTACAGGAGAAGAGGGGAAGGGAGTGAGTGAGGATAGTAAGGGAGAAAAGAAGAGTGAGGCATAAACTTGTAGCTGAGAGGGGTGTCGTTCAGCTCTTCGATTTCAAGAGTGAACACACTGTGACGACGTGTAGTCGTCACCAAGTCTGAGCACTGTTCTGAGTCTTCGAAGAGCCTGGCTTTACGGCCCTTTGAGCATCTTCATACACTGGAATGGAGACGCGGGAATAACTGACCCTTTAATAAGTTAGTCATTAGCCATTTCAGAGCAAATTGCATCAAGGGAAGTAAAAATACACTACTGCTTTGCCAGTTCAATGAAGGTCTGCAAAGTAACTCCCAGTTCTGCCTTTTAAATTACTGTCAAGGGGAAGCTACAGTAATAACAGTAGCAGCATTTGCTGGGTGGACCTTAGAGAATCAGTTCCTTCACAGTGTCCGTCTCCAGGGCTGTGCACAGTGGTCAGCTCTCACCCTCAGCCAGCAAAGGCCGTGGCCACAGCTTGGTATGCTTGCTCCGCTACCAGGACCAGCAGGGCAGGGACAGCCCAGCTCTTCCCCATTAGGTAGTTCACCCATTTTCCCCTTCTGCGTGGTTTCCATTATCCCGTAGGGGACTGTTGTGAGAATATATGAGTCGTTATAAAAAGCAGTTAGACCTGTGCCTGGGGCATAGTAAGGACTTAATCAGTGTTAGCTGTTATTTACCCTTTCTTAGTTCTCTCTTTCCACACTGTTAGTGAAGCATACACCTTTCTCATGGTCTGCCTTTTCTGCCCCTCCTGCTAAATAATTACCTGCATTTTCCAACCAAATTTTGTTTAGGGGAGAATACATTTACATCTTGTTACCTCTTTCACCAGAAAAATTCTTAGAGAATTACTCTAAATACCAGTTATTTCCTTCCAATATCTTCCTAGTGCCTATGATTACACGGTGCCACCTATGGAGAAGGCCCTAGTGAAAACCGACATCCAGATCGCTCTGCCTGCTGGGTGCTATGGAAGAGTAGGTAAGCCACTGAAGATTGGTCCGGCTCTTCCTTTGTGATGTGTTCCTCCATCTTAGTTTCATCTGGGGTATAAATGAGGGGTGGGGCATTGCTCCGCCGGTGTCCTAAAATAAAGAAGTGCCTACAGTGGTGGCAGCTGCAGCCATTTGAAAACTTCCCTTTACAGACAGGCACACTGTGGAGTTGCAGGTTCCGTTGCAAACACCACGGTGAAGCAACTATTGCAATAAAGCGAGTCGCGTGATATTTTGGGGGTTTCCAGTTCATAAAAGTTAATGTTTCCGCTATATTGTAGGCTATTAAGAGTGCTGCAAGTATTATGTCTAAAACGGGTACATACCTTATTTTAAAAATGCTTTATTTCTAAAAAGAAACGTTAGTCGTCATCTAAGCCTTCAGTGAGTTGTGATCTTTTTGCTGATAGAGGGTCTTACCTTTGATTTCTAAAACTTAGAATATCTATGAGACACATAAAACAACGTCTGCCTGCATCTGCTTTCGCCTCCCTCTGCTTTTTTTGACTCCTTACTGGAGCTTTTAGAAGGTTCACATTGGCCCAGTGGTTCTCACAACCAACTCACTGAAAATATGGGCGATTAGTAACTGGCACTTTCTCCAGTGTTGCCGCCAACTCCCCCATCAAAATCAGCTTGCATATGAAGTCAAGATTTCTTTGTGAAGATGGTGATGAGAATGGCTAATATTAGTTATGTAAGAAAAGAGAGACAGGCTTAGGATAATGGCACATGGCATTTTACATCATGGGACTAAGACTACGGGCCCCTGTTGGTCCCAGAGTAGATCAGGCCACTTGACCTTTTCCGCTTTGGGTTTCCCCCGTTGG
Source organism: Desmodus rotundus (assembly GCF_022682495.2). Classification (NCBI taxonomy): domain Eukaryota; kingdom Metazoa; phylum Chordata; class Mammalia; order Chiroptera; family Phyllostomidae; genus Desmodus; species Desmodus rotundus. The sequence goes on from NC_071393.1 coordinate 80,713,116, forward strand.
GGTGTGTTAGGGTAGGGGATATTCTTCAGGGAGGGAAACACCTCATAAAGGGGGGAGCTAGGACAAAATGGAGTGCAAGTTCAGGGGTTTGACTTTTCTGGAGTGATTCGGTTGTCACTGGAAAGAGTTTAAAACTTTTCAAGAGCACAGGTACTTTCTGACTAACTTCAGAGTAAACATGAAGGAGCAAATGGAACTGCGGCCCTCCCCCGCCCAGAGTTGGGGTGAGAGGTGGTAGCTAGACCACAGCTATCCTGTTAGCCATGGGTGTGAGAGCTGATAATACTTTAGCCTTTAAGAGAAAAATGAGATTAGCTCTCTCTCTCTATCCCTTTTTGGCTGCACTGACCACGTTTTAAGAGTATTTGCAAGGGGGAGGAGATCAGGAGATGCAGTGAAATGGAAGTAAAGGCTGGAAGGAACAGCGTTTATTGACAAAGATTCCTGATTTAAATTATTCTGGAATAAAATATTAGAAGTTAGGATAGTTAATGGTAGGCCTGATGCTCAAGTCAACAAGTATAAGGTATAGACTCAGCTTTTTATTTTTTCATTTTAAGAATAAAAGGCATAGTAAGTTGACTTTTTAGTTTTTGGCGTTTTGTTTGACTGATATTAAGCCTGTTACTGTGGTTCATTTGTTACATACAGACATGTGTTTTGGCATCTGTATCATGAGTCAGAGTCCCAGGTTCTAGACTAACCTCTGCTATACTTCTTCCTATACTACAATACATCACAGCAGGCTCGAACTCCCACCTTAAAAGTCGCAGTCATGACCCATGAGCTCAGTTGGTTGGGCATTATCCTGCAAAGCACAAAGTCTGCTGTTTGATTCTTGGTCAGGGCACATGCCTGGGTTGTGGGTTCAGTCCCCAGTCGGGGTGCCGTACAAGAGGCAACTTATCAATACTTCTCTCTCACACTGATGTTTCTCTCCCTTCCCCTCTCTCTCTCTCTAAAAAAAGTCCCTCTCCTCTGTTCACGCCCCTGGCAGTAGTCCTCCCATTGTGGCCAGACTTCTTCACAGGTGCCCAGGGTTGTCCCCACTTGCTCACCATCAGCCCCTTCCAGCGGTCCGTGGCTGTGCCACCACAGAGCCTTAGCTCCCTGAAGTTGTGTGGGACTGGCCTAAGTCGGCTTCGAATTAAACCTTGTCTGATTCTTCTAAACTAATCGACTTGGGTAATACGTTATAATAAATATATTTAATTCAGAACCATCTGCTAAAGTTAAGATGAAGACATCAATGGTAGGATGTGAGTCAGTTATATCCAGTAATTGCCCTTCCACCTTAAAGTAGCCAATTTCTCCTTTTTTGTTTTCTAGCTCCACGTTCTGGCTTGGCTGCAAAACACTTCATAGATGTAGGAGGTATTGTATTTACATTTTCATTCTGTAAATATTTTTAAGTATTTACTTTGCTTAAGAGGAAGTAATCAAGTGACAAACTTTATTTTTATATTCAAGATAAAGAAATGGTTTTTGTTGTGTCTTGCCTTTCAGGAGTTTCTATCTCTGAATAATAGACAATTATGATATTTTGGATGCTATTTGATTATATGTAACCTTTGAATGACCATTATATGAAATGCATGTTGTTTTTCTAATAGGCTTACTAGACACTGACAGCTAGGATTTTTGCTTTGGTTTAGTGATACCTGCATTTAGTCCAACAATGACTCCATTCATAGAAGAAGCGTTGTTATTATAAGAGAAGGAAAAGGTTTTATGTCATTTAAGCGATTATTTTGCTTAATTATTAATTATTTTGCTTAAATAATTACTAAGTATATATATAATAATTATTTAAGCAAAAGTTTCTAGAAAATGCAGTTCCATCTTGTTAGTAAGAATGTTCTTAACCTCCTTAAAGGAGCGGTATCTACGTTTGGCAAAATATAAAAAGAGAATCTTTCCCTAGTCAGGAGAGCAGACACTGCTTTCCTATCTAAGTTTCTTGCTGAACCAGTCTTCCGTGGCTCCTATTTCCCTTATAACAAAGCCTTACTCATGTCTCCCGAAGTCAACAACTTCCTCGCCAGGTCCTTTTCATGAAGCAGCCCTCGTCTCCTCTGCTGGCCACGCTTGTAAGATGTCTAACTGCCCCTGACTGTACGGAAGCTCTCGCCTTCCTGATGACGCCTCCCTTCCAGTCTCATTGCTGGGGTACGGAGCCCACTGACAGGGCTCTCCTGTCCTGACTCCTTTTTTTAAATATTTTTCCTCCAATTTTATTTTTTATTTGTACCATTTAAAGTAATTTTCTTACAATAGCTTTATTGGGATATAAGTTACATTTCAGACAACTCACCCAATTTAAGGTGTATAGTTCAATGGTTTTAAGTGTGTTCACAGAACTGCAATCATCAACCACCATTAATTCTAGAACATTTTCATCAACTCTCAAAGAAACCCCATACCCATTAATATTTTCTCCCTCCTGCTTCCGAAACCAATAGCCCTAGGCAACCACTAACTTATTTTCTGTTAACATAGAACCATATTTAATACTTGGTTGAATTTTCCATTATAAGTGAAAATAGGAATAATCAGAAAAACAAAAAAGCCTATGCTCACTGTATGAAACATGAATTTCTGCATAATGTGGCTCCAAGCACATCCATCCTCAACAAACATGTTGAGGCAAAGGAGTGGGGCTGGGTGGGGGTGGGCGAAGAGGGAGTAAATGGGGGTCCTCTGTAATAGTATCAACAATTTTTAAAAGCTTAAAAATTTTTAGATAAATCTCTAATTGATAGATTTATGGAGAGTTTCATGGAACCATCAGTGTTTTGGAAGTGACCGGAAACGGTGACACATTTTCCTGGTGCCACTATCAGAAATGGCTGGCCGTGTCCTGACCCTCCTTCCTCCCCACCCACAGTAGTGAGGGCTTCACACACAAGACATCTTGGCCCTCCGATAAATGGGTGTGCTAGGTTCTCTGCCTCCCTCCATTTTTACAAAGCTACTTTTTGATAGATGAGAAAATTGGCTCAAAGATGAGCCCAGGTTACACGTTAAAAACTGGAATCTCCATTCATACCATTCCAATCTGCTTGTTTTTTCCACCACAGTCAAATGCTGTGGATCACCCTGCCACATCCACCACCAACCAAGCTCTGTCTTGACTTAGCTCGTTGTCACCTGCACCGCCTGAGCTAAGAATGGGATGAGACCTGTCCCTTGGGCTATCTATCTCCTGCCTGTCCTGTGTGCTCCCCATGGTATCACTAGATGGTGCTGTGGGGAGAGACAGGAGCCCAGAAGTAGTCCCCAAGAGAAGCTGAGCTTAACACAACAGGAATGGACAGCCCACTGGGGTTGAGGATTGTCTGGGCTCATTATGCTTGATTTCAAAAAATAACTTTTACAAAACCAAGTATGGTAACTTAGTATGTAACTTAAAGATATTAAAAAAATTGTATATGGCCCTGGCCAGTGTGGCTCAGTTGGAACATTGTCTTGTGGACCAAAAAATCAAGGTATGATTCTCGGTCAGGGCACATACCGAGGTTGCAGGTTTGATCCCTGGTTGAAGCACCTTCAAGAGGCCGCTGGTGGATGTTTTCCCTCGTGTCGATGTTTCTCTCCCGCCCTTCCTCTCTTTAAAATCAATAAGCATGTTCTCGGGCGGGGATAAAAAAAATAAGTAAATAAAAATTTGTATATATTTTAAAAGAAATTTTAAAGGGTTGATAAAGGAACTTGGGCTTTGGAATAACAACAGTGAAGATTAGTGTGACCACCTGTGAAGTGTTGGAGGATTAAATGGTAATGTATAGAAAGCATCTAGCACTTTGACACATATTAGGTATGCAAATAATATCTCCTGTGCCCTAGGGACTTAACAGATTTTTTTAATGTGGAAGCTTTGTTACTAATTTTTGCTGTTTAAAACAAGCCTCTGATTTAAAAGAAATTTCATGTAAAAGAAATGGAAAGCTTGTTTGCCTGATGGTTTGTGTGGTATTATTTATAAAATCACACTGATGTGTTCTTGGATGCAGAATATCTTAAAAATGTCTCTTAGGCACAAGTTTAGCATAGCTGGCCACAGATTTTAGTTCAGAGGAGAGTTGTGAGAAACTCAAGCTGTAAACGAGGGTCAAAGGGACAGGTCGGGTATGCAGGACTCTTCAGAATCCACAGCTGGTAGGTGTAGACATTTCTTCACCAAAGGGCTCCGCCAAATGACACACTGAAGTCTTGACGCAGTAGAGGTTTGTCTGAGGTCCGCTCATCGCCCTGCCAGTTCGAGTGCGTGATTTTTCCAGTGATAACTTCAACATACTTTCTGCTCTCTCATGAAGAGAAATATCCCGATGTAACTTACATCCCTTATGTGGGTTTTTCTTGAAGGTCAAATTGCCCTTGAGTGGTAAATGAACTTGAACTATTAGATATTTGTATACTGTTGGCATTCGTACTAAAAAATAACTTAATTGAGGGCTTTTTTTTTCTTCCCTACATTTTAAGTTGACTCCAACTTAATGAAGTTTGGAGTCAAATGAAGTTGACTCCAAATAACTTCATTTCTTTTAGTTGGTTGAAAGCTTTTTTCATGTCTGTGTGGCAACCACAAAATCTTGGTAGATCACCTGGCATTGCAGAATCCACCCCCAGCCATTCGAGTTTGATAGAACAGCTTTACTGATAGATAGCAAAGAAAGGCCCTTACAGAAGGGGGGGAGTGTTTTGTGTGTGGTGGAAGATAGCATAGACTAAAAAAATAAATACTTGCAAGACATATGAAAAAGAGTTAAATACACAAACAGATAAGAAAAAATATCATAAAATGTAGAATAGGACATGCAAATGTGCAACAATTGTACAGAGGAGGAAAGTCCGGCCTCACTAGTAGTGATCAGGGAAATGCAAAGTCATGCCATGAGGTACCACTTCTTACTCAGCACATTGGCTGGAATTAAAAGGATTCTTACCATCTGGTACTGTGAGGACTTGGAAATGGGGCTTAAGTATTGTTGAGGGAAGTTTGTAGTATTACACCTTTTTTGCAAATTGCTCAAAATAAAAGTGTATACACCCTTTGACCCAGGATAGTGCTTTTTGGAAATTATTTGGTGAGGATAAAAAGTGTTAATACACAAATATATGTACAGGGCTCCTTTGTTTATCATAGCAAAATTGAGGAAGCAACCTGAATGTGTGGTGGTATGTAAGAGATACATACAAACAGTGGCACTGTATTTCCATATCTTGGATCTAAAAAGGGCTAAGATTTATATATAATAATTTCAAAGGATGTCTATGATATTTTAAGTGGAAAAAAAAGTAATATGTGAAATACATTACTGTAATACTGTAACATTGGCTACCTGGGGGACGGTAGGGGAATGTCATTAGCTTTTACTTTATATATACTTACAGTATTTGCATAATCTAAAAATGTTCTAATAAAATAGGAACAAAAGAATTCGGCAGTCAGTCCACGTTGTCTTTAACACATTCTCAGTAAATGAGTACTAGTCTGTTCTTCACACCTCGCAGCATGGAGATTCTATGGCCTTCTGTGGTCATGTGTTCTGGCCTGGAGTAAATAACGTGCTCTACGGAGGGGCTTCTTAAATGTCATATACTTGTTCCTGCAGCCAAGACTTTCTGCACATAGATGATATAGGAAAGAGCTGGTCCCTTCTTTATATCAGTTCTTTTAATAAACATTGAGGGCCAATGTAGTGGTTAACTGGCTGTGGGGAAAGAAACCAGGCTTCCGTGTTCTTGGGGTTGTTCATTGCTGTACAAGAAAAGACTGTTTTCAGTACTTAAAATTCAGTTTCACTTATCCTTAGTAATGCATTCATAAGGCTCATTTAAACTTCTACTGTAATTCACTGGGAATATCTAGAATGTTGGTTTTTCTGAGTATTTTTCCTATGGTGGAACTTCTTTAAAATTTTACTTTTTTTTCTCTATATGAGAAAATTGAAGGGAAATACTTGCCCTTATTCAAAAACTTTTTTTTCCAGTTGACCTTCAAATAATGAGTCCTGCCAACCAGCAGTGGTACCCATGGAGCTAAATTCCTGATTACTTTAATTTACTTTTTTCCTTTGATAAGAAGATTTGCTTATTTATTTATTTATTTATTTAAGGAGTTAGGTGTTAGTGAGATGTTACATGGAGCTACATTTAATTAGATCCACCTGAATTCCATTCAACATTTTACAAACTGAGGGGAAAGAATTAACGTCTATAGAGGACGTTGGCAGGGGAGGTGCTTTGGGGGTTGGAGAGTGACTACTGGTAGGTAGGGGGCTTCTTCTGGGGTAATGAAAATGTTCTAAAGTTGATTGTGGTGATGGTTGTACAGCTCTGAATACACTAGAAATCTTTGCATTGTGAATTATGTCTCAATATTAAAAAAAGGAAATGAGAGGGCCTGGTACACTTATATTATTTATGGAACACTTTAAATTCTCGGCCCACAGACCCATGCAGGCAAGTCTGGTGAATATGCCCTCTGGGCCAAAGCTGGGCCCTGCTCCCTTCCTCCCTTGCCCTTGCGTTTGCAGTCTCAAACCGCACAGTTTCCTCCGGAGTCTGTGAAAGTGTGCTCATTATTAAGCTTATGCGCTATTATCTTCTGAGAGAGTATTCTCTAAGAAAAGATGGTGCTCAAATTAAAAGGGGTGAAAAATTAACTGAAAGGGTCAGCTGCGTTTTTGTTACAAAAATTGAATGTTTGGATATTTGCTAGATGGCTGCTTAACGGTGTCAGCATCAACTTATCTCCACTGCAGAGCTTCCAGCTTTTTGACACTTTTATTTATGACTCAATCATATTTCAATGCAGATATTAGTGGGAAGCTGCTACCAGGAAAAGCCTTTAAAACCCAAATCATAATTTTCTCCTAGTCTGTTTTGGCAGGTGTGTAGCAGAGAGACAGTGGGTTTGGGGCGAGCAATTCAGGGTGACCTGCCTGAGATGCTGAGTGCCTGCTCGCAGGTTAGAGTAGGAAATAGTCACCATTGGTGAGGGTGACAGGCTGGCAAATAAGGGCTATCTTCTAAATTCTTACTTGCCTATTAGTAGTGTTTCTTAGCATTGAGGCTTCGCATAGTACCAGAGCAGGATTCATTCACTCAGTTGTGTAAAAATACCAGAACCACAGAAGAAGGGTTTGGAGGTAATTATACACTCGCAGTGTTTTGGTCGCATACAACAAGCTAATATGACTTTTCTCTTCTCTAGCTGGTGTCATAGATGAAGATTATAGAGGAAATATTGGTGTTGTGCTGTTCAATTTTGGCAAAGAAAAGTTTGAAGGTATGTTAAATGCAGCCACGTAGATGCAGCGAGTTTTCAGTTATATGTGTTAAAATAACACGTACTCTGATTCTCGTTGTACAAGGCAGGATATAGAAAATGTATTAATAAAAGATCAGTTACAAACTTTTGGTTTTTTTCCTCTTCAAAGTTAAGAAAGGTGACCGCATTGCACAGCTCATTTGTGAACGGATTTATTATCCAGAAATAGAGGAAGTTCAAGTAAGTATCATAAAAGTTCAGTAGGGAATGAGTAATATAACATCTTCAGTGAAGGAAAATTAAAATTTTGAGGATTCAATATGCTATTTGTTACTAAATAGTAGCATATACGACTAGTCCCATTTTAAGCAAAATTAAAATGCTAGTTTTAGAATTTCTTGAAATAATTTTCATAGCTATCATCTAGAATTACTTTGGATAATAAATCATTTAAATATCAGTAGAATTCTATTTCCTTAGCTTTTTTGAAAATTATTCAATATTTAAATTTATGAAGCTTTTTGAAAATTTAATTTTGGGGGGGGTAATCTTTTTAAAAGATGGAATAGCACGAACGAAAGTCTTACTAATGAGGAGCTGGGGAGAACTGAGAGAGGGCCAGAAACTAACCGTGCGGCTTGCCGCTCTGCTCTCTCTCCAGGGTTTGGACGACACCGAACGGGGCTCGGGAGGCTTTGGTTCCACTGGAAAGAATTGAAACATATGCTGACAACAGGAAATGAAAAAACAATTTTTTCTTAAAAATAAGTTTTTGTTTAGTGTTTTGGTGCTTACTAGCTTTAATTGCTAAAATTACTTAGATCTCCTATGACGAAGGAAAGTATATATTTTTTTTTAATTTTTTTTATTGTTATTCAATTACAGTTGTATGCGAAAGTGTATATTTTTGTGTTTTTTTCCATTTGATTCTTGTACAAATCTTCATGGTAATCTAACACAGTGTATTTTTTCAGTCAAATGTACCATCACTTTCTGATTCCCTCCAGAATTCTATTCTTTAATTTACTAAACGCTACCCCTTGAACAAAGTGTTTGCTTTGTAAGTGATAAGCAAAGCCTTTTATTCAATACATTTGGGTTTTTCCGCAGATGCAGATTACCACATACACTGAACATAGGGTTTGTCCCCTGGGTGTGTCCCACCACGTACGTTCGTTTCTGTGTTGAAGCGGCATTTCACTGCAGACGGGGCTGTGTTGGAGGGTTACCCATACTTTGCCTTGTATAATGCACGCCCATGTTTTTGGCCCGAACTTTCAGAAAAAACATCAGTTTTAATTTTGTAATTCAACTATTTGTTTATATTTAGATGCTTGTTTTTTGCATTATAAAGGAATTTTAGCATTTATTTTTAAACATGTTATGGCATAAGAAATTTTATGTGCCAGTAAAGGAATTAGTACTGCCCATGTATAATGCGCCCCCTTTTCCCCCTCAAAAATTTGGGCAAAGAAGTACACGTTATACATGCCAAAATACGGTAGTTTGATGAACGTGTACTGCCTGCCGCCTTCTAGGTGTGCTTTCCCTCGGACCCCTCCGCAGCAGGGCTCTGGGTGTCGCACAGCCTCCGCCAGGCACGCTGATGTGGGGGCCCGTGCCGCACTCTTTCTGGGAAGGTGGGTCACGCAGCAGAGTGTCCTGGAGCTGGCAGCTGCCTCAGCAGCCCGGGCCCCAGAAGCCCAGGCCAGAGTTTGTTTCTTCTGCCCTTCCAGTGATTCCCCGGGTCATTTAGCGCCCTGCAATGTAGTAGTTTCCATCTGTGGGTCACGGTCACGATCCATTAGTCATAAAATGAACACAGTGGGTCATAACTAGCATTTAAAAAATTGAATAGAAAAACAGGACAACACATGTCAGGTGGGTAAATATTATGAACATTGTTTGAATTACATATTTATTTGTTTATACTGGGTCATGGTGTAAATTATTTCTGCAGCTTAATAAAATTTGTCAATCCTTTTCTGCTAAACTAGCCAGAGTAGATTCTGTTCTCTGAACCCTGACCGTACATTGTGACGGTGGAGTAAGAGCGAACAGTGTGACTACCAAGAGATACGGCCTTACTGTTCATGTCAGCTACCACTTACTGAAAGTCTGCTATATTAAGCACTTTTACAAAATGCCTGTTTCTTTCTCATAGCATGCCTGTGGGAGAATAGATAAAACACTTTTTATAGATGACAAAAATTGTCTTAGAGGTGTTTAACTTGCTTAACACGTCAGCTAATAAGACCACGATTAAAATGTTCTTTGTAGCACTTCTATGTTTCAAGTGGTAGAGAGACTGGAGTGGAAGAGGTGGTTAATGAAAGTCCTTGTCTGGTTCACACCTGGAATATTGTTCCATCTGTGCACCATACTTGGAAGATGCTTAGATCTGCAGCTGCTTTGGAAGTTAGAGACTTAGAACCACATCCAAGGGGGATCCGTGAAAGACCTGGCTGTTTAGAGAAGTGTGTGTGCTGTGAATGGGAGGCATGGCGGGGAGGGTCAGGTTGCGGGAGAAGGTCCTGGGATTTGAGAGAGATTCTTAGATCATAAAAGACTCAAAGGGAATTAGGCTTGTCAGACCCGAGGGATCGGAATCAGCAGATTTAAACTGCAGGTGTTACCTGTGAGATAATAGAAAATAAGTATTGGTCCCTGCCCCTGGTTCCTGACAGCTCATAAAACCCTTCTAATTTCCTGAGTGATAAGGGGCATCTCTTGTCTTAACTTTGGTCTTCGACCTCTGTTCCTGACACAGAGCTCCTGAACCCTTGTCATTTTCTGGGCTACAGAAGTGTCTGGTTCTAATAGGGGACCACGTGGGCAGCTTGCTAGTCACCAGAAGGACCATGAACAGAAGCCGAGAATTTTCAGCCCCACTTCCCATTCTCTTGGGAAGGGAGAGAGCCTGAAAATGGAGCTAATTATGGACCATGCCTATGTGATGAAGCTTCCATAAAATCCCAAAACTTCGGGGTTCAGAGAGCTTCCAAGTAGTGCCCAGGTGGCGTGGAAGCTCCATTCCCCTTCCCATATACCTTGCTATATGCTTCCCTTCTGTCTGGGTCTTCATGTGTCCTTTACCATATCCTTTAGGAAGCGGGACATGAGTGTTTCCTGAGTTGTGTGAGCCACTCTAGGAAACTAATCAAACCCGAGGAGGGCAGGTCTTTGGAACCTCTAATCTGTAGTCAGTCAGAAGCACAGGTGATAACCTGGGCTTAAGACTAGGTTTTGAAGTGTGTGTGTTGGGGGGTTGGGGGAATGGAGGGGCATTCTTGTGGAACTAAGCCCGTAGCCTGTGGAACAGCTTCCAGTATCTTCAGGAAGATGTGTCAGAATCGAATTAAGTTGTAGGACACCCAGCTGGTGTCAGAATTGCTTGGGATGGGAGAACACCTCCACACATCTGGTAACCAGAGTGAAATATTTTGTGTGAGTAGTAAAGGCCACTCGCAGGGAAGAACTGGATTTCAACAGTTTAGTAACTTCCCAGGCAGAAACCAGGCAGTTTTCCTAATCCTCGACAGTTCTGCCTCACTGATGAGGCCCACTGTCCACTCCTGTCCCTGGTACTACATACATCAGAAGAGAAATAATAGGGTGACTCCAACACACCAATCTGATGTTCCACCACTTAATTTACCTTGGTGCCTGTCCACAGAAGAAGCCACATCCTAGTACTTAAAAACAGTTGGCCCAGATGAATGGGGGCGGGGTGGGCAAAGCACAGAGCACCTTCTCTTGATAGTACTTCCTGCCACATGACCATCCTCATCCCACCTGACAGGAGATGGCAAAGCATTATTTCCTCAAGTTCATTTTCTATCTCATCAATGGAAAAATGGTGCAAGGTTAGAGGGCTAAGATACACAGGCACCTGGAGTTTTATGAAAATACATCAGAGTTTGGAACTAATGGGCCCCAGAAATATCAACATAATTACATGAGTATTGAGTCTAAGTTGTCACATAGGGCATTCTCGGCAAGGCTCCTACCCCAATCAGCTTGCTTTGACTATCCCACATCACCTAGGCCCTCTTTCTCCTTTGCCCTCTCCCCTGCTTTAACTCAAGCAGTGGTCCCTGTTAGGAGAGTACTGATAGTTTGTACTTACCTATGGCCTCCAACTTTTCCTTCCTGCTAACCTCGACTGCATTCCCATAGGTGATGGTGATAGACTGTTAAGACCTGCAGCTACAGAGAAGAATAGAAACCACGTGAGCCAAAATTTACTAATAGTGGTAGTGATATTTATAGATCCACAGAGCATCCCTGTATATAGAGGAAGCTCGACAAAACCCGTACTAAGAGGCTTGTCCTCAATCATTCTAGTAAACATGATGTAATTGACCTTTGATCAGGATTTAAAGCCATTTTCTTTTTATGCTCCTTGGTGTAAACTACACTATTTTATGTACCTGACCTGATCCTTTCAACTGAGAAATGCCTTCTAGTATTGTATCATCACCCAAGCAAGAGAGGTGAGGTGGGAAGGAATAACTTCTCAAAAGTGAAAATAAAATGCCTTCTGCTGAAAAGACGTATTTCCATTTGGAGAGATGGGTTAGGTACACGGTGTTTTGACATTGCTGTTCTCTTTACCAGGAAAAAAATGAGGAAAACATATAAATGAAACTGAAATTTTCACTGAGAATCTCAAGAAGTATATGAAGAAAAAGAAAGTATATTAAAAACGGTCTCCTCATCAGCAAATAAACATGGTTAAGTTGGGAGAATTTTAAAAGATTGAGGCAGTCTCCTAAAGACAATATCTAACTGTGAAGTAAGATTATAGAGGAAAATTAAGATTAATTTAACAAGTTAATTAAATTATGTTTTGGTTTGTATCTAAGTTTTTTAATGAGTAAAGAATATTGTCTAATTTTTCAATTTAAAATAAAAATGTCTACTTTTATTCCTTTTTTTTTACTTCTTATTGTTGTTCAGGTAGAGTTGTCTCCATTTTGCCTCCATAACTAAGCTCCACCCCACCCACCCCCACCTCTCACCCTCAATCCTACCCCCCTTCAGCTTTGTGTCCTTTATACATGTACCTTGATGACCCTTCCCCTTCTTTCTCCCCTATCCCCCTCCCCCACACCTTCGGGTTACTGTCACTTTGTTCTTTATTTCAGTGTCTCTGGTTATATTTTGCTTGCTTGTTTGTTTTGTGGATTAGGTTCCACTAATAGGTGATGTCATATGATAGCATTTGTCCTTCTCTGCCTGGCTTATTTCACTTAGCATAATGCTCTCCAGTTCCTTTCTTGCTGTCACAAAGGGTAGGGGCTCCTTTCTACTGCATAGTATTCCATTGTGTAAACATAGGGGTTTACACAATGTACCATAGGGTTTTTTTAAGTATATTTTATTGATTATGCTATTACCATTGTCCCAATTTTTTTCCTCCTCTTTATCCTCCTCCACCCTGAACTCCCCACCCTTCAGCATTCCCACCCCCCGACCCCCTAAGTTCATGTCCATGGGCCATACATGTAAGTTCTTCGGCTTCTACATTTTCTACCTGTCTATTTTATGCCTACCAATTATGCGTCTTATTCTCTGTACATTTCCCCCCCTGCACTGATAACCCATGTGATCTCCATTTCTGTGATTCTGTACCTGTTCTAGTTATTTGCTTAGTTTTTGTTTTTGTTTTTTAGGTTCATTTGTTGATAGTTGTGAGTTTGTTGTCATTTTACTATTCATTTTTTAATCTGCTATTTCTTAGATAACTCCCTTTTACATTTCATATAATAAGGGCTTGGTGATGATGAACTCCTTTAACTTGACCTTATCTGGGAAGCACTTTATCTGCCTTCCCACTCTAAATGATAGCTTTGCTGGATAGAGTAATCTTGGATGTAGGTCCTTGCCTTTCATGACTTGGAATACTTCTTTCCAGTCCCTCCTTGCCTACAAGGTTTCTTTTGAGAAATCAGCTGATAGTCTTATGTGCACTCCTTTGTAGGTAACTCTCTCCTTTTTCTTGCTGCTTTAAAAATTCTCTCCTTATCTTTAATCTTAGGTAACTTAATTATGCTGTGCCTTGGTGTGTTTCATCTTGGATCCAATTTGTTGGGACTCTGAGCTTCCTGGACTTCCTGAAAGTCTTTTTCCTTTGCCAGATTGGGAAGTTTTCCTTCATTGTTCAAATAAGTTTTCAATTTCTTGCTCTTCCTCTTCTCCTTCTGGCACACCTATGATTCAGATGTTGGAACGTTTAAAGTTGTCCCAGAGGTTCCTCAGCCTCTCCTCATTTTTTTGAATTCCTGTTTCTTTATTCTGTTCCAGTGGATGTTTATTTCTTGCTTTTGTTCCAAATCATTGATTTGAGTCCCAGTTTCCTTCCCTTCACTGTTGGTTTCCTTTATATTTTCCTGTATTTCACTTTGTATAGCCTTCATTTCTTCCTTCATTTTCTGACTGAACTCAATCATTTCTGTGAGCTTCCTGGTTACCAGTGTTTTGAACTCTGCCTCTAATAGGTTGTCTATCTCCTTATCACTTACTTTTATTTTTGGAGTTTTGATCTGTTCTTTAATTTGGCCAATATTTCTTTGTCTCAGTGTACCTGTTACATTGTAGGGGGTGGAGCCTTAGGTATTCCCCAGGGCAGGGCAACCCACATCCCTGCGTTGTGGTGCTGTATGTTGGGGAGGAGGTCAGAGAGGGAACAATGCTGCTTGCTTGGCTCTCGTCCCACCTCCTGTCACTTCCCTCGCTTCCCACAAGTGGATTGTGCCTTTTCAGATGCTGACTCCCAGGTGGGTGGGTTTATGTATGTTCTAGGACCCCTTGGGTCTCCCCAGTGGACTCTCCCATGAGACTGGGAGTTTCTCCCACCTTCACAACCCTCAGAATTTTACAGCCAGAGGTTTTGAGTCTTTAGTTTCCCATCCTGAAACCCTGGGTTTCACGGTCTGTCTTGCTCCCCATTTGTTCCTCCTCCTGACTTACCTGCACATGAATGTGGGATCACCTGGTCTGCCACCCCCCCACCTTGCCGGAACAGTCTGCTGTCTTGACACGCATTCCCTCTGACCGGCTGCCTCTTTCCACCCCTCCTACCAGTGTGGATGAATGTTACTTTATCTCCTTGATTGTTAGAGTTCCATGCAGTTTGATTTTCTGGCAGTTCTGATTGGTTTTTGTTTTTAAATTGGCTGTTATCCTTCTTTTGGTTGTGGAGGAAGCAAAGCATTTCTACCTACACCTCCATCTTGGCCAGAACTGTCAATGTACCATAGTTTTTTGATCCACTCATTTGCTGATGGGCACCTACGTTGCTTCCAGCTCTTAGCTAATGTAAATTGTGTTGCCGTGAACATTGGGGTGCATAGGTTCTTTTGAATTGGTGTTTCAGGGTTCTCAGGGTATAATCCCAGCAGTGGAATTGCTGGGTCAAAAGGCAGTTCCATTTTTAGTTTTTTGAGGAAATTCCATTCTATTTTCCACAGTAGCTGCACCAGTCTGCATTCCCACCAACAGTGCACTAGGGTTCCCTTTTTCCACAGCCTCCCCAGCACTTGTTGTTTGTGGATTTGTTTATGATGGCCATTCTGACTGGTGTGAGGTGGTATCTCACTGTGGTTTTAATTTGCATCTCTCTGATGGCTAGTGATGCTGAGCATCTTTTCATACATCTCTGGGCCCTCTGTATATTCTCCTTGGAGAAGTGTCTGTTCAGGTCCTTTGTCCATTTTTTAACTGGATTGTTTGTCTTCCTGGACTGGAGTCGTGTGAGTTCTTTATATAAAAAATTATGTCTAATTTTTAAAAATGCATTTTACAGATGGGTAAAGAAACCTCTGGGAGCATATACATCAAAATAATAATTATTTCTGGCTCTTGGAAATGCTGGGAATTTTTTCCTTTTTATATTATCTGTATTTTAACATTCTTAAACATGAAAGCTATATACTTAGTTTAAAATGCTTAAATTTTTATAATACATTTTTGTTTAATTTTGATCACATTTTAATGAATGTTTTTAATATTGTAAATGCAAGGGAAAATTACAAGTTTTGAAGAAAACATACACAATTGGAAAAAAAACTAGCTTTTGCAGTTTTAGACACAAGTTTAAGTTTTGCTCTTTGACCAACTAAAAGATCTGAAGAATTTAAATAGCCTTACAAATTCTCGATTTTCTTATCATAAAATAAGGAGGATGCATCAGATAATTTCCAGGGTCCTTTCCTCCTCTCCTAAATGGTTTTATGAATCTGGAGACCAGACTTTCTGGCTGTGGTAAACTACTGCCACCTGGTGGCGGTTATTTAAAGTGAGGGGGCTGTATTTAAGGTATAAAATCACCATTGTTCATTCATTCATGCTTGTATTTGCCTAGCTACATGTGCTGGGCAAGTGTCAGCATCATAATTCATTCAATTTAGTGTTTTTCTAGATGCTGTAGGTAAAACAACTAAGACATGAGCTGTCACATGCTTACTGTGTTGCCTTGAGGACATTGTTTAACAACTTTTGGGTCTCTGATTTCCCATCTGAAAAATAAAGATAATGATATCCACCCAACATTATTAGAAGATCTAAAGATGATAAATATATAATATCTCCCACAGTCCATGGAAAAAATATTTGGTCAATAATATTTGTTGTTATATATTTGTTATATAATATTTGGTCGATATACCGTTAGCAACTATCCTTGGAAAGGCTATCTAGAAGGTTACCTGCCATCCAGTAAGCATATAGAAGGTGGCCATCTATATTCTAGACAACTACAGAAGTCTAGGCAGCACGTGATATGCCTTACACATTCAAGGAGGGCATAAGGCATATTCAGAAAATGACAAAACCAAAGTTCAAATAGACGAGAGCATAAAGGACGTGTAGGGAACTGCTGGTAACTGGAATGATAAGTTGCTTGTCCACTCCGGAGGGTCCTTCACACCAGGGAAGCAATGGCTAGCCATGCAGTGATTTGGAGCAAAGAGTAAGATCGCCAGAGCTGAGCTTTGAGAAGATTGCTCTTAAACGAAACGTCTGTGACTCAGGGTTAAAAAAGCCATTGCCGAAACAGCTCGGTAGTGAGCACAGAGGATGAGGAGTGGAAAGGTGGTTGGAAATGACACTGAGATGCTCAAAGACAAGGTCGTAGAGGAATCTTTCTAAGGCGACTTAAGACACTGGATTACAAATGACCTACCCGAGACAAAGGGAGGCTGAGCTGTGCCTGGTGTCATGGGAACAGCTAAAGTCCAGCAATTGTAGGACTACACTCCAGGCTCCCTGATTCTGGGTCTAATACCCCCTTTCCCACCCAGAAAAGATAGTAACCTGCTTTCCACTCAGGCCTGAACACTGAACCAAGCCTGAGGTCAGCCTTCTCACACACTACACAAGTGTATAGGAAAGAAACAATTGTTTTATCTTTTCTGTGTCAGGGATTTGGGGGACATACGACTCATCTACAAGTCTGTTCACTTTGCATATTGGAAAGGGCATTATTCTTAGAGAAAAAAAAATCCCCAGTGTGCCCCATCTTGAAACCCCTGGGGGATTTATAGTGGCTTAACTTTTATTTGACATGAAGTATTTCTTTTTATGGCATCTTAGAGAAGCAGGCAATTTCAGAGGTGATGTTTTGACAAATAGTAGCATAGATCAGGACAAGTGACAGGAAGCTCTCATAAAATACTTTGACTAGAGCAAAGGCAAATAATGACATAATCCCCTGCAGCTGTATGTTTGGAGTGGAAATGTTACATTGTTGAGGATGATAGGAAAAGTAATATTAGAAGGAAGTCTAATGCTGTGTGGCGGTCCTGTGAGATGGGGAGTGTGGGACAATTCCGTAATATGTGGAATGATACGGTTCCAGAAAAGAAGGCCACCACTAACTGAGGTTGTGTTTGATTATCTTAGAAGAGATGAAACACTTTTTCATAGAAAAATCAATATACAGCCAAGGAAGAGAAGCTGTTTGATGATAAGGCAATAAAAGCTTCAAAGAGTAACTTTAAAATGTTTCCTAATTCATTTCAGCCTGAATTTATCCCGCGCCTGTCTCACGCTGTCCCACAGCTCTTTGACTGGAATACATTACCCAGTGTCCTTGGAATCATTACCAGGTCTCCTTGGAATGGAAACTGTGTCAGACTTGGGGGGGGGGGGGGAGGCGGGTAGTGGGAGGGAGAATGGTGCTGGCAGAAAGAGAGGAAGTGCTTTTTCAATGTAGAGCCAGAAGTAAGTGCTGATGTTGTCTCGCATGTGTTTGGGGACAACTACACATGCCAATGGTAATGCATCCACTTTTCCAAGTCCTTTGCTCATAGGTGTTTGGCAAGCGGCTGCAGAAGCCACAGCTACCTATCCCTCCCGGCCCCCAAATCTGAGTCCCATTCCTCCCTCCCTGAACTGTTAAAAGGGCAGTTTCCACCTTTACATTATTAGCATAATCCAGAGTGAACTCCCATAGTCTACCTCCACATGTATTTTGAAGTGACAGATTCTTTTTTCCTTACCTAACTTCTCTCTTCATAAGCACACCTTTGGTGGGGGTTTGGCAGGGGTGGGGGGGAGGGTGGCGGTGGTGGTGGTGGTGAACATTAACCGCAGCTGACTTCAGAGCTGCACTAAGCAAAGCATGTATTTTTGAGGCCAAAGTAGGCAAAATTAAGTTAAATGAGCAGTTGCCAGTCAATGCTAAGACAGGAGAAAGGATGGTTAACCGTGCTGGGCCGAATGCCCTTGCCCCTCTCTCTCCTGGCTCACTAAAATTCATGGTGGGGGTGGTAGAGGGGATTCAGACTGATTCCTCAGGCTTCCAGCGCCCGCTGCTGAGCTGACTGATAGCTGCCTGGGCTAGGCTACTGCCGTATAGCTCAGTACCTGACAGAAAGTTACATGGTTAATTTTAAAAGATAGTTTTCTTTAGGTGTGACACAATGTCTACATTGCATATCTTTTGTTAAGAATGCAAAATAATCACCCATTTGCCACTTTTGACTTGTGCTTTCTCCCCAAGACTTATTTATAGGCATAGAACATCACCTTTTATGCTGCTTTGTCCTGTTATAATTCTCTGTGTCAACCTTTGTTAGCATCAACTGTCAGAACTTTAATTAGAATACAAACAGTGGGAGGAACAGAACTAACCTTCTAATATGCTGCCTAAGCTAGTTGTGTTGCTTTTACCTGAACAGGGTCTCCTGTCAACTGGGGCGGAGATCCTTTTAGCGTGAAAAGTGACTTCTTTATCTTCAGGGAGTTAGCAAACCTTCTTGGCGGGCTGCACAGGCGTTAGAGTGGGTCCCGGACCCCAGGGCTTGCTGGGCAGCCTGAGAAGGAGGAGAGGCAGTGAAGCGCAGAAGTTGTGGGAGGAGATCCCCAAATATGGTAGGAGGCTAATCAGAGAAGGGATGGAAGCCAGTGAGAAATTTCCTGCACCAGGGATCACCAAGCAACTCATTCTTTTAAATGTTTGCTATGCAAATTTCAACCATGTACACAAGTAGAACGCCCAGTATGGTGAACCCCGTGCACTCCATCACTCCCGTGCAACACCGAATCACCTCGCAGCTGGTTTTGTTTCTTCTATATCCGCACCTACGCCCGCACCCCCAGCCCCCAGTGAATTACTTTATTCATTTCAAAATTAAATTTATTGAGGTAACATTGGTTAATGACATTATGTAAAATTTAGTCGTACAGCATTATAAGTTAATATCTGTATACTCTATTGCATGCTCACCATTCAAAGTCCAGTTTTCCTCTGGTACCATACATTTGACCCCCTTTACCCAACTCACCCTCCCACCCACCTTCCCCTTTGGTGTCTGAATCTGAGTTAGGTTTTGTTTTGTTAGTTTGTTACTTTTTGTTTTACATTCCACATACTAGAGAAATCATACAGTTTTTGTCCTTTTCCTTCTGATTTATTTCCCTTAGCATAACATCCTTAAGGTCCAGCCGTGTCGTTGCAAATGGCAATATTTCATCTTTCTATGGCTGAGCATTATTCCCACAAGGAATTATTTCTAAGCAAATTCAAGACATGTTATCACTGCACAGATTACACTCTAATCCCTTTGCTGAGCCTTCTGTGGCGTCGCTTCCCTCCTGTTACCCAAACCTCAGTAAAGTTGACTCTGTCCCCTGCTTTATTGTCTGTGGTCTTTGGAGGAGGCATTTTTTCTTTTTTAATCCTCACCCAAGTGCACTTTTTTCCCATTGCTTTTAGACAGGGAGCAAGAGAAACATCAATTGGTTGCCTTCTTATATGCTCCTCGATTGGAGATCAAACCTGCAACCTGGGTATGTGCCCTGACGGGGAATTGAACCTGTGACCTTTCGGCCCATGGGACCAGCCTCACCCTCACCTGCCAGGGCTGGAGGAGACCTTTTAAAAGCAACAAAGTCTGCTTTCTGGCCAAAGCAGGTCAGGAACAAGACAGTTCTATGAAGCCTGATGTCCTATGAGCTGAGATTAATGATGCGCAGAGCTCCCATGAATTCTCGTTAGGATTCAGGGAATGGAGAGAAAGGAAGGGATGCTAGTTTTCAACAGGCAGTCAGAGGAGGGCTGCGCGCAGGGCTCTGTGTGTGCACGTGTGTGTGTGTGTGTGTGTGTGTGTGTGTGTGTGTGTGTGTGACTGAAATGAAGAGTAACTAAGAGACCAGACAATTTGGGGGCAACCAGACAGATAACACCTGGGTTACAGTTGCATACTTCCAGTTTCCTTTCCTTGAAAGAAAGAAAATACTAAATTGAAACACCATTTTTCAGTTGTTCAGTCAATAATTTCCCTTTCTGTCCCATTTCACAAATGCAGTCTCTAGACATCAGTGCGAGGCATCAGTTCCCCACAAAGCCTCCCAGACACATGGAGTCACTGGAGTGGAGCCGTTAATCACACTCCCAATTAAGTGTTCGGCTGCTGTCTGGGCAGCCCTGGGAAAGTTGCTTTTCTGTAATACCTTGTGGTGAGCCAGCAAATGTGACCAAAAGTTACAGCAAGTGGACTTAGATACTTGCATAATTCTCCCCCAGCTTTCTCAAGGGAAAAACAAAATCCAAAACAAACCCTGCAGCAACAATGGAAAGTAGGAACAACAGTTGGACTCACTACAGATTTGGCAAATTACTGATTCTCTTTAAGTTTATAGATGAAGAGAGAAACTTGGTACTTGACATGTCATCTCGTAAGAACCACCTACACAGCTGATGATGGCCCAAATGTGTCCCATGTTGAATACACCATGCCTGTCCCCTTTGTCCCGGCACACCTGTAGCATCGGGTACAGGTGAGTTATTTCCAGAATGTTTTATCTTGAGAATTGTTATTCACATGTAGTGGAAAGAGAGTTTTTTTCTTTGAGAAAAGAAAATGACAACTTTCCTATCTGATAGTCTGTCTCTCTGTCTTAGGAACAGGCAGAGACACCAAGAAACAAAAATGATAAGCAATATTAGACAATATATTGCTGAGACTATTGCTATTTAGAGACCTTAGAAAATAATATCCAGACATCCACTAGGTGTCACTTGACGCTTGCTTTTTTGTAAAGGTGGTACACATATTTCTTTAAAAAAAAAAAACCAAAAAACAAAAAAGGTTTATCTGTTATTATGAATCCATGGCTCCCAAAGAGTCCAAACTGGCAGAAAACAGGATGTAGTAACATTTGAGTGAAAGCAGACAAAAGCCATTACACGAAAGCAGTCATTATAACTTTAAGTACATTGGGTTGGTGGCGGGGCTTTGCACAACGCCTCCTGGCATCTGCAAGGATGAAGAGAAGCCAGCAGCTTTGCCCTCCTGCTGTGTTTAAACAAAAATTGGAAAAGTGTAATGAACAGCTAGATTTTTCCTATCTTCCATTTTCTTCCCATTCTTAGGAGAACGCGACTTTTCAAAGGATTGCCCCTTACTGAAATTATTTTGTAACATTTTCAGGCCAATTTTTAAAACTCATATTTCTACTCACAAAATTAAAACTGTTTTAATCCGCATCATCTGAGTGACATAAGTAAATGGGGAAGATGGCTAGCTCTGTGAGGGTTCCCTGGAGTCACCCACTTCCTGTACTTGCTAAAAATCTCATCATCGGTTCCAGTAGAGCCCATGTATCCTGGGGGTTTGTTTTGTGTAACAACTATTTGTTTATTTTTTTTAACTGTCATTGTATTTTGGCTTCAGGATGGTTAAATAAGTCTCAGAATTAAGTAAACTTCTCTGACCCTGCCTATTTCCTGTCTTGTCAAACCTTTCCTTGTAAGAATAACAGTGTTCTTTTATTTGGTAGTGTGCGGCGTGCTGTTTTTGGCAGGCTCAGCATTTTTGACTTGCAAAAATCTGTGACCTCAAGTGTGAGAAGTGAATGCTTGCTTCAGTGCCTCGCAGGGTCCTGGTCGCTCCACGGGGCCCGCTGCACGCGGTCAGAGCTGCCCAAGAGTGGCCAGCGCACTTGTCCCCAGCTCTCACACGTGAGAAGCAGGAAGGGATTTCTATTTTTCCTGTAGTTACAGAAATTATTAAACCAATAATAATTGAATGAATACTTGAACATTTTGCTGCTACTAAACTTACACAATTCCTCAACTTGACCTAACTATACAAACACATTTTATGTACTGTATTCTGTCTAAAATATTCATATTTTTAAAAAAAGATGTTTTCAAACCAACACACATTATGCGGCAACACCAACTGCTATTTCACGTCGCAGATGATAAGAAACGTCTTTGTCGCCTGATCTTTACACACCTACATCTACCTTTTGGTTGAGTGGATTCTGTAATGTAAAAACCACCAAGGTCAAAAGTCTCAGCTGAGGGCCCCTCACCCTTTTTAAAGGGCGGCTATTTGACAGCCGTCTCTATCTTCGGTTTATCTTGTTTTTCAATAGTGTAGACGTTATGAGAATTAACACCATGCTAAACATCACTTGCTTTGAAAGATTGACAACTGCTAAATATTTATCTTGAAATGTTAAGACTAAATGGAACACGAAGAGAGCAGAATGGGTTGATTTGAAAATGTCACAGAATAAATTTTTATAATCACATAGCAGTAATTCTGGTAATTTTCTGAAACTCTCAGCTAACAAAATTTTTCTAAACATCTGAAGCAGATAGAAATTGATAAAAATATTACCAGGTCTCTGTTTTTTTTATCTTCAGTCTAGAAATATTATCCTAATAAAGAGCCTATGAGAGGCAGTAACAGAAAAAATTGAGGGCTGGAAAGACCCATTTGTCATCCCGGTCTGAAATACTTTTTCTATGAAGGTCTGAAACACAGAGCTGTAAAGTCCGCGTAAGATGGTCTTAAACATGTCATGGGACTTCTTTCTCTTGTTCAATGTCGTAAGGAATATCTTCTTTTGCAGCGCTGAATCAAAAGAGATTTGAATAGTATTATCAAGATTTATTCCATTTATACCACACACGTATGCTTGCCTATCCCGTAGTCCAAAACACTATCTTACTGCCTTCCTGTTATGGAAATAAAAATGAAGGACGGTGATATAAGTTGATTTATCGCCTTTTCTACTTTTCAATATAAAGCTATAATATGACATAGTAAAAATGAAAAGTATTTTAAAAATTAAAAGCTATCATGTTTTAAAGAAACGCCCTTCAAACAAAGAAGATAAAAACCCAGAATAAACCTCGGAAGTTATTGGCAGCCTCAGCTCTGCTGTCGAGTCGCTGCGGTTACGGGCCTGGAGTTCAGCCGGCCGGATGCAAACTGCGCCCGCACCACCCACCAACTCTGGGTGTGGGCAAGCCAATCAGCCTCTCTGTGCTTCAGTATCCTCTTCTGGTAAAATGGGGAACATGATGCTGCTTGTGTTACTTTGCTTAGAAGAGTAAATGAGTCCTGTTTTTCAAGATGCCTAGCACAGGGCCTTGTCCCTGGTAAGTACTCAGCAGGCTCTACTATCACTATCTTTATTATGAAGCCAGACAGGTATGTCCTTACAAACGCTGGCCCTCTTCATAACATCTGTCATATTTGCCTGATGAGAACGTGGCAAAGAGTTGTGTTTGGGGTCAAATTTGTGTCATTAAAGCACCTGGGAATACATCTTGTATTTGGTTTGTGATTATTTTTACCACCTTAATACAAACACAAAAATCAATGAACTTGCTTGTTATAAATTCTTCATGGTTGTAATAAACAGAGAAATATTTCAAATAAGTTTGGTACAGATATAGCATGGAATGTTATTCAGCCATAAAACAAGAGTGAACCATTTCCAGTTGTGACAGTGTGGGTGGACCTAGAGGGGGTTATGCTGAGTGAAGCAAGTCGGGCGTAAGGAAACCAATACTGTATGATTCATCATATTTAGTATCTAAAGAGCAAAATGAATGAACAAACAGGATAGAAACAGACTCATGGAAACAGTGAGGGGGTGGAGTTGGGAGACCAGGGGGGAGAGGTGAAGGGATTAAGCAGTACAAATTGGTGGTCACAAGAGTCATTGAGCGTAGGAAATACAGTCACTAAGGTTGTAATGACCGCACACGGCGCTGGGTGGGAACACTTTGTGAAGTATGATTGTCTTACCACTCTGCTGCACACCCGGAACTAATGTAAATACCATTGAATGTAAACGGTAACCGAAAAACAGAAAAAATTGCTTTAAAATATCTATTCAGCTAGAGGATATTGTGCAGAACAATTATTAAATATTTGCCCGTGTAAGAGACTACAGTGAGGTAGTGAGCAAAGTATAATATATTCACTTGCCATTTATTCTCTCCTTTTAAAAAATTAGCCTAAAACATCCCCAGCACTTTGGGAAGCGTTGACTCATGATGAACACCATCTTTGCTCACAAAACCGTCTCACTACCACATTTAAGATTGTTTAGCACTCTTAATGGCGATGGGTTAGAAGTTCATGTGATTAAATAAATAATCTGATTAAGAGAAGAGTAAATTCAGTTCTATGGTTCCACTGTGGCAGCAGTCAGCCTAAACAAGAGTACTCATCAAATACTCATCTGCAGTATGGACAGCAAACCTACCCACCAAAATGACACAAATGACAAAATTCAGACATCTCTCTTGAACCCAGATGCATACGAGAATGACGGGGTTTTACATTTATTGCAATTATGGAATTCTGCATTTTTCTCCCACCGCGTACTATTCTCCACCACCACGAACTTGAGTCTTCAAGGCCAGGGTTATAGATGTGATTCATTTCCCTCCCAGGACTAGGGCTGTTGTTCCAGTGGGCCTCCAATAGGTGCCCCTCGAGACCACGTGACAGTGTCCATGCTGGCAGGCGGCCTCAGGAGTGATAAAAAGAGTCAAAGGTTGTGTAATTTTCCACTCAATTACATGATTTTATATTTTAAGTGCCTTGTACTTACAGCTGAGTGTGACATTTATCAGACTTCCTTCTGTATCAATGTAGAGAAGGACGTATTTTATTTCTTTAATGGTTCATTATTTATTGTATTTTCCCCATTATCTCCTTATACCCTCTTCCACCTCTATTCCCTCTTCTTCCCCATCACCACACTGCTGTTTGGCCTTGAGTTCTCTTTCTTTTTTGCTGGACCTCTCCATTCCCCCAAACCCACTCTGAGAGCTCTCATCCTGCTCTCCATCTAGGAGTCTGTCCCTCTTTTGTCTGTTAATTCAGTTTGTTCATTAGATTCCACATATAAGTGAAATCATATGGTATTTGTCTTTCTCTGACTGGCTTATTTCAGTTAATATAATGTTCTCCATCCATGCTGTTGCAAAGTGTTAAATTCTCTTCTTTTTTAAGGTTGAGTAGTATTCCATTGTATATGAGAGGGGTACCCCCAAAATGGGATTATCTTCTGGAGGTCAGGCCCCTTTGTAGTACAGGCTTCCCCTACTAGGTGAGTGTTCTAGGAACCCACCTATATTAGTGTACCATATGGCGTTGTTGTGAGAGGCTGTGTTCAGCTACAGCAATTTTTTGTTTGAAGACTCTTTCAGTAGGTTTGCCCACTTAATCATGGGTGATTCACACGTGCACCTGCCCACACTGTGCTGAGTGTTCAGCAGTTTTTGACCAAAAACGTCGTGACCCCTGTGCTCCATCCTCCCTATTCACCCGATGTCACCCTGAGCTACTTTTTCTTTGTTTCCCTGAATGAAGAAAGTCCTCAAAGGGAAACATTTTGCCGATGTGGAAGAGGTGAAACAAAAAACAGCAGAAGCACTGAAAAGCATCAAAACTGACAAGTTCAAAAACTGTTCTGAGCAGTGGAAAAAAATCTTAATAGGGGTATTACATCAAGTGGAGAGTACTTTGGAGGTGACTAAAGATTAAATGTAAGAATAAATATACAATTTTTTATAAATAAATTCTGGTCTTTTGAGGGTCCCTCCCTTGTAAATGTACCATAGCTATTTTATCCACTCATCTGGTGGACACTTGAGATGCTTCCAAACCTTGGCTATTGTAAATAACACTGCAATGAACATAAAGGTGCATATATTCTTTTGAATTAGTGTTTCTGGTTTCTTTAGATAAATGCCCAGAAATGGAATTGCTGGGTCATAAAGCAGATACATTTTTAAATTTTTGAGGTAACTCCATACTGCTTTCCACAGTGGCTGCACCAATCTGCATTCCCCCCAACACTGCAGAAGTCTTCCCCTTTTTGCACATTCTTGCCAGTTCTTATCGTTTGTTAATTTATTGATGATTGCCCTTCTCACCCTTCTGACAGGTGTGAGGTGATAAAATACCTTGGAATTAATTTAACCAAGAATGTAAAAGACCTGTACTCAGAAAAGTATAAGACACAGAAGAAAGAAATTGAAGAAAATACAAATAAGTGGAAGTATATACTGTGTTCCTAGATAGGAAGAATTAACATTAAAATGTCCATACTACCCAAAGCAATCTATAAATTCAGTGCAATTCCTATCATGAGTCTAATGACATATTTCACAGAACTAGAGCAAATACCCCCAAAATTTATATGGAACCACAAAAGAACCCACACCTTTATAGTCAATTAATGTTTGACAGAGGAGGCAAAAACATACTATGGACTAAAGATAGTTTATTCAATCAATGGTGTTGGGAAAACTGGATGGATACATGCAGAAAAATGAAACTAGACCACCTTCTTGCACCACACACAAGAATAAATTCCAAATGGATTAAAGACTTAAATATTAGACTCAAAACCATGAAAATCATAGAAGAAAATATAGGCAGTAAAATCTAGGACGTTGCTTGTAGCAGTATAGTTTTGATATATATCTCCAGGCAAGGAAAACAAAAGAAAAAATTAACAAATGGGAGCACATCAAACTAAAAAGTTTTTGCACAGCAAAGGAAATCATCAACAAAATTAAAAGACAACCCACTGAATGAGAGACCATATGCACCGATACATCTGATAAAAAGGTTAATATCCAAAAATTATAAGGAACTCATAAAATTTAACACACACACAAAAATAATCCAATTAAAAATTGGGCAAAGGACCTGAACAGACACTTCTCCAAAGAGGATTTACTGACGGCCAATGGAAATAAGAAAAGATGCTCAATGTCACTAATCATCAGAGAAATACAAATTAAAACCTCAGAGTAGAGAAAGATTTTAAATTAGGAACTTAAGACAGCTTTTTCAATCTTCAACAGTTATTTGTATTTCCCTCATACGTACTTCTCATACATTTGTACTTAAAACAAGTTGTATCTGTTTTGATCCTTATAGCCACTATTTGAGATGGGCATTATTATCCCTTTCTTGTAAGGATTTTTATTTACTTTTAGAGAGAAAGAGAGGGAGAGAAACATCAGTGTGTGGTTGCCTCTCATGCACCCCCTACCGGGGACCTGGCCTACTGTTTGGGAATCAAACCTACAACCCTTTGGTTCCCAGGCCAGCACTCAATCCACTGAGCCACACCAGCCAGGGCTATTACCCTAATATAAATGACTTAAGCTAGGAATCTCAGGAGGATCCCACATCTTTTGACCTTTTGAACAAATTGTTTCAAGTATACCATCACTATGCTCAAGTTACAACTTGATACGCTATGGTTTGCCCCAAGGCCTGAGTTGATCTAGGCATTTTCTTAGGGTTTGCCTATTATTTTGAGATCATTAGATCTAATTAAAAAATCTAAAGCCTTTGTTTCACCAAAGCATTACATTGTCCTAGTAGGAAGACATGCTATTTTCTACATGAAGCTTGTTATGGAAAAGGCCCATCTGTCCTCCCAAGGTCCTCCTCTTTTTGACTTTCTCTCTTCAAGTTTTGACAAGAATTTAAAAAATAAGGAATTTGAGGTAGCAATAGCATGACAATCTTAAGATGGTGCGTTTGCAACTGCCAACACATTCTGAGTTTCTTCCCTTTTTCAGTGCCTTTGGGAACATTCAGAGTTATTTCTCCATCTGCACCCCCTCCTGCTCTCCCAACAGCTCTTACTCTCCATTGAAGCATCAGTGCAGTTCTAAGAAGGTTGAGCCCACTTGGTGTTCTCATGTATTTTATGGTCAACGATTGGCTCAACAGTAGGCATGTGACCTAAACCTGTCCAATGCGAAAAATCTGAGACTTATGCTGGGCATTATCAGTCAAAGGTGCCCACTCTTTCCCGAAGGACTTGAATGAGGAACTATTAGCCCTAGAAGAGAGTACCAGCCATCTTAAAACCAAAAGAGGTGCAGCCTCAGTAGGGAGCCAGCTGTGCCATGGGAAGCAGAGAGCAGCGGAAGGGAACTGGACCCTTGGTGTCATCTTTGATGCAGCCTTGTGTGCGATCCTTTTTTCTTCTGAGAGTTTTAGGTTAATAAATAAATTCCCTTCTTTTTTCTTCAAGCCACACTGAGTTGAGTTTTTTGTTGTTGTTACCTGCTACTCTTAGTATCTTACTGAATACAGTACCTGTTTTTTTTCAAATTGATGGCTCTAATAAGCCTGCAGAAATTGCAGGACTAGCCTCTTCTAGGTACAGGGTGCCTTGTTTTAATGGGACCATGCTCCCTTTAACAGAACCTAATTTTTTAAATTGTGTTATATTGATTATACTGTTATAGTTGCACCCATTTTTCCCCCTTTGTGCCCCTCCACCCAACAGACCCCCCCCAACTACCTCAGGCAATTCCCACATCATTGTCCATGTCCATGGATTATGCATATGGGTTCTTTGGCTACTCTACTTTGTGTACTGTGCTTTACGTCCCATGGCTGTTCTGTAACTACCTATTTGTGCTTCTTGATCCCTTACTTATTTCACTCATCCGCCTGACACCCCTCCCATATGGCAACCATCAAAATGTTCTCTGCATCTATGATTCTGTCTTTGTTCTACTTGTTTATTTTGTTTTTAGATTCAGTTGTCAGATGTGTATTTGTTGCCATTTTATTGTTCATATTTTGAGTCTTCTTTTTGAAGAAGACCATTTAACATTTCATATTGGTGGTGATGAATTCCTTTAGCTTTTTCTTGTCTGGGAAGCTGTTTATCTATCCTTTGATTCTAAATGATAGCTTTGCTGGGTAGAGTAATCTTGGTTGTAGGTCTTTGCTTTTCATCACTTTGAATATTTCTTGCCAGTCCCTTCTAGCTTGCAAAGTTTCTTTTGAGAAATCAGCTCACAGTCTTATGGAAGATTCCTTGTAGGTAACTAATTGCTTTTCTCTTGCTGCTTTAAGATTCTCTCTTTAACTTTTGGTATTTTAATTATGATGTGTCTTGGGGTGGACCTCTTTGAGTTCATCTTGTTAGGGATTGTCTGTGCTTCCTGGACTCGTATGTCTATTTCCTTCTCCAAGGAAGTTTTCAGTCATTATTTTTTCAAATAAGTTTCCAATTTTTGCTCCCTTCTCCTTCCGGCATCCCCATGATGTGAGTGATGATATACTTGAAGTCACCCCAAAGACTCCTTACACTAGCCTCATTTTTTTGTATTCTTTTTTCTTTTTGTCATTCTGATTAGGTTTTCTTTTTTTTTTATATTCCAAATTTTGGGGGGGCTCCGCCTGCAGGGCCCCCCCTGGCCGCCATGGATGAGAATAAGTCTACCAAGACTTGATCTGCATGAGGAGGAGAGGTGGCTGATCTCTCAGAGGAGAAGGGCCAAGAGCCTTTTCCTCAATGGGCTTTTATTGGGTTGAATTTGCACAGGAATACAGGTAAAGTTCATCAATCATTGTCAGGCAGTAAGGATCAAACAATAGATAACATACAAAGAACTCTAAGGGCTTATTCTGAGTCAGGGTCAGTTAGCTAAAGACTTTGGGAAACAAATTCATTTCAGGCTTGGACCCTTATCATTTAAATTGAGGGTATTAGCAAAGCAGGTTTCACAGGATTTTATGCATTCTTTCTTAGGCCTGATCGCCCCAGGGAATCCGCCCTTTCCAGCACCCGACTGCACCGCCCTCCCGCATTGTTTCAGGCTTAAGGCAGGCAGGGGAAGTAAGGCAGCCAAGAGATTAGGAGATTTCTTGTAGACATAATGAGGACTCAGGCTATGTCAAAGCCGAGGGGAGAGGGTCCATCACCCCCTTTTTCTGTAGCCCCCCAGTCCTTCCCTGTAGGCCTCTTCATGACCATGCCTGTCTTAGGTCGTCCCTCCCTTGAGGAATCTTACCTGTCATTGGCTAATTGGTCAGGCTCAGGGCCAAGCAGGGTAAAGTAAAGTGGGCAGAGGTGGCACCCCTGCCAGGGAGATAAGCTTTGTCTCCTTAGTGGCTTATGGTCCCAAGGTCTCTGACTCAGCCTTAGCCTTGGGGGGTTACAGCTTCTGAAACCGGGCAGGGTGGTTCCCAACACCAAATCACTCACTTGATTCTCAGTTTCATCCACTCTACTGTTGATTCCCTAGAAATTGTTCTTTATTTTAATTTATGTATCCTTCCTTTCTGACTGGTTCTTTTTTATGGTTTCCATGCCTTTTTTTATCCTGTTGAAGTTGTCACTAAGTTTACTGAGCATCCTTATAACCAGTGTTATGAACTCTGTATCTAGAAGCTTGCTTGTCTCCATTTTGTTTAGTTCTTTTTCTGGAGTTTTGTTCTGATCTTTCATTTGGGCCATGTTTGTTTTTCTCCTCATTTTGGTAGCCTCCCTGTGTTTGTTTCTGTGTATTAGGTAGAGCTTCTATATCTTCCAGGACTGGTAGAGTAGCCTAAGGTAGTAGATGTACTGTAGAGTCCAATGGCACAGCCTCCCCTATCACCCAGGCTGGGTACTCAAGGTGCACCCATTGTGTGGGCTGAGTACACTCTCCTGTTGTAACTGAGCCTTGATCACTGTTGGCACAGCCAAGGTCAGCCACTGACTGTGTTCTGTCCAGGGTCAAACAGCATAAGCTACAAAACTATCTGCATGGCTGCTATTTTTTTCTGGGCTTGAAGTGTCCAGGTGAAGGCAAGCTGTGAACCAAGACTGGCTGCTGCTAGTGCCTGGCCTGGGGCCACTTACCAAGAGGTATGGGGCTTGCTGAACCAGATGCTGCTTGTTTGGTAGAATATAGGAAAATCTGAAGCATGGGCCCAGATAAGCCATTCACATGGAAAAGCCACTGGAAATAGCTTGGGTGGGTCTGAAAGCTGGATGAGACAGGGCCTCAGGGTTGCACCAGGGTGGGGTATATAGTGTGAGCTAGGTCGATGGAATTTCAGACGTGGCACCCACCTGTCTGCTCTGTGGCTTCGTGGGGGGCTCAGAAAAGGAACAATGGCCTCTGCCAGAAGTTCTATCTGGGAGAAAGCTGCCCCCCCCAGTTCTCTCCCTGATGCTTGACTATTCAGTTCCTCCCCATATGTCTCTGATGCCTTTCAATCTGTCGCCCCTGCACTGACACTCAGAGGGAGTGAGTCTGAGCAGGTCTGTGCGTGGGCTCTTTAAGAGGCACTGCCAGGGAGTCCAGCAGTTTGTCTTCCACAGCCTCAATCCCCGCTGGTTTTTACAGACACAAGTTATGGCAACTTTGTCTCCTGGAACTGGAACTCTGGGCTGGTGGGCCCGATGTGGGGTAGGGACCCTTTTCTCCTTAGATAGCCCTCCCAATTTTTAGCTGCCACGTGTGGGCGTGGGACCAGCCCATTTGACGTCTCCGCCCATCCTACAGGCCATGATGTAGTTTCCCCTTTGACTCTATAGTTGTAGGACTTCCCTTCTGCTCTGTTTCTGATGGATCTGAGTGATGGGGTTCTGTGGCTTAGTTGTGATTTTGATGTGATGTGTGAGGAGGTGAGCCGGTTTACCTGTGCCACCATCTTGACTGGACTGTGGAACCTAACTTTTTAAAAGCACAGTCAGTATTTAAATTCATGACAAAAAGTGATTACACTAACAAATTCTAAGCCCTGGTACAATATCATCACGTTGTCATCTGTGATAGAGCAGATAGCTGATAGAACTTACTTTCTCACGACCCTATTTTCTTTTTTTAAGCGAACACCTGGGGTTTACAGAGTTCAATGTCGAGCATTTCAGATCTCTAAAGAGATTACAGTGTGATTTTAGAACCTCTCACAAACCCCTTCTCTACCAATGAGAGTTACTAGGTATTATAAATGCCTTTAAAAAATCAATTGGAGCCCTGACTGGTGTGGCTCAGTTGAGTGGGTGTCATCCTGCAAAGCCAAAGTTCACTGGCTCAGTTCCGGTCAGGGCACATGCCTAGGTTGCAGGTTCGGTCCCAGTTCAGGTGCATATTCAATGTTGGGGCAACAGTTCGATGTTCTCTCACGTCAATGTTTCTGGCCCTCTCTTTCCCCCTCCCTTTCCCTGTCTCCAAAAAATAAATAAATACAGTTAAAATAACTAATGGGAATCAAAATGTGCTTTGAAATGAGTTATCCTATTTTATTTTAAATGTCTTACATTTTTTCTGAGATGTGTTTTAACTGTTTCAACATGGTGCTGAAATACTTTGTGTATGTAGCTTTAGAAGCCAATGTTATAACAAGCTGTACAATAAAAAAATAGCAGTCCTCCTCCATCTCCATCTTGAGTCATAACACTTTCAACTGTTATTTTCTTTGCTTTCATGTTTCTAAATAAGATGCATGTGCAGCTATTTCCTTATTTTTTTAAAAAAAAATTTAGGCACGCTACAGGTTTTCTTCTGCAGCTGATTGGAATTAGGCTTTCTTACCATACATACCACTTGGCCCACCCCACCTCCCTTCCCCATTGTTATACCCACCCACCCCTCCTTCCTTCCTCCCATTGTCCCAGTGCAATTGTATAACGAGAATTTGGCTAAATTTATAGAGTGGTCATATAGTATACTATGGTAAGGTGTTTATGTAACTTCTTTTCATTAGTAATAGCCTCTTTTTTGTTGTTGTTTAGTTTTTCATGTGTTTATCATTAATTCCTCCACAAATTCTTTGATGGAATACTAACATTCTCTTGAATAGAGTTGAACACAAAGATAATCTATCCGTTTCTTTTTCTTTTCCTTTTTTTCTAGATGCTTCTCTCTGCCTCTGCCTCCCATCATGACCGACTGCGCCCCAGCCTACTGTGCAGCTCCTGTCACAGGAATCACCATTTTAGGAATCCCCTCATCTCCGTCCTCTGGCGGGTTTCCTGTTGCCTGCATCCTATGCTTTCCTTCTTCTGGCTTTATGTCCTTATTTTGGTGGATCACAGTCTCCAGTCGTTTCTTACAAAATATTCTTTTAGTTGATTCCCTGACCAGTGTGGCTCAGTCGGTTAGGCCTCTTCCTGCAAATCAAAAGGCCACCAGTTTGATTCCCAGTCAGGGCACATGCCTGGGCTGCAGTTCCATTCCCCATCGGGGTGTGTAGGAGAGGCGACCGATCGATGTTTCTCTCTTGAATGGATGTTTTCTCTCTCTCTTTCTCCCTCCATTCCTCTCTCTAAAAAGAAATAAATAAAATCTTTAAAAATTCTTTTAGTTGAGGTACAACAAACATAAAGTGTACTAAACTTAAGTGTCCAACTCAATAATCTTTTGTATAGATAAACATTCACATGACACCATCCAGATCACGAGATTGAGTATCTCCCCACACTATGGGGCTTTCTCCTGCGTCCTCCCTGTCAGTACCCTCCACCATCACTCCACCCCCAGCAAGGCCGTTATGAGTTTGACTTCTATCACCATCAATACTTTGCCTGTTCTTGACCTTCATATTAAAAATCATAAAGTACATACTCTTATATCTGGTTTTCTTTTACTCTTCCTTAAGTTTAGGAGAGTCATCCATATTGTTGCTTGTACCAGTGATTTCTTCTTTTGTTTGTTTGTTTTTTACTATGGCAGGTGGTTTGAATGTAAAGTGTTTGGATATTATATTTATGGCTGCTACAAATAGTCTTGTACCTGCACTCATTTCTTTTGGGCATATCACCTAGAAGTAGAATTGCTGGGTCACATGGTAGCCATTAACTTTTGGGGAAATAATATAGTTAAAAATATTTTTGGTAGGTTATATATTGGTTAGGCCAGAATATGCTACAAATAAGCCTCACAACTTATGGTTTAATTTATCAAGTGTCTTCTGGTTCCGACAAGTCTGCTGGAGGTCAGGTAACTCTCCAGGGAAGCTGTCTGTCCTGTGGTCGCTCAGTGATCCAAACTACCTCAGTCCTGTGGCTCTACTGTGTCAACATGAGACCTCTTCAGAGAGCATGGAACTCACACCTCTCCCTTCAATGCTTTGGCCAGGAAGTGGCACATGTCACTTCTCACAGCCACGTGATCAAAACACATTCCTCCTAGTGACCTCACCTTACTAGGAGGAAAGCTGGGAAGTATGGTATTGGTGAGTATATGTCTACCACACCTCACATACCTGGCAATATCTCTGTTCTAATGCCATACGGAAATGAAAGTTTGCCCACGTGTTAAATTCTAGGTAGAAGGTAATTATTTTCCTTGGAATCTTGAAGTCATTTCTCCATTGCCTTTTAGCTGCAAGTGTTACTTTTAAGAAACCCACTGCTGTTGTGATTCTGTATGTCTCTTTGGAAGTTTTTAGGATTTTTCTCTATCCCTCATATTCGGACATTTTACAATGGTGTGGATATTTTATTTTATTTTCCATCATTACATTTTTTATACTACTTTCTGGAAGATTTTCTCAATTTTACCTTTCAATTATTTATTGACTTTAAAAATTATCTCTACTTAAATATTTGTAATTTGCATGAGATTTTTGTCTTTACTTATTCTCTTTTTCTTGCAGCCAGTTGTTTTACGGATGTAATAACTGTTAATAAACTTCTAAAAAAGTTTTATCCTCTTGTATTGCCTCTCTTTTTTCTAGGGTTTATTTTTTTCCCCATTCATTTGTTGGCTGCTTTTGGTTTTTAAAGCTCTCATATTAGAGGATTTTCTTATATAAGTATATCTGGAGATCTTTGCCTGTCTGATTACATTTAGGTGTCAAGGAATAAAAAGTTGATTGGGAGCCCTTTGTACATGGGGAAGACTTACTGCCTAGTGAGCTTCTCTGTGGAGTGATGAGTTGGGACCCAGCATTTCACTGGGTGACTTACATATATTGGTAGGGCCAGTATTGTCAGTACTGGCAGGTGTTTTCTACTGGGGCTGGTCACTTTCTTCAAAGAAGAACTTGCCAGGCTCCTCCATGGGGAGTATAAGCTTGGAGTACATTCATGGAACTAAGGGAATGTCTCCCCCCTCAGAATGTGAACTTGCACTTAATCCTATTTCTGTCTCACTTCTTGGTGTCACTGAGTGCAGAACCCTACTGGTTCAGCATCTTCAGAGAAGAAACATCTTGCTTCCTACAGGGGCAGGGGAGAGATACTCACCAGGCTGTGGGACAAGAGGAAGGGTCTATAACTTATGCACACTTTCAACAATTCTTTGGTTTTTTGCTCTGCCCACCCTTTCATCTGCATAAGCACCAGGAACCCTAAATTTCTGACCTTGCCAAAGTTCTTTAGGGCAACTGATCTCGCCTCTTCTTGATTTTCTCTTCTTGGGTTTTTATTAGGCTTTTAGATTTTATTAGCTTCCTCTACTCTGCTCAGTCAGCTACTCCTCTTCTCTCAGCTTCCCATCTTCCAAAATGCAGTTGACAGTTCTTATCTGATGCCTCCTCTCTGGCACTTTTTGTCCTTGGAGTTTACACCTTTATTAATTCCCTCACTGTCATTTTCAGTAAGTTGTAAAGGAAGTTTATATAAATGCTTATTTTTAATTTTCCACACATAATTTGAGTCAATTATTTTCTAAAGCTAAATATAATCATATCATTCCTTTTTCTAAAATGTGTTCAGCTACAGCATTAATTCTAACCTTATGTTAGCACACAAAAAAATTTATGATTTGACTCGGTAGCTTTTATAATCTTAACCCAACAATTGAGCATACAGGGTTATTTGCTATTTTTCAAACATGTCTACTTTTTCTCCTTTCAACACCATCAATAGACTGTTCCTATTACTTGGAATCTACTTTTCTTCTTCCCATGAAACATCTACTCATTCTTCACATCCCTATAAAGCATTCTGTGACTCCTCCAGACCAAAGTCGTTCTTCTCCTGTGTTCACATAGCACTGAACCAGTTGTACAAAATCAGTTCTACTTTCCCAATCTACAATGGAGAACTTAGATGTAGTCTTTCCCAGTCCTGCAGTGGAGAATTGCTGTACCTCAGCTCTCAAGGGCTAAGACTCTGTCTTCTTTAAATTGTTTTAGCACTTGACAAAGTCCCTTTGATATCTTAGACATATATATCTCAATATGCTTGTAACCAATGAGGAAAAGATAATACAAGATCCCTTGGGTGTTGTAAACAAAGGCACCAAAGTGCCAAGTCCTCACTGGGAAGCAGGACTTCCAAGTCCTGATTTTCTCCTGACTTGGGTCTGCAGCATGCAATGCAGCATAACTCACTCCTGTCTCCCTACTCTCATCGTGCTCCCTTGTGGAACAGGGATACCTCACAAATGTCATCATTTTTTGGAAAGGAGTTAAAAACCTACTTTGAGCTTCAAAGCCTCCTGGGCCAGCTCTAATGAAGTCATGAGCACCTCTGGTTCAAACTCTGTAGCTGAACTGTGCCAGGTGAAGTCCTTCCTTCCAAATGCCTGGATAGCAGGGACAGCCTCCTAGGGAAGGTTCCACGTCTAGGCATTATGAGCTACCCACCACTGAGTCTGTGCTATTCTCATTGGCAATTTCCTCCTCCCGTAACTATCACCAAGGCTTTTTACAAGACGTGCTTGATCTTGTTTGCTCAATACTGACCTCAGATGAGGCTACATGCAGGTCCCACCCCACAGCTGTCTCACTTGGTAATCTTGTCTCAGGCCAGGATTTGTTTTGTAAAAGATCCAGCTGTATGGAAAGTCCCAACAATAGCAAACACTCAATAGAGTAGGATCCTCAGCTTTTTGTGGCTGAGACTTGCAGGTGGGGAAACCCGCTGAAGGATGCTCCCTCTCAGGGCACTGCATCTCAATACCCATGAGCCTTTCCAACAGTTGCCTGCTTGGAGACTGTTCA
Organism: Desmodus rotundus; assembly: GCF_022682495.2. Classification (NCBI taxonomy): domain Eukaryota; kingdom Metazoa; phylum Chordata; class Mammalia; order Chiroptera; family Phyllostomidae; genus Desmodus; species Desmodus rotundus. The sequence continues at coordinate 80,749,878 of NC_071393.1, forward strand.
GACAAACACATTTTCCTTCAGAGTGTTCCTTCAGGGCATCATCTTCGGAGCCAACCAGACATGGGATTCTGTTCTTTTTTGCTTTCCAACTTTGGCAGGTTACTTCACTGTTTTCAATGGTTTGTGCTCCTATAAAATAGGTCTAGTTGTGAGAATCCAACAAGATCATGTGTATAAAGCAACTGGCACACAGTAGGTATCTTTCTTTGGCATTTCTCTTAGAAAAAACAGTGGAGTTCTCTCTAGTTTTTCTTCTTTTACCATTAGCTGTTTTAAAAAATTTTCCATCTTCTGTTCTGTTCACTGTGTCATCCTCGTTCATCCTCCTTTTTTCAGGGTGCATGTTTTTTAGTTTCAGTTGTGACTTCAAGAGCTTAAATTTAACAAATTCACTTACATTTTGGTCAGATCTCTTACATTTAGTTTGTTATTATTGCCTTCTTTTTCATTTCTATTTTTCTATTTTCTTTTTTTGGCACTTTGTATTTCTCTTGGCTTGGTGGCTTTAAAGGTAATCCCAAATAGAGTCAGAGAGATGTTTTCTCAGGCATTTATCTTCATGGCTACAAGGAAGAGAGAGCCAGCAAGGCCCACTTGTCGAGGGGCCAGTAGTTCAGAAGGGCAGTTGTTAGGAGTCGTGGTAGGGAACTGTGACAGCTGCAGACGAAGTCACAAGAACTCAAACGCAAGAAATGAAGAACCACGAAAGCTCGTGGGGCCTGGAATATTGCTGGAAACCAAACTACTCTTTCTAAGGGTGTTTTCCTCGCCTCTCTCTTCCCTGTTCTTCCCTTCTGCTGTATCTGTTCTGTTCTCTTCCCATGCAGCACATGTCCTATGATGGCCACCCCAGACTCCTACTTTACGTGATTTTCTTACAGCTAAGAAGTCAATAACTCAGTTTTCTAAGTCCAAACGTTGCAAGAAAGGAAGCTAATTGGAGCAGTTCTTCCTTTCTCACCAGTTCATGGCCTGCCTGTGGTTGAGCTGCCTTTACTCAGAGTCCACTCTGGTCTGGCGTGACACTGCCAGGCAGCACCCCTCAGAGCTCTGTGGCCGCCAGGGCCTGGCCCTTCCAGCTGAAGGGTAGGTCTCTTAGCAGACAGTGCAGCCAGAGTTTACAGCCCCGAACTGTAATGAGCAGCACACTGGATTTGATTTTCTTTTTTAATGTATAAATATTGGGATGCTGATTTTAAATGAGAAATTTCTAAAAACACAAATAATATATCAGAAGAAGACAATATCCTGTGATATTAAGTGTTTCTGGAAATTTCCTCCAGTGAAAATTTGCATACCTGAGTGATCACTCTCTTTTCTTTGGAAACTTTTCTTATGTGAAATCTGTTGGCAAATAATTCTTCTGTGGTATCTCCCAAATTTAAAAATCTCACCTGTGGAAGCTCCTAAGACACAGCATCACAGTTTGTCTCCCTAACTCATGTCAGAGGGCGTGCCAAGAGGTTTCGCCACCACTGAGCAACTCACCTGTCTGAAGAGTTTGGTGGGAAATAAGCCCTCAGGCGTCACGGCACACAGGTCCCCCACGAAGCCTCGATCGCGTTGGTGCTTGACAATGGAGTTCCCAAGGGAAATAGGCCGGAGGGATCTCGCCCGCTATACGGGGACCTGTCACTTAACCATCGTGTGACCGAGCCAAACTGTTGACACAAACGTGAAACGTGTTTGTCCAAAATTCTCTTTCCTCAGTTTGCATGTGTCATGTTTCCAATCATGCCTCACATTCTCCTACATATATCTAGGAGAGAGAATAAAATCTCGTGAGCTTTTCTGAGTTCTTCCCCTGCAGTCCTAGTTTGCTCAGTAATCCTTTCCCTCCATCCTTCCCCCCTCATTTTCTCCTCTTCCCAGGCTCTCACTTCCACATGGACATGGTAAACCCATGTTCTCCAACTCCCCCAACACAGCTTCAGAAGGAACCTTTAAGGATATCTGATTAGGGAGTCCAATCCCCATTTGGACCAGAATCCCCACTCTGAGAACACGGGACTGCAGCTTGTAAGGCCCAGCTTGACAGTGTTGGCTGCCACTGGACGTAAATGTAATTTCTCTTGTTTCTTATCTCCCTGAGTACCTAATGGCAAGTCCCTCAGGTTGAATAATAAAGATGCTTTACTCTCCTTCTTCTCTTTTATTTCTATTTTCTCAAACCCAGCTTTTGTATAGGGTAAATGACGGCCCAGGAATTTGGTTCTTAGTCCATGAAAACTTAGTCATCGCTTTTCCCTGCCCATTTTCATTTATTAAACCTGAAATGCTACACTTTGCCTTCCTATCCAGTTCAGCCAGTTCTTTAAGAAACAAGTGTGTGAGGTACCTCTTACATAGACAATAGAGAATTACTTTACTACATTTTAATTCATAAAAAATACAACTTACCCAAAAGAACAGAATTTCAACAAGCTAGGTGACAAATATCACACAGAGAAGGGAGTTATATATTGTTTTCAGCAACTTTTCTTCTTTTTGGCAAGAATCCTTTGAAATAAATGGGTCAGTTTCATGCTCTTGCTGAAAAAAATCTCAAAGGTGGTGTCAGTGTTTTAGTCTGTTTTTTAAGTAAAGAGTGTTTCATGAAAGACACACCCAAGCAGCACAAGACCAGAGCTTGGGAACCTCAGTCTGTTCCAGAAACCAGAGTTCCCACATAACCACATAACGTGCTGCTATCAGGTTACCCAGCTTGCCACAACTGCCTAATGTAACAGCGAGTCCGGGGCACTGCCGTGGGGAGGCGTAGTGACCAGGGGGATTACTTAGGCTGAGTGGTTGCAGTACTCAGGAAGTAACACGCACAGGCCAGTGCCCCACCTCAGTATTCAAACCCAGGCCAAGGATATCCAGGATTAAACTTGCCAAGGTCTTTTCCCCCTCTCCAAGGTAATATTGTATATCAACTGTTGTTTCTGTGATACAAGGGTCAAGGAAAGGAGAGCATTTAATTGCACTGCTGGTCTTGTTTTTATGCCTCTGAAATGTCTTTATTTCAGAATCCCCAAAATGCTTTCTGACAAGATCTCTGAATTTTCCTCTGCAGTGAAAAAATTGTTAACTTTCTATAACAGATTTAGGAAGGCGATGATGTTGGCTTATGATTAAATTTAGTCATTTTTATATCAAATTTCAATCTGTATCCATTCTTGACCCTAATTCTTTATCCAGGCTTACTAGAAGAATTTATGGAGTTCGGCGGTCGTAGCCAGATGACGGGGTTGAATGCTGACTCCACACACTTAGGAAAGCGACAGGTAAACGTGGAATGCTTAAAAGACAAGACCCAATTCTGCTCAGTGTGGTTGGTGGTGTTTCCAGTTGAACTTAGCTCAACAAGGTGCCTGGGAGTGAAGCCCAAGCTGGGTCGCTAGAACCTAGTAGAACTCTGGTACAGGAATGAGAAAAACCTGGCACTGGATTCCCTACATCCGTTTTTCAGCTCGGGTCCACACCGCACGCATTCCCTGATGCAGTCCAGCTCAAATCAGAGTTTCCACCTGCGCAGCCTTGGTGGGCCTCCTCTGACCCCAGATGACCACGTCCCTGTGGCTTCTAATCCTGTGTCTTAAGCCTGATTACTACCCCAGTTCCTAGGTCCTTCTGTGTCACTTTAGGTCCTGGTTCACCTCTTTCAGTGGCAAATTCCTTGGCCAAACATTATCCAGATGTCTTAGAGAAATAAAGAGGCAAGAGGTTAAATAGTCCTGCATAATGATGATTTTAAAAGACTTTTCCTAAGTAGTGGAATGTCTCTTCAAATTGAATCGCATGCAGTCGGCCAGTATCTAAGGCGGATGAATGTGGCTCTGTGGAGATATTCCGCACTGAGAAATCTTCACAGACTCATAGGCTCCTCAGCACACAGAGTGGAACCACTAACACACAGGATTCTGAAAGGGAAGAGGAAGCCAAATGTTTGCGGCTCATTTCAACAGCTGTTTCACTCAGTAATTACAGTTCTGTTCCTATGACCTGCCTCTGAACTGAGCTTCCTGGATCCTATTCAGAGCAAGGGATGGAGGTGACCTATAGCACAGCTAGTTGCCCATTCCCTTCCTCCATTTCTTCTCCAAATTTTCACCAACTTCCTGCTCTTGTAAATTCTGTGGGCCTCTAGTCAAACAATCTAGATTCCAGTTCTAGTTCTCTGTTTCTTTCCAGCTGTGTGGGAGGATCATTTCAACTCCCTGAAACTTGATTTCTTCCTGGGTCAATAGAGATGATAATATCTACTTTAGTTGTGGGAATGAAAATAAAAATAAGCTAACTACATAAATGAATTGTGTAAACTCTGCAATCGATATACTTTTTAAGTTATTATTAATACATACACTACACTAGAGGGCTGGAGACAAGAGATCTATAGCCGAGGAAGTTTGGTGAGACTGTAATCATCATCTTAAAAGCTTAATGGGTCTGGAGGCACACAGTGAGGATTCAAATTCAGGAGGAAAATGATCTGGCTGGTTTATCAGCATCCTCCCAGTGTGATGGATGCAGCATTGACCTATACCCTGTGGTCGTGAATCTCAGCATGTGCCAGGAGGACATTTAGGGAAGATGCCCATCTCCCATGATAATGTGCCAAAGAGCAGAGAACAGCCACCAAACTCAGGTCTCTAACAGCACTGGGGAAACAGTGAAACCAGTACAGCATATCCAACCAAGAGCCTATGTGAGGTCACAGACAGAGCAAGGCGAGCTTTATCATCCCTCCTGGGTCAGCAATGTGAAAGTTGCCATAGAGTCCATAACTGTTTCAATGAATTTAAGGAGAAGCTCTTAAGATCCTGGAGAGAAGGGTGCTGAGGGCCGGAAGTAACAAAAGGGACATGGGTTAGGCCGGTGACCTAAGGCAGATCACTGCTGGAATCACTCATACATTAGTAGAGTGTTCAAAGAAAAAAGAAAAGAATTTAGAGATTATTTGGTGCAGAAATCAGAAACTCATCGCCTCTATGTTGCCTCTTACTTTTCTCAAGGTCACGGCAGACACCACCCATCAACACTCTTTGATTATTCCTTATCCATAAAATAAGATAATGATGACATAATTCATGTAAATCACTTAGAACAGTGACTTTCACAGAATACTCAAAAAATTTCTATATTCCCAGAGCCGTATTAACACTTTTTCATTTAGCCATGATACCGTCTCAGAATTTCTTTCTCCACAGCACAACAGGAAAATATTTCCAAGATGCAAGAGGAAACTCACGAGCCATTTCTGATCTAACTCAACCCCGACTCCCACCCTTGCCTCACCATCGCTTCGTGACGAAGGGGGATGAAACGGAGGGAGGCGGAGGGGCTGCCTGCTCTGAACTGTGCTGTCTTTGAAGACTTTTCACCACTGGACACAAGAAGCATAACGTCTACTTCTCCACAGATGGACAGTATCCCATCCCCCTTTTAAAAAGTCCTTGAAAGGCAGAGGTGCTGTCTTCTAAGACTTGGGTAAACTCACTCCTAATGCTGAAGTCACTGACACCTAGTCAAATTACTGTGACGGGAGTGGAGGGAGACTCCGGTTCCGCAGAGAGTGATATCAAGGAGAGGAAACCATGGGGCTTTAGAGGTGAAGAAAAAGAGAATGACGTAGCAGACAGTGTGAGCAGTCAATGACAAGACGTACTCCCTAAGCCCGAACGGTGACTGCTATAACATTCATCATGTAAAGTTGGCAACAATAGCTGGTTCGACCTTTATATTTTTAATTTCTTAATTTGCTGTGCTTCTTGATGATTCCAAGTAGTTGTACAGCCCAGGGACTGCACAAGTCTCCTGTAGGGGAGACTGTGAGTCACTGCTCAGAGGTTCCCCGTGTGTGGCTGCCTGGATTCCGGCCAATCTTTCTCCTCTCTCAACTTCCTCCTCAGATGGCTTGTTAATTCCCTTTGCTTGGTCCACTCCCTGCCTGTCTCAGCTCATGATTGCTTCACCTTCCCCAGGCTGCCATTATCTGCCTCGACCTTTCGGCATCCCCACCCCTCCCCACCCTGCATGGTTCTTCTCCTCAGGAGCCTCTTTCTCTGCTCTCAGTCCCACTGCCCTTTCCTAACCCATTTCTTTCCATCCTCCTTGTTCATTTCCTGAGTTCCACCCTCCCTTATCCTTCCTGGTTTTCACCTTTTTTATTTCTTCCTCTATTCACTTTTCTCTTTTTAAATATCACAATGCTGAGATTTAAATTCAAAAGAAAGTGTCTTTTTCCCTCCTGAGCAAATCTTTTCAAGGGTTGACATTTCTCTTCATGCTCTACTTTCAAATGATTCATTCTCTTGCCCACTGTTAGACTTTCTTCAATATCATGTGGTTATAAAGTCTACTCTAATTTTTCTCTGTACCAGAAGGGGCAGGAGGATAGATGGACAAAGAGCAAATACATCTAAAAAGTGTTCTACTGGATGATCCCCAGCATCCCCAGGAGCTTTGAAGTTCTGGAAGCTGCGTTTAACTTCATCATTTGAATTCATAGCTCTCCATACTATTTCTAAGAATACAAGTATATTTATTCCTTTATGCATAGAAAACCTGATTAGGAGCAGGCAGAGGGGTTCTCTAATGAAAATGTTGGGATAATTACTTTTTGTTTGTTAAATGCGGGAAAGTAAAGGGATGGGAATAAAGAGGAGTGGATATAGTACAATCTCAATCTCTCTCTCTCTCTCTCTCTCTCTGCCCAACTCCCCTTCTCCTGTCAATCTGCAAAATGAGGAGCTGGAAATTGACCAGCGTAATTTGGTTTCCAAAGATTGAGTTACATTGGGCCTTTTGGTGGCATGCTGTTATTACCAGGGAAGTCCCTTTAAAAATTGTGAAGTGGCCATTTGTTTTTTCTGCCGTATCAACTTGACCTCATACTCCATAGGTGTCCCCAAGTTGCAGGTCCCAAGCAGAGCTAACTGTCATGATTCATATTTCAAGGGTCTGTGCCCCATGTACATGAAGTGGGACCTCAGCTTCCCCAGGCGTTTTGGGCATTTCCAGGGCTGCCTCACATGGGCTCACACCTAGTTCTGACAGCCACCCATTCCAGCCCCTCACAGGCACTGGCCCCTGAATCAGGTACCTTGCCACATCCTCCGCCCGTGTGAGAATCCCTCCATGACCTCTGGTTCCCTCCCCTGTGTGGAGCACTGCTTCTGGGGGCTCCCAAAGCTAGAACCCAGAATGTGCTAATATGACAGCAGGTTTCTCTGGGTCCCGGCTGCACTGGGGCGTTTTATGTTCCCCGAGGGTAAGGCGGAAGACTTTGGGATGCATCGTGCCTGTCATCCAGGCCCGGAGCTTCTCTGTTCGTGTGTGGCCCGCTTGTGGAGCTCAGAGCGGGAAAGGAGTGCTTCAATATCTCAGTCCCCTGCCTGCCCCCAACGACCCGCACGCGAACTGCGCTCTGTCGAGCCCTCCCTTCCCCTCTCACCGACACACTCCTTCTGAAAACCCACACGTTTATGGCCTTGATCGTGGTCGCGGTTTCATGGGTGTATATTTATCCCCGAACTCATTGAGCTGTGTACATTAAAACATACAGCTTTTTACATGTCAATCATATTTCATAAAGCAATTTAAATATTAGCCCAATCAACTCACAGATAGGCCAAACCATCTGTTTTTCTTTTGAGTAGTGACATATATGTGTTCTTTAAAGTTGTAAAAGTAGCTAATAGAAGAACTAAAAGAATTACTAAGACTATAAGTTATAATAATAGGAGAATAACCCTATTATTATAATCTAACCCTATTATTATAATCCTGTACAATCAGGAGGATAAGGGGGAGGGAAAGGAAATGTTCTTTCTGAATATTTCCCCTCTTCTTCCTGATCTCCTCTCACACTCCCAGGGCTACTTGCCTCTTCCTCTGGCCCCCACTTGGTTCCTGTTTTCTTGCTTTCCGTCTTCTCTCCCACCCCAATCAGAATGCTGGATTGCTGAGGGTTTGCTGGAAAGCGCCAGTGCATTCCAAAACAAAAACTGTTTTGAGGGCGGTCACCACCGTTAGGCCCGCAGACTGAACCAAGCTTGTTAGATGGGACAGCTTGCCGTCTTTGAGGGATCTGTTTCCGTGAATGGTCGGGGCAGACGTCAGAACCACAGGAAGGGTTTTTTTGAAATTACACCTTTTCTTTTTTGATGAAATTTGGGGAGATAGATTTATGAAGTTGTGCTCATAATAAGGCCTATGAGGCTGAGTGTAAGGTTAGGAATTTTGAATCTTGAATTCAGACAAACTATCCAGTAAGCGTGAGTTCAAAATCAAGATTGTTCCAGGGCATCCTTGCTTGAGATTGTTTAGGCGTGCATGTTAGGGAAAAAATGAAAAAGAAAACCAAGGAAGAGGAAGCATGACATTCAGGAAACAGAGGCTTCAACCCAGGAGTACAGTAAAAGGGAGGTCACATGTCCGTCGTGAAACCAGAGGATGTACTGCTCGGAGAGGCAGCCCTGCAATCAATGGCATAACTGAGGGATGGAAAAAACTGAAGGAAATCATAAAAGCACATTATTCTTTTGTCAATAGAAAAAAAAAAGGAAAGGCCATTAGAAATTCCAGAAAGAAAAATCCCCCAAAATCTAGGCAAGTAGGTCTTGTCCAAACATGACAAAAATAATACAGTTCTGATTTTTTTCTGATTGCTTTCATTTTATTTTTTCACATTTTTTATTGTTGTTCAAGTATAGTTGTCTCTATTTCCCCACCACCACTCCCCTCCACCCCAGCCATCCCCACTTCCTACCCTTGATCCTAACCTGCTTTGGTTTTAAGCATTTGACAATGTGTAAGAAGAAAGAATGCTTTTGGCTTTGAATGCTACAAGTATGTCTCCTACACAGCCCCGGTGACTTGCTAAGAGGAGAATACAAGCCTAGTGTACTTCTTAGTTCGACAGTGCACAATATCTACTCACTCACAGTATATATGTTGTATATTCAACTTTGTCTTTTATTTTTTAATTATTTTATTTATTTTTGTTGTTGACACTACTACAAATTTACCTCCCCCCCACCCATGCCCACTTCCACCCAGCCCTGCCCCCCTTCCCGCAGGCCATCACCACACTGTTGTCTGTGTCTGTGGGTCACACATACATGTTCTTTGGCTAATCCCTTCCCTTTCTTTCATTCGGTCCTCCCTCCCCCTCCCATCTGACAGCTGTCTGTCTGCTCCATGTATTCATGCCTCTGCTTCTATTTTGTTCACCAGTTTACTTTGCTCATTAGATTCCACATATAAGTGAGATCAAATGGTATTTGTCTTTCTCTGACTGGCTTATTTCACTTAGCAGGTCCATCCATGGGTAAGGTTTCCTTCTTTTTTATGGCTGAGTAGCGTTCCATCGTGTGACAAAGCACACACGCCCAGCACCAGAAGCACAAATAAATATTAACTGCTTTGGTAATGCAAAGATTATGTCTATAGTTGTAGCTTTTTCTAAGAGAAAAGCATTGAAATGTGGATGAAGGTGGATGGAGGATGAAATAATGATATATAAAGTTGCAAAGGTAGACAATGGAAGAACCAAAAGGAGTAATATAATTATTAAAGATCAGGAGGATAAAGGGGGAGGGAAGGTGAAGGATAATATAAAAGACTTAAATTGTCATTTTAAGAGTAAATTGGTATCATTTAGAATTGATAGATCAAGAAATAGAAATTCATGCCTATTACCCAGGATGCTGCTGCTGGAGTGGCTGCCTCTGGGGCATGGCCTAGGTGGGGGGTGGGGGGTAGGTTGGAAAGAGTGTAGAGAAAGATTGCTTTAAAACACTTCTCTATTTTTTTTAAACCATGCTTATTCTCATTGTGATCAAACACACAATTAAAGTTAAGTCATACCTCACTTTGGGTGTCCGTGCCTATTCAGGACAGAGCACACTCCGCAGCCACCAGGGATGTGTGTGTGTGTGTGTGTTTGCACATTTACCACATCCGACATGTTCGTCTTCTTTCTTTCACTGCCATTTCTCTGGTAATAAAATGGCTGAGGTGGTGGCACTGGAATTTCATTTCTTAGAAAACAAACATGACCATTTCCCAGCCTGAATTTTATGACCAACTAGAAGAGCAATTCATGCCCTGGGTCCGGTGTGTCCGGAATTAGACACAAGGCCCAGGAAGCATCCTCCCAAATGCCCACACACCTTTGTTTTCTTTTCTTGGGTGATGACACCGAGAACGTTCTGTTTTCACAGATGGCCTGCTTACTGAAATATGGAAGGAAAACTGTAAAGAGCAATTTGAAACTTATTTACCTGTGTTTTTCTATGGAGTGTACCCTTGCAGCTCTGTCCACCTGGAGGAGAATCTAGGAACCAGAGGTGATGGCTTCCCTCTTCTCACTCACAGTGACCAACTTGGAGGAGAGTGACGTGAGACTCTCACACTGGTTAGTGAGTGCTGGCTTTGGTGCGGGTGCCCAGAAACCATCCAGGAGCATCAGAGAGCCCAGCTTCAGCTACTGAAGTTCACATATGACCACATTGCATAACATCCCTCTATTGGTATGTCCACAAGCTATGTCTGACAGCCACCTAGTCCATTCAGTCCAAGCAATCAGGTGAACTGTGGACATAGGCACAGCCTTCAGGAGCCAGAGGATAGCAAGAAGGCAGGTAGACACTTTCCAAAACTCTGAAACATAAGTCCTTAATACCCTTGAATCTCCAAAGTGTCAACATCGCTTCCACAAATCCTTAATTTCTTCTAAGAAAATCATTTCTACACTTAGTTAATATTTCACAAACCACAGAATGAGAAACGCAGGATTAAGTAACCTGATCTTACATCCTTTGAAGCCACCGCAAACTTCTGGGTCACCTCTTATTGAGGTAAAGCCGTTGGCCAAAGAACTTAGAGCACAGTAGTCTGCATTTTATATCAAACAATTTCAGATCTTGATAGTTAAACCCACTCTTCAAGGAGAGGACAAATAGGAAACAAGGTATTTAAGAATCTAGATAAAACAAATTGAGGAAAATAACTACAGAGTCATAGACACAAATAGGAATCCAGTTTCTAAAATTAAATAGAATTGGAGCTAAAAAATGGTATCTGACTATGGGACTTGCCAGGGTCAGGGGAAATGTGAGAGAACTGCTGGCCCGGAGGCCTCTCAGAGGAGCAGCAGCCAGGTGAGAGCTGGGCAGAGAGCGGGGCGTGCCCAAGTAGCCAGAGGAGGCTAGAGTCAGATGCTCCTCCCCAGCCAGACGGCATCTGGCCATGGCACTGGAATACCCTCCCCCACCATTTCGTTTGCAAGTGCAATTCGTGTTTCCCTAGAGAATGCCACTCTAGGGTACCAAGGGCCCCTGTGTGATGTAGACGCAGGGTGTCCAACCTTTTGGCATCTCTGGGCCACACTGGAAGAAGAAGAGTTGCCTTGGGCCACACATTAAATACACCAACACTAATGAAAACTGGTGAGCAAAAAAAAAGAAAGAAAAAAAGATTTAATTTATGATTTTGGTTTGCGCCACATTCGTAGCCATCCCGAGCCACATGCGGCCCACAGGCCGTGGGTTGGACACCCCTGATAGGGTATTCAGGAGCCAGAAAAGTTCCTCCCTAGCATTTCTGGGAAATGTCTCGAACAGCTCCCACTGAGCAACAGGATTCTGTTCCTTGTCATTGACGAGATGTCAGGGCCTGTCTTCCAGCCATGACCCATCACCACGGGGCCTGTGAGCACCCTCTGCACCGCCAGGATCTCTCTCAGGTTGTGAGCGTTTCTACCGAAATCCACCGCAGTTGGATTCTCTGCCACCACCAGAGGAGGAGCTGGCCTTGTGTCTTAGTCTGTTTGGCTGCTATAACAGAGTACCATAGACTGAGTGGCTTTCAAGCAACATTTATTTCTCACGGATCTGGAGGTTGGGAAGTCCAGGATCAAGGCACTGACAGACTCATTGTCTGGTGAGGGCAGACTTCCTAGTCCTAGATGGCCATCTTTTCGTTGTATCCTCACATGGCCAAAGAGGCAAGACAGCTCTCTGAGGTCCCCTTTATAAAGTCATTAATCCCATTCACGAGGGCTCTGCTCTTATGACCCAATTACCTACCAAAGGCCCACCTCCACACACCGTCACGCTGAGGACTAGTTCCAGCATATGAGTTTGGGTGGGGAGGGACACATTCAGTCTATAGGACCTGGTCACTCTGAGGCTGCTGTGTGACAAGGCACATGTCCAGACTTGCCCCCTTGCCAAGCTGGCTGATGTTCCAAGCATCGTACCGGTACTTTATGCTTGGATTCCCCTTGGCTCTGTGTTGGCTGAGGCATTTTTTCTGGACAGAGCTTGTGTGCCTGATTTCAGCCTAAATTTTTCACAGGTCTATGCTTCAGACTCATTGAGAATAGTGATAGAGTCTTACGTATCATTAGATTCCCCCCAGAGTGCTCAAAAAGGAATGATTTTGTAGTTGAATAAAGTGAAGCTATCATATTTTGCCCCATTGTTATGTCTTGTTTTCATTACAGGGACTAAGATCTCATCAAGCTAATTAAGGCAAGATCTCCAGTGGTTACTGGCCCCCAGTGACTTTTTTTTTTAAGCCTCTACACTGACTCTAGAAGTGTCTTCATTAGGGTTGAACATTACTGTGAGAATACAGGATGGGGAGCTAAGGAGAGCATGTCATCAGAAATGTCTTCTTTGCAGTCTTTAAATACAGGGTGGGGCAAAAATATGTTTACAGTTTTGAGTATGCTAAACACACATTTATTCTTTTTTTAAAAGATTTGATTTATTTATTTTTAGAGAGAGGGAAAAAGGAGAAAGAGAGGGAGAGAAACATCAATTGGTTGCCTCTTGCACGCCCCCCAAACGGGGACCTGGCCCGCAACTCAGGCATGTGCCCTGACTGGGAATTGAGCCAGCGACTTTTCTGTCCACCACTGAGACACACTAGTCAGGGCACACACAGTTTATTCTCGTATTATTATTGATTAATTACTGCATTACTTTCCATATGGACAACTGTAAACCTACTTTTGCCCCATCTTGTATATTTTTATCAGTGTTTTGAGTACAGGGGATGTAGTAGGAAGAGTAAATATGTACCTTTCTTGATGGAACCAAAATACAAAAAACAAATTAATTCAACTGGTCATTGAACCAAAGGATTAAAATAATCATCATGAGAAAAATCAATATAAGTTTCTGACTCAGACTCCAAAACCAGTTATTAAAATATATAAAGGTGGTGTAAAGGGGTGTGTGGTATGGGAAATCTGATTCTACTTGTGCACAAAACTTATAAATTGAGCAGGAAAATTTAGTCTATATTGCAATAACACAACACCCCAAAATCTTGTGCATAAAGCAACCAAAGCTTTTTACTCAAGCAAATTGTCCTGCACGTCCAGGCAATCTGCCAGGGCACCTGTCCTCTGGGTGTTGACTCAGCATCCCGGCTTGATTCAATCCATGACACTTCCTAACCAACACATGCGTTGACAATGGCTATAATGGGAAAAAATGGGTTGGAAAAATGAGAATGAGTACTTCAATGCCTCGGCCCTGAACTGACACATGAGATCTCTGCTCATTTTCCATTGGCCAAAGCTGGCCATGTGACTATAGCTAACTTCAAGGAGTGGGGACAGGTATACTTCCCATGTGTCTGGAGAATAGAGCAGAATTGGCAATTGATTACCAGAAGTATCATTAATTTTCCCGTTACACACATTTTAGTGGGAAGTAAATTAATTGTAAATCCCAAAATATATAAGGCTGTTAGAAACATGTAGCTATGAGGCTACATTAACAGAAGTAAAATCTCAGAATGACAGAGCTAATAGTAGTGCTATTTCCTTTCCCCAGACAGAATATTCATTGAGTGTTGTGAACATAATTTAAGGGGGTAGTTCAAGGGAGGAACCATGTTTAAGGAGCCTTATGGAGGCATTCCCAGGAGAAGAGCTAAATGCAGAATGATCAAGAACACTTTATGTTTAGACTGGAGAAGTCTGAGGACAAAATAGCCATATATTCTCAAATATGTGACTATTTGACTTGCTTGAAAGAGCTGTGGGGTGGTAATTTACAGGGAAAACATAGCTGTGATATTTACAGCTGCCAAGATCTCGAAACAGCCCAAGTGCCCATCAGTAGGTGAGTGGATAAGAAAGCTGTGGTACATTTACACAATGGAACACTATGCAGCCACAAAAAAGATGAAAATGACAGCTTGGATGGACCTAGAGATTACTGTGCTAAGTGAAATAAGCCAGTCAGAGAAAGACAAGTACCTCATTATCTCACTTATATGGGGAATCTAATAAACAAAATAAACTGATGAACAAAACTGAAACAGAGGCACAGATATATGGAAGAGACTGCCAGCTATCTGAAGGAAGTGGGGAGAGCTGGTTGTAAGAAGGTGATTAGTCAAAGAACATATAAACATAGTCCACCAACACAGACAACAGAGTGGCGATGGCCAGAGGGAAGGGGGCAGGGACTGGGTGGCGGTGGGCGGGTGGAGGGGGGAAATGGGGACATCTGCAACAGTGTCAACAATAAGAATAAAGAAAAAAAGAGTCTTTGGCTTTAGAACTATATGGATTGCCCCAAAATGAGGGGAGTTCCTTCTCAAAGATGGGGTCTAAGCATGGGTTTACCTTCCTCTTCAGCACAAAGGTGGGGGAAAAGGAGAATCATCATATGCCTCATTGGACTACATGACCCTTAAAGATGCTTCCACCCCACATTTGATAAGTGGATGGCTCCTAAATTGTCCATAACTCCCATCTGGGTGATGGCTCCAGGACCTCCAAACCCACCAGCACTTGCTTGGACTTCCTTCCAGGACCCTGGAGCCATACATTGCTGAGGTTTGGCTATGCAAATAAGAAACCAATGACATATCCCAAAGGTGAAGAGGATGGGGTGTGGTTCTGAGCCCTGAGTTGCTGTACTTCATCCAAATTTACGTCCACAAGGCAGCCTCAAGCCATTCCAGAGCTAGCTGTGGAGACACACGAGAAGCCACACACTGTATTGTCTTATTGTAATGAATGTGGGCTGAACTAATGCAAACCAAATTTGATTTAAACAAAAAAAAAATCAAGAAAGTCTTGTTAAGCAGAACCTTTTTATGTTGTTTTATCCTTGAGTGAATATCTTCATGGCTGAGTTGGAGATTCCATCAAATAGGGATTGGAACTTCTCCGCCGACTCCCGGTGTGCGGCTCAGCCAGGGTGTGGACAGAGCTGCCCTGCTCCGCCACCAGGGGTGAGCTGCGTTCTTCACTCACCACCATCTTCGGACATCCTCCTGAGGACGCACACACCCTCACTCCACACTGGTTTTTTTTTTTTAATTCATGAGTTGCACTTTCTTGGTTACTATAGCTTCAAATTGTTGATCCTGGATTCAGTCAGGTTTTTATTCCTTTTTGTCATTTTTTCCCATGAACTAATAAGCCACAGTGGAGTTAGAAGTGTGAGTAAATGTGAGCCTTACACAAAGCATTTTTAGATTCTATTGCCATTCCCTTCTTACCCTTCATCATTTAGAGTTGTTAACATAAGAAAATGAAAATGTTCAGCCTCCTCTTCTCCCCCCTCCCCTTCCCTCTCATTTCACAAGCTGCAGAGGACCTCAGCCATTTCCCATCAGGACTGTTTGCAAAGGAACACATGTCCTCAATTACCAGGATGAGAAACTGAAGACACCTTTTGGGTTGGTGATGGATGACTGGTTGGCCCTGCCTTCTGTTGGATGTGCGCCACGGATGCCATGGTGGGAATGGCGAGCAGAGTAACATTTTTCTCTCCTGTGGTTCAGGCAGCTTTTGTTGTGGGCCATGGACCCAGTGCTCTGTGAGTGTGAGCCCAGGCTCAGTTTGGGTGTGAGCCACTCCACAGGAGAATACAAGCTCACAGCTCCTCTCATGGGGAAAAGATCTCAAACTGAATCAAGAGAAGTGCATAAAGAGTAACCCTTTATATGGCAAGAGAATAGTTCTAGAGCAAGACTGCCTGGGTCACTTCTTGCATTTATTACTTGCATTACTTACTTCCCAGTTACATGACTTTTTCCCAAGCCATGTACCTTCTGTCAACCTCCCTTTTTTCATCTGGAAAAAGGAGATTGAAAATAACAGTCCCTGTCTCATGGAGTTGTCATGAGGGTTAAATGAGATAACACATGAAAAGGACCTAGCCCACCGCATGGCATTGATTAAGTGCTCAGTAGGAGTTAGCAGTTGTACTAGTCAAGAACCTTTTGCTACCAATGGACAAAAAACAGCTAAAACAATGTCAGTACAGAAAGGCATTTATTGACTCATATAAGGTACGAACGTGCCATGGTCTCAAGCGGTGTCATTGAGACTCAGTCTCTGCTCCTCCTCTTGGTTTTGCTGTTGCAGTCGCCAGTCTCTCAGATGGCCCCAGAGATCCCTGCCTTCTGGTTACACCCTTGTGTGACCCCCTCCCACTAATACCAGAGCTGGTCTGTGTAACCAGTAGAATAAGGCAGAAGAGACAGTAAGTTGCTTCTAAGTTTAGGTTACAAAAGACGCTGTGGCTTCCCTCTTAGTCTCTCTCTCTCTCTCTCTCTCTCTCTCTCTCTCTCTCTCTCTCTCTCTCTCTCTCTCTCTCCCCCACGCCCACCCTGCATTCTCATCATTTACTCTGGGGGAATCCAGCTACTATGTGTGGACACTAGGGAGAGGCCCACATTGTAATGAATTGAAGTCTCCTGACACTCGCTACAGGAGTGTGCTGTTTGAGAAGTGGAGCCTCTTGCCCCAGTTCAGTCTTCAGTGACTGCAGCCCCTGACGACAACGTGACTGCAGCCTCATGAGAGATCCTGAGCCACAGCTCTCCATCTGAGCCACTCCTGGATGCCTGGCCCTCAGAAACTCCGGGATGATACTTGTGTTAAGCTGCTAAGTTTGGGCGTAATGTTTAATGAGGCAATAGATACCTAATACACTGGTTTACTTTGATGGCTTCACTTGTAGATAGGCCCATAAGCAATCTTGGGCTTATACTACCCTCCCAGTTAGAAACCCTAGTGTTTTCCCTTCCCCCAATGACAGCAAACTCACTAAGCTACGTTTCATTGGATACACTTGGCCAAGTTCCCTTCCCTTAACTAATACTTTCCAAACGTTAAAAAAAAAAAAAAAGAAGGTGCTATTACCACAAGAAAAAGGTTTTCTTGGGAGCAAAAACAATAGATGTCTGCTTTTGTTATTATTATTAATCATAATACAATTATTTTCCTTATGTAGGCAAATATGCTTGGTAGTAATAACATTAGGTAAATCTTATTGTGTGTCAGGTACTGTTCTAAAAATTTTACATTTCACTCTCTTTTTTTTAAAATGCAGATTTTTTTTTAAAATTTTATTTATTTACTCTCAGAGAAAGGGGAAGGGAGGGAGAAAGAAAGGGAGAGAAACATCAATGTGTTGTTACCTCTCATGTGGCCCCCACTGGTGGACCTGGCCCGGGCATGTGCACTGACCAGGAATCAAACCAGCGACCCTTTGATTCTCAGCCTTCGCTCAATCCACTCAGCTACATCAGCCAAGGCACATTTCACTCACCCAACCCTTATTACAAACCTAGGAAAAGGCTACTATTGTTCTCTTATTTTGTGAGGAAAAAAGCCACAGAAAGTTTCAGTAACTTTCCCAAAGTCACATAGCTAGTTAAGTGGTCAAGCTGGGATTTGAACCAAGACAACTCAGTTCTAGGAGTCAGGCTCATAAACCACTCTGCTAACACACGGGTACCATGGAGTATCATGACCTAGTAAAGCTCAGCAATGCAACTATCTTGATCCCAACCACATAAACTAACTCCTGATTTAACACTGGACTATTCTATTATCAAATAAAAGTAATACTGTTAATGTGAGTAACAAGAGTAACTTCTCCCTGTATGAACTTATATCAGAACAAATGAATCACTCATAATTAACAGCAAAATAAATTTAACCCATTAATAAACCATTTATATAATAACTTGTTAACCCAACACAGACATGCATTCAAGGAAAGATTTTTAAAAGTTAAGTTTTGATTCCAGGTATTTTGTCCTCTTAGGTCTCAGTTATAATTTACAGAATGTATCTCCACTGAAATAGACATGGAGAGGATACAGACTTACCCCTGAAATACGAGACACAGTTGATACCTGATCACAGGTGGGCAGAGGATGTAGAAACACTTTCGCAAGCGGTACATTTAGTGTTCTGCTGCAAGAGCCTTCTCGCTGATAAACCATTCATACAAAGGCCCCTCTCGCTTCCAATTCGTACACCATTGAGAGAAAGAAAAATGGACACTGACAAAAGGAAAGGAATCTTCTTGTGACTAATTGGCTATGGAGGTGAGTGTGCGAAATGTCACTGGGATGACCCATTGAACAAAGTTCCGATTAATAGTTTGACAATCTTCTCTACCTGCCCACGATAGCGGGAAATTTGGTGTCTCCATCTGAAGCCCACAAGTTGAACAGGACAGGAACCTGAGGGGCTTGTTGGTTCAGCTTCCAAGCTCCAACTGGCCGTGCTGCTGAAGCCCTGGGGTGGTGTGCAGGGTTCAGTGCATTCTCGTCCACTGTGGTGACGGGGCCCTTATGAGCCCTGTGCCAGGTCTGGATACACCTCACCCTTGGCCTTCAAAGCTTAGGTTCTCTTTGATTTAGGCAGAGGATGAGCTATTGCTTCCCAAACACAGCGACCACACCAGGCTGGCTGGTCTGGAATGAGCAAGTAAGATTGTAACTCCAGCTATACCTGGACTGGAGCAAGCTTTTCCCACAATACAGCACCCCAGTTCACTGGTCCAGATTCCTCCCTCCTGCACAGGTAGCTTCCCTTTGGAGCTCTTGGTGTCCCAGGGAGCTTCTGTGAGGACTATCTTAGTCCATCCGAGAAGCTTCCATCCTGCTACACTCCACAAGCGTCCCAATGGTTCTGAGATGGGAGTGTAGCTCACCCTTCCCCCCAGAGAATGGCCAACTCTGCTTGACAGAGACCATTCGAGTGTTATAGGGAAACATCACCAGTGATCTGTCCCAGCGTGGCTTTCTGCAATTCCAAGACTCAAAAGCTGGTGGCCTCTTTTCTTGCTAAAGGTGTATTCAAGTTATGCTTCACTGGACATTCTGCTACAGAAATACCACAACTTCTCTGTGTATCAGATGGAGCCAGTTTTTCTGCCCTAAGAAGATCCATGTAATTGGAGAAGTGGAGAGGCAGTTCCCCAAAGAGAGGACACTGCGATCCCAGACAGACGGAGTGCCGCCGGGCAGACAGAGAGAAGGTGACCAATGCATTTAGAAGTGTGTCTGCCATTCATTGGTCTGAGCTTGCGAGAGGGGAAAAATCATCTTTTCAATTCAAATTGGTCTTCTTTTCATTGTAGAAAATTAGGTATTGCCCACCATGGATGAAAATTAGGTATTGCCCACAATTTTTATGGAAAAATTAATTTTGAGCTAACTAAAATTTGAGACAACTATTTGGATTCAGAGGTCGGAGGAAGGTGGAGACTTATTAAGCAGATTGGTGTCACTGACTCGAGATCTCAAAACTCTTAAGTACTCAGTCACTACACTGAATTCCACTGGGAATTGAGGGCGTCAGTTCTGTCAGTTAAATGTACAGTTATAGGTAATTTACATAAGGGGCAGGGCCATCTCAGAAATAAGAAGGCATCAAGTGAGGCACCGGGAAATGCCAGAACTTTTTGGGTGACCAGGGCTGAAAGGAAAGAAGTCATCACCCCTTCCGTCCTCTCTGCCCTCCCCACTTCCCTTCTTTGCGTGAACAAGTTGCTAAGCATTAAGAATGTTTGGCAAAAGCATTTCCCTTTGGAGTAAGGGGAAATTAATTTGGGAATGGGATGAGGAGATGGTGGGAGTTGTGAGCATGAAGCCAGGTGTTAATGATTTCCCTGCAAATATGAGAATTTCTAATTAAAAGCTGGCAGCCCTGCCGAACGGCTCGCACCTTGTGGGAAAGCGAGGATGGAACGGCTGGGTGGGATGAGGAGGCCTGATGTAATCACATTCCTTTGAACTCAAATCCCTTCCTGTGGGTACATGCCGTCCTGGGGTACGCTGCTCTGTTCCTAATAAATTGCACCAGGCAAAGACATAGACAAGCCACCTCGAAAAGGTCTTCAGATGACAAGAGTTGCTGCAAGTCAGGAAATAGGTCTGACTTCCCATTTAAGTGGGTCTGTCTGTTCAGCAGGGCTCCCAAGTCACAAAGCTATCTGCTGACTCATCTTGAAATTGGAGAATTTTCAATTTTCCATTGTACAGAGTTCTGTCTCTTTCTAGAGGAATCTTTTTTAAAAAAATGACTTTATGTGCCATCTATGAACTATGTTTCTCTGCTTTAAATTCTAATAAGAAATGTTGCTTGTTCCTAATTTCACTAAAGGGGGACTTGGAACCTTTCTTGGTTCAGACTGTAAAAAAGCACAAGCCATGGGTGATTAGTGGCCTAGTTTTTTGAGACAAACTACTAAAACATACATCTTTTTTTAAAGCCTTGCCAAATTTTAGTAATGCTTTTTGGTTTTGCATTTAAGAGGTGTGGGCTGGTTTTGTCACTCCCTTGAAGTTCATTTATTTGTACAATCAGAGTAATGGGTTCAATCTTTTTTTCCTTCTTTTTAGTAAGAAAGAAAATGGCTTCTAATAACTCTTCAGTTACTTTTAAGCAAATTCTTTCTGTTCATATACGAGGTTACAAGATTACGAGGTTCCACTCCTCTGGTCTTGGGTTCCGGTTGTGTCTGGGCAGGCAATGAATCCCAGAGTTGGGGGAGTGGGAAGGACCTCAGACACCCTCTAGTCTAAATCACAACGGGTGAGAGAATTCTGTCCACACCCTGGCCCCTCCCGATTGCTCGTGCCACCTCTGCTTGGACACCCAGGGATGTCTCTAGTCCGGAAGGCTATTTTAGAGGAGGTGAACTCATATTCAAAGATGAACAGGACAGATTAGATACAAAGTCCTCTGTTCATTCATGCATTCCCTCATCCACTTGACAAATATTTAGCCAGCTTCTCATTCGTGCCAGGCAGGCTTCGTGTTGGCTCTGAGGACAGAGGTCAGCAGAGTTCACGTGGTCTCTGCCCTCAGAGAGCTCCCAGGAGGGGAGAGAGGCATTAAACGAGTCCACGCATGGAACCTTTAACTGAGACTCTTTATTTTTTACAGTAGGAGTTAGATGGTCCCTACTATATACAATGGAATATTATTCGATCATAAAAGAATAAAATCTTGCCATCTGCAACAACATGGATGGACCTAGAGGGTATTATACTAAGTGAAATAAGCCAGTCAGAGAAAGACAAATACCATATGATTTAACTTATACAAGGAACCTAATGAACAAAATAGAAACAGACTCATAGATACAAAGAACATACTGATAGTGGCCAGAGGGCAGAGGGTTGGGGGATGGGTAAAAAAGGTGAAGGGAGTAAGAAGTACAAATTCGTGGTTACAGAACAGTCACAGGGATGTAAAGTTCAGCACAGGGCTTTCCATGCCAACAGGGCTCTCGCAAACATAGTGAATGTTCCTAAAACCCATCCGATTTTCTGAAAGAAGGGCGAGCATTCTCTGTATGCACAGGGACAGTGGCATTATGACAGGAAGCAGACTGGCCATGGCGGGCAGGCCAAGCCGACTTTCTGCAAAAAAACCTAAAACTACAAGGATGTGCTGAGGCTCGAATGCGTTGAACCAACTGCAGATCTAAGAGAATGCTGGCTGTTAGAAGATGCGAGCATTCTGAACTGGGAGGAGACGGGAAGAGGAAGGGCCAAGTGATCCAGTTCTAAGCTTCGTATTCTGTTTAATTATGTGCCAGTAAAATCCTGAGGATAGTTTTGCTTCAAAAAAAATAAATAAAGTACAGCACAGGGACTATAGTCAATAACACTGTAATAACTGTGTGTGGTGCCAGGTGGGCACTGGAAGTATCAGGGGGAGCACTTTGTAACGTATACAATGTTCTAACCGCTAGGCAGTGTATCTGAAACCAATACAAAGTAATAGCGAATATAAAACTAATGCAAAATAATACTGAATGTAATTGAAAAATATAAATTGAAAAAGAAGGAAGTATGGGTTAGAATTTCTCAAATAACTACTCGTTAAAAGAGGCAAGTGCCATAAAGGCGAGAGTATCCATACAACCTATATGTTTTCGGTAAGGGAATGGTTGAGTAGTTACAATACACATGCTTTGACGATATTATATAGCCTTAAAACTAGCCTGGAAAAGGGTTTTAATGGATTTCAGAAAGCCCTTATGTTCTAAGTTTAAGTAAGAAAAGTTGCAAATGCAGAAATAGTGTTAAATATATACCCACTCTGTATATGTATATGCCTAGAAAATGTGGAAATTATATTGAAGTGTTTTTCTTTCTATTTTTATTAAGTATATTAAAAATATGCAGACAGAGGCATTTTTAGTGAACTGTATAAAGCAAACTTCTGTGTAACCACAGCCAAATCAAGGAGTAGAACATTGCCAAAGACCCCTCCCCCCGCCCCTCCCCTATACAGCACGTATCATAACACTCTCTCTTCCCTACAGGCAGCACTATCCTGACTTTTGTGATCATTACTTTTTAAAAATCCTCACTTGAGAATATGTTTATTGATGAGAGAGAGAGAGAGAGAGAGAAATGGGTCAGTTGCTTTCTATATGTGTCCAGACCGGGGATCGAACCTACAACCTTTTGGTGTATGGAACAATGCTCCAATCCACTGAGCCACCCAGTCAGGGCTTGTTATTTTTAATACATAGTTTTATCACTGTATAAATTGCTAAGCAATATAAATTAGTTTTGCCCAGTTTTGAACTTTATATATGTGGAATCATCCATATGGTTCTCGTTTCTTTTGCTCAGCGTTAGGTTTCTGGAATTCGTCCTTGCCATTTTGTCCAGTTATAGTTAGTTCAGTCCATCTCTGTAGTGATCCTTTGTGTGAGTGAATACAGCACAGTTTACTTATCCATTCCACCAGGGATGGGTGTTGGGGTGGTCTCCGGCTTGGGTCTACTACAGAGAACGATGCTACCACTACTCTTGTACACACACATTGTCCATGATGTACTGAGCTTGTTTGTTGGGTAAACCACTGAGTGTACTTGCTGGGTCGTGAGAGGTACTGGGTATTTTGCTTCTACCTTCCCACCCCCATTCCATTCTTCATTTTTCTGTGCCTTGCACTGTGTCTCTCCGTGAACCATAGCACCGGACTGCTTTGCCCCCAGCTGTAGTTAGGTCCGGCAGTTGCCGGGGCAGACAGGGGGTTGGCAGGCTACAGCATAAACCTGAAGGGATGGGAGAGGAGGACGTCTGGATTATTAATTCTCCTGGCTTTCTCTCTGCCTCCCCACAGTTCTGGCAGCGGCTGCACTGCATTGCTTCTTGGGTTCTGGCTCTTACCACACTCTGGTAGGACTCTTTCTTCCTCTTGTTGCGTCAGGCTTTGCAGTAGAAAACTTCTCCCATTAGATGGTACCCAATGGCTCGCCATTCCTGTGCTCCTTCGTAAACAGCTCCTCTATTAAACTCTCTTCACTCACACCCTTTTGAACATGCCACGCCCTCCGTCCCATTTAAGGTACACAATTCAACATATGCACACAGTCGGCATCCATTACCACAATCAATTTCAGAACATTTTCATTACCCTTAAAAAAACACCGCAGCACTTAGTTATCAATCCCAATTTCCCTATACTCCCCTGGATGTAGTCAGCTACTAATCTCCTTTGTCTCACAGATTTTCCTATTCGGTATATCTCCAACAAAAGGAATCATACAATACGTGCTTCTTTGCCACTGGCTTCTCTCACTTAGCATGATGGTTCCTCCGTAGTGTAGCATGTATCAGTACTTCATTTCCTTCTACTGCCGAATAATATTCCTTTGTATGGATATAGCACATTTTGTTAATCCAGTCATCAGTCAATGGACATTTGGGCTGTTTTCACTTAAAAAATGTTTTTAAATTAAAAATGTAGTACATTCTCAAAATAAATGCTGGCTATATTTATGGTTATTATCTGATACCCATATTAAAAATCCATCTGCCCACTCTCAGGAAGGAGATATATGTTTAGGCACAAGTAGTGGCAAAGTGCTCACCCTTTGAAAAAGTTCAAAACAAGCAGATATAATAAGGAGAGAACATTGTCAACTATACCAATTGCTTACATCACCATGAAGAATCTTCTCCTCCTGCTCCCCTCAAACTAAAATCCATTAAAGTTTACTGTGAAGGCAGTCGGGAAGAGGTGTGCAGAAGTTTGAAGGCGGTCATTGTGTTTGGCACCTGGAACAACATGGTACACACAGACACGGCGTGCTGGAGAGTAGAAGCTTAA
Organism: Desmodus rotundus; assembly: GCF_022682495.2. NCBI lineage: Eukaryota > Metazoa > Chordata > Mammalia > Chiroptera > Phyllostomidae > Desmodus > Desmodus rotundus. The sequence continues at coordinate 80,774,293 of NC_071393.1, forward strand.
GTGGCTAAGGGACGGCAATAATATTAACCCTCAGGATTTCAAAGAAATCCAGCGGAAAGCATTCCATTTCAATCTGGAGGGTGAGGATGGAGATAGGATTTGAGCCTCTTCTACCCAGATCTAAGGGGCAGAAACACACCATCTGAGTTACTCAAGAGGTAAAGGCCAGAATGCATTGCAGGCACCAACTTCCCCAGCTGTTGGCTGCGAAGCAAGGTGCTGTGAATCTTCCACTCCTCTCCTCCCTGCCGTGCTCCTTCTTGGCAACGTTCCTTATGGATAGACCATATGGCAGCTTTGGATCCTGTATTTGCTTTGGCTTGGTGGTTTGCCGCTTACTTCCTGCTAACATTCCTCCACCCTCACCCCAGAATATGGGTCTCTCAGAGCCACCTGCTCCTTCTCTTCCCTGTACCCATAACCTCCGCTCTCAGATTTCTCCATCAGCTACTTGGCTTTTGCCTGGGACTCGGATCTAACTTTGTTCAAATAGTTTCCATCTGAACTTCTTGTTTGGATCAGAGAGTGTTTCATCATGGTGGGCCTATGCTGGGATAGAAGAAGGTAGTCCAGGATGGTGCTGGAAAAGTCAAGTTCATATATCCAAATGACTTTTAAGTGAGACCAGATAAAACCTTTATTCCCATGTGTTTCTGTCCAAAAAGCCTCAGACCCACTTATGGCCAAGGAGGCTAGTACTGAGTTTAAGGCCACAACCAGCTTAGGGATGGACACTGGCTCAGAGCTGACGCACATGCCTTCAGATTCTCTCACATTTACCCTTCTAGGTCTTCTTAACTGAGGCTGTTGGCCTAGTAAGAGAGTCAGGCCAGGCCACAGTCCAATGCCAACACCTGTGCTAAACTGCCACACCCTGCATGGGGCATGACATGTCCTGGCTGCTCACAAACCACGCGCCGTTCACTCCTCCGGGGCAGTTCGGACAAGGGCTTTCAGCCTTGCTGCCTTTCCGTGATTGCCCTCATTATCCCCAGGTCTAGAGGCTCCACAGAGAAACACACTTACTACTTGAGGAACTTCTCCCCTTGACTTTATCTTGGTAGATATCCCAACCACAAGCACTTAGTGAGATGGAACGGTGCTGTGCTGTAAACCAGGGTGTGGGTTAAACCCCAGTTCTACCAGGTATTTGCTGAGTGACCCTGAGCAATTCCTTTAACATCATTTACCTGTTCTCTCAATTGTGAAACAAAGCTAATAATACAAGGGGGTGTGAGAATTTAATTAAGGTGGGTGATTCCCTGAACAATATGCTTGTTCATCCTGAGACAGGAAATCGGATTGATATTATGTGTGGAGAGGAGGTCCCTTCTTCATCTCTGGCAGGCACAGAAAGGATGGTGAGTAGCTGAGTTGGGAAAAATAACTGTGTGTGGACTCAGAGCACTGTGTATAAAGAGCTGTACCCTAACACTTGGTGTTGGTGTCTTGGGGTTCTTGCATTTAGGTGACATGGACAGAGGACAGTGGAGCACAGCAGGTGCATTTCTGCAAATGCCTATTTGAAAGGGCCTGGCTCCTGGAGTAGGCAGAGGTCACCTCAGACATCAGGTCATCGATGTCATTGAGGGAATGTCTCTAGGGAGATTTTGTGGAATCTCAACAGTAAATGCTGGCAACAGTGACCACAGCCAAAAATAATGAGGCTCCTTGGCAGACTAGGTAAGGTTTTGGGGTTTATGCCTTAAGGTAGTACTCACCTACCAACAACCCTTTGGACAGAAGAAGCCTTCCTGGGGCCTCAGGGCTGTTAGAACATGACACAGAGGCATTTAACGCTCATTTGAGAGAATGTAAGCTCATTTCATACCCTGAGCTGGTGCATTGGTTACATTTGTAAAGTGGTTAGCAGGCTGCCTGACACATTTTAAGGGCTCCATAAATGATGTTCCTTTTTATTAAGCACACGTGCCGCAGCAGCCAGAGGGCAGGGCAGTGCTCCTTGGCAACTGACGCTCCCCATGGGGAGGGTGGCGGCTTAGGAGCTGGGAAGGGAGAGTGGAATCATTTAGCAGCTGACACATACCCAGTCACTCCAAGGAATCTCCCATCCCAGCACAGAAGTCTGACCCACTTTGCTCGTCCCTTCTCCCGAAACTCTGGCTGGGAGCATCTTTCGTCTTAGCTGGCTGTGGTTGGGAGGCAGTGGGGCGCCTGGGGCTTGCCCAGACTTGGGAGCCTCGAGCACTAGCTCATCTCCTCTAGCACTCCCTGGGGCTCTGGAGGTTGTGAGAAGGGGAGGATAGAGGGTGTGGGGCACCTCCTATGGTCAGGACGACCTCCCTTCCCTTGGAACACACAGCAGCCAGACCCTGGGCTCATCAGGTTGTTTATCAGCCTCAGTCTTGGGGAAAACATGCCCACATGACACTGCTTTGCAAGTTGGAAAGTATTTTCCAAATGCACAAGACCTCACTTGGTCTAAGATTTGGCTGTAGGACCTTTTGAACCTGGGAGCACAGGGTCCTGTGTGAATTCTCTCAGAAGGGGGTTCGCATCTCTCAAGTCATGCTGGGGTGGAAGTGCACCATTAGCAACTCCAGTGGCAAACCTGGGCTCTGTTTTCTTGCCTGGAGCCCTTCTGTGTCCCTAAAGAAACCAGCAGAATGGGAGTGACATGGGCTGGGCCATCCCAGTCGTTGATTCCCATGGAATCTGAGTGCGGGGAGTGCAGGGGGTGGGCTCCGCGGAGGGAGCGAGGGGAGCAGGCGGACACAGGAGGCCACCCAGGGCAGCTTTCAGGAGGAACCGCACCATCTTCCTTTCACAGGTGTGCCAGCTGAAGCGAAGAGAGGCTCACCTGCTCTCCCAGATCCGCTACCCACCCTGCTGCCGCCTTTGTCCTGGTAGCTGTTTACAAGCTTCAAAGAGTTTTCCTTCTCCGATGGCACTATTCCTTTGAAGCCATCAGGGCAAAACTGCAGCCTATAGTCACTAATTTCACACACACTCCCTGAACTCAGCTGTCTGTTAGCCCTTCTCCCATCTTCCCACAGAGTTCTGCACTCCATGCCACTAAGGCCGTAAGAGGTCGCCCGTCCCCGAGACTTTGAGCCCCCCGTCACACTTGTTTCACCTTTCTTTTCTTTGACCAAGGTCTTACACAGGCCTTTTCGTCTTTCATAACCTCTTCTATAATCCTGTCTTCTCAGTGTTTATATATAGGGGACCAGGTAAAGGTGGAAAAATGGAGACGAGGAGAGAAGTGAGCTTCCTTGGATCACTCAACAGAACAGCAGTGAGGGGAAAAGGACCGCTCATGGCGTGGGGCTCTTGAATCTCTTCCCCCTCTTCTATCTGGCTGAGGCCTCCTGTGTGGACTCCTGCAGGAGTGCATTCTTTTGACAAGTGATGGAGGCAGAAACAGCCCCTGCCCTCATGCCTAAATGCCCATCGAGATAAGGGGGCATGGGCCGAGCGATTGTAAACGAGCAATGGAAAATGGGAAGTCAGAGGCTTCCTGATTTGCTCCACTGCCTGAGACAGTCCTGTACACGCCTGCTGGGCTAACACTCCTAATATTCCCCAGACAGCCCACTGCATTCCACACTGGTCCAGGCAGTCATTCTAGCCCCTCCGGGACCACACCCCATGTCCCTGCTCCTCACGTTCAGACTCTGCCTGCCAGCTGGCCCGCCTGCCCGCTGAGTGCCCTCAGTCTCTTCTCTCCATAAAGCCCAGCGTGGCTGCCACGTCCCCAAGAAGCTTTCACCAACACCCATGATGGAAATGGTCTTTCACCACCTCTGCCATACACTCCCTTACCGAATTTTAGGGCTTCTTTTGTGGAAAAGAAGTATGTTACAAGAGTCAAGGAACTTACAACTCCTTTAGGTAATGCAAAGCCCCACAGCTGACAAAGAAACTGGAAGAACTTGAGTTATCCACCTCTTGGCTTGTTTTCCAAAAGCCCATCCCGGTCCACAGAACATTCACAATTCATCGTTTCGGAGCAATTGCTCTGTTCCAGGTGCTGAGTATCAAAATGCAGCATGGAAAGCACAGGCCCTGGCCTTCGTGAGTTTACACTTTGAGAAAGAAGTCCCCGGGAAGCCTACCGTCTGCATCGGCTGAAAAGCACTGATGAGCCCCACGTTTCTCAGAGAGCTGCCCTCGCCTGGGGGCTTGGCCATGACAGACATCACTGCGCTTGCTCCACCTCACCGACCGGTGTCCTAGCGGGGCTGCGAGCGCACAGTCACCTCCCGACTTCACGCGTTTACTCCGCTTCTTCTCGGCTGGAACCGTCTTCCTCACACCCGCTTGTCAGCACCTTACTCAGGTCCCCTTCCTTGTGCTCCGAAAGTCTGCTCTCCCACTCCTTTGGACTTCTTTCAGGGCCTGTAACTTAGCACCACCTAATTTAGCTCTTCTCGTGGTAAGACGCACGGTGTTAGGTCGCTTTGGAGTTTGTGTACAGAGGTAGTGGACAGGCAAAGAGATTTCCTCTCCTTCCATGGGTCGGGCTGTTTCTGGGACACAGGTACCCCACACTCCCCTCCCCACCCGCTTTGCATCTTACTGGGCCTATGAAACTAGTTATGGTCAATGAGAGAGAAGCGATCTGTAGCTCCTTAGGACAGGGGTTGTGACAGTATCTCGTGTGCCCTTGTCACTCACCCTTCCTCTCCACTGACAATCTCAGGTGCCAGATGATGGAAACAGCAGGGCTTCAGGAGGGAAGGGGCCTGGACTCCCGAGTCTTCACCCGGACAGTAACTTCCGTGAGAGCCAGCCAGGAACAGCTGTAGACCCCAGTCAAGAAAGACACTTTGATTAGGTTAAAGCCCTGAGATCTTCTCTGACCAAAACAGGGTCAGATAAATGTAGGACTGAATCCATCTCTGCCATCAGAAATCAGCTGATGTTGGGAAGATTCCTTACCCTTCGGGGGTCTCAGATCCTCCTTCGGTAAGAAGGGTTTGACCATGCCTAACTCTGCAGAATGGTTATGAGACATGAAAAAGATATTTCTGAAGTTCTTGGACATTCTAGAAACCAAATATTCCCTGTTACTTGTGCGTGTGCACTCTCCCAGGGAGTGGCTTCCAGTGCATTAATCTTGTCCTTAGATTTGAAATCCCTTTAGCGGTGGTTTGATGTGGTAGACCCCTTCTCTGTTTGCTAGAAAGTCCAGCACACGGCAAAACATATAGATACCAATAAATACTTACCAAAAGACAAAGCTATATTAGTTTAAAACAAGCAAGGCTCATGTTGTGTGCCCCCTCTTTGATGATTTCCCCTCTTCGGCCACCCGCCACCCACCCCATCACACACCTCACTTCACTCTCTTCCTCCAAGACCCTTTCCTGGCTGGTCCAGCTCCTCAGCTTCCTGCCACCCCACCCAATAAAGTGCATTTTTGTGTAAACTTGTTACTCAGTAAGTGAGTAAATGGGTGTATCTGTTTGGATAAAAATCCTTTTGTGGTTTGTAACCCATGGAGCAGCAGCCAGGCAGGGAAGGGAGAGGTCCGACTTTTGAGGTCTTGGGAAACAGACTGTGAGGGAACCACGCCGGAGGTGACGTCGTCTCATGTTCTCATAAACAAGCTGAAGAGTCGAGGTGCGTGATGAAGTTTCTAAGTCGGAACACGTTGCTAAGCGCTTCGGCCGGGGATAAAATGTTAGGTTGATGAGGATCAACCATCTCAACGGATTGGTATGTCGAGTCTGGGAATTGTGTCAATGTGTTTTTGAAAAGGGGGCACATATTTAAAAAATAGGAGCCATGAAGGGAGGATGGAATATCTGAAGTTGGTTTAGCTTGTTATAAAAAAATCAGAGTCTGTCCTCCGATGATGAACAGGCAGTGGAAGCTCCGAAGTCTGTCTGATAGTGTTTGACATGCTTTTTTACACATATATACATTTCCTAACCTCTTCTGACAAATACTCTGATGATAATAGGTAGAGAATAAATGCCCACCCATTAGGAGGCAAACTTTTTTTTCATGAGGCCCCATTTGAGAAAAATTTTTAAATGTTTGGACTTTATATATATATCATATATGTATATATGTGTGTATATCCATATATATACATATATATGGTATATATTGATATATATACACTTGCATGCACACACACACCATCAGGAAATGTAACATCTACAATTATAGTAAAGCATTTTAAAAAATTATTTATCTGACATAGGAGTTTTGTTTAGGGAGAGCTAGAACTTTCAGAAACAACATATATGATTAGTACACATTCCAGTATCTTCTTGAAATCTTGGTCTTTTGAACACGTTTTACGTGAGGTGAGACCTGGGGGTGTGGAGGGAGGCCGGCTGGGAGGCATAGCTCACGGGTTAGAAAGTGAAGTGCGGTGAATCGGCCGCGGACCAGGAACGATGGACAGCAGCACATCGCCGCTGCCGGGGTGGCCTGCAGGCTCTGCCGAGGGCCAGGACTGGGCAAGGCACATGAGGCGCTCTTCTTAAGTGCACCCAAAACACTCCGTAACCAAGAGAAGTCACATTTGAAAATTCAAACTGCAAACTATGGGCTGCCTGCCATGTTTGTACGTAGAGTTTTATTGGAGTATGGGCATCACGTAGATGTTTGTTAGAAATGAAGCATCACGGGCCCACCCCAGACCTTCAAACTCATAATCTGCATTTCCGCAAGACTGGCAGCTGTGTGTGCCCAATAAAATCTGAGGACAGCTCCCGGAGACCGCAAGGCCGGCGGAACTGACATGTGGCTGCTCGGGGCGGCTCATGAGTTGGTGCCTTCACCTAGATATTGTTTCAGTATTGCTCAACATTTACTTAGCGATTGATTTGTTTTCTTAATTGAAATAGATGTCTTTATATTCCACATAGAAAATTTATTACATGCATCGGGTGTAACATAACACCTAATACTTCGCATCTTTTTAAAAAATGTATTTTATTGATTATGCTATTACAGTTGTCCCAAATTTTCTGCTTTGCCCCCCCTCCACCTGGTACCCCCACTCCCTCCAGCAATCTCCCACTTTGTTTATCACCATGGGTCATGCATATAAGTTCTTTGCCTACTCCATTTCCTAGACTGTTCTTAACATCCCCCCTAACTATCCTGTACCTACTAATTTGTGCTTCTTAATCCCTGTACTTTTTCCTCCATTCTCCCCACTCCCCTCCCAACTGATAACCTTCCAAATGATTTCCATATCTGTGATTCTGTTTCTGTTCTGCCTGTCTGCTTAGTTTGTTATTTAGATTCAATTATTTCTTATATAATTCCCTTTAGCATTTTATATAATAATGGCTTTGTGATGATGAACTCCTTTAGTTTTACCTTGTCTAGGAAGCACTTCTTCTGCCCTTCAATTTTAAATAAGAGCTTTGCTGGAGAGAGTAATCTAGGTTGTAGGTCCTTGCTTTTCATCACTTTGAATACTTCTTGTGAGCCCCTTCTTGCCTGCAAAATTTCTTTTCAGAAATCAGCTGATGGTCTTATGGAAACTCCTTTGTAAGTAACTCTCTGCTTTTCTCTCACTGCCTTTAAGATTCTATTTATCTCTAACCCTTGGCATTTTAATTACGATGTGTCTTGGTGTAGTCTTATTTAGGACTATCTTGTTTGGGACTCCATGCTTCCTGGGTTTGTATGTCTATTTCTTTCACCAAATTAGGGAAGTTTCCTTTCATTATTTTTTAAAAATAAGTTTTCAATTTCTTGCTCTTCCTCTTCTCCTTCTGGCACCACTATGATTCAGATGTTGGTTGGTGTATTTAGAGATGTCCCAGAGGGTCCTTAGCCTATACTCATTTTTTAATTTTTTTTTAATTCTTTGTTCTTCTTTCTGTTCTGATTGAATGCTTTTTTCTTCCTCGTATTCCAAACTGTTGATTCGACTCTCAGCTTCATCCTCTCCACTGTTGGTTCCATGTGGATTTTTCTTTATATTACTTAATGTAACCTTAATTTCTGCCTGGGTATTTTTTATGCTGTTGAAGTACCCAGTGAATTCCCGGAGTACCCTGTTAACCAGTGTTTTGAACTCTGCATCTGACAGGTTGGTTATCTCCATTTCGTTTAGCTCTTTTTCTGGAGTTTTATTTTGTTCTTTCATTTGGGCCATGTTTCCTCCACCTCTCCCCCTCTGTCCACCTCTCTATGCCTCGCTGCCCCCTACCTGTATGGATGAATGTACCTTCTTTAAATCCTTGGTTCTTGGACTTCAATACAGCTCAATTTTCTGACAATTCTGGAAGATACCTGTTTTGTGGTCTAGTTGTAGTTTTTGTGGTAGTTGTCCAAGGAGGTGAGGTGTGTTTACCTATGCCTCCATCCTGACCAGTCACATCTTTTTTGTGATCTATAATCAGAAAGTCCTTCACACATGAAGTACACAGAAATATAATTGAGCGTTCTTATCCAAAACATATTTTAAAGTTTCTTTTTTCTGACTTTCATATTGGCAACAACATTCTACATTTCTGTAGTTCTCGTTTTGTCTTCAGTTTTTCTTTTGAGGTTTTTCTGAGGCAAAAAACCTCTTAGAAGGCATGTGAGAGGTTTCAGGGAGCAGAATGCACTGCTCATTCCCAGTATATGGCATCATGCTGTCATTTCAGCATTTCAAGGCCAAGTGGCGTGAACCTGACGTCAGGCCAGGGGGCTGGGTGGTAGCCTGACCCTGGCTCCCACCATGTTACCTTGCACACTCTTAGCAGACACTGAATGTTTCTCGAAAAGACAATTTCCATTTTCACTCCAGAGAACTTTCTGCTTCAAAAGATCAAATTTATCTTTGCCAGTTTTGTAAAAGTGGTATGAGGAAACTTGAGTTAACTGGAGTTAACTTTGAGTTAAGTTCTGATTGAGATATTTCAGGGACTTCCCCAACATTTTGCTATGAAGAGACTTCACACTAGAGATGTTGATTCCTTCAGACTGAGCACTATCCAGTCTGGAGGCAAAAACTGCAATCTTGCCAAAACGCTCATGCAAGTGACAGTGATGTGGTCAGTTAATGAGTCTAGACAAGCCCCTGGCGACATCCACACCTCGCTGCTGCTTGATTGCTCCCTCCTGAGGCCACATCCCAGACTCCAGTTAAAGATACCGTCTGCGCAGTCAGAAATGTCAGGGTTGATGTTATTATGTGATACCCAGTGACATATAGACTAGCAGTGTTAACAGTGGATGGAATGCATGTCAGAATTTCTTGGGTGAATCTTTCCCAGTTGACTTTCACAACAGGCCTGAAGATTTAGAGCAGCAGTTTCAGCCTTGGCTGCAAATTGGAATCACCTGGAGAGCTCTTACAACCAGTAATGGCTGGACCTCAGCTCCAGAGATTCTGAATCGATGGGTCTGAGGTGCAGCCTGGACACTGGGACTTTAAAAATCTCCCTGATGTGGATTCTTTGTAGTGAAAAAGTGGATATATATGAATTAACCAGACTAATACATATATATATATATAAGGGTATTATATTAGGGTAATAAAAAATATAAATATATATATGACTCTAGACAGCCTACACAAATACACATGTTTAAATATACATACATATTTATAAATATAACAAATATATAACAAATAATCCCAAAATATCAGTGGCTAATGTAATAGTTTACTTCTTGTGATTGTGATTGCATATGTGTGTATGTATGTGTACATATATGTATATATATGAGGTATGTCCCGAAAAATTCCACCCATTGTTAATATAACAAGAACAGTTTGCACAACATCGACGTAACCTGGCAGCCAAGGAGAGTGGACTGGAATGCACATGCATGAACAATGATGACTTCACTGTACTAGTCAGCAGGGGCCATAGATGCTGTTGAGAGAGCATGTATACTGTGTGGTCATCACATTCAAAATAACTGAGTGAGTAGAGCAACAAATCTGCATCAAATTTTGCATTAAGCTTGAACATTCCTCCGTGGAAACTATTCGGATGATTCAGAAGGCTTTCAAGCATGATGCAATGAGTGCAGCACAAATAAAAGTGTCACACAAATGTTCTGCTTCAAAGACGGTCAATAATCTGTTGAAAGTGATCCACGTTCTGGAAGGCCTGCAACAAGCAGAACACCTGAGAATGTTGAACATGGATGAGCTGCAATCAACAAAGATCAGTAACTGACAGTGTGAGAACTAGAAGCTGACCTGGGGATTCCAAAAACCACCGTGTCTGAGATTTTGATGCAGGATCTTGGCATGAAATGTGTTGTCGCAAATTTCATTCCACAGCTTCTGCTACCAGAGCAGAAGGAACATCGTGCTGCAGTTGCTAATGACCTGTTTCAAACCGCTACCAATGAACCAGATTTCCTCAAGAAGGTCCTAACCAGAGATGAATGGTGGGTCTATCACTGTGATTCGGAAACGAAGGACCAGTCGTCCCAATGGAAGTCACCTGGTTCTCTAAGCCCAAAAAAGGTGCTGCAAAGTTGCAGAAAGATCAAGACTATGTTAACTGTGCTTTTTGATTGGGAAGGTGTTGTCCATCACAAGTACACCCCTCTAGGCTAAAACAATTAATAAGGAGTACTGCCTCAATGTTCTTTGTCAGTTGAGACATGCAATATGCAAAAATGGCCGTGGCTATAGGCAACTGGTGATTGGCAGCTTCATCACAACAACACACCCACCATGCATCACGTCTCATGCAGAGTATTTTGGCAAAGCATCAAATCACCCAGGTACCTCGGTGCCCCTACAGCCCAGATTTGGCATCCTGCGACTTCTGGCTTTTCCAAAACAAAATCACCTTTTAAAGGCAAGAGATTTCAGACCACTGATGAGATTCAGAAAAATACGACAGAGCAGCTGATGGCCATTCCAACAAAGTATTTTGCAGAGTGTTTTCAACCGTGGAAGAGATGCTGGGAGAACTATGTGAGGTCCCAAGGTGCCTACTTTGAAGGGGACTGAGGCATCATTGTCCTATGTACAATGGTTCTTGTATCTTGTATCTTCTTCAATAAATGTCTCTATTTTTAATATTACATGACTGGATACTTTCTGGGTATATATATATATATATATATATATATATAGCTAGACCTGGAAATGGTATAGCACTTCTTCTATCTTCGTGGTCAGAATCCATCACCCAACCAGAGGAAGTCAGACATCTTTTTATGGACCCAAAAGTGAAAAATGGGGTTGGAGAGCATCTAGTCAGTTTCTGCCATATATCAATACTATGAAAATGTTTATAACTTAATTATTTGGCATATGTTTATGATGCCCTTGTTTACAAGCCATGGGCTTAGAGTTTGTGTCAACACTTAAAGTTAACTTTATAAATTATATTTGTCTTACACTTGTAGAATTAATGAAACTCTAACAAACCTTTCAGCCGTAATTTCAATAAAAATTGTTTTGGGGGGACTGAGTAGAGAGACCCCAGGCTGTCTAACTCTGCTGTAACCCTAGCAGCTCTGCTAGATTTCAGGATGAGTTTCATTTAAACACAGGCATCTTAACTCTAAAAGCACAGTCACCCATGAAAATCATCGTTTCATCACTGTGCGCGGGAGATATGCTAGAATGGTGTTTCTAATTTTGGTGATTCATAAAGATGTAGGTTTGGGTCTTTTGATGTCAAAGGTGAATTCACTACAGAACCATATCTTATTCCTGTCTCCTAGGACTGTGGGAAGTTTAGGACTCCTACCTCTGCCCCTTGCTTCAGAAGCCTGCGAAATCTAACTATGTCCCCACCAAAGACACAACTGGGGCAGAGAGCTGCTTCACCCCTTATTCTAAAGTTCCTGTAGGCTAGACACTGGCTTCATTCACATTTGTCCCTAGTGCTACATGCAGGTGACACAAGGAAAGTGCTCAAAAAATATTTGTTGAGAAAAACAAAGAAAAGGAAGGAGACGAAGAGGTCACATAGAGAGAGAAGAAATGGGTTTTTCCTATTTTCACTTGTGTCTTTACCTCCTCAATCTCATTCACTGATCCATTCAACACATATTAAGTGTCTGCTGTGTGCCAGGCACCAGGCTGCACAATGGAACTATGAGGACAAAGCAGACTCTTGCCACCGGAGGCTCCTATGACATAAGGGAGGCAGCAGTGGGTGACAGGCTCGTGATGAGCATTTGCCGGGGGTCTAGGGAGGTGGGGGAAATGGGAAGCAAAAGGGCTGAGCAAGGTCTGGCTCATTCTCTGCCTGGTCATCACCAGGTTGTCGGAGACCAGAGAGCAGCCTAGATCTTGAATCAGAAATGTAATTTGTAGCTTTACAGGTTCCTATTTTGCTCTCATGTATTGTATCCTACTTGTTCTTTGGTGAAATAAGTACCTGCTGTGTCATCAGAATGCCTGGGGTTTTTAGCCTCAGTTCTCCCTCTTTAAGGTAAGAGACCTTTGGCAAGACAACTGAACTCGTGAACAATGAACATTATAATTACTCAGGACTGAGATGAGATTCAGAGGGACCCTGCTCACAGGTGCTTTTCAAACTAGAGGTGTTAGACTTAAAAATATCTACATCTTATCTATCTATTTATCTATCATCATCTATCTATTGTAGGCCATACTGATCCCTGGGAGCGTGTAGGGAAGGTGTTATTATTAATCCCAAAATACTGGTGAGGAGAACAAGGCTCAGACAATCGAGGAGTTGCCCTCAGCAAATAACTTAGAAAGGGAACTAAGGCTGGAACACGGCATTCTGACCTCAGATTCCCTGCAGCGTCAGGACTCGGGACCCGGTGCTCCCAAGGACCTCAGGACCAGACTTAACTCTCAGCAAACTTTCTTAACAAGACAAGAAGAGGTCAAAATTCTGTGAACCAGGAATCACAGACCCTGAGGGAAAAATACTTGAGACTGAGAGCATCAGCTTTTAGGAATGGTACCCCAGCTTCCACATCCTTTCCCAGGGGATGTGAAGCCAGTGTGGGTGGGCATGACCAGGAGCCGTTTGCTCCCGGGAAGCTGGTTCTGCCGCAGACACTCTCTCGGGCTTGCTGCTTTTTATGAATGCCCCACAAGAGACCCTGCTATGGTCGATCTACAATCATGTAGGAAGCATTGTGGGTCGTGGAGGAGCTTGTAACCCTGCCTGGGATCGCTGGAGCTGGATCCCAGGACTGCCCTAGAGAAGAGCAGTGAATATGCTGATGGGGTATAATCTTGGTGCAGCTGAAGGCAGAGAGGCTGAACAACACATGATGGCGATTTTACATGGTCACGTAGCAAGAAAAAAACACAGACACAAAACCAGCCCAGCCTGCCAGGCCTTTGAAATTTTGACGTGTCAAGGTCCCACTAATCTTTCCTGATAGGTCTGGCCCTCGACCTAGCAGAGCTGTTGGGGACACCCAGAGCAGCGCTCACCATGCAGACACAACAACACAGGCCTGTGACCTCTTTCTGCCAATAGCTGGTGGGCTCAATGGCATGTATGACTATCATCGGGGTGTTTTCAAATGTCTCCATTTCCAGGAGAAGCAAGAGCAGATCATTCGGGTTTGATTTAATTCTCCCCCAGAGAGAATTTTATGTTAAAAAGGAAGCAGATCTCTTCTGATTTCTGCAGCTCCCAGCACAGCTGCAAAGCCCACATCACGTGGGGTATGGAACTCACCCAGGACTGCTGAATGGAGCAGCTGCTCTCTGCTAAGCATTTCTACCTGGGTGCTGCTTAACTTCGAACCTGAGGTAGGATTTTAGAAATACTGAGCGCGATGCCTTCTAGCTGACACTACAACCAACCCTTAAGAGGCAAAAGGGAGCAGAGAGAAGTTAAAGCTGCATTTATTTACAAAATGGGAATAGTCACAGGGATCAAAAATAACAATGCATATTCTTTTATGTGGGATAAAAATGACAATGGAAAGCGAAGAGTTGAGCTATGACTTCATTCCGTTAAAGAGGATGCAGCTTCCACTGTCCACGGGTAAAAATGAAACTGACATCCATTTGTAGAGGTCACAATTCAGGCTTGAACCAAGGATGCAAAACAGCCCATGTCCTAAAAAAAGGTTTATGATGTTGTTTGCCAAAAAACCCATTTTGGATTCATTAGCAGTTAGTAGAAATAACAGATTTTGTGACATTGCCAGGTCCCGCCAAATGTATGCAGGATGTCAACTGTACAAGACCATCGTGTTTACACAGACATTTGTGAGAAAGTCAGAACCTTTCATTGAGACCCCGCCCTGGAAGTGAACCCAGTCGTGGATACATATGGAAATTTGCAAAACAAAATTCACGGCCTTCCTGTTTCTAGTTCTAACTCAGAGTAATACTGAGAACCGTCTCCTAACATATAATGGGAGGCTCACCTTGGGTTTCAAAAAGTAAAATGAAGCAAATTAGTTTGCTTTTTTTTCTTTTTTTGAAACGGAAGTGTTATTTAAAATTGGCAAGGGAGAAATAAAGTGTCTTCAGCTATGTATGTGAAAACTAATCCTTCTCCCAGTAATAATCTGCTAGCATTTAAAATCAATGTCCTTACACCATTTAATAATTACATTTCTGAAGTGCCCTCTAAGAACTATATATTTAACTCAGAGTAAAGTACATTCTGTGGACAAAGCTGACTGTGATTTTAAAACTTCTGAGTTTATAGGTATATTACTTTCAGTGTATAATATTGTCTCAACTTAATTGTCCTTTATTTTGGCTCATCTAATTTACAAACATGATTTCTGAAATTTAACAGTATTTGTAATGGCGGCGTCCAAAGCAGTTTTGGCTGAGTAAAGTGCTATTTGTTGAACAAAAATGTAGTTGTTTGTGCAAGTTTAACATTTCACAGGGCCAGCTGAGTTCATTTCAACCCTACTTACCAAATAGCTATTGGCAAATGAAATGGGTTGGGGGCAGAGACAAGACGTTTTCAAGCTTCTGAGTGATTTACAAAACCAAGTTCTTCAACCATAGAAAGTAAAATCGAGAGGTGACAAACAATTAAAAGGTACAGGTTTAAGTCTCGAGATTAAAAGAGTTCTAATACGAAGAATATTTACAACGGAACAATGAGGAAAATGTTTTGTTACAGTCAGAAACATGGAAAATATGCCGTTGAAAATTGTTGGCTCTGAAATAAATAAAATCCAGACTGAGACTATTAAAAATATCAAAGTGATCTACTATGTGCCAACTCTATTTTCTCCTGTTGTTTGTTATAAAGAAAATCTGTTATTGAACATAATGCAGTTTGGGTTAAATTATCAAGGACATTTTCCGTCTATGCGAACTGCCGTTTACCATATGCTGTATATGCTTCTCTAACAGTCTCAGTGCGCTTCCATCACAGAACCATCGGCACAGCGTTAGAAGGAAATTTTGAGTCATGATTTTAACTTCCTGACCAAGGTACAAATCCTTTCCAAAATAGTCATTTGACTCATCTCTGTTGAGCACCCATTATGAGCAAGATTTTCTGGATGGCAAAATAAGAGATATAAAAAATATTTGAAGATGTTCAGATAGAAGAAAGCATCCTTGCCCATTGGCTGACGTCATGCCTGGATTGAAACCCTCCCACTAGTGACAGGGAAGTTGCCACATTGCGAGGAAACCCGATTTCTCAGAGGTAGCTCCTTAACTAGGCGGGTATGTGCTCCCGGGGCTCCACACCGACTGACTCTGGTTTTGTCTCCTGGAACAACCCCGCTCCGTCTTCTGTAGTTTAGCTCTTTGCAGATTTTGAGACGGCTTGTCTGTGTTCTGCATGCAGCAATCTCGATCACCTTTATTTTCATCACCCTTTACTTTACTGGCCTTCAGGATTTTAAAAATCATTTCATATCATTTGAATGAGCTTAATTGTTAAATATTCAATATTGCACTTAAAATAAAACTGCATTTTCAAGACACAACAATCAGAAAACAAGAGGTATAACCTTCCATTGGATGCAATTTGGAATCATCCCTTTGCAATTAGACCAGCACTGACTAACAACAGATGTTTAGTGGGGAAAGAGGGATGGAACACCTAGAGCTCGCCAGCACTGTGTGTATGTTTGAGAGGAAGGGGTATGATAAATCTTGTGTAATGAAATGCATGTGCTCTAAGACGACTAAACTTGATATTTTAAAGCACTTAAGTCTAATTTAAAAGTCACTAGAGTAATTAGGCTATGTTTTAGAAATAATACTACAATCTAAATTATTTATTGGTGAGAAATAATGCCGTCTTTAGTGAGCTATAAAACAAGAGAGTGACCTAAATTTGTTAAATTTGCTTAGAGAGGTTATACATTTGGCACCTTTAGAAGCTGCAAGTAACAGGCCCAAGATAATTCAAATTCAGGAGACATTCTTTAGCCTCCAAATGGCCCCTCCAATCCCACATCCATGCAAGAACACAAAGCCAAGGGGGACACTAAAAAGAAGAGACTGTTTTATTGTGACATTTATGACATGGACCCCTTGTTGACAAGAATGGCGGAGGGTAATCTTGGCAGGTTGCACAGGTGTGAAGAAGGATGCACTGGTCCTCTGGCTGCTGAGGCTGTTTCCTGGTCCTCCCAGGCCTCCATGCATGTGCGGGCCAGTCACAGCAATTTCAATACCACTCGGTGTACACGTTTAACAAGTCTTTGGTCTTAATAAGCACCATTACAAACCCTCATATTAAGGGCATTATTATTCTAGTTTATAAATGTTTCAATGATAAAAATAGCACGATTACAGTATACACACTCTTAATTTACATGTAATGTATTATACTCATAACTGAGATAAGCTACTGAACTAACTTTGGTTGATTGAAATTAATGAAGTATTTGAGCTGAATACTTGAAATTTGGTTTCTAAGTTGTGTAAATATTACAGTGCATTTATGAATCTAGTTTGAGAATTTACTAGCACCAAATAGATATCAGAAATGGCCAACCTAGTACTTTTATTTGGAGAAGCAAAGTTTAAAAATCTGAAAAAATAGAACAGTCCATCAATTGGAAGCACATTCCTGTGCGTCTGCTAGAAGGATGGCACGTGAGCATGAATGGCCCGCCCCCCTTGGAAATACACATCCCGGTTTTCAAGAATTAACACATACGACAAGGTAGCTTAGCTACACACATGGGAAGCCTGAGAGAGTGGTTGTTTTGAAGTAGGGCGATCACCTGTACCTTGCTTTCAAAATACAAGAACAGTGCTTATTTATAGAAATTGATGTGGTGAAAGATTGTACCTATGATATTAAAATTCTGATGGGGGAAAAATTCAGTTCTACCTATCTATCTTTGTTTTTTAATTATTTGGTCTCTGGATGGTGAATTAATGAAGCAAAATCTGAATTTTCATCTTCAGATTATCACCCAGTTCACCACTGAGGTAGTCTTTGTCATATTTATCTTCTAGCTGATTAAGTTCTTTCTTTTTATAAAGTGGAGTACTGCTGATTTGTAATGAATAGGTTCCAGCCACTGGCTTCTTCTTTGTGAAGTGGAGGTAGCTGATCCCTTCCTTTTGGTTGATTTTAAAGAAGCCGTTTTCATTTCCAGATTCAATCAAGTATCTGTTGTGATTCGTCAGAGTTGTAAGAGCTGGAAGGAGTTCTAGGATTCGGACCTTGTTACTGACGTGGGAAACGTTGAAAGAGAACACGGCTGTCTTCTCAGCATCCCAACTGGCAAGACTCACATTGGCTTCTATCTCTGGATGGTCCTGAAAAGACACACAGTGGTGTGTTAACTAAGGTATATATGCGCCACTTCTTTCCCATAATTAAAAAACAGTCACTCGACTCTCACACTAATACAACTCTCTTCTCAGGTTGTATAAACTATGTTGAAAGGGCATGTTCATAAAACACTTTGTTTAAACCACCAATTTGTGAAATTGGTACACATTTATAATATTAAAAAATATTAGACTTATGCCATGAGAGAGGCAAGTTGAAGTCACTTGTATCTGGAGGCCCTTTAATTCAGGGGTCTCAGAGTGCGGTCTCTGGGCGGCAGCATCCACATTGCCTGGGAATCAATTAGAAAAGCAAATGCTTGGGGCCTCCCAGGACCGAGACCACTGCACCACAAAGCCTGGGGGTGGCTCTCAGAAATCCATTTCAACAAGCCTCTCAGATAACTTAGCTGCACACTCAAATTTGAGAACCACTGTTTTAAAAGATTGTTCTCTTTCCAAAGACTTATCTCATTTCCCAAACCGCAGCGGATGTGTGGCAGCACCAATGCTAAGAGAGAACCAGTCTATTTCAGTTTTGTTCACGGATGCAAAACCATTTCCTCCAAAGGACACACCCATGAACCTACTTCCTGACTCTGATGATCTGCTAATATTCAACGCTTTACACCTGGCTTCTCGCTTGCCTCTCTGGGACCAGATGTGCTGGACTCTCCAGGCCAGGCGCCAGAGGTCTGGGTGAATATCTGTGCGTTTCTGAGTTGACTGAGAGGCTGCAGCAGCCGTAGGCAAAGAAAACCAGGCTGCCTGAGCTCCATGTTGTTTTTGTCTAGAAGCCAAGTTCCCTCACACTCCACATGGCTCTTTTCGGGAGAGGAGCTGCTCGTTTCAGAACTTGGCGTCCCCGGGCAGGGGCACCATGTCACTTCACTGTTCTTCCCACCTGCTGTCCTGGTTTAGACCTTGTCCTTTCGGCAGATTCTGGGTGGGTGTTTGACTTTCTTTTTGGCGAGACAGAGGAAATGAGCAAGTATGTGAAAACCTTCGAATGGCCACTCCCTAAAGACAGCAAGAAACTCCAGAAAGCCCCACAGACTCTGGTAAAATGCAGCCTAGAGCTCAGGGAATGTCTGGATTTTCTCCCCCCGGGTGACTTTTCTCCCTTTAGAGCATCCTTGGAGGAAACCACAGGAATGTGGAAGAGCTTTCTGCAGTAGGTGACATCAGGAGAAGCCACTTCTGACCCACCTCCATGTCGACGGCGTCTGTTCCGTTTGCGCTTCTCCGTTTCCTGCCCCGTTTGGGGTAGCCGTTGATCTTACACTCATAGCAAGACTCTGGGGAGAGTGAATTGTCATCCATTTCTCCGCTGACGGGTGGCTCTGGGCCTCCTCGGCCCATGCCCATTCCAGAAACACAGTGTCTGTGGTAGAAAGTAGCACAGACATTCGTCATTAGAAGTGGCCATAAGGGAGGGGGGTGAGAGTTCTGGTGAAGCCTGGATCCTGCCTGGTGACAGTCAGCCCTTGACTGTATGTAGGACTGGCTGGTTCTGGGAACCATACTGAAGTCTTCTGTGGTTCACCTGTACCTCCCAGTTCCCTGAGTTCTTTGATTTTTTTCTCTAATCTCTTAAGGCCCTATTCTGCATATTGATTTACCCCTTCCTTCCCCAGACCTAGTGAGGCAGGCTGTTTGCAGTACTTATACTGGGGAAGGGACATAGAGTGGAAGCAAGAGAAGAACAGGGAGTGAGGAAAGCCATTGTGATTTGGAAGGTTAAATAAAAATGTCTTCTTTTTATGAAATAGTCTCCCTGGGAGTGAGGAAGGTAGAAGACATCACTGTTCACTCCCTGTCCTCTTCCCAGTAAGTGAATGCCATCACTGCCGCCTTCAGTTCCACCACTACCACCATCACCTCCCTTCAAAACTCTCTCTTCTGAGCAATCTCTCCTATTATCTGACCTCTCGCTTTGGCTGAAGCTGCTGAAGACAGCTCTAGGTGACACCGAGGCTGACTTAGAAATACATTATGAAGATATGAAATGTATAAAATACATGTATCAGACCTTGCCCAACTGTGGGAAATTGTTTCAGGTCATTTAAAACAACTAGGGCCTTTGGCTCTGACTCATGTTAGGCTGGACAAACAAACCCATTGCCCAAGAGAGAACTAATTCAGCTGTTTTTCTTTGCCTTTCAGTTATCAAAGCCAAGTTGTGGAGGGAGGCTTGCATATTTCACAAGTACCTTGTTTTCTTATTCTGCTTACTATTTCATAGTCCACTTGGAATGTATTTACTAGGCTCCCCTTTCAAAATGTGTTGAAATATTTGAATGACTCTAAAAGAATCTTTATTTTGGGGCCTGGTACACTAGTGATTCATAGAGAAGCCAAAACTGGTATAAATGTGTAGATTTCAACTGATGGGTCAAAGTGCAGACCAAATATTATTTATCTCTTTTTCTGTATTAGTTGGCCTACTCTTTATAACCCATCTTCCTTTATGCCTTTAAGATTCAATACACAATGCCAATGAGCAGAATAGTTTCAAAAATATTTTCCTACAGTTTACTGATTCCTACTATTTTCTGCAATTCTGCCAGAGCCCAATACATTTCTTTTCCTCTTCCTTTACCTTGCAATATGAAATGTGTAGAAACAATAAAAATGGGCAAAATGAGCCCTGGCCAGGTGGCTCAGTTGGTCGGAGCATCATCCCATGCAAGAAAAAGTTGTGGTTCGATCCCTGGTCACGGCACATACCAAGGTTGTGGGTTGGATCACCAGTCAGGGCACGTACAAGAAGCAATCAAGATGTATCTCTCACATCAACGTTCCCCCACTTCCTCCCTCCCTCCCTCCTCTCTCTCTAGAATCAACAACGACATCCTCGGGTGAGAATTTTTAAAAATGGATGAAATGGTAACTGTTCATCCCGTGTGTGTCTACATTCACACACCATGATTCAATTATAGAAGGGCAAACCCCAAATTTACAGGCTTTGGTTCCTTTCTCAGAACTCCTTTCCAGTGTTTTCATATCCCTGGAACACCACTTATAAGAAGTGTGACTACAAAGCCCCACTGGCCAGAAGCCAGTGTGGAGTGTCACAATTTTTTGCTGGGAAAATGGTTCTGGCATTAAACTTATAAAGAATGAGTCTCCTGGGAGCCGACACAGACATCTGGGAATCTGTGTCCTATGGCTGGCATTCTGCGCGCTTCCCATGAAGCATTCTTTCTACCTTCAAGTCCACACAGACCCAAAATGAATCGCTTGCCATTTGTGTCAAGAAATCAAAGACCACAAAATTAACAATCTGACAAACACGTGTGTGTGACTGCTGTGAAATATGTAGCTCTGTGTGTGGGACGTACGTGTGTATGAGGGAGTATATGTCTGTATGTATATTTGATGTCTGTGTGTTCCTAATTAAAAAGTTAGAATTTGAATCCTTCGCAGAATAGCCAAAACTCAACAGACATCCAAGTCTAGATTAACTCAGCATGGAAAAAGACCTAAACTTTGACAAGTTACCACCAAATTTTTTGAACACTGAGTAAAACAATAGGTCTTTCCTGTCCCAACTCACACACATACAATGCAGTGAAGTACTTTACCTGGAAAATATAATAACTATTTTAACTCTCAGTTTAATACTCTTTTGGTAATTTTAATGTAAATTCAAGTCCAAAATGTAAAACATTTTAAAACCATAAAGGACCTCATGAAACATATCTTTTTGATCTATCCTAACAGGAGTTGGACAAGAAGGCATTTTAGGTTAAGACAGAACCCTGCTTTCCCAGGAAGAAAGTGAATCAGCAACATGCTACGTGAGCCCGGCTCTGTCATGGGTCAGCCGTGTTTCCTGAGAAATGGATCACTTCCCAACCAGATGTGAAGATGAGGAGAATGAAATAGAGAAGTCATATACTGAGGCATTTATAGTGCAGCTTCATTATTTTGTTTGATGTTCTATACATTTCCAGACATCTAGATGGAGTCCCCTTTCAAATAAGACATCCTAAACCTTCTGCACAGCTAACTGGAATTAGCTCAAGGATTATAAAATGTATCATCCTCTTCTATGAGAACAGGTCATTTTGAGTTAAATGTACTTGACTTTATCATAAATGAGAGAGCCTCCACTCAGGACCACAAACAGCAGTGCTTACCCTTGGCCAATTCGGAAGTAACCTGGCGGACAGCCACACAGGTAGCCGCCCTCCGTGTTGGAGCAGCCATAACTGCAGGGGGCCTGTGAAGAGCCACACTCGTTGATGTCTTGGCACCCTCCGCTGAACTGCTCGTACTGGAAGCCTGCAGGACACATGCACTTGTAGCTCCCCAGGGTGTTGTGGCAGGAGGCCCCTCCGCAAATGTGAGCACTGAGGCATTCGTTCTCATCTGCAGGAAGAACCAGAAGACAAGGCGTATGGCATCTTGGCCAGAGGTTTCCAGTGAGGAGTCTGGGCCAGGCCCCTTGCTGCCAGCCAGCTGGCCCTCGCTATGCTCTCAGGAAGGTAAGGCAGGTAGAGGTGGCTGGGATGGGGAGAGGAAAAAGAGAGAAAGATATGGAAATGGATGCGGGCTTTTGTCAAGTGGCAAACAAGTGTGGCCGACAAGGTCAAATGCATCAGGTGGAGCACAAGAGAGGCTGGCATTCTGAGGACCGACAGGCCTCAATTTTCATATGAAGCCAGCAGCAGTATGTTCTGCTCCACATGAGCATCCCAGGAAAGCCATGGGCCTGGTTCATAGCTAAGGTTCAGGGTTCAGGGTGGAAGGGAAGGAATCCCGCAGTTCTCTGTGCAATGGAATGACTTTCTTCAGAGCAAAGACCAACCACATGCCTGGAGGCTGCTTTCCCAGTCCTCCTTTCTCAGGATGTGAAGGGCTGGCAAGGGCTGACATCCTGCAGAAAGTGTCTGCCCCACTTGGACTTCCTTTTCAAAAATCTGCAAAAGCCCCCTGGTGCTTGTCCTGGGGATGAATAATATCTTTTGGTATGTCTGCTCCCATCTCTGAATGGGCCCCCCTATGCAAACCAGCCTTCCATCCAGAGAGTCTGGGCCATGTTAAAGCTAAGGACTGCTGGAAGAGATTCGTGCAAGCTTCATGAGCAATAATTCTGGAAAACCCACGAGAGAGACAGATGGTGCAGATTGGCTACCCACAGGGACCTGCCAAGTCTGATAGTAATAAACAGGAAAAAAAAATCTGACTTTGAAAAAATAAAGTGGAAGGGAAAGAGCCTTGAGTTTCTCATTATTTCTAATTTATACTTTTGGGAAATATCCAGTATATTTTTATAGACCTGCCTTGGTGGGGCAGGTGGGAAGCTTGCTGGTAAGACAGTTGTGAATTGCTGCAGCCCATTCTCAGGCATATGTTCATTTCAATGCAGGTAGATGAGCCTTCTCCTCACTCAGCAAATATCAATACTTCCAATGAAAGGGAGGAGGGAAAAGGTAATTCCTACTTATTGGATGCCTGCTGCCTGACAGATGGGATACTAGGTACTTCACACTCGTTTCCTCCCCTCCCTAGCAATCCCAGACATGGGGTCATAATCCTGTGTTACAGATGAAGACAGTGAGGCTCAGAAAGCGGCAGCGGTGGCGGCAGCGTACAGCGCACCCAGGTCTGTGTGACCTCAACGGCCGTGGGTCTGTCTTTAAGCCACGATGTTTCTCGAGGGACTCGTGTCCATTTAAACTGGTACTTCCTTTCTCCTTTAGCTGGCTTTACCTTATTTGCTACACACAGAAAACTTTACATCTTAGAAATGTCTTTTCAATCATTTATAAAGAATAAGATTGCTTCTAAGAAAACACCTGTTAATTAAATTAGGAAAACAGATGAGTAAAAGTGCCGGGCGCAGTGTGCTTGCACGTACGTCGGTGGGCGGAAGTGAGCGTGCAGGTGTCGGTGTGTGACGCAGAGTTTGTTCTTGTGTTATTCTTTATTGTTGTACTCGTTTCCATACAAACAGCAGTAAACTTACTTTTGCCCACCCCTGTATATATAACATTCATATTCCCTGCCTCCCTCCCCCGCTCCCTTCCTCCTCCCCTCCCTGTCTCCATCCCTCCATCTTTCCTGTGGGCGGTTACAGGGAGGAGTAGATACACAATAAGAAAGTCATTCATCGAGCAGCCTGCTATGGCTCAGTGCCTAGCTCTGAATCTGCTTGAGGACCCTTTATATCCAAGGGCTCTCAAGTGCCCACTCGAGGTCACTTAGGCTCCACGGTTATGAAATATGCCATTGTCTGTGTTCTCTTACCCGTATTTTAAATTAGAGATGAGGTGTGCAATAGAGACCAGTGGAGACTGGGGACACCAAAGAGCGAATGAAGAACCAAGGTGTGTGCTTTGGTGGAGAGGGTGGCCCTGGCCTGGTCGTCTTCTCCTTGCCCATCTCCAGACTTCCCAGCTGCTCTGTGTCCCAGGGGGCTGTGTACAGAGTGCCAGCAGGCTCCTCTCCCTTGTCCTGTGCTTTTGGTTGGGCTCGGCCCCTTGTTTCCTGTTGGGACTAGGACTGATCAAATCTCTAAGGCATGGGTTTATGTGAGGAAAGACCTGTCAATAAAGAGCTTAGATTTGTTCTGTTTTTCCCCCACTAAGAGGCAGAAATAGAATCAATGGTTTAAAGTTAGAGGGAGGAAAAGTTCATTCTCCATGAAAAAGACATTTCTAAGAATTAAAGTTTTCTATACATAGATTGGCCTACCTTGGGAGAAAGTGAGGGCCCTTCAAGTTGGTATTTAAGTCAAACTTGGATGACTAAGTAGGTAAGAGAAGGGTTTGCATGTTCGGAATAAGGTCAGACTAGATTATCTCTACGGTTCTTTTTAACTCTGAGCATCTATCTGTGTTTCTATAAATATCTATTCCAGTCAAGAACTTTCCCCGCCCCTTTCATATCCTTTACTATTTATTTTACTTTTTTTTTTCCTCCCAGAGAATGGAATAAAGTTTAAATTATACTTGCTTATCTGGGTTTGGATTGGTATCTTTTGGGCATCGAAAATTCTCAAACCTCTTCTTGCTTCTTAATCATTTGTCTGTAACTCCCAGCCAGGGGGTGCTCTTCTTGGGGCCACAGGAGAGCCCCTGAGCAACTGGGGCATGGCCTGGACTGAGGGTAGGGAGTGGAGGGAAGGCCCAGGCGGGGTAGACCTCACCTATCTTATCCTTTCTCCGCAGCTCTAATTGCATTCAAGGAACCCACATAATAAGGGCAGACACTCAACAAAGCTCACTCTGAAAGTTCTGCACAAAGTGTCAAAATCTGGTGATTAAAATCCAAGACCTCCCTGAGCTGATGACGAAAGTATTTTTTATTAAAGCCAGACAGCTGGTCAGCAAGACGTGCGGTCTAAACTCCTCCAGCACTGTGGTCATTTTTGCCAACGCTACTCACTCCTGCAAAATTGTGTCTTGTTAGGAATCAAACCAGATAAGAGAGACGCAGTTCTGATAAATGGAAACACCCCAAATGACGTATCTTTATTTGGAGTGAAGCGAAGCATCGCAGTGCAGAGCAGCCACCTCCACTCCCCCAGCCCAGAAACAGGAATTCTCTTGTCTTTGCCAAGGAGGACTCTGTACCCAAGAGTGTGGCAGCTAGAACAGGTCACCTGAGCACCGCGCTTGCAGTGGCTCTGCGGATAATTCTGAAGTGAAAAAACAAGTGGCCGTGACGCCGGAAAGACAGCCCTACATCAGGCGGTGAGAGCCCTGGGGCTCTGGTTCCAGACATGTCACAAGAGAACTGGTGTCGGGACAGAGTACTTTCCTCCCTGGTCTTCTGGGTCCTCAACGGGACAACAGAGAGCCTGGGCTGCTACACGGATCCGGGGTCCCTCTAAACTCACAATGTTTGGATTCTCTGATGTGCTTTAAGAGTTATTTTCCCATGACATTGTGCAATCAAAAATGACACAATTTCAATTTAATGAGAGAGCCTGTGTGTCTCCCTTAATTTTCAAAAGAATTTAGCAATCCTGAAAGAAACTTGCTGTGTCTGCTGCTTGCCCTTTGCCCCAAAGATGTGTAGAGCTGAATGGAACCAGTTCTGCACCTTCAGGCCAAGAGTCGCTCATAATAGCCTCGGGCTGGCTGAGATTTTCCAGTCAGAAGTAGGCTCTGGTTAGCCCCTGATGTGAACAGAAGTCAAGGGTGAGGACTAGTGATGCAACAGAAGGGCGGGGCAGGGGGAAGGGATATTGGGAGTCAATAAATTAACTTAAAACATTTCATTTTGAGCCCTGGTCAAGTAGCTCAGTTGGTTAGAGCATTGTCCCAATATGCCATGTTCGTGGGCTTGATCCCTGGTCAGGACACATGCATGAATCAAGGAATGAATACATAAATAAGTGGGACAACAAATTGATGTTTCTCTCACTCCCTTTCTCTATCTCTAAAAATCAATCAATAAAACAAACTTTAGAACAGTGGTGTCAAACCTATTTTCACCGGGGGCCACATCAGCCTTGCAGTTGCCTTCCAAAGGGCCAAAAAAATTTTAGGACTGTGTAAATGTAACTACTCCTTAGCCGTTAAGGAATTGAAGTTATATTCAGCCTTTCGAAGGCATCCATGAGGCTGGTGCGGCCCCCGGTGAAAATGAGTTTGACACCCTGCTTTGGAAGATTTCTTTCAAATGCCCTGATGTGCACTCTATCATTATTCTTTTTCTTATTTTGCTATTTTACAAAGGCTGTAACTTCCCTCTGGCTTCAACCAGGTCAGGGCAGTTTTAAACGGGTATCTGTTGCTTCCATGACAAGAGTAAGTTTTCAGAAAGAAAGCAGCATTTTGGCGCACAGGCACTTACAGCCGCTCACGTGGCTAACGAGGTAAGAGCACTTACCGACACACTGGTTCCACTGGTAGTGCTGCAGGTAGCCCTGCGGGCAGCTGCACCTGTAGCCCCCGATGATGTTCTGGCAGCCGTGCTGGCAGCGGTGGTTTCCCTCACACTCATCCACGTCTGAAAAAGGAGGTGGAGCCGCCTTTAAGCCACATCCCCACTTGTCTCAGAGGCACTCTCTGAAGCAACATTTTTATTCATGCTAAAGCGAAAGGCAATTTTAATAAGAAATCTGATCCCTAAAAAATTATTCTGTGGTTTTTTGTTTTTCAGTTATCATTGATATACGATATTATATTAGTTTCAGGTGTACAACATAATGGTTATTACTTATATGACTCAAGTGATCACCCCAGTAAGTCTAAAACCCATTGACACCATAGGTAGTTATTACAATATTACTGATTATAGTCTCTGTGCTGTAATTTACATCCCCATAAGTGTTTTTATTTTAAAAAATTCTTCTTCTGCCCTGGCTGGTGTGGCTCAATGGATTGAGTGCCGGCATGCAAACCAAAGTGTTGCTGGTTCGATTCCTAGTCAGGGCACATGCCTGGGTTGTAGGCCAGGCACCCCCCCCAACCCAAGAGGGAGCTCTCAAGAGGCAACCACACATTGATGTCTCTCTCCCTCTTTCTCCTTCCCTTCCTAAAAATAAATAAATAAAATATTTAATAACAAGAATTATTCTATCACCCAAAACTTTAAAAATATCTACTCTGGATATTTTGGTAAGCCCAAGGAGAAAATACATTCAGATATCCCTGAATGTTTTATTTATAGTAAAGTCTACAAATAAAAATGATGAAGAAATTAGTGCAAAGTATAAAGGCATTTTATGGGTAAGCAGTGTAAATTATTTATATTTGCTAACTTGTGCCAGAATTAGAATCCAAAAAATGTCAATACAGAGGTAAGATGCTAAAAAAGAATTTAAACTTTTAATTATATATTATCAGAGGAGTTTTCTTCATATGTTTAATCCACATTGGGAGAATCCTTTTATGACTCTGAATCCAGTGACCAGAAAATTAATGAATAAAATTCAGGAATTTAGATAGTTTTCCTGACTAGGTCATTCCTTATTAGACTAAATTACTAACTGGGCATAAATACCTAGGAAAAGCATGTGTTGTAGACACAATCGAGCATGAGAACAAAAGATGGGATCTCTAAGGCAAAACAAGCAAACCAGGCAAAACATTTCCCATCCTCACTTGGGTGTCCCCCTTGTGCTCAGTTGTGATAGCACCTAGAGGACCATGATGAAGCTGTTGATGTCACACAGGCCACCTCACGAGGACCCACCAGCTGCATCAAGCTGAGGACCCTACTCACCTTCACAGCTGGCACCACTCTGATCCAGAGAGAATCCCCGCTGGCATTCACAGGTGAAGCTTCCGGGAGTATTCTGGCAAATGCCCTTAGAGCCACACAGGTTGATGTCAGAGGAGCATTCATTGTTATCTATAAGAAACAGAGTGGGTAACGGGGAGGGGGGTGTTAAAATTCCCGTAAGCTCTCTTTGTGTTATTTCAAAGGCAGAGAGGGGGATGATTCACATAGAGAAGACCAAGAAAAGTCTGTAACTTTTTCACATGTGCATGTTCACATGCACATACACACATACATGTACTCCCATGGTTTTTTTTTCCCCCTTGAGTTTTGTCTTATTCCAACAGCAGAACTTAAAGGCACAGCTACCTCCCACAGAGGGTCTTTTCCTCCCCCACTTACCGATGCAGGCCGTATGGTGTTGGGTAAAGCCAGGAGGACATTTACACGCAAAGCTGCCAATGGTGTTAACACACAGGAACTGGCAATTGTGCTGCTTAGTTGCACACTCATCGAGATCTACAAGAAAATGCAAGACGGGCATTGGGGTCGAGCACACAGCCCAGGCCGTAGAGGCCACCCTAGGAAGAAGCTCTGAGTTTTCACTTCTAGGTCTTCAGTGACCCGGGCCACAACAGGGCCACAGCAAACGGCTGGGAAGAGCCCCGGAACGAAGAGTTGGAAAAATACGTGGTCTCGATCTAGATTGAAAAATGTAGCTCTCTGGGGGACCCAAGGAAAAGCCAGTTCCCTTTAGTTATTTCTTTCCTAAGGAATGTGGGAATTCCTCAGGAAAGAAATTTCAGATAAGTTTTAAGAATTTCAGAAAAGTTATAAAAGACTAGGGATTCTCAAAAATTTCCAGAGCATTGACAAGATCTATTCAAGTTGAAATGTGAAAAGAAATGTTGAAGCTGGAAGTTTGTTCACTTAGTTCTTTTCTGTTTGCTGTTTTTATTCTGCTCAAATGAGGTGGTCAACCAAACCAAACAAAGCTGACTTCTTTGTTTAGAGATCCTCCTTGGGATAAAACAAAATTGAGCAATAGGGAAGGAACAAAAGGAAAGAAAAGTACTCATTCCGTTAAGCTAATAGCAGTCTAAAAAACTGCCTACAGTATTTTCCCAACATTATTCCCCCCAAATCCTCCATAAAATCCATAAAATCCTCTGCTCTGACCAGGACTCTGTCCTCACTGCCAGAACTTCAAGGCTCGTTCTCAGCTCCACTGCTATTACTAATATCAGGAGAACAAAGTATGTTTCAGCTTTTAGTTGAATATTAACTTAAAAAAATAGCTGTAAATTCAGAATCAATCCTTCCTTCCTTCCTTCCTTCCTACCTTCCTACCTTCCTTCCTTCCTTCCTTCCTTCCTTCCCTCCCTCCCTACCTTCCTCCCTCTCTTCCCCTTTCCTATGATTTTTTATCACCGCACACAGAGCTGTGCTGAGAGCTGCAGACCAGTGCCAGTTGCTGGCTAGAAGAACACCTGGAGTGGATCTCAAGTGACAGAACCCCTCCATATTTCTCCTAGTGCTGACTTCTCTTAAAATGGAGCCAACCCTGTGCTCCCTTCACCGCTGGGGGGTGCTGTTTCTGCTTTCCTGGTTTCTGTATTATTGACAGCTGTGTGCCTCCTGCCAGCATGACCCGAAGGGCCTTGCTAGAGCACCATCCATGCTTGCTGAAGCTCACCTGCAAACAGGTGAAGGAGATGACTCAGTGATTTCTTACACTATTTTATAGCTATGACACATTCAGAACAGTAACACTGGCTGTTCTTACCTCCAAGAACATCTTCTCTCCTGCTTATCTGGATCCTACCCATCTCTCAGGGGGACGTGCTGGTCCCACATTCCCCTGGGCCCACCCTTCTAGCCACTTTCCTCTCACTTCAGTAGTACATGTATCTGCATCACTCATTTTGAAATCCAGTCATATATGCCAAGTATGTAGAAGAGTTTAGACCTTCGAACTAAAATAGGGGAAAGGGACTTGTGTTGTAAGTGAATCTGTAAAAAATCATATAGCTATTTTTACATTTCTAAAACCACAAAAAGAGAATTACTGATGCTTTTAATCATTTGTGAAAGAACTTAATTACTACCATACATTTAATTTTCATGTCTCATCTCTTAATTGCTATAAACTTTTGAGGATTTTCTGCCCTCATGGCTTAGAAAAGTACTACAAATTTGTTTTGCTTGTTACAGAGAGAAAATTTCCCCCTGGATTTGGTTCTTCATTTATGTGAAAACATTCATGGCTCTGAGTGATAGCCTCACGCTGCCCACAGCCCACTGTGCAGCCCAGATGCCAAGTCAGTTCATGCTTGAGAAGAACAAAGCTATGGGCAGCTCTTCATTTAAGGTAGTCAGAACTTTTGAGTAGATGTCTCACCTGCAAGTAACAGGAGTACATAAAAATCTGTGCTGCACAGGAGAACCTCGGGCCATTGTCCATTACATCATCCTGTGTCACCGGCTTCTTAACCCTCTCCCTTCCAGCAGACACGGGGAAGGGCATGAAGGCCCCACTTCTCTCCACTTCCTTAACTCCCTTTATTTCCCTTTTCCTCCTTCACCATTCCGTGTCAGAATGCTCTAACTGTTGTTCTGCCATCTGGTCTACCTCCTCCAAATCCCTCATTTCCCAAATTGTCCTTAAGTGTCACTCCCATGTACTAGTCACAAAGTGTACTAATTCTCATTTTGGGGAAATCTGGTAACAGGAGTTCGTTTACATCAACAGAATTTTGCAAGAATTCTGGGTTGGTGAGGGATTTCTGCATAGGCTTTGGCTGTTTCTTAATTCTTTGTGAAATTTGTCTCAGATAAGCTCCTGGAGGGCAGAAATGGCTCTACTTTGCAGAACAAGAGCCTAGACAAAGTGCTCACTTAGGCACCATGTCCTCTGGGTTCACGGCACCGATTAGTAGGAGGCTGGATTCTGCGGGAGACCTAGGCTATTTAGCTGTTGAACAGTCCGACTACACAAATGCAACAAACAGAAAGCAGAAAGGAGGTAACCAAGTAGGGATCCACCATGCGCCAAACCTTGTAGAACCAGTCCTGCTGTCTCTGAGCCCCTCAGGGATGGTGCTCACCGATGCCTGCTGGGCAGGCAGTAAGGATGGCTGCTGCCACTGGTCCTCTGCCATCTCCCTGGCCTCAGCCTCTCTGCCTTCAGCTTGGGGAGCCTCCATGGAGGCACTGACCCCAGGGAAGCACCTCTTGCTGTAGAGTCTTTCCGCAACCTTGTGCTCAGGAGGCAGGGGAGTGGGGGAAGGCACATTCTACTTTACCTTTGCAGCTCCTCCCATCATCCTGCAGGATGTAGCCTTTCGGGCATGAACACTGGTAACTCCCTTCTGTGTTTTTGCAGATAAAATTGCAGGGTTTGGGAGCCTGGTTGCACTCGTTCAGATCTATGATCAAAGAGAAGCAGTGTGAATGCCTGTCTAAAAAGATACATAAATACTCAATACCCACAAGGCTAACAAAGAAATTTTGTTTTGAGAAAAGAAAAAGTAAACTCTGTGTAGTCTTTGATCCTTGTCTTACGTTTTCCTTTGAAATTATATAGGCTTTTTAGTTTTTGTGTTTTTTTTAGTTTGAGGATTTTATTTTTGTGCCACAGTCTACAGTTTCTGCTTGGGTTACTAAACCACCAGCAATGGAGCGCTCACCTACACAGGCCGTCCCAGTGATGTCCGGAGTGTAGCCAGTCTTACAGATGCAGTGATAGGACCCTCTGTCGTTGATGCACTCCCCATTCCGGCAAACGTCGTGGATCACCTTGCACTCGTCGATATCTGCAATTGAACAAGTAGAAACTAGAATAAGAAAGGCAGTAAAATGGACAACCTTCACGTGCAGGGGTCACGTCAGGGTGAGTACCAACAACCTGTGTTACTGTATTATGAACCTAAGAAATTAAACCAAAAGGATGACAGCCTACGCCTTACACGTAATGGTGACTACATTGAAGGGCAAAGACCTACTTTATCAGACTGCAGTAATAAACGAATCAGGCTAGGATAAAACTTTAAAAATAATTTTCCTTCTAAACTGATACTCTTTCCCCCCGCAGGGTCCATGGGACAACTGCCTCATCGAGACACATTCATTAGCTCCGTGCGTGTCTCATGCCGTCAGGCTTATGTCCCGCTGGCGTTCCACAGGCGAATCACAGCACTGGATCCTTTCGACAAGGGAATTCCGCTTTTTTATGACATGGCATAAACAAAATAAGAAGAAAAGTTCTTTTCTATGCTTTTTGTTGCGTTTAAAGTTAATCCTGAAAAACATCAAATTGCATACCACTGGGGAAATTGACTAAACCTCACTCCTTCGGTGAGGAAGGCCCAGGGCTCGGGGTGGATTCCTGGGCCGAGGTTTTGCGACCTGCTCAGGAAGAGAGACCCTCACTCTGCTGCACCAAGGGAGAGAGAGTTGATCGATACGCACTGTCCAGCATTAAAGCCACTGCCCTCCCCACCTTGACCCCTCTATCTCCTTACTGCTTGGTGGGGGCGGGGGGCAATACCAAGGAAGTTCTTAGCTTTTGAATTGCCGAGTAACCATTTTATACCAACAGCTGATATTTTTCCTGAATTTTTCAAGTTCACTCTGAGATACAATTAGCATACCCTCATTGGTCTCAAGAAATGAGTCGATCCCACCACTTCATTTTATCCTCCGAAGAACCATGAGTTTGCTTTGGTCATCCCATCTAACCTATCCATTTATCACGTCCTGTTCTGTTACTTTACCTTTAACCACGTCTTTCTAACACAAATCCTGTCTCTTCCGATCCCCTCCCCTTCCGAGGACCTCTCTCCCCTCTCTCTTACGAAACTAAAAACAATTGCAATTACTGTTGCTGGACCTGGAAGTCTTCCTCAGAGCTGCCTCGGGCGCTTCAGCAGCCTCCTCCTGCCTCTCGTGTTAAAGCAGCTGTGCTTTTCTAGAGGCTACTGTGTGTTCTGAACATCAGTATTATGTACATTCCAGTCCATCTTAAGAGTTAAAGTACACAGTGGTATACTAGTTAAGGAATTTAATGAATATTTATTACAACGTTTATGTAAAAATTATATTCTGAGTAACCAACAACACATAACAAACTTTTGTTTAAAATGTTGAAGAGTCCTTCTAATGCAGAGGCAGGGACCCAAGCACACCCAACTGAATCAGGTGGACCAGGGGCACTTTGGTGACACGGCCTTGGATGTCTAAAATCCCATAATGAAGAGTTTTTGTCAGCCTCAACTGTACAACTCAGCCTAGGTTCATACTGTAGATTCCATGCTTTCACCTGTTTTTCATACAGCAAACAAACACATTCCCCGCAAATATTTCTGAACTGAATGAAGTCCCCGCTCCATTAGCCATAAATCAGAACAAAGGGAAGTACCTGCTCCATTGGTCATAAACCCTCGGCCATGGGGGCAGAGCTTCTTGAAAGCCACAGTCCCCTGGAAAGGGCAGATCTCACAGTGGGGGCCCCAGCCTCTCCCGCCATCACAGCAGCACTCAGACTTGGTGACAGGGTTCCTGTTGCTCGAGCCGATCTGACACATGTTCTGGAGCACCTCTGTGAAGCAGTACCCTTCCCGGTTGTCTGGAAGGGACAGTCGATCGAAAAGAGGATTTTAGGACTTTTTATGAGCACAGCAAGGTATCAAAAATTTGGTCAGATATGAAGCCCCAAAGGGATGTAACACTTTACCCTGCGTGAGAAGGAGCGAGAAGGGGAAGCTGGAAACTGCAGTAAGACAGAAAGGATGGCATCTGAGGAAACAAATACGAAATGCAGTAAGCAGGCAGAAAGGCATTGGTCTAGCCAAGGTTACAACTCTATCTGCTCCCAGAAGCAGGGGGCAATAGTCATGCTGCAGAGAGAGAGAGACACAGAGAAACACAGGAAACATCCTGAGCACCAGGGGTTTACAAAGGCAGCCGAGAAAGACATTCCAAACAAGTGATTTGGTGATACAAGCAGCAAAGGAAGAAATGAGCTGCAGGGTGGTGCTCAGCCCAATGGGCATTCAGTCCTTAAGTCATCTCTAAAATATGAACATTTTTAACCTCCCCTCAAATTTTGACAATCTCTATTATTTCAAACAAGAGATCTGGGTTTCCAGCCTCCCCGTGTGGAGGCCGGGGCTCCAAAGGCATGCCGCTGCCCGTACGCACCGAGGCACTCGTCCTGGGTGGGGCTGGCCGTGAAGCCGTCGTTGCACTCGCAGGTGTAGCTGCCCCGGGTGTTGAGGCAGCGCCCATTCTCGCAGATCCCCCGCTTGGTCTGACATTCATTCTCATCTGTGTGGGTTCAGCGAAGGACCGAAAACAAGAGCAGTCATCTGACCGCTGTGTACAAGAATGGATTCTTTCTTCTTTAAAAAAATTTAGTTTGTGAATACTAGGTAAGCTATTCACATGGTTCCAAACACAAAAGGTACAAGAGTGTCCTCAGAAAAATTCTCCCTTTCTCCCCATGCCCCAACCACCAATTCCCTTCCAGGGAGACAGCCACGTTACTGCCAGTTTCTAAAGAGTCTTCCCAGCAGTGAGCTGCACACAGACGAACACACACACGTCTGCGCGTGCGCCTCTGCCCTTTAAACAACACACTCGATGGCACTTCTGTGCACTTAACACACAGATGGTAGCACTTACGTGCACTGAGTCTTTCACTTAATAAAGTCTGGAGCTTTCTGTATCTGTACATAAAGAAGATTCTCAAAGGATTATTTCAAATGAAGGAAGAAAATTCTTCATTTTTAAATCAGCAAGTTAAAGAAATATTGCAATACTTCATTAGAATAATATCTGTGATAGTTATGACCTACCTAATGGAGTTTGTCTAGACTAACCTTCGATTCAATATAGATTACGTTTACCGTAACTCTTTGACAATGTTATTAAGAAACAGTTTAGTCTCCCAGGGTTAGAGAAAAGCATTAAGGTAGTTGGACATTCTTAGAGTTGTCTGATGATCACTTAGAAAGATCACAAATAATGTGCATAGGTGTATCCCTCTGAGAATTGTCCCCAACCCCCGAGGCAGAGATCTCAAGAAGAGAGGCAGAGAGTTGGAAGGTAACATCCAGAGAGCGTTAAGACAGGTTTGAAATCCCAATGCCCAGACCAGTTAAATCAGAATATCTGGGGCAGACCCTGGGCTCTCCGGGTGACCCCAATGTGCAGCTGAGGGTCAGAGCCACAGATCCCAGAAGGCCCGGCATGTGACCTTTAGTCCACACAGCACTTTTTCTGTGCTTCTAAAGTCTGCTCTTTAATCACTCTTTCATTCTGCATCTTACAGAGTAAGGGGACAGTGAGGTTTTTAAGAGGCTTGATGGACAACATAAAATATGTGAGCTAATGTCAGGGATTATTAAAAAGGAAAAGGATGCATGTGGGAGTTCTCTAGTAATTTTCTCCTGTATTTTTTTTGTCTAAAGCAGTGGTCAGGAAACTTTCTGTGGGTAATAGTAATATTGTAATATTCTTATACAACATATAGCAAATGTGTCAGGCTTTGCAGGCCACATGGTGTCTGTTGCAACTGCTCTACCCCGCTCTGCCATGTGGCACGGAAGCAGCCATGGACAAATAGAGAATGAATGGTTAGAGCTATGTTCCCATACAACTCTGTTTACAGAAACAGGCGGTGGGCTGGCAGGCTGGGTTTGAACTTCATGCTGTGATTTGTCAACCCCTAGTCTGACGCTATGGTTTTTAATGCTGGATCCACATTATAAAACCTGGGAAAGCTTTAAGACACCATTGCCTGGGACCCACTCTAGACAATGCGAGATTCTCCAGAGGTAGATCTCACTGGTTTAGTGATATTCCTGGTTCCAAGGGACCTGGCATCAAAACTCAATGTCAGGGTACTAGTAGCAAAGTTGGGTCGATAGGTAAGAATATAATTCCAATGTGGTAAACAGAACTGACCCAAATGCAAAGGAGTATAAAAAAGTGAAGGAAGGATATAGAGCAGGGCTGTTAAACTCATTTTCACCGGGGGCTACATCAGCTTCACAGTTGCCTTCAAAGGGCGGAATGTAATTTTAGGACTGTATAATGTAACTACTCCTTAACTAGGGGCAAGGAGCTTGCCGCTGCTGCCAGGTGGAAACAAGGTGCCGGGCAGGATAAAACAAGGTGGAGGGCCAGATTCGGCCCGCAGGCCTTGTGTTTGCCACCTGTGCCATAGAGACAATATCTGATATTCCAATCCTGGCAGCAAAACGGGCTGAGAAGAGAGGCAAAGGCCAGCTCAGAGAGAGAGAATGACAGCACTGGTGGAATTCCTAGATAAATACAAGGCAAGGGGACCTCCACAGGAAGTAATGCCATAAGGTCAAGAGAGGTAAAATGGCTCTGGCCAAGAAGAACACAGTGCCCATCAGGACGAATCCCAAGTCCCTTTCTCCTTTGTCACTTCAGACTCACGCAAAGCCTCCTGCAGGGATTCTCTTACCAACGCAGCCCTCTCCGTCAGGTCTCCGCTGATACCCGGGCCCACAGATGCACATGTACATGCCAATGAGGTTCTTGCATTCCATTTGCTTTTCCGCACAGTCGTGTTTCCCCTCTTCGCACTCATCCTCGTCTGGAAAGAAGGTGCCACCACAATGCATAGAAGAAGCTGCATTAATTTCTAACCATTCACCCACAAAACCGTATTAAGTAACCTATTTCCCTTTGCATTGTTGGGCTCTGTGGCCTCCTAAGATTGAGAAGATATCTTCTAACCACCTATGAACTTGAAGAAATTGTTCCCTAACTAACCGGTAAGAAGCAGGAAGCATGCTTTTAAATCCTTTTAGATGAATAGAATATCTCTGGCTCAACCTCTTCATTTTGAAGTTCTTGAACGTGGGAAAAGTCTTCTTTATATATTCAGGTTTGCAGCACGGCTGGGATGCAATCTGAGCTAAGTGAACTAAGAGGGATCTGTCATGCAGCCCTTCACTCAGCTGGATGCCTCAAGCCACAGTTTACTCGGAAAGGCAGCAGTGGTGACCGTCACAATGCCCATCGACTATAGCAGTGTTTCCCGATTCCCAGCCGCCTCTGCTGTTGGAAGCTTTGGAGCGACATCTCTCATCATAGATAGTGTGAGAGCTCCCTAGTTGGGATGACCTTGAACATAGATGTCTCACCTTTGCACATCCTCCTATCTTCTCTCAGCACATATCCAGCAGGACATTTGCATTCATATGACCCATAAGTGTTTACACATCGGAAAGCACAGAGCAGAGGATTCTGGGCACACTCGTTTATATCTGCAGCAGAAACAATAAGAAAACAATGGATCAAGGCTATCAACCAAAAGAAGGAATCTGCTTTTACCAGCAGTTGAAATGCTCCACTGTTATAAACATGGATGGACCAAGCCGTCTCTGGTCTTCAGGGAATTATAAAATGAGTAGGGTAAGCACATATTCCTGATTCTCCCAGCTTGTTGTTCTTCTGCAATTATGAATCATTATTTAGGTGGATATGAGAAATTAAAGGTCACCCTATGCAGGGGTGTCAAACCTGTGGCCCATGGGCCGCATGTGGCCCAGGACGGCTGTGAATGTGGACCAACACAAAATCGTGAATTTACTTAAAATATTATGAGACTTTTTTTGTGATTACATGTCCCAGTGTATTTAATGTGTAGCCCAAGACGACTCTTCTTCCAGTGTGGCCCAGAGATACCGAAAGGTTGGACACCCCTGCAAGGAAGCGAAAATCCTGGCTTTGAAGCCTCCAGTTGACTACGTGCCACTCCCAAAGTGACATGGAGTGGCAATCAGTTTTACCCCATCCAGCCAAAGCAAATGCCAAGCCAGTTGTTGTCAGAACAGAGGCAGACCCTCCAACATTGTTAGCTACCTTTTCCCCATAGAAGAGGGGCTTCTGTGAGATAACATAATTCTTATGCCCAAGAAGATAGTGTTCTAAACTACTGTACCACTTTCAGAGGTCCTCAGTTCACAGTGATGCCCAGGTGGAGCTTTAAATAGATGAGAATGGCTTTACTGTTAATGGACCAAAGTGATCTCTGTAGATATCATAGTTTGAAAACATCAGCATGTTTTTGGAAAATCAGGGTTAAAACAGACCATCTTGATTATCACGATTCTCCCTGAGCCCACTGATGCCTACTGAGATCATCAGTGAGATCCCAGATCATGAATTAGTGACCACCTTGAAAGATTCTCCCACCACTTCAACGATAGGTATCAGTGGGTCATTTCTCTAAGGAAGAGTTCTTGATAATACCAACTTTGCCCTCGCCCTTCATCTCCCCTTCATCCTTTTCTCAGACCAGTGGTTCTCAACTTGAGAGCACACCAGAACCTCCTGGAGGGCTTCTGAGCCCATCTCAGAGCTGCTGACTCAGGAGGTCTAGGGTGACGCCTACAAATTTGAATTCCGAGCAAGTTCCCAGGTGATGCTGCTGTAGCTGGCCCAGGGACCGCCCTTTGAGAACCACTCTGCTGGACACTTCCTGGCTTTTCTTTCTTTCCATACATTCTTCCAGGCACACTGGCAGATACTTATAGCATACAGGCCATCTTCTTTGCTGCGATGGCTAAGGGGTGTTAGTGGTTATCTCAGTGTGCAGATGTTTCTATGAATAGAAAAGAAAAAGGAGAAGAAAGGGAGCACTCAAGATGAAAATAAAAGCAAAGAGGAAAATGGAATATAAGAGAGAAGACAGTAAATGAGACACAAGTTGTAACCAAACACTAGTAGTAGAGAGATGCCACCAAGGACTCTGTGTGATCTGCAGCGTAACTTGGGCCACAAGCCACCCATATCTTTTTCAGATACTCCCCCCAGACAGGAGGCCACACAGAGAAGAAATGATGGAACGGCCCATCAGGCCCAGGGGTTCTTTATTCCATACGTCCTGAGTCGGTATTTCATATTGAGAATTGTAATCAACCAACTGTTGTCCCCAAGACCAGAACATGGAACCAACTGTTCTGAGTCTAAAAGGCTTACCTTCACAAGTCATCATTGGACCAGGCTCAAATCCCTCCTCACAGGTGCACTCGAACCCTCCAATCACGTTCTTGCAGGTTCCATTTCCGCAAGGATTGCCCACAGAACATTCATCGGTGTCTGCAAGTGACCAGGAGTATATTCAAAACACGATGAACTGAGAGAAAATGGGCTTACGCTCAGATAACTTTCATTCTACCAGAGTACTTCCATCTGTTACGTCTTCTTTCACTCCCATCCTGTCCTTGTAAAGGAGGAAGGCACATGTCTTGTTACTACAGGCTTGTAGCTGTGCAATTTGACTTGCTAAGTGGCAGTGGCAGTGGCAGTACCTGGGCTTCCAGCCTCCACAGTGCCCCTCTCCATGCGTTTCTCCAACCTCCCACATTACAAAGAAGTATATCTTCTAGTGGGAACAGATGCTCAAAGGGTTAAAACAATGCTTCTCTCACAAGTCAAAAGTTTTCCCTTATTTAAAGCTAGAAATTCATCTCCAGTTTGGCCTTACATTACATCACTCTCCAAGAAGCCTTAAACATGATGGATCTCTGCCAGATATAAAATAGAAGACTAAACTTACACAAAATAAGAGACCAGAGGTTAAGCAAAATTAATATACTGGATAAAATCAAGATTCAAGTAGATTTTGTTGATTCTGTTGAAACCAGATGGTTTACATTAGGCAGAAGAAAGTCTAGCAAGAAATATGTTTAGGGTATACTCTCTCTAAATAACTGGAGAGCGAACAAGTCTTACCAAGGAGGTGCAAAAAATATACATGCCTCCTAACCCATCCACCTAGAATCCTCACTCTGAAGCATCTCTGGGGGAGAATATCTTCCTTGGAAAAACTTGAGAAGTAGCCTTGTATTTCACCTATGTCGGGCACAGAAAAGTAATGGCCCATCATCCATGGTTCTGTTTGTGTTGGGTCCTGAATTCGGCAAGTGAAGACAAGAGAAGGTGGTGGCGAGACCCTGGGTGAGGAGGCTCCTGTCCCACTCCCGGAGCAGCACCAACGGAAGAGCCAGAGAGAAAACACTGACAACTTGGCTTTTGCTCTGCTATGAAACTGCACTTCACTTTAAGGAACATTATATCTCCTTCAAGTTAATAAAAATCACAGTATCATTGATTTTTAGAACTATAAGGTAATTAGAAATAATTAGTCCATCTGCATAATATTACATGCTAAGACCTAAAGAACTTGCTTTGCTCCCACAGCCGTCACTGCGGCTGAGACCCTCGTGCCCTGAATTCTTGTGTGGAAGGAACACTTCCTAATGGACACAGACAAACTGTTAATGTTCATGCCGTTATTAATTCAGGTCTGGATTTCTTAGATAAATAATCATAACACTTGGATTCCATTGGGAGTTAGTGTGGATTAAGAGGTCAAAGGTCAGCCATAGGAGGTTGATAAGAAGCTTAAAACAAAAGGGATTACAGTGGTATATAGCATATTACTAAGTGTAGTAAAGTCTGAGCACATTTTGTATTTTACATGTTGAGAGAATAAGATTATGACCATTACACATTTTTTAAATTTCAGAAAGATTTGTGTTATAACTTTGTCCTTTTCCACCGTCTCGTCAAATGT
Source organism: Desmodus rotundus (assembly GCF_022682495.2). Taxonomy (NCBI): domain Eukaryota; kingdom Metazoa; phylum Chordata; class Mammalia; order Chiroptera; family Phyllostomidae; genus Desmodus; species Desmodus rotundus. The sequence goes on from NC_071393.1 coordinate 80,814,738, forward strand.
GTCCCGTGTCTGTCTCCCCCATTAGCCTCAAGGTCCATGTGAGGAAGGACCATGTTGGCTTGGTTGACTGCTGTAGCCACAGAGCCTAGCAAAGCAGCTGGCACGTGGTGGGGCCTCAGCTATTTAGGGTTGCTAGATGCATGAGCTATAAAGGAATGAACAAGACTTGTTTCTGTTCCACTTGGTACTTACCCTGCCTTGTGTGAATGCTGTATAGCTTAATTTTTAAGTCGTACCACCCCAGTGGAAGGAGCCGATTTATTACTCACCCACACATTCGTTGCCTTCCAGAATGTACCCAAAGGGACACTCGCAGCGGTAGGAGCCATCCGTGTTGATGCACTGCCCGTGCTTGCAGACGTCGGGTTCTTTGCACTCATCCATATCTTAAGCAAAGGAGGAAAAAAGAGTGAATAACATGGTACTTTCTTAAAAAACACAGAAGTAAATTATAATCATTTCAGTGTTAATCAATGAAGTATCTATTATAATGCAATGTTGTATATACAACACAATAATATAATTGGTTATCTAAATGAAAAGACAAAGAAATAGAGCTTAATTTTTGAAGATGGGCGTGAAGAAATAAGAACAACCGGAAATGAACAAGGACCAGGCTAGTTGGTATGCAAAGAGGCTGAGAATCTAGCATAGGCCACTCACCAACTGCTGAATCATCAGGTCCCACGATGATCCCACTTCCATAGGGGCAGATCTGGCGGAAGGCCTCTGTGGTGGGGAGACACACTCATTAACAGACAGACCAGCAGCAACAGCTACAGGCCCCTTCCCAAGCACTATGTGGTGGCCAGACGGCCACGTGCTGCACATAACGGGAGACAATGAAGGAGAGAGGCCCAGACACCAGACAGTTAATGAGGCTCCAAGAGCTGGTGTGCCTACTGCTCAGGCAGCTCCGACTCTTACCATAGTTCAGAAGAAAATAACCACCTTAGCTCCTGAGATAAAATAATTTTAATGAACATTTTGTTTACACTTAAAATTAAGTTAAATTCTCTTATTTTCCCGAAGGCCTCTGGCCTTACTTACTTCATGGCCAGTGCTCACTTTGAATCGCCCAGAGAGAAATGTGGACGTGAACATACCATCAGGTTCAGTGGGGCACAGCTCACAGGGGTCTCCCCAGCCTTCTCCCTTCAAGGCACAGCAGCATTCCTGCTTGGAGTGATTTCTGGACTTGGGTGATGAACACTTTCCTCCTTCAAACTTTGCATAACAGTAGCTCATTCGCAAATCTGAAGCATAAAGTCAAGTGAAAACCTTCGGTTAGTTTCTTACTAAATCGTTAATGTGTAATAGTGAGTAAGAGACAAGCTGTCTTGTTAAATGTGTTCTCTTTATTATAGTAACAGTCCTCAGGTGGTTATAATACTAACTGAGCTGAGATCTGTAAAGTTATAGTTAACTTTTGTAGTGAAGTCTAATGGGCAAATCTATGTGACTTTTACCATATTACTCCTCCTTTTAGCCAGTTTTCCAAAATAACCCGATGTGAATCATAAAAACAAACACCAGGTAACAGTTCAAAAGTGACATCATCAGTGACTTCAGGATGGGGACATCCAGAAATGGACTCATGCACAAGATCCCTTCCCTGGGAATTCTGCTTACACGTGTTTTGGACCATATTCAGCAAGCACACAAGGCAAAGATAGACCTTCTGGTTCTGGCACTTACTGTGGTATCACACTGTGCTGTCTATTTTGTGTTTCCTAAGCCCTGGAACCAAAATAAAACTCCAGATTCCAGGCACAATGCAAATGAAAATGTGACAATTTTGTGGACTGGCAAGAATCCCACCCACACAATGGTCACTTACTGAAGCAGCTGCTCATGCAGGTGCTGTGTACCAAGTGTCTGTGCAGCTTTCTGCAGACTTTACACACACACACACACACACACACACAGAAGCCTGGTTAGCTTCGCAGAGAGAAGCGAGGTAAAGAGGGGAGCAGGGAGATGAGGGACTGAGAAGGAGAACAATCTTTCTTTCAAAGAATGTATTTTTTAAATATTGATTATTTCTTGGTGACTCCAACATGGAATATGGGATCTAGTTCCTACAAAATCCTCCAACATTGCTTGACATAATTTTGGCAATGGACTTTTCCATTTCTTATAGAGCGAATTGGGTGACTCTAAAAAGTGAGCTCATCCAAGAGCCTGGAGTGTGTTTTCCCTCAAACTTGACTTCCAAAGCCTTGCAAACTGCTCTCGGGTTACACACAGGCGGTATCTGCAGATTTTAGGGAAAAGCTTCGCCTCCATTTTGCACAGTCCCCCTGTTTTAGTTCTGATCCCCTCTGCTCTCTCCCATCGCTGTTTCCCAATCTCAGGTGGCACGCTGTGACAGTCACCTTTGCATTTCTACTAAGACAATTTTGCCAGCTTTTCCTTCATGAAACATGAGACAATGTAAGAATAATTGAGTTGCCAAAGATCATAGAAGAACAATTTTCTTGAATTAAAGTAAAAATCTCTCTCTCTCTCTCCCTCCCTCTCTCTCTCTCTCTCTAATCTATCTGTTTTACCAGGCTCTGGTAAGTCAAATTCAATTGGCCCCTTCAGTGAACTTGTTCGACTTCTTCAACCAACTTTTCCAGATAAATTATCTCCTCAGTTTCTACTTCCCTTCTGCATCTATTATGGGTAGGACCTCACAGGCACCCTTCAGTCAACTACTCTTTGGAAGGTCAAGAGAAATTAAAGACCAGCCCTTGTCCTGCCAACCAAATGTTTGCTTTGCTGAGAAGCTTCAGGATTTGACAAACTACAGTTTCCTAAAGAATGCCTTTCGATTTGCTTCATTCTTCAAGTTCACTGTTACACATGAAGTTTTGTGTTCATTGGTCCTGTTTTTATTATTTATGCCTACCTCTGTCTTAAGATATAATTTAGTGATCACTCACCAAAATGTCTCAACAAGTATATTAAAATTTAGTTCTTTCCTTTGCTTTGCAACTTGTGATGTTTCTCCAAAGCCCAGACACATGCATGTTCTAATACTAGTTAAAATTCTCATCCCCTCTTCCTCTCATCACTGACCCAGCTCCCCAGCCCAGCCTCCCCAGCACCTCTCCAGCACCCCAACCTCTGCAAACCAAACGCAGTCATTGCACAGAGGCCCCAACACGTGAAGTTTGGGTGAGCCTAAGCGACAAGTCCCCCTGCACTGTACTTTGGGAGTAGTAGTGGTTCACTGAATCTGGGACCTTCAAGTGCCAGGACCCACCGCCTTGGTTCCTTCAAAACATTACCTGTAGTTCTGCGGAGTTTTCTCATTGCATGGGCAATAGAAGCCTGACTCCTAATTTGTCATCTTACAAGAAAAACCCTGGTGTGAATTCCCTGGCTCCAGCAAAACCTGTGCTCTGTGAGAGATTTCCATTTGCTTGTGGTGATTTTCTGGAACTGGTTTCTTAATCAAAGGTGCCTTGCATTGGGAAAGAGAACTGTGCTTGCCCACGTACTTAAACTAGGGCTCGCCAGGGTGTCTGTTGACCAGTCCCTCTGCAAAGAGCCCCTAATGACCTTCGCAATTTCATCACAACTACAACAGTCACTTTCTCTGCTTGCATTCCTCGATTCTGGCTCTGCCTCTTGGAGCTGAGCATGTGGCAGGGCTGCTCACAGCTGGGCCGGTTCTTCCTGCAGCGTTCGTTTGCTCCGTGACAGGCCAATGCAAATTGAATTAATAGCCTACGAGTTTCCTCTGGCCTGCCACATCGGCAGAGTCACACCTGGTTTCTCGCTGCTTTCTTTCCAAACTCGGGCCAAGCCAAAGGCACACGAAAACCAGGGAGTAGAAGTTAGAATTTATCTGGCTGGTCTGAACCACACAGACCAAGCATCTGCTTGAATCAAGCACCACCCCACCCGCAACCTCCAAACCCACTTGGGCCTCTGACAGCTATAAGGTCAGACCGACTGGAGAATTCTCAGCTCTCCCCTTTCTTGCTTTTAGATAGTAGGTAACTAAATTACCAGTTATAAAGTAAAAAGTCAATCCATTAGAATAACAGGAGTCTATGAAGTACTCAGGAACTAACAAAGCTTTGTCACATGCTCACTAAGATTGGCTGGGCAGGTATTATTACTGTTGTTTCAAATGAGAATATTGAGCTTACTAAAGATAAAACGTCTTGCCCTAGACTAAAAATCGCAGGGCTGAGACTTCCAACACAATTTTTAGAATTTTAAATGATATCCATTGCCTCTCATTTGGTAATATGGAAGCAAAACACTCAAACACACACACACACACACACACAAAGAAAAAAACCCCGACAGAACAATAACAAACAACAAAAAGGCGCTGGAGCAGGGAGAGGGGAAAGAAATGTGCGCTTGTGTGTGTGTGAGTGTATTGTCCTGAATTCACTAAACTAGTTTGTGAAAGTAGTAGACAGACACACACAATTGCATTGTTAAGTCTAAACCATTTTCTGGGACACAGTGCACTGTGTTATGCTTAAGGTCAGGCTGCCCTTTGATTTTGTTTAAGTGCACATGGCCTAGCAAGAATCCTGGTCAGTTCAAATTTGTTTTTCCGTTTTCTTAGAAAGCTTGTGGTGTAAGGGATGGGCACTATATCCTAAGAATATGTGGGTTAATCAGCATTTTTCTGTCTGAAAGTCTAGGTTTTGGCCCATATTTATCGAGGTTACCTCTTCAGAGGCAGAGACTATGTGGCTGATGGCAGACCCCCCAGGCCTTGCCACACTCAGTGGCTCGGGGTGCGTCCCCACGCACTGACCTGCCCGTGCCTGTGCTCTTAGGGGGCACAGAGGTCCGAGTGCCAGCACAGTTGTTGCACAAGCAACCACAGCTTGATGGATGAGTGTTTAACCTTAAAAGTAAAAATGGACTTTCTCACATATGGTAATCATTAGACCTCTGGGTGAATAAAAACTCTCCATCTTCTCTTTCACAAAGGATCACAGCTTTGCCATATTTTAAAAATAAAACCACAACAAATAAACACAGGGTAATGAAAGTCTAAAGCCTTCAAAGGCACTTACCTTGGCACCTTCTTCCAGTGGAAGACAAAGAGAACCCGTCCGGACACAGACATTTGAAGCTGCCTTCAGTGTTACTGCATGTGCCCAAGGCACAGATCTCTGGCTCTTCCACGCATTCATCAATATCTGAAAGAAGTACGTGTGTCAAACAAAGGCGAAACACAAAGGAGACACGGTCAGGTACTAAATGTACAATGTGGGGATACAAAGTGCAACTGACTTTCAAAATTCTCCCAATCAGGAGGATATTTTCCCATACCGTAATGCTATGGGTAGACTTCTAGGCTGTGACGACTCTTAAAAAATTAGCTGTGACAGTTCTTGTTATAAAAATGGAATTTGGAAGTACCTTCTAAGGGATGCAATGAGAAACCTTTCTTACCCAGACTGAGCTGCTTGGCGAATTAGAAAAGTTTGTAGTTTCATCCTACCCTCAGCTAGGAAAGCAGCAGCAAACTCCAGTCTGACTTCACCCCTGCGCACTGAGCAGAAGCTCTGGAATTTTAAGTGGGTTGACGATGAGTTACTCAGTGCGAGATCCAGGCCTTCGAACCAAATTTATTTTCCTCCACTCATCCACAGTGCTTTGCTCAGTATCTCACGCTACAGCCCTCAAACTGTGAATTTTACAAAGACACTAATACTTAGGAAAATAATCCTATAAGGTGTGAGCTAAATAGATCACAGAAGATGCAGCTCTGAGCTCTCACCTGCAGGTTTATTTTTCTGAAAACACAAAAATATCTTCCTGACGCTTTTCTTTCATCATGCAGACAACAGGAATCTGATACACGAAGAACTGTGTCATGGGTCCTTCGGCATCTTGGCCATTATCAAGGGTTGATTAAAGGTGGTCCAAGGTAAAGTCTGAGTAGCTCGAGCAGCCACATGCCTTAGTTTGCCTGGGAGCGCACTAGCTCGCGCCTGTTGACCTGGCCTAGTTATTAATGATGCGCACCTCAAAACCGTGCTGGTTTGGTCAATAGATTACATGATCGCCCTATTTATGGAAAATGTTAGCCACTCTTGGCAACAGATTTACTTACCATTTCCCCTTTCAGCAGAAAGTTGTCATGAAAAAAGGTGACTCTTGAATCTGACCCATACTATTTTTATGGAAATACTCTTTTTCCCCCAGGAAAACACATATCTTTTGTATCTTGGGGCTCTTTATTCTCATGCTCGTGCAAAGAGTTCTACCCACACCAAAGTGTATTTGCATTACACCACTACTCCCACAAGGTCCAACTAAAGGGAAGTTAGTACATGAACTTCTTTACTTCTTTAACATTGTAAATACCACACAAAGGACACTTCACACGTGTACAACGCAAAGTGCATTGTATCCCGTACAATGTGAAGCCAGCTCCTCATCACTCCATGTTACTACATGGCATTTACAACGGCATCACGCTTCCCGCGGTTTTATTAACAAACCTGTGCTGCCGCCGCCACCTGCATTACTCTCCCCCACACTCTCGCCTCCGCGACATCCCACCTTCCTTAAAGGTCAACTTTTGTAAAAGTGCCTGTTCGTTTCTTTTTGGTTACTGTTATGCTGTTATGATTCTTTCTCTCACAGTAGAAGTTAACCTGTAGACGCTGACTTCCTAAGAGGGGGGCAAAGATTGCAGGCCACCCTTAGTCACATTTAGTGACCATTCGCGAAGTTGTTTTTCTGTCTACACATTTCCATTCTGTTCCTCCTGGGGGAAGTTTGCATTAATCATGGAGTGAATAAAGTCAATCTTTAAAAGTAAAATAACATGTTTAATAATTTGCATTTAGGCCTAATTTTGATTATATGTTTCCCCATTTATAATGTTATCATTTAACTGCAATTTAAATTGGATATATAATAAAATTCCTCACAGATGATATTAAAAGTGGAGAAATTTCTCACTCATTATGGATTAGATGCAGTCCTGTTCAAAGGTAGGAGCGTGGCCTAGGTGATTTCTCAAGAATCCTTTCGACCCCAGTTATTTATAAAGTCCTCACAACTAATGTCCTTCATTTAATGCAATGACATATGTATTGAAGAAGGTATTTTAAAATTTGCTGAGAATTTACTTGTAGTAACACATTCCTCCATCTCTATAGGTCAAAACAACACAGACAAACAATATAGCCACATGAATCAACCTCGAATGTGGTCATTTATATATTTTAACTGGAATCAGGAAGCTATTTTTAGTTGCAAACTATTGGCACTTAAAAACATGTGATCCAGGACCTTTCACAAGCTGCATGAAAGCACATTGGAAAGGAGCCAGGGCCATCTGACCACCCCCATGCATGGAGCGAATAACTTCACCAGGGATTAACATGAGAATTAGCTGCCCTTGTCTCACCATCTAAGTATGAGGCCGTTAGTCACACCCTCTGCTCTTGGATTTGTTTTGGATAAAGTATTCCAAAACGAAGACACCATCACTAAAGTTTTGACTTTGACAAGCCAGTGCAGTAACCAATACCGCTTATTTCCAAATACTGATATCCCTCTTACCTTCGCACTTGTCATTTTGTAGACTGTATCCAGGTGGACAAATGCATCTGTAGGACCCGTCCAAGTTCTGACAGGTGCCTGGTGCACATTTTCCAGGTTCTAAAGCACATTCATTGATATCTGCAAAGAAAAAAAGAAGGTAGAGGTTTCCACTTGCATGATTTCCATCAAACACTTAAAATTCAAAGGAACTGGAGTCAAATCACAGAAATAAATAAAACCAATTAAAGTCCACAAAACACTATCACAGAGAAAAATTAACGACTCAATAAGAAAAAGCTTTAACAGGAATCAGAAATGTGTAGCACATAGGAAGTCAATGGATACAAAGATTTTCAAGAGCAGCCAAGAAAGCATATCAGAGCTTACTACAAAGTTGTTTTGAAGACAAAAAGTAAGAAAGGGAATTACAATTGCTAAAAGAACAACTTGTCTCTTTCACAGTTTAACTGTTCTCTTGAGTATAACAACTTAATTTTAAAATCTGAGCGGGGAAAGTGGTATATGTGCTTGTACAAGTGTCTGTGTGTGTGTCTGTGTTTCTCTGTGCATCTGTCTGTGTGTCTCCGAGTATGTGTGTCTATGTGTGTGTCCTGTGTATGTGTCTCTGTGTATGTGTGTGTGTAGAAGGGCAGAATTACTACCCTTCTACTCTGCCCTTTCTCGCAAGGCTCCCAGAAGGAAGGGCGTGACTGAGCCTGCGTGATTCTCTGAGCGGTCCCGGGGAAGTTCTCCGGAGAGCCTCTCCGAGGCAGCAGCACTCACCCACACAGGTCCTCCCGTCCGGAGCCACCTCGTAGCCGTCGTTGCACTGACACTGGAAGGACCCCACTGTATTGATGCACTGGCCATTTCTGCAAAGGTTCCCGTTTCCAGTTGCACATTCATCAACATCTGCCAAAAAAATAGCCTTTGATATATTCCAAAGAAATGTCATAATCCCAGCAACGAGCAAAACCTTTAAAGGGAAAAACACTTGTTCTGAATTTCAGTGGCCTTTACTGGCTCAGCCAAATATAAGACATTTCAATGAAAATCTAGTTTGTAATAAAAGACCTGGCTTTAAACACCTATCAAAACCTAACAACATCACACAATTCTATTAATCAGAGGTCGACAATTTATACTAGAATTTTATATGAGTTTACCTTAATCTCCCTTTAGGTTTAATTTTAATGGCTGAAACTGAATTACTAACACACAATACAGCTAAGGGTATTATTATGTATTCCTATAATTGGAATTATATGAAATTAGCCTCAAGAACAATACAAATTTGGTTCATTACCCTCACTTATGAGTAATGTAGCATGTTATATAAAGAGGTTTTAATAGATTCAATAATTTACTTCTTTTAAGAGAGGCTGTAGTGAAACATTTGGACAAGCAGGCCCACATGATTCATAAATTATGTAATTTGTGTATAAAGAATCACTTTTGTATGTTTTAAAATATAATAAATTCAATTATTTTTAAATTTAATTTATAGCATAGTAGACATAAACATTATAGCTGCTAATAAGCATACTAATAAAAGTAATGGATGGAGTTACTATATTTGAAATTTAATTAGTACATGCTATATAGTTGACAAATCTTCTAACCAGCTGTGGCAGGCATAAGACGGCCTATGTTTTGAAAAGACAGTTGGCACAATGGGGATGATGCTAACGACAAAGAACACAGTATAACTGACTTCCCCCGGGGACCGACGACTTTGCACACGCACCTATACAGTCATTGTTGTGAGAAAGGATGAAACCATGATTGCAGCGGCAGTTGAAGGAACCAATCGTGTTTCGGCAAGTTCCGTTCCCACAAGCGTCTCTTTCACATTCATTTATGTCTAGTAGGAGCAAGAGACATAGGAAAACATGATTACTAACAGAAGAGGGCGCACTGTCACCTGGGCTAATGGGCATTTTAGAGCTCACGAAGTGCCTTCCACAGGCTGAGGACCTCTTGGTGTCGGCCTTAGATAGACCCGGCAGCAGCCCTCCCTGCGAGAATCCAGCGCAAGGCGAGGTTCTAAACCTGGGAGTAAACCACTGCCTGGTTGGCTTGTGAGAGGAGGCAAACTAAGGACGTGAGAACTGGACAAGAATCATTTTACTCTATTTACTTCTAGAATTCTCCACCCTTGCCTCTTTTCTCAAATATTTTCACTTGCAAATGGAAAATTCTGTGCGCATCTGGGTCTTGATTTGCTGCCACCTTTGGCAAACTTCAGCCTTTTTAAGATTCTCACTACAGTTTCCCAAAAAGCTGAGGGTCACCTGATACTGCCCTGCAATCAGCAACCAAATAAATTAGCTTCCTAACTCACCTGGCATTGTAGATATCTTCTCCTTTTTCCCAGTCCACCCCTAAAACCCACCAGTGCTCCCACCAAAAGTGACTTACCGCGTTCTCCTGAATGATCCCAATGTGGTGGCACTGGATTTGGCTCCCCCCAAACACCCATGAATTATTGTTTGTCTTTTCATTGGCCTATGACTTCTCTTTGACTATTTTGTAAAGCTATGCTGTCTTTACATCTCACCACAGCAGCCAACACCTTTCTTACAAAGAGTAGATGTACGTTATATACTAAGGTGGAAATAAGGAATTTAAATGAAACAAAGTTGATACTGCTGGTTTGAAAGAGTGGGGCAGAATAAGGAAGGGAGGGAGGAGTGGAAGGTAACACCTCAGGTTAGCCAAGTGCAGTGTTCAGAGTTAGGATGTCCTTTCCTTTCAAATTTTGAACATGAAGATACATTATCTGTGATCCTAGACCAGGAAGCTATTGCTGTCTCCCAAGTGACTCCAACTGTGTGCCCGTGGTTGCAGGTGCACCCAGAGAAGTCGCTCTGCCAGCAATCGAGAGCTTCTGCCTTAGCTCATTGTTAGCCACGCTTTGGTAGGGCAAGTTCTTAGGTAGGGGTTGCAGATAATTCAGATGAAAGAGACTGAAATTTGGGCAGAGTCACATTATTATGCAAACGTTAGCTCCCCGGTGATGAATAGGGCTGATTATACTCCTTTAATTTAAAAAGTATCTGCTCTGAAGAAGAGGAAACTTTATGAGAATGTTCCCTAATGGATGAGTCCAATTATATAGCCAAAGGCAAGCATTTTAAACATTACTCTATTGATTGTTCTTTTTCCAGCTGTGAAACTCATTCATGTTCATGAAGTCCCCAAAAGACTTACTGGATAGTGCTTTAAAGTAGAAAAAGAAAGGAGGTAAAGAGAGAAAATAATGGACTACATATTTGAAGTTTATTCTAAATTAACATCCTGATTCAGTACTGACACCAAGGAAGAGATTTAAAATCTTGAGCTCTTTTCCTCTAGGAAAATGCTTCTTTACTTTTTATGCCTGGGTAGGATCTGCAAATTTGCCCTTGAGTGTCTGATACAAACTATAGACTCGTCTCAAAAAGTGTTCAATACTCAAACACTCAGAAGCTGCACTCTGTTCCAACCAGGCAAACCTACAAAAATATCGTAAAATATAATAGGCCATTAACATTAATAAAAAGTACTTTTTTATCTAAATAGATTTCTAAATTTATCCCTTAATCAAAAGTTCTTCTGACCTGACAGCCAAATGAATATCAAGGAAGAAGTTTATGATATTCAGATCGCCAACGATGAAACACCAAAGTTTGTTAACGCTACATGCCTGATTGTGTTTTTATTTCATAAATAGCAAAACAACTACTGAGAGGTTCAGTATTAACTATTGTATGTATTCAGATGCAAATGAATTTTTCAACAGGATATGAAGAAAACAATGAAATGATAATCACATACTCACCTAAACACATGGTTTGATCAGCATTTGTCTTAAAGCCAGTGTGACAAAGGCAATAAAAGCTTCCCACGGTGTCAATACACTGTCCATGGCTGCATATGTTGGGGATTTCCTGACATTCATTGCGATCTGTGGGTAAAAAGCATTTTTAGCATCTTAAGTGGAACCTTAGTAGACAAAATCAAATTGAACTTACTCCTAGGCATTGCTGTCGGGACTAATCTGAGCTCTTTGTAAACTAAGCCTGTAAAACAAGCACCGGCATTGTATTTCTTTTTGCCCAAAAGTTGGTTCAAACGTATTCTCATTTACTGGGCCTATCCAGAGTGTATTAACACTACATGAAAAAAAAGAAAAACAGGGGCAGTGTCCAACAATGGTTCTGAAAGATGAGAAACTTAGAGGTAGCAGGGGGCAGAAAAATCCAAGCTGGGAGACAATCCATTTGATTACTTGCCTAAAAGCATCATTGCAGACTGTGGAATTAATTGAAGTATTTTGTCTGGTCAAGATTTGGTGCCTCAAATCACTGAGCCCTCATGGTTTCCGTTGAAAATTTACATCAAAGTCAAATCCCATCAGTAAGATAGGTTTTCCTGATGGACAACCCACACTGTCCCTCGTTCGAGTTTCACCTTATGGTTTTGTCTCATTCCTATGACCTTTTGTCCCATCTTCACCAAGGCTTCCTGTCTACATGGGGCTGCTTTTAGCACTTGACAATCCTAATGATATTTCTTTCTTTTTATTCATACTCATTCAAAGGAAAACCCTGTCATCTTGCTTCTGCCAACCTTTAAGCTCTAAACTATTTTGATCATCAACTGAATCTCTGTTGCTCTCCTGAAATCCGGCAATCTGCAGGGCAGAATTAATTGCGTGAATCCACACATGACATAATTTCATGCCTATTTATGTCTCTAATTTAATTTTTAAAGCTCTCAGGATATGTTTAGTGCAAACATAATTTTAAGAGCACTGATTCATCCTGATTTTCCTATTGTCACAAAAGAAGGCAAACAGCAGACTGCCCCCTTGAGTGTGGCCGCTGTAAAGCAGGGCAGCACCCTGCTCTCTGCTGAGTGACACCAACTTGCTGCCTGCCTGTCTACTGAGAGGACAGCAACTGGGAATGGGCGCTTTCTGCTACACAGAGCAGTTGTGCTCAGCAGAGGCGAGTCCCCTCCATTTCAACCCCTCGGGCTTCCGTCTTCACACGGACTTTCTTCCAGTATACAGAACATTCAGAGTTGTGATGAATTACCATAGTGATGAGGTCAAATATTTCATTAAGAGGGGGAATTGGTACAGACTGGTTTAGGAGCTACGGCTAGCCTATACAGAAATGCTAGTTAACTTAACAAATTAGTATTGTTCCTGCCCTGGCTGGTGTGACTCAGTGGATTGAGTGCCGGCCTGCAAACCAAAGGGTCACCATTTAGGTTCCCAGATGGGGCACATGCCTGGGTTGTGGGCCAGGTCCCCAGTAGGGCGTGCACAAGAGGCAATCACACATTCATGTTTCTCTCCCTCTCTTTCTCCCTTCCCCTCTCTCTAAAAATAAATAAAAAATTAAAAAAAAAATAGGATTGTTCCCATTGGAGAAAATGGATTTAAAGTGAGCAAACTGCTCCCTGGGATAGGCAGAGGAAACCAATTTTCACTGCCAAGCTTGGTGAAGAAAGCTGACTCTGAGGGAGTGTGTCTTTGGGCCTATCCTAGTTGACCCAAAGTCTGAGTGCCCTCAGGTAGTACTAGATCCAGGAGTGTGCAAGGGGTCAGGTCTGTCTCATCTTCGGGGCCTGCAGAAAACAGAGAACATTAAATTTTCTTTCCTACATTGCCTTCTTCATGATGATTTTTTAAAAAAATAAAACATGGACAATGTATTTTGAGATTCTATTGGTGAAACAGAACACTACAATTCTATAGAACTTAATTGTGAAGTTCACTTTGTCTTGGGACCAGAAAACTAGGTTTCTCAAGCATCAAAATTTGAACTCCCAGGAGACTATGTCTGAGGTTGAGATAGGAGATTTAAACATGGTTTCTGCGGAGGGGAAACCCAGTCAGTAGAGAGAGAAGAGACCCTGAGAAAGTGGCTGGAACCTGTCTCTTGTGTTTTGCTGGTTGAAAGATTTCAGTAGGGGCTGCAGTTGCTGTAACTATACAGCTCCGGACGTCCGACCAGTATCCCAGGCTTACATATCTAACTAATTGTCGTCTCAGACCTCTCAGCAACAACGTGGGTATTATGGCCAGCTATGATTTGCAGTCTGAAATGATGTACTTAGGAATTCAAATAAAAATCTTATGATGCTAGGGTGGGGGGGAAGGCAGAGAACTGTACTTGAATAACAATAAAATTAGAGAAAAAAATCTTATGACGGAAAGAAAATTTTAGTTCTCATTTTAAACACAGGAAAAGAGCAGTATTTTGCATTATTCTAAAAGAATATCATGTATAGGACAGCATTTAAAGACAAAAGATTTTTCAAGTAAGATGTAAATGAAGACATTTCTGGAATGAAGTCTTCAACCTTAGAGACTGAAGAATTGCAAAATTGAAGTATATTCCCTTTCTTTGATTTCAATGAATGACGGCAATTGAGCTTTGGCTACAAACAGCTCACTCCTAGAACTTAACAGCTGGTTAATTCCTGATGAGTTTCATTTGTTAATGTTCTACAAGAAAATATGACAGGGCTTAAGCCCCAGCAGGCCCTGCCTAGACATGCTGTCTTGCTGTATAAATAACTTCTTGCCTGAATGTGAAATGGTGTGAAATGACATGTTCTATATTATCAGCAATTCTTTATTTTGATTGGAATTATTTCACCCAGTTTCAAAGAAATATAAATTAAGAGCAAAATGCAAGGAAGTGGCCTCAATGCCAAGTTTCACTGGGGTATTGTGGCTCCTATCAGAGACGTCCCCACTTTTCCTGTCATTTTTTAAATACATGGATAAAAACAGCTCTGTTGACAAAATGCTAAACACTTGCACATGTTCCTCTAAGCTCAACAAAACAAATCTTGATTCTCTAAGTGAGTTTCTGTCCTGCTACTACACCCTCTTCCCACCAAGGTCTCATAAAACAATGCAAAATTCCCTCCAGAGAGTAGTGTGCTTCCTACCACTTAATCACTGGTAGGCAAGGAAACCCAAGGAAAGTCTGACCATGCTCCCTTGTGTTGTTTCATTCACAAATGCGTAAAATATCCAGGAAACTCCCTGTGAAATGAACCATAAGCAAAACAACACACTCTTCCTGACCTTTTTGCTAAATATATAATGATTTATAATTACTCTAAAACATACAAGAAAATCATTCTGAAGGATTATTTTGCTTCTGGACTGAAATACAAGGTTTCAATTTGATACAACTGGCTACAAGGTACCATCCGATACTCAATAACCTTACCATCATTTTAAGTTGAAGACACGCTCTTTCTCCTTACTCCTGCCACAGCCCTGACAAAAGTGAGCCACAAAAGAAATGGAGCCTCTGGGAGACACTTTCTCATCCCCCTGTAGGTGACTCCCAGGTAATAAAAGGCCGTGAATGGATGCTGCCTCCCTCAGTGAGTGATCTCTCATCTGTAAATTGTTCAGGAGGAAGAGTGATGCTGATGCTTCTTGGGTCCATTTTGGCAGGTCGATATTGTACAGTTTCGGAGAGTGGCCCTGTCTAGATTTGAGGGGTGTGGCTGAGATGGCAGCAGCCTCACCTGCCTAAGGGGGATTATGTGAAATTAAAAAAAGTATTTGGTCTTGAATACTGGCTAGGGAAGTGTGTGTGTGTGTGTGTGTGTGTGTGTGTGTGTCTGTATTTGTGGCTGTCTGCGACAGAGTAGCAGATCAGTAACCATGAAATCTACGTACACACGTGATTTATTTATTGTTTCAAAAACATCTCCTCTATAAAGAGGTAAAAAGGTAAGTGTTTAGACACTTCAACAATGTTCCTTTTTGTCTGGTTTGGTTACTAGAACTCAGCAGTTTAAAGGAGATAACCCACTGGGAGGGCGTGTCGGGCCAGCAGGGACTGACTCACCGTTGCACTGCCCGGTGGAGGTGAAGCGGTAGCCGGGCTTGCAGTCACAGCGGTAGCTGCCAGCAGTGTTGATGCACTCGGCGTTGCGCTGGCACACCGGGCCGTTCTGGCACTCATCGATATCTACCAGCAGGAGAGAGTTTCGTCAGACGGAGAACAGAGCCTGGTATCAAGTCAGTGGAACCTCTCACATGAAATAAATGAATATTTTCTTCGTTCGATCCATTCTATTGAACAATGTAAGACTGAAAAGTCATTTTCTGATTTTTCCACTTCACGAATATTTTTCATAAATGTGAGTACCTGATGCACGACTACATGTGGACTCTAATGACACTCACGTCGGAAAACGGTCCTGAAACTCAACTGCCATGGTCAGGGCTTGGCCGGGGTACAGAAATGGTGCTGGGAAATCTTGTGTTTGCTCAGAGCTCCGGGGCCTTAGGAGTCAATCAGGTTGCTTTTGTCCGGGAGGCTGAAGGGTCTGGAGGGCACAGAGCATCTCAAACCTCAGTGTGCCCATGAATGACTGGAATCTTGTTGGAAAGCAGGTTCTGACTCGGCGAGTCAGGGGAAAGGCCTGAGGCCTGACATTTTCCCATAAGCTCCCAGCCCCCGGTCCACAGACAGCACTTCGAGTGCAGGGCTGTAGAGGCTGCTGCTTAAATCGGTGCCACATGGCAGTCAGGTCAAGGAAATGTAACACACTGCACAAGAAACTACTGAAAACAACCCCATTCACATTATCAAAGAAAAGAATGACATGGACATTGTGTACTTCAAAGCTTTGACTACGCTCAGGGGGTTGTTTGCCTCTATACATTTTTAAACCCTTAATTTAAATTCATGTAAATGGCATTATGTAGTTCTAACTATATAGTAAATGTAATTAAAATGGAGTTCAAATTCACGGTGTCACAAAAGTTACTGCGTGGTCCAGTGTTACCATGGGGTAAAATATATGTTCCTTGTCCTGCTCCAGTGAAATAATTTGGTTCGGTCTAAGTCCGGGAAAGGAACAGCCTGCCACACGGGCGGGAGGCGGTTCTCAGCGCCAGTCCTGGGGTTTCACAAAAGCTGGCTCAGGTGAAGAAGTTCCCACAAGGGGGCGGCAGATACATCTACCTCTTAGGCCTGTGCTTTATGGCGGGAAAATGTTAGAACTACTGCCAGTGGGAATTTCTGTCGTGTGTGTGTGTGTGTGTGTGTGTGTGTGTGTGTGTGGTAAGGAGGGGTGCTTCTCTGTGCAGCAGTTACAAGAGCAGAAGTATGCTTGCCTCGGGTTCCAGCACCCAGCACCCCCTCACCCACCAAGTCCGCCCTGCTCTTAATTAAGGGTGTACATAAACATTGAGGGTAGCTTGTGTCCTCGGAGAAGCCCAATGGTGTCACAGACGAGCATTTCTGTGAGGCATCAGACGCCTAACATCTGATTATACGCATACTTGGGAAGAGCAGACACATAGTAGCTCCCTCTAAATCACTTCTGGAATTCATTCCAACTTCACTGTTGCTGAGGCATGCACTAAATCAACCTTCATTTTCTGATTCTGAGAGCTGAGAGTGTGCAGGGAGGCAGCTGACCCTGGATTAAACGCTCACCCTGCAGATGGATATCCTGTGAAACGGAAACCCAAAGCTGGAGCTCTTTGTAACCTCGGTAGCCACTGAATGCTGCCCTGACAGCAAAGCGGCTTACACTGGCCCAGCCGTAGGCTTCCAACCCCAAGTGTGAATCAAGGTCTAGGTTGACTTGGTGGTCGTGGGTGGCCTTGTGTATGGGTTCTGGCCAAGGGCTGCTGCTTCGGCAGATGTAAGTGCTATAGAGGCACCTGGATAAAGGAACCATCAAAGGGATCTCTGAATGAAAGCAAAGGGGAGATGCCACAGGGAGGTGGCCGACACCCTGAGGCCTGCATGGAAGGTAGGAGACTGGCTCTGAGAGAGGCAGCCAACCCTAGCACCTTACAATCATCTGCTGTGGGCTTTCTCTCTCTTGGCTTCATGCCTCCTCCTCAGACACCTGATCCTTGACAGCCTCCCAGTACAGGGCCGGGCCAAGATCTGAAACAACTGTCTCCTCAGGAAGGCTCTGAATGGCTGTCACCCCGCTCCCACTCTCCTATCCAGCAAGCCGAGTGAAGGACACGTGCCCACTTGGCTATCGTCACAGAAGCCTGGGGAGGAGAATCTAACAAGCGTGTGCTCAGAACTGTAACTTCACTCATGGTCTATAATTGTCCCCAGTCTAGCACAAAAATATTTTATTAACATTGAAATGTTGACAAATGCGCTCTAATCCATGCTCTAAGGGATAATAACACTCTCAAACATGAACAAAACCTCTGCTAGAGGCTCCAAGTTTAAATATTAAATAGCAAATTACTCCAGCCCTCCTAGGGCACGTGGTATATCTAATAATCAGTCATGTCATTCCTTTCACTAAAATGTGAGAGGACACTATCTTCCCCAGACGTAGGGAAAAGATGAAGTGCGGTAAGGAATGTGCAGAATCACAGTACAGACACATGGCAAGGGGAGGTCATTTGAAAATGAAGAAAGTACCATTTGCATGCATGCCCACATTCTTTATATGAAATTGAATTTGTTGTTCTTGTCATTTGGAATTCTCTCATGCATTTGAAATATTTGCATCAACCTTGTTTTCACTTGGGAGCAGCAAAGGCTCCATTTGGAAGAGAACACTGATTTTGAGATTCAACTCAAGATGACTGCCCACCATTCATGCTCACTCTCAAGCAATGAGAAACAAAAGCAATCTACCTGACACACCCAGGAACGCAAGGCTTTTCCACATCAGCTGGGAAATCTAATAACATTGTGTGTGGGGGGGGAAGGTACACCCTGCTTCTCCCACTGGGAGGTACTGAATTATTTTGCATGCGATATCATGCTGTTCCCAACAGTGCCCTTCACTATGTTAGAGCTTGATGGATTTCTGAAATTCCAGTGTTGTGAAATTGGCCAAGTGTGTGGGCAAGGAGCTCACCAGTTAGCTCACCTCTGGACACGATACCGTGAAACACCACACCACTTACCTTCACAAACTAACAGCTTGTCATTATAGAAGAAGCCCACTGGACATTCACATCGGAAGCTGCCAACCATGTTGATACACACTCCATTTTCACAGACGCCTGGGATCTCCCGGCACTCATCAATATCTGGGAACAGAGCAGCCATGTGTGAGTGGCAGCGTATGGGCCCATGGCCCCTGCGGAGGGTCAATTAGGATTGAAAGGCAGCTACTACGAACTCAATGTTCAACAAAGGTGTAAACCAAAGGAGAGAAAATATGCACACAGGTGCATGTGCATGAGTGTGCGTACACGTGTTAAGATGTATGTTGGGGTGGTGTTGCTGGAAGTGGGGGATGTCAGTGCCTGTCAGACTGAAGTAACTGAACCACTTGCCAGACACTCACATGTCTATCTGGATTCAGTGTCTGCCTTTTTTACGTGGTTTCAAAACATCCTCTTCCTCTAGGTAGGAGCCGTCTTTGTACCCACTGGACACTGCAGAGACCAGAAAGCGGCGACTGCTGAGAGTAAGCAGCCTCTCTACCCAAAGTGTGTGGTACTGTTTGATTAGGACGGGAGAGGGGAGCTGGTAAAGAACAGAGGAGGAGCCCACGGTCATAGCCAACTCTGATCTTTCAAATTCAACTTCAATGCCTCCTTCCTCTTTTGCAAGGTATTGGGTTAGGTCTGGAGAATGTAATCTGGGCCCCAGCTGACTGAGAAGACAGAGCTGGCACTGAGGAAGGGTTCTCGTAGTAGGCTGTGGCTTCCTAAGGCCAGGGGCTGGGCCCGGCTGCTATACCACTGGTACAGGCCCCTAGCATGCTCTCTGACAAATGTTAAGTGTCCATTAAAATTTGTTAAATTAGGAACCAGCACTTGGAAGTGGAGTTGGTGAGCATTTAAACAGGACCAAAGTAGGAGGAGAGCAGAGCCAGACCCAGGTCTCAGCAGGGATGGCCAGCTGGGCAGATCTCATTCCCACCAGCCTGGCCGATCTAGTCTCTGTGTAACCTGCTCCCAACTTCCCTTCATTCCGCGTCCTCTAGAATGATAACATTAATAGCATTAACAGCAGAGTCTCACTTGCTACGTGCCTGGTATGTGTCTCAAGCAGTCAGCCTGGACTTACTCGCTGAATCATCCATTAACCTACCAGGTGGTCTCTAGGTATTACGACCACCTCCACTACGCAGATGATAGAACTGAGGCCTGGTCAGAGGATGGAACTTGCCAACGACTACACAGCCAACAAGAAGCAGAGTCAGGATTTGATACCAGGAATCCTCTAGCCAGCTATTCTGCCTCTCTAGTGTTTTTTCACCTCACAGCCGTAGGATCCTCACAAAACCTTTATCAAAGTGCTTGTTATCCTGCAGGGCCCTGCCACCTGCCCGTTGGCTGTCGTTCATAAAACATCAGGTAGAAGGAGATATAAAGCTTTGGTCTATCTGCATGACAAACCTCTCCAGTTCACTAGGTCCCCGTCACTGCTGCTGAGATACGTTTATTTACATACTATAGTCAGGAGCCCCTGGGAGGCACTTAGCCTAAGTTGTACGAAGATGGCCCTAGACTTAAGTGGCACCTACAGAAGAGTCTGTAATTTCGGCAGCATCACAGTCTACAACCATCTGGTTTAAAGGAGAAACTTGACAGGCTGTAAATTTATTTTAGACCCTTTTCTAAAAGGCTTGATCTTGTTTGAAGGCAAATTGATGTCTTTAATAGAAAAAAAAAGCTTAAAATCTCAAAAGGTATATTGCTATTTTGAATATAGGTAATAATGTACTTAGATTTTTCACACCTTTGTCATTTATATTGTTAAAAATTATGCAAAGTAAGAGTACGACTGTTTCTGGTTGGTAAACAAACAAACAGACAAACAAAAACTAATCCGGGTGACATTCTTGTAGTATGGGTTAAAACATGAAATACTATGTTCACATTTATTTCTTTTAAATTTAAGTGATGTATTATCATGTTTAACAATAACAGGCTGGGTCAAATTTCTAGCCATTGTTCAGCATAAAATAGCAAAGAGATATATTAAAAATTTATATTTTCTTTTCCTGTC
The DNA here is from genome assembly GCF_022682495.2 of Desmodus rotundus. Classification (NCBI taxonomy): domain Eukaryota; kingdom Metazoa; phylum Chordata; class Mammalia; order Chiroptera; family Phyllostomidae; genus Desmodus; species Desmodus rotundus. The sequence continues at coordinate 80,835,266 of NC_071393.1, forward strand.
TGGATTTCATTTGAACTTCAACTTGGAGAAGTTTATATTTTAAGACAAGATTAATAAACTTGCTATAGTTTTAACCCCATGCGAATGGGCTCTATATGCCAACAATCTTAAGGCCTTTCAGAAGGAGAGTATAAAGCTTAAATAAAACAAAGTTTCCCAGTCATCTAAATATTTTGTCATGGTGGAATTTGGTACAATAAGTATACTGCTCCCTATCACATTTCCAGTTTTCAAGAGCTAGAGGCAAAGCAAGCTGTGAGTCAGGACTGGATTCTGGTCCCAGCTCTGTTATTAATTAGCTAGGTGACCTCGGCCGAGTCCCTTCCCCTCTCTAGGCCTCTGTCCCCTCAACTGCAAAGCTAGGCGTTTGGATTGGATGATGTCTGGGACCTTTCCAGCTCTACTAGTGGGCGATGCTAATGCTGTTTCGAGTCTGACCACTGCCAGCCTTGGAGGGCAGGCCTTGCTGGGGTACACGTCTGGTCCAGCAGGGAAACCCACGACTATTAAAGACGACTTATCTTCGGATCAGAGGTTCTAGGGAGATGAAAATCTGTTTCAGGAAGGGGAAAAACAAAGCAGCGAGGGCCAGGTGTTTTACGCCAATGTCATTTAGTAGTTTTTCTTTCCAAACCATGAAGTTTCTTTGGACGTTGACTAGAGACTAGACTGTGGAGCCATATGGATTTGGCACTAAGGGAGCCAGGCTGATTGCTGGACCAGACCCTTGTTTTCTTAAACAAGGTCATTGGAAAGGCTGATGTGGATTTCAGTTTACTTATTAGGAACAAGGTGGAACAAAGCAAGGGTGATGTTTGCTGCTCCACTCAATTGCTCAGACCGAAGAGGGGCATCTAAGGATGCATATAAATCACATGGGGGAAAAACTCTGAGAATGCAAGAGCTTTCTACTTTTATGTCATTGGGTTTTAAACCACAAAGGCATTGCCTCTGTTGGCTGACCACTGCACAATCCTTTTGAATCTTGCACAAGCATCCGTAGCACTATGGTGGTCCCTGCTCCAGTTACGAGACGGGGACCTCAGATTGGAAATATATGTATTTTTTAAATTTCATATCTGAAATGCCCAAAGCAGATGACCAGAGGAGATTCCACAAAAGATAAAACTGACCCACAAGAAGGGCTTTATATGAATAACCTACACGTGAGGATCGGTATGCAAAGTCACATTAGACTCATGTCTTAATCAGAAGGAGAGATTGGGAATCACAGTCAAATCAAACGTCAACTGGCCCTACTCCCAGAATCTCTCTTTTTGTTGATGCCTAGGCTGGACTGTAATTTTGTGAAAGGCTTTCCAGTCCCCTTAATCATGAGCAACAAATCCTGCTGCCAATGAGGTGGAGCTGCCCAGGGTGTTTGCACAGTTCGTTCAAACTAAGAATCAGTGTTTCAATAAAGTGAAATGACAGTGTTTAATGATTTTTCCTTCTAAGAAAAAGAAATCAAATTGAGAACATAACAATGTGTAGACCCTTTTCTTAACACAAAGGCAAAAACAGAAAGTTCCACCAATGGCGTAGTAACTCACCAACGGGTAAACCGGTGTAAATGTCAATGACGAAGCCAGGCCTTTGACTTCCACAGAGTGTAGCAAATTCATCTGCAATGAGTGAACAAAGGTAGGGTGAGTGGGTGGGAGCAGGGGTCAACAAAGAGCAGTGATCGGGCTGAAAGAATTTACTTTGTCAACATTCTGGAAAGGCATCTATCTGTATTTTGAAGAACTTAAAATGGAAAATAAATCTGAAAATTCCTACAGATGTTATCATTTTGTTCTTATGACAAATATTGAGGGAACAGTGACGTCATGTTGACGTAATAATGAGGGAGAAGCGGAGGTCTCTATATCATATGACACTCATTTGTATGCGCTTGCCGGTAGAAATGTGGTGTCTTTTTTAATCCTTATCCAAGGATCTGTTTGTTGATTTTAGAGAAGAAGGGGGAGGGGAGGAGAGAGAGAACTATCCATGTGAGAGAGAAACATCAATCAGTTGCTCCCCGACGCACCCGACTGGGGGTCAAACCCGAAATCTAGGATGTGCCTTGACCGGGAATATGACCCACAACATTTTGGTGTATGGGACAACACTTCAATCAGCTGAGTAACCTGGCCAGTGCAGGAATTTGGGTTTTTATAAGGATGTTCACTGCTGAACCCAAGGACTGGCAAGAGTGTCTCTTTCCACTCTGCATGAAGGGGAATGCTTATAAAAGCCACTTCCTCAGATTGGGGGAGATCATAGTAAGTCTAGCCAAGTTCCTTTTTTTTTTTGATATATTTATTGATTATGCTATTACAGTTGTCCCATTTCCTCCCCTTCACTCAACTCCATGCTGCCCACCCCCTCCCTCCCACATTCCCCCCCTATAGTTCATGTCCATGGGTCATACTTATAAGTTCTTTGGCTTCTACATTTCCTACACTATTCTTACCCTCCCCCTGTCTATTTTCCACCTATCATCTATGCTACTTATTCTCTGTACCTTTCCCCCCTCTCTCCCCCTCCCACTCCCCTATTGACAACCCTCCATGTGATCTCCATCTCTATGGTTCTGTTCCTGTTCTAGTTGTTTGCCTAGTTTGCTCTTGTTTTTGTTTTAGGTGTGGTCGTTAATAACTGTGAGTTTGCTGTCATTTTTACTGTTCCTATTTTTGATCTTCTTTTTCTTAGGTACTCCCTTTAACATTTCATATAATAAGGGCTTAGTGATGATGAACTCCTTGAACTTGACCTTATCTGAGAAGCACTTTATCTGTCCTTGCATTCTAAATGATAGCTTTGCTGGATACAGTAATCTTGGATGTAGGCCCTTGCCTTTCATGACTTGGAATACTTCTTGCCAGCCCCTTCTTGCCTGTAAGGTCTCTTTGGAGAAATCAGCTGACAGTCTTATGGGAAGTCCTTTGTAGGTAACTGTGTCCTTTTCTCTTGCTGCTTCTAAGATTCTCTCCTTCTGTTTTATCTTGGCTAATGGAATTATGATGTGCCTTGGTGTGTTCCTCCTTGGGTCCAGCTTCTTTGGGACTCTCTGAGCTTCCTGGACTTCCTGGAAGTCTATTTCCTTTGCCAGACTGGAGAAGTTCTCCTTCATTATTTGTTCAAATAAGTTTTCAATTTTTTGTTCTTCCTCTTCTCCTTCTGGCACCCCTATAATTCGGATGTTGGAACGTTTCAAGCTGTCCTGGAGGTTCCTAAGCCTCTCCTCATTTTTCCAAGTTCTTGTTTCTTCATTCTTTTCTGGTTGGATGTTTCTTTCTTCCTTCTAGTCCACACCATTGATTTGAGTCCCAGTTTCCTTCGCATCACTATTGGTTCCCTGTACATTTTCCTTTGTTTCTCTTGGCATAGGCTTCATTTTTTCATCTAGTTTTCGAACAAATTCAACCAATTCTGTGAGTGCCTTAATAACCAGTGTTTTGAACTGTGCATCCGATAGGTTGGCTGTCTCTTCCTCGCTTAGTTGTATTTTTTCTGGAGCTTTGAAGTGTTCTATCATTTAGCCCATTTTTTTTTTTTGTCTTGGCCTGTCTGTTACTTAAAGGGGCGGAGCCTTAGGTGTTCCCTGGGGCGGGGTAACGCTGGTCGCTGAGCTCTGATGCTGTACCTGGGGGAGGGGCCAAGAGGGAGCAGTGGCGCCCGCTCCGCTCTCCACCGGATTTCAGTCACTCCCTCCGCTACCTACAATCAACCTGGGCCCCTCTGGTGCTGGTTCCCGAGTGGGTGGGCTTGTGCATGCTCTAGGCCCCTGTGGGTCTCTCCAATGACCTCTCCTGTGAGGCTGGGAGTTTCTCCTGCTGCCGCCCCAATCCCCACGGGTGTTTTCACACAGAGGTTTGAGGCTTTATTTCCCCCACGCTGGAGCCCTGGGTTGTGTGGTCTGCTTTGCTCCCCGCCGTTTGTTAGGTTTATCTGTGCACAAATGTGGGGTTGCGGGGTGCTATCCACCGCTCTGCCTGCCCCATTCTCCGCCATTCTGAATCCGGCCCTCTCGGTTTATCGGTCTGGATGTATGTTTCTTTTTTATCTCCTTGGTGTCGGACCTCCTTGCTGTTCGATTTTCTGTTAGTTCTGGTTGTGCGAGGAGGCGCAGTGTGTCTACGTACGCCGCCATCTTGGTTCTCTGAGAAGAGGCCTAGCCAAGTTCTTGACATCAAGTCTATTAATGACCAATTCAGGTCAAATAACTAACTTACGTCATTACTTCAGTTTGACGGAGATGGATTTCTTTGGGTGCTACTCTCTTGTTCTCTCTCTCTCTCCCTCCCCTGACCCTCTATCTTTCTCTCTCACACCCGAGTACATCACAGCAGATAATAAAGAATGAACTAAATGTCACTTGCAGTCCCTTCTGAGGTTCTGTCATTCGGGATCGTGACTGTAACTGCTATGGCATGATATAAATTGAAGTCCAAGGTGGCCATTGCCTTATTGGTCAAACCCATTGAAATTTAGTCTACGGTTTCTGGAAGTAAACACGGTATGTTCTTCCAGTAGTGCTTTATTCCTTAATCTACAGTGTCCACTTCCAGCCAGTGTCACGCCCACCAATGCTGGTCATCCAGACAATTTTCACGGACTCCTGCAATGTATGCAGACTGCATAGTTAATGAAAAGCATGGTTGGATTTGGCCTCTCTCCAACACGAAGACCAAGTCTTACATTTTATATTAACAGTATGCAGATCCTTAAAATTTAGATATTTCTGAAAATAAATGATAGGTTTATCAGGGGTCTCCAAAGTGATTCCAAAAGAACACACAAAGATCCATTAAGAAAAAAAAAATACTCAAACTTCTATCTTTGCAAAATCTAATTTAAAAAATTTATGTATATTTTATAATAGAAAAGTTCATAAAAATCATTTTTCAATATAATTAAAAACAAATATATGCAGATATATACAGATATACTTTTCTATGTAAGCACACACACTAAGTGTGTGTAGCCCACAGGTTTTCAAAACAATCAGGCAAGATCAGGGGTCTGCAAATTTTTTTTCTGAAAGGGTTAAGAGTAAATATTTTAGGTTTTTCAGGCTGTGCAGTCTCTATTAGAATTACTCAACATCTCCTGAAAGCAGCCATAGACAATAGGTAAATAAATTAGTGAGCTGGGTGCTAATAAAAATTTTATTTATGGACACCAAAATCTGAAGTTCAAATAATTTTCAGGTCATGACATTATTTAAAAATTTTTTCTAACCATTTAAAAATGTAAAACTCATTCTTAGCTTGTGGCCCATACACAGATAGGTGGTGGGCTCGATTTCACCCATGGGCTTTAGTTTATCAATCCTGATCTAGTGATATCCTGCAGAATAAGGTAACTCATAATTCTAAGTGATAGTCATCACATTATTTCTGGAGTAAACAGTGGGTGAAATGGTATATTTCACTAAAAACAAATCTGGGTCACGTGTTGTCAGGGTGCACCAGACAGTAGACTTACCATATTACAGATCACTCTGCGGAAGGGAGTAGGTCCTACAGAATACCCTGATCAACACCTGCATGAGAGTTCATTCTGTCTAAATCCTCACATTAGGAGATGATGTCATCGGGACACATATGATCTATATCATCTAGCACATGATATAAGAACAGTGCACCGAAGTTTCACTTCATTTACTCCAAGGATATAAATTATACTTTTGTAAAAGAAACAAATAACATTCTATAGATTTTTCTCTCTGAGAACAGAAAAAGAAATTTGTCAGGTCCCGATATCAGGAAGAGTTGCACTTCCCTTTAGCGCTGAGTGTGCTTCATGGTCATCGGGGCTCTTAGACCTGATTATGTCTCCCTTTTTCATGTGAGCTGCTGGAAAGTTTGCAGCAAAGTTACTGCTCATCTCTGGAAAGTGCATAGGAATTCCTGGCTTGGGTTCTGTGTATTAGCCTCGCTCCTTGCTCCAAGTTTCTTGCCCTTGTTTGCCATTTGCCTTAGGCCTTCTTATTTTACATTTGAATCTTTATGGGCTGTCTTAAATTCTTTTTGGAACAGGACTAATATAAATAAGTTAAAATAATAAGAATATGGTTTGCTTATTTGTCATATTGCTTTGCATAATGTTTCCAGTCTCCTAGTTACATGGCAAACTCCAAAATAATGCTAACAATATTTATACTTTTGTTAAATGCTAAGTCTGTTAAGTCTGGTGAATGAACTAGTATAAAAATTAGAAAGCATATTCTGTAACTTAATTTTCAGCTGGAAGGACCAGGCCCAACTGTGAAATTAAATATTTGCCTATGTGAGCTCACTTTTTCTTACAAAGATAAACGAGGCACCCGTTTCTTCCCTGGCTGAGACTCATTTCTCCAACAATTTATGGCTCATTTATTGACCTATAGTTTTGGCAATGGTGAAACTAAAATTCACCTGTGCTTGGGATGGGACACTGTTCACAGGGCTTGTTCCAGGCTCGGCCAATATTGTAGGAACAACAGCACATCTTCTTGGTCATGTTGAACAACAGTTCTCCATCGCAGGTCTGGTTATCAGCATAATAGTTTCTGTAGCACAAACTTCTTCTCATATCTAGAAGGAAGGAAGGCGGAGGGGATTGGTGATCCGTGGGGACATCACAACAGATTTCTAAGGGGCACCGAAGGAGTGAATCTCTTTCGCACTGTACGGTAACTTTGATAAGGACAAAGCCTACTCTTACCCGCTTTCCATCTACCTACGCTGCTGTAAGAAGAAAAACCTTTGAGAAAGGTCTTCCCCGGTACTTTTTTGCCACAGAACTAAGTCATTATGTAGCTGCAGCATTAATAAACTTTACACAACTCTCCACCCCGTCTCCTAGTAACAATTCTCCACTGCTGTTTGGCAGTCATTTTCTCATTTCCGACTCATGAGGTTCTCATACTGTAGGTCAGTGCTGTGAGTATAATTGTATAAGGATACACCCAGAGTCAAACAAAAGAAGCACTATGAAACCATTGTTTGGGGTTTTCCAACATTACATTTTAAAGAAAACTCCCAACCACCCACACGAGGTGGTGAGAAAAGGCCAAGCTCACGGTTGCAGGGGAGGGAGCTCTCCCACAGACAGCGGCAGGGTGGCAGCACTCAGTCTGATGATCACATTACACTGAGGACTAAGTGCTGGACTTGGCTGCTCTTCTCCTCTCTGCAGATGAGGACCAACCATGCATTATGAAGAAAAGCTCGGACTTACCCATGCAGTTATTTCCCCCATTCACTTGCATGTAGTCTGGAGGGCAAATACAGGTGTAGTTGCCAACGGTGTTGTAACATGTCCCTGGACCACAGATTCCAGGAGTTTCACATTCATTCACATCTATAATCCGAAGAGAAAGTGGTAAGTGAATATGGAAACTTCACTCTTTGGAATGGCCTGGCACTCAGTGTCACTATGAATAATGACAACAAAGGAGAAAATCCACAGGGCAATTTGAAATCCGGATAAGAGAAATAGATGTTTAGTTCATGCATGTCCTTTATCTGTGCTAATATGTACGTGCAATTTTAGAAAAGGAGTTTTTAAACACAGAAGCTTTGCTTTCTGGTATGAGTTCCTAACAACTGAGTCCATAACATCCCCAGAGGATTACAGAGATGGAAATGTGGAGAAAATAAAACTTTCAAGAGTCCTTCAGAAAGACAAGTGTGTACATAGTACTGCGCACGCTCACAGGATCTGTAGACCAACATGATGTCCCGAAGCCACTGACAGCTGTATTCACAGATCTGCACTGGCCAGGGGACATGGAATAGGTCTTTCACACCCCTTCCCTATTTTCAAACACGGGGGTCGATTCTAATTTTTGTGAACTCCATGGGTCTTAGAGTTGCGTTGTACACACTGTGATGCTCAATTGATACTTGACAAGGTTGCCACTGAGTCATGTAATAAGCCTTTTGGAGAACCAGAGGACTATTTTTCCTGCAGGATGCAAGAAGTCTCTTCCCTAACTAGTCATGTGACTCCTTTGTGTAAGTGAAAACCATCTCTCTCAGCCTGGTCTACAGTCCAAGCCCTCGGAAAGTTAAAGTGGCCAATATTGTCCATCCTCCAGTAACACAAATGCACAGGAGTCAGCACATCAGGAAACCAAAGGGGCTGTCTTTAAAAGAAGCTCATTTAAATGCATTAGCACCAATGGTAAGTGGTGAAGGACAGGAAGAAGGAGAGCCCAGAACTAGCCAGAATAGAGAAGTCACTGAAATGAAACCTGGGCTACTCGAAACGGCCTTTCTGCAGAGCACAGAGAACTCTTTGCAGGCATAAATGGGACTGTGACCCAACATAATACAACTATACTTTTCTCAGGCAAAGAGGCAGACTTCGGGAGCACTGGCATTATGACAATGACATTAAGTCAGTAATTTCAGTGCAAGCTGCCACATGTCCTATTTACCTATGTTCACATTTCGACCATTGTGTTCTATTGCTAAATTTTAGTTTTCCTGGCTTTTGAGATCAGTTCTCAGCATTGGAAAGAACTCATCATCCTATAAGGGCCACTTACCATCACACACTCGGGTGTCTTCATTCAGGTAGTAGCCTGTTGGACAGCGGCACTGGAAACTACCAAAGGTGTTGATGCACTTCCCGCCCTGGCACAGCCCAGGAAGCTCCTGGCACTCGTCGATATCTAGCAGAATGAAAACAACAGTATTTCTTCAGCACTACAAGTAAACCCAAGGCGGTTCAAAATGCGTGCACTTTATGATAAAGGAAACAGAATTACCTTCCAAGATAACAGTGATAGGGTTGGGTCGAAAGCCTTCTCCTCCAGGACAAAGAATTTTGTACTCAGCTATAAAAACAAACCAACCAACCAAATTGAGTTCTTTTGCACATAAAATTTCTAGAAATAGTATCCTCAAGAGAAATATCCAACAGAAAATACTCATTTTCAGGAATCTTCGGCAGTTACCCACCCCCCCCATCTGAAGCAGGTGAACACCTTTGTGCATACTTGTCATTTTCAAAAGCCTCTACTGAGCCGGCCAAACGTCAGGCCACTGTCCCCGGTCTCGGAGCTCTCTACTTGCTTTGCTGGCCTTATGTTCTCAAGAACTATTTTATTCCCTTATCTCCATCATTATTCCTTCTTAAAGATTTTCTTTCCCTTTTTATTTTCTAACAGAGTCCTTCTCCATTTTTATGTTTTGTTCAGTGTTACTTCCTGGGAATTACAGCTTCCCTTAGTAATGTTAATCACCCCATTTCCAAAACCCTTTCCAAACAGAGCCTTAGGAAAAGTTTCTTTTCTTGGTTCCCACCCCACTTCTCTCCTTAATGACCAGAGATCTCTCTAGTCACTGCTGTTTAACTGACAGTAATGGCGATGCCCTTGTTTTCCAAAACCAAGTTTTTACAGTGTCCCTTGATTTCCCCCATTAATTCTGTCATCCAAGCATTTCATTCAGAAACCTTTATTTCGGCGCCATGCACCAGCAGAGCGATGCACACAGGGACACATGGACAAGAATGGCCAAGCCCTGCTGTGTCATCCCGGGAGCATCTACAAGAATCAGTTCTTTTGTCGTCATCGTGGTCTTCCCAAATCTGATAATCCCCCTCTTGCATTTCTGGAATTCTATGTATATATATGCATGAATTTATATTTGGATATATTCCGGTTTTAGCTCAGATCCAGTTTGGGGTAGGCTGGACCTCTATTTGCTAATCATTATTAATCAATAAAGCTGACTCCCCCCTTAAACATACTGGTTTACTTCTCTCATCATCAATGAAATTAACTACCGTCCTCTTTTACTTTCTCTCTCCCCCTCCTTTTTAGTCCCCACTTTCATGTCACAACCTTCCTCTAAGGCCCAATTAAAACATGCACAGTCATCACCACCCTCTGCCGATCAGAACTGACTTTCCTTTCTGAAGAGAGGAAAGAAGTCTGCTAAGCATTCGTCGCTGTGTTGAGTGCCTTACTTAGGTCATTTCATTTAACCCTATGAGGCATTTTATGAATGAGGAAACTCTGGCTTGCTAAGTAACTTGCCCAACGTTATGTGAGTGGCATATGGCGCAGCCCTATTTGGAACCAGGTGCTGCCCCTCCCACTCGGGGCACTGAGTTTGCCCTTCTTTTCTCCCTTATTGAGGCCTGCACTGACTGATTGTTTATTTGGATCATACTTTGCTAGATGTACATTCTCAGAGGGAAGGATCTAGTGTAATTCATCTTTGCACACCAAAGTACACACTCTAGACACTCAAACAATACTTTCAGAAAAAGTGAATAGATGACCCTTCAGCAAGGAAAGAATCAATGTCTATCCCAATACACATGAGTAGCAACCACTGATCTTTGCCAAAGAAGCCACATCTGACTCTGAATCATAACAGGGACCCACTGAGAAAAATGGGAAGCCTTTTAATTTTTAGAAGATGTTGTTTATGTCCTTAAAATCACATCTGGAGTTTTCTTTAAAGTCATACCATAAGGATGGAGTCATCTTCTATCTCATATTTGTTTATAGGGACACTTAAATCTGTCCCAGAGATTCTGAAACTAGCCAATAGATGAGAAAGGAGAGATCAATCAGTGTGTTCCTATAAGGTAAGCAATGAAAGTGACTTGGCCTGGAAGGTGTTCTTCAATATAATGCAACCTGCTTTTCACCCAGATGGAAGTGATGTGACCTGCTCTTAGTATAAGCCGAGTGGTGACACTCTCTGACTACCGGGTCGAGGGCAGGATCCCTCAACAAAGCAGAGAGGATTGATCTCCCTTTCCTGATTGAAGGGGAGGGACTAGTGGCAACTCCCACCCTCTGTGGTTTCTGTTCTGTGATCTAGCACGAAGCATTGGCCGGAGCTGGAACAATAATAATAAATAAGAGTATAGCCACTTACATGTGTTCACAGCAGGGCAGAGCTCACAAGGAGTACCCCAGGCTTTACCCAGAGAACAGCAGCAGGAAGCCTTGGAAACACCAACTCCAATTTCATTGGTACAGGCTGTATCTCCATTGTCTCCTCGAGGTCGAACATCCAGATAGCAATTTCCAGAGCGGGTATCTATTTGCCATGTACAAACAAGAAAGTATCAGGCAGACTCTTTCTACGTGACAGTTGAAAATGTAAACCCATCTCAGAAACTCTTTCAGAAACTGTTCAAAAACCAAAATCGACTTTTACTGAGAAACTACAAAGTGCCCAAACACATGTACTGGGAATTTACCTACAGAAAAGGAACCCAGAAGAATAAACCAGATTTAGGAAATGTTTATATTTTCATATTATTAATTTTTTTAAATTTGAGAATGAATATGGAATGCTTTAAAAATAACAAACAGTATGTTTCCTTGAAAAGTGTTTAAGATCTTACCGACACAGCCAACTCGAGTTGGATTCAGCTCAAAATCGGGTGGACAATCACAGGTATAGCTGCCTGGAGTGTTGACACAGTTCCCACTGATACACGTGGTCGGATCCAGACATTCGTTAACATCTAAAACCAAAGAGCAATGGGCAGAACTGTTGCCTGAGCCAACGTGAGGAAGGTATCACCGTAACACGGTAGCACCAAAATCTAGGGCTCCCAATGTGAATTTTTAAGAGTCACTCATTATAACACCTAGAAATACAGTCTTCCACTTCTGAAATAAAACCCCTCTGGAAGGAAGTATGTCATAGTCTTTGGTCTTGCTCCCCCTGGAACACATTTAGCATTCAGATTTGTCATCAGGAGAAAATATGACTTTGGAACTAGGAGAAATATTCCAGTCGAAGTAACTGAAAGCAAAACACTACTGTGACCTCGGCCAACCAAAAATTCAGACACAGGTTTTAAGAAAATATATTTAATATGTGTGGCTTGTTATTTCTTCAAATTAGAGCAAGATGTCTCAGGGAACCCTCGGGAGCAGGTGACTTCTGCTGCTTCCCCACTGGGTGTGCTTGCCTGAGAGCAGCCAAGGGTGAGGACAGCGTGTTTCCCCAAACCTGCTACGAGCCTTTCTCCCGTCACTGGGGCTGGGCTGAGTATTTATTTCCCTTTCAGTTTCTAGTCCAAATATATATACAGAATTCCAGATATTTAGGCCATACGTTTTGGCAAATTCTGACTCTGTATAGTCCTTTGGTTTGTGTTGAACACTCACAAAATACTCAAGAACAGGTAAACGGATTCAGAGGGGAGAGTTTGAAGAACGAGGATGATACCTTTCCCTTGGGACTGGCCCCTTGGACCAGGAACCCACAGGTTCAATTACAGAAAATTACTTTGCTCCGATTTCATGTGAATGGGGAGGAACAGGGCAGAATCACAGAAATGAGACTAGATAGAGTTATGCTGATGGCGATTTGGGGCACTGAGGAGAGAGTATGGTACATGGAGAGGCAACTTCTTTTGGGATGCTAGAGTCCCAGCCTGTGTCATGCTATTCTTTAGAAAAATCAAGAGAAGAATGAGTACCTAGTGCAGAGAAGTTTGGGGAATATGCCAAGGTTGTATATGCAGCTTACGGTCATGGCTTGTTTGGGGTGCTGGCACAATCACTTTCTTCCTGACACCCTGAGCCCATACAGAATGGAACTTGTTTCCTCAGTATCCTTGAATGGAAGGGTGGGCTAGGATGGACAACGGCAAATGCTTTCAAAGTCCTCCCCCAGGCCAAAGTGAACAGAGTAACAGTCTGTGGGTGAGCCTATAGCTTTTCTAATGGTTTCCACATGTTCCCAGAGAGTCCCTTGCTTTACAAGAGGATGGCTGACATACTAGAAATGTGCGGCTGAGTTCTAGGTACCAGTCTCTGGTGACCACTGGCAGGGCAGGGGTGGGAAGCAGTGGGTACTGTTATGGAGGACTACAGGGAGAAAACCCACGATCCCCAAAGGAAACTCTCTGAAAACGTCCCCAAGGAGGAAAGGAATGGCTGGGAAGCCTTGTAACTGCAGCATCCCTGGAATATTCCTCTGGAGCCACAGCTTGATTCTAAGGTTACAAACTCTGCTCCTTCAACTGCCTTCAACTCTTTCCTCTGCATCCTCACATCTGATCAGTTCCAGGTCTCAGCTTTTATTCTGTGATACCTAATGTTTCGCTCCGGCCTTCTGTTTGTGACTCTGTGAATATCCTTGTGGAATCCCAGCAGGCCCCCAACAAACAAGTCCCCTGGGCCCCTTGGGAGCACATTTTCATGCAAACGGACACCTTACCTGTGCAGTTCCCGCCACTTCTGTCCAGCTCGTAACCTATCTCACACTCACAGCGGAAGAGGCCAGGAAGGTTGTGGCAAGTTCCAAAAACACAGATGTTCGGAAGGGAGCACTCATCAATATCTTGGAAAAGGGTAAAAAAGGGGAGACGTTAAATTTATTCTTTTTGCTAAAGACACTGACTAATATAATTAGACAATTAATATTATCAGGAAAATGACAACTACCAGATATCAATCTAGACACTTCTCCTAGACTTTTAGATGGTTCGCTACGTATAGGGAAGTCTCTTAGGTGAGAGCATACGTTCTCTCAACCCCTATTACATACCACGTAGTGGGCTAAGCATTTCACATATATGTATCTCATTTACGGTGTTTCACACAGGTCCAAATCACTTTCGTAAAGTAAGGGCCAAAAAGACCACACTAGCTTAAAATTATTTTTTTAAATGTATACATTCACTATTTTTGTTGTGGGTTAGTATTTGAAGAATCACAAGGCTTTCTGGCAACACTTACAATCAATTTTATAACCCCTATATCCCTAGTACTGTGGTGTGCGTTTGCTACTGTGGATGGAAATCTAAAAACTGTAGACACTTCTTCTAGGCCTCTGTCCCCACCCCACATTAGCATTCTGCTTGTGTAGTTGACACGTGGGCGCATTTTCGGCCTTCAGACTGGCTTTAAATAGCCATGACCACTCTGCCAGCGATGATTTATATTAAGAACTAACAAACAAACAAAACCTTCCCTTGTAGCATTAAGAGAAGTAAAACTTTCAATGCAACTATTTATGTTACCAGAGGTGGCACAGTACCTGTTTTCCTTGGATGTTCGGAGTAACAAAAGTAAACAAGGCATTAGGCACATGATCAAGAGCATAATCTGGTTTCTTGACTCAGAGGAATTTTATATCAAACTTTGCATATTTAATATAAACTGTATAAAGAACACCCAATGATTCCATAACAAAGAAAAGTATTTATAGAACTATATGAGGGAATTAGTATACATGTCATAGCTAAGGGCTGATTTTAAGTTAATGTCTTATTAACAAGCAGCAACTATTAGTTAAGACATTAATCAGGGTCTTAGTTACATTTCTACTGTCAATTGTTATCATTTATTTCTACTGCAATCTTTTTAGTTCATTGCAGCCACTAATTCTTCTCAATGAGGGATAATGTGTGTAAATTTTATAAGGGTGGGTAAAGGAAGAATCTTGCGTCTCCTAGTGGGGTGTATCCCTAGCTCACAGGCTCTGGGACTCTTCCTGTCTGACCAACATTTACGAGAAAGACAGAGTCTTGGGCTGAGAGATATCCTGACATTTGGCATTATCCCAAAGGGCTTCCTACCGGATGGATCTGCAAAAGATATTTACAGACCATATGAGACATATGCATCCAGGACATTATTCTACATGTGGAAAAGGCTACCTGCTCTGTTATTCTAAAGCCCTGGTTTCTAGAAACCAAACCATAACAGAGACTCAAAACTGTGTTTCCGTATCTAAAGAGAGTCCTTCAACAGGAAATCATCAGGGGACCAACACTTTGAGTTCCTTCCCCCAGCAACGGAGAAAAGAGTTAACCACACTTGGCGACCTTCTCTTGCCCATGACCAATAGGTGTATTCTTGCACACCGTGTCGCCAAGGCCGGATGTGCAGTTTATAGCCAGAGAAGATTGTCTCTGCCCAAAGAGAAATGAATGACCTCGCTGGAAACCTAATCCCTCCACAAACTGAGCTGACGAGGTTGAAGCCAAAACACACCTCAGTCAAAAGATAAAATCAGGACTGTTTAAACCACCTCATCTCAGGCCTGCAGGACCCCCAGCAGCTTCTCCATCAGTTACCTTCACAGGCTTTCCCGTCAACACTGGGCACGAAGCCCATGTCACATTCACAGCGGTAGCCTCCGGGGGCGTTGAGGCACTGGCCATTGCCACACAAATTCAGGTTCTCCGAGCACTCGTCGAGGTCTACAGCCGGAAAGAAATACAAGTTACTCTTCCTCAGTCAGGAGGTTTCCCATTCCATAGGTCCAACAAATTTTATAATTGTCAGCTTCCTTAGTGGTATTTGGTCATAGTTTCTACTTGATACAATCAAACTCATTTCTCTGTCTCTCTTTTCAGTTTAAAAATAAGAGTTAGATGTTTTATTGATTTTATTTTTTTAATTTAATTTACATTTTATTGTTTATGCTATTACAGTTGTCCCAATTTTCTCCCCTTGCCCTCCTCCACCCCACCTCCCCCCACTCCCTCAGGCAATCTCCACACCATTGTCGATGTCCATGGGTCCTGCATGTATGTTCTTTGGCTACTGTATTTCCTGTGCTGTACTTTATTACATCCCCATGACTGTTCTGTAACTACCAATTTGTACTTCTAAATCCCTTCACCATTTTCACCCAGGCCCCTGACCCCCCTCCCATCTGGCAACCATCAAAATGTTCTCTGTATCTATGATTCTGTCTCTGTTCTGCTTGTTCGTTTATTCTATTTTTTAAATTCAATTGTTGATAGATGTGTATTTATTGCCATTTTATTGTTCATATTTTTTATCTTCTTCTTAAAGAAGACTCTTTAAAATTTCACATAATACTGGTTTGGTGGTAATGATGAACTCTTTTAACTTTTTCTTGTCTGGGAAGCTCTTTATCAGATGAACCCAAAGAGGCCCACACCAAGACACATCATAATTAAAATGTCAAAGGTTAAATACAAAGAGAAAATCTTAAAAGCAGTAAGAGAAAAAGCTTTTAGTTAATACAAGAGAGCTCCCATAAGACTGTCAGCTGATTTCTAAAAAAAACCTTTGCAGGCTAGAAGGGATTGGCCAGAAATATTCAAAGTGATGAAAAGCAGGGACCTACAACCTAGATTACTCTGTCCAGCCCAGCTATCATTTAGAATCGAAGGACAGATAAAGTACCTCCAAGATATTTTTTTCTTCCTGGAATGCTAATATTGAATATTCAATGAACATGCTATTCAGATGCTAAATTATCACTAAAGATGTAAAATGAATAACTTAAACCATCAAACTAAGGCTTTTTCAAGCAGACTCATCCACATGAAGATACACCCATGACAGGAAATAACACACCGTGGTTTGTGCCTATTTCTCAAAGTTCAGTCTCTGCTCCAATGGGCAGCAAAAGAACTAGAACAACTACAGAGGACACCAAAAATTCCTGTCTGCTTAATCTTGCTGAGTTTCTTAACAATCATGGGCATTAAATATCAAACACAAGAACCATATGTGCCTAATGCATGAGATGCTCAATATTTTCTGAAAGTGCTGGGAGGTTTATGATGACACAACTTCACCGGGTTAGGCAAAAAACAATTTCAAATATGATAACACTTTCAGGGAGTTAAAGAAAATATCCAGGTAAATCATTTACTGGGCCTTAGCCTCTTTAATGTTTAAAGGACTTCTTGTGAGCAAACAGTCAGGATAAAGGAATGCTCCTAGTTATGTGAGCAGCTATGCCACCTAACGGCCAATGAGGAATGGGCGTCAGTGTCTTACTCAATAGGGAAGTCCTTACATAAAAAGCGTTCTCCGTGTGTACGTGTTCACGTACGTGCATGTACCACACAGGGGTGGGCAAAAGTAGGTTTACTGTTGTGAAGACATGGAGTTTATCCTTG
Organism: Desmodus rotundus; assembly: GCF_022682495.2. Taxonomy (NCBI): domain Eukaryota; kingdom Metazoa; phylum Chordata; class Mammalia; order Chiroptera; family Phyllostomidae; genus Desmodus; species Desmodus rotundus. The sequence continues at coordinate 80,852,129 of NC_071393.1, forward strand.
TATTATTGTTTATTTTAAATTGTTTAATATTATTATTAGCCAACTTTGCCTACCTCTATTTACACAATCATATATAGTCAAACATAGGTAGCAGTTCATTCATGTTAATTCCGTGACTATTAATTATAACTGAAAAAATGTCATTGACATATTTAAACCTGGAAGGGAATGAATTCCAGCAAAGCAGACATGAAGTCCTTGCTTATGCCAACGTGGGGTGACAAATGCTGATGGCCAGTGGGAGAAAAAGGCGTACTGGCGCCATGACCCAGGATATCCCATCCCTTCCCCCCCCCCCCCCCGACAGCTCCCTACAGCAGCTTCACTCTCAAGTGTGGGACGGAAAGCAAGTCAACGGTGAGAAACAGGCACCAAAACATAAAGCCTAAGGGTCATGAAAGGCAGTGAGTGACTTGTTTAAATTAATGGCATCACGACGTACAGTGAGGTATATAAAGCGCTATCAACTATGTACATACATAATCAGCTTCTGCGGTTTCTTCAACTGACCTAGTTCCCAATTTCCATTCCACAAGGATCTAGTTTCAACTAACTAATCTTTTAGGTTAACCTTGTCCATAACTGACCCAGTCTCCAGAAAGAATTGAGGGTCTGAAAAATAGGAGACACCCTGCTTCTCTGACTGTTTACACGGCTGCTCCCACCCAAACCCACCTGTGCAAGTGAAGCCGTCGCCGGTGTACCCTTCCTTGCAGAGGCAGCGGTAGGAGCCCATGGTGTTCTTGCAGTCGGCGTGTTGGCTGCACATGTGGGTTCCATTGGAGCACTCGTCCAGATCTTCGGGAAACAGATCACATCGTTGTGAACAGAAAGGGTGTCATTTCACGTCAATCACACACAAATTAAACCTTTCTTTACAGAATTCATATTTTCATATTCATAATCTCTGCAGCAGCACTGTCTGTTACTTGCAACGCACCTGTGCACTTAATGCCGTCTCCAATCCACCCGGGGCTGCAGCTGCACTTGAAGCTCCCGGCCGTGTTGGTGCACACGGCATGTCTGTCGCAGTTGTGTGCTCCAATTTCACATTCATTGATGTCTGAAAAGATACGCAGCAGTTTAAAAAAGGCTCAGCACAGATGCCGTTGTGGTCTTTTAAATAACGTACAATAGCAACTCAGCAACGTCAAAAGTGGACTCACTTTCACACTTCCCGTAGTGTAATTCAGATTGGGTTAGCATGCACATGTATACTCCACATACATTGAACAGCTTCAAATTTTAAGTTATAAAGAAACAACAGTGTGATGCTACTTGCTATTATTAACTAATTATTTTCCATTATTTTATGTAAGTATCTAGTCACTGCAAAACAAAAGGAAGCCTTTTCCAGTGGATGATCTTAGAAAGTGAGTTGCCTGGTGTTCTATGGTATTAACACACTCCTGGCCATGCGTTTCTGTAGCCAATATTTTTATTAAGTCAACCATACAGACGACGGGATACAATGTTGTCGGCATAGTAGAAAACATTTTTGGTCATATTCTATATATTAAATATATTTTATTCCTAAATGTAAAACACTGTATTATTTAATTATGCTTTATTTCTTATGCAAGTTTTACTGTAGGTATTGCTAATTTAAGCATTTGCAGAAGATTGTCCATAAGGCAGTGTGAGAACCTTCTTTTCTCTAGCTTCTTACAGTCCTAGCATGTTGGAGACCCAAGCCTTCTTGCACGGTTCATGTAAAACTCAATCAATCCACTGGATATTTATCTGTAAAAGGAGTACCAGGTTAGGGGCACACTACTAAAAGATTCCACATTCTCTCCATTCTCTGAAATTTCATTTCCAAATTTAGCCAAGATAGATTGTATAATATAAAAGTGTTATAATAAAGAATATAAAGTATAAAGTAAAGTATATTTGTTTTCGGCAAAATTGTTACTTATGGTAAGATATATATATTTGGTCATTGCCTCCATTTCTGGCACAGAGCTCTGAACCCTTGGAATTTCCTCGGTGATGAGAACCAGGAAGGTGTCTTTCATTATGTGAATGAGATGACTTTTGGACCTCACCTAAGCAGAGGGCTGGTTGTAAGGAGATCCACTCATGCGATAGAGGGTTAGAACTCTCAGTCCCACTCCCCTGACCTTAGGGCAAGTTATGGGAAGAGGGGTTGAAGGTTGAATCAATCGAAGGCCAGTGATTTGATCACTTATACCTATGTAAGGAAGCATCTACAAAATTCCAAAAGAACAGGATTTGGAGAGCTTCCAGAGGTTTGTGAACACATGAAGATTCGGCAAGAATGTGCTCTCTGGGACAGAGTCCCACATTCCTTCCCCATTTCTTGCCCTATGCATCTCTTCTATCTGGCTGTTCCTGAATTATATCCTTTTATAATAAACTGGTAATCTATTGAGTGTAGTGGTTTCCTGAGTTCGGTGAGCTACTCTTGAACACTAATCAAACCCAAGGAAGCGGTTGTGGAAACCTCTGATTTATAGGAATTAGGGCCAATATGTCAAAAGCACAGGTAACAAACCTAGACTTGGGATTCACATTTGAAACAGGTATAGTCTTGTGGGACTGAGCCCTTAACTACCAGAAGATAGTGTCAGATTTTAGTTGAATTACAAAACACCTAGTTAGTGATCAGAATTGGAATTGGTACCATAATCTCATTTCCTAAAATTAACCCATTATTAATAAAAGCCAGGCACTTAACCTAATAAACTTTTTTAAAACTAAGAACAAGAACTGATAGGCATGGATATTATGACTTTATAGGGAAACCAATGTCTCAGACAAAACTTAGGTGAAGAAGGATAATTTTGGCATAAAAAATGTTGCAAGAATTTTCAGTGATTGCTTGAATAGTGGCATGAAAAAGAAACTGGGCAAGTAACTTATGTTTACCCTTTTGTTTACTTAAGAAGCCCAATTAAATAATTTGAAAGTGTTTAGAACCCTGCTGTTTGCCAAATAGTTTATCTGAAGCTCAGAAATAGTCCCAGGATCTTCGGCTTCTTCAAAACTTTTAGAACACAAAATAAAATTATAACATTTTCCTACAAAAACATTTTGCAATATCACTAATAATCACAAAGTGAAAACATGCCTGAAAGAGTGTTCTTACAATTATAACGTGTTGTATGGGCAAACTTCAATGCAACCTTGGCAGCCACCTGAACCTACTGAGTTATTAAAGGCAGGTCAAGGGAAGCACATACCAGGCTGCTTTAGACTTGTGACTGGGAGCTTTAACCAACTGAATAATTGAGCATGGCACATTCCAAGGAAATGAGGAGGCAGGCTGGTCCAGGTATAATAGTGGTAAGTAGGCCCAGGAATTCAAGAAAGTAAGCCTGACCTAACGGGCTCCCAAGCAGGGCCATCGACACTTGTCTCTTCCTCAGAGAATCGCTCCCCTTGGAGTCACTGATGCAAACCAGCACTTTTGCAGTCATTTTCACTTCCCTCCTTTATTTGTCAGGATCTCTGACTCGGGTAGAAATAATGAGCTTCAACTGCCTAAGTATTGAAGCCTCCTGAAGTTATGGAGTCAAGGAATTTTCTAAGTGGAAAGAATTTAGAATTCTACTTTCCCAATCCTCAGTTTCTCAGAGGAGGACACAGAGGTCCCCAAAGGCATGGGGACTTCCGAGAGCCCCAAAGTCAGCAAGGGGCAGAGCCAGGACCACCAGTAACGAACTCACTTTCCCTGTCCCCTGCATAGTGCTCTTTCCCTGAGGCCACAGCTGCCTAATGGGGCTGATTTGTTCAGATACATCAGGATCTTAAGTCCGGCTTTATGGAGTTTTCAAAGTCTTGGTGAGCTTAACAGACTCACAGAAGTATTCACTAATCTTTCTACTGAGCATAATTTTCAGAGATTATCATAACCTTTCAACGTAGTAATTTTGCAATCTTTCTCTTTCCAGTTTTCTAATGGCCAAAGTTACCTTATTTTTATACAGGTCTTCTCTACCTTCCATATTTAGTGTTGCAATTAAGGAAATTATAATTTCTTTTACAAGGAGAGTTTCCCTCCTTTTCTATCCTTAATGATATGCTAATATAAATTTTTAATTCAAGAAAATATGTGCAATCTCACCACACTTTTTTAAGGTGAGGAGAAATTGTATTTGCCAGAGGCCTGGTATCATGGGCTTTGGGACACCAGGAGGGAGCAGCTCAGGAGCCAGTGTTCAATTCCCCACTTGGAAACTCTCATATAAGCCATTACCTCAATGCCTCACACGCCCAGTACGTGACAAGTGAATTAGAAAGATGTGGTCATAAAGCGTAAAGACATTCTAAATAGAAAGTGTCTGCATGTGTGTGTATGACTGCGCTTCATTATAAAGACAAACAGAAGGGGAAACTGAGCCATACGGAAAACAAGCAAACAAAATGCTGTATTCAAACACTGTAGTCTTCAATAATGTGAAGGAAACATAGCACATGCTTGCCAAGAACATCTCTTTCTGTACAAATGTTCCCTTTCCCCCACAAGTTTGCTCCAGACAGAAAATTCCTTTTTAAGATTAAGAACAAGCACAAGCCAAGAAAAGCAAAGAAACTCAAATTTAGGGCTGATACTGCAACCTCTGTAAACCCACCAAAGCTCCCTCATAGACTCAAAGGTCCCATTTGCAAGGCTCTGTGGCAGGGGAAGGGTGTGGTCTGAGCAGACCCCAGGCCCAGCTCTGGGCCTGTTCCACTGCTGTGCGAACGAGAGCTGTGCTTGGAGCTGTGCTTGGAGCTGCTCTGGCCTCCTCTGACAGCCGGGCAGGGAAGGGCTATATCACCCTCACGGACACTTCTATTCCCGCCACCCCTGCATCGTCACATGGACCCAAACCCAGCACAGCTCCTTGACTAGGCATCGGGAAAGAGGACATTTGAGTGAGTGGAGAGGCCAAATGTGAAGGCTGCTTGGATTTCTTAATTTAGGTCCAAATTTGAGCCAAAACCAGTAAACTGAACACCCAACGAGTTTTCACAGGCTGAGAGCCAGGGGAGGACAATTAGCAGTGATAAGAAGCTGGAAGGAAATAGGTGCAAATCCTCACTGAGTGCAGGTGGTTTTGAAGTCTCTCATTCTTTCTCATGGACTACGACCCACCGGCAAGGTTTTTCAGGTGAAAAGAAGCACGTAGTCTGAGAAATGGAACTACCAAGAAACCCTCCTATTTTAACTGAGAGCAACTCTGATTTTAATGGTATACTTTACTGACTGAGTTAGCACATAGTGGGTGGGAGGGTCTTACGAATCAGCCTGTGAAAGCCAGGGCCCACCAAGAATGGCACCTAGCAGCAACCTAGTTTTTCTTCTTCTGATTGGTTGTCTAACTACAGTTAGGTAAATGAGCAGCAGAAGCCTTGCATGTGGCCACAGAAAAACTGTGATCCAGTTTGCTCCCTTAAGCCAAGGACAGAGAGCTGTGTTCTAGACTTCAAACAAATGTACTTTCTCCCTCCATTAAATTGAACATTCCCCTCAATCCAAGATTTGGACAAGGCTGAAGGAGGAAAGAAAAATCCCTTAACATCTGTGTAGGCTGGGAATGTAAGTCAGTGGGTGGATTCTGAACACTGCTAAAGTGATTGGGGGAAAAACATGTTTATTTGTTAAAATGGAAACAATCGGCAATGACAAGGGAGCTGAAATATTTAGACAAAGCTGTAATGGAACGCAGAGGACATTTTTTTAGTTCTTATGAAGCAAACTTCCTCCCTGTGAAATAGCATGCATATTTTTATAATTCCTTTACAGGCTACTTATTTTTAAAAAGTAGGTATTGTGTATATCACACATATTATACATGTATAGAAATAGGTGTAGGATATTTCTTTTGTCTATCCTCAAAACATAGTTCCAGACCTGTTCTTCACTGTTATTGGTTGTGTGATTTGCTTATCCCATTAGGCAAGATAGTATCTGTGTTTGTATTAGTTGCCATTATAAAAACTTGTCTTTAACATGGCTAACACCAAGGTAACCCGCTGGTATTCTACGTTGTGAGTGACACTAATTTTAAACTAAAAGCAGGCAAAAAGAGCCCTAGTTACATGGGATTAAAAAATGTTTTGGCTCCGATTTTTAAAAAACTTGTTTTTAAGTACACCAGACAGGCTGCCAATTCCTGTTTGTGGAAGTCATTTTCAATCAAGTGTGATACCCTTGGTTGTTAATAACAGTATTTACAGAGGACCTCTGTTCCTTTGCTCCCTGATGCATCCTCTCCCTCCACACTTCACTGCAGGGTGCTTACCCAAGGGGAACACCGTGTGACTGCAGAGCACCCTGGTGAGTTTTTCCAGCGTGTGAAGCAGCGGATAAAACCCAGAAATAAAATCCAGAGTCCCACTGTGCTGGGTGGGGACACCACACGCCATGCTGCTGTGATGTCAAAGGGGCCGTGAGACCAGCCTTCTCCCTGAAGTGCTACCTGGGTTTTACACAGTTCAAAATCGTTTTAGGCTAGAATTTAAAAGTAGGGGGATGCCGGCCCTTGGGGAAAGACAGGGTATTTCTTGGACTTGAGATGTGTGTTTTTGTCCACATCACTCACTGAAAGATTGCTGTTCTTAAAGTAGAAGTGGTGTCATCTCATCCAGCATGGAGGACATGGCTCTCCTCACCACCGTCTCAGCGTCTGTGCAAACTCAACTAAAACCAGCCTCTAAAGCAACCTTTTCGTGTCCAGAGGGAGAGTTTCTTTCTTTAAACTGATTTCAAGAGTATGTCAGTAAGTAGCAGTATAAAATTTTGCTAGACTAGAAGTTATGTCTTCAATTAAATGGCTTCTAGACACGGTGTCTGCGCCTCATTTTATAATAACAACAATAGCTACTATTTATTGACGAGGCTACTGAATGCCAAGCACTGTGCCAAGGGCATCATATACATTGTATCTCATTTACCTAACATGAAATTAATGTCTCGTGAAAATTTAAGCTTTCTTCATGGTAAAAGGCCTAAAATAATTGGCCTCTGCACATGCCTCCGTTAGCTGGAATTTGGAGCATAAAATGATAGAGATCTCCTTTTCTTACAGCTGAAGACCATCCCATTAAGTTAACTTCTCCCCTCTTAAACATCACCGTTCTCTGGGGTGAATGGAGTGAGTTTAACTGAGCCAAATGCTGGTGGTATTAGCCTCTATTAAGTAAAATGCAATATGGAACTGTCCTACCTTTCCCTTCATTCCTGCCAGACCACTGTCCTTTGTTCCAAGTTCTATATTTAGACTGCAAGCTAAAAATAAGGTTTGAACCATAGATATAGTGAGCCGAGCATCGTCTGTATCCCAGAGACCTCATGAGGAGCTGAGACTTTAAACACTGCGCCGTCAGAGTGGGTGGACCCTTCGCCGTGCTTCGCATGACAAGTAGCATAGTGAGGGTGAGAGCATTCCAGCTTCATGCTTATTTTTATAATTTGACTAGAATCTGTCATTTTGGAACCCACAGTTATATTATTGGTGGTATTCTGTATATATGTAACTTTGAAACTTGGTATTATTACACAGTTTAAAATAATTATATACTTGGGGGTTTTCTTGAAAAATGTTGATGTAATTTAGAAAAGGATCTGTACACTTAGCACATTGCCAATCTGCAAATATTTTATTGTTCATTTTAAGTCACGGAGTCTTGCCAAATTGGCTTTTGGAATTAAAGTCTGTTATTTGTGTAGAAGTTATGCAGTTACCTAATTCAAGCTCACCATGGTCTCTATTATGTTTTAAATTATGTTATATGCCATAATCTATTATATTACTACATGTAATTACAGTAAAACTTTATTTATTATTCCACATATTTAATTTAACAGCATGGCCCCAAGTTTGAAAATACCAACTAAACATTTGAAAACAATATCACACAGAATGACTTCTTTTATTCGACATTGAACAGATAATTAGAAATATTGTGAAGAGATTTTCTTACTGGTATTATTAGTGCTGTTGGTATTAGACAAGCAAAATTACAAAGGGCATAGTTACCACCACATAAGATTTGTTAAACCCCAGGAGTAAAGACTTATTTGGGCTAATGCAACTTAACACATCAAAAGTCTACTAACTGAAGGAAATAGGAGACTGATGAGAACTAATGAAACATATGCATCGTACAACAGGATGTGCTTCTTTAAAGAGGCAGAAGGCCTTAAGGAGAGTGTTGGCGATGGAGGTTCTGGGAAGGGCTTGCTCTCACACAGTCCTGTGCCCCGTAATGATGGGACACCTTCTGAGAAATGCACAGTTAGACGACCTCATCATTGTGTGAGCATCCGAGTACACTCCGCGGCCCTGGATGGTATAGCCTGCTACTGGAATTGCACGTGCTGTGCCTTCACATGATAGGCAGTGCGGTATTTGTTCACACCGGCATCGCCACAAACACATTGAGCTACGATGTTACCGCAGTGAAAACATTACTAAGTGACAGGAATTTTTCAGCTCCATTATTATCTTATGGGACCTCTGCTGGATGTGAGGTCTATCGACCTAAACACCATCATGTGGCACGTGACTATAAAGGGATATGAATGTTTGGTAATTAGCATGTTAACCACTTTGATATAAAATGGGATGTTAACCTCCTACAAATGTGACAGTGTTAGTTATGGTGATAATTTATCCAATAGGCCTTGTTGCACAGGAAAAGAAACTCAGTGTACATCTCATCAAAAAAGCATGACATATTTTTAAAAAGTGCAGGCGAAGTTAATGAAAAATGTTATACAAAATGCTCTATAATGTCATTAAACTGTTAATAGCTCCAAAAACTTGTATTAGTCTATAATTATGGTAGCAGTCTCTTAATCATTTAAAGTTTTATTGTCTAATTGTTACAAACATACCTGTACAGCCAGTTTTCCCCTTTTTGCCTGAATATCCCATATCACAGTGGCAGATAAATGAGCCTTTAGTGTTTTCGCAGGTCCCACTCAGGCAGATATTTGGATTCAGGTCACATTCATTAACATCTGTAGAACAGAGAAATCGTCAACGCGTACAACCGTTTGTTTCTGGCAGTGAGCACTTTTCCCTGAGATAACCCAACTGTGCTAACCAAATCAGAAAAGGTAAAATACGTCCACTAAAAAGAAGTACCATTTGTGGAGCTCAGTTCACATGTGCTTTCTGCACTGCAGGCTACCCACGCACACAGGCATCTCATCTGGGCCCTACGCAGGAGGTCAAGTAATCAAATACACTGACTGACTCCAGGCTAAGTATAGAGCCTGTTTATGTGAAGTCTAGAAAACTTTTCAAAACAGCATATTATGTTGCAAGATGAAACTTTCATTCAATTTGCATGATGCCAACAATTTAGTTTCCATTTTTAAAAGAAAGGGCAGATACACTACTAGCCTTAAGTGTAGGTAGTTACAAACTTCACGTCTTTCCCAAATTAAAAAAAAAATTTATGATATTCACTTGAATTTCTGGGACTTCAAAAATATTCAGTAAGGGTTTTCCTAAGATATAAATGTGATACAGTTTAAATATTTTCCAGTTTAAATTCTAGCTTCAGGCCAAGATAGAGTAATAGGCACAGAATCTACCTTCCCACCTGAAGCAACAACAAAAGGACGATATAGGCAACAAAAGACAGTGATCCTGAGAGAAAGAAGACAAACCGGACGAGTTGTGCAAAGCCCCAGGTGACCATGTAGGGAGAGCATGAAGGCCATGGCATGGGGAAGGGATGACAGGTGAAAGCAGGGTTTTGTGTGTCCTGGGTTGAGCAGATAAAGCTGAAAGTCCTGAAAGGCCCAGGTCACTGGAGCTCACAGGGCAGAGCAAAGGACAGATGGGAGCCGCATAGGGAAAAGGCAGAGATCTGCAAAAGGTCCTAGACAAGCGTCCAGATGAGTAATGATCAGTGGATGCATTAAGGAAGCTACTCGAAACCGGGGAAGTGCCATCCACAAGAATTCAAGGGAACAATCATCAGACTTCACAGAAGGCCTGGAATTGTGCCTATTCCCACCAGTCAGTTTGGAAAATCCCATAATTCACAGGTGTTTGAGTAACGTGTTCAGAAGGGTCTTGTCTCAGTAATGGAGCAAAATTAGCCCAAGACTAACTGCTGCTTAAAACATAAAAGCAAGACTTTGAGAGGATCAATCTGTTTCCAAATAACTGGGTTACAAAATAAAGTTCAAGAACATTTCTAGGAATCCAAAAATATCTAGCACCTAGTAACTCAAAATTTATATTGTCTGGCATCCAATCAAAAATTACCAGGCATTCCACGGAGCAGGAAAATATGACCCATAACGAAGAGGAAAGTCAATTTACTGAAATGACTCAGAACTGACACAGATGACAGAATTAGTAGAGCGAGACATTAAAATGGCTATTATAACTGTGTTCTACATGTTCAAAAAGCTAGAGGAATGACTGGACATACTAACTTGAGACACCAAAGTATTAAAAAAAGACCTAAATCGAACTCTTACAGATGAAAATTATAACATCTGAGATAATAGGGTTAAAGGCAGATCAGATACTGCAGAAGAAAAGTTTAGCAAATTTGAATACATAGCAGTAGAAACTCTAAAACAAATACAATCAATTCTAGCATTTATTGCTCTTTGTCAGAAATAAATTGTGTTTGCCTTTAGCCAAACATTTTAAAAGCCTAAACTCTAGTTACAGCAGAAGGAGGACTAAGTGGGCATAAGTAATGCAAGGGCAAAACACACTCTCTCTGGAGCTGACCGATGGCAGCTCAGTCCACATGACATATCTGACAAGAGCATCGTACCACAGTCACAAGAAAGTGGCTCTTTGAAATGCTAGTTTTGGAATATTAGCACTGAATCCCTAAGCATCCTTACTATTCACATAGAGCCTATCAGCTATCCAAAGTAATCTTTATATAATTTAGCAGTACTTGTAAATAACCAGAGAAAATGAAAAATTGTGTTTTCTTTGCTTACCTACACAAGTCTTCATGTCTTCAGATGCCATGAATCCATCATAACACAAGCACCTGTACTCTCCAGGTATGTTGGTACACTGACCACCATCACAGATATTGGGGTTATCTTCACACTCGTCAATGTCTGCAGAGAATGAAACCAACAATGGCTTGATATTAGTTCTGTTAATTCAGTCATGAAAAAGTTAACTGATCTAAGTCAAATGAACTCAGCCTACTGGCATAAGATCATTAGTTCTCACATCCAAATAAAGCTTTACATAAAATATGCCATCAGCTCATCTCAGATGAAAAGGGAGAGAGCCATTTTTAAATTCCCAACCTACTATTCAAGGTCAAGAGGCACATCCACTTAAAAGTCCATCATTTAATTAGCAATTTTATCTCTGCTATGAATTTATCATTCAAAGATGATCATGAATCTTATATTTCTCATCAAATTTAAATGCCTAAGATCTATCATCTTCTGTTTTATTGATAATTTGAAGTAAAAACTCATTAATAAGCATATCTACTTAGATGCATTTTTAGTAAAAATATTTATTTTCAACATTCAGTTTTTATAGTCCAATTTACACCTAGAGCTTTTAAGGGAGATTCTTCCAAGTTAAGTTCTCTTCTTAACCGAGGCCAAAATCTATTAATACCTATATTCCCTAACTCATTTTTCATCCCTAGCTGCCTCCGTGGCTCTCTACCCCAGAATGATACAACAGGAAGTGTAAATTAGACCAGCATTTCTCAAATTTTAGCACACATCCAAATCACTTGGAGGGCTTACGAGAACAGATTACTATGTTCAACCGCCAGGAGTTTCTGACTCAGTAGGTCTGTGGTGGGGCCCACGATTTTTCATCTCTAACACACTCTCAGGTGAGGCTGGTGCTGCAGCTCCGGGCAACACACCCTGAAGAGCACTGAAGTAAGCCAAGAGAGCAGCTTCTTCAAAGCTCCGATCCATGGAGAAACCATTTTTACACTCCACTTACTGAGCATGTGCCAGGCACTAGACTGAGTGCTACACGAACTCTTCCACACAGGGGATCTAAACGCCATTTTATAGAACAGAACTCTATCAAGAACCCACCACTAAAATATGTAAAAAAACAAGGATTTGGATGCAGAACTACCTAAGTCCAAAGCCCAGGCCCTGAACCACTCTACACAGGGACCCACTACTGAGATTTCACAGGAGACTAAAACCTACTTACCAGTACATGACCTCTGGTCGGGCATTAGTGCAAATCCTGGCTGACAGCTGCATTCGTAGCTACCTTCAGAGTTCGTACAGAAGGTCTCACAACCACCGTTCATTATGCTGCATTCATCAATGTCTAAGAAAAATAAAAATAATATTACCTTTCTCTGTATTTATGATAATGGCATGTATTATAGTTTCTAGGCATGGATCAAGTAAAGCAAAAAAAAAAAAAAAAAAAGAGCATCCTGGGGCAACTGCAAAGCACTACATGGTTCGACTCCTTCAGAAATATGAACTGCACCCCAACTATGTGCTAGGGATGTGAATCTAATGGCGAATGAGACAGACACGAGACCTGCCTGCATAATGGCCAACGGCAGCGGGAGAGTTAGAGGGACAATTCGTTGCACAGCACACAGCGCACCACACGCGCGTGGGAGAAACGCTAGGTGCTGTGAGAACACATCAGACAACGGCCACATGGTGAGATTCTCTGGGTCACAGATTCAGTTATAAATTTGACATTCGGCTTAATTGGCTGAAGTTCTAAACCTTTTCAAGAACCTGAGTTAGAGTTCTGAGGTGTCCTGGGCCAAGTTTCAGAAGAATCTGGGCTGATTTATGACTCCGGGTAGGAACCATGTGAGACTTGGCAGTTCCACATGACATGCACCCCAAACCAGGCAGAAACTGGCGGTTTCTACAAAGTTTCACTTTGACTTTGGGCACAGTAAAGCCACAGGGTTTTCTGTGCAGCTCTTTCCAGCATGACTAAACCTACAGAGGGCCAGCCACAAAGCACAAGGCTTATCCCACAAAACTCCATCTTCAGGGAATGCCAGACCCAGCCTCTATTTCAATGTAAGATAGCATGGTCTTCCTTCCAATAATTATTCTCTGAAACATTTAAACTGATCTAAGCCACCTAAGGGCAGAGACTGCACCCTATGCTTTTTGCCTTTTCCATGGACCTCAGCATGCTTCACTTATCTCAGGTGGTTAGTAATCACTGGCTGATCTGCCTGGCTATGCACGTGCATAAGCAAAGCATGTGCTACCATTCACCACTGAAGCAGCATGGGTGAAATCGCAGTTGTTAAAGCTAAAACATTCCACGTCTCTCATCTAACTGTTCTCTAAACACACAAGGGAGGTGAGATCCGAAGATCATGAGCCACTATGAAAAGAATTTTGCTTACAGGGAAACAAGAAAGATTAAGTAAAAGTAACTAGAGATGGCAACAGAACTCAGAGAACATGGCTTGCATGCTTTAGAAAGAGACTAATAAAATATAAACCAACATTCAATATAGAACTTACCAACACAAAACAGCCTGTCGGGGGTTGAATGATAGCCAGGGTTGCAGGCACACTGGTATTTCCCTATGAGATTGACACACCGACCATTGGGACAGAGGTTTGCACTCAGTTCACACTCGTTGATGTCTGTGCAGAAAATAAGAATGGCAAACAACCAGCCATAAGCTTCGGACTCTGGCAGAGATGTGGGTCAAATGACTGACCACAAGTAAGTGGTTGCAACGTCTTCCTCCTTACCTATACATGCAGAGATGTTGGGGGACAGCTGATGGCCAGGAGGACATTCACAGCGGTAACTTCCCTCGGTGTTTAGGCAAACGCCTCCTCGGCACAGGAGGGGATTCCTCTGACACTCATCAATGTCTGCAAAATGGAAATGGCCCGTGTTGAAGATGGTGGTGGTGTCCTGCCCAGGTCCCCACAACCAGGCCAGTGCACTCATCGGGGGTCCTGGCTGCTAATGGCTTCCAGGTGCCCTTCTTGAAGAACTGCTGTCCGTTTCATTCAGAAATACCTGGGAGAGGAGAGATTATATTTCCCTCCCATGCGGGGCGCTGCCCTTGGCTGATAATTGATTGAACTGATGTGGAAATGGAAATCTTGGCCTCCTGGTCTCAAGGTGGGACAATACTCTGGTACCATTCGCACTCCCGAGTCACCTGTGGAATCCAGTTAACGCCGAAATGCAGCAGAACTCTGCTTCTCTTCTTCTCCTTCCCTAACCTGCCTCCCCCTCACTTCGTTACAGGTTCCTCCTGAGAGCACTCCCTCAAAATAATCTCTCTCTCAGAGAACCTAATCTAAAGGCAACCAGCTTAATTAATCTCCTTCTCTAGAGATGCTGGACAGAGACCCGATACTGTAACCCTAAGTATAGCTTATGTTTGCCTTGTTCTCTCTTCCCTGGGGTGTCTATTCTAGGTTTTACACTCACTCCTCAGGAGCCCATAACCAGTGTCCAGGGCCCCCCACCCCCACCCCACAGCAAGAATTCCCTCACTCCTTCCACACGTCAGTCTCCCTCTGCCACAGACTGACTCCTGACGCCCTGCTGAGGAGATCAAAACACTGGGGGATCAGGAAGAAGCTAGGACACAGGCTATGAGTCCTTAAAGCTTCTTGGAATCCCTCTTCTCCCATGACGATCAGATGGGCACACACTTACCCATGCAGTTCTTCATCATCATGAATCCACTTTCATAGCCTTCATCACACTTGCATTCAAAGTCCCCCGGGGTGTTCACGCACTGGCCACGGCCACAGAGGTCAGGAGAGATGCGGCACTCATCGATGTCTGCACAAAAGCAGCCCGTGGCAGCGAGTGAGTACCGGGATAGCCTCCGTTCTTGTGGAATAAAGATGAAGAGCTCCAAAGGCCGTCCCTCCAAGGCGAGCCCCTCCACTGACCTGTGCAGTTCCTCTCTTCAGAGTCAAGCGCAAAGCCGCTGTCGCACCGGCACTTAAAACTGCCAATGGTGTTTCTGCACTTGCCATGGGTACAGAGGCTGGGAATCATCTTGCATTCGTTGATATCTTCAAGAAAAATAAAATGTGTGAAAAGTTTGTGACAAACCAATTAGGTTTCAGTGCCCACCATTTTAAACCCAGGAGGGTGGAGGGTCTTGATATAAGGTGTTGGCAATATTCATTTTAAAGAATAGGAGATAATCCATAGGGCATGTGACTGTGGAAACATGTCTAGTCTTTTAAACTTCTGTTTTAGAAAGCAGTATCAGAGAAGTAAAGCGTGTGTTTATTTAGACTTACAGAATCCAGCACACTGTCCGATACATACTGGACATTCAACTATTTGCTGAATGAATAGTCTAAATAAACCATTAGTGTCTATGCTTAAAGCACATAGAAGATTATTAGAATATATTGCCCCCAGCAATTGATTGAATGTGTAGAGCAGTGATTTTCAACCTTTTTCAGCTCATGGAAGACATATCAAATTACTAAAATTCTGTGGCACACCAAAAAATATATTTTTTGCCGATCTGATAAAAACTAGGCATAATTTTGATTCATTCACACTGGACAAATATCATTGTGTTGGCTGTTGTTGGTTTTTTTCACTTGACAATCTAAGGGAGAAGAGGTCAGTGCCCCTGACTAAAGAGTCAGGGATCACAGTGCTTTAAAAACGCTTGCAGCACACCAGTGTGCCTCTTGCGGCACCAGCTGAAAATCACTGGTGCAGAGAAATGAGATATTCATTTATGCTTTTTCATGCTTTTTCTGGATACACTTAAAATACAAGAGTTTCACATATTGTATAGCCTTAAAGGTTCATTAATGTAATTAAAAGAGTGTTTGTTTACTAGGAGTATATGTAACATGGAATCTGAGTTTCCCCTTTTAGGGGCCTTTCCAGAAGAAGATCTAAAGCTCAATAAATACAAGTTCATTTCTACACAGTGTCATGAGAGACAGAATTGGCAGATTAAATCTCGAGAACATCAGGTCCTTCTGTGGCGATGGATTTCCACAGCCTTTGGAAGCAAATCACTCAAGTTTCTTAAAATTAACTTAAGAGACATTTAAGAGGGCCATCTAGAAACTAACTCTCTAGACACAACAATTTAAAACCCCAAGGCTTCTTGGACCAAATGCTCAGTAGAGAAAAAAGTCTACACATTTTTCTATAAGGATAGTTAAGTGATATTTACATACTCATTTCCCATTTGATTTAGTTATGAAGTTTGGATTAGGACCAGACACAATGGGCAACCAACAGAACACTCCATACTGGGAACATAAGCTGAGCCTCTCTGTGTAATCAGAATTCTGAGGAACCAATTACGATTTTCCATATGCTGAAGTAAACAAATTCTGTTTCATTGTGCATAAAAACTTAAATTAATTTTGGAATTAGTTTAAATCTGTGACTTCTTATTTTTTGCATGGACTTTAGAGTAGAGCATAAAAGCTGAAACAGTATTTGAACTATCATGTCACTGGAGTGTGTTGGCCACAGGAATGAACTTCACTGCATTTGGACGACAAGGACCTGCCACTAAGTGTCACATGCCACTCACCCCCATTTTCTACACCGCAGCCATTGGGTGTCAAATCAGTGGATAAAGTGTCATGTAATAGTGGCCTTAGCAAATGGCATAAAAATTTCCCATTTCCTTTCATTTACGTTTGGCTTAGGGTGGCACTGAAACCTACTTTAACACTTAATAATGGCTACATGGGAGGGCCGAGTGAGTGACCTCGGGAAATCTTGAGGTGTAGAAAAAGAAAATCGATTAGAGAGTGAATGTTTGGTGACAGGGAGTTCGGAAGGCAGCGAATGTATGCTGAGATGACAGAAGGATGGCCGCATTGATGATATTCACTGTAATTCCATCAGCAGACTCTAGGCTCATGGAGATGCATCTGTCAGCCTGAAAAGAAGAGCAATCAACCACTGAAACCATCGTACCTTTGAAGAAAGGTTTCCCATTTGTAATCTCCTTTGTGGCAAATCCGGGGCCTCTGGGACAGAGCTCCTCATACTCAGGTGTGTTTTTCACCGGACACTCTTCGCATTCCTCGGTGCCCCAGGCCGCCCCCACAGAGCAGCAGCAGGCGTCCATGCGGTGGCGGCCAGAAATGGGCAGAGTGCACTCCTCGTCGTCGTACCTCAGGAAGCAGGTTTCCACACGGTTATCTGCCAGAGAGCAGGGGGAGGCTGAGGAGGGCAACTCTGTTTTCACCACCCAAACAGCCAGTGTTGTATTAGGCAAAGTACAATACACTCAATAATTTTCTGTGTACTTACTGACTAGAATCATTTTGTCCTCAAAAGAAACCCAGGCTTTGTGATGGGTATTCCTGCCTAACACAGACTCTTCTACTGGGTAACTCATATGTATTTGCACCTACTATCCATGCAAAGTTTCCTTTTGACATGAGGCGTTTTCTGATAATTCTGCGTAAGAAGCAGTATTCTGAGAAGTGCAGCAAAGAGTTTTGGGGAGCTGTTTTCACAGACTTGTCTGCTCCCAATGTGTGCCCGCCATAGCGTCCTGACATCTCGTCTGTAGCTAAAAAGCAAACTGCGGTCTTTATCGTTGGAGGACATCTGAACTAGCTCCAGCCCTTTCCCTCAGGTCCATGCCATTGTGGAGAGGAGTACCTCACCTGAGACTAAAGAGGAAAAGCAGCAAAGGAAAGCCATTCACTCCTCTTCTCAATTACTTGTTTCACTGCAACATGTGCTTATGTATACATTCTTCTGGATACATGTGGGGCACATGTAGCTCCAACCCCAAATTGAGGGGGTTATGAAGAAGAGTAAAAAGAGTGGCAGACCAGAGGTCAGAAGACCTAGAATTTGATCCTATTCTGTTACTGAGAAGTCTGCTTGTCTTAGACAATGATTGACCCAGAACCTGAATTTCCACATCTGTAAAACGATGTTCCACCCATCTCTCAGGGGTTACTATGAAGCTCAAAGGAGACTATGCATCTGAAAATGGTAAAGTGTAATTAAAACATGAGGCATGATATTCCCTCTCTTTCTCCTTCACAAGGTGGTTATTAACCATTCACCTAGGTGCCTGAGCTTCTTTTAATGTTAGGAAGCTTCTGAGGCCTTCTGCGCAACTTTACACAAGAGTTGCCTTTATTAAGATGGATACTTCTTAAATGATTTATAAATTAAATATTAAAGCATCTTTCAGCTAAAGAACCTGAAAGAAGTTTCTCATTATATGTTGACTACTCTTAAACAAAGAAGCTAAGACTCAGAATGGCATTAACAGGCCTCCATAGTTACACAAAGACTCTAGCCTTTGAATTCCAACTTTTCTCTTTCATATTGCTTACATTATAAACCAAAAAGTTCTATATTTAAAGGTTTGTTTATTCTAATTGGTAAATGATCCAAATCCCTTAGCTGCATACCACTCTTTTAACCACTTACAGTGATCCTTCACTAAGAATGCTCTTTAGAGTAATAAGGTTTCAGATACACAATGAGGCTGAGCCTTATTTCCATAGTCATGGACTCAGAAATCCGTGATCCAAGAGACATACTCCCAGCAGTCAGAGGTCATTGTGTTAACATCAGAATAAGTCTGCCAGACCCCCCAAGAATGGTGATGGGATCTCAAACCTAAAACCTCTATGGACCTACAGGGCAGCTTTCTAAGAACTCAGGGTTCTGTGCCGTCTCTTCTGCACTATTGCCACTTGGGCTCTGGCCGTTGGCTTGGAGAAGCCCACCATGACTGACTGGGCTCCCTCGGGTTCACTGTTCAAGACTGTGGCGCTCTTCATTCCTGATATCCACAAGAGTTTTCTGCAAAGACTTGTCATTCTGGCCAACAGTAGGACATGCCTAGCAGTTTCCAACTGAAATTGTTCTCCTTACCATTCACTTCGCATCCTGTAGCCCATGACATATGGCAAGGGTGGGGGGTGGATTTAACAGCTCTGGGTTAATAACTACAATGGCAGTGATTTAAGAAACAGTTACATATCAATTACAGTTTCTCTTCCATAACATGTTCTCTGCTCTTCATACAAGGAATAAACAAAGAGCTTTAATCAGGGAGGCTCTTCTTCCAGGAAACCACCATAGATTCTAATGGAAATACTGAATTTGGGATGTATGTGTCTGTTCTGGGAACCAAACATTCAGCTCTATCTTGTCAACTGAAGTTAATAATCTTTAAGAAATGACATTAGGAAAGTAATGAGCTCAGTATTTACCCAGGCAGATCCTCCCTGTGACATCCAAAGTCATCCCACTGGGACACTGACATGTAAATGACCCCCTGGAGTTAACGCATACGCCATTTTTGCACACTCCAGGGAACACTTCACATTCATTTATATCTGTGAAGGAGAAAAAAAGCATGAATTAATATATCTCTGTAACATCATTCTATTTATTCCATTCTTGGAGTCATAATTATTCTCATAACAGAAAAGGCCATTTGAACCTGGTAAGTTCACAAAATTAGTTTGTCTCCAAATAGTTTAGGTAGAACTTCTGGGATGTCCGAATAGCAACAAAGAGAGCTCACCTGCCACCAAAGATGTAAGAGCTTCTCCATGGACTCAGGGAGTAATTTTTGAGTTGAAGAGACAGGGAGCTGGTGCAAGTTCTTGGGGACAGTTCTGGGTAGTGTGGCTATCCAGGTAAGGCTCCCAGAAGCCACACAATTAGCTTTGTGAGTCCAGATGTTTGGAAATCAGTAGAGAAAGGGAAACCTGGTCTTTCAAACTACCAAAGAATAAAGAACTTGGAAACTGAGCATACAAAAAAAAAATCCTACTAAGGAATATGTGGGGCCAGCAAAAAGATTCTCTTTCGAGAAGTGCTCACGAGTCCCTAGAAGTGAATTACTAGTTCTCACTTAGCTATGGTCTCAGACTGTTCTGTCAAAACCTTGCTGGTCCCAATTTGAGTTGCGGAGAGTCGAAAGATGCTCATGTTCACCCGCTTCTCATGCACTCAGTCTCTCTCAAATGTGCCGGTCCCTCAGTTTGCTCACTGCAGCGTGCTATGTTCTCCACACTTAATTTGGAAAAAAATTCACCATCAAATTAATCCAAAGAAAGGCACTTGCTTGTCAGTGTCAGAAAAAAGTGGAGCATTATTTAAGAGATTCACATACACTAGGTCTGTATTTGGAAGAAATAACTTCCCAAACCAGGGATGTTAGAACAAAAAAAAGTTCTAGATTTTTCCTTGTAAGAGAGATAAGTGGAAAGGGGAAAATTTACCTTCTTGGGGTTTTTTTGTTGTTGTTCTGGCCACTTATACACCAAAATGTGCAGCTGAGGTCAGATAACTTATTAACAATGGGTCTGGACCAAAGAAAGGCCAAAGAATTCAGTCATCATTTGGAAAGCAAGACCCTGGGTGGGGGTTACAGTGTTCCTCTTTATTTTCGAAGGGAAAAAACTTCATTTCATCCCACATATGGGACTAATTGCTGTTTTTAAAATTTTTCAGCTGCTGTGTCATGTCAGGTTGTGTTAGTCACCCTGACCTAGGTCTATCTGGGACTCCACGAGAAAGAACCACAGCAAACTGAACATAATCCGTGTAGACTTTCAGAAACAATACAGCAGAGTGTGTCCTTCTAAACCATCCATGACTATCAAACAAACAAACAAACAAACAAGAACCAGGACAAACCAGGAAAAAGGCAAATTTTACAGCCTCATTTAAAAACTCCTATTTTATCTTCCGGTATATATGGCATTTGGAAAGTGCAGTCAATTCAAACCATGGTCAGCCTGAAACATTTTCAGCCACCCTGCACCCTGGCCACAGAAGCTTGAAACTGGCAACAGCGTATATATATACGCTGGTGAAATCAACATCTGTTATGTTCTGCACTTCCCATTATTTTTTTTCTCTGCTGCCTATTTCTTACTGTGAAGTTACAGGACATCTATACCCAGATCAAAATAACACAAGCATTCTTCAAGCACATGAAATCGGTGGTTTATAAATAATCATAAATACCTTCACACTGTGTTCCTTTAATTCTTGAATAGCCTTTACCACATATGGGATCTGTAAAAACAAATCAAATCAAAACAAACAAACAAAAAACAAATTTAAGATAACAACATCCAGACTTTGTAATTATGACCTAGTATAAGAAACATGAAGGAGGACCTGGAACATGAATCAGATTTTGTTGCTATGAATAAGTCTGAGATAACAGAGTGTTTCTGAGATTGCATAAGTGAAAAAGAATAATAATGAAATATCTCCTTTAAAGAAAGCTCAATTTCTCTGAGATGTCCCAAATGACCCAAAGGCCCCCTAAAGATCATGCTAAGTTGATGACCAAGAAGGGAATTGACTAGATTTCTCTCTTGCTGGTAGCCCTGAAACAGGACTCACCCTATAGGGTTACTGTGACATGGGCATGGGAAACAAACTCTAGGACTTCGAGATCCCATGCCCTGCAGCATTCACAGTGTATAAATTCACACATTTATATACCCAAACATCGAACCAACAAAATCATCAGCAAGGCTCTCAAACCTCAACTTCACAACAGATTTAGAAGTTTACTCATGAATACTGTTTCCTTTACGTTAATCAGTTTTTTGGAAGAAAATGTGCACCTATAAAAAGCTCAGGACGCCTAACCCTTAGGTTCTGCAGAGAGCCAATAGGAATTGCTGATCCAGGAAAGCCACACCAGCTAGCCATATTACAGTGTGGTGATAGAAAATAATAAATTGTGCCAAATTCCCTGAAATCATTGTCTTTGATACTCTCCTAGCTTCCTATTCAGTAATATGCTTCATTGAGGTCATCAGAATTAAATCTTCTAAAATCCTCCACATGAGCCAAATGCACAAAGTACTATGCTTCCCCCTTGCTAAGCAAAACGAGAGGCGGGAATGGCACAGGAGGCGCAGCAGCCTCTTCTCTTACCGACTTGGCACAGGGTACAGGGGCTCCCCCAGGCAGCACCAAGGGAGGAACAGCACTGGGACTTCAAGGTGGCTCCATTGATGTTGATCTCACAACGCCCATTGATGACAGTCTGCCAGCAAGTGCCCTTGATGGTTTCTGTGGGGGGCCCCGGGGGGAAATCTTTAATAGATACTGAAACACAGCAGCCTTGATAAACATAGGAAAATCATTCTCAGAAAGATAAATACCTATGCAGATGGTTTTTGTTGGATCCAAAGTACTTTCAGAAGAACACTCACAAATAAAAGAGCCTTGGGTGTTTTTGCAGACTCCATTAATGCAAGGATTTGACTCACATTCGTCAATGTCTGAAACAAGAATGGGTCAACATTACTGCTGAAAACTAGTCTTGGGCATGAATGAATATTTAATCTTTGGCCTCAATTGCTACCACATATTCTTCACTAGATAATAAAGCTGGCCTATATAGAATTTTTCTAGACTAGATGGAATGCCAAGATAATAATTAAGTACATCTCTATAGTTCAGAATCTGGTACATGGATGAATCTTTTTATTCAGAAAATCTGGAGCAAATGTAAGTGTAACTTCTCAATAACTAACTCAAACAGCATATATGTAATGTTTTCTCTATTAAATGGTAGTTAATAGAATGTGAATTTCAGGCAAATGCAAAATGAATGCTTTAAAATGGCACTTGAACTCAAAATAAATGGCAAATAATATGCTAATTGCAGGTAAGTACCACCAGCAGTTTGCAAAGTACCTACAAGTGCTGTATAGGACCAAAGGATCTCAACTAAAGGGGCATAATTACCTAAAATAGAAGAAACTCTAATTTATTCTCATGGTTTTCTAGCAGCATTCCAAAAGACAGCAAAGAACACAGTATAGGAACAAAAAATGTAGTTTACCTTCACAGGTTTTTAAGTCAGGTTTGTATATAAACCCCTTGGGACAGGTACAGACAAAACTGCCAGGAGTGTTCCGACATTGCCCATTGTCACAGAGAAGACTGTTCAATGCACATTCATTGATATCTGGAAAGCCAACAGAAGTGAACTTTTTAAAGAGCTCATCACTTGCATGCAACATCTTTGCTTTTAGTTAGGGTTTCAAGGTCATAATGACATGATTAATTTAAACAATGAGGCAAAACTTCTGTACCATTGGCTTTTGGTTAAACTGCCTAATTTTAAGGCCTTATTATCTGTATTTGATATGTACAGAGTCTAGAATCACCATACATTATTCAATACACTTCTTTCTTTAGCAGAAAGAAAATCTGGATTTACTAGAAATCACTAATCTTTATTCAATTGCCTCATTATACCAGAACTCAAAGGTCTAATCCTATTCATTTAATGAACTAAATAAATATTTAGAAATCATGGTCCATCTTTGATATGTGTTAGTTTCAGGACGTGTGTTTCTCCTTTTGAATAATATAAAGGGTCTTTGGTTATGTTTATCACGTATGAGGCAATCTCTAAGAGTTTTTAGTTGTCATGAGAATTTAGACTCGAGATTTAGAGAGTTGAGGAAAACCTCTTGCTTTCAGCTGAACAGTAGGCCTATCTAATGCAAAATCCACCTTTTTGTATGTATGACTTAGATTAGGAAAAATAGAAATTACATAGCCTTTTTTTTAGTATCCATTTGGGCTACAACATCACCCAGCCCACAGAGTACATTCACGAGGAATGTTTCAGACATTGAGAGATGCTCCTTAGATCATCATTTGACAAGCCAGCAGCCCCAACATAAAGGACATACAGATTCAGCACTGGAGAGCTGCATGGCTCACAGCACTAAATACACTTAAATCAGCAACATATTTATAAAGTTTTTTATGAGTATGAAGCTGTCTTATTGGCTGAGCAGGTAGAATACTGAGAATTCTGTCAAAATGGTATAAGGAGATGCTAACACTGTCCAAAAGGCTCACATTGCAATTCTTAAACTGATGATGTCAGAAAAATCTGGAAACTTAAATTGAGCCATTGATGAGCAAGCTAAAAAAAAAATATATAGCCAGTCCCTGGAACCCTGTGTGGGAAACGGCTGGAGAGGATCTTTGAGTTCTAACTTCATACATACCTCTGAACATAATCTGAAATATGATCGTAATTCTGACCTGATGATAATGGTTCCAACTTAGAGTATGTACCAAAGTGTGAAAGGAAAAATTCCTACAGCTTCTCAAACTCTCCCTTTTGCTTCCCATGGGGTGACTTCTGGATGAAGCTAAAACATCCCTGTGTCTCTCTGGCCTGCCCAAATAAATAATGACATTTTTGTGTCTGCCAATGAAGAGAGGCCCCCATAGAAAAATGAAATAATAAAACTTGTTTTCAGTGGGGTCTCATTTAGAAGTACCCAAAGTGTAGCACATCCATCTGCCCAGTCCTTGAAGCCCTTCGAGAGCAATTTCGTCCAAGCATCAAAAGGAAAACTATATGCATGAAACATCTTAGAAAACAGGTGAAACTTCTCACCGACACAATTTTTCCCAGATGCATCCACTTCATATCCTGAGTTGCATATACATTTGTAGGTCCCACGGAGATTTTCGCAAATTCCATTTGGACAAATATCAGGATCTAATGCACATTCATTTATATCTGCACCACAAAAAAAATTCAAAATCAGTAACATTCTAAAGAAAACACCAAGTGAACTGTCAAAAAATAACATTACAATAAATGCAATGACCTTAGGACCTTGTGAAAGAAAAAAAGATTGCATTTTGATAAGAAAGCTTGACCCCTTTTTCTCAGTACAAGATATTCTGAGTCGAATCTTCCTTCCCTTAGTCCCAGATAGGAACTGGCATCTGAGCTGGACCTACAAGATTACCAATCCTTAATCAAGCTGAAGGAGACACCCCAAACTTCTGTTCCAAACACCAGTATGGAAAAGTGGATCAAATGCAGAGCTCAGAGCCCTACAACCGGCCTCTCTGCCACCAGCTGTCCATCTTCCACCTACCTTCCACATTGCCACCAGACTTAACCTAAAAACAAGCTGACTGTGTCATTCTCATGGTTCAAACTTTTGTAAGCTCAGTAATATCCTCAAGCTTGAATTAAAACATAAACACTGTTTATTGACTTTAAACTTCTCACTCTCTCGCGAACACAAAACGCCCTCTTCACTCTGTGTCAAGAGTGTCTGGAGCGGACCCATGCACCGGTCCAAAGCCCACTCAGACACCACCTGCTCTGGAAAAGCCCCTGCCACTCTACCCAGAGGAGGCTGGGGTCCCCCTCTTCTGTGCTCTCTCAGACTCAGGAGAGCTCTCATAGTCGAAGGTGATGCAGAATGACAATCAGTGAATGGCAGTCTCAAATCTCAGTCCCTGACTCTTCTATAAATCAGGGCTAACCTTTTTTTCACTTCTGCAGGTCCCTAGCACAACTTACTTACTCCCCACCAACTCTTTATTAATTATAAATTTCCTTACTTTTCCTCTCTGATCCTCCAAATATCCTGTCCCCATCTTCATCCACGCAAAATGATGAAATCAATCAACTTGAACGAACTGACCATCAGTTCAGCCTATGTACTTTATTAAGATCTCTCCTGAATCTAATTACTTAGTTTTATATTAATAAAAGAATCCTTTCTTTTTCTTACCACCCATTTTATACTTATTCCAATTCTCCCTTTTAATTTTAACTCCTTTTATAGCACTAATATTTCTCTAGTTCTTACTCCTACACTTAAATGCTTCATTCTCAACCAACTCAGTCAATTGCTGTCATTGCATGCTACAAAATGTAAGATAAAAAATATAAAATATAAGATGGCTCCCAATTGCCATCTTATAATGACTGAGCACTGGACAGTTAAGAAATAACAGTTCACTTGAGCCCATAACCCTGAATTGTACTTGATAATGGGAGATCCAAAGGGAGGCCAGGCTAACCCTTGTCGTAGACCAGCAATCACAGTCATTGTATCTAATCTGTCCTCCGACACCCCCCGGGAACACACCCAGCCCACAGTTCAAAGACCCACACCCATACCCAGCAATCCCAGGACCCACTGTGCCATGGCTGCTCTGCTGCTGGGGCGCTTCTAGGTGACCCAGGTACATCACGCAGTAACAGCCAGGCTGGTGTAAAGGGACCAGCTAGAAACCCACAGGAAGGCCTGATTCTGCCTCTGCACATGCTTGAGGTAGTAAATTCTGAAGCAGGTCCTTACCACTGCCTGCTGACGTCATCCCTGGCCCACTGCTGCAGAGCGCCTGATATTCCGCTGCAATAAATTAACAGATAGTAAATGATTCCCTTGTTTGCAGAACAGGTCAATCCTGCTTTTGGCTTTGCACACATCATTTCCTCCTAAGTGAGTGGAACTGAAAGGAAAAAAAGCATCTCCTGGGGGGAGTCGCCATTACACCAAGCTCCCATTTTAATGGCTCTGCATCAAGGAGGAAAACAACTTTTAAGGCTATAAGCAAGTTACAGCAATTCCTTGTGCAAAGCACTTTCGGAAAAGGTGTTTTTCCTATAACTTGATTATGTTCACCAGGGAACAGTTTACACTTACAGTGAAATGTGCCTGTTAAAGTGTGGTTTCTTCGCTGTTAATAAAACTTTCTCCCACCATCTTGGGAATAATTTTGTTTCTCACTGCAAGCTGTTTTTCCAGTACCCCCGTTCTTAACATTTTCTTATTTCTCTCTCTGTAAGTTCTCCAGCCTCCGCCCACAAGAACAGCAGGGTATCTGTGCTTGCATTAAAGTGTACTTTTAAAATGACTGTTTTCCAGAGCACTAGACTCATTCTTTCTGATAAGTCTATAAAAGTATGGCATGATATTGAAACTGTGAGATCTTATTGAAGAAATTGAAGTTTATAGAATATGTTCCCAAATCCGTGATGGATCAGGTTTCTACTTCTTCTTTTAAAATTAAGCTTATTGGTTAAAACTGACACAATATTTTACATACAATCCAACAATATTTAAAAGAACATAAGTGTTTCATGGTCAAATGCAAATCATTTGTACTTAAGAGGCAGGAAACTGGATTCTAGGGAAACTGGATACGAGGGATGGGCCTTTTTATGGGTATCAACTGCACCTCACGGCTGATGCAAACAGCCCTTAAATTTTGCTAGACAATTATGTTCCTAATGACAGTGATACCAATGAGTTACACTGTACAGACAAAAATTTAAGGTTGAATCCTTCAGATCCTGTGCCTTCTAGCAAATGTAAATTTGAGAAAAGTGAGGAAAATCTCTTAATTTTTAAATCATCTGAAAAGGGGAATGAATGGAAGGTGTCTACCATTGTGTGTTTGAAAGACAGGAACTGGGAGCAAAAAAGAAATATCCTCTTTTTTTCTCTCACATCAGTAATTAATTGAAACATCTGCCAAAACACAGAGAAATACTGTGATAAAAAAGGAAAAGCAAAATTATACCAGTTATGTGAAAAGTACTTTTACAGTCAGTGCTAAATTAGCTGATGCTTGGCCTAAATGCAGGCACATTGTTGTCCTCATTCTCTTCCATCTGGGCAGGAGCTGGCACTAGAGTATTCTGCGGTGAATTCAGGTCAGCATGGTTTGAATGCTGATGGCAGTGCTTACTGCCGGGGGCCTTGGGAGCACGGCAGTTCCCCGTGTTAGTTTTCCTCTTCTACGAATTGGAGACAGTGATACCCAACTCACACTGTAGTTCTATGATTTAATGAGAGAACGCGTGAAGCGCTCGGCACGACACCTGGCACAGCTCGAGCACTTAAATGACGGGCGTTGTTGAGCTAACTCAGCATGTGCCATGGAGAGCATGGTTTGGGAACAGATAGAAATGTCCTAATAATTATACTTCCTGTGTGTTCAACTGACCAATTCCTGTGAGGAGGAAACGCTCAGCCAGTGAGAAATAGCTTCATATACAGCCTGCCTGATCTCTAAAGCACAAAGATGAGCTTTAGATGTTGTGTGATTGGGGTTTCTCATCAAATTAACTGAAGATGCATTCTGGATATCTGCAATACTTTTCAAAGTCCCCCTTCCCTCCTGCAGCGAGGAATTCCCACATTCAGATCCTTCATGATTTGGCATTGTCATCTCCCAAAGAGGTGGAGAAGCCAAACTGAATGAAACCGCTTCCACATGTGGCCTTCTTCGGTAAAGCCTCTGAAATATAAAACAGAGGCTAGTGAAACTGGACTTCAACGTTAACTCTAAGCTTTACTGCTTAAAGAAATCTGGTCTCTTTCAGTCATCTTTTTATAAGCCCATTTTATTTCCCTATGTATCATAAAAAAATTTTTGGAGATGTACTTGGTCCAGAGGGAAAAGGTGAAAGCTAAGAACCATATGTACCAAGGGTCCTGGATTCAAAGTTTGGCTCTTCCACCCACTTAACATGTGAGCAGTCAGCTACAGTCTTGTGCACCCGTTTTCACGGTTCTTATCCATCTTCTAAAACAAAGTATGCACCAGAAGTACTTTGAAAAGTTCAAGAAACACACAAAAGGCTGATAGTAATAATATATAACTGTGCAGTTACATGAAAGTATCTCTGCATATCATGTAATTGAAGCATTGTTAATATATATTTAACTGATTGGTAACCATAGATAAAATGATAATTTGTGGATTAGTCACCAGGTAAAGTAATTATTAGCCAGAATAAAGCTTTCTTTCTTTAATTAGTATTTCTCATTTCTTTTAAAGTCTTCCATTTAACTTTAATTTTTCATAAAATATTTTAATTTCTAACTCCATAATTTCTAATATCATTTGGAAAATGACAAATGTTTTAAAATTGTGCATTAGTCTTTAATTAAATAATTTTGTCTAGTCAGAAATGGACTAACTGAGTCTTAGACATGAACCAGCCAATCAGAGCTACATTTTCCACATTAGACCTACCGCTATTTTAGGGCACTGGGAGTCAAGAGCCAGGCTACTCTAAAGTTGTATTCAAATGTAGACAGTCTATTGTGTTAATTTCAACAAACTCTTTTTGCCTTACAAATAGAAATGATTTACAACTGGATTGCCTAAGGCAAGTCATTTTCAGATGAGAAAACTAAAGAATCTCTTTTCCATATTATTCTAATTTGTAATTATGTTTACTAACATAAGCCATCACTTTCTTTTTGCAAGTAGGTGAGAAAAATTCCTAAATAAACACAAGTCCACAGAAAAACTACCCCCCTAAATTAAGTACTTTGCCTGTGGCTGGGAGCAGATCTGAAGCTGAGGGACCAGTTCTCTTTTCACTATACCATGTTGTTTCAAACAGAAGTAATTACTTTTTCCCTGGGGTTGAATAACATCATTTCGGAATAGCACACTTAAATCAACATGAGGGATTTCACCAAAATTCACTGGGCCTTTTGGAGAAAAGTTGGAAATATTCAGGTAACCTGAAAATTATTTACTTTTACACTGTGTAATAGTCTGCTCTGAGGGAGTTCCTGCAAAATGCAAACACCGTGAAACGACTTTAGAAAACGAAGTAAGGGGCACATATCCCAAAGAGCATGAATATCGCCGAGGTGGCGTTCTGATGGGAGGCACAAATGTGTGTACTGCCTCTTCCAACTGGTTGTTAGACCTGGGTGAGTAATGTGGATCAGACCCTGACTAGCCCCTGCCAAGACCCTAGGAAGGTACATGGCATGTACCTGGAGAGCGTATGTAATCTTTCCCTAGGACTTCTATAAATTCCATAAATGCAAGACTGCAGATGGTGGCAGAAGGCAAGCAGTACACGGCACCCCCATGGCCCCACTCACCTGAGTTCTGTGCAGGACACGGCTGACAAGGATCTTCTCCAAATGCATACTCAGTGTTGGCGCAACAGCATTCAGATTTAGTAACAGCTCCGAACAAGGGCTTGACACACTGGCCTCTCTTGTATCCACCGTAGCATGTGCTCCGCCTGTGCGTGTCTAAACAGGAAGAAGCATCTGTCATCGCACCATCGCTTCAAACAGATGAGAACCCCCCCAGGTCAACAGCTTTATTTAGCCATTGTCCCTGTTCAAACAAAGAATGCCTCTGGTGTTAGGTCTCAATAAAATATAATAAAAACAAAACAAACTACATTCAGCTTCCAAGCACTGGAAACCAATGGCCAGAGTCCCGTTTTTCTAGGGACTTTTGTGGTTTGCCCAACGGCGAAGCATGTAAGTGCTGGAATTATATCTCATTCATTTTTGTCTTCCGCAGGCCTGCCCAGAGCAGACACTTAATAAATGCTGACTGAATGATGGATCGTTGTTGAATCTCACCCCATAATAAATAAGATCTTTATGAACTGTGGCCTACCTCAAAACAGACATGTAATTATTGAATGTCTGAATTAGATGTACTTTCAAAAAAGGAAGTTTGATCAGTAAAATGTTCATTATATGAATCTGTAGATGTTGGTCCATAAGCAGTGTCACAGGGAAGGGGTTTCCAGCTATGCCCAATCGTCTCCCTATCCAAAGTGTTTACTAACCAGCTTTCTTAAAAATAATTTGGATAAAATTCATATCTATTTCTCAACAAAGCTCAAACTTCTTATAAAGCCACAAAAAACTATTAGCATGTAAGTTTCTTGATTATTCATATCCTCCTGCACATTCTCACTTGCTTTTGGACATTAATACTCTATGAACGTGTCTGCCAAGAGATAATGAGCATGTACAGGCCAATTTCAAAAACCATTCTCAACAGAGGCAGGTTGGAGGAAATTAAGGACAGCTATGTGATTAGGAAAGAAAAGGGGAAAGAAGAAGTAAGGATTCCCTTGCTTTCCATTGATCTCAGCTCATCTTTCTAGCCCTTGGGTTAATGTGCAATTTATCCAAGAGAACTGACCCTGCTGCTTTGAGACTCCATAAATATTAATGATGGCGTATCTGCTACAGTAGAGTACATTTGTTACTGGTGGGGTTTATGGATTGGCAAAGCATGGATCTTTATCTACATCTAGCTGTGGCTTAATCTTACCCACACACACGCGTCCATCCAGCCCCACGGCCAGTCCAGGAAAGCATTCACATTTGTAGGAGCCGTCCGTGTTGACACAGCGCCCATTCATGCAGATCCCCGGTGTTTCACACTCATTAATATCTGTGGGGTGGAAAAGCACTTATTAAAAATGAAGTAACTTTTATCAAAAACCATAACATGTTTACAATTCTGTTACAACATTTGGAAATGGAAAAGACAGAAAATACTCTGCAGCATCAACAATAAAAGCACAATGAGATGCATTTTCTTTTCTTTGAGAGAGAATAGTAACAAAAGTCTGGAGAAATAAACTGGCTGACTTTATTTCTTTTCCATAGAAAGCTATTTTGGGGGGAGGGAGGTGGGTTTGGCTGGGGTGGGGTGGAGGGATGGGGAGAAAATGCAGACAACTGTAATTGAATAACAATAAAAACTTTAAAAAAAGAAAGCTATTTTGATAATATTTTCTTGGTATATTTTTTTAATCCAAAAGGAAAAAGGACTCATGAATATGGACAACAGTATGGTGATTGCTGGGGGCCGGGGGGGGATGCTTAAGGAGACTAAATAGTGATGAAAAAAATACAATAAAGATCAACAAATAAATAAAAATTAAGAATCACAGAGGCAAAAACAGAATTGGAAGCGATGGCTAAAATACAGAGTGTCTTGTGTAACCTTTCTTTTTTGTTTATGTATATTTTTCTATTAAAGAAGAAAAATTATTCATTAGAGGCCTTCTGAAATCTTTGACAATAACCATTATTTGCTTTTTGCCTCTACAGTAGTATCTGAGGTTTAGATAAAATATTTTAATACTGGAGAGAAAATTGGATTAACAATAACTACAATTTTATCCAAATAAGTGACATCATAATGTGTCAACTCATTTTTTGTCATTGTGCATGGTTCTGTAACCTTTCACGTGGCAAGTTTTTTTCAGGACTGCCTGAAATCTAGCTTGATAATAAATGGCATCTTTGACCTGGGCAGAAAGCATTTCCTTTTGGCATCCGATATCCGACTGGTGTTCATTCTAGTATCACCCATGCCTTAGCTTTCTGGGACAATTAGCATGGCATTAAGAGACACTGAACTAAAGCCTGGTAACACACCATAGAAAAGGGACAGAAAAGAATACAGATGACTTTGATGACCATTCTCAGCCAGCAACAGTACTATCAGCAATTGGAACCCGGCAAAGAAAAATCTTTTATAGGCATTACAAACATTTCATAGCATCGTGTGTATACTTAGGTGAGCCTAGTAAAATTCTCTAGTGGAGACATACAAATAATAGTAGAGATGCCCCCCTTAATATAGGGAAATAGAAATGGCACCAAAATTGTGTTTGGGAAAATATATAATACTTAGAAGTCATCTTATAACTGGGTCATATTATAACTGATTCATATTAATTCTGAGTCATATTATAACAACTCCTTTTACAATGTACAACTAGTGTATGTGATACTTCCATTCTTTTGACCTTAAAAAGGCACATTGAGACTGAAACACTGTATACACAGACAGTCCAAGATTCTGTGTACAGATTTATATTTTAAAACAGCAGTTATATTTAAATACATGAACTCAGATTGGTTCAGTTATTTGAGTCACCTTTTTGTTCAAGATGAGATCTACAGTAATGCAGCGGCAGCTGCAACCTGAAAAATAACACGAAGGCTTCTTTGCTGGGGACATGGCTGTAACGCAGGAAGCACTGCTCAGAGTGCGCAGCCTCAGCTTTCAAAGAGTGATCAGATTAGTTCTCCAGAAATTAAATTACCGCTGTTCATTTGAGCTTTGAACAGTCGCCTCTTTGTGGGCTCAGAGCTAAGTGCTCAACACCAAGAGAAAAAATCTTATCTCATAATGTCAAGAGAAAAACTATGGGACAGAAGAAATTCTGCATACAACGTATTTTTTTCTTCATTTATTCTTATAACAGTGTGTGTGTTCCATGTTCTCTATACACCAGAAAAAAGATATAGGTAAGAACTTGAAGCATTCTCCCTCTCTCTTTCTCTCTTTCTCTCTCTCTAGCTCTGATTCTTAAGCCAGAATGATAAAGTCGGAGCAAACCTTCCAAATCGTTAGGCACTTTCAAATGAACAGAACAACCTATTTATTGATAAGATACTATTGCACTGGTTGCACATAGTTGCAAAATCATCTATGAGGTCATAATGTCTTCTGAAACTGTTCCATCGGCATTATCTATTGGCCATACTCAAACGCTGAGAGGCTGTGGGCTGGGTCACTGCAGCCCAGACCCCGAAAGCGAACCTAAGCATGCTCTGTGGATAGCTAAGAGGAGTATGGTTTTTGCAGAAGGGCTGCTCACAAAGGGCCTTGGCGTTTCCTTCTGTTATTTTGTTTGGAAGCCTAGTTCCAAGCATTCCAGCAACTACTCTCTTCATTTCTTTTTCACTTGTGCAGTACTTCATCTGCAAATTTTGACACTCTGTTATGTTGTCTTACGTTGTAGAACAGTTCCACGTGTTAATCTTGTCTTCCCAACTATAAGCCTCTCCCTGCACAGGGCACACAAGTACAGAAACCGATTTCCTACTTCAAATTTGAAAAACTGTAGTGTTTTCTCTTTCTATGAAGACAGATTTTCCCAACATTACAAACCAGTGCTATGAAGGTCATGGAGAATGTAGGAAAATAATCAAGAGCTAGAAGCTCTTTAAGGCCTATAGAAAACATACATCTTGCCAAAGACTTCATACAAGGCTTTCTTCCATAACTCCTTCACCGAAGCTGTCCACCAGGGACAGCTGGAGAAGAGGCGCCCTGGGACTTCACCCAGCTTTCACAATCTTGAAGAGCTTGATGCTCTATGCTTCTGCATCTGAGCCTACGAGCAAAAGGCTTTGCGTGCAGCATTTCAGCAGACGTCCTGGACCTGTTTTGAGTATGAGGTTCCTCAAGAAGTCTGGTTCCAACTCATATCTTGGACCAAAGTTCAGTAACCACTCATCCCTGACTACAAAAGGCAAGAGACACTGAGCGCAGATTTATCTGCAATGATGCTTCCTAGGACCCCAATTTTCAAAAGCACAAATAAAAATCTTTACCTTTGCTTCAATACCTGGAGCAGTGAGATCACTTCAAAGCTACCAAGTTAAACAGTGACTCTCAGTTCAATTATTTCTCCTGCTTAATACCGTTTCCCTTTTGCTTCTGCGACTTGACAAAGCCTAAATAAATTGCCCATTAAAATTTTTCTGTTGCTTAAAATATCTGGAGGCAATTATGAAGAAGAGATCACTACAATGAGTCTACATTATTTTGTCCAGGTAAGTAGTTAAGTATTTCAATTTGTTCTGTGTCTTCAGTTTAAATTATTTCAGGATTTTTTCAGATAAGTTTAAATAATGGTGTGATAATCTTTCTCGATGGAAATAAAAGTCATTGTTTCCATTAAAAAAAAAAAGAAGCCTAAATGCCATTATCCCCCAACTGCGAGAAAGGCCGAACTCAGCTTATTTAAAAAGGCGCCCTCTCATCTGTTGGTGGACCAGTTGGTAGTTTGGCTCCTCATTCATTTGCTATGTAGCCCTTCAGGCTCCTTCGAGAAGACCCCAAACATTCTTTCTGAAATAAGAACAGCCTTTTGGGCATAAACTGTAGGTCTCTGGATGGCTGGACTTAAGAAGGTGTTCCAGTCAGATTTCCTAAATCAGAAATAGGTGTGGCTTAAACGAGGAGACTCAGTAAGGAAAAATGATACCTCTAAGTAAGCAGAGAAGAAGAAAGAGCAGGAGAAGAATATAATAGTTCTGTAGCACAGACCTTTGCAGTAACGCCCATCTGATGCCAGCTGAAATCCAGGCTTGCAAATACACTTAAAACTGCCGTCTTCATTGATACACATCCCATTAAGGCACATGTTCCTTATGCTGCATTCATCCATATCTGAAAAATGCAAAACATGCATTTTCTTACAACCAGAAGAGTCAGCTTACCAGGGAAGCCAACCTGGATGAATACAATTTTGTTTCTTTACATTTCTTCCTTTTTGTGTTATTATAGTCTAAGACTAATTATCATCCATATTATAGCACACAAAGAAAACAGGGGCCATAGGAAACACGTATCTCAAGTTCTCAAGTTTTGATAGGTGCATGCAAACCATAAGGCTACCTTTATTTCATGCCATATATATAATACACATATATAACATGTATGCATGTATACGAGAGGGATCCAAAAAACCCCAGAATTTAATTATTAAAAATTGTGTATTTATTCTTACATGTTTAAACTAAAGTCACATTCAAAGTACTCTCCCTTTGATGCAACACTCGTACACCTATCGAGACTTTTTTCCCACTGCTCAAAACAGTTTTTGAACTCATTTATTTTGATGCCTTTTAGTGCTTCTTCCACTTTTTGTTTTACCTCTTCCGCATCGGCAAAACGGTTCCCTCTGAGGACTTTTTTCATCCAGGGAAACAACAAAAAAAATCGCTTGGGGTAAGATTGGGTGAATAGGGAGCGTGGGGCAAGAGGGTCACGCCATTTTTTGGTCAAAAACTGCTGAACACTCAGCGCAGTGTGGGCAGGTACACTTATAAATCATCCATCATGAAATGGGCAAATGCGTTGAAAGCATTTAAAAAAAAATTCACTGAAGCCGAATGTAACCTCTCACAACAACGCCAGCTGGTACACTGATACAGATGAGTTCCAAGAACACTCCCCTGGGGAGCGGGAAAGCCTGTACTAAAAGGGGCCTGCCCTCCAGAAGATAGTGCCAGTTTTTTGGGTGTCCCTTCCGTATATGAAATTCATATGTAATTTTTATAATTATATACACATATATATGAAATTCAACCCAATAGAAGCCACCAGGACTCTCTTAAGAAACAATAGTTAACAAACTGAACAGTGTATTAACACCCGAATGGTTATATTTATTTCACAGATCCAAATTACTTCTAATATACTGAAAAAAAAGCCAAAATCAAAACTAAAAATGATAGAGTTTGAAATGTATTTAGACTACGTCCTGACTCTTTAAAAAGTGGAGACCAGAGAACAAGAGGACATCTTGTAGTCTGAAGCAATTTCAAATAGGGTAGGAAAAGGTATTTTTAAAATTTAAGACTCACCTATGGATTACAGCCATGTCAGCTAACCTGTAGGATCCTTTGACCACAGGAATATTTCTTCAAATTCCTCAATGTGTTATTTATTTAATGTTAAAGCTGCCTCGGGAGGCACTTGATCTTCTAGACATGGTGTGTTTTCACTTACAGGCTTTTAGTCAGACCAATGTAATTTATGATTTTTTTAACAGGATTCTATCCCAACTGAGAATTTTGGCCTTGAGTCTTTGAATTGAATCACTGAGATAATATTCTGCCAAAAATGTTTCTAAGAACAATTTTGAAATTCTTTTAATGTATGAATAGATTCTTGGGATCTTTCCCAAAGACATTGGGAAAGATAAGGACCATTCTTCATTTTTTGCTGAAGGTCTAAGAAGTGGAAACTCATCAATAATTGTCATAGTTTCAATATAGGAAAAAATGACAAGGGGAAAAAGACAAAATATTTGAAACAGCCCAATCCAAAATGAGGTGATTAATTCAAAAGGCAATATAAAAGTATGGCTACTCTTTATAGTCAAAATTCTCTCAATCAAATTTTACATTTTCAGATACCCATTAGTAGTATTTTATTACTAGGCAGACACTTCAAACAAAAGGATCATATATGACTAAAGAATAAATGGGATGAAGTGTGTCATTTTTTAAAAAAATGTACAAATTCTGATTGTATAAATTAAAAAGTAATGATTTATGCCACCAAAATTTCATCATCACCAGGGATCTTCAAATGACAAGCTCTCCTCATAGATTTAAAATGTATTTGGCCCACAGAAATGTGAACTAGAGGCATGAATATTGTTGAAAATTACACTCGCCTCGCAGATAACAATTGTGAAATATATGTGATACTCTGATCTTTCATTCAGTGCTTGACTGGGTCTTGTCAAAGACTTCTGACACTGCACTGCACTAAAGAAGGGAAGTCACAGGGTTATAGGGTTATTACTGTCCGCCTGTGTTACCTTCACAGTTCTTCCCGTCTCGTGTAACGTGAAAGCCCGCATTGCACACACAGTGGAAACTGCCATCTGTGTTGATGCAACGTCCGTTGTTGCAGATACGGCCATTCTGTAAACATTCATCAATGTCTAAAATCAGAGTTAAAACAGAAGAAACAGCTCTAGTTAGGGCATTTTAAATTATTTTGTTTCTCCCCCCCTCCATCTCCCAACTCATGAGCTTAATCTTGGGTTTTAATTACAAAATAGTATTGTTCAAACACAAATTGGTATCAAATAATGTGAGAATTCAGATTATTAGAGTTTGCAAGACATATGGCAGAAGAAAAGGGCTAACATAATAGCATTCAATCAAACTCTAATTTCTAGTAAGACTCTTTAAACCTTAATTCTGTAAACAAAATAGATGCTTCTTTACCATTTCCCTAGCTGAGTTAATGAGCCAGTATGTACCATCAGTCACATTGGACTTTGGCTAGTGTCTTTCAATACAGGGTAGGGAAAACTAGGCTTACAGTTGTTCGTATGAAAAATAATATAGTAATTAATAAACTGTTTCATGTACCCAGAACTTTAAATCTACTTTTGCCAAACCCTGTACATGATCAAAAAGGCAGATCTTATAGCTATATCAGAGTAAGAAAACAGAAATGCTATTTAAAATATTTAATTCCGTCTGAAAACCATCAATCACATAACTCTGAAATACGTTCCTGATGACAGTTCTGGTCCAAGTACAGTTTTATTGTTTGTTTATTCTTAGTAGCCTTTATAACTTCATGAGTAGTCTATCTACCAAACAAAATATTGGTACTGTAGGGCATTTCCTTTTTTTTCTATTGTATTAAATATTATGCCAAAGTAAACAACTGAGCTTGATATAGAAGTGTTAATAACTTGAATGACCTTATATCTGAGTTTTCATTTAAAGATGAATAATTAGCCTACATTGGACAACATGGTGTCCCGGCTTATCTGTCCCTTCAGCTTCTAGGCTACATACCTGGATGAACATCAGAGGGGATGAACACAAACTGCCTTGTCTACATAGCATACAATCTCTGCCAGCACTTCACTCCCCAGAAGACAGAGACTACGGACCTGTGTGTAAACAGATGGGAGCAGACCTACCTAGGCAAAGCTGAGACCACCTGTGCCTGATTATAAGTGCTCTCAACGTCCTCTGGAGGACAAGAATGCGCACTCGTGGGAGAGCGGTTATGCTGACTGTCTACCCTGCGTCTGCATGGTGTCTTGTGGTTGACCCTCGGGCGCACTTTCCTTCTGGGCAGGCCAGCAGTGGTTTCCACACGAGTCATTGGACTAGCTGAGGCAGTCTGGGCTTCTCTTCTGTCTGATCTCCATGCCAACAACCTAAGAGCTTGTTCTCTTTCATTTATTTCTTAATCCTTGCTAAAATCTAACTTGCTCCACACTCCAAAAAAAATAGGAGAACACATATTCTTGAGAAGGTTTTTTTTTTTTTTTTTTTTTTTTAGGATTCTATAATCTTCGGAGGCCTGAGAATGAAATAAATAGGATAAAGAGTTCAGCGTTTTTTCTCCTCACTAATTTCAGAATCCCATCGGGCTCCCTGATGGTTTACAAGATGAATGAAAAGCTTGCCGTTCAAAGTTCTCCACTGCGTTTCCAGCTGTCTCTTCTGACCTCCTCTATTCAGCCCATCATGTGCTTCTCAAACACAGCCTTTCTGACCAATCTGTGGCAAATTTCATCTACCCCAAAATGTGAGCATGTTATGAAATGTTTTATGCTTGTGATAAGTTTAGCACTAGCTTCTTAAGAAGACAGTGTTGGGGGCTTTCAGGTATTCCTCCGCCTCAGATTAATGACAACAGTCATCTGCACTGCCCGGCCCATACCCTAGCTGAGTGCTCTCCATAATGTCTTTAAATTGCTTGCTCAGTACTGCAGTCTTCTAAAACACTGGTTTCAGTTTATCTTCTACTATTGCAAAGATGTCTAGCACACTGTTTGTATATGCTAATTATTTTAAACAATAGTTCTAAAATCATATAAATATTCAAACTATCCAATTTACAATGTAGTAGGTAGGCCATTAGTAGAAGTATTAGTAGATTGAAATGTTACATACTCCAGTTTTTTCTGCTCAAAACTGCCATTTACAAGTGGTGTACTAAAATACACCGATGGGAAAGAAGTCTCTAAGTCAGGACCAAATTTAAAGATTTTGAAAGCAGTCACTGATAAAAATAAAACTTCTTTATACCTTCAACTCATAAGAAGAGCTTTTGCTAAAAGAGGCAATAAAATTAACTCATAAATGGCTTACAAATTTTTAAGTTAGACAAACTCCTGATCTTTCCTTGTCTTTAATTTTTTTTCATCCTCACCTGAGGACACACTTACTGATTTTATAGACAAGGAAAGGGAAGGAGAAAGAGAGGGAGAGAAACATTGATCACATGCCTTTCATATGCGTCTCAGGGACTGAACCTGCAACCCAGGGAATCAAACCAGTAGCCTTTTAGTTTACAGGACAATGCTCCAACCAACTGAGCCATATCAGCTAGGGCTCTTGTATTTAATTTTAACAAGGAGCTTTCTTTCTTTTATCTGGCTTTATAGGATCAATGCTACAGCTCATTCTGTGCCAAACTTGTAAAGATATAGATGTTGGGTCTCCCCGAGGGTAGGAAGTACCTCTTACTTATTTCTGTTCCAGGAACTCAGTACATCACAGTCATTCAATAAAAGGCATATTGGGTGACTTAGTAAATTAATTCATAAACAAACATGAAGGGAAATTTGTATGAGGAACCATTTATAATAGTCCTTCAAACACTTTAATGTGCATATGGTCCCTGAAGGATCTTGTTAAATGCTGGTTCTGCTTCAGCAGGTCTGGAGTGGGACCTGACATTTGCTTGTTGCATTTCCAACCGACAAACAGGCAATGTAGCTGCTGACCACACTAGTAAGCAGCAAGGACTTGGAGGCTGCCTCCTTATCCTTTCATTGCACCCAGCTCCACCTGAAACTTGCCTCGGTTTCTATGTCAATAGAAGAAAACCCAGTTCCCTAACTCTCAGATTTAAAAATTAACAGGCGATAATGATGAGGCAAAAAGGTAGTGGAATAGGACATTTCTGCAGGCACAGAAGCATCCTTTAAAATAATCTGAATGCTCACCAGATTTATGACATCGCCCTTTGAAGTAACAATATCTGGAATTAAGTGCAAAAGTCAGTGTGACCATATTAGCCTCTCCTGGCAAAGGTTATCGCAACTCCATTGAGCTCCTTCAAAGCAAGTCACTTACTTCACTTGTACGCCCCCCCTCCCAAGCTAGGACCATACCTCGGCACTCGGTCCGGGTGAGCGTGCTCTGGTAGCCGACTCGGCACTGACAGGTGTACGAGCCCTGGTTATTGATGCACTCTCCACCAGCACAAGGGTTTTTCTCACACTCATCAACATCTGAAAAACACAGCACGTGTTAGTAAAACATTCACTAGCAATAACTCGTAACTCTAAGACCATTTTATTGGTTTCCTGTACAGTTAAAACACTTTCCCTTTAAGAAGTAAACAGCCAAATGAAAGGATCTCTTTTTACCCCACTACAGCATTCCTCGTCACCAGCCACTTGAAGACGGACTGGTTGAGCAGTTAAAGTATATTATTTCCTTGTGTCATTTTTCAGAGAAAAATGCCAAACACATAGCAGCTCAACACTCCAGGCTAATAAACATTTTATCTTCCTTGAGTCTGGCCCAAAAGAATCAAACAGACTAACACTTGAAAAGTAGCTTCTGGTTAGGATTCTGAGTATCTCTTGAAGCTTGATTTTTCAGTTGAAACAAAAAGAAGTTTAACCACATCTCAGCATCACCTGCTGAATTCCACTGAGAACATTAGAAGAAAACATGAGGCCATTGCCCTGAAAAGGGCAATTCTCACACACCAGAGTCTTCCACCACCTACCTCCACCATGTACCCAGAATAGGCTCCCACTAGTTTTACAGTTACATAGAACTATCGATACACTTAGAGGTGAACTGGTTTATTTCCTCTACTTGCAAAGATGAGTGAGCTAATGCTTACAGAAGATAACCTACTTGGCCAAGGTCACATGCTTTAGTGGCAGGTGCAGGTCAGACCCCATTCTCTCCAACCCTGTGCTAGCTGTTCCCCCTTCTCCCAGCTCTGGATGAGGATTGAATGACTCTCCTATGTGCTGATAGAAGGGGCTTTCATACCATCAGGAAAATACAGAGCATGAGAAGCCAAGAACTACTTCTTTCTGCCTGATTCATAATTACAGAATTGGAATTTGAAACAGAACTAAGAGAGGAATTTATTTTAAAAAAATATTAGATGGCAATTGGGCGTTCTTATCCAATAAAATGAACTCATGAGACATTTCCGCCCTCCACTGGCTGAAATACCTTGTCAAATGTTTAAAGTTTCTCTCTTTAAGTTTTAATGACTAACTAGAGACAGTTGGTAAGTTAGCCATTTAAATTAGTAAAATGTACAAAGCTTTCATAACTTTGAGATACTTTTAATGCTTTGTTTTAATGGTCAGGCATTTGGTAAGATGAGACTTAAGTTAGAGTTCCCGGCAAAGATTTGAATGTATTTTACAATAAGAGTGGAAAGTTGCTATGGGAGGCTCAATAATGGCCCCCCAAATATGTTCATGTCCTAATCACCACAGCCTGTAAATATGCTGTATGGCAAAGGAGAGTTAAGGTTGCAGATGAAATCAGTGCTGCTAACCAGCAGACCTGAGATGGGAAGAGCTGGATCACACAGTCCACACCCATGGTAATCACACAGGTCCTTGAAAGTGGAGGGGGATTGGAAAAGCGAACCAGAGAGTTAGGGAGAGAT
Organism: Desmodus rotundus; assembly: GCF_022682495.2. Classification (NCBI taxonomy): domain Eukaryota; kingdom Metazoa; phylum Chordata; class Mammalia; order Chiroptera; family Phyllostomidae; genus Desmodus; species Desmodus rotundus. The sequence goes on from NC_071393.1 coordinate 80,893,954, forward strand.
CTGAAGATGCTACACTGCTGGCTTTGAAGGTGGAGGGAGAGCCCCCAGGGGAGGAACGCACACACTCTAGAAACTGGAAAAGGCAAAAAAATGGATTTTCTCAAGAGCATCCAAGAGGATCACAGCCCTATAACACCTTGACTTGAGCCCAGTAAAACCTGTGTTGGGCTTCTAACCTACAGAACTGTAAGGTAATAAATCTGTATTGTTTTATACGACTAAGTTTGAGGTGATGTGTTAATGGCAGGACAGGAAACTTCTATCGTCAAGGAATGGGACTGCAATAGCCTCTTGGGACCGACCTAGTGATCTGTGACGTACCAATGCACTCCCCGCGGAGGTCCAGCTGGAACCCTTTGTTGCACTCACACCGGTAGCTCCCAGGAGTCGGAATGCAGCGTCCATTTTGACAGAGGTAACGAAACAACTGACAGTAGTCAGTGACGTTGACTGGCAGCACCCCTAAAGAGTAACATTAAGACCCATTAAAATTATTTACAACTAGAGCATCTTTCATCAGCACTCAATCTGGTAATAGTGAGCAAGACTGGGTCATAAAGGAAGGGGGACACTCCTTGGGCAGAGGTTATCTGGTCCAATAAAGCAGACGTCCATTCCTGCCTGCAGCGCTCGCGTGTGCACTCTGGTGTACATGGCCACACAGCCCTTCTGCCTGCTCCTCCCTACCCCTATCTACACCTCACTCTCAGGATTCCAGGCTGGAGAAATCACATGGGCAATGAGTTACTGGCATTTACTTCCAAAACTGTTTTGTATGATATATAGCCCAAAGAATAATTTTATACCTCCTCTACAAATTCATCCTGTAAATCAGATTTAAATCTTTCCCAAAACTTGCTCACAGTGGACTGAAAACATCAATAACAAAGGACATTAATCTCTGGAAAATATGAAACCTCCCATTTTTCTCTAAGCAACAGGAATATCGAGAAAGTTTTTATACCACACTCTGGAAACTAAAATTTCATCTAAGATTTGGTAAACTTAATGACTAAGGCAGCATCAACAACAACAAAAAAGTTAACCTGACTAATGCAAGAAAAATTGCTAGATGACGGTCCAGTTCTTACTTGGTGGTTCCCGAGATGGATATGGGTATTCCACTGGTGGCCGAGGGACTGGAATTGGAGGTCCAGGAGGAAAGCCAGGAACAACAGGGTGAACTGGAGGAATGGGGCCAATGGGTGGGGGAGGATATACCGGTCTCTCGGGAATTATCATAGGGACAGAGCACAGCTTGTTGAAATCCTCTGGAAAAACACAACACAACAGAACACAGAAGCTGAGCTGTAGCATATGTCACTGATCCATGGAAGTCATCCTTACTTTTCAAAGAAATCTTCAAATAACACTGATCTTCAAACTGCATAGGTCAAATGAAGAAAAGGGAAAAAGCCAACTGATTTCATTCCCATCCCTAACACCTACAGCAGCAGCCATGCTGGAACAATAATTCAAAACCCAAAACAAACTCCCCAGGGTGTGTACCAATGCCCCTCCCAAGCCTAGGCAGTCTGTACTTATATCACAATTCATCTCAAGGAAGAATACGTAAATGCCATTTTCTCCATCTAGTCCCACCTGTGAATCCCACAGGACCCTAAGAGTACCCTGACAAGCCTGGATTTTATTTTACATGCAATGGAAAGCCACTGGAGGTCTTCAGCTGCCTTGGGACGTGATCAGACAAATGTTTTCAGAAGCTCATTCTTGCTAACATGTGGAGAATACATTGAGGGGCTCCAAGGCTGTTGCAGAACCAAGGACAAGATAACAGTAGCTGAACAGGGAGGCAGTGATGGAATTGGACAGAAGTGGACAAATGTGAAGCATATTTTTAAGATACATGGATACTGCTTGGTGCAGGAGTAAATGTCAGAGTGGGGAGGAGGGGGCCAGGGAATTGAGAATGACTTCTAATTTTCTGGTTGAACAATTGGGTAGATGCTGGCACAGATTACTGAGGAGAGGAAAGGCACAGTGGGGGTGGGTTTGGTGGGTGGAAGCTAGGTTCCATTTGAACAGACATTATATAGCATTTGGATGAGAGAGTGTGAAGCCTAGAGGATAAGTCAGGTTGGAGAGAGGTTTGGAGTTATCAGTAGAGAGGTGTTCTTTCAAGCCATGGGGGTAGATGAGCTCATCTCAGAAAGGTGTGGACAATGAGAAGGGAGGATGGAGACAGATCCCTAAGGAACACTTACCTGTAAAACACAACAAAGTGATGGTGGAGAGGAGGCTCATGGGGCGAAGAGGGGTTGGGGGTCAGCTGTTACTGCTGCATAATGATCCTCTCAACTAGGACACCCTGACTTATGATGATTCCTATTTTTCAAAACGCTAGGTCTTTATTAGCAGAAATCATCTTTAGATTTGTGACACAGCTTTTCCTGGGCTTCCCAAGAGGGGTTTTTAAATGGTACCCAGGTTTCCAGAGATGTATTTACTTAACTAATCTCTTTCACGTTTCTTGCAAATAGTAATATTTTGTCATAGTTACCTTCTATAAGTAAAATAACAATGAGATTTTTAATGAAGTTTTACTCTCGCCAGAATAATGATAATTTTATTATCACTGTCACACAGAGATTCTCCCATAGATACTTTCTATGTTAGTTTAATCCATTAATGGAAATTAGACCAATACCTTTCATTTCCTTATGAACTGAAATCTTACTTATTCTAGGACACCATGAAATGTCTTAATGAGGTGCATTCACAGTACAACCTTCCACTCTCAGTGTAGCCCTTAAATTGTGTCTTATATCACACATAAGAGGAATTCATTGACTATGTTGGATTTAATTGAATGCCAATTATATTAAGGGACTTTCCTTCTAAGCAATTAGCCTTTTTTTTTTTTAAGTCTTTTAGCATTTATCTAAAAGAAGTTGCATAGCTTATCATAGTATCTGCTAGTTAGGTGGGTATACTGCTTTAAGCATGCCATTAAATTCATCTTGCCCTCTCCAGGAAAGTATATCAAACTGGGTCCTGTACTCTTTCCTACTCTCTCCCACCGCATAACTTTCCACTGAGTCCCTTTATGTTCAGGATCAGCAACCCGGGGCAAATTTTGTTCTGCTGATGTCCATCTTTCCTATCTCCATTTAACCCAGAGGTAATACTGATTTTATTTTTTGAAGGGTTAAAAGCTGGCCAGTCTAAAATATTCCTGCCTGTATCATCACTCTCCATAAGAGGCCCAAGCTCTGTACCTCTGGTACTGGAACATTTGAGCAAGCAAACAAACCTACCTACCTGCAGATTAGTTTTCTCTATCAGCCTGCTTTGCCCTGGACCATTATCAGGTTGTATACCTTTCCGTGGTACAACTGGGAGAGCAGCTCCCTGCAGAGCTACCCGAGGATACCAGGGCTTCTGCCAAAATAGGTCTTCAGGCACCTAAACTGCTCTAGTGTTCCCTCTCCTCTATTTAAGGCCTCAACATAGGAAGACAGCCACATCAATGCTGCTGATTCCTAAGTTAACGTGTATATTTAAAAAGCAATTTTCCTGGTACCCAAGCCATATGTCTCAAGAGGGAGTCGTGTGTGTCTAAACAATGACCTACTAAGTGGTCCCCCTGGGGAGTGAAGGCAGGTGGGTTTTATTTTTAGGCCAGACAGTAAGCAAATCAAACAAAATATATGACTTGGTATATGTAAAAATATATTGAAAGATTTTATTGCTTCTTTAACCCACACATATAATTCTCAGCAATAAATAGAAATTTTATAGTAACATCTGCGAGCAATTACATAACCCCTGATAATGGGAAATGCACATTCTGTGAAGAGCAGGCTCTGAAGTATTTCATTAGCTCAGCATCATCCACCCTCACCTTTGTTTTCTCTCCTAAATTTCCCTGATTTAAACTCACTTTTCAGGAAGGGGACTGAGAAGGAAATATAATCTCAGTTTTTACTTAGAACTGGTGGGAAAGATGTCACTTGATAAATTGTTCACCTGAATACCTCCTATGAGTGAGGTTTCGCTAAGTACTGTGGAAGTGTTTTAAAAAATGCATGAGGAGAATGGGGCTACAATAATGAATGAGCCCTCCTCACAAGACTTATCAACTCGTGAAAACACAATCCTTGAGCACACAGACCCAAAGCAGAGCCCATGGGATTCGCACCACAGCACTGAGGAAAAAGGCGGTGTTTCCAGCTCGTTACCTCAGGGACTCGTGGATTAGGTCATGCTACCGGCCAAGAGGGCGAACGATGGGCGAGGGTGGCTGGGGTGGAGAAAAGGGAGTAAGGGCCTGAACTGGGAAGAAGGATAAAAAATAAAGAGCATTTGGGTTCAGAAATCCTGTGACTAGGTTCGAGGAAAGCTTGATCATAAAATTTAACTAGAATGTAAAGCTATTAAAAAGAATGCGAGTTAAAAGATGAACTGGGATCACATTTGGGGACTCTAAATGCTATGCTGGGTAGTAAAATTTTATTTTCAAGAAATAAAGTGACTTAGGCCAGTATATATGGCCTGAGAGCATCCTGGGAAAAAATTTTCTGGACATCTTTCCCTTCACTTTCCCCAGACATAATTTTTTTAATTTCAGATGAGTTATGCTTTGGGAAATGTATGTGGCAGCTGTGGATTTCATTGAGACCAGTTAGGAGGCTACCACGACAGACCAGGCAAGAAAAAATGGACATTACATGGAAATGAATATGACAGATTAAAAGAGATATTGTAAAAAAATCAACAGAAATTGGCGACTAGGAAAAGGAAAGTGTCAGATGTTAGGGAAGGAGGAAATGTGTATCCAGAGTAACTCACCCGAAAGGCTCTGGGAGAGTTGCGTTTTATCCTCCTGAGCATTTGAGGAAGACATGAAGGCCAAAAAAAATAGATGAGAATAAGAGGGAACAAGTACTTCCTGAAAATGTTGCTATTCAGCAGTCATAAGCAAGCTAGTGGAAAGCAGTACCTGAAAACAGTGTTACTTGTATGGACCTCTGCAGTTTCCCTATTCGTTATGCAGGGAAATTTCCCTAAATGTCGTCTCTTTTATTCTGGGGAATCTTACCTACCTGGATCCCCATTACATCTGCACCATGTACACAGCCATGAGGCATGTGGGGCTTAGCTGGGACACCCTGCAGGAAAGGGGAAGGGCTCTTACCCGTTGCTCTGATGGGACACATCTCGGGAGCGATGCTGATCCCTGGAGACCAGCATCGGCCCATGTCACAGCAGCACTGCATTTTGGTCATGGACTGTGGCAGCTGGTTAGAACAGCGCCCATTTGCCAGGGCCGTGTAACAGTATCCTGGGCGAACGTCTGAGAGAACAAAGAAACACACACATGTCACTGAGTTCAAACCTGTAACAACACTCCGCGGCCCCATCACCTCCACGCTTCACACTTGTGCGCTGGCAGAAGGAAGAGACGCTCCTGGCCCCTGGAAGGGAAGGTGCGTGCGCCGCTCAGGAACAAGGCTCTGTCAGAAATCCCTTCTTCGGCTCGCGCCTTTTGCCCCTGTGAGCTGGTGCACTTGGCCAAAGTCCCACATTCCAGTCCCAAGGTGGGCATGAATGATTACAACCATATGTGCCATAGGAAAAGAGAGACTAAGAAAATCACTGGTGGTGACAGTTAATTAGTTATAAAGACATGTCTCTCTCCTGAAGGGAGACAGTGTTGTCCTTGGTTTCCAACTACTTAATTCGAGCCACTTTAGGCAAATATTGATATAAATCTATTTTAAAATAACATTAAGTCTGTACTATAGTCTACATTTCTAAAAGATCTTTCTTATTTTTCAGACTGAAACTGTGAGTCAGACTTGTGAGATTTTTTTTTTTTTTAAAGAACGAGCCACTTTGTAGTCATATTCAATGCTTGTTAATCACGATTTCCTTTTGTCCTGGGGCCCTAACGGATTTTATAAGGCACTAATTATTTACAAGTTCAAAATGCATGCGATTCCAAGTTCTTAGCCCGATAGGAAACAATGGTTCTTGAAGAATTTTTTTTTTCCTTTGGCAGAAGGCATCATCTCAAAGCAACAGGAGAAGACATATTTCTTTCTATATATCACTTTTATTGGGTTACATCATGTCTGACTGTCATGACAACAATGACACACTGAAGTACAACTCTGGGCTCCAAAAAAGAGCCCGTGACACAGGAGGAGCCTAAGTGCTTCGCGGGCCTGGGAGGCAGCACCAGCAAGCAGAGGCGGTGAGCAGCCCCGTGAGCACCTCGCTCTGCCTCACACGCGTTAGATACGGTATGAGAGGGTGCGTCTCTCTTCGGGTACGCACATCGCTACACAGTGGATAGAAACTCAAGTTTTGAAATGTAAATAATATTTTAAATACACCTGTCCTTTAAGGGAATGTAAGTAGTAAATTCCTTTGTAAAGTGCAGACTTTTTTAATAGTCAAAAATCTACCTGCATGTTTCCTATGAGTCTAAATATTAAATATTAAGTTTGCCCAAAGAAAGTTATACCTATAATTGTTTTCATCTACACCCTTCTTAGGAACCCAAAGGCTTTAAACCTTAATGGTTGCAATAAATTAATAAAGTGAAATAAAATTAAAAAACAAGGCTAACTTAGAAACAGGTAAATTACTAACATCAAGTGAAGGAGGCTACAACAAAGCTAGACAAACTACAAAATTATGAGTCAGCTTTAAAGGACATAAGATTATTTCCAAAAAGTACTTCAAACCACTAGCAAGGATACATTTGCTTTCCAGAAACTTTTTGTGGTCCCAGTTCCTACACCTCTGGTCAGACTAACATTCTCAGCAAAGAGGCAGAACAAGTTTTTCTTCCAGCCTGGCCCAGGGTAAAAGCCAGGGGAGGGGATGCAGACAGGGTATGCTCTGTGAAGCCAAGAGTGGCACTTCCTCCTGAAGAAGGGGGAGAAACAGAATTTTCTACATACTAATTTGCTTTGCCATACTAATTTGCAAAGCCACTAATACTTTGTATATTCAGTGATTAGTAAATATTTGGGGCACAGAAACCAAAGGCTGTTAAGAATAGAAAGAGATGTTCAAAACTGGCTTATGTCCCAGCTTCCAATGAATTTGGTGGTCAAAACCCAGTATAAACACTTGACCAAAATGTGTGTGCGTTATTTTCAGCATGGGCTATCTTACAGAGCAAAGCTGGCACATACAACCGCCAACAGCAAACTCTTAATGGGCTAATGTCTATTGTTTGGCAAGTTAACTCTGACACTATTTTACTGCCCAGCTGGCTGACTTCGATGTTCAATCAGTGGGTCTGAGGCTCTTGATCAAATTGGTGAATGTTGAAAAAGTTATCAGCCATGTCTGGGTTGCCACAGTCCTTAATTTACAAATGGCACCTGCATATACCATGATCATTTTGCTCTATTTTTTTGAAGAAGGAGAGCCTTTGTTTAAAATGCACATTTATACAACTTAAAATTTTGAAGTAAACCTGTGGGCTAATACAATAGGTAAAGGAAAAGAAAAATCTGTGAAAACCAGGAAGTATTCGGAGGAGTTGACCTCTGACACAGCAGTCTGAAGTTCCCCATTCATCGGGCAGCCACACCGTGGTAAGTGGGAAGGAACCCACTCTGGGGCTGGATCACTTTGCATGGAGGGGAAGGGGCAGCTTAAGGATAACATGAAGACCTACAGGAGCCAAGGAAGAAGGATGTTAGGATTTGGAGGAGATACAGGGAGGCAGGGGGAACCATAGACAACACCATCTATTTTAAATCTTCCCTGGCCAAGGCAACTGGCAGAAAACGAATAGGAAACTTTCCTCCTTTCTCCCCTTCTGAAAAACTTGGCTCTTCCTCCCAGGACCCGGAAGTCACATTATATCAGAACAAATATATTATTATAAATAGTGTTTGCAGGTCATCCTAGCCTATCAATGGGCCTCTCCTATCCAGTCACTAACATCGTTGTGTCCAACCAGGGGCTAGGAGCAGTGAGGCGTAAACTAGGCACAGGACCCGGCAACTGATGTAATAGACACACTAGTAGGGAAAGACAACCCTATACAAAGCATTATGAAGTGACAAAGAATGATCACAGAACCCAAAATAAAATACAGTAATACTGCCAGAGCTTACAGGACGAAGGGGGCACTGGGGCTAAGGAGGTCTGGGAGTCTCGGAATGCAGTGACAGGAGGTAACAATTTCCTGCACAGAAGACATACATAAGGAAGTGCTACATACCACATCTCCATATGGGATTTTCTGTTGGTTAGATTTACTAATTCCAAACAACCAATTTACCAACAAACCTTGGATCTGTACATAAGTTGGAAATTATATGCATTTTCCTGCCAATAGGGATAATTTTGCAGGGGGCGGGGGCGGTGTCTCTCTGGTTTACCATGGCATAAAGTATTAGCATTAGCAAAGGCAGAAATGTCATCTGGATAATTTTATGTAATAAGTTGCTAATTATGGGTACAATAAAGTTCCAAAAATGGAGAAACAGCGCTCGCCTAGGGGTATGGCAAGAAAGAGTTACTGTATTGGGCTTCATCTGGGAGGAAGCAAGGGGAGGAGTCCAGACTGCGGAGGGAGGCCCGGGCTGGAAACCCAGCTCGCTCACTTATTAGTCACTGAAACAAATGGACCAAATTATTTACCTGGACTCTCGGAACCTCAGCTTCTTCCCATCTATGGCACTGTTGTGAACACTAAATCAGGTAATTCCCATAAAGTACTTCATACTGAGGAAGGGACCCGTAAATCTTAGTTCCCTCCCTGCTCCCTTTCTTCCGTAAAAAATTACAAAGTACGGGTATATTGTAAAAAGATAAGAATTTTTTTAATGTAAACAATCTGATATGTAAGTAGATTTTAATCATTTTAAAGTAGTTTGAGGCTCTTGTTGAAGGGGGAAAAAAATCTACCTATTATCTGACCAGGAAAGAACTTCTGATCCACCTCTCTGCTAACTAAGCACTTCCGCTGGAGGTCATTCACTAGCTGTGACAGTTTGGGTGGGGAAGGAGCGATATATTGTGCTCTCCATCCTCCACTGCAGTCCCGGTATCTACTGAGAGATCCTGGAAAACAGAGCAGTTTGGGCATCACCGTTGATTCTAAGGAAAGGTCAGATATCCTCCCTCACTAGTTATATTTATCCAAATGTCAACTGTAAGAGACTGCCCTCAGCTTTTATTATATGTGACTAAGTAAAAAGGAATTCAGAATTTCAAGTGCAATTTTGTTTTGGTCTGAAATCCATGGCCTGTGGTGAGGATGTGAAGCTGAGTGTCTTCAAAAATATGACCAGAAACATCAAAAGATTGCATTCACTTTTCTCCAAAGCCGAATGCCACAGGCTTCCTAGCTTTGTCCTCCTAATAAAGACTCGTGCATTTTGATACTCAGCAAGTACTTACTGAGCACCTACAACACGCAAGGAATTGTGCTGAGAACCACAGGGAGTGAAGGCCAGCAGTTCCTGGTCTTTAAGGAGAGCTTACAACATAACTAGGGAGATAAAAACATGCAGACCTAAAACTTCCCTATAAGGCCAATGATGAAAAACACGTCCTCAGGTAAGGGAGAAATTGCTTCCAGGTAAGCGGATCTGGGACATCTTCAGAGATAAGAGAACCTGAGAAGCGTGAAATGGGGCTGGAGTTGGGAAGAAGCGTATCCTGAGTGGTGGGTGCAACATGTATGATTACAGGCAGGAAGGAATGATATTTATTGAGTTGTACACTTGAACCTGTATGAATTTGCAAGCCAACGTCACCTCAATAAATTCAATAAAAACTTAAAAAAAAAAAAAAAGCAAATGGCCTGTTAGAGGGTGAGAAGCAGAGACTGTGCTGACAACTCAGCAAGGCTGGGAGGGGTGAGAGAGTGAAGCTTCTTAGCTCTTAGGCTGCACACTCTGGAACTTGAACTTCATTCTAGAATTGAAGAAAGTCTTAGCAATTGTTAAATCTGGCAGTTGTCAAGTCTGTTTTTTTAAACAACAGAACCCCTTATTTAATTTACATTTTTCGTGGAAGTTTAACATCAACCAGATAAAAGCAGAGTTGCCTGGAGGGTGTGGATGTGGGGGTTGGAGGGCAGGAGCCCCTTCTATGCAGCCTCCCCGCTTTCCTGACCCCTGTGTCTCCAACCCTAGCAGCTCTGGGAGGTCCACGGGACTGAAAACCACTAGTTTCCAAATCCTAATGGAAAACTACCAGAAGTTTCTGAGCAAGAGAGTTATTTAATCAAAGCACTATTTTAGGAAGATAAATCTGACAAGATAAATTATGGAGAAGCCAGGAAGCTGGGAGACTGATTAAAAGATTATAGCAAAACTTCAGACCTGAATTAACATAGGTCCCAGGAAAGGACTGAAGGTAGGGGTCAAAAGGGAGAGGAGTCAAGGATGGCTTCACGGTCTGAAGTTAACTCAGGGACTGAGGATATCCGTAGGGTCTCCTGGATCACCCCTCTTTATGGGAAGTACAAACCCCCAAACAGGTCCACAGGCTACCTCTGCACTGTCAGAGGGCACCTGACTGTTTAATAGATTTCCTTAAATGTACATTTTACATTAAGTGACAAATTACATGTCCCCCTCAACAGACTTGTTTAGAAAGATGTTCATTATGGAACTGATTTCCAGAAACCACACATGGTGCTTCTAATTAAACCTACCTATGCATTTGGTACCATCAGGGGAGGTGTAGAAACCGAGCGGACACTTGCAAAAGTAACTGCTGACTGTGTTTGTACATTCACCCCCATCACAGATTCCAGGAATGGTGCTGCATTCATCAATGTCTAGAACACAAAGAAGAGTTTCAATACTTGAAGAACACAATATAAAACTGTCATTTCAAGGATTCAGATATAACAATAGTCAAATCATGTCACCAGAAACAGCAATCTTTACAGAATAAAAGCTACAAATAAAATAGTGAATTCAAAGAGTGGATGCTTCTCCTCTAAACACAGACTTACCCAAGGAATTTACCAAATTCAAGTTATTAGAGCAAAATAAAAGGATCTTCCCCTTTAAAATCTAAAACTGTACTGTTGTTTCACCAAGTAACTATAGCATACTAACATTCCAAATGTCATTTATTGTAAAATTCTCTTTTCCCTTCCCTGTCCATGGTTTGCATTGAGTTAAGCTTCCCCCTATGTGATCTACATTCTGCACCAGTTCCTGCACTGCATTTCAATCTGACCTCCCCCCAAGCAGATACTAAATCCTACGGAGAAGACACATGGTCTGAGCGCTGACCAACACTTGGCCGAGCTGGCGCCCTGAGGGGCCCTCCGGCTGCCACACAGTGCTTTTCTGTGGGTTTGGCTGGAGAACTGCGGGGGCCACTGGGACACTGCACCCAGAGGGGCAGCATGAGCAGGCAGCCTCCAGCTCTCCCCTCGTCCCCGGACTGCCTGAGCTACGGGAGACATCTCACCCCAGGCTGCACCTTCCCCAGGAGCCCACACCCAACGACTGGTTGTGGATGAGAGCGGATGGTCTGTGCATCTCGCCCCATGGGGACAACTCTGAAAACCACTCCAGTTCCCCAACTGCCTGTGGGGTCGGCCAAGGCCATAGCTGAGATTAGCCTTCAGAGCCCGCGGCCACTTTGGAAAAATCTGATCATTTCCTTCAAGGAGAGATTTTCAAGAGCCAGAATCAGACACTGAGAGTTGTCAGTTGACGTGGCATTAGCAAGGGATGAGAAGGAGCTGAACACTTCCTGCTTAGGCTGCAGGTGAACGCAGGGCAGAGGGTATTGGCATGGCCTCATCTCTGACATAAGTGGGGCTCTCTGCACTGACCTAGGGAGAGGTGCGGTTTGACCCAGATCTCCTGCGAGTACTGCAATGGCCAGACTAACACCACTGGCATTCAGAAAGCCTTCAAGTTTAAAAATAAGAACATTTATTCTCCAGTTTAAGTATCGCTCTCTGCACTTACAAAGCTAAAGAGACTTCTAAGTGGACCAGGTTCAAGTATCTACTGACTCAAGTTCACCCTGTTAGTCAGAAAGGCAACAGTAACACTTTATATGCAGTTTAATATTTTTAAAAGCAAAATCCCCCTTCTTCCATGTTGGGTTACAGGCTAAACCAAACAATGTCTCACTGCCTACATTGGAGCCAATGAGAACAAACGGCATTGTCATTGTGAAGCCGTACAATGGTAAAGGTGCATACTCTATTCCCACAGGTATGTATTTCACTGGAGCTGGTGGAAGTCCAGCAGAGAAACAGCCAAGGACAGAGCCGAAGGTTCCAGAACTGGCATAACACCTCAAGGCATATTTGAAGCCACTTCTTTAACTTGGATCCTTCTGTACTTACCAGCCACACTCATACTCATAAGCAACAAAAAGCCAAACAAGTATATCAAAGAGCGTAGAGGATTTAACAATTTCATTTAAGGGCAGAGGAGGATATAACTTAACACATAGGTATTAAGAAGAATGTACCTTTCCCAAAGTGTCCCTAAAAGTTAATGTCTAAGTCATATAATATCTATTAAAGATCCTGTAGGGAGACAGTGTCTATTAGAAGAAATATTTTTCTACCTGTTAGTATAAATGGCTGCCACCATTCCTAGCACACGTCAATATCCAAAGAGGTTAAATGACAGCATGTGTCAGAAAAAAAGTTGTTTAACAAACGGAGCTAATTTGGCAGGATGGACACGTGCTGGCCAGGTCAGAGTCGGGCCTTTCCTGAAGAAGAACCACCACCACAACAATAACGATGGGGTGATGTGTATTGAATGCCAGCTGTTGTCTAAGTGCTCTGTGACTGTCAACCCATCTCATTCTCACTGTGGAGTTATGATCACAGGACCCGATTTCTATAATTCCAGTGCCCAGGAGGCCTTCGTGGGTAAAACTGGCAGAGTAAAACCCCGACTTGAGCAAAGAGGCTCATTTATAAAGTGACGTTAAACCCAAGTCTCCACTGCTGAAGCAGGGCAGGGGGTAGGGGACAGGCTTTCTAGTAGGTGCATGTCCTCCAAGGTCAACAGGTTAGAAAACACACTGTAGTACAACCTCCCTAATCTTCACACAGACCAAGGGGAAACTACCAGGCCACATTGTTCGGTTTGAAAGGCGTAAATGGCTCTGATTTCCCTTCAGGGTCCTCCCTCAACGAGCAGCCTTTCTCCGTCATGTGTCGAGGGCCTTCCTACCTCCCCACACCACCTTGCTTCTTCAGTCCCATTGCTTCGCGGCAAAGGAAGCAGGAGTTCTGGTTTCACCGCCAGGCTGTGGTGGAAGTCCCTGACAGTAAAAGGCTGGGATAAAGCATTTGAACTGGAGTCACATGTACTCTGAAACTCATTCACACTAATTTGGTACTTTTTCAGGCTCTTATCACTCTGCATATATCTCCTTTCAATAGCATTTCAGGGATCCCAAGTAGGAGAGAGCCTGAGAACAGTGGCCTTCTGGTTTCTGTAAGTCAGTCTGTGTCAAATACCAGCCATAAAAGTAGATCAGTTTCAGGACCTGGTAAGCAGTGTGGCTTAGCTGGGAAGAGCTACTTCTGTGCTCTGGACACTTCCCCTGTTTCCTGGGGGCATGAGGGAGAGGCAGAACTCCTGGGAAGTAGCTGTCCCTTGGGAGCTGTCTGTGCCATTGTTGGCTTCTTGCTGTGAACCTGAGAAGGGACACAAATGGTAGGTCCTTTCCTCCCTACTTGCTGCCCTGTCCTTTGTTCTTGGTCTTCCTTCTCTTCCCTCTGTCTCATCTGCTCTCCCTGGGTATTCTTTCTGTCCCTCAGTCACTTCCCTATCCTGGGGCTTCTCTTGCAGGAGGGGAGGGAGGTGGGGGCAGATGGGATGGAGGTTGGTCCAGGTTCTGGGATAGGTATTATTGGGACACTCAGCTATTCAGGGGCTCCATCCTAGGTCATGGACATCAGCCATGAGTGAGACACAGGGGAAGCCAATTCACCTGATCTGGACTGTCTAGATTATTAACTGAGGAAAAAAACCCTAAAAATTGTGGTAGCTGTTTAAAAGCAGTATGTGACACTAAAGTTACAAATGTCACTAAGCCTGTGAGATGAACTTTGCTCTATTATACACATGAAATCCAGTGGGAAATGTGTGACGAAAAAGTAAACAAATGGATTCTCCAAGTCACGTGGAAGAAAACAGGAGCCACGCTCTCTTACAGTGGCACCGGGTGGGTCAGCTTGCCTGGTCTCTCATTCAGGCAGCACCAGCAGTCTGAGTGCAGCTGGAAAATAATGAGAAATGTGAAGATGGAGTCTGGATGGTAGAACTGGAAAGAACCCCAGATGCCATCTTGTTCAAAATCCTCCTTTGAAAGCTGAAGTAACTCAGAGCTGGTAATGACTTCTCCAAGGTCACACAGAGGACGAGCGGCATTACCAGGACTAGGGCCAGGTCTACCTTATTCCCAGGGCTCTTAGGTCTCTACAATAGACATTTTGTTCAGCAACTGTATGGGGAGCCAACAGCCTTGAACAGTGAGAGTCGAGGGCCTGCAACCAGCTGCAGAAGATGGAGCCCCATCCATGGCAGAGCCCCATCTGTGGCAATGGGTTGAGCAGCCCCAGGAATTCTCCTTGATGCCTGAGAGATAAGAGCCCCTAATAGCAGGTAGTCATCAGGTAAATATGGCCATTATTTCAGAAAGAGGAAGCCTTAGGTGTTTGGCTCACATATTAGGGAGTGTACAAACTTAACAGCTACATTTTTAAAAAGCCCTTTGCATTACGAGGTGGTATTATAACTATTAAAGGCTGCACTGGGGATAATCTAAATCCTAAAATATTAGTAGTTAATTAGGAATCCAAAGGACTTCTTCCGGAACTAAAACTTAATCCTTTAATTACACTTTTTATTTCTTGATTTCCTCCCACAGCAACCTATGCAAATACGGACTTGGTTTCCACAGAGAAAACGCTCGTGTCCTTCCAGGGCACAGACCGTAGAGTCATCGACAAAGTCAACAACGGAGGCGGCCGTGAACTCTGTCTCCCTTTGCTCAAATCACAGCTCTAACTCCCAATCTTTTTCTTAAATTTATGCAAAATTAATAGTTATTACTTAAGCACTTCAGCTAGTTAATTTACATTTCAAATGTACCTAAATTGTGTGTTGATATAAGACTTGGTCCCTAAGCTTTTTTTTTTTTAAGTTTTGAGGAAAGAATATTTGAAGAAGGGAGAATTCTCCCAAAGGAAGTTCTCATGAAAAACTGCTTTCACCACCACAGAGGGAGTGAGGGTTAGCATCTTATAAATTTGCTAAAGCATATTTTTGATGGGATTGGGTTTTGTTTTTATTATTACTGTGGGCTTCCAGGTACCTAGTTCCTTCCTCTCCAGCTCCAGAGGAAGATACATTTAAAAAGTCACTCAAAGTAATGATAAAGATGCCAGACCAATTTTCACAAGGGCACCGAATCCTGCCGTGGCCTGACCATCTTCCTGGGCTCACGGATAGTCTCTTCATCCTTTCAGCAATGTGGCCAGATTTTCTGGAATTCCTCCTCTTGACCATCTGGAAATCATCCTATGCCCAGAGCTATGCCATCTCCATCAGGCACTTCAGGGAACCTGGCAGGGACCCAGCTCACCACGCACTCTCAGAGGACTTCCGATTACTTTCCTACCACAATGAGGCAGGGTACCAGTGCCCACAGCGGCCTCCAGGCCAGAGTACATGTACTATGAACAGGACATTCTCTTCCAATAGCAATTTTGTGTAGGAAAATAAAAAGGAAGGGGAAAAACCCATCATCTGAATTTAATGTAATAGTAGGTGGCAAAGAAAGGAAAAAAAAAAAGGTCTAGCCAAAAGTATTCTGTTTTTATCTTGCTACTGACTTCAATACGTAGCCGGGGGGAAAAATATCTGTGGAAAAGGATTAAGTAATTCTCAGTCTGAATTTTTGGTACATTAGATACACCACCATAACAGGTTTGCTAGCATTAATAAAAAGATTTTGAATCATTTTTCTTTCAGTCTGAATATTAAGTCTGAGTGTCTCCTTTCTAGTTCACAACCATAGAAGGTGATCAGTCCTGACTGATGTTAACTGATGGGTTGGACTGAAAGGTAAGGGATGCAGGAGAACAATTCCAGTCCAGGCTGGACGTTACCATAATGCCAGAAAACATACCAGCCTGGACAAGTCCTATGGACCATATTACCCTATCTTAAACCTGATTCTGTCTCTTGAAGCTGAATACACTAAGCTGAGAAAGCCTAAAACTGTAAGATACAACCCATTGTCAATGTGGATTTGGCATGCGATAAATCTTAATAGCATATCAATGTCATAAAGGACATATATGACAATAACTAAAAATCTATGCCATAATATTTTAAATATGTTTAAATATTAGTAAATATAGTTGTTAAAGTAGAGGCAATGGGTTACATCTAGGAAAAAAGACAATATAAGTGCTAGAACAGTGCATCAAAAAGGGGAGAGTGGAGGGTGCGGAGGAATGGAGCAAAGAGGAAACAGGACTCGTGGGCATGGACCACAGTGTGGTGATTGCTGGGGGGTGAGGGGAGTATAAGGGGGCTAAATGGTAATGAAAAAAATACAGTAAAGACTAAATTTTAAGAAATAAATAAATAAAAGTTCTTTCCAGGTTTAAAAAAAAAGTAAATATTAGCACTTCCAAATGACCTCAGAGAAGGCACTCAACATCCCCAAGGCACAGCTCCTTAATTTATGATGTGAAAGGGTGGAACTAGGTAGGCCTTGCTCCTTTCAGTGACAATATTCGCTTCTTCCCACTCAATCTACAGTAAGACTTCTGAAATACACTTGCCTTATAGAGAGTCAAGCTTATTGGGTTTTTTTTTAATTTACAATGTTTTTGAGAAATCCTACTTGTCAGAAAGGACAGATATTTTTCACAGTTACTGAAACTGTTTATAGAATGTTCAAGAATACACCACTACAAATTCTGTGATGACTAATAAAAACAACTCAAACACATAAAGATAATTCTCTCAGGGCAAGCAGAGATCAAACTTCTTATATATAACTTATGAATTGCACCTCAAATTTCAGTCTGTCTCTCATCTATGTGATACACCACAGCTATCAGCAAAGAAAGATTAATGATTAGAGCCCAGACAAATGACTTAGAATGAACTATTTCTCCCTGCGAGGGTTTGGGCATATAGAAACAACAGCAAATGCTTTCAGCAAGAGTGCATCCTTCTAAGTAAAGCCTCATACCACACCAAGTAGAGCCAGTTGAGAATGAAAAGGTTGTGTCTGCTGAGCTTGATCAGAGACGCAGCCTCGGGAATGGTGTCACGTCATGGTCGGATGTTACATACGAGGTACGGGCATGCACTCACCAACGAAGAGAGGGTTCAGTGCTGCCTACTTATTTCCTGCATGTTTCCTTTCCATAAAAGACGTGTTTATGACACGTGGAAGCCAGGCCTCCTTTTGGCATATAGCAGAAGTGGTGAATGTGAACACATTCTCTGTACGGATATTTTTAGAAACTCAGTCTATAAACTAAATGCAAATAAACCAATCTAACTCAATTTATTTTTGTTTGATTAACATCAAAAGGTGCCAGTCTTATAGGCAGAAAAGACAATCCTAAACTTGTACTTGGAGAACAAATGAGTTAATAGATCACTTTTAAAAAAATCAAACATACATTTTAGCTGGAAAACATTGGCAGATATGCTATTCTGAATGATATGGAATGATCAAATTTAAATCTCCAAAACTATGCAAGAACATGTGTCTTGAACATTTTAACCCAAATATCAGTTCAAAACTATTTCATGTTTTAATATTTAATTCAATTCAGATGGATCTCTTATTTTGGGTCCATAAAAGTGGAAAAGGCTGCAGGGTTTTCTGGTTCAATAGCACAAAGACATATTATTCCTGGTAAGAATATTATATGTACACATGCACAGGAATGACAAAGACAGAAGAGGAATCAGGAACAATTTACAAAAAAGCTTGTCACTGATTTGGGTTTCACTTCCCCTCCACCCCTAACTGCAAAGCCTGATATTTCTTACCTTCACATTTTTGTGACACTTCATTAAATTTGTGTCCAGCAGGGCATTTGCACTCGAAAGACCCAACAGTATTAATGCAATTTCCTCCTTGACAGAGCCCAGGGATGGCCTGGCATTCATCCACATCTGTCAGAATTTAGACAGGGCAGGGAGGCGGGGAGAGAGAGAGAGATTTATACAAGATTCACTGATTCATATAAAATATTCTTATAATGTTTTCTATAAGAAGTAGCAAGCATTCTTTATGTTTCCACCTTCCACCTTCCCTCATGCAGAGAAGAATATTTACATGAATGGTGGTGGGTTTGTCGAGCGTGCTGCAAAGCACAAAGATACAATGACGACAGAGGCTGACAGCAGAAACTAGGGTTATTCAAGAAACCCTGGGAACCAAAAGGCAACGCATTTTTCTAACAAAACTGTCTTCGAGTTGTACTGAATAATTCAGTCAAAAACAAATTAAATAAGATTTCTCAGATGACACAAGACAACTAATGCTTTTATACAAATTAAATGTGAAATGTTTACCTTACATTCTGTAGAGCTGTTTTGTGCAATAAAAATTAAACAACCCAGGAAATTAGGCCAAGAAGTGAGTGAAACCTCCAGATGAAGGTACCTTGCTTGCAGAGCAGTAGCAAGAGAGAACCTTTTCAAGTCAGATCATGTCCTCCTCAGCTCAAAAGTCAAATCCACATCCAGCCCTACAAAATTCTACCTGATCCCTATACTCTTTGACCTCCTCTCCTCCCTCCTCCCTCTCTCACTCTTCTCCATCCACACCGGTTCCCTTGCCTTTCCTCAAACACACCAAGGATGCACCTGCCCCGGGCGGGGCTTTGCGGCGGTGGCCCCTATGCCTGGACTAGTCTCCCTCCATACGGCTGTGTGGGTCCCACTGTCCCATCCATAAGGTCTCTGCTCTAAAGTGGACCCTTTCAGAAGTGGACCCTTCCCTGACTAGTCTGGTAGCCACAACCCACTCCATCACTCACCACCCTCCATAGTTACTCTGCTTATTTGTCTCCGTAGGATGAGTCACCAAGTGGCCTAATACCTAGCTCTGCTCTGTTTTGATTATAAACTGATTGCCTTCAATAGTGCAGGTTCTCTGTCCACTTTGTTCACTGCTGTATCCCTAGCACCCCAGGGATAAACCTGTGGGTCCT
Source organism: Desmodus rotundus (assembly GCF_022682495.2). NCBI lineage: Eukaryota > Metazoa > Chordata > Mammalia > Chiroptera > Phyllostomidae > Desmodus > Desmodus rotundus. The sequence goes on from NC_071393.1 coordinate 80,913,164, forward strand.
ACATTGAACCTCAAATATGAACCTTCCAGAAATAAAGGTAATCATTCCAGGCTCATTGTGTTCAGCTAGAAAGATGGTGAATATAATTTACATTCTTTCTATCTCTTTATCCGTAACATGCAAAGAACCCCAGAAAGGCAGTCTACTGATTCGTCCTCTGCTTTGGGTATTTGCTTAGAAATCTAAAAGCCTAGTACACTCTTTAGTTTTACTCTTCGTTGTGTGAAGCAAGAGAGCAATTGCCAATTGCAAGACCTTTAAATCCTGTGTCCTTGAAAAAAGTTGGCACACAGGAAAAGGGGCATTAAAGGAACAACAATTTATTTTGGTATAAAAGTGTCACTTCCTGTCTTGAATGGACTGTCCTGACCCACAAATTAATGACTATATGTAAAATATAATTAAATTGTGTTTTATAGTTGATATCAATTCTGTCTTAGGCCAGAATTTTCCATTCAATTGATAGGCTGAATATGTTTATTAAAATGTTATTTAAGTCCTGGCTGGTGTGGCTCCGTTGGTTTGAGTGCTGTGTCATGAACCGAAAGGTTGCGGGTTCAATTCCCTGTCAGGGCACATACTGAGGTTGCAGGGTGGGCCCCCGTCAGGATGTGTACAAGAGGTAACTGATCAATGTTCCTCTTTCTCTCCCCCTCCCTTCCTCTCTCTCTAAAATCAATAGGCGTGTCCTGGGGTGAGGATTTAAAAAATGCTATTTAAAATCAAGATTGTACATATAAGCAAAATGAGGTAATCTTGTTATGATTTTTGGTCAAAAAGAAATACAGATGAGGGCACTTCTGTACTGCCCATGCAGTCCAAAATGAAGACAAAGTAGCTCTGCGATGGAACAGAGCTTCCCAGAGCCCCTCGCATCTGGCCCACGGACTGAAATCACCAGCAACCAGACAAAGCCCTCCGCTGACAGAAGAATCCCTCACGGGGGAAAAAAATGAAGAATTTTATTCTCAAAGTGGCCATACGACTACCATTTGGACTCCATGGCTTTTCACAAATTTTTTCTTAGAATTTGAACAGCAGAGTCCGGAAGGGACAGAAAGAAAATGCTGAAATAGTCCAGCTTGCATGAACTGAAAAGCAAAGCTAAGGAGCAATAGCTCTTTCCTCTCATTCCGTCTCATTCTGTTTTCCCCCAATTGTCTTAGCACCTCAGTCGCTGACTCATGGACAGGCAGTTGGGCACTCAAAGTCTGGCTCTCCCATCAGTCAGTGAGTGAGTTCATGGGCATTAGGTGACTGCAGAACACCAAGCCCAAGAATTTCCTCAAAATTCACTGGGACATTCTAGGATGAGAAAAGTAAGAAGGCACCAAAGAAAGAGGAACTAAATTGATCTTATAAAATTATACAATTGACTCTTTTGTAATTCTGGGGTTTCCAAGTGACTTCTTGCTGTTTCTGACATTGAGAAGGTTGCGTTCAAAGACATGCAAAGGAGTTGTATATGTCGTACAAGGAAGCCAGCAGCCAACACTGGCGGTGTTTATCAGGAGTGGAATTTAGGAAAGTATAATTTAATGGAGACCCACAGAACAGTGTGATTAAGCTCAAGTTCCATTTTATTACATATTATCCTTAGAATTAACATATAGAACAAAAACAAACTAGTCTCTATTTGCCTCAGAAAACATACCCTGAATTTTCTGCAAATATTGCAACTTGCTAAAAAAGCACTGAAGATGTCTAGAGGAAACAGATTCAGCCTGGGAGTTTTCAATCCCATCAGTTTAGTGCAGGGCTGCCTCTGTTCACTTCCTCCTGCTTCCTGCCAGACAGCCAGACAATAAAAGAATTTGTACAGCTGGAAGAACAGGAGTGAAAGCCAAAAACGGAGTAAGGGCTTCTATGGGAGGCAGGAGAAAGAGCAAGCAGTAGACATCTGGGGATATTTAAAACTGTGAAACAAATCCTAATGTATTTCTGACTTGTAAAAAAATCATAATGTAGCGTGTAAAATGGAGAGAGACCATTTTCTTCAGGTCAACTAAGTACAACCTATGACATAGAGGAACTCCAATGATTTCAAATGAAGGGGGGGAAATCAAGAAAAATAAACTACCTTGTTCACAAAGTTTGCTTTGTGCTTATCCACAGCATTGCTATAAGGTGCAGTATTGCTGTAACCAGAATCATAGCACCTCACGGCAACTCTGGGGTCTGCGGGAGAAACCGCTGGCAAGGGAAAATCCAGGAAGACCAGCTGCTCTCTGGTGAGCCATCCTTCTAATGCTTAAGTTGGATATCATGCCGTCAGGGAAATCGTGAAGTTATGTCTCTGACGCTGCTTTTCCATTCTCTCCAACAAAGTCGGAGAGAATGGCTCTCCAGAGCAAATAACATGAAGCCATTAATAACTCCACCAGCCTGGGGCTTACCTTGACAAGCTCCTGTGCGGATATTGGGAATGAAGCCACGGCGACAGGGGTGAGGCTGGGCAGGGCACATCTCACAGGGGTGGCCCCAGGCTCGGCCCACGGTGGCACAGCAGAGCGTTTTTGTGCAGACGATCCCACTGAGCTGTCCCTGGCACATCTGGTTGCTGATCACAGTAAAACACGGGCCTGTCCTGTAATCTGAAAATAAAGAATTCCATGAGAGCCCAGAAAACCAAGACCATCACGTAGAAGAAAAACTATGCCCCATCTTGCTTAATTCCAAATTGGGGAATGGTCTTCAGGAACAGAACCACATATCACTGACCTCATATGAAGCCCTGGAGAGACCACTCTACTTCCGAACCCCGTTTTCCTCACTTACAAAATAGTGATACAAACACCAGCTCCTACCCATTTTGAAAGGGCTGTTGTGAGGATCGGATGAGCTAACAGATAATACAATGGTGATGTGCTATACAAATGCAACATTGTAATATTATTACATATTCATTCACTCAAGAAAATGTATCAGTGCCTGCCACAAATCAGCCTCATGTTTGATGTAGACGCTTCAGTAATCAGCAAACAAAACCCTTGCCCTCTCAGAGCTTACAGTATATTAACATTCAGGCTGGAGAAAGCAAAGAATTTCAAAGCTTTCAAAGAGGCAAGTCATGGCACCCTCTTCCTTGGTGTTCCTTAAACAAAATCATTGGTTACCTGTTTCTTCTGGATTGAGTCCATCTTATTTTAAATATAAGCAAACAACCAAAAAAAAGTTGTTTAATTTAGCCACATAAGAGATATTAGGTGTTTAATCTAAAGAGTAAGGACACTGGTCTGAAATCATTGCAATCCCTAGGCAAGAGGACCATCTTAAAGCAAACAGGAATAAGCTAAGGCCACTGGAGAATTTCCCAGTAGCCTCATCAAATACAACACAAGATCTGCCTTTTTTTCCCCTAAGGGAGAAAGTCCATCTGGATTCAGCAACCAATAAACAAGAAAGCATGAGGTGCAGTGAGCCCAGAAGACCAAAGCCAGGTTGTCCTCAGTGTCCTGTGAGGGAAATCAGGGCCACCATACCCTTTCTGTTCTACAGTGGCCTCGACTGACGAGGGAGGCTGGGCCGTGGCAAGACTCAGGGGCTCCTACCCACTGCCCAACATTGCATGCTTCCTCGTGTCAATTTTGTAAGTGCAGACACAGATAGAGTGTTTCCTGTGAGTCTTGGGGTGGACTACATGACCTCAATAAGTTCCTTTCACCACTGAATTCTACAGTTTTATGAAAACCACGGATGTGCCAATGAAACCACTGGGTTATGTTTTCATTTTTATTTTCTTCTTTCTTTCTCTAAGGAGCTCATGGGACATATACATGCAATTTATTACGGAAGACTTCATTACAGCATCAGCAGGACTAACATTAGACCTTTGTTCCCCTTCAGACTCTATGTGCCCTGGCCCCGCCCACTTTCCCAGCCCTATCTCCAGACACTTCCTCAGTTTGTCTTTTTACTCTGTGTGTGTGTGTGTGTGTGTGTGTGTGGTGTTTTGTTTTGTTTTTACCCTACTGGTTATTTTTTACTTTCCTATAGTAAAATATTAAGTATATTTTAATATTCTCCACAATGCCAGATCTATTGAAAATATGCTATCTCCTTCCACAGATGCTAAACTAATTTCAACCAAGAATACAAGAATTAAATGCTTGCGCTGTTGAATAAAATCTCTGCCTTCATTTCATTCTGTCAGGAAAAAAAGAGTCACCCAGCGCCATGGCAGTTTGCAAAGAAATTGCTCTTAAATGCAGTAACTATGTGGACAAGGTGCAATGCTAACGTAATCTTTCTTTACTTGGATCAATTCTTCCAAATATTGCCTACAGGCATTTAATAACTACTTCTGTGGTATATAGTGTTTCTTTGTCTATTTTAATATTTTATCACATATTTTTGATTCAAAAATAATTATTAGGAATAGGCATTAACCTATAAATTAGAAAATAAAAATCTAATTATTTACAATTCTTCCCATAGCCCTTACATGTAATTACACATAAAGAAACCCTTTATATCATATTGGTTATATTATGTTACATACTTTTATGTGTGTGTTTTTTATCATAAAATATGAGTTACACTAAATAAACATTTTTGACTCCTGCTGTTTCTTCACTTGACATTGCCAAAAGCATTTTCTTATGTAATTAAATACTATTCCAAATATGATTTTGATGGCTGTATAATTTTCCAACAAGTTATAGAATAACTTACGCAATAATTTTCAAACTGTGTGTCATTTAAATTGCTCCCAATTCCTCATTATTATACACAGCATTCAGAGCACATTACTGATGAATTCCTTTGGCATGAAAAATGTTTAGTCTCATGCAACAGCCATCAAGATTTTTATGGCTCTATACATCTTGAGTCTGAGACTAGAAAGATCACAGCAACATAATCTTTTACTTAAAAAATAAATAAAACCCTCCATGTTAGGTGACAAGAAAGAAAATTTAGGTTTATTTCTTTTCTTTCCTCTTAATTTATTGGGACAAGTGCAAATGCTTTAATCAAACAGATTCATGTTGGCATGCCATTTTCAATCTTTAAGAAACATAATGAAACATGAATTTTAATTTAAAATTCTCTCTTCCATGCTCATTGGATTTGGTTTTCCTTCTCATTTTGCCAAGATGTGCTACAGAATTATCTTCCATATGAGGACTGCCGAGATTCAGGGGAGGTGCAAGCACTGTGCGTTGTGAGTGACACCAGCCAAATCAGGGCACAATACAAAAAGGGTAGGAAAATCTGATTCAGTCTTGTCTAGCACTGGCTCATGACTTCAGACTTGAATTCCTCATTGGAAGGTCTTCATAAAAAGAAAAATAACCCTTAAGACTTTTCCAGGGTCAACAATATCTTGCTCTCATTTCAATATGAAACACATGGACTAGAAATGGCACTTGTTAATTCTGACAATATTTATTAGTCATCCCTAGAGCCCATAGGGACCAATCTTTATTAAATATTCTGGATATTTGGCAAATAGTTTGAGTGTGTATAACAAAATTTATGGACTTAACACATTTCCACTCTAGATCCTTATCACCACGGACAAAGACCCAGCTCATTTGCCAGTGAAGATTAGTAAGTGGACATGAGTGTATTTGTGGAGCCATATTTTCAATAAAAATTACTGATTGCAGAGGGAGAGGCATAATCTGGACGCAACAGAATTGGATCTAAACATCTCTTGGAAGGTCAAGACTGTGCTGACGTGGTTTTCCAGTGCCATTCCCGTTCGGCAGCCTGTGCTCTCTGCCCCATACTTCACTGCAGTGGCCAGAGTCATGCTGTTTTTAGTGCAGTACTCCAACCACAGAGCAAAGGTCTGCCCACACTCCCAGCTCCTTCCTAACAATCCAGTTATGTACAATTACTCCCACAGCACTGATAATAGGCTAAATTTACATGCTCTTTTTATTTATTTTTTCAAATAGTCCCAGCACTAGACAGGGAATGTGCCTAATTCAATGCTTGAATAATGCCTGATGCATTCCGTCAATGTAAATCATTATTCCTAATGCAACTAAAATATAGTATTAAAAATACTTTCTGGTTGCAAATTGCTCTGCAATCACTTCCATATAAGACCTCCATGAACTGGGGCAACAGGCCAAGCCTTTCCAAAATTAAAATGCAATTTTACTTGTTTTTAACTGGCTTCCCCTAGTATAGCTAGTTCATGGGAAATTCTGCATCTAAATGTTCCCATTCTGAGTGGTTAGGCTCAAGGACTGTTCCCGGGTCCCAAAAGATTTGGCCTCAAGGCTCGAGATCTAACCAATGTCTGTCTTCAGCCTCCATCCTCAGCTCCTTCCCAGCTCTGCAGCTCAGAATGCTGTGACACGCGGCATTACTTCACTTCCACTTGTAATCGGACTTAACCTGCAGCAAATATACCTTTCACAAAGAATATTCTGTGGTACCGTGAATTCTTGTCACTCCTGCCCAGTCACTAAACCACAAACTGCAGGGAAGGCACAAGGATGTAATTTTTGGCCCTAGGCTCCAATTACTTTAAATCCTTTTCATAAAAATTACAAACAAAAGGATGTAATATCAATATCATGACAGAGAGGGTCACAGCATGCTTCCTCCTTCCAGGTAGGCTGCCCCTGGGACAAATTGGTTTGCCGAGGTTTCGAATATATGGAATTTTAATACAACTTTCCAAGGAAGGAGTTCATAGAACTTTCAGTCTGAAGCAACTTAAAGCCAAGAAGTCCCATGATCACAATCAGTCTCCTAACTGCTGCTATCTCTTCTTTCTCCACTCATTCTTAACCTTAGGACATAACCACATCACCAGGGGAGGCTCTAGGAAACACTGACTCCCAGGCCTCGCCCCGGTTCTCTCACAGGCTCCCCCACGGAATCCGAGGCGGCAGATGCTGCGTGGGCTAAGGGCGTCCGTGTTTTTGCGTCAGCCTCCAGAGTGGTTTCGCCTTCTAGTGCTCTAAGTTGAATGTGTCTCTATTTCTTGTTAAAACTTTCTGGAGGAGTGCTTATGTTCCATCATTAATTAGAGGTATTTGCAAGATAGATGACCACTTACCTAAAAGTTTAACCTTAGAAATGTGAGACAGCCCCAAAACTGGGGTTGCTGTCATTCCATATAACCCATTATTTCTCAGCCAGGACCACCTTTCCAATCACAGCAAAAGTGTTCACTTCCATAGTGTTGACTGATTACGGGGCACAGTATCCTGTTCTTTATCAATTATACTACGCACAAACTCACTAAACCAAATAGCAAATCAAAATTTAAGAAGACTAATCAGCCACTACTCCACTGTGCCAATAGTCAGCTGAACTCACAGTGTTAGAAAGCACATTTGTATACCTGGCGCCACTCCACTAACATGAACTCCCACTTCCAGCTTCCATGTCCAGTGTTGGAGCTGCCAGCTGAATAAAATTCCATGGGGGGCGGTTCTCCGAACAGCTTCCCAACACAATGATCAAACTTGGCATCAATAACTCTGGAATTTAACTTTTAACTTCCTATCACTGTCAGAGACCACTGGAATCCTTCCACTGATCTGATGAGATATAAAGTGCTCAGCATTATCCATGAAGTTTATGCCCATAATAGTCAAACTTTCATCAAAGCAAGCTTCCAGACCTAACTTCCGGTTGAAAGGGCACACGGGGATAGAAGAACGAGATAAATGACACCATGAGGAAACACTCAGAAAACCCAGAATTTGTGATCTTTCAAAGAACTTTTCCAAAAGTAAGTTATCCCCAGCAAAAAAAAAAAAAAAAAGGTAGAGGGATTACTTTACATTTAAAAAAAACATAATCATCACATCTTAATTGGATACTGTTTCAAGAAGAGACAATGGGGAACTTTATATGGGCTGATACTACATGGTGTTGTGGAATCACTGATCTCTTAAATGCAGTAATGACGTTGTGCTATGTGTGAGCATGGCCGTACTGGTCGGAGATGAAGCGCCATGAAGTGTGCGACATAATTTGCAAATGATAAAGCAAAAGAGAATATGATTTTACATACATGCATTCATAGTATATAATTATATATACACAGATATATAATGTGTATTATGTCCTACGTAACATATAGCATGTAATAATGTATACATACAACACGACAGGGTGTTTTAACGCCACTGAGTGTGGTTGGTAAGGGACGTGAATGTCTCGCACGAGATGGACAGCAAAGTGATCATTTCACCTAAAATGTCACATGGTGTGCTTGAGTGTGATATTGTTATGTTACAGAATTATAAGCTTATGATTTTGTAATAAAAGATTTTTATGTAATGAAAAAGGGGTGTTGCTGTGCCGACCCTGTATATACAAATATTATGTATAAATATATATTTATAGAAATATATGCACACATATATTCATATAGAGAGTATTATGTGTATAAAAGTAGAAAATGTTATCAAATATTTAATGTAGGTGGCAGATATATGGGTATACTTTACATTATTATTTCAACTTTAATTTAGGGTTGAAATTTTTCAGAATTAACATGTTCGGAGAGAGGAAATTCCTTTCTGGACTACTTTCAGTAGGAAATATTGCCTCTCCCATTTCATTCAAGCTATGTGTTGTTTTTTTTTAACGATGATAAATTTCAAATACCCTTTCCAATCTATACATCTCTATGAAATACTACATGCAAGACTGCCTGTTAAGCATGGTCTGTGATCAACACAATGTTATTTAAAGAATATGAACTTTTGAAAAAATTTACTAAACTACAATACACAAAAGGTTTATCTTTAAGCAACTGCATCTGAGATATAGATTAATTATAATGAATGGTTTTTAAAAGGCATTTTGAAATAAAGCAAAACTATTTCTATGTAAATGTCTCCCCTTTCAACTTCTTTAATTCATAAATTAAAAGTATTACCACTATAAATGTTAACACCAAAACTGCAGAAGCAACGTGACTTGCTGCGCACCATTTAATCTAAAGTGCATCCTACTCAGTTCACCAAAACCCAGGCCCTAGTACTCTGGGACCCAGTTCAACTACAGAAAATTGGTACCACATTTTATTGTACTCCTTGGTGAAGAAAACAGTACGCAACCTTGTTCAGGGGAGAGAATATCTCATTTATGAATAATCATTTACGGGATATTATCTGCTCCCTCGTGTATATCCTACACGTCATTGCTAATTTTCCTTCCCTCCCAAATTTATCCCTAAACTACCTTTACTAGGGAAAAATATCGATGGAAGGTGAATAGAAGTCACATTCTGGTATCTGTGATATATTTACCATCAGGATAATAAAACGATAGAGATTGCCTTCCTTCTTAATGGTTTGAAAACTCCATTCCAAAGAACCAGCTGTCTCTTATTCATTCACTTGTAAAATGGCTTGTGTGAGTGCCTCATTAAACCAAACTGCAGTTTCGCCACAGAGGGTCAGCCACTGAACAGCAGGACATAAACAACAGTAGTATATAACCATCTGATGGATTTGTTCTTGTATATTTTCTTCAAAGCCACCAAGTAAGAAACATTCTCTACAATCCAAAATCAAGATTAATGACATGACACTAATGGACCCTACGATCAACGATATTAGATCAACTTCTATATCTTAAAAGTGCCTTGTAATATCGTTTAATTTCCAAACATAAGTTCTACCAACAAGGAATTAAATTTCTGAAGGATCCTAATAGAATGTTTTGTCATTAAACTTGGAAAATTATTATTTTGAATGAGATTTTTCTATATAGAGAGTAAAGTCCTATATTAGTAAAGGGGCAATAAAAATAAATTAACTAAAAATATTCCACTGCACGTTCTACTAATATGAGGTACATAGAAGAGTCAATTCATAGAGACAGAAAGCAGAATGGTGGTGTCCAGAAGCTTGGGGGAGGGCGAAATGGGGACCCATTCTTTAATGGGTAGAGAGTTTCAGTTTTGCTACATGAAAAGAGCTCTGGAGGTGGATGTTGCTGATGGTTGTGCAACAACGTGAATGAACTTAAACCACATGGGTTTACGATCTGGTGGGGGGAGACAGTCATTAGGTAAATACATTTAAATTAATTTTGGATTTGAAGATGTGAGTTAGTCTGCAAATGAAATAAGCATGCTGCTCCGATACAGAGTAACTGGGGATACCTATCTTCATAAGAGCTATCAGAGAAGACTTCTTGGAGGAGGTGACATTTAAGGATGAGAGCAAGCCAGATATGCATAGTGATAGTAAGTGCTTTCCAGGTTTAAGAGACAGCAAGAACAATGGCTCTGAGCTGGGAGACAGCCTGGCTTCTCCAGTAACAAGAGAAGGCCACTGTGACCGGAGCTTAGAGAGCAAAGGCTGAGGGGAACTCCATGAGGCTGGAACATCAGGCAGGGACTAGATTACACAGCACATTCCAGACCACAGTAAGGAGTTTGGATTTGGCTCCAAGTTCAACAGAAAGCCACTGAAAACCCTCTGTGTTATTTTTAAAGAGTGCTGCGTAAAGGGTTCAAGAATGGAAATGGGAAGGCTTGCAACAAGGCTACTGAAATATTTGAGGTGAAAGATGGTGTGGACTAGACAAAGACGGTGGCATAAAGGAATGGAGAGAAGCTGGCAGGTGGGGATGTATTTGGGGGGAGAACCAACAGCACTTAAAGATGGATTGGATGTGAAAGTGAGGCAAACAAAACACCAGAATGACTCCAGGGTGCCTGGCTGCAGTAGCTGGATATTCGGCCAGCCGCTCACTGAAATGGAGAATCCGTGGGAAGATGAAGCTCTAACTACCAATATCAGTACAAAAGTTCTTCACACTTTTACAATCAAGCACCTAGTATAGGACAAGTGATTTGAATTGATGAGGCTGGTCCTGCACAAAACAATAGTACCTGTAAACCCGGGTGCTATCAAAATAAAACAAAACCTATGTATAATGCATTATATCTAGGTCTGTGTATTTTAGCTTTTTCACTAAATTTCTTGCCTTCCCTTCCTCTTTGTGAGTGAGCATTTAGTCGTATCACTTTCAGATATTTATATATAAGCTTCAGGGTTAAAATTCTTACTTCAAACGCATTTGGCCAATTCTCACAGAAACCTGAGTGTTAAGTACACACGGCTCAGACCAACAGTATGTGACGGAATCCTGGCGTGGTGGGTGGGAGTTCCTCCCAAGGAACTTCACTGCTGCTTCTATGAAAGGACAGGGCAAGGGAATCCAAGACCACTTGCACTCTAGCTGCCAGGTCGAAGTTCACTCTACAGGGAAGAGATATGCACCACATTCCAGGGACAGTATCAATTGTCAGAGATCCGGTGGGAAAATTAAAGCAAGGACCAGAGTTCAGTCATTTAACCACAACTGAGAAATGCCTCATATAAATATGATCTTTCTGTAACATAAAAGACAGAAAAACGATGGTGAGATCATTTAGACATGTTGGTTGGGAATGATGTATTGGAAGTGTTATTTCTACAATTGGTTTTTTAACAAATATTCATTTGATTATGGGTATGTGATACAAAGGTTACTCACCTCTCCCTCCCTCCCTCCTTCCCTCTCTCTCTCTCTCTCTGACACACACATGCAAGTACACACACAGACACACCACTGAACTATGAGAATATACCATCAAGCAGTTCTCAAGGTGACCCTCCCATTCTCAGAATTTTTCTTTAGAAGAAAATGTCTTGATGAATAAAAAATTCCTGAGGCTCATTCCAGCTCAGGGTCTGGTGCTGAACTCAAATGAAGGACAAGTAAGATGAAAGTACAAGTGTCACTCAGAACACGTGAGTGAACTGTACGGAAGATAAGCACAGGAGCCGAGGACCTGGGAGAGGCAACAGCACCAAAACCCCATTGTAGAGGTTTAATTCATCAACATCAGAGCATGCTCAGATATCAAAATATGGCAAAAGACTGATTTCCTGAGACCAAAAACTAAAAGCATCAGAACCTCAAAGCTGCATTTTCGCTGGTATTTTATCATCACCCATCCTTAGGGTGTACCACATGGACAAAGAACATGCCACTAGTGTGTGCACAGAAAGGTGTACATACAAAGGAACACCTTGTGTTCCTACCAGACCTGCTCCCCCCACACTTCTTATTAGGGGGAAGGGCATCACCACAGCCCGACAATCGTGGTGACCTCTCAGCAGCTTCCCTGGCCATATAGGTTTTGATGTTCTGGGACATTTATATGTTTTCTGGGTGACTACTTTTGTACAGCACAGGACAGCAATTTAACAGACATGCGCCATGCCTTTTGGAAGTAATAATTATGTCCCAGCTTCCCCAGGTTAATGACCTGAAGAGCTGAATATTAAATACCCTACAACACAGGCAAATAGGCCGATCTAGTTTCAGTGAAGTTTTGCCGAGTACAGCCAGTGGCAGAATGGCATACAGCTCAGAAGTTTCCATTCTATAGAACTGGAAAAAAAATCTAAAGTCATTCCTGAGACTGCGAGGTCGACAACTATTAAATCGTGAACTGTCTAAATGTTAAAGGGGCACTGCTACTCTGTTCTCTCTTACCACTTACTAAAGATTTATACCAGCCTGGCCAGACGCTGGGGTTTCATCTGAGGCAGCTAGTTAGATATGTGTGGAAAGTGCATATGGTTAGAAAATAAGAGACAGCATTAAAAGTGGTTTAACATGCCCCAAGAGGCAAGTCCAACACCACAATTTTCTCCAAATGTGGAAGAAAAAACAACTTGAGCCAGATCTGGCTCTCTGGATGTATGAACAGGTCTATATTGTATTCCCTTGGATATTTACGAAGCATGTTAACAATAATTAAAATTGAATTTCCAAACACTTAAGGGTAAAAGTTAGGAATATAATATCAACAACCTTGGAGAGAGTTATAATTCAATCCGCATCATACTCACCATCCTGGGACGCAACTACTGAGACTCGAGATTCAGAGTCCCTGCACACAGCAAGTGTTCTTAGGCTCTCTGCTTGTGCCAATACCTTCTACTCAAATGCATGTTCTGTTCTCTGCAGTAGTTTTATGGCTAAAAGGTAGTGCTGCTGGGCTGTTGAGGTTTAAATTTCTCTAATCCAGGGTACTTAACTTGAAGCTCACATTTGGGACTCAGGAGGTCCAAAGATGCCCTGAAATCATGCATAAGTCAGGTGCCCAATACGATAGACCTGGCCACAGTAAAGTGGACCTGGGATCTGAGTGACAGATCCAAGTGGGGCAAGCACACGCTCTTCCAGAAATTTGGAACTGGGATTGAGAAACACTGGCCTTACTTTTTCAAGGTGTCTGGAACCTCAGATTATGTTACCTCAGGAGCTGTGGGCCAGTATGTACAAGAAGCAGCAGAGAGAAGGCCGTTTACATGCAGGAGGGTCAAGGTCTGCAGGAAGGACACAGTGCATGCGGTTCCAAGGTGAGGCTGAGAAAACCCTTGGCTTCTGCTTCCAGCCCTCAATAAAGCCACAGTGCACAACTGCCCTTGAGTGTCTGGCACACCCCAGGTTCCTTACAATAAATCTCCCTTCTGCCTAAGCCACTTTCCTTGTTTGCAACCAACTGAATGGATCTGATCCAAAATATGTATGCATTTGTAGCTTTTTGGAGGAAGAGAGTCCACTGCGTTCATCAGAGTCTTAAAAGTACCCATCGCTCAAAAAAAGTAATAAGCTTCTGTAATGTTTAGTGAGTTATTAATGAGTGTGGCACTACTTCGATAACTTGTCCAGATTTATCAGAAAGAGTTTTATGAAATATGTAATGTTTCATTCTCAGAGAAAAGTGAAAATATAAAACCCCTCCCAGCCCTGGCTGTTGTGGCTCAATGGATTGAGTGCCAGCCTGAGAACCAAAGGGTTGCTGGTTCGAGTCCCAGTGTAGGGCACATGCCTGGGATGTGGGCCAGGTCCCCAGTAGGGGGCATGTGTGAGAGGCAACGACACATTGATGTTTCTCTCCCTCTCTTCCTCCCTCCCTTTCCCTCTCTCTAAAAATAAATAAAATATTTAAAATAAAATAAATAAACCCCTTCCCAATTAATAACAAAAGCCCAAACAAAAACCACTTCGGCCTGCTATCCTTTTACCTCAGTTGAAACTCAAGAGGAGACCACATGGCAACAGACAAACTTGCAGGAAAATGGTCACAGACAGATATAAGTCAGTAGCCAAAGATCTCAGTAACACACAAAGTTTTAGTTGACTTTCCCCCCAGCAGCAACAGGCATGTACTGCTGTATGCCTCACCTGTTTGGGTAGAAGACACACACGGGTAGAACTGAAAGGCAGAAGCCCTAAAAAGTCAGGAGGGCTGCTTTCCAGTCTCAGCTCAGCAACTCATTTGCTGTGTTTTTGGAGTCAGACACTCCACCTGTTTGATGGACTCTAAGTGGCTAAACCATGAACCACTCAAGATGCCCTGGTGGCCTTTCCAGAACAGCAGCAGCCAGGTTAGGGAGAAAAGGCTGTTTTCTTCGTCCAAGAAGGGTAGTATGTGCACAGAAAGATGTGTCTGATAGAAGCTTGTTTTCCTACCAGACTTGCTTCCCCCACACTTCTTACTTTGGTAAAGGGCCTCGCCATAGCCCAGATCGTCAAGTCTACAAACTTGGTTGTGGGCATCACAGAAGCCCTCACGCCCCACACTCCATCACTGCAAACCCTGTAAAATTTACCACCCCAACAGCTTCTTATTCTGCCCCTCCTCCTCTGCCACCCAACTGTCGCTGCTTTATCATAGAGCCCCATTTCCTCTAACCCTGCAGGCGTGAACTTAAGTTAGACCCTAAGGTACTTTGTGAAATTGTGCAACCCAGTTTCACCTCCAGCCACTCCCCTGAGTGCAATCCTGTAGCAACAATGAGTGAGCTGTGTATAGCTCCTCAACTCACAGGGCTGTCTCCAATCTATATGCCCAGCAAATTCCTCCTCTGGAAGTCCTCCCTGACCACTTTCCTCTTCCTCCGTAGCAGTAATTAAGCTCCGTGGTAATCACTGATTTATATAACTGTCTTTCATCAAACTGTGAGTCTTAAAGATATAGCTTGTGGGCCCAGAATAAACAAACAAGCATTTATGAATGAATGAATGTGATAAAAATCACATATCTTTAACTTAATCTAAATCCATAATCTTCTGCACTATTCATTCACTTTCCCCAAGCCATAATTAACTACTTGTGATTCCCTGAATCTATCACACTGAACTTGAACCCTAACACTCTGAATATCAGTGTGACAGTGAACTGTTGTTACCCTCTGAATCAGTTCCCTGGACTTCCTGGGGTTGCATGAGTAGTAAACAAAACCATGTATGTGAGATGCCTACAAGGGTCACTAGTTCTTCCCTTTTTCCCTTCCTCCCACACATAGCACAGCTACAGATAACTTGCGTATTCTGCAATGCTTAAAAATAGATGACATCATTGGCCGACAGTCTATACAGTGACACGTACTTTTTAGCCTGCTCACAGGGCTGACAGGTTTGCTCTACATCATCTCTACTTTGTTGCTTGCCTTCTCTTGTGAGCGATAGCTGGGATTTGGAAAACAGAGCATAGGTAAAGGTTGACATGCAGATCAAGTCCAAGCCTGGATTAATGAAGCCCCTGCTCTGAGCAAGTTGAAAGGCTGATCCACCACCTCCAGAATCCCTTTGTCCTTGGCTACCTTCCAGCTAGGAGTGGACAGGTGCCCAGGTCTGATCAACAGGATACCAGTGGACATCCGCAGGGCGGATAACCAAGGAAACCTTTCCATTTTCTAATATGATGGGACATGCCCACCTGGATTACCCTCTTGTCCTCCATCCCTTTCCCTTTTCTGGGCAGATGTGGTGCCTGGAAGTCCATCAGTCAACTTGCACTCTTGAGGACAAAGTTGGTATACTCAGGGCGGTGAAGCAGAGAGAAAAAAGTCTTGATCTTTAATCACACTTCTTATATCTCCAAACTCATTTGTGACGTAAGAAAAATTGACCCCCTACTTGTCTATGCCACTGTGGTTGGGTTTTCTATGACTTCATCCAAATTCGTTCCTCACTGAGACCCCAAGTGCATGGATTTGGTGGTCATCTGACATGTAATAATGAATGACCCAAGAGTAAAATATTTTATTTGGGGACTTGTTATGTAGCATTTATTTTTTAAAGATTGGAGCAAAAAATTGAGCAAAGCAGGTCAAGTGCATAAACAAACACCTAAATTCAAAAGAGAATTCCAGGTATTACTCCTTTGTGAACTCATATTCTAAAAATCAACTTACTTTTCTTTTTTTGGCAACTGGAAAAGGTGTCTAAGGCTGGGACATGACTAGACTCTGCTAATCTGCCTGAATACTCTGCTCTCTGATGTACACACACTTAAAAAAATTAATCAGTACAGGCATGGCCAAATGCACCACCGCCATCACAAGAGTTACTGCCAGCATTCACTTGTAAAATGCATTCCATTTTTTTTTAATCAGTTCACTAATACCTCTGAAGCCCATGTTTCTTCTCCATTCTATTTTCTAACCAGCAGAGATATTTTTAAATGTGATATGTCCCCTACACTACACTTAACTTGAAAATAAAAAGCCCCCTATCCCCTCCCCTAGATTCCCAAAGGTTATATGTATTTGATTTGTTACCATAACAATCATAAAATATAAACAAATACAGTGGACATCTGGAACTAATGGAATTCTGGAGTTATTCCCAAACAGTGGCAATTTCAAACTATACGTCAATAAGAATGTACTGAGGAGAAAGCAAAGAACTATGTAAATGCCAAGGAAGTTTATGGGTAGGGAGAGACTGGAAGGTCACTGAAAGGTAACTACTGCATTCAAATCAGCAAGGGGAATTATTCAATCTTTAAATATGGTAACAGCAGTGATACTTTATGCAAACACAGGTCTATACAACCAATAAAAAAGCCTTAGCTTTATAATCTATTGTTTTGACTCAGAGAAAGGGGAGGGAAGGGTGGGAAAAGAACTTTTATCAGACTTTTCACTCCTTTCCCTCACTCTTCTGTGTGTAAAAGGAGTGTGTGTGTGTGTGTGTGTGTGTGTGTTTAAATCCCAGATGCTGTTGTTAATTTGAAAAGATTCATCCAGACCTTGGATACTCTTCTGATGACAAGTCTGATTTGAGAGAAATGTTTAGCCTGTTAAGACAGGAAATTCCATAATTATGAGCTGGTTGTGCTTCGAAAGTTTATGTATAAGAAGACCATTGGAATCTCTCTTTTTGGAATTGAAAAGAAACTTATAGAAGAAGGAAAAGGAAACACATTTGTGGAGCATTGTACCAGTTACTTTTACATGCCGTCTCACCTAATTCTCATAACAATCCTCTGAGGGACATTTTTTCCCTCCATTTCACAGAGCAGGAAACTGAGGCTGCAAGTGAAGTTAAGATACTTGCCTAAGGCTATACAAATACTAAGTAACACAATGAAAACTCTGATTTTGGTGTTCCTGATGCTAAAAATCTGTGCTTTTCCCACTATACTACTTTGCCTTTCTCAAAGAGAGCATCCAATTTACACAAGGGTAAATTAAAACTCACAGAGGCAAAGTAATTTTCTAGATGTTACAAAGCCAATTAATGGCAGGTGGAATTGGATCTCTCAAATCTTGAACTGGGCCCTGTCTGTTACTTCCTGTCTTCCATAGGTCTCATTGCCTGTATCGTCCTGTGCCCCGGGGTTCAATCATGGCGTTCAAGGTCGGAGTGCTGTCTGTACCAGCGTCAGTGCCCTACTTCTCAGACTCCTAAACCTGGACCTACCTTTAAACTCCCAGTGCAAGGTTGAAATGTTTGCATGAAACGCAAATTATTTTACTTTGGTTTGTCTAAATATACTCGCCGTAACCCATAACAACACAGAAGGAATTCTAATGTCAGTTTAAAAATACGTGTATTAAAATTTACAACAGAGGTAGTTACCTCTGTGGAATGAAGCGGAAAGTGGGGTGGGGGAGCTCAAACAGGTACTGGCATTGTTCTGGTGTTTATGTGGGGCAGTGGGTATGCTTTTATTGGCTTCATAATTAGTATATATGTGATATATATTATTTAAATATGTCATATGCTGCAATGAAAAAAGGGTTATAAGTAGAAAAGGCTAAGCCACATCCATGCACACACACTGTATCTGCAAACTGAGATGGAAGTACCTTATACACCTGCGTGATCGCGGGCAAATTATGTGCTGTCTGATCCTCAGTTTCCTTAATTATAAATAGGGATGAAACAGACAGGGTATTTGTAAGAACAAATGAGGTAAAGTATGTAAAATATTTAACCTTGTGTCTAATAGTAACTTTATTCTATGGAAACGATACTGTGAATAGATCTTTTCACATAAGATGCATCATTTGATTGGCTTCTTCTACATCAGACAGAACTGACCCACATTTATGCACTATTCAAATACAAGGCCATATATAACATATGTTAACTTCCCCTATATGTTTATGGTGTTTATGTTAATTTTTATGTAAATTTCACGGACTATTCCTTCACACCTTGTTCCCTTCCTGGCCTCTTTCCAGTGTCCTCTCTTGATCCAAAACTAAGAAACTCTCCCAGCACCACAAAGCTGTGTCCAGTTAAGGGCTGCCGTGCTAATCCTGGCTGCTCATTACTGAGAGGTGAGCACGGTCCCTGTTAGCCCAGCAGGAGCTTCTAGGACTCCGGTCCACCTCTGCAGACTCACCCCAGCCGCTTCCACATGCAGGGCAGAGATCTAGGATAACTGTTTGAAATTGTATTGCTCAAGAACAGGTCAGACCGTCTCATCCCAAAACGCCCTTCCCCCTTCAAAACACTTCTCATCCCCAACTTAAGTATCTCAACTTGGGGAAAGCCTGTCCAACTTCATCAATCAAAATAAACAACTCCATCTTCTGAGCTCCCATGGTGCATTGCCTATACATCACCTACTTGGCACCCATACCATTGGGCTTTATGGCGTAGATAAAAGCCTACAGATCACATAGCCTACTGAATGGTAAATTCCCACTCTCTTGTTTCACTCAGAACTCTCACCTTCTATCTTCAAATGCCAGGGGCAGAAGACACTACATACATATATCTATATTTGCAGAACCAAGCTGTTAACTGGGAACAAAAATTGTTCTTGCTTCCCTTTGGGCCATGCACACCTACCAACAATTATACACATTCCTTAGATGAACTCATGTGAAGTTGATTAATTCTCCAACTCAGCAGGTTACCAGAACTGAATGTATCCAACTCATCTACATGCTGAGATAACAAACAGGTGTTTGCCTTCCACATTTCAAATGGCAGTCTCTGAAAAAAACTTTCCACCAGCTATATAACTCAAGTTGCTTCCAGCTAGAAGACTCTAATCTAAAAGGTTTTTTCCAAGGTAGTGATATACCTAAGTTCCACAAATACCTTATCTCCGAAAGACAATTTTGCTCTATACCATTCCAGGAAAATATGCAGCATGTAGGAATAGAACGTTTACCCTCACAGAACACACCCGCACATGGTCCAGCAGCCTAGTGGGGTAAGGTTGCAGGCGAGCACAACAAACCTGCAAGGCTAGTGGCTCTCTTTTTGTATCGGTGGAATATCAGGGCAGTTCTGAAAGAGCCTTTATGACTCACCTTCGGTCTCCATCCACTCACAGAATGAAACCACCATAAAATAGTGGTTGGAGAGAAGGATTTAAAATCAAGCATGGCACATTGGAAATCCAGCCAATGCCAACCAAATAGGAGCTCTGGAGTGCTCGTGAGAAGAGGCTAACTTTCACAAAACAATCCTCCGATGAGTTAAGCACAAATGAATCGGAAACATATGGGTTAAATTCCCCTTGAAATACCCGTGGATTTAAAATTAAGTGGAAAACTGCTTGGCAAAGCATAAATTCCAAGCATCTGAAATGCAGTTAGAGATCATTTTCTTTGAGACCTTAACAAGAGACGTTCCCTGAGATCTCTTGCACAAAACACCAGGTTCTTCTTGTGTTGATGGCAGTCACTTTTCACAGCAAAGGGAATGGCTGAGCTCAGGCTGCAGACACAGGTAAGTCTGATGGGAATTCCAGCCCCACCCATTATCAGCACTGTGTCTCTGTGGGATCCTCAGAGAGACTCAATGCCCTCCTGTGCCAAGTGGAAATGGTTAAGTCCTTACAGGGCTGCTAAGGTTTGGGTAAACTATGATACAGGGGTGGGCAAAAGTAGGTTTACAGTGATTCATATGGAAAATAATACAGTTAAATAATAATACAAGAATAAACTGTGTGTTTTGTGTACTCACAACTACAAACTTACTTTTGCCCCACCCTGCATATAAAATACTGAGAAGTGTCCTAAGTACGTAGCTTTTTAAAAAAATACTCAGCAAGATATGTTTACTGATTAGAGACAGAGGGAAAGAGAGAAATACCAATGTGAGAGAGAAACATCAATCAGTTGCCTGACGTATGCCTAGGCCGGAGACTGAACCCACAACCTAGGTATGTGCCCTGACCAGGAATCAAGCTGCAAAGTTTTGGTGTACCGGGACGACGCTTCAACCACCTGAGCCACTCGGCCAGGGCAGTACATAGCTTTTATCAGTGATATTTTTGCAATCGTCACCTAGTAAGGAATTGATAGCAGAGTAATTTAACCTAAGAAAAACCTTCTTAAAATAATGTAAAATATCCAAGAGAAACAAATTAATAAGCATAGTCACCTACACCAACTAACCAACCTTTTGAATACCCTTCTTTGTAGCAGAAGGAAGGGCTCTGCGGTTCCCGAGCCGAAGCTGAAGAGGCGGGTTGAGTGCGCACTACAAAGCTACAGCAGAGAGGGCCCGTGTTTCCGTGTGGAAAGACGCAGTGTGGCAGGTAGAGAGATTAGCACGTGGACCCCGGATCTCCAGTCACTCAAGAATTTTGCTAACATAACGTGAATTCCTGATATTTAGGATCAGAAAAGTCCTCACTTTTCTTTACAGGCAAAAAAAAAAAACAAAAAAAACTGAGGCTAGAGCAGGGAAGTGATTTGCCCAAGGTCACACGACTGCTGAAAAGCAGAGCCAGCATGAGACCTCAAGTTTCCTGCCTCCTGCTCCAGTACTATTCTCACTAAATCACGTTACTACTCTGGAAGCGGGCCTGATAAACTCTGGTGCCAAGTGGCAATTAGTTTCCCCTCTAGGGGAGCAATCAAAGGGGCAGCAGAGTCCTTTTTCACCTTGAAACATGCCAGAGATGATGTCAAGAAAGCCAGGTTTAAACCAGGTCAGCCAGAAGGATTTGTCTAAAGCCCAGCTGAGCAAGCTCCATTCAAGCCAGGATTCCGTCAGTACAACGGGTGTGTCAGCGACAAAGTTGAGTGAACTAAGTTCAAGCCAAGTATTCATTGAGAAGGCTAAGCTAGATGGGTCCAGGTTGTGGAAGGGAAGAGAAAAGGATTAGGTGAAGGCTGAAGGAAAGGTACTAGGTGACTGGGTTTCCTTTACAGCATTTTTCCTCCCCTGCGGGTTCTCTCAGCCAACTTAGCTGTTTGTAGAGGGCCCCTATGACATTGGCCATCACTTGATATATTTGCATTTGTAAGATTTTCACTTAAAAAATACTTACACTCACCTTGAACACTATGCCTTAAATATAACTAAGCCACCACCAAGAGGTGAATTTATCAGGATTCAGACGTTGAGATCTGAATAACTAGGCTTTTGTTTTAGTAGCTAAGTCAAAAGTTAGACTGTTTTTTCCCCCATTCAAATATGTTTTTCTAGAAAAGAAGAACTGTTAAACAAGCTGGGCACAAATAATAATTAGCAGCCCAAGTCCTTGCAGCTAGGCCAACCTACCATCTAACCCCATTCCCAGCCTCCCTATTCGAATTCTCTTTGCTTCATCTAAACTGCTCAGTCTTTGATCCTACCACACATTATATATATTTCAATGCATATACCTTTGTTTTCTTCAACTACTTCCCAGAATATTTTTCCCTGGTTTATCTCAATACTATAGTTTAGGATATAAAATATTATAAATACTTGAGTATCATTTTAAACATCATTTCAACATTATTAACATGACATTTAGTTTTGGTGGAGGGGTTTTTTTTTTTGATGTTTTGTTAATTCCAGGAAGGAGGGTTTAAATTATTAGACCTATTCCAAGCCAGGATGCAAACCCTTTCTAAGCAAGTACTCCCTTAAGTGTGGGGAAGGGAAGCATAAATTATCTAAGTCATCTTATAGCGCAGTCAAGCAAAGCATAAAGTTATTTTGCTAAACTGAAGGCTATTTTGGCACACTGACAAACTAGCTTTGGAAATTCTATACCTAAAAAGTTGGGGAGAATTATGAAAAGTCAAAAAAACATGTAAATTAGCAAAATATCTGGCTACGGTATATCTTAATTCAAAAACAGACATGTATGAATAGCAGAGGGATCAGATTTAGAGAGAAGCTTATGTAGGAATAGATATCAAATGTGTTTTCAGAGGTCAAAGCCTGAGGGGTGATAGGGCTGGCTCTGTTTTCCTGAGAGCGAATGTTCATAAAGCCACTGCAGTCTCTGAAGTGATGTGGGAGTAGCTATAGGTGCTCTAGAGCCGTGATTTTCTGGCTAGAGCTTCCTCAGTGAACTACAGAGCGCTGCGCATACATTCATAGGCCATCCTTGCAGAGAAACTCCCCGCTTACCTGATTTTCCATAAAGAACGCTGTTTCAGAGCTCTTTGAGTTCCTACTGGGAACAAAGAGTGTTGAGTATCTGAAGTTCAGATGAGGAGGCAGGTGAATAAACAGGCCTGCCCTCACTCAACATATGCCCCAAGAGTTTTGGCAAATGCAAAGAGCAGACACCAAAGGTCTGCTTAGAAATAGGCTCTCCTTAAAGTTACTGGAAATATTGAAGGCAGAGCACTAGAAAAGGGAGTGAGAGGATTGTGTACTGAAAACCAGTTTCTCTATCTTAGGTATGTGTTCCTTTGACAATTTATTGGCTGGAACAGCCTGGTTCCTTTCTTAACAAATTGTAGCCACAAATATATTATGTGTAAGGAATTTTGAGACCCCTTCGAAAGGGAGCTCGATCCAATCCTCAAGGCTCCAGGCACTTTCGGCATCGACAGAGAGCTCTCCAGGAAGTCTGGCGGGTGGAGGCTGGGTTCCCCCCAGACTGAAACCCAAGAACACTCTCATTATAGGAGTCTGACTCCAGTAAAAGGCCTGTTGAGGACA
Organism: Desmodus rotundus; assembly: GCF_022682495.2. Taxonomy (NCBI): domain Eukaryota; kingdom Metazoa; phylum Chordata; class Mammalia; order Chiroptera; family Phyllostomidae; genus Desmodus; species Desmodus rotundus. The sequence continues at coordinate 80,936,321 of NC_071393.1, forward strand.
CAGACCAAGGAGAGGCCGGCAGACCTCTGCGAGGAGCCAGGGTCCCAAGCAAAGCACAGTTTTTACAATCCTCAAAAACCGTCTGCCAACCCAGGCAAGCTATGAACCTTGCTGTGTCCCTGTGCACTAAGAAAATGATGGAAATTCCCCTCACTTCCCAGAATGACTGGGTAAATACTAAGACCCCAAACTGCCAAGAGGTTCCTGCGGCATTCATTGCAGAATGCATCCGCTCTGGCAATGGGCAAGCAGTTGAAAGACAGAACGGCATACGGAAAGACGAGGGTGATAGAGGAAAGCTATCATGTCTATCAGCAAAAAAACAATGGACAAAATTTATTGAAAACAACGACTCAAAGTACATACTCCACCAAACCTTTCTTTTGTGAAGGAGATAAAGCCTATCAAATTGTTTAGCATGCCCATCATTTGCTTTCAGTGAGCTATAATCTGGAAGAGTAAGTTTCTCTATTTCTACTTCCTATGTGTAGGAAGCAAAATGAAGTAATAGATACTACACAGGAGAAGCCAGGCGCGTAGCATAGAGTTTTGTGGCAAGAATGCAGAATTGATGGGACCTTCTTTACTGATGGCCACACCAAAGGGTGTTTAAGTTGCCACTCTCTGAAACCAAACTTGCCCTGAGTGTTGGCAGGGGTCGGTGAAGTTTCCTCTAGACATACCCTTATCCGAAACCGGCATTCTCAAACATGAAGATGGCACAGGCACGAGCTGAAGCTCACAAGCCTGAAACCAATATAGGATCCCGACTAGTGACCTGGCTTTGCCACCTACAAGACAGTTATTTCAATCACTTCATTTCTAAGTCTGGGTTTCCTTATCTATAGAAGCGAATAATAACGTTTTTCTGAGGGTTGTGGTAAGGATTCAATGAGATAATATGTAGCAAATGCTTTCCTCAGTGGGTGCTCAAAGAGCAGACACTAGAGTTATTACTAATGGGGAGGAGGAGAGAGTTAAATGTTGTTTCCTGGGAATGGGACTTTCCCAGCCTCTCGGTATTCAGGTGCAGTCTGGGCTGTGATAGAACAACTTGTGGTATATGTGTAATTTGCACTTAGTATGCACCAGATTTCTGAGTATTCCTTGGTCTTCTTCAGAGGAGCACGTTCTGGAACTCTAAAGATATTGCAAGCTCCTCAAAATGAGAACTCATGGCTTCAATTTCTTTGGGATTTCTCAGGAAGACTTCAACAGAAGATGCCTGAGTCCTGAATACCCCTTATTCTCACAGACTTTAATTCTGGAAAGGCACTGGAAAACTGTCTAATCCATGACACCTCATGTCACATTAAAAAGAATCCAATAGTTGAAGTTAGACGCCCCACCCCTGCGTAACCCTAAGCCACCGAACCTCTCTGGGCCAAGATTCCCTTTATCCGAACAACAGAGATGGTACCTTACTATCTGCCCTGAGGGTTGTTTTGAAGGCTAGATAGTTTTCAGAAACAGCTGGTAAATTGAAAAGCATTAAGTTTTCATCATTATTATTATGGACTGGAAAACTTCGTCTCAAGAGGATTGAGTAATTTGCCAAGGTCACCGTATTTCCCAGTGATGAGTGTGACGTGGAGGGGCGCTTCAAGAACGTGGGTATATGTGTGACTTATCTTTTCAAGTCAGTTAGTGATTTCCTTAAAACTAGCTGAATCTGCAGTCTTTCCCTTCCTGAACTTGACCTTCGGAAATACTCATTACCTTCTGCTACAGGGAGATCAGCTTCCAGAGTGTGTATCCATGAAGCCTGGGCAGAGTCAGCAATCAGCTGCTGAGGTACGACAGGGAGCATCAGTTCTTTAAACTTTTATATAATTTTTAAATTCAGAATAGGCAATGCATTCAGATTGTTCAAAACCCAAGAAGGTAGAAAACATTCACTACAAAGTTTCATTTCCCCCTCATTTACCCTCTGCCCAGTTCCTTCCACAAAACAGGCAACCACTTTATTAATGCCCTCAATACACATTATGTTTCATAACAAAACAGATGTGAACATATTAAATGCCAACTCAAGCCCCATTAGACTCAATTCAAATTTTTTAAAAATTCCTTTTATCTTTTTAGATTTTATCAACAATTGCCAATTGGTCTACTAATTCAACAACCTTCATATGAAAATTTTTCTACTGTTACACTATGGGAAAATAATCTCTCTCTAAATTAGAGGCTTCACCTCTTAAACTAGAGTAATGTTCTAGGGCAGGGGTATCAAACTCATTTTCACCAGGGGCCACATCAGCCTCGTGGTTGCCTTCAAAGGGCCGAATGTAATTTTAGGACTGTATAAATGTAACTGCTCCTTAACTAGGGGCAAGGAGCTCGGCGCTGCCGCCATGTAGAAACGAGGTGCCGGACCGGGTAAAACGAGGTGGAAGGCTGGGCCTTGTGTTTGCCACCTGTGTTCTAGGGTCACTGAAGCTCATCTTTTCACGGTATACAGCCAACTTACTCAGAGGGGCAAAATATGAAGGCAGGTCGTTCCGGACAAGCAGACTGCTCGATGTAAGCCCAGATGAGGAGTTTATTAACATGCAAATTCCTGCACTGAACTCCCAGCAGTTCTGATTTCTTTGAGGACCAGGAATCACTTTGAACTGAGCAACCCCAGCAATTATGATGCAAATAATCAGCAGACCACATTTTGGGAAACATTGGACTGGAAGTTAGAAAAATGATTTCACATCTGGGCTCCCATCAGGGAGCTGTGTGACCCCTGATAAGGAACTTCAGTTCACTGGACCTTCAGAGCATCCTCACAAAAGGCAGACGCTGGGCCAGGAGGCCATAAGGTGCTTCCCTTCTAGAGGTCCACACTGTGATGCTGTGACATCTTAGACAACTTTGATGAAGAGTAGGCCACAAAGAGACTGGGTTATTGTGATGTAACTAGTTCAGAGAAACTATATATTCTAAAAGAGCATGCAACAGAGTAACTTACGGTTTTCCTTTCTTTCTTTCTTTCTTTCTTTCTTTCTTTCTTTCTTTCTTTCTTTCTTTCTATATTTATTTATTTATTGGCCGAATGGCAGTCCGGTTGGGTATTACAGATGGAGAACTGAGTCAACATTATGATACTCTAAATGAAATAGCCCTTCATACACAGGCATGAACATTTTGCTTTTTCACATCAGCAGCAGGAAAATGTGCGTGTCTTTAAATAAATCCAAGCTTCGGATTCATTAGAAACAGAAACATATTTTTAAAGCCAAAGCATTTTCATTTTCAAGGATAAAGTTCTGCTATTTTTAGAGATGGCACTCGGTGATGGTCCCCTGGTGGATCACCATGTCAACCCTGGCATGCCAACTTGCAAGCAGGCAGAAAACGTTCTGCCCGCGGTTTGGGGAAAGCGTCTCCCTTGCACACGGGGTCCCCCGTCTGAGTCAGGACAAGACAGCGGCCCACACAGCTCCTGTGCTCACAGTCTCTCTGAAGCATTTACGTTCGAAGGGAGAATTCTATTCATGATATTAATATTTTGAAAGACTAAAATTTTTAATGAAACATTTTAAATCTAGTGTCCATTAGCTCTTTCTTTAATGCAGGCGTTGTACTACATTATAGTTAAATGTGTTTTTATCTATTTGTAAGTTATTTTAGAGCAGGTTTACCCAGTAAGCAGCCCACAGTACTTGGCACATGCCAGGTCCTCAATAAATGCCTTGTGGGATTAATTAATTAATTAACGGACCAAGAAGATCTTTTCCTCATAGTCCCATCAGGAGTTCCTTAATGGGCCAAGTTATATCATCGATGCTTATTCAGAACCTACTGTATCCCAGGCACTGTTTTTGGCCCTGATGATACAGCAGAAAATAGGTGACCAGCTTCTGCTCTTTTAGGCTAACTTTCTACAGGAAGAGATATAACTTTAGGTTAAGTATTTTTTTAATATAGTAATGTGATAAAGAGGAACTAGAGCAACACAATTAGACAGGATGGTGAAAGAAAATAATGGGATTACGATGGATGAATCAATAAGTCTCATATGAAGAAGGTATCTTCTCATAAATCACCTGTCCTGAGTGGAGTTTTGCAGGGAGAGGAGAAGCCACATCTATTACATCTGTTTTGAGCAAAGCCAGAGACCACCAGCTGAACCACTGCAAAGCTGCCAAGAGGTTTAAGTTCCAAATATATATTCACTTCCAAAACATGTATAAAATGAAGCATTTTTAAAACCTCCAAGCAATTAGGCCTTAAACTACAATAGGTTATCTGTATTTAGCCAGTTCTCTTCTCCCATTCTGCAAATGGAGCTCCACCTGCATCTGGTACTCTTATCCGGTAGTTATCACTCCGTTACACGATGCCCCCACGTTCTTTCTCTAAGGAACACCGGGGAGAGGTGCAAAGGAGAGGCGCAGAAACCCCTGAATCAAATATACTCTTAAAAGTGCGTATTTTCGTGATAAAGTTTATCCTGATACATTTCCAAAAAAAAAAAAATGCTCTGAAAAGAAGACTTGGAGATGAAATGTGATCTCTTTAGTGAGCCAGCTCTAAAAACACAGGGCTCAAAATCGAGACAGGCAGCCGAGAAGGTATCACACATGCTCACCTCACCCATTCTCTTTCTGAGCATCTGGATCCTTTTACACACTACACTGTTACAGTGGGTGGTCTGGAAATTTTAGGGGCAGGCTGTAATGTTTGGTATGGGAGGCAGGCATTCGGAAAGCTCAAGAATGACGCTGTGGCTGCTTAACTGCGGAATGATAAATCCATGATCAGCTGAACTGTGCTCGTCCATTATCCTCGTCATCACACAGACACCAACAGCACCCTGTTGGAAGATCCCCCAAGAAGTTTTTTTATTGTATAGGATTATCGGTTGGACAGCGCCCCTTGCAACCACATCAATTACGCAAACTTATTACAATAATCTGATCCGACAGGGAAGCATCTCCATGATGCGAAGCCAGTGGGGTTCTGTGTGTGCTCTGTCGTGAGGTCAGAGACAAGGCATTTTGGAGGGAACTGACTTGAAGTTTCTGGACTCCATGTCTTCTTTTGAACTGCTTCAGATAATCCAGCACCTATTTTTTCTAGTTTTATCTTTCTTTTCTCAAATGCTTATTTTCTATAATAATAGAAAACATTTAGTTAATTAAAAGGCAAAATCCCCAGGTGGCCCTTACATATCCACGAAATAACTATCTAGAGTTGCCTAACTATGACGTAAATCCTAGCTTCTCACTATGCCTCATGAAGCAGAGATGCAGTCTCAGGAAAATCCCAGCTGTAACTTGGCTTGAAAGGAAGGCAGGTAGTAGCTCACACTGCCAGTGGTCTGTGTGTGGTGGGATGCCATTGGATCACAGCTACAGGAGTGGAGAGGCTCCTGAGAGACAGATTTCAGCGGGGTGGAAGGCCTCGCTTTCTCCAAGCATGGACTGAGCTGCCTCTGGAGGTGAGTTCCCTATCCCCATGAATGTGCCAAGCACAGTAATCACGACCAAAGCTTCCTCTGTGCCCACTTTACTTACACCATTTCGATCCCAGGAAAGAGGCATGCAATTCCATTACCACTTTACAGGTGGTAACAATTCATTGGGAGGTACCAGTTATTGGTTCCCCAGTGACCATACTTCAGGGCGATGACGAACCAGAGCCTGAGCTCCTCCAGGATGACAGCCGAGTCTCATCTGCCTCATGGCCCCAGACCCAGCAAAGTGCCTGACACACAGTAGGTGTACAGATGTGCTACACAGACCCATGAAACTTTCCCTTTCTTTAGAAAGAAATAAAGCTAGAAATCTTAGATATTGTTCATTGTTACATTTGTGGTCCTTTCTAATTAAAAAATATTTAAATGTGGATTTTTGTAGACCATTTTTAAAAATACAAGGAATTAGAGATGCCCATCCTAACATTAATGGACGTAACACGTAACACAATAAGGGTTAGTCAATTAAAAATAAAAAGGTCTGCCCAGCTGACCCCATTATCACTAAATGAATAAAAGGAAATCTACCAAGTAAAATATCTTGCAGACAAGCCAAAAATAACAGAAATACAGTAAATGTATTATTGATGTGATGTCCAATGTGTGAAATGGAAAAAAGGAAAAGAAAATTATAACTTTTGACTAATCTCTCAGTAAGTAAAAACTCCTTTATAACTATTCTGGAGAAGTCAAATCTCTTCACCGATGGAAACAATTGCTCAATGGTGTAAAATACTCAAATAGAACTGTTTTACAGTATGAGGCCGCTCCAAACTTAAATGTAACAGGATCAATACTATTGATCTTCAAAGCTCTAAACAACTGTAAGAGACTCCTCGGGGCAGAGGTCTGCTTCTGTATTGCATAGTGGCATCTAGGGCATGATCTGCACTTGAGGCTAGTGGATTAAAAATGTGATAGAACAGCTGAGTTTCAAAATCTCTTGGAAGAACTGAAAAAGGGATGTGAACTCTTGCATACCCCATAAACCATACATATATATTTTTTTACCCAAAGAGTATGTTATTCATGTGCTCTGTACATTAGGTCAATTATTAGTCACTCTCTTTGGAGGCTGACCAAATGCCTCCACCCTTCATTGCAGAGTTTGCTGTAATCATCTGTATTAAGAATAGCAGAATCACACTAATATGTGCTGAAGACTGAGGATACCGCCCCTGGAGGTTTTGACAACACATTTCTACCACTGATTTACCACCCTCTTTATTTGCTTTTAAGCAGTGGGGGTGGGGCAGTATAATATTTTAAGTGTCTCAGTAAATAAAATGAAATATAAAGAAAAATGAGATCATTTTAACTTGGCTGAAATTGAAGCCTTTCAGCTAGTTTGTGTCAACTTGAATTTTATAACATAAACACCTATTTTACTTGTCTTTCTACAGTTTAGGCGAGTCAATTATTTTTTAATTGGATTTCTAAGCATAAGGTTAAGCAAGACTCCCACCCACTTTTATTAAGACTTCAACATGAAAAAATCCTTGAATGTTGATATTAATCTTTCTGAATCATCCAAAACTTAGTGAAGCATGTTTACTGTTATTTTCAAACATCGTGTTAAGAACTTTTGTAAAGACTTTGGGTTCATGTTTTATTAGGCTTATATAATAAGAAAATACAAATGTGGTCGTAATTGTCCCTTGACACGGATACTTAAAACCACAGACTGAGATCGAGAAGGGACTTCACAGATCTTCTAGTTCAAACCGTTGATTTGGAGATGAGCAGTTGGAGGCCTAAAAAGGTCAAAGGCCAAGAAAAGTAACTGATTTCTCGAGAATCAGTTACTTTTGTGACCATTGAGCAACGATCCAACAACCTTTGAAAAAACAAAGTATGTCCCAAAGCAATTTATGACAGGGTTATAAAACAGATCATGTTTATCATCTTACTATCGGCACTGTACTTCACAGCCTTAGTACTCTGAGCGTGGTATGTGGGGCAACAGCATCAGTGTGACCTGGCAGCTTGACAGAAGTGCCGACACTCAGGCTCTATCCAGACCTACTGAATCCGAATCTGCATTTCGACAGAACCCCCAGGGGATTTCTATGCATGTTAAAGTCTGAGAAGCGTAAGTCTACACCAGCGCTAACTCAAAGCTGGTTTACAGATTTGTAAGAACTATTTGTGCCCAGGCTGTGAAGAGACAAGCACAGAAATTAAGAGTTAAAAGCCTTAAAAAAATTTTTTTCATAGAGAATCTTATGTAAACTGAATGTATTTTATAAATGAAACTTATATTTGTATACTTTATATAATTTTCCTAGTGATTTACTTTTATTGTATTTTATAAAAGTCCCAGTTCACAACAGATTAGAAATGACTTTTTTAAATGGAATTTTACCATAGATAAAAAAAAAACAAAACACTGTTCTACACTATACTATACTCCTAAGACTGACTAGGTAAAAAAAAAATCAATCGGCTCACTTCTCAACTTAGTCTCAGCCAGACAAAGGCATCACAAGAAAATTATAGACCAATATCTCCTACTAACAGAAACACAAAAACCTTCAACACAATACTAGCAAACATATAAAAAGATTATCCACCATGACCAAGTGAGATTTATCCCAGGAATGCAAGGTTGGCTTAACATCTGATAATCAATAAAATACATTGTATCAATAAAATGAAGGAAAAAAACACACAATCATTTTAATAGATGCAAGAAATGTATCAGACAAATCCAACACAACCATTCATAGTAGAATTCTCAACAAAATAGAACCAGAAATAGAAGTGAACTTCCTCAACCTACTGCTAACACCATAAATAATGATAAAACAATAAATATTTTTTCTAAGATCAGGAAAAAGGCAAGGACATCTGCTCTCCTGCCACTTCTATTAAACATGGGATTGTACGGTCTCGCGAGTACAATAATGCAAAGAAAAGCATACGGTTTGGAAAGGAGGAAGTACAACTATCTTTATTTGCAGACAACATAATCTTACATGTAGAAAATTCTAAAGAACTACAAAAAATTACTATAACTAATAAACAAGGTTATTGAATATAATAAAGTCAATATATACTTTGAGTAAATTTTATGGTATATACATTATACCTCCATAAAGCTGTTTTAGAATCAATTGGCTCATCATGTCTCTATTTACCTAAAATATGCACATATTGTCAATATAAAAACCATATACTAAAACCTGCAAGACTGCAGTTAAGATATCCTAGTTCTATCTTAGCTGTATGGACTTACTATTCTTTTTCATTTGTTTGTTTGCTTTACTTACCATACTAGATGAGTAAGCTTTGTATTTCTAACCACTTGGGGCAGATAACTAACCCATTTTCCAATCATATTTATCCTATATATTTTGGAATTATTTTTTCCAAACTGAGTCTAGAACTTGAAAATTTGTTTTGAGTCTCTGCTACTATGTTGTTAGAAGGACTTTGAGGGACAAAAAAAAGAAGGTGGGAAATGAGATGCTTGTATAACTTCAGAACCTTACAGTGAGAAGGTTATTGAGAAGGTTATCCCCATGAAATATGTGACTCCCTGATACACCATTTCTTAAAATGTTTTCCCATCTCGAATATTTTGTGTGATAAGGAGCTCATTATATTTAAACTGGGTAATTCCAAAAGCTGTTCTACCCACAAAGTCTTGTTTATTTTAAAGTCAATTCTTGATCATTTATTGAATCACTTGCCCCATACTCATTCCTTAAAAAAACAAGCAACGTTGTTGCTATAAACAGAGTTTATGTTTATTCTGAAGTGGTGGAGCTAGAAAAGCAAGCCTTTCAGCCAGCTGAGGAGGGAGAGCCGGCCTGACTGTGCTGACCCCGTCAGGCAAACTGGTGGATAGATCCTGGAGCAAAGGTGATTGGAAGAGGTCTGCCTGCAGACGGATGACCCTGTGCTTTAGACCTCCCAGAGCCTAAGGAACATGGGTTAGTTGACTAATGCTGAGTGTGAATTATCAGCTGGCAGGTACAGTTTATAAGTCCAAGAGAAAGGCCAGAGACTCAGCATGAACTAGCTGGAGAACAATCAGAAAACATGGGCAATGCAGCCTTCAGGGACAAATGCCAGCTTTCCACTGAGCCACAGAGGAGCAGCGTGAGTACAGGAAGTCCAAAGTTAGCCCAACATTTTAATAACACCCATTGGTATGATTCAAACAACACTTCTAATAAGAATCAGGAAACAAAAAATGTGAGACGAACCCTGGGTTCTACGTCCCAACCACTGCATCCGTCACAGTTTAAAGCAGGCACAGGAGAACAATGGCACTTCAGTGGCCTCTGTTTTAAGCCTACAACAAACCCTCAAATTGAACTAAAGCACGAAATATCTTTTCAAGTCAAGCCATTAAAAAAAAACTAGGAAAGCATAAATCAAAATATTTATCAAATCTTTGGAAGCAAGAGGGCTATTTACTCTCAAAACCCCTAGATGGGCCTTGGCCGAGTAGCTCAGTTGGTTAGAGTGTTGTCCCCAAACACCATTGTGGGTTTGATACCTGGTCAAGGCACATACGAGAATCAACCAGTGAATGCATAAATAAGTGGAACAACACATCGATGTTTCTCTCTTTCCCTCTCTAAAATCAATAAATAAAAAGCCATAGGTGAAATCACAAGGAAAATAACCATATGTGACATTAAATAATATCTGTACACTAATAAATAATAAATATATCTGGGAAAATATTTAAAGCAAATAAGATAATCAGAGACTTAAGAATTTAATTCTATAAAGAAGTGATGCCTATGGATAAGAATTAGCAAAGATTTATTTTGATTATTTTTTTTAAAAACATACATTGGCAAGAATGAGGAGAAACCAGGATGCAGAGACACAGAGGCACACTTGCCCACATTGGAAATGCGTATCAAGAGCTCTAAGGTGCCCACAGCCAGCCCCAATGATTTCACCTTATTCTAAATGCGCAGAAAGCTCTAAGTACAAAGATATTACACATGGTGATATAACAGAAAAAAATTTTAAAAAACTAAAGGTAGAGGCCAAGTGCTCAACAAAATTTGAACACAGGGTTATGCAATACTTTTTAAATGCTTACATGTAGATAAACATATACTGTAAGTACATTTATGTCCTGATTATGAAGTAAATGACTACTTGAAAAAACATAAAACTAGAAGGAAATAAAGTCAAGCAAATACAAACTGTGATTATATTAGAATGGTAGGTAGTTTTTTTCCCTTACTTCCCTTCATTGTCCAAATTTTCTTAAATGAGCATGTTAATATTAATAGTAGTTTCTCAGGGACCTTTGAGTATTCTTCCAACCACTTTTCACTTTTCTGACTTTTCAAAAACACTTTTCACATTGTCTACATAAACCTGTATCACTCTGATAACAAGATACTTTTTAAGTAAAGAATTAAATTTTAAGTCTTCAAGAAAAATTATGAATATTATAAATGAATGTTTCTCACTGCTAAAATTACCAGTTTAGTGAGAAGGTAATATGATCTCTCTAAAAAAGAAATTATATATAATTACTATCTATATTTGTGGGGGAGGGATTAGAAGGGGAACAGTCAACCAACCTTCCAATAAAGTGGAGAATCAAATTTAAAATTTGCAAGACTTCCACAAAACCTCTGAAAGAGCTCCAGACCAGAAATTTTAGAAAACTTTAAAAAAAAATAAGCAACAACTGAATTTGTTTAAAACACAAACAAAACAAAACAATACAAAACAAAGAACCCTCAAACCACAGGAAACAAAGAGCTCCCAATGGGCAGCACTGGGATTCTCTAAATTAGCATTCTCTTAGAAATCTGGTTGAGAAAATGTACAGCAAAATCTACGCAGTTACAAATGGCCATGGGCTTGTCTGCCCAGTAATGTGTTGAGATGAAAAACTACAGGACAAATTCATGATGGCAGTTACCTCTAGAAAAAAGAATGGCAAAGGAACCAGGAAGGAAAAAATAGATGTCGGCTTCATCTGAGATGTTATGGTTTGTTTATTTCAGTTCAAGGCAAAATTCATGAAATGTTAACATTAGTTAATCCTAGGTGGAGAGTTTACACACAGTTGTTGCATTAGGCTCTGTATTTTTCTATGTTCTACAAATTTTAAAAAACAATAGGCAAAGGGCGCTGAAAGGGGAGGAAGCAACCAGGTTTGGGAAAGCCTTTTGTGTGACTGCGGGCCACAGGCAGGAAGTGGGCAGGGCTCCTCAGACAAATGCGGGCACCTGCTGGCTCGGCAGTTCACACTGTCGGAAAACACACTGGTGAAGCACTTCAGCGAAGGAAAGAATCTTTCTTTGAGATCTCTTGGGGTCAGCTCAAATTACTTTTAAAGTTTGCATTTTTGCACATATATTTATATCTACATAGTCTGAGTAATGTGACAGTTATGGCCCAGAATATACAATGCAATTCAAGTTACATGTTGGAACTGCATGCCTGTAGTTCCTGCGAAGAACATTTATCTCATATGGCACATGAGTGACATCTGATCATGCTTCTGTACTCAACACCACCATTGCTCATTATATCCTAACAGAGTCTAATAAATCAGAAGTTCACAATGCGGCTTACTGTGTAATAAAAATAAAAGCTCTGCGCCTGTTGTTATAAAACAGACACCTTTTACAAGTCTAAGAGGATGGACAGTTAAGTATTAAATAAGCTTCAGCGAACATAAAATCATAGTTCTAAGAAAAATATTCACCATTATGCTCCTAAGGCATGGCTCTCAGTTATGGTGTGTGGCCCACAAGATGACCTCAGATTCTCTTCAGCCCCTTGAAGTCTGTCATACTTCCTTTAACCAGATGCCTGGCAAACAACTAAAGAAACCCTGAGAACTAGGCTTCAGGCTTCTGATTGATCCTGATCTCTCGAGAAAGGTTTTTTCAGCAATGAACCAAGGGCAGCACCATTCAAGGACCCCTCCAAAGAGGGCCAGTTGAGCAGACAGGCCAGGACCACATGGCTTTCTAGAAGTTGGCAGTGGTCACTCTCCCTACAGATGCTGCGGCTCTGGGTTGGGCTTCTTCTGCCCTGTCCTGACCGCAGGGCCTGTCCTCATGGGGTCGAGCAGGGCCTATAGGAACTAGGTCATCCTCAGGCCTTGGCACTGGCCTCTTAACCCCACTTATTTATTCAAAACACATTACTGAGTCCTTTCTATGATCAGAGGCACAAATTAAACCATAGAGACATAGTGGTAAGTAAGACAGTACCTCCATCTTGAGTGTACAAGCTAGATAAGGAGTTAAGTACATAAAGTAAAATGGTACAACAGGTGTGGTCATGGAAGTACATCCAAGATGTCTTGGAAATGTTGAAGAAGTTCCTCTTCTACAGTATGACTAGGGGAAGCTTTCACATCTGGTGAATCAGTAAGACTTTGTTGGACAGAAGGGACCGCATGAACAAAGGCATGGAGCTGTGAACTCGTACTGCAGAACATGAATTACTGTTTGTGACTACAAGGGATAAAGCCGACTATAGCTGCAAGTTCCAGATTGTAAATGGTATGGTGGCTCTGGCAAAGGAGCCTGGGCTTTTTCTTAAAGACAGTGAGAAACTGCTAATGATCAAATGTACGTTGTAAAAATATCACTTATTCACCCATTCAGCAACTAATTACTAAGCTTCTACTTTGTGCAGGCACCATTTTCAGATACATCTACACCCTCAACTTTTTTCTTCTTACCATTATAAAACAAGACCAATATAAATGCAGTGAGCTAGAAAATACCCAAAGAAATGTTAATAAAATGATTAAGAACATGGGAAGGGTTGAGAGTGATTTCTACACAACTTCAGATCAGGACAATTAGGAGTGTCCCATTTGGAAATCAAGTAAGACACAAAATAGCATCCAGTTTGATGAAAATCACTGTTTTGTTCATTTAATTTTAAATATCAATTTAAATAAACAAATATGGATGACAAAGTCATCATTTATAAAGATACTAACACTAAAACTACTAATATGAAGGTTATATTAGATCAGAGTAACAGAGAACCACCACCTTAATGAACAGGTAGGCCTTCCTAGAAACTAAACATGAAGACAGGTTCCAGAAGAGAACATGCGCAGATTAGAGATCAGAAATAATGCACGTGTATTCGTCCTTTCATTCATTCAACTTCATTCATTCATTCTTTCCTTCATTCAGAAAAAGTGAGAGTATAACCCCTGACCACAATTACAAATAAAAAAATTAGGCTGAAAGGGCCATTGTCCTAACATAGACTTTACAGTCTTGCAACCAGTTATTATAGACTAAAACAAAAGTCTCCAAACTCCCAAGGATGTGCTGGCAGAGAAACGGCAATGCTGCGTTAGAGCTCATTAATTCTTAGCCTAGGATATCAAGATGGGAAGGGGCAAACGGGCAGCTGGGAAATAAGTAGGTAAGCTGACTAAAGATGACTGAGTGATCTCATCCATTTGTCTGAAACATTGTGAAGTCTCAGAATATTTGACTCACCCAATGAAAACACCAAAATACCTCCTAAAGCCAATGATTTTTTAATTACCCTTTGTTTTGCTTACTTCCAAACCCCATACACTCTGCTACCATCTCTCCATTCCTAACAAGCTTCCTACAGTTTCCCTGAAAATGCTGTTTTGTTCTTCTAGGCCTGTGCTTTTATTCAAGTCTTTTTCTTTATTTACTCTTAACCCTTCTAGGTTTTATAAATCCCTAACTTTCCACTCCTCTTAAAAAGCTTTTTTTCCTTCACTTCTCAGTCTGATTTACATGTTTTTTCCCCTCTATTCTCAGGGCACCTCATGTTATGTTATTTAATCACCCTGTACCAGGCCCCTCATTCACTCCTTTGCTCCCTTCTTTAAATCACACAATTGCATTCATCCCAGTTGACTACAAACTCTAGGAGTTCAGGAATCTTGTTTTGATTGGTGTTTGGACCCTAGCACATCCTAATAAGTAACTGCTGAAAGAAGCCAGGGAAGGACGGAGGGAGAGAGGAGTGAAGGAAAGATAGACTAAAACAAAGTTTTGGCTAAATTTACACCATTCATTCAACAAATTTTTCTTGAGAGCCTACTATGTATCAGACACAAGTCTGGTAGCTGAAGATGTAACAAAGTAGCTGAAGGTGGGTGGAGCCAAAAAAGTAATCCCACTCCTCACAATGTAGTAGAAGAGCTAGACCCTGTACAAGCTATCCGATGGGTTAGATGGAAGAAGTGGCATGGAGAACTACGAAGCAGAGGAAGTGGACAAGGGGTCTTGGAGGAGGCAGTTGCTGTGAAAAACAAACTACCTAGCTTCCCATTTAATACCTCATCATCAATCTTTATTATTTTTATTTCCCTTCTCATAAGGAATTCGTGCTTTCCTCCTTCAGCATCCATTCCAATGGCAATCCTTTTAAAGTTCATAATTCTCAAGTCATTTTTTTAACCTCAGTCTTTTTTTCTGATGCCCAACATCAATTGTGCTATAAATCTGTCACATACTACTACTAGTTTAGGCCGCTCCAAGTTATAACCCATGTGGTCCAGCCAAGATACAGAGATTCACAAAAATGCTTTCATCATATCCCAGCTGGAATCTCTTAATTCATTATCCTCAGGTCTAGCCAGTACCTCCTCTGAGCACTTGCAATACAGAAATAACTGGGTCAGAACCATGTGCACAAGACTGGAACCTCCAATGACAATTTTCCCATGATAAAGGCATCTGTGCACAAATTGATGTGAACCAAGGTTTTTCCTTTCTCAGGCCAACTAATATTTTCTCCTGTGTAACTTGAATCAGAAACTCAGTTCTCAAGATAAAAAAGTATTTTATGAACCACTGATTAACTCCAAGGAAACATTCCAACATCTACCACCACTCTTTCCTGGCCCTCTTAAATTAATCTTTATTTTTTTCCTCATTTTATCCGTTGTAATACTTTCTGGCATTTTCACAATAAGAATGCAATCAGAAAACAGACAAACTAGCCTCTTAAATAAACAGAGCCTGTTCTTTCTTAAATTAAGTGGTCGAAAGAATGCTCATTGCCCCGCCTTCCCTGGAGATTAGTCAACAGCTTGTGATTACTCAACAGTGTGATTTTTACTTTTCTATTTCATGTGTTGGTGACTCTCCATAACACATGAATCAAATTACGAACGTTGGGAAGTGAGCTGGCTAACGCAGCCCGGTCATCCGATTTGCAACCCCTTCCCATAAGGCCTGAGGTGGCATGTATGATTAAGACTAGTTTATGTATGACATATGTCTTGAGAAAGCCATCTTCAGTTGGCACCCAGTGATTGATTTGTATAGCTTAACAATTCAATTCAAAATGAAATTAAGCTGTTACCACGGACTTGTTACTAAAATAATATTGCTATTTATACCAACAAACAATGTTGGGAAAACTCTGTCTACAAAAAGAATTTGAAGATTAGAATGTGTGTTTTTGGCCAGGAATGGGATTAGGGAGTCGAAAGTGATTCTATTTGTTCAAGTATTTGAGGAGAACAAATATTTTAAAATCATACCTTCTAAGCTTGGCACATGGGTCACATTCATTTTCAGCTCATTCATTAAAAGGGAAAACAAGGAAGAAAATTCAACTCCCCAAGGCGAACAGAACAGGGTACCTGCCTCCATGTGTACGCTCAGAAAGTTCACGGGGCAATGACAGGAAGTTACGGACAAGACAATGCTTTTGCTGGTAACGTCATTTCTTCAAGCTTGTGTGGAAATACTTTGAATTGGATGGACTTAGAAGTATTTGCGGTTTGACGTACCCTTTGTTAATGTTCCATTCCTAAACCTGTGCTCTCCAAAGTGCATCCTGTGATTTATTTTTAAGTAAAATATGTCAGCTGCAAATTGCACCTCCAGCTTGCTAAAGCTTTAGATACTTTCAGTGACCGTGTACCGAGTGGTGAGCGTGGCTTTGGGAGGAGGGCAGGCAAAGGCCAACGCGGTGTGAGCACTAGAGGTGTCACCGGGAGCACTACCCAGTCTTGTGGGGTCATGGTAAATGTCTGAATGGAGCAATTATAGTAGAGAGTGGTAAGAAGTTCCTCTTTACATGTTCGCAACAGGTAGTTTCTTGGCAAAAATCCATTCTTAAAAATGCCACATTAATTAGATTGAGGAATAATTCCATGTATTAAGCAAACTAGTTATATGATTACTGCTAGGCCAGTTGCTTAATTTTAATAATGGCCCTTCTTTTTTCTTGTTATATTGTAGTTTCAACTACAATACAGTTGAACCTATCATTCTATCACCCTCTCAAAACAGCAGGGGAGGAAGAGAGTTGGTATTTTTATTTTTTAATTTTCTATATAAGCTCAATTTCCCAGAGGCTAGGTTTCTAAAACCTCTGGATATCTGGAACAGCTCAGGACTCTGAAGAACAAGGAGGAAAATATTTTGGCAATCTTCTGCCTCAGATGTGTCTTCTTTGAAGTAGTGTCTAAGTCTTATTTCAGTCCACACCAACCCAGAGAAGAGTCACGTAAGGAAAGAGCACCCAGTGTTCCATCCCTTCACCAAGCACCAAGGGGAAAAAATTAAGTGATATATCAGGCTCTTTCGGGCTTCTATGCCATAGAAAGTACTCCCATTCAATAAGGGCCTGTTCCACACCTAAACAAACCTGTACACATTTAGCCTCCATCCGTGTAAAGTGTCCTAAGTGTGACAGGCTGCACTTCTTTTCAGTAACCATTAGGACTAAGAGAGTTATTATCAGTAGTAACTTCCCAAGGTCAAAAAAGAAGTCCATTAAATAAATAACTTATTTATTCTAAAATCAGTTCATTCTATATTAAAACCAATGTTATTCTAAGATGGAATGAATTTGTTAAAGATAACGGGGTAAAAAGAGCCCAAATAATAAGAGCCTAGGGACAAATTTGTGAGGGGTGAAGGAACGAGTTCTTCCTTTTTTCCCAAGGCAGTAATTGGCCTGCCCTGTAAGGTCTTTGAAATATTTTGGATGAGAATACTTGCAGTGATAGCATAATCTCATGTTAGAATTTTCTACTTATTTAGTGAAGAGGAAGTTTCTGGAATGTGTTTAATATTGTATAATGAGAACTTAAAGACGAAATGAGAGTCAGTGAGTGGATAGCTCTAAAATGTTAAGTTTAAAATTGAAGAGATAGCTAATGACATTTCTGCTTATCTTTTTTTTTTTACAGTTACTGACATTATGAAAGAAAACCTGAAACATCCACCTTTTCTTGGTGTTTCTCAATCCAACATTTTATTTTGATTTTTTTCTTCCTCTCCAGTTTTTTCATTTGCTTGTCAGCCGACAGACCCTCACGTCTACCCACTGTGACACTATCAGAGAAGAACAAACAGCCACTATGCACACACGATGGATTAAAAAAAAAAAAAAGTCTTTTGGACCATTAGTTCTTAAACATCTAACAAACGTGACATTTGTATTTCTTGAGGCAATTGAAAAGCATCCGTTAAAAGTCTGCAGTCCCCTAGCACTATGAAACACGAAATACACCCCCTGCCCTTTGGAGATCAATCAATCAGTCTCTCTCTCGTAGCCTCTCCTTGGAAATTCCACAGTATATCCCCTCTGACACGAGCTTTCCAGGCTTTCTGAAGTGCTTCACATAGTGATATATTCTGCCCAAGTGCACTCCACAGATTGGCTTTTCAGTGGAACTTGGCAAGATAATGCACAGCCTATGGAAAACGGACAACTCTACAGTCAGAAGACTGCACAGAGCCTTTCTGAGCAGCCATGGTCAGGCATGGGAAAAAGAAACAAAATCTGTGCTGGCCATTCCAATGATACGAGACTATGCCAAAAGCCTCACACCCAAATTTAAGTTTCTTCTGAAAGCCAGATCTCCTTGTGACCAAATGTTTCTCAGG
This sequence comes from Desmodus rotundus, assembly GCF_022682495.2. Lineage (NCBI taxonomy): Eukaryota > Metazoa > Chordata > Mammalia > Chiroptera > Phyllostomidae > Desmodus > Desmodus rotundus. The sequence continues at coordinate 80,954,663 of NC_071393.1, forward strand.
GGAAGAAAATTGATAGCATATTAATCAATGTCACTTCAGGCTACCCAAAGCAATCCACTTTAATTCTTTTCATTCTCATACCCCTATTTTCAGCCACAGATAAGCTGCAGTCACTATTCTATTTTGCAGAGTTAAACTAAAGCCAATTACAATATCATAATGAGGTATAGTGTATCAGAGGGGTAGGAAACCACCCACTGAAACAGTGAACAGAACTGCACGCACAGTGTCACAGGAAAGACTCGGATGCCAACTCCAACTCGGCTAGAGCTTGCTGTCATTAAGTAATTGAACTAAGAGAGATTCAGCTCAGAACTCCGGTAGACCAGTGCACCAGCAAATCACGTCGTCCACTCTGAACCTGGTCCTGTTGCTAAAAGTGAAAGGCTGGAACCATTGCTAGAACCATTCTTTTACTCAACAAATATTTATTGAGCATCTACTGTGTGCCAGGTATAATCCTAGGCACTGTGACAAACAGGCAAAAGTTCCTATTCTCGAGGAGCCCACGCTCTAGAGAAGACGACTCCCCTACTATAAACTCCCAGGCACTTTTCTGAGAGACACTGCAAGTCTCCTGACATGTGCATCAGTAAAACAAACTGATCACAAAAGGAAACCAATTCTCAGCCCTTCCCTAAACAGGTACTCCAATGCCCTGGTCTGACTTCACACTTATAGAAACTACACCAGGAGGGCATCCTAGGCAGAGCAACACAGCAGCAAAACATTCATTTGTACATCCAGATGCTCGGTGCCTCCGTGTTCTCAGGCTCTGCCAGGACCCCACCGTCTTCCTATTCTATTCACAGCTCAGTGCCAGCCAGGCTCCCACACCCATCAGCATACTCAACACAGCCTGGGCAAAAGAGTTACTCGTCATACAATATCTACTTACAATTAAAGACGAGCTCCCCTGCAACAAATCCAATCAAAAAGATTGGCTCAGTCACTTAAAATTCAGAATTTCAAAACTTGATCTAGAGACTGAGACACAGAGAATGGCAATAGCCAAGTATTAGCAGCCAAAAGAGAATCAAAGGGGTGTGTGAGATGGAGAGGAAGAAAGAACAAAATTAGAACTAAAATAAAAGGATAATTAATAACAGCTAAAAATAATGCTAGAGCTGACTGTGGCTCTAAAAGCAGGCAAGTATTTGTTGGAGGACATGGTGCACCCTAGTCTAGGCTGAGTCCTAGACACCTGCCTTAGAAGAGGCATAGAGGGTCCTTCCACATTCAGTTTCCTTAACTGTAAAATAGGTTCTGTCAAGACTGCTCCAAGGACCAGCGGAGACAGTGTGTATGGTCTCCAGAGCCCTGCATAGGCGGGAGGGATTGCGAAACTTGGGCTTCTCGGAGGTCTCAGCGCTGCACAGCATTCATTTGGCTGTATTTGAAACTAGTCGTGTTTTAAAAGATCAAAGGGAAAGCTATCCATTGAAAGTAGAGATGGAAGATCATTCATTTCTTATCTGAGTTCAAGAAATTTAAGAAATAAACTGAGCCTTAAAACTATTTAGTCATTCATTTATCTAGTCAACACATACTTCCTGAGCTACTCTGTGTCCCCTACATTGCAGACAAAATGAGAGCAAGACAGGTCAGTCCCTTCCCTCGTGGGGCAGAAAAGTAATAAAAAACGAGCCCAAGACACCGAGCATCACTCTCACGTAAAGCCACACACCGTGCAGCTTGATTCCACGTGCTGTGCACAGTGGGCCTCCAACGATATTGGCTGTTTAATTTTCAAGATATATTAGAGACGGTAAGAATTCATCCTACCAAAGTTCACAAAACTACATGTGTGATTATAAAAATGACATGACCAAATACTATGTTGCTAGGTGGTTGTTGTTATTGTTCATAAAAACCATTACAAACACATCTAGTGACAGACGTGGTAGCCATGACTTATCCAAACAGTAAAAGATTTACTGATACCAGAATTGCTATTATGACATCCAACGGCATTCCCTGGGGACAGGTCTGCATGCGTCCACTCGAAAGCATGCATTATCTCAAAATGCTTGGTGCCTGAGCAAACCATTTTTATGGCGTACTTGTTTTATGTATTTTAAGGGTTTCTAAGTTTCAGTTTAGTCACTTTCCTGGAGGAAAGCTAGGGGTCAGATTCTTTATAGAAACACAAGGATTAGAGAGAAAGCCGTGTTAAGTTACAGAAAACTCAAGATCCCTCCAGTTTTGAAGAGCACTGGAAACCTACAGGAAGAACTCTTCCACCTTAATTGAGCCAGTATTGGGGGGCTCTTTACGGCAGATTCTCGCAGACAACATGAGCCATCAGCTGTGCAGCCTGACCGCTTGCTTCTCAGACCTCACGTCCCGTTGCTCTCCCTCACCGCCTGGACTCTGTCCACACAGGCAGGCTTTCTTTTAGTTCCTTGAATACTGGCACCATCCTAGAACCTCGCCACATAGTCTTCCTTCTACTTAGAAAACTTCCCCTCACTATTCACACAGCTGGCGACTTCTCATCCTCCAGAGCCTCCCTGTACACAGGCCCACATGTGTCATTCTTCTCTGCCCTCACACCGTCCACGTTCCTTCACTTCCTTCAGAACCACATTGGCATGCAGGTGTCTCTGTGTTGACTTGCTTACTCTCTGCTTCCCCACCAGCATGTAGCTCCAGGAGGTGGGGGCGTGTTTCACGTGCACAGTGCCTGGGACATAACAGATGCACGTGGATAGACTTGCGTCTCTTCTCGTTTTCTCAGAACAGTGTCTTTTCATGGGGGACAGTAATGAGGGGAAAATGGGGACAACAACAATAAAAAATAAAATATATTTTAAAAAAGAACAATTTTTTTCAGCTTAATATCATATCTTTTTTATGGACACATTTAATAAAATGAACTCTAATGAGTGAGGTTTGAAATTTCTGCATTTAAAATAACCCCAATGTTTAGGCTCTTCTAGCTTTAATCCTCTGAGACTAGCACTCTCGGTCCTTTTTTACAAAAGTTGCCTCAAGAATGGCCATGTGATTTCACTTGTATATAGAATTTAAAGAACAAAATTAATGAACAAACAAAATTGAATCCAACTCCTAGACACAGAAAACAGACTGGTGGTTGCCGGAGAGGAAGGGGGTTGTGGGACTGTGTGGCAAAGGTGAAGGGAGTAAGAAGTACTAATTGTAGTTACAGAACAGCTACAGGGACATAAAGTGCAGCAGAGGGAGGAGAGTCACTAATGTTGTACCAGCTCGGTACGGCACCAGCGGGGTGCTGGAAATATTGGGGGAAACGCTTTGTAAAGTACACTATTATCTAATCACTACCTAGTACACCTGAAACTAATACAAAGTAATATAGAGTGTAAACTGTAATTGAAAAACAAAACTAAAAAAAGAAAAGATAAAGTTATATACAGATCGATACATAGATACACAGACAGATACATAAAAAAGAATGACGTGGATTTTATATGTAAAAGCACCACCCCACATATCCCTAAACTGCTTAATGCCATATTAATAGACGCAGTTTTCATACCAATCTACAAAGCCAAATATATACTTTATAGAGGTGTTCATTTTATTTTGCTGATGGTTCAGTTTCTATGATCTCTTGTTGATTTTAGAATGCCATGTTTCTAAAACAGCCGAGTACTTTTTACACCTCACTGCAGGCCTTTCCCGAAGGGACAAGTTCGCTTCCCCTCCTGTGTCCCCGTGTGGGGCTGCTTGGGTAAACAAAAGCCTTCTAGTAATCTCCTCCAGGTAGTTGCTGTGACAACAAATGGTTCCCAGGGCTACAGTCACCACGGCATTTTATGGAAATGGCTGTCACTCACTCCTTCACTTTCTCCTTCCTTTATTACAATTTGCACCCTTGGAGTTTCAGCCTTTCTAACAATTGCAATGATTTAGGTGTGTATTAAAGAAAAGCATGTGGTTGACATGATATTCAAGTAAAAATGCTGGGCTTAACCTGAGTAAGAGAAGCAAAAACCATGTTGTTCTAGTAAAATAGCAAGAGCTTCCAGTGGAAAACAAAGCCATGATGGGGCTTCCGGTTCAGGTCTCATGTTGGCGACAGTTGAAACACTGTTTATGAAACAACACTTTCAACCAAGATTACTCTCCCTCTCATGAGAAGGAGAAGGTTAACAGCAGATGCTTATGAAACGTGCACTATGTGTGTGCCAGGCCCTGTACTGGGCACTCTGCGTGTCGTGCCACTGAGTCTCTCCAGCAGCCTCACTACACAGCTAGAGCTGTCCCCACTGCACAGAGAAGGGAGCTGGCTGAGCCCCACGCAGCAACTGCCCCACTGTCAGCGAACAGCAGGGCTTTCTTCAGAGTCCCACTTCTTAACCAGTTTTCTGGGAATTGTCAGGCCGTTTTTTTTTTTAAATGTGTCTCTTAATTAGGCATTTTAATTAAAACATTAAAATTGTTGTCATGTAATACTGACATGTTGGGAGGACTCCTTTGCTGTAAAATTTAGTCTTGAAAATAATTTCCCTACCATTTCCTCTCATTCATAGAAAACAAAGAATAACAACCCAGGAGCCATGAGAACAGGGGTTCCTGCGCACGCTTCAGGGCGGCTCAGGGGAAGGCGGCAGTGACCTCTGGGAATCACTGCCTTTTGTTTGGTTTTCTGATAGCTGTTCGGCTTGGCAGTGCGGAGAAACTCTGCAGAAAGAAATGAAGCCTAAATAAGGTCTGAAAAGAAATAGCTTTATCTAATCCCAAATCATGCTATTTTTTTTTAAATTAGAGATTTTCCTATGGTGTTTAAGGGTTGTTTTCCTCAAAGAGGGCAATTCAACTTTCTATGACGTCTTGCTTTGCAAAGCGAGTATATGTCATTAAGATGTATCCATGCCTCTGCTTTTCATTTTTCCACTAGTACAAGAAGAGTTCCAAAGTACCCCTAACTTTTCAAGTGATGCTTTCAAATCATTATACAAAGAATAAATCAAAATTTGTATCTAGAGGGTCACAGCTTTGCCTTTGTCTATTAAGGTTCACTAGTTTAAAATTTAAAGACTATGTCACTGAAATTCGTAATAAAATATGAGCTTTTTTCACTGGGACTTTAGGGAAGAAATAATCCCTAAGAGTTAATGCATAGCTATTTAAAAAAATTTTTTTTCAATTTGGGTAAAATTTGTCCCCAAACATGAAAGCCTTCCCCTTTGGCCTGGTTGAGTGTCCTGCATCAGTGAGGTTCGGCAATGTCTTCAAGGGGAAGGTAGGCAAGAAGACAAAGTTTCTCCAGGGACACAGAGAGAAATGGGCCTATTTCATGAATTGCACCATTAGAACATTCTTTATTTCCTGAGGAAATAAATACCCCTATGTACTGTCTACTTACAAAGCTCTTCTGAAACAGGTCAGACAGAAGGGACTGCTGCTGGGGGAATACGGAAGGAAAGCCGGAAGGCATTTCTTTTCACGTGTCCCACAGAATTCACTTCCCACACATTTCAAGTATCAATATCTAGACTCATGTTTCCTTATGAAATACAGGCATATGTGTAGGTATTGCCATTCAAGAGTATCTTTTTTAAAAAATGTTGTACTAACAAATACATTTAACATTTAAATACTATCTCTCATCGACCTCCATATCCCACAGTTAAATTAAGTAAACCAACAGAGATTTAATAAACAGTTACTCTCTTCACAGCATTGGGCTTGGTATTCAAGACATAGGAAGAAGGATGAGACATCGTTTTGTTTTGTTTTGTTTTTTCTGATCTATTGGAAGCACCATAGCCTGGCCAGAAGACTTAGATAGAAACCAGCATTTTATTGGCCCCCAAACTAGACCTAGATTAACCACATTCATAATTCCCATATCATGGGGTCTGACAGGCTGAATTTACTTTGTAGAGGAAATACTGAAAAATATATATCATATATATTTGCATCTATTCATATTTGTGTACATGTTCATGTTTATATAAATATATATATATATATATATATTTGTGTTTTTAAATTAATAGGTCATCAGTATTTCATTTGGTGAAGAAAATATTTTTAAGGAAACTTAAAATATTATAACTTGCTTATAAGGTTTCCCAAAAGCCATGAAAGCAGATTGATTCTAGACCATTTTATTACGATGTAAGTATGTGAACATAAGAATCAATGAATGTACATTTAAAAAGGTGAATATACTTATTCCTTACCTCTTAGTAAATATCATTAAAAACCATCATCCCCAAAGACAAGGACTGGGTCACCCAATTATTTTAAAGTGTAATACAATGCAAGAACAACAAGAATTCATTAGAGGAATAAAAATACTAAAATAGCTGATGTAATCCATAAAGTAAATGACAAAGACCAAATGTTTAACAGAGGCATTGACCGTCAAATAGAAACGTGGATGGGGTCCAGGCGGCCAGAGGTGGTGATGTCAGCGAAGTTGTGTGGAAATTGATGGGCTTTAATGAAAGGCCTGAGGAAGGAATAAGCCTTCAGCCTGACCTTGAAAGAAAAGTAACCAATCTAGAAAAGGGAGCTCTAGCTCCAGGAATATCTGATACTCCCAGTTCTCGTAAGTAATACACCCAAGGGCTGGTAAGAATCAGACAGCATACATGCCAACTACACTAAACCTTTCAGAATTAGGAATGTATCGCTATTTAATGAGATAATTCAGCTTGCCTTGGTGATACTTTAGAGTATTAAAGAACCAAACCCCAGAGAATGGGTGTTTCCTATTGCCCTAATTTATGGTCAAATGAATCCTCTTAGGAACACAAAAAGTGAGTTACTCTATGATGAAGATCTTCCTTCAAATCCTCTAGACATTTGGACAAATATTCATCTATAGATGGGAATCATATATGGATTTAAAAGACCTATCTAGAATACAAAGATGTTGTTATGGCAATGACAAATAACTTTTAAAATAACTGTCAAAATCAGACTCCAGATCTTTAGGATGAGGATGTTAAAGGAGTTGAAGGAAAGGTCTGTGTGTGGGGGGGGGGGGGGGGCAGTGATAAAATTAATTGATTTGAAAGTGCTGGGTTAACCTAAGTAAAAACAGTTACCTTCCGGTAGGGCTCCCAAGAGCTAGCGTGCTAGTGCCTCTCCAAGAATCGGACATGGTGTAGAGTTTCCAAAACGCTATCAACCACGGAAACTTCATCTCATGGAATCCCCATAGGTCTAATGTTCTCCAAAAAGTACATCATCTGGACCACAAAGCCTCACATATTTGCTCAGTATACATTCATAAACCAAAACAGCAGACTCTCTGGAGGCCGTAACTACTGGAGAACGTAAATGCTGCATGTTCTCAAGGACTCTCAGTTGAGCGTGTAAAATTGAGAGGGGTCTCCAGACTGCTATCCAGGATTAAGCCAAAGCAGTTTCAGAAATAGACCAGTCCACCCACTAATTTATACACACAAAAGAGGATTTTTTAAATCCCCACATTCTGATCTTACAGGTACCGTGCTGAAGCACAGTTCAGTAGAACAGAGGGCACCAGAGAGGTTTCAGATACACCCTTCGCTCTTCGAAACAGAGCAGGGTGACACCACACTTCCCCTCCTTCCCATGGGGGGCTGCCACTGAGGAAGCTGGCAGAGCAAGGGCCTCCGGAGGGTGGCTGTGGCTCCCTCTTCCCCAGGCAGTGCCAGCCTCGGTGCCTTCGTGCTCTCTTTTCCCTTTACCTGCACTTTCCCTCCTCTGCTCTGTCCAGTAAAATCTCCACCATGTTGAGTGATTTTATTATTTCCTATATGTACTTCTATCTTTCCAAAAAATGATTGGAAGACACTGATGACAAAAACCACGTAATCCTTCTTGATTCCGTCGTAGTGCCTAGCTCAACACCAAGCCTTTGTGAATATATGCTATCATTATTATATCTAAATAACATGACTGCAAAAGATTTTGCTCATCACTTACATTTAAACAAAGGTCCACTTAGATATCTTGAGAAATTAGATTCTAATCTGAAGTCTCTAGATTTTTTTTTATTGGTTTACTTTTAAATATCAACACAGGTTCTAACTCTCTAAAATGTTGCTGTATTAAAAGTTAAGAAGCAGCAGGAAAAAGGAAAATTGGAGACTTCATTGAGACCTTAGGTGACGCGGTGATGTTACTAGAAGCCAAGTTCTAGAGCTGTGCTGTCCAACAGCCCCACACGGCTGTCAGGTGGCGCAAACTGACATGTGGAGTAACACATGCGCTGAAGTTCAGAAATGTAGCGTGGAAGAAATACAAATATCTCATTAATAATTCTCAACACTGAGGAGAGATCAAAATAAAACTTGGATATGTTGGGTTAAATAAAATACATTGTTAAAATTAATTCTATGTTTCTCTTTATGTTTTCATGTGGTGACCAGATAAGTTACAATTACTTATGTGGCTCACATTACATTTCTGTTGGTCAAGGCTGCTCTAGTGTTTCGAGCACCCAAGACTAAAAAGTGGTCCAAATGTTAAATATGGCTACTAACTTATAAAAACTAGTTTCATTTTTTTAAGTTCATAGTGCTAAAAAAACAATAAAGTTGGAAAATTGTCTTTGAAGTTGAAACCATGATACTAAATCTTTTATCAAGTTTAATAGCTATATTAAACTCTTTGCTTTGATAATCGAAGAGGATGTTAAAATAAATACTTCCACTGATGCACCAAGACAACAGATACCACATTCTCAATCCAGTGTGATGTTATGATCAGAATTTGCAAAGGAGGTGATGACAATGTGATCACAGAGCTCTTAAAACCTCTGCATACTGAGAGTTTCAAAGCGTCAGAGGTAGGAAGAGATGGAAGCAGGGTAACTTGGGCAAGAGCTGAGCTGTCACTAGCTCTCTCTGAGAAACTGGGGGCCGACAGCACTATGACGATGAGTCACGAAGGATGGGGGGTGGGGGGTCTCAGGAGACTGCTCAGACTACACGATATGTATCCACTGCAGTTTGGACGCCCCCGGGGACTGTCTAGTGGTGGAAACTGGCTGGCCAGATGCTCAGACATGGTGCAAGGGAGAGGCTGCTACTGTCCAAGTTGGTTTGTATTCCAGCAATATATTGTGGCCAAAAAATGCGTGTGTTTTCTGCCCACTAGTTGTGTGGCACTGCAAGGGAAAGTTGATGTGGAGTGGGCTTAGATCCTTTACCACTGGACGAAAGAAACTGCAAACAACTGATAAGAACTTAGGCATCTTTGCTCACATTATCCCACAAGGGAGAAATTCTGAAAGAAACCAGAAAATCTCACCTACCAGCAGAGGAATAGCTGCCTACTGAGTGGGCTAAGGGGGACAGAGAGTGGGAGACAAAAATTGAACTGCTTCACGACAGCATCCCACCGGTCCTGCGTATTCACACCAGGCATGTGCAGCCTTGAGAGGCTTGGTAGCATATGTTCCCTATGTGCATACAGTTACTCAACCACAAAAACTGAATGTCTGGGTCAACAGATGTATTTCCTGGAACTATTCTAGGAAAATCAAGTTTATTCAATGATCCACCAACTGCCAAATGTTGCAATTTAGATGCGTGGTAACATTTAGGGCATTTTGTCTCTGCTATCTGCACACTGGTATTAAGTTTCCATTTAACTGAATATGAAAAGTGAGGCTCACAGAGGGCTTCCACATACTTTAGCAACAACAGTTTATAGCTTGTTACCTTCAAGAGAAAAAATTGCCCAGTTCACAGAGCTCTGCCCTCCAAAGGCACATTGAGAATGGGAGTTGGCCTGTGGCATTTACTCTAGGAACTTTAATAATAGCCACCTAAAACGTAAAATTATATAAAATTAGTGTCAGAAATGCAGCTCTGTAAAACTTACTTGCAGAGAAAGAGAAAGAGAGAGAAAGCTACATTTCATTAATGCCTTCTGGGGGCGTGGGGGGAGCATTGAGAGAATCATCTCCTGATTCCATGAAGCATTCTGTACAGTGGGTGCTCTGTGAGAAGGCCACGTTTCTACTTTCCTTTTATGAGGTCAACGGGTCTGAATGCATTACCTGGTTATTACGTATTTGGATCATTACATGTTAGTCCTCTCCATTCATTAGACACAATGAAGCTTTCCTGGACTTACAAAATAAATGCCTACCAATAGTTAAAGAATTGCTTTTTGAAAATTGCTCAATAAAACATTTAAAAAGATCTCTGCAAAATTATCATTTTTTATCATTAGAGAATCTAAGTTATGATTTTTAAAAAGTTTCTTAATACCAACTCTACATATGAGAACAAAACTTTAAATAAACCTTGTCCAGCTCCATTAACACTAGAATTCCATAAAGGAGGCAAATAGGAAGAAGAAAAACTTAGGTCCCCTTCCATTGTTCTGCTCCTCTGAAGAGTGAGGATTATCACAACACTTTCATTTTTATTCTACTCCATGTTCGCCCCACTGTTCTTTCTCTTAAAGCTGTCAGTTCCACAATGCTTTCCCCTATACTTTATCAACTAACAGCCAGCAAAATAGCCAACAGACGTTCTTGATTTGGCAAAAATCCAAATATTGTCTTCACAGTGTAGACCTGGGTGGAAATTCAACACTGAACAAATGAATTAGAATCCAGAAGAGTCCGTGTCCACGCTTACGTTCAGATGGCGCATGGTGAGGAGCTCCAGATGGACTCACAAAAGAAAACTTTTTGTTATGAGCATTTATGCTTCCAAAAGGCTTCATCGTCTGGTTCACATAAAGTTTGACATGAAAACATTAATCCAATTCCATGTGCTGTAAGAGTCATGCGAGAGGATTCTTTTCACTGCTTTCTAATCTAAATCAGTGTTTGACCCCAAACAAGTGAAGTGTTTGACTCTCCACTGCGGTCAGTAGAACTGGCACTATTTTAGGTTGTTTCTAAAAACACAAATGCCTCCCAGAAAGAGAAATAAAAAGGTCACATACTCATTTGAATGTATTGCTGACTCTGTAAAGGTAATCCCCAAATGTGGTTCCAAATAGGGTTTGAACAGTTGTAATATCGCAGACGAACTATATAATCTTCCATGGCAGCTGCACTAAATGACAATATTTGTGTCCTGTCTACATTTACGAATGTCAGTTCTGGCCTTTAGACTCCACTTATATGCACTGCGAACAGACAGGAATCACCCTCTTGCCATGAGTGGGTTGTTAATCCTTAAAATATCGAAATCAATCAAACAGAAAAATATCCCAAAACCCTACATTAGATACACCCAAGCAATAGTCAAGATTCCTTTCCCTTGGTTTTTAAAATAATTTAAAATGAACTTAGCTCAACTCTACCAGAGATTAAAAATCACCTACCTAGCCAAATTTCTTGAAGGGCTTTTTAAAAATCTGTTACTTCTACTTTAAAACTCATAGCTCTAGGTTTCTTCTACTGTTCTTCAGTAAACTCTCTGTGGTTACTAATGACCCCTTCCCAGTGAAATGCAAGCATAGCACAGTGATTCCACGTACAGGCTTATGAGCCAAACTGGCAGGGTCCAGTTTTTGGTTGTACCACTTACAAGCTGTCTGACCTTGAATAAGCTATTTGACCTCCCTCTGCCCCTGTTTACACCTCTGTAACGTGTGACTCATAATAGGACTTTCTTCATAAGGTTGTTGCAAATCACCAAAGTGGAGTTCAGCACACTGCCTGGCACATCCCAAGTATCCAGTACCATCACCCGTTATTACATCAAAGGGCCTCTTTGTGACTTTTATTCTTTCTTGCCCCTTAGAAGAGTTGAACAATTGCCAAGCTATTTCTTGAACTCCTTCTTGCCTTTAATTTCTTTAGCTCAATGCTCTCCTGGTTCCTTTGGTTCTCTTTGTGTTTTCTCAATATCTTTCTTTTATTCTCTTCTTCCCCAAGCTTATTCATCATTATCCTCCCCATCTCCAAGTTCAGATCTATCTCCCTCATTCTCCATTTTTTCCTTACCTTGAGACGTCTCATCTACTCATCATGCACTGTGTTTAAGAGAATTTACAAGATTTTAAATGGTCTGCATTCTGAGGCAAGGTGGCAAAAGAAAGTGTGATTCCCCATAGTCTTGTTGACAGTAACTATGGTGATACACAACTAGCTTGTGTTGTTGTTACCGAAACAGGCACTGAACTCATTTAAGTACTAATAACAAATGCTGACCTAATGCACCACTGAGTTTAGGTAATGAACAGATTCACTGGTTACACAAGGCCCAAGCAGAAAGAAGATAAAAATGGTCTGCGGGTAGCGGGGAAAGAAAGCAGCAATCAGGAAAACCGTAAGTGTAAATTTATAGAAAATAATTATAAGAGGAAGAGCAATGAAAAGAAACTACGGCCTCCGATAGGTCCTAACAGATCTTTAGGTATGTTTTTCTTCACTCTAAAGTTTTCCCTTCCCATACAGATGTTTTGTTTGGAGCCATTTCTCTAATTTACTAGGATAATAATGAGCTCAATCATTACCCTTATGGAAAATTCTCCTTCTTTTATCTTGATGCCAACTGGTACTTATGCACATGCTCACTACTGAGTCCCAGAGTCCACTGGAAAGAATTACTTAATAACATACATAGATTTAAGTCCACTGTCTTGTCATCCTGGGAATGTCCCCGGTGACAATTCAAAAAGCCCCTCAAAGTTCAGCAGAAGTCCTGAAGTAGCCGCACAAACCCAGTGTGGGTTTAAACCAATGACAGCTTCAGCCACCAGAACGTCTCGGTACTAATTCACTTTTAAGACTTACCTCTTTCACACTGGGGTCCAGTAAAGCCATACGTGCATGCACATCGATTTGGAGCCACACACCTGCCTCCGTTGAGACAGCCACTCTCACAGACCGCTGTAAAACAAGGAGAGAGAAGCTGAGCGCCTTTCCCTGCGAGTAGATGCTGATGAAATGACACATACAGTCCCCTAAAAGGACGATAAAAAATCGAAATAATCACCCTGGTATGTGTTTCCAACAGTTACTCTATTAGTCCCAGCTCCTCCTATGTCCCTCCGAAACTCTTAAAGTAACACTGCCTGAAACAGGTTTGTACCTGTGTTCACGCTGACAGCTTCAATCCAGGAAGCAAGGAGCAATGCTTTCAGTTCTGCCTCTAAAGTGGTGGTTTATAAAGGGCGTCCCTGAACTCACAGATACAGGGAACACTGTGATGGCTGCCAGATGGGAGGGGAGCTGAGGGGCTGGCTGAGAGGGGGGAAGGGATGAAGACATAGGAATTGCTGACTGTAGAAACAGTCACAGGGGTGTGAAGTACAGCACGGGGACTGCAGTCAATAACACTGCAATAACTAGGTGTGGTGTCACCGGGCCTAGACTTATGAGGGTGGATCACTTCGTAAGTTATGTAAATGTGTAGTCGTTGTTGTACTTGAAACTAACATAATGTTGTACGTCAACTGTAATTGGAAAAAATCTTTAATCTTTTAAAAAAGACATAACTGAATGGAAACTGTATGTTAGCAAGGTGACTCTTTTGTTTATGATTTACATTTAATTTCCAGAAGGGCAACTTTGGCCCCTCTGCGGTCACCCTACAGAAAGGTGGCATGTTAAAGTCACACAATTAATTGCAAACAACAAAACAATAATACTGACATTCAGAAATTTACACTCCATCCTAGAGACTCAATGAGGCTTATAACAGAATCTATGGAAACTATTGGTGAAATAAGTCCAGAGATGCTTGAGAGAGAGACATTTTACATGTCAAAAGATGTATTAAAGTAGGAACTGAAAGCCCATGCCCTGAACAGCTCTCTCTCTCTCTACAATTTCCTGCAACGCTTTCATGCATGGCCTCTCCCTAGGCATCGTTCTCCACAGGTGGTAGGTTCTTCCCCACCAAATGTTCCAGTCCCACCTGCTCTTCAAAGCCCAGCTCAAATCTCACTCCTCTATGAGGCTTCCCTAATACCTCCATTTAAGTTAATTCCTCCTTCGTACAGTCCCCATGCATTTTGCTTATTCCCATGTGGCAGTCACGCAGCTCAGCCACTCAGATCTCCCTCCAAGAGAACCCACGCTAAGGAGCTTAGTTGGCCAACAGCCTCCAGCTGTGATACCTGTTGTGCGTTAGGCTCTGGGCTAAACTCTCTTGAGGACATCACAGGGAGCAGAGGAGATGCATAGCAGCTCCTTCTGATCCTTTTTCCAAAAATGCCTTTGAAACCATTCACAGCCGACCTTCTTTCTAGCCATGGTCTTGATAATAACCTTCCTTCTTCCTGCTTCTTCTCCTCCAGTCCAACCTCCACACTCCAGCCCCAGTGATCTTTCTCATTGGAAACCTTTGTAAGTGTACAAGCAGTGTTTCATAGCATTGAATGCATGGGCTCTGAAGTCAGACTGCTTGGTTTCAAATTCCAGCTCTGCCGATTACTCCCTGTGGAGCCTTAGACAAGTTACTAAAGTCCCAGTGCCCTAGTTTCCTCATCTGTTAGAAGGTAATAAAGGCCTGGAACTCAAAGGGCTGTTGTTATTGTAAATGAGTTAATACATGTGAAGAGTTTGAAAATGTGCTTAGTATAGAGGAAGCATAGAGTAAATAACTCAACAGATGAATGTTGTTGTTCTGGCCGTTGGTGGTTGTTCTCTCACTCCCCTTCCCTGGCTCACTTTGGATGAAAATATGGTATGCATAAGGACCCTCAAAACCTGGCACATGACTCCCGTTCTGACCTGACCTCTCTTCCCATCACTTCCCTTTGTCCTGAAGCTCTAGCAACACCAACCACCTTCCACACTCAACATCCCGTGCTTTGTCATCTTCCAGTACTTTGGCCCCTGCTGGCCATCTGCCTAGAAGGCCCATCTTCCATCATCTGACAAGTACCCCTAACTGACCCTCGAGGCACAGCTGGTCTCGCTCACTGGGTAGGCCGTCCTGCCTTTTCTCTTCTCCAGACCACTCCAGTGAGCTGCACAGCGCTCAGTCACTGCAGTGCATGGGCAGTCATGAGGGCGTTATTTTTGGTTTATTGTTAATAGCATTATTAATCATACCAGCTATACACACATACAATGGCAAAAACTGGAAACAACATGAATAAACACTCATCATTAAGAATTCATTAAATAACAGTAAAACATACATATAATGGAGTATTATATGACCACTAAAATATATTTTAAAATGCTTAATAACATGGAACATACTTCTAATAAAATGCTGAGTGAACAGCTAGTATGGAATAGTATGCAAAGGATAAGTTCTCATGTACCAAATATGCATTAAAAGACTAGAAGGTAATATCTGAAATGATGGAGTTATAGATAATTTTATTTTTTATATTTTTTAGCTTTTCCAAATTTTCTAAGGAGTATATGTATTTGCCTTGGTGTAATAAAAAAATAAGCTTTTAAAAAGAAATTTGGAGCTTCTGCAAAGCACATGGACTGACAGAGAACAAACACTCAGGGAACAGTATTCAAGAGTGAACCAACTAACTGAACACCATATCATACCTATTACAGAGCAGAATCAAGACCGGAAAACTAGAGAGAGATGCAGATACCATTAGTCAAGAGAAAGGACATGTTTGAGGAGAAAGAAGAGACTGATTTTTGAAATACTTTATTTGAGATGATTCTTGAAAATACAGGTGGAGATGTTCAGTGATCAGATGGAAGGTACACAGATGGAATGAGCAATTCTGCACCCTCGGTGGTGACTGTAAATCAAAGAGATGAGCTAAGTGCGGTGGTGAAGATAAACAAAAGGAAAATGAATCAAACACCCCATTCCCAGTGTTCCTATCAGAAATCTGGTGCTAAGTGTGTTGAGTAAGTGACCTGCTCACCTGTAAGAGTCTCTGGACTTCTGTAAAAATATCAGGTCCCAGGTAATCAAATAAAATTCATCAGTGCTTATCTCTGTATTCTTCTGGTCTACATATCTGTCTACATATCTGTCTATGTAACCAACTTACAACTCTTAGAATACTTACAACTCTGATTTACTTACGTTGTCCACAGTGAGTCCCTATGTATCCTTTCGGGCATACACAGTGATCGTCACTGCAGCTACCTCCATTCATACAGCGAATATTACAGTGTTGGACTTGAAAAGGAAAAAGAAAAAAAGAATAATTAATTTTGCAATTTAAGTACATAGGTTGCAACAGTACACATGAGTTGATTTGCAGCAATTTAAAGAAAAAATAAAATGATTTATCAAGATTCATATATTTATTCAGAGGTGACCTAACTGAAATGCTAAACATGTTATCTTTTGTGTGTGTAAAATAATTTACAGTGCATGTAATTGTTTCTTTGATATTTACTCTAATCATGCTACAGGCTCTAAGATACATTATAATTAATATGCCAAAGGTTAAAGATAAAGAGACAATCTTCAAAGCAGCAAGAGGAAAAGCAGTTAGTTACCTACAGGGGAGTTCCTATAAGGCTATCAGCTGATTTCTCAAAAGAAACTTTGCAGGCTAGAAGGGATTGGCAAGAAATATTCAAAGTCATGAAAAGCAGGGACCTATAGCCAAGATTGCTTTACTTAGCAAAGCTATCCTTTAGCATTGAAGGGCCAATAAAGAGTTTCCCAGACAAGAAAAAAACTAAAGGAGTTCATCATCACCAAACCATTTTTATATGAAATGTAAAAGGGACTTATTTAAGAAAAAGAAGATCAAAACTATGAACAATAAAATGGCAAAAAATATGTATCTATCAACAATTGAATGTAAAAAACAAAGTAAGCAAACAAGAAGAACAGAGACAGAATCATGGATACAGAGAGCATTTTGATGGTTGCAAGATGGGAGGGGGTTGTGGGGGATGGGTGAAGAGGTGAGGGGATTAGGAAGTACAAATAGGTAGCCACAGAATAGCCATGGGGATGTAAAGTACAGTATAGGAAATGGAGTAGCCAAAGAACTTATACACATGACCCATGGACATGAACTATGATGGGGGGGATTGCCTGAAGGAGTGAGGCTTGTTGGGTGGAGGGTGGCAAAGGGGGAAAAGTCAGGATAACTGTAATAGCGTAATCCATAAAATATAATTAAAAACAAAGAATTAATCTGTACTAGGATTTAATGTAAAGAAAGTTTCCACAATGGAATACTCCTCACCCATAAAAAAGAAGAAAATTTTACCCTTTGCAACAGTACTTGAAACTACTTTACCTGGAGAACATTATGCTAAGGTAATAAGCCAGTCAGAGAAAGATAAATACCATGTGTGGTATACAAATGCTCATATGTGGCATCAAATGAACAAACTGAACTTAGAAGGAAAATGGGGACAGACTCATAGATGGAGAGCAGGATGACAGCTGGGGAGGGGGGGCAGTGAGGGGGTGGAGGGATTGAGCATAAAGGAAAAAGGACTCGTGGACATGGACAATAGTGTGGTGAATGCTGGGGGTAGGAAGGTATAAGGGAACTAAATAGTAATGGAAAAAATACAATAAAGGTTAATTAAAAATTTAAAAAGCAAAATAAATAAATAAATAGATAAATAAATAAATAAATAATATGGTTTGCAAAGGTGAAAAAAAGGGAAAGTTTCCTCTTCCTGAAGCCTGTCAAATAGAAGGCGGTTCAGTCAGTATTTGTTGAATGACTGAAAGACTGACTGACATCTGGAACAAACAAAATTCATTTGGGATCCTACATGGATACAGGTTAATGGCAACCTTTCCTGTTAGTTCTAGGATGTTGAGCCTTACTTGAGACCCTTTGGGGAAGTCCTCATGGGGGCCTCATGAGCCTCCTGTGGGAGCACGGGCCTGCACACTGACACTTGGGCTCCCCCAGTATTTGCGTTTCTGGTACAATCTCCCCAGATTGGGTTTAGGAACACAATCTGACTTATGTAGAGCATCCAATAAAGTTAGACCATCTTTATGGGTTTAAGTAGAGTTCTTATTTTTCAATTGGCCTTTTTAGAGACATTGGACTTAGTCTCCAAATTGTCAGACATCTGGAATTCTTGTTGACATCAAAGTTAGAATATGCATCAATGACAGAACTCAGTCAAAAAGAAAACCAATTTGCATACATATACTCTCTAAACTCTGAACTGTTCCTGCTGTGTAGTGAAGTCTTGAGTATTTGCTCTCCCCTAAAGATCTGATTCACAGAGAACTCAGTGTCTTTGGTAAACACTTTTATAGCAAAGCAGGTGTGATTAAGATCCTATTATCTGTTGATGAGCTTGCTCCCTGGCCCAGGGACCCGTGATTCATCGACCCTTTTGGACCATTGGACTAACATGCCTTATTTTTCATAAGTATGACCAAGTGGTGTTATATTTTAAAGGAGAAAGAATATTTTATGCTGGAAAAGGTTCACTTGAAAGGCAGGGCAGAAAACATATAAAAACAAATTAGGTTTTTATTGTATTTATTATATTTACATATAAACTTGCCATTTTTCCTGGAAAGAAGAATTCATTCTATTTTTTAATTTGAACAAATAATGTAAAGTCACTATTTAAACTACTGTTAGCTTTTTTATCTCAAAGTAGCTAAATGGTGTTGTTGCTCATGTGGGAATGGAAATTAGCTTTTGGCATGAGCCACTTTAATTGAAATCAGTTTGTGGGTTGAGTTCCAATGCTGCTTGACAGATGACATCATTTCCTGTGCTTTTCCCAGTCCTCTCTGTTTTGCTAAGATAGGATGAAGCTAAGTTTAACTTCAAATTTTAAAGCAACTATACACCTTTTCCTGACCTACTTAGAATACTATCCAAATATTCACCAAATAATTTCTTTTGTGTACTTGAAGATAATTTTTTAGTTAAAAAGCATTTTGGCTGAGACGTTTTAATAGAATCATAGGAACCTAAAAATAACAGTTTGTTTTCATCAGTTTCCTGGGTTTCTTGACTTCTATAACAATTCTCCAACAAAGGACTTATTTCTGCTTTTATACATGGAGAAATGAAGATAAAAATATATTTAATAGCAACCCACTTGGGGCTGTGGAAGTGCTTAGGACACAAAGGACAAATTCCGTCTCAGTTTTTGAGCATATCTCTTGATATCATTATCAGGTTGTATGGTTTACATAAATAGATTTAGTAAAGTTTTATAATTTAGTAACATTTTAAAGAGCATCTACAAATAGGCAAGGACTAGATTACTCTGAGCACTTGTGAGGATGTAGTTAATAATCTTGATGCTTCCCACTCTTAAGAAGCTCTTAGACAAATGGGCTGAGGATAGGAGAAATAACTTTAAAAATAGGTTTGGATATATAATATACATTTCCAAAGAGATGTATAAAGTACTCTGGAGTCAGAGGAAAGAGGGCTCATTTCTAGAGGGAGGCAAGAACAGGAATCAGAAAAGATCGAAGGGAAAAAGAGACATTTGCAATGGGTCTTGGAGATAAGTAGGATCTCAGTATTTGGTGAGAACTGGGTCTGTTTTATGTTGGGAGTTGAGTTAAAAGAGACAAAGAGACAGGTTAAAGAGGAAAGTCCACAAAGAGACCAGCAAAAACAAAGTGCCTGGCATTTTGTATGGCACATAGTAGGCATGCAGAAATATTTGTTGAGTGAATGAAAGACTGATGGAGTAGATCGGGGACTGAGTCATACGACATATTAGGAGTTTGCAAAGGAGCTCTCAAAGGCCCATGCCCCCCCCCCGAGGGGGGCTTTGAATGCTGAGAGATGGAGGTCGTTCTTCATACAGGAGGAATAGCGAGCCCTTGATGGTGTTTCAGAATGTGTGTGACATGTTCTTGCAATGGTGCATCACTTTCTACTTGACTTAACTCTTTGGTGCTCTTGGGTGGTCTAATCAGTATTGAGTTCTGGCACCTTCCTATTCCTGTCGTCATGCTGAGGTTTGGGTAGCTCCTTGTGGAAATGTCCCTTTCTCCTGACATCAGCAGCCACTCTTTGGTACTGTGCTGAGCATCCTAACAATGGGTGCCAAAGAAGGTGGCTGCTGGAGGAGTCTGCTCTCTGCTCCTGGGAGGAGACTTGGCCTCTATGCTCTAGGAAGACTGAGCAGGGGAGCAAACATAAGCAGATGAGTTTTGGTCTTACACAGAAGAGGAGATCTCTCCTTATGAAAAGTTGTGGAGCCTTTTTTTCTAGGCATTTACTGCCACAGCTTGGAGGACGGGGCAGTGAGACAACAGCAAAAACATTCTACTCAAGTCCATAAATACCCCGTGCTGTCTAAAGACACACCACTCAGAAGAGCAACTTAAAATACCTCAAAAAAAAAAAAAACTAGCAGAACTAGAAAAGGTTCAGAGAAAGGCAAGTTATATGATAGCAGTGATAAAGGTACTTCCACAGAGGCAGACTAGAAAGCAAAGAACTCAATCATTTCTGTGGACCAGTCTGAGCAGATTCTTCCCACTCATTTTCTCCCTGTCCATATAAATCCCACACGTCCCTAAAAACCATTTCAAAGAGTCACTTCTTGCAGACTAGCTACAGCACCTTCCCATGCCTGGAGAGTCATTATACTTTCAGCCTGCAGTTGCACCGCACTCACTCAGATGCTCTAACAACACACTGCTCCAGAATTGTTACCCTGGCCTTCTATAACCTTCGTGGTTGGATTCGTATTGGAAGCACAAACACCCAAAATTCTCACTGAATTGAAGTGAATTGAAAATGACAAAATTTAACAAAGTGAAAGGAGTTCCACATAGTAAAGATGTCAATACTTCCCAAATTGACACACAGGTTTAACACAATTCCTATCAAAATGCCAGAAGCATTTTTTGTAGATATGGACAAGATTGATCTAAAATTTATGTGAAAAGGCAAAGGAACTAGAAGAGCTAAAACAATTTTTAAAAAGAAGAATAAAGTGAAAGCAGGAACAACTATAAAAGACACATGGACAAAACCAAGGGGCGGGGTGGAAGCAGGGGAGGGAGGTGGGGATGGCTGGGGTGGGGGGATTGTCATGGGGGCTAAATGCAGACAACTGTACTTGAACAACAATAAAATAATTTTGATAAATAAAATTAAAAATAAGAAAAGAATAAAGTGAAAGGAATGAGTCTACTCAACTTTCAAGGCATCATAAGGCTGTAGCAATCAAGACTGTATAGTACTGAAGAAGGGACAGACCTACAGATCAATGAACAAAATAGAGAACCCAGAAATAGATCTACATAAATATGGCCAACTGATTTTTGGCAAAAGTCATTTAATGGACAAAGGATAGTCTTTTCAGAAATTAATATTGTTGGAGCAAGTGGACATCAGAGGTCTCAATTAAGCCTATATCTCAACCTCACATCTCATACTTAAAGTGTCTCAACATGGATCACAGAGACAAGTGTAAAATGTAAAACTATGTAAGTTTTAGGGGGGAAAATAGAGAAAACCTTCAGGATCTAAGGCTAGGCAAAGCTGTTAGACTTGACACCAAAAGTAAAATCTATTAAAGGGAAATTTGATAAACTGTATTCATCAAATTTAAAAAGGTTGATACTTCTGTGAAAAACTACTAGAAAATTTAAAAAACAAGCTACAGAGTGGAGGAAAATATTTGTAAATCACAAACTTGACAAACATTAGTACTTCAAATATACAAAGAACTCTCAAAGTAGTAAAATAGCAAGCAATCCAATTAGAACCTAGGTAAAAGCCCAAAGAGACATTTCACCTAAGAAATATGCAAGTGACAAACAGGCACATGAAATGACATTCAACATATAACCCAGTAGGGACATGCAAATTAAAACCACACTGAGATATCACTGCATACCCATCAGCATAGCTAAAATGAAAAATAGTGACAACTCCAAAAGCTGGTGAGGATGCAGAGAAATTAGGTCATTTATACATTGCTGGTGAGAATGTAAAATGGTACAGCCACTCCAAAAGCAGTCTGACAGTTTCTTAAAAAGCTAAATATGCAATTAACAACCCAGCAATTTCATTCCTGGGAATTTATCCTGGAGAAATGAAGACTTGTGTACACACAAAAACCTTACATGAATGTTCATAGCAACTTTGTTTAAATAACCCCCCCAAACTGTAAGTAACCCAGATGTCCCTCAGTGGTTGAACAACTAAACAAACTGTGGTGCAGAGCATGTAATGTTACTCAGCAATAAAAGGGAACAAACTATTGATACATACAACCAGAATGAATCTCCAGAGAATTATGCTGAGTGAAAGAAAAGCCAATCCCAACAGGTTACATACTATGTGGTTCCATTTTTAAAACATTATTGAAATGACAAAATTATAGAATTGGAAAATAAATTAGTGATCATCGGGATTCAGGAGAATGTAGAGGCAGGAGGAAATGACTATAAGAGGGTAACATAAAGAATCCTGGTGGTGATAAAAATTCTATATCCTGACTATATCAATGTCATTATCTTGGTTGTGATATTGCACTAGTTTCACAAGTTGTTAACATGGGGGAAGCTGGGCAAAAGGTACCCTGGATCTCTATGTATTATTTCTTACAACTTGATATGAATCCATAGTTATCTCAAAATAAGAAGTTTAACTTTAAAATCTTTTTTAAAAGCATAAAGAATAAAACAAGATGAGCATGAAATTGATCTCCAAATTCTAAAATATAAAATTTAGGGAACATCTGTTATAATAATATATTATTTAAGAAGATAATCTAGTTTATATTTATACATATTTAAGAAGAGTTTGGGTAAATTCATGGATCAGTCAACTGTGAGAAGTCTTTATGAGGATTAGGATCACTTAGGATCCATCTGGCCTCAGAGACTGATAGAGAAGGGTCTAACAGAGCTAAAAATACAGTCTAGAAAATGCATTGTTCTAACCTTGTCTAGCCAAGCTTCTCTTTTTGCCCCAGTGCCTCAATGACCGGTGGCAAGACTCCCAATAGATTAAGGGAAGCCACGTACCTCCTGATTCCTAAAGGAATTGCTGGCTTGCACTTTGGACCTTGTGGAAACGCAATCTCTCATTCAGACCACTAAGAGATCATTTCCTATTTTCAGAGTCACAGGGTATTCAAGTTAAAAACAACTGTAAAAAAACAATCCTTCTTTCATTCTTTTCATTTTCAAATGAGGAAACCAAGGCCTCAGAGGTCCTACAACTTGCCTAGACCACCTTGAGGCCTATCACATAAGAAGCATAAAATCCCTAATAGGAAATAGTGGTGAGATGATCTAAATCTACCCTCTTTTCATAGAACTAGAGGTAGGGAATGCGAACATTTCACTGAGTTGGGTTATCCTTCTTCTAGCAAGAGAGTTAGCAAAAGTGGTCTATCCACATTTGTTGTCTGCCAACGCCATGGCCAAAAGTTCTATAGGGAGGTATAGCTCTTCCCTAGAACATCACTTCAAAAGATGAGAAGTGGGTTCTGATCATCCCCAAGTATGCTTAATTTAAAACGTTCTGCCATCTTTAATTCTGCAAGTTGTTTAGATAATATTAGTTCATGTAAAGTCCAAACCGACGATAGTAAAGGCTCCAAATGCCTCAAAGATCCTGATGCTCCAAATCCTCCTCTTCACACTACTCTCATCCACAAGCTACTTGGGGGCTTTTTCCAGTGTCCCAGCATCATAGGTGGACCCAACCCTCTTCAGAGAACATGATCCACAAGTCTTAAACTTCAATATCTAGCCTAAACCTGGCCACTGGACTTTACCACTCCTCGCACCTTGCTGTTAGCTTGAGGTCTACTAGGACCACAGCTTTTCCCTCTGGTCTTGTTAAGAGCTTATGGCCACATCTCATTAGAGAGATGTCATTACTTGACAAAGAAATCACTAGTTGCTCACTATCATTGAAGATCTTCCCAGCTAGATACTCAGTTTTGCCTTCTGGCTGTTTTCTTCCCCCAGAGGACTACAGGACCAATTTGAGAGATGACTCTATTTCCAATGTGATATTCTCCCCCAACCCTGAGGCTCTCGCTCCTCAGCAGCAGCCTAAGGGTCATCCTGATGGAGATGGAGACATCCAACCTATTCCTATGCTACCAGCTGACTCCTCTGCCTCTTTCTATTCCTCTAGCTCAGGTGCCCTTGATACATAGAATGAACTCTGTTTGGAGGACACACACTCAGTGCAGTAAACAAATGAGTCTCAGCCCAAAAGGGGGTGAGGGTGTCTACCCCAATCTACAATTTTCTCTGTTTAGTAGTCAACTGTTTCTGTCTGGCTTCCACTAGAAACAAATTCTGAGACAATAATTTGAATGTGAGTAGTTGATTTTTGAAGTAATTTCAGGAAACACTGATAAGAGAGTAGGAAAGTGAGCCAGGAAAGAGAAAGAAGCTAAAAAAGTACATCAAGCCTATCCCTACTGTGGGCAAGTGGGAAACTTCAGAAGACAGTGCAGAACACACCTCAGAGTTATGCAAACTGAGAGGCAAGGAAACTAGGGCACTTTTCCAGCATTCTCCACCTGTCATTGGTTAAAAGTTGCTTCTAGGGCCATTAACCAACCCCCTTACTCCCAGCCTTTCCATCTTGCCCTGCATGTAGACCTGGCATGCTCCCTGGCCAGGAAAATTTTACAAAGGTCTCAGGCAGAGTCATCCATGTTCACCTATGAATACCAAGGCATGTGAGTGGGCACCAAGAGGGTCTGCTACCAAGCACTAGTTGTATTGTCCTATTAAATGACTTGTAAGAGCCATGTTAGGACTCTTATTGAGTAATGAACATTGACCATGCTGAAGCCTCTACTTGCAATAGACAAAAAAAGAGAATGAACAGATTCCATAATACTTTTCCTTAAAACCTTGTCAAAAACAGAACACACTGAAGAGGAGTGTATTCTCTCACTAAAAAATGGGAAATTGGAAAGGAACCTAAGTTTTTTGCCTTGGTGATGCTCAAGGTGTTGAGAAACATGAACTTCAACTTTGTTAACAACCAATAATGACTCAACCGTTCCCCAACACCCACATTTCCCCTATTCACTGCTGAGGACCCCACATTTAGAGAATAAGCAAGCAAAGGTTCTGAGGAATGAACTGTAAATACTTGTCTGGCTCACACAGAATAAACAAACGGGTAAAATTCTGAAAGGGAAAAATCATTGTGCTTCATGATAAATCATCCCCAGAAGCTGCCATAATGACGTCTTACATTTTCTTCTTGCAAAGGTAGGGGTCTTGAGTTTTTAAAAAGTGTTGTCAGATGGTCAGGACTTCCAGCCAAGATGAAGGTGTAGGTAGACACACTATGCCTCCTCACACAACCAAAAGAAGGACAACACAATTTAAAAACAAAAAACAACCAGAACTGACAGAAAATAGAACTGTATGGAAGTCCGACAACTAAGGAGTTAGACACATTCATCCAGACCGGTACGAGGGGCAGAGACGGGTACCCGGGGAGGAGAGGACTTACAGCAAGGTGGTGGCTGGTGGGCCCAGCAAGGCGGCAGACTATGGAGTGGGGCAGGCAAGGCAGCAGCTGGTGGACCCGGCAACAGACCGTGCAACTCAGGGCTCCAGCACAAGGAAATAAAGCCTCAAACCACTGATTGAAAACACCTGTGGGGGTTGAGGCAGCAGGAGAAACTCCCAGCCTCACAGGAGAGTTCTTTGGAGAGACCCACAGGGGCCTAGAGCGTGCACAAGCCCACCCACCCAGGAATCAGCACCAGAAGGGCCCAATTTGCTTGTGGGTAGTGGAGGCAGTGACTGAAAGCCATCAGAGAGTGGAGCAAGTGCCATTGTTCCCCCTCGGACCCCTGCCCCACATACAGCGTCACAATACAGCAACCAGCGTTACCCCGCCCTGGTGAACACCTGAGGCTCTGCCCCTTTGTGTAACAGGCGTGCCAAGACAAAAAAAAAAAAAAAGGCCCAAATGAAAGAACAAAGCTCCAGAAAAAATACAATTAAGCGACAAAGAGATAGCCAATCTGTCAGATGCACAGTTCAAAACACTGGTAATCAGGATGCTCACAGAATTGGTTGAATTTGGTCACAAATTAGATGAAAAAATGAAGGCTATGCTAAGAAAACAAAGGAAAATGTACAGGGAACCAATAGTGATGTGAAGGAAACTGGGACTCAAATCAACGGTGTGGACCAGAAGGGAGAAAGAAACATCCAACCAGAAAAGAATGAAGAAACAAGAGTTCAAAAAAAATGAGGAGAGGCTTAGGAACCTCCAGGACATCTTAAAACATTCCAACATCTGAATTAAGGGTACCAGAAGGAGAAGAGGAAGAACAAAAAAATGAAAACTTATTTGAACAAATAATGAAGGAGAATTTCCCCAGTCTGGCAAAGGAAATAGACTTCCAGGAAGTCCAGGAAGGTCAGAGAGTCCCAAAGAAGCTGGACCCTTCAAGGAGGAATACACCAAGGCACATCATAATTACATTACCCAAGATTAAAGATATGGAGACAATCTTAGAAGCAGCAAAAGAAAAGGACACAGTTACCTACAAAGGAGTTCCCATAAGACTATCAGCTGATTTCTCTAAAGAGACCTTACAGGCAAGAAGAGGCTGATAAGAAGTATTCCAAGTCATGAAAGGCAAGGACCTACATCCAAGATTACTGTATCCAGCAAAGCTATCATTTAGAATGGAAGGGAAGATAAAGTGCTTCTCAGATAAGGTCAAGTTAAAGGAGTTCATCATCACCAAGCCCTTATTATATGAAATGTTAAAGGGAATTATCTAAGAAAAAGAAGATAAAAAATACGAACAGTAAAATGATAGCAAACTCACAATTATTAACAACCACACCTAAAACAAAAACAAAAGCAAACTAAGCAAACAACTAGAACAGGAACAGAACCACAGAAATGGAGATCACATGGAGGGTCATCAACAGGGGAGTGGGAGGGGGAGAGAGCGGGGAAAGGTACAGAGAATAAGTAGCATAAATGATAGGTGGAAAATAGACTGGGGGAGGGTAAGAATAGTGTAGGAAATGTAGAAGCCAAAGAACTTATATGTATGACCCATGGACATGAACTAAAGCGGGGGGGAATGTGGGTGGGAGGGGATGTTCAGGGCAGAGGGGAGCGAAGCAGGGAAAATGGGACAATTGTAATAGCATAATCAATAAAATATAATAAAAAATAAATAAATAAAATAAGAATAAATTTTAAAAAGTGTTTAATCAGATTCACATTTCAGTACCACAAGGAAGACTGCCTAGTTTTCTTGAGCCAATATGTTCATTAAACAATCATTTCATTGAGCATCTTTTATGGTGTTTAGATTGGAGACACAAAGATAAATAAGGCAATACCTACACAGAAGGAGGTCATAATCTTTATATTACTCACAGTAACTGTGTCCCATATAGCAATTTCCCTATAAAGAGTGAAGGAGAGAAATGGGAGGCCAGATGGAGAAAAGTCATTCCAACTATTTTGGGCAAAACAGAGAAGGCAGATGTTCTAGTGAAAAATGTATTGCAGGCAAGAGAAAAACCAAAAGCAAATTTAGGAGAAAATAGGGTGTAACCACATAAAATAATATTATATATAATGACATGTTATACTCACTGGATCTGGAGCCACAGGAAGGAGATATCTGACCAGATGGGCAAGTGCACATATTTGGCCTAGAACAAAATCCATCCCCACAGGAATGCCGGCAAATGGCTGTGAATAAAACCAGAGGTCTGTTAGTACACGGCTTCGGTGCGCGGTGATTGACAGGGACCCAGTCCTCAAGTGAGGAAACCTGGGCTCTCAGGCTCCTCGTTAACTCTGCCATCACGACTCATGTGACCTTAGGCCTCGGGTTTATACATTTACAAAACAAATCTGTTGGGCTAAATAAACCCTGGTTGTAAAATTTGCTAACTCCCTTAACTACCTCAGTACTGCTCGGCCTCTTTGCTTATTCCACAGCACTCAATCCTTCCAGAAGCCCCAGACATCCTATGGAGGGAAGACAAAGCAAACAAAAATCCTGCACCTAAACATATTTATATACCCGTAAGCATTCTGTTTTTATATTAGCTTTAAGATTTAATGATATAAAAATTACCACAGTATTCATGGAAGCCTGTTTTCTCATGAATGCCTAATGTTCAATAATGTTTATAAAAATACTGTGGCCTGCAAGACTACTTCTCTGTTTCAGATCTTGCTAGTTGAGAACATACGATCTATGGAGCAGCTTTCATCCCACATCCAGCCCAACTGTGAATTACATCGGCAGTCTGAGGGACGTTTGAAGTCCACTGCGGTTGTCCTGATTCCACAGTCAGGAAGCTGCTCACTTTCAGAGAAATATTAACATTTTCATGACACCTGAGACTGATATCATAATGGTACCAAATGCTCTGCTAGTGGCCAAAGGAGTAAGCTTAAATGGCAAATGATTCATATTTATCATCAAACTAAGACTTGGTCACTACTTTTTATACTCGCAGGCATGACCCTTTCCTCAAACTCCTACACAACCTTGCAAGAGGCAAATGAGGGGCGCAAAGGCTAAATATATATAGCCTTTGCCAGAAAATGCATTGAAACATTCACACATCTATCGAGGGAGATTGAAAACTATCAAGAAAGAAGCTGCCAAAGGACCCTATAAACATTTATTTAAATGAATGTTTATTCATTTAATGTTTAATACCTGAAGATAGCATTTCTCAGAGATTCTACAGAACAGCAGGGAAAGGTTTCTGTTGTTACGTTCATTTAGGAAATTCCAAATACTATTATACCCCTTTCTTACTGACTCAACTTTGATTTCTGAAATACCACAATGTGACAAATGAGTAAGTTGCCTTTGGTCAAAACCAAGAATTGGGAAAAGGATAAACTTTTTCAAATCACTAAGAGAATATTGGTTGAAATAGTCTATCCTTTTCCACAGATCACTGTTGGCCAAGTAAGAAGGTGGGTTAAGTGACTCCTTAATGTCCTTTCAGCTCTGAATTCTGCCTGTTATACTAATAGAGTATTTTGGAAACTGAAAATTATTTCGTAGATATGATGACTATAAAAGTTCATGGAGGACAGATGCCATAACTAAGTGAACTTAGTCTCTCCATTAAATAACATCTTGTCTGGTATGTGAGGTGTCACTCAACATTTGGGGGATATTTTGAGAATCAGGAAGTTTGTCACAGTGGCAGAATCCAGAGAGGAATCTCTGATATCGCGTTTGTGTTTCCTCTCCTAGTCTTTCCACTGGTGGTCATCAGATGCCCTCTCTGCTTCCTCTCCCCTTTGTCTAACAGTGATGTCTGCCTTTGGCTTTGACAGCCCTAATTCAATGTAAAAGGTTTGGGTAGGCACATGGGTGACCAGCAAAGTTAGAAGTTACTGTACGGAAAGCAGCAATGGTAACATTTTTTCAAAATCCCTCCAAAGTGATCACATAATCTATGCAGCCAGGCACAACACATGTAACGACATGCACCGCTGACCAAAGTATCCAGTGCTCTACGGCTCCCTTCCTTATAGCTCAGAAATATTCCAGAGAAGTCACTGGACTAAAGTATAACAGTGGTTTGACCACGTTCATGTATTTCCCAACCTGAACTCAGAGAAAGTCGGAAAATCTCAGAGCTGGAAGGCTCTTCAATAAACCCATTACTGGTATGTAGCTACAAAGGACCAAATACTAAAAATCACTGCGCAAGCAAAGCAACAGAAGAAGAACATGCAGAATGACAGATTGTCTATTTACTTACGAACAATACACTGATTTCCACCAGGTAAGGTTTTCCACCCAGGGCAACAGTAAACATTAAAACGTGATCCACAGACATTGGGTCTGAAACAAAAGCAAAAACAAAAGTTCAATTACAAGAAATCTGTAACTTTTTTAAAAAACATAACTTATGACCAAATAAAAGCAAAAATTCCTGAGTTATAAGAACAAGATGAATCTTTGCAGACAGAGGAAAGTAAACTCATGGGACTTGATGCTGGCTTCTTAGTTTCAGACACTTTAACATAATGGTATCAATAAGGATATTCCTTCATATCACCTGTGCATATGGCACATCAGGAAAATAAAAACCAGGGATGCAAACTGCAGTGACTTCTATCACAATACACACACACAAATACTTGTGTAGCTACATGAGTGTAATTTAAACAACAAACTTCCTACTAATCTAGTTAAGAAAGGTCATCATAAAAATCTATTGCATGTAAGGCTCTAAACTTCTATTCATTGAAGTTTGGTATATTTTTCCCTATGGCCCAGCTCACCTCTTAAAAGAAAGAATGACCACATTCTTCCTTTCACTAGAATTACAGGAATGCAACTCCTGACATTAGTCAGAATAAATAAAAGCCGAAACACATAAATATTTCTTTAGCCAAAGTTTGGAAACATCGTTGATACCAGCAGTTACGGGAAAATAAGATCAACACCCCTCAGGGTTTCTTGTTTACAGACAGTTCATCACCCATCTTACTGCAAAGCATTCATTCAAAATCCGGATGACCCATCTTTAAAAATTTAAGGGACCCACTGGGTACGGATCTAACTAATTCTACAGTGTAAACTAAGGCAGAGGATAGAACACACAGAGACCCAAAAGAAACCATTCACTTTCCTTTGCCATATCTACAGGCCTAAACATTAACGCTAGTTCCTTGAGTTCAGAGACTACTGAGGAAGGCCAAATGTTTTGCGATCAATTTCACAAACTAGGAGCTATTTCAAGGCTTGCTGGCATAATAGTCCCATAAGCATAAGCCTTTTAAAAATGCATAGCTAAAACGTATTTTTGGTTGGGGTGCACTCACAAATTCTCCCTATATATGCAGACCATTCTGTAATAGCACAGAACCCTACTGCATTTCCTCTGGACTCACTTCGTGGACCACATGCAGGATTGAGAACAAAGGTGAGGTTTTTGCCCCGTCCTGTACTCCTTTGACAGCCCAAGAAAACCTGGAACACTCTGCAGGGCAAAAAGCATACATCAGACTGACTGATGCTGAGGTCAGAAAGAGAAGTGAGAAGAACGACGGAGAGGCTGGGCAAATGGCCCTAAATCCACACGCAACCGCCCAGGGCTTCTCCGAGGGTAAACAGAAAATAATTGACTAGAGACTTAATATATGTATATTACATGGCTTTAAGGCCTCTCTGTGCCTTAGTTTATTTCCCTACACACTGGGATAATGAAATATCTGCCTGGTATACATAATGCTTGTGTGGGTGCATCAGATGAAAGAAGGATGTAAAAAGCTTTTGACATGAAAAGGACAATGAAAATTCAACGTAGCATCTTCTGGCTTGTAGCACCTACTCAGGCAAAGGAACCATAAGAAGTTAAGGAAAAAAGACTTTATTAAGAATTCTTAGCCAACGGCTGTCAATCCCTCACCCCTCCTGTGACAAAGTAGTGCCCAAAACTTTAGATCAGGGGGCAAAGAATTTCCTAGGGCAACTCAAAATCCTGGAAAGAGAGTGAAAGAAGAGAGGGTGAGGGGCTGTGATGGGGTGGGAGAGGCACTCCCCCTTCCGAATGTCATAAATGTGCTCTTGATCTAAAATGACACACTGGGCTGCAGTCGGCCACCTCAAACCCTTCCCCACCAACAGCCCACTTACAAGAACCCTGGTGCACCCAGCCCAGCCCTGCCCCAAACCCTGGAATAGCTGCAGAGACCCCCTGGGCCTGGGCAGGGAGTCCTGTGCTGGGGAGCACTGTGTTTTTCAGACAAAAATCAGGGCATATTGTCTGACAAGAACAATTATATTTATGGAGTAACAACACCCCTAACAGGGAGAAAAAGTTGAGAAACAACGAGTTCAGAATCAGTCATTTCAGTCCTACAAAGCATACTATTCCAAAAGTTTTCCAAGGTATATTTAAAAATCATAGAAATAAATATAGTCATTCCTTATTGTGTTTGCAGTGTTTAAAATCAACCCACAGACAAAACATGGTAGAAGTTACATCTTAGTGAGCTATGTCCCCACCTTTCATGGCAAGAAGCCAGTGGTTACTGTTTAATTCTAGGCACAGAGGTACAAGCAGAGTAGATGGTGTCACGCAGATAAAAAGGAGAAGAACGAAAAACAAATGGTTGAAACTGGTTGCCTTGAGAGTTGAGGATCTGCGGAAGAATTCTCTAGGGAGAATTCTCACTTTAAAGTCCATCCAGAACTGTTCATTTTTTAAATATACACTGTTATACTTTGATAATCATTTTTTATTTAAAGCCACAACTTACTTTAAAAGTATGAACATTTTATCTCATAAACAGGGTGTTTTCTGCTTTATTAGTTAGTTATCACAGTCCCTTTCATTGGCTATCACATTCTCATTCCACTGCATTTCTTACAACTATGGGTAATGTTGAATTGTGACTCATTTAGTTTGCATGCTCTGGCTTCTTATTGTGAGGTTCACAACTTTATAGTAAGTCATAGACAATTTAACTTCAGCTGTTTCAACCAACATCCTCACATGACGACTGTTCTAATCTCATCACCATCCACCTTCTAACACTAAACATTGCTATGTTCCATGGCTAAATGAAAATTTTATAAAGGTGTAAGATCTCCCCTCTGATGACTTTGGTCTGGAGAACTGCAAACTAACAGAACTCATTCAGACAAGCTAGGTGGTGGCATCTGTTCTACTTACACATAGAAAAAAAAATAGCTCTAATTCTGGAAATAAATAAATGTCTTATTTAAGTTGGAAAACACCAAGACATGTAAAGTCAAAAGTAGACATATTGGACTATTTCCATCATAAAAGACTTTAAAGTTTCAGCACAAAAAGTATTAACAAAGAAGGTAAGTCTTGAATGAAGTTCCCTTTCTGTGTAAATGAAAGTGGAGGATTCCTATACCTCTTTCTCTTCCTTTTCACTGCATCAGCCATACCCACTAGCCCACTGCCAAAAAAAACCCCCCAAAACCTCAGAGTTAAAGCTCCATGCAAGTGGCAGTAGTGCATTCAGTAAATTAAAGGGAAAAGAACTTCACGCTAAATGCTAAAGACACATTACTTCATTTCATCCTCATAGCAACCCCATGGGTTGTTATTGTTCTGTTATTGTTGTCCTTAACACTAAGGAAACTATGGTTTAGGAAGGTTATACACCCTAGCCCAAGTGCCATAGCTCGGAGGTAGGGAATGGGGATTTGAACTCAGGAAACCATACCTGGAAATACGCCCTCTTTACCCCTACGTCAAGGCAGACACGTACTTAGGAAACAAGACGACATTTCACCCAATAGCATTCATGGTGGCAGGAATAGCAAAATCACAAAATGTCCATCAATAGACGGAAGATTAAGCATAAATCATTTCTAGCTGTACTCTAATAGTTCATGGGGGAAAGGGGAAAATACATGTATATTCCACGTCACCACTGTACATTACATTTTGTAAATTGCTAAGTATTCATCTGTAACTTCTCTTACAAAGTGCTGTGAATATTGTGCTTGCAACAACCCACTTCCAATCACTCTGGGGGATGGGTGAGCCTCCAGAGGCTGGATATTTGGACCCAGTTCAGACGCAGCACTCAGAGATTGTGTGGGCCCGCTAAAGCCCCTCTCAATGGAGCGAGCAGCTGGGCTCCACCACATCTGACCACATCACTGCAGGAATTGGCCTCTGTGCAAAATGTCTGCAGTGTGTCCAGGCTCCTTAGCCAGAGCCCACTTCTGCGAGTCTGGCCTCTCTGACAGTAAGATAGCCTTTCTGCTTCCTCTCCCAAGGGCAAACTCCTTTCAGACAAGACTGGGAAAATAAGACCAAGTTCAGGGGGCTCTTACTGCACAGGCATGAGTTTCTTAGCCTGTGAAGTGATTAAATCCTTGGGCAAGGAGAACACTAAACATTAGATAATGGGGAATGACGTGGACACCTCCATGAGTTGCCTGGTTTTTGACTTTTGGGGGAAAGAATTATAATCCAGTCCCCTTGAGTGTAATTATGGAGGCTATCAAAAGGCATATGCTCCCACACAGTGAAGAAGGCCCAACCGCTCGTGTAACATGCCTCAAGGCAATATCCTAACATGCCACTGTTCTAGAGTTTTAAAAGCAATTAATTTTCAGTGTCAAAATGTGATAGATGATGAAAAATTATATTGCAGTAACATACAAATAAGCTACATATATTGTGAGCCACACATATTGGTTGCATTAGTTCTCTGACAAAATTTTTATCAAGAGAAAAACGAAAAAGAAAAAGAAAAAAAAACATGCATACTATCGAACGAAAGGACCCCATCACTGCTCCAACAACTTTGCAAAGGCTCCTCCTTATTTTAGTGCCTTTATTCTGGCCCTCTTCACTGAAGAGAGAGGTCAGATCTCCCAGAAGTGATTTGAATACCACATGTGACTGTTCCAGCCCATCTGCCAGTCACAACAACTTGAGTAATGAAACTTCAACCCCTGGTAATGAAAACAGCTTCCATGGCCTCCTCGAGCTTCAGCTGGGCAATCCAGACGCAGGGATTCATTTCTGGATTGTCTGGGTCAACACTGGCTGGCACGTGGACAATCCAGGTTTCCTTCTTTGAAGACACAAGCCAGCCAACCTCTCTGACCTACTTCATGCAGTTAAAAAGAACAGAAAAAAAGAACAATTTCATACTCGCGTTTGCAAACCTTTAACCTCTTCTTGCTCTCTTCCATCCCCAGTAGCTTAGTGACTCCATTACCTTTTCTTCTAAAGCCAGTATCCATCTGTTTCTCCCTGCCTCCCTCTGTCCCTCCCTCCCTCTCTGTTTCTTTTTCTCCCTTCCTTTCTCCCTCTCTCTTTCAGTTCCCATTCTCAGGGAATTTAAAACCAAGCATTCTACCTCAAACTCAATGTAACCAAGATTACACAGCTCATCTTCCTATGTAGCCAGTAAGTTCACTGCCAGACACACAACAGCACACATAATTTAATCACCTTGCCCAGGAGTACAAAGCTGCTGAGCAGTATTTAGTGAGAACCTATTACATGCTAGGCACTCTGTTATTACATAAGAAAGAAAAATTACAAAGATGAGCAAAACTAACTCCCACATCTTGGTTTCTGATACCATTTTCCAGTAGGAGGAACATTTGTCCTGGGACAAGTGGCTGATTCTAGAACTGGACAAGAAATATACAAGATAAGCCTGGAGCACCTTGCAGTAACAGAAAATAAGAAAGTACCAAACAAACAAACAAAAACACAGCAATGGAGGCATGCCAAGGGACGCAGGAGCCAAATGAAAGCTCCCAATAGCCAAAGCTAGAGCCATTTGAGCAATAAAATAACAAAAGTTGTGTTGGATTATAATATGAAATATAAAATAAATGTCCATGAGGCTATAGTGATAAATAAATGACTGGATAAAGAAGCACATGGGAGAGAAAAAACAAATCTCTTGCACTGGAAAATTCCAAATAATTCATACAGATACTCTGCTTCCGAGGCGGTGGAGCCGAACTCCCCGTTCCTTGTGTGGGGGCTGTGCACAGTGACTTCCTTCCAACGGAACTGCAATTAGGGGACAATCCACAGAATTCCTGACCAATATTCATCAAAACTGTCAAGGTCACCAACCACAAGGGAAGTCTGAGAAATTGTCACAGCCTAAGAAGACATGACAACTAAATGTAATGTGGGATCCTGGACGGGATCCTGGGCATTCTAAGAAAATTTCAATAAAGAATGCACTGTCCATATGATCTCACCCTTAACTGGAACATAAGCAATAGAAGAAAAAAGCAAACAAAATATAACCAGAGACATTGAAGTTAAGAACAATCTAACAATAGCCAGGGCGGGGGTGGGGGCGGGGACAGTGGGTAGAGGGGATTACAGGAACTACTATAAAGGACACATGGACAAAACCAAGGGGGAGGGTGGAGAGGGGGGAGGGAGGTGGGTTCACCTGGGGTGGGGTGGAGGGATGGGGAGAAAAGGCATACAACTGTAATTGAATAACAATAAAAAAAAAAAAGAAGAAGTACAAACTGAATATATTTGTTCAAAGTTCCTGTAACTTTTTGCTTAAGATTTCTGAAATAAAAATTATAGCATCAGAAAAAAAAAAAAAAAGAATGCACTGTCGTTACTAATGTGTGACTATTGGTTCGCTAATTATACTAGTATACGATGTCAATTGAGGGAAATGTGTCCAGAGTAGAAGCTCTGTAGAACCCTGGTGAATTTTTGGAAATCTAAAATGAAAAGTTTATTAAGAAATAAAGTAATAATAATTCATAACCATGGTATTATAAAAAAATTGTTACCTTGCCCCCCAAAGTGACTAAGACAGTGTTTGCTCCTGGAGGAAGACAGGCATGTACGTCGGTACGGCACAGAGTGCCAACAGAAAAGGTAAAACGTGGACACCAAGGTCAGCCTGGGAGATGAAAGAGTGCAGAGCAGGGGACCAGCTTCCCGTCCAGAGTAGGCTCCGGAGGAGACCATCTGAGCTATGAGTTAATGTTTCCCAGCTGCTGAGAGGAGTCACTAATTTTATTTCATCCCACTGCTAAAATTCCTCTTAAATTGTCTAACTCCATTAGCAAATCCTGTGTCCAAATTCTGGTGTTTCATTGTTGACCAATGCCGTGTTCTTTTTTCCCTGACTTCCTAGTTCCTCTCTGTTCCATTAGGACAGTGTAGCTAAGTATGTTTCCATGTTCACCATGATTAATTCTGTTCTACGATCCGGAGACAGACTTTACCCTCCTCAAAATGTGAAACATCTCATTATAGCTTCAGATCTCCACCAGGCAGGCCTACCCTACCTATCACTCTCGTCTTCACCAACCTCCACCCTCCTGCTCGGCTCCTCTTCACCATCTCAGCCGTCACTCACACACACGCCCCAGCCCCATCACACACACATGCTAAATCCAAACTCGTCTTCCATCTTTCCCTCAGAATGTGTCATTCCATCTCTCTCCATGGTGTTAATCCGTACTCTCTGATTAATCCCATCCACCTTGTAACCAACCAACACAGTTCCAGACATACCTCTCAAAAACCTACACAAGCTATATTGTAATTATATATTTTAAGTAATTATTTGTCTAGAGACTTATCCCCGAAACCTGCCCCCACCCACTCTGGTCCCAGACTAATAGTTCTTCAAGCAGAGAAACAGTGTCTATTATGTCTAGAATATCCTGGAATCTTTTTAAAAGCACATAGAGCTAAATGATTTATTAAATACAAAGTACAATTAACAAAGATCAATACTATCCCTTTGGGTGTCATATAGAGATCATCTGTAAATGCCACCAACATAGAAATCTGTCTAATGGTGAGAACTATTTCTTATAAATTAATCTCTTTAAAGGGAGAAGGTTTCATGCCTCTCTGAATGTGTACAGGCATTTAGACATATAAACAATTATATTGAACATATAATGGTTTCATGCCTGGGTTACTTTGCTGACATGTTGATCATTAATTTATTCTGTTCAATGAAGTTATCAGTGTTTACAACTCAGGATTCAATACATTTCCTTTGAGAAAAATACAAAATCATATATGAATATCTGGTTCTACCTATTTGTCAAAAGAAACCAAAAAATCCCAAAAGCAATGAAACAAATTTTCAGTTCACAAATCAGTGCACATTTTATTCCGGCAGATTGGTGCCACTGACCAAAGCCATAGATGGAGGCTGCCATATGTGGCCAGCTCCTAACGACACCCATCACAAATACACAGGGTGGCCTTGGGAGGTCTGTCTAGATGTGCTGTTTGGACAGAGGCTCGTCCCACTGCTGAGTCGGGTACCTCACAGCACAGGCAGCACAGAGAGGCTGTTGTACCAACAGTTTCACTTGCTGTCTTCCCTAAATGGTGTTTTGAAGGGAACTTTGTGTTGATCAAAAGCAAGAGCCCAAGGACTGAAGAACCAAAGAATTTAGGTCACCCTATCAAAGACACACACACACACCGCCTAAGAAGCTGAAGAAACAGAAAGAAGCAAAGTCAATTCCCCAAATCTGGGAGGTCATTTTAGACTGGCACCAACTTAATCCTGTGGGAACCTTTATGGGTGACCAAAACATGTGTGTGTGATGTGATTGTCTTTGAAAAAAAGAAAGGAAGGATTTAAAGCCATCGGGTGCAACGTCATAGGAAGGAACCATGAAGACCGGAAGCACATGGCTGTGGGCAGCAAGTCCTGATCTCGCTGAAGCACCGGGCTCTTTCTGCTTCTGGTGCTCTGGGTTAAGCAAAACTGAGAACACCAAAGTCTGCACAGACTACTAAACCAGCCGCGCGGCCCCCAGACTTCTAAGGGCAACAACCTGGCTAACCTGCTGTCACAGTCTGCACTGGACCTACTGCTCTCAAGGGAAGGAGTCCGTGCTGGTCCACCGGCCTCACACCCCTGGTTGGTTACACAAAAGGTGCTCCCATCGAAACATGGAGAGGAGTGTATCTGTTTATGAAGTTTGGGCTTTACCAGTTGAACCTCTATGGATGAGGAAGGATTTCCTCGAAACCTAAAGACCAGCATGTCTCAAAGTTGCATCTCTCCAGCATCTGAGAGGGTCTGCCCAAAGATGCAATGAAAACGCACGGCTTCTAAAATACTGCTTCCCACAACCCTGCAGCCCCTTGCCTTGACCTGTGACTTCCAGCACTAGCAAGACATTTTCTTTTGCTGGGATATTTGCTCCATTTACTCAAGCTGAAGCCATACTGTCCTCTCCCAAGGGATGGCAAAATTATAGAAATTACTGCAACACAAACAGGAAAACCAAGGACGTGGTCCAGATCTGCCTAGTGAGAGGTCAGCCCAGGGTTGTGTCTTCACTGGAATTCACTGCTCACCTCGGCTCCCACTGCTCATCCCTCCTCTTCATCACCCACAGAAGAAAGTGGGGACAGAAACCATGACTCTCACCGTTTCCCAGAAATTCCCAAAGCAAGAGCTCTGTCCAGGGCGATGATATCCTCTGAATGTCCTGGCAGCCCCAGGAAAAGACAGGGAGACCCGCCAGTGGGGTCAGGCTCAGGGGAATGAATGGGGTTCTTCAGGAGCTGGGAGTGCAGGGTGATGCGATATTCCAGTTCTGAGTCCTGGCAGCTCCCGACTGACAAACAGGAAGGGCTCCAAAAATGTCATTTCTATATTGGTATTTAGAACTCGGAATGGCTTTTCCAATAGAAACAATGTTAATAGGTGGTGGTTTGGTCCCCAGGCTAGTCAAATAGCAGTCTCTGTGCTACATTATCAGCTAAATGGGCTATTATAGGCTGGTCTGGGAACCTGACCACAGCTTAAAATGTTGTTTCTATGGGAAAACACATTCCACGGCAGGCAACCAGAGGGAAACTTGGCCACTCAAACCTATGGTCCCTGCAGCCATCGTAAGCTGCCCAGAGAACGACGAGAACTAAACACCTTAAACTCAGGCCACTCCACACAGCCCTAAGAGGGTGGCCAGAATCAGAGCTCTCAAAGCCCCGGGCCTAGTGCCATCCCCTACCCCCAGCACAAGACCATTAGGGTCAGTATGAGATGCCCGTACATCCACAAAGTAGGGACTTAACAACTGGGGAATAACTGGATATTCTAACTCTCAGTGTACCTGACTTCTTTCAGAGACCAGAGGATCCCACCCCAGCCCCAACTACGGTATAATAAAATCAGTCCCCAGGAATGACTGGTTCACAGGACAAGGGTTCGGTGAGCCATTTCCAGGAGGAGCAGCTTCCAGATGAAACAAGGAAGCAGGTCAGATTTGAACTCTATTTGGTGGCTTTAATCTTGTACCCAAGTTATTCGAGCATTTCAGATCCCCTGAAACCAAAAAAATTACCCTTTCTTTTGCAATGTGAGTTCCTTAAAGATAGAAAGTTCAGATTTAGCTTTACCACCCAGCACCCAGCACAATCCTGAATCTCAGATGGTAAATGAAGGTTTAGGGTGCCAAATGTACATCTAACTAAGAAAACATAAGTCAGAATCCTGTCAGAGTAGTGAGTATTGAATTTATTGAAAAGGTAAACATGCTTAGAAGAAACTCAATAATAAACTAAACAAATGAAAAGGATAATTAGTACTAAGAAACAAATTAACTTCATTCACTCTTTTTAATTACAAAAAATTAAAATCAAAACCAAAAAATACCCATAAGTGGAATTCATGGTGTAGAGAGCTAAGTTTCCCCATGTTTCAGATGTATTATTTTATAGTTACAAAGTTTCGGAGGTCTTATATTTCTAATTCTACTTCATAGGAGTCAAGAAGCAGTGAGTCTCAAAACGTTTCTCTACCCAACTCCTTCATGAGAACAGAGACAACATTGTTCCTAAGGAACAACACCAACAAAAAAAAACATTGACAGAGTTTAAGTTTTTAAGAAGTCAGAGGAAGTTAGCTGAAAGCATGCAGTTGTTGAGACTATTTCATAGAAATTAACAGTTCAGAACATTAAGGGTCAAACACTTGAGAAGTTGTTGTTTTTTTTTTTTTTCTCTAACTTTCCAATTACATTTTCAGCAAAGGTGTCAGTGTTTATTTCTAAACATTTAGATATCTGGAAAACTTTTAATAAAAATAGTCTCATTTAAATTTGAGGGAATCTGACTAAATCAGGAATTTATCCAGTCCATGTGAAGTCACACTGTAGAATAAAAATTATTAGCAAATTTTAGAGAGCTCTATAATTTACAAAATAATCATGACCCTTCCCCCAAATTCTGTCAAGATAATGTATTTTTGTGCTCATTTTTAGATGAGGAAACTAAAATTGAAAGAAGTAATTGTTCAAAGGCTACACAATGGAAGCATGTCACTAGTCACTAATTAAAAACCAAAAGAATTTACTCATAAGACATCCCAAGGTTAGTACTGAAGATTTTTTAGATTAGTGATTAGACAGATGTTTCCACAAATATCCCCAAAAGAATGTGTGCCTTCATATAAACTAATTTGTGCATCATTTTTTGGGCTCTGGTTTTCTTTTCCTAGGTCTGCAAAATCAAAAATGTGAAGACCAAGCTTACAAAGTAGATTGGAAAAGGAAAATGATGACAAAAGAAATAGCAGTTGGCTCTTAACATGTTCCGTGTTTGGGGGAGTGGGTGGGTGGGGAGCAATGTGCAGATTCAAAATGTAGATAATTCAAAACCTACTCATAGCTCCATTGGAATGTGTTTTGTACATACACTTGAACAGGGGCATGTCTTGTCATTTGAAAAGCTGCTTCAAGCAGAACCATCAGGTCACTCAGGCAAATATCTGACCCAGTGCTTAAAGGCCGAGGTGACCAAGATGATGCTCAAAATTCCTAACAGTGTCATGCCTCTGTGACAATGAAGAGGCTACCATCACTCTGTCCAATGTACAGGGAGAGTGGCAGCTCATTCTAAACACCAGCGCAGCGCTTCCCTGAAATCCAACCCAGAAGATCTCTCGGTGAGAGATCTGAGTGATGCCAGCACCGTCCTCGCAACACATTCCCACTCTGGGGAAGGTGCGACAGTATTTGTGTTTCAGGCTATAATTATGCACAGGGGGTGACGATGTCAGCACAAAACTTCAGCACAGGGACAACCTCTGAGAAAGAGACGAAAGCAGAGAAACATGTCCACCCAATTCTGCCTCCTAACATACCTAAAAGGTTTGTAAGTCTGTGCAGCAGCTCCCAAGGACAAAGCCTCTGATCTGAAACCCTGTCGGTTTACCTACAAGTTTGACTTTAGGTAGTAGAAATACATCGGTCTGCAGGCACTGTGCACATCTTTCTCACTGACATGAAACTCACACAGGAAATGTGACTTACACATACACACAAACACACACACCATTGCCCCACAAACGTGCAGAATAAAGCTACTGGGGCTGCTCTTGTCGCTGCATTTTTTCCCCGTGGGGATCTGGATATACCAGTGTTTTTCAAAATCTCATTTCATCACTAAAGTTTTACTATTTCACCAACTGGTTTATTTCACTTAGCATAATGCTCTCCAGTTCCATCCATGCTGTTGCAAAAGGTAGAAGCTCCTTCTTTCTTTCTACTGCATAGAATTCCATTGTGTAAATGTACCACAGTTTTTTGATCCACTCATTTGCTGATGGGCACTTCGGCTGTTTCCAGCTGTTGGCTGTTGTAAATAACACTGCTATGAACATTGGGGTGTATAAGTTCTTTTGAATTGGTGATTCAGGACCCTTAGGGTACATTCCCAACAGTAGAATTGGTGGGTCAAAAGGCAGTTCCATTTTTTAGTTTTTTGAGGAGATTCCCTACTGTTTCCCACAGTGGCTGTACCACTCTACCTTCCCACCAACAGAGCACCAGGTTTCCCTTTTCTCCACATCCTCACCAGCACTTGTTTTGTTGATTTATTAACAATGGCCATTCTGACCGGTGTGAG
The DNA here is from genome assembly GCF_022682495.2 of Desmodus rotundus. Taxonomy (NCBI): domain Eukaryota; kingdom Metazoa; phylum Chordata; class Mammalia; order Chiroptera; family Phyllostomidae; genus Desmodus; species Desmodus rotundus. The sequence goes on from NC_071393.1 coordinate 80,996,872, forward strand.
GCATCTCACTGTGGTTTTAATTTGCATCTCTCTAATAGCTAGTGATGCTGAGCATCCTTTCATGTGTCTATGGGCCCTCTGTATGTCCTCCTTGGAGACATTTGCCCATTTTTTAATTGGATTGGTTGTCTTCCTGGCATTGACTCAGATGAGTTCTTTATATAATTTGGAGATCAAACTCAGTTCCCTTCTCATTTTGATGATGTTTTCTTTAGACAGACAAATATACTATCTCACCTAAAAGAAGAATCTAATGAACAAAATAAACTAATGAGCAAAACAGAACCGGAGGAATGGACACATGGAACAGACTGACAGTGACCAGGGGGAGGGGTGGGAGGGATAATGGTGGGAAGAAAGAGGAGGAACTAGTCAAAGAACACGTATGAATGACCCAGGGACATGGACAACAGTGTGGGGTTGACTATGGGAACGGGGGAGTGGGCTGGGAGGAGGAGGGCAAGGGGGAAAACATTAGGACAACTATAGTAGAATAACAATTAAAAATGTTAAAAAATAGAAATTAAAGAAGTGTTACTATTTCTTTTTGTTTGTCTTCCAGTTTTATTGATATAACCGACATGCAGCACAGTATAAGATAAACAGCATAATGATTTGACTTACAACTACTGTGACATGATTGCCACAGTAAGTTTATTTAAAAGTTACCATTCCTTAAATAAAAAAGAGCACTCCTGAGAAAGCAATGATGAAATGAGAATACAAGCACTCACTTCTGACTGTTAAGGTATCTGCAAACATCTTCTTTCCACCCATAGTCCAAAAATCTTGCCATCTTTTCATAAGACCCTGGCCTGAAACTCTTACTGTGAAATGAAAGTAACACACAGAGTTTCTCCATCTTGACTTTTAAACAAAGTCGCTGGGTAAGGGGAGAGGAATAGACGCTTGCACTATTATATCCTCGTTTTCTGCCCCCTTGAGTGCCAGGCTCCACTGTGTAAGTTTTCCACAATTTTATACCTAATAATTGCTAATCCTTAGTATTAGATAGTAAATAATTTTCCCACAACTCTCAAAGTCACGGGTCGGTCTGGACGAGTGCAGAAAAATCAGACCTGGCAGCATCACAGACACTGCTGGCCGTGAAGCCAGGCGTGTAAGTTCAAAACTAGGTGTAAAACTTTACACTATTGATAATAAATAGGAAATGACCACATTCAAACATGCCCATTCTGCTACCCTAAAAAATTAATGGGGCCAGACAGTGATCATCAAATGGCTGTTAACATCACAAAAAGAGATACTTGCAGGCATGGTGGGCCTCATAACAGGAGAACACACACCAGTTACAAAGCCTTCTTGCCAAAAAGATGATTCTGAATTGGATCTGCCTCTAGAGCTAACAAGCAAGTCACAGCAAACACAGGAGACGGGAGGAACCAGGTGAGCACCACCGCCACTGGAGTGCGGTCAGTAGCCTGAGAAAGTCGGCAGTGCACTCCAAGTACGGTCCCAGGACTGGCGGGTGGTGGTCCTCACTCGATATATTCTGGTCCGTAATGAGATAAGGAGCTTACGATGGAATAAATCACCCCACTGCTTCTCTCATGGAGAAAGTCTTGTTATGAAAAAAACATCAGCTGAGCTAAATAGTGTGCTTAGTGACATACTGAATTTTCATCCTGGCACATGCTTCTCGTCTCGTTACAAACTGGCAATAAACAGTTTATGGACTGGCATATTAAGTAGCACTGCTCTACAGGACATGAACACATTTCTTATTTTCCAACTTTAGTGAGCTATAAATGACATGTAACATTGTATAAGTTTAAGGAGTACAATGTATTGGTTTGATACATTTATACATTGCAAAAGGATCACCACCATAGCATTTGGTAACATGTCCACCCCGTCACATAGTTACTATTTCCTTTTTGTGGTGTGAACATTTCAGATCTACTCTCTTAGCACTTTTCAAGTATATATCAAAGTATTGTTAGCTAAAATCATGATGTTGTACATTAGATCCCCAAATTTATCTTATAAGCAGAAGTTGCTACCATTTGAGTACCATCTCCCCAACCCCCGCCCCGCCCCCGCAAGTGGTCCCTGGTGACCACCACTCCACTCTGAGTTTGTTAGGTTTTTCAGATTCCACACATCAGTGACATCTTACGGCATGAGCACATTTCTTCAATAAATAAGTTACAAGGTAAAAATGACAAAGGGCCAATCTACATGTTTAAAAACATTTAAGAAACATACCAACCAGTTACAAAATATGAACTTTACTTGAATCCTGATTTGAACAAATTGTAAAAAATAAATAAGTAAGTAAATAAAATGTATGACCTAATCAGTAAAACTTAAATCCTGGATATTTGATGATATTTTAAAATTAATGTTAATATTAAATGTGATGGTGGTATTATGTTTCTGTTTCTTAAAGATTCCTTATCTTTTAGAAAATGCGTATTGAAATGCTCACTAAATTATTTTTTAGGGATTTACTTCAAAATATTTGGGGGGAGGGGAGAAATGGATAAAACAAGATTGACCATTAATAGGTAACTGCAGAAGCTGGAGGCTTATTGTATTATTTCCTTTAGTTTTATACTGGATTCTCCACATTAAAAAAAAAAGTTAAAAACAACTGTGGAGCAGCATTTGGCCCCGATGGTCCTGATCACCGCACTGTCCTACATGCCACCACAGCACCATGCATTTAAAGAGCCACTTTATCCGTTATCTAATTCAACATTCTTAAGAGGGATGGGAATCTCCATTTAGAGATGATAACAGTCCAATTCCAACACGTTTCCCATCTTAAACAAGATGCAAAAACTAACTAAAGTGCTTCTACAAATTTCAAGTGTGTGGCTAAAATAAGGTTACGGTTCATTTGACAAGGAATGCAAAAGCAAATGACTCAACTATAGTTGTGCAAATAATTGAGCGTGTCAGCCCAGGAAATGGGCTCCTTTGGGCATTACAACTACTTAGTGACATGATTCATTTTCATAAGAATACTTTAACTTTCTTAATAAAAAAATAACAAAAGTTATGTTAACATCAATTAACAAAAAATAATAATAAATTTGAGGGGTTGATTTGTATCAGGTCCAAAAAAGGGCTGAATTTTGGCTTTTCTATTCATGAATGAAAGAATTCTTATGGTCATGGGAAATACGAAGCAAAAGAGAGAAATCATTTAGCAAGAAACCCTGGTATGTTTTCCAATTCTCCAAATTAAGAGAATGTGTGTTACCTATTTTCAAGGAAGGGCCCTTGGACAAATGAGCAGATAAGTCAACCCAAGGTCAAGGGAAAGCCCCTGTTGTCTAGAATTCTGTCAAATGGTCAACAATATCTCTTAATATTGTCTTAATATTAAGTCAAAAAAGAAGGAAAAAAATGGCTTGCAAATTCTTGTAAAATTCCTGAAAGGTTTCAAAACTTTGAAAAGTTTGTTTTCTTATTTGAGGTTTATTTCTTTCTTGAGAAGTTAGTAGAGTATAGACAGTACCTGGTATTTGTTACTCTGTTTTTTATATTTTTACTTCTTCATAAACTGATTGTATTCGTGGTTACCCAAAGGGGATGAAAAATATCAGGTAATTTGAACATTTTTAATGACAATTAGAAAAATGAATATTATCTGTTGAAACCATTCCTTCTTTAAAGCACTCTTATTATTACAGGCTGTGAATGAATATGAAGCAACCACAACTTCGTAGAGTTTATTGCCCATCAGTTAGCCAGGGGCTGGTATGTAGGGGGGTGGGGTTTAGGAACTCTGCCAAAGCTTTGCCTCAATTAAGATAATGTATGTTTTGTTCCATTTTCCCGGATGTTCAGTAGTTTAAGATCTCTTGAAAGTCAACTCTCATTAAAACCAAAATGGGAATCATTAAAAGAAAATAAAAATACTTCCAATTTCTCAAGAGGAACAGGGTAGAGAAGAAAATCAACAACAAATGAGAATCCCTCTGTACTGAGTGAACATTACGTTGCTGCAAAGGGTAAAGCCAAAGGAAGGGGACACTCAGTTGGAAAGTGATGGCCACGGCTCATCTCAGGGGTGGCCAATCTGTGTCGGCCTGACCTTAAATCACACAAGCGAGGCCTGCCCACAAAATGCCCAGAGAGAACAGTAATAGCAGAGTGAATTGAAGAAGTCCTAGGTGGATGAAAAAGAGAGCTTTCTTGGTTTGGGTGCAGATGTGTTGCTCACCCACCTAGCATCCCTTCCTCTTCTGTGCTGGCCAAACTCCTCTTTCCTAAGAGGAACTCATTCCACATGGCTCAGGCCTGGCCAGTCCAAGTGCCCCATCTCCTTGGCCATGGGGATGGGCATAGGAATAGGAGCAGTGCCTATAGGAGACTTCCCCTGGGGATCGATGTGTGGAAGCTGGGAAAGAGTACATCTCTTTGCCTCTGAGATCATGAGCTGAAAGGTAGTATGGCTTCTTATCTACTTGATCATAACCAATGGAAGCACATTTCAAAAAATGACCAACCACCTCACCGCAAAACAGTATTATCTTTCAGGGTGCTCTTTGCTGTGCTGCCAAAGAAAATGGTTTGGGGCCAGTATTTCCATTTCCTAAAATACAAATTCCTTTCACAAAGGCTCTTGGAAAAAAGTATCCCTCAGGAAAGACACAAGGCCTATTTGCTACATCTGCCAATAAAACAATGTAAACTTCTTTGGAGGAATTGAGACAGGCATATTAACAAGGAATACTACATAGTAAGTTTATTTCCCAATGAAGGCAACACAATCTTGGGGGAGGAGACATTTAAAAATAAAAACCTCAAGTGCACACTGCCCTTAGGTATAACCAGAGCTCCACAGAAAAAGTAAGTTTCCATTAAAATTACATTTTTTGAAAATGTTGAAGTTCAAATTTGCTTCCTTTTATTTCTGAAAATAATCAGTTCCAAGAAGAGAAAGTAGAGACTGTGGTATCCAGATACTAATGATCATCTAACTTTTTGCATTGGCCATAAAAATCCAGCCTCTTTATGTGACTCCATCCCTCATTTTCCTCATCTATATCAAAATTATTACCGTCTTCATCACCATAGCTGAGCACACCAGGCACTGTAGTAGGAACTAGAAATGTACGGTTTCATTAAACCTCAGGACAACACAGCAAGGTATTACAATCTTGTTTTACAAGTGAGGAAACTGAGGCTCAGACAGGTCAAGCCACTTGTCTGAGGTTCCTTCCTAACAGACCCCAGGCATGTCTATGTCTGCACTCCCACGCCTCCCTGAAAACATGGCCAATGCTTATTAGTGTTCATTGAAAATCATTCCTTGGTTCTTTAAAATACAGTCGGTCCCACAAGCCATACCATGCTACCCAGCTACCCACAGCCAGGCTCAAATAGGAAACAGTGCAGGGTAATTAGAATGTATACCCCAGCCACTCGCTCTGGGTTTTTATGAGTGACCTGCCAAATTGCTCCTCGCCAACTCTTCAGGAAATGTTCAGTCACTTTCTCAGATTCCTGCTAAAACATCAGCTATGTGGCCCTGGAGAGTATAGAGCTCACAGGGTGGTAATGGGATACAAAATTTGCAAACCTGAGGTCAATGGCCTAAACTCTGGGGCGTGAAGCAGCAGCAGTCCATGAAAGATTAAGGACTTTTTGAACACTTGAAGGTTGCATATTAAGTCCTTCTTTGCAGAGCACTTGTTCACATCACCTCAGACATTAACCTCATCAGCAAAGGCATAGAAAGATATTAGCAATATAGTTCTGTCTACAATCATTGGAAAGAAGGTAATAATATCAACAGTCTTGAGACAGGGTGTTCACTCTGAGAATTAAGCATTAGGTCCAATTCAAACACAGCTAATGCTCAATAAATAATTATCAATTACATTAGGCAGATGTTCTGCAAAATTTCTGGGAGAGATGATATAGAAGAAAAGACAAGAATTTGAGCTTTTTCCTCATTGGCGTGCTTATTACACAGAATCTAAATGTGTAAATTAGTAGTTTGGATAACTGAGTCAACAAGTTATGACAAGAGTCGAAGTTTACAGACCTGGAGTTGCCACGGCCCATCCCAGAACATTTGCTATTCTAATTGCTAATCAGAAGTGAGACTGTGGGCTGGAGGTGGGGAACAGTTACCCTTCACAAGCCCAGAGAAGACTCCCACTGCTCCTTCCCCCGCCCCCTCACTGCTACCCCCACAGATACCTACCTTCCTTTAAAAGCCCCATCCCATTCAACTCCACCTAATCCGGAGACTTCCACTGATTGCAAGGTGGCACTGAGGAGCTAAATCTCTGGTGCCCGGCCTCCCACCAGGGCTGACCACTGAGAGACTGATCGCACTACCTAAGGCCAAATCGGCGAGAACGAGAAAATGGCCGTGCTCCCAGGACGCAGGTGTGTTTATTGGCAGCCCAGCTGAGGACTTGCAGATACCCGTCACCCTCTCCAGGTATGAACAGGAAGAGGAGGCATAATATCCTATGCAGTGACACACGTCCGCTTAAATCAGCTCTTGCCACCGTGTCACTCAGCTTCCACAGCTTTCTAGTTCATAGAGAAACAAAAATAAGTAACTTGAGCACTTTTCAATGAACTCTCTCCGGGCCTTGGTTTCAGCATTTATAACTTGTTAACATCTGTCCTACTAGCCCGCTAACTGGTAATATTTTTACAAAGATGGGGCCTGACTACAGAGAAGGATCTGAGTCATGTTTCACATGCGAAAAAAGTTAAAAACAAGAAGAGTCTTTAGAAGTTATGCATCAAAGGCACCTATTAAGGTCTGGTTACACAATAATAAATGAGTATCAAATGAGTCAGGGAAATGGCAGACAATAAACCATTATTCATAAGGAGAGCAAGTTGCACCAAACTTTATGTAGTACCTTATACACAGGTGCATAATAAATGATGACTTGATTTGATTTTTCCAGTAAATTCCTCTAATTTTTTTTACAGGAATCCTTTCTGGCATTCAAGTGTCTGTCTTTCTTCCATGCCCTGACTCTCCTCCAAAAGCCCTTGGTGCCCTGAACAGTCAGGGTAAGGCCACCGGTCACCTAGTACCAAGCCTGCCAGAAAACATGACATGGGATAATGATGACAGAGAGGGGTAAGAAGGAGAAGATATTGATAACAAAGAAGAAGGAAGAGAGGAAAAGGAGAAGAAAAAGAAAACAAAACAAAAGCCTGTCTCCAGAATACATCCTCTTTATTAATAGAGATGTCAGAATAGCTGAGTTCAAAACCACACACTTAAGAACTCAACAGCAGACATAACGTGTCCATAGGCCAGACATAAATCCTGTCTCCCGGCACCCACATCGTGAAATGGTGGTACTATATTTGGACTTAATGTGTTTGGATACTTATATTTGAATGTAAGTATGACTGATGGTCTAGGAATTCACAACCCTTCCGAACTCTGAACCAAGCAACTTGTCGAATGGAGCAGCTCTCCCACTCTGAGCCCACCTGACGGGTGGAACACATCTTCGCCTGGGAACAGCGGTGACAGGGAACAGTCCCCTCTTCTTTCCAAACTGAGGGTGCTGATAAATGGATTCAGTAATAACTTCAACAAAAAAGCCACTTGAGAAAGAGGTAAAGTCACGAGGACTTAAAATTAGACTTTGATGGTATTGGATCTACGATAAAAACTTGGCTGTATTCCTAACCCAGTTTTATTCTATTAAAAATGTGGCTACTCCATTTATGACAAAAAAATAGACTTCAGCTCCCTACAACACTAACTCTGTTGGCTATTGTACATTGTTTATTTATTAATTACAACCCCTGATTCTAAAAAAAAACTTTTAAGATAAATTATAACATATATAAAAATTAGGCTATTAATAGAAATTGAAAGTAAAATCCCATATAAAAGGAAGGCAAAACAAACCAAATACCTAAAATAATAAGTTAAAGTGACTGTGCATTAAATTTGTTCCTGAGAACAGAATCACAGAAATGGAGGTCACATGTAGGATTATCGGTGGGGAGGGGGAATGAGGGAAAAGGTAGAGGGAATAAGAAGCATAATTGGTGGGTACAAAATAGACAGGGGGAAGTTAAGAACAGTATAGGAAATGGAGAAGCCAAAGAAGTTACATGTACAACCCCATGGACATGAACTAAGTGGGGGGGGGGGGGAGAAATGCTAGTGGGAGTGGGGGGAGGGGGGAGGAGAATATAGAAGAGGAAAAAAATGGGACAACTGTAAGAGCATAATCAGTAAAATATACTTTAAAAAATAAATTTCTTCCTGAGTTTCTTAGAAGCTAAAGGACAAGGGGGGATGTTAGGAGTTTCATGATTCTTATATTTAAACAAAACAAAATTGGCCAGTTTATTGGAACTGTAATATTATTGCTAAGGTTTGTGAATTCTTTAAATGTGGAACTGTGGACAAGCTAAGAACAGTGCCCTTAACATTCACCTAACACAGGAGTGTCAAACTCATTTTCACTGGGGGCCACATCAGCCTCGGGGTTGCCTTCAAAGGGCGAATGTAATTTTAGGACTGTATAAATGTAACCACTCCTTAACAGTGAAGTGAGAGCTGGGCACTGCCACCAGCTAGAAACAAGGTGCCGGGCCGGATAAAACAAGGCGGAGGGCCCAATTCGGCCCTCGGGCCTTGTGTTTGCCACCTGTGACCTAACAGAACATGGAGATACGTTGTTCATTTTTCATTATAAGGTCACAGCAGCAAAATACCATGAAACATTTTTAGTGGGGAACTAAGTCAATCAAGTTAGAATTAAAACTGAAAACATCAATCCTTCTCAAAAATCCTTTCCTTCACTTTGATAGCCAGTCTCCAAAGATGCCCGCCCAATTTCCTCCCCTTCCTGCGGACACATGGGGCTCTTCACAAGGAGGACATATAGAGGGTCCAAAGACATATGAAAGGATGCTCAGCATCACTAGCCATCAGAGAGATGCACATTAAAACCACAATGAGACATCACTTCAGACCAGTCAGAATGGACATCATAAACAAATCAAAAAACAAGTGCTGGCAGGGTTGTGGAGAAAAGGGAACCCTAGTATACTGTTGGTGGGAATGCAGACTGGTGCAGCCTCTGTGGAAAACAGTATGGAATTTCCTCAAAAAACTAAAACTGGAACTGCCTTTTGACCTGGCAATCCCACTGCTGGGACTATAAGAGTCCTGAAACACTAACTCAAAAGAACCTATGCACCCCAAAGTTCATAGCAGTGTTATTTACAGCAGCCAAGTGATGGAAACAGCCAAAATACCCATCAGTAAATGAGTGGATCAAAAAACTATGGTACATTTACACAACAGAATATTACACAGCACAAAGAAACAAGGAACTCCTACCCTTTGGGACAGCATGGATGGAACTGGAGAGCATAATGCTAAGTGAAATAAACCAGGTGGTAAAAGTCAAATACCATATGATCTCATCTATAAGTGGAACTTAGCAACAAAACAAACAAGTGAACAAAATAGAACCAGAGACATGGAAATAAAGAATAAACTGACAGTGACCAGAGGGAAGGAGGAAGAGGGTAATGGGGGAAGGAAGGGGGAGGGTCAAGTCAAGGAACATGTGTTAAGGACCCAGGGACAAAGTCAATAGGGTGGGGTGGGGGGGAGGACTGAAAGTAGAAGGTAGGGGGTATGGTAGGGAAGGGAAGAGTAATGGGGGGGATAGAGACAACTGTAACTGAATAACAAACCTCTTTTTAATAACAAATAAATAGATAGATAGATAGATAGATAGATAGATAGATAGATAGATAGATAGAAGTAGGGCTTTTTGTCCACACCCTTGAACTTGGGCAAGGCCTATGACTTGCATGCAATTCTAGGTTAAGTTTGAGGAAAGTCAGGTAGCTTCCACTTTCATGTCTTTGGATCCTGAGCAACCGTGTAAAAAGTCTGGCTATGCTGCTGGAGTCTCCACATTGCAAGACCATGTGGAGAGGGGGACAATCTGAGCCCATGTGAAGGAGAACTGAGGGACGCAGGCCACAATATGAACCCATGAGCTCACTGAGCCCTTCCAGCCAGCTTGCAGCCATTCGAGTCAGTTCTGCCGTCAACATATGAGGTTAAAGCACGTGGCTCTTGTTCAAGATCCAGCCCCAAAAGGCACCCTGGGCAAGGCCTGTTCACTGCACCTGTGGCTCAGTTTCCCCACTTGAAAAAACACACTATGTGGCTCCATCCCCAGGGGCAGGCCCAGGCAGATCACATAGGAGAGAGCTTTAAAACCTGGAAGTCCCCCAACAGAGTCAGACAAGTGACCCTTTGCTTCCTCTATCCCCCTCCTCTATCTGTCCATTTAGTTAAACCACACCAAAGTAAACAGGGCTGTAGGCGCCAGTCCACAATCACAGAACCAGAAACACGTGAAGGAGGCCTCTGACTCATTCCAGCCCCAATGACACTGTAGGGAGCGGAGGCAAGGTTCCCCACTGTGCCCTGTCCAAATTCCTAGCCTGCAGAATCATAACAAATAATAAAATTGTTGTTCTTTTAAGCCACTCAGCTTGGGGGTAATTTGTTACATAGCAATAAGATAACCAAAACACCCACACATGAAAATAGCTTGTTTCCTTATAGTAGAGGGACTAAGAATGATTTTGTTTCTCATTAATGGTGCTATAATATTTTTATGGGTAGGAAGTTTTAATAATATAAGGAGGTGGAAGCATCCTCGCTGCCTTGCCCCCTTTGCCTCTCACAACCTAGTGGTCAAGTTCTGCCCATGTTACTTCTGGAAGACCACTTGGGCCTCTCCTTCCCCCTCCACTGCCATTGCTCAGGCCATCGTCCACACCCACCCTGACTCCTCTGTTAGCCTCCCAAATCTCCCTGCCTCCAGTCTCTCTGCTCTCTAAACCATACACCCTTCACAGCCCTGCCAGAGTAGCAAAGACCTGATCATGTTCCCATCTTAGAATCCTTTAATAACTCACCATCGCCACCTTCCACAACCATCAGATAGTAATGCTATGTGTCCGTTAGTCCCTCTCCCACCCTGACAATGTCCCCACCTGTGGACAGGCTCACAGGGTTGCATTCTGTACAACTCTGGGGGCACCTCGCTCACAGGCCACAGGAAGAGCAGGGCTCCCAAGCACCACACAGTGGAAACCCTGCCCCACTGCGCTCAACGTCCCTCAATCGCAAACACTTCATATTCTTTTCACTTCATGCCTTGTTCATTCAAATTTTTCTCTCATATATTTCCTCCAAGTTCTAACATATATAATTTACCTTATCCAGTCAAGCAGTCCATCAGAATTGGTTATTCAAAAATTGTCTGTTGAACACCTACCATGTGCCCAGCTCCTAGGTATCCCTACTAATAAATAAAACAGACAAGAGCCCTGCCTTCAAGTTCTCAGCCCTATTAAATAGCCACTAATTTGTCACACTGACCAGAGGCCGGCACCCTTTTTCTGTTGCCAGGCTATATAGTCTCGGTCTCAACTCTCCCACTCTATCCCTGCAGTGTGCAAGCACACGCACATAATAAGTAAGCAAACGGTCACGGCTTTGTCTGGATAAAACTTTCTTCCTAAAAACAGGAAGCTTGGTCCACAGTTTGCTGTCCCCTGGTACACTTTCTCTGAGAAGTCTTTTCTTCTTTTTTTCTTTTTTTTTTTTGTTTGCTTTTTCCTTTTGTTGATTATATTCCAGTTAAAGGTGAGATCATATGGTATTTGTCCCTCACCACCTGGCTTATTTCACTTAGCATAATGCTCTCCAGTTCCATCCCTGCTGTCCTAAAGGGTATAAGCTCCTTCTTTCCCTCTGATGCATAGAATTCCACTGTGTAAATGTACCACAGTTTTTTGATCCACTCATTTGCTGATGGGCACTTAGGTTGCTTCCAGCACTTGGCTATTGTAAATTGTGCTGCTATGAATATTGGGGTGCACAGGTTCTTTTGGATTGGTGTTTCAGGGTTCTTAGGGCATAATCCCAGCAGCGGAATTGCTGGGTCACAGAAGTCTTTTCTAATTAATCCCATTTCCACAGTGATGCTTCCTTTGCCATGTGACTGCATCTGTCTTCAATAAATATTGAGTCTTCCCCCACAGCAATGGAAGGAGAAGTTATTGGGGAAATGAAAGAATCAAGAGTGTGGAGAAAAGAATAAACTTACCAGGTATAAGACTTATTATGACAGATTGTTACAACAACATTGGTTAAGAGCACAGACTCTGAAACCAGATTTCCCAGTTCTATCTCCTACTAGAATACATCTCTGGAGTAAATACTAAAAGTCTGCATTCCTCCACTTCTCCATGTGTTAAATGGGCAAGAAGGTATAATCTCTCTCAACAAGGAGGTATGTGTTAAATTAATTAATATATCTAAAGGACAATAGTGAGTGGTAGATCAGAGCTTGTTATTCTTTACCATCATTGCTGCAATTTAATATAAAAACTATATATCACAGGCAATCAAGTTAAAAAATGATGCTGAAAGTTAAAAAAGAACTCATCATATTGTGTCTTAAGAACTTAAGACGCATACCAGCCTCACCTGGAAAGAGAAATATCTCTTGCAACTTTATTCTGAGAAAAATTTCTCATATGGCACATGAGAGCGAGAGATTCTGAAGGACACAACGAGAGACGCCTGCAGTGCAGAAGCCGGGGGGATGCAGGGGAGCACCTGTGACGGTCACCCGCCACTCTCAAAGGCAGTCAAGGGTAAAACTAAAATGCAGGGTATGCGCCATCCACAGACCCCGCCAGTTCCGGCATTGTTTCATTCCTCCTGTTTTATTACGTCGTTGCAGAATGGTTAAATAAATGTTCTTGTCTGACACAATATTATCATGTTAGTAACTATGCCTGGGATGAATGAACAAAGGAATATTAGGAATTTTAAGTGGAATTTTACAATGTCTTAGTCCCACATTTTAGTCTCATGGAATGAAAAACCACAACCATAACTAAAGTTAATGGAAAAATAAAATTTAATGTTGAGAATTTGTCTTTAAAACTTAACCTCTGTGTGCCTCAGCTCTTGTAGCTGTAAAAGGAAGCTAACGGAAGGACCCATTTCATGGAGATGCTGTGGGCATCAAATGAGGTATCATATATATTAATGAAACCCTGAAGGCAGTGCCTGGTACCTAAATGTCACCTGTGACTGCAACAACTGTATTCTTATTTGTTTTCACTTAATCCTAGACCCCATGCCCTCTACAACCTTTCTGTTGGCTCTCGGTTCCTATAATGCACCTGGTTCTGCTAGCAAATACTAAGCCCCTCTAGGCTGTGGGCTGTATATCTCTGGCACTCCACACAGCTAAATTCAGGATGGCATTCAACTAAGGCTTCCTGAATGAATGAACTCTCTGAAATCCCATCAAACAATAAGTTAATGTTAAATGCTTACGATAGGTTTCTTGCCTCTGATGGTTTTCTAACCTAATGGGAAAACCAACCTTGACACTCTTGAAACATTAAACTCTCATACGCCTGTCATATAGCTCAGGCCTGATACATTGTCGATTTCAGCCTTCTCAAAAAAAACCATGGAAAAAAGTTCTAAGTTGCTTGAATGGCCCATTTATTGGGTTAGTTTCTAGAAACAGAGAAATTGTTAGGAGAGCTTATTTCTATTTCAAGAAAACATATTTAAAATCTTATTTTCACATTGGAAATTAAGGCTAACATTCCCGAATTAGTTAGGTTGGTTGTTTGGTTGATTGTAGGAAAAAGCAAACAAACTAGTGTATGAATAGCCTAATAATTTGTTCGGTGTTTTGCTTGCTCAGAGTCATTGGCATAATACTATAATCTGTTTAAGTGTCTGCTCCACAAGACAAGAAAGAAACATTTCACTATTCTTTCAAATTCCAAATCAGCTTGGAGAGATATCTGTACTTCCATTTCCATCATCCTGACCTTATCTCACTGGAGGCTGATGCATATTTTAATTGATTTGTAATACCAACAACTTATGCATTTTTGTAAACGACTTCTATGTCTTAAATGTTATGAAATGAGTCACATAAATAAATATTTTGTCTCCATCTTCTTGTTTAAAATGTGGAATTGCTGAAGGCTTCTACTTAAGAGCATCTTTTTCAATGGTGTCTCAATATTTTAACATAATTTTTTTCAATAAATAGAAGGACAAACCATACCACGGCAGGAGTCTTTTACCCACATTTAATTATTAGCCTATCTGACTTCAGATGAAGTCTTAAAGTCCTCTTTGTAAAGTAAAATGGGCTTTATAAAGTCTACAGAACTTGTTCTGTGTTCCCTGTTAACGTTCTTTATTTTAATAACAGACTTCTGTGTAATTAATCCCTAGGAGTTTGCCATCACATAATCTACCCTGTGTGTGAACTGTTCCATGTGTATTTTTCTGGGAACAAGACCTCTGGAAAAAATAAACAAATAAACAAAGACCAAAAGGAATCACGCACAAGGGGACAAATTGTGTGAAATACCACCAGTCTCATACACTTAGAAACCAAGCAACAAGGACAGAACTTCTCAATCCATCTTATCAGAGATTTGGGGAAATGGGGTTTCACTCTAAATATTTTTTCCCTTTGACAGGGAACTGTAATATTTCCGTATTTGGGAGCTAAAGCAATAAGGCAATCATAAATAAATGGTGCATAACTACTGCTATTCAAGTCTAGTTGTGTGTTTTTTTTAATTGGATTGTCTCCCACAGTCCGTGCCTAATCACACAAGTTAAGAATTTGACTGAGAAAACTTCTGATGGACTAAAATTTAAACAATAAAGCTAAAATTGTACTATTTCTCATAAAGTCATTTCACACACGTAAAGCAACACGCAAGCAAAGGAAAACTACTATGTATTTATTACTTGCAAACATTTTTGAAACTTGCAAAATTTTCATTTCAAAATTGAGAAAAATGTAATTTTTACAGAGTGAAAGTGGACCACACTCATTCCATTAAAAAAAAATCCTGTGAAAACAGAAATTGCCGATTTACTCTAAGAAAACACAGCAAAAACTGGGAAGAAATTTGAGGATGCTTAAATTTCCACTGTGGAACAACTTCTGCTGCCCAGTGGGAAGGGAAAAAAAAAAAAAAAAAACCACCTGCAACAGGATGGGAGGGGAAGACAAGCTAGGACTATACACCCAGACAGGGGAAGACTAGGCAGGTCTCCCTAGTGTGTGAAGTGAGGCAGCTGACAGGGCAGGAATACATATACCAAGACGAACACCAAGGCAAATTCTGTAGTCACCTGTCACATCACAGAAAGACAAGAAGGCAGTATTTGTAGGAAAGGCTAGACCGCTGCACAGCAGACACTGATGAGCTTAAAGTACCTTTTAACTAGAGGAAATATTAGTGAGGTGCTGAAAGTTGCTGCCACCAACTGGGCATCAGGCAGACTTAGGGGTTACAAATCACTTTCACTTCATAAATGGTGCATTTCCATTAAAATGGTAAACAGGTTTTACTGTAGTCAAAGAGGTTAGTTTTAAAGCTGGGAATATTTTAACTAGCAAAAATAGAAATTTTAAGCAATAACTGGAAAAAATGTAGCACACAACTGCTCTCCCTGATGATTTATACAGCAGGGCATGGTTCAAAGACTTATTCATGTGAGACTGTAACAGCAATAAGCAGAGAGAATACATTTTAAATAAATGCTACTCAAATTTAACATCAGAATTGATCATCATTTTAAATGAATCTGAAAACTTTTGAACCAGTAATTCTATTTTTAGAAATTTATACCACATATCAATTTGCACATGTACATATACACATCAGAGGTATGTAGAAGAATGTTGGTAATTGCAAAAAATTAATATAATCTAAAGATTATATTAGGGAACTGTTTCAGCCACATTAAGGAATTCTATATGCCGAGAGAAGGCATGAGGTGCATCCAAATGATTTAATAGGTGGATGCACGAAAGATATTTAAGAGTAAACAAGGTCAAAAAAGGACGTACAGTACAGTCCATGTATTAAAAAGGACATACATATATATGTGTGTGTATATGCGTATATATTTATGTGTACATGTATTTGTATATGCATATTTTTAATTTTTAAATGCACAAGAAAATAGTTTCTGAGTGGTAGGTAGAGAAATCCTTTTAACTGTCTATCTTTTTAAATTATCCTTTTTACCTATCTATATAAAACCTTATAGATAATATGAAAATGATAAAAATAAAAACCCTTACATTATAAAGGTTCATGATATTAACATATACTATAACGGTTAATTGTAATTACTTTTAAAAAACCTTTATATATGTAAAATCTTAAAAAGAATATGAGAATTAGGAATAGTCATGGTTGGCGTTATATTTAACATCATGTTTTGAGGAAGGCTTTATAAATAGTTTGCCGTAGGGTAGCATCTGTTTTAGTGACCGGCTGCTGAGGGGAACAGAGGGTAATCTCTCCACAGTCATAAAACATGCAAAACCCAACAGAAGTAAGTGCTGGTGTGAGTGAAAGTGTGGACATCCTGTGAAGCAGCAGAGCTTAGTTTCCATTTGCACACTGAGCCTGTGCCTCCCCAGGAAACGCACTGCTTGGCGATAGCACATAGAGATGAGACAAATGTCTGGCCAGGCCTAATGTCTCCCTGCAGATTTCCATCCCCAGAATGAAACCCCCACTTCCTCTCTGTCTCTAGAAACCACGGCAGCAGGCGTAGATATTAAGATAATATTATATATAGCAGAAATGTTTTCAAAGGAAAGATGCTGGGCTAAATGAGGTCCTCCTGAGAACACACAAAAATCAGAGCTTCAGTGGGCAGTGGGCCTCACACACAGAGCAGTAACTGTCCGCTGCCTGACCAGGGTCCAGCTCACCGTGAGAAGCAAATTTTCTTTCCAGCACTGTGGGAATCTTGGGTTCACTTTCCACAAAGACCAAGGTGGAACTAAATCAATCATAACTATTTCCTAGGGTCAGAAAACCATACATATCTCATCACAGCCTAAGAGCTGGCTCTGACAACGTCTCGTCCCCAGGCTAGACCAGGACTCAAAACCTGGTCTGTCAGTTTACTGCACTTTTAATTCCCCACCTCGGCTATACAAACACAAATGTCACTACATATATATTAAAACAGCGTGTAGCACACACACACACACACACACAAAGTGTAATGTTCAGCCACATATCCCAGCAAACATCACTTGGTCACTCAAAGCCCTACAATCAAGTTACAGAACTACTCAAAAAAGGGTGGGGTGGAGGCAACAATGAGAATCATAAGAACTTAACAGAAAACCTCTGAGTATTTCCTGTCTGGGTTCATCGAACACGCTCCTCCTAGGAGATCAAATGGGTCATTTATGGTCCATCCTGCTGCTTTGATGGAGGCTTGAATTTAATCTCAGAAAGATTTTTTTCAATCTGAACAATTTTAAAAGACGTGTATTCCCACATTTCTTCAATTCAGAGAACTGACAACCCTTATACAGTCAATCCGCCTAATTTGAATACTTCCTGCTGAAACATTTTCTGTAGTAGGGGCGTAAGCAGCTGGTGAAATGCTCAGTTGCATGTACATAACACACACCCACCACTGGTTTAAAACACCCGTTTAACGGGGGGTCACAGCAGGGTTACTGCCCCAGTGAAATGAAGAGCTCCTTACACCCCCAAACTGGCCCTGCTGCGCTTCCAGTGCAGACATCTGAAGACCTGAGCCACTCAGAAAACCCAGTCCCTGGTTTCATAAGCATAATTAGAGGACAGCCAACAGTGAACTGTGTGTCTTCTTTGACAGTCTGCCCCTGGAATCCCTTCCTTTCCTTGCCGCCTTACAAATGGACCCTCTGCAAAGGTGCCCACAGGAAAAGTGCTTTCCCCTAAACCCAACCGGAACTGGTGTGGAGGGAAAGGAATGGACTTTTCCTCTTCTCTCAGTCGCAGCAGCTCCTCCCCTTCTTCCTCCAAGAACCCTTCTGGCCTCCCAAAATCTGCCTCAACAATGGTCCAAGATTCCTTTTAACCATGACCTCGCCTCTGGGGCAGAAATCCTTAGAGCGTTTGTCCTCGGACGTGTTGAGGATTGGGTCACCCTTCTAAGGTGCCTCCTGGAGGTCTTGTCAGGGATCCTTCACCTATCGTGCGGCGACCCGCTCAGTTTCTCTGGAGAAGAGGGAGGGGAGACCCACGCCAAAGGAGCCGACCCGTTCCATTACCCTTTAAGCGCGTCGTGTCCTCCACCGCCTCTCCTCTTGGACCGGCTGGCTCTGGGTTCCTTCGCGTTCCCAGCCTCCAAATTGGTATCCGCCCCATGGCTCGTGTAGGACGCTAAGAGTACGGTAAATCCTAGGGCGACCTCCAGCAGCCCCTCTCGCCGCATGTTGTCGAGCGGCCGCCGGTTCCCGCCGCCTCTCGCCGCGCCCCGGGCTGCTCCGCGGCCGCCGCTGCGCCCTTAAGCGCGCCGCGCCGCCGGGGTCCCGCGCTCCCGCCGCCCGTCCCCCGGGCCGGGCTCCTCCCGCCTTCTCCAGGCGCTGCTCCCACTTCAGGCGGCCCGTGCCAGCTGCAACAGACAAATCGCCCAGGCGGGGAGACATTCAGTGCATCGGGATGCTGAAGCTGCGTGGTCCCCATTCCCGAGCCCAGCCCGCGCGCGCCGCCTGCGCGTGGCGCATTTATTTTGGGTAAGTGAAGACCGTTTGGTCCACAGCTGGCTGAAAAACCCAGGCCCCCGGCGGCGGTGGATCCAGCCAACCCCACGCGCCCCTGGTCGCCGCCTGAAAAGGGCACCGCAAAGCACCCATGTCCCGAGGGTCCTAAGCGCCGGGGCGAGTTCACTGGGTTTCTTTTTAATGGCACAAATTGCGCGCGACGCGCGCTCTGAACGCCCAAAGCTCCCTAGCCTGTCCCCTTCCCAAGCCGCTGGGCTGGAGCCCGCCGCGCCGTCCCCGGCCGGCTACGGGCACTGCCACCGCCCCCCAAACATCTGACGCGGAGCCCAGCACCGGGAGACCCGGGCCAGGAAACTGTCAGGCAGGGGAGGGCCAGCGCCAGCTGTGGACGTTCCGGGACAGCCCCTCACCCCCGTCCCTGTCCTCAGCGCGGCGCAAACGCAAACGCAAACGCCTCCGTGGCTGGAACTCTAGCCCTGTGGCCGCCCGACCCCTGTCGGGACCTCGGCTGAACCCACTGGAGAAGCGGCAGCTCCGGCTCCCGAGGCGGCGGCGGCTGTCCCTCGGTCGTCGCCGCGGCAGCCGCAGCCCCACTCCGCCCGCAGCTGTCCCAGCTGTGGCCGCCTGTCCGCCCGTGGCACCCACAGTTTCTGCTGCGGCTCCCGCGCCCCCTCCTTTCCCCACCTCTTCAAGTATCGTCTGCGCAGCGGTTTCTCGCGAGAGAAATACTTTTTTAAAAAAAAGAAAGAAAAAGAAAATGACACCCCCTCCTACATCCCCCTCATCACCACCCCACCCCTCGGCCCCATCCTTCCCCCCTTTCCACTCCCCTTTGCCAGCCACCGCCTCGGCGCAGGGGCCTCCCTCGCTCGCAGGATTAGAGCAGTGGGAGGAGGCAGAGGTGATCCGGTCCTGCCTGGCCTGGGATTGTTCGTTTGAGGGTGAGGAGTTGAAGGAATGGGAAGAAGTGGAGTAGCGGTTTAGCCCGCTGTGCGGCTGGGAGATCAAGACCCAAGATTAGCTTCTCCCGTGATCCGGTAAGCCTGGCCCGCTCGGAAAGCTGTGCCACCTGCATCAAGAACGCGCGCTGGAGACGGCGGCTCCGGAGGCCCCGGCGGCCCCGGCGCGGGAGGAGACCTGTCGCTGCCCGCTCCTCCTCACTGCGCCTCCCTGGCTGGGCACCAAGCGGAGGCTGGAGGCCCGGAGCCTGGGGCCGGGAGAGTCGCGGATCGCGGCGAGGGCTGGTGTGCGGGAGGGGGAAGGGACTTCGCTGCTGCCACTTGCCGCCCGGGCGTCGAGAGGCTGCTCCAGGCGCGGCTCTTCTGAGGCACGGTTGAACCCGGGCTGGACCCGGGATACTCCTACAGACCGAGTGCGATTCTGACCCAGAGGCCTGTGGATGTGGGAACCTGAGACTTTTGGAGTAGGGGCGGTGAAGGGATGGTTCTCTTGACCAGCCCAAAGCTAAGACTGGAGATTTCCTGGATGACCCTATTTCACCTCCCCCAAACACACTCCTACACACACATACACACACTGGCTGCCTCTCCAGAACAGCAGAGCACAGTGACTTTGGAGAATATAGTATTTATGGCATCTTTACATGGACAAGGCCCGGTGTTGTCTGTACCCTGTAATGGTTTAGGAGGGCAGGAAATCACTCCCTGGCCTTGGCCACTAGAACTGGAGACCCCCCCAAAATCCCCATCTATCAGCCACCAGTTGTCAAGCCAGAAATCACAGCTCAACACAAACAGGAATCCTGTTGAAGGGGGGTTTCCTTACTTGCAATGGTTTGTGCCCAGATAATAGCATACAGGCACCTGGGCAAGTTCTCGAGCTTCTTTCCAATCACAAGATGGGAATGATAGTGTTTACCGCGAGGACCGTACTGGTGATGATGAGCCTGCTGAAGTGTTACCACGCAGGAACGTGAAGAAGAAAACAATGACATTGTCAAAACTATGAGCCCATTTAAAATCATAGTCCTACAACTGCTTGCATGTGGGGTCTAGTTTAAGGTTAAAAATTCTCTTAGCAGAGTCATGAATGGGAGCCTTGATGGCACACCCTTGTTTGAGTCAAGGCGATCATTCATTCAAGAAGTTATTTACTGAGCACTGACTATGGACCAGTTGGTGCATGGCTGAAACAGGCTCCTTGGTGAGCAAGGCAGAAATGTTTCTCTCCACACAGTCTACAGGGAAAGCCAGGCTTGAAATAAATAATGACCTAATTGTTAAATGCCAAGAGGGAGATGGACTGGGTGCTTGCTTGGAGGATGTATAGAAGGGGGACTTGACCTAGGTTGGGGCCCATCAAGGAAGGCTTTCATGAGGAAGTGATGTTTAATTCTAAACACATGCCTTGACTTTACTTAGAGTAGTGATTGTCAACCTTGGCTATACAGTAGAATGACCTAGGAACTTCAAGAAAAAACTGACAGCAGGACCCAACCCCTGCGGGTTCTGATTTAAATAGCCTGGAGTGGAGCCTTCACTAGGGCATTTTTTAAAAGCCCCCTGGGCAGGAAGAAGTACGGGGATTATTCAGATTGGGAAAGGGGTCTGAGCAGAGGGACCATGGCTCAGGAGAAGCAGGCCTGCTGGAGGTCCAGGAAAGTTTTGTCCTGTCCATCAGTTTTCCAGACTGTTTTGCACCCACTGGGGAAACCTGGAAACTCTAGAGACCTGCTTTCCCTACACTCCACTAATGTGTGAGACACCCTGCACTATCTTAGAATCCTCCACTCAGTGACATGTTGGACAGCAGCAACTGAACACAGAGCTTTTCTAAGATTTTTGCCCACAAAGCAAAGAGCAAACTCTGTGCCCTGCAAGTCCCCTGTTTCAACATTTCTGGACATTTCTATTAACTCCTAACTCAACTCTAAACTACCTTTCAGGAGTTGACCTCTAAGGGAGAGATTTGGATTAAATGTTGCTTCTGCCCTTTGCCCCTTTTTTCTTATCTTCTCTCCCTCTATCAGAGGAAAGACTTTCTGCTTCCTCTCCCTCTGGGGTGGGAGCTCTAACTCAGGTCCTCCCTTCTTTGCGCAGTAAGTCTCATGACTTCCACCGTTAATCACAACGGTAAAGGCTCTGCAGGGGAAGGGGGCAAAAACCTGATTACTGAAAGAGAAGTGCATTTAAATATATAAGAAATATTCCCATTATCTAGGTAATCAACATATATTAGAGTGCTACCAGTAACAAAGTTCAATGAAAATCCATGTCTTTGCAATAAGATTTTCTTGATGCCAGATGATTCAGAAGCCACCTCTCGTATCACAGATTATAACACTGGGTGCAAAATAAGTTCATAGGCAAGAATGCCCTTATCCCTCCTCTTCATTTCAAAGAACTCCATCTATTCTAAGAGCATCTGCTCAAATTCCTCCTTGTTCATGAGGAGTTTTAGCTCATGAGGTCTCTCTCTTATTGCACTCATTAACTGAATTATTCATTTAATAATTTCTTAATTGTAATATATAACTATAGTATGCCTACTATGTGTCAAGCACTTTTGTGTACTGGCAATTGGGATATTTATTATATTGTTATAGTGAACCATATCTATTTTTTCTATAGTCATTGCATTTGCTCTCCCCTGGCTGGATTAGGGATCCTTAAGGACAAGGCTACATTCCTTATTCAAGGAAACTTAGAGTTTCCTAAAAACTATTACAAAAGATAACTAGTTAATTGGTTGTTGTTGAAGTAACTGGAATTTTCTGGCATTTTAGCTTCAAGACCACTCTCATCACTTGATATCTCCTGAATATGTGTCAGCAAGGATTCTGTCAACAAGGAAGAAAACTAACTCTGGACAATTTAAGTTACAAACTGCTTAAAGTATTATCAGGTCATAAGACGGCTCATTGGACCTGACTTTGTGACAAAGTGGAGAGTAACTCAGTTCTGAGTAGAGGCAGCAGCAACAAGTAGAGAATTTCTTCAGTGTGATACCCTTTGAATGAATCAATTCCAACCATTTGGTCCTTCTGCCACCCTTCTCAGGGTTCAAATTCAAAGGCTAGAGTCCACTTGGTCTTGCTAGCTTAAGGAAGCTGCCCACAGTTCTGGCCAGGGGATGATGGAGAATCTTGTTGGATGGTCCCAACAAGAATGCATGCTATGGGAAAGGGGTTTTTCCATAAAGGATGACCAAAACTCTTATTGCCAAAAATTGGGGAGTAGATGCTTTTCACACACACACACAAATGTCCAGGTGTCCACTACAGCCTCTCAAGAACTTTTGAGGATGTTTAGTTTACTGAGATAAAGCATTTCTAAGGGCATAAGAAGTATACTCTAAAATCCAATTCTAGGTTTATTGTTTAGTTCATTTACTCATTTAACCAATTTTAATGGAAACCCAGGCACTGTGTATAAGACACTGTGTCAAAAGCTGAGGCTTGAACCATCAAGGAGATGCCATTTCCCCCAATAAGAATCACAAGGTCTAGGGCGTTGGAAGAGTGCCTTATAGAGACAACGACCATTGTTAAACCTTGGTTGTATAGGAACTGTGTTAAGTGAGACATTAGTAATGTTCTTCTTATTTTACAGTTTTAGAGAGTTTAAGGTTTAAGGAAAAGCAGTTTAGACAACCTGCTTTTGGAAGAATGGGAAAAGATATTCACAAATAATACTTCTAATAAGGGGATAACATCTAAAATAAGGAATTTATACATTTGAACATAAAAAAACAATTTGATTAAAAAATAGGCAGAGGACCTGAATAGACATTTCTTCAAAGATGTACAGTTGGCTTACAGATAAATGAAAAGATACTCAACATCACTAATCATCAGAGAAATGCAAATTAAAACCACAATGAAATATCACCTCATACCTGTCAGAAAGACAATCATCAAAAAATCAACAAATCACAAGTGTTGGCAAAGATGTGGAGAAAAGGGACTCTCAGGCACTATTTGTGGATCTGAAGAGCAGCTTCAAATGACATAAATTGATACTTCTTTTAGGGAAAATTTGTACATGTTTTTGTCTGTATTTACACTCTAGATCCTAGGAAATTCCTACTTTGATGTAAAATTCTGGTTTTGTGAGGGGGACAGGTGGAGAAAAAACAAAAATTTTATATGCTGGAGGAGAAGAAATGTTTCCATTTTCAGACATTTTATTATAGAAATATTTTAGCTACTTAAAGTTGTTTTTTAAGTATTTTACCCATAATCCTACCATTCTAACAAAACTTTTTTATTCTTTCATTTCCCCCTCTAGTTTTTGTCCATACAGCGCATCTTACATAGTCTAGCCGAGGTGCGTGCATAGTTTCACGTTCTGCTGTACAGGGAGAAGAATTGCTCAGCGCTTCAGTGTTTGACCTTTGCATTTTGCAGACGCGATTTCTGGGTGAGGTTTGCCTGGTGGTTCTTCTGGCAGAAAGCATGTACAACTGTTAAATTATGTTATTGAAATAACTTTCATTACCTCAATCCCCAAAAGCAAACAGATCCTCTCCACCCAAAACAAAAGCTCTGGTTCCCAGACTTTATTTCATTTGTGTTTTCCATGAGTTTTGGGACCCACCCTGGTATTCCCTGTCATTTTTTTGACCAGACATAACAGATACCAGCCCAACAGCAGAGGGAAATTAAAAAAAAAAGGCCTGGACAGCAAGAAAGGACATAACGCTGTATCCATCACAAATTAAAAACACATTCCCTCTCAGCTCCATTCAACAGTACTCACCAGGCACCAGCTCTGCTCCAGACTATGAGAGGCTGTGCGGAAGCTACCAGGAAGTGTCCGTACTTTGTCCTCCTGGAAAGAGAAAAGCAAGTGCATGTGGCAGGGGTCAGCAGACTTTCTATAAAGTGACAAATAATAAATATTTTTGGTTTTGTGAGACTAGAGGCAAAAGAAAGAAAATCTCCACAAGTGTTTTATTGACAAAATAAAATTTGATTTATCGACATTGAATTTGAATTTCATATAATTTTCCCTTGTAACAAATATTCTTCTTCTTTTGATTTTTTCAACAATTTAAAAATGTAATAACCATTCGTAGCCTGCAGGCCATGTAACAACTGGTAGTGGGATCAGATTGCCCCATGGACTGATGAATAAGACAAAGGAAAGGATGGAAAATGGCTGGGGATTTGTCCCCAAAATGGGTGGCACCAAGACAGGAGTCCAGAGAGGAGAGGTAGGGTGGGCTGGTCCAGTAAGGGAGGCTTAATGGAAGAGATGAGATTTGAGCAGAGCCTTGAAGGGAGGGTAGGACCTTGCTGCCTAGAACAGTCGGGGGAGAACATTCCAGGTGACAGTGGTGAGAATGAGGCAAAGACACAGAGGGAGGAAAGATCATGTCCAACGAAACATATGAGGTATTTCACCATTCTTTACTGTGGCATACTTCTAGCGCTCCAAGGTTTCTATGACATGCCCTGAGCTGGGTATTTATGAAGGGGAGGAGTGTTGTGGGCCCATGGGAATAGGCTTTTAAATGACTATAATTAATCATGTTATATGAATATTTATAATATGCCTCACCCAAAACTGGTTGAAAACACTGAGATCTATCAGATCTGTAATTTAAAAATGATGGAGGACAAACTAGACTTTATTTTTCTTCATCAGGAGATTTTCCAGGTTTCAATTAGTCACCTATTTTAAGGAATTGTTGTGGAGAATGAGCTTGTTCTCAGAAACTTAATAATATTCTAGTCATACCAGAAGAGTCCACACGCACTAATCCAAATTTTCAGGGCCAATCTGAAAGTCTTTTTTTGATGTTATTTTGAGGGTTTTTTGTTTTCTGATTGTTTTTTATTTTTATTTTTTTATAATGTTTTTATTGTTGTTCAAGTAGAGTTGTCTCCATTTTCCTCCCACAACTGCCCCCCGCCCCACCCATTCTCACCTTCCACACTTGATCTTACCCTCCTTTGGCTTTGTCCATATGTCCTTTGTACATGTTCCTTGACAGCCCTTCCTTATTCCCTTCCCATTATCCCCTCCCCAGTCCTCTCTGATTACTGTCAGTTTGTTCTTTATTTCAATGTCTTTGGTTATATTTTGCTTACTTGTTTGTTTTATTGATTAGGTTCTACTTATAGGTGAGATCATACAGTATTTGTCTTTCACCGCCTGGATTATTTCACTTAACATAATGCTCTCTGGTTCCATCCATGCTGTCTGGAAGGTTAGGAGTTCCTTCTTTCTTTCTGCTGCATAGTATTCTTTTGTGTAAATGTACCACAGTTTTTTGATCCACTCATTTGCTGATGGGCACTTAGGGGGCTTCCAGCACTTGGCTATTATAAATAACACTGCTATGAACATTGGGGTGCATAGGTTCTTTTGAATTGCTGTTTCAGGATTCTAAGGGTATAATCCCAGCAGTGGAATAGCCAAGTCAAAAGGCAATTCCATTTTTAGTTTTCTGAGAAAATTCCCTACTGTTTTCACAGTGGATGCACCAGTCTACATTCCCACCAACTACTAGGGTTCCCCTTTCTCCAGAACCTCGCCAGCACTTGTTGTTTGTTGATTTGTTTATGATGGCAATTCTGACTGTGAAGTAGTATCTCATTATGGTTTTAATTTGTATCTCTCTGATGGCTAGTGATGCTGAGCATCCTATCATATGTCTCTGGGGCCTCTGTATGTCCTCCTTGGAGAAGTGTCTGTTTAGGTTCTCTGCCCATTTTTTTAATTGGGTTGTTTGTCTTCCTGGAGTGCAGTTGTGTTAATTCTTTATATATTTTGGAGATCAAACTGTTGTCCAAGGTATCATTTTCCCACATGGTTGGTTCCCTTTTCATTTTGCTGATGTTTTCTTTAGCCATACAGAAGCTTTTTATTTTGATGAGGTCCCATTTGTTTATTCTTTCCCTTATTTCCCTTGCTCTAGGGGACATATCAGTGAAAATATCGCTGCATGGGATATCTGAGATTTTTCTGCCCATATTCTCCTGTAGGACTTTTATGGTATTGCAACTTATATTTAAGTCTTTTATCCATCTTGAGTTTATTTTTGTGTATGGTGTAAGTTGGTGGTTGAGTTTCATTTTTTTGCATATAGCTGTCCAGATCTTCCAACACCATTTGTTGAAGAGGCTGTTTTTACTCCATTTTATGCTTCTGTCCCCTTTGTCGAATATTGACCATAGTGACTTGGATTTATTTCTGGACTCTCTATTCTGTTCCATTGATCTATATGTCTGTTCTTATGCCAGTGACTGACTGCTTTGATTACAATGGCCCTGTAATATAGTTTGATATCAGGTATTGTGATCCCTACTGCTTTTTTTTTTTTCTCATAATTGCTGTGGCTATTTGGGGTCATTTATGGTTCCATAAAATTTTTTGAAATGTTTGTTCTATATTTGTGAAATATGTCATTGGTATTTTAATAAGGATTGCATTGAATCTATAAATTGCTTTGGGTAGTATGGCCATTTTGATTATGTTAATTCTTCCAGTCCATGAACACGGTGTATGCTTCCATTTGTTTGTGTCTTCCTTAATTTCTTGCCTTATCAGGGCTCCCTTGTATGTTGCCGTCTGTTTCTCCCTTGCTGCCTTTAAGATTCTCTCTTTGTCTTTCAATTTTGCCATTTTAATTATGTTGTGTCTTGGAGTGGGCCTCTTTGGATTCCTCTTGATTGGGATCCTCTGTGCTTCTTGGATTTGTGTGACTTTTTGTCTCATCAAATTAGGGAAGTTTTCCATCATTACTTTTTCAAACACGTTTTCTATCCCTTGCTCCTCTTCCTTTCCTCCTGGTATCCCTATTATATGGATATTATCATATTTCATTATGTTCTGCAGTTCATCAAGTTAGGAGTAACCAGTGGCTGTGGTAAGTGACATTTATCTTTTTCTATGTATGTTTTTGTTTTAAATTTCAATCTGAATTTTCTCTAAGGATTTAGTAATTATTCAATACTAGTAATTAGTGGATACCTTTAAAAAATATTCTTTCTGGCTGACTTATCTATTCCCATGATTTCATCTCCTATTCATGAAATGCTACTAACTCCCAGATCTGTATCTCCAGTAGACACATCCCTAGAGCTTCACGCAGATGTCCAAATTCCTGCTGGGTGTCTCCACCTAGTCCTCCAACTGCCAAGTTATCCCCCAGTGATCAGTGATCCCCACTTCTTGGTACTCACGCCCTTGGGTAATACCCTTCTCTTGAGTGTGGGCTGGACCTAGTGACTCAATTCTAGCAGATAGAGTAAGGCAGAGGTGATAGGGTGTTGCTTCTAATATTAATTTACAAAGACTAGATTCCATCTTGCTGCCCTTTCTTACTCTCCTGGGTCCTCACACTGCTGGAAGCCAGCTGCCATGTTCTGAGCTGCCCTATGGCAAGGAACAGAGGGAGGCCCCAGGCCAACAGCCCGTAAGGACCTAAGGCTCCCAGTCCAACAGCCCTGGGTGAACTAAACTCTGCTGACAACCACATGAGTGAGCTTGGAAGTCTTCAGCCAGGACTGCAACTCCAGCCAACACTTTGACTACATCTGTGAGAGATGCTCAGCCCAAGACACCTAGCTGAGCAGTGCCTGATGGGTGATCCACAGACACTATGAGGTGATAAGCTGCTAAATTCTGAGGTAATCTGTTCCATAAAAATAGTTTACTAATGTATCAGCAAACTCCCTAAACCTGTTCCTTCCCCTAAATTCTCTATTTTAATTGCTAGGACCACCATGCATCCATTCACCCATGCTGACAATAGGTTTGTTAGAAACCCTTCATTTGTGTTTCTTACATCTACAAAAGCTCAAAAGCTTTTGTATTTTCCAATCACAATCAATATAACGTAGTAAGCTTAAAATTTGCCCCCTGTGAGTTCTATCTGGAAATCAAGCCATTTGTGCAACATCACATGCTGCAGCTTGAACTGTCTCAATGTCTGCATGATTCTGCTAGCAAAAAATATGACATCATCCTGGATGTCTTTCTGCAGATAACAAACCCCTGGGAAGTGTCCAGAATGATAGAATAGGGGAAAGAAGAGTCTGGGAAACTTGAAAACTATACCCATAGCTTAAAAAATCAACCACATTTTATGTGGGATAGAATGAGCATGGGATTAGAAGGCAGAGAGATGGGTCCTGGTCTAGGCTTTGCTACTAATTGGCTGTGTCCTCGGCAAGTCATTTTACTTCTTCAAGAGCCACTCTCCTCTTCAACAAAATGAGAGGGGTAGATCTCAGTGGACAGCAGAACCAGGGATGGATTGCTTCAGGATGAACTGGGAGTTTGTTAAACTTCAGGTTCTTGTCCCAAACTTACCCCATGCTGATTCAGTAGGTCTGAGATTGAACTTAGAAATCTGTGTTTCTAAAGTGGCCAGCTCCTTGAAGTTTATCCAGGTATGGAAATACTGAACTAGATCCTCTCAAAGGATATTTAAATTCTGATACTGTAATTTCTAAACAGTTTCTATTATATGCCAATTCTATTTTGCATGTACATTATAAAACAAACAAATGATAGATATTAAAGGATGAACTTGTACATGTGCATATATGTGTGGGAGTTGTTTATGGGTTTGTTTTTTTTTTTCATTTTATTCTCTCCCCAAACCCTAACGGATGTCTTTGCATAGTCACTGGGACACATGCACATCACTGGGAGAGCCACTGGAGGCCATGACAGGAGTACTGGAATTGGGTAAAGAGGGACAGAAAGGTCCACCAATACCAAAGACAAACAGTCAGGTTAGGTGCACTCCTTATAGTCACAGTATTGCTTGGCATTACATGGGATACTGACAAGTAAAAGCTGTTGTTCCAAAAGAATTTACAGACAACACAAGAATATGTGTGTGTGTGTGCGCGTGCACGTGTGCACAGAGCTAGGCTATCTTGTTCCCACCTGAAAGCCTGTCACAACACAATGTCACATTGTATTCGTCTGTTCATGTTGCCATAACAAAATACCAGAGACTGGGTGGCTCAGACAACAGACATTTATTTTTCACAGTTCTAGAGACTGGGAAGTCTAAGATCAAAGTGCTGTTTGATTCAGGTCCTGGTAAGGGCCATTTTCCTGGGTTACAAACAGCGGTCTTCTCTCTGGTTCCTCACATGGCAGAGAGCCAGTGATCTCTGGCTCATCCTTTCCTTATAAAACCACGAATCGTGTCATGGTGCCCCACCCTCATAACCTCATCTAACCCTAATAACTTCCCAACCACTCTGTCTCCAAATACCAGCCACTGGGGGTTAGCGCTTCACCATACGAACTTGGAGGGGACACAAACATTCAGTCCACCACACACATGAAAAAGAAACAATCTGACTAAATAAGAAAACATCTGACACAAAAGTCAGTAAAACAATGTAAGAATTTCCTGAAGCCCTCCTGAGGTGGAAAGGGAATCTTGTGCCACATCACATACAGCAAGACTTTCACTGTTATAAAAACTCTCCTACAAACTCTTTTCCCCCGCTCCAAATCTCTCAGATCAACCACTTCCCCAGCCCTCATCCTCACTCCCCGCCCCTCCCCTCTCCTCCCTCCTGGGATTCTTCAGCCTATCCCACTGGCCCAAAAGACCTTTGTTCGGTAGAGTTTCCCCCCCACTTCTCTCAGCTTCTCCTGTGTTTTCTACCAAAGAAAAGCCTGGGATCCATTTCATTTGAAGGGTCCTAGTTACGGCTAATAATAATACTTTTAACCCTCTACACTAAGGAAACAGAACTAACAATCTAAGGTAATACATACTTAAATTCTAAGTAGATGGAGAATTGGATTTCTCCATGTTTCAAGGAAAGAAAGAGATCTCTGTGCCAGAGAGATCACGGAGAAGAGAGGAGATAAGCTAAGGAGGAAAACTTGTTCCCACCTGAAAATCTCTTACAAGTGAACAGTAGAGCCCTCCTTTCCCAAGGGATGAAAAACCTTTGTAAAAGGAAGGCCAAAGATGGGCAATTAATTACACAACCTGTTTAGAAGGTAGACAAAACCAGTGGGCTGTATAGAGGGAAAGAAGAGTAAGACAAGATCAGAAAGTGAGTTGGAACCAGAACATTGAGGACTATAGGGAAATATATACCTCATTAAAGATTTTAGAGCATGGGAGTGGTATGATTTAGAAAATTAAGCTTTTGTCATCATGCTGCAAGGATTAAAAAACATAAGTCTTTTAAGAAAGAAGGTCAGGACACGTGTACCAGCTTGGGATATTGGTGGTGAGGGTGTGCTCCAGGGATGTGGCAGCAGATTGAAGCAGAATAGAAAAATTAGTGTGTGAGTCCATGGTAAAATGATCACGGCTGGGGGAAGCCAAAGATGACATGGAGACATAAAACTGGTTGGATGGTGTGTGAACAGAAATGAGGAATGGGGGAGAAAATTGGAATGTGGAAGGGAGAGGATGTCTAGTGTGATGCTTGTTATATGCAGCAGCTCTGAAGGCAGCTCAGCCAAGGTGGAGTAGCCAGTAAGCAAACAAGATGCAGCAAGGGCTGCTCTCAGGCACTTGGGATTTAATAGATTTGGGAGCATCTGTAAGAAATTATATTTCACTAGCTAATTAAAATGGCATTTTCTATAGGTTAGAGTTTTAATTTCTAATACACTTTCAAATCAACCTGGAGGAGATGGATAACCCTGTCGTCAACCAGCATTTGTACTTTGAGTTTCAGATATATTCTTGGGAAGAGATTCAAAGGCAAGCAGGGTAGACATTTGGAGTAATTAAAGAGGCAAGGAGGGACACCTTCTGAATACCAGAAATGGACTCTGTTCCTGGCAAACACCAGCAGAAAAAAGACCTGCACATCTCCAATATGAATGGTAGTCGGAATTCTGGTGGATGATTAAGAAATTACATCCATGTATTGCATTCACTTTGGGATGACTTGTGAATGACAAATATAATTGCATGTGAATAATCAATTGAAGAAAGCTATGCAAATATTTTTTCATTCTTTTAAGATAGAAGTCTTTGTTTACAACCTTTCTATAATACACAATAACAAATTTATATCACCAGAGTCAAATTTGCAGCTCTGGACTTAAGATTTGAGAATACATTAGAATTACGCTCTTGGTCAGGAACCCTAGAGCGATATTCCTAGTGCTGATTTTAAACCAAAATGCTTTCACCTAAGGCTCCAGGCCAGTCACCTCCAACTTTTTACCACTAATGGCTTCCTTTATTAATTTTTCACCAGAGACTTGTGCTTTAAATGATTTTATTCTGTATTAGGCAAAGTGAATACCCATTTCCATTAGTCTGCTGCTCATCAGCATGAAATAAACAGCATTAGGATGTAAAGTTGATATAGTTAGTTGGGTAGGGCTACCCCTATTTCTAAGATTGACATTATGAGTTTCCTAGGCCTCTAGAACTCAGGGAACCCAAGATAGTGGGCACTGTTCAGGGCCCTTTCCACATTTGCTTCTCTGCCCCTTGGTCCTCACTGAGTCAAATTCCATATTGTCTCTGCAAGTCTCTTGCTATTCAACACCTTGCTTTTGCTCAAACCTTATCTCATACTCAAACTGTGTTTTTCTTCCAAAGTGGATAATGCTATTCTCTGCTAAGTTCTCCTTTTCTAGGCTCATGTACCCATCCCCCAGTTGCTGGGAATGTTAACTGCTAACAGCTATGTCCCTAAGTGAACACTGCCTTTGGCCTAAGGGAACAGCCTAACCCCAGGTGACACCCTTTCCTGGAACGTGGTCCAATATTTTTAATATTCCTAAAAGCCTGCTATGAATGATATAAGTTTAACATCCTTCAAGATAAAAGGAGAGAAAACACAAATTACCAATATGAGGAATAAAAGAGTGGGTATTACTAAAAATCCTACAGACGTTAAAGGGTTAAGAAAGTATTATGAATAATTTGTGCCCATAGATTAATGAAAGTCATAAATTACCAAACAGACATGAAAATAATAGAAAAGCTGAAGTTACTTATAGCTATTGGAGAAATTAAATTCATAATTAAAATATTTCCACAAAGAAAATATCAAGTACAAATAGCTTTACTAGTATGTTATATAAGATTTTTATGAAAAAAAATATGAAAAACCCTGTAAAAACTCATTTAAAAAATAGAAGAGAAGCAAACACTTCTCAATTAATTTTATGAGATCATCATTCTCCTGATACCAAAAACAAACAAAGACTTTAAAACAACAGAACATAGGTCCATCTCCTTTAAAAATATGGGGCAATAATCTTAAATAAAATTTAGCAAATTAAATCAAACAATATATAGAAAGAAAAATGTATTACAAACAAATGGAGTTTATTCAGAAGGTAAGGTTGGTTTAACATTCAAAAATCAGTGTAATAGCCCTGGCCGGGTAGATCAGTTGGCTAGAGCATTGTCCAGTGCTCCAAAGTTGGGGGTTTTGTCTCCAGGCAGGGCACATGCAAGAATCAACCAATGAATGCATAAATAAGTGGAACAATAAATCTCTCTCTCTTTCTCTTTCTCTCCCTCTCTCCCTCTCTCTCTCCTTACCTTCCTCTCTTTCTCTAAAAATCAGTAAATAATTTTTTAAATCAGTGTCATTAATCATATTATCAGATTAAAAAAGAATCCTCATATGATTATCTCAACAGTATAGAAAAAGCACTTGACAAAATTTAACACCAAATTATAATAAAAAGCTTTCAGCTAACTAGGAATAAAAGAGAATGTCCTGATGAAGGGCTTCTATGAAAAACATACACTAGCATAACCTTAAACACTGAAAGACCAAATGTTGTCACCTTTAGATCTGGACAAAGGAGGGATATCAGGTCTCACCACTTGCATTCAACTTTGCATTGGAAGTTGTACCCCAGTGTTATCAGATGAGAAAAAGAAATAAAGAACATACGGACATACAGATTGGAGAGGGAGAAGTAAAAGCAACACGGACAAAACGATCACGTACATAAAATACACTAAGGATCTACCAAAAAAAGTGACTAGAACTATAAAGTAAATTTAGCAAGAACACAGGACACAAAGTCATTAGAATTCTATGTACCAGGGAAAAAATTATAGATTTTTTAAAAAACATTTTAAAAACAATATCCTATGGTAGTCTACTTATAGTTTGGCTGAGTAGGCTCCTGCCTGACTAACCTTGCCACTGTTAATAACAATAAACTCTGAAAAAATACATAAAAACAAAGCAAAATAACAACAAAATTATCTAAAAGACTGGAGTGTGAAAAAAAGCAGGCAGATTCTGGAGGGAAGTTGTCACCTAAAGGAAGGAAATGCACAGGCTGAGTATCCCATTTCTTAGGTCTTTAGGTCAAAAGACAGGCTGCAAACAGCAGTGTAACTAAAACTTTGAGAAAAAAAAACCCACAGTATTTCTGGAATGAAGAAACAGAGCACAAAGTTTGGCCCAACACAACCACTGCAAAGCGAGGGTGGAATTCCAAAAGTGAAGTACAAGAGAGGGAGAGTCAGGCATTTTGGGTATATACTCATCCCAAATATCTGCCTAATTCTTGGACAGATTGCAAACAACCCAGTTAAGGATATAAGAATTGAACTGTGATTTGAACTACTGCCCAGGAGACAGAATTCATTGTTTGGTCCAACAAACAATGGTCCAGCAAAGTTAACTGCCTATTAACCAAACAAAACAAAACCACAACTCTCTTTGGAGAAATATAACAAAATCAAAAGTCTTCACAACTTAACTTGCACCATGTTCAGGTTACATTCCAAAATTCTCAACATACAGAGAAACAGAAAAAATGCAAGCAATTTTTAGGAATAGAGGCAATCAACAAAGACAAAGCCCAAGATGATCGACATGTTAGAATTAACATACAAACATTTTTAAACCAAGTATAATTCTGATCAGTGAAGCAAATGAAAATATGCCCATAGTGAACGAAAAGGCAGAGAAATAGGAATTATGAAAAAGAACCAATGAGTAATACTAGGACTGATTAATACAATATTTGAAATTAAAAATATACTGGGTGGGCTTACTAGTAGAATTGAGATGATAGAGAAAAGAGTCAGGAAACTTGAATATCAATCAACAGAAATTATACAATATGAAGAACACAAAGAAAACAGACTGAAAAAAAATTACAGAGCCTCAAGGACTCAGGGGAACACATCGAAAGGTCTAACATGCATGTATTTAAAGTTCTAGAGTAGGAGAAAGAGAGGAGAGATCATAAAACTTTTGAATAGTGACCAAAATGTCCTAATTTTGGAGACAGTTATATTTACAGATTGAAAGTGCTCAGCAAACTCTAAGAAGAATAAATATGAAGAAAACTATGCTGATGCTGCTGAAAACCAAAGATAAAGAGAAAATCCTAAAATAAGACAAAGAAATGACATATTATATATCAGGGAACAATGACACTACTGAATATTGACTTATCAAAAACAATAGAGGCAAGAAATATATGGAACAATATCCCTAGAGTGTTGAAACAAAAAAAAAAGTCAGCCTAAAATTCTATACCTAGCAAAAATAACTGGAATACCAAATAAACTTTCATTTTTAAAAGATATTTAAAATACTATCAAAAATATAAAATAGCCCTGGCTGGTGTGGCTCAGCAGATTGACTGGCAGCCTGTAAACCAAAGGGTCGCCAGTTCAATTCCCAGTCAGGGTACATGCCTGGGTTGCAGGCCAGGTCCCCAGTGAGGGGCATGCAAGAGGCAACCACACACTGATGTTTCTCTCCCTCTCTTTCCCTTTTCCTTCCCCTCTCTCTAAAAATTAAATAAATAAAATCTTTAAAAATATATAAAATAAACTTAATAAAATATATGCAAGACCTTTATACTAAAAAATTATAAAACATCCCAAAAAGAAATTAAAGACCTAAGTAAATGGAAAGATATCAACATCTATGCTAGGTTGAAATACTCAATATTAAGAAATCAGTTCTTCCTAAATTGACCTATAAATCTGCAACTGATAAACAAAATCCCAGTAGACTATTATACAGAAACTGAAAGAATGACTCAAAATTTACAGGGAAAATACCAAGAACCTAGAATAGTCAAAATATTTTTCTGTTCAGTAATTCTATGAATTGCTAAGAGTGAGTTATTGAAGTCTCCAACTAGAAATGTGGATTTGTCTCTCTCTCCTTTCAACCCAGTGGTAACAAGCACTGCCTGGCGCTGCCCAGCACTGCCTCCCATTGTCTCCTTAATTCTCATTGCTTCTATATGTGCATGAAGGTTCAATTCACCACTGGACTCTGCAGACACCACCCTGTTGTGGAAATCAGAGCACTGTTGGCTTCCACTGGATGAGAAATGAAGATCAGCATCCTGCTCGGCCCCGCTGACAGACTAGGGAATTGGAACACACAGTCTGTTTTTATGGGGTGAGAGGGTGGGCTGTGGGTTTTCTGTTGGTGTTTGGATGAAGTAGGGTGGGCATTGCCAAAAAATATTTTTTGGTGTTAGGCCACCCTTTTTTCCATTCTTTGACAAAGGGGAATAGAGTTATTTGTTATTTGCTTTTTTTGGAAAGGGGGTTTTGGAGAGTTTCCTTGTCTGTGCCTGTTGATGGTTCTTGGTTAGAGGTTTCTGAGCTCCCTGTTCAAGATATATGAGAGTCTATAGGGAAATTCCAAAACTTACCACCTTGTTCTTCCCTAAGTCCTGAGGTCTCTAGGTAACCCATCTTCCTCCTTCTACCTTTCAGAGACTCCCTGTGCTCATGGCTGTGGCATGTCCAGGGATTTTTAGATATAAGGGGAAAGACCTGGGTGGAATGGGGCTACACAATCTTGGACAAACTAGATGTTCACCCAAATAATTTCAAAACAGAAATCTCAAACTTAAAGGATGTATACTGTAATTAAATAATCAAGACAGGTGGGGGGGGAGGGAAGGGGAGAAAAGGCATACAACTGTAATTGAATAACAATAAAAATTTTAAAAAATAATAATAATAATCAAGACAGTAAACAACACTGAAATAAACAAGAGTCCAGAAGTAGGTCAACATGTATGTGGGCCATTAATTTTTGATAGAGGTACCAATGTAAGTCAAAAAAGAGAGGATAGTCTTGTCAACAATTATGCTGGAAAACTGATAGCTACATGGATAAAAATGAGCCTTGACCTTTATCTCACACCATATAAATAATTTAACTCAAAACAGAGCGATGTAAAATATAAATTTTTAAAATTTTGAGACAAAGATATAAGGGAATATCTTTGTGAACTTTGGGTAGGTAAAGATTTTTTTAGGCAGGGAAATCAAAAGCACTAATCATAAAAGAAAAAAGTTATAACTTGATCATAATTTACAACTTTTGTTTATCAAAGACACTGTAAAAAAATTAAGGGCAAAAAGAGAAATGGTTAAGAGATATATATGACATAGGATTTATATTAGAATATATAATGAACTCCTATAAGAACTTCAATATAAGAAAACAACCCATTTCTAAAATGTACAAAATATTTAAATCTCACAAAAGAAGGTATATAAGTAGCATATGAAATGATATGCAGCATCATTAGTTATTAGGGAAATGCAAATTAAAACCACAACCTGATCACCACATACTGGAGGAATTAATTCTTTTTATTAATATTTATTAACTGGGCTGGTCCTGAGCCAATGCTTATACACAGAGTTGGAATCTGAAACTTCCCAGAGCGACAAGGTCCCGAAGTTCCAAGGAATATTTACAGAAATCCCCAGGGGCAACTTCCATCTCAGAGACCACATACTCCATCCCTCAGCCCCTTTCTATAAGCTGCTAGTGATGAGATGTATGGCATGCAGCAGCTCAAAACAGACAAGAAATAAACCGTGCGTTTTAGGATTTGAATACCCCATGGATACAAGACCATGACCTTCTTTTCATGCCACCTCAGCTTTGTTAGCTGCTTCTCAGGAACCAGGAAGTAAATGAACAACAACAACAACAAAACAACTTTCCATATGGAAAAAACATGATCCTCAAGAGAATGAAAAGACAAGCCACACACTGGGAGACTATATTTGCAAAAGGCATCTGATAGAGGATTGCTGTTCAAAATATACAAAAAATCTCTTAAACTTATACAGTAAAAAAAGGTACACCCAATTTTATTATTTTTTATTAATATATTTCTTGATTATGCTATTACAGTTGTCCCATTTCCGCCCCCCTCACTCCACTCCATCCTGCCCACCCCCTCCCTCCCACATTCCCCCCCCTCTATAGTTCATGTCCATGGGTCATACTTATAAGTTCTTTGGCTTCTACATTTCCTACACTATTCTTACCCTCCCCCTGTCTATTTTCCACCTACTATCTATGTGCTACTTATTCTCTGTACCTTTCCCCCACTCTCCCCCTCCCACTCCCCTATTGACAACCCTCCATGTGATCGCCATCTCTATGGTTCTGTTCCTGTTCTAGTTGTTTGCCTAGTTTGCTCTTGTTTTTGTTTTAGGTGTGGTTGTTAATAACTGTGAGTTTGCTGTCATTTTTACTGTTCCTATTTTTGATCTTCTTTTTCTTAGGTAACTCCCTTTAACATTTCATATAATAAGGGCTTGCTGATGATGAGCTTCTTTAACTTGACCTTATCTGAGAAGCACTTTATCTTCCCTTCCATTCTAAGTGATAGCTTTGCTGGATATAGTAATCTTGGATGTAGGTCCTTGCGTTTAATCTTGGGTAATGTAATTATGATGTGCCTTGGTGTGTTCCTCCTTGGGTCCAGCTTCTTTGGGACTCTCTGAGCTTCCTGGACTTCCTGGAAGGCTATTTCATTTGCCAGACTGGGGAAGTTCTCCTTCATTATTTGTTCAAATAAGTTTTCAATTTTTTGTTTTTCGTCTTCTCCTTCTGGCACCCCTATAGTTCAGATGTTGGAACGTTTCAAGATGTCCTGAAGGTTCCTAAGCCTCTCCTCATTTTTTTGAATTCTTGTTTCTTCATTCTTTTCTGGTTGGATGTTTCTTTCTTCCTTCTGGTCCACACCATTGATTTGAGTCCCAGTTTCCTTCGCATCACTATTGGTTCCCTGTACATTTTCCTTTGTTTCTCTTGGCATAGGCTTCATTTTTTCATCTAGTTTTCGAACAAATTCAACCAATTCTGTGAGCGTCTTAATAACCAGTGTTTTGAACTGTGCATCTGATAGGCTGGCTATCTCTTCCTCGCTTAGTTGTATTTTTTCTGGAGCTTTGAAGTGTTCTGTCATTTGGGCCTTTTTTTTTTTTTTTTTTGGTCTTGGCGCATCTGTTACTTAAAGGGGCGGAGCCTTAGGTGTTTCTGGGGGCAGGGTAATGCTGGTCGCTGTGCTGTGATGCTGTACGTGGGGGAGGGGTCAAGGGGGAGCAATGGCACCTGCTTCACTCTCCTCTGGATTTCAATCTTTCACTCCGCTACCCACAATCAAACTGGGCCCCTCTTGTGCTGGTTCCCGAGTGGGTGGGCTTGTGCACACACTAGGCCCCTGTGGGTCTCCAACGACCTCTCCCGTGAGGCTGGGAGTCTCTCCTGCTGCCGCCCCAACCCCCACGGGCGTTTTCAATCAGAGGTTTGAGGCTTTATTTCCCCCGCACTGGAGCCCTGGGTTGTGCGGTCTGCTTTGCTCCCCGCCGTTTGTCCAGTTTATCTGTGCGCAAATGTGGGGCTACGGAGTGCTACCAGACAATCTGCCTGCCCCATTCTCTGCCACTCTGAGTCCGGCCCTCTCGGTTTATCTGTGCACAAATGTGGGGTTGCAGGGTCTGCTAGTGGTCAGACTGCCTGCTCCCTTCGTCCCACACTCTGCCAGTCTTGGTCCCACCACAGCCACGCGAGTCCTCTCCACCCCGGTGCCCATCTCCGCCCCTCCTACCGGTCTGGATGAATGTTTATTTTTTATTTCCTTGGTGTCGGACTTCCTTGCCATTCGATCCTCTGTCAGTTCTGGTTGTGCGAGGAGGCGCAGTGTGTCTACCTACGCTGCCATCTTGGTTCTCTCTACACACAATTTTAAAATGGGCAATAGCCCAGAACAGACAATGGCTAATAAGCATATAAGAAGATGCTCCACATCACATGTCATTACAGAATTGCGAAGTAAAACATCAGTGAGATACCACTACATACCTATTAGAATGGCCAAAATCTAAAACACTGACATCAAACGCTGACAAGCATGTGTAACAACAGGAACGTTTATTCATTGCCGGTGGGAACCCAAAATGGTGCAGCCACTTCGGAAGATAGTTTGGCAGTTTCTTACAAAACCAAACATGCTTTTCCTGTATAATACAACAAACACATTCTACTTAAAAACTTATTCCACGCAAAGACTTGCACAGAGATATTTATAGAAGCTTTGTTCCTAACACCGAATCTTGGAAGCAACCAACTATTCCTCAGTAGGATGGATAAATAAGCTGTGGTATATCTAGAATAATGGAATATTATTCAGCACTAAAAATAAATTGAGTTATCAAGCTATGAAAAGACATGGAGGAACCTTAAATGTTATTACCAAGTGAGAGTAACCAATCTGAAAAGCCCACCTACTATATGATTCCAACTATTGACATTCTGGAAAAGGCAAATCTATGGAGACAGTTTTGAGATCAGTGATTGCCAAGGGTTCAGGGGAGAGAGGGATGAATAGGTGGAGCTCAGAGGCAATAAAACTATTCTGTGTGATATTATGATGAAGGAGACATGTCATTATACATTTGTCCAAATGCATAGAATGTGTAACACCAAGAGCAATGCTAAAGTAAACGATGAACTTCAATTTTAACAAATGTCCCATTTTGCTGCAGGATGTTGACATTTGGCAGGGGGGAGGGTTATACATGGGGGCAGTTGGCAAAAACATGGAATCTCTCAAACTTTCCCTTCATTTTTGCTGTGAACCTAAAACTTCTCGAAAAATTGTCTATTTAAAAGAAATATAGGTAAGCCTGAGCAAATAGTATAACTATTTCTGATGTACTCTCCCGGCACACCCTGCTAGTCACTGCAAGGCTCATTCCACCAACAGAGAAGTAAGTAGAGCTTCCATCTGTTCCGGGAACCAAGAAAATATATCTTTTCCAAACTTTTTTCCCCACTCTTCACCTTGGTTCTCCAATCACATCAATCCCGATTTTTAGAGTCTCAGAGTTCCACAATTAGAAATTCATTTATTCATCATTTTAAAGCAGAAGTAATACCTTACACATTAACAAGTACTTCTCTTCTGTAAGGGTATAGATGCAGCTTCTTTGCTTAAACCATGTTTTGATAAAAGATACTTGGTTGAAACAACACAGGTAGGCAGAAGTGGAAAAGAGGAAAAGAGCAGGAAAAATACAGAAATGTTAAAATGGACATATTGAAGATATTGAAGATAAATATTGAGGATTTTACCAAAAGTAACCTCCAATTTAAATTTTAAAACTTTCAAGTATACCTGATTTCAAAACCGTAATTGTCAAAACGAATAATTTCTGCATATAGGAGAATGTTAAAAGTTCTTTGCCATTCTCTCCAATTTTTGATCCAGGATAAATTCTTAACTTCCCTATGAACCAGTTTTGTTTTGTTTTTTTCCCCCAGCTGTGTAATAAAAACACTGCTTACTTACTTTCAAAGCCATTCCTGGGAGAGGGTGAAACCTGGAATAAATCATGGTAGCATGGTCCCACCCTAAATATTCTGCTGTAAATAAAACCTAATTCAAATGAATATCAAGTGTAGCTTTGAAGGAGACAATAAACCACAGAAAGGCAACCTGCAGCCTTAAGGGCTGCAAGTGGATGGTGTCATCCACACCGACGGACAGTGCTGTGCAGGTGGCACTTAGGGTGAAATCGCATGGGAAACACAGACTGGACATAATATAGCTGTGCTTGCTATTAGAGAAAGCTAACAGCACCCCCTTCCCTCTCTCTACATGGTCCTTAAATCATTGACACCTGGTTCCGTGTTGATTTGCCCTTCTGCTGAGCTCCCCAGGGTTCTAGGCTTTTACCATATCTTCTCTATCTAAACCACAAGGAAATATAAATTTTAGTTAGAAATATCCAAAGGTTTTTCAAAAAAGGTGTCATTATCAATTCTGGAAGTCACCATCGTTTGGAGCTAGTAATGAAAATAACTAACTTAGTTGAAAACTGAGTCGGAAATGTGAAAAACCAACATGAGGGCCTACTTCAGAAAGCAAAGGAATTTTTTTTAAGAAGAGAGAGAGAAAAACAGATAGATGAAAGAGAAGATAACAGCCAGGGAGAGCAGGAAATGGACATTCGTGCCAAAAACTTGTGAGCGTTCCTAAGGGAGTAATGAGAGAACCTGGTACAGAAACAACAGCCAAAAACACCACTGAGAAAAATTATCCTGGGCTGAGAAAAGAGGGAGTCAGCAAATCAAAAGGATTTACCTTATCCTAGGCTAAATAATAAAAACAATTAAAAGAGGCTGGCATGGAACATAAAGAATGAGCTAATGAACAAATACCAGAGGACATGAAAATATGTCTTATCTTACTTAAGTTCCCCAGAAAACACAGTATGAATCAAAATCCTGTATGTGGCACTTTATTGGGGACTGTGATTCCAGAGAGCAAGAATGGGGGATGGGGGGTATACAGGGAATAGAATGCATTTGCTATTCATCGCTGTATTACAATGCCATACTGTAGCCCCAGACTCAGCTACTTATAACAACGCATTTCTTATCTCACAGCGTCACTGGGTCAGAAAACCAGGAGCAGCTTAGCTGAATGCCCCTATCCCAGGGTCTCTCACAACACTGCAGTCCCCCAGCTCAACACAGGTCTGGGGGAGAATCTGCTCCCAACCTCACACCAGGTTGTTGGTAGCCTTTACACCCTCACTGGCTATTGGTGATGATCTTGGCTCTTTGTCAGTGAGCCTGTCCACAGGCTGCTCACAATATGGCAGGTGGCTTTCACCAGAACCAGGGCTTCCAAGGCAGAGAGAGAACAAGAGAGGGCAAACAAGACCAAAGTCAGCGTTTCCTCATAACCTAATCTCAGAATTGACATTCCACCACTGTTGTCATGCGGTTTGGACTCATGCACATGGACAACAGTGTGGTGGCTGTGGTGGGAGAGGGGCTTAAGGGGACAAAATGGTAAAGGAAAAAAATACAATTAAAAAATAAATACAATCTATTTATTAAATACAAATTGTATTTACTGTATAAATACAAATTGTATAAATTGTATTCATTAAATACAATTAAGAATAAAAAAGAAGAGTCACAAGGTCCAGCCCACACT
Source organism: Desmodus rotundus (assembly GCF_022682495.2). NCBI lineage: Eukaryota > Metazoa > Chordata > Mammalia > Chiroptera > Phyllostomidae > Desmodus > Desmodus rotundus. Next base: position 81,039,707 of record NC_071393.1, read on the forward strand.
CCAGGAGCGAGAATTACCCAAGGGCATGGACACCACGAGGCAGGACATGGAGGCCATGTAGGTGAGGAGAGGGCACAGCATGAGGAAAGAGAGTCAGTACAAGCTGTGTTAGCAAGTGGACAAGAACACCACAAAATGCTTCTCAGAACTGTGTCCAAGAAAAGGGAGAGAATTTACCCATGTTGGAAAAATTTCCCCAGGTGTAATGAAACCAACCTCCAAAGAAGGACTGGGCTGAGAGACCGAACAAAGAGGCTGAAAACTCCAGAATCAAACAGAGGGCTTATTAAGGGAACCTAGGGACAGAAGCAGAGTTTAGGGAGACTATGCGATGGTGGATCTCTACATGGAAAAAGGGACAGGGCTTGAGATATATATATATCTTCCTGGCTTGTAGCCCAGTCGCACATGCTTGTTAAACACTGTATATTCCAAAGCAATGAACAACTTCATGGGCCTACTTTTCTGTGTAGAAACATTCTTTCCAGATAATATGAGCCCACCTCTCCTGGGATGAACTGGAGGTCACTGAGAGCAACTTGCCTCTAAGACGGCATTGGTCACGTTGTGTACTAGAAACTATTTTGCCTAACAATCCATAAAGTTTTGTCCTACAAGGAATTAACTCTTTTATTCTTCTAAGAATGGGCTTAGAGTGGGATTTCCTGGGAAATAGGTGTGTGCAAGAGGTGAGAGGGGCATGAAGCAGCCATGGGGCCCACCTGACGAAGAGGCTGTACCACTGCAGTGGCAGAAGCTGAAGGGAGTCTGCATAGAGTTGCTGCCATGCAGACGAAGGGCACAGAGATATTACAAGTGTTGCTTAAGAACTATCTGACATAGTCTGAACTCTATGGAAGTAATAGAAACTGTCTTCTAATTTGAGGAGTCAACACAGTCAAATTTCCACTAACCATAACAAATTATCACGTCTTGGTCCTCCTACATTTTCCATGACAGCAGTGGTTTCAATAACCACAGGACAGACAAGGTGAAAATCTACATGTTTTATTTAAAAACTAAGTAAGCATCACCATCATTCACTTAATCAAACTCTTTTTGGCCTTAGCCTTATAACTTTATTGTGTCTTCAGAAGCAATAAACCAGGGGTGTCCAACCTTTTTGTGCCTCTGGGCCACATTGGAAAGAGAAGACTTGTCTTGGGCTGCACATTAAATACATTGTGACATGTAATCACAACAAAATCTCATAATGTTTTAAGTGAATTTATGACTTTGTGTTGGGCTGCATTCTTAGCCATCCTGAGCTGCATGTGGCCCATGGGCTACAGGTTGGACACCCCTGCTGAATGTACAGTTTTTACCTGGAAATTTATATTACATCAAGAAATGTCATAGACTCCAAGAATTTACTAGCTAGAAGAAACTTTAGTGAATTATTTAATTTAACCACCTCTCTCCAGACAAAACTATCCAATCACATATGTATTATAGATATATAATTTGTAAAGACCTCCAGATATGCCAAATTTAGATAGCTTTTAGTGACTGATTTTAGCAATATGTTTCCATCTATTTGTTGTCATAATCTAGATCTCTATATAATTATGTATATATTATTACATATTATATGTCATTTTAGAAGACTCCCAGATATACTAATCTTAGATATCACATAGTGACTATTTTTAGCAATATATCTGTTTTCATAATCTAGATATACAAGGTCTGTCTGGAAAAAGCCCAGTCATTGTTAATATAATAAGAACAGTTTGCACGACACTGATGTAACCTGGCAGCCAAGGAAAGTGGACTGGAAGGCACATGCATCAACAACGACGACTTCACTGTACTAGTCAGTGTGGGTGGCAGATGCCATTGAGTGAGCATGTGTACTGTGTGGACATCGCATTCAAAGTGACTGAGTGAATAGAGCAATGAATCTGCATCAAATTTTGCATTAAGCTTAAACATTCCACAAGGAAACTATTCAGATGATTCAGAAGGCCACAGCTATGGGCAACTGGTGATTGGCAGCTTCATCACAACAGTACACCCGCTTATGCATCACGTCTCATACAGTGTTTTTCGGCAAACTATCAAATCACCCAGGTGATTCAGCCCCAGTACAGCCCAAATTTGGTGCCCCATGACTTCTAGCTTTTCCCAAAACTAAAATCACCTTTGTAAGGGAAGAAATTTCAGACCAGTAATGAGATTCAGGAAAATATGACAGGGCAGCTGATGGCAATTGGAAGGACTTGTGTGAGGTCCCAAAGTGCCTACTTTGAAGGGGACTGTGGTATCATTGTCCTATGTACAATATTTCTTGTATCTTGTATCTTCTTCAATAAATGTCTCTATTTTTCATATTACAAGGCTGTATATCTACTGGACAAACATTGTATATAATTATAAATATTCTCCCCACTTCTCTATCAAGAGATGACTTGTTGTTTGTTGCATTTAACCTCTTTGAAATAGGTTGGACACATTTTACAATCCCTTTTTTAAAAATATGCCCAACAGGAAAATTTAAAGAATTAGACAAGATCAATTTATGATGAGTTTTATAGGAAAGAGTCTTAAAATAGTTATTAGAAGTCTGAGATATTTACCTTAAGATAAGTAGGCAGGAGCAGGAACAGAGAAACCAATTAGATTACTGGAGTGGTCTAGGCAAGGGATGATGGTGGCCTGGATGATGGTGGCATGGACGAGAGTGACACCCATGGAGATGGAGAGAGTGGACACAGTCAAGGAATATTTTGGAGATAAAACCAATGGGACATGCTGATGGATTGCTATGTGGGACCAAGGAAAGAAGTCAAGGATGAGTTCTAGGATGAAATGGCCAGGTGTTTGGGATCTGCTTCAAAATAATGGGAAGAGGGGGTCAGATTGGTGGTGGAGAAGAAGCGAGGTGTTCATAAGTTGACCATTGTTGAAGCTGAGCAATGGGTATGTGAGTTTCACTATACTATTCTGCCATTTTTTAAATAAAAACACACCTTATAAGGCAAATATGCCTTTACCCAGTGATTTCAATTAAAAAAATCAACCCATAAAGAAACACTCAGAACTAAAAACAGATTTATATATAAGAATGGCCACAGCATCCTTATTCCAATATTTATAATATTAAAATATTAGAAATAATCTTGTTAACTAACAAGAGAACAGTTAAATATGTAAATATGACTATATTATATGATATGCCTATTAAAAATCATGCCATTAATGATTTGGGAAAGTGGTGACAATTTAATGGGAAGTTAAAAAACACAATATTATGAAAATAATTCATATTTCAGATTAGTTAAAAAGAAAAGAGAAAATTTGCAGAAAGTAAAAAGGAAAAAATCTGGTGTTCAGAGAACTCAGAGCAACTTTCTAGAAAGACAATGTGTTCAGTTTGCAAGAACTCAAGTTCAATAGTTAATAATAATTCCCCACCCATTTCCTTCATGGCTGTTGCCTCAATATGGTCTCAAACCCACAGGAAAAAAGAAAACTTCCTATGTCCCACTTCAATGAATTCTAACTTCATGATGAAAACTGGGAGAAAAGTATCGTTCAATGACAGCTGCTACAAAAATGTGTCAGCATTACTTGCAAAACCCTGGGAGGCAGATATATACCCTTTTCTGGGAAAATTTGGGAAAAAATGAATAAACATTACAGGAATTTGTCATAAAAGTGCTGAAATTACAATCCAAGCTGGCAGGATTTCTTAGAGTTTTCCTAGCCTTTGTGGCCTTCTGGGAAGGCTCAGGGCTTCCTCCACCCTGGGACTGGGCATCTCTCTAGCAGGCCTGACCAGGATGAGTATGAAGACAGCCAGCTACCTCAGGCAAGATGGTTGGTGAACCCTGATACACAGCCACTGACTCCTGGACAGCAACAGGTGTCTGCGTGACATCCTGGACCTCAGACCACTTAAACACACAAGCTTTCACCCTTGGCCTGAAGGTTTTGTGTCAAGAAGCACAGGTCCTGCTTCTTAAAGTAAGAACAGATAAGGGCCTCCAAGGAGTAAGGACTACTTCTTATTCTTACATCTTTTTGTTTGAATGCAGCAAGTTTCCATGACAGGAAATTTTTTTATTTTTCCCAGGCCAGAAAGGGACACATAATTGTTGTCAACACAGAGTCTCCCCAACACGCCAGGCCCGTGCTCTCTCTATGTTGTTCAGACCCTGATGCACATGGGAAAAGTAGAGGGTAAGGAAGGCATATGTCAGAAGAGGCGATTGCATGTGGGGTGGAGGAATGTGTTTACAAGGCTGTGCCTTGGGTGAGTGAGGGACATGCACAAAGCCATGGGTCAGAGCTCATATTCTCTGTGGTCTGAGCTCTGGGGATACAATCACCCCACACTGAAAAGATAATGGAGGCTGAGTCATACCACCCGCTTTTCTTCTGTGTTCTCCAAGTTCAGGGTATTAACTTCCTCTGAAGCAGCTCAGATCCCAAACAGCTAGAATTTCAATATATCCATGAGATTTGTGAAGAAAATCAGCTCTGTTCTCTTTTGCAGATTTTTCTATCAATCACCTATGGACTCTCCTGAATTAAAAGGAGTATGACTTTTGCTTGGTGGAGAAGAAAGATAGAGCTTTTTGACTCTGGAAAAACCTATAGTGGATTAAAATGGTGACTGATCCACATGCAATAATTCACAGTTCATGAACCTATTCCATATGAAAAGGAGTTGCTGTTTGTATCATCTTTTAAATTGCTCCAAAGTGATATTAGAAAAAACAACAAGAAGTATGTTTGGAAGAAATCCAGATAACCAAAGAATAGCAAACTAAGATACTATGATTTACTACAATAGGGTATTCATACATTTAGACTGACTTCTGATTTCTGATGTTTGTATGTTCTGAGACAGGAACTAGAAACAGTCTGTAAAATAAGTTAATTAGACTTGGACGGCTTTGATATCTAGTGGGACGTCCATGATGTATTTTATGTATCTTGCATGTGACACATGATGATTACAGCATATGAGGTAATGTTATACAATACATGGTGTGCATGAATTAAGAGAGAAATATGCAGCAACATAATCATTTGGTACACAGATTCTTAACAGTCAATTTATATTCTGAAAGGAACAGATTTTAGCTTATTGAGTTTGAAGTTGCATATATTGCCAAAAAATAAACAAGCATATTCCCATTTCTCTCAGGCAAATTATTTTTCATGTTGACCGGCATAAAGTGACTGCTCTTCTGTGTAAATGATTATAAAATCTTAGCTCCTTGACAGGAAATTATTCTTCTCCTCTGACATCAGATGATGAGGGGATTTTAAGAAAAGAGTGAGGGGTTTAATTAATCAACTAATTTAATGTTTTCAAATGAATATAAAAGATATGGCTAACAACACCAGAATAAACCTTCGCCTGAAAATTTATAATGCATCTGTGCTTCTTGTTAATAAATAAGGATTCTCAAAGATAGGATGAACATGGCTAATTATGTATAATAAAAAGCAATAGTTACTTATCTTTGACACAGTGAAGTTATGAGAGGACATTGAAATGCAACAGCATCCTATTTCCTGGAGGAATGTAGGGTGGGGTAGAATCTACCTAAATACAATCAACCCAAAACCTCAGGCTCAAAAGCTTAGATACAAAATTAGTGTATCTGACACCACACTGTTATGCAGTGTGGTACAGTACAGTAAAATAGAGTATATATCTTACAGTATAGTCTGTAGTTCCTGGTCAAGGGGCTCTGATTCATTTGAGGAGATGTGATTAATATGTGAAACGATGGACAAACCATTAAAGATGAATGTAAGTGATCGCTAAACACTACAGGCAAACTGTAGACCTGTGGAAGCGCACAGGAAGAGAGTTCTTAGTTGGTCAGCGATGGCTCTGTGGAGGAGAGGACATTTGAGTTATACTCCAAATGACAGATGTGTGATCTCTGTGGGCTAAAGGAAGAATAGGCCGTCCAGGCTGAGGAGGAAAAGCATGTGCGTGGAGTGAGCTTTGGAAGTTTGAAGGGCATTCAGAGACCCACCTGATGGAGAGCAGAGACTACGTGTAAAGGAAAATGGAAAAAGCTGTTGGACCAGCAGAGGGAAGTGAGACCATGAGGGGCCTCAGAAACCTGGCAAGGGATTTATGTTTGATAGTAGGGAGTGGTAAGATGAAAGCAACGTGTAAGGAACATTCATCTGGTGTCCACGTGCAGGACAGATTAGAGCAGGGGAGGCTGAAGTTGGGGAGGTTCCCTGGGAGTTGATTTACTGATCCAAGAATGAGCTAGAGAGGAGCTGAGGTTGGGGGCGGGGGGCAGTGACAACAGGGAGACAGAAACAGACACAAGGAACAGGATGAAAGAAGTCAGTAGATTAACTGACTGAGTATCAGAGATATCAGAAGTGACTGAAGACAAGGTTTCAAACATACAAAATGAGAGAAGAAAGCCGAGTGTTGATAACAGAGATATCAAAACCAGGATGGGTAGCTGGTTGTAAGGAGACCAGTTCATTGATGGACCTCCTAAGTGTTCACATGGGCACCCACGAAGTATTTTTAAGCTTTAGATATAAATCAGGTGGGTTAAAAAGCCTATCTTTGGCATTCAGAAGTCAAGGGTGAGAGTTGAGACTATGATAGTTAAGCCTTGAGGCTCTCCAATGGTTATAGGATTAGAGGAAGAATAGAACCATAGAATCTGGAAAATCATAGTTTTGCTCCTCACAGTCATTGTGGGTTTGAGAAGAAAAGTGAGTGAGGGGAAAAAAGTGGTTTTGACCGTTTGTATCCCTTAACATGGTATCAAAGAGACTGTCAAGTAACTAAGGTACTCATAAAACTTTAGCTCTTTTTAAAGATCCACACAGAATAGCCACCTGTTGCATAAATAGACTGTAAGCACTGTGAGCACAACATTTTTCTTGATCTGTTCACTCATGCATTCTAAGCACTAGAATGATGTCAATACATAGTAGACCCTCAATAAATATTTGTTGAATAAAATGAGTAAATGGATGAATGAAGAGATCAGGTAGATGAGATATGGTAGAACCAATGTTTTGTTGCTTGTGCCGCACAGGTTCTTGACAGAGCAAACCATGCAAATCACATTTCTACTGAGAGAGACACGAGGTAAATCCTTCCTGGACCCAAGGCCAGTGTTCTGTGGGCAGGGGTATGGCAGGGCTGGAGAAGGAGCTTCACTCTGCGGGGCAGGAGAAAGGCTCCCTGGGATATTCCAAATCATTGTTTTTCCTAACTCCCTTGTTATAGATAACAGGCTGTGTGAAGAAAGCCCAGCACAGCCAGAGTGACCTCATACTGAGTAAAATTCCCTAAAGCATGCACAGTCATTGTTTCATTCAAGGCCAATATCTGCAGCCAACATGGCTCCTCCCAGCACTAAGCTTCAGATTGGATCCACTGGGACGCCGCCATCCCAGAAAACACGGTGTTCCAGCCTCACATACTTTCTGGATGTGTGATGCAGGGGTCTCCCTGAAAGGGTGGAGTTATAGCTACAAGGGGGCCTTCATTTCTAAGTCTAATGGGGTTTGTCCTCTTAGTCTTGTTGGGTGGTTGTCTATGAGTTAAACTTAATAAGCTGAGGCTTTCTTTAGTCAGACTTTGGCCTCTCTGGGTTGAGATGACTAAACTTTTGTAATTTCTCACTCCTCTCTGATTTGATGGGTGATATTTCTGCCAGAAAGGGACAAAGTCAGTCCAAAGGCTTCTCTTTTCCCATCAGAAATCCTGTCTGCTGTCTAAAAGTGTGAGGGGAGAAGACTCAGGATCAGGCATGTTCAAGGTTAGAAGGGATCTTTGAGATCCTCTGGTCCAGGGTCCTAAATTCATGCAAACAAGGGCCAGACAGGTGACAGAGAATGGTGAGGAGGAATGACAGGATCTGTGTCAAATTGCAGATGTGATAACCTACCCTAAGGACTCACAGTGAAGCACTTTACAACCCCATGCTGGCCAGACCAAGTTCATCTGTTCACTGGTGAGGCCCCTGGGCCAACTCAATCCCTCAGTTTACAGATGGGTGACCTGAGGCCCAGAGAAAGAGCAAGAACATTTTGTGATAGAACACTGCACTGGAAATCATGAGATCTGAGGTTCTAGGCCTGACTGCACACGCCAAGTGACCTTGAATGAAGGTTGAGCACTTGGAGTTTCATTTCCTTATCTGTAAAATGAAGAATTGCCCAATGATCTGGTTGTGCTCTAACATTCTAGAACTCCCGAAGGGCACCCAATTAGTTAGTAGCAAATCTCTACCTGGAACTCAGGTCTTTGGATGGAGTGTCCCTTTTATTAAAGCAAACTTCCTGACAGGAAAAGGAAGAAGGAGGAAACAGCAAAAACACCTGGAAGCCGATGTTGGCTTCTCAGGCAATTTGCTCACAGCTCATGCAGGCTGTGAAAACCAAGAGGGAGGGAGACCCAGAACACCTCAGAGCCACACGTGGGGCTTTCTCGTTCCTGCTGAAGCATCTTTGAGTGCCCTGGTATCCCGAGCAGGCCTTCTGAAGATGGAGTCACATGATCTGAGTGCATCTGCTCCTTCCCACTGAGTGTGGTTCAGCCAGCACCAAAAGGATGGATCCCACTGGGGAGGGAGGTGGATCTCCTTGTTCTGGTTCAGTCTGAGAGAATTTCCTCCCCTGTTGGAAGATGGAGAAGCAAAAAACTATCTGTGAGCCTCTGCTATAGCCCAAGGCAAATCCTCATTCTAAGGTTCTCACTTCCACTGTCTGTTCTTACTCCTTTTATTTTCATTTTCTGTGTATGGAGGTCCCTAAAAGGAGAAAGTTTCTTGTTTATGTGTTTACTTTTGTTATCTGTATTAGCTCTTTAAAGTGAGTTTGATGAGAGCAGGCACTCTTTCTGCCTTGTTCACCACCATATTCTCAGTGCACCAAACTGTGCCTGGTCCATGGCAGGGTAGAATAAACATCCCAAGGGTAAGTAAAGGATTGTTCCAGGTTTCACAGCTAATTAGTGGAGGAGTCAGGTTTTGTATCAAAGTCACCCAACGTTCAGTTCTTTTCCCTGAACTACTGGGCCTTGAGCAGTAACTTTGACAGTGATTTATCTGAGGAAGCGGGGTCTAGGTCTGGGCATCAGGATAGCATGACTTAGAAGAGAAAGCCACTTTACCCAAATCTAGTCCAAGCTCTGCCACTCACTGGCATGACCAAATTATACAAAGTTCATTTTAAATGTGATCTTACAGATCACTTGATCCAAAGACTTCAAACATTTTTATAATCATCAGAAACCTTTTTTCAAATACAACCTTACAAAGAACCCCAATATATAAAGCAAATATACTGATACCACCAAACAGTGCTACTCTAGTAAATGCAAAGGAGGGCGTGGAGCCTGCCGTTTGGGAGAGCCTTAACCCCATTCAGGTCACCTCTGAAGCAACTCTGTAAAAACAATTTGAAAACCACTGAGTTAGTCCAGTTGCCCACCCAGATCAAGAATTCTTAGAATCAGGGCACTCACTCCATCAGGGAAGCCCGTTCTCTTTTTGCAGCAGTTATGAGGAAGCCCAAACTCTTCTTGGCCCAAAATACCATTTCACCGGAACAAAATCTACCCCTCTCCATTTCGATGTCAGCTCTCAAAAGACGAAGACCAGCAAATATGGTCCCTGTCTTGAATGAAACACATCTGAGTTTGAAGACCAGCTACAAACTACTTATCTCTAGCCTATAAGTTCTTTTGTAGGTTAGGGAATGATAGCACTTATCCCACAGCAAAACTATGGTGAACATTAAGGACAGTGATGTGAAGGACTTAGTGCAATGTCTGACACAAGGTAAGTCCTCAATAAATTTTAGCTCTTGTCGTCAGGATCGTCATCTGTGTCACTACCTATGACCACCTCACCACCACCACCATTACTTCTCCTCCGTGAACCTCCAGGCTGCTGAAGGAAGCAGCACAGTAGTCAGTAACATACACTTCATCATGGTGAGCTCTACTATGGAGGTCTGCACTACCTATCTTTTTTAATATTAGCCTAGAGCACCAGGATGCTAACTTAGCAAACATATGATGTCCATTTACTGTCTACTATGCCTTGAAACATTCTGATTTCTCCTGCCAACACCATCAGGAACCGTTCATGTCCTGCGAGATCTTACCACACATAGCAGCATCAGTGTCATCCGGAAACTTGCTATAAATGTGAGATTGCAGGCTCCACTCTGGACCTACTGTAGCAGAATCTGCAGTTTAGTAGAAGTTCCAGTTGTTTTATACATATGTGCATTAAAATTGGAGAGGCACCCCAAGGTTTAAACCTCAATTTCTTCATCTGTGAGATGGAGAGACAACTATTTGCTCTGCATACCTCACTAGGGCTCATGAAAGAACTGAATGGGATGCAAAAAAACCCTTAGAACAAATTAACTCTGAATTCCTCAGTCCCTACCCAACTCCTTTACACAGAGAACTTGTCAAACGCTGATTCACTATGGCAGGACCAACACAGCAGGCCATCCTATTTGACCTCTACATCAATTATTAAATATCTGAACCTTCATACTATTTTTGTCTACATATGTTCTCTGTGCACCTCGGGAAACTGCATTAAAATGATTTCTGCCTCAGACTATATTCATGTTCTTGAGCCTTCCTGGTCCCTGTGTGGTCATCTTTCAGAATTCAATTTGACCTACAGTTGTTACTCCCACTCTATTTTATGGAACACTTTCAGACAGCTACATGACTTAATGGTTTTAAACACATCATTATTGCCATTATTTCATAGTTCACATGTGTAAAAAAAAATACATGACATTTTTAAATGCAACTGAAGACACTTTAACATTTTATTATCTAGGCATTAATAAAATCTACTTATTAAATTTTGCCACTCAGGATGTTTAAGTCTTGTTTCTAGCTGGCAGTTGGGTGGCCAAAAGAAATTTAGGGGGGATTTACTCTGAGGTATCCCAAGAAGGTTGAGGCCAGACCCCACAGGGGAAAGGGAACACGTAGATATCAGTATAGCCAGTGCCCTCCTAGGTGGCCCAACACGAAAACAAATGACTCAACAGTTCAAAGCCCCCAACTGATTTCACGGAAGTGCCCGGTGCAGGCATTTAGTATAAAATGTTCTTCAGACTCTCCAGAGGGCCAGCTCAGAATTAGGCACTACTAGGGAAACATGAGGAAGTGGGAAGGATCCAAGGCAAGGACTCAGAGTCAGGAGAAGAGGCCGTCCCTGCAGGCACTGAGATGTGCTCTCCAGCCCATTCAGCCTTCTCTTCGTTATGAAGAGCTGCAGAAGTAAAAGCAGGTACGTAAATGTGCCATGTTAGGGACACCACCACGAATACCCTCCCTTTTTTCTGGGGATCCTCTCTCCTATTACAACATTGCCCCATCGCCTCTGATCACTTTCTAGTGTGAATCATCCCACCTGCACTTTCCCAGCTAGCGTTGGCCGGGGCTCTTTGGCCACCCAGTTTAAGTCATGGTGGGGTTGTTGTCAGCGGCAACTGATCTCTGTGGAGACACAGCCAATGCTCTCGCCCTACAGTGACCAGAGTGGTGCCTAGCTCTCTGTGGCCTGGCACTCATGAGACGGAAGGCAAAACTTGGACTGAGGAGTCTGCCAGCCTATGGTTTCCTCCTCTTGAGCTGTTCCATCTATTATCTTATGGTCCCTATAGCAGGACAGGGTATAGAGTTCACTTAGTTCAAACTCTCATTCATATATAACTTACTCTCTGAGGTCCACAAATGTGTCATCTGCCATCTTAAGTCTCTGAACTCCACCTGCTTTTAACTTCATAGAAAGCTCAGAATTCTCCTCCTTATTAGGCATTAAACAGATTCGGAACAATCAAAGCAATCCTACCTTTACATACAAGTTTCCTGTGCCTCCGGGTTTGCTGCTAACTCTATTATAATTAGAACCTTTTACATTATTTTTAACATTGTGGTGCATCAGGAAACCAGTGATGTGATGGGCATACAGCAAAACTTATCCGGTTAGATGGAGGCCGTGACAATGCTTTCGATGCAAATTATAAATCCCTGTGGAAACCATAATAAAGGCTCCTGCCAACAACTCCTCCTTTTCCCTCTTCCTCTTAAACAACCCTGGTGCTTCCCCAAGTGTCCCCCCACTCTGTCCATGACATGGAATACCCCCTCCTCTTAGGAACTGTGAGTAATAAACTATCTTTTCAATGGCAATCACTTCCATATATATTTGTCTTACTATTTCCCAATTTTTTATTACTATGCTATATTTTAAAGCACTAGTCAAATTTGAGCCCAAATTTGATTACCATCTAATGGAACTGGCTAAGGAAAGGAGGCAGATAGTCCTGCCTAAAGCTCTCCAGGAAGGGTGCCGAGAAAGGTGAAGACACAGAGAAGATCACATTGCCCACCAGGTCACCTGCTGCTGTGCTGCCATCTCACAGGTCACCTGTGTTGCACCCAGGCTCCAGCATCAGGCTGTTGCAACATGTGTCCCCTCCGAGGCCCCAACTGACTCATGGTCCTAGATGAAATTTCATGGATGCTCAGAGCCTAAGTACGTGGGCCATGATAGGGTGGAACCCTCCAGAGCCAGAAACCATTCCTAAAAGGAAAGTATGGCAGGGGTGAGGGAGACTAGGAGGAAAGTGTGAGCACTGAGACTCTGCACCAAAAGAACAAGGCTGGGCTTGTTGTGGAAAAACGGTTCAGGCCACACCCCTGCCCAAACACACACACACACACACACAAACACAGCTATTCCTCTCTTCCATGTAAGAAAACTTCATTAGGGTTTGAAATTGGATGGCAGAGGTCCACTTGGCTTTCTCAGACCTTTCTAGTTGTTATAACCTTCATAAAGTCCGGATTAGGAAGCCTAGATATATCCCTCAACTTTTTTGAAGACCAGAGATGTAGTAGGTCTTTTAGGTAAGTCATCTTTCTTTCTAGGTCACTGACTCCTCATCTGCACGTACCTAGTGCCACAGCTGACTCAGGGCTGACACAGAAAGTTGGGCAGCGGTATCTCTTAGAGGTCTTCTGTGCGCAAACCAACCTATCAGCCAGCCTGAGAGGTTGGAGAAGATTCTTACATGGAATTTGGGGCGTGTTTTTTTTTTATTTTTAACTTTTTATTTTGAAATAATTTTAAACACTAAAAAAATATAAGAGTAGTACCAAAAACACACCCATAGGCAACAAGTATTAACATTTTGACCAGTTTGCTTTATCATTCTTTTTTTCTCTCTCTTGCTACACACACACACATACCCCAATACAGAAGAGTACTATCAGAAAAGAATCAGCAGCAAACCCGGAGATAATGAAAACTTCATGTAACGGTAGGATGACTATACCTGCCCAGAATCTGCATAGAAGAAGCTCCCCCTTGTCCTTCCCCTCCCAAGTAAGTTAGAATGGCTCTAACACCGCAAACAGCCAAACAGGTAGGTTATAACACCTTGGAAGCAAGGACATAGTGAGAAAAAGTAGGGTTGTCCTCCTCTATCTTGAATTTAAAATATTTAATTTAGAATTGTTGAGGTTTGCCAGAGCATGTAGAAACTGAGTTTCAAGGAATAAGGAAGAGTTTACAGACTTGACTGATTAAAAAAATATATTTATATATGTTGAGGAAAATTGTGTTTCTGCATTGCATTTTAGAGTTAATATGTTTTAGCCTTTTTTACATGTAAGGTAAATTTTTCAAACAGGAAATGCCTAAATGGCTTTCAGTCATATACCGGTGCATTTACTTTATGCAACAAACCAGTCAAAATGGAGTTAGTGGGTTAATTTTCACTAGGTTGGTGTGGTGGGTGATCTCAGCCTCTTAAGACATGGTTCCTGTTTTAACTGAACAGTTTTCCACATATACATTTTCACAAATATAGTTTCCCAATACAAGCATTTACAGTGACAATTCAATAGTCCTTAAAGCATTAAAACAGAAATATTTTTGCAAACAGATATAGAGAGAAACTCAACTTTATGGTAACAAGATATAAAGTAAATTTTGAAGTAATTGGTATACAAATATTTGCTATCTTTTCTCAAAAAAGAATCGAATGACTGACCTAGTGCTTTGATTATATTTTTGTTGAGACTTTATTTTTAGGGAAGTTTTAGGTTCACAGCAAAATCGAGGGGAAGGTAAAAAGATTTCCCAATACCCCCGCCCACACATGCATAGCCTTCCCCACTATTAACGTGCCCTCCCCCAGAATGGTGCACTTGTATTTACGCTACAGTTCACTCTCGGTGCTGTACGTGCAATGGACGTGGGCAAATGTACAATGACATGTAGCCATCACTATGGTGTCATGCAGAACATCTTCACTGCCCTAAGAATCCTCTGTGCTCTGCTTACTTATCACCCGTCCCCATTGTCAACCACTCATCTTTCACCTGTCCCACAGGTTTTCCTTTTCCAGAATGTCATGCTTTATTTCTTCTTAACATGCTGCTTCTTGGTCTTAAAGTTTCTTACTTGAAATAATTTATGGGCCTCACTTTAATTTTAATCAAAGCTAAATTAAAGCTATTTGGAGCTTTTAAAAATGTATTTATATAAGAGGTTTCTATGTGCAAAATTCTCCAATGGACATCTCATATGTTCTGAAGAAGCAGACATCATCCCTGTTTTAGAAAGAACAAAACTAAGATTTAGGAAGGCTAAGTAGCTTGTCCCAAATCATACTACTTGTAAGCATGTCATAGGATGGTGACCCAGATTTTTTACTCCAGAGCTCATAATATTTTACTACATGTCCTTAGCTTCCTTCTCGGGGGTGCAGCCACTATGAACCATGTGTCTGTCTTATGGCGACATGATTTGTTCCACGTGGACCTGCTGAAGTGCACAACAGCAAATTGGGTTAGCACTGGCCATCTTGTTTTAGAAATATACTCCAGGAAAAATGCACTCTTGCCTGTTTGCCACATGTGGGCTCTCTCTAGCCATTTCCCTTCTTCTCAGCAAGGAGTCTGCACCAGCCACCATGGATGTCTCTTCCTCTGAAGGCTGAGATAATACGATTCCATAAACTGCCAACACCTGGGAAGGCGCCTTAACGTTTTGGAGCAAGCATGGATGGTACTGCTTCATTTCTGGATGTTCTCTCTACAGATCCAGCTTCTCTGATCTTCTGCATAGCCTCAATGACATCATTTGTTCCTTCTTTTCTTCCTTTCACAATCCCTTGACATATTTCCAACTTCCAAGTTCTTTGTCAAGAATCTCCATCTCCTCCAGTCCCCTAGCTTCCTACTCTGAGTTCTTGTTCTGTCCTAAGAATCTTTTTGTCTCTTCTAATAAGCCAGATTATGATTGTATCATAAACCTTACCATGTTATCTTTAAGCTCAATCCCTACAAGATTAGTAATTGGCTCACGCACAAAAGCAAACACAACACAAACAAGGTCACTAAGGAAGTTTTCTGTGTGCGTTCAGACTTCTTGAATTTTAATATATCGTCATGGTTTGTCTACTAAAAATTATAAATAAAACTGCCTGTTTACTGCTAAATTAATCATGCAGGGACTTCTAGCAAGTATCCTATTGAACACTGCCCAAGTACTTAACAATATACCACTTTCTATAAATTTATTATGAATATTAGTATATTAAAATCTTTTAAAGTTATTTTAATACAACATCTCAAAAATACGTTAGCAATAAGCTTTTGTTGCAAACTATTAACATTAACATAGAACATTCATTTAGAAAATGTTAATCTAATTGTATGAAAGCATCTGAGTATATTAAAATATTGGAAAATATTTAAAATGTCCTCCAGGGAACTTGAAGCTGGAATAATTTGCAATGATAATTTACAATGATAAGCATTTGATGGGCCCCTGAAGGCAAATAAACTAACCAGTATTTGTTAAATGGGTAATAAAGGCAGATTCTATTTTTTTTTTTTTGCCTAACAGCCATTCTTGGAATCCCTAGGAAAAATTGAATGGTAAAAACTTGAACTTCTGTCTCTCAGGAATGTTATAACACTAGGCAATCATCTTTTGGTACTAGAAAGCACACTTTTTGTGAAGAAGTTAAATGCTAATTTTACACAGGGCATGCAGACTGGACCCAATTAAGTGACAAATAAATATGAGAGTGAATCATGTACATATTTTTGCTGTGTCAAAATAAGCATGTTAATTTTACAGTAAAAATCGATTAAAATAGAATATTCATAGAGAAAGAGGAGGTGGAAAGGCATTATTGGAAGGATATGCCTGATGAGAAATAGCATCAAGATCTTTCTGAAGTTCACATCCTGGTGAGAACACTTTTACTTCCTCTATATGAATACCATGATGTCAATTAACTGTGGTTATGCAATGACTAGTTATTAGATCAATATCAGGTCTTGAAGCTTTATGGTATGTGCTTTACAGCAAAACTGAGATTTGATAAATGCACCTGGAAATTAAACTATTCCAGTGGGGGAGGCAGGGAGCCAGAACTTGCTTGTTATTCTCATGAGTTGATGGTGTCATGGAATTCCAGGATATAAAAATCATATGATTATTTCCCTAAGGGTCTATTGTCATTGCTACATATATTAGCTTATCAGATAATTCTGAGTGAGACATCTCCTGAGGACTCTATGGGGCAAAGGAATGAGTATAACAGTAATTCTGGCCGAAAGAACTCCTCCAAAACTGGTCCGGGGTTTTCCTCTGGTCTGACATGGACCAGAGGAAAATTGCACAAAGGAGGCAGCAAAGGAGAAAGAGGCCCAGGAACAGGCGAAAGAACCCAAATTGAGGGCACCATCACTTCAAGTGTCCCACAAATGCGCAGGTGCACTCACACCTGACCTGTCTGAAACTGAGATCTGGAAGGTAATGAAAAAGTCCATTTAAAAAGGCAAGGGCAAGTTCTAAATATTTTATTTTAACCAAAGGTATATAATGTAAATTTATTTATCATGTTTATAACTGTTTTGTATCTACTATATTTGTTCTGTTTTACTTTTCCTCTTTTCTCTGTCTTCTCTGGTACTCACTGAACATTTTGTATAATTCCATTCTATCTATTTTCTTTACATATCAATTATATTTCCTTCAAAAGAAATTTATTCCTTCTCTGATGCTTTTCCTTTCTTTATATAGAGCCAAGTTTCTGACACTATCAATTTCCTACCCCCTAAAGAATTTCCTTTAAAACTTCTTATAGGACAGCTCTGCTGGTAATGAATTCCCTCAGTTCTGTTTTCCTGAGAAAGTCTTATTTCTCCTTCACTTTGGAAGGATAATTTCACTGGATATAGAGTCTAGATTGGTTGGGGGGGGGGGTTTCTATCATTACTTTTAAGTACTTCTCTTAATGAGAGGTCTGCTGTAATTTTTATCATTGTTCCTCTGTAGGTAAGAGTTCTTCCTTTGGGTTCTTTCACGATTTTCTCATTCTGGCCAGCGTGGCTCAGTTGGTTGGAGTGTCACACTTTGTAAACCAAAAGGCTGTGGCTTCAATCCCTGATCAGGGCATGTACCTAGGTTGTGGGTTCAGTCCTCAGTCATGGAACACACAAGAGGCAGCTGATCGATGTTTCTCTCTCACATTGATGTTTCTCTCTCTCTCTCTCTCTCTCTCTCTCTCCCACTCACTCCTTCTCTCTCTCTTCCTTCCTCTCTCTCTAAAGCAATGCAAAAATGTCTTCAGGTAAGGATTTTAAAAAAATATTTTCTCTTTGTCTGCAGTGTGAATGTACGTGTAAGTTAGTCTTTTAGCATTTATCCTGCTGGTTGTTCTCGGGACTTCTGATTCTATGGTTTGGTGACTGCAATTAACTTTGGAAAATTGTTGGTCATTACTACCTCAAATATTTCTTCTGCTCTATGATATTCCAGTTACACATATGTCACACCTTTTGAAATTGTCCCACGAGTTTGATATATTATGTTTTCATTGGGTTTTTTTCATTCTTGTTCCCACTTTGTATTTCAGTTTGAGAAATTTCCATTGCTATCTCTTCAAGCTCATTGATTCTTTCCTCATCTCTGTCTAGTCTACTAATAAGTCTATTGAAGGCATTCTCCTTTTCTTTTACAGTGTTTTCTACTTCCATTTCTTTCTTATTCTTTCTCAGAGCTTCCCTCTTTCTGCTTACATTATCTACCTGTCCTTGCGTATTTTTTACTTTTACCACTGGAGTGCTTAATATATTAACCATAGTCATGTAAAATACCCTATCTGATCATTTCTTTTTTAAAAAAATATATTTATTGATTATGCTATTACAGTTGTCCCATTTCCCCCCCTACTCCACTCCATCCTGCCCACCCACTCCCTCCCACATTCCCCCCCTATAGTTCATGTCCATGGGTCATACTTATAAGTTCTTTGGCTTCTACATTTCCTACACTATTTTTACCCTCCCCCTGTCTATTTTCCACCTATCATCTATGCTACTTATTCTCTGTATCTTCCCCCCCTCCCCCTCCCACTCCCTATTGACAACCCTCCATGTGATCGCCATCTCTATGGTTCTGTTCCTCTTCTAGTTGTTTGCCTAGTTTGCTCTTGTTTTTGTTTTAGGTGTGGTCGTTAATAACTGTGAGTTTGCTGTCATTTTTACTGTTCCTATTTTTGATCTTCTTTTTCTTAGGTAAGTCCCTTTAACATTTCATATAATAAGGGCTTGGTGATGATGAACTTCTTTAACTTGACCTTATCTGAGAAGCACTTTATCTTCCCTTCCGTTCTAAGTGATAGCTTTGCTGGATACAGTAATCTTGGATGTAGGTCCTTGCGTTTCATCTTGGGTAATGTAATTATGATGTGCCTTGGTGTGTTCCTCCTTGGGTCTAGCCTCTTTGGGACTCTCTGAGCTTCCTGGACTTCCTGGAAGTCTATTTCCTTTGCCAGATTAGGGAAGTTCTCCTTCATTATTTGGTCAAATAAGTTTTCAAGTTTTTGTTCTTCCTCTTCTCCTTCTGGCACCCCTATAATTCGGATGTTGGAACGTTTCAAGATGTCCTGGAGGTTCCTAAGCCTCTCCTCATTTTTCCGAATTCTTGTTTCTTCATTCTTTTCTGGTTGGATGTTTCTTTCTTCCTTCTGGTCCACACCATTGATTTGAGTCCCAGTTTCCTTCGTATCACTATTGGTTCCCTGTACATTTTCCTTTGTTTCTCTTAGCATAGGCTTCATTTTTTCATCTAGTTTTCAAACAGATTCAACCAATTCTGTGAGCATCTTGATAACCAGTGTTTTGAACTGTGCATCCGATAGGTTGGCTATCTCTTCCTCGCTTAGTTGTATTTTTTCTGGAGCTTCCTATCTGATCATTCCTATCTGAGTCTGGTTCTGATGCTTTCTTTGTCTCTTCAGAGGGTGTTTTTCTTGCATTTAACCATAAATTATAATTTTGTGTTGAAAGCATACAGTTTTGGGTACTGGGAACTGAGGTACATAGGCCTTCAGTGTGAGGCTTTATGTTTATCTGGCTAGGAGTTGGACTGCATTTAATGTTTGCTGTAGCTATAGATGCCAAGGTCTTCAAATTCTTTTAGAGTCTTTGTTTATGTCTGTCCGGGGTTTCCCTAAGAACTTCCATTCACATAGACTCCAAATCTTACAGCTCTTTCAGGCATAACCACTGAAGTCCCACTGGTGTGATGGCCAAGTGATTAAGTTTGTCCTTCAGCAGGCCTATGTCCCTGGGCTAGAACCTTCTCCAACATTCATTTCCTGTCTCTGCCATCTTGCTTAGGTGACACAGGGATGACAGACAGCAACGGTTATATCATCAGAGAAATGCTCTTCCTCCAGGTATGTTAAGACTCTGGTAATATTTCTCCCTGCCCTGGAGAGTAGGCTTTTGTGATGGAGAAAGTTTGGTCATATTTTGCAATAGCTGCTTTTCCCTTCTCCCTGTCAGAGCTACAAGGGAATCTTTCTTGGCCCTTCTCCATGAGACTATGGTGAAGTTCCATGAAGCATAGAGATACCCTTCTTAAGACTACACCCTCAGAGAGGTTTAACTCTCATAGTCCAAAGTCAGCCTCCAGCTCAAAAATCAAAATGACCACTTAAGAATTTCATACCAGATTCTAAGATGGCGGCGAGATAGGTGGGAGCAGATTCCACTTCCCCTGAACATGGGTGAAACACCTAGCTGATCTACTGAGGAACAGAGCAAATAGCCAACAGCACCCCAGCAAATAGGAAGATGGGAGACCAAAAATTTTAGAGGACATTGATAAATCAAACAGTAAGGAGGGTGCTTCATGACAATAAGGTCCATAGAACCAGGACAGGGACCAGGGCAGCTGCAGACCCAGGCCCAGCACCCACCAGGTCTGCTGCAGGGCTCTTGGGAGACAGCCAGGTCAATGGATCACTCCCCTGCCAAACAAGGTTTGAGCAGCACCAGGAGAGATCTGGTTGCTTGAAGTCACAGGGAGGGGAATAAGGATGAAGTTGCAAACACACAGGGGCCGTGAGCACCCACGGAGACAATGGGCACCACCAGCAGGGGAGAGTTGAGAGTTGGGTCGTGATGGGCCTTGACCCGGACAGTCCCCAGTCTAGCTGGAGAGGTGAGCTGTGTGAGAGGACAGGCCCTTCCTTGTATGGAGCAGCAGGCTTGAGCAGGAGGAATTTCTCAAAAAGAAAAAGTGAAAAAAGAGACACTCAGGGGCTGTTTGGGGAATTCTCCTGCAGCAGCCGCTCCAACCTCCTCACCACCCAGCCACACTGCGCTCCCATGGTGGCACGGAAGGCCCTGAGCCCACCACGAAGCCCCAGGGAGAATGCACGCCCAAACCTGCAGGACCGGAGGCTGCTGGGGAACTGGGCTGGAGACTTGCCAAGTGCCGCCACGGAAGGGAGAAGCATGAAACCAATCTCCCTTCAGCCTGCTGCAGCCAGGAAGACCAGCAAAACTGACTTGGCCAGTTTGAACAGTTTGAAGCCAGCAAGAGGCATTTTTTTTTAAGTAATTCTTTCTTTTTTTTTTTTTTTTATCATTTTTAAACTCCTTCTTCCTCTCTTTCCTTCTTTCTTGTTTTATTCCTTCTCTCTTTCTCTCCCTTTTTATCTCTTCTTCCCTTCTTCTTTTCTATTTTTTCCTTTTTTCTTTTTTTTTAATTCCCATAAGTAAGATAATAAAACCTGGAACTGTGAAAATACCAGAGTTGGACCCAAAGAGGGGGCATCCCAACAGCTGAGACAGTACAACAAATTTCACTTTGCTATTCCAGAGAACTTGCACATTATTGTATATTTGTATTATTATTTTTTTATTATTATTACATCTTTTATTTTATTAGTATTTTTGTATTTCTCCTCTTTCTGCTTAGTCTTCTTCACTTGGCTGGTTAAATTGCATTGTTTGACTGGTTTCCCTTGTTTTCTCTTTCATAGTGTATTGTTAATTTATTGTCTTTGACTTCACTTGTGTTCCATTAGCACATTACTCTAGGACCTACACTTCCTATTCTTGTTATCCAGATCACATAGATTCTGTCATATGATTGTTGCTCCATTACTACTGTAAATAATAGCTGTTCCATACATTTGTAAATACTACACAGCACCCCTCCCAGATCTCAGCCCACTTCACTGGTTCCTGAACTTTATTACGAGTGTAGTTAACTCTATTCTCTCACACACTACACCTATTTTCTATCATTTACTCTCACTTTATCTCATATCTGACCTCCCACAAGCTCACTGCTTTCTAGATCCAACCCACAATCCTTCCCCTCCCAAAAAGAGTCTTATCTTATCCACTTTCTAAAAAGCGGCTAGTTGGGTGAAATATCACGGTTAACACTATACATATCTAAAGGATATCCTATCTCTTCTCCACGGGCTGGTACCTCAAATATCATATAATACACTCCTGCTGTCTTAAACCATTTTGCCTTCCCCCTCCTACTGATCACAAAAAAAGAGTAGGTAAAAGCTGTGAACACCGGGATACCTGCTGGAAGAGGAAACCCACCAAAAAAGGAACCACCAACAGATAACAACAGAAGAAAGTGAAGGAGAGAGTGGAAGCCACACTAACTCAACCCAGGACCTATCTGGAAACACAACTAAACAGTGGAGAAATTACTCAGAACAAACAACTGAACAAGAGCAAGAGAAAAGCCTCAAAACCTTGTCCACATGGAATAATCATCTCCAACACAACCTGCCCACGCCTGCACAACAGAATTCAAGAGGTGGTGGATGGAGTGACCTTCAGTTAACCAGCTGGTGGGAAGGACCCACCAAAGAAAGACCCAACAACAACCAAAAATCAAAGACATACACAGAGCCAACATAAACCACAGCCCAAGATCAGTGAGCTTGGGAGATCAAGGAGACTGTACCACTAAATCCCACAGGTATTCTACTGTAGAAGTTTATACTATAAATCCAGAGAGTCAGAACAGATCAATTTAAGAAGCAGAGGTTAACAAGAAGAGTCTCACAAGCAATGGGAGGGCAAAGAAACAATCCCCAAATGAAAGGAAAGGAGGAAGCCTCAGAAAGAACGCTAAATGAAATAGAGACAAGTCAACTATCAGATATTGAGTTCAAAGCATTGGTTATAAGGAAGCTCAATGAGCTCACAGAGAATTACCAAAAACTACAAGGAAACTATAATGAAGTCACTACAAACTATATCAACATGAAAAAGGAAATAGAAACATTCAACAAGGACCAAAAGGAAATGAAAAATACAATTTCTGAACTGAAGAACACAGTAGAAGGAATCAAAAGCAGACTTGATGAAGCAGAGAATCGGATAAAAGAGCTGGAGGACAAGGCAGAAAAAAAACATCAAGAATGAGCAAGAAAAGGAAAAAATGATCATAAAGAATGAAGAGGGGTTAAGGGAAATGCAGGACAACATGAAACATAATAATATCCATATAATAGGGATACCAGAAGGAGAAGAAGAAGAGCAAGGGATAGAAAACCTGTTTGAAAAAGTAATGATGGAAAACTTCCCTAATTTGATGAGAGAAAAAGTCACAGAAATCCAGGAAACACAGAGCATCTCAATCAAGAGGAACCCAAAGAGGCCCACTTCAAGACACATCATAATTAAAATGGCAAAATTCCAAGACAAAGAGACAAGCTTAAAGGCAGCAAGGGAAAAATAGGAAGTAACATACAAGGGAGCCCCAATAAGGTTAGCAGCTGACTTCTCAATGGAAACGCTCCAAACCAGAAGGGAATGGCAAAAAATATTACAAGTAATGAAAACCAGAGGCTGCAACCAAGAGTACTTTATCCAGCAAGGCTCTCAATTAAAATGGAAGGCCAAATAAGGAGCTTCCCAGACAAAAGGAGCCTCAAAGAATATACCTCCTCCAAACCAGCTCTGCAGGAGATGCTAAAGGGTTTGCTTTAAGAACAGGAAGAGGGAGAACCAAGATGGCGGCGTAGGTAGACACACTGCGCCTCCTCGCACAACCAGAACTGACAGAAAATCAAATGGCAAGGAAGTCCGACACCAAGTAGATAAAAAAGAAACATACATCCAGACCGGTAGGAGGGGTGGAGATGGGCACCGGGGTGGAGAGGACTCGCCGTGGCTGTGGTGGGACCAAGACTGGCAGAGTGTGGGACGAAGGGAGCAGGCAGTCTGACCACTAGCAGACCCTGTGGCCCCACATTCGTGCACAGATAAACTGAGAGGGCCGGACTCAGAGTGGCAGAGAACGGGGCAGGCAGATTGTTGGGTAGCACTCCGTAGCTCCACATTCGCGCACAGATAAACCGGACAAACGGCGGGGAGCAAAGCAGACCACACAACCCAAGGCTCCAGCGCGGGGAAATAAAGCCTCAAACCTCTGATTGAAAACGCCCGTGGGTGTTGGGGCGGCAGCAGGAGAGACTCTCAGCCTCACAGGAGAGGTCACTGAAGAGACCCACAGGGGCCTAGAGTGTGCACAAGCCCACCCACTCAGAAACCAGCACCAGAGGGGCCCAATTTGATTGTGGCCCAATTTAGTTTTCCTGTATGAAAACTAAAAATGGAACTGCCTTTTGACCAGCAATTCCACTGCTGGGATTATACCCTAACAGCCCTGAAACACCAATTCAAAAGAACCTATGCACCCCAATGTTCATAGCAGCACAATTTACAATAGCCAAGTGCTGGAAGCCACCTAAGTGCCCATCAGCAAATGAGTGGATAAAAAAAACTGTGGTACATTTACACAGTGGAATTCTATGCAGCAGAGAGAAAGGAGGAGCTTATACCCTTTGCAACAGCATGGATGGAACTAGAGAGCATTATGCTAAGTGAAATAAGCCAGGCGGTGAGGGACAAATACCATATGATCTCACCTTTAACTGGAACATAATCAACAGAAGAAAAAAAGCAAACAAAATATAAGCAGAGTCATTGAAGTTAAGAACAATCTAACAATAGCCAGAAGTAAGGGAGGAGGGGACGGTGGGGAGAAGGTTTTTCAGGAACTACTATAAAGGACACATGGACAAAACCAAGAGGGAGGGTGGAAGCAAGGGAGGGAGGTGGGTTTGGCTGGGGAGGGGGGGGGGCGGGGGAATGCAGACAACTGTAATAGAGTAACAATAATATAATTTTTAAAAATTGAAGTTAAAAAAGACCCCTAAAAAATAAAATAAGTAAAAAAAAGAAAAAAGAAGAGTATCATACCAGTCTTTGATCATAGTAGCTCCCCAGGTAAGTAGATCTCAGCTATGACTCTGGATTTGCCTGTCTCTTCAGATTTCAAGGTGGTGATTTGTCAAGTCTTCTGGTGGGTCCAAAAAGTGCTCATTTTTAGCTTGTTCAGCTTTTCCTTGTTGTAAAAGCAGGAGTGACAACTTCGAAGCTCTTTACAATCAAAGCTAAAACTGGAAGTATAAGTTGCATTTTAGTAAGTACATGAGAGCTAACAGAAGTCAAATAAAGAAATACGGACTTTTTAAAGCATCATTCCTCACTTTGACAACAATTAACAAACACTTGAGAAATTGATTCTAAATAACTCACCTGGTTGCTCAGTGAAGAAAAAGCCCTGCAGAGCACCGCTAAGCAGCCTTGATTCAATGTCTCTGAAAAAGTTTCTTAAATATTCTTCAATTTAAAGTTTTCACTTATTCAGAATTGTCTTTGCCACAATTTGTTTTCACTAAGTGATGACAGTGTATGTTGAAGTGAGAAGATGTATGTATATAATTATGGCTCTGCTAAAATTAAGACATCTGGACAAATATTCAAAGGGAATTCAGAGCAATGAAGCATTCAGTACTTTAGCAATTCTTTTTATAGTTGGAAAAGTGTGTACAGCTGGTGGTAGAAATCACACGCAGAGAGAAACGCACATGTGTGTGCATGCACACACGCATTCAAAGGAAGTCGAGGGTTAGTCAGATTGTCAAACCAAAGAGAAGAATTATTAATCTGACATCATCTTCATAAAGCATTCAATGTCTTATTGTAGATGGCCATCCAGTGTTATGTAAATTTGACTTCATTATTTGTCCACTAGCCACTGATGGGAAGAAAATTCTGCCATCTCAATCTTGCTTATAATATAGGAAAAACATCAAACCAAACCACAAAAACAGTAAAATTTTTACATCATATTTAAATCTAGAAGTGTACATAGGTAAGAGGAAGTTCAGCTTGGAAAATCCAATATTAAAATAAGGGACTTGGAGGAACTATTCAACCTGCCTTAGATTGTACAAGAAAATAGAATTTTAACACTGATAAACAAGAGTAGATGTACAAATGAAGAAGTCTCCATGGCGGAGGTACAGTCTTTCAGTAGATTTGACATACATGTCACACTTCCTAGGGCCTATAGAATATAGTTGAATGCTGAGAATATGTATTGGCTCTATGACCCAGGATATTAAGCAACAGAGAAATCAGAAACAAATCAGGCCATTAACCAAAAAAAAAGGGGGGGGGATACTTATGACAACCCAATGAGGTTGTTAACATTGTTAGATTTTCTCTAAATAAAAATGAAACTATGGTTGGTTTTGATTAAATATGGTTTTTAAATTCTTTGTTTCCAGAAAAGACAATGAGATAGATCTCTTAAAAAGAGCCTGCTTTGGAAATGGTCTGGAAGCCTGCAATCACTGTTGGCAAAGATGCCCATTATATTCACATTCAGGAAATCCATCAGTAAACATTGATCAGCTAAATATCTGAGGCTAGAAATAAGACGGTTTTTCTTTTGAGAAGAAAAATACATTTTTATGACCAGAACAGGAGCAAGAGGATTTCTTTCTTTAGATGTACCTTTAGAATTTACTTGAAATCTATGTTGCTTCGTAATTTTTTCAGGTCACATGAGAATAGATAGGTGGAAATAGATATAGTTAGAAGAGTGAAAAAGTTCATTGCCATGGAAAATCTTTCAGGTGAAATAGAAGTTGAATAAATATTCTAAAAATGTACAGTTTAGCTACTGACAAGCCTAGGAGCTCTATCAGACTAAGGATAACTTGGGATAAATTGTTCTGCTCAAGCTTAAGGGGAAAACCAGGTTATAAACAGGTCATATTTGTTAACAGATATGGTTTACTACAAATGTAGAATTTTTAAAATACCAACTATTGTTTAACTTCTAATTTCAAGAGTAGTGCATGCTCAATTAAAACCCTAGAATGTCAAAGGTGACGTCTTTCACAAGGAGGAAAAATGTATCTTCCATAATGCCACCAACCTAAGTCAATTACTGCTATTATTTCTGTCTAGTACTTTTATGTAAACAGACCTATATGGTTTATCAGAAGTCTCATAATATTCCTCCTGCTTTTCTCTTAGTGATGTGTGGTGAATAGGAGTATATCTCATGCCAAAAAATACTATCCATAGAGTATTTGTGTCTGTATAATATTCCACTGTATAAATATTCCATAATATATTTAATCAATATATGGGATAAAATATTTTAAAGCCCAACAGGCTTTTCCCCATATTTTGCTATTATAATTAATTTTGTGGTGAACAGTATGAACATACATCATAGTACACATCTCTAATTATCTTCCAAATATGGAATTCCTGGGTCCAAAGGAAGTCATTATGTTTTTTAAAATATTTTAATAAAAATTTTTGAGAAAGGGCTCTAATACAATCACATTAAGTTCATGCTCTTTGAAAATATTATTTTCATAATACAATATTCCATAAAGTAATAGTTTTAATAACCAAGTAGTAGGTTATCTGCAACCAAGGAATGCCTGACTACTTCTAACATTATGGGCCATTGTTAAGGAACAGTCAGGTTGCAGTTTAGACAAGTATGAACCATTACCAATAACTGGGTCCTTTTATAATCTCAGTCTCCAGCATTCTATTCTCTGACCACCACATTCCCACATTTCCCTCTGTCTCTATGGCACCTCAACTCTGTTAGTTCTTCAACCCCACTGGGACATCCAACCTATTGACCCTGTCACCTACTTACTGTCCATCAATCTGTTGACTCATTTCCTTTCTTACCCAGCTTGGACACTATAAAAAAATCATTGTAACTATTCTCTCACATTTACTCCAATGCCCATCCCCTCCGTCTGTCTGTAAGTTTTCTGCCTGGAAAGCTTTCTTGTGCTTACCTAGATAACCACGATCCTGGCAAATTCATCTCTTTACCTACTCCCCCAGGCCTGCACCCAAGCAGCTGAGTAGAAGTGGAGAAAATCACACCACCATACTGACTTGTCTTAATTTGAGTTCATGGGCCCTCGGTACTGCCTAGAACTCCTACATTTTCCTGTTTTGTTCAATTCCATACTTTTTCCTCTCTTCTCAAACCTGCAATGCTTTGCCCTCTTCCTTAACTCTTATTTGCTAACCTTGATTATTATTTTATTGAGAAAATAAAAGCTATCAAAAGGGTAAATCTACATGTACCCCTCCACTAACTCTATGCATAAATGCATTTACCTGCACTTAGGACCCTGGATATTGCCTTCCCTCCCATTTCAGAGGTGGACAAACTGCCTCCTATATCTAAGGCTAACTTCTCTATGTTGGATCATCCGCATTCAGACATGCTATATTTCTTCTCTCTTTAAAAACCAAGTTAAAAAATTTCTTTATCAATATCCTTCTCCAGCCCATTTCTCTGTAAAACTCCAAGGAGCTACTCCATCTGCTATCTCCACGTCTTCTTCCCCCATTCACGCAACACCACTACTTCCCTAAACAGCTCTTACCAACTGTCAACCACTTCAACATTGTCAAATCCAATGGTCAATCCTCAATCATCCAACCCATCCTACTCCATCCCTAGCAGTATTTGATGTAGTTCATCTCTCTCACTCCATGAAACACTTTCTTCACAAGATGCCAGTGTTTTGGTTTTCCTTGTCCATCACTGTCCATTCCTTGTCAGTTATTTTGGCTGGCTCCACCTCACCTTTCCAATCTATAGTCATTGTGGTGTGACAGAGATTGATTCTAGGACCTTGCCTTCCTTCTACCTACATTCCCTCCTCAGACATCTCATTCAGTTCCAGCTCTATGTGACAACTGCCCTTAAATATCTCCAGTTCTGTCCACTCACCTGAACTCCATATCCGAGAGGCTTATCTTCACACTGTGTCCAGGATCCCGCCTCTTTTCTCTAGTTCCACCATCTCCATGCTAATCTAATCCCTGTCACACCTGGTGCCCTGCCATAGCCTCCTCTTTGCTCTGGCTTCCATTTTTGCTCCCTTTATTATAGCCTGCATCCAGCAACTTGAATGATCCTTCAAAAAAGTACATCAGATCATATGACTCCTTTGATAAAGACTCTATAATGTCTCACTTTGAATAAAGGTAAAGTCCCATAAGACCCTGTATCTTCATGCCCTTATCTTTACCATTTCCCCAACACTTACTTTATTTCACTTACATTGACCTCCTTCCTTACTGTTCCTCAAAGAAGCCAAGCATACTTCTCCATCAGGGCCTTTATAGCAGCTGGGCCTCGGCCTAGAAAATGCGACCACACATACCCACAGGACTCTCTCTTTCTCTCTCTCCCCCTCTCTCATTTTTTTTAATATCCTTGCTCAATGTCATCCTGTCATAAAAGTCTTTCCTGACCACCCTAGAAAAAATATATTACACACTGACATACATATACAGCTGTCATAATTCCCAAGATTGCTTTCCTTGTTATGTTACTTAATACCACTTTTCATGTTATATATGTCCAATTTAAATTTAATTGTTTATCTCCTTCAATGAGGGTACTTGGTTAATATTCTCAATGTCTAGAATTCTGTCTGTCACACAATAAGCACTAAACAATTTTAAGTAAATGAATAAGCAGAATAACTAGGACTACTTATGCATTCCAACCATAAATGAGAGCTTAGAGAGTAAAGGCAAATGTTTCCCAGTGATTGAAATCTGAAGGGGAAGTTTTTCTTGGCTATCCACGTAAGTTTCTTGCAATTGTAGTATATGAATGTGGACCATCAACCACAGGAAAAATTAAAATAAAGCTCAGGCCACAAAGAAGCAGAAAGTAATAATTAAGGGCTGGGGAAAGGATTAGACAATTAGTCACCACTCGCTTTGCCAGAGTGGTTAAGCACACAGGCTCAGGAGTAAGACAGATCTGGGTTTGCGTCTGCTCTGCCACGCTCTAGTTTTACCACCTCGGGCAGGTTAGTTACTCTCTCTGAGTCTGACTTTTCTGATCTACAAAATGTACTTGAACAACAATAAAAAAAAATAAAAATAAAAAATTGTGGTTAAAACTTTCCAGAGTTGTTGTAAGAATTACATGACATAATGTCCTTAGCACAGTTCCTGGTACATAATAAGCATTTAATATACACTGGCTTTATTCACTTATTATTTTGATACATTATCACACTAATATCCAATTCACCACCAGTACATTTCACGAAGCGACACAGCAGCTGCACACACAGGTCCTCCAACAGATCACTTTAAGGAGTAAGGGACAGCTCAGCTTTACTCACAAGATTCTTCACTCTACAGTTATGTAGATATACCCGGCACAGAAATCTACACATAACCATTAAGAGGTTCATTAATTCACTCTTACCCGGGAACACATAAAGACTTGTTAAAAATACCTGAACTGACACTTTGTGTCAATTCAGTGAATTATATATACCTGTTTGGAATGTGTTTCTTACATGTTTCCTATTCCGCTGCCCTACAGAGCTGGTGACAAGCCTCCGCAGTGAAGCCAAGGGAACAGTCTCTATGCTGATCTGGACAGAGTTTCTCCTCTTTGGGTCCCATGATGCTCTTGCTCTGGATTACCTATTGGTCTATGCTAGGGTATCTTTCCCTTTGCTTCAGTTTCTCCCGTTGCTAATCTCTTTTCAGGTTTATGCACTTCTTCAGTCTTCTCTGAATCTTAAGTCTATTATTAGTCCTTGGAATAGTTAAGTGGTTCAGAAGTCCATAGCAATCCCTTTCTTCTGTATTCATTCAACAGATGTGTAAAAAAAGCTACAGCATGACAGACCTCACGGCAAGGTAACAGACAGACAGACAGGCACAGTATTTGAGCTCTCCTCTGGGAGCCAGTCTGATGGGGACACAAATACTGAACGTCTGTGTGTGTGTAAATAGGAGCTCTAAGGAGCGAATTTCAGTGTTATCTGCAATGCACACAAGTGTCACAAGCAGAATTAGAAGAGCAGAGAACTGAGGGAGTTACATATAAGCAGATCTTTTTCAATCCTTTTGACTATGACCCACACTAAAAAATACAATTTAGAGTACGACACAACACCCATACATACTCATACCAAAAAAACCCAGACGTATCATAAAGCAACACTTGTTTTTCTATTTTATTCTATTTCATTTTCTCTACACTTTGTTTTCTTTGTGGTAAATACCTACTAGAGTAGGAACTGAGGGTAGCAGACACATATTCCAAGCAAAAACGGAATTGTAATGCACGAAGTCCTGGAGTAAATGCATGTTAATTCATTCCTCTTCCCTTCGTGTTTTGATTATGGCCTGCTGGCAACCACCTTCTGTTGCCTCCTCCTTTTTGGATGCCTTCCTGTACTGCCAAGACTAGGAAGTATAAATTACATTTCCAAGACTCCCTTGCAGCTAAGTTTCTACATTTGAAACAGGCTATGCAAGGTAGCTGCATATCATGATGAGAAAGGTGGGATTTTAGAGGATTTTAACACCCCATTAACACCAATGGCTATATCTTCAAGATAGAAAATCGATGAGGAAACAGTGGCCTTAAGTGTCCCACTAGACCAGATGAATTTAATTGATATCTTCAGAGCATTTCACCCCAAAGCAGCAGAATATCCATCATTTTCAAGTGCACATGGAACAGTCTCTAGGACAGATCACATGTTAGGACAAAAAAACAAGTCGTAATAAATTTAGGAAGATTAAAATCATATCAAGCTTCTTCTCTGGACATAATAGTTTGAAAGTAGAATATAATCACAAGAATAAAACTTAAAACACACAAAGACATGGAAGCTAAATAACGTGTTACTGAACAATGAATGGATTAACAATGAAATCAAGAAAGAAATAAAAAGTTACCATGAAACAAATGAAAGTGAGAAAAAAACGACCCAAAATCTGTGGGACATGAAAAAAGGAAGCCTAAGAGAGAGATTCATAGCATTAAAGGCCTCCCTCAAGAAACAAGAAAAACTCAGATAAGCACTCTAACTTTATACTTAAAGGAACTAGAAAAAAGAATAAGAAAGCCCAAAGTGAGTAGAAGAAATGAAATAATAAATATCAGAGCAGAAATAAATGAAATAGTCTAAAAAACAAAATGTCAATGAAACCAGAGCTTGTTCTTGAAAAAGATAAACAAGACTGACGAACTTTTAGCCAGATTCATTAAGAAAAAAAGAGAGAGGAACCCAAGTAAATAAAATCAGAAATGAATGAAGAGAGGTAACAACTGACACCAAAGAAATACAAAGCATTGTAAGAAAATATTATGAACTAACTAACTGTATGTCAACAAATTGGACAATCCAGACAAAATGAATAAATTCCCAGTAACATACAATCTTCCAAAAATGAATTAGAAGGAATCAGAAAATCTAAATAGACCAATTACGACTAATGAAATTGAAGCAGTAATCAAATAACTCCCAACAAGCAAAAGCCCTGGACCAGATGGCATCACAGGTGAATTTTACCAAACATTCCCAGAAGAACTAACACCTCTCCTTCTCAAACTAGTCCAAATAATTCAAGAGGAAGGAAGACTACCAAGCTCAATTTATGAGGCCAACATTGTCCTAATTCTAAAACCAGATAAAGACACTACAAAAAGTAAAAATTATAGGCCAATATCCCTGAAGAACATAGGCACTAAAATCCCCAACAAAATATCTAACTGGATCCAGCAATACATTAAAAAGATCATACTCCATGATCAAATGGGATTTACTCCAGGATGAAAGGTTGGTACAATATCCATAAATCAAACAATGTGATATACCACATAAACAAAATAAATCATGCAAACCACATGACCATATCAATAGATGCAGAAAAAGCATTTGATATAATTCAGCACACTTTTACGATAAAAACTCTCAGCAAAGTGGGAATAGAGGGAACATACCTAAACATAATAAAGGCCATATATGACAAACCCACTGCCAGCATCATACTCAATGGGCAAAAACTGAAAGTTTTTCCCTTAAGATAAGGAACAATAGTCTGCTTTCACCACTCTTATTCAGCACAGTACTGGAAGCCCTAGCCACAGCAATCAGACAAGAAGATATAAAAGGCATCCAAATTGTGAAACTGGAGAGCATTATGCTAAGTGAAATAAGCCAGGCGGTGAGGGACAAATACCATATTATCTCACCTTTAACTGGAACATAATCAACAAAAGAAAAAAGCAAACAAAATACAACCAGAGACATTGAGGGGGGAACTGTCTAGCAGTGGCCAGGGGGGAGTGGGGTGGGGACAGTGGGAAGAGGGGATTGCAGGAACTATTATAAAGGACACATGGACAAAATCGGGGCGGATGATGGGGGTGGGGGAGGGAGGTGGGTTCAGCTGGGGTGGGGGGGAGGGAAGGGGAGAAAAGGCATACAACTGTAATTGAATAACAATAAAAAAAGTATCAATGAACACATTCTATACCTTAAACTTATACAATGTTTATATGTCAATTACATTTCAATTTAAAAATAAAAAAATAATAATTTCTAAAAAAAAAAAGGCATCCAAATTGGAAAGGAAAAAGTAAAACTGTCTTATTTGCAGATGACAGGATACTGTATACAGAGAACCCTAAAAATTCCACCAAAAAACTACTAGAACTGATCAATGAATTCAGTAAAGTAGCAGGACACAAAATAAATATCCAGAAATCAGATGCATTTTTATACACCAACAATGAACTATCAGAAATGGAAACTAATAAAATAATCCCATTTACAACTGCATAAAAAATAAACAAACAATGTAGGAATAAATTTAACCAAGGATGTAAAAGACCTATACTCAGAAAATGATAAAACCCTGAAGAAAGAAATTGAAGAAACTGGAGGATGAGGAAGGAGGGCACTCAAATATTAAAAGGAACCCTCAGAGGAACAGGGAGGACTGGATCCTCTGACTTCTGTAACTTACACCAAACCCTGACACATACAATCAGCAACAATGTTCACAAGTTGCTGGTTACTCAGTGTCAGGTAGGCCACAATTACCTACAACAAAAATCCCATTAAGTTAAACTTGAAACCAAAATAGGCTTGTTTCCAGAAATGGCATCATATATGTAACCATTATTAAGCAGAGGCCTAAATTCAGCCCTTTAGACCTCAGATACAGGGTTTTGTCGAAATGTGTTGGCTTTTTCGTTTTTTTTTTTTTTCATTTTCATAGGCATCTAGCAATAAAAAAAAGAAGAAAAACCTGACATCTGCGGTTGTTATGGGATCTTGGCATCTTACCACATGGTAGAAGGGATGCAGCCATGTTAACCTCAACTCCAATTTACCAAGCCTGTGCACCACTAGGCCCCCTGGTGGTTTCTGCTATGAATGTGCAAAGAAGTATTTCTCAGAGAAAAAAAGAGAAAAGAGAGGAGAGGGAAAGAGGAGGGGAAAGGGAAGGGGAGTGGGAGAGGGAGGGGGAGAGAAAGGGGAAAGAAGAGGGAAGAGAGGGGGAGGGGAGAAGAGTGAAAAATTTTACTTTCTGTTGCCTATTTCAGAGTCTAGTGAGGATTTACTTACTGTTCCACAATAGTTACTTCTTCCAAAGTACTTTTCCTTCTTCAAATTATCAATTTGACAAGTACAATTTGCCCAGCTCATTAATAAGCCATCACTAATTTCCTTCACTTCTCCTAACCTTTCATTTTAAAACCTAGCAAAACTGGATAAAATACATATTTTTAAATGTCAGAGGTATCAAGAATAAAGTAATTGTATTATTGACAGTGAGAAGAACTGAAATTCTTTTTATTTTCTGATGAAAATTTCACATCCAGTCTTTAGCTAACAAAGATGAGATTAGCTGAAAAAATATCAACTAGGACCATGGCAGCATAAATCAAGAATATAACTTGAAGATAAAGCAGTAGTTTGAATTTAGGCATGGGTATCTTGTTTACTATTGGTAATATCATCAGAAAGCATTGTTAGGTTACTTGTAGCTGGGCATCCTAGATCATTAGTGTCTGGCTGTTCTCTTCAGAAACCATGACTTCCCACCAGCCACTCAACAGGGGAAACCCTTAGCTTTCTCCCCAGCGCATCCTAGCTGATGGAACCCACATGCAGGCCCATACATGACTGTTATACCTATTGGCAAAATTCCTGTCTTTCCCCAAGTGACAAAAATTATATTCTTTGTGTTCTGATGGGCTAGGGGTGATTGGGGGTCAGGGGCTGGAACTACATTCAAGGTGTCTTTGGATTTATACAGTCCTGAATCTTTGTTCTTTGTGTAAAAGCCCACTCAGAGAAAAAGAACCTGCTCACACTTTCTTCTTTAACTAAACTAAGCCATCAAGGCAACATTATCAACCAAGACTGAGGCTACCCAGGACTTCTGTCCCCTCTCTGCTTATCCTAGCAATTCCATCAGCATTTCTTACACTGACTTCCCACGATCACTTTCTAGTTTTAGAATTCTCCTGCATAATATTACATTAACTACTCAGAGCATTACTGAAATCCAACCTATAAAAATTCTCACATTTTATTAATCCACAAGGCTAATAAGCTTTTGTTTGAAAATCAAGGGGTTTAGTTTCAAAAAGTAATACCATCCCAGGCCACAAAAAAGAAAAATCTCCAGTTCTCAAAATTGTAAAGACCATATTCTCTAACCATAGTGCCATAAAATTGAAAGTTATAACTAAAGGACATGTGGAAAAAGTAAAAGAAACTTAAAAACTAAGAATTCTGTGTTTTATATAATTTTTAGTGAAACAAGAAATTAAATTGGCTAAAAATGATCAATTTAGACACATAAGAATGACATTATAATGTTAGGTTCTGCCAAAGTTGAACTGAGGGGAAAATGTATAATCTTAATGCATTTTAATTAAACAATGACACAAGTGATATAAAAAAAGGAAATATGTACTTTTTCATATAAAATTCATATATATGTAAAATATTCAGGAGGGGATTTGAAAAAGCCAATAAAAGAGACAAAACTAACTAAACACACACTCATACACAAAGGCAACAATACTACAGATAAGAAGAAAATATAGAAAAATTATGAGAAAATGCCATATAAAACTATCACAATAAACTTTAAAGTCTCCTTCTACAGAATGATTTTCTAAGGAAACATAACTAATAGTTAACTATCGCTGCGTAACAAACTCCGTAGTTTAAGGCAGTAAGCGTTTATTACTGGTCACGGGTCTGTGCGTCGGCTGGGTGTTTCTTCTGGCCTGGCAGGGCCTGCTCACTAGTTTGCAGTCCGCTGCAGGTTAATCAGGCAGCTCTGCTAATCTCACTGGGATCCTGCACATTTTAGGAGATGAACACCACTGGCTGGTCTAGGATGGTCTCGGATGGAACACTGCGGTTTCCTCCATGTACTCTCCCATTCTCCAGCAGGCTAGCCTTAGCTAATTCACATAGAGGTGGCAGGGCTCCAAGAGAAAGAGCAGAATCAGGCAAGGCTGTTTGAGGCCAAAGCTAGGAAATGACACACTGTCAATTCTATCAGAATCTATTGCCCAGAGCAAGTTACAAGGTCAGCCCAGATTGAAGATGCAAAGAAAGAGAATCCACATCTTTTTTTTTTAATTTTCTTGTAAAATTAACTTTATTAAGATGTAATTTGTGTATAATACAATGTTCCTATTTTAAGTGTATATTTTTAAGAGTTGTTTTATTGTTATTCTATTATAGTTTTCCCAATTTTTCCCCCTTTGCCCTCCTCTACTCATCCCACCCCCCTGCTCCCACAGTCAATCCCCACATTGCTGTCCATGTCCATGGGTCATTCATACATGTTCTTTGTCTAGTCCCTTCCCCTTCTTTCCACCATTATCCCTCTCCCCCACTGGTCACTGTCAGTCTGTTTCATGTTTCCATGCCTGTGATTCTATTTTGTTTGTTAAGTTTATTTTGTTCATTAGAGTCCTCTTATAGGTGAGATCATATGGTATTTGTCTTTCACTGACTGGCTTATTTCACTTAGCATAATGCTCTCCAATTCCATCCATGCTGTCACAAAAGGTAGGAGTTCCTTCTTTCTTTCTGCTGTGTAGAATTCCATTGTGCAAATGTACCATCGTTTTTTGATCCACTCATCTATTGATGGGCACTTAGGCTGCTTCTAGCACTTGGCTATTGTACACAGTGCTGCTATGAATACAGGAGAATCCACATCTTGAAGGGAGGAGCTGGAAAGCCACACTGGGAAGCACATGGATACAAGGAGGGCATTGATTGGATCCATCCATGCAATCAACCTACCACAAAAACTAAGACAGAATCTGCATATACCATGAAAGACACTGAAAGGGCTGTCAAAGAACTAGCCCCAAAATGTGCGTCAGACCCAGCATGTTCAAACCATTACTAATTCCTAGCATGTTCTTTCAAAATACTTGAGAAACAAAGAATTTCTCAGCTATGATACTCATCCAGGGCATAGAGAAAATAGGGAAGACTTGAATTCATTATATGAAACTGGCAGAGGCTGATACTGACATGTCAAAGAAAAGCAGAGGTCAACAGCATTTGTGACCATAGATCCAAAATATTAAATAAAATATTAGCAAATAAGATACAGAAGAATACAAAAGATATGAAATCTCATGGTCATGGAATGTTTTCTTTCAGGAATTCAAAAATACTATAATATCAAACAACCTACTAATATTATTTATCATATCAATCAAAAGAAAAATATATTTTATCATCTTAATTAATACTAACAGTGTATTTGGCAAGATTTATCATTTAATAACTAGCAAAATAGTAATCAAAGGAATTTATGTAAAGTGGTCTTAAAAACTGTTTCAAGCCAAAATCCACCAGCAGGCTTAAACATGTAGAACACTGGTTGGGTAAGATTATAGTTATTATGCCAAAAACAAAAAAAAGGAAAACAGATAAAGGATTTACAGTTCATTTTTTTTTCTCTAATTTTATTGTTGTTCAAGTACAGTTCTCTGCCTTTTTCTCCCACCCCAGCCCAACCCCCAGCCCTCTCTACCTCCCTCCCATTTCCACCCCGCCATTATTGTCCATGTGTCCTTTATAATTGTTCCTCCAAACCCTTCACCCTTGTCCCCTGAAATTCCCTCCCCTCTCCCCTCTGGTCACTGTCAGCCTTTTCTCAATTTCAGTGTCTTTGGTTATATTTTGCCTGTTTGTTTGTTTTGCTGATTATTAATTAGGAAATGATAAGCATATTTAAACAAATTTAAACAAGTGTATTTACCACAGATATTTGAAGGCCTTTAATATACTATGTGTTTCCAAAACATATTTTATTACTGAACTCTTTTTTAAAGGATATCAAAGGGGACTTTGAGAAATACTGCTACAAAGACATTCTCTTTTAAGTCAGATGTAAGGCAAGAATAAATCCTATTACAACTATGACTTAAAATCATTCTAGAAGTGCTGGTCAATATAATCAGAGAAGCTAATAAAACAAGGAATAAATACTTTGAAATGGAAAAGGCAAAAACCATTGTTATTTACCGCTAATGATTGCCTACCTGAAAGGCCAAGAAAAACAACTGGAAGAACTTTTATTTATTGATTGATTTTTAGAGAGAGAGGAAGAGGGGGAAAAAGAGAGAGACATCGATTTGTTGTTCTACTTATAGATGCACCCATTGGTTGATTCTTGTATATGCCCTGACCCCATAACCTGGGTGCATCGGGACAACACTCTAACCAACTGATCTACCCAGCCAGGACCCCAACTGGAAGACAATCACAATAATAAGAAACCAGCCTATTACTAATTAATACATAAACTCAATAGGTTCCTTATATTCCAATATTAGTCCATTAGAAATTACTATGGAGAACAACAAAAACTATAAAATATCTATGAATAAACTTAAGGAATATATAGGACCTATATAGAAAAAACAAAAGCAATACAAGAAATATTTCTGAAAAACATAAACAATAAAAGCACAGATGTAATATGTCTAAAATTGGAAAATTAAACACTGCAAAAATGTCAATTTTACCTAAGTTGGTCATAAGTTCCACAGAATTCCAATGCCATCTAAAAAATTTAACCAAATAATTAAAAATTTTATCTGGAAAAAAGTATGAAATAGCTGGGCACCAAAAGTGGAAACCATAAAAGAGAAGAACATGTCTATATGTCAAAAAAGAAAAGCCACCGTAAATACTAAAAAGGTACACAACAAATTCAGGAAAATATTTTCAATATATATGACCAAGGATAAAACCTGAAATACGAAAGAGAACACACAAAATAATTCAAACCTGTATCTTAGGTAATTTTAAGAAATCCAGTCTCCTATTTGATACTTCTTGAGGTTTTTAGAAAAGACTTCCTCTTTTCTACCTTCCAACTCCACTCCAAACTCTCACTGTGTTTTCTCCTGGATGACTTCTCCCATTTCAGAACCACCGTCTGAGGTCCACATGCGTACAGAAGAGTCCATCTCTCACACGTCTTATCTCCTCTCTCAGCCCTGCCCACCCCCAGGATACCTCTAGGCCTCAATAATTGCCAGAAGTACTTTCCCCTACATGGAAGGATTAAGGGACACAGTGCAACATGGGTATCACTGCTCCAAATCACACCTCCTCCAGAGTTACACACTAGTGTGAGTTGAAGGTATGCTTCTTCCTCATTCTTCCTGACACCCTCAAGTTTCAAGTGACATAGAGACATACCTCTCCCAAGGAGAAATAATTTTCATAGAGTCCAAACAAAAACCAGTGTCCATGCACATATAAATAGATATAACAAGAAAATGCAAATTAAAACTACAGTAAGATTGTCCTTATTATACAATTGGCAAATATTAAATATAATGCCCAGAATTGTGAAGGATGTGAGGTAATAAGTGCCCTCCTGCAATAACAAAGGGAATGCAAAGCAGTTCTATTCTAGAGGACCAACAGGCATTAGGCATCAAAATGCATAAAAATAAGAATGCCCTTTGACTCAGAAAATTTGTTTCTAGAAATTTATTCCAAATAAATAGCTGGGCAAGTGTCTATGTATGGATCAAGAATGTTTGTTACAATATTGTTTATAATACCAATATCATACATACCTATACCATGGAGTATTATACAGTCATTAAATATTATGATTTAGCTCTACGCTAATTGGCTATATCTCAGAATCATCAGGGGAAGCTTCCAAAAATACACATCTTGGACTTCATCTCCTGAGAGTCTGATTGATTCAGTGATCTTGTATGTGGCTGGGAATCAGAATTTTTCAAAACTGCCCTGGCTGGTGTAGCTCAGTGGATTGAGTGCAGGCCTACGAACCAAAGGGGTCACTGGTTTGATTCGCAGTCAGGGCACATGACTGGGTTGCAGGCCAGGTCCCCACTAGGGGGCAAGCAAGAGGCAACCACACATTGATGTTTCTCTCTCCTTCCATTCTCCTCTCTCTAAAAATAAATAAATAAAAATATTTTTTAAAAAAGAATTTTTCAAAGCTTTCTAGGTAATGCTGACAAAGAATTCCCCTATCAGATTCAAAAGTTTATTTTGAAGTTATCTGGATTATAATACTGTGTGACATTGGACCAGAACTATGGACACTAAAGGAACAGAACAAACTGTCCCCAAATACTTATAGTTAAGAAATTTCTCTGGCACCAAGTGGGATTTTATACCTTTGGAGAAAGGAGGGTTTATTCAATATGAGACCCACTGCCTGACTACTTGGAGGTATTTCTGAGGACTAAAAATTCAATGTAAAAGTAAAACCTTAAGCGCAGGCACACACATACATAGTTGCATACAAAAATAGTTACATAATCTTGGAGGAAGAGCCCTGCTTAGGACCTCTGCCTGATGAAAAATTCTTCCTATGTACACTTGAATTCTCAGAGGATTTATATTCATAATTTTTAAACTATGAAATAATACATTTAAAATATCATACAATTTCTTCATTTGTTCCTTTAAATATCAAAATAACTTTCAAAATTTATGTTTGAGTCAAAATGCAAGTGGTCAAATGTTTTTGGGTTACAGAGTTGGAAAAGCCTCCTTTTTCCAACTTAAAGTATTCCAACCTAAAAGATTACCATACTAGATGATAATGTATAGCAGATGGGTACAGTAATATACCCTACTGGTGTACTTGCTTTCTTTTTACCTTCTGACGGAAAGTAAGCTAATTCCAAATAAGTCTGTCTGTCCAACATACCTTCTTGCACTTCTTTGTAATCATTACAAAGAAGCAGAAAATATATGAAAAGAAAATACCTGAAATAAATACTGTTTAACAGTAAAAAATGTAAAGATGACTTCAAATATTATCCTGATAAAGGAATGCCTTTCAGTTTCCAAGAATAAAAACAGTCCTTTATGCTCTGAATAAATGCTTTTTTACCCAGAGAAATGGATTTTTCCTACATAGGTAAAACAAAAGGATCCAGAATAGTCTCCTCCACCCTCTGAGGCTCATGGTAAAGAAAAAACAGGCCCAATGGGTCAAAGTTCCTAACACTTCTTCTTATAGAGTGGGCCATGTACTGACGGTGGGTATAGTGGTGGAGTTGGTTTATAGTCTCCAAGAAAATCAACTTCCTCTAAGTTTGTCACAGGGGTTAAATGGGGCTAAGAATGTAAAGTACTTAAAATGTTCCTGACATATACACAGAAATCGCTAGGCATCTGTTAGCATCAGCAAGTGAGAGGAAGTATCATGGACCAGGTTCATGTCTTGTGGCTTTCTCTGTCTATTGGACCCGTTGGTTGGTTATAACCTTGAGCTTTCTCAGGAGTAGCCAGGATTCCACAATATTTACAGATGAAATACTGTACTATAATGCCAGGAATTTGCTTTAAAATGCTCCAGAGAGTGACGGTGTGCATTGGAGAGGGAAAATTAGATAAAACAACAGACTAGTATACAGTTACACGCTGATCGTACTTTAACATTTCAAACATGCTCAAGGTCAGACCCGTGCATTACAATCCCGCTGTCCTCAGTTAGTGGGCGGGGAGAGTATTGATTTCTCTTGGTGAAATCCCAAGAACCAAAAGGAAACTGTCTGGCGCCCCCCCACCAAAACGTGTCTTAGAACTTGTAGTTTAGCTTTGTCACTTTATTCCAGTCCCAATTTGGGATTTTTCATATAGCACAATGCCTTTAGAGAGTCCCACCAGCTACTGATCCATGAAAACTCTGATCTCCTTCCCCTCGCACCCATCGAGAGTTCTTTCCATCCAGTGAGGCAGTGATCACTCTCCGCCTACTCAGATGCAATGACCACCACCAGATTTCTATCGGCCAAGCCATTGATATGATGAGTGTTTTAAATTGGGGGATTTATCTGTTTTCTGTATCTCACTGGAAAATATAGCACATTTTCCGATGTTGCTAACCAACAAGTCGTGAGCCCACTTACTGGGGTTCTCCAGAACACTGAGGCCAAGTCATTACTACTCTGAGAATCCCAGGAGTTTCATTTTCTAAGTCAGTGGCTATTAGGTGGAAAGTAGGCTAAGACCCAAAGTCCCCAAATTACTATCTTTATTCCCCCTTCACTTTAATTTTAACCAGAGGTCATTCTCATTAAAAAGTCTCTGGGGTCTTTGATAAATGTAAGCTTTACACTTGCTGAGAGATCCTTGGCTATTTCCTGTGGCTACACGCATGCCAGTCATCCAGCTGCTATCAATTAACATTCCATCGATTTCCCTGTCAACTGGGGTTAGGCTTGACTGAGTCACAGGTACAGTTTACTTGGCAACATTTTTATCTCTCAATATGTTTACCACAGAAGAGTTAGAATTTCTAATGGAGTTGCATTCAAAAACATTTACTGAACACTTATTATATGAAAGTTATTATAAATTTGATCTCATTCCAATGACACAGATTCATTGTTCTAATTAGTATTGGCTAAACTAAGTTTTCATAAGAGATTATTAAGCAATTATTCTGTGTTAGACCAAGAATAATCTTTTGGCCTTTATTGAAAAATTCTGTGAATGACAGAAAGTAAAGGGAAAGGAAAAAATGGAGGAGCAAGAAAGAAAACAAAGAAAGAAAAGAAACATAATAATCAAGAGACAAGAAAACGAAAAGTAAAGATCAAGGACATGTCAAAGACTAGACTGACAAAAAAGGAAATGGAATGGTGAAAAGGAATAAAAAACAAGAAAGTCGACAGAGAAGACAAGGGAAAGAGAGAAAAAGTAAAAAAAAATCAAGAATGAAAGGAAGGAAAGTATTTCTATTTTCTTCAATATGCCAAATTAAATAGCCAGGAATTTTCTCTTAGTACAATACACTTCAAAATATCAGATAAAATATATAATATCTGTTACGTATAATTTTATATAGTGGGAGGTCTTTACAGATTTATAGCTGGCTAATGATCCATGAAAGCCCTGATCTTTTTTCCCTCAAACCTGTCTACAGTATCTTTCAATTCCAATAAGTAAACAATCCCTCAAGTCATTAAATATATAATTGATATGACAACAAAGCTAGGAAAATCTTCAGAGGCCACAAACTGCCAGAAAGCCTGAATTGAGAGGGTGAGGCAGCACTGAAGTCAAAGGCTGCACTAAAAATATTAGTCAATCCCTGGTGGCCCGTGGGGAAAGGGGCACTCGAGGAGAAGCACAGGGCCCTTGCAGAGAGTCGGATCAGACCCCAATACAAAGCAAGACCCCTGCAAAGGTAGCACTCTCAGTGAGCAAAATGGAAAACAAAGAAGAAAAACGCCATGGACAGAAATTGTAAGAAATCTGCCTATTCAGACTTGCCTCTGGTAAAGGAAAAAAATTCTTTCCTGATATTTCTAAAACCATAGTAAGGAGTTAAATTTCTATTGAGTTCAAAAAACTTCTTTTTTCAATTTAAAGGGTTCTCAGGTTGGAAAGGCCCCCATACAAGCTGCAGAAGCAAAAACAGTTCTTTGCTGAGTAGCACACCTTAATTAAACCCAGAATTTAGTGAATTCCTAAGAATAAAATTTCAAGGCACTTGAGTTTTCATTAAAAACATTACCAAACTTGAAGAAAAAACAGAGTTCAGAATTATACCTACCAGTACAAAGACTGAATATGTTATAATAATGAAAAACTAATATAAGATAACTTTGCTTAATATGCTTTAAAAATAAGTGCTATCAAAACTATGAAAAGGAATAACAGTTTATCAAAAACAGCAAGAAATCTTTTCTTAAAAGCCACATAAAATGTTTAGAAACTATGATTAGAAATTCAGCAAGAATTTAAACAGATTAGATGCAGCTGAAAAGACACTTAGTGAAGTGAATAATAGGGCTAAAGGAATAACCAGAATGCAATTCAACAGGTACAGAAATTAAAAATATGTAGTAGAACTCAAGAGCCATAGAACATGGGCTGAGAAGTTTGAACTACAATTAATCACAGTCCTAGAAAAGGAGGTAATGGGGAGAGGCAATATTTTGAAGATATTATAGTTGAAACTTTTCCAGAATCTATTAAACTCATGAATCTTCAGATTCAGAAACCCCAATGAATCCCAAGCAGATAAATAGAAACAAATCTTCAAATTTTCATTGAGATACACTGTAATGAGACAGTAAAACATCAAGTTAAAAAGATGATGATCTTAAAAGTATACTCTACCCTTCCCTAACTGCATCCCCCCCCACAAAAAAAAAAAAAAAAAAAAAGAGCAGTCAGGCAGTAAAATAATAGATTACTTTCAAAGAAACATCAGTTAGACCAAAAGCTGATTTCTCACCAACAGTGGAAGCAGGACAATGAATAATGTCCTGAAACACTGAAAAATATTCTCAATTTATAAATCTACATCCAGCAAAGTTTTCTTTTAAAATTGAAGTAAAAAAAGTTAATTTTTTTCAGAAAAACTAAAGGAATTAACTTCCAATATATATTTTTATCAAAGTAATTTGTAAAGTAAGTACATCAGGAAAAAAAAAGAAAAAAATCTCAAAAGGAAAGTCTGAAACACAAGAGGAAATACTAGTGAGAAAAATAAATACTAAGAATACGGATAAATCTCAACAAACAACTGTATAAAACAAAAATAATACATAATTCATGGGATTACCTTTTAAGTGAAATAAAATCCTGCACAACAAAAGTATAAAACATAAAGGTTGAAAGTAGAAGGATGTATATTTTTAAAACTTTTAATGAAAGATTAAAATACCTAGTCCAAGCTGAGGTAT
The DNA here is from genome assembly GCF_022682495.2 of Desmodus rotundus. NCBI lineage: Eukaryota > Metazoa > Chordata > Mammalia > Chiroptera > Phyllostomidae > Desmodus > Desmodus rotundus. The sequence goes on from NC_071393.1 coordinate 81,084,532, forward strand.
TTGTAATGAAAACGGCAAATTCCTGCTCCATCTTTTCCTACTCCCCACAAAAATTGCTTTAGCTGTGTCTTCTAGAATTTACCCCTAATTTCTTAATAACATGTTTGTGTTAATTTTTCTTACATTTTTTAGTTTTATATTTGATTTATTTCCAGCACTATTTGCAGGTTTCACTGCATCCCATAAGTTCTGATATGTCATATTGTCATTCTCATTTGTCTCTATATATCTTTTGATCTCACCTTTTATTTTTTCTTTGACCCAGTCAATTTTTAGTAGCATGTTGTTTAATTTCCACATATTTGTGGGTTTCTGGACTTTCTTTTTGCAGTTGATTTCTAACTTCAAAGCACTGTGGTCAGAGAATATGCTTGGTATAATTTCAGTCTTCCTTAATTTATTGAGGCTGGTTTTGTGACCCAACACATGGTCTGTCCTTGAGAACATTCCATGTGCACTGGAGAAGAATGTATAATCTGATGTTCTGGGGTGAAAGGCTCCATAAATGTCAATTATGTCCATTTGGTCTAATGTGTCATTTAAGGTTGATATTTCTTCACTGCTTTTCTGTTTGAATGATCTATCTAGAGCTGTCAATGAGTGTTAAGATCCCCAACTATGATTATGTTTCTGTCACTTTCTCCATTTAGTTCTGTTAGTAGTTGTTTTATTCATTTTGGTGCTCCCTGATTGGATGCATATATACTGCTATATCTCCTTGTTGTAGTGTACCCTTTTTCCTTATAAAATGTCTATATTTATCTCTTCTTACCTTTGTTATCTTGAGATCTATTTTGTCATATATAAGCAGGCTACACCTGCTTTTATGTGGATATTATTTGTTTGGAGAATCATTTTCTATCCTTTCACCTGAGTCTAACTTTGTCTTGCAGCTTAAATGTGTCTGTGCCTCTTTATTGGTGAATTCACTCTGTTTACATTTAGAGTAATTATTGATGTGTGAAGATTTCCTATAGCCATCTTATCTTTTGTTTTCTGGTAGCTCTGTGCCTCCATTGTTTCTTTTCCTTTGTGTTTCTATCTGTTGTTTTTGTCTGGTGGTATTCCATAATTCTTTCCTGTTTTCCTCTTTAAGTTTTGTCTCAGTTTTGGGTTTGTGTATATGCACCATTAGGCTTATGAAAAAGAAAGTTTCATATATACAGTAATTCATTTTGCAAACAACAGTTCTGACAAGGGATTAATATCAAAAATATATAAAGAACTCATATAACTCAACACCGAACAAAAAAACAATCGAATTTAAAAATGGGCTCTGGCTGGTGTGGCTCAGTGGATTGAGTGCTGGCCTGGGAACCAAAGGGTCGCCAGTTCAATTCCCAGTCAGGGCACATGCCTGGGTTGCGGGCCAGGTCACCAATTGGGGGTATGCAACAGATAAATAAAAAGATGTTCAACATCACCAGCTGTAAGGGGAAATGCAAATCAAAACTATAATGAGATACCACCTCGCACCTGTTAGAATGGCTATCAATGAAACAGGTAATAACAAGTGCTGGAGAGGCTGTGGAGGAAAAGAAACCCTCACTCACTGCTGGTGGGAATGTACACTGGTGCAGCCGCTATGGAAAACAGTATGGCAGTTCTTCCAAAAATTAAGAATAGAGTTTCCGTATGGCCCAGCAACCCCTCTTCTGGGTATCTACCAGAAAAAGTCAAAAATGTTTATTCACAAAGAAACATGCACCCCTTTGTTCATTGCAGCATTATTCATGGTGGCTCAGACATGAAGACAACCTAAGTGTCCTTTGATAAAGAATTGGATAAAGAAGATGTGATACATAAATACCACCGAATACTACTCGGCCATAGGAAAAGATGAAATACTGCCATTTACAACAATATGGGTGGACCTTGAGAATATTATCCTAAGCAAAACAAGTCCATCGGAGAAAGCTAAGAACCATATGATTTCCCTCGTATGTGGGATATGAAACTAAAACTCATAAACAGTATGGTGTTTTCCAGAAGAAAGGGGTTGGGCTGTAGTAAAGGGTAAAAGTCAAACTCTATGGTGACAAAGATGATTTGACTTTGGGTGGTAGGCACACAATGTAATAAAAAGATGATGATGTATTACAGAAATGTACACTTGAAACCTACATTATCAAATTAACCAATGTCACCAAAAAAAATTTAATTAAAAAAATTAACTCTTACATACCCTGCTTGCCCCCACATGTATACTCACCTCCCTGATAATCTCAATATAGCTTTTTACTCTTTTTGCTTAAGTTGATATAAGGTATTTATATTATTATAATAAAATAAATGTTATTTAGGAATTAGTCTTTAGTACCCAATGATAACTTTTCTTTCCATGTGCAACTTTTTTTTCCTCTAGAGGAAATACTGCCTTTTTATTTCCTCAATTTTTACATAATTACCTCTCATTACTTCATCCATAATTCTTCAACAGAATTAAAAATACCCTCAAATTCAAACTCATCAGGTATTCTGTAAGTTTCATTTTTTTCAAACAACTCACTCTCTTGGGTATGTCCGTCCTTTTCCATTAACCTAGACTGATTGCACTCTAGGCTTGCTGTACCACTGGGACTTTCCCTCCCAGCCATCCTGGGAATTTCTTTCCTTTCCCACCATGCTACATCGGATCCTTGTTTCCTGGATCCTGGGCTCTTCCCCTTTCTTGGTCGCCTTATTTTTGGCAATGCACTTGACATAATTATTTCTTTAAAATTCATAGATTTTTAAAGATATTGTATTATTCATTTTATTTACAGGATGAGTTTTGAATTGTAAATTGAAAATCTTTTCCATCAGAATTTTAAAGGCACTGTCTTCTAATTTTATTAATTGTAGTGGAGTCTCATGCCTTTCTGATTCTTGATTCTTATTTCATGATCTCTTTTCATGTGAGAATTTATGTGCAAATTCAAAAACAATTTATGTCAAATGACAGGAAAATTATTAACAATTTTCATATCTTCATATAATTTAGCAATTAAAATTATATTTCAGAAAAAATATTTAATGTCATAATAAAATACCCATACTGGAAAATAATAAATATTTAATGTTTGACTTCCAGCCAAGATGAAGGCACAGTTACATACACTTTGCCCCCTCACACAACCAAAAGAAGGACAACAAATTTAAAAACAAAAAATACCATAACTGCCAGAAAATCGAACTGTATGGAAGTCCAACAACCAAGGAGTTAAAGAAGAAACATTCAAAGAGAACCAAGATGGAGGCGTAGGTAGACACACTGCGCCTCCTCGCACAACCAGAACTGACAGAAAATCGAACTGCAAGGAAGTCGGACACCAAGGAATTAAAAAATAAACATTCATCCAGACTGGTAGGAGGGGCGGAGATGGGCAGCCGGGGCAGAGAGGACTCACCTTGCCATGGCGGGACCGAGACTGGCGGAGTATGGGACCAACGGGGCAGGTAGTCTGACCACTAGCAGACCCTGCGGCCCCACATTCGCACAGATAAACCGAGAGGGCCAGACTCAGAGTGGCGGAGAATGGGGCAGGCAGAGTGGCGGGTAGCACCCCGAGGCTCCACATTCCTGCACAGATAAACCAGAAGAACAGCGAGCGAGGAGCGAAGCAGACCGCACAACCCAAGGCTCCAGCGCAGGGAAATAAAGCCTCAAACCTCTGATTGAAAACACCCGTAGGGGTTGGGGTGGCAGCAGGGGAAACTCCCAGCCTCACAGGAGTGGTCGTTGGAGAGACCCACAGGGGCCTAGAGCATGCACAAGCCCACCCACTCAGTAAGCAGCACTAGAGGGACCCAGGTTGATTGTGGGTAGCAGAGGGAGTGACTGAAATCCGCTGGAGAGTGGAGTGGGTGCCATTGCTCCTTCTCGGCCCCTCCCCCACATACAGCATCACAGCGCAGTGACCAGCTTTACCCCGCCCTGGGAACACCTAAAGCTCCGCCCCTTTAAGTAACAGGCGCACCAAGACAAAAAAGAAAAAAAAAGGCCCAAATGACAGAACACTTCAAAGCTCCAGAAATAATTCAACTAAGCAGCAAACAGATAGCCAACCTATCAGATGCACAGTTCAAAACACTGGTTATTAAGACGCTCACAGAATTGGTTGAATTTGGTCGAAACCTAGATGAAAAAATGAAGGCTATGCTAAGAGAGACAAAGGAAAATGTACAGGGAACCAATAGTGATGGGAAGGAAACTGGGACTCAAATCAACGGTGTGGACCAGAAGGAAGAAAGAAACATCCACCCAGAAAAGGATGAAGAAACAAGAATTCGGAAAAATGAGGAGAGGCTTAGGAACCTCCAGGACATCTTGAAACGTTCCAACATCCGAATTATAGGTGTGCCAGAAGGAGAAGAAGAAGAACAACAAATTGAAAACTTATTTGAACAAACGATGAAGGAGAACTTCCCTCATCTGGCAAAGGAAATAGACTTCCAGGAAGTCCAGGAAGCTCAGAGAGTCCCAAAGAAGCTGGACCCAAGGAAGCACACACCAAGGCTCATCATAATTACATTACCCAAGATTAAAGATAAGGAGAGAATCTTAGAAGCAGGAAGGGAAAAGGAAAAGTTACCTAAATAGGAGTTCCCCTAAGACTATCAGCTGATTTTTCAAAAGAAACTGTGCAGGCAAGAAGGGGCTGGAAAGAAGTATTCCAAGTCATGAAAGGCAAGGACCTACATCCAAGATTACTGTATCCAGCAAAGCTATCATTTAGAATGGAAGGGCAGATAAAGTGCTTCCCAGATAAAGGAGTTCATTATCACCAAACCCTTATTACATGAAATATTAAAGGGACTTATCTCAGAAAGGAAGATGATCAAAACTATCAACAGTAATATGACAAGAAACTCACAACTATCAACAACTGAACCTGAATACAAAAACAAACCAAGCAAACAACTAGAACAGGAACAGATTCACAGAAATGGAGATCACATGGAGGGTTATCAGTAGAGAGGGGGATGGGAGAATGGGGGAAAAGGTACAGGGAATAAGAAGCATAAGTGGTAAGTACAACATAGACAGGGGGAGGTTAAGAACAGTATAGGAAGTGGTGAAGCCAAAGAACTTATATGTACGACCCATGGATATGAACTAAGGGGGTGGAGGAAAGTGGGGGGGGGTGCAGGGCGGAGGAGGGTAAAGGGGAGGAAAAAATGGGACAACTGTAATAGCATAATCAATAAATATATTTAAAATTTAAAAATAATAAATATATTAATGTTTTAAAATACTGAAAGATAATTCACCAAAATATTAAAAGTGGCACTGATGTATGATAAAAGTTTGAGTTCCCTTCTTTAGTAACTTCTTGTTATGAACTAAATGAATGGTGTGTCCCACCCAAAATTCGTGTGTTGAAACCCTAACCCTGCAACGTGATGATACTTGGAGTTGGGGGTTTATGGGAGGTTTAGATGAGGTCATAAGGGTGGGACTCATGATGCATCTAGTGTCCTTATGAGCAGAGAAGACACCTGAACTCTCTTTCTCTCTCAAGGCAATGTGAGAACATGGGAGAGGGCAGCTGTTTGCAAACCAAGAAAAGGGTTCTCACCAGGAACCAAATATGCCAGCATCTTAATCTTGTACTTCCCTGGAAAGTACAAGAAGTGTGAGATATAATTGTCTCTTGTTTAAGTCACCTTGCTTATGCTTTTACAGCAACTGAAGCTAAGACACTTCTATATTAAATAAATTTCTGGAACCTGTTTTTTTTTTAAGCTGGGTTTGGAAAAGTTAAAAAATCATCTTTAAGCCAGTAATAAATATCATCACCATATTGGAAAAAAATCAAAAATAGAGCTTATTAATATAAATCTTTATAAATATAATTTTAATCCCATATTTCCAATATTTTACTATAAACATTTCCAACATACAGCCAATTTAAAGAATTTGTCTGTTAACAATTATATACCTACTACCTAGATTATACTAACAATATTTTACAATATCTGTTTTATCACATATCTATCCATTTATCCATTCCTCGGGCCATACATTAATCTCTCTTATTTTTATGTATTTAAAAGGAAATAGCAGGTATCAGTACAGTTTTCCTTAAATTTTTCAACATGCATATTAACGAGTTCAATATTATTTGTAGTAATTTTCTTTTTTTTTAAGATTTTATTTATTTATTTTTAGAGAGAGGGGTAGGGAGAGAGAAAGGGAGAAAAACATTGATTATGATAGAGAAACATCAATCAGTTGTTTCTCGTATGCACCCCCACCGGGGACCAAACCCACAACCCAGACCGGCCATCAAACTGGCAACATTTTGCTTTGCAGGATGATGCCCAACCAATTAATTGAGCCACACCGGTCAGGGCTGTAGCAATTCCTTTAGAGGTAATTTTTATATACAGTAAAGTGTACAAATCTGAATGTAAATTCATTCAGTTTCTACAAATGCATATATCTGTATAACAAACTGCTACAAAGATATATAACTGCATCACTTCACATAAAATGTAGAACACTTGAAACCATATAAATCCATTTATCAGCTACCTCCATCCTTTATAATTGTCATATGTATTACATCTATATACATTATAAACATGATACACCCATGAGACAATGTTACAAGTGTTCCTTTAAACTGTCACATATTTTAAAGAAATTAAGAGAAAAACTAATATTTTATATTTACCAGTTCTGATGTTCTTCCTTCCTTTTCTCCCTCCCTCCCTTCCTGTTTTCCTTTCTTCTTTCCTTTTTCCTTTCCTTCCTTTCTTTCTGAAGAACTAGGTTTTCCATCTGGCCTTCTTTTCCATCAGCCTGAATAACTTATTTTAGCATATCTCTAGTGTAGTTATGTTGCCAACAAGTTCTCTGAATTTTCTTAGCTTCCTTTTATCTGAAAAGGGCTTTATTTGCCTTCATTTCTTAAAGAATATTTTGGTTGATATAAAACTTTTTAATATAAAATTTGGTGCTGGCATGGGCTTTTTTCCTCTTACAGTTCTTTGAAAACATTCATTAGTTAGTTGTCTTCTGTCTTCATTGTTTCTGAAACATCACAGTCATTCAAATCATTATCCCCCTATATGTAATGTATGTTTTTCTCTGGCTGCTTTCTAGATTTACTCTTTATCCTTAATTTTGAGCAGTTTGGCTGTGCTCTGATTTGGGGTTTGCTAAACTATTAAAAACTGTGAACTTATAATTTACATAAAATAGAAGTGTTTTGGCCATTATTTCTGAAAATGTTTGTGTTGCATTTGCTTTCGGGCTTCCAATTATTGTACCACAAATACCTAAGGTTCTATTTCTTTGTTATAGCAAAGTTATAACTGCTTTTAAAATTCTTCACCTGGTAATTACAAAAGCTGGATCTTATCAGGTTTCATCTTTTTTGTCATTTTTCTCAAGAATATATCATATTTTGGTTTCTATTATGTTAAATAATTTTGGATTGTATTCTTATTGTGAATGTTATCTAGGAAGACTCTGGATTCTGTTATATTTCTCTAAAGAGTATTACTTTTTGTGTTGGTTTTGGTTTCATGAGCATATCAGACTTAAACTGCAAGTTTTTGTCTCTTGGGCACTAGCCCAAATCTGTTATTCAATCCTTAACTGAGCTACCTAAAATCTGACCCACCCATGCAGAGTTCAGGGATCGGCACAAGTTTTACTGAAAAATTTTATACAAAAGTTTTGGTTCCTCTCTCTGTATTTCTCATTGCCAGAAATCTTCCCTCAATCTCCAGTGAGTGGCTATAGTTGCCTTAAGCTCTGTTCTCTGATTCTTCAGGCCAGAAAGACTTGGTTTTCTATAGACATTTTAGCTGCCCCGTGTAGCCAACTGTGGTCTTCCCTGAGGCCAAAAGCTGAAAAAACAAACAAACAAGGAAGGAAATTCACCCTTTTCCATTTCCTTCTTCCAAATGTCAACCGTCTCCATAATCTGTTTAATTTTATTCAGCCTCCATTATTACCAGGAAGTCTTTGGTTTTTTTGTTTGTTTTCCAATAGTTTATAATGTTATCTCTGGGAGGACCAAGCTACTAGAAACTTAACCACACATTCCTGAAGTGAGCCACCACTGTTGGAGATGTTAATTTTCTTTTGTATAATTTAATACATTACCTACATTGAACCAGAGTTACTTCTATAATCAGGAAAATTATGGTTTATTATATTAATATCATAACGTGAATAAAAACTTTCCATATCCAGACAATGAAACTTTACATTTATACAGAGAGCAGTGGGAAGTAGACATTCTCTGGAGAATGACAGTAAAGGATTTAGGAGAATGAAGCAGAGCTGAAAACTACACAGCAAGAATTCAGACGATAAAATAGGAAAATCTCTAAGACAAAGGATACCTCTGAGCAGGCATTGTACCCAGCAGCATTAGCAAGGAGGAAGGCAAGCCAGAGCCTACCTGCACAGTATTTTCATGGGTAGGTATCTTTGTTAACATTTACCCTTCCCTTTCTGCTGTAAGTCCCTCTCCTCCCAGAGTACCCGAAGTCCCTAAGGCACTTACTAAATTTGATTTCCAATTTCCTCCAAAGCGTAAGTCTCTCCCCAGTTGATGAGCATCTGCGTGAGCAGGTGAAAACTTTCTAGTTCATTCCACGGGAACCATAAGTTTATATGTTCACTACCAACGTTGGGGTTGAGAAGATCCACTTAAAACCAACTATGTGATCTAGAGTGAGTGAACAGGTATAAACTTTCTAGTTCATTGTATGGGAACCATAAGTTTGCATGTTCAGTACCATCGTTGGGGTTGAGAAGATCCACTTAATACCAACTATGTGATCTTGAGTGAGTCATTGCCCCTTTCTGTCTGGATTTCTTCACCTGCAAGATGAGAAGTAAACTAACAAAACTTCAAGTTTAATTTTTTTTATCTATTTTTAATCCTCATCTGAGGGTATGTTTTATTAGCTGTAGAAAGGGAGGATGGGAGAGAGAAACATTGAGTGGTTGCCTCCCATGGGCACCGCCCCCACCCAACTGGGGATCGATTCCGCAACCTAGGTATGTGTCCTGACCAGAAATTGAACCCACAGCATTTTGGTGTAGAGTTCAACACCCCAACTAACTAAGTCACCCAGCCAGTGCTAATTTTTTCATCCTTAAAATTCTACAGAACTTGAAATTCTATAAAACATAAACGTGTTAAATATATTTTTTAATTTTTTTTCTCTAAAATCTGCTATCCTATATAAAAATCCACTAGAGGGGAGTAAAACATTAGATGAGAATATACCACAACTCAACTTGGGTATCCTGTATAAATTAAATTTGTAACTGCTGCTTAATGTCTGTTCTTTCCAATCAATCCCCACTTAATTGCTTTGCAATACAAAGATGTGAGGGAATCACCATTTCCATGTGGAAATCTTTTATTTTGTGGAATACAGCCCCATGCTTGGGGCTAAGGGGTCTTTGTACTCTCTAAAGTCCCTGGCTAATGGAACAAGACCAGTTCCTTAGAACAAACATGCCCATTTCATTTCCAGTTTTCTATTGATTTATGACTGAGTGACAGTCACCAAAAAGATTCCCTAATCCTTAATTCAGGAGAAATGTTTCATCCTGACAACTAATTCTTACTGAAAGGCAAGAGCAACCCCAGCGCTCTCAACCCTCGAGTAGTTCCCATGTTGAAAGAGACCTCAGGACCTTGTCTGCATTCCAAGTTCTTTGCACCCAAAGGCTGAAAGATTCCTTTGGTGGGATTCCCTTGTGTTAAGATGATTAGAGCCACCTAGCCCAGTAGTTTAATACTTTTACTTTAAAGAAATACAATTCTAATATAATTTGCTCACCTTCTCTTTCAAAGTTTTAAAAGGAGATCAGAGCCTCTGGTTTATTCCCAGGGAACCAGTTTCAGAGGAAAGGAAGGAGGAACAGAGGCAGAAGGACAAGACGGTGCCCAGGTGGGGCTCCACTGGGAGACCAGGTATGAGGAAAATCCAGCTACATACTTTTCCTTGAATTCTATTTCTTAGTTGCCTAGTAGTTGCAGAATAACAAAGTAGAGAGAGCATTAACTTTGGAGTCAGTTGGACAGATCCTAGGTTGATGAATTGACTTATGTGTGACCCAGAGCTATTTATGTAACCTTTTCTGAGTCACGATATGTGAAGCAAGATTCTTGGTTACAAGGAACAGTAATCAAATTCAAATTAGGTTAAGTATACAATGTCATCATCCTCTTCCTGTCCCCCTCCCTCTCTCTCTCCTCAGTTCATGTCTTTTGATTCTAGAGTCCTTGAATTTCATCCTTACACTGCTTCCTTCATCTGGCTAATGGAGGAGGATCTCGACATCAACATGATCCCAGAAATACAGCCTCTCTCTTTCGACACTATATGCGTGTATAAAATCCTAGAGACGGATTCTGATGGCCCCGGCTTGAGTCTTGTGCCATCTCTATGCCAGCTCATGTGCTCACCATCATGGCCCATAAGGTTACTGAGTAGGATTGCCAGAGAAAACATAGGATGTCTTACTAGACCTGAATGTATCAGATGAATAACAAATAACTTTTTAACATAAGCCCCATGCAATATTTGGGACATACTGACACTAAAGGGGTATCTGTTATTTATCTGAAATTCAACTTTAAATTCTAATCATCCATGGTGATATTTCGGACATACTTATCTGACCTGCACGGGAGCAAATGTAGGCCTGCCCAGGATTCCACATGCACGTGAGCTTCTGTTTAACATTCTGATGCCTATGGGGTTAGAACACACCCACAGAACACTGTAGACATCCCTGACACCACCGCCTCTTCCAGGAACCTGATGCAGATCCCAGCCTGCGGGATCCGTGTTTTGTGGCTGCAGTGGACAAATTCACACAGACTACAGAAATCCTGTGGAGAAAAAGAGATGGCATGGCTACTCTCTAAGTGAGAGAGAGGGCGAGAGGGCCAGAGACAGCCCCACCCCTGCCTGGACAGGCTTTTATTGCTTTTCTGGGCAGATTACATGGAGGATGGTCCTCATTTACTATGCACAGGTTCACTGTGGGTGATTATCTTTTAGAGACAACAAGGGAAAGAATGCTGCTAATTACTTCAAAGAGAAGGATGTTACAGATCAAGGGGGAAAGTGGTTGAACTGGTTACACTCCATACTTGGGAGGTTTAGCACAGACTTTAGGAAGTTAAAGATACTCAGTAAATATTTGCTGCCTCAATCCAGGGTGAGGGAGTTTTAGCAAGAGCAAGTTTCATAGCAGCCTAGGTACAATGTAGGCCTGATTCCCCATGGGATAACCTGTTCGTGGGCGTGGGTCCTGTGTGCCAGACCTTGAACCCACTAGCTTTTCCAAGTGGGGGCCGGGCTACATTCCCCATGCAGGGAACGGTTCCCTATTGGAGGAACCCACTACTCCCTCTGCAGTGTTCTGCACTTAAGTGTGCTGTCTTGTACTGCTGATTTCGGAAGACGTTCTTGTGCACCAATTTTCAGTGATTACATATCACTGTACAATCCCTACTAGAAGGCCACCCCACATTTCAGTTATAAATGATCTATAGAGGAGAACCCCATAGTTAGGAGTAACTGATCTTTTTTTATCCAGTTTTTACTACTTTCAAGTTTGCATTATTTTGTAGCATTAAAAAAGCATGACAATCTGTTGTCCATATGCTTGTTTTAAATTTTTTGATGTAAGAGTAAGGTACAGAACAGTAGATATAATATGCTACCACTTAAAAAGGGGCTATTTCTATACATATCCCTGGGTACACAGACTCAGAGTAATAGATTCTGCTTCAAGGGTGGAAAGTTTGGGGACTGGGTATCGGAGTGGGAAGGAAGCTTTTCACTATATATCTTCTTGTAATGTTAAATTTGTTTAACTTACCATTAATACTTTAAAGACACTATAAACTCACTTATGAATTCTCACCATAAGTACATTGGTCATTCTACCTGCTGCACCCGCAACACATCTTTGCAAGGAGCAGTCACAGCCACAGCTGTCCTCTCTTTCCTAAGGCTCTCTGATGCTCAGCCTGGCATGACAGCGATGCAATGCTTCGCTTACGATTCTGTTCCTCCTCAGCAAACACATGGCTTTTCCAGTTAACTTCATGGGCTGTACTGATTATGCTCACATTGGCACAGCCACCCACCCCAGGTGCTTGGCGGGAAAAGCAGAAATCCCAATAACTTGTAGACCCAAGATTTCTGGACTAGCATCAGTGAGAACAAAAGGAAGACATTTGCTCCCATTTAAATGGAAACCAGGCGTCTCTGCTCAGGATGAGCATCTTGATTAAGAAATCAAAACTGCACCCACCACAAAGGAGGCCATATATATGAGATACAGCATGGAGGGACTCTTTCTCTGGTTTTTTGCTAATAGAAACTCACATTATGGGTTTGGCCTTGAACAATTATCTGTAGTCTCTAGAATCGTGGCAGCAGAAAAGAATGAGAACACATCAATGTATTTTGCATCTTAAAAAACGCACAGAGAAGCTTTGTGTGATTACAAAGCCATGAATCTGGATGAGAGAGAGATCTGCCAGCTGGAGCCGAGGAGGAAAGGGCTCTTTGCGGTAAAGTAACTATGTGTCTTGAGAAAACAACTAGTATGTGTTACAGGCTCAGTGGAATTTGCTTAATAAGTTGCACATTTGTCACTGTAGGTCCGTTCTTTGGGTGCCAGAAGACATAATTTCTTCATTATATAATCAAATATTTGTCCTCGCCGGAAAATGAGTGCCAAAAAAGCATCAATCACCTGGCCGTTTCTCTGGCTAGCTGGGTGTTCTCATGGAGCCCACCATGGGGAACATTTTGAAACTATGTCTGCCACTGGGCTTGGTCCCTCTGCCACTTACCCCTGCACCTTCTCCGGGAGACTATGACCTGACCTCTCTAAACACACTGATGAGAAGGGGGAGGAGAGCAGCAAAGCGGGAAGTCAGAGGGTTCCAAATGTGTCAACTGGCAGGTTTCTATGTATCTGGCCACAGATTTTTGTCAGCTCCGGCAACATCTTCATTACTCTGAGGGACTTACAGACAAAACATTTTCATTCTTGAAAAATTTTTTCATCTTACAGTGCCCATACCCAATGTGTTCGGCTCTAAAATCTTTGAAGACTTCATCTAAGAACACAAAACTTTTCATTTCTCCTAAGAAGCCCCTTTGGTTAATCTTACCTATTTTGATTTTGAGCAAATTCAGAATTTCTTCTGGTGTTCTTTTTTGCTTCAGAGTGGGCAAATACATGTGAATAATTAGATTTGCTCCAGGGAAAAACCTTTGAAAGTAAAGTTCCTACAATATTTATTCAGGAGGTGACCTGAAGAAGGTAATTTGCTTCCAAAAGCCGTGACATCAAGAAAGTGGGTCTCACTCACCCCCAATCGAGAAGTTACACATTTCTTGTTACAGGTTAGTACTCCATTCCCATGTGGAAGGAGACACTTATTCGGAAGGAAGGTTTTCCAGAAGCCCTCCAGCCCTTTCCTTACATCAGCGTCTGTCAAAATTGAGTCATCACCACTTCTAAGCCAATCACTGGCAACTGGAACTGCGGGCGCTCATGCCAAACAGGAGTCAGCTCTGGAACTGGGACTGAGTCATGAGGGGAAGGAGCAGACACTCCCTCCATGCTCTGCCAACACGGAAGAGGTGGGTAATGATGTTGGATTCACAACCAACAGTGCCAACCACATATCCCTTTCTCAGTCGTGGGAGCTAGGTTCACTGGTAAGTGACGGAATAAAGATTTGAACCATGCTTGATTCCAAAGTTCTGATCCTAATCACTACCTCAGTGTCTAACCTGAGAAAGGTCTGGTTTGTACTGACTGGATTTGAGCCATTCAGCACATACCTAATCTAATTTCAGGAAAGCGTTTGGTTTTTTTTTTTTTTTTGGTTTTTTGGTTTTTTAGAACAGTGCAGCAATTCCTAACTGTTTTTAGATAGACGGCCTCTTATTAATGCTACAGTAGCATCCATATATATTTGGGGAGGGGAGCAATATCAATGTTAAAAATATATGGTTTTTGTTTAAAGACAATGCTTGCTGAGTGTATGGGCTCATATCTACCTTCATAGTCATGGCCACTATGGGTACCTGCTCAGCCACATGAGCCTTCTTGGTAAGTCCTTCCACCTTTCGATCCTTTCTCATCTGTAAAATGAGGGTGAGAAGACCTACTTTGAAAGACTATTGTAAGACTTAGTACAAAAACATATGTATGGAGCTTAATATGATGACTGCTCCATTATAGGTATCCAAAAACTACATGCTATTATTTTGTGTTTATGCCGAGGCCAAACCTTAAGAAACTTAACAGGTAGAATTTTGGAAAACTTTTAACCAATTAAAACAGAAATTTGAATTCATGGGAAGATTAGAAACAATATGTGAAAACTTAACCATCCAAAAATTAAAGTAACTAATGCATAATCAATGTGTTATGCATTACTTTGCAGAGTAGATTGTGAAATTGTGCTACATTTTTAAAAGTTTCCAAAAAACTCACTGGCGGCCCATAAAACCATTAAGGCCTATAGGGCCATTGTGATAATGCGTGAACACGGTTCGCCCCATGTCCTCATACAAATGAACTATGACTCCAGGGTGTGCGTGGTCCGAAAGGACGGGAAGCAGAATTTGGACCGATGTGTTGTGTACACAACATGATTAATTAAATTGTGAAATCAGACTTGTATGAAAACAAATCTTTCACACAAAAACAATTTTAAAAACCACATTTTTTGTGGGTTCTATTCAATTTACTTACTCCTCAGACAACACTTTTAAGAGCACAAGATTTAACTCAATTTCAGTCTCCATATTATTGTTGAACTTTATGAAAGAAGTTGTTCCATTTATACTGCTTTTTAAAATGAAGTTTTTCTTTAATGACATTTACTATTTTGATTTCTATTAATTTCCTGTTCTGAACCTTAAGGAAACATGTTGTTATAATAATAATAATAATATCAAGTTTTACAGGGGCTTGTTTACTGCTAGGAAATTTCTAAATGTCTTTTAATTTTTCTTTTTAGATTAACCATTATTGGTTGAATTTTTTAATTAAAAAATGGTTCCATTGTATTATGGGTTTTCCAGTTGTGTTGCTAAATTCCTAATTGCAACACAGCCTCCACATAATGTCCTATTGCAAAGATCTCCACTGAAAAGTTAAGACCTGTTTTTTCCTATATTCTACCAAGGAAGCAAGTTAAAAGGATTTCACATGTGGAAAAGCCTGCCGAATTTATTTTCCTTTTTGGGAGCATGGGAAAGAAGTGAAAGGAGAGGAAAAAGGAAAGAACTCCCGTTTAAAATGAATTCCAGCTCACCTATAAGCCAAGCCAAATAAAGACAGTATAGGGGTTAAGACCATAAGCTCTGCAGTAAAAAAAAGAAAGAAAAAAGACCTAGGTGAAATTGGCTCCTTAGTTGCGGCAAATACATCATAGTGATGTAAGATGTTAACAATGAGGAGTCTTGGTGAGAGGTAGATGGAGACCCTCTGTAATATCTTTGTAACTTTTTTATAAATCTAAAACTATTTTAACTGAGAAGTTCATTTAAAAAAAAAAAAAAAAGACCTGGGTGTGACTTCTGACTCTGCCACGTGTTAGCTATATTAACTTTGAGCAAATTATTTAACCTCTCTAAGCTTCAATTTCATTCATCCAAAGAACGTCCTTAAGGAGCCTACTTCACAGCCTGTTGTGAGGATTAAATGAGCTAATGAAGTACTTGGCACTAAGTTCAGCATGCAGTTAAGAGTCTAAATTACTTGTAATATGAACGTGCGCCCACCAAAGGCCCAGACGTTGTAGTATTTAATGGAAGGTCCAGCTATTTTGAGTGTTTGCCTTGTGCTATTTTCTTCCTAATTTCTCAAAAATCTCTTAAGCTTCACAGTCACACAAACTCTAAACCCGTTTTGGTGTTTCTTTTTCCCATGACCTTGTAGTCAATCAGGCAGCAGGTCTTGTTCAAGTTATTGCTGTAATACTCTCCATCTTACCACCTCTTCTTTCCTACCATTTCCACCCTGGCTGTGGCTTTGTTCCTGCCTAAAGTACCAGGACACTGTCCTCCTGGCTTCCCTGCCTGTCTCTCTGCTCCTTTAAGCCTGCCTGAAGCGGGGTCTCACTAATCCCTCTAAATCCTGCCCCCCAACCGTCCACAGCTCTCCATTTCCCACGGACACAGTCTCTCATTCTTTAGCTTTGGCATTCCAGACCAATCATGACCTAGCCTCAATTTACCTTCCAAACTGCATTTCCCACCCCTCCCCCTATATTCAGTTTTAGGTCTCCCTTACCCGAATCATTAGCTAGTTGTGAGATACACCTAAACATTAATAACAGCAGACACTGAGTCCCAGAAACAATAAGAAAAGGGTCAAATGTCACAGAGTTAATGGCAAAGCAGACTTCAGTTCATTGGATGACATTGTGAGTTAGTATTTGGGGAGTACCCAGCATCTCCCAAATATAGCAATAATGGGAGGGGGACAAAGAGAAAAAAAAGACATTAAAAAAGGATATCTCTGAGCACTTGAAGAATAAGGTATGACCTGCTCTGGATTCCAAAGCAGTAGAAGCCAGGAGTTCCTGAAGAGGAGCAAGGACTAAAAGCATCCCACTTGAAGGGGATGAAAGGCAAGCTAGCTGTTTAAACTAGTAACCCAAGCAGAGCTCCCTTACCCCAGGGAGACTGAAAAGCTACAATCCCTGTCTGAGGCTACAGCTTATATAAAAGCCATGCACTAGAGAGCCTGGAGACTGTAGGCAGAGCGTTGCAGCCAGGATCCAGGCCAAGCAGCCTGCTGGCTCAGTGACTAGATATAGGATAATGCTAATAGATCAGAAACCACCTATACAAGACCTGATTTTGGACTAGGAATACAAGGGGCCAGGGGGAAGCAACCACAAAAATCTAGAGAGGGTAGAGGGAGAGAATGCAGAAGGAAAAAAAAAGAAGTCCTCTGTACTATTAGACAGCAAGCTAAAATTCCACGCACATGGAGGAAACTAATTCTACAAAAGGCAATAAAATCAACAATTTGGATATGACCTCACTCCCAAGTGACAACATAATTACCTTAGAAGGAATTTTTAAATAAATTTTCTTAATTCTTTATAATATAAAGGAATAGAATCTATTAAAACACCAAGATTGTTAAATAAAACAAGCAGAAATTATACAAAAAGCATAGATATAAACACATTGACCAGCAATCCTGGACATGGAATAGACAAAGACAGATTTAGAAAACTCTTAAGATGGCACTGAGGAATTCCACAGAGCAGCACAGGAAAAGATGAAAATATACAGAAAAACAATTACGAGACACAAGGGATGAGACTGTGTTCAATAAGAGATCCAGAAGTAGAAAATATAAGAACTGGTGAAGCTACATTCACTTCCTTCAAGTCTTTACCCAAACATTACTTAGTATGACCTCCCCCTACTACTGCATTTAAACTTCTGCCCAGCCCTGTGCTACCACTCCTTCCCCTTCCCTGGCCCTAGTTCTCTCCACAGCACTTACCAGCGTCTAACACACTTCACAAATTAAGTACACTTATTGTCTCCCCTGACCTAAATGTGAGAGCTATGAGAGTAGAAACTTATGTTTTGATAACTGCTGTATCCCCATAGAACATTAACAAGCAATTAGTGCACTTCACAAATATTTGTTGAACGAATTAATAATTAATTATTGGCTGACTACTTTTCATAATGGAAGAACAATTTAAAGGTAAACAGCAAAGAAGTAAAAAAAAAGCTCTAACACACTGACAATTGGAGCATTTTGAAGAGACTGTAAGAAAATGTTTTTGTTCTTAGGAGAGGCATACTGACACATTTAAGGATGAATTTTCATGATATCTGCAACTAACTTTAATGGTTAAAGAAAAAATATATATTTATATGTTACATATGTGCATATATGTGAATATATACAAATAAATATAAAGCAAATGTGGGAATTTAACAGCAGGTGAACCTAAATGAAGGGTATATAGGTATTTATTTTCTATGGATTATGAAGTTTGCAAGATAAAAAGTTTGGGAAAATAAAGGGATTGAATTCCAGTACTAAATGGAATAAATAAAAATCAGGTAACTTCTGGTCATCGATTTCTCTCCTCCCACCAAAATAACTATAAAACCAGGAAAAGAGAGCCAAAAACAACCATTTCCGGGCTCTGTAAATCAACAAGAGGGAAACAAAATTAGGCTGCTGGGCTTTGGGAAACCATTGGGGCTCTCACGCATTCTTACCTGAGGCCCCCATTCTCCGCCGCAGATTGGTGGGTGAGTTAGAGCTAACAGGGCAGGGGTGGCAGTGAAAACTAACAGCTTCTCTGCTACAGTGGACTGACTTGATCCAGAGGACAAGATAAGGAGTCCATACCCAACTGTAGTGTTAGCAAAAGAAGAAAAGTTAGACGGGTAAAAATATAGTTCTTCTTGCCTGGGATTGTAGTCCCTGCTGGGACAAGAGACTGGCAGACTAATTTAAAAATTAGCAGACAGAAAGCCTGTAAATGAGGAGCTAAATAAGCTCTCCACACATCTGTGCCTGAGTGGGAGGTTGCATACAGGGACAGGGAGGACCTAACAGGGCCCAAAAAGGATACCTAAAGGATACAAAAAGGATGAGCACATGTGCAGGGAAGACCTGGAAAGGCTGAGGGGGTTGGGGGAGTCAAAGTGGGATAAGACTAGGAAATTGCCTGAACTTTGCACACTTTGACACACCACAGATACATCAGCAGGGGCATAGAAGACCTACTCACTCAAGGATTTTTAGTACAACCTCAGACCAATCACTGGGTGACCACTAAACTTATATAGATGCCAGGCTTAAAAACTAAAAATACAAATTAAAACAACTGAGCAGAGAAATCACCAACACATGACACAGTGGAGAGATTCTGCAGATTGAGTTCAGGTAAATTAAAGAACGAACAAAACAACAACAAAACCCAACAGCAATAAATATCAAATCCAGAGTTGCTATGTTACATAAAATCTCATTTTCAACAAATTTATGAACAGTATAAAGAAATAAGAAAGTGTGACCCATACTCAAAAAAAGTTGTCAAGAGAACGTGTGTATGTGCTCAGATGTTGAACATAATAAAGACTACAACTCACAGAAGGACAAATACTGCATGGTTCTACTTACACACAATACCTAAAATAGTCAAAGTCACAGAAACAGAGTAGAATGGTGGTTTCCAGGTGCTGAGAGGAACAGGGGGAGGAAGAAATTAGGAGTTGCTGTTTAATGGGAATATTAATTTTTTAAAAATAGCAACTATAAAAAAGATCCAAATGAGTACTGTACAATCAAAAATATAACTGAAATAAAAATTCCTGGATAGGCTCAATAGCAGAACTGGGATAGCAGAAGAATCAGTAAACCTGAAGAGAGATAGGTAAAAATAATCCAATTTGAAAACAACATACTCAAAAGTGAAGAAAAATGTACAGAGCATTACAGACCTGAGGCACAACAGCATGTACACCCATATACAGGAGAGTCCCAGAAGGAAAGGAGAATGACAAAGGGGGAGAAAAATTAATAGAAGGAAAATGATCAAAAAAGCCAAACCCTTCTAAATTTGATGAAAATAGTAATCTACAAATCCCAGAAGCTCAACAAACCCTAAGTAAGCTAAACACAAACAAATATACACCTAAACACACCATGGTCACTATTGAAAGCCTAAGTGAAAATCTTAAAAGTTGGAGAAAAATAACTCATCACAACTGGAGAATAATACAATTATAGCTAACTTTTCATTAGAAACTATGTTGACCATGATGCAGTAGAATGACATAATCAAAGCACTCAAAAGAAATGTCAACCTAGAAAGAAATACAACAGGAGGACCCAAGATGGTGGAGAAGTGGAAGAAGCAACACTAACCTCCTTCCAAGGCCAATCTGGAATTACAACTAAATTGTAGAGAAATCATCCTGAATAACCAACTGAACACTAGCAGGAGAGAAGCCTTATAACCACGGAAACACAGAAGAAACCACTTCACCACAATGTGACTGGTAGGGAGTATGGAGGAAGTGTGAGAGGGTTGGTTGGGCCCTGGGGCAGCTGAAGTTCCAGAGGGATATTTCAGGAGCTGGGGGCTCCCGCTGAGAAGTGTGGGATCTAAACCCTAAGCTGGGCTCCCCAGCCTACAGCATCACAGCAGGAAAGAAGCCCAGATGA
Source organism: Desmodus rotundus (assembly GCF_022682495.2). Classification (NCBI taxonomy): domain Eukaryota; kingdom Metazoa; phylum Chordata; class Mammalia; order Chiroptera; family Phyllostomidae; genus Desmodus; species Desmodus rotundus. Next base: position 81,104,771 of record NC_071393.1, read on the forward strand.
CATTCAGTTGTGAAAAGCAGCAGGATTTTTGTCTGCTAGGAAGAGATGGCTGGAGATGCAGACAGCCTCTTAAAGGACCAGTGCACAAAATTTTGTTTGCAGCCACTCACCCTGGGCTCTGGCAAAGGAAGGGCAGAGTGGACTAGAGACATGTGAGGAGAGTCTGGGATTGAGGGCTCTGGGGATAGAACTGAAGGAACAGCCACCAGGATCCCTGTACTGAGTCATCCCCCATACAACAGGAGCCATCTTTCTCAGGCAGAGCACTCCTCTCCAAATGGCATCACCTTGAGGGGAAGCAATACCCTACCTTCAGTAATTACTCTGTCCCACCCTGGGTGTTTAAGCAAGGCTGCTGATTACAACTCGATTAGATCAACAGCAGATCAGCTTAATAACTGATTATTTTAAAAGCTAAAGGAAAAAACGCAAAAAAGCAGCCAAAAAGGAAAGACAAAGAAACAGGCCCCAAATCAAAGAACAACAGAAATCTCCAGGTGAACTAGATGAATGGAGGCAAGCAATTTATCAGACAGTTTAGAGTAATGATTATGAGGATACTCAACAGCATCAAAAAAGACAGAAACCATAACCAAGGGCCAGTCAGAAATAAAGAATGCAATATCTGAAATGAATAATACACTGGAAGGAACAAACAGTAGGTTAGATGAAGCAGAAGATTGAATCAGTGATCTGGAAGACAAGGTAGAAAAAAAAAAACCTAGGCAGAGCAGCAAAAGGCAAAATAAATTTTTTAAAAAATGAGGAGAGCTTAATAAACATTTTAAACAACATGAAGCATAACAATATCCACATAACAGGAATACCAGAAGGAGAAGAGAGCCAGCAAGAGATCGAGAACACATTTGAAGAAATAATGACTGAAAACTTCCCTAATCTGGTAAAGGAAAAAGTCACACAAGTCCAGGAAGCTCAGAGGGTCCCAAACAAGTTGGACCCAAAGAGGCCTACACCAAGACACATCATAATTAAAATAACAAGACATAAAGACAAGGAGAGAATCCTAAAAGCCGCAAGAAAAAAAGCAAGTAGTTACATATAAGGGAGCGCTAATTAGACTGGCATCTGATTTCTCAATAGAAATATTTCAGGCCAGAAGGGAATGGCATGAAATACTGAAGATGATGAAAAGCAAGAACCTACAACCAAGGCTACTTTACTCTGCAAAGCTATCATTTAAACATCGAATGAAAAATAAGGAGCTTCCCAGACAAGAAAAAGCTAAAGGAGTTTGTTAACACCAAACCTGTACTGCAGCAAATGTTAAAGGGCTTGCAAGAGAAAGAAAAAACAGTAGAAAGTAGTCTAACAATAAAATGGAACTATATACATATCTGTCAATAATCACTTTAAATGTCAATGGCTTAAATGCTCCAACCAAAAGACATATGGTAACTAAAAGGATAAGAAAACAAGACCATATATACGCTGCCTGCGAGAGACCCTTCTCAGATCAAAAGATACATACAGACTAAAAGTAAAGGATGGAAAAAGATATTTCATGCAAATGGAAAGGGAAAAAAAAAAAGCTGTGGTAGTGGTACTTATATCTGACAAAACATACTTTAAAGCAAAGGATATAGTAAGAGACAAAGAAGTACACTACATAATGAGAAAGGGAATAATCCACCAAGAGGCTCAGACATTGTATATAACCCTAGTAACATAGGAGCACCTAAATATGTACAACAAATCTTGGTGGAGAGATCGACAGAAATTTAGTCATAGTTGGGGATTTTAACACCCCACTGATTTCAATGGATAGATATTCCAGACAGAAAATCAACAAGGATATACTGTCCTTAAATGACACACTAGATCAAATGGATTTAATTGATATATTCAGAGCATTTCACCCAAATAAGCAGAATATACATCCTTTTCAAGTGCACATGGAACATTTTCTAGGATAGACCACATGTTAGGACACAAAACAAGTCTCAATAAATTTAAGAAGACTGAAACCATACCAAGCATCTTCTCTGACCACAATGCTATGAAACTAGAAATCATCACAAGAAGAACACTTGAAAACATACATAGACATGGAAGGCTAAATAGCTGTTATTAAACAATGAACAGGTTAACAATGAGATCAAGGGAGAAATCAAAAGATACCCTGAAACAAATGAAAGTGAGGACACAACAATCAAAAATCTGTGGGACACTGGGAAAGCAATCCTAAGAGGGAAATTCATAGCATTAACAGGTCTGTCTAAAAACAACAAGAAAAAGCTCAAGTAAACAATCTAACTTCAAATGTGAACTTGAGAAAGAACAACAAACCAAGCCCAAAGGGAGTAGAAATGAGGAAATAATAGAGATCAGAGCAGAAATAAATGAAATGGAGTCTAAATAAATGATACAAAAGATCAATGAAGCCAAGAGCTGGTTCTTTGAAAAGATAAACAAGACTGACAAACCTTTAACCAGAGTCATCAACAACAAAAAGAAAAAGGACCCAAATAAATAAAATCAAAAATGAAAGAGAAGAAATAACAACTGACACTAAAGAAATACAAAGATTGTAAGAAAATACTATGAACAACTATATGCCAATAAACTGGACAACCTGGACAAAATGAATAAATTCCTAGAAACATACAATCTTCCAAAAATAAATCACGAAGAATCAGAGAATCCAAATAGACGGATTACACCTAATGAAATAGAAGCAGTAATCAAAAACCTCCCAACAAACAAAAGCCGTGGACCAGAGGGCTTCACAGGTGAATTTTACCAAACATTCTGAGAAGAACACCTATCCTTCTCAAACTATTTCATAAAATTCAAGAGGAGGGAAAGCTCCCAAACCCATTTTACAAGGCCAACATTATCCTAATTCCAAACCAGATAGACACTACAAAGGAAGAAAATTATAGGCCAATATCCCTGATGAACATAGGTGCTAAAATCCCCTACAAAATATTAGAAAACCAAATACAGCAGATTTATTCTGGGAATGCAAAGTTGGTAAAGCATTCACAAATCAATAAATGGGATTCACCACTTAAACAAAATAAAGGATAAAAACCACCCAATCACATCAATAGATGCAGAAAAAGCATTTGAGACAACCCAGAACCCATTTATGATTAAAACTCTCATAAAAGTGGGAATAGAGGGGACATACCTAAACATAATAAAGGCCATATATGACAAACTCACCACCAGCATCATACTCAATGGGCAAAAAATACAAGTGTTTCCCTTAAAATTAGGAACAAGACAGGGATGTCCATTTTCACTCCTCTTATTCAATACAGTACTGAAGTCCTAGCCACAGCAATCAGATAAGAAGAAGAAATAAAGGCACCCAAATTGGAAAGGAAAAAGTAAAACTGTCTTTATTTGCAGATGACATGATACTGTATCTACTTTTGTAGAATCCCTAAGATTCCACGAACAAACTACTAGAACTTACAAATGAATTCAGCAAAGTAGCAGGATACAAAATTAATATCCAGAAATCAGTTGCATTATTATATGCAAATAACAAACTAGCAGAAAGGGAAATTAAGAAAGCAATCCCATTCATAATTGCCTCAAAAAGAATAAAATAACTAGGAAAAAAAAAGACCTAACCAAGGATGTAAAAGACCTGTACTCACAAAATTATAAGGCATTGAAAAAAGAAACTGAAGAAGATACAAATAAGTGGAAGCACATAACATGTTCATGGACAGGAAGAATTAACATCATTAAAATGCCCATACTATCCAAAGGAATCTATAGATTCAATGAAATTCCTATCAAGATTCCAATGATGTATTTTAGAACTAAAACAAATATTCAAAAATTTATATGGAACCACAAAAGGCCCCACATAGCAACAGCAATCCTGATAAAGAAGAACAAAGCTAGAGGAATGACACTACCTAATAATCAAACTATATTACAAGGCCATAGTAATCAAAACAGCCTGCTACTGGCATAAAAACAGGCACATAAATCAGTGGAACAGAATAGAGAGCCCAGAAATAAACCCACACCTTTATAGTCAATTAATATTTGACAGAGGAAGCAAACACATACAATGGGCTACAAATAGTTTATTCAATAAATGGTATTGGGAAAAATTGGACAGATATGTGCAGAAAAATGGAACTAAACCACCTTCTAACACCACACAGAAGAATAAATTCAAAATGGGTCAAAGACTTAAATGTTAGACCTCAAACCATAATAATTCTAAAAGAAAACATAGTCAGCAAAATCTTGGACATTTCTTGTAGAAATTTTTATCGGCTCTATCTCCCCAGACAAGGGAAACAAACAAACAAAAAAATTTTTTTAATGGGAGTACATCAAACTAAAAAGGTTTTGTATAGCAAAGGAAATCATCAACAAAATAAAGCAACAACCCACAGAACGGGAGAACATATTTGCCAATACATCTGAAAAGGGGTTAATATCCAAAATATATAAAATACTTACAAAACTCTACACCAAAAAAACAACCCAATTGAAAAATGGGCAAAGAACCTGAATGGATACTTCTCCAAAGAGGACATAGAGTTGGCCAATAGACATATGAAACGATGCTCAATGTCACTAATCATCAGAGAAATGAAAATTAAAACCATGAGATACCATCGCACACCTGTCAGAATGGCTGTCATCAATAGATCAACAAACAAGTGCTGGTGAAGATGTAGAGAAAGGGGAATCCTTTTGCACTGTTGATGGGAATGCAGACTGATGCAGCCACTGTGGAGAGCAGTAAGGAAATACCTCAAAAAATTAAAAAAGGATCTTCCTTTTGACCTAGCAATCCCACTTCCAGGAACACATCCCAAGGAACCCAAAACACTAAGTCAAAAGAAAATAAGGACCCCTATCCTCATTGCAGCGTTACTTACAATCGCCAAGGTATGTCCATCGATACATAAGTGGAACATCAATAGTGTCCATCACTAGATGAGTGGATAAAACAACTATGGGACATTTACACAATGGAACTCTACTTGGCCATAAAAAAAAAAGAAAATTTTACCCTTCCCAAAGGCATGGACAGACCTGGAGAACATTATACTAAGTGAAATAAGCCAGTCAGAGAAAGACAAATACCATATGATTTCACTCATATGTGGAATCTAATGAACAAACCAAACTAAAAGTAAAACAGAGACAGGCTCATAGATGGAGCACAGATGACAGCTAACTGGGGGCAGAGGGAGGGGTACAGTTAAGGGGTGGAGAGATTCAGCAAAAAAGGAAAAAGTACTCACAGACATGGACAACAGTGTGGTGATTGCTGAAGGGGGGAGTAAAAGGGGACTAAATGGTAATGGAAACAAAGTACAACGAAGATTAAATTCTTTAAAAAAGGAAATGTCAACCAAGAATTCTAAGCCCATCAAACACAGTCCTTCAAAAACAAATTTAAAATATATTCCAAAATAAAGACTGAAAAAATTTGCTGCTGATATATTTGTTTTACACAGAATACTAAAATCCTTCAGATGAAAGGAAATGACAACAGACTTGGTAACTTAAATCCATAGGAAAAAATGAAGAGCGGCAGAAATGGTAAGTATGTGGGTAAATACAAAGGACTGTGCACATGGGTATACTTTACAAGACATGATTGTACAAAGACTTAATTATAACTGAATTGTTATTATATATAAGACAACAATATACAGATGTAATATATATGACAATAATGGCACGAAGGGGAAGAAAATAAAGCCATATTGGAATAAAGTTGTTATAGTCTACCGGAACTTAGTAGACTATAATAAATTAAGATGCCTAGGGAATAACTGAAAAATATGCAGATGATGTTTCATAGAATTGTACATTTGAAACCTATATAATAATTTCATTAACTAATGTCACTACACTAAATTTAATTTTTAAAAAACCCAATACTTTATTTAAAGAATAGTAAAAATTCATGAGTAAGTAAAATGGTACACTAATAAGTTTCTGTGTAACACAAAAGAAGGCAGTAAGAGACCAACCCAACAACAAAAAAAAGACGTAAGATACAGAAAAAGGAAACAGCAGAATGACAGGTGTAAGTCCTGGCTGGTGTGGCTCAGTGGATTGAGTGCCAGCCTGCAAACCATAAGGTTGCTGGTTCAATTCCCAATCAGGCCTGGGTTGTGGGCCAGGTCCCCACTTCAGGGCGTGGGAGAAGCCACCAATTGATGTTTTCTCTCACACATCGATGTCTCTCTCCCTCTCTTTCTCCATCCCCCTCTCTCTAAAAAATAAATGCATAAAATCTTTAAAAATTTTATAGATTACAAACTCTAATCCAAAAGCAAAGGTTGCTGACTCAATTTTTAATTTTTTTTAATCCTTAGCAGAGGACCTGTTTATTTATTTAGGGTGAGAGAAGAAGGGAGAGAGGGAGAGGGAAGAGGAGAGGGGTGAGGGGGAGGGGGGAGAGACAGAGAAACATAGATGTGAGAGACAAACGTCAATTAACTGCCTACCTCATATGTGCCTGGATCGAGAATGGAACCCACAACCTACGTAAGTGCCCTGACCAGTATGTGTTCTCACCGGGTCGCACGCAACCTTTTGGTGTCTGGGAGAACACTCCAAACAGCTGAGCCACCCAGCTGGGGCGCTGACTGGATTTCTAAAGAGGGCCCAGAGACATATGAAAAGATGCTCAGCATCACTAGCCATCAGAGAGTTGCAAATTAAAACCACAGTGAGGTACCATCTCACACCAGTCAGAGTGGCCAACATAAGCAAATCCACAAACAAATGTTGGAGAGGATGCGGAGAAAAGGGAACCCTGGTGCACTGTTGGTGGGAATGCAGACTGGTGAGGCCACTGTGGAAAACAGTATGGAATTTCCTCAGAAAACTAAAAATGGAACTGCCCTTTGACCCAGCAATTCCGCTGCTGGGATTATACCCTAAGAACCCTGAAACACCAATCCAAAAGAACCTGTGCCCCCCAATGTTCATAGCAGCACAATTTACAATAGCCAAGTGCTGGAAGCAACCTAAGTGCCCATCAGCAAACGAGTGGATCCAAAAACTATGGTATATTTACACAATGGAATTCTATGCAGCAGAGAGAAAGAAGGAGCTTATACCCTTTGCAACAGCATGGATGGAACTGGAGAGCATTATGTTAAGTGAAATAAGCCAGGCGGTGAGGGACAAATACCATATGATCTCACCTTTAACTGGAACATAATAAATAGAAGAAAAAAGCAAACAAAATATAACCAGAGACATTGAAGTTAAGAACAATCTAACAATGGGCAGGGGGGAGTGGGGAGGGGACAGTGAGGAGAGGGGATTACAGGAACTACTATAAAGGACACATGGACAAAATCAAGGGGGAGGGTGGAGGTGGGGGAGGGAGAGGGGTTCAGCTGGGGTGGGGTGGAGGGATGGGGAGAAAAGGCACACAACTGTAATTGAATAACAATAAAAAATTTAAAAAATTTTTTTAAAAAGTAAGACCCGACAATGTGCTGTCTACCAGAGATCCACTTCAAATTAAAAGACACAAATAGGTTTAAAAAACACAAAAAAATATATGTAGTAGAAATAGTAATCATAAGTGAGCTGAAGTGGCTGTATTAGTATCAGACAAAATGGATTTTAAGAAACAGTATTAGTGACAAAGAGATTTTATAAAGATAAAAAGTCAAACATCAGAAAATTTTATAAAGGTATATACAAATATAAAGGTATATACACCTAAACACAGAGGCCCAAAATACATAAAGCAAAAACAGACTTAAAAGGAGAAATAAACAATTTGAGAATTATAGTTGGAAATTACAATATCACATTCTTAATAATTAAGAGAACAAACAGGCACAAATCAGCAAGGCTATCACAGACTTGAAACAACACTATCAACCAGCTTGACCTAATTGACATTTTTTACTACTCCATCCAACAAGAGTGGAATACTGTATGCATTCTTTTCAGGTGTGACCATTCTCCAGGACAGACTGTACGGCGAGCCGTAAAACAAGTCTCAAGACATTTAAAAGAATTTAATCATTCAAAGTATATTGTCCAATGATAAAAAGTTAAAAAAATAAACAACAAGGAAATTTGGAAAATCCTTAACATCTGGAAATGAAGTGACATATTTCCATATAACCCATGGGTCAAAAAAGAAATCACAAAGTAGAAAATATTTTGAACTAAATGAAAACAAAAACACAACACATCAAATTTTGTAAGATGTGATTTAAATAATGCTTAGAGGGAAATTCAGAGGTTTAAATACCTTCATTAGAAAAGAAAGGTTTCATATCAATAATCTAAACTTCCACTTTAAGAACAGACAAAGAAGAGTGAATTTAACCTAAAGCAAGTATTAGAAAAGAAATTAAGATGGAGATGGGCGGGGGGAAATCAATGAAATAGGAAACAGAAAAATAGAAAAAAAAATCAAAGAAACCTAAAGTTCTTTGGGGGGAATAAGTCAACAAAATTGACACATCTTTGGCTAGACTGACTAAGAAAAAAGATGACAGAGAATACCAAAATCAGGGGTAGAAGAAGACACATCACTGCTGCTCTACTGAAACTAAAGAAATGTCAGGGTTTTGTCAACAAATTAAGACAATGTAGATGAGCCAACTCCTCAAAAAGCACAAAGTCCCAAGGCTGAAGAAGAAATAGAAAATCTGAATAGCTCTATAACAAGAAAATAAAGTTATTACTTAAAAATCTAGCCCAGGCTAGAACTGCCTCACCTAGTGATCCTATCCAGTATTTAAAGAAAGAGTACCAATTCTATACTTTTTTTCCCAGAAAATAGAGGCAGATGAACATTTTCCAACTCATTCTATGAGACCAGTTACACCTTTTCACCAAAGCAGGACAAAGTTGTCACAAACTAGAAACCAATATCCTTTGTGAGCATACACAGGAAAATCCGTAACACAATATTAGCAAACAAAAACCAGCAACATATGAAAAAGATTAAATGCCATGATAAAGTTAAATTTATAGGTTCATGTCGTCCCTGGGGCTCCTGCTCCCCTTCTGTTCTGACTTTGTTCCTCAAATGCAAATCACCTGAGCTGGTGTGGCTGCACAGTGCCTGCATTTGGACAATTATTGATGTATACCTTCCTTGGTAGTTGTGTGCATTTGAAATAAAGTAACCTAATCCTACTGATTAAGATGAAATATGGATATCAAAAAATAGATTGAAATTATAATATCAAAAAAGATTAAAGCCAACATAAAAGGAGCAGAAAGCAAGATTTCCCATTTCAACCTTGACGCTGAGGATTTAAATACCTGACAAGGATTCAAACAAACAGAAGGTGAAAACGTAGGTGAGCAATGAGCTAGGTTCTCCCCAGCTCAGTTATCCCCAGGGCTTAAAATGATCAATCACCAACAAGATCTATACATGCTCCTGGTTTAAGAGATTTCCTAGAGTCCAAAATTCCAGCCAAACTATTAGACAAGGGGCATTCTAATAGAGAAGAATTGCATCCTCAGGAACAGAAGTGAGACTTTGAAGAGATGGCGTGCTCCCTTCTCTAACTGCATGTCAACTCAAGGACTGAAATCCAGCGCTAATGTCACCTAACTGGTGTAAGCACCAGGTAGAGTGACGTAGCTTTCCAGGCTCCAGAAGGTTCAGTCATAGGTTCTTGTTTTTAGAGATGATTAGCAGCAGGATGATGCATCTTGCCACCCATCCCACCACCACGCACATTAACCTGGTTCTGGGTGGAAAATACACCAAATCAACCCACATATACAGTCCACAATACGGTTGAGGGTAAGTGGTACGAGAGAAGCACCTGCGTACACCTAAAACTTTCATATGCATCTCTAGGAATCTGACAAAGAAGTCCTCTAAAAACATCAGTATTTAGATGGTCATTCATTTCTGCATGGTGTAGAATTATAACCAGCAGTATTAATAAGTTAGCCAATTTCTACACCATAAATAAATATAAAAACTAACAGTTAAAATGTTTTTGGCTATATGACAAAGCTTATCATTTCCATTTTAAAAAGTCGTATTTTAGATAAAAGATTGTAAAACTGTAAAAGAGACAAAGAAAGCCTCTGGATGTCATAGGAGTTATGAAATGATGCAAATGTTAACTAAAAAAATTTACACTAATATTTTAAATAATATAACCAGGACACAGCTACATATTTTGTGGCAATCCCTGCAAAACCTCTTTTCCACTAACTGAAAGTAAGGATCAAAATTTTAGATACTTCCAGGAAAAGTATGTCTAGAATACGTATTCAATATATAGTCCTATTAAACATGGCCAATATAAAAAATTTAATTTGGCTGATTATACATGCAAATCATCAATGTTTACATTTTTTTCTGGATGAATTTCAAACATAATGTCGATAGAACATTTCTATATTATGAATTACAAAATAATTCATAACAATTCTATAGGCCATATGCAAGTTTTATTTAAATAATTTAACACTGCACAGAGAGCTAATTCATAAGTAAAAAAATAGACAGTTTAGCAACCAAATACAAACACCACACGGAAACAGATTACAGACACTACCAGTCCTTCGGAAGATTAAGGCAACAGTAATGTCTCAAGTAATTTTATGAGAATACTTTACTCATATGATAGATGTTATCAAAACATCTCAAAATAGAACCCACAAATTTTTCAGTATGAAGTGTTCCCTTCCAGTTTTCTTGTCAATATATTCTTCTTAAATACTGTACAACAATTAGCCGAGATTGACAATGGGGCTATCAAAGCCACTATCCTGTTGGCTAGACAGAGGAGCGATTAGTGTGCTGGAAGGCTGCTGATGCACGGAAGATGGTTCTGCACCGCTCAGCGTTTTGAAATCAGCCTTCCGATGCAGCGGGTGGCCAAGCGTCATCTGGATCTTCCCTGGCTGGGAATACATGGTTTCTTCTGACAGGTCTGGAAAGCGACAATTCTGACTATTTTTCTCTTTATCTGAAAGACAACCCACTGTTAAAAACTGTTTGAAATTACCAGACCCAGCTAGCGTATCCAGCGTTTCCCACGCCCCTCCATGACTGCTGCAGGGTCCAAGGGGGCTGCTGGAGCGCCAGCCCACGGAGTCACTGTAGTCCCCTCCGTCCTTCACGGGAGCTTCCTGGACACCCAAACATTCGCTTTTCTCAGATGCAGCATTCTCATTTCCCATCAGTGGAATACACTTATATACTTTTAAACCAAGTCTTTCATTAGGACCTTGAAAAGTTATGCGTGTAAATCCAGATTCAGAAAGACTAGGGACACTTCTAGGTGAGGATTTATTTCCACAAGTTCCAAGAAAGGGATTTTCAGCTGAATGCACACCTGATCCAGAGCCAGCATCACCAGCGAGTTCTTTCTTCTTGTGCAAACCATAGCCTCTTTCCCCTTCGCAAGGGACAAACTCAGGAGAAATGGCCCTTGGCAAAATGTCTGGTTGTTTGTGATTGTTACACCCAAACTGAAAGTCTGAATGTGACCCTTTGGGGCCCACAAGCTTTATGTCCCCATGTTCCGTGTCCTCCAACCGCTTTCGTAAGTCGCAAGCAGCCCTTCTCTTGGGAACGTGGCTGCACACAGTTTTCGTACTATTTGCGTTACTTCCAGTGTGACATGGTATATTCTGATTCGTGGCACTCCTGTTTGATTTTTCAACACCAATTATCTCTGAAGTCTGAGGCAGTACTACAACATACAAGGGAACACAAAATTAAGGAAATATAAAATTGGAGAAAATTAACATTGAAAGAAAAGGAAAAAAATTACATTTTTTATGTATTCCCAAAGAAGGTTTATTTATTTTAATCATTCTCAAAGAAAATACATCAATGCTGAACATTTTAAAATAATCTTTTACATACATCCATTAGATAAAGGTAGGGGATTTTGTTATTGAAATCTGATACATTATTATTGCTATCCACCTGATTATTTTCTGCAATAGATGTTACAGCATTTTAAGAGCCAACTATAACATTTCCAATCCTGTTCTGATGTCAAATATGGAGTTTCTGATGAAGAAAGTTTACTGGAAGAACCCCACTGCCCAAAACTTATGCCCAAACACAGTAACTCACAGTGATGAGAGTCTCTGATTTGATTAGACATTAAATCTGGTGGGAGGCAAAGCAGCCACATAGCATAGACTCACTAGAATCGGAGGCGTCTTATCTCCGAATAGTGTACCTTGATCTCAGTCCAGGAAAAGGGTTTGCTTCTACTGAAGATGTTATTTGCACACTATTGCTCCAGATCTAGAAAAAACTTTTCTTGTTGTATGCCACTGCCCTCTTCTACCCACAGTTCACATTACCATTGCAAAATTTACACAAATTATCTCTGTGCTTCTATGTGAAGAACATTTACAATATCAGACTCGTGGCTTCCTGAACAAGCTTTGCTTTCCAGAAGTCCAAAAATCCCATTTCCCCACAGATATGTTCAAAATCCCCTAGTGTGGAGTTTACCAAAGTTTTCATGTATTTTCATCAGTTTTGGCTTTCCTAAACATATCCTAAAGCTTTGTTTTCTTTTTGGTTGTTTGTTTTTCATGTAGAGAAAGAAACCATTTATATAGCTTCTTGGGAGGCTGTTGCTTTGTCATGAATTTTGGTCCCTTTTCATATTATCTCTGTGATTTACCTACTATTGTATTTAACTCTATCTACTATCAGCACTGCATTGGCTTGGGATGTCACCCTCCTCCCTTTATTTTGAAATTTAGATGTTCTTCCTGTGAAAATGACACACATCAGGATTATAAAAAACTGTTCAAAGTTGCGGTCTCTTCATGAGTCGGTTTAAGCTGTGCACATCTAGTTGATTGCCGGTATCTCAACCAGTAATTTTCTACTTACCCATCCTTTCCAGCTGTATTTTTCCTCTTTCTGGATTCCGTTAGATTGAAAACATTTTCTTTCAATCTTTTCCCCTACCGGTTTGAAAGTTACATACTCTATATCTCTATTGCTTATGGCTAGAGTTATCAGTGTCCATATCGTCTTGAAAATAGTAAAAATCTTAGCATATTGTAGTTTCCCCTACAATATCCTCTTAGATTTTCCTCTTACATTATACTTTTCTAACATTCTCAGGTCCTGCTGTTTATTCGAATGAATTCCATTTTTGTCTTGTTTTGAGTTTGGTGTCCCGTTTTCATGGTGCTGGCTTCCTATAGACACGTGATGACTCTTCGTTGAATGTTTATCTTTCAGGTGCCCTGCGTGTGCCATTTGTGCTGCTTGTTTAAGAGTTGGGAGTGGAGTGGGAAGAAGCGAGCTGCAGTGCAGAAAGACCTAAACGCTGGTACTCTGGGTATGTGGGCTCTCAGTCCCTGCCGCAGCTGGCCACCCACCTGGAGCACCGCCCTGCTTCCAGCCTCTTTCTTCCATTGCTCTTACCCAGCCCCATACTGAGGCTGAAAAAGGGAGAGGAGGAGAACTAAAGAGGGTGACCCCGCCTGGTTACTGCTGTTCTAGAACACCAGCTACTGATCCTGTTGGTATTCCCTAGGTTTGCTCCTCCAGTAACACACCACCTTCACATCACACGCAGACCGGTCGTAATGTTGCTCCTGCTTGCAGCTGTCATCTCTGGCAGTTCTGAACTGAGGTTCCCATCTCCAGTCTCAGACTGTCTTCTTTCCTTCGGGATTTCTCATGGCTTCTGGTCTGTCAATTATAACTTTTCTAAGCCCGGGTGTAACTTCTTCTTTTTGTCCTTTTAAAGTTGCTGTTTACCATCTTTTCTATCATTTCTATATATGGAAGCAGCAATAGAAAGCTGATGGTTTTGCTCACTCTGCCTACTTGAACTGGAAACTATACTCTTTTTTGGTACATTTCCATTTTAAGGAAAAAACACACACAACTTAATAAATTACCTCTTACTCCTTACATTTCCTGCTTTTTCATTCTAAAAATATTAAATATCTTTTTTTTAATAAAAGGGAGAGACAAGCCCTTCGAGTGACTCATTTTGACATACCTGACTCTGGAGTTTTGCTCTGGGATCTATTAGAAATAGGCGTTTCCAGCAATTTTGCCATTGTAGCTAGTTTGCTAGCAGCGTTCATAATCTTTTTCTCAGCTCTGTGGGAATTCCAGAATATGAAATTAATACAGTTTAAAGGAAAAAATGAGTCTCCTTAGCTCCAGGATTTCTGCTTTCCTATCAGCTCTGCCAACATTTAGGGTAGCACAGCATTTAAACAAACCTCTCTTAACCCCCGATGGCCGATCATGTAGAAATAGTGTGGTTAAGGAAAATGCTTAAAAAATGACAACATGCTGTCACGGTACTCTAAGGACACAGTGTTTGTTTAGATCAAACTTACCCTTCCTGTTTTCCATTATCCTGCAAGATCTGTTGGAGACAAGTCAAGTAATATTTGCGCATCTTTCGGGTGGTTTCTTGACGTTCTCGCAATACCTCTGCTTTCACCATTTCCGCGGCCCTTTCCTTACTCTCCCGAATGTAATGAAGCATATCACCTGGTGGTGAGGGGGAACAGAGGGATGCGTGTTCACTACCAGTTCTTCAAGACCAGGAGAGGCACACGTCAGACCGATTTTCTAAGAGATTAATTGATTATAGGTATAGTTTAAACACTAGTCTTTTCCACAGTCATTAAAATGGAATATTTCAGATCATTATTTTGGTAGACTCAAAGGAGAAGGAATCGTTTTAGAATTCTAAGTAAATGTAGCATATGCTCTAGGGAAATTCTGCCATATTCTGAAACAACGAGAGAAGAAAATAACCATAAATACAGGGTGAGGCAAAAGTAGGTTTACAGTTTTTTGCATGGAAAATACAATAATTAATAAATAACATAAGAATAAACTATGCTTCATGTGCTTACAACTATAAACTTACTTTTTCCCCATCTTGTATGAGGCACAGCAATGCATGCATTTTAGTTGTAAATTATGTCCAATTAAGAGAAGAGAAAAAAGAAATGCACAGGAAAGGGGGAGCCAGTAAGTAAGAGCCACCAGATAAAGACAGACAGAAGGAAGCACTGTGAGCTGAAGAGGCTCCTTTTCTGTTCACTCGTGGTCTGCAAATCCACGTTCACCATTTGTTCAGTTCTTTCAGCACCACTTACAAGTATCTGACCACTGTAATCTTACCGTCCATGAGAGATGTACGAAACACTACTGCAGAGAAAGGAATGAGGCTTATGTTGCCTTCTGAAATTTGCATTTAAAATAGTTCACACGTTTTCGAAACCTCTTCTTATCTTTAACTCAACATGCTTTGATTGGGACTACCATTTGTTAAGGTTGACAATTTTTACCAAGTCCAGGCCTGTTATATTAAGGATTCCAATTCAGAAAGGAAACTCCCTCTTAACATCAGTAAGCTTTCCTGAAAATCAGATGTTCTCTGCAGAAATTCTAACTGGTAGACTATTTTTAATTATTTGAAGTGGGAAAAATTAAAACAAAGTACATGTCAACACAAAATCTTCAACCAACTTCTCAAATGTAAAACAACACATACATACATAAAACAAGTTACCATATTAGGATGAAAAAATGCTTAAAATTTCACTTCCCAATCAATAAGATTACTAACAAAAAAATTGCCTTGTTTGTGGTAATAGGGCCCCTGTGAGCATGAGCAATGACTGAGATGCAAATCCTCTTAACTGATACTCAATAGGCTTTACAAACATCTACATGTGATTCTGATGATCTATCAATTACTGCTGGAACTTGAGACCTGTCCCACTCATTTTGTTAAAAATGAACGCAATTTTAGGAGGTATATATACATTTCTTCTATATAAACACTGGTTATTGTTCTGGAATATACATACATTCTATGCAAAATTGTGATTAAAAACCAGGAGTATTCTACTGGGAAAATACAACCAAAGATGCTCTGCAGGGTGTGTTGCACCTCCTAGCACTGCAAAGGACTTCATAAGTAAATTTATGTCTATGATTGAATCCATTATCCAAATAATGAGAAAAGAGAATGACCCTTAACTAGATCCATATTCCATGGTCCTTAAAAGTTTAAGATAGGAAAAATAATTGCTAATTTAAAACTCATGTGACATTTTCTTTGCTACCAGTTAAGGTGTAAGATTATGAAATTTTGTTCTAGCTGCTGTGGCTCAGTGGATTGAGGGCTGGCCTACAAACCAAAAGGTAACCGGTTCAATTCTCAGTCAGGGCACATGCCTGGGTTTGCAGGCCAAGTCCCCATACGGGGACGCGAGAGGCAACCAATCTATGTTTCTCTTGCACATTGATGTTTCTCTCCCTCTCTTTCTCCCTTCCTTCCCCTTCTCTAAAAATAAATAAATAGATAATGAAATTTTTAGTTCAATATCAGTGTCCAAAAAATAAAATAATCAACAACATACAATAAAAATAGCTCTATCCTTATGTCACTCCCAAAAGGTACTTGGGCAAAATGATCCCATACTGTCTAATTAGGAAATGTGTCAGTTGATCTCTTATATAAGCTTGTAAGAGTCGAACAAGGTAGTTTGAAAAATTCCTAAAAATTACTACTGTCAGTAACAAAAAAGGCCCAAACCATCTTAAAATCTTGGGACTCCCTTTAGGGACTTACGCTTGATTTTTTTTACTGCTTTAATGTACTGCCCACGAAGTTCCTCCAAGGCCCCCCGATGGCATGGCAAGGAAGCATTTTCAATGGCCCCTTCTGAAAGTGACCTAAACAGAAATAAAACATTGCAAAAACACAGCCAGTAAGTGAAAAACTTCACTTGAAAAAAATCTATTGGTATATATTCCAAAATAAACTGAAATGTGCTTAAAAATTCACATATGAGAATCTTTGTTATAAAGGAGAAAACTGAAAACAACTTATTTTTTAAAAGATTTTATTTATTTTTAGAGAGGGGAAGGGAGGGAGAAAGAGAGGGAGAGAAGCATCAATTGGCTGCCTCTCACATGCCCCCAACAAGAGACCTTACCTACAACCCAAGTATGTGCCATGACCAAGAATCAAACCAGCAACCTTTTGGTTTGCGGGATGATGCCCAACCCACTGAGTCATACCAGTCAGGGCATGAAAACAATTTAGGAGTTATGGTTTCTTAAATAAGTCATGGTAAACCCACATGATGAAAATCTATTTAGCTACTGAAAAGCATATAGAATATCTAATGAGATAGGAAAATGTTTATCTTATAAAGTTATTGTTTACAAAACAGCTTATCCAACATTCTCAATTTTTTTTAAACATGTACATATGATGTGTGTATATAAAGAAGTTTAAATGATACAAAACAAGAAGTCAACAGAGGATATCTCCCGGGGACAGGATTTTGGAAGATTCTTTATGCAATAGAGTCATGCACCACTTAATGACTGGGACGCATCCTGGAAAATATGTCATTAAGCTATTTTTGTCATTGTGCAGTCATCGCAGAGCGCACTGACACAAACCTTGATGGTCTAGCCTCCGACACACCTAGGCTAGCTGGTACAGCGCACTGACACAAACCTAGATGGTCTAGCCTCCGACACACCTAGGCTAGCTGGTACAGCCTGTTGCTCCCAGGCTGCAAGCCTATCTAGCACATCACTGGACAAAACTACATGAGATTAAATCAAGCACAAGACAAAATTATACCATCAAGAAACACAGTAGGTATGAACCAGTGACAAAGTTATCTTCAAGTATTATGCACTGTACATAACTGTATGTGTTGCACTTTTATACGGTTCAGCAGGTTTGTTTACACCAGCATCTCCATCTCCACAAACGAGTGAATAAGGTGCTGCAGCTCAACGGCTATGAAGTCTCTGGCAACAGGAACTTTTCACCTCCGTTACAATCTTATGGGACTACTCTCATGTATGAACAGCATCATTAACTAAAACATTGTTTTTTGGCACAGGATTATATAAACAATAACAATAACTGATATCCTTGGTATAATATTATTGATATGTTTAATATAAAACATTTTAAAGATACTTAGAAATAAGCAATTTCTGTACAATAGTAAAAGCATACCTTGGTGGTATTTTACAAAGTGCTCTCAGTTCTTCCAATTTACTCTTCATGTCATTGTTTTCTTCCATTAATTCTTCAACAACTTTACTATTCTCTTCTGAAAAAGAAGTTCATAGTGTATTGATCAATTGATCCCTCTTTTCCCTCAGTCTCCCATTTCCTTCAGTTCCCAACACAAATGTTTACAGAGGAAACTGCAGAATTTCCAGTTGCTCCCTGTGTCATTCATTCCCTGGTGAGCCCTAACATTACTACTCCCTGTTCTGCTTTCTCAGCCCTTGAAATCTGTGCTTCATCTTCACCTTCCCTTGGGTTACACACTGTTCTGGAATAGGTTTCCAATTGTTTCATATGTATGTGTTTTGTTTTCCAGCTGAGCTGCAGCTCTGTAGAAACTACAAGGTTTCTTGATTCCCTCTTTCCTGTGGAGCTTTGTGTACGGTCTCTGATCATAATGATCATTGAACAAGCACCTCGATACAAACATATTTTAAAAATAAGCTCATGTAAGTGCCATTTTCAGAATCACGGTCAGATTTTCAATTCTTTGAACTTTAAAAGACAAGATGGGGAGGCTGATGAGGTGACCTCATGTACCCTACTCTCTACCCTCTCAATGCACCCATAAACTGGGGAATGACTCATTCCATTCCCCCTAGTGATTGATGTTAACTTGTGTATTTTTAAGCCACTCACTCTTACCCTATCCCTTTCCAATAAATGGTACCAAGACAGTGGAAAGGAAATTTAAGAAACAAAAAGGAAGCAACCACAATAATAAAAATATTATCAACAAATTTACATTAACACAAATACTGAAATTAAACTACTGAATGACTTTCCATGACTACTGAATTCTGACCCTGACTGACCTCTTTTATCAGCCATTATTTTGAGCTAAGTACCAACTTTCTTGGATTATTTCTAAGTCCACAAATTACAGAAGATATCAGCCTCAAAAAGTACTGTGTAGAATACCAATTTCATGATCACAATGTTTGGTGTTAAATATTATTTATAAGTAATAATCCCATCCAGCTGCCCCTGTCATTTCATTATATAAAATAGATACGTGAGGTTTTCATCTAATTTTATAGTAGCTACATTTTATATACATCTACAGTTGGACAAATTAACTAAATAGTTAAGCAATCACTATGGGAACTATAACTGTTAACATTTCTTTTCTCAAAATTCTTAAAACCCATACTTCCAGCCAAGATGGAGGTATAGGTAGACTCATTTCACCTCCTTGCAGAAGCATAAGAAGGATAAAACCAATCTAAAAACAAAAATCAACCAGAACTGCCAGAAAATTGAAATGTATGGAAGTCCAACAACCAAGGATTTAACAAAACATTCATCCAGATGGGCAGGAGGGGCAGAGAGGACTCGGTGTGGCGCGGGCAAGGCAGCAGCAGTGGCAGCACGCACAATGGGTGGTCCCACATTCATGTGTGGCAGGTAGAAACCAGGAGGGACAACTGAGGTGCAAGCTATCCCAGCCCCAGGCCAGATTATGCAGCCCAGGGTTCCAGCACCAGGAAATAAAGCCTCATATCCTCTGGCTGTAAAAACCAGTGGAGGTTGGGGTGGGGGAAGAAAGTGCCAGTCTCACAGGAGAGTATGTTTAAAGGGCCCACAGGGTCCTAGAATGTATCCAAACCTACCCACTCGGGGAATCTGTACCAGGGTAGCAGCTAGAAGGGCACCAGTCGCTTACGGGAAGTGGAAAAAGTGACTAGAAACAAGGTGAGAGCCAAGCAAGCAGCATTATTCCTTCTCTGAACCCTCCCACACATACAGCATCACAAAGCAGCAAAGTGAGTTGCACCACCTAGGCAAATACCTAAGACTCTGCCCCTTACAACTTAACAGATGTGTCAAGACAGAGAGTCAAAGCAGCTCTACCTAATACACAGAAACACAAGAAGGCTGCCAAATAGAGGAGATGAAGAAATATGGCCCAAATGAAAAAGAACAGACCAAAATTCCAGAAAAAGAACTAAGCAACACAGAGATAGACAACCTATCAGATACAGAGTTCAAAACACTGGTAATCAGGATGCTCAGACAAATGACTGAGTACAGCCACAAAATAAAGAAGTAAAGTCTATACAAAGTGAAATAAATAAAAATATACAGGGAACCAACAGTGAAGGAAAGGGAGCCGGTATTCAAATCAACGATTTGGAACAAAAGGAAGAAATAAATATTCAACTGGAACAGAAAGAAGAAACAAGAATCCAAACAAATAAATAAATAACACAAGGAGAGGCTTAGGAACCTCTAGAACAACTTTAAATGTAATAACATCCAAATCATAGGGGTGCCAGAAGAAGAAAGGGAGAAGCAAGAAATTCAAAACTTATTTGAAAAAATAATGAAAGAAAACTTTCCTAATTTGGCATAGGAAATAGATGTACAAGTGCAAGAAGCTCAGAGAGTCCCAAAGAAGCGGGACCCAAAGAGGAACACATCAAGACACATCATAATTAAAATGGTAAAGGTTAAAAATAAAGAGAGAATATTCAAAGCAGCAAAAGAGAAAAGGGGACAGTTATCTACAAACAAGTTCCCATAAGACTATAAGCTGATTTCTCAAAAGAAACCTTGCAAGAAAGGAGCATCTGGCAAGAAGTATTCAAAGTGATGGAAAGTAAGGACCTACATCCAAAATTACTCTATCCAGCAAAGCCATCATTTAGAATGGAAGGGAAGATAAAGTGCTTCTCAGACAAAGTAAAGCTAAAGGAGTTCATCATCACCAAGCCCTTATATGAGATGTTAAAGGAACTTACCTAAGAAAAACAAGATCAAAACTGTGAACAGCAAAATAACAACAAGCTCACAACTACCAACTGAACCTAAAAAAACGAATTAAGTAAAAAACTCGAACAGGAACAGAATAATAGAAATGGAGATCAGATGGAGGGATACCAGCAGGAAGGGAGAAAGGGGAGAATGCAGAAAAAGGTACAGGGAATAAGAAGCATAAATGGTAGGTACAAAAGAGACAGGGGGAGGTTAACAATAGTATAGGAAATGGAGAAGCCAAAGAACTCATATGTACAAAACCCATTGACATGAACTAAGGTGGGGGGTAGGGTATTGCTGGAAGGAATGGGGGTACCAGGCAGAGGGGGGCAAAAAGGAAAAAAAAATGGGACAACTGTAAGAGCGTAATCAATATAATATACGTACAAAATAAAAATAAAACAAAAATTTTAAAGCCCTTTTTGCCTTAAATTTATTATTATCTATCTTTAAGGGACTTAGCAAGCAGTAGGTGGAAATTGACAGATTCTCATAGTTAACACTATTTACAAAGTGTGCTATGGTGACAGATATTGTGCCAATTGCTGGGACAGGACTTGGTCCTTGCCATCACCAAGTCAAAAGGAGAATACAGACAATCAATAGTTGTAAAGATGATGAATGTTTTAAAAATCGCAGGGAGTGTGGGGAATGTCCAACAGAACCTATTCAAGTCTGTGGTTGGGATTACTTTGCCGAGGAAGTAATGCATGAGGGACAGATGTGGATGAGTTAGCCAGGCAATGTGACCAGGATGGGAAGACAGATGTTTTAGTGGCAGGAGAAAATGTAAAGAGAACCAGAGAAAAGAGATGACGAAATCCATGCCATGGCCCTACGAAAGGGTAAGAGGGCCAGGGAAAGATGAGACTGGAGTGGGTGGGAGATGCTGGATCATAAGGGGCTTTTTAGACTCTGTTCAATGAGTATCTGTATTTCATACTGAGGAACACATGTGGCCCCGACAGGCTTTACGAGAGTATGATGATCCAATTTATTTTTTATAAGGTTGCTCTAGCTGCCTGATGGAGAACAGATAGGAGGAGCAAGAGGGAAAGCAAAAACTCAGCAAGTGACTGTTGTTGTCCAGGCAAGCAACAGAGGTGACTATAAGGCAAAAAGTAAACCTGTCCGCCAGTCTTTTATGCGTGATGCAATTATTTGGGACCAAGGGATTCAGTCTTTCATTCATTCAAACATTTACTATATTCTGGTATGTTGTGGGTGAACAACATAAAACATTCCTCATCCTCAGGGAACTTACAGGTTGGAAAGGGTATCAGTCAGGTAACCACAAAATTGAATACTGAATGGTGATAGAGGAGGAGCTATGGGTTATGGTATGGGGCCACACAGGAAAGGCCCATCTAACCCAGACTGGGGAAAATCAAGGAGGGTTCTGCAGACGAAGCACCTTCTCTGTTGAGTCTTAAAGGATGAAAGAGTTAGGCCAAAAGGAATGAGAGGGTACAGTGTAGGACACAGTGACATTATCACGTATAAGATCTAGCCGTAAAGAAAATTCCTGCCCAGTTCAGGAATCTGAACTGTTTCAAATGTAAAGAGCGCAGGGCATGGGATATAAGTGAGTAGTGGAAGGTAAGAGGATGCACCGTCATAAGCCCAACAGCTTCCCTTCTTATAAGGGCAACAGAAAACAGCAGGAGATACCCATTTTAACATTCCCTGAAACCACTGTGAAAATGGACTAGAAGGAGGCCCGATCAGACCAATATGCCTTTGTTCGCGTCTTTTCCCTCCACCTAGAATACTGTTCTCTTTGGCAAAGACCTTCATCTTTCAAGGCTTAGCCAAGCATTCCTTAACTCTAATAGGAGGAAGAGCCAATTAACATATTTTCTTCCCAGTTTACACGTCCATACTGCTGGTAGCACTCAATGCTGCAATTATTTATTAATCTGTGCTTAGTTCTCCTCACTTGATAACAAGCTTCTCGAAGGAAGACAGCAGGCTCGCACATCTCCATTGGAACCAGAATTTCGTCTGATGTATTTACTGTGGGACCCCCAGTGCCTAGAACTCTGCTTGACACACGCTGGGCACTCAGTGTCTACTCAGTCAAAACAGGAAGAAAGGAGTGT
This sequence comes from Desmodus rotundus, assembly GCF_022682495.2. Taxonomy (NCBI): domain Eukaryota; kingdom Metazoa; phylum Chordata; class Mammalia; order Chiroptera; family Phyllostomidae; genus Desmodus; species Desmodus rotundus. The sequence continues at coordinate 81,127,692 of NC_071393.1, forward strand.
GATCTCTTCATCAGAGCTTTCATTTTCCTCTTCCTCTTTTGAGTTCAGTAATAGTAAAAATAAGGTCAAATTAGTTTACATGAATCCCCCCAGAGAATCAGTGCCTACATTAACTAAAATGTCATTTGGACATTTCACAAGGATCAAAGAGATTTATACTGGCAGCAGTGCTACCTTAAATGCTAACCTCCGATTTTCTCCACGACAGCTTTGTGCTTCCTTTCTAAATGCTGAAGATGCCTGCAGCATTTCTCCAGTTTTCCTTTGAGATCTTGACATTCCTGCTTTGCCTTTTCAAGTTCTTGGAAGCAGTGTCCACAGCATGAAGCTTTAATTTCAGGGATCTTTTCTGCAAAAATTAAATAGTAGAAAACCTTTATATATTTAGAATAAGAGATACAAGGAAGGAAAGAAGGAAGGGAGGAAGGGAGGGACACCAGATGACATAACTAAAGGCTACAGTGTAACTGGACAAAGAATGATGCTTAAGGGAGAGACCTGGGTTTAAATCGCATTTCCACTACTTACTGGCTGTGTGACTCAGACTGTGTTACTTAACCTCTCTGAGACTTAGTATTTTAATATATAAAATTGAATAATACCATCAATTTTAAATTGCTATGAAAAATAATGCTCAGACTTTAGTATTGAATGCCATTCCCCACTAAAAGGAACCTGGGATCTTCAAGAAATGGCTGATTCCAGTAATGGAATGGGGTATATATGAGATGAGGCTAGAGTATTTTGCTGTGCCAGAAAGTTAGAAATTACTCAAAAATACAGGCATGTCAAAGGACATAGGAGCCAGTTCGAAGAGGCTCTACTAGCTGAATCTGGGGCAATTTGAAATTTATTAACTACAGTAATGAGTCCATGAGTCATACCAATAACCCTACCAATCATGGGGTAGATGGATGGAAGGATGGATGGGTAGGCAGGTTGGTAAGTAGATAGGTAGATGGACAGATAAATAAACAAATAAATAAATAACCATACAAACAAACTGGAGGGGAGGATTCTTGACTATAACAAGCCACGTACCAACTGGCAAAAGTGGAGGAAGGTCTGGAGTTGGAAAAATTATAATTTTGCAACCACCGTGGTAAAGATTAGATCAGGTAAGTACCACCAATGATTGCTAAATATAAGAATATTTTCATGGCCTTGAAAGTGTCTCCTCACAGACTGCTCATCAGTTGCAAGGTGGGGAACCCAGTGAAGACGACTTCACAACACCTTGACCAGGTGCTCAAACAAACCTCACCAATAACAGACACCGTGCACCTCCAGACGTGAAACACGTCACCTACGCAGTACTCCAGCCAAGAAAACACAGCCTGGGTCCAATCATGAAGAAACATCGGACAAACCCAAAATGAGGAAAGTTCTGTTAAAAGCCTTGGGGGGAGGAGGAGGAGATGTTGGAGAGAGTGGAAAATGTGCCTCCCAAAAATGTCAATGTCATAAAAGGCAAAGAGGAGTTGTGGAAATATTCTAATATTCTAAATGAAAGGAAATTAAAAAGACATCTAAACATATGCCTGACCCCAGACAGAGTCCTGTACTGGAGGGGAAAAAAATGCTATGAAAGACAAAATTAGAATACAAACAGTAGACTGACATAGTATTTTCACCTAACGTTACAGTTACTGTACTAATAAGCTTACACGAGAAAAATTCTTTTTTTAAATACACACTGAGTCCTTTAGGAGTAGAAGGGCGCGATGTGTATAACTTGCCCACAAATGGTTCGGGAGAAAGTGAAATAGTCATGTACACACTCACAGAGAAGAACGCAAAATGGGTAAAATGTTAGCAATAGGTGTATCACGGTAGGGTACTTGAGTGCTCTTTGCAACTATTTTTATTTTTGCAACTTTTCTGTAAGTTTAAAGTCATTTCCAAATGAAAAAAAATGATTTAAAACTACCAGGAGGTATAAGTGTACAAAAACTGTTTGGCACAGAACCTGGCACAGAGCAAGCATGTAATAATCACTGTGGCTATCAGTAATATGTAGTAGCATGTAGAATTTATAAGATATCTAAAAATGACACAAAAATGGATTACTACTATTAATGTCATTGATATTATCATAAAGTAGAAATATCAACTGCAAAGGCTCAGAAGCCAATATCCAGTATGTTAATGTAAAATCACTGGCCCAGCAATATTACTCTTAGCTCTCTCCTCACTTTTTAGTTTCATTTAAATGGTGACATTTATGTTCATAAGCATTGAAGAATTAATAGAGCATCACTTTGGTACCATACACTGCTTTATATTCTTCACTTAAGATACTGTTGTAAAACTAAAAACCAGGCAAATGCCCATTAACAAGAAAGTAAATAAATTATTGCATGGTCATACAATGGAATACTATACAGCAGTGAAAAGGAATGGCCTAGAGCTATATGTGTTAACACTAACAAATCTTAGACGCTTGATATTAAGTAGAAAAGCAAGTTACAAAGATTACACATATTAATCCATTTTTACAATGTTAAATGACACACAAAATAAAGCAACAGCTTTTTGAGGGTACCTATACTTGATCAAAACATAAAGAAAAGCAAAAGAATAATTTTTTTAAATGAGACTAATTGTAGCCTCAGGGCGTGGGGAAGGTGTCAGAACGAAACTGCAGTGAAACAAGCGCACAGCAGTCTGCAACAGTACCGGTCATTTTCTGTTTCTTAGTCTGACGGCGGGTTCCTGGTTCCTGGCCTTCATCACTCACATGAGCGTGACATGTACTGTTTGCGTGTGTCAAGAATCTCATAATTAATGTTTAAATTGCTTTTAAAAATAATGCGATATTAGAAGAATATAACCACTCAACAGTGGCACTTTCTTGTAGGATTCCAAAGGACTTTATCTCTTACTATATGTTTTGGATTATTTAATGGATTTGTTAATGTATTTGTTTGTAGGACAAAAAAAAGACCGAAGAAAGAAAAATATATCCTTTTATAGTCTGATTTGACTTAGTTCAAAACACTTCTTTCATGTTGACAGGATTTCCCAAAGCCAAATGTTAACTAAAACTACCCCTTTCACAAAATAAAACATGATCCTCAGTAAAAAGCAAGATACAAATTAAGGTGGTATTACCGTGCATCTAATTAGCAATTAAATATTCTCAGCCATCTGGAACCTAGAAGTAAGGGAAAGGGGTCTAAGAACAATGAGGAAAAATAACCGTTGACTGATTTCTTAGGAAAGACAGAGGTTCTCTCAGATTCTGGTAATATTGTCTACCGAATTAGAAGTGAGGGAAAACTAAGGTTATTGGCTTAATGCTTGTGATTTGCTCTGGCAATTCTTAGTTCTTTTCAAGTTACAAATAGGAAGTGTGTAAGTGTTTGTATGTAGGGGGAGGAGCAGGCTGCAAGAGAATGCGAACTAAGATACGCCAATTCCTAGCACAAAAATCTCAGGCAGCAGGAATCTGTATTGCTCCATGAGCTCTGAATAACTCATTCCACGGCAGCACAGCACACTAATTCTTTTTCACAATGACAGCTCTAAGTCATTAAGGAAGAGTTAAACTGTTAATCCATCAAACTATTTAAGGAACACAAACTGTGCCAGTCACTCTGCCATATGTTGGGGAGGAAGAGGCAAAATCACTCACCCTGCCCTCAAGAAACTCACAGATCAGTCAGAAAACACCTAATACACTTCAAAAAGATTTCCGATTTTTAAAAAGAAAGGTTAAAATAAACGAATAATTTGAAATAAAAAGTCTCAACTATTTGGCAATTCTCTTACGTGAAAACTTGATTTCTCAGTAAAGCCAGGGAATAAAAACAAGACTGGTCTATTAAAATTCTTATTATTCTCCTCCTAATCAGAATCACTTCTGAATGGAGGGAAGGCCATGAAAAGACAGAAGTAAGAAGGCCTAAAGCAACCGTGTCTTCCAAATGCAAAATGAAATCTGCGGGGTGGACACGCACTGAGCAGGGGTAATATCACACACGTGTTTGCTCAAAAACTATGATATACCTTTGATCCCCTCTTATCTTGAAAGCCACCCCCCAGAACTGTGGTTATGGGTGTCACAAAGATCAGTAAGAATCAAACCCCATTACCAGCTTCTGCATCTGTGTCTTGCAAGGCCAAGGTCGGAGCATGGTGTCCAGAAGTGGGTGCAGGAAGGGCGACCAGGACTCCAGGGTCTCCTTTGCCAGTGACGCCCGTGCCAGGGTCCTTACAGACCTTGGCCATGTTGCTCTGAAACAGAACATCTTCATAGTTAATGCCTAGTATTTAACGTGCTAATATTAAAAATGTTCTTTAAAAAAATAATGCCTGAAAAAAAACCTGCCCAAATTGTCATCGATATTTTTCTTATAGTGTTAATGTGAATACTGTCATTACTATGAACTAGTCTCTGATGACCACGTTTTCCAAATTAGAACATTCTCTGGCAGAGGGCTGGTGGTTCACTATGAGACAGATAGAAGATATATATGAATTTAAGATACTGTAATCGTTTATGTGATCAACCATAGGACAGACTAGAAATCAACATTGTTCTTGAAAATCCAGAACATTTTCACTGCAGCATGAATCAAATTCATTAGAAACTATAATACCAATCTTTTGCCTTCCATGAATTGAAAGTAACAACCGTAAAAAAAAAAAAAGAAAAAAAAGGTCTTTTTTAACTTACATAGTATGCTATATGTCTCTAAACACTTTAATATACCCTGCCATTTTGTAAGGAAGGCCAGTTGAATTCCAATGTTAAAGAGAGAAACCGTGGCTCATCTAGTTATAAACCATCCTGCACAAGACCATTTCTTCACTGTCAGGTATAGGAAACTTGCATTCCAGTCCCTGTTACAGGGAATAGAGCTATAAAGTAATTAATGGTGAGACATTCTTTTAAGGCAATATTTTCAGATTTTGGACAACTACTGAATCCCAAAGAATGATCTGGAGAGGGCTGTCTTGCTTAATTACTTAAAACACATTATATGTGCTGATTCTAGAAGCCTTTCTCATCATCAAACTCATTTCACTGACTGTCAGGAAACCTACTTACAATGCCCGACAAAAGCAGAAATCAGCAGTTAAAGGGAAAAGGCAAATTCTGAGCCTTCAAAAGGACATGGAAAGGAGGAATCAAAGTGGAGCCCAAAGGCAGTTCGTGTTTCCAGTGTCTCCTCAAAACTGGAGAAAAGCTAAGATAAAACAAAACGTGAGAAGTGCCAACCCTTCTGTCATAGCTTTGACTTGACTTTGGTGGTAAGAAAAGATAGAATGCACATCCTTAAGTTTTGTTTGAAAATATTGTTTCAGTTGATATTTCTTTTCTTGTATCCATTATGAATTACTGTATTAATTCACACTGTATTGATAAGGCATTCATTTCCTTGGAGACTTGATTTTTAATTCATTTCATCCTTTCCATTTTAAAAAAACTTTTGATCATCCAAGTTATTTTAATGAGACTTTTTTATGTATACTGATCAGTTTTCCTGTTTTAATGTTCATGAACAGTTGCAAAAACTATAAATTTAATAAATCATCAATCATAGCTCTTCACTTTTATGGCATTTATATTGTAAATTTATAATCACTGCTTTACCTCCAGGTTCTGAAGTAAGTTAGCTTCAAAACAGCAAAAATCAAGTATTAGTTTATGACAAATAACAGATTAGGCATTTCAAAGCCACCCACTTTTAGGAATGGAATCTGATCCCACCCAAAGCCACAAAAGTCTAAGTTCTTAGCCAAATTACGTGATTCTGTCTCCATAGACATTGAAGCCACATTAAGTCATACAAATGATCTTACACTGTTTGCACAATTATAAGCCCTATTAAAGGACCTCAGGTTTGATTACATATTAATGGTAAGTGAAAGGTGTTAGATTTTTCTTGCTATGTATAGCAGAGATCGCCTTTTCAGGAAAGCAAACTTGAAAGCATATATAATGTGATTTTCCCATCAATTCTCATCATTAAAACCACCTATACATAATTCTTATTTTAATTATCTATTTTTCCCAAAATTCTCAGTAAAGTATTATAAACAGTATTCATGGGAAGTAGCTCACCCAATTACTCTTAAATTGAAAGCAACTACTAAGTAGTAACATCTTTGTGAAATCAAGAATTAAAAATATCAACTGGAATAAAATAGGATGAGGTGGACTGATCTTTCAGGTCCCTTCAGCTCTAAAATTCTGGGATGCAGAAAGGCCAAACTGCATTATGTATATCCTACCAAAACCCAAGGAATGAGACAAACCCCAAAGAATTTGTACTTTCTTTTTCCGATGATCAGCGATACTATATGACTACCCAAGGTAGTAAGTTAGTTATCCCCATGTATAACTAGACTCAGATTTTTTTCCTAGCTTATAAGTCTTTCCAGAAGATACTAGTATCAAATGCTCGATCCTTGCCTTGAAAATCTTTAATCATGCTGCATATCTCAATCCTTCTACCAGACAAACCTTATAATACTGGCATTTTTTCCTTCCTCTAATGTTGAAATCAGCTGAATCACAATGTCTAGGAAATCATTCTGGATTTTTCACACATACCTAATTTCTTTAATCATAAAGGGGCAAGATTTTGACTTTATCAACCATTCCACAAACTAAAAGCTGGTGTCAGAAAGTATTTATATAGCTAAAAGAATACAACTCACTCATTATACATGTATATATATAGTACACGAACAAAATAGTTTTGTGTGAGTGAGTCATACCTCTATGTGCTTGTTTCTACATCAATATTCTTTGTACTTGGTTGGTATTTTGCCTACATGAGACATAAATTTCTTGAGGGCAAGAAATAGGTTTCTAAACACTTTAGAAGCTCTTAAGAAGCCCTAGTTTAATGATGCATATTATCAAATATGCTGTGCAATGTATAGCATTTTTTTTTTGGAAAAAAAAGTATCTCCAGGCTAAAAGCTCTGCCTCATATTTATGGCATTATGAAGAAGTAGGGTTTTGGGCAAAAAAAAAAATTCAATCCTTTGGATTTGCTACAAAAAGATTTTTAAATCACTGGTTTAAAAAACACACAAGTCTTACATCTATTAAACTGTAAAATGAAAGGAAAAACTACCATATGCAACTTCTACAATCATCCTTGATATTTAATAGTTCTTTTCACTTCTCAGGAACATACCTTTGCCCATTCTGATTTGACATTTTCTTTAAGTAGGGACACTATATCTTGAAATGCTTTCTGAATGCAGGCCTTTAGTTTTTCAAAATATCGCACAGACACCCATTTTGAAGAACGAGTCAACACAAGGTCTGAGAGTTGCTTGTTCTCTGAACCACTGACATGCTCCTTTTGTGTGTCCTCTAAGAGAAGTTCAAGGACCTTTAGAATGTCTTCCTCATACTGATGGATTTCCAGTTGGATCCGCCTGGCTTCCTGCATAGTCCACTCTCTGCGACTCTGTTCTAGACATGTCTGTAATTCTGTCTCCTTCTGAAGAAGCAGTTCAGTTTTTTGTTTCAGAAAGTCTTCTTTAGCAGCCGCAAGCACCTCATTAATTTTATTTCGATGATCATCTAAAAATTGCCGGTAATCTTGCTCATTTTGTTCTTGAATTTTGTGAATTTCTTCCTGCTTTTCTTTGTTCCATTCACTCCAGGCTTTAGCCAACTCGGCCCTAACAATCACAGGGACTTCCTCATCCTTTAGTTCTAGCTCTCTCTGAAGAGAATGAATCTTCTCTTCCAATTCCTTTCCAGGTATTGCATTTTGCTTCACATTTTCAAGCTCACTTTTCCATTGCTCTTTAGCTTCAGAAACAGCGAATGATATCTAAAGGACATAACAATGTACATTTAATTCTCCTCATTAATAAAAAATTAAACTAAAGTAATAATTTGGGTTATAAGAGAACTTAACAAGAGATTTAAAATTAAAATCAAAGGCAAACAGTGAATTTAGATAAGACATTATTCCTAAAATATTGTTACACTACACTTACAAATGTTTTCTTCATTTTAAGTCACATAACATTGTATCTTATGGCAAAAACTACAAGCATTCCCCTTAAGATGGAGAACAAGACAGGGATGTCTGCTTTCACTATTGTTATGCAGCATAGCACTGGCAGTCCTAGACACAGCACTCAGACAAGAAGAAGAAATAAAAGGCATCCAAAATTGGAAAGAAGGAAGTAAAACTGTCATTATTTGCAGATGACAAGATACTGTGACATGATCCACCAAAAAAATACTAGGCCGAATAAATGAAATTTGGCAAAGTATTGGGATACAGAAATCAATAATCAGAAATCAATGGCATTTTTACACGCCAATAATGCATTATCAGAAAGAGAAACTAAAAAAACAATCCATTTACTATTGCAACAAAAAAAATAAGGTATCTAGGAATAAATTTAACCAAGGAGGTAAAAGACGTATACTCAGAAAACCATAGGACACTGAAGAAAGAAATTGAGGAAGACACAAATAAGTGGAACTGTGTTCATGGTTTGGAAGAATTAACATTATTAAAATGTACTACTACCCAAAGCAATCTATAGATTCAACACAATTCCTATTAAAATGTCAAGGACATATTTCACGGATCTAAAATATTCCAAAATATCACATGAAATCAAAAGACCCCAATTAGCCTCAAAAATCTTGAGAAAGAAGAACAAAGTTGGGGGAATCACAATTCCTGATATCAAGCTATACTACAAGGCCACTGCAATCAAAATAGCCTGGTACTGGCATAAGAACAGACCTACAGATCAATGGAACAGAATAGAGAGCCCAGAAATAAACCCACACCTTTCTGGTCAATTAACACTTGACGAAGGAGCCAAGAGCATACAATGGAGTAAGGACTGAGTCTTCCATACATGGTTTTGGGAAAACTGGACTGTTACATGCAAAAAAACAAAAATGAAACTAGACCACCAACTTACACCATACAACAGAATAAACTCAAGATGGATTAAACACTTAAATATACCGTATTTTTTGGACTATAAGACGTACCAGACCATAAGATGTACCTAGGTTTTAGAGGAGGAAAATAGGGGAAAAAACTCCACTCCACCACTGCCCCCCAACCCCCAGCAAGACAGGTAAGCTACATTTGGACCATAAGATGCACCCCCATTTTCCTCCCAAATTTGGGGGGGAGGTGCGTCTTATAGTCCGAAAAATACGGTAAGTTGCAAAACCATAAAAATCCTAGAGGAAAACATAGGCAGTAAAATTTCAGATATCTCAGGTAGCAAAAAAAATTTTAATATCCAAAATATATAAAGAATTTATACAATGCAACACCAGGAAGACAACAACCCAATTAAAAAAGGGGCCTGATTAGACACTTCTCTAAGGAGGACATACAAAATGCCCAGAGGCGTATGAAAAAAATGCTCAACATCACTAACCATCAGAGAGATGCAAATTAAAACCACAATGAGATACATTATCACTTCACACCTGCCAGAATGGCCATAATTAATACATCAACAAACACCAATTGCTGGCAAGAGTGTGGAGAAAAGGGAACCCTAGTGCAGTGTTGGTGGGAATGCAGACTGGTGCAGCCATTGTGGAAAACAGTATGGAATTTCCTCAAAAAATTAAAAATGGAACTGCCTTTTCACCCAGCAATTCCACTTCTGAGAATATATCCTAAGAATCCTGAAACACCAATTCAAAAGAACCTATGCACCCCCGTGTTCACAGCAGCGCTTTTTACAATAGCCAAGTGCTGAAACAGCTTAAGGGCCCATCAGTAGATGAGTGGGTAAAAAAAAATTGCAGTACATTTACACAATGGAAGACTACACAGCAGGAAAAAAAAAAAAAAAAGAATTCCTACGTTTTGCAACAGCATGGATGGACCTGGAGACTATCATGCTAAGTGAAATAAGCCAGTCAGTGAAAGATAAATACCATATGATCTCACTTATATGTGGAATTTAATGAATGAAATAAACTAACAAGCAAAACAGAATCAGAGGCACAGAAACATGGAACGGACTGACAGCAGTAAGAGGGGAGAGGGTGGTGGGGGCTGTGTGAAAGAAGGTGAAGGGATTGGCCAAAGAACACATCTGCATGACCCACGGACACGGACAACAGTGTAGGGATTGCCTGAGGGAGTCGGGGGGTGGGGGTGCTGAGTAGAGGGGGCCAAAGGGTAAAAAATTCAGAGAACTGTAATAGCATAAACAATAAAATATTTTTAAAAACATCAACAAAAAATCATTTTCTTGATGAGCTAGAAATTTAAACTGACAAAAATGTGTAATTATATAATTATTCAAAACCAATTTTAGAAAAACCCATATCGGTTTTTAATACAGAAGCAATCTCAAATTTTATCTAAGCCTCCCAAACAAATTAAGTATCTTTCACATGAAGCAAAAGCAGCCTCATGGGGAAATCTTGCTATGATTTAGGAATATAACATGTACCTGCATTATTACTTGCTGACAAACATAAATGCATTTTAATGCAATTTTAGTGGTTAGAACAGTTCATAAATGACCATAGCAAACAGAAAAAGTTGTTTTTTTCCTTTAATTTAATTTTCTTTTATAATGGAACAGAAATATTAGATCATAAAAAATAAGAATATATAACCAGAAAGTAATAGGGAATCAGAACACCCAGGCTCTAGCTCTAACCCTGTTTACGTGAGGAGGCTCTGGGGGTGAACTGCTGTGCGATCTCAGCAGTTAAGAGCTTCGGGACCTCAGGCCTAGCCCTCCACTTCTTTGAGCCTCAGTTTCCTCATCAATTAAATTGGGATAATTACCATGCCCACCTGAGAGAGTCATTTTAGGATCAAATGACAAGGAGATGAGCCATTTAAAGCACTTAGCCCAGAGTGTGGCAAACAATAAGGACTCAATAATGATATGTAGTTATTATTGCTTTTGGCTTCTTGTCCTTGGAAAAGTTAATCTCTTTAGCATTTTACTGTCTTCATCTGTATGATGAGCAAAACCGGATAATGACCTTGAGTCCCTTTTACTTCTAATATTCCCTGACTGAATCCAAAGAAGTCATCAGAATACAACAGTGTTAAAAGAACTGGGCAGCTCCAAAGGCTTGGCCTGGTCAGTGGTTACTGCTATAATTAATACTGCATCCATGCTCTGAATGTGGACATAGGATATCTGCTTGCTAAATTTTCTCTTCTATAACGATAGCAAACATCGTTACCAATACAGATTTATAAACACGTTACATACGTTTAGTCAATAGTATGTGCTCCTAAATAGTCGCATATAATAAAAAGTTTTTGAAATAACTGCATTTTAAGTTTACTAAATGAACCCAGTATCTAAGATGAGCTTTACAAAGGAATCACACAGTAAAGTTCTTTTGCTTCCAGCAGCATAATTCAGTCGCGTATGAAACATGTCTAAAGAATGTTTTAGAAAAAACAGTTCATGTTGCAATGGATACCTAGAAATCACTGGTTGGTGGCTTGGGGGGAGGTGGCGGATCCCACAGAATTTGGATAGCTGGCACAGTCTCACCAGAAGTGCACAGCCTCTCACGTGAAGTCTTACAAGGAGACTCGGACCGTATTTACTGACTCAGTGGCTCCCAGCTTTGCTGCACATGAGAATCAACTGAGCAGCTTTTAAAAATCCCAGTGCCCAAGCCACACCCCATAACAATCAAAAAAAAGTCTGGGAGTGGAAGCCAGAAAACAGCATTTTTTTTTTAAAAGATCCTCAAGTTTTTCCAATGTGCAGCAAAGTTTGGGAACCACCAAACCAACCTAAGTACTTATGGACTCTGGAAATTGGCCTTAAATTTCCACAGACTCGATGATCACTCTAATCCTGCAAGAACTCTCCTGCCAATGCTATGAAATCGGACCTAACCCACTTCCTCTGGTTTGAGCACTGATGCCCAACATGCTCGCACTGGGCTTTGAGGCGGCATAACCACCTAGAATAGTGTGACTCCTGCCCACGTGTGGTCCAAAGACTGGCAGTGTGTCACATCACCTGGGAGCCTGGGAGAAATGCAAATTCTCAGGACTCACTCCAGACCCACCAAGTCAGAATTTCCAGGAGCAAAGCCCAGGAATCTGATTTAACAAACTCCAGGCGACTCTTAGGCCTGCTCACCATCCTCAGCTTCTGTATGTCTGCACACCTTCAGGCCCTCTGCGTTCTTGAGGAATGATCTCTGGCTTATTTCCTATATTCTACACACCTGCATCACTCTTCTAGACTTCTCAGCTCGGAGACACATCTGCATACCATAATCTTATTTCCTCTCTCTCTCCCCCTCCTAAATTTCCTTTTGAACCGTTTAAACATACTAAAAAGTATAGAGAATAGTATAATAAACACTGAGGTACTTCCACATAACTTTAAAACATATTAAAACAGATTTTTATTTATGTTGAATTATTTCTTTAGTTTGAGGAATAAGCAGATGAGTACAGTATATGAAACCTTTATGTCCATTCTGCATATTATTGTCCCAAAGGGCTGTGACACCGGGAGAGCGGTACACGCTCGACACTGCAATGTGTCATGCTTTGTGTACGACAGTTAAGAGGGGTCTGTACACATGGCGCAAAATGGCACCTGAAGTTTGATCCAGTTTGCAGGTCTCCAAACTGGTGGATATGAATGTTTTCCATTGGTGTTTTGCTGTTTGGAATTCTCATGAACATTATTTGTTCATACCTTTGGCACACTTACTTATAGATGCTTGTTTTTCTTATATATTAGTATTAATGTCTCTCATATTTGATTCATTTGTTTTCCTTATTTTTTCACCCTCTTATTACAAAAAGTGTTTGAAATGTTTGTACCTATTTTATCCTATTACTTTATCTTTCCCACTGTGTCTGTTGCCTCAAAATGTATTATGATATACATCTGAAATATTCAATTTAATTTTTAAAAATAACTCCTTAATCAACCTGGATTATTTGTGATGCAGGGTGTGACTAAACTTAATTTTTCCAAAGTATTTTCTGGCTATTATTATAATATTATTTATCATTCTGTTGTTTTGACATAATTATTGAGTTTTTATGCATAGCTGGGCCTAACTCTGAAGTCTGTGTTTTACTGAATGAAAAAGAATTTTATATTTGTGACTCTATATTGTCTGAATTGTTGCTTTCCAACATATTGTGTGGGAGGGCTGGACTACTACTTATTTTCTACAATGTTTAAAAAAATCCTTAGCCCTTTTAGTTTTCCAAATAAATTTTAGAATCATTGTGTCAAATTTCATGACTGTGTTCAGTTTGATAGCATTTTGATTAGAATTGATTTACAAATCAAGTTGGGAGAATACAAATGATCATAGTGAAGGAACATGACATCTCTGGAAAGGAGTGTTGGATCGGGTATTTACCGAGGAGAATATATTATAAGACTACTGACACAGCACAAAAAAACAACCTTTAAGCATGTGAAAGAATGTTGTATAGCTAATAAACACAGAAACGCCTGTCCTCAATTCTTCCTAAGGATCTGGCAAGACAGAATGAAATTTAGTGTCACAGTTAAGGCTATCTTCCTGATTATGTGAGTTTCAAGACCCTAAAATACATTGTTTCTCCCTGAACAACTTGATGACGACGAGAACAGGTGCCACTAGCAAGGCTCTGAGCGAATAGTTAACTTTCATCATCATATATAAATCCTTCAACAACCCTGTGAGTAGCGAGTAATTCCCAGGACCGAGATGGGAGAAGAGGGCAGCGGAGGGGCCCTCCTACAGCCTCTTTCCAGGAGCGTTCTTACCCGTTTGGCCACAGAGATCTCTTGCTGTTCTTCCCACCTCTTCTGCTCTGCTCTTACACGGGCTTTATACTCCTCGAGCTCAGGCAGCTCTTGCAGCCATCGATGACGAGCATTTTGCACAGCTGTTTCTACCTGCAGGATATTGCAGGAGAAAGGGGTCAAGGGAAGTATAAAATTTCAAGAGGATCCCATTTGCAAACAGCAACCATGACATGATGTGTATTTTCCACTGCATTGTACTGCATCAGAGTTATTTATAACTGGCTTCAAGTACCTCACCTTACCCCAAACAACAGAATCTGATCCTCCTGTTCTAAACTTCCCATACTGTCCCATGTAAATGCCACTGCAGGAGGGCTGCTTGGTGCCAGCTGCTGTCCAACTGGCACAGCCACCACCTCCTCCACCCTCACACCCTACACATACACCCACTCACACACGTGCATGCCTGTGTGCAAGCACCAATAGAGTTTAGGGCCTTACCCCTGGCAAATTTTCCTGCTGTCAAGAATGAGTTTGTGACTAAAGAATAAGGGTAATACATCAATGCGGGCAAAAATTTCAGACTTGATGAATTGTAAGGGTCATCTGCTTATCTGTTACAAGTTTCCACAAGATCATTCATTAAATAATCATTCCTTATTCTCTTGTTTTGAAATACACACGTGCACACACACGTGCATCCACGAGTACACACAAAAGCTCAGGCGACAAGAGGCTGTATCTGTCACCAAAATATTAAATACATTTACAGGTAAACTTCAAAGTGTTAAAAATGTGGGGGAAAGATAAAGTTCCTATAGAAATTTATATTCTTTAAAAAGTTATTATGAACAATTTCCTTTCAACTATATTATGCTATTTGTTTGTCTTCACAAAATCTTTAATTTTATGAATACCAAAGCTGAACCCTTAAACATGTCTATTTGTTTAAAGAACACTCTCTTACTCTGTTCGAGTCTTACGGTAAACATTTCAGAAAATTATTTTTTATTGATTGAAGATATCCTTGATTCCATCACATATATTTGCCTGTTTCCAGACTTTAAGGGTGCCCTTTAAAATCAGGTAGAACAATTTAACAAATAAGCAGAATTTCATGCAGCAAAAGCTGAGTGTATTTTTCAAACATTACTTTAGGTTATTATCTTAAGACTTAATAAGTAATGTTTCTAAATAATACATATACAATAAATAATATTATATTAAGGTTCCAGAAACATCTAAGGACTAGAAGCCCTATCAGATGGTCTGTGAGGTCAGAACTATTTTGAAAATAATATTGAGACATCATTGGTATCTTTTGCTCCTACTCTGTCATGTGGAAACAGTGTAGTTCTGCAGGCAACACGCTATGTGACGGTGTCCCTGCTCAAACAGCCAAAGGGTTATGTGCCAGAGTGTCCAGTTTTTTAAAAATCTCTTATGCAAAGGTAAACTGAGGCCAAAAAATTCGAGAAGTACTATAATTGATAATAGGGATAAAACAAACAGCTCACCTTTATTCTGTTAACACAGAGCCGTACTTCCCTCAGTACGACATTTCTTGGAAACCAAGTGACGAGCCAGTTAAAAGTGAGTTGGTTTTTTGAGTGTGTCCAGGGGAGGCAAAGGCACTGCTTTGGGGCAGAAGTGGGATTTGTAGACCAAGCCCCACTTAAGGGACATGCCTGTACATTCCACTCCACAAGGCTCAACACAAATAATGCAAATACCTTATTCCCTTAGGCTTGCTTATCTATAACTGCTTTAGTGGAATGTTTTCTATAAAGTTAGACATGCAAGATTCATCATAAAATTGTGCTTAATTCAGCTGTAAAACCATCACCTTTAACCTTGGGTACCTGAATGCTTACAGTGACCCCAGAGGAGCCAACATTTTGTAAACTGAAAGAATATATAGAAACATCAAGGGCAACAGTTTTAAAACAGAAACATAACGAAGAAAATGTTTGGAACCACATAGGGGGTTCTCTACCCTAGAATGCACACAATGTTTAAAGTATGAAGTTATGAACAAGTTCAATGGTAGCATTTTATAGGCTTTGTTAATAGACAAGCAGTTGCAATAATTTTACCAAAATAAACCTATTACCTGCTTGGCAATGTTTTCACAATATTTTAGTTCCAACTCAACCTCAAGTTTCTTCAAGGCCCCCTTGACAGCTGTTTCCTTTTCTTGCTCTAAACCTTGCTGGACCTTTTGCTGCTGTTCTTCTCTGGCGACTGCCATCTCTTTCTGGGAAATAGCATCAATGGTGGTTACTGGGTCAGTCTGGCTGTAACAATCAGAGGTCTTCTTTTTCATTGCCTTTATAGTCTGATCCAGCTTGGACTGCCACTCCTTTTCGAGCTGTTGAGTAAGGTCTTCTTTCATCTGCTTTCAAAAGAAAAATCGTATGAGAAGAAAAATATTCAAATAATTATTAGTAAAAACTAGAATATAGCCAAAAAAGCAACCACAGCTGTGTCTGAAAACCATCTAGACATTGTTGTAATAATTACATGAGGTTTTGAAATTCAGTCTGTGGAAATACAGTCTCAAGTGAATCCTGAAAACCACTCTTTGACCTTATCTATGTGACATAAATCACCAGGGAGATTTAACTAAGTTGTGTAAGGTCAGGCTATCTTGCTCTCAAGATGCAACCAGCTGGAGGCTTTGACCTTGCCAATACAAAGATGGCACGACAGCCACGGCAGGTGTAGCTCAGTTGGCTGAGTGTCATCCCATAAACCAAAAGGTTGCAGTTTGATTCCTAGGTCAGGGTATATGCCTAGGTTGCAGGTTCAGTCCCCAGTCCAGGTGTGTGTGGGAGGCAACAGTGTGATGTTTCTCTCCCTCTCTTTCTCCCTCCCTTACTCTCTCCTTAGGGGGTAAATAAAAAAAAGGGAGAGAGATGGAGAGATGGGAGGGGAGGGGAGGGGAGGGGAGAAACTTTTGCTATTAATATGTGTTTTTCCAGCCCTGGCTGGGAGGCACAGTTGGTTGGAGCATCATACTAACACATCAAGGTTGCAGTTCAATCCCTGGTCAAGGTACACACAAGAACCAACCAAATGAATAAATGAGTGGAATAACTAATGTTTCTGTTTCTCTCTCTCCCTCTCTCTCTCTCTCTCGCTCTCTAAAATCAAGACTGTCCTTGGACTTCTGGTCAAGAGGGAGGCATTGGTAAACACAGCCCGCTTCCTCACACAACCACATTAAAATTACAACTAAAATATAAAACAACCATCACTCAGAACCATCACGAATCAAGTTGAATGGAAGTCTGACAACTACGGAATTAAAACAACCACATCCATCCAGACTGGTACGAGATATGGAGACAGGGCATGGGCTGGTCCCACACCCACATGTGATGGATAAAAGTTCAGGAGAGATATGTCAGGAGCAAGGAGTCCCAACCCCACGCCAGGCCCCCCAGCGCAGGGTTCCAGTGCCGGGAAGGTAAGTCCCTATAACTTCTGGCTGCAAAAACCAATGGCGACTGAGTTGGTAGAAGAAACTGATGGAGTCCCAAGGAGTTCCTCTTAAAGAACCCACACATGGACTTCCTCAGGCTCACTCCTCTGAGCTCCAGCACTGGGGTAGCAGCTTGAAAGGCACCAGTGTCATATAGGAATTTCAAGTGCCTGGCATCAAGTTAGAGCTGGGAAATGCTTTTCCCCAGACAGAAAAGCAGCGGGCAGAAGGTATTGTCCCTTTTCTGAACCTGCCCCCCCCCCAACCGGACAGAGCCACAGAGCTGGCATGTGGTGCCATATCTGAGACCCCATTAACCTGGCTAACACAGTTTGCCCCGCCCAGGAGATGCCCTGAGGCTCCATCCCACCCAACTTACAGCCCACCCAAGCAGTTAACAGTGGCTTTTCCAAATGAATGGCTGGTCTTGGCTCATGCTTCACAACTTCCTAAATCTGTTCAAACAAACAACTGCCCAACACCCGGTGTCAGTGAGCCCCCAACCCCCATACCTCTTGCTTAGTGACCTCAGGCCCTGCACTGGCAGCAACCAGCTTTGGGTCACTGGGAACCAAATCAATGATCTGAAACATAAGGAAGCAAAAACAACCAATCAGAACAAGAAGAAGGAGAGAGCCAAGATGGCAGCGTAGGTAGACACACTGCGCCTCCTCGCACAACCAGAACTGACAGAAAATCGAATGGCAAGGAAGTCCGACACCAAGGAAATAAAAAATAAACATTCATCCAGACCGGTAGGAGGGGCGGAGACGGGCGCCGGGGTGGAGAGGACTCAAGTGGCCATAGCGGGACCTAGACTGGCGGAGTGTGGGACGAACGGGGCAGGCAGTCCGACCACTAGTGGACCCTGCGGACCCACATTCCCTCACAGATAAACCGAAAGGGCGGGACTCAGAGTGGTGGAGAACGGGGCAGGCAGAGCGGCGGGTAGCACCCTGTGGCCCCACATTCGCGCACAGATAAACCAGGACGAATGGCAGAGAGCGAAGCAGACCTCGTAACCCAGGGCTCCAGCTCGGGGAAATAAAGCCTCAAACCTCTGATTGAAAGAGCCCGTGGGGGTTGGGGCGGCAGCAGGAGAGACTCCCAGCCTCACAGGAGAGGTCGTTGGAGAGACCCACAGGGGCCTGGGGCGTGCACAGGCCCACTTACTCAGGAACCAGCACCAGAGTGGCCCAGTTTGATTGTGGGTAGCAGAGGGAGTGATTGAAATCTGGTGGAGAGGGGAACGGGTGCCATTGCTCCCTCTTGGCCCCTCCCCCACGTACAGCATCACAGCACAGCAACCAGCATTACCGGCCTCAGGAACACCTAAGGCTCCGCCCCTTAAAGTAACAGACGCACCAAGACAAAAAAAAAAAAAAAAAAAAAATGGCCCAAATGACAGAACACTTCAAAGCTCCAGAAAAAATACAACTAAGCAAGGAAGAGATAGCCAACCTATCGGATGCACAGTTCAAAACACTGGTTATCAAGATGCTCACAGAACTGGTTGAATCTGTTCGAAAACCAGATGAAAAAATGAAGCCTATGCTAAGAGAAACAAAGGAAAATGTACAGGGAACCAATAGTGATGCGAAGGAAACTGGGACTCAAATCAACAGTGTGGACCAGAAGGAAGAAAGAAACATCCAACCAAAAAAGAATGAAGAAATAAGAATTCGGAAAAATTAGGAGAGGCTTAGGAATCTCCAAGACATCTTGAAACCTTCCAACATCCGAATTATAGGGGTGCCAGAGGGAGAAGAGGAAAAACAAAAAATTGAAAACTTATTTGAACAAATAATGAAGGAGAACTTCCCTAATCTGGCAAAGGAAGTAGACTTCCAGGAAGTCCAGGAAGCTCAGAGAGTCCCAAAGAAGCTGGACCCAAGGAGGAACACACCAAGGCACATCATAATTACATTACCCAAGATTAAACGCAAGGACCTACATCCAAGATTACTGTATCCAGCAAAGCTATCATTTAGAATGGAAGGACAGATAAAGTGCTTCTCAGATAAGGTCAAGTTAAAGAAGTTCATCATCACCAAGCCCTTATTATATGAAATGTTAAAGGGAGTTACCTAAGAAAAAGAAGATCAAAAATAGGAACAGTAAAAATGACAGCAAACTCACAGTTATTAACGACCACACCTAAAACAAAAATAAGAGCAAACTAGGCAAACAACTAGAACAGGAACAGAACCATAGAGATGGAGATCACATGGAGGGTTGTCAATAGGGGAGTGGGAGGGGGAGGGGGGGAAGGTACAGAGAATAAGTAGCATAGATGATAGGTGGAAAATAGACAGGGGGAGGGTAAGAATAGTGTAGGAAATGTAGAAGCCAAAGAACTTATAAGTATGACCCAAGGACATGAACTATAGGGGGGGAATGTGGGAGGGAGGGGGTGGGCAGGATGGAGTGGAGTGGGGGGGGAATGGGACAACTGTAATAGCATAATCAATAAATATATTAAAAAAAAGAAATGTAAAAAAATAAAACAGTATGCAAACTTAAATTAAAAAAAAAAAAAGAACAAGAAGAAAAAAGAATCCAAAAAAATGAGAATAGTATAAGCAGCCTCCAGGACAATTTCAAGAGGTCCAACATTTGCATCATAGGAGTTCCAGAAGGAGAATAGAATGAGCAAGAAATTGGAAATCTACTTGAAAAAATAATGAAAGAAAACTTCCCTAAATTGGGGAAGGAAATACATAGCTAAGTCCAGGAAGCAGAGAGAGTCCCAAACAAGATGGATGCAAAGAGGCCCACTCCAAGACACATTATAATTAAAAGGCCAAATGTTAAAGATAAAGAGAGAATCTTAAAAGCATCAAAAGAAGTTAGTTACCTACAAGGGGGTACCCATAAGACTGTCAGCTGGTTTCTCAAAAGAAACTTTGCAGGCTAGAAGGGATTGGCAAGAAATATTCAAAGTCATGAAAAGCAGAGACCTACAGCCAAGATTTGCTCTACCCAGCAAATATATCATTTAGAATCAAAGGGCAGATAAAGTGCTTCCCAGAGTAGGAAAAGCTAAAGGAGTTCATCATCACCAAACCATTATTATATGAAATGTTAAAGGGACTTATTTCTTAAAAAGATTACAACTATGAACAATAAAATGGCTATAAATACATATCTATCAACAATTGAATCTAAAAAGCAAACTAAGCCAACAAGAAGCACTGAGACAATCATGGATACAGAGAGGGTTTGATGGATTTAGGGGAATGGGGTAAAGAGGTGAGGAGATTAAGAAGTACAAATAGGTAGTCACAGAATAGTCATGGGAATGTAAAGTACAGCATAGGAAATGGAGTGGCCAAAGAACTTAAACACATGACCCATGGACATGAACAATGGTGTGGGGATTGCCTGAGAGGGGAGAGTGTTGGGTAGAGGGGGACAAAGGGGAAAAATCAGGACAGCTGTAATAGCATATCAATATAATATAATTTTTAAAAATTAAAGTATATTTTGAAAGAAAAAATAAATTTTAAAAATCAATCAATAAAATAATAATACGTGTTTTTCCATCAACACAAGGCTTTCCACAATGCAGGCACTGAGTATGTCTAATTAATGAACCTAACTTTACTCCCTAGAACACATTACAATCTTGTTTGTTATGATATTAAATTCTACTGATTAGAATGGGCATTAAAGAGGGAGGGTGTTCTTCTACCTTATGATTTCCACTTTCAACAGGGTAGTGGGATGGGTATAAACACAACCAATCATAGGCAAAACTGCAAAACAATGAAACTGCTTTCCCCTTCCCTGTCTCTCACCCCGCTGGGACCCAGGGGTCTCAAACTGCTTCCCTGGCTACCAGGCCCTGGATGTGCTGTGGCACTTGCAGTGGCCGTCCTGGGTAGCAGTCTATGATCTCCTGACATACAGTAACATTGGCCATCTATCTCATCCCCTCCACCCTCCCCATTAACTGGTTAGCAAATCCAACTAAAAAACAATGTAAACAGAGAATTTGTTTTGTGCCATCCAGATTTTAAATATGTTGAATAAAGTCAGGAGATATATATTTTTTTATGTTGAAAAATGACTAGTAGGAATAATTTTAGGTGCCATTACACAGCATGAGATTAATGAAATGCCATTAGGGAAAGGGGATGGGTAAGGAGGAAGAGTGAAGCCAAAACGCTGGACATCTTCACAGATCCCTGACCCCAACTACCAGCGATCGTGTGGGTAGGAGAAACTAAGTTTACATAAGCTTCAGAATGTATTTCACTTCCAACTCAGTTTTTAAGATCATAATTTGGTTCTTAATGTTCTAGAATGCTGTTAGCATCTCCTAGTCACGTTTGCTGTTAGGTAATAGAAGCAATGTTTTGTGTTTCTGAGTCTACCCAGTCATTACTTCTTCCTTCTAACCCATAATGTGGGTCTTTATTTGTTAATTATAGATCGGTCTAAACTTACCAGATCGGTCATTTCACAATATAAAATTAGGTCATGGTTTCATTTTAAAAAATCACAAAGTACCATAAGAAAGAGCATTATATCCTGAATTGGGTTGAAGAATCAAGTGGGGTGGGGGACTCTTTTTAACATCAAATTGGTGTAAGCTGCTAATAGCCCAATCCTGAGAAGTACAATGAAAAGTTATGCGAATGTTCAGGAAGCATTGTCTCTCAACAGTTAGTACACTTTTTAAACATGGTGACCCATGCCTCTTTCTGTTCCTCACCCCAGTGTGCTTCAGCTGACTTCACTTCACTTTCAACCTGCCCTGCAGTATCAGTTTCCTGTTCTTTGTGAGCCACTTGCTCTTCTCCGTCCTAAGGGTATCTTGGTAGTTTTCTTCTAGTTCCACCTGCAGTTTGCTTATATTTTCTTCTCTTTGCTGCAATAACTGTCTCTCTAAGCAAAATACAAGTAACTATCTCTGTACAGCACTAACATTCTCCAAGTTAAACTTATACAATAATCCTTATACGCGTGTAATAGAAAGCAGCAACAGAGACAAATGATCTTCCCAAATGCTAAGTCAACCGGTTGAACAAATTGCTTGTAAAGACCTGCATACATTTCAAATATTGAATAAAAAAAAATTTACGATGGCTTTATTAAAGGAAAAAAATCTAATGTAATAATAAGAAGTGAAACTCGCAACTACGTTTAGATTCCACCCATCAGGGGATTCATCAGGTATCTTAGCCCAGAGAAAATTTACATTTCTGAAAGCCTTCTCTTTTGAGATAAGCCAAAAATTATTGCTCCAAACTAAAAGTTATGCATCCTGTGATAAATCCAAATTGGTTTTTTCATTGTCAAAGACAAAAAAAATTTTTTTATCAAAACTAGCTAAAGCATTATCAAACAACAACTGTCAAGTATCAGTTTTTGAACTATTCATAAAACATTCTCTATTCTAGAAACCCAGTTCATCTGAAACCCAGAATCCCTTGCACTAGGCTACATCATTATAAATAGAACCCTACTCGGGGTCAAATCATCTCCAGGAGTTAGTTTGAGAATTTTTAGAAACAGTTTTCTGTTGGTCCCACTAAGATGCCATGAGAAGTCACACACTGCAGCCCGCAGCCCACAGGGCCAGAGGAGTACGCCTCACACGCCAGTGCCCACAGCCAGCGAGCTTTTGCTCTATACCTCTTTCGGTATTATTTCTGATCCCTGCCTACCTGGTTGTCTGGGTTTTTTCTGGTTCACAGCCGACCTCAACTATTTCTGTCTTAACTGCCATCTGATTCCTCTCCACCACTGGCATGTGCCAAGAAGATGATCTCTATGTTTGTTCAGGGCTGTATGAGTTCTGATCCCTGGAGACTGAAGGACTCGTTTCTTCACAGTCAGGTCTTGGGACTGCAGTTGTACTTACTGTAGGACAGCCTCAACCACATGGTTGAGACAGTTATCCTGTATCACATCATATGTCACTGTTATTATTTTCTGTTTGACTATAGAAGAAACCTTCAAATTTTCCTATCTGTCTATGTCTAACCCTCAGGAGTTATTTCCACTTGCATCTGCATTTCCTTTTGACCCACAGTAGAAAATTGCTGCCAATTTTCTGTTTGTGGGCATATACATTAATTTTGCTACATAATAACTAAGCCAAAATTTAGTGATTTAAAGCAACAAACCTCTATTATTTCTCATAATTCTGAGTCAGACAGGGCATGGTTCTGGTCTAAGCCAGTTCAGCTGATCTCTGAAGGTAACTGGGACTTCACGGTCTAAGACGGCCTCACTCGTATGTCTGCTGCTTAGTGTGATGTCTGCTGGTTAGTGTGGGGAATGCAAGGACAATGGCAATGACTTGATCACAAGTGCCACCATCCAACAGGTTACCCCAGATCACTCACTTGCTGGTGGTCACAGGCTTCCTAAGAGCATCAAGCTTCCAAAAGCCCTAATGCACCAGTGCTTTCTAAGCCTCTCTTTGCATAATGTTTGCTAGTATCCCATTGGTCAAACTAAGTCATGTGGCAAAGATCAAATTCAAGGATGAAAAACAAACTCTACCTCTTATCAGGAACAGCCACAAAGTCACATTATAAGGGGACAAGCACTCAGGGATAAGAGAAAGGTCTAGGCATTTTTGCAATTCACCAGTGAGGAAAAACTTGCTTTCCTCTCTTTACAGAGGAAAAATAACAGATTCATTGGGTATAGGGATCTGCCATCTGAACATACTACCAAAATACCTAATTCAGAAAGTTTTACACTAAAGGTAAAGAAATATTTGAATAGTTTTAAAACATTTAAACTTGTTTGGCATGGCTTGAACAGCAAAAACCTTTAACTCATAAAGACTCACTTAGCATGTATTATTATGAAATATGTATATAGGTATGGCATTATGAATGGGAATATTAAACATCTGTTTGAAGCGTTCTTTGTGGATGGCTTTTTTCCCCTTTCTCTGAACAAGCCAGGTTAACATGAGGAAAGTTATGTGTGTTAATAAAATCCCTAAAACTTGAAACTGAGCTCCTACTTAACCCCTAGCTGGATTCAACAACTGTTTCAAAAAAGAGCATATATGAAACATTTTCCACGCAACCTTGGACTCTTGGTGCTGAATGTCTTAAAAAATCTGTATCCATACTAAGTTCCCAACCTGAAGCTCAGCCACAGGAAAAAATGGCTTATGCCCCATAGGGGAGGGCTACCTCCAAAAGTTCCTTGGTTTGTTACACATTTTAATAACATTGTTCTGTTGTGTGAATGTGAAATATATCATAAGAAACTGGCATATCTTTACCCACCTCCGGAGGATATAAAATAATTAAAGTTTCTTAAATTTAAAGAAGTTCTGTTCTCACTGGCTTATAAAGATTCCTACCCTGGCTGGTATGGCTCAGTGGATTGAGTGCCAGCCTGCGAACCAAAGAATCACCAGTTCGATTCCCAGTCAGGGCACATGCCTGGGTTGCAGGCCAGGTCCCCCGTAGGGGACACTCAAAAGGCAACCACACATTGATGTTTCTCTCCCTTCCTTCCCCTCTGTCTAAAAATAAATACATAAAATCTTTTCAAAAAAAAAAAAAAAAAAGAGAAAAGACTCCTAAGCCTTATAAAGAGCTTATATACATATACAGGGTCCAGCGGAAGTAATGTCTGCTTGAGTGTGGTTGGTATGGTAATAATATGGGTGTTATCATTTATAGTTTTAATGTGAACATTTCACCTAAAGTGTCATATGGTGTGCTTGAGTATAATATTATGTTACACAATTACATGCTTATGATTTTGTAATAAAAAGGGGCATTATTTGTGCCAGACCCTTGTGTGTATGTATAAATATAAATATAAAAAACTAAAGAGAAGAAAGGAATTAAACTTCTCATGTTTTAAGTACACTTGTCCTTTAAGTGTGGGGTGTGTAACTACAAAGGGATAGTACAAAGGACTTCTTTTTAGGGTGATGAAAGTGTTCTGTATCCTGATCCTTGTAGAGAACTGTACAATAAATTTAAAAACGAGTTAATTTGAAAGGACTCATGGACAAGGACAACAGGGAGGAGGGTTGAATGTGGAAGAGGGGGTGGGCAGGGCAGGAGAGAGCAATGGGGGAGTAATGGGGACAACTATAATTAAACAACAATAAGAACTTTTTTTTAAAAATGAGTTAATTTGAGACATGGCTGACTTTTCACACAACATCAAAATTACAACTAAAATATAGAACAACCATCACTCAGGAACATAAGAAATCGAGCTGAATTGGAAGTCTGACTACCACAAAATCAAGTTGAATGGAAGTCTAACAATTATGGAATTAAAGAAACCACATCCATCCAGACTGGGAGAGATGCTGATGCCAAACTGGCTGGTCCCACACCTGTGTGTGGTGGATAAAAAAAATTCAGGAGGGACATCTAGGGAGCAAGGAGTCCCAGCCCCACACCAGGCCCCCAAACCAGGATTCCAGGGTCAGGAAGGTAAGTCCCCACAACTTGTGGCTGCAAAAAACAGTGGACATTGAGTCAGTAGAAGAAACTGCTGGAGCCCCAAGCAGTTCCTCTTAAAGAACTAACTCTCTCTCTCTCTCTCTCTCTCTTGCTCGCTCACAAATACACACGTGTGCGCGCACGCGGACTAATCTACTCAGGCTCACTCCCTCTGAGCTCCAGCACAGGGACAGCAACTTGAAAGGCACCAGTGGCATAGAGGGAAGAACTGAAATGTCCGGCATCAAGGCCAGCCAGAGGCCATTGTCCTTTTGCTAAACCCTCCCCCCACAGAGCTGGAAAGCTGGTGCCATATATGAGACTCCATCAACCTGGTTCACACTGTTTGACCTGCACTGGAGATGCCACAATGCCTGGGGGCTCCGCCCCACCCAACTCCCAGGCCCACTCAAGCTTCTTTTCCATAATAATGGGCTGGTCTCGGCTCCTAAATCCTATGAAACAAGCAACAGCTGGCTTCAGTGAGCCCTAATAGCAGCCAGATGACATTCACAGCTTGTCTTCACCTGGGAATCTCAAGCCCAGCACAAGTAGCAGCCATCTCAGATTCCTTTACAGCTCAGGCAGGATGCACCAGGCAAAACACAGGTGGGGGCTGACCTTGGCCTGCACCACCTGGGAAACCCCAGGGCCAGAGCACCCAGTGGACAAATACAGACCACTGTTAGAGCACCACTACACTGCCCCTGCACAGCTGATCCTCCACAGAGGGTGGATGTTGGGTGGTCAGTGGTCACAGCCAGTCTTTGCAGCTGACTGGCCTGAGTAAATCCCTCCCATTGACCTGCCAACAGCAACCAAGGCTCAACTGCAAGAGGGGGGTGTGCTCAGCCTACACAAAGAGTACCCAGCTTGGGTGATAGCGGAGGCTGTGCCACTGGACCCTACAGGACACCTACTACATTAGGCCATGCTACCAAGACACGGGGTCAAAATAGCTCTACCTAATCCATAGAAACAATCACAGGGAGGCTGCCAAAAGAAGGAAACAAAGACAGATGGCCCAAATGAAAGAACACATCAAAAGTCCAGAAAAAGAGCTAAACAAAATGGAGATAAGCAATCTACCAGATGCCGAGTTCAAAACACTGGTTATAAGGATGCTCAAGGAACTTAGTAAGGACCTCAGCAGCATTAAAAAACCCAGTCAGAAACAAATTATTCACTCATTGAAATAAAGAACAATTAACTAGGAAACGACAGTAGTGTGGATGAAGCCGAGAATCAAATCAATGATTTAGAACATAAGGAAGCAAAAAACAACCAATCAGAACAAGAAGAAAATAGAATCCAAAAAAATGAGGATATTATAAACAGCCTCTGGGACAAGTTCAAGAGGTCCAACATTCGCATCATAGTGGTGCCAGAAGGAGAAAAGAAAGAGCAAGAAATTGGAAATCTACTCGAAAAAATAGTGAAAGAAAACTTCCCTAATTTGGTGAAGGAAATATACATGCAAGTCCAAGAAGCACAGAGAGTCCCAATTATGACGGATGCAAAGAGTCCCACTCTAAGGCACATCTTAATTAAAAGGTCAAAGGTTAAAGATAAAGAGAGTCTTAAAAACCACAAGAGAAAAGTAGTTACCAGATGGTTGCCAGATGGGAGGGGGGAGAGAAAGAATGGGTGAAGAAGTGAGGGGATTAAAAAATACAAATAGGTAGTTACAGAATAGCCCTGGGGATGTGAAGTACAGTATAGGAAATGGAGTAGCCAAAGAACTTATATTTATGACCTGTGGATATGAACAATGGTATGGGGATTGCCTGAGGGAGTAGAGGGCACTTGGGTGGAGGGGGGGCAAAGTGGGAAAATTCAGGACAACTGTAATAGCATATTCAATAAAATATAATAATAAAGAGTTTACTGTAGGACAATTTTTAAATTTCAAAGTAAAAAGTTTAACCTGTAAGTTTCTTCGGAAGGGCCAAATAGCACTTCTGACTTTCCTTCCTGCCCCTGTGCAAGCACTCAACAGCCAAAGTATCAATCATAGCAGCTATTAGTTGCAACTAATTACATGAAATCCAATTTTTCAGCCACATTCTTTTTTTTTTTTAATCCACACCTGAGGATATGTTTTTATTGATTCTGGAAGGAGAGGAAGGGGGGGGAGATAGAGAGAGAGAGGGAGAGAATGACAGAGAGGGAGAAATCGACATGAGAGAAATACTGATCAGTCTCATCCCACTGGCCCTGACTGGGGATCGAACCCACAACCTGTTGGTACATGGGACAGTGCTCCACCAAGCCACCAGTCAGGCCCAAATTGTTTCTTTTAAAAGTACCAGAAAATATATTCCTGAAAAGAATGACTTCTCTGAGAGAATTGCTCATGTTCTTGCCAATTTATATATATTTTTTAAAAAGAATCACACTAGATATCTCCTTAAAACATTATTGAAAGTCAAGTCCTTAATTTCTAGGTAATTTAAGATCCCTTCTATTATACTGCCAGTACTAACTAAAACAGCTCCCTTTAGAAGTTGGTATACATGGCATGCTTTGTACCATATTAATCTACTCAAAAATAATCAAAATATTACATGAATTGAGTTCCTCACCTGCTCTTTACTATTCTTTTCAAGTCTGTGGTAGCAACAGCTTGCTTCAATGTAATGTATTCAAAAATCTCTGTATAAAACATTTACTCAGGCCTTTAAAAATATTTTCTAACCTTGATGCAGGTGGCTTTCAAATTGTGGTCTGTAGCTGGTCCAAAGAGGGAGAGTCAGATGTGTGTCTGGATGAGGCTCTGGCCAGGACAGGGCAGAAAAAAGGAGGGGCAGCTCTTTATGTGTGATTTTACTCCTGGACACTCACCAACGGCAACTTGGAGGATTCAGACAGGAGTAGAGAGTGCACTGTAGCCCCTCCAGGTTCCCTGAAAAAGGTCCCGCCAGCACTGACCTCCTTCTCCATGACCTCTACATCACCACCTTCCATCACGAAACCCAAGGGCAAATCCTCACTCCGCTCCCCAGAATAAAATGACGTTTAGACACTGACAGAGAAATGAGTCAGAGGAAAACATCTCTGAAGGAAATACTTTGTACAGGGCTCACAGGACTAGACAGGGTCACCTGAGCAGCGGAGAAGGAAATGCAACACAAGGATCCCTGGGTTTCAGACTCAGTCACTCAGGTCCTCTCTTATTTTCAGAACTCATTTCTGCCTCTTAGAATAAATCGACAAGGAAGAAAGATTTTCTTCTATATGTAGGCCAATTTCTACTAAGGTTTTAATCATCATCTCAACCGTATTTTGTGAGCTGTATTAGCGTGATACAGCCAAAAGTGAAGAGACTTCTAGGTATGCCTCCCCCATCGCATGAGAGAACAAGTGTATTGGTTTCACTCAATGACAATAGTGAGGCCGGAGAAATCAAATGAAGTAAACATAATGGGAACTTGTACTGCACCTTCTCCTGGGCCTGTTGCTCCTTTTCAATGGTCTTCCTGAAAGTCAACTCTAGATTATCCTTTTCTCTGCACACTTCCAGGTAACACTCCTGCGCAGCAGCCACCTCCTTATTCATCTTATCTAATTCAGTCCTGGATACACAAAACAGCAAGTAAACAACCACAAAAAAGTACAAGAGCTGCAGCACAATTTTCTCTAAACTATGAAACAGGGGAATATTATCTTACAGATTCAAGGGCAGCTAAACTCTTTTATTCTCACCTAAGTTGCAAGCGGGTGGCCTCATAAACTTCAAAGAGCTCCTGCTTCTCCAAAGCATGCTTTGCTAACAGGCTTTCTCGTATTTGGGCTTTCACAGCTTCATGGTGCTGCTGGTAAGTCCTCTCGCACCTGGAAACAGAAGGTGGACAGCAGATTCTAAGGCAGTGTCCAGCCTTAGAATCAGCATCCAGTGCCATGGATGAACTGGTTTCACATCCTTCCTTCCTCCCACTCTACTCTAATGCAATTATAATTGAGGTCAGATTGGTTTTCCCCAACCAAAAATGGTAATAATCTTCAATATATGATCTTATATGAATCTTCAAATTTTTATTTCTTCAAATGTTTCTAGAAAACAATTAAAAACTTGAATGTGAGGATGTCCCAGTCCTTCAAACAAAGATAATAGCCTGTGCAGAGGCCCTGGCTGGTGTGGCTCAGTGGACTGAGCTCGAGCTGTGAACCAAAGGGTCACCAGTTCGATTCCCAGTCAGGGCACATGCCTGGGTTGCAGGCCAGGTCCCCAGTGGAGGGCGCATGAGGCAACCACACATCGATGTTTCTCTCCCTCTCTTTCCCCCTTCCTTCCCTTCTCTCCGAAAATAAATAAATAAAAATCTTTTAAAAAATAGTTTGTGTTGAGGACTTAGTAAAAAAAAAAAAATTGAAATAATCTAGGTTGGGGTTCCAAAATTGCAAGTCATCCACATTAATACCAGCACTACCAAACTCACAAGTAAGTTATGCTCCAGAAGTCTGTTTCCCAGTTTATGATTTGGTATTTGGAAGACATATACCCTCCCACAGATTTCTTTCTTATAAAGAATAGTTTCCCAGACTAGCTTTTAAAACACCATTAAGCTATACCACTTCAATGAACTACCATTTGATGGTGCTATAGAATCCAACCCACTACATAACACCATTTCTATGGAAAATGAGTTCCAAATTCTAATTTGAGAAGCCAAGCACTCACCTTCTCCAATCCAAAGTCTCAACGGGGAGGGTTCACTCCATCATTTCTCTCCCATATCTTTTGTTGTTGTGGTTGGGTGTGGGGGGAGGGGAGATGGGGGAAACAAAAGGGGAAGGTGCCCAGGAAGCAGGCATGAGGTTTCTACACGGACCTTACCTATTAACAGTTTCTTGTTTATCACGGTCAAAATCTTGTACCATTTGTCTCATTTGATTACATAAGTCCTGATTTGTATTTCTCAGTTTTTCTTCAGTTTCTTTAAGTGCCTAGATACAAAATAATAAAGTATTTCATGGAAGTAAGTATCATTTTTTAATGATCAGTCTAATCTCATTAGCTCTACCCCGTAACATTATCTGACATAATATCATTTTTGTAATTCTACAGAAGTCTCTTCATGCCTTGATAAGAGTACAGAATCATTTATTCAACAAGTAGCTTTCTGAAGAGCAAAAATTTAAATTTTGTATTTAATTTGAAATGTATGAAATGAAAACACAACCAGAGAAGAATTGCCTAACTGATGCCTTCAAAATAAGTCTTAGAATTAATAGTCTTCAGCAACCTCCTAAATAAGCAAAGTTTTACTTTTTGGTCAAGGGCTGGCTAAGGAGGAAATGACATCTCTATCGGCCGAGTTACTGTGTAGACAGAAAACTGGATTTACACCAACTTACCTTCTAATAAACTACCACCTCGTGACTGATACTGAAGGGAAACAACTGGAATCCTTAATCACCTACTAATGTCCTTGTGTACTAACTCACACTGCCTCTGCATTTTTGAGAAGTCTATCACATCCTTTGCATTTAACGAGGCCATAAAAGTTCTCGCAAAATATAACAACTTTTTTAATTACCCGATTTTGTTGTTGTAAAACTTGAATTTCATTTTTAAGTCGCAGAACATCATCTTTGACGATCATTTCGGGCGTGGAAGAGTCAGGCCACAACTGATTAGCTGGTTTTCCTGAGGTATCTGTTTTAGCCTAAATGTTTTTAAAAAGTCAAAAGTTTTTCAGCTTTTAAAAACAGTCTAAGTAATTCTTTTGAAAATAATGTCATATTTATGAAGAAATTGCAACAACAGTACAAGTATTAATAATTTTCATACACCTTTTACCATGATCCCCAAATATAACCACAGCACAATTATCAAAATTAGGGAATTAACCAGGACACAGTACTATTAACTAACCTTCAGACCTTATGCATAATTTTCTAATTTTCCTCTAATATCCTTTTCTGCGTCAGGGTCCAATCTGTGGCTTCACGTTGCATTCCGTTGTCACATCTCATTAGTTTCCTGCAACCTAGGACAATTCTTCAGTCTCTGTCCTTCAAAGTCAGGGTCTTTTTGGATTGCTACCCCATTACTTTGTAGGATGTCCCTCAATTTGGATTTTTCTGATGTTACTTCATTATGAAATTCAGTTATGCATTTTGGGGCGTGAAGGCCACAGAAATGATGTGCATGCTTTTCAGGGGAGACTCGCTATCGATGTCTCATCACTGGCGATGATCAATTGATGAAGGCAGTGTCTGCAAGCATCCCCACTGCAAAGTTGCTCTTTTTCCACTTATATTTAATAAGGAGCTAATAAGGAGATACTTGGAGATTATGCAAATACTGTATTTTTCATTATACTTTCACCCATAGATATGTATTTTGTTCAATAGGTACAATTTAAGATTCATGATGAACTTGGGCAAATAGTTTCCAGAAAGTTTGTACAAATGTGTACTCTCATGACTTCGTCCCACTCTCCTTCCCTCCAGTGGCAGTGACGGTCTTTAAGTGACGACAGTATTTCGGGGGGAAAGGGTATTCAGCCATTGCTTTCACTTGCATTTCTTCTACTGCCCCACAGTGGAACCTCTTGCATATCTTCACTATTCATTTGGTTCATATCTTCCCACACTGGTCTGTTTACATGACTTTGCACATTTTCCTTGCCATCTAAATGTCTTGCTTATCTCTTTTTATGAGTTCTTTATTTAGTGAGAGGTCACAAAGATTTTTTTTAAAATACCTACTCCATTGGACTTGTTGGTTTATGTATTTACCCAAACTCTGAGCTTTCTTATACAATGTTTAAAAACTACCCTGTACCAAGGTCCATTCTACTCATTGGGGAGGAAGAGGTATGTGTATCTCAGTATCTCGTTCCCAGGTGGGGTGACAAGACACTGAGGCTTCGGCTCAGTCTTCCAGTTCACAGAGTCTTCACTTCAGAAGGAAACTGCTCCAGTTGTTGCTGTTCCTCTTTTCATTTGCCATCATTTCCCAGAAGCCACTGCTCCTACCCCAGGCAGAAGAGAGAATAGCTAAGCATACTCACTCTGTTAGCTTCTCTCCATTTGGGGGGATACTAATGAGACTTTAAAAGATTTTACTGACTCATTAAAACGGCTTTCATTTTTTTAACTTGGCCTCTACTTTTTAAAGTTTATGATACTCATCTCATTTGCCCTTCCCTCCCCACTGGTGAGGTTTTTATTACTAGGAATAAAAGTAATATCATACAGATACACTGGAAAACAATTTCACAGCTAGCTACTGCACCCAGTTTTGACATACGATCTCACCCTGCAGGCACACAGAAACTAGGAACTTTTCCCTGTCAGCACAAAACCCTTACAAACATCTTTAAAAAGAGAAGGACCACGTAAATGTCACAACAAAGTCTCTTTCTAAAGATGGAACACTGAAGACATTATCTTCAAGAAAACAAGAACCAACTCTCATACTACCTTCATAATTTCTACACCTGAAAAGATTCTAGCTAGGAAGCTTCTAAGGTGGCCACTGAACGCTGCCTATTAAGTGCCTTACAATCAGAGTACGGCTTTAACCACAACTTGTGGTAAGGATCTCTATCGAGTGTCAGACACAGAAAGGTCTCTGTGTTTTATTTATTATGCTTACAAAATATTAGGTGTAGGTGCAGGCCCCCGACTGCTAGTCAGCTAGCCTGGTTTTCCTAAGGCCTTTACCACATTCTACCTTAACGGCCCAGTTTTCAGCTGGAATGATCAGCACAGTATATGATCCATATAATACTAATATTTGATTAGTATTTTCTAACTCCATTAGAAAAGATGTGGGAAATAAGTGACAAAGGCAAGGTCTGAAGGTGTCCATGGGCTAATTAGATGACTGTAAACTTGAGTGTTTATTGAAAAAAACACCTGTTGGTTAAATTACTATATCCTGTCCTGTTCCCCCATCAAGGAAGTAGATCAGTATATGCATTAATTCAACAAATATTTACTGAGAAAATCTGCAGTGAATTATCAACACAATACTTTCAAGAATCTCCTATATAGTAAGTTGAAGCAGAACAGACATAAGCAGCAAGGGCTGAAGTCACACTTTAAGGAAAACCAAAGGCAGACTGCTGGGAAACCATGACAGCAAAGGAGAAGCTGGACAAGGAGTCTTCAAAGACGAGGCAGCTCCCGTCAGCTCACTGACCAACCAGACCACGGAGGCGAAGGACAGGGCCAAAACAAAATACAGCACGAGGCACGACCGCCGTCACTGCCACACACGTGTAGTGTAGCCGTACAACAAACGCCATCAGTAACTTCCAAACAAAATGAAGAAAGCACCGAGGCACCTGAGCTCAGGTTCAGACTCCATATCAGGGTCCTCCTCCCCAGAGTCTTAGGATCCTGAGTCTCCCCAAAATGCTTAAACCAATCAACTCTGATCTAACGCAAACTGAGACACAAACTTTCATTTCCATCCACTTTAAGAAACACATGGAAACAGTTAAAACAGCTTGAATTAAAGATGTTAGCGGTGCTGGCGAGACGGGGTCTTTCCTGTTTGGCTGTTAACGTTGAAACCAACGCTGTGCTCATCAAACACAGCTCCTGAGAGGAGGGAACCAGACTGGGCAGGCCGTTAGCAGTGGGAACACACTATTATTTCTAGAAAATAAATGAGTTAAAGTTCCACAATAACAGGGCACCCTAGAACATCCCGAAAACTTTCTTCTAAAAGGACTATTTTAATAAACACACTTCCTAGTTGAAAGGATCAGGACATAAAACAGTACTAACATAGGAAGTAAAAAATTATTTCCATCCAGAAGGAAAAGAAATACACTATCTACATTACTTTTCCTCCTTCCTTCTCCTTTTAGTTTGCTAAGTCTTTTCGCATTGCTTTCTGTTGGGAGTCCACATGGGCTCGAGTCTGTGAAATACAGAAGCGTGAGAAAGGCAGCTGCGGAAGGAGGGCCACCCTAGAAGGCTCCGTGATAGGACGATCTTGGGGAAATAGCCTTTGCCTACTTATTATTCAAGGGTTTTAATTCCAGTTTGCCTCGAGATTGACTCTGTAGCCTCAGGAGGGTCACAAACTGCTCCAGCTTCACTTTCCTCATGAACTAAGTGAGGAGAGTAACTGAAGGATGTAAAGGTGGATCAGCAAGTCTGACACAACCCGATTCTGTGCCTCTCCCCCCCAACACCAACACTATATAATTAATTTCCTTATATAGAATGACTTTCATTACAGAAATATGGGCCAGAAAAATCTCATGGACAACATGCCAAATAAAGAATTTAGTTAGATGTTAGGGCACCGTTGGTACAAGCCATCTTGAGGAAATACAGATACTTTGAACACAGGATGGATGATTCCTTGGATTTGTGATAAAGAAATTTTACCTAATGGGCATCTCATTTAGTAGGTGCCAGGAGTAGCCAGAAAATATATTCCTTTAAATGGCATTTCCTTCTCTAAATTTTACTTCTAAAAAAGTCAAATGAACCCCTGAAAAACAAAGGTCTCATTTAAATGTGAAAATTGTAAGCACTTTCTCTAGTAAGTCTTCTAAAAGTGGTGTTTTAGGTCTATAAACTCTACATACCTCAACCTCGATGCTTCTCACATCCTTCTGCATCTGCTGCAGATCTTCAATTCTCTCTTGACAGCCTCTGAGATCATTTTGTAACTGAGACACCAGGCGACGTTTCATTGAGTTGCTGGCGAGCAAACGCTGCACCTCCACCTTCAGCTTCAGGACCATCTCATCTTTGGAAAGCGCTTCCTGTGGGTCCTCTTGCTGTACAGTGCTAATGGGGAAATTAGCATATTTTCAGTTAAATCAAGTAACAAATCAAGCATGGCAATTCCTTAAAAACTACTAACTGCAATGAGAAACCCACAGCTAACATTCATGCTTTATGGAGAATGACTAAATACTTACTTCCCCCTAAGATCAGCAGCAAGACAACCATGTCTGCTCTTGCCACTTCTATTCAATGTTGTACTAGAGATTTTAGGTAGAGCAATTAGTCAAGAAAAGGAAATAAAAAGGGCCCAGGCCAGGTGGCTAAGTTGGTTGGAACATCATTTGTACACCAGAAAAGGTCACGGGTTTGATCCACAGTTAGGGTGTGCACAGGAGACAACAGAGCAGGGGTGTCCAACACGCGGCCCATGGGCCACATGCAGCTCGGGATGGCTAGAATGCGGCCCAACACAAAATTGTAAATTTACTTTAAAATATTACAAGATATTTTTGTGATTACATGTAGCAATGTATTTAATGTGTGGTCCAAGACACCTCTCCTTCTTCCAGTGTGGCCCAGAGACGCCAAAAGGTTGGACACCCCTGTTCAGTATTTCTCTCCTCTCCTCTCCCTTCCCCTTCTCTCCTCCTCTCTTCTCTTCACTCTCCCTCCCTCCATCTTATCAATAAACATTTTCTCAGGTGAGGATTTTTAAAAAATGAAAAAGAAACAAAATGCATCCACATTGGAAGGAAAAAAATACAACTATCTCTATTTTCAGATGACATGATATTGAATATAAAAAATCCTAAGGAGTCCACTAAAAAAACTTTTCGAACAAGTAAGTGCAGCTCGGCAATATGACAGGGTTCAAGGTCAACATACAACATCAACTGGATTTCCATATAGAAGTAATGAGCCACCTGAAAACAGAACTGAGAAAACAATCCAGCAAAGAGAATAAAATACCTAGGAATAAATTTAACAAAGAAGTATACCACTAGGACACTGAAAACCACGAAACTACAAGAATAGGTGACGGGTACACTAACAGAAATCAAAGATCTAAGTAAACAGAAAGACACCCATGGCCAGGGATCTGAAGACAATACTGTTGAGATGGCAATACCCCCAAATTTGATCTACAGTTTCAGTGCACCCCGTATCAAAACCCAGCCTGTCTGTCTGTAGAAACTGACAAACTGATGCAAAAATTCATGCGGAAATGCAAAAGACAGGGAACAGCCTAAACAGTCTTTAAAAAGAACAAAATTTGAAAAGCTCACACTTCCGAATTTCCAACCTTACTACAACGTACAACAATCAAGTGAGTGTGGTAATGGCCTGCACACAGACATATAGATCAATTGGAATGTAGATCTCAATGAGAGCCCAGAAATAAACTTCACATTTATAGTCAACTGATCTCCCACAAGAGTGCCAAAACAATTTAATGGGGAGTATTCTTTTCCAATAAATGATACTGGGACAATGGGATGTCCACCACATGCAAAAGAGTAAAGTTCGGCCCCTATTTCACACCACACACACAGACTCACACAAAATGGATCCAAGACCTAGTAAAAGAGAAAACTCTCAGAAGAAACCATGGGTACACATCTTCTGGACCTTGGATTAGGGAATGGTTTCTTAGATACCAAAAGCATAAGAAACCTAAGAAAAAAGGTAAGATGGACTTTCAAAATTAAACACTTTGGTGCTTCAAAGGATGCTATCAAAAAAGTAAGAAGGCAACCTACAGGAGACAATATTTACAAATCATTTATTTGACAAAGGACTTGTACTCAGAATACTCTTAAAATTAAACAATGAAAAAACAATACACTTTTTTTTAATCCTCACCTGAGGATTTTTTTTTAATTGACTTTAGAGAGACAGAGAGAGTGTGTGAGAGAGAAGGGGGAGGGGGAGCGGGAGAGAGAGAAAGAGAGAAACATCAACATGAGAGAGAAGTATCAATCAGTTGCCTCCTGTATGTGTCCCGGCTGGGAATCATACCTGTGACCTTGCTAAGTGCCCAGACCAGAAACCGAACCCATAACTTTTTGGTGTATGGGACGACCCTCCAACCAAGTGGGCCACCCAGCCAGGGCAAAAATAATGCAATTTTAAAATGGAATAAAGATTTGAATAGACGTTTCTTCAAAGAAGATATACAAATGGCCAATCAACACATGAAAAGATGGTCAACTTCATTAACTATCAAATCAAAACCACATCATTCAAATCAAAACCTCAATGAGAAACCATTCATACCCTTTAGGAGGATTATAATACAAAAAATTAGAAACTAACAAGTGTTAACAAGAATATGGGGAAATGGAAACCCTCATACATTGCTTGCAGGAATGCAAAATGGGGCAGCCACTTTGGAAAACAGCTGGATCACTCCTCAAAATGCTAAACATAGAGCTACCGCATGACCCAGCAATTCCACTAAGTATATATCTGAAAACATATGTTCACACAAAAAATTGTACACAAATGTTCATAGCAGCATTATCCTAACAGCCAAAAGGTAGATACAATCCAAATAAATGTCTATCAGCTGGTGAATGGGTAGACAAAAGGTGGTACATTCACACAGTGAAATGTTATTTGGCTATAAAGTGAATATAAGATGCTAATATAATAAGCCAATCACAAAAGACCACATGTTATATAACTCCATTACCTGAAATGTACAGAACAGACAAATCTGTAGAAACAGAAAGCAGACCAGTGGTTGTCTAGAGGCAGAGCAGGTAATGGGGAATGGCTGGTAACAGGCGTGGGGCTTCTTTTTGAGGATATTGCAATGTTCTAGAGTTCGGTTGTTGTGACGGTTGTACAACTCTGTGATTATACTAAAAACCACGGAATGAATGAATGAATAAAATAAAAATTAAAGCCTCTGAACTGTACACTTCAAATGGGAAAAATTTATGGTTTGTAAAAGGAAAAGAGCAAGCCTAAACCTAACATGTAAGTTACATTCATATGACAGCAAACCCAATCTATGGTGTTTAGGTACGAATAATTAGGTCTTAAAAGGATTTAAAACACCCAAGAAAGAAAATGACTGCCATAACAGGTAAGACAGCAGTCACTCTCAAGGGCATAACTGGAAAGAGAAATATGGGCCGTTTCTGGACCCGGGCAGTGGTCCCATGGGTACTCGCTGTGAAACCATTCATTAAGCGTATGCTTCATGTATTTTGTGTGTTACATTTCACAATTTCGAAAGCTTTAACAAGTGAAATAAAATTATAAAGGCACTAGAAGACACCCTCAAGAAGTACGGTGAAAGAGTGACGGATGTAACTACATAAAAATTTTGAACAGGAAAGTGCACTCTCAACACGGGCGAGGTACACAGCGACCGGCACTGACGGGGGTGGGCAGGGTGCCAGCCCCGGCCTGTTCAGCAGCACGCGCCAGGAGCCTCACATACTGCGCGTGCCTGTTAGCAAGAATATTCGTCCACCTCTCAAGGACATAATCCAAAGACATGAATAAAGATTTGACTACAAGGATGCTTGCAAAAATAATATTGCATTATTTACCATTTAAAAAATTTTAAACAGTGTATTACTAACTAAACTACATTACATTCATCCACATACCACTTAGTAAGTATATGTAACGATATTTACTGACATCTAAAGATTCCAGAATGTATTAAGGCTAATTATAAAACAGTATATTCTACATTATTTTATCTGTTAGAAACATCAAAACAGATGTGGAAATTATATACCAAAATGTTAAAAGTGATTTTCTTTATGAGAGGAAAAGATTGTGGGTGCTTTTGATTTTGTTTTCTTAACCTGTATTTTCTATTTTTTCCATAATAAAGGAAAAAATAACTTTTAAAAGAAATATTGATATTATGTACCCTTAATATCATAAAAATAGAACCTCATCCCTGTGATATTCAACCACAAAACCCATGAGAAAAGCATAACTGTGAGATACACATCAAATTCCAGGGGCTCCCTACAAAATAGTTGACCAGTATGTCTCCAAACTGTCAAGGGCATCAAAAACGAGGAAATTCCAGAGGAACCTAAGGAAATATGACTCCTAAATATATGCTGGATGTGATCCTGGAACAGGAAAAAGACATCAACTAAAATCCAAGACCATCTAAATCAATGATGGATATATTAATGATAATGTATCAATATTAGTTCATAAATTGTAACAAATGTACTGTGCTGATGTAGGATGTTAATAGGGCAAAATGGTACAGAGTATACAGGAACTCTTTGTACTATATTAATTTTTTTGTAAATCTAAAACTGTTTAAAAAAGTAACATCTATTTCTTAAAAAAGAAATAAACAGGATCTGATTTAAATTTTTTACTGCTTCCAGTTGCAAATGATTTGAAACATTAGAATATACGAGGTCTGTCCGGAAAATGTTGAGCCATTGTCAATATAACAAGAACGGTTTGCACGACATCGATGTGACCTGGAAGCCAAGGGGAGGGGGCTGGAATGTATATGTTTGAACAGTGATGACTTCACTGTACTGATTAGTGGGGGCAGTAGATGCATTGAGTGAGCCTGTGTACTGTGTGGCTGTCACACTCAAAGTGACTGAGCAAGTAGAGCAATGACTCTGCATCAAATTTTGGGTTAAGCTTGAACATTCCTCCACGGAAACTATCTGGATGACTCAGAAGGCTTTCGGGGATGATGCAATGAGTGCAGCGCAAATAAAAGTGTGGCACAAATGCTTCAAAGATGGTCGAGAATCTATTGAAAGTGATCCATGTTCTGGAAGGCCTGCAACAAGCAGAACACCTGAGAATGTTGAAGGCATACAGGCTGCAATCAACAAAGATTAGTGACTGACAGCAAGAGAACTAGAAGCTGATACAGGGATTCCAAAAACTAATGTGTCCAGGATCTTGATGCAGGATCTTGAAAGTGCACTCTCAACATGAGCGAGGTACACAGTCTTGAAATGTGTTGTGACAAAATTTGTTCTGCAGCTTCTGCTACCAGAGCAGAAGGAACATCGTGCTATAGTCACTAATGACTTGACTCAAACCACTGCCAATGAACCAGATTTCCTCAAGGTCACAACTCTGAAGGGGCCTGAGGTGTCAGTGTCCTATATACAATGTTTCTTGTATCTCGTATCTTCTTCAATATATGTCTCTATTTTTCATAGTACACGGATGGATACTTTCTGGACAGACCTCGTATATATACTGTGCACACATATACAGAGAGCAAGAATGTAGAACACATGATCATTTTAGCATTATGAAAGGCGCTCCTTCCCATATGCTACACATTTATCAATATACACTTCTGTGCATGCAGTATACATAGTATAAATGTCTGTTATATGTAGATCTAACCTATTTAAACCACTCACATTTATAAATAAATATAAGAAATAGGTGGGGGGAAATTGGGACAACTGTAATTGAACAACAATAAAAACAGAGAAAAAAGAAATAGAAAATAGAAAATATATTACAGTGCATCTTCCCGCGCCATGAGACGCGGTGAACTAACTTGAAGCAGAACACTCGTTTTGCCCAGTTAACAAATTATGCACTCATTTCTTTTCTTACTGAATGCTGACCACTGAAATAGCACATCATGTACTCCTAGAGGGAGCCAAGTCAGAGAGCACAAAAAGTGCTTGCTAAAATAATTTTCTCTTCTCTCTCAAGAGGGAAAAAGTCAGTGGTGGTGACCAGTCCTGCACAAGGCTCACTCCTGAGCCTTGCGGAAGTTGGTTCCCCTGAGTCCAAATAAACTGTACTCCCTTATGAAGCCTGCTGAGAAGACCAAAGGGAAAAGGCATTCCACTTGTTAAATGTTTATTATTTGAGCTTCGCAGCCAACTATAATAAGGAAGAGGGGAAGCTGTCTGCAAGCTGCATGCAGATTTAGTTACTCAAATTCCACGAATGTGAAATAGAACGCTGAGGCTGAATCCTTCAAATTTACTAGGCGGTAGCTTGAGGGAGGTAGTAGCTGAGAATAAAAGCTTGGAGCCACTAGTAATTGGGTCAGTGATTTGAAAGCAGCTCAAGTCAACAAAGTACTAAAATTCTCGACCCTGGGAAAACTGTCCCTTCCTCTTGTTCTAAGAATCACAGTCCAGCAGAGGAAAGGTACAAATCTCTCTCCTATATCTCCTCTCACTTCAAGCTAAGAATAATTCTTACTTTTTCCTCAAAACTGCATGCTTATCTGTTAAACTGCTGGTAAGTGGGATGACTATAAGCTAAGCCTTTCTTCACATATCCTGTGTTTCACTGAATTCCTTCGCCCTGAGCCTCAATGGCTGCCCACTATGTTTTAGTTACTCACTTTCCCAGCTGAACAGAGCTGGCATTCCTTCCACTACAACAGTGATGTGATGTCCCAGATTTGTCGTCTGTGGGAATGGGCTTTAACTTACGATAGGACTTGGGGAATAAGGACTAATTACATAGACAGGGCAAAAGCAGAATACATTTTGGTAGACATCGTGATGAAGTCAGTCGACTTGAAAAGACATATATACACATATTACTATTATTTACCCAATTCCAAGCTAATTATGGCACAAATTAAAATAAAAT
Organism: Desmodus rotundus; assembly: GCF_022682495.2. Taxonomy (NCBI): domain Eukaryota; kingdom Metazoa; phylum Chordata; class Mammalia; order Chiroptera; family Phyllostomidae; genus Desmodus; species Desmodus rotundus. The sequence continues at coordinate 81,169,683 of NC_071393.1, forward strand.
AATAGCTTATTGGAAAGAATATTTTGGCATGAATCTTTCCCAGCATTTATTTTAATCCTCTAAAATAAAACACATAAAGAATAAAGTTTTCAGGCCCAAAGGTTCGACTGTCACAAGAACATGAAACAAGAGGTTTACATGACAGTCACATTTTGGATTCAAGTACTGGCTCTGCTGATCATGGTCTGTCTTCCTGAGCGGAAGGGTTTAGCTCTCCGAGCTCTGGTTTTTCCAATTCTAATACGATGATAATGGATCTGATGCTTTTGTCAAGGTTGAGATGAGGATCGAGAACTTTTTATCAAGTGTGTGTTGAGTTGAAAGTGGATTAATATAAAATCCGTTGATGATATATTTTAAGGAACCATCTATTAACTAATAATAGTAATAGCTACCATCTACTGGAATATATACAAAGGCCCTTTTTCACTATCTATTCATTATTCATTATCTATTCATATTCATTATCTATTTTAATCCTCACTTTAACGCCCAAGGTATATGCTATAATCCACTTAACAGAAAAAGCCTGAGAAGAAAACAGGCTCAGAAAAGTCAAGAAACCTGCCCAAGATCACTAAGCTACTAATAAATGGCAAAACTATGATTCAAAACAAAATCTGGATCTGAAGACCAAGCTCTTTTCATTAGCCCGGTAGAAGTAATCTGGCATTAACAGGAAATGAGGCATGCACAGTAGACAATTTTCCAAATGACATTTTTAACTTTAAAATTTTATATAAATCTATCTCAAGAATTCGTATAACACTTACATCCTCTTTCATGTTCATTAACTAACCAAGCTGAAGGCTTTCTTGGACAGCATGGGATGGTGAGTGCGGATTGTGACGCTGATCAGCAGCCCCAGCCCAAGGGTTCCTCCAGCTCTCTCCTGGCAAAGGTGGAGCAGCCTGGCCGCACCGGCACCGTGGCAGCACCCGCCCAGCCCCCAGCCCCAGCTACTCTTCCATCAGTTAGGGAACCAGGTAACGCACAAGGCGCAAACAAATCCAAGTGTGTGCAAACAGACCACACAGCTTGGTTCTGCTGTTTTCAGCTTTGTTTTCTTCCAGATTGTCGCTGAGGTCTTTGGAGGTGACGGTCCCTACAACTGACCTCCAGACAACTGGAGCCTTATTCAACTAACATCTTGTTTCACAGTGTAACCCAATAACAAGTTATCAATGTAACAAATCTCATCCTATAGTTCTGAAAGTGGAATCCAGTAGTAAAATACATTAAGTTCCAAAACACTATAGAGCAAACCCTTCAGGAAATTTCTATGCTTGTATTTAGCTGCACGACGCCTGAAACACAACAGGCAGTAAATGCTCTCACTAAACAATAATGATGGTAAACTCAGTCCTGAACTAGAAACCAGACGGTGCTGGTGTGAGCCAAATGCATTCATGGAAGGTTTTCCTTAGACTGAGCGCAATCTCTCCCAAACACATGCCTCACCTTATCCCAGACCAGCAGAGAGAAGGATAAACACCCCTTTGTACACCAAGCATGACATGAACACAGAGCACTTAGCTGCTTACAGGCATATCTTCCTCTCCCCAACCAGACAAAAGGTAAACTACTTTTGGGAAGGGAGTATGTCCATCTACTCTACTCCCAGAGGCTTGCATCACACCTTCCAAAGAGCAAGTGCTTCAAAAATGTACATCTTCTCCTCCATTCATCTTTTAAGTATTTAATGATTTCCTAAACATACACTTTCCTCTACCACCACCACTTCCTCCCCCATCAGTCCCTGGGAAGGATGGCAAGACTTTAATCCCTTCCATAAGATTGCTAAAATATCTGTGTTAAGCAGTGGTATAAAAGACAAAATCCCTACTTTTTCAAGATGTTATTTATTCATTTTTAGAAAGAGGGGTAGGGAGGGAGAGAGAGGGAAACATTGATGTGTGAGAGAAAGACCGACTGGTTGCCTCTCACATGGCTCAACCTGGGACCTGACCCACAGCCCAGGCCTGTGCCCTGGGAATCGAACCAGCAACCCTTCACTTTGTGGGATGATGCCCAACCCACTGAGCTGCACCAGTCAGGGCCAAAATCCCTGTTTTAAAGTGTAAGGCCATGGTAAGATTCCTAGGGAAAATTAATGCTTATTCTTTCATATACCACTGATAAATGCCAGGTACCTGCTTTCAACACAAAATATTAATATAAAAAAATACGTTTTGCCTTAAAACAGATACATGATCTCCACTGTAGAAGTGACTTCGTATATTTTAGCTAGTCATTTTTTACCTTACTAAAACTGATGTGCCTATGGGTGTTGAAGACAGTACAGTATCAATTCATCGGGCTGCTGTTCATTTAGACCCGAGACACTGACACTTCCTTAGGTATGACTAATACACGCTGCCCACATTCCAGACCCCCGTCAGCTCGCCTCGCACCTGGTGCCCCTTGGTCACTGGGCATCACAAGTTTTATTATCACAGGCTCTTCTACAATGAACTATTGTCTCCATACCTCTGAACATTGTGCTTTTTCCAGTTGACTTTTTTAATACCCAAATCCACGTATGATTCAGTGAGTTCTGTATTTAATTCTCCTTCTGAGTCACTTGGAAGTATTCCTAGTTTTGCAGCAGATTCATAGAGAGAAATTTCATCTTTTAGTTCTGTTAATTCTTCCTAAAACACAAAATTATTCAAAGTTATTTTCATTATTTTCCTATGAAAAGGAATCATTCTACCTATGCTTCAAATTCATTTGAATGGTCAAGAGAAGGCAGAAACGCTTCTTCCAATACATTTTAGCACATGCTGAAAATAACTTTGTAAAGGCCAGCACGTATCAGGTTTTCTAGCACCTGAATGAACGAATGAATAAATGAATGAGAAAGCAAATGCAAGTAGTTTCTCTCACACCTCCCTCACTCACATGTTGTCCTCCACGAAAAGTGTCCCTTGAGCTGGGAAACTGGTGGCAGCACTGTTTGGCTCAGTGGAGGACAAGACAGAGTAGACTGGTTTTCCAACATGCTGCACTTTGTAGCAGCATGTCTGCCAGTGGTAAACAGGCAAAATCCCTCCTTCCAGTGGCGCCAACACTGGACCTCTTCCTCCAGCATTTTCCTTTTCCTGCTGCGGAAAATCTAAGTAGCGCCGGAGGGGGATGCAATAGGACTGCAGCCACACTGTAGGTTTCCCACACCTGTATATACCTTATCTCTAGGACACACCCACAGACAGACCTGGGCTTGACTACCCAGCTGTGTGGGTGACACTGTGGGCAACTCTCAGGGGCTGCTTTGGAGATGGTCCAATCCCCTTTTTTATACAGAGAAATCCAGGGTTCATAAAGGTGCTGTAATTCAGTTACCCAAAGTCTCCTCCAGGGGGCAACACTCACCTGCAAAGTCTTGTTCATGTTTTCACTCATAGCACGAGCCTTTTGTGCTTGCTGCAGCTGGAGCTGCAGCTGAGCCACCTCCTGTACTGAGCCTATGGGGCAAAGAGTCATAGAATACACCAATGTAAATGGCCAAGGCACCGGTAATGTACAGAAGACATGAATCCACTGAGACAACAGAAGGTGGAGTTCTGCGTTATTTCCTGTTTATTATCTTTCCAGGAGCACAGAGGAATAGCCAGTGGGGCCCAGAGGGCATAGGTCTGGAACACACATTTCCAAGGTTTAATATGACTCCCCATATGTCCTTGGGAAGTTGAAGACGTGGGCTACAGTGACCTTGCTATGAACTAAATCAGCCACACCTACAGACCTGACCACTCCAGAAGTCTTTTAATAGGGGCGTAACATTCCAACTCACAGAAAGCCAAAGCAAAATTTCTTCAGAACCCATTTCCACCCTCTAATAAGAAACTACATCTTGTTGCCCTTAGCTTCTTTCTAAATGCCTTTATTGCCACCACCCTGCCCTCTGTGTGAAAGAAGCCTATTAGGATTATGCTTCTGAAACTTTAGTAACCTAAAATTTTAAATGTACCAAGGGAAGTTCCCATTTAATCTTCTTCTTTTGTTTGTTTATTTCTTTTATCATTTTCTTTGGTGGGGGGGTTCCCATTTAAAAGGGACTTTATTGGGTTTCCTCAAAAGAAAATGAGCATCTGGGAAATGTTTAAGCAAAGTAATGATGACATATTATGCAACTAAAAGAAAATTCTTTTTTCAAAACCTTTAATGGCAAAGGAAACAAAGGAATACAACACCTAACAGGGAGGGGGGACGTAAATAGAGCATGGTCCAAATTTTGCCCCCAGCCAAAACATACACAAACACCTATTTACACAGTCTTTGATGTTAGCACTTTGGACTTTTGAACAACCCACTCTGTACACATTGTACCAATAATCAGAATTGTCTTAATGTGCCAAAGTGTGGCTTTCGTAAGCGGCGAGTCGGAACCACCGGACTCTCTGCACAGTGGAGCTACTCACCAGTAAACGGTGCTGCGTTTTCCGTGTGGTAGTGTTTGTATGTACGTTTGTTACTTTACTGTCTTCTATTCTAACATCACTTTATAAAAATGAACAGGAAATAAAAGTACTGCTGAAATTAACGATAAGAAACATATTCTCAAACTTAATACCATGGAGACCACAGGGGAAATCTTAAGTATGACAAAAACTGTAACTCCCTGGCTTCGATTGACCAGGTAAGTGCCTATTCCACTGTGAGAGGGGGAAAAAAATTAACGAAGTTCCCCAAAATGAGAGAACTATATGATCAAAGATCAATTCTAAAAAGCAAAATATAACAGGATTTCATATCATTTTTAGCTGTCAGAGATAAAATCTACCTTATAACATGTATTTTATTTTCAATTTCTGAACATTCAGCTTTGGTATATTTTCAAAAGCAGGAAATTGTGTGTGTGCATTCCTTTCACTTGAAGAAAATACATTCAAATGTTAACAATAGTTACCTCTGTGCAGTAGAATTATTGGTTATTTTTATTTTTTTTAAGGTTTTTTTTTTTTAATCCTCACCCTAGGATACGTTTATCGATTTGAGAGAGACAGAGAGGAAGAGAAGCAGGGGGAGAGAGAGACATCCATCAGCTGGCTTTTGTACACACCTGACCAGGGATCAAAACCACACCCTCGGCATGAGCTCTGGCTGAAGATTGAACCCGCAACTTTTTTTTTGGTGTGTGGGATGAGGCTCCAACCCACTGAACCACCCGACCAGGGCAAGCAGAATTATCAGTTACTTTTATTTTCTACTTTATACTTGCCTGAATTTTCCAAATTATCTAATGAATATGCACTATACCTTACACACATATGTACAACAATGTTGAAAAAAATTGTCACCCATGATTTTGCTATCTTTTCTTGATTTTTATAATTCAAGGATCCTCCTGTGTTCTCTCTGCATAGTATAGCGGCCTCCCGGGGACACAATCGCGCCCAGACGCCCACCTGAGTGCAACAAGCTGGCACACTGCCTCTGACTCTCCTCCAGACTTCTCGTCAGTCTGTTAATGGTCTCGGTCTTCCCTAGTTTGGTTGCTTCCTGATTCCTTTCCAGTTGTTTCACCTTATCTTCCAAATGGCAGCAGATGTCTTCCTAAACAGAGAAAGTGCTCAAGAAGTCATTTTCATGACCAGTTATTAAACGTGAAACTAACAACTATCATACATAATTGGGTTTTAAAGCAAATACGAAATCACCACATAGCAACAACACTTCTACTGGATAAGTGCACGAGACTGGGAGTCAGGCGGACAAAGCCACGTGATCTCAGGTAACTCATCAACTTCTTGGTCTGTTTTTTCTCTTGTAATTACAAAATAAAGGTTGTAATTACACTAATAAAGGTTGAATTTCATGATTTCTAAAGTTCCTTTCTGCGATACATTTACAAGACACTGCTGTTCTAAAATTACCTCTTATTCAAGCCAACGGAAATGTATTACACTCCTACCTGCACTTCACACTGTTGGTGTAAGTGTGTGCACACATGTGGAGGCAGACCACACTGACCCCGAGCCACGGATGGGGTCTGTCTCCCAGGACAGCGAGGACACAGATAAACACATGCAAACTCACTCGACTCTGAACATCCAAAAGCTCATTGTATTCTGAGCAGCCAAAAATGACCTCTCCCTCTTCTGAACACCTTTTACACTTGATTTGTTTCTCTCATGTTTTCCTTTCTACCTTTTACATGTCTCATTTCTCTTAACAGCCTCCTTGCAGTGCCTTTGTGGTGCCTTACACGTAGTGTGGGCTACAAAAAAGATGCATGCACGCATGTGTGTAACTGTATGGGGACACCCAGAAAATATAAAGCATGTAATAATGTATGGGGAACCGTTCCACGCGTGGGAAATGTGGCCCAGCCCCTACTCGGAAAAGCCAGTGGGGAGCGAGGTCCGGCAGGCAGGACCCACGCCCATGGATAGGTTCTGCAGTGGGGAATCAGGCCTGCATTGTACCTAGGCTGCTATGAGACTTGCTCTTGCTAAAACTCCCTCACCCTGGATTGAGGCAGCAAATTGTTTACTGAGTATCTTTAACTTCATAAAATCTGAGCTAAACCTCCCAAATATGGAGTGTAACCAGTTCAACCACTTTCTCCCTTGAGCTGTAACATCCTTCTCTTTGAAGTAATTAGCAGTATTCTGTCCTTTGTTGTCTGTAAAAGGTAATCACCTACAGTGAACCTGTGCATAGTAAATGAGGACCATCCTCGATGTAATGTGCCCAGAAAAGCAATAAAAGCCTGTCCAGGCAGGGGTCGGCTCTCTCTCTCTCTTGGACTCTCTCTCGCCCTCTCTCACTTAGAGAGTGGCCATGCCGTCCCTTTTCCTCCACAGGATTTCTGTAGTCCGTGTGTATTTGTCTATTGCAGCCACAACACAGGATCCTGCTGGCCAGGATCCGCATCAATAATGTATTCAAGGTTCTTCAAAAAATGCATTTGGGAAGTTGTAAGTCACAGGAAGGCCCACATAGAAGAAATCATCACCTCTCACTTAAAAAAGGCTTCAGAGGCTGAATTCCAGGCCAAAGGACCATGAGAGGGGCAGAGGAGTAAAGTAAGAAACTAATAGTTGGTTAAAGTTACCTGGAAAAGCCTGAAGAAGTAAGTAGAAGAGGAATATCAAGAAAGGGCTTTGAAGCAGAAAGAAGGTATTTGGGGCCAGGTCCAAAGGACAACCTAAACCCAGTAAGGCCTTAAGGACAGCAGCCCAGAGAACACCTCACAAGGGTACTGACAGCATCCTTAAGCAGAGGAAGGAGACTCTGAAGTCTGTTTCAGCTTAAAAATTTGTGTGAATTTTGTGTTCTATTTCATAATGTAGCTAGGTTTGCTTTAAATTTTTCTACTGAATTTTAGAACAAAACGAAGCTGCTGGAAACTGGTCCATGTTTATTCAACACTGTAAACCTCGTAGCACACTGCTGCTGATTCCCGGGCCAGCGTGCAAAGCACGGTCCCAAAGTGCCACAGTAACACAGCAAACACAACGAACGAGCTCATATTAATAATGACAGTGCGAACGTGTTGCAGGAAGGGGTGGGGAGACGCTAAAAGTTACGTGCTGGGAGGTCATGAGAGATTTTACAAAAGACTGCGAACTGGTTTAAAAAAAGGTAGATATGAAACACAGGGTAGACAAAAGGCAGACTGTGGCAATAATTTGACAATATGCAGCAATCAATTAAACCATGCTTTTTCCTGTTGACAAGTTCAGGAAAACAGATTATACTCATAAAACTGCAATTTAAACACACATACACACAAATAAAACCAAATGAATGGTTCCATCTTTTCCATGATTAGCTTGAGAAATGAGAACACTCAACTCAAGACAAATACAGACATCTTTTAAGACCGAACAAGACAAGTGTGGTAATAAAAAGAAGAACAGCTGAATCCATGAAAGCAGATAAAACTGAACAGATTTCTAGGGCACACACATTCAAAGAGGTCTGTGAGAGTCCCTTAGCCAACACAATGTGTTTAAAGTTGAGCCTTTAAATATAACATTAAAAGACAGGTAGGAAATAAACCATGTGAGGGTCATGACATAGGAATTCAAGTCCATGACTTCAACAAAAGCTGAAGGTTTCAAGATCAGAACGAAAAAAGGTTTTATACCATCAAGGACAAAATTAGAGATCTCCCCATGACCCCTCTACAAATGGGAGGCGTGGGAGGCAGTTTGGAGCGATAACCAGAGACATCAGAACACGACACCCCTGTGAGCTGGACAGAAGGCATTTTGGAGGAAAGAGTCTGGGAGACGGTTTGCTACTAACGAGTTCTGTCACCAAAGGAACATGGTGAGCTCCAAGAAGCTCATTTGTTCTCGTCTGCTCTGTCACACTGCAAAACCTGAGAGTCAGCCAAAGTAAAAAGAACTGTTATAATGTGTTGTGAGTATGTACAACCCTTTCTACCCAGAAAAGCTGGTGCCTGAAGGAAAACACCAAATTCATAATTAATTTTACAAGCCATATACTTCTCAAAATATACTGAACAGACACTCAGAATTTTTTAAAAATTTTTTAAAAACCCTAACTGTATCATGGGTGGCTAAATTAGGCAGTTCCGGTGTTGAACTCTGTCTGTCAAAATATAATTAAATATACATAAAGCCTGTTTACATCCTGACGCTCAGCTGTTGGTCAGTGAAGGTTTGCTGAACACATGAAGTAATATAACCAGTCTACAGCTGTAGTCCTTTCCCACCAAGAATGTGTTTTTCATAAAGCAGTAATTGTCAACCTTTTGCCAGGGAAGGGATGAACTTCTTAAAAAATCTGAGGAAGCTCAAGTCATCTCAAGAAGCCTGCATATATGCACGCCCCCTCCAAAAATCACATCCAGTTTCACAGCATTCGTCAATTCCCTGGGGCCTAGCCATGACCTGCCTTAGAAGATGCCAGGCTAGGAACCTTTCTAACTAGGAAAACCTACCGTGTGTGAACATCTACTCTGTCAACACCATAAATGACATAGTCCGTGGCTGCACAGTCGTGTGTAAGTACATGAGAGTAGCTCGGGACCTAGACACTGGCAAACGTACTCAAGTTCATCTACTGAATTGTCAGTTATTGTTACCTCGCTACTCCCTTCCAAGATTTGTTTTACTTTTCTTTGTAATCTGTTGAATACAGTGTAGTGGGAAGACATTTACCCGAAAGGGAAATAACTGACACCTCCCTCTTTAATAACGTTTATAAAGAAAAGGGGGTAAAACGTGGCATGTATACATGGTTACCAGTTATGTAAGAAAATCTCAATCTACCCTCTCCGTGCAGAACACCCTCATGCATTTTTCAGATTATAGGCAGACATCTCCCTAGCTCCTGGTTGACTTTCGCAGCACATCTAGAATCAGGAATCTCAATTCCAATTCCGATATAATATGGGTTGACCTTACATTCAAAATACTACTGAGACAAACGAGAGCAAATGGACAGCATAAAGGGACACAGCTAGAAACACTTCCAGAAAGAAAAAACTAGAAGCACTTTAAAATCAGCACTCTGCAAAGCAGTTATGCAAATATATGTGGAGGACTACATCAGTGCTAAGCTCTGTTAAAAAAAAAAAAAAAAAAAAAACCATCACAGAATATAACAGTGGAAAAAAGACCTTAATCAACCCTTCAGTTTGTGGTCTGAAGCCCAATCAAGACTTCATTCTGTGTTCCAGTCTAGGTTTCTCTACTGAAGGGGGCAGAGTGGAAGTGGTGAGAGTAAAGAACGGACTGGGCACAGGGGCTGAGTACACTAGGAACTCCTCCCAGCCCTCCGTGTAACTGTGCCTAAGTCAGCCAAGAGTGGAGAGATCCACGAGTAACCCAGAATGGAAAAGCCACCAGACTCCACTCTCTTGTCATCCACGGAGGACGATTCTCCAAGCCTAACTTTAACGCTATCACCCAAACATAGACAAAGTTAGTAAAACTGTATCTCAAATTCCATTGTTTAAATATTATGTAAAGTACATTTTCAAAACTTTGGCATAGCCTTTGTCTTTCCCCAGCCCTACATATATTCTACACTGATCAAATTCACAACAATTTTCTATATAAGAAGAAGAAAAACACTTCAGGAAAATAAAGCTAATAAAAACTCATATAAATACACATAAAAATAAAATAAAAGAGCATACAATCATTATTGCAATAATGCATCTTATACAGCTCTACCTAAATAATGGAAAAACTTAAGAGTCAGCTGTATAAATAAGAACCCAAATCAGGATGAATTTTAAGTGTGGTGGAATGTTCCATACCCTCACATCTTACTCTTCTTCTTCTATTTGTTTGGGTGGAGTTAATTCTGAAATTATACTAAGGAAAACGCACTCTGAAATCTTATTCATTGAAACGACTACCTGGAGCTTTGGAACACAGCAAACCCACCACCTGACTCACCGTCAACTTACAGCACATCATTCCCTGTGGGGCAAAAACAGTAAAAACTGAAATGTGTTCAAGTTTCAGACCTCAATAAATTTAGATCAGACTGCCTTCCCTATTTTATTATACTATTCTCAAAAGATACTTCTCTCCAGAACCATTTCTAGACAGTCTTAATGATAGGTTTCTTACCAAATGCTGGGAGACCCAAGAAAGGTTTTCTAGTGGCTAAGCTCCCAGACCAATCTCAAGTTCATGCCATCTCCCAAAACACTCATTCCTTTCGGTTTGGATTTATAAAAGGACAATATGAACAATTTCTATAAATATTCAACAAGGAAACAACTAGTAGTGTGAGAACACTCTACAAGAGGGGAGATTTCCAAAATCATGCCTGATTCAGGGTATATTCATAAATAAAAATCTTTGCCTTTAAAGTTTTACTTACAATCGAAAACCTACGGCAAACATGCAAAATTTCTATATGGAGAACCACAAAATGTCAGCTACAAGAAATAACCACCTTTACTTAGTGATAATAGTCGCTCATTTGTAATCATCCTGACCTGTTCCTTAAGGGCAGTCACCGTAGCATCCAATTTCTCCTGCAGAGACGACACCTGCTCTTCGTACTTCTTGGTCAGGCCCATAACGACGCTCTCGTGCTGCTCCCGGGCTCGCTGGAGGGATTCAGATCGGTGAAGGTCCAGCAGCTGCTGCTTCAGGCTCTCCAGAGCCATTTCCGTGGTTCTGGACTTCTTAATCACCTAGTAGAAAGATACAGGATTATCCATGTTTACAGTGTTGACTCTGTGCTCTCTTTATGTACTTTAAAAATCAACCATGCTTTAATGACAGAGAAGAAAGGGTCTCCCCATGGTGGCTCTAGTTCCTTAAGACGTCCCCCATCCAAGTACTAACCAGGCCTGACCCTGCTTAGCTTCCGAGATCAGACGAGATCGTGTTCAGGGCGGTATGGCCACAGACCCTTAAGACGTCCCTAACTTGGAGCCCCCGGGCCCATGGTTGCTGCAAACATTATTCACTGAGAAAAGAAAGTCTGTAGTTGCCCGAGATGGCGATGCGTGTATCAGACCAGGGATGTGCAGCTACTACCCTGGTCCCATTGCTGTGTGCGCTGCTCTGGGAGCCAAGTGTGGGGGCCACCCAAACGTCAGGTCCCAGAAAAATGACAACTGTTTCTTGAAAGACTAATAAAACCTGTCAGTGGTCACTTACTAAGAACAAAGTTTTGAAAGGTATAATTGAACAGTTGCAAAATAATGGCATAGTAAGCTAAAAACTGGCTCCCAAAAGATGTCCATATCCTAATCCCTGAAAACCTATAAATATCTTATATTACATGGCAAGAGAAACTAAGGTTGTGGGCTGAATTTAAGTTGCTAAACAGATGACCTTAAATTAAAGAGATTATCCTGGATTATCCGGGTTGGCCCAATATCCACAATTGTGCTAAAATGAGGAAAACTGAGGCAGAAAAGTCAGAGCCAATGGCTTCTGGCTCTGAGGATGGAAATCGGCCACCAACCCTTTGCATGCAGCCTCTCAAAGCTGGAAAAGGCGAGAAAATGAATTCCCTCCCAGAGCCTCCAAAAAGCAACACAGCCCTGGGGGCACCTTAATTTTAACCCAGTGAGATCCCTATCAGGCTTCCGACATCCAGAACCGTAACATAATAAATCTGTGTTATTTTAAACCACTAAGTTTTTGGTAATTGCTAGAGCAACCACAGAAAACCAAAACACTTAGTGATTCTGATAGTTTCTTTTATTTTATTCTTTTACTTATGCTATTTTTTTGATAAATGCAATTTCTAACTTAGATTACAAAGTTATAAACTCTTACAACATAAAACCAATTCAGACATTTTATCTAATAGCTTTATCAGTTTTCAAAAATGTTTAGATGCTAATAATCTACTGCAATATTGTAATTTCTAAGAAATATATATTTGGTCTCCATCCAAATTTTCTAAGTGTTCAGAGTGATAAAATATGTCTTTTGTTATGTTACCAAGGGTGGCTTTTCACCTAAGGATGGGGGCTGGCCTGCCAATGGAACCAACCGTGTGCTTAGAGGGCTGGAACTTTCAGTCCCAACCCCTGACCGCCAGGAAGAGGAGAGGGGCTAAAGGCTGAATTAATTACCAGTGGCCAAAGATTTAATCAGCCATGTTATTCAATGAGCCTCCATAAAAACCCAAAAGGACAGGGTTCAGAGAGCCTCTGAGCTGGACAACGCGTGGAGATGCAGGGAAAGTGGCACTTGGAGAGGGCATGGAAGTCCACACCCTTTCCCCACAGCTCGCCCTACGCATCTCTGCCATCTGCCTGTTCCTGGGTCATATCCTTTTATAATAAACTGCTGACCTAGTAAGTAAAATGTTTCTCTGGGCTCTATGAGCCCCTCCAGCAAATTAGTGGGACCCAGAAGGGGGGGTCAAGGGAACCTCTGATGTAGAGCCAGCGAGTCAGAAGTATAGGCGACAACCTCAGATGACAACTGGCATCTGAGGTTGGTGCAGACAGTGCAAGAATTGATGAATTCTTTGAAACCCAGCTGGTGTCTGAGAATTGCTTTGTATTGATTTGGGGAGAACAGGAGAAACGTGGGGGGAAAAACCCATGGGTGGGGACTTGTTAATCAGATAGCAGTATGCCATGGAAAGTTTTGTGCACATACAAGTACAGAAACACAACAGACTTGAGTGTGAGGAGAGAGAGAGATGAGATAGGCAAGGTTAGATGGTCATCTTGATGCTATACCTCGTCCCGCAGGTAAAGCAGGGTCACTAAAAAGCTTTAAGGCAAGGATGAGCAGAACAGTATTTTACAAAGATTACTCAGGTGGCCACAAGAGAGACTTTGGAGAAGCGTAAAAGAACAGAGTCTAGTAAGAGACTTTTGCAAAAGATGATAAAAACCCAAATTAGGGTCTTATGGGCAGCAATGAGGAGACTCAGCAGAACGTAGTAGATGAAGGGGAACAGGGAAGCTAAGGTCGCCTCCAGATTTCCCGTGTGCAGATGACTGGGTGGGGGAGACCATGCTTCCTCCAAAGTAAAGAAAAGAACTGCAGGCTTAAGGTGGAAAAAGGGATAAACTTCAAAGTTCTTCTAAATTTAGTCCTACCATACCCAAAGTTAACTAACTAAACTTTTCCTTTTTTAAATTCTTTTAAATAAAGTTTATTGATTATGCTATTACAGTTGTCTCATTTTTTTCTCTCCTTTATTCCTCTCCCCACTGCACCAATCCCCCACCAGTAACCCCCACTTAGTTCATGTCCATGGATCGGATATATATGTTCTTTGGCTTCTCCATTTCCCATACTACTCTTAACCTTCTCCCTGTCTACTTTGTACCTACCAATTATGCTTCTTAGTCCCTGAACCTTTTCCCCTTTTCTCCCCGCCCCCCGCTGATAACCCAGCACATGATCTCCATATTTGTGATTCTATTCCTGCTTCACTTGTTTGCTTAGTTTATGTTTTGGAGGGTTTTTTTAGGTTCAGTTATTGATAGTTGTGAGTTTGTCGTCATTTTACTGTTCATATTTTTTATCTTCTTTTTCTTAGATAAGTCCCTTAACATTTCATATAATAAGGGCTTAGTGATGATGAACTCCTTTAACTTGACCTTATCTGGGAAGCACTTTGTCTGCCCTCCCATTCTAAATGATAGCTTTGCTGGATACAGTAACTTGGATGTAGGTCCTTGCCTTTCATGACTTCAAATACTTCCTTCCAGCCCCTTCTTGCCTATAAGGTCTCTTTTGAGAAATCAGCTGACAGTATTATGGGAACTCCTTTGTAGGTAACTGTGTCCTTTTCTCTTGCTGCTTGTAAAATTTTCTCTCATCTTTAATCTTGGGTAATGTAATTATGATGTGTTTCGTTGTATGCTTCCTTGAGTCCAACTTCTTAGGGACTCTCTGAGCTTCTAGACTTCTTAGTCTAGACTTCTTAGAAGTCTATCTCCTTTGCCAGATTGGGGAAGTTCTCCTTCATTATTTTCTCAAGTAAGTTTTCAATTTCTTGCTCTTCCTCTCCTTCTGACACCCCTATGATTCAGATGTTGGAACGTTTGAAGTTGTCCCAGAGGTTCCTAAGCCTCTCCTCATCTTTCTGAATTCTTGTTTCTTCATTCTGTTCTGGTTGAATGTTTCTCTTCCTTCTGCTCCAAATCATTAATTTCAGCCTAGGTTTCCTTCTTTTCACTGTTGGTTCCCTGTGTATTTCCCTTTATTTCACTTTGTGTAGCCTTCACTTCTTCCTCTATTTTGTGGCCATTCTCAACCATTTCTGTGAGCATCTTGATTACCAGTGTTTTGAACTCTGCATCTGATAGGTTGGCTATCTCTTCATCATTTTGTTCTATTTTTGGAGCTTTGATCTGTTCTTTCATTTGGGCCATATTTCTTTGTCTTGGTGCACCTGTTGCATAGTAAGGGGCAGAGCCTTAGGCATTCACCAGGGCCGGGCCACCCATGTGGCTGCATTGTGGCACTGTATGTGGAGGAGGGGTCCAAGAGGGAACAATGCTGCTTGGTCAGCTCTCAGTCATCTTTCAGTCACTTCCCCCACTACCCACAAGTAAATTGGGCCCTTCTGGTGCTGATTCCCAGGTGGGTAGGTTTGTGTACATTCTAGGACCTGGTTGGTCTCGCCAACGAACTCTCCTGTGAGGCTGGCAGTTTCTCCTGGCACTGCAATCCCTACATATTTTTCAGCCAGAGGTTTTGAGGCTTTAGTTTCCTGCACTGGAACCCTGGGTTCCAATAAAGATCCTGCATGACAAGCCAGAACCCAGCATCTACTTCCAGAGTACCCTTCAGGGATGTTTGGGAGCCAAAAGTGACCTTAGAAACCTGGCAGGAAGATGGCCCACTGCCACCTGGCTGGCAATGAGGACCTTTGTTTCTTAGTCTGGACAGTTAAGGTGATCTGGTTAAGCCAAGGCTCAGCACAGTCTGTCCCACTCCCCAGTTTATCTGTACACAATGTGGGGACCGTATGGTCCGCCAGCCGCAGTCTTGCCGCGCTTCCTTGCTGCATATCCTCTTCACCCCGGCTTCCCATCTCCGCCCCTCCTACCAGTCTGGATGAATGTTTCTTCTTTAAATCCTTGGTTGTCGGACTTCCATACAGTTCGATTTTCTGGCAGTTCTGGTTATTTTTTATTTTTAAATTTTTTGTTGTCCTTCTTTTGGTTGTGCGAGGAGGCAAAGTGTATCTACCTAGGCCTCTATTTTGGCCGGAAGTCCTAGACTTTTCATTTATGGTAAAAAGTAAGTAATTTTTTAGTATAAATAATTAAGATAAAATATTTACCACCCTAGCCAGGTAGCTCAGTTATTTGAAGCATCATCCCATACACCAAAAGGTTGTGGGTTCTATCCTCGGTCACATCATGTACCTAGGTTGTGGGTTCAATCCCCAGTCCGGATGCATGTTGGGGGAGGTGTGGGGGTGGGGCAACCAATCAATGTTCCTCTCTCACATAGAAGTTCCTCTCTCTCACTCCCTTCTCTCCCTCCCTCCCTTCCTCTCTCTCTAAAAATAAATATAACCTCAGGTGAGAATTTTTTTTTTTAATTTACCTGTTCTTCGTTAACTTTTAATGCTTGTATTTGGGTCTCCAGTGCTTTTATTTGTGCTTCAAGTTGTATCTCTCTTTCTTTTCCATTCTGAAAGAGTTTCTGTGATTCTCGAAGGCTGAGAGCCAAACCATCCTTTTCATCTAGAATATTAAAAATGTTCATATAAATAACCTGTCAATGTAAAGGAACCCTACTTGTCATAATCTCTATTGAATATCAGATCTATATTACTGCATAAATTGTGCATAAATGTTGATGCATTCAATTGAATTCAGATAATGAACTTCAGTTGATTTTGAGAAAACTAGAGAAGTTCCAAAAAAGAATGCACGACTGACACAAAAGAAATTTAGAGAACCAGGACCACTGCCTTCAAAAATCTCATTGTATCCCTTTGGGGACCAAAGATTTCCTAACAATGATTTCAGCATCTGTTTACTTGAGAAGCTACAGGGATATGACAAACCCTAATCAAAAAAGAAACCTGAGGAATAACTACTTTTTATACACACTTGCAGTGAACTCTTAAACTCACCTATGCTTAAATTCCTCTCGCACACTTTTTTACATGGCAGCCCACAAGTTCTCTGGAAATAAATTTTATGAGCATTACAGAAAAAGACCTTTCATCACTATCAATTAAGTTTGAAATGAGCTGGAGTTCAGTCTATCAATGAAAGTTCAGCAATGACCAAAACTACAGACAGCACGAAGAGTCAGCAATTATAATCTGAATCTGTACTTTCTCTGCATGCTTCTCCCACGTATGGCTCCATTTTCTCCTTGGCATACCTAAAGGAGTTCCGGATCACTAGCTCTTACTTGGATTAAAACATGATGCTAATTTGTAGACTCAGAAATGTCTTGCAAACTAAACACAAGTCTCTCTGGGAATTGTAATACTTCATCCAAAATAAATTAATCAACAACTTTTTATGACAGGATGCTATCAGCATAGTTAAGCAATATGCATTTATTCTAAAAGCCTAAAAGAAAGAAAAGGAAAGAAAAGGGAGAAAATGAGGACCTCAAAATAGTATGTCCTGGAGAGAGGTAATCCCAGGAAAGGTGTCCAAAGTCCTGGGGTTGGTTTCCTTCTGACTAACTCACTATGATGCCCCTGAACAGTACATCAGCTCTCTAAGCTTCACATTTAAACTACAAACAACAAGATAGCTGTCTCTAGCATAGCTCATAACAGCCATTACCTTACCTTTGATTATCAGAAGCTGGTGGTTCAGATATCTGATTTGACGCTCACTTTCATTTAACTTTTCAAATAAATTGTCTAGTTGTCTCTCCTTTGCTTTGTTAAGCACCTGAAGTTGAATAATCTGCATATTTTCTGCAGAATCTGATTTGGAATTAAAAACAATTTATTAGATAAAAGAATACCAAAATATAAATTTGTGGTCATTGAGGGCAATGTTTTTCAAACTGTGGAGACAACTCATTGGAGTACCATGAAAACAAGTCAGTGGACTGTGAACAATATTCCTTAAATTAAAAAAAACCAACAAGAAAGAATATAATAGAACATATCAGGGAGCATCATGTAGTACAAATGAGTAGTATTTTGTGAAACTTGTTTTTGTTATATAGACATATATATATATATATTAATATTGTAGACCGCATCTCAATGTAAAAAATTTATTTCTCACTGTGGTCACTGCCAGAAAAATTTGAAAAGTCACTGGTTTAGAGTGTAACCTTAATCACTACCATTTTGGCTAATAAAAAATAAATGTACACCAATGTGAACAAAAAAGGGGCTGTGCAATAAACCTCAGGGAAGCACGTGGCAGGCCTGACAATCTCCGTGACCAAAATGAACCACACAGGATGTTGTACTCACAATTCCTACCTGGGCAGGTCATACCAGGTAGTCACATCCCAGGCCTACAGCATCATTAGCAAAAGTCAATCTTTACCTTAAGTGAGCCCTGTCCATTGTTCTTATGCACCTAGGCCAACATTCCTTTGAAATATCAGAGTAATCTTCTTTCCTTCCCCTCGAAGGCATAGCCACAGACACCAGAGCACAAGACCAGAGAAGCCCTCATTGCTCTCTGTTCCCCACACACCGCCTGTGTGTGCTGTCGATTACCAGCTACCACCCTGTGCCCACCAGTGTGAAAGAAGCATATGTCTCTCCATTTTGCTTCTAATCCAAACTTAGAGATTTTCCTGTTATGCGTTCTCCCACCCCTCATCCTATCACCAATGGATTTCATGCACCTTCCTTATGTCTTCTCCTTTGATTCTAGTGTATGAAGCAAGCTGCAAAACTGCCGCTCTCCGGAGCTATCACAACATGTGCTTCCTGGCATATGTCGTCCATTTGGCTCAAATAAACGCATAAAAATTCTCTACAGGTTTGGACGTTTCTTAAGTTGACACCAATTACAAGGGAATAGAGTTTTATGCTCTCATAAAATTGAAAAATAAGTATATCGGAGTCTCTAAAATCATTTTTAAAGAAAATTTCTAGATAATCTCCACAAAATATTTTATTATAAGCAGGAGTGAGGATTACATTATATTCATATTTATGCTGGCATTTAACTGTTGAATTAATGAATAGATTAATAAAGGATTTTGAGGTCTTCTTTCAGAAATGATTAAAGTCATTTTAAGGACCACTTAAAAATGACTGGGGGTAAAAAGAAAAAATGATTCATAGGAGAAGGATAATGGTTCAACTACACAATGGCAAACATTCATTTTCTACTAGAACAGCGCTCCTACTTGCTAGCGAACAAAGCAAGCCTCTTTTTTAAAAAAGAGATGTGGTTAAAACACACAAAAAATGAAGACTGAAAACTTTGTTACAAGTTAAACTCCTCTCGGAACAGGACTAGCCCAGGAATAAACCCAGGGTACATGCCACACCTCTCTTCAAAGTCATTTTTTTAAACTGCTGTTGCTAGGAAGCTGTAATCACTAAATCTGGCACTACCATTACATTTAATGACCTTCCAAATGTCAGATTTAGGCAAATGTGTAACTGGCTTAAACGGAAAATAAATCAACTTAATAAAATGCAGATTAAGAAAGTGATAAAATGTTATATACGCAGAACAACCACAGAACACGGGAACTGAAAGAGAAAAGACCCAGGCCATGGCTGCAGTGCTTACTTACACAGCCTAACCCCAGCTCTGACACCGCACTGTCCCCCTCCTCATCTCTGCATTCCACAATGCCTTACGATCAAAGAGAGGCCCCCCCACATTTGCGTTGACTCACTCGAGGGCACGTGAGTCTGCAGCCCAGCGCATGACGGAACCCATGCTGTCAAGTTAAAGCATGAAGCCCAGTTTTCTCTTTGGCACAGCCCCAGAAGAATCTAGAATATCCAATATGTCTTTCCTCTGGCTGCTGCTTTTTTTTTCTTTTATCCTCGCTTGAGGACATTTTTTCATTGCTTTTTAGAGAGAGAAGGAGAGAGAGATCCCCGGCCTCTTAAATGTCAAATTAACAAAGAACAAACTTGTTGTCACTCTCTAGAATCACACGGTTCCTTCGACATGCACAATAATCAGAAGTTATTTCACAGGTCAGAGAGTCTGACAATGAAAGGTGGATCTGTGAAAGCACTAATTTGGGTCGGAGTACAAGTTTTGATTTTTGGTTCTGGGTGTTTTATCTCCTCAAAAAGCTCTAGTAGTACTTTTCTCATTCTCATATTTATACATATACAATCCAAAAAACTTTTTTGGTAAGTGCCACATGACTAAAGCTGAGATAGGAGTCTAATTTAAATTCTGAACATTAAGTAATTCATGTCAGCGTTGTTTAATTATTATACTAAAACTCTAAAAGTCAAAAGAAAAAATTTAAGATGATAATGTTCATTTACTAAACTACATTTCTATATAATGAAAAATCTAGGACTAAAGGGACAAGTATATTTCATTTTCCAAATTAGACTTCAGTTAGAAAAACAAAAGCTAATGAAAAGTCTTAACCAACTGCAATGCTCAAATGTACAGTTGAGAAAATTCTATTTTAGTTTTTTATTACAGAAAACTTCAAATACATAAGAAGGTAGAGAAGAGAGCACAATGAATTCCACGAACTCATCACCCAGCATCACCAACTATGAACCCACATCCAGAGTCTCACTTGATCTGTGTCCCCACCCAGCAACACCCCTCAACACCATATCAGCTGAAGTAAATCCTAGACTTCCTATCAGTTTACTCATTAATACTTCAGGATATATTTCTAACAATAGGGCTCTTTTAAAAAAACCACCACAATTCAATTACCATACTTAACAAAGTAATGATTCTTGAACATGCTTAAAATGTTTCAAATTCTCCAATCATGTTATTAGGAAATAAATATAAACTTGATACATACTTTCACTAGCTCCTAAAAACTGCTGTTGCAGGCCTTCAAATGTGTCACCTCCTGCTATCTCCTGGGCTGGTGAGTCATTGTTCTGAGCAGGAGCCTGATATGGTTTGTACGTCACTGTGTACGGTTCCAGCCCTTGACAGCCGGGGCCTTGTGATGTACCAAACTGCTGTTATAAGATGATAAACGAAACTGACAATTAGGATTTGGCCTTTTCCTCAAAAATTTTCTGAATTAGGCACCTTAGGAACTTAAGGAACTGAACTGCGGTACAATGATAAATTTTATACGTACATCTTTGCTTTAAAATAACTTACTGTTATTTAACACTATTCATTGAAGGTCTGCAAACTATAATTTCACATATCTTAACTGCATTCTCAGCATACAATAGGCCAATTCCATAAATAACACTCAAGAATCCCAGTAAGACTGTAGAGAAATACTTAAGGGTGACTTAGATGATAGCAACAGCTTGGGAACGTCGAAGTACACATATGCAGTAATAAGAACATGTGTTACAACGTTGTATATGTGATAAATATTCAATACCTTCTGTGGAACCAATACTGTTTACACAGACAGGAAAGAACACAACTACCTTAAAAGAAAAAAAGTCACCCTGCCATTGGGTGACACAGAATAGCTATTGGCAAAACCAGGCATTCATTGTCATTAAGCAGTGTAAGAAACAGCTAACTGTATCCTGAGGTCTTACTTCATTAAACTATGCCAGGGTTTAAAAAAAAAAAAAAAAGTGTTTCTTTCCTTAGCATTCATCCTGTCTACTGCTCTATCATCATAAAACAGATATCAACTTTGAAGTGTTTGACATGAAATTTGTTATATTTATTATCTGGTGAACAAGAAAGTGACAGTAATTAACTAGTCATCACGTAGATTTACTGCTTTAAACTATATCAAGATAACTGAACAAAGCTTCTCACTGAGGCACAGTGAAGTAGTAGAAGCCAGAAGCAACAGTATATGAGGATGGTTATTCAACAAACTTCGTTTTTAGTGTTTAATTAACTGTCTCCATAAAGCCTCTAGTTTAAAATTCTGACTTACGATCATGCTTTCATTAGATTGTAAACAGCAAACAGAATGACTAATTCAGCATGAGCCTGAACAAATGCACTCAGAAATTTTTATACTTAAAATAGATCTTACTATTGCACTTATATACATTTCTTAAATACACACAGATGTGAGGGCACAAATAAGCAACTTCTTGAAAGTCAAGTTCTTATAATACCTGAAAATGATTCCTTTGAGGATCTGCAAATTTAACTACATTGGCTGGTTGGTTATTAAATTCCTGCTTCTGACCTTTGCTGTACGGCCTAAAGTTTTCAGGAAGGTGATATAAATCAGTCTGTTCGTATTTACTCGGAGGACTGTAACCACTTCTGCCTTCGTCTTCACTTCCTTCAGGATGATACCCAGGATGCTGCTCTTCGGTCTTACTCTGATTCTCTTCCCAGCTATTGCCGATTTCCTCTCCAGCATACACATCCCGAATCTCATGATAGTCCTATTAGAAAAGAAGAGTAAGGACAAAAACACTGAGACCTAGTCCCACCCTCACCAAAATCATTGTCACACCAGATACTCACATTTACACTTTTAGGTTTAGGCAGCACCTGATGGTCATTCCAGTTCATCTCCAATTGCTCAGAACGACGAGGTCTTGAGGAAAATCAATACTTTGGATTTAGAGCCTATCATTCATTTGGACATAGATACCACAAAGAACCCTATGATTTTAACATGTTTTCCCTCCAACCTTGACCTACAAGTTTAAGAATTAGTCCACAATTTTATAATCACATACATTATTATTACCTGCACAGAATCAAAAGACAGACACTTACGGAATTGTAAAAAACAAATGAACGTGATTTCACGCCCTTACCCTCCCTCTGTGTCATCCTCACTGCAGTCCGAATAGCGGGGCTCCGGGGAGGACAGGTCGTCGTCCAGCATATCGTGAGGCAGGTCCGTGAGTAACTGCTGCAACTGAGACAGAAGGTCAGCGTCAGCACCCCACCGGCCGAAAAACAAGACGCCAAGCCAAAGCTGCCTTGGGGTCAGGGACTGACTGTAGAAGTCAAAGAAGTTCCTAATTTCTACATTCAATAAATGTCTTAAATTCCACACGAATTATGTTTATCATTTCACTTGGGGAGAGGGGAATAGACAATCTCAAGATTTATATTAGAAGGCTTTATTTTTTTTCTACAAAGGTCTTGGATTTAAATACACATACATCAGAATTTAAAAACTTCTTTACGGAAGCACAGCAAGCCATAATAATGGTACAATCACTGTATTATGTTATCACAGGGTGGGCTTGAATCTCAGAATCCTGTTCTAGCAGAAACCAAACCTTGGGCACTGGATAATCAGACTTTCCCCAGGGAATCTGAATGCCAGATGCACTGTGCCCAGGTGGTGAGAACAGCAGAAGCAGCAGCAGGTGGCCTAGAAGCCCTTAAAAGCTCTAATAATGTGACAAAAGCCTCTTGGGAGGTAACTAATTAGTAGACAGCCATCTAATTCCAACGATGAAAAGATATACAATACTTGGCCATTGTAAAACAGTTGAGTAAAAAGAGAGCTGTAAGATTCAGTTTCTAGGTGAGCATTCTCAAAAGCCTAACTCAACAATTGACATTAAAAGCATTTGACTTCACTTTCCAATTTTTTTTCTAAAAAACTCACATCTTTAACATTCTGCCTATAAAAACTAGAGGTAGAATAAATTCATTCAAGTTTCAAGATAAACTGTGATAAAGAGATGAATGGTCTAATTTGCTGAATTTTACTTTCTATCAGCAAATGTCTTTCTTCAAATCCCAACACAATATGAAATCCCAATATAACTGTAACACTCAGATTCAAATATTATATTATTAAATAGTAGGAAGACTATTTATAATGACTTCTCTTTCAAATTAAGCACCAGTTAAATTAACAAATTGACTGAGTCCCTCCACAGTACATAAATCAATCCCATAAAATTATGCAGTGAGTGAATTTTAAAGATATTAAATACCCTGTGTAAAACCTTGGAGAAAGAAAATGAGACGTTTTGTCTATGATAGATTCTTCCCCCACTTTGTGTCATTATAATAAAATAAAACTCAGCTTTGAAACATATTTGAGTGTTACACTTATAATAAAAAAAACTTTCATAAACAAAATACATAAGGTAAAAGTTGAATAAATATACTTAAAGAAAGGTCTGAAAGGTGTGCTCCAATTGGTAACTTTGTTTTGGCGAAGTCAAATTTGGGAATGGAAATGAGGAGTGTGAGGAGGAGGGGGGGGGGACACTTCCTCGGTCCCTTATATATTTCTCATGTTCACTGGACAATTTTTTTAAATGGTTTTCTCAATCCCTTTGGGTCTTTACAAAAGAAACAAAAGAAAAACACTCTGTTCAATGAAAAGCTATTCGACACTATTATAAACATGTCAGGCCTTGGTTTATCCGCCCCTGCTCGTGCCGGGGAACTGAGAAATATCAGAACTGACCCAAAAACATCGAGAATAAGAGACACGGAAGAAACAACACTAAAAACAGTCCATGGCAACAAATTAGTACACGGCGTGTGCCTCAAGTGAAAGGCAGCAAAGTGATTTTACAAACACTCAAAATTTCCTAGGACAAAAACCATCTATAAGGTCTTTTTAAAAAATCCAAACTGTTTTGTCTATAATTATGTATCACTGCTTTAACAAAAAAGACTACCCCCACACAGTATACAGGAAAAGAAAATGACAGAATAAATCTCTCATACTTACATCAAGTAAGGACTCCTGTACAGAAAGAATATTTTCTTCTAAATCTTTGGTGAGGTTCGAGTACATAACCTTGTAATTCAGGGGACCCTTGACAGGGACACCTGCGCAGGACATTCTCCCCCTCACAGAGACACAAAACGCTACACAACAATTAAGCAGCTCTTGTAGCTTTCTTTGTGACACCACAAATGTGTCATTGAAAAAGTATTAACAAAAGATGCCAACTTTGAGTATAAGCAATAAGTTCTGCTGAATGTTTCTGGATCCATAAATAAATTATGAGCCAGTAAAATCATCCCTGTAGTATTTAGTGCCTTATAAATTATTTTTTATATGTGCTAACATTTTAAATCATTTTATTCACCTTTAAAAGCTTTCTCCGCCATGGTCTTTGGCATAGCTGGGCCATATTCCTCGACTTCCATAACTTTCAGAGCAGAGAGAAGCTAAATAGGTAAGTCCTCCTAATGAGGAATTCAGGAACAAAATCCCACCCCCAAAGCTTCCATTTCCCAGGATCAGAGTGTGCCCTCCTCTTTACCAGGTGGCCAGGACCAAGACACAGGCAGTGCCTGACCTTGGCCTGCATGAGAGCCCCTTTCTAGAGGTCCCAGAACCAATGCACTTGGTGGGCAGCTTCAGGCAACACCAGAGCGCCACACAATGAGCACCACAAATGGCATGCCCAAAGGGAGCCTCAGTGGGCACCAGAGCCCTGCTAAAGGAAATCCCACTCTGTGACATTAGCCCTCCACAACAGCTTGTCTGCTACAGTCTCGGCCAGTCCTCAAAGCCAGTCAGCCTGAGAGTCAACCCTACCCACTGACATGCCGACGGCAATCAAGGCCCAACTACAACGGAGGACGCACACAAAGGAAACAGGGACACGCCTAGGGCACCTGGCTCAGGTAAACAGGGAGATGGCACCACTGGACCCAAAAGACACCTCATGCATCAGGCCACTCTGCCAAGACTGGGAGATGTAGCAGCTCTACCACAAACAAACACAGGGAGGCAGCCAAAATGAGACAGAGAAACATGTCCCAAATTAAAGAACAGGAAGAAAAAAGAACTAAAGAACTAAACAAAATGAAGACAAGCAATCTGCCAGATGCAGAGTTCAAAACACCGATTACAATGATGCTCAATGAACTTATTAGAGAAAGAACAGATGATCTCAGTGAGAACTTTAACAAAGAGATAGGAAACAAAGAGAACCAGGCAGACATGAAGAATAAAATAACTGAAATGAAGAAGACATCAGATGGAATCAACATCAGATGAAGCAAAGCAGAGGCCTGAACAGCGATTTGGAAGACTAAGTAGTAGGAAAGACCCAATCAGAACAGCCAAAAAAAAAAAAATCCAAAAAAATAAAGATAGTTTAAGAGACCTCTCAAATAAACAACAAGTGTAACAACATTCTCATCATGGGGATACCAGGAAAAGAGTGCTAGGGATTAAAAACCTATTTGAAGAAATAACAATGGAAAACTTCCCCAACCTGGCAAAGGAAATAGGCATACAAGTCCAGGAGGCACAGAGTCCCAGATAATATGAACCTGAAGTGGCCCGTACCCACACACAGCATAGTGAACATGGCAAAGTTTAGAGACAATGAGAGAATCTTGAAAGCAGCAAGAGAAAAGCAGTTACCTACAAGGGAGCTCTCACAAGACTGATTTCTCAAGAGAAACTTTGCAGGCCAAAAGGGATTGGCCTGCACTATTCAACGTGATGAAAAGCAAGGACCTACAACAAGATTCCTCTACTGAGCACACAATCATTTAGAGTGGAAGCAGAGATAACGAGCTTCCCAAACAAGAAAAACCTGAAGGAGTTCATCACTAACAAACCAGTATTACAAGAACTGTGAGAGAGACTTACGAAAAAGAAAAATAAATAAAAAATATGAATAAGAAAAAACACAAAGAAAAAAATTCTCACTGACAAAGTCATAATAAAAGCAGTGGATCAAAATTCTCAAGAACAAAGGCAAACACGTAACAGCCAACACTAGAGCTAGTACAAAGGTTAAAAGGCCAAAGGAGGAAGATCGTGTGTAATTCCAACAGTAAATTTTGGGATGCATACACACGCACAAAAGAAGTAAAAAATGATGACAAAAACATACATGTGGAGGGGGTGGGTTGAAATGGTAGTGATTTTAGAACGTGTTTGAACTTAAACAGCCATCAACTTAAAACAGACTGCTATAAATGTAGCTTGGTATATATGAAGCACATGGTAACCACAAACCAAAAATCTGCAAGGGATACCCCAGAAATAAAGATGGAGGAATTCAAACACAACACAACAGAAAGTCATCAACACACAAAAGAAGACGGCAAAAGAATAAGAAAGGAACAAAGAACTACAAAAACAATCAGAAAACAGTTAATAAAATGGCAATAACTATTGGGTTGGCCAAAAAGTTCGTATTTTTTCCCATAAAATAAAATTTTTCATTTTCAACAATAACTTAATATTGACTTGGATATTTTGAGTATGTCGGCTCTCTCCCGAGTGGGAGAATGTTGATTGTTCTCAATGTCTCGATTTGATCGCCATCAACTGCTCGCCCGACTGCGGAGCACCGAGCAGCGAGGAATCTCCAGCTCGAGACTTCACAAACCACTTGTGACACGTTCTATCAGTCACAGCACCTCCATATACTGCACAAACCTTTTTTTGCCTTTCAGTTGCATTTTTACCTTTCTTGAAGTAATAAAATGCCTAAAATGCATAATATGCCTAAAATGTGTATTTTCTTCCATCTTCAATATTAAAATGGCTATAGGAAAATTCACCAATTTTGATAAGGTTTTTAAATGCACACTGATGTGACAGCTGTGACAATATAATCTAACAAAAGTGTTTCGACTGAAATTAAAGGCAACTAAGCACAGCTAGAACCATTGTATGGAAAAAACCAAACAGGCTTTTTGGTCAACCCACTAGGTACCTATGTAAATGGATTAAATACTCCAATCGAAAGATGATTGGATAAAGAAGATGCAGTACATATATACAATGGACTATTATTCGACCATTAAAAAAAAATGAAATCTTACCATTTGCAACATGAATGGACCTATAGAGTATTATGCTAAGTGAAATGAGCCAGACAATGGTGGGTGGTTGCGAACTGGGTGGAAAAGGTGAAGGGATTAAGCAATACAAATTGTCACTTACAAAATAATCACGGGATGTAAAGCACAGCATAAGGAATATAGTCAATAACATAATAATTACATACGGTGTCAGGCGGGTACAGACTTACGGGGAATCACTTCATAAGTTACATAAATGTCTAACTAGTACGTTGTTTACCTGAAACTAATAAATATTGAATGTCAACTATAATTGAAAAATTGAAAAAAATATTTTAAGTTTGCCCTCCTCATGTCCACTGTCAAATGGATTTTGCTTTTAGTCATGGAAACTTGTGTCATAAAACATGAAATTACCAGATCAACTTATGCATGTTACCAAATTAGAAATTTTATAAACTATAAATGTTCCTAATTAAAGATCCACCCAACTACCAAATACATTAAAAGGCAAAGATAACAATCCTTATAAATGACAAGATTTAATTCCACTCATTACTTTCAAATTCATCAAACTGCTTTTTGGTTGCAAATGCAATCTTCTCAGTGGGATGTTATTGTGTATCAACTGAGTTTAATAACTGAACAGATACCTTCCCTAGAAAAAAGATAATTTGCTATTGCTAAGGCTTCTACTGAACTACATTCTAAACCATTTGATAACACCGTCTCCCTTTACTACTTATGTGATTCTTCCTTGAAAAGAAAGGGAAAAATAAGGACATTTTACTCAAAGAAATTCAGCAACAAAACACTACAATAACCCATGCAGAACATCCAAAAAGTCTGTGTGTAGGAGGAATGTAAAGCAGAGAACACAAAACCTTTTGTTAGGATTTTCAACTTAAGTTAACTGAACAGACTGTATTCAGACTATAATCCTCGATATTCAGGAAAGCAAGACCTCTCACGTTACGAACGGTACAAGGCATCTTCCCCCAGGAGAAAAGCCGCAAAGGGGCTGCCAACAGTCCCTTGTGAGCCTTGTGAGCAGGCTACCTCCTAAGTATGAGGAGATTTGATGGTTTAAAATATGAATTATTGAATAATGCTTTCATGACACACCCTAAGCAGAATCTTCATTTTAACCTAAGAGCCAAGTTTAAAAACATCTTTGAAAAGGCCCAGTATGGGATTGATAAAGGTCCAAATAACTTGACAGCTGGAACTTTAGCTGTTGAATTATACTCTGGGCAGGATTAAAAAAAAATCCATTCCATTAGGTAAACTAAATTTTATAATGTCAGTGGGGGAGACCTTGTCTAGGTTGCCACATATCTGAAAAAGAAATATGGCAAAATTAGACAATACCGGCCGCACTGCAGATGACACAGACTAGAACTTTGGGCCTGGAAGCGGCTGTGGGGGTCCTCCTGGCCCCTCCTCTCCCAACAGTCAGCAAACCAGGGAAGGTCAGGGGCGGGCCCAAGGAAAGTGAGTGACTATCCCAGAGCCGACACAAGAGCCTGAATCTCTTCATTTCCACACCCATGTTCTTCTACATGACGTAGTAATCACTGGAAGGTACTGAGTTCCACCTGTCTGGATACAATCAAACTTCAGCCTGCCAGAGTCCAGTGTTTTTGTTCCCATTGTGACAGGCCCTGACATAGACCTACACATTATGGGAAACATTCAAAGGCCAATCTAGATAAAGAAACTGCTAAAGAAATACATCAGAAAAATATAATATGAATACTCAGCCATTTCTTTCTTTCATTTTCTTGGATGATGACAAGAAATTTCCAGTAAACAAGTCAAATAATATACTCCTAAAATGTAAACAAATATTAGCTTTACAACTCCCTCTAGTGGGGACAAAATATCAAAATGTTTCCATAATTATATCAAACAAGGTAGTAAAAAAAAAAACCTGCAAAAGAAAGGCTATGCAATGGAAACCTTACATCTAAAATGCACAATTCTAAGCTCAGAGGAGCTTTATAATTCAGTGAGAGGAGTACCAATATAAAAACCAAGAGGGACCTCAAAACTGGTATTGCCGAGTGCAAGTTTCTGTCCGCCATCTGCTACTTAAACCACCTACCTTTCTACTCAAGATCATTTTCCAGGTTCCAAATATAGCATCACTAAATGAACCAGCAAATGCATCAGCAAATATTATCTTGATAGCACAGATCACTAAGTACTTCTGCCCCAAACCACCAGCTCCAAAACACATGCCTATATACATACATACGTACATACGTACATACATAATTTTATTATCCAGAACCAAGCGATAATCACAGAGCTGCTTCCCGTGACACTGCAGAAAGCACCTGTATACTCCAGCCACCTGGAGATCCCAAATGACAATCTACCTTAAGCTGTGGTTTTACCAATAACTTTAAAGTTTATAACGATCACTCCTATCACAATAACAACTATGTTTCTATAATATCTGACAATGACATCCCAAAGCACAGTGACTTCAGGTGAAAATATTTTGTAAAATCACATTGTCACATTATGAATGAGCTAATAAAAGAACTTTTCAATTCTTCTTCCCTGAGCCAGCTTTACAAGTAAAAGCTGCCCTAAAACACTTCGGGTGAGGTCTACTTAGTAGCAAGAAAGATCACTGTATCAGTAGTTCGCAGATGGCACAGCAAGAAAGTGGCGCGCTCCGATGAGCGGCAAGGTGTACGAATACTGACCAACACGATACCGTATCTCCACGGTGTCACTGGCCTCACTCCCCTGCAGCCCAGTCTGTTACGCACTTCTCTGTGATGCCTTGGCCCACACTAGCCAGACTCGTACCAAGATATCATTTAGAACTGTAACAATTTAGAAATGATGACAGTGCCTTACTTTCCTGCAAAATTCTTGGAGCTTTAAAAAAAAATATGGGTCTATTCATGGTGGGCTGTGGATGTTAAATCTCTGAATATTAAAGTCACTTCGCTAAATCCTCTGTTTTTCTGAAGATTAAATGCATTTTCTCCATTTGCTCTTTAATGAAAACAATGGAGGGAATAGAAATGGAAAAGGCAAGATGACGATCGTAGAGCTGCTACTTAGGATGGCACAGAACTCGGAATCTGACTCTGGCTTATTCACTAACTGACGGGAAAGTGTGAACAAAATCCCAACTGACCCGAAAGCACCAAAATTAAAACTCCGCTCGGTAAAGCATGCTGTATTAGCAACTGACCATTCATACCAGAAGGGCAAAAATCAAGATTATTCTGCCATTTATAAGAGAGGATCCCGAACTCCTTTGCAAGGTAAACTCTGAGTCAGATAGGGCCTGCTTGGCCAGCCCTACAGCACAGCCTCGGGTACACACGTTCCTCCTACACCAGCGAACCCAGTACAAAGTGACTCACAAGTAAAGAAAGCCACATGCATTAGCCCACTCCTAACACAACCCAGCTGGCAACCACAAGGCTACCAACCAGGCAGGCAAGGAGACACCACTCTTTTCGCTAACCTCTCAAGGCTATGAACTAACTATTCTGCTACCGTAGGGTCAGGGAGGTTTGGAAAGGCTGTTGGATGTGCAAACAAACTCAGGTTTGATCAGCCACTTTATTGTTTGATCTACTGTGACAAAATGCATACACAGCTGGACTTCTAGGAATAATTCTGAATTTTTGTTGCTGAAAATCTAAAATTCCCTAGACTCGGATCTTACTTCTTCCCTTGCAGTAATTAACAAAAAGGTAAAACTACTTTTTATTCACATGAAACACTTTGTATTAACATGAACCACAATCATCATGTCAGAGTCAAGTTGTCTACACGCTCCCTTCTTCCACTCTGCTGGAAACACTTATTCTTAGGTACGTCACCTCTTCAGCGCTCCTTACCTCTGGAAAATCCCACCCCAGTACGTTATCTATCAAGACGTGATGCCAATGGCTATTTCCTAATGATCTAGAATGAGTTCCTTCCTTAACTAATACCCCTTTAAAACTTTCACCACACAATGCACTTGGCAATACATTCTAATACCCTTCCCATCTCTCTAATATCTTTTCCAGTGGAAAAAATCACCTATGTTTTCTTCTTCCTTAAAGTCAACTATAGTAATTACTTAAACTGATCCTCTTACAGAATCCCAGGAGCTAAATTCCAGCCAGCTATGCAAAGCCATCAGGGTCATGAAAACCTCATGCTGTGAGTTCACAAAGTAACGGAAAGTCCTCATCCCCATCCTTCCACACAGTGGTTGTGAAGGGCCCTGTCAAAATCCAAAAACCCTGACCAGGGTCACGAACTCCAATGCCCTCAGAGACCTGGCAAAGAATTTAGGAGAGCAAAGCTCGCAGGTACAAAAGCTATGCCCAGGTCTGTGTGAGAGGTGGGGACTGCAGACAGCTGGGATGGGGGGGGTGCAGGGGGGCCATTGTTTCACTCCAGCTCACCTGCTGCCTCGTGCAGACACAGGCCACAGGTGGCCAGGGCTTAGGACATCTGAAGACAAGCCAGAAACTCTGAATTGTTCTATGAAATTTTCCTATCTTTAAATATAGAGTCAGTATTTTAAATACATTATACAACCAAATAATACATGTCTATGTATAAAACCCACTGGGCTGCCAGTTTTCTATCTCTGCCCTAACTCTACTTCCAGCCACATGGGCAACTGACTCTTTATTCCTTGCTTTCTGTTAACCCTAATGGTCCACCATAACTATTAAAAAGGATTATTTTAGCCCTGGCCAGTGTGGCTCAGTTGGTTGGAGCATTGACCTGTCCTGTACATCAAAAGGCTGCAGGTTCCATCCGTGGTAAGGCACATACCTAAGTTGTGGGTTCAATCCCCAGTTAGGAAACCTAAGGGAGGCAGGCAACCGATCAACGTTTCTCTCTCACATCAATGTGTGTCTGTCTGTCTGTCTGTCTGTCTCTCTCTCTCTCTCTCTCTCTCTCTCCCTCTCAAAGGAATAACCATTGCCTCGGGTGCGGATTTTAGAAAAATTCTCCACCTGCTTCCCACTGCTCCTAGAACACACTAAAAACATCCTGCTGTGACAAGGTCTGGCCCAGCGCCGCTTTGCTCTCTCTCCACCATCAGGCCTTGCTCACACAATCCCAACACCACAGCCTCTGGCGGTTCTGCAGACCTCCAGGGTCTCTTCCCGACTTCCAGGCTTTACACTTGTTGGTCTAGAACATTCTTCCTCAGGCTTCTACAAGGCTCCTCCTTCTCAGTAGTCAAGTCTCAGCTCAAACATTTCCTCCTTCGAGAGACCGTCCCTCACCAGTTCCCTACCAGTTGCTTTGACAGAACCCTGTTTTGTACCCCTATCATTATTCAGTGCTAAATTATCACTCCCTCAAGTGACGTCATTCATTTGTTTACTTATTTATGGTCTGCCTCCACCAAGATGTAAGCTGCCTGAGGCAAAGACCCTCACCACACTTGGCCTAGATAATGTTCCAAGCAACCAGAATCTAGGCGTCTGCCTCCAAGGCCAGCCATTACCTTCTAAATGAAATACCATAAGAGATTCGCTGGCAGCCACCAAGCAGATCGGACTCTCATGTGTGCACCTCCCTCGGCTTCCTCAGCAACCACGTCTGATAAACCCAATGTGGCCAAGATTGAGAAATTCGACAAGTCAAAATTGAAGAAGATAGAAGCGCAAGAGAAAAATCCATTGCCTTCCAAAGAAACAACTGAACAGGAGAAGGAAGCAGGCGAATCATAATGAGGCTTGCACCGCCAATACGCACTGCACATTCACTCCACGAGCACTGCCTTCTTATTTTACTTCTTTTAGCTATTTAACTTTGTAAGCTGCAGAGGTTGGATCCGTTTAAATGACTGTGCTGCCCCTTTTCACATCAGAACTACTGACAGTGAAGGCCGCACCTGCCGCTCCCATCTGCCTCTCCGGCTGGCAGGGAAGGAAAAGAACTTGCTTGGTGGTGAAGGAAGAAGCTGGGTGGGAGACAGTGAAACCTACAGTAAAAACCAAGCTGGTCCATGGCGTCCTGCAGGCTGTAAAATGCAGTTTAATCAGAGTGCCATTTTTTTTTTCTTAAAATGATTTTAATTATTGGAATGCACAATTTTTTTAATATGCAAATAAAAAGTTTTAAAACCTGAAAAAAAAAATACCGTAAAGAATCTAACCACTTATCTAGTGGCATCCTTCAAGGCTGTGATTTATTCTTGTCTCCAAAAAGGAAGCACTCTATTCATCCACCTTTTAGAAGTCCAAATACAAATCCTGACTAGAATTTTTGAGTTAAAAAAATTATAAATTCCTTCAAAATGACAAAAGGAGACATAATTTTGACCAGGAAATAAAACCATTTAAGATTGGGTTTATAGTCTTCCTTCTGAGCAACTTACCTCTTTCTCCCTTTCATAATCTTCCTTGTCGTATTCGTCATCTTCATTTTGAGTCTGCAGTGCCACACTGCCAAAGTCTAGTGACATGGTCCTCCTGCGGGACGAGAAAGAGGCTGTTTTGAAATATCCCCCAAAACCTCGCCAGCCCAAACTGTACGAGATGCCACACAGAGAGACAACAGCAGCCAGGGAGAAGACATGCACAACTCTTGTATGACAAATGGTTAGTACTCCAAATATAAGGTGGGTTCTTACAAAGTAATTGTGGTTCCCGGAAAACAGTTATATGACAGCAACTCATAGAAAGACATGCAAAAAGCCAATAAACCGATGACTTCCTAGTGTTCTGGAAAATATAACGCAAAACAGTAAGACTTTTGTCCACACACAAAAAATAAGATAATAATAAACTAGAAATGTGCCAAAACATTAAAATTCTAAAAATGTACTCAAAGTTTCCAATTTTATATGTTCAATATGGCACAGGCAGCATCCTCCACAACTGGCTTCCTCCTTCGACTGGCACGAGCCCAAACCTCACGTGTTACAACAGGCGGGCCACTAAACCGGGGTGAATGATTGCACCCTATACCATGTACAGTCTGGTAGGCTGCAAGTAGCACACAACGAAAACATAAGTGGTAAACATCCTGCTCTTAAACTTGATAAAATCAGGTTCCAGAGGGGAAAAGCACTCCAGAAAAACAGGCTATGAAGTGGTACCACTGCGAGGTTCCAATTCCAAAAGCAACAGCAAGAGCTTCCTGGAGAACGGCAATTGCTGTGGCAGAAGCAGCAGCAGGAAATGGGTTTTCAAGCACTTACCGTCAAAAGGTTGCTGATGATTTGAATTATACACAGAAACTGACCCGGCACAGAAACTACTACTGAGATCCTCAAAGCTCTGAACAATCCTGACAAAAACGGAGGCAGGCGTCATCAATGTCCCTGCTCCTGCGTGCCAGGGAAATGCACTTCGACGTGAGCATGAGCCAGAGTTCATTCGCTATATTTTTCAGGCTCGAAAATGTCATTAAACTGGAAGTGAAATAAGGAACGTAGACCCAGCCATCCAAAAGCATTTCGCCATAAAGAGCTCAACTCCTTTGTGTTAATGGTTGAGAACTGTGATCGCAGACTTTTATACAAGCCAGTAGCTCTATAGAAAACGACATTCCACTTCCTCCGATCTAAGGCACCCTTGCTCGTATGACAGTTCCATTTGTACCACCAAGAAAGTGATGTGGCCAATTAAATTATGACGCACCATTAACTTTAAAAGGCGACCTGACTTTGTAGAAGTTAAAAATGTGAAAAGAAAATGTGCACTTAGAGTAGGTGAAATATGGTACTACAGATTTACACAAATATGACTTTCAATGCTGAAATCCCCATACGTCAAGTTTGTTTTTCAAGGACTCAATTATGTTTCTTGTCCAAACTCTAATTTGCGGTCCACCTTTTTTATCCCTTCCTCTCTGATCCCTCACCCTGCCCATCTCTTTCAACTCTGCCAATTAAACTCCTTGAATCAACTGTGAACCCTTCCAGCCGCCTCTGCTTCTCAGACCAGGCGTGCTCCTTGCTCTTCCTGTGCCAGAGCCATAAGGAGGAAGGGACATCAGCATGCTTTCACTGAGAGGGAAAATATATTAAGTTTGGGGAACCTAAACCTTGTCTCCACCCTGCAGCTGGGTGACCCCCTGCGCACCCGCATGAGACGGAGACCTGCATATGGTCAAGAGCCCATAGAACAGCTGAACTGGGGAGGGGAAAACACACAGCTCACATCTGTGAGTTTTTCACTACTGCAGACGAACATCAAGTCTACAGAATCGATAGATAGTGAAAACACTAGTCCATTTAAATCCTGGCTCCGTAAAAGAAATGAGATCAAGCTAGACCTTAAAGGCATCCCTAAAGTCTCCAGGCATAAATAATCTTCCATGCTTCTTATTCTTATGGTATTCTCCCCATCTTCCTGCATTTCGTAACTAAAGCCAGAAGATGAACTTTGGGTTAATTTCTCCTTTACTAGGTAACACAAAGGAAGGTTTTTTTTAAATTTCTTACTAACCTTCCACTCATCTGTTGAATATTGAAAAAGAACACTACGGTTTACAAGAGCCCACATTTTCTCAGATGGAGAATAATGAATTCTACAAGGTATTTTCATTTTTAAGTGAAGAGAATGTAAAAGACCAAAAGTGTATCTTTTTTTGAATGACATCTTAAATTCATACCATGTCATTAAAGGAGAAATCTGAAAATATCTGGAAAGGCTAAAACCTCTCTCCATTGGGGAAGAAAAGTTAGGAACAAGTTTTCCTTCTGAAAAGTGCAAACTACCAGAGACCTTAAGGAACTATTTTAGGCATAAAGGCAAATTTGATAAACATAATGTGGATAGGAAAAAAGACTAAAAAGATAATGAATATTTTAACTAAAATTTAAAATAAAAGCTAATGTTTTTCTTCAACTTATTAATCACTACTACTGACCACTACTATCAGAGACTTTACTATAATGCTCAGAACAATAAAAGAGATCACTTTAGAAAAAAAAAAAAAATAGCAAGACAGTAAACCCAGAAGCCATAAAGGAAAAACTTGATAGGAACTTAATCACAAAAAAATTTTGTATATGGCAAAAGATATCATTATTAACAAGTTAAAAATCATGTATGGAAAAATATATCACTAACAAAGTCAAAAGATAAACTAATAATAATAATAATGAGAAAAATATTTGCAAAACACATGATTAAGCCCCAATATACAGATCTCGCAAAGATATATGAAAAAAAATTTAAAAATAGGCAACTGACAATTTCATTTTCAAAAAAAAAGAAACATGCCCTGGCTGGTATAGCTCAGTGGATTGAGCAGGGGCCTGTGAACCAAAGGTCGCCAGTTGGATTCCCAGTCAGGGCACATGACTGGGTTATGGGCCAGGTCCCCAGTAGGGGGTGCGCAAGAGGCAACCACACACTGATGTTTCTCTCCCTCTCTTTCTCCTTCCCTTTTTCTCTCTCTTAAAATAAATAAAATCTTTTTAAAAAGATATTAAAAAAAGAAGCATAAATGCACAATTAACTTGACAAGATGCTTATGCTCTAGAAGAATTCAAAGTGTCATTTATACAACAAAATACAATTTTCAGGTAAACTGAAAACAAAAAAAACTTGATGACATCTATGATGGCTATTTTGTAGGAAACAGACATCCTCATGAATTGCTGGTAAAAGTATGAACTGTGAAAATCATCTTGAGCCCTGGCTTCTGTGGCTCAGTGGATTGAGCACAGGCCTGAGAACTGAAAGGTCACTGGTTCAATTCCCAGTCAAGGCATATACCTGGGTTGCAGGCCAGGACCCCAGCTAGGGGCGTGCAAGAGGCAACCAATTGATGTTTCTCTCCTTTTCTTTCTCCCTCCCTTCCTCTCTCTCTAAAAAATAAAATAAAATCTTTAACAAAATTTTTTAAATCATCTTGAAAATTATTATTAATATACTGAAAAAGAACATTTGCCCTCATAAACATACTTTTGAATAAATTTGGCAGTACTATGCCACTAATAAAAAGTACATATTTCTATATCTATTGAATGATTATTTTTAAAAATCATGATGCAAAATAAGTGTACAGTATGCTTTTCTAATAGTAAGCTAGTTAATAATTTCTTCCTAGGTAGATAACGTTTTTGAACCTATTAACAAGACTAGAGTTAAACTTGAGAGTTCGAGTTTTGCTCCTTCCTTTTGTGACACTCAGGTAGGAAGGACTCAGCCTCAGTAGTCACTTTGTTGTCCCTGGTTATGTTGTCTCATGGCCCTCCCTGCCATGAGAAGGAAGACCAGTGGGTGTTTAGTTGGACAAAACATTAAAAAGCAAAAGTAATATTGTTTTTGCCCCATCTGAGAGCCTACAAGCACTCTGAAGGCAAAAAATAAATGTATCTCTCCACCCTTGGGACATGGTAGGCACGGGACACTTGTTGAAGAAATGTAATATATTCATGTTGCCCTATATTGATTCATTATCTCAATAAAATTTTACTGAGTACCTACTGTATGTCACGTTGTATCCTACATATATCTAAGACAGGGTACTAGCCATGTGGAGGTAACAGTCCTTCAGGGAAACAATGATATTAATTAATAGTTACAGTAATACATTGTAATAAATTCTACAATAAAATACCAAAGCAAATATTAACTTTGCCTAAGAAGAAAGGACCGCTGAGAGAAGTTTCACAGAAAGAAAAGACTTGGTTAGAGATAGATGTTCCAGGACACAATACAGCTGGAAGTGGTGAATACTGAGGGCACTCGCTCACACAACCTGGCCTCAATTCTGGCTCTTATTTATCAGCCACACAACTTAGAGCAAACTGTTTCCATTTCTTCATTAGTAAAATGAGGGTAAAAATAGTAGCTACCTGAAAGATTGGTTATGAGGATTCACAAGATAATGCATAGAGTGCAATCAATACATTTTAGTTGTTATTATCATATTATTACTGATGAAAAAGAGGTTAAAGAAACAAAGGGCATTCGGCATATCTGAGAAAAGGGGAAGGTTCAGCCTGTGGGAAACTTTCAAATAACGCCACTGCTTCTGAGATAAAAATGCCACATCCTTCAAGATGCTCTCC
Source organism: Desmodus rotundus (assembly GCF_022682495.2). Classification (NCBI taxonomy): domain Eukaryota; kingdom Metazoa; phylum Chordata; class Mammalia; order Chiroptera; family Phyllostomidae; genus Desmodus; species Desmodus rotundus. The sequence continues at coordinate 81,207,947 of NC_071393.1, forward strand.
TATCCGGTTCCCCCGTGAAATTAGTCCCTCTTTTGCACTTTTAGTCTATTTTTCTTATGCTTTTCTTATGGCTTCAGTTCCAGCCATAAGAAGATTCCGAGGCAATTATTTGAATGCATTCACGTATCTAGGGAATGCATATAAATTGTCACACATTGTGAAGGATATGACGAAATTCAGTTTAAATCACACTGGAGTTCATGACTTTAAGATAGAAAAGGTTAAGTTCCACAAAAATGGTTTGTAAGAGCCCTGAGAGTTAGTAAATTCTACTTGTTTGCTTACATGCTAGCTTCTCTGCTAGAATGGAAACAGCCACCCCACTAGCCGATTCTAGACTTGCATTGCCAGGTTTAGGAGGCCTATTCCTTCATTCAACAATTATTTACCTAGCACTGTTCAAGATAATAAAGTTTAACAGGACTTGGTGGAGGGAAAGAAAATAACCATGCATACAAACGATGACAATAATCTGTCACCAGTGCTAATGACAGCAGCTTGGACAAATCAATTCAGAGATCCCAGAGGGTGCAGCGAGTAGGCACCCACGGGCTGAACGAAAGACTAGATCAATGGCCTTACCAAGGAACTCCGTTTGGCGTCAGCTACGGCCCAACAAGTAGGTCCCGCGACACCGAAGCTGCACAGAGCCCAGGAAGCGGGGATTGCTGGTTTGGGCTGCCAGCGTCACATGTACTCGGTCAACACACGTGTACAGAATACCCACTGTGAGCTAGACGCAGCGCCAGGGTGACCACGGAGGGGGTCCCCAGGGTAGCGTCTCAGGGTTACCCCAGGAGCCTACAAGAGGAGAATAGGGCCTCCCAGACGTCACTGCTAAGCAGAATGGCACTTCAAAGTCAAAGGCTGAGCCCCGCTACCCGCGGGCGATCCACCACCGCGGGATTTGGGGAGGGGGCGGGCCGGTCCTCCCGGAAGCCTCGCCAGAACCCAGAGAACCCCGCTTCCCCTCTAACTCCACCCCCAAGCCCCGCCGCGAAGCAAAACTCACCGGAGGCCGCGGAGGCTGTCACCGCGGGGAAACCCTAGCCCCGGCCGCTGTCCAACTTCTAGCAAACCCCCTTACCCGGGATCTAATCGGCGAGCTCCTTCCTAGTGACAACCGACCTCGGAGCCCCGAAGTTACTGAGGAGCAGCTGCCTCCTTCAATCGTCCGCTAGAGGCCCCCCTGGTGGGCGGGACCGGGGCGGGACGTGGAGGCGAAAGTCCCCGCCTCGCTCAAGCTTGGTTGAGAAGTCCGCCTGCAGTTGCAAATGTAAGGCTGTTTAAAAGCGGGCGCCAGAGGTGGCGGGAAACTCCTCCTGTGCGCCCATTGGTGGGTTTGTAAGCCAATTACGAAAGTATTGACAATGGAAAAGGCGGGTTTATTGGTTGCCTAGAGACGCCCAAGCGCTTTGCCTCCAGCTTTTTCTAGGATGAATGGGTCTTGCCAGGGCCCCCTGTCCCTTCCCTCACCACCTAATGCTGGAGACTGGTGCGGTGACTCTTTCCCACCCCGCCCCCGCCCCATGCTTGCCACTCCTAAAGCCCAGCACACAGAACTCCTCATTTCCCAAAAAAACCCTTACCTTGGAGTTTGGCCCTCTAATTCCCTAAGGTGTCTGCCTCCCCATCACCCAAACAGCTTAAATGTTTTGTTTCGTTTTGTTTACTTTGCCTTCCTGCTTCCTAGGTCCTACCTTGTTTGAACTTCCGTTTACCGCTGCATCTGTAAAATACTGTGCTTCATTTTAACATTTAGCAAGATAACATTTACTAAGGACTGTCCAGACCTTGACACCCTTGTCCTACCTACACCACCTCACCATCCCAGCCCTGTGAAAACTACACTGACCCCTGTAACTCCATCCACTAGCCTAATAGGCACTACATCTGTAGCGACAGAGTGAGTGAAATCACTGGCTGAGCTGCCTATGGTTCCCAGAATGTTTTTGTTTGGCCCCCGCTATTTCTTTCACTTGTATTGCCCTACCTTACCCCTCCACCTATTCAGTCTTCAAGATAGATGAGCTCCTCCTTGTAGTCTTTTATTTATAACACACCTCCCTTCCCTGGCAGAAATGATATTTCCCACCTCTGTACATAGTGTGCATATCTTATTACAGTTCTTATATCTACTATAATTAGTTGTTGAGTGTCTGTTTTACTCAGTCCAATATTAATATCTCGTACTTACCTTTGCTTCTTGGACATCCAGCATACTTCATAGCCCCTGCTTGGCACTCAAAACAAATTTGTGAAAGGAGTAAATGAATGAACAAACAAACAATGAAGACTTTTTGTGCCACAAAAAGCAAATAAAGGCATTCAGGTAAATGGCAGTTGTTGAAATCTGAGCCAAGGTATCTGATAGTAAGAACTAGGCTTAGGGACTTTTTATGCCTCACTGAAGTCCATCAGCAAACTGTGTGTAACGTCCCGTGCTAAAGGTTAAGGTGGAGTGCTATGGCAAGAATGTGGAGTGATCCCTGCCCGCAAACAACGTTCCTCAGAGAGAAGAAAGCATAAAAGATGGAAGGAAGAAAAGCACACGAGGAAGCAGTGTTTGCCATCCCTTATGCAGTTGCTTAGAATGGGGTGAGCGCTTCCACAGACACTAGCTCCTGAGATCCTCACAACACTACCCTGTGAGGTGCTAGGACAAGTATTAGCATCCCATTTTACATCAGAAGAGGCTGACAAAAAATTTTAAATGACTTGTCTATGGCTGCACAGCTAATGTGAGCCAGTTTGACCCAGCTTATCTCCAAACCCAGAGCTTGTCACTAAATATAAAATGTAACTGCAACTTAAGCACACAAGTCACAAAGATGCAAAGTACAGAATAAACCAGAGACCCTGGCCTCTAAAAACGGATTTGAGTGGAATTATGGATATTTTATGATCAGCAAAATATTCTTGACTGCCTATCCTGTTTAATTCTCTAGGCTTAGGTGCTTGAACACAAAGTGTGAGGCAGGACCCCTACCCTCGAAGTGCCCACACTCTTTGCGGAGAGCAAGATGCTTACATAAAAAGACAACACAAAAGCATAGTTGACTACATGTAATTTGAGTAGAAGAGGCAAAAGTTGTGTAAGAAAGTAAACATCTAATGAAGACTCTATGATGGAAGGCTCCTAGAGGAAGAGGAAGAGAGTCAACAGGTGGGGTGATTAGCATGAATGACTGCAATGTGAAGACCAGACCAGCAAAAATGGAGGATTCTTATCATGAGAGCTAAGGTTGGAGAAGTCAGCAGATAGAAGGTAGCCAGTGGAAAAGCTTGAGACCTGGAGGAATGGGAAAGGCATACAGAGATAAGATACGATGCACGTAAGAAATGAACATGTCCAGAGGCACACAGAGAGAGGTGTTCTGGGGTGCTAAAGACAAATGTGGGAAAAGAGAGAAAAACTAGCAAAGACCTTGAATGTTGGGAAAGATTATTTGTGTATGGAATGTTGGGTCAAAGCTTATCTTCCATTTTTTAAATACTTTTTTTAAATTTAGTGATTCAAGAGAGAGACAGGAAGGGAGAGGAAGGGAGGGGAGACAGACAGGGAAAGGGAGGGAGAGGGGGAGAGGGAGAGAGAGAGAGAAACCAGGACAATCTAACCAGGTGAACTTCTTGGCCAAGGCTATCTTGCATTTGTTTAAACAGACACACCTGTGAGCTGGGAGGGGCTACCTCTCCCAGACTTGTTCACATTTCAAGTGTAAATGTCACATTGTTGATGAGATGTGGTCCTTCTCATTAAAAAGCATTTATAAAGGTGGAGTTAAGCTATCATTTCTCTTTTTTCCTACCTGCTCTTTGGCACCAAAGCTATCAGATCAATGCAATGCCATCATGAAATGAGTGCTATTCTAAAAAAAAAAAACCCTGAACTTAAAGAAGATCGGAGTTCATCCTCCAGCTCTCCTACCTACTAACTTTCATCCACACATCCATTTCTTTAAACCCTCTGAGCCTCCAAGTCCCTATCTGAAAATAGGAATGATACCTACTTCACAGGATTATAGAAAGGATGAAATAAGATTGTGTGAAAGAGCTTTTGAAATGTAGGAATACTATTTCAAGATTAATTATTTTTATTCGGTCTCTCTGTAGTCATGGCTGATTGGACCAGAGTACATACTGGAATCTGAGGTAGCAAGGAAAAATGAGGAAGTTATAATCGCCGGAACCCAAATGCTGCAGTGAGCTAAGAGCGGATGGCAGAAAAATACAAGTGTGAATGTGTGCGAAGGGCAACAGGAGCTTATGGAATGGGACAAAAGAGAAGTTTATTCAAGAGAGATAGCTTTATAATAACAAGACAAAAATATGAAATGCTAGAGATGGCGAAAGAGTACTTGAAAGAACTGAAGAAGAACGGACCATTACTTGTAGTATATTTAATCTGGTATTTTGGGAGCATCGACTTTGTGCCACGCAGTGTTCCAGAGGCTCATTTAATGCTGACACGTGGGTCAAAATGCCTGCCCTGATCAAGCTCCTTCTCGCAGAACCTGCTGCTGCCAACAGCCACTGCGACCTCACCGTCATCACCTCCCTACAGCCCTGAGGCCTGACCATACCCGACTGGACCAAAGGCAAGATTCAGATCCAACCAGGCCAATCTTGCTCCCTTCCCGGATAACGAAAATAAGACTTCATGAAACCAAGTCAGGTGGATACCATACAGAGGGGAAGCAGACTTTTATTACACTTGTCTGTATTTTGTGGGAAATATGCTACCTCCATAGCTGTGTCAGGTATATGGTGGAAACTAGACTGAAAATGAGCTTCTGTCACTCAAAGCCGTGGATCTATCTGGTCCCTGCACTTGTTTGTTATCCTCACCCGAGGACATGCTCGTTGATTTTAGAGAGCGGGGAGATAGGGAGTGAGAGAGGAAGAGAAACATCAATCAGCTGCCTCTCGTACACATCCCAACCAGGGACAAAACCTGCAACCCAGGCATGTGTCCTGACCAGGAATTGCACCTGCCGTGACCTTTCGGTTTATGGGATGAACTCCAACCAACTGAGCCGGACCAGCCAGTGCTAGTTCCTACACTTTGTAAAGGCTGACACTTCAGCTTTTCCTCGGGTTCGGTGATACCTGAACCTTATAACATCTTTTGACTTGAACTGGCTTGGCTCATGTAGGTGTTGAATAGTTTCCCCTAAAGTTTTATGTTCACCCAGAACCTCAGAATGTGACCTTATTTGGAAATAAGTTCTTTGCAAGTGTAGTTAGTTAAGAGGTCATACTGGGTGAGGATCGGTGCTAAATCTAAATACTGATGTTCCTAACAAAAGAGGAAAGGCCACGGAGTGACACACGGAAGGAAGATGGCCATGTGAAGATGAGGCAGAAGTTGGAGTTATGCTGCCACACGCCAAGGGACACCTGGGGCCACCAGAGGCTGGTAAAGGCAGGGAAGGATTCTTCTGTGGAATCAGAGGGATTCTACAGAAGGGATTTCAGAGGGAGCATGGCCCTTGAGATCATGGTCAACACCTTGATTTCAGGTGTCTCCAAAACTGTGAGAAAATAAATTTCTATTGTTTTAAGCCACCTAGGTGGGTTTCCATTTCTTGCAAGCAAACATTTATGAATAGGATGTACTTGTGATGATAGATTATATTTGAAAAGTCTAGACTAATTGAAACTGGAAAGGTTGGCATTTATGCTGCCTGTTACTACCAGAACCAATAAGTAGAGACAAGGATTGAATTTTTTTTTTTAAGATTTTATTTATTTATTTTTTACAGAGGGGGAGGGAGGGAGAAAGAGAGGGAGAGAAACATCAATGTGTGGTAGCCTCTCGCTCCTCCACTGGGGATCTGGCCCACAACGCAGACATGTGCCCTGACTGGGAATCAAACTGGCAACCCTTCGATTCGCAGGCCAGCGCCCAGTCCACTGAGCCACACCAGCCAGGGCTAGGATTGAATCTTTATGGGCGCTCTATTTAGATGCCAGCCATCTGAGAAGATGGCAGGTTATATAAACTAAAAACCATCTTAACACCTCATCTCAAGTCAACCATTTTATAGAAGAAAGGGTAGATAAAGAGTTTGAAGAGAAGGTTATCAGTTAAGAGTTGCTGTCCAGAGGCGATTTTCCTAGCACTTCTTTATCCGTTGAACAACAATTCTTTATCTGTTCCCTCCTTGGAACACAATGGCTCAGGTACCATCTCCATTGCTTGCAGACCCACCCCTGTCCCCATGTTGAATTGCTTGTCAACCTCCTGGAGTCCTGTGGTCATGCATTCCAGTTCCTGGAGTAACAACCTTTCCCGTGCATTAATCACTTAAGCCCATCAACTATGACTGAAGCTAAAATCATTAACTCTTGGGTTCCAAGTTCCCATATCACAATTACTGTCCCAATATCGGCCATGGTGCACTGTTGGAACTCGAGGATCCTCTGATGGGCCATTAAATGATACAAACAAGCAAGTCATTTCTTCAGTTACCATGAAAAAATATGTAACTTGTAATTTTATGTTTTTATTTTCACATACAACTAAGGCTTGTGTATTAGGGATCTACCAAGTAAGATACTAGGGATTACTAAGGTTTAGAATTCATAAATTAAAATTAGCACCTTATTCAAGTTTATCAGGAATGATTGTTCATAATTTCTATGTACAACATTGCAAAGCTCCTGTCATATATACTTGAAAATAATGAAATTCCCAATTTGGGGAGAAGGATGTTAATGATAAAATAACAAGTTTTTTAAAAAATGTATAAAGTAGTATTTTGGAATATAAAAGTCATATGAATGAGATCAAATTCTTCCCTTAAAGGTAAGTTAGTAAGCAATTCCTGGTGTTACTTTCCATTTCTTTATTGTTACTGAGTTACTTTTTCCCTACCATCCCCCTCCAACCAAAAAGGAGGGATTTGGGGATGAAATACACGTGACATGGTAGGTCTTTTGCAACTCCTTGTCCTTAGCCAAGAGTGTGAGAACCAATTGCCCAGGTTTAATGTTTAGGATTTTCAATCACAGGGTTTTTAATCAGAAAACCAGTGAATGCTATCAGAAGCAGTGATAACAACCATGTGATAAAGACACAAATCTACAAGAAGTATCTGAACCCTGGCGGGGTAGTTCTGTTGTTCCGATACACCAAGGTTGCAGGTTTGATTCCCAGTCAGGTCACATGAAGGATAAGTGGAAACAGATCGATGTTTCTCTCTCTCTCTGTCTCTGAAAATCAATAAATAACATTTAAGAAAAAAAAAAAAAGAAATATATTTTAACTTGAAATGCAGAACCTCCCAAAGGCCACTCCACTTATGTTTCTTGAAACACTCAGTAGACTACAAAAGAGGAAGTACCCAAAACGAGATTTTAAATTGGTGTACATTTTATTTTTCTTATTTTTAAGAATTTTATTTATTCATTTTTAGAGAGGGGAAGGGAGAGAAAGAGAGAAAGAGAAACATCAATGTCAGAGAGAAGCTTTGATCAGTTGCCTCTTGAACTGGGGATTGAACCCACAACCCTGGCATGTGCCCTGATCAGGAATCGAACCAGCGACCCTTTGCTTTGCAGGTCAATGCCCAACCAATTGAGCAACACCAGTCAGGGCAAACTGGTGTACATTTTTAAAGCTTAGGTAACACATTCAATGCATATTGGCCAAATACAACATAATGTAATCGTACCATTCATAAAAATAATACAGGATTTATTTAAAATGTTAACGGATCTGAAAACTAAGATAGTATAGTCCAGTAATGGATACACGTTTAAAGTTGTTTGGTGTTCTTCTGTCTTAGGTCAGGTTCTTAGAAGTGAACCTTGGGATGAAAATTTGAGCACCAATGACTGACTAAGGAAGGGCTTCCCGGAGAAAGTTGCCAGGGAGGAAAAAGGTCAGGGAAGGGCAAGAGGCCCTGCAAGGCTGTGCTTTGGGAGAAGTGCCCGCCCTCCACAGCCTGATTCACAGGGAGCTGTGGAGTGGGTCAGGCTGGGTCCAAGGAGCTGAGCTTTCCCGCTCCTGCACCAGTGACAGTGGCAGGGAAGGGGAAGAGGGGCAATCACAGGCGCTTCTGGCTTTGGGGGGCTCAAAACAACAACCAGAGCCTGAGGCATCCTCAGAATGAACAGTCACTGTGCAGGTAGTTTGGAGCAAGACGCAGATGCCAACAGCACACACGTACAGGTTCAAGGACCCAGCGGGGTCTGGGCGCAGCTGGCAGTATCCCCCTCCATCTGCATTTGCCACCCTTTGACCCTGTCAGAATATCTCTGCAGATGATAATAAACATCTGCTTTTGAGGCTCTTCATGAAGGTGAGGTCTCGTGCAGCTCCTCCAAGTGTCCCCGCCTAGTCCTAGCATACTGGAAACTAGGACCACCAAGAGGATCCCACCATGTTCTGTGCATTCAGGGAAACTGCCAAGAGTTAGTAAAGCGGCAATCTTCCTAAAAATCTTTCGACACATCTCAGTTTCACCACCAAACTTTTTTTAAATTAAAGTTTTTACTTTGAGAAAATTGTAGATTCAGATGCAGTTAGAAGAAATAATACATAGACATCTCCTGTAATTTTTACCCAGCTTCTACCAATGATAACATCTTGAAAAACTGTAGTCCAATATCACATCCAGGATATCCATACTGATACAGTCAAGACTGGAAACAATTCCACTACAAAAGGACCCCTTGTGTTGCCCTTTTCTCACTGTATCCACTCCCCTCCTACCTCCTAGTCCCTCCTTAACCCCTAATCTGTTCTCCATTTCTATAACTTCATCATTTCAAGAATGTTATATAAATGTAGTTCTAATCCTCACTGGTTTGGCTCAGTTGGTTGGGCACTGTCCTGCAAACCAAAAAGTTGCAAGTTTGATTCCTGGTCAGGGCACACGCTTGGTTTGTGGGTTCCCCATCAGGGCACGTAGGAGGGAAACCAATCAATGTTTATTTCCCTCTCTCTCTTTCCCCCTTCTCTCCCTTCCTCTCTCTATAAAAAGCAATGAAAAACTGTCCTTGGGTGAGGATAAAAAAATGTAGTTCTAAAGTATATAACCTTCTGAGATTATTTATTAGGAAAGCATTTTTTGCTCTGCATAATTCTCTGGAGATTCGCCCAAGTTGTTGGGTGTACCTGTATCTCATTCCTTTTTATGGCTGAGTAGTACTCCATGGTATAGATGTACCACGGTTTGTTTAACCATTCACCTGGGAACATCTGGGTTGTTTCCAGTTTTAGGTAGTTAAAGCTACCTAAAGTACCAAGGTAGTGAAGTTACCATGGACATTCCTGTAGAAGTTTTTGTGTGAACATAAATTTTCACTTCTCTGTGATCACTGCCCAGGAGCACAATTGCTCAGGTGAATATTAGTTGCATGTGTAGCTTTGTAGTAAACTACCAAACTGCTTTCCAGAGTAGCTGTAGCATTTTACATTCTCACCAGGAATGTGTGTAGGATGCACTTTCACCACATCTGAACCAGCATTTAGTGCTGTTGCTATTTCTTCATTCTACCCATTCTAGCAGGTATGTAGTAATATCTCCTTGTGATTTTAATTTGCATCACCCTACTGGCTAATGATGTTGACCGTATTTTCGTGTCCTTATTCGCCATTTCTGTATTTTCAGAGGAATGTCTGTGGGTTGTTTATTTTTTGGTCCATTTTCTAATCAGACTTTTTACTCTTAAGTTTTAAAGTTTTTTTTAATATATTCTAGATATTAGCCCTTTTTCAGACATGTGATTTGCAAATATTTCCACCCATTCTATTGCTTGTCTTTCATCCTCTGAACAGCCTCTCACAGAGCAAAAATTTGTAATTTTGATAAAGTACAATATACCAGCTTTTTTCTCTTTTTCTCCAGTTTTTTAAAATGGATGATGTAAAGTCTAAGAACTCTTTGCCTAGCCCTATATCCTGAAGATATGTTTGGCCTCTATGTTTTTCTTTCTTAAAGTTTCATACTTTTACATCTTACATTCAAGTCCATAACGCCTTTGAGTTCTTGTTTCCGCGAACTGTGAGATCCGCTCTTTTGCCCCCACGTCCGGTTGCTCCAGCACCATTTGCCGAATGGCCCAGCGTCCCACTTTGGAGTCACCATGACTGGCTGAGTCCCTGCACCATAGACCATGGCTCCTGAAAAGCAGCCCTTCACACAGCTTGCTCACCTTCTGTTACTGGCCTCCTCTCACTCTTCACGCCCCGCACAGCGTCCTACCCTGCGGTCTGCCACACTCCGCCCACACCTTTGTGAAACAGAGTCCCTTTATTAAAATATCAAGTTACTAAATTTAAGGGAGCCATCTGTTTCCTGTCAGGACCCTGACACATCCCATAAATGACGAATTTTCCCAATCCCAAACATGAGACATATACTGTCATTTGTCACAAAGTAATAATCATTTATTTTTTTGAAAAGTCATTTACAGGTATTTATAGGCAAATTGATTTCTACTTTAAGACCAATGAAGATAAGAATGTGTCATTAAGATAGCATGCAATCAAACAATTCCCTTGTTTCTTTTGGTTCTAGCTGTGTCTGTGGTATTTGTAAGTGCAGTCTTTGCTCATCCAGGTACTACACAATACAGCCAAACACTGACCATCTGCGTGTGCACTCATCATTTGTACTCCCTGAATCTATCTGTGTCAGGAACTCTTTCTTGCTACCCAGTTACCACTACTCAGCCAGACTGAGACCACAGCCTCCTCTGTCTCTGATAAAAGTGATTAGATCACCCATGAGTTTCTGTGATCTATCCCTCTCCTAAAGTGTATGCAAAATTGATGAAAAATACATTTCCTAGTTGTACAAAAGGAAACGAACCTGTCTAAGAAATTAATAGCAGAAGAAATAAAACCATAAATCTTTTCATAAAAATATTAGAGTTCAGTATGCTAGATTTCTGATTACTTCTATCCAAAAGAAGATTCCCATATCTTATTTAAAAGGTAGCAAATATATCACAGTTACAAATGTTAAGTTGTATCTACATAGCCAAAATGAAGTGGAGTTAAGGCTATTGTCCAGGCAGCTCAGGATAAAAAAGCACTCCACAGTAGTGGCCCTATCTCTATATGCAAAGGCGAGTAAAGGGCTGAAACAGTTTTCTGCTGCTCAAAACACCCAAATCCATTTTTACCACGTTTACTTATATTATTCCAAAGTGTCGACGTTTTTGACCAAAAGAGTTGGGGTGTCCACTACTTGAATGTTGTTCATTTTGAGCCATTCGTTTTGAGCCCAGACACATACTAAAGGAAAATACTCAAGTTTTCACCTTAACTATACAGACTGGTAATCAACATTGGCCCCTAATAAATGGAAATTTTGCTGTTCACAGACTCATATTACGTCAGGGCTGAAATGGACCTCTGAATGCACCCGGCCCCGCTCTCTCGTTTGATAAGCAAGGAAGTTGCGGTGCAGCAGCGCCAGCACCTACGCACGGTGACGCTGATGCCAGCCAGCCCGCAGCGTTTCCCTGCGCAATGCCTCACTCAACCTCGGTTTGCCTGAGCGTCTCCGTGCGGCAGACCTTTCCAGATGCTGCATTTCCTGTTTCTCCCTTCCGCATTGTGCACGATCATATTCTAGAAAAGGTGCTATGGGTTCCTGTAGGCGACGGAGTATCAATCATTCAGTCACAGCCAACCAGGAGGATATCTCCACATACTTTCAAATAAATTCAGTATTTTCAATAGCAATAGAACCAATTTGGATATTAAATATGATGAACACTGGTTTGTTTTCCATCTTTTAAATCCCTGTACTCTAGCTATTTTTAGTGGGGAAGAGGGAAAGAGGGAGAAATATGACAGAATCAGAAATGGCTGATAGATTTGGCCTCTTTAGCTTGTCACATGCTGCATACAGTCCAAATGGCAAAACCCGAGAAATACTGGGCAGAACAACTTGGGCCCCAACCCTTTAGCCAGCAAATGGGACAGGCCAGTGAAAGAGACCAACGCTTTCAGTGGCTTCTGACTTGACTCCACTGGCAGACACAGTCCAAATTCAATGTCAAATTTATTTTAACTTTGCAGTGAAAGTGCTACTGAACAGAAAATACAATAAAGTCAAGCGAATTGCTTCTAATTTTTCTAACAATGAAAAACTCTTTTTGGCAAATGGTCTGTAGTTGTAGAATATGAAGACGCATAATTAATCTCCCCATATGAAAATGTCCCCAAATTATCAAGTTAAAGGCACATACCACTGCCCCAGCAGTTCATTCAAGTTGTCTTTAGCATGTGAAACTTTAATTGTGCTTTTAGCTTGTTATTAATGCAATATGGCCTTAAAAAGTGACATCCGTGCATATGTATAATTTGTTCTCAAATAGACCAATCCTCTTCCCCTTTTCTAAAGATCAAGTTTTGTTAGTCCATGATGGTCTTGAAAGATGCACTTCATAGTTGGTGTTCTATTTCATCTAGAAACCATGTTTGAATAATCCTTGTGTCCTAACACAAAATGTATTTTCTTGAATTATCAGCATGATGGTATTTCATATTATTATTTGTTTAAATGCAAAAGTCCTGGAATATTATCTTTTCTCACTGGTTGTTTAAGGCTTACTTCACTTCCAGAAGAGATGATTGGCAAACTCTTATCCATGTGGTATCTGATGAGGTGGCCGACGCTATCAAATACGTGATCCTTGGTCCTCACCTTGAAATGGAAGATGAAATAATTTAGGTTAAATGATAATAGTTCTCTTGACAGATGTAAATAACCAAAGGGGAAAAAAAACCCAGACATATCCCTGAAGGAGATAAGAAAGAAAGAAAGAGAGAGGGAGGGAGGGAGGGAGGGAGGGAGGGAGGGAGGGAGGGAGGAAGGAAGGAAGGAAGGAAGGAAGGAAGGAAGGAAGGAAGGAAGGAAGGAAGGAAGGAAGAAGAAGGAAGGGAGGGAAAGGAAAGGAAGGAAAGAGGGAGGGAAGGAGGGAAGGAACTTTCTAACTGTGTATCTTTAGTAAATAATTTTTTTCATTCCCCAAAACCCTTTAAAGCAAGTATCCCTCCCAGTTAGGAAAATGATAAGCACTTGTCACCCAACCCAAATTTGCAATCAACTTCTTCCCCACATGACTGCTTGATATATCTGTGTCACCATTCCTGTAAATATTTAAGGGGGTTGTATACAAGCATGGGATTACAGTCAAATCCCATCAAGCGGAGTGCTTTCATAATATCCTGTCTGTGGAGGAAGGAGGCCCTTCTGGAAAAGTCCTACCTCTCTGTGGAGGCTATCAAATCCTGAGTCCTTCAACAAGCCTCCTCAGGCCTTCCTAATTGGTATCTGTATCTCCTTCCCGAAGGCCTCCTGGCTGTGATTCATGAATATTTGTTACATAGAACTTCTGGTCTGTATGCCAAAGACACTCAGTTGCCATAGGCCTGCCCTCCCCTGAGAACTCTCCTTCCTAGGATTATTAGACCCGTAGCCTGTACCTGGGCCTGAGCACAAGACCTTGCTTTCCATTATGGCTCCAATGGCTCAGTAGCCTGGCCATAACACACTCCTGTTCAGAGGGTGGCCGGGGACTGCCCAGAACAGGGAAGGCGTGCAGTCAGGTGTTATATCATTCTACTACCTCTCGACAAGGGGTTCTTTGAGTTCTGTCTAGATGCTGGTTTTCAGAATGTTAAATACACACACTTACTGGAATAACTGACCAAATTTCAATATGGACTGTGAATAACATCATGGTATTCTATCAGCACTTTAATTTCTCAATTTTGATCAATGCACTATGTCTATGTAAGAGAATATCCCTATCCTTAGAAAATACACACTGGAGAATGGAAAGAAAAGGGGCACAGTGTCTCCAACTTATTGTCAAAAGGCTCCACACCTGGGAGGGGTTTTGTCTCTTACATGTCATTCCCGACCCAAGTCAAACCAGCTGATTAGGCCTGCCAGCCTGTGTTCTCAGTGTCTCAGTCTGGCCCTTCTCTGCATGTCCCCTGCCTGCAGCCGGTTCAGACTTCCACTAGTTTTCACCTCAAATCCCCTAATTACTTCCTCCATCCTTGTCTTTCCCCTTCGCTCTGATTAATCCTACATACAAATGCCAAATTAATTTTCCTCGGTCAAGGATTATTACCTCTGGGGAATTATTACTCTGGCCAAACACCCCAGGAAATGTTTTAAGTTTGCTGGGAAGTAAGGTGGAAGGTGCCCAATAAGTTCTTAAGTAAAAAATGGGGACATTTTATGTACAATCTGGTTTTGTGGTTTCTATGGAAAAATCAAGTCTGGCTCTACCGGCCCCTACTCCAAACGGGAGCAGTTGACAGAAGCTGAGTTGTGACTGTCCCCCTTACACAGGACACACACTTCCCAGGGCGTTACAGCCCCCCACCCCTACGCCCACCCCACTGCTGGCCCAGCTTTACACACTTAGCGTACTGGCCAGGCCCTGCAGACATTAGCTGCCGTGACTCCAGCCACACAGGCTTTATGGGTATGTGTGGTGACAAACAGATGACAGAGTTACCCTCTGAACAAAACTGTAAGTGTACACTATACAGAAATATCTCATCTTATTGTACTTCACTGAACTTTACACATATCGCATTTTCATGAATGGAAGTTTTGTGGCAATCCTGTGTCAAACAGTCACCATTTTCCCAACAGCATTTGCTTACTTCAGATCTCTGTAACATTTTGGGAATTTGCACAATATTTCAAACGTTTTGTTATTATTCTATCTGCTGTGGCGACCTATGATGTTACTATTGTTGTTTGGGGGCAACATGAGCCACACCCATATAAACTGGAGAACCTAACAGATAAATGTGTGTGGTCTGACTGCCACCCGAAAAGGCCATGCCCCTGGGGTAAGTCTTCTGGGTAAATACCCAGAAGTGGGATATTTGAATCACGCGGGAGTTCCATTTTTCTATTTTTGAGGAAACTACACACTGCTTTCCATAGCAGTGGCACCACTTTATATTCCCACTGATAGTGCATAAGGGCTCCGATTTCTGCACACGGACACATGTTCCTTCCTGGCTTCTGGCCAATGGCCATCCTAACAGGTGTGAGGTGATGTTTTACTGTGAATTTGATTTGCATTTCTCTAATGATAGTGTTGTTGATGATACACCTGTTGGCCATTTGCACATCTTCTTTGGATAAATGTCTACTCTAGTTGTCTGCTATTTTTAAATCAGGTTACTTGTGTTTTTGTTTTGCTTTTGCTATTGAGTTGCAGGAATTCCTTATACATTTTGAAAAGTAATCCCTTGTCAGATATATGGCTTGCAAATATTTTCTCTCATATTGTAGGTCGCCTTTTCACTCTGTTGATTGTTTCCTGTGCTGTGTAGGAATATTTTAGTGCCATTGTTGCTTTTTGTTTTTGTGTTTTGCATTTGTTGTCTGTGTTTCGGGTGTCATATCCAGGAAAACACTGCCAAGACCAATGCTATGAAACTTTCCCCTTATGCTTTCTCATAGGAATTTTAGAGCTTCAGGTGTTACAGTTAAGTCTTTGACCTACTTTAAGTTGATTTTGTGTATGGTATAAAGATAAAGGCCTGATTTCATTGTTTTGCATGTGGATATCTGATGTTCCCAACACCTTTGTTGAAGAGACTGTCTTTTCTCCATTGTGTTTTCTTGGCAACCTTGTCCAAGATTATTTGACCACATATACATGGGTTTATTCCTGGGCTCTCTGTCCTGTTCCATTGGTCTATATGTCTGTCTTTTCGCCAGTACCACACTGTTTTCATTACTGTAGCTTTGTAATATGGTGTGAAATCAGTAAGTGTGATGTCTCCAGCTTTGGCCTTCTTTCCCTAGATTATTGTGGTTTAGCGGGGGGGGGGTCTTCTGTGGTTTAAAATGAATTTTAGCATTGCTTTTCTATTTCTGTAAAAAAAAGCTATTGGGATTTTAATATAGACTGCATTAAATCTATAGATTGTTTTGGGTAGTATAGACATTTTAACAATATTAAATCTTCCAATCCATAACATGGGCCATCTTTCCATTTATTTGTATCTTCTTTAATTCCTTTCAGCAATATTTTGTAGTTTTCAGTGTATAAGTCTGTTGTATCCTTGGTTAAGTTCATTGTTAAGTATTTTTATTCTTTTTTAATGCTATTGTAAATGGGATTGTTTCCTTAGTTTCCTCTTATGACTGCTCATAGTGTACAGAATCCAACTGATTGTTGTATGCTGATTTTGTATTACGTAACTTTGCTGGAATTGTTTATTAGTTCTAAGTTTTTTATGGAATCTTTAGGGTTTTCTTCATATAATATCATGTCATCTAAGATCGTTTTATTTTTCTTGCCTAATTGCTCTGGGTAGTACTTCTAAGACTATGATAAAAAAAAAAAAAAGAGGTGAGAGTGGGAATCCTTGCTTTGTTCCTAATATTAGATGAAAAGCTTTTAGTTTTTCACTGTTGAATGTGATATTAGTTGTGGGTATTATGTTATGGCCTTTACTGGTCTTTGTTGAGTATATCTTAATCATGAAAGGGTATTGAATTTTGTCAAATGATTTTTCTTCATCTACTGAGGTTATCATGTGATTTTATCCTTCCTTCTGCTAATGTGGTGTGTCATATTGCTTTTCATACATTAAGCCATCCTTGCAATCTAGGGATAAATCCCGCTGGTCATGGTGTATGGTCCTCTAAACGCACTGTCGAATTGAGTCCGCTAGTGTTTTGTTGAGGGTTTTTGCATCTATGTTTATCATGGATATTACCCTGTAGTTTTCTTTTTTTGTAATATCGTTTTTAATTTTTTTTTAATATCAGGGTAATGCTAGCCCCATAAAAGGAGTTTGAAAGTGTTTCCTCCTCTTCCATTTTTTGGAAAAGTTTAAGAAGGATTGGCATTAAGTCTTCCTTAAACGTTTGATAGAATCCACAAATATGCCATCTGGTCATGGACTTTCCATTATTGGAAAGTTTTTGATTACTGATTCAATCTCCTTAGTAATTCATCTGTTCAGATTTTCTATTTCTTTGTAATTCCATCTCAGTGGACTGTGTTTTTATGATTTATCCATTTCTTCTATGTTATCCAATTTCTTGGCATATGATTGCTCTTGGTAACTCCTCATAATGATTTAATTTACATGGCATCAGTTATTTGTTCATTTGTTGCTTTTTGTTTTATAGCCCACACATAAGTTAAATCATACAGTTCTTATTCTTCTCCATTTGACTTATTTTACTTAGTATGATACTCTCAAGATTCATCCATGCTGTTGCCATCAGTTGTAATGTTTCCTCTCAGTTCTTATTTTCTTTATTTGTGTCTTCCCTCTGGTTTTCTTAATTAACCAAGCTAAAGGTTTGTAAATTTTGTTTGCCTTTCAAAAAACCAACTCATAGTTTTATAGATTCTTTTCTATTGTTTTGCTATTCTCTTTCATTTATTTCTGCTCTAATCTGAATTATTTCCTTTCTTCTGATAATTTTAGGCTTAGTTTGCTCTTCTTTTTCTAGTTCCTTGATGTGTTAAATGAAGTTGTTTATTTCAGATCTTTGTTTTTATTTTAATGTAGGCATTTAGCACTATCAACTTTACTTCATATTGCTTTTGTTGCATCCCATAGTTTTGGTATGCTGTGTTTTCATTGTAGTTTGTCTCCAAGTATTTTCAAAATTCTCTTTTTACTTCTTATTTGACTCATTGGTTGTTCAAGAGTGTGTTGTTTAACTTAGCCATATTTATAAATATTAAAATTTTCTTTCCGTCATTAATTTCTAGTTTCATCCCACTGTGATTGGAAAAGATACTTTATAGGATTTCGATCTTCTTAAACTTATTAAGACTTGCCCTAGTCAGGTAGCTTAGTTGGTTAGAGCATTAACCAAATACTCTAAGGTTGTGGGTTTTGTCCCCAGTCAGAGCACATACAAGTATCAACCAATGAATGCCTAAATAAATGAAACAACACATCGATGTTTCTCTTTCTCCTTTCCTCTCTCTCTCTTTAAAATCAATATTTTTTTTTAAATTTATTAAAAATTATCTTGTGATCTAACATATAATCTATCCCAGGACTTGTGGCCTAACGTTAAGGTTCCAAGGGTGCTTGAGAAGAGTGTGCCTTCTGTTGCTTTGGGGAGAATGTTCTGTATATTGGGTTCGTTTGGTCCATAGTGTTGTTCAAGTCTTCGGTTTCTCTGCTGATCTTCTATGTGGATGTTCTATCCATCACTGAAAGTGGGGTATTGAAATTCCTACTAGTACGGTTTTTCTGTCTATTTCTCCCTGCAGCTGTGCTAATGTTTGTGTCACATATTTGGGTGCTCTGATGTTAGGTGCATATATATTGATAAGTGTTATATCTTTCTAGTGAATTAATTCTTTTATCATTATATAATGTCATTCTTTGTCTCATTTCACAGTTTTTGACTTAAAGTCTGTTTTGTCTGATATAAATATGGCCACCCCTGCTCTCTTTTGGTTACCATTTGCATGGAATATCTTTATCCTTTCATTTTCAACTTATGTGTGTCCTTAAATCTAAAGTGAGCCTCTTATAGAAAGCATATAGTTAAGTCTTCTTTTTTATCCATTGAACTGTTCTACAGCTTTTGATTGGAGAGCTTAAACTATTTACACTTAAAGTAATTACTGAGAAGAACTTACTATTACCATTTTGTTTTTTTCAGTCCAAGATCATTTCTGTCTACAGGCATCCTTTGCCCCAGTCACACATCTTTTATTGGCTTAATACCATTCTATGGCTCTGTCTGCTCCTGTGGCTCCTTTCCTACACTCCAACTGTCCCCGTTTTAAGATTTTGCCCTCTTTCAAGGTTCATTTTACATGTCAGACCCTGCGAGAAGCGTTTCAGTTTGCTTCATCTACAGCACTCCTCTATCCTGAGAAACACCACTATGCTTTGGTTGAACCACCCATATGTCATTCGTCCATATAATTATTTAAGCATCTATTTTATGAAATTATAAGCATCCGGACAGCAAGGATGAAGTATGTAACACTGAGCAATAGTCAACTGTGAATCCCTGTACTTCCATATAAGTATTCATTTAATTCACTGAGTTGAATTGAGAGGGGCAGAAAGAGGTTGTGCCCTACTCGATCCCCACAGGGCGGCTCCCACTCAAACCCCTCCACTAATCTCTATTTAGGATTTGCTGCCCCAGTTGGAGGGTTCAAGAAAAAGTAAACTCTTAGCCTTGAACACTCTTTAACAATATCAGGTTTGCAGTCTATCATTCAGAGTAATCACAACATCCTGTAAAGACTATGATAAGTCAATAGTACCTTGCCTTCAGGATCCACCAGAAGAAGATGTTTGGCCTGGCCTCCCTGTAGTCCACTCAGCACATATTGGCCAGGAGACGTTGCACTCTCTCGAACCAAAAAGTCCCCATCCTTTACTAAGAGGCTCTCTGCCGCCTTCCTGCTCAACTTGCCATGGTAGCAGTCTTCATCCCGCAGCTGCTGATTAATGTGTGGCAAAGAAAATGAGCTGGCAGGCTGGGCCGTGGCACCTGGCTGAACAGTTTCTGGTCCTTCTGAAGTCAAAATACAAAAGGAGACACCACCAAGTCACCCCCTCATCCATCCATTTATTTAATCATTTATTCACTCAGCAAATATAACTTGAGGCCCTACTATGTGCCAGGCACTATTTAAATAATGCTGTTGCTGGAACAAATCAGGTTTTTGTTTTCTGAACTTCCAACAGCCTCTAATTTAATGGTAGATCCAAACATTGCCTTTGGCTTCTGTTACCAGGAAATGAAAGGCTTATCCAGGTGCAGGAGTTTTTCTTTCAGATGAGACATGGAACTGACCCATGAGAACTGCTTTTATAACTGTGGCCAGAGGTTCCTCATGTCCCAGGGGCTGTATGTTGAAGAGAAAGAGGCTTAGGCTTTATTTGGATTATAGATAACCTCTAAGACTTTCCCAAACTCTTTGAAAATGCCTAATTTAGGCTGTGCCATTTTTTTTAGCATTTAACTTTAAAAATAAACCAAATTACTACTCTGCTTCAGAGATGCTTCTAACCAAATACTTCAAAGCTATGCTGAAGCTCATAGTACTTCTAGTAAAGGACTACTCTGCTGTTTGTGTCACTCACTTGCCTGGACAAAACAGAGTCAATCAGGTAAAAGGCGGCCAAACACAGGAAGGCCTGGGCTGAGCAGCTCCCCAAGGCTCTGCAGAGTAAATGTTATCCAGAGTTGAGAGCACTGGGGGATGACGAGGTACATCCAGGTAACACTTAATAATACTAATGATACTCAGTGATAATCATTATTGTGTACTTCCCATTTATTGAGTATGACAAGTACTGCTCAATGCTTTCACATATTATTTTGTTTGGCCCTCAAAATTAGATAGGCAAGGAAATGGATCTTTAAAAAAGATTAAATGACTTACCCAGTCACTCTGCTCCTACGTTGTAGATCTGAGATTTGAAACAAGATAGGACTCCAGTGCCAGGTTATTAATCACCACATTCTAAGGCCCTTCCTTACCTTGGACATGAAAATCTTTCCATTTGCACAACTGGCCTAGCCACTCTACTTCTGTAGTACCCACAAAGGTCCTTAGAAGATAACAAGGCTATCAGGATGACATACAGCATCTCCAGAAGTAAAAACAAAACTCTTATGTCTAAACCCAGGTAAAAGTCATGTGTGTATGATGGAAAACTTACCAAAACCACAACACAGAAATTGGACTTTGTCTTTTCAAATGCAAAGGACCTTTTGCAAGAAAAAAAAATTACCTTTCACCTTTATAAATTCAAAGGGCGGTTTACATGTCCTTATGCAAGGGTCTCACAAGTGAAAAACCCTCTGGATTCTGCATTTACAACTTACACATGACAGTCCCATGAAGTCACTGGTACAGGAAACCAATGCTCTGCAGACATAATCCAGTTCCCCTGTTGATATGTTCTAATTTTTTCCCTGCTTAAGAACTTCTTTCCACATAACACAATTATACTATAGCAGTCACAAATACATCTTTTAGAAATATCTTTAGTCTATATCTAGTGCCTATAAATATTCTTCCCTACAATCAAGCCTTTCTATCATTGCTGGAAAAAGCCTGAAGTAATATGTCTAGACTTGAAAACTAACGCTTGTAGTTGGTCTTAGTGCTGCCTACTTTCAGGCATAATGGGGAACTTCTGATGAGTGGCTGTGTGTGTGTGTATGTAAGGGAGAGAGAAAGTGTTTGTGTAAGTGTGAGGGAGAAGCGTGCGTGTATGTGGGCACGTACCTCTTAGTGCATGAGGGCTTTTGGTTTATTCTGATATTATGATGGAGAGCTTTTGGACAAGGACACAACAAAAGAAGACACATTATATCATCTTGAAAAGAGGTAACAGATCATGGGCCAGCCAGAGAATCTGGACAATATTTTCCTAACACAGTTCCTCAAATTAGCGAGAGGACAAGATGCACTGTGCTAGATTTCAATCATCCAAACATTTGCTGAAAATCTAGTTCTACTAAAACAGAATACCTCATAGACTTGCATAAATATTTGTTTTCATTTAAAAAGTTATACATGCTAATTCTTTTAAATTTTGGAAAAGCAAAGAAAATTAATTACCTACAGTCCTATCACCAAATAATAACCACTCTTAACATGGTGGTGCATTATCTATTATCTTGGTCCTTTCCTTATAGAAATTTAAATTTGGAAAAGATAATTATAATGGAAATATAGTTATTAATGTAATCCCCATACAATATTTAATACCGTATTTTGCCAAGTATAATGTGCATGTTTTTGCCCAAATTTTTGAGGGAAAAGTAAGGATGTACATTATACATGGTTAGTACTAATTCCATATCTATGTAAATGTTTTAATTCTTTTATTTGCTTATGTGGTAAAAGTGTAACTCTAGAAAGCAACAATGATATCCGTATGCTCAAAAATAAATGCTAAAATTCCTTTATAATGCAAAAAACAAGTATCTAAATATAAATAAATTATATTAAATTGAATTAAATGAATTGAATTAAAAAATTAAAATGAAAGATTTTTTTCCTAAAAGTTCGGGCAAAGAACACGGGTGAGCATTGGCAAAATACAGTACATTATTGACTTGACATATTTTCTCAGAAGTAGGGAAGGTTAAGGAAGCAACAAGGAAAGCCACTCTAGATTTAACTAAGAGCAAAAAAGACAAAAGTGATAGGAATCATGGAAGAAAGTAATCATGTCATCTTAGAGTTCCCATTAGCAACTGAAGACAAATTGTTCTCAAGCAAAACTGCAGGAAAGCACAAGACAGATATGAATATCACACCCATCTGCATCTGATGGGCAAGACCTCTGAGAAGGATAATATAGCTTAAGAAACAGGAAAATAAATCTAGAATAAACCATTGCAAATAGCACCAAAGAGAAAGGAAGGATGAGACATTTAAAGAAAGAAAACCAATGTGAATTGTTAAGGCAGCATTCAGATTCAGTACATCTGAGATGGCAGAAGAGTAAGTGGAAGCTACACTAACGTCCTCCCAGGACCAATGTGGAATTACAACTAAATTGTAGAGAAATCATCCCAGATAACCAACTGAACAATAGCTGGAGAGAAGCCTCATAACCACGGAAAGACAAAAGAAACCACTTCACCACAATGTGACTGGGACAGAGTGTGCAGCTGATGCGAGACGGCTGGCTGGGCTCCCATGGTGGCAGCTGAAGTGCCAGAAGAATATTTCAGCGGCCGGGGGTTTCCCCTTTAGAAATGTGGGGTCTAAACCCCAGGCCTGGCTCTCTAGCCTACAGCACCATAGCAGAAAAGGAACCCAGAGAACATTCAGCTGGGAAAAGTAAAGGGGTTTCTGTCTACCAGGGAAAGAGACAGTGAGAGCCTCCTTTTTTTTTTCTTTTTTTAAAAATATATTTTATTGACTGTGCTATTACAGTTCTCCCATTTTCCCTCCCACCATCATTCCCCCCCACCTTAGTTCATGTCCATGGGTCATACATATAAGTTCTTTGGCTTCTCCATTTCCCATACTATTCTTACCCTCCCCCTGTCTATTTTGTACCTACCAATTGTGCTTCTTATTCCCTGTACCTTTTCCCCCATTCTCCCTACTGCCCTTCCCTGCTGATAGCCCTCTATGTGATCTCTATTTCTGTGAGTCTGTTCCTGTTCTAGTTGTTTGCTTAGTTCGTTTTTGTTTTTTACGTTTCATTGTTGATAGTTGTGAGTTTGTTGTCATTTTACTGATCATATTTTTGATCTTCTTTTCCTTAGATAAGTCCCTTTAACATTTCATATAATAAGGGCTTGGTAATGATGAACTCCTTTAACTTGACCTTATCTGGGAAGCACTTTTTCTGCCCTCCCATTCTAAATGATAGCTTTGCTGGATAGAGTAATCTTGGATGTAGGTCCTTGCCTTTCATGACTTCAAATACTTCCTTCCAGCCCCTTCTTGCCTGTAAGGTTTCTTTTGAGAAATCAGCTGATGGTCTTATGGGAACTCCTTTGGAGATAACTCTCTCCTTTTCTCTTACTGCTTTTAAGATTCTCTCCTTCTAGGAGAACCAAGATGGCGGCGTAGGTAGACACACTGTGCATCCTTGCACAACCAGAACTGACAGAGAATCGAACGGCAAGGAGGTCCGACACCAAGGAAATAAAAAATAAACATTCATCTAGACCGGTAGGAGGGGCGGAGACAGGCACCGGGGTGGAGAGGACTCGAGTGGCTGTGGCAGGACCGAGACTGGCGGAATGTGGGACGAACGGGGCAGGCAGCCCGAGCACTAGCAGACCCTGCGGCCACACGTTCACGCAGATAAACCGAGAGGGCCGGACTTGGAGTGGCGGAGAGCGGGGCAGGCAGAGTGCGGGTAGCACACCGCAGCCCCACATTCGAACATAGATAAACCGGAGGAACGGCGGCGGGGAGCAAAGCAGACCGCGCAACCCAGGGCTACAGCTCCGGGAAATAAAGCCTCAAACCTGTGATTGAAAACGCCCGTGGGGGTTGGGGCGGCAGCAGGAGAGACTCCCAGCCTCACAGGAGAGGTCGTTAGAGAGACCCACAGGCACCTAGGGCGTGCACAAGCCCACCCACTCGGGAACCAGTACCAGAGGGGCCCAGTTCGATTGTGGGTATCGGAGTGAAAGATTGAAATCCCAAGGAGAGTGAAGCGGGCGCCATTGCTCCCTCTCGGCCCCTCCCCCACGTACAGCGTCACAGCGCAGAGACCAGCATTACCCCGCCCTGGTGAACACCTAAGGCTCCGCCCCTTAAAGTAACAGACGCACCAAGACAAAAAAAGAAAAAAAAAATGGCCCAAATGACAGAACACTTCAAAGCTCCAGAAAAAATACAACTAAGCGAGGAAGAGATAGCCAACCTATCGGATGCACAGTTCAAAGCACTGGTTATCAATATGCTCACAGAATTGGTTGAATCTGTTCGAAAAGTAGATGAAAAAATGAAGCATATGCTAAGAGAAACAAAGGAAAATGTACAGGGAACCAATAGTGCTGCGAAGGAAACTGGGACTCAGATTAATGGTGTGGACCAGAAGGAAGAAAGAAACATCCAACCAGAAAAGAATGAAGAAACAAGCATTCGGAAAAATGAGGAGAGGCTTAGGAACCTCCAGGACATCTTGAAACGTTCCAACATCCGAATTATAGGGGTGCCAGAAGGAGAAGAGGAAGAACAAAAAATTGAAAACTTATTTGAACAAATAATGAAGGAGAACTTCCCTCATCTGGCAAAGGAAACAGACTTCCAAGAAGTCCAGGAAGCTCAGAGAGTCCCAAAGAAGCTGGACCCAAGGAGGAACACACCAAGGCACATCATAATTACATTACCCAAGATTAAACGCAAGGACCTACATCCAAGATTACTGTATCCAGCAAAGCTATCATTTAGAATGGAAGGGAAGATAAAGTGCTTCTCAGATAAGGTCAAGTTCAAGAAGTTCATCATCACCAAGCCCTTATTATATGCAATGTTAAAGGGACTTACCTAAGAAAAAGAAGATCAAAAATATGAATGGTAAAAATGACAGCAAACTCACAGTTATTAACGACCACACCTAAAACAAAAACAAGAGCAAAGTAGGCAAACAACTAGAACAGGAACAGAACCACAGAAATGGAGATCACATGAAGGGTTATCATCAGGGGAGTGGGAGGGGGAGAGGGGGGAAAGGTACAGAGAATAAGTAGCAGAAATGGTAGGTAGAAAATAGACAGGGGGAGGGTGAGAATAGTGTAGGAAATGTAGAAGCCAAAGAACTTATATACATGACCCATGGACATGAACTATAGGGGGGGAATGTGGGAGGGAGGGGGTGGGTAGGATATAGTGGAGTTGGGGGGGAATGGGACAACTGTAATAGCATAATCAATAAATATATTAAAAAAAATTACCCCCCCCCAAAAAAAATTCTCTCCTTCTGTTTAATCTTGGGTAATGTAATTATGATGTGCCTTGGTGTGTTCCTCCTTGGGTCCTTCTTTGGGACTCTCTGAGCTTCCTGGACTTCCTGGAAGTCTATTTCCTTTGCCAGATTGGGGAAGTTCTCCTTCATTATTTTCTCAAGTAAGTTTTCAATTTCTTGCTGTTCCTCTTCTCCTTCTGAAACCCCTATGATTCGGATGGTGGAATGTTTGAAGTTGTCCCAGAGGTTCCTAAGCCTCTCCTCATCTTTTTGAATGCTTGTTTCTTCATTCTGTTCTGGTTGAATGTTTTTCTTCCTTCTGCTACAAATCATTAATTTCAGTCTAGGTTTCCTTCCTTTCACTGTTGGTTCCTTGTATATTTTCCTTTTTTTCACTTTGTGTAGCCTTCACTTCTTCCTCTATTTTGTGACCATACTCAACCATTTCTGTGAGCATCCTGATTAACAATGTTTTGAACTCTGCATCTGATAAGTTGGCTATCTCTTCACCACTTAGTTCTATTTTTGGAGCTTTGATCTGTTCTTTCATTTTGGCCATATTTCTTTGTCTTGGTGCACCTGTTGCATAGTAAGGGGCAGAGCCTTAGGTATTCACCAGGGTGGGGCAAGCCTGGTATCTGCATTGTGGCACTGTATGTGGGAGAGGAGTCTCAGAGGGAACAATGCTGCTTGTTCGGCTCTCAGTCGTCTTTCAGTCACTTCCCCCACTACCCACAAGTAAATTGGGCCCTTCCAGTGCTGATTCCCAGGTGGGTAGGTTTGTGTACATTCTAGGACCTGGTTGGTCTCGCCAACGAACTCTCCTGTGAGGCTGGCAGTTTCTCCTGGCACTGCAATCCCTACATATTTTTCAGCCAGAGGTTTTGAGGCTTTAGTTTCCTGCACCGGAACCCTGGGTCCCAATAAAGATCCTGCATGACAAGTCCCAACCCAGCATCTACTTTCACGGAACCCTACAGGGATGTTTGGTAGCCAAAAGTGACCTTAGAAACCTGGCAGGAAGAAGGCCCATTTGCCACCTGGCTGGCAATGAGGACCTTTGTTTCTTAGTCTGGACAGTTAAGGTGATCTGGTTAAGCCAAGGTTCAGCAAAATCTCCTTTTAAATTTTATCTTGCCGTCTGGCCACGCTAGCTATAAAGTTGCCTTTGGCAGTTCTGGCAAGGCTTCCTAGGCTAGTGAAAAGACTTGTTCAGAGACGGGTTCTCCATCTTTGTAGTTAACCAAATTTGACACCTTAGCCAATCTCTGAACCCAACATGCTTCCATATGTTATGAAAAGCATGTTTTGTTTATTTATTTTTCAGTTGATTGTAGGCTTTTGGCTTGTTTTTCCTTTTATTTATTTACATTCCTGTTTCTGCATTTATCCCTGGAAGCAATTTTGTAAGCAAATGATATATTTTAAGATTAAGTAAGATCTTATTGTTTTTACTCAGAGTATATGGTTTTTAATAGGAGCCATCTTATTTTAGTCTGTATAAAAGACTTACCAAGGGGTTTTGAAATGAATAAAATTAACACCATCAATAAACAGAACCGAAATCATGGCCATTGGTCCTCATGCAAACAGACAAATTCGAAAGTATCTCCTGGCTTTGACAGTCTTTCCCTCAGCAAGAGCACAGAGCAGAAACCAAAATCTGGGAGTTGGTTTAAGGTATTTGAAAAGATTGTTCAATGTCAAAGTCCCCAAACCCTGAAATTGACTTAACATCGCCACAAATTTCTGTTAGTAACTGTTATTAACAGTTATTGTGGTGAGGGACTGAGGTAAGAAAGAGTCCTTCTAGCTCCCTGAAAATGAGCCTTCTGTACAGTGTAGTGAGTTGAATAGTAACCCCAAAAGGGCAGGTTCAAACCCTAACTCCCCATACCTGTGAATGTGACCTAATTTGGGAAAAGGGTAATTGCAGATATCATTAAATGATCTTGAGATGAGATCTTCCTGGATTTAGGTGGACCCTAAATTCAGAGGCCATGGTCTTATACTCGAAAGAAGAGGGAGATTTGAGACACTGGGGTGAAGCCCGTGTGAAGACTGAGGCAGAGATTGGAGTGATATGTCTACAAGCCAAGGAACTAAGAAAAGCATGGAACAAATTCTTCTCCAGAGTTCTCAGAAGGAACCAACCCAGCTAACATCTTGATTTAGGATTTCCGACCTCCTGAACTGTGAAACAATAAATACCTGTCATTTTAAGACGCCCATTTTGCAGTAACCAGTTTGTGGTCATTTGTTATAGCACCCACAAGAAACTAACACAGACAAAAAGTTGCTACTTACTTTCACGGTGCCACAGGCTGCCTGTTGGCTGAGCTGAGCTTTGATTTCGGGCAGGACTGAGTGTACTTTGAAGAGCCTGCGTATTAATGTAGCAGGGGTCGTCGAAGAGATCCACTCGACATGTGTGCTTCATCAGTGAGGTGTCTCTTCGGGACTGCACCCCTCTCTCATGGGCATTACCTGTAGCGGTTAGTCGTGATCAGTGCATGATGCTTTGCTTTGTAAATAATAAATAAAATCATCTTTGAGTCTAGAATTGATAGGAAGCAGAAAGCCACTCCCAACACCTGCAAGGATTGTATATTGACCTTTAGATTTGACCTGTAAAAATAAGATAAGCTCTGGTCTCTGAGGAAAAGCTCCCTCTCCTTGGTCTCCATGCTCTGCTGCTTCAACAACAGGCAGAACAGGAGCCACAAGATCCCAAAGAAGAACAGCCAGGGAGGAAAAGGCCAACTGCCCAGCAAACAGCACGAACGTGCAGACAACACTGCTCAGAGCTGCAGTCCAGGAAGCAAGCAAACACACACGCCACATGGAACTTGAATAACGATAACTTACACTCCTTTTCAAAGAACTGAATATTTGATTTAAAATTATTAAGAGTGGGAAGTCTCTCTTCTCTCTACGCCCAAAGTTTTGTTCTGCCCAGCTCAGCCTTGCCACAACTCCTGAGGTTCACTCTGTTCTTTAACAAGAAGGATTCAGTCTTCAGGTTATCTCCTCCTCCCCCCTTACTCTGTCCTCTCCTCCTCTACTCTTTCTACATATTATGGCCAAAATGACTGTTTTACGCTTTATTTTATTTTTGATTTTAGAGAGAGGGGAAGGGAGGAAAAGAGGGTGAGAAACATAGATGTTGAGAGAGAAACATCTATTGGTTGCCTTCCATACACACCCCTGGGGGAGCAACCTTTTCAGACACAGGGGCAGAGAGGAAGAAAGAGAGGGAAACATCAACATGTGAGAGATACACTGACTGGTTGCCTCTCGCATGCCACCAACTGGGGACCTGGTCCGCAACCCAGGCATGTGCCCTGACTGGGAATAGAACCAGTGACCTTTCGGTTCACAGGCTAGCGCTCAATCCACTGAGCCCAACAGCCAGGGCAAAAAATGACTATTTTAGAACTGAAAATCTGATCATATTTCTCAGAGGTTCAAAACCCTTTAACTCCTTTCCATTGCATCTTCAAATAAAGCTCAACACAGTCAACAAGCCCTAGGCCCCACTCCTGGCCACCCGCCTTCCCTTGCAACCCCTCCTCCCCAGTGTCTGCCAGGGCTCTCAGTGGCCTCCTTGCAGTATGATCTCCACCACTGGGCCATCTTCTATGATTGACATGCTCTTCTGTCCCCTTCTCCATCATCCTCACCCTTCAGGTGTCAGTTTAAACATCACTTTCTCAAGAGAGCCTTCTCTCACCTTCTCAGATGCGGCTAAGTCTCTCTGCTTTCTGAGCAGTTTGTGCTTGACCTTTGAAGCCGTGTCACAAGTGTAGTGTGTTCTGTTGCCTATGTTATTATTTTTTAACATGTGTGCTACATCTAGACTGCACTTTCCATGAAGACAGGGATCCTATCTGTCTTGTCCATGCTGCAGACTCCTGCTCCTAGCACATGCCTAGCACAGAAAATGGCATCAACCAATAGTTACAGATGAATGGATATTAGCACCATATTTCACTACCTGATGGCAAGTAAAGTAGTTTGTAGTATCCAGATGGTTCTGTCCTGAGAATGCCAGGACAGAGTATTTTTGCTTTCCTGTTGTAACTAGTACATTTACAGTTGTGGCCATACGTGCTACAGGATGACCAGGAGGCTGCACGTGAAGTGGTGGCCTCGACATTCCATTGTCTCACTGTAAAACAGCACCTGTCCTTCTATTGTTTCAGTTACGAAACCCCTTCCACGTGGTCCAAACAGGACTGACCTCATATTGAATTTCACATAGTGCTATGATTCTTGTAACGTATGGAATGGCAATCCAAGAGTACAACCCATAGGGGAAGCCCAATCAGAAGACAATAGTTCTTACTACCTGCTCCTCCTCTACACCTGGTCTGTCTATCAGCGTTCCGTGTCACCTACGGCATGTCATAATCTGTTTATGGGGTACCCTGAGAAAGGACCGGGTTTTCTACTGAGGAAGGGGTTGACAAGGCACCTCATTTGTTTGCAGCATTTTAGAACATATGACAGTTTCCGTTTGCTTGGTTAAGTCACTTTATGAAACGTGTCATCTAATTTAAACTAAACTTACTTTCACAAATGGATACGTGGCTAAATGATTGCTGCAAAGAAATCAAGGACTGAAGATTATTCTTCTTAGTCCAGTCTCCTCCTTAGATGTATCCAAACATATGAATAAGAATAATCTAATCTGATCAAACGTTGCCCTACCAAAAGTTAAAATTAGGATTTTAATGTATATTTATATCAACTTTCTTTATCAATAAATGCTTTAAATGTATATCAAGCCTTGAGATATTATCTAATGCTGGTATTAAGCCAATGTAATTAGCAAGACTTTAAAAAAATGTTTATCATTAACTTTAACTTTGAAACTTTTTATTTTCGTGTATTTTATAATACATGCATAATATATTATGTATGTATTGATAACTTAACATAATTGAATTATCACTTATTTAGGAGTGCCTGCTCATAAAAATTTACTGAAAGTGGAATATGACCTAAAGAGTTTGCAAGCAGTGCGTTCTGAATTACCATGAACCTGACTGCGGATCCCTTTGTTATTTGTGTGGGCGAAGCATGTCACTTAACCTAAGTGTCAGTTTTCATATATGTAAAATGGGGGTGCCTCGCATAAAACACAGCTGTGAGGATTAAATGAAAGAATGTGGGTGAAACACCCACTGAGCATATGTCGGGGGTGTCAAACTCATTTTCACCCGGGGCCACATCAGCCTCACTGTTGCCTTCAAAGGGCCGAACGTAATTTTAGGACTGTATAAATATGACTACTCCTTAGCCAGGGGCAAGGAGCTCTACCTTTGGCCCTTTGAAGGCAACCGCGAGGCTGATGTGGTCCCCAGTGAAAATGGATTTGACGCCCCTGGCATAGTGCCTGCCTCGTAGTAGGCATTCACTAAATACTTCCTACATCAATGCTCAGTTGTGTGTTTATTCACTGATGCTGGACCTCTGCACCTGATGCTCATCTGTGGCTGTAATATCCTCCCCATTCCTTTCTTTACCTAACTTCTACTTATCTTTGAAGATTCTGTTCTGCCCTGGCTAGGTGGCTCAGTTGATAGGCATACCGTCCTGTACACCTGTACAAAAGTTTTCAGGTTTCATTCCAAATCAGGGCACATACCAAGGTTGCAGGTTCAATCCCTAGTCAGGGTGCATTTGAGAGGCAACCAATCGATGTCTGTCTGTCTGTCTCTCTCTCTCTTTCCCCCTTCTTCTCTCTTTAAAATCAATAAACATATCTTCAGGTAAGGATTTTAAATAAAAATTCTTCTCTGATCCACCTCCTTCAGGAAGGCTTCCCCTAAGTTCCTCCCTCCCCCAGGCCGGGCAAGGTGCCAGTCTCTGACATACCGTAGGTATCTGTTTACTCGTCTGTCTTCCCCTTGGGACTACAAACTCCCTGAGTCCTTGAGGAGAGACTGGAATCAACTCTCCCATGGATCTTCTTCATCTACAATGCCTGGTAGAAAGCAGATGCTCAGAAGGAAAACGTTTGCCACCTGAGTGAACAGATGACTGGGTGTCTCCCCATTTCAACCCTGGCATGTTCAAAAGACCCAGCGCCAGCCTTCAGCACCAGGCGCTGAGCGGCCTGCTCCTCGCAGGGCGCTGACACGAGCTGACCACATCAAGCGTGCCATCCCATGGGGCCGCACAAAAGCGCCAATGTCTCAAAGACACCTGGTCTGTCTTGAAAACTACCTTTCTTTTTTTTTCTTCAAATGTTCCATTATATTTAAGTCAACAGTCTTGTCTTAAATTTAAAAAATAAAAAAGAGATATCTCACCCTGTACCCAAATTTAAAATGTTTCCAGGGTAAAGTGTGTGGTGGACGAGGCTTAGCCACACATGCCACCCATTACACATTCCACACGTTCTTTGGGCCAAGCATTACTCTGAGATTCCATCCAACCAGCCTAAGAGAAGATTTGTGGCAGAAAATAAATACACGCACAGTGTATATATTGTAAGTACCGATGTTTTTAAGTGCGAGCCCTTAGGGTTTGTGGGAATTTAACATCTTTTTGATTAAAAATATCAACATTTCCATTTTAACTTGAAAGCTGGGAAACATTATTCTATTTTGCTAATTCTTTTTTCCATAAGGGAATTTGTTGCTAAGGATAAGGATATTTTTATACAGCTGGCAATAAATACCATTAACTCCTTCAACAACCAGAAGCCTATTGTTTCTAGAAGTCAAGTTTAGGAGGAAATGTCTTGGGAGGAAAAAGCCAAACCGTATTGAAAATATTTGTATAGGTGTCTCTCAAATGCTTATGTATGAATCTCTGGGAAAAGACATAAAAATATCTATTTGCTATTCTGCTAACGACTATGAATTTGCTCATTGGTCCAGAGTTTTGGATCACTGTTTAGACATATGCCCAAGCAGTCACAGGCAGGCCCCAGGACAGGACACCTGATTGCTGGGTGTCTGTGGATGAAAGGATGCGGAGGTAGGGAAGTCCTTCCTGCCACAGTGGGAGGAACCACACAGGTGTCATGGCCCCAGGAGCAGGGGCTGGGTCTTTCTATCCCTCAGAGCCTCGGTGACTGAGGTCCGGTGATTGAGGTCTGGGGAGACGGCTTCCTAGCGTTCTGGCTCCCATTAGAAGTGGGGGGCCTGCTTTTTTAAAGAAACAGTGTTGTAGCTCAGTGCTTGACCCACTGGACAAGAGCCACTGGGTGAACTGTTGAGTAAATGAAGAACATAAAATGAGATAAAAACAGGGCATGGGGATAACTCCAAGAGAGCTTCAGCACAGGCAGAGAGCGTTACAACACAACAGGGCACGTGTGCTGTGCTCCTGGCTGTTGGGTCCTCAGGTGAGGGATTCCGGAGTAAGGAAAAGGAGGAAGGGAGAGAGGAGGAATGATGCCTCCTAGGAAGCACAATTTTTAAAAGACATTTATATTTACCATCAATTTAATTTGCTTTAGTCATATTATTAAGAATCAGTTTAAAATTTTATATGACTTTAAAGAATGGCATGAAATTTTCATTTCATCACAAGAAGCCATGTTTTTGAACAATTTTAAATACTGCATTAGCTCACTACTCCTATTATTTTTGTAGGTTGGATGAAAGTGGTAATTATAGCTGTACCAAAAAACAATAAATCCTCATGTTCCCCTACTGTATAAAAATAAAAAAAATTAATAGATTACATTGGCATAATTCCTTAAGAAATACAAAAGTATCCTTGGAAGCGACTACCTTCCAGACAGCCAGTTCCTGCTCCTGTAATTAGCATCCCTGAGTGTGGTTATCTAACCCTCCCCTCCCCCATATTATCCACACTGCCCAATGATCTCCCCCTGGAAAGCTGCAAAACTTCCCTTCCCAAATAAATAAATATTGCCAAGGATCTGTAAGAATGCAATGACTCCCTGTCGTATGCCTCGTTTTTATGAAAATATATTTCCAGTCTGATAGCTGCTGCCCTGAGCTGGGTGTTGTGGAAAAGCAAGGCGGAGGGGGGCGGGCAGAAACCATAATCGGGACTCTCACGTTTCAGATTTCTTTTTCTTGGTTTGCTTTGCTAGGCGGAAATACAGGTTTTATATTGATCCTAATGGCTTTGAAGAGCATTAATTTTCACATTAGCCTACTGTCTGATCTTTGAAGTGGGGGGTCCCTGGAGTTTTGAGCAAAGGAAGCGCCTTTTCAGTGAGAGTTTTCATGATGTCAAGACACTGAAAGACCCCGTAAGGCAGAACGGCGGCGTGGTAGGAGGAGGAGCATGAGCCTCTAAGTGACACACACGTGGCACTCGGCGTCTCTCAGCACGTGGGAGCCTCCTGCTGAAGTAGCGTGTGTTTAGTTATGTGCACCTGCCTTTTCCCTGAAGTGTTTAAAAGCAAGGTACATATGTGACCACATGACTTAAAAGGAATAAGAAGATGCCCTGGCTGGTGTGGGTCAGTTGGCTGGAGCCTCATTCTATAGACCAAAAGGTAATAGGTTCGATTCCCCATCAGGGCAGATATCTAGGTTTCAGGTTCAATCTCTGTCAGGGCGCGTACAAGAAGGCAACCAATGGATGTTTCTCTTTCACATCTCTCTCTCTCTCTGTTTCTCTCTGTCTCTGTCTCTCTCTCTTTCAGCAATGAAAAGAAAAAAAAATATCCTCAGGTGAGGATAAAAGAAAAGGAGTAAGGAGAGTGGCAGCCGGGGAAGAGTGACTGTACCTACCTGTTGCCCTGCTTTGCTCCAAACAGTTCTCATACACGCTGCTGCACTTGGAGTTGCCAGGCTGTGCGAACAACAAATCGTGAAACATTTACAAACATAGCATATGTTCCTAAACTTCAAAAAACAAACACAACTCTAATAATACTCCCAGCAGAATATAGCAGACAACTCACTTTCTGATACAGGAAGTATCTGATGGTTAAAAAAAAAAAGGAGAGGGAGGTTTGGGGTGGGGAAAGGGTAGACTCCATTCAACAGTGCATTGTTTTGCAGCTGCAGAGACTGGGCTGACGGTCATCAAGGCTGCCACTGTGGGGCTCACATCCTGAGGGACATTGCTTCTGCTTGGGAGGGCGCATTCCAGGACTCATTCCAAGCCTCAGCAAGAAAGTGCGACTTCCAGGACACTTGAATAAACACGGGCCATTTAGCAAACCTCTTTCTAACCGTGAAGGGGCAGATTGGAGCTCTTCTCTGCTGAGGTTTGTGCCAGGTTCACTTTTCAGACTTAAAAATCTCATGTTCTTTTCAGTATTGGAATGGGATCCACTGAGGCCTTTAAGAAGGAGCGCCTTTGCTGTAGAACGATTAATCTGGCAGTTTTGTGCAGGACCATTTGGGGGAGTGAAATTAGAGATAAGGAAAGGGCTTTCAAATCATCTGGGTAAGTGAGGACAGGAACTTAGAAAGATGCAAAAGGAATGCAAAAGGTTGGACATATTCAAAAGATTTTCAGGATAATTTCAGGAATTATTTTCAGGATAGACCCTAGGTCTGGAGGATTGTTGATATGGGGCTCAAAGTGTGAGAAACACAAACGACTGTAGAGATTATGGAAAGAGCAGCAATGCCGTTATTTAACATGACTGAATCAGTAGAGAAATCTGGTTTGGAGTCAAGGAGAAAACGCTCACTTCAATCCTGATATAAACAAGCAATGTAATGTTTGTGGCGTGACAGATGGAGAGAGAGGCAGTAACTGGAAACGGAGAAACTGCAAGAGTATACGCATAGGTGTCAGGCCTCAGGAGAAGTCAGGGCCAAGGACAGGGCACTGGAGCACGCTTTCTTGCTGGTAAAGCAGGGGCTTGGATTCCCAGAAGAGGGGATGCAAGAATACAAGATACAAAAAGAAAAGATGCAACTTACTTTGAAATGCATCAAAAATAAGATGGACTGATGGATGATAGATGGCTACATAGGATAACAGAGCAAATATAGTAAAATGTTAATTGTAGAATCTAGATGATAAGTATATGAGTGTTCACTGTATAATTTTTTTCAACTTTTCTGTATGTTTGAAATTTTTCATAATAAAATTTGGAAACCATGACAAAAAAAGAACAGCAACTCGAGATGCAAGAGCAGTATCACACAATGAAAACATTTTAGAGGCTAACAGGAGAGGCCTAAAAAAAGCAGCAGCAGAAGGCAACAGGTATCAAATGCCAGAGACAAATTCAGACTATTGAAGAAGGAAATATATTTAGCAATTAAACCATCGGTGACCATTGTAAAAGTAATTCCTGTCAAGTTGTCAAGTACAGTTCAGACCTTAAAAGTGTAACATAGATTTGAACACAGAGGTAAAGACAGTTTTTTTCTAGAAGTGTGTGGGTAGAAGACAGATAAGGAGGTGGAGCATTATTAGTTGGGTTAGAGGAGTCCGAATATTTGCAGACAGAAGGGAAAGAACTGGTAGACAAAGGGAGAAAAAGGATTGAGACAGAGGTTGATGGACAGAACAAGAGCACAGAAGTGGTAGGAGGGGATGGGATTAAGAGCTCAGGGGAAAGATTAGCTGTGGAGACAGTAACTAAGGAAGAGAAGCAAAGAGAACACAGAAGACTTGGAGATGGGAAAACATGAGGTTGAGGATAGCACATTGGACTGCCCTACGATTCCCAGTGAACTGAGAAGTGAAGTCAGCTGCCGGGCCGGAGGTTGGGGAATTAGGAGTCAAAATGATCTACTCCAGGCTTCATCAATGATTCACCCTCTGGCTCTGTACTGAGGAAGATGATACCTTCTCTAAACTAGCATTTGGAAACCCTCAAATTAAGCTCTCTAGTGATAAGGACAGAATCGCATTGATAGTTCCAATAATAATAAAACATTCACTTACCAAATAGCACAACTTTTCACACCGTATTGGGCAGTAAGCCATTTGTTCTGTGGCTTGAACTTTGATCCGCACATCTGAAATGCCACCCATGGGTGGCTGCTTTCCTGGTATTTCATTGTAATACTCATGATCTTCTCTTTCCTCCGCGTGGCCTTCAATATGCACCTCCTCACTACAAGGGAAAAAAGAATCCCCAAGAGGCTGGGCAGGAGTTCAAATGCTATAGGGGATGCAGAGGGATCAGAACCATGCAAATCATCCTGAAAAACTTTGCATTCCTGTTGTAAGTTTACAGATGTGCTTAAGTAATGTTGAACATCTGGGTGGAAGCAAGCAGATGGCTGAGTTGTTTAGATTTCTGCAGACAATTAAAACGGGGTAAGCCAACCAAAATGCCAAGGGTGATACTTTTGTGTCTTTCCCCACTTCGGTAATTAAAAAAATGTATATACATATATATGAACTCCTTGAATGTAAGGCATTTTGTCAATAGGATATAAAAATGCTAAGTTTTCCTGGGTATCTGCAGCATGCTTTGTACTATTCTATAAATGTTTTGCTTAAAGAAAATGTAGATATTAGGCAGGGGACCTGGCCCAGTTTTTTTAAAGAAGATGAAAAAAATTAAAAAGCTATGGCCAGCTCTCTTGCCTGCACAGATCTAGAGGAAAATGCAGGATTCATAAAGAGGTGCTACAACCATAGGCGGCAAGAGGATAGATTTATGTAAACATGCATTGTTTTTAAAATTGAAACTGGGCAAAAAAATAAAGTACTTTTCTTCCCAACTGGAATTAGTAAAAGTTTCTTATGAAAAGGAACAAATCAAGTCCTTTTGAACTGAACCGGCTCCGCTGACAACACACACAGTTTTGCTGGGTTCCTCACACGCCAACAAAGTGGCAGCTCTGAGACATGGGCACTACCCTGGGGCAAGCCCACGACTAGGCCTCCGGGCAACCCCCTCTCCTTTGCTACGCCCCACCACCTCATAAAGGGCGCCTCCAAACCCAGTGTTCGTTGATACACAAAGTGACAAATTATTGGGAGAAATGTAATTAAAAGTGCCCAAGAGTTCCATTTCTCAGGTGTGAATTCTGTTAGCCAGGGGCCTCACTGCGTTCCACTGGCCTGTTGCCAGCAGCCCCTCTGGGCCTCAGAACAACTGGGACCTCGGGCCATACTGCCTTTCATCCCAGCCACAGTTTGGCTGGGGCTCATCTATTTACATTGCAAACCAACAACTAACAGGAATTCTTGCAACAGTCTCATTATTTTGCTCTTTATTCTTGATTTTTTTTTTTTACTGACATGCTAAGGATTTGGGGTTGAAACATATCTGAGAGATTTGTTGATGTTTATTACTTTATTATGCAATTTAATCAATTCATAGTTCTGTATAACATCAGAGAAACATGGCTGATGCCTTCTCACTTTTAATGTCTCCTTTAAATTTGTTACAAATCAAGAGGAAATATCTGGACAAATATGAATGGAACAAAGATATAAATGTTATGATTAGTTTGAACTGAAACTGCCTATTTATAAGAAGAAATGACTAATTTCATTAGTCAATTTTAAAAATGCCATATTAATTTTAAAATTAAAACATAGTAAGTCAAATAACTATAGAACTCTTGGCTGACCTTTCACAAGAAGCACTCAAAGAGGGATTTTTCAAATATTGTTTAAACCGGAGCTCAAAAGCCTGCCCTATGGTACTTATGACTTCCTGGGCCATTCCGTTGCTGCATTCCAGTATGTGGCAGGCTGCAAAAGGACACACGAAAAAATTATAACAGATTTTTAGTAAAAGAAGATTATACAAAATCAAAATACTTCCAGAGCGTGAACTGGTAGTTGAATAAAAGGGTGAGGTTTACAAGCTCTACTCAGCTCTGAAATGACATAATAATACTTCACATTTCACATGCATCAAAGAGAAGACACACTCAGATTTTATAACTAAATATCTCAAAACACAAATTTTGCTCTCACGGCAGGTATTTTGGGGCCACGTTTTTATAAAAGCAGGATGATTTTGACCAATACTCAAGTTCAGTGTTAGCTCTCAAATTCAATACAAGAAATGCTTAGGACAGCAACCTGCAGGGAAGATTAGGTTTTCAGTCTGGTCCCTGCATGGTATGCTACAGAAGACTGAAAAAAGGTAGCTTTCCGAACCTCCCTACCCCTCTGCCCTCAAAGGGGTATGACCTACTAGTGAAGACAGAGGCTTTAGAAGACCCCTCCTCCAGCCATCCCTTTGCCCTCCCATTGCCGGCAGTGATGGTATGGTAATCCCTGTCCTTGAAACCAGAGGGAACAACTGTCTCCAATAAGCATCAACATCAAGATTTTGTGACGCTGACACCACCAGAAGATATCACAGTTTTATTAGACACTTTCTCTGAGAAGCAGTTACTGGGAAGGGCTACTTTGCACAAGCAAATGAGAGAAATAAATTGTGAAGGGGGCGGCTCACAGCATATCACAAACAAATTAGCAAATCCGCTGCTGTATGTACAACTGGGAGCTTGTGTTCGGGAGCTGCAAAATAGTCTCTCCACTGTAAAGCATATCATCTTGCCTCGATTAGAGTGGGAATATGGTGTCATGCTTAGGGCCTTGCAATATGAAGGTTTAATTGAATCTGAAGTTTCATAACAATGACTTAGAAAGAGTCCCGAGGATGACTTCAAGATAGAAGCAATGTCTCATGAGAAATGTTAAAAATATATACATAGGTTTGTATAGCCTGAGCCATTGAGGGATGAGGAAGACCTTGATGTTGTAAAAACTGTCAGCTATTCTCTGAGAATAGGCAAGTGAGTACATGGGAACTCAGATTAGATACTGGGGAAGCATCATGGGTCTTGGGGACCCTAAAACCAGCACTGGGGCTGACTTTACTACCTGACTTTATGGAATGATTTAACTGTGTTGACTTGGAAACCTAATTTTATGCTTTGCATTGTCTCAGAAAGATTTTTGCATTTATTCAAAGTAAGCGCCAATTCATTCACATCTGACTGAACTTGCAGAGCCTGCAATAGCAGGTTATGGTAGTCTTACATTGATAATCATATCGAGAAATATCAGATAAGGCCCTAACTGGTGTGGTTTAGTGGGTTGGGCATCGCCCCACAAACCAAAGGTTCACCAGTTTTGATTCCTGGTCGGGGCACATGCCTGGGTTGCAGGTCAGGTCCCCAGTTGGGGGCATACGAGAGGCAACCACACATTGATGTTCTCTCCCTCTCTTTCTCCCTTCTCTAAAAATAAATTAAAATTTTTTAAAAAATCAAATAATTGTCATTCCAGATTAGCTTGATGTCTAAAGGATTTATGCCTTTGAACACTTTGGGAAGGGATGGGGGGCAGGGTGCTATGACTAAATCAAATAACACTAAGGTGTCAAACTCCCAGAGTTATTGATCATTTCTTATAAAATTGTCCATTTAAAGAAGCAAATTGGACCCTAAGGTAGACTAGGAGCCAATTACAGTTTTGAAAATCCAGTTGGGAGTATCTATAAATTTATATCCTTTCTACCATAGGAAGATGTTCAACCTACCTTTTAGTCTGACATTTTATATAGCCCTTCTTTCTCTCTGCAGTAAGTAGCTTCGCATAGTGACTGACACATATATGTTTTAAAATTATGTTTTGAAAAAATATGTATGATTTGATTGAATAAATACTGATTTCCCTCAATCACAGCAGTAATTCTACTGTGAGGCATTGTCCTCGATTGTATTAAAATGAGGCCCACAGCGAGCCCGCATCGTGAGGCACATTCTTGCAGCACTGACCGTACAGACGACTGCCTGGGTCCTTCGCGGACATGGCCTCCTCCCTCCCGGTCAGGCCTCATACCCTCAAATGCACAAAGTGCCCTCGGAGGTACAGCCTTTAGTTGTGCCCAAAAAAGTCATTTACATTATGAATTTTTTTTAAGTAATTCACTTGAATTATTTTGTTTTTCATCTAATGAATTCCTTATCCAATTAAAAACAAAGACCAGAAATTATATCAAAACAGACATAAACATTTTTGTAACTTTATTTTTTCTTAAGATCAAGGGGATGTCTAAAGATAACCACGGAGAAGATAACGAGAGAGGCAGAAAATTCAAACATAAGTGAATGGATAGATGGGAGGGAGGGAGACTAAGTGTGCCTCCCAAGAGAGGGATGAGAGAACAAGGATGTTTGAAAGAACTTTATGAAAAGGTTCAGATCTAAGTTCAGGTTCCAATGATACCACACTCTGTGTGACCCCAAACAGGTTGCTCTACAGCAAGGTCCTCACCTGCCGAGACAGGGCACTGGATGATCTTTGAAGTGCCTTATTGTTTTATAGAAATCTTATCCTTCCTCTGTCACGGGACCTTAAACCCTCTGAGGAGCAGGGCACGTTGGGCACACAGGAATGAATGAACAAACTAAACCCACAGCCGTCCTCTAATATTCCTAGTATGTTTTATTTCTCTCAATTTCTCTGATTCTGATACCTGAGGTTTAGGTCCTGGACCTGGGATGCTGCCTCCAATATAATTTTCTGCTTTATCACTTTTTTTGAGAAGATTAAACGTTAAGAAAAACAAGTGACGCCCGTCTCCACGAAAGAAACACTGGAGGAAAGGCAGGCTCTGTGCGGAGCCTTCAGCGCACGCATCTGACAGTGCGGTGCTGCCGCTCACACGCTGCTGCGCGACGCAGCCTTGGTTCTTTTTTAAGTTGGCCATGGGCCAGAATAGGACGGTCTCTAAATCACACACAAACATGCCCATTTTCTTGACACATCGCCAAAAACTCAGAAAAGCAGCCAGTTTGGCCAAGAATTGTCCAACCTTTAGCTAATGGAAAGGAAGAAAGACAAGTATATAAAAACTCCCAATTCCCAAAAGAATGTGACTTAAAGGCCTTGAGCTTTGATCTCCATGTCTAGAATCAGATGCCCGTCTGGGTTCTTTTCATTCATCCTTGTACCCAGACAGACCCGCACTTACACCCTTGGGTATCAGGCACTACGTATACTAAGTAGGATTGAAGAGAACCTTAGATTCAAATTCTTCCCTCGTTTACACTTGGATTCCCAATGAGACAGTCATGAACAAGAGGCGGAGACTATCCTTAGAGGATAATACGCTCTCCTTTATTGTTATATTTGTTTTTTAAATTATTTATTTATTTTATTTTAAACAGAGAGGAAGGGAGGGAAAGAATCATCAACCTGTGGACACCTCTTAAACACTCCCTACTGGGAACCTGGTCCACAACCCAGGCACGTGCCCCGACTGGGAATCGAACTGGCGACCCTTGAGTTTTCAGGTCGGTGCTCAATCCCCTGAGTCACACCAGCCAGGGCTGTTTTTTAATAGACTTAAAAAAAATTTTGTTTCTGGTTTTGTTGCTGCTGTTACTAGAAAACAAGAAATTCAAAAGTGCAGCTCCTCAGATTAACCACCAGATGGTGCTGTGGGATCAAAGTATGGAGTCCACCTCCCCTTAAATCAGTCCCCATTTAACTAATGTAACCAAGCACACTAGTGCATGTATTTTATAACTATAAACATAAATCTAAATAAATGGCTAATTTAAATTGGTTTAACAGTCTTTCATATTTATTTTCTAACTTTCTTCAGAGACTCAGAACCATGGCCTTCCTGTATCCAGGTAGTCCAGGTAATCCAGGTCCTTTTAACAGATTAGATTCAGAGAAAATGTTTAAACCTCCCTGGACCGCTACCCATTTGGAGTAAGAGGTGAAGAGATTTCCTCATGTATGGCAGTTACAGGGGCAGGCTGTATTAGTCACTAAGTAAACTCAAAACATTCTTACTAGAACTTACCTCTTCTGCAGAAAAGGCCTTTTATGAAGTGAGGAGCTCACTAAAAGGTTCTAGCCAAAATGGAAAAAAGTGGCAACTGCACTGACTTGAACGCACTAATGCTAAAAGTGAATAAAGCAAGCAGGAGACAGTGGGAACATTCAGGATTATTAGCAGGAAGCCTGGTCTCCCCTGCGCGTCTTCACTTCCTGTCAGCCACTGGCCTCCTCATCCCTGAGGTCTGGCTCCTGCCTCTACCAGTCCATTGACAGTCTGCTTCCCAAGGTGACCAATGGCCTGTCAACTGCTGGACTAAATGGCATTTTCCACTTTCATTCCCCTTGACTCCTTTTCTAGTATAGGACATTCTAGAGTATCTTCTCCCAGAGAAACCTGCTCTTCCTCCTTCTTAGGTGCTCAACTCACCTCCTGGTTTTCTCCCCTCGCCCTGAACTCCTCTGGCTCCCCACTGTCTCCCCCACTTCTTCCACTCCCTGAAGCCCCAGCCCTCTCCTGTCTGGGCTCCTCCTTTAGTGAGCTCACTCACCCTTAGGGCTAAGAAGTTGTAGTTTTTCCAACACCCCCACAGAAGACCTGATCTAATATATTCCCATTCACTCATTCTCTCTCTCTCTCTCTCTCTCTCTCTCTCTCTCTCTCTCTCTCTCTCCTCCCTCTGCCTACCACCATGACCCTCTCACCCCCAGACTTCGCCTGCCTGCTGAACATTTCCCCCTGAATGAATCAAACTCACCAGGAAGATTTTATAACATTGTCTTTTTGTTTTCATTATTTTTTGTATTTATTCAAAGATTTAGAATACTTTTCCTTTTAGAAATGTGATAATTATTCATTGTAGGAATTTTAGATTAAAAAAAAACAAGAAGAAATTAAAATTACACAAGTCTCACTTTCCACAGATAGCTACAACTAACATTTTGGCATGTGCCACTTCAGCTTTTTCCATGTATATCTACTTCCAAAAATTACCCGGGATCATACTACATACATTGTCTCATAGTCTGCTGTCTGCGCTTATTAATACTGTGAACATTTTCCCCATGTCATTATTTACCCCTCTAGAATACTAGCTTTAATGGTTGTGTAGCATTGTACAGTCTATGGGTTTATTTAAATACCTTGTTTTTCATGAATATTGAATTAATTTCAGTTTTCCATTACATAAATAGTATGAGAAAATCATTTTTACTGTTTAATCTTTGTTGATGCCCTAATTATTTCCTTAAAAGTGCAAGTGCTGGTTCAAAAGTATTTACCTATTTTAAGTTCTGATGCAAACCGTCAGATCGCTCTCCCAAACATTTGGACCGCTCTCCCACCAGAAGTGTTCAGGAGCGCCTTCTGCCCTAAACCACGTTTCACCTTCACCTGTTTGACATTTGACGATGAAACATGATATCCAATTATAACCCATGTTTCTTTGATTGTGGTAAGGTTATACTTTTTTTAAAAATGTAAATACTTCTTGGTGCCTCATAATACTCCGTTGTGAACGTGTGCTTGGGATCTGCACTTGGTCCGGGTGCTTACTGGCTGGGTGAGCTTCGGAGAGCCACCTCATTGTTCTCAACTCCAACATTGGCATCTGGGAAAAGGAGTAATATTCACACTTCCCCTCTAGGGCTGCTGTGAAGATGAAATGAGACAATGCAGGCAAAATACTCTTGGCATGTAAGAGCATACAGTAAATGGCAGCTATTTCTTTTTTTGACGGAGGGAGGGCTAGATTTCTATAGGGTTTTTGTCTTTTTCCTATTTGTAAAAATCCCTGTTCCAAATCGTAAAAGATAATAACAGCTACCGTTCATTCAATACTTACTATAAGCCTGACACTGAGCTATTTGCACTGCATACAGTATCTCATTAAGTCCTCACCCTTTGTATCTAAACAGTTCCCAAGTACTGTTAGGTTTCAAATTTGTCCAAATGGTCCTTTCCTCCTCTAAGGCAGTTCAGAACTAATGAGGTGTCCACTGAACTGGACTCTGTAATTCCAGACTGCTTCTCTGCCCAATATCACTTTTACAGATAGAAATGCCAGAAAAAATGATCACTTTATAATTGTAATGGAATGAGCAAAGCCAGAACAATTTTTATCAAGTTCAGAATCTGCAAAGGTTCCCAGTGACCATTTGACCAGCATTCAAAACCCACCACAGTCTGTTTCCAGCCTATCTGGTCAGCCGCAGTTCCCCTACTTCTAGCCCCTCCCTTCTGTGTGACCCCGCCCTTACACACACGCGGGCGCACACACAGCACCGGCACACCGTCCAAACACACAGCCCAGAGCGCTCACCACACAGCCCT
Organism: Desmodus rotundus; assembly: GCF_022682495.2. Taxonomy (NCBI): domain Eukaryota; kingdom Metazoa; phylum Chordata; class Mammalia; order Chiroptera; family Phyllostomidae; genus Desmodus; species Desmodus rotundus. The sequence continues at coordinate 81,252,391 of NC_071393.1, forward strand.
GGGACCTGGGTCTTTCTACATTTCTCCCACACGTCCTGATGGCGCCGGCTGTGTTCCAGGTTCCGTTCTCAGGGCTCCCATTCCCTGTGCACATCCTATGGGTTACGTTGCTCTCTGCCGCTTAACGAGGAGCCCACAGTGGCCACCGGGAATTGTTTTTCTTGCACAGCGCTTAGCTCAGTTTCTTGTGTACTGGTATGTAATTGTTTGTAAACTTGAAAGCTGTGTCAGTACCTCTGCAGAAATTCAAGCTCAGAGGTTTGGGTAAGGGGAAAGGATGTAAGCCTAGAAGGGTGTGCAAGCAGGGCCATGTTGAGAACAGAGTGGCTACTCACAGAAGTTTTAATAGCCAAGATAAGAGAAGGGATGAGGCGACTGGAAAAGGGGCAATAAGTGATAGAGATGTAGTAACTTTTTAATCCAAGAAAACTACGCTATGTTTTTAAGTCATCTGTCTACTAGATAGAACTGTTTCCCTAAAGAAGAAAGATGAGATGAAGGAGGAAAGAAACTGATGCTTTCTGTGTGTTCTCTCAGCTACTCAATCCAACACCACCAGCGACGAGTTACTGTCACTCCCACTTACAGACCCTGGGGTTCAAGGACAGGAAACAACTTGACTAAGGTCATATGGTGAGATGATGGAAGAATTAGGATTCCTACCCAGTCTGTCTGGCTCCAGCATCTTTCTTATTTTCTATTTGGTCTGAGGCTAGAGAAAAAAAAAACCCTGAAACTATTTGAATTGTTTCTGTCTCTCAAATCCCATCCATAAACTCAGTCCATCGTTTCCATAAATACCTTCTCAGAATCCCTGTGCCAGGGTCCCTGTGGATCCCACGTAAGCAGCTTAGCTCTGAAGAATTCCTCAAACACCAACACATGACCTTTCAAAGTGAATGAGCTACAGCATTTTCTCTGCTTCTCATGTTTCACCTAAGCAAAGGGGATATTTGCAAGCATGTAGATCCTCTTTGGCCACTCCCCTCAGCCAACCGCATTAACTTTGAACTTCTCACCACCATTCACTGAAGGGCAATGGCATGCCCAGAGATGGTCAGTGACTGATGGCAGAGTTACTAAACATCACGATTTCCTGATTTGTTCTTCTTTTCACCCTGTCCTTCTTGGGATAAGATAAAAGACTTGGTTGGTCAGAGGCCTTCCTAAAAATAGTATGCAGTTATTCTTCAGGGAGGCTCAGGCTTATTTAAAAGAGGTTGCTCTTTTCTGGTACCCTTTGTTCCAGTCCTACACCCCCATCTCCCCTTCACTAGTTCCTGTCTCTCCACCCACTCTGACCATTACTTGTTCTTAAGAGTGAGTCCGTTTCAGTGAAGTACTGCCTAGTATTTCCTTCACCTGTTCCCTCCTCTCCACCTTGTCAGGGCCATGATCTTTTGGCAAGCATTTACTGGGCACTTACTATGTGCCAGGTTCTGTGCGAGCAGCCAGTCCTCATAATTTGAATTCCAACCATCACAACAGTTCCTGCTGTTGGATCTCCCAGCCTTACGGCTTTTCTCTCCGAATCCATCTACTACATCCTGCTGTGTGAACAGCATGTTCCACCCAGTTGCCCACAGGATTATGTGCCCTCCAGAAGCCTTTCGGACTCTTTTCTTCCAAGTGCAATCTGCTACCACGTTCAACCTCTGCATCTTACAGCTCTTTGAACTTCCAAATTCCGCTCCATATATACTTAATAAATGTCCTGGGGCAAACGGGATTCCTGGGATGGCAGAGGCTGCTGCCCAGCTAATAGGCTCCAGTTAAGGAGGAGAAGTGTCCTAACACTCACCCCTAAGAGCAGTCTGAATGATCCAGAGTTAGGGATGAGAAGCAGTAACAACCATATCAGTACAGAGAAGTCCAATGACCTACGGAACTCACGGTTCTTGACCCAAAGTGCTGCTAGGAGATGAGTTTCTCGAGCTATGTTGCTAAATCCTGAGACGAGAAATCCAATCAACCCACTCTCCCATTCATTCAGCCATTCAATGGGATAGTTATTGGGTGCCACCTATGTGCTAAGCATTGTGATGAGTGCCTGAGGAAAAAAGTGAAAAAGGTCAACAGTTCCTGCTTTCCTGGAGCCCTCAGTGAGCAAACAGATTGATAAGTGAGTAAATAAAATAAAAACGTGGGAGAAGTGTCAATAAAAAGAGAAATAGAGTGCTATGATGCAGCAGAGTGGGATATGGAAACTGGACATAGGAGGCGCTCTCAGCCAAAGACGGTCTCTCCGGAGAAGAGACATTCAGACTGAGGTCAAAGTGATGAGAAGCCAAACGCTCAAAGTGACGTGCCAGGCTCTTGCAAGTGCATAAGCCACACACACACACACACACACACACACACACACACACACACAGAGGCCATGCAGGCCAGTAACCTCACAAGCTTGGGTCTCATCTGTAATCCATTTGTCCACTGAAGATGTCCAGCCCTTCCTGTCAGAGCCAAAACAGCTTTCCTTTTGATTAAACAAATAGATAAGACTTTTGGTTTATGGGTCTCTCGAGTGACTGGGATTTAAACACCACCTATATATTCTTTCCACTGTGCTCTGCTATTTATTTCCAATCCAAATTTATATAATATTTCCAGAACCCAGTACAGCACTCTGGTGATCCTCATCACTCTGTATACTGAAAATAATTGTTTGTTACTTCTTAAAGTTGGCATATATAAGCTCTTATGAAAATCTAGAAGTTGCTTTCCATACCTCGTTGATTAACTGGATCTTTAGCTACGTAGGCAACATAGTCTGTAGTGTCCTATAAAAAAGGGAAAACGATTGCATTTAAAATGAGTGGATTGTACTATTGAAAATAAGAGTACATCTGACATGATACTGAGGCAAGTGAGGCAAGGACTTCGATATTAATGTTAAGAGGAAAGAAAAGCATCTTAGGAGAAACATAAACAAATATACACTGCATAATTTAGTACTTATGGGGTCCATGTTCTCTACCCCTGGAGGAGAGACTCTGAAGACTAAGGATTAGAGGCAGACCGTGTCATTAAGATGAAAAGAAAACACAGGTAGAAAGTATGTTAGCACACGTGTGCTTTAAAAACAGTTAGGGACTGTGATTCTCTCCTGTGTTGAAAGGTGAAATACCAGGGGTCACGCCATCGCAAAGGTTCATAAACTAGGACGTGGAATCATGATTTCCCAGTTGTCCAAGTAGACACCACGTACATCAGAAAACAGATTACAGAGAAACTTCTGGTTTTGTGGTAATTAGCTTGCTTGTATACAGTGCAAGTTAACTTAAGGAACAATAAAGCAAAAATACGAGCATTTATTTGATCAAGGAAAAGAAAAATTTTTAAAAAGGAAAACCCATTAAAACCTAAGGAGTTTAAATAAAAAATGATGTGCCCTGGAAGGTGTGGCTCAGTGGACTGAGCACTGGACTGTGAACCAAAGGGTCACTGGTTCGATTCCCAGTCAGGGCACATGCCTGGGTGGTGGGCCAGGTCCCCAGCAGGGGGTGTGCGAGAGGCAACCACACACTGATGTTCCTCTCCCTTTCTCCCTTCTCTCCAAAAACTAAATAAATAAAATCTTTTTTTTAATGTTTTAAAAACATTTGCTAATTTCGGAAAACTAACAAATAAAAAGCCCCTTGGTAACTCTGGTTTGTATTGAAAAGAGTAAGCTGATAGATGAATGATAAGATTTTAATAATTAAAGATGCTTTTTGTTATCTCTGTTCTCAGGGGAAAAATACACACTGCCATTTGAAGATTAGAAGTATAATTCTCCAGAGGGAGGATACAATCAACTGGCAGGAAATAAGAGCCCGTGTTTGTGATACCGTCAAGGACAATCACTCAATCCACAATGAACCATACAGGAAGAGGATCTCAGGGTCAGCATAACTTGTCTTGACTTAATTAAAAACTACCACACATTTAAGTGAACTTATTTATGCAAAATGATAAAAGGTTTGAAATATCTTACATATAAATAAGTTCATATCTATAGGCTTTGTTTTATATTAATTTAGAAGGAAAGCCACAATTTCTAGGGACTTGGTTGCTATTTTTAACGTTACAGGGGTGGTGTGATGCCCACAGTGTTGTCTGGAGTGTTAGATGCCGGGAAAGAGGCCAAGGGACCTCTCCAGACCTTGGTTTCCACATCTTCAGAAGAGTGTCCAACAGTCTTACAGTTTGAAAATTCTGTAACTGTAAAATCTGGGAGAGTTTAAAGAATGTTAGAAGTAAAGCACAAATAGCGGGGGAAACTCTATGAAAATGCATTTAATATGGTCATGCTCATTAATGCATTTTGAAATGGATAAAGTATATGTAGATACAGAAGCATTACAAAGAACTGTCTTCAGGGCTGATAGAAGGAAGACAGGTAAACTTTATGAGAAGAGAGTAAAGGTGAGGATGAGCAAAGGTCATGAAAAGTAAGGAAGAATACCCAGTGTTCTTTAAACTTTGGAGAAAATAGGGTAGAAAGAAGGGCTCTACATTAGGCTACAGAGACTTAGCTTCTGACCCCTTGAACCCAGTTAGCTGTGAAGTTGCAAATTATCTCGGTGAGTGTCCTAAAAAAATAGGGACATGCCTTAGCAACATTGGTGGTAGCTGTCCCTTATCACTCTGTGCCAGGCACGATCAGTTTACATGCATCATTTCACTCAATTCTTGCGACACTAAGAGGCAGGGGTAATCCTTCCCCATTTTACAGGTGAGGACCCTGCAGCCCAGACAGGATAAAAGTCAAGTCTACTCGACTCCTAAGCTTGGCACTCTACCCTACTACCTCCCTGGCCTGAGGGAGAAACTTCACTGGGAGACCTCTAATGCTAAGGTTATGGTGGCTCAAGTTTTAATTTTGAATCAGTAGGCTGTTGCCCCAGCTGTAGGAAGCACAGAAGTCCCACTCCATTCAGTACGAAAAACTTTCCCACAGGGGCTACAAATTCTTTACAGTTCGTTTTTGGTGGGGCGATGCTTTGGTGGGTTGAAAGAGCTACAGAACTAAAGCCACATGAAGACAGTCTCAAAATAACTTGGATTCTGGAGAACTATGAGAGACACCAAGCAGGGCACACTTACGAGAAATACTTATGGTAAATAAAACATTTGCATCCCAATCCTGTATATGACAGTAACCCTTGAAACTCGAAAGGAGAAATTTAAGGCAGACAGCAACAATTATTTTTCACACTACATTTATAGAACTTGTTACTTAAAGTATCTTCAGGAAAGTATTTTTGTTCCTTCATGGATGACTGAACCATAATGGGTTAGAAAGAGAAAAGACAGTGTAGGCATACTCAGGCTGGATTCAATCAGCTCTCTCTGCCCAAACGTGTCCCTTGGTGTCCCTGTGGGGCCCAATCACAAAGCTGCATGGATCAGACTTCATATTCAGTCCTGGGCTCACACTGCAGCTGCTAAGTGGCAGGCACCTTGCATGTCCCATTTGCTGGTGAATCCACAATTAGCCATTTGTGAAATCTCTTGGGGGAAAGGGTGGGACTCTAACATTTGGATTACTTTTAAGTGGTAGCACCACAGAACTAAAATAGTCATTTGAAAATAATCATACTCTAAGCTGAAAGGTGAGGAAGTAGTGAAGCCTAAAGGGGAAATTAAGTATCCATTAATAAGAGAAACAAAACCCCAATGATTTAAAATCCTTTAAAGGTTGCTTTCCTCCCACAGGTTTCAAGGAAGCTCGAAAGGCAGGTTGTCAGGTTTGACATGGTTAAGTACTTTGAGTCACTGGTAGCCAATGGGGAGGCCAGTAATTACTGAAATATTTTAAAGAGTGGGCTGATTTAAATAGCATTTAACTTCTTTTTTGTATGTATTACACATACAAAAAAGCCAACATTCAAGCGGAGGAACTTGCTTAAACATTAGAAGCCAGTAAAGGAAACGATGTTTACACAGAGAAACTTCAGAACTTTATTTGCTTCTAGGATAGATTTATTTTTCCTTTAAATATTTAGCCTCGAGATCAAAATCAACCAAAACCCTGCAATGACCCCAGCTGCCAGATTTAGCTTTTACTACCATTCCATACCTCTCTTGGGATTCTAAGTCATGTGTCCTATCATTTATGACCCTAAATTTTATTCCTCATTTGGAAGAAAGAAACCAAGTGTGGTGGAGAGAAAAAAATGAACTGTTAAAGTGGATTTTACTGCCTCATTTCTGAAGGACATACTCTTTAATAATAAATGCAGAGAAGGAGGTAACATACTATCAGTAAGGACAGGGACTTCACATGTTCCCTGAGTTTTCCTGACATTACTGATGTTCAATCATTACGAAAGCCAGACTCTGCCGTCCTCTGGCCTTCTCTACGTTCACAGGTAGAAAGACGCCATGACGTCACAGAGGAGCGAAGTCCTCCTTCTACTCCCTCACTTTAAACAGATTTTTTTTTTTTTGTTCAGTCACAGGCTTCTTAGCTTTAACGCCCCTCTGTTTTTGCTCTGGTCCAGAAATGATGCGGTATCTAATCAGGGAATGACCCTCCACTCTGCAAAGAGCTTGCAGAGAGAGTACCATTCCTGGGAAATGAGCACCACGTGGCCTCTTGGTAGAGACAAACTGCTGTTCTCTCTCCCCACCTGAGTGTTACCTCCACAAGTTTCTGCAAACCTCGTAGCTCGTTCTAAATTAGACTAAGTCGTCTTGTATGGTAGATCGGCTTCCCCTCATGTGCCACGCCTGGAACTCTATGTGGAGAAGATTCTGAGGAAGGACTGGCAACACACGTATGACACACTTGTTTTTCCTGACTTTGATGTTATCTACGAAAAGCTTCTCAGAGTATCACTCTACAGCTACTACCACAGTGGAGTATTTTTATCAGCTTACCTACTAATCCAAATATTTTAAAAATCAGTGACAGGACATATTTTGTCAAAACCAAATTTTTGATTACCTGCTACATGTAGCTTTTCACAAATTCTAATAAGAGACTTGGAAAGGACATGTGGTGGCTAATACACTTTACGTGGAAGTTCTTTTACCTCTTATAAAAAGAACTTTTATGAATCCATACTTACAGGATCCCCTCCAGAGGCAAATGAAATAGACTGCATATGATGATTTGCAATAATCTGGAAAACATAACAAATTAAACATGTTTGATGCTATCAATTAATTAGTCCTGGTGACACACACTCTAACAGTAACAGACATACATGTTTCATTGTGGCTTGGACAGCATCCTTTGAAACCACTCCACCCACACTGGATCTCATCTCACTTAGACCCTGAGATTCAGGTGGGTGTGACATGCCCATCTCACTGGCCCTCTCCTTGCAGGTGGGCACACGATCCAGGCCTAGACAATCAGAAAACATCTGAATACATCAGAGCCAATCAGTACCTTTGGGGAGAAACTGCTAGGGACGAAAGGAAAGAATACCTCTGTCTCTCTCTGCCGTTAAAGACATGTAAGCCCAGAATTTCTGTGAGCCATCTTTTGCTGACATGTGGGAAAACCTTACTGGAAAAATGAAGCTTTACCTCTGGAGAAAATCAGCTGAGAATTAAAAACAGAATAAAGTCTGGTGATAACATTGTTCCATCATTTGAACAATACAATTCCTGTCTCCCTTTATCTTTTTTCTTTTATTAACTTATCTTTCTATAAATTAGTTTGAATTGGGTTTCAGTCATTTGCCACAAAAAGTATCCTAAAGAACTAACATGAAGATTTCCAGTATGAAGTAAGATTATTCAAGTGAACTTGGCATAACTTAGCCAAGAAGATTATCTCTTTTATGTGAGATGCTAGGATTACTTGTTTGTAATACCCACAGTGTAACAACCAATTTGCAGAGACACATTTGTCATACTATATTTGTCATACTGTTGAAGGTTCATTAAAATACCAACTGTGCACCTATTAACTAATCTTGTCTTCACAGGTGTTTAACAGAATATACTAAAGTAGCTTATAGAAAATGACCAGGCAATTCTACTCCTAAATGTGTGCATATCCAACAGAACTGTGTAGCTATGTGCACCAAAAACATGGTAAAGAAAAATAATCACTGCCCTTTTCATAATAGAGCACAACTGTAAACAGTCCCGACCGGGACCGTTGGGATATTCAAGCAATGACCTACCACATAGCAACAATATGCTTCTTCAGCAGAAGGAGCCAGAAACAAAAAAATACATGCTGTTGTGTTTCATTTACACAAAGTTCAAAAACAGGCAAAACTATTTTATTCTGCTTTAAGTCAGGACAGTGGTTACTTCTGGGCAAAGAAGAGACAGCAAGTAGTTTGCTGGGAAGAAATGGTGTTGCTTCACCTGGGTAGTAGTTACACAAGAATGTTCATTTTGTGATAATCTTGACGTGTGCACTTTTCTCTACTTACATCTCAGTTAACTTGATTACTAAAAGCTAATCAATACACCAAATCAATGTTATTCCTATATATCACCAATAGCCTATTAGACACTGTATGCAGAGGGTAGAGGGAGGTACATTTTACAAAAGTACCTATGTGTAAATCTTAGAGGAATTCTTCAAAGATTTTTGGAAAACCTCATCAAAGTTTGTAAATATTACCTGAACAAGTAAAAAGTAAGAAGATATATATCCCCTTTATGGATTAGAAGAAAATATTGTAAAGATGTCAATTCTTCCCTAAATTAATCTGTAATCTCCATGTAAATTCCAATAAAAATTCTACCAATGTCATTCAGGGAACTTTTCATGCTATTCTAAAATTCACATGAAAGAATACATGTGCAAAAAAAGCTAAACAATTTTTTTTGAAGAACAAAAAGACTAGCATTTCCTTATTAGCAAAGCATATTATAAAACTAGAAATCCATTAGAATATGAAGTCTAAAAACAGACTCACATGGTCATGGACTTTTGGTCTATGATAAATGTTGCAGCAAACAGACAAAAGGATAAATGATTAAATTGGTGGAGTTGAACACACTCACACACGGGAAAAATATAAATAAACCCTGTCTTCATACGATGTATATAAATGTTTGATTCGTAAAAGGTCTATAAATACACCAGGAGACCGATAAAAGATTATGCTTGTGATCTTTGAGACAGGAAAAACCCATCTTAGTAGACAGAAAAAGACATACAAAAAAAGCCTTAAATTAGATTATATAAAGACTCATTTTAAAACTTTTGTATAAGAGCCCTAAACAGGACAAACAACAGTAAAGGAGAATGAATACATGTGCAACATGTAAGACAAAGTATTCATATAAGAGTTTATAAGGCATTCGTATGAAACAATACAAAAGAAAAATAAACTCAAAATAAGACCAGTTAATTTTCAGAAGTAATACAAATGTTCAATAAATATATTGAAAAACAATCTCCAGGAAATTAAGACTATTCAAAATAAAACAAGATACATTAAATTGATAAAACTGTCAAGTTCAATGCAATCATGTGTGGCAAGGGTGTGGATATTCTCAAACACCGTTGGCTAGAACTTAAATTTGTACGGCAACTTTGGAAAGCAATTTGACGGTATTTACTACAACTAAAGTATGCATACCCTATGACTCCACCTTTCTGCTTCTAGGCATTCATTCTAGAGAAATACTGGCACACGCGGACATTCATTAGGCCAGTTTATAATATCAAAAAATCAGAAATTATTTTTTACACACACAGGTCAACCATAGCATAGCTATACAAAGGGAATGCTATGAAAAAATACACATACTAACAAAGCTAAATCTTCACGACAATGCTGAGGTGTTTGTTTTATAAGTTGAAGACAGTTACATGAGACGTAATAAAAAAGTAAGATTTTCCAGTGAGAACTTAATATCCATATAAATGCAAAGAAAAAGGATTTAAAGAATACACACCAACCTGATAACGGAAAGTTACCTCTTACGAAAAGAAGTGGGACCATTTCCTCACTACAACTTTTTAAAGAGAGCACGGATTATATGCTAGGTATGAATTTAACTTTCTCTAATGAGGATCAGTTCTTAACATGTTGATTTGTGGTTGAGAACACTGGGATTTAGAAGTCACTAGCACAGACAACAGGTAGTTAAAAACTCAGAGCAGACGCGATAGTCGGAAGTGGAGGGAGGCGCTGGAGGCAGGAAGGGACGGGAAGGAGGACGATAGAGCGTGTTACAGCAGGCACGTATTTCCCGGTTTGCAGCATCACAACGGTTAAGTAAAAGGGAGATGAAGTGATGCTCTTCCACACACAGTCTTAAGATACGAATTCGATCGAACAAAACATAGACCACCAACCCACGCTGACAGTTCCCCCTCCATTCCCGAGCTACGCTCCAAGTGGGCGGTGGCGTCTGGGGGTCACGCAGACGCAGGGGGTCGCGCACGCCGTTTGCGCACGCGCACAACCGCACAGCGGCATAGCTCCGATCTTGCTGAAAACGCCTTGCAAGAGATTGAGCCCTTGGTACCATGTCGGAAATGCACGAGTTGTCCGAGCTGTATGAAGAAAGCAATGACCTGCAGATGGATGTGATACCTGGCGAGAGTGACCATCCGCAGATGGAGGTAGGCAGTGCGAACCGGGCGCCATCCGAGCCATCCGAGAACCCCTCCCGCAACCGGGCCCCGCCACGGCTCCAGGAGGACGGCCTGATGGAGGCGGGGGCCCAGGCAATGGCGGGGCCAGAGAGCGACCGAGGCCTTGCTAAGCGGCCCAGCCCCGGGGAGCAGCCAGGCCAGGTTGTGGGCCCTGACTTCGAGAGCGACGGTGAGGAATTTGATGACTGGGAGGATGACTACAACTATCCAGAAGAGGAGCAGCTGAATGGTGCAGGCTACAGAGTCTCAACGGCCCTCGAAGAAGCCAACAAGATGTTTCTAAGAACGTCCAGAGCAAGAGAAGCAGGCCTGGATGGTGGTTTTCAGATGCATCAAGAGAAGACCTCGTTTGATCAGTTGGCTTTTATCGAAGAGCTTTTTTCACTTATGGTCGTCAATCGTCTCACCGAAGAACTGGGATGTGATGAGATTATTGATAGAGAGTAGTTAAATGCAGTTACAGAGGAGGAAACTACTTGAGGAGGGACCCAAAATTCCACTGTCTGGGGTTTATTTCAGATAGTTCTGTGCCAACAAAGAACTTGATCTTCAAACAAAATGTATTTTTGTTTTGCAGGATAGACTAGGCAGTGACTGTACAGTTGTGAAAAAGAAAAAAAGCTGTTAAACAAAAAGGATCTTAGGACTGTTGAAACTTGTTTTCAAGAATATCCTGAAACACCTATGGCTTTGACTTTGTTATCAATCCAGATTATTTTCTTTGCACTGGGGAAAATTCCATATTTCACTGTAAGGAATGATTTTGCAAGAATAAGTCAAAACCAAGACAAACTGCCAGCACAAGAGCTAATTACTGATACTGATTACAAGAGGAAAAGTAGTATGTCCAACTTAAAACACCAGATGTCTTTGAATTATTTGGACAGGAAGCCTATTGAGAAAACTTTGAAGATTCCACTTTGTGATCTGTCCGAGTTATAGTTATCAAAGGCTAAATTTTTAGTGTATGACAATTGAATCTTCTTAGTATTCCAGAAGGGTAAGCAAACCCTGAAAGAAATATGTATCATGTGTAATGTATCTTAACAATTTTCCAAGGGCATCTGAAATTTTATTTGTACATATGTCTTGACCAATAATAAAGCTACTGTGATCTGTAATTCAAGAAAATTCATTATCTTGATCATTTTTTAAAAGTCAGAAATGAAGAAATCCTTATTAAATTTTCAGATTCAGACATTAAAAATGTGTATAAAAGTGCAAAGAAAACAAGCTACTTCTAATACTCTCATATCTTAGGAAAATTTTGTTTTATCTCTCTGGTTTTCATTTAACTTTACAGGGAAAAGACTGGTTGAACTTTGTTACAAAAGAAGTGTTAAGTGGAAGTTGTCAAGTAAAAGGAAGGCCCTACATTGAATAAAGAGGTTATGAACAGTTATGCCATCGGCCTTTAAAGGTTTTAAACCCTGTCCAGAAATTTCTGGTTTCCCTCTGTCTCCTCCTCTAATTAAGCTTGTTATTGGTTATGAACCAGCATTCGACTCAATAAAATTTCTTGTTCTGTGTATTTTGTTTGGTTAATAGTATTGCATATATACTTTATGTACTATTTTTATTGTATCCTACCTTTTAAATGTATTATTGCAACCACATTATGATTTAAATTTAACCACTATAAGGTAAAGTGTTCCAGCTTCAAATACATGTTTTGCAACTTAATTTGTGGAAACTAAATTTAGTAAGTTCATATAAGAGAATTTGCCAACCTGGGAAAGTTAATGAGCACATTGCTGTGGTTAATTTATTAGGATTCTAAAGTTCTCTGATAATTATGTCAGAAAGCTGTGACTAGTAAAACTGAGTGTATCAGCAGGTCTTACGATCAATGAAAAGGTACTAGGCGTTCCTGCTCCATTATGGGAGTAAAAGACACATCAATACAACACAACTGGCAGCCTTACCAAGGGGATTTGTTTTCTGCAAAATGTGGGAACTGACAAGGATGAGCATAATACTAACACTAGTTTGGTGGGGAGGAAGAGAGAGATGGGGGAGACTAGATAGGAGGTGACAAACGTAATCCTGTCTCACTTCTTTGGCTACACTTTCAGACAGCCTATAGCTGCAGTGACATGAGCCTGTGGATGAATAATCAGTTGCCTGTGTGATGGGAATTAATGGTACTCTGAGAAGAAAAAGAGGATGCCAATGCACAATGAACTGACCAGCTGCATTTACCTCCAGATAAGGATGTCAGGAAATAGGCTCAGAAAAAACAGGTCTGCACACCTGGAGGTGTGATTCTGTTTTTCTGGGCTGACAGAAGCAAGAGAAGGGGAAAAGAAAAACACTCCCTGTTGGGTTTGAAGTCTTGTTTTGCAGAGAAAGAACTGCATTCTGCAATTGATGCCGCACCAAATGGTTGATTGTTAGTCCTTAAAATAAGCAAGGAACTGGGAGACTACTGAAATTAATACTTGGTAGTTTACTGAAGGTAGAAAATGGTAACATATTTAACACCCCTGTTAGGGGTATAAAATCACTTGTATTTTTTATTATATATTAAAGTTACCACAGACTGGAACCAACCTACCTGACTCAAATCTAGGCTCTACTACTTACTAGCTTTGTAACTAGGTAAATTAATATTTCTTCCTTATGGTCATGAATTGAAAATAGGGATAATTAGATATATGTATGTCTCCATTAAATGGGAACTAAAGAAAGGATTCTGGGGAAATTCTGTTCCTGATTTTGTGATGTGGGGAGAGGGACCTTAAAGAAGCTTATGAGTGTGTAGTGTGATTTTGGGAGCATTTTCTGGATCTGTTCATAAGTATTACAAATGTTTGGTTAAATCAGATATCCCACATCAGCTGCCTAAGGACACATGTGTGTTTTGTTTGGCTCATACTTCTAATTTTAATTTTTTTTAAGATTTTTATTTGGTTTAGAGAGAGGGGAAGGGAAGGGAAGGAGAAAGAGAAGGAGAGAAAAATCAGTGTGTGGCTGCCTCTTGTACATCCCACACTGGGAACCTGACCCACAACCCAGGCATGTGCCCTGACTGGGAATCAAACCAGTGACCCTTTGATTTGCAGGCCAGCACTCAATCCACTGAGCCACACCAGCAAGGGCTAATTTTAATTTTTTAATTATTTTTTAATGTTATTTATGCTATTACAGTTGTCCCACTTTTTGCCCCATTGCCCCCCTCCACCCTGCCTGCCTGCACTACCATAGTCAGTCCCCTCACCGTTGTCCCCATCCATTGGTCCTTCATGTATGTTCTTTGACTAGTCCCTTCACCTTCTTTCAATTAGTGCCTGCTTCCCCCCTCCCCTTTTACAGCTGTCAAGTCTGTTCCATAGTTCTGTGCCTGTGGTTCTGTTTTGCTCATTAGATTCCTCTTATAAGTGAGATCATACAGTATTTGTCTTTCACCAGCTGCCTATTTCACTTAGCATAATAGTCCGCAGTTCTGTCCATGCTGTTGCAAAAGGTAGGAGTTCCTTTCTTTGTACTGCATATTATTCCATTGTGTAAATGTACCAATTTTTTTTTTATCCACTCATCTACTGATGGGCACTTAGGCTGTTTCCAAATCTTAGCTATTGTAAATAGTGCTGCTGTGAACACCGGGGTGCATATATTCTTTTGAATTGGTGATTAAGGATTCTTCGGGTATGTTCCCAGCAGTGGAATTGCTAGGTCAAAAGGCAGTTCCATTTTTAATTTTTTTTTGAGGAGATTCCATACTGTTTGCCTTAGTGGCTGTACCAATCTGTATTCCCACCAACAGTGCACTAGGGATCCCTTTTTTCCACATCCTGGCCAGCACTTGTTTGTTGATTCTTAACAATGGCCATTCCGATGGTGTGAAGTGATATCTCATTGTGGTTTTAATCTGCATCTCTGATGGCTAGTGATGTTTAGTGTTTTTTTTTCCATATGTCTCTGGGCCCTCTGAATGTCCTCCTTAGAGAAGTGTCTGTTCAGGTCCTTTGCCCATTTTTTAATTGTATTATTTGTCTTCCTGGTGTTGAGTCTTATAATTCTTTATACATTTTTGAGATTAAACCCTTGTTCAATGTATCATTGGCCAATATGTTCTCCCATGCAGTCAGTTCCCTTTTCATTTTGATGATGGTTTCTTTAGCTGTGCAGAAGCTTTTTAATTTGATGTAGTCCCATTTGTTTATTTTTTTCCTTTTATTTCCCTTGCCTTAGGAGATACATCAGCAAAAATAGTGCTACATAAGATATCTGAAATTTTACTGCCTGTTTTCCTGTAGGATTTTTATGATATATTCAAGTCTTTCATCCATTTTGGTAATTTTAGTTTCTTAATTAAAAACCAACACTTCATAATCGAGAGAGCAGTAAAACTCCCCAAGTTTCCATCTTTTCCCCCACCCCCAAAAGTGGGAGATCTGGCAGTTCTTGACCCATACTGACATGGGAAAAATCATCTGATTCACCTTTACGTAGGGAGGGTCTTCTGTTTGCCATGTTCCCCAGCGTTGTCTTGCGGATATGGAGTCCAAGTGGCACTCACCATTTATCACTGCGCCTGCACCACTGTTTTTTCTTGCACCTGAACACTGCATTACCTGCCTGGCCTCTGTAAATATGTACGACTACAGGACATCTCTGTTTTCTGCTTGTTTTACCCTCCTTATCTCTTTGTTACCCTTCTCAGTTTCAGTAGCTGTTAGAGTTGGTGGTAGGAGATGTAGAAATGAATAAAGAAATAGTAACTGGAAGCTACTGAGACTGACATTGTTGTTTAAGGCCCTAAAATACTATATTAAAGTATGTCGAGAAATCCTGTTACTTGATAACAAGGACTATACAATAAGAAAAAAGCCTATAACTTGCTCTTCCAAAATGTATTTTGTCATCCCCAAATACGGTAAGTTTTTAAAACTGTAAGCATTAAGTGTTTAGTTTTATTTCCTGCCTCTGAGGTTCCATCAGACATTTTCTGGAAGTGAACGGTTACATTTCAAAGTTCTCAGTGGCTGGAAATAAACATGAACCATCTGACCCATAAAATCTCTGTCATCAATGTATCTATAAACTGGAACCTGTTTATGTTTTCAGTCCAGAGCATATCTTAGTAGTCAAGGGGCAGGAGGCATTAGTATATCTTTGTATTTATCTTGGCACTTCAAAAGGTAGCTTTTTTTAAAGAAGAATATAATTAATAAATCCTTTGCTCATGGTACCTCATGAAGTCACTTCTCTGCTGCCTTCATCCTTCAAACCCTTCGGTGCCCTTTTGATGGAACATATGAAGCTTCTTGAGTTCAAGCATGTGGAGTGTGGCGCATTTTTTTATACACCTCCCGCCAAGCCATTTCTCCCAGGCCTGCAGAATACTTTAAAATTATTTGAACTATTATGTACCAGTGAGATCCTAATTTTAGTCCCTGTTCCGGCAGTGAGATGATCACAACCCTATTCCACGCCACCAGTGAAGAAGGGGTGTGATTCACTCCCAAAGTCACCTCACTTTTATAATTATTGGTAGCAGAAGCCACCCAAGCCCACTGTCCCTCCTTCTGTCCTGCCAGAACAATTATGGCTGTGTGGCAATACCACCTCTAATTGCAGTGACCTGGGGAAAAAAGGTAGTGGAGGAGAAAGAAATTCTGAGAGTAAACTATACCCACCACAACCCTATTATTCCTAAATTCCCCATTCCTCAGGCACACGGGAAAAAGACATTTTTTGAAATGCTCTTTAGATTCCGCACATAAGGCTGTTGCCATATTGGCTCCAGCTCTACCTCCTTCCCTACAATACTCAAATAATTCAAGGGCTCCTGTGCTCAATGACCTCTCATAACTAAAAGCATTAAGCATTGCTGGTACCATAAGCGTGGGTGAAAACTAAAAATAAATTTTAAATCTACAAATGTCTTCAAGGCAAAGCATCGGAAATAAGGAGTGTTTTACCTTCCACCCGATATGTTGCATCTTTTAAGTACAGCCCCCAGTGTTCCGCTGTCATTACACCAATGGTATCACCTCTCTTGAATAACCAATGAGGACCCAACTGGACAGAAATCTATTTTAATCTGTTTCATGTTAAGCACTTTCCTCTATGATAATTTACACTACTGTGTAATCAATATATTTTATTCTGCTTTTGAAGTTAGAAAATAAAGCAGCCCTGGAAACCGCAATAGAATTTTTTGGCAAAAAAGGAAAGTCAAAATGTATATAACTATACTTACATGCTACTGATAATTCTGTAATTTTATACAGTATGTTTCCCCTGTTAAGTACTGAGTATATGAAGAGGTCTCGAAGAATGTTGGAGTAAATAATAATAATAATAGGTATCATATGACTGGCACTGTGCTAAGTGATTTACATCCATGATCTTACCTAATCCCCTGAATAACCCTGTGAGACGTACAGCCTCTAATTCCATCCGCTCAGAAACTCCATGAATAGGTCCTGTAACTCTCGTTTCGCTGACGAGGAAAATTCAGTGGTAGGGTAGTATACTCATTCATAGCAAAGCCAGGATTTCAATCCATGGGTGACCTCAAACTCTCTGTTTTATCATTGCCAAGTACACATTAAACCTTCCATGAGTCCCTGATCAACAGCACTCTCTACAGTAAAACTTAAATATTAAAAATCTCAAATCACTACAAACTAGATAAAAACTAGACTAACCCACATAAATAAGCTGATATAAGGAAGTTAGTTTAAAAAGTAAAAAGCAAGTCAAAATGTTTCCTATTTTAAGGTACACAGCCCAATGCCTGTATGCTTCAGCAATGCTGTTCTTTGAGAAATAAGATTAACAATGAAACCTCAGGCACACCGTAGTATCATAAATCATCAAAGATGAGAAAATTATGTTTATATAATAACATTTTAGAGAGCTTTCAACCTCAAGGGTTGTAAGAAAATGTTTTCTGCTTAAATTTCATTTAGCTAGAACATTAACCTTAGTATCACCCTTCCTCTGTCCTTAATTCTGATAATGAAATTGCTTTTTCTTCAGAGAGAGTTGGTGGAAAGGAATAAGTGACTGATTCAAGGACAGAAGTTGCCAAATGATATTTGCCATATTCTTTGCACCTTGGTTCTTACTACAGAGTTAGTTGGGGAGAGGGAAAGTATGCAAGCAGTCAGATGGCCCTGTGCTGGATTAGAAATGCTGTTCCAATTTTTGTTGTGTATAAATCCTTGGCAGGTTTTTTTCCCCTCTGCCTCAGTAAATTAGGTATGGTCTGTCTGAACCTGTATTTTCTTTACTATGCTCAGGCTCCTCCAGAGAAATAGATAATATGTTCATCTATAAATGACATCCATGATCTTACCTGTTGGTTGTCAAGATTCATCAGTGTGAGGCTGCATGTTGAGATGGTCAGTTTTATATTCATCCCCGAAAACTGAAGATTACTTTTGCCAAGAACTGTTGATAGGAACTTAACTGGAGGCTTTAAAAACAACAAACAACACTCTAAGTTATGAATTTTTGTTACAGAAACAATGTTCTTTAAATGTTAAAAAATAAGTCAAATGAGATGAAATGATTTTTTA
This sequence comes from Desmodus rotundus, assembly GCF_022682495.2. Classification (NCBI taxonomy): domain Eukaryota; kingdom Metazoa; phylum Chordata; class Mammalia; order Chiroptera; family Phyllostomidae; genus Desmodus; species Desmodus rotundus. The sequence continues at coordinate 81,270,499 of NC_071393.1, forward strand.
TTAAAAACTTTTTTAAAAATGGGAATGCAGTAAATTCTCCAGTGAAATTTGAGCCCTCAGAACTTTTCTCATACACTCCTCTCTTCCCAAGCATTGGGAGTAGGGGCCTGGTTTACATAAAAGGATTCCTGTGACAGTTTGGACTAGCTGAACTCTCTCAAGTCCTTTTGGACACCACAAGTATTAAAAAAAGAAAAAGTTGCTGTCTAGGTTTCTTGTGATGACCAGAAATACGAAAAACTATATACAAAAATTTATGGGATGTAGCAGTGCGTAAGCAGAGAATTTATTATTATAAACATGTAGAAAAAGAAGAAAGATCTCAAATCAACAACCTAGCTTTACAACTGATGGAACTTGAAAAAATAAACCAAACCTAAAACTAGCCGAAGGAGAGAACAAAAATGAAGATTGGAGCACAAATAAATGATAGAAAGGTTAGAAAAAGAAAAGAGAAAACACAACCAAAAGTTGGTTCTTCACAAAGGTCAAACTTGACAAACTTTTAGTCAGACTAATAAAAAGAGAAGATTTACATAACTAAGATCAGAAATGAAAGTGGGGACCTTACTGCTGATTCAACAGAAATAAAAAGAATTAAGAGTACTATAAACAATTGGATGCCAACAAGTTGGATTACCTAGATGAGATGGACACATTCCTAGAAACGTTAAACCTACCAAGACTAAGTCGTGAACAAATAGAAAATCTGGGCAGACCTGTAGCTCATCAGAACAAACACATGTTGACAAGGATGTGGGGAGGCTGAAATCCTGTGCACTGTTGGTATGAATGGAAAATGGTGCAACCACTACAGAAGACGATATGGCAGTTCCTCAAAAAACTAAAAATAGAATTACTATATGACCTAGCAATTCCACTTCTTGTTATACACCCCAAAAACTGAAAAGCAGAGACTTGAACCAATATTTGGATCTCTGTATTCATAGCAGCATGATTCACATTAGCTAAAATGTGGAAGCAACCCAAGTGTCCATCAAACAGATAAATGTATAAACAAAATGCATTATGTACATATAATGGGACATTATCCAGCCTTAAAAAGTAAGAAATTCTGATACATGCTACAACATGGATGAACTCTGAGGACATTATACTAAGTGAAAAAGACAAGTACAGTGTGAGTCCACTTACATGAAGTACTCAGTAGTCAGAGTCACAGAGGCAGGAAGTAGGATGCTGGATGAAGTGTGATTCCTGTTGCCTATTTTCTTTATTCCAATCAAGCACAGTTCCTTTCTCTCTCTCATTCTCTCCCCGCACCCCCAACACACACACACACACACACACACACAGTGGAATGGAGAAAGAGAGGAATGGGAGGTTATTGTTTACTGGGTATAGGGTCATGGTTTCACACGATGAAAAGAGTTCTGGAGATGGTGGTGGTGTGAGTTGCCCAACAACATGAAAGTACTTTGTATTACTAAACTGTGCACTTAAAAATGGTTAACAGGTAAACTTTATAGTACGTATATTTTACCATAATTTTTTTTAATTAGGGGAAAAGAAAGTATAAAAAATAAAAAGTGATTGGAAGAGTCTGTGGCATGTATTATTCAATAAATGCTAGCTTATAAAAATCAAAATTTTCTTTTTTTTATTCTTTAAAGGTGTACTTTCTGGACCAGTAACAGCCTGGTTTGTGTTGTCTTGTGTTGTTTTGGTGTGTGGGCTCCCTACTCCTGAAATGAGGAAGTCTTAAATGAAGAAGCCTGTTTCTTGGGATCATCCAGTTGACACATCCTGTTCATAGAGGTCCTGAGAAGCAGGAGGATGCTGGAGGCTACTTGGAGGACATGGGCTCTGTCAAAGAAACTAGCGATAGGCAGCTCTAATAGAATTCAAAGGCCATGTATCAGTTTTCCATACCAGGTGGTTCGTTCTGGGTTAGTCTGGGTTCAGCTCTATGCAAGATGATGAAGCATGATGATGAATGAGGCAGGGTGGTAGGGAACAGAGCACAAAGATGGGAATCTGAAGACCTGGCTTCTACAGCATGCCCTGATCTTCTTCGTCCTATGACACAAGGCAAATCCTTCTCGGAACCACAGCTTAGAAGCTGGCAAAATGAGAAGGGTAGACTGGAAAATACCTAGAAATTCTTTCCCTCTTAAACAGTTCACATTTCTATGACTTATATAGTTATCTTAAGAGCCTTTACATCCCTTTTGGACTTTTCAAAGCAACTAAACATTCTAGGTTTAAGAGCTTAATAACAATAATTCTAATTACCATTGTTGTTAAAAGTCTAAAATGTGTCAGACACTGTGTTAGGTACTCTGTAAATATCATTTTATTTTATTCTTACACAACTCTATAAAGTAAGTGCCATTTTCTCCCATTTTACAGATAAGGAAACCAAGGACCCAAAGGGTAAAGTGATGAAGTGACTTGTCCACATCACACAGTGAGTTAGTAGTGTTAAAAGAGAAAAACCACAGGCCCCAAATGGAGTCACTTGTGCTAAAGCCCACGACACTGAACCTAAACTTCATGCCTCACCTAACTGCAGTTTCAGACTTCTCCGGGAATACAATCTTAATCTGTCAATCTGGAATGTTCTGGTCAGTACCAATGAGGTAATCTCTCACATGGGCCCTCAGCATCCTGAAGAGGAAACTGAGGCTCTGCCAGATAAGACCCCCGCTTTTCCCTAGTGGAAGGTAACCTTGCCTAAAACAGTACTTTCTTTTTGGTCTTTTTTTGCTAATAACTTTCTCGTCCAGCACAGCATCTGCCTATAAAAGCCTTCTAAATTGTACAGCTTCTCAGAGTACCTCTCTATTTATCAGATGGGATACTGCCCGACTCATGAATCACTCCATAAAGCCAATTTGATCTTCACCTTTACTTGATTGAATTGTTGTTCTTTAAAAGAAGGAGGCAGAGGCAGGATTTAAATGTAAGTCTATCTAACATCAAACTTGTGCTCTTCCATCATGAAAAGCTCCTTCTACGTGTATGTTATTATCTCACCTCTACCAGCACCCATGTTGCCATTTGAAAATAGGCCAAGGAATTGAACAAGTCTAAAATGTTAAAATGCAGAATACACACATTATGTAATATCCAAATTGGAAGGGACCAAACTGGTCATCTGGTTCAACAATGCAACTACAGGAACAAGAACGGAGCCTCAGAGAGAGGAGAGACCACGTTCAAAGGACCAGGTTTTCTAACTCGAAACCCAGGTGCTTCCTCCGCTGCCACTCGAGGCACCGCCATTTAAGACAGTGTCAGGCAAGTTGGAAGAATTCTGGGGACGAGTGCGACTTTGAGTTGCATCTCTAATATCATGCCAACTAAAAAAGGCCATTCTGGACTTAAGTCATGTGGTGGAACGGACTAACAACTATCTTGATACCATCTTTCCCATAGTTGGGAAAATATAAAACAAGAAAACCACACCAATATTTACCTTTCGCTTTTTTATGGCTCCATTTGCCCCAGGGACAGCTTCACACAGGCGACTTATTGCTTCCCTATGGAACAAAAACCATATAAACACTTAGCATGCTACCTATCATGTAGTAAATGTTCAATAAATGTTAGCAAGCATTATGGATAAAATGTACACACATATAATGGTGAATCTGAAGTAAACAACCTTCCCCCGCCCGCATAGGAGAAAATATCATGCTTAGTACTTCTGCAGTTCAAACCCAAGAAAACCCAGCAACACCCTAATACTGAAAAACTGCTTTATAAGAAGCAGTTCCACCATTCACCTTCATCTTTTTTTTTCCCTTGTATTTTCAGGTTTGGTTTTTAGTGTTGTTGATTTTTAAACAAAAAGGGGCAGAATTTGTTTGGGAATATCTTGCAAACCTTTAGCATAATCCTCTCTGTGGCGTTTGAATAAGAAGCTTCATAGTATCTCAGCACCAAAGACAATTAAATATAAAAGAACGTGACTCTAGAGGAAGTTTGAAAGGATAGGGAGAGAAGTGAACTTCTAGGTGGTCTCAAACGGAGCCTTATTGACTAAATCACTACAACAAGCCATTCAGCTTTCATGTAATTTCACAGAAGAAAAAATCAATAACAAATTTCCTCCTTTGCTTGTTTTTCTGCCTTACTATATATTGGACTTCCTGAGAGAAAGGCACCACTAAAACAAGTAGTCGTTCCTTAATGGAAGTGGCGAACAAGCTGGCGCCCTCCTCTCCAGAAATGCAGTTAGAACTAAGAGCTTTTGTCTCTGGGACCCAGCATTCACAGCCACCTGAGCTTCCACTCGCGTAACACGAATCCTCGTCTTGGGTCTTTCAGTACACATCTTAAACTTTTCACAAAGCAAATGGAAATCTCTAAGCTCTTTTCCAGATCCCCTAGAGATCACTGTTTAAATTGGCAAACTAGATGAACACACACACCATGTTTTATGTATATTTTTTATTGCATGGAAATATTTTCTATGAGATGTTTTAGAAGAGAGGAGCAGTCAGAGGAGAGAGAGAGAGAGAGACAGAGACAGACAGAGATTAGCAGAATTCCCCAAAATTCTAGGCATCATTCTGATTTATAACGTATGTTTTAGTTCCAATTCTTTTTTTTTTCTGGATAAATGAAACTTTTCTCAAGGTATTATCTTGTCAGCTTTTTTCAAAATTATCTGCAACCAAAAGCTAGAATGACTTTTTGGTTTAGCATATTTTCTTGGGATTTCATATTTTTTGTTTCTCTAGAATTCCAAACTTTGCCTCTGTAGTCAAATAGAAGGGTAATATAGAAGGTTGGGCTGTTTTGTTTGGTTGGTTAATGTTTTCAGTCATCTTAATGATTAATCAATAATTGATGAGGCATATATAACTGATCCAGATTGGGCTCTGGTAGTACCAAAATAACTAGTGCAGGCACCCCACTATGTTTTTGGTATTTAATAAAGAGGTATTTATAAGAATGGTATTATCGGGCCCTTTATGCCATGAAAGCCTACTGGTCTACTGGCACGGTTTGGTCTAAAAGGCTCCTTGTAAATGGTTCGCAATAAAAGTAGAAACAAAGGTGAGCATTGATGCTGCTAAGTATAATAATAGTTATTATTAGAAGTTGTTACTTTTTATATAGTACCCTGCGGTTTTACAGAGTGCCTTCCCAGACATTGTTGGGTTTTTTTTATTCTCATACCAACAGTCAATATGCTCTAAGAAAAAGTAAAGTTGTGAATTTGAATTAAAGTGGGTGCTTTATAGCATGAGGAGCTCTCGAGAGTTTGGGAGGATGGACCTGCCTGGCAAAGTGGTGTTGGGAATTCTGCACAGAAGGGAGATTCTGTGCAAAGATGCCAAAACATAAATGATCACAATATGAGGGGAACTCATACAAGTCCTCTGTGACGTGCTAGAGCACAAAGTGAGGTAGAACAAGAGTGTATAAGGGCTAACTGGAGTCTGAAAACTTCTTCAGTAAAGGACGAGACAGGAAATGTTTTAAGAGTTTACTTGTTGCAACTACTCACCTCTGCAGTTGTAACTCAAATTCTCTTGACAGACACTTTGCTCAGAAGAAAAAAAGAGGAAACTTGTGCTTATGAACTTGGTTTTAAAAAGTGGTTATATTGTACACCATGTTCCTGACCGTACTATTCACAGCAGCTAAAACGTAGAAGCGGCCCAAGCGTCAATGTGTAGATGAATGGATAAGCAAATTGCGGTACTATACATACGTGCAGTGGAATATTATTCAGCCTTAAAAAGGAAGGACAATTCTGCAACATGCAACGTGGATAAACCTTGAGGACACCATGTTAAGTGAAAAAAGCCTGTCACAAAAAGACAAACAGTACATGGTCCCACTTATAGGAGGTATGTGGAGTGGTTGAAACCATAAAGATAGAGAGAAGACTGGTGGTCGCCAGGGGTCCGGGGAGAGGGACGGATTGGGAATTACTGTTTAATGGGTTCGGGCTTTCAGTTTTGTAAGATAAAGAGAAGATGGGGTTGGATGGTAATGATGGCTGCAGAACAATAAGAATTTAATAGCACTGAATAGACACTTACAAATGTGTTAAGATGGTAAATTTTATGTTATGTGTATTTTACCACAATGAACAAAGAAAAAATATCAAAAAGTAATTATTAATTTGAGACTCTGAAGAGAGTCGCACACTCTCTCCAGTAAAAGGCCTGTCCCTACAAACTTTTCAATTAGAGGGCCTACCCTGCCCCCCATCACCCCCAGAAAACCATCTGTGGGCCTCTTGGGAATCCACAGATCCCTGGTTAAGAACCACTGCTTTAAAATAACTTCTCAAATTCTGCTTTCTTTGCTGATATCAGTGTTAACACACCTCCTGAAACTCCAGCCGAGGAAGACAGATACATTCCTGAATTTTGTTGCCTTTCTTTACAAAGATCTTTTCTTCCCCTGAGACCAGGACCAAGAGATTAACTGTAATATTTTCAAGAACAAATAGTACTTTTAATGCTTTTCTGAAGTTTCAGCTACCCGCTCTGACCTAAAGCACTGACTTTACAAATGCTGAGGAAAAAGAAAACAGAGAACCCCACGCAGGGATTTCTCACAGGACTGGGGGTGCCCCCGCCACCCTCAGCTGCCCAAGCAGCCTGCATTTCTGCATAACCCCTTTTCGTAGCTGACCTGCCCTGAGATATTCTCCAGCTAGCAAACCTTCAGCAAACATCTTCCCTTAGAGGAGCAGAACTTTTGGAGTTTAAACAGCTACAGATTTCCACCCTGGGAGCCTGTGCTAGAGGGAAAGCAGGAGGAACGCCCACGGCACCAACAGTGGCCACTTTGTTTATTGTTTTGCCACATGAGCAGGGAGGGGAGAAGTGGGCTGATGTAAGAGAATGAGAATGCAATTGAAGATTTGCTTTTAAGCATATAAAACCCTGCCTACGCCATAAGACCAAAAAAAGATATTTTGTCTGTCTTAACAGAGTCCAAACTAATCATGCAAACAAAGCCACTTTTCTTCATCAACCCACGGCCGCTACAGTACTGAAGTTACAATTTTTCTGTGTTTTTAACCCTTAAACAGTTAAGCTCCTGTGGAAGCAATGTTGCCTAACCGCCCCCTCCCCTTTATTTTTAAGTTTGGAAGGCAATATCACAATCCGAGACAAAGTGGAGCATTTACTGGGGGGAGGGGCTGTGGGACAAATTGTTTCTAGTGAATGTCAAAATGCACTTCTTCAGTAAATAGGAAAGCCAGAAAATGTGTAACATGAAACCAGGCAAATGGCCCACTGGAGTGGTTACAGGCAGCTCTCTCCGCCTCCCACCACACACACACACACACACACACACACACACACACAGGGAAGGAGCGGTTTCAGTTTTGTCTAGGCCAACAGAAATGAGAATAAATTTAAATCACAGCCACAGCCTTTCTAAAACAAAAGTCAAAAAAAGTTAGGCAAACAAAGCCTGAATTTTTCCAATTTTACCTGTATTTCCCAAGGGACTTTCCCTTCCTTATCATCTCCAATGTGAATCCTTAAAAGAAATCAGTGACCAATATGGAAGGGACAATTGTCACTTGAAGGTCTCAAAGAGCCTTCATATTGATAAATGAAGGGACTTGTAATTCAGACTACACATCAGTGTGGTATTATGTTGTTCTGATTGTTCTAGGGAAACTAGTACCTTTTTAAAATCTTTGCCTTTAGAACATCAAGGCGCAGCGATCTATGTGTTCAATTTCATTCAGCTTGGTGAAATTAAAGTCGTCCCAGAACTTGTGCTAGCCCTCAGACAGGACACTTTAGAGCAGGAGCCGGCCTCCATGGCGATAAGCACACAATGAATGCAGTCAATGCCCAGAGAACAGCTGAAAATGGAAAGCTTCAAACTCCCTTTGTGCTGCTATCAAGGGCATCGCCCAGGCACTCTAGGAGGGTAGACTTGGCCCACAAAATACATCCTTTCATTTTAGAAAGGGGCACTTGGGCCCCAGGGTGGTCAAATAAAACCCTTCAGTACTGCCCACAGCATCTATTCTCACACTGACTTACCGCATCACTCCATTCAACGTGAATCATATTTAAAATCTGACTCTAAAGCACATTGGCAATTCTACCCTGCTCCAGCAACCACAAAACACAGGTTGCTCTGTCCACTCCGCCATTCTGCGCTTTGGCTCTGCTGCAAATGTTGACCCATCAATTGCACTCTAAACGAAGCAAAAAGACCATCCTGCCCCTCCCATGGCACCTCCCCCACAAGTCTCCCCTTAGTGAACAGAAACAAAGTGATTTTCTCCTATCCTCACAACGATTTCCTGTAATAGAATCACATATTTCAAAATGCAAAAACCTGTAACCGCAAACTGATGGCTTACACACCTTCAAAATATTTAAGCCCTATGAAAATGACGCCAGAGAAATGGGGTTGATTTCATATGAAACACACTGGAATTTGTAAACCCAAAAGACTCTTCTCCTTTACCTTAAGATAAACTGTATTTTTCTAAAACTACTCTGTTTTAGATAAAATATTCAAATATTATGAAAGTACATCTTTTGGAGCTGGAGAGTGTATTAATCATTTAGTGTGGTCACTTAAAAGTCAAAGCTCATTTTTTAAAAAAGAAAACTGATCCAAGTTAGTCACTCACTGTATTCACCACATTTCACTACAAATGATGTTGATTGACTTACAAAAATTAGGCCTATCGTCAAAAAAGAAAGATTGGAGCCATTTGGATATTTAAAACAGTTTGCCATGGAGGTATAATACTGAGGAAGGCAGAAGTCAGTGAAATGAATTACTGACTTACCGTACCACTCAACTTCCACCATTGTTTAAAAAGAAACTTAAGGGCCTTTCGGCATATATACACACACACGATTTTATTTGATAATTCCATCTTTTTCTTTTGTTTTTTTAATATATTTATTGATTATGCTATTAGTTGTCCCATTCCCCCCCCACTCCACTCCATCCTGCCCCCCCCACCACATTCCTCCCCTATAGTTCATGTCCATGGGTCATACTTATAAGTTCTTTGGCTTCTACATTTCCTACACTATTCTTACCCTCCCCCTGTCTATTTTCCACCTATCATCTATGCTACTTATTCTCTGTACCTTTCCCCCCTCTCCCCCTCCCACTCCCCTGATGATAACCCTTCATGTGATCTCCATTTCTGTGGTTCTGTTCCTGTTCTAGTTGTTTGCTTAGTTTGCTTTTGTTTTGGTTTTAGGTGTGGTTGTTAATAACTGTGAGTTTGCTGTCATTTTTACTGTTCCTATTTTTGATCTTCTTTGTCTTAGGTAACTCCCTTTAACATTTCATATAATAAGGGCTTGGTGATGATGAACTTCTTTAACTTGACCTTATCTGAGAAGCACTTTATCTTCCCTTCCATTCTAAATGATACCTTTGCTGGATAGAGTAATCTTGGATGTAGGTCCTTGCCTTTCATGACTTGGAATACTTCTTGCCAGTCCCTTCTTGCCTGTAAGGTCTCTTTTGAGAAATCAGCTGACAGTCTTATGGGAAGTCCTTTGTAGATAACTGTCTCCTTTTCACTTGCTGCTTCTAAGATTCTCTCCTTCTATTTAATCTTGGGGAATGTAATTATGATGTGCCTTGGTGTGTTCCTCCTTGGGTCCAGCTTCTTTGGGACTCTCTGAGCTTCCTGGACTTCCTGGAAGTCTATTTCCTTTGCCAGACTGGGGAAGTTCTCCTTCATTATTTGTTCAAATAAGTTTTCAATTTTTTGTTCTTCCTCTTCTCCTTCTGGCACCCCTATAATTCGGATGTTGGAACGTTTCAAGATGTCCTGGAGGTTCCTAAGCCTCTCCTCATTATTTCTGAATTCTTGTTTCTTCGTTCTTTTCTGGTTGGATGTTTCTTTCTTCCTTCTGGTCCACACCGTTGATTTGAGTCCCAGTTTCCTTCGCATCACTATTGGTTCCCTGTACATTTTCCTTTGTTTCTCTTAGCGTAGGCTTCATTTTTTCATCTGGTTTTCGAACAAATTCAACCAATTCTGTGAGCGTCTTCATAACCAGTGTTTTGAACTGTGCATGCGATAGGTTGGCTATCTCTTCCTCTCTTAGTTGTATTTTTTCTGGAGCTTTGAAGTGTTCTGTCATTTGGGCCTTTTTTTTTTTTTTTTTTTGTCTTGGCGTGTCTGTTACTTTAAGGGGCGGAGCCTTAGGTGTTCCCCGGGGCAGGGTAACGCTGGTCACTGCACTGTGCTGCTGTACGTGGGGGAGGGGCCAAGAGGGAGCAATGGCGCCCGCTCCACTCTTCACCAGGCTTCAATATTTCACTCTGCCACCCACAATCAAACTGGGCCCCCCTGGTGCTGGTTCCCGAGTGGGTGGGCTTGTGCACACCCTAGGCCCCTGTGGGTCTCTCCAACGACCTCTCCTGTGAGGCTGGGAGTCTCTCCCCCTGCCGCCCCAACCCCCACGGGCGTCTTCAATCAGAGGTCTGAGGCTTTATTTCCCCGAGCTGGAGCCCTGGGTCGCATGGTCCGCTTCGCTCCCCACCATTTGTCCGGCCTATCTGTGCGCAAAAGTGGGGCCACGGGGTCTGCCAGTGGTCGGACTGCCTGCCCCGTTTGTCCCACACTCCGCCAGTCTCAGTCCCGCCATGGCCACGTGAGTCCTCTCTGCCCGGTGCCCATCTCAGCCCCTCCTACCGGTCTGGATGAACGCTTATTTTCTATCCCCTTGGTGTCAGACTTCCTTGCCTTTCGACTCTCTGTCAGCTCTGGTTGTGTGAGGAGGTGCAGTGTGTCCACCTACGCCGCCATCTTGGTTCTCCCATCATTTTTGAATGTGCATGTGCACCTCGGGAAGGAATCAGTAACCGGCCTACCCAGCTGTGTCCACTGCACAAAACAATGGTAGGACAGCTGCAGCCCGCACACCAGCTAGGCATTCACTGGTGTAACCAGTTAGGTAACTGGTGATCGAGCATTAAAGTTCTCAATTGAAATTGGGATGCTGGTTAAAATGCAGATTCTTGGGATTGAGTCTACAGATTCTAATTCTATACATCTGGGTCGGGGCCTAGGAATCTGCCGTCTAACAAGCCTCCCAGGTGACGCTGAAGCTGATCAGTTCATGGACCACACAGCTGAGTAGAAAATGAGTCTACTTGGACTCATTGCCCAGCAGGCCTGGTGCTGCGCTCTACAGCTCCGGCCAGACGGTTGCATTAGTGGGTGCTAAAGAATTAGGTCACCTGTTTCTAGTGGCTACGGTAAGGGAGGAAGGCCCCCAAACCCCCGCACATTGGATGATGTTCCATGTGGGCAAAAATCTGTCTTCAACTTTGTCACTCAGTACGCTGGAATACATATTTGGTACAATCCATCCTTTCCTCTTCCCTTGGTTCCCTTCATCCCTGCCATCTCCTCACTGGGGAGATGACCATCTGGAGGTCTTGAACCTCTTTGCTCACATCACCCCCCCACCCTGGCACACACAGGTCGTGATGAGTGACCTGCATTTTCTGTCCCATCTGGCAGCCTGGATGGTGAGAGGCCTAGTCCATCTGCTCCTCAAAATGCACTTATGCCCTAGGCAGTGGCTCTGGACCCTGGCTGGACATTGGGGAAACATGGAGGAGATTTAACAAATCCTGAAGACTGGGTCTCATCTCTGAATACACTGACTTCACTGGTACAGGGTGGGGCTTGGGGACTGGGAGTTCTAAAAGCTTCCTCAACTGCTTCCAAAGGAGCTAAGGCTGCGAACCACTCAATAACAGCACTCGACAAGCCTTTGTTGTAAAGGGCTAGATAGTAAAAATGTTAGGCTTTGTGAGCCACACAGTCTCCGTGGCAACTACTCAACTCTGCAGTGGTAGTTCCAAAAGCAGCCACAAACAATAGATAAACCAAGGGGCGTACTTGTGTGCCAATAACACAGATACTGACATTTGAATTTCATATAATTGCCACATTCACAAAATATTCTCCTTTTGATTTTTTCCCCAACAATTAAAAAATGTCACAACCCATTCTCGGCTAAAAAGGTGGCAAAACCAAAAATCAGGCAGCAGGCTGGACTTGGCTGGCAGGTTGTGGCTCGCCGGCCCTTCTTCTGGAAAAATGAGAAATGAATGTAAGAGGCTTTGGGGTCAGTCTGCTGTTAGCTTGTGCATGGCAGAAAACCTGTTAGAATACAACCTTTTAATCTTTACAGATGAAGATTATTTGTATGTCTTTTGGACTTGGTTTTGTTCAGTTCCTTGGTACAGGAAGCTACATTTTATAAGAGATGAGTCTTCTACCATGTAAATAGAAGGATTATGGAACTCCTTCTACAAACTGTAAGTTATTATCTTCCTTGCTTTTTTCTCTCCTACCAGCATGCAGTGGAGGGAGAGAGGGGGGAACTAAAATTCTTTTTTGAAAATATCACCTAAGCTTCATGAAGTGACACGATGTGCATGACCCAGTGCAAAGTGCTTGGGGAAATACAAAATCAACAGAGTGCAAAATTGCGGTAAGTGACGAAAGGAAAGGAGTCAGGGGCTTTGATTCATCTGTGACTCCTCTAGGATAACAGAGAGCAGAAAAGCTGGTTAAGTGGCTCTGCCATCAAACAGCCATCGCTAAAAATCTAGCTGTTTCTTATCAACTCTGCGACCTTGAGCAAGTTTTTGAAACTCTTTGTGTCTCCATTTCTTTAATATATAAAGTAGGAATAATAATAGTGCTTTAAACAAGGCCTCTGTAAATGCTAGCCGTTATCATTGCTTTACCTTGTAATTTCTGCCTAAAAACTGGGTCTAGGGGTAGGGGAGGCAGAAGAGAGTAAAGTGGGGATTAACGATGATGGAAGGAGACTTCACTTTGGGTGGTAAACAACATACAGATGATGTATTACAGAATTGTACACCAGAAACCTCTATAATTTTATTAACCAATGCCACCCTAGTATTCAATAAAAAAGTAAAAAAAATAATAACTTCGTCTAACCCGCTTTTTACAATGCCTCATACCCAGCAGAGTATTCTTACGTGTTATAACTGGAATGCTACAGATAATGTGCTGTACAAGGGGTACAACTCTGTCTGTCATGCAAATAATAATGGTTAGTACAAGCCTATCTGATTTCCTTTAGATAACCCATGGCACGTAGCAGACTTCCTTGGACATGTCGTGTGTTCCAAAACGTAAATGTTTAGACAGCTCTATGGCATGAAAATACGTACGATCCTTGTCCTCCTATATGACCCGCACTTCCCTTCAGAAGGGAAGTCCTCATTCCCAGCTGTTGGAGTGTTCAGTGCTAGTAGCTCATGGCTGAGTTCCCAGAAAGTGCCCTCTCTTTGAGGCAGTTACCTTGCCTACAGATATGTTCCCTTCCCAGAGGCAGCAGGCAACCAGTGACAAGTCAATATGGGGTTTTAAGGCCTGGTCTGTTTCCCACAGATCTGCTGAAGCCTTTGTTGAGTCGGCATCACCATTCAACCTGCCCCCTGCCAAATATTGCACCCCTCACCCCCTCGGGATCTTGAGAGCCCTCCCAGTAAACTTTTTGCATTTAACTCTCCATCTAAAGTCTGTTTCTAGGTCCAGCCTAACTCCCGCTAATGAGCGGCTGCCAGAATTATGCTACTCTACATTGGCACATATGCTTAATTAAAGGACACCTTTCCTTTTTGGGATGGTTTTTTTTTTTTGTAGTTCAACTTCAGCAGGCAAGTTTATGATCAAAACTTTCTTTTTAAGGATCTGTGTTGTCACAGATGACAGTGTAAAAATCTTTTGCAGAGAAATTTCATAAGTGGTTCAGATGATCTGGATGAAAAAGATCCACCTTCTTACTGTGCAAACATATGTGAACATATACATTTTCCTAGAGTAGGTGCAGCGCTCACAAGACACAACTCATGTTGAATTAAAGGGGTCAGAGCTGAGCATTCCTCCATCAGGCCTTTCCCAGTTTTGCTAAGGAGAATACCAGCAGGAAATGAAACGTCCGCGTGGCAGGTGAACACAGGTGAAGACACGCACCAACTGTCTTGTATTTTTCTTTGGCTGCAAAGCTCTCTTTTTATCTAAGATGCTCTCAGGCTGAGATTAGCCTTTGATGAATATTGAGTGCCTTCCATCTAGCTCGCTCTTCCCCCAAAAAACTGTATCCTGATTTTTCTGGCTACATATACATATACATATACATATACATATACATATACATATATAGCAAAATTAAAACTCACTGCTCTGGGATTCCCTAGGCTTTACCCTTATCCTCTCGAAAACAAAATAAAAATCTCATGCTGTTTGGGATTTTCTGGGGAATCACCTTTCAGAACTAGGGGTTTCCATATGATTTCTGGTTCAGCTGGGGACCTCATTTGGAAACCACAGGGTAGGCATCCCTTACACCTGGGGCCTCAAAGTGTGGCAACACCTGGGAACTTGTCAGACATGCAAATTCTTGAATCAAAAACTGGGAGTGTGGCCCAGCATTCCACTTTAACAAGCCCTCCAGGTGACTGACTGATTCTCTTGCATGCCAAAATTTGAGAACCACCCTCTGACACAATCTCTTTTTTTCCTCAGCAGGGATCAGAAAAGGACACTGAAAGAATCCACTCCTACAGATTTCTGATCATCTGTATGAAAAGTCTCCCAGAGGGAACTCACAAACTAGGAATCTGACTTCTTGATTCCGGCCAATTTCCTAACTGAGGATTGAATGTTTCCTTATTCTGTCTCTTCTGGCTTTCGGCATTTCCCTGAGTTTTGTTCCTTAATATTCTCATTCTGATTGAGGCATAATACACAAGAGTCAGACAGATATGATTTCTGGCTCCACCATGTATTAACTTGCTAGGTGACCTTGGTGAGTTCTGCAATGTCTCAGTATCCTCGTGGGCACAATAGGTTTAATAGGAACATCTATTTTATAAATGTTAACTTCTGTGATGATGACGATGCTGATGATAGTAGCTATTAATTAATAATAAACTGGTCTATACACTTTTTGCTCATAACTGAAAATCATGTTTGAGTACCTGAACTAGAAAGTAGTGAAAGTTTAGTCAGTTCTATGTGGATTGAGAAATCCCACTCTTCATCTGAATCATCTCCTTGGGCCCCCAAGGCTCTCTGAACCAAAATGAGTATCTTCAGTAAATTTAATGTTAGTCCTTTGTTCAGTAATATATACACATGGTACCTATGTGCCAGACAGTCTATCATGGAACCAGGGACCTGACCCAATTGTGTAAGAGCTCCGCATTCTGGAATTTGGCCTAGTTAAGGATACCAGATTCCATGTTTATAGATTGTCTAGTTCTTTTCTCTGACTACCAGCAGTGACCATGGGGCCTTCAAGACCCCCAGGGACATGTCAATATCTGTGAGAAGCCCTGAAGCCTCTCTGTTAGTAAATACTTATTAACCCAGCTATGCCCCCGGGACTGTGGCTCTGACAACTGCCAGACCATGGACTAGGCGCACGGACCAGGGAACCTTCAAGCCCAAAGACGATGCGTGATGGAGCCCTCAGGATTGCTCCGTTGAAACAAACCACAGGGGACCCAATCCCTTCGCGGCCAGAGACACTCTGGGGCACTCTCTGAGCTTCCTCAGGAGGCTCCCATGCAACTGCAGCACGAGCGTTTCCAGAACAATGGTTCCAAAGGCCTATTCTACTTGCACTGTAAAATGATTCAGACCAGAAGGTGAGCACTGTGTCCATCAAAATCAAAATTAGAAACCCACTCTCCTGCTCCTGGGGAACGTTTGCAGAGTACAACTGAGACTGCTTGGTGTGCTACAATATTCAGTACTTCCCAAAGGAAGCCAAAATAGACCACGAAAGGGAGAGAGATACTTGAATGCATTCTCATCTGGCTCTACATGTTGTAAAGAAGGCCTGGGGTTGGGGGTGGTGGGGGAGGTGAGGGGAATCACTGGATAAAGCTATTTCATTCTGCAGGCAGATCTGAAAATGATGAGGTCTCCCAAAAATGCATAGACTCTAACATTCATGCATTTTAAGCGCTGAATTAATTTGTTTCTCCTCAAACACTTGAGGCCATTCACTACCATCCATACTTGCACAGGGACAGACAGCTAACAATTTCACTCGGGTCAGTGAATATATGTATGTGCACCATCTATTTGAGAATGTGTGTCTGTAGTGAATATGTGTGATAATATCTACACATCTGTGAGTTTTTATACATCATATGGATGAAGTGGCAGGCCCTGGTTTTAGTTGCAACATATTTTTAGAAACCGCTCCATAAAGTAGATCATATTTTCCATGGAAAAGATGCTATAATTGGGAATTTCATTCCTGACCAATGGCTTTTTGGCAAATAAAATACAGAAACTGTAAACAGTCTGTCATGGGACAAAAAATAATAACCATTTTACAAACCTCTATAAATAACTAAAATATTAAAACAATGCCCTAAGTCCTAGAAAAAGAGCATAAACAAATACAATACCTACCCATGTAGTCTCAAAGTGTTCTTCACCACATAAAAATACAGCTCCATTGAATTATGTTCGAAAATTAATGCACTAGCTATAATAAAATGAGACATTTGATTAACAACTTTGCCAACTTTAAATTTTAGTGGACCATTTTGGGGATGACTTAAATAGTCCCAGTCCCAATATCTCTCCCCTCCCGCTCTCCATCTCTCTCTTGTTCAAAGAAATCGATCTAATGTCTTCATTTCCCTTTGAGGTAGAAATCCATTTTGAACTGCATCTACTACCTCCACTTGACAAGCTTCTTTCTCCTCCTGCTTTTTCCTCTACTCCGCCTCCTTCTCCCTCAGCCAGTCTCCTTCCTAGGACATAACTTAGGGAATTATTATATTGCCACAGTGCAATTCTGCCCTGGCCAAAGATGACTGATCCAGGATTAGACCCCAATCACCAGTTTACCTGATCATTTGATATTTGGAGCTGAGAGGACCAGAGATGGGGAGTCTCTACACTCTGGTTGCTGAGGCCTCAGGGAGCCCAGACCCCTGTCCTTCCATGGGATCCTTTACTGCTCCTAGGTCCCATGAGCTGCCCCAATATCCTTTCAAGAAATCCCCCTTTTGGTGTAAGCTACTCTCAAGGTTTGCCATGGTCTGAATGTTTGAGTCTTCCCAAAATTTGTATGTTGAAATCCTAACCCCAAAAGGTATTAGTAGGTGGGTCTTTAGGAGCTCATGAATGAGACTAGTGCACTCATAAGACGGAACTCCTCAGCCCCTCTGCACCATGAGCACGGCCGGACCCATGCAGCTGGGGCAAGGGCAGCTGGGTCACAGACGTTCCAGCTTCCAGAGCTGTGAGAAATAAATTGTGCTGCTTGTAAGCCTCCCAGTCTGTGGTGTTTTGTTGTAGCGGCACAAACGGACTACGACAACAAGGTTCATCCACGCTGTAGCAGGTGTCAGGATTCCTCCCCCTTTTCCCCAGCTTTACTGAGGAATACTTGACAAATAAAACTGAAAAATATTTAAAGTGTACGAGGTGATGACTTGATGTACATACACATTATGAAAAAATTCCCACAAGTCAGGCTAATTAACACCATCACCTTTTTACCATTTTTGTGTGTGAAAACACTTCAGATTTAGCATCTTAGCAACTTTCCATTATACAACACAAACCATCACCCACAGTCACCATGCTCCACACTAGCTCCTCAGACATCCATCATCATGTAACCGAAAGTTGTGCCCTTTACCAACGTCTCCCCATTTCCTCCCACCCTCAGCCCTGGCCACTGCTATGCAACTCTCTGTTGCTATGAGTTAAACTTTATTGTTTTCTTGTCCAGAGTTTTTTTTTAGATTCCACATATCAGTAATACCATGCATTGTGTGGCTTACTTCACTTAGTGTAATACCCTACAGTTTCACTCATGTCGCAATTGGCAGAATTTCCTCTTTTAAGGCTAATTAATATCCCAGTGCACGTGTGTCCACCACATTGTATTTATGCATTCATTCGTCAATCAGTACTCGGGCTGTTTCCATCTATGGCTGTTAATGAATAATGCTTCTATTGTACGAACATAGGTATACAAATATCTGCTCAAGTTCCTGCTTTCAATTCCCTTAGGTGTATACCCAGAAGCAGAATTTCTGGATCATATGGTAATTCTATTTTTAATTTTTTCAGATTTCCTCCCATACTGTTTTCCAGCACGGCTACACCATTTTCCATGACCACCAGTAATGCACAAGAGTTCCCAACTTCTCCACATCCTCAAACATTTGTTAATTTCTGTTTCTTTTTTTTTTAATAGCCATTCTAATGAGGGTGAAATCCTATCTCATTGTGGTTTTGATTTGCATTTCCCTGATGATTAGTGATGCTGAGCATCTTATAATGTGCAGATTGCCCATCTGTATGTCTTCTTTAGAGAAATGTCCATACAAGTCCTTTGCTCAATTTTTAATAGGGTTTTTGTTTTTGTTGTTGAGTTGTAATAATTCCTTACATATTCTGGATACTAATCCTTGATCATATATATGATTTGCAAATATTTTTCACACTCTATGGGTTGCTTTAGGAACTATACTCTTGGCCTTAGACCTACCCATTCACATAGTAACTGTGCACCTACCTGTATGTGAAAGGCGTGCTGAATGACTGAGGACAAGGGACTGTTGACTTTCATGCCCTCTCTTTCTTCACCTGACTCCGTCATGCTCTCAGAACTCTTCTCAATCGCTTGGAAATTTTTTTTGCTACTAGATCTTTGAAGTCTTCTAAAAGGACTTTAATTGACTATTTCATCTCAGATATGTGAGAAGTGAGATCCCAGTCCTAAACGGATGGTGAGGAACTGAGGAGCAGTAGAACATGAAGCTAGGAAAGGTGGTTATTGTACACACACACACACACACACACACCCCAAAACCTCCAGGAAGGGCCTCCTGACTTCTACTCTCATGCAAAAGGAAGTACGTCCAGTGACACCAGGGTTTGCCCAGGAGTGTTTGACTGTTATGTTTTATTGTGTGAGGGGGGAGACCCCCCAAACAGGAATTTATTATAAAAATTGTGTATTTATCCTTACATGTTAAACTTCAGTCACCTTCAAAGTACTCTCCATTTGAGGCAATACACTTATCGAGACATTTTTCCACTGCTCAAAACAGTTTTTGAACTCATCAGTTTTGATGCTTTTTCATGCTTCTGCCATTTTTTTGTTTCACCTTTGCCACACTGGCAAAACTTTTCCCTTTGAGGACTTTTTTAATCCAGGGTGACAAAAAAGATGCCTTTTTTGAGTGACAAAAAAAATGTCACTCAAGGCAAAACCAGGTGAACAGGGAGGGTGGGGTGTGAGGGTCATGCTGTTTGGTCAAACACTGCTGAGCACTCAGCACAGTGTGGGCAGGTGCGCTCATAAATCACCCACCAAGGAATGGGCAGATACATTGACAGAGTCTTCAAAAAACATTCACTGAAGCCAAACACAGCCTCTCACAACAGCGCCAACTGGTACACTGATACAGACAGGTTCCTAGAACACTCACATAGCTGGAGAAGCCGGTATTACAAGGGCCTGCTCTCCAGGAGATAATTCTGGGGTTTTTTTGGGGGCCCCCCTCCATATTTGTTCTCACTAGTTGATAAAGGTCATAAACCTTGACCTTAGAACACTACCTTTACTGGCGTCTTAACATTCTTTCCTGACCAATGAACAGTGAAACTTTTTTTTATCTAACCATGTACATCCCATCTCAGCCAGAGTACATGTTTTTCCATCTTTGGCATGAATACTATGAACTAAAACTTTGAAGCTCCTCAGGTTTTTTATCCTTACCACTCTTGTCAGTAACGTGTTCCCTGGGGAGTGTTCCCCTGCCTGGAGAGTGAACAGACTCAGCCTTTCACCCCGCTCTGGTGGTCTTCCCTTTGCAGGTCATGTGGGCAGCAATCTTACTCCTGCCTCCGTGGCCTCTTCACAAGTCAACACACACACCTGATGCCACACAGTTCCTCCAAGTCTACGGCACACTTACTCATGCGTAGCTGCAACCGATCCCATTACTACAATTCTCAGGAGATTTAGATGAATGCCATCTGGTACTCAAACAGATTTATTAATGTAGCTACCTTACATGAAGATATTTGACCTCTACAGAATACTTTCCTTTCTAATGTTCACATATCTTAGAAACCACATGCACAGGTCTTTGGGTAAATGTTCAGCCGCATCCTGGACCCACTTTGCATCTAATGGTTGTTTGCACACACACACACACACACAAGTAATATGCGTTTGCCTCTGAAGAACCGCCTTTAATGTCCTGTTGAAGCCAAAGAATCACAACTTCAAGCTCATGAACTAAATTTGCAGAATCACTGCTCAGGAGCAATAACATTTCAAACAGGAAATTAGTCCAATTACAATATCCTCTGAAGTATGGTCTCTGAGTCCTTGTTGTTTTACCTAGTACAAAATTGCCTGAACAGCTTGCTGTGTCTATAGCAGCAGTACAAAAAAACCCCAAAAATGCTAGCCAGGATTTTCATCCCCACAGAATGGATGCAGTAAATGGCCCATGCCATGCAGTCCCTGAGGATCAGCTAGAGAAAATGAATCTTGGGCCAGGACTCCAAAAGTGAACATTCCCTACCCATTCTCTTGACTGCTCCCCATTTTTCCTCACAGGCGTCCAGGGACAATCGCAGGATGAGGCGAGTCCTGTGCCAGCCACATCTTCCCAGCTGTCCTGGAGCACGGTGCACACAGATCCTGTGCTGGGTGCCTCACACTTTGTCTGTCTGATGTTGGGTTTGTTTGTTTGTTTTTAACTAAATAGGAGTTACAAATATAAGGCAAAAAAAATGCAGGAGGATGAGAGTAGTAAGCCAGTGACCTGAAGCTCCCTCCCACCAGCAGTGTGCTTTACCCCTTGTGGCATACAGGGTGGGGCAAAAAGAGGTTCAGTTGTGAGTACACAGGACACAGTTTATTTTTGTATTATTACTTCTTAGGCATTGTATTATTTTCCCTACAGGCAACCAGAAACCAATTTTTGCCCCATCCTGTGTAATGTCCTGTGGTGATGAACTCAATGTCCCCATGGACAGTTTGCTATGAAGTTATGTTCTTCGGGGTTGGAAGCCAAGCCCTGTCCCACCAGCTCCACTTACAGTGTTTGCCTCTGATGGGTTTATTCCTCCTTCAGTACCTCAGGCAGGTCCCTACATAACACAAAGAAGCAGGCATCCTTAGGGAGAGAGAGACTTCTTCGCATGGCATGGATGCTTACCCAAGGGAGGGTAGTCAGGCTTTAGGTTTTAGACCTGATTTCTTGCACATGTGCACAAGTGTGTGCGTGTTTCAGATCAAATGAGGTTATTTTTGTTTTCTTTGGCTTTGTTTTTAAACTCACGATGAGAAGATTTTTATAGGAGAGTACAAATGACTATATCATCCTTAGCGTGATTTTCATCTTACCCCTTTCCTCATTTCCTTTCGGTATTGTCTTCCAGTCATTTTGAAGACAACTGTGGCTGTGAGCCTTTGTTTTCCTAATGATCTTGCTTCTCTTTACTATCAAGAAAACCCCCTGCTTTGCCCTTTTGCATGAATACTCAATTACTAACAATCGAGATCTGGTCCTGAGTCAGTCAAGAAGATAAATGCCTGGGTGAGAATCAGGGGCAGAACGACAGTAACAGCCACTCCAGGGCTGTCTTGGGACTAAATCTGGACTGAGGTACAGAAGTACAGTTGGAGCCTGGAAAGTAAGTGGCCTCTTGTCCTTTTTATTTCCTGTGCTGCTCTATTTGAGTGCTTTCTGTGTTCTAGACGCTGTGGACCCAGCCCTCAAACCAGTGGCAGATAAGTCCCTCATAAAGACAAAAACTCTACTCCACTTTTCTGCTTGGCTTCAAATGCTGACTCACATTGGTGGGTCTTAATCATAGCTCCTCCCCTCTTCTCAGGAACTTCATGCTGTGTCTCCCTGTTATCTGGAAAAATGTGTGAACTAGGATAGGGATGGTAAGACCATTTACCAGTGTGGGACATTGGCCTGAATAAGTTGTTTAGATGTTGAAGTGGCAATTCATTACACAGGTTTATCAGCATCAATGCCTGATCAGTCTTATGTTGAACAGTAATGTGGTTGTACAAACCAAAGTTCCTTCTCTTGGATGGAATTCTAACTAGTCCACTGAAATGTTTTTTCTTGCATTAAATAAAATTATGTGCAAAATGAAACTTAGTCAATATGTGAAAATTAAACTTGAAATCACTTGAAATTTGATTCAACAGTAATGTTTTAATGATAACATTTAAGATAACTGGTAATAAAGCAACTTGAGTAGTGGGTGAATGTCAAAATACATAGAAGTTGAGAGGAAAGGAAAACGAGATGAAGAAGGAAACATTAAGAGACAGAAGAAGAAGAAATGTTTGGGAAGCAGAGTGGAAATGAGAAGTTTGGGGGAAATTGAACCATTTTCTTATGCTGGTCACGTCGTTCTCATGCTTACAGCAATACCCACATGGCTCTGAGGTACATCCTTCACTGAATGCACCAGTCTAGTATCGAGAGGAGAGGGAGACCTACAGAAGAGATCCTGATTCCCCCAAAATGTTCCCACCCAGGTAACACATAGGAAGGCCTACTGTTGTGCACTAGCCCTAAGCGTGTACCCACTTGTAGAGGCCCTATAAGACCTAGAGTCTCCAAGCACTTCAAAGATCACTCCCAATGTCAGCGACATGTGTGAGAGCTCCTGCAGGAGGAAAGTACAAAGCTTTCTTTTGTATGATGAATTTCCTGTGAAATACCAGCATGGGATTCGTTACTTAAAGAAACTCAGAGGTGAATTCTGCATGATAACTGTTCTGCTCAGTAAGTTTCCATTTTTGTTAATTCCTTAAAGTGGGTCATACCTATTTTATATCTTCTTCGTCTTCTATCTCTCTTTCCTTGGTGGTTTTTCTCCTTCCCCAATCTGGGTCATGGAATCTTAGGTCTGCTGCTGAGTCCAGGTAGCTACCGGATACAGTACCTCAAACTCAGCCAGCTCCAGAGAAGGGGGTCAGGAGCTGGGAGTGGACCGCCTAGAACATACGATTCTGAAGCAGGGAGACTGATATTTAGCCCTGATGTGTGGAAGTCAGCTTCACTGCTTTCTAGCCCTACCAGAGACAAGCCCCTGGGCTAATGCGGCTGGAGTCTGCTGACTTCAGGCTGAGCCACTTGTGCCATAGGGCACCTTGACCTATGAATCTCCCATCCAGATACCTCTCCTTCCTCTGACTTGGAGCCAAACTGGACATTTTTTTGTATCCACTCCTGGGAGAAAATGTGAGTTCTTCACACTCTTACCAAACCACCCGCCCAGGTTTGGGTCCACGTCAGCGCTAATGCTATGGACTGATGGGGTGTGTGGCCATCTCTCCTCTGCCTGCTCTCTGTTCTCCAAACACTGCTGTGGCTGGATCCCTCACTGTATTCAGGGATTAGCGCAAATGGCTTCTCCTCAGAGAGGCCTTCCCCACCACCAAATCTAAAAAAAAGACCACCGACCTCGGGCTTCTACAAACCTGCCCAGAGCACAATCAGCCGAGCCCAAATCACGCACAGACACATCTACAAAGAATAATACCCAGAAACAATGCCAGACACCTTCCCTTGCGTGTGAACATTAGTCACACACTGAAACTTCATGGCATAGGAAAAAAGCCCTTCACCATTTATTAAACAATAGGAAAACATAGACTTCCAAGTTTACAACAATTAAAAAAAAATGGATCCGAACAAAAATAAGTGCATGGCTGGGAGGGGGGAGTATCATCTAGTACAGTTCTTCTGCAGAACAACCTAGTGATATACATCAACAGGCTTCAAAATATTTACATTGTTTGGCTCAGTGATGAACACTGAGGACATTGTGCTATGTGAAATAAACCAATCGAAACAGACAAATGTTGTATGATTCCACTTCCATGAGGTACCTAGAGTAGTCAAACTCATAGACATAGAGCAGAACGGTGGTTGCCAGGGGCTGGAGTCAGGGGCAGGGAATGGGGAAGTATTGTTAATGAATACAATTTTCAAAACGGGAAGATGAGAAACAGTTCTGCTCTTCTTGTCAGCTACTTCTTCAACAGGTCAACAGGACCTTCTGTAAGGTCCAATTTCTAGGCCTAATTTTAAATACTTTTGGTACCTGGGGAAGTGCCTATTTTTATGACTATACCATCTTATCAGTTCTCATATAAAATTCAGGTGCCCTGCCACAGAACGGGAAAATCTTTCACGTTATGAGATACGGCCGCTGATCCAAAGTCACTGGACTATGTTCTACCTTCCAGTCACTCTGGTGACTTTAATAAAAAAACAGTCTTCTTCTGACTTTGTAACTTGTTTTCCTGAGCCCACACAGCCCAGCTAGCTCACTTTTTCTACCTCTGTGACTTTCTAAATAAACTTTCTCCTATAATTAAAAATAAAATAAAAAATAGTCCTTAAAGCCCCTCCCATTTTTGTTCTCTTACCTTGTAACTTGAGTTCTCTTCCCAAAATCCAGTGACCTCATCGATTGCAGCACTTCAATACAGCCCATGTACTGGAACAAGGAAAAAAAGACAGGTGGGGCAAACGTAGCACAAAGATATCTCTTAGCTTTAGAGTTATTTCCTGAGAAACATCTTTAATCAGTTCCTGCTATCAAGTTACATTTACAAACCACTGATATTTCTGACCATTAATGGGCATATACCTTAAACTTCAGCTCAGTTACACAACATCAGCGAAAGCCAAACTATGATATCGAGGATGCAGGTAACAACGACAAATATGAACTCAATGGTTAAGATCTTGAGCTCCGGGGTCTGACCATGGAAGTTTGAATCCAGGCTCTGCCACTTGTTATGGAATCTCAGTAAGGTATTCTACATCTCTATATCTCAGTTTTGTCACCAGTAAAATGCAGATACAATTAGAATATTTGTGAGAGTAAATTATTTCTTGCAGGGGTCCTAAGAGCAGTGCCTGGTACATAAAATTGTTAGAGGGAGTAAAAATAAATGTGAGACTAATAATACAGAAACACTGCATCTTCTAAGGAGGTAAAACAGGCACATAAATGCAGATAATATAGGCGTTAGTAACATAAGATCTTATTTTTTGCAAAATCATGTAAGGGAGCTCAAGAAAAGATAAAACATTATATCCTACTCCAGGAATGAGTGAATTGAACTGGAACATGAAGTATTAGAAAAGGAATTGTCACTTATAAAGCTCAAAGATAGTTGATACTTAATGCAGTAGCAGTGGGAGGCACGTCAGGCTGCTGGTAAGAGAGGGATGTGATCAGTCTGTGTTCCAGGAACCTTAAGCCAGCAGCGATTTGAAGGGGGGTTAATAGCGGAGGAGTAAGCAAGGATGCGCCTGTCCAGAGGGAAGTAAAGACAGCCCACGCCGAAAGGGGCTGGTGGCAGTAGGAAGGAGGGGACAGATTCAAGTGGCATCACGGAAATAGATACTACGTGATTTGGTAGCTGATTTGATGTAGAGAATAAGAGAAGGATGAGTCAAGGATGACTCAGACATTTCCAGCCAGGGTAGCAGAGGGAACAGTGATTCCACTAACAGAAACAGGAAAGTCAGGGCCGGGGAAGATGAGCTGGTTTGGGACCCATTGACTGAAAGACACTATTGGAGTATCCAGGAAATAACAAGCTGGCAGTTTAAAATTGGATTCTGGGATTGTGGGAGAGGAACTAAGCCTGCAGATGCAGACTTAGTAGTCGCCTGTGCAGCTTTGCCAGGTGAGGCCGTGGGAGTAAATCCTCTTAGCAGAGCCTTAGTTGATGAGGAAGAGGGTTTCTCAGAGAATGAGCTCAGAGGCATTATGAGCGCCCAGTGGTCTGATTGAAAGTGATCTGTCGGCTCCTTGAAATTTACATATTTATTGTTTGGAAGCAGTCCAGCCTCCCTCTGCTTGGAAATGGCAGAAGCACTGTGAAAAGATGGCAGGAGCCAGGGGGTGCCTCCCCAGACACTTCGGGTAGTGCTTCTGAACAAATTGTGTAGATTTAGCATCCTAAGAGCCCATCGGTCCACCAAGGACTGCCTAGAGCCTAGGGTTGGGGAGAGTGCTGGCCAGGACAACCACCTGGTGATTCTCGGCCAGGTTCCTGTTCATCACACTCCTCTTGGGGCTCTGGTATTGACACAAAAAAAGTTGTTTGAATGCCCTGTTCTGTCTTCCCAAGGCTTGAGTAACTCAGGGAAGTAAGTGATATGTAGAGATTTCTGTTCAATGAAGCATAAGACTTAGTAGGGCAGGAAAGCTAGATTTAGGGGGGATGGTAGAACACCTGTCTCAGAACTGTCATGAAATGAGATTCCAGTGGCCCAAGCCCCACATCAAGGTGGATTGAAAGGATGGTTTTCCTAACCTCCCTGGCTGCTCCGGCTTTTCCTGCCTTTCAGTGTCTTCTTCCATTCCAGCGTTTACTTCCTGCTTCCCTATTTCCTGCGCCCCTTGTGCTGGGAAGAATGGGCTCCCCTCACAGGTTTGGAGACGGGTCTCCGCTACACCTCCAAGTCCTTGTCAGTGCACAGGAGGGTGTCGTTTTTTCCCTTCAGTGTAAATCATCGATTTAAGATGAGGTAACTCAACCTACCAAGGCACATTTTTTGAAAATGGGACCAAGCACCTACATTTTTCATACTCTGCCAGAGTAGTTTTTCCAAATTGAGTATCAGAATGTGCCCTTCCATTGCTTAAAATTCCTGGCATTTATCAAAACAAATACAATACTATAAACCTAGACCCTGTGTTTTCTGGCCGCTGCTTGCCCCTTCCTCTCCCTCTGCGTCGCTCTTCCCCATGCACTCTGCTACCACATGGGCCTTCTTTCTACTCCTCAAATACTCCCAACTCTTTCCAAACACAGGGCCTTTGTACTTGCTGCTCTTCTCCCCGCACACTGCTGGCTCTGCCTAGCTCTTCCCCCATTGCTCTGCAGGACTGGCTCTTCATCCTTCAGGTTTTAATTCAAATGTCACTTCCCCAGAATCTGCCCCTGTCACCTTCATCACCACTGACGGATTATCAGGTTTGCTTGTTAATTTGCTTGTCACCCATGCTCTTTCCTTATCTGTAAGCACCATTAAGGCAGGGCCCATGATCACCTCTGCTTTCCCATCACTTGGGACAGTGCCTGGGACACGGAAATCTAATGAAAGAATGAGTAAAGCTTCTGTGGTTCAACTCCGACAGTATCTTTTAAAGGAGCGGAGGAAGGGAGAAGAGACGGAGGGAAGGGCAGATTGGACTGGGAATACGTGGGGAGTACAGACCTGTGGACTCAGAGTGAGACTCAGGAATTACAGACCAGGAAGATAACCTTTGGAAGGTTTCTAGATTTCTTTGTTATTTCCTCCATGTTTGCTGTTCTCCCATCTGAGAGACTGGCAACAAACAACCTAAACAGAGAGGGCTTTTGCAGTCAAACGGGTAGAGGGGAGAACAGTGCACTGTTCCTCAGGTGCTATGGGGAGAAGCCCTAGAGGATAATGAACCCTCCCACGTGAGGGACAGTGTCTAAGTGGGCAATTCTCAGCCCATTTAGTGACGCACCAATGGTGGGATTTTTCAGTGGAGAGTGCCAGCAGAGGACAGGGAGGGAGGGGATCTTCCAAAGGTTTTGTTTGTAATCACATTTCATGGTGCTAACCCCCTCATGCCTTTCCTTCTAAGGCAGAACCCAGCATCACCTCTGATCCCCACTTCCCTTCCCTGAAACCTCTGCTTTGCTTCGCATGCTTGTCCGTCAGCAATGGCACAGGTTACCTCCTGCCACCCCTCTGAGAAAAACTGAACTTTCTGAAGAAACGTGAGTGGTGAGGTGCTGAAAGGGGAAGGTTATCTGACCACTGCCCCCCCCCCCCCCCCCCGCTTTCTCACCCTGCCACCCACAGAAAGGCCTGAGGCCAGCATGAGGATGCGCACATGTCCCCTTCCTGAGCAGACTGAAGACAGGGGATCAAAGCCAGATTGTTGCCATAATTACCCCCAATACCAGAATGGACTTGCCCCCCTCCCCGTCGACTCACACAGTCTACTTCGCTCAGAAACCACTGCTGTGAGGAAGCAGGGACCATGCAACACATAACAACAATCTATCCACTTCTCTCCGCCTGCAACAGCGGGCAGCAGCTGAATGTCAAGGCCTGAGGGACAAGTCGGGTTTGTTGATTTAGGTATAAACTGGGGATGACAAAACCTCCCATTCATTTACTAAATGCGGATCTACGTAAGACATGGTCTGTGTTCTTAAACAGCCCAGCCCTGGTAAGGACAGGCCAACTGTGAAAGAGATGACTTTTCTCTCTATGGGGTTAGTCATTGTTGTTAATGCCATTTAATAGAGGAGGAAATTAAGGCCTATTAAAGGAGGAGTGCCAGGCTCAGTTTCATTTGTTCAGTGCAACTAAGTCAGGGTTTATTCTAGAGTCCACAGTGCATTTGGGGGGCTCGGTGTGCAAGTCTTGTAAAACAGGTGTCATCCAGCTGGCTCCCACTGACTCTTCTTTGTCGCACCCAGGTGGCTAAGAAGGTGGCCAGCATGGGGGCCACCTGATAAGAACAGGCATGAACACAGGCTCTTCTGGGGACTGCGGGAGGTGGCACAGGAGACAGCCAACACTCCCTAATTCCTTACCGTGTGACGAGGAGAGGACACTGAAGATTCTTATTAGAGACACACGGGGTGGTGAGAAAGTGGCAGAGCTCAGCGGTGTTCACACAACCTCCCCATTCAGCACCTACAGACAGCACACCCCACTCTCCCTCACGCCCAAGGCAGTAATAATATTTTTGTCCTGTCTCTAAGCGCCAATCACTTGCTCCCAGGGAGAGGTGAACAGCCTATATTCATGGCCAAGTGTATCGTGGGCTTTGCATTCCAGAAAAGAAATTACTGGGGATTTTCAGAGAAAAGGAATGATATGGAAACTTCTCTTTCTGACTCTTGTACAGAATGATATACTCTTACATCCTCAGAAAAAAATGTCTGAAGGGTACACAAGACACTGATAACTGTGGCTACCTCTGGGAATGGGAGAGAAGCAGCCTTCCACTTTCTACTTTACACTTTGTATTGTTTCTATTTTTAAAAATAAGTAGGTAGTATTATTTAGAGTTAAAAATTAAATAAAGTCTACAACTTAACCTCTAGGAAGCACAGTTTATTACTTACTAAGTAGGGTTAGAGCCCTTTTTCTTTGTGGCATGTCCCCTCCTTGAGAATGTGCCTGGCCCTGCACTAGGAGAACGGAGAAATTGTTCAGGAGGAGGTGTAAGGCCCAGGCCACAGGCACGCTCAGACTAGGAGGGACGGCCCTGCACTTTGAAACAATCGGAACACTGAGAACGGTCTGTAAGCAAGGACGGCACGAGGAGGGTCTGACCTTCATGCAATGATGTCCAACAACAATAGAGGCCACCAAGGTGGCCTGAAGACACTGCAAGATTTTTCGGCCACCTTTAAATAACTCTTAGTCTTTCCCATGTAAAATAAAAAAAAAAAAAAAAGCAGGGAGAGGGGAGAGACATTCTCTTTATAATCTTGAGACTCCGTCACTACGTTGCACTCATGCTTGAACTTACAACAGTGGTGTCTGGCCTCCGGGCCCCACTGAAGCTGCCCGAGCAAACCAACCGCCTCCTCCTAGTCCATTCCAGTGAACCAGTGGCTGCCCTGGCGAGGGCATCCGCCACTGCCGGCCTCTAGCCACCTTCTCTTCACTTGGAACCTCTCCCTCTTTGGTTTTCATGAGAGCATTTTCTGGTCCCTCATGTTTACCCTCTGACTATTCTGTCTCAGTCTCCTTTGCTGGGAGAAAATATTTGCAAATAACATATCTGAAAAAGGACTTTCACCTAGAATATATAAAGGACTTTTACGATTTAATAATAAAGACAAGTAACCTAATTTTCTAATTAGCAAATGATCTGGATAGACATTTCTCCAGAGAAGATACACAACTAGCCAATAAGCACATAAAGAAAACCGCTCGATACTGCCCTTCACTAGGGCATTGCACATCCAAACCACAGTGAGATGTTAATTCACACCCTCTGGGATGGCTATGATTTAAAAAACAAGCAAACAAACTGAAAATAGCAAGTGTTGGCAAAAGTGTGGAGGAACTAGAACCATCATATATTGCTGATGGGAATGTAAAATAGTGCGGCCACTGGGAAAAAGAGGTTGGCAATTCCTCAGAAGGTGAGACTTGGAATTATCATGTGACCCAGCAATTCCGCTCCTAGATATACACCCATGACAACTAAAAACATTGGTCCACCCCAAAACTTGCATACACATGTTCATAGCAGCACTATTCATAATAGCCAAAAAGTAGAAACAACCCAAGTATCCATCAACTGATAGATGGATCAGTAAAAAGTGGTGTATCACACAATGGAATAGTATTTGCCAATAAAAAAAATGAGGTACTGATACATGCTATCACATGGATGAATCCTGAAGATGTTCTTCTAAGGGAAAGATGGCAGTCACAAAATACCACTTGTTGGATGATTTCATTGATATAAGTGCCCAGAATCAACACATCTATAGAGCTAGAAGGTCAAGGGCATGAGGTAAGACTGCTAAAGGCTACAGGATTGCCTTGGGCATTGATAAAGATGTTCTAATATTGGTGGTGGTTGTGCAACTCTGTGAATACACTAAAAGCCATTGAACTGTACACGTTCAATGGGTGAATTTTATGGTACGTGAAATATTTCTCAATAGAGTTATTACCGAACACCCATGAAAGCAGCAATAACAGATCACACAAACAGTATCTGCAGGCGGTGTTTGGCCCTGATAGAAATGATTCAGGAAATATGTATGAGTGGATGAGTGATGAATAAATGAGTGAGACATCAGAAATCATTACAGTTGTGTGAAGTCTTCTTCAGCACCCTTGGGGCAGAGCTCACTGCTCTTCCTTTGGGCTCCCAGAGCACCTATGTCATACCCCAAGGTGGCACTCACCCAGTGCTGCTGCTGTTTATCTGTTTAAATGTCTACACCCACTGCTGGACTGTGGGCTTCTCAAGGGCAGGGAGTGAGACTTAGTCATCATTATCCCCAGAACCTCTTACAGGGCAATAAATGATTTATTTGAATGAAGTAGCCAAGAAATGATGTTCAGGAAGTCTCAAAATAACCTGCATCCTAACTGGACCATCTGTAATATGTTCCTTCTTAAAGGGATATATTGCCAGTTGAAGTAGCCCTGACGTTAAGCTGGTCAAAGCTCTCCTTATGCTTTGAGTCAAAATGTGCATCATGTGGGAACGGAATGGAAAGCCCTTTCCCCTTTTAGTGCAGCACCAGCCTAATGAAAACCCAGGCAGGCAGACACTGGGGATGAGGGACCCTTCCTTTGGAATGGGAGCTCTATGGAAGAGCAGGTTTAGAGGGAGTTCAGGGAGACAGGTCTCAGTGGAAGAAGCACATGTGGTCTTGCCAAACGCTGACTTTCCTTAGAGTGATTTTATAGCACCTTTGAAAGTTCCCATCCGAGCGCCCAGGGCTGCTGACACCTTCCCTCTCTCCGTTTTTCTCTGCCCCCTGGTGTTTTTCTTCAGAGCTCTCGGTACTGGCAGTACTGTGTGTGTGTCTGTGTGTGTTTGTTTGTTTGCTATCTCCCCCGCTAGAAGTTTAGCAGCAGAGAGCTGGACTGCTCTATCCGCATCACCTAGAATACTGCGCGACACACAGTAGCCCCTCAAAATAAACTTTGGTTAATTGAATTGAACATTTTTTTTTAAATCCAAACATCTACTCTGCTGAAAGCTCCTTCTTCTGCTCCAGTTTCAAAAGCCTGAAAATCTGGATTCATTCATTCATTCGTAGTTGAGGTCTTGGCAACCCTCTGAGTCCTTAATGCTCGCAAAGATGGAATCTTCTAAAAGTAAGTTGGGTGTTCTGCTTGTTCTTCCAAAAGCAAGACCTCTCTCTTCCGATTTCCTGACCAAACCAAAGCAGGGTTGTGCGGGGAGCAAAGCCCGTTGCTCCCACCCAAACCCTCACCTTGCGGCACTTTCCCTGCTAAGCAGACTCCATCGCCCACAGCAGATGGAGAGAGTGCCCCCTTTTTTTAAAGTCCATTCCTAGTCCCTCCAAGGCAAGCAGACCCAATAACATCTGAGTATAATATCCTGAGGGGTTTTAATATTAAATAAGAAAAGTTTTAAGTTGACTCAGAAGACAGGTTTCTTTTTGAGAGCGGGTTCCCCAGGACCTTGCACATAGAGTGTCTTGAGGGCCAGAAGCCCAGGTAAACAATAAAAATCTTGGGCTGGTTGACACCGTAGTGGCACTCCAATATACTACAAGTGTCCAAAACAACCTTCTAATTCAGCTGGAAAAAAGTACTGGGTGTCTGTGGGCATGGAAACTATGACAACCATCTGCATCGCAGGGGGCGGCTCTGTGGCATCTCATACCAACTCCCACTGAGAGAGGCTTCATCTCCACCTGCAGCCCTGAGCACACACACAGGCATTCAGATGGAGGTCATTTCCTTGGCAAAACCACCCTGAAAGCATTTGGAAGGCTGTGACCTCTCCTAGGAATATCCTTACACCCTTGTGTCAGGAGACACGAGTGGCTCTTTCTGCCGCTGGGCATGGCCAGAGAGGCAATCCTCTGTGATCCTGTGCTTCTGCAGAGAGATTTACACTGTGCCTGTTCTCATCAGTATTGGCACAGTACGGTGTCCCTTTCACAGACGGGAAAACTGATTCTCGGAATGCAGTAGTCTGCTCAGGGGTCTGCTCAGGGGCCGCAGGGCTGGCTGATGGAGAAGAGCACAGATGTTTTTGATGATTACACCTGTGCTCTTCAGTGTCATCTGCCTGGCCCAGAGAAGTTCACCATCTAGGGGAGACGCCAAGCCCAGCCTCTGTGGAAAACACAAGATAGTACACAGTGACGCTGAACACTGGCTCAACAGATTCAAGCGGGTTTCATCCTATGGATGAGACATCTGCTGACAGCAATTCCCTCACGGTACCTGGGTCAGTAGGAGAAATTTCCCCATGAGGCTTACGCCCTGCAGTGCCCCATGCTCCACAATGCGTAGAGTTGGTGGAGGTATTTAAAATGAAAATAAGTCCTGACCAGTGTAGCTCAGGGGGTTGGGTGTCATCCCACAAAGCGAAAGGTCTCCAGTTCAATTCCCAGTCAGGGTGCATACAAGAGGCAACAAATCAACGTTTCTCTCTCACATCAATGTTTCTCTCCCTCTCTTTCTCCCTCCCTTCCCCTCTCTCTAAAAATTAAAAAAAAACTTTTTAAAAAAATGAAAATTTCAAGAAAATAAAAACTTCGGTTCTAAATATACTATATTGTATCTCTCCTCCATCCATCCAATCTCTCTCTCTTCCCCCCCCCCATATGTAAAACCATTTTTCCATGAAGAAAAGGAAGAGTAGAGTGGTGAAGCCAGGCACCCTCCACAGGTGGTCGATGTCTTCTATTCTGTACAAACTGGGAGTGACGTGAAGAATGGCTACTGCATCCACCACCTAAGCCAGTAAGTACCGCACTCATTCCATACCATGTCAGTCACCCTTCGTGTTCTCGAAAAACAGGAATTATGAGGTACAAGGGCCAATTCTCCTTGTCCCAGTGTGCTTTTTGCAGAAACTCCTTGGGGGCCTTGTATCTTATATTCAATTTTAATGTTGAGTTTCAAAGGCCAGAGCCAATAGCTTTAAGCTAAGCCCTTTGTGGGGAGCAGCGAGTGTTGACAGTGCGTCCCAGCCTACTGAGAAACGTGGAAGAGATTTTTATCCCTCTGTACGCATGATCCCAGAAGACCAGCAATCCTGCTTTCTGTTGCTCTTGGAGAAAGCCTCTGACCTGGTGGGACTGGCTCCCCAAAATGGAAGTGAGACCTGGAAGACAGGCCTACTCAGATTAAGTTGCTTTTGTAATAGCAATGGACTACTCTCTCCTGATGGAGCCAGCAAAATCTCAGGTTGTGTCAAAGTATTAATGCAGTCCGAGGAGGGGAAGCCTTAACACTGCTGCTTACAGGAAGAACAACTGAATAATTGATCCGAATAGCTGTTTAACTAGACACCTAGGGTTCAAAAGGCAAGCTTTCTCTTATTCCCTGGAAGGCCCTCCTTCCTCTATACACTTTATTTTTCTCTTTTGTTTTCATTTGCATGCTTCTTCTAGTCCTGTACTTATATAATACAATGTGGGCATTTTTAGTGCTGTTCCACAAATATTTCCAATGTTTCACCTTCCCAGCACATATATAGGACTGCACTTCTACTGCCCCTTTGAGGTTGGGTGTGGCTCCTGATTTATCAGGGACATTCAAGCAGACTCTCGCAGTGGGGGAGTGATTTTTCACATTTCTTTTCTCTGGAAACTGAGAAGCATAGAGACGGAGCCTCCCTCAGCTCACTCCTACGGGAGATGACACAGATTAGACACCCCCAGACAATTTGCTGTGGGCACATAGCATAAACAAGAAATAAGCCTTGTTTGTCTAAGCCACTGAGATGCTGGGGGGCATAGTCCACCCTGACTGACACAGTAACCATGAAAGGGAAGAAAGACGATGCCACAGTCTAGCAGCACAGGCTCGAGAGGCAGGCCTGGGTCTGAATCTCTGCTTCGCCTGCCCCGGCTGTGAAACCTTGGGCAAATAACCTGACATCTCAAGGCCTCAGTTTCCTCATCTATAAAATAGGAACAATAACTTATCTGCTTCAGTAGGGCTATTATGAGGCTAAAGAAATGTAATGTGTGTGTGGTGCTGAGCACAGCACTGGCACACGGGAAGGTCTCAGCAAATGGCAGCGACTAAACTGAGACGACAAAGTTTCTCTCCCGATCCTCTTCAGTTTCACCTGGCTCCCAGTTTGGAGAGCTGATAGACAAGCCTCTGCTGAAAAGGGACCGGATCCAAAGCACTACCTACAGGAGCGTGATAAACACTGGGATGCTAGGTGTATCGGGGGGTCTCTGACCCAGCCTCTGGGAGTCTGTGAAGATTTTTCAGAAGAAGGGATGCTGCTGTGAGTCATAAAGGGCAACTAAGGAGAGACTGGGGGGAGGGTACTTCCAGGCAATGAGCACAGCATGTGCAAGAGGTAAGGGCAAGAATAAGGGGTGCTCCAAAAATACCCAGTTCTTCAATATGACTGGAGCCCAGAGATATGGCTGGGGTTATAGGTAGTGGTTACAGTACATTAGTTAGCTAGCTAACTGTCTGCCTGCACAATTCAATGGGCTCTTGGGGGACCGGAAGCTGGGTGCAATTTACCTTGCATCCTTACAGTTGGCACAGTATGTGGCACACAGTAGGCTCTCAATAAATGTTCACAGAATGTCAGATGACTATAACCACATTTCAGAATCCTTCAGCTTAAGTATGATGCCAATTTCTCCTCATCTTTCCATAAGTTTCCAAACAACACTTCCATCCAGCCCACTTCTCAGACCCAAATAAATACAAGCTAAAAATACAGCCCAGGTCATGAATCATAAATGAGATGGAAAAGCAGTGACTCACAGAAGTTAATCTGCTTCCCAAGAGGGTGTTGCTGGATGTCCTTTGCTCTGAAAGGTGAGGCAAAATGCCAGCACCATCGCTGTACAGATAAAGTTAATGCAATTCCCAGGCCTGCCATTGGGCGCCCACCTGGTATTCTAAGGCTCCCATTCAGAAGGGCCAAGAGGCAGCAGCCCTGTGCATCCCCACAGAAGCTAATAAGGGTGTGCTGGGCATGTGCTCAAGATTATGGCATAGGGCCCTGCCTACTGTCTCAGTGGTCCAACGTATCCACCGTCTTGTTAACTATGGCCTTAATTTGGTTACTGCTGTAGCCAAGGCAACGCCTTTGCAGAATGGCTTAGCAGATGACCTACCAATTATATTTGGTATCCTTGTCCAATTAAGTTGCAAAGGTAATCTAATCTAATATAGATGTGGGGGGTGTGCGTGGTCTCTCCTGCCAACCCATAATGCAATTAAAATCTTACATCTTTGGGTTTTCATGACTTTATTTCTCAGTTCTGAGCTCCTCAAAAATATTAAATAAATTACACCCTCCACCCCAAAGTAACACAAATCTGACTCAGCCTTGGGTGCCTAGAGTATTTGGTTGTGCCAGGACCCAGAGTTTTCGGTTGAATCGAACACTATTGGAGGAACAGTACACACCACAATGAGGGCATGTGCAAGCACTAACACAAGGGAAACAACCGTTAGCAGCTCCATCAGCCTGTCCCTTCCATTCCCTTTTCCCCACACAGCAGTGTCTGCACCCACCCCACTGTAGAAATGGAAATACCCTTAAACATTTGCTCCTATCCCTGCCCATCAAATTAAATCCCATTCTCTGGGAATAACCTGAAATCTTGGATAATAATACACATACCTAAATTATTAAAGATGGGGTACTATTTAATTGTCACTGGAATAAATTAGTGGAAAAGGTCAGCATCTTTGTCATCAGTTCCATGCTTAGTCAAACATTGTGTCCCAGCAGAAGCACTGTATGATGGTGGTTTCAACCTCCCCAGCTCTCCGGGACGATAACTGCACCCAGTGTGTGGTCGTGTCTGGAGGTCATGGTGGCCAAAGAACCTCATTCACACCAGCCCCCTCCAAGTCACAGTGCTGAAGTTGGACTTGAATGGTCGGTTGTTCTGTTATGCTGAAACCACAGCCCCCATTAGTCAGTCTCCCACACGGTGATAAACTGCCGAGTGATGTCGTACTGGTTTTCAGCTTTTATGACTTTTCTGAAAGAATCAGCCAACAATGTGCCTCTGCAGAATCACGGCCCAAATGTTAATCATCTCTCATTACCCTTCTTTTTACATGAAACAGAAGAGGTTTCTGTAGCTCGAGTCAGTGAATTCTGACTCCTGATAATATGACTTAAAAGGATATCAGGGCTTGAAAGGACCTTAAGAGATTATCCATTCCAACCTCTCTACTTTTCATGGATTAAAAAAAAAATCAAGTGGCTTATCGGATGTCACTTAGCATTTAAAGGACACATGGAGTAGAACCCACTAAAGACACTAAAGAGGAGTCAGAATGTACAAGGAGAACCAGAAGACTATGAGGTGCTGAAAGTCAAGGGCACACACAGCTTCAAGGAGAACAAGCTGTTAACTGAACTGAGGGCAACAGAGAGGACCAATATGCTGAGGGGCTAGAAAATGTCCACTGGAATTCGGCAACTGCTGGCTTTACCTGTTGGCATTAGTGGAGCAGTAAGAGTAGAGCAGGGGAGTGGAAGCCAGAGAAGAGGGGATTTAGCGTGTGCTATAAAGGTGAGGAGGTAGACCAGTGAGCACAGTGATTTTGTTTTTATTTTTCTTCTGAGAAATTTATATTTTAACAAAAGATGGAAGATAAGCTAAGGGGAGGAGACCATTTAAAGGATGGAACAGACTTGCACTTGCTTATAGGACAGACAGGCTGACAGTGGCAGAGGGGGAGAAAGTGGAAAGATCGCAGAGGAAGCAGAGGTGGACACTATCCATGAAGTGCGTAAGGCCCGATTTCAAATAAATTCTTTTAATTATGAGTCAGAATCTCCCAAGTGCTCAAGTCAAATACCCTTCAACACTGAAAGAAACTTTTGCCCTTTTCACATGTCTGGACACTATTTGGGGATTCCATAATATTCATAAAAATAACCAGTTTGTGTAAGTGGAAATGGTATGACAGAATAGCAACAAAATCTCATCGTTTCAGCAACTTCAGGGTTATTTGCTTCAGAGTTAAATCGCAGAGGCATCATGATCAGAGTTAGAGAGAAGTGACCTGCTAGTCAATGCTTTGAAAGAAAACCCTAGACTCATAACATCTTTGCATTGGGAAGGCTACCTGCCCCAACCCCCTTATTTTTGAAGCATTTAAATCACTTCAACAAGTTCGTGCAACATTGCAAAGCTCTAAGCAAGTACAGAAAATTGCTAACCTGTTCTCCCTATCACGGATATCAAGTTCTCAACAAATTCTGACATAGATTTGTTAATCAAACTCAAATGATGCCTGTAGATTATTTGAAGTGACACCTTCAGAAAACAACTCAAATAGAATCTCAAGTTTATTTTTCTTATTTTGTAGCTTGAACTTTTTTCAAAATATCAGCATTTTTAGCTGAACACAAAGAAAAGAATACAAGGAAGATCTTTATTTTCTTTAAAGTCTATTTGCTTTAAAGAGAGGTAGATTATTAATACTCTTGGTTATTACATTAAGTAATGACTTTCCACGAGGACATGGAATTCATTGTAAGCACTCAAAAAGATAGGAATGTGAAAAAAGATTCTAGAGGTAGGAAGAGGTCAATTGGCGGTAATAGCTAATAATGGGAGTCTAGTTAGATTTGAGATTCTCATGGAAATCAATGAGCTTCTTTCCTGTCCTAGCCACTGCCTACACTCCAAACCTCCAACCACTACCCTAAATACCCCTGTCCAATGGCATTCAGTGAGTACACAAATGGAAACCAAGAATAGGTGACACCATGCAGATGGCGCTAGACCAGCCATTCCCATCATACTTAAAGAAAGTCTCTGTTTGTAGCATCATTCCCTTTAACATCCTTCTGAAATTCCATACCCTCCAGAAAGTCCTCTGATGCTCCCACTGAAGAAATGAGATGAACAATTCAACTATCACCAAAAATCATCCTTTTCAACAACCTAGGCCTACAGACTTTGAAGTGGTCCAGGGACAGGCTGTTGTAAAGCTCTGCACGGCACTGGGTGTCACACTGTGTGATGGCCTGTGTTTGTCTCATTCTTCTTAAACCATGAGCTCCTGGGAGGTCAGAGCAGAGACTCTGGTTTGCCTACCTATATCCTTTCTCTGTTTTTCCTTTCCTCTTCTTCCTTACTAACAGAACCCCCAATGTACCCAGCCTAAAAACCACCATTTCCCAGCTTCCCTTAAAGCCAAGAGACCAATGAGATTGAAGAGAATGTCACTGGGTTCAAGGAAAGCTGTTTAAAAGGGCTATCTCAGCCCTGAGGGGCACCATTTCTGTTCTTGCCCTTACTTCCCGCTGTCTGAGAAACGAGCATGATGGGCATCCGTCTGAGCGAGCCTGAGGATGGAAACCATGTGTTAGGGGCAGCCAAACAAAAAGATGGAAGCAGCCTGGGTTACTGAAGGCAGCGGGACCACGACACAGTCCTGGACTACCCACCTACGGGCTTCTTTTACGTGAGCCAAAAAGTAAACCTCTGTCTCATGTAAACTCCAGTTATTTGAGTCTTTGTAATAACCTAATCCACAGTCATACAGAGGCCTTTTAACCTGTTTTGCAGACGGCAGCCAAGGAGTCAGGGCTCCCCCGCAGCTTCCCTCCAACCAAACAAGGGTTAGTGGAAAGGTTTGGGACTGGAATCAGTTCAGCAGTCCTTAAATTGACTTTCCTACATTCTGGCAAAAATGCCATTTTAAAAGTAACAATCAAAGGTAATAATCCCTATTATCTGAAAGTAGAGACTTCATACAATGAACACCTTAACCAGAGGGCTCACACTTGACAACTTCAAGTGCCCTAAACATGACTGAGAACACAGAAGTAGCTTCCCAAATAGAATTTTTTAATTAAGTCAACACTAAAGCTTGTGTGTGTGTTTTTTCCCTTAAAAGGGCACCTCAATCTTTCATTCAGAGTCCATTTACTCTTGCCTTAGCTACAGTTTTAACAAGTTGTCTGCTCTGGAGCTCAGACGCCCAAATAAAACTTTTGGGTTCCCCTGGAGACAGTCTCAGTGTCAAAAGCAAAGAGTGACAGCTGACTAAGCAGAAGGAAAATCTGAAAAATTGTAAAAATATAGACATAAGTTTTAAAGTCTCATTTGTCTGGGGACCCGGAGTTCAGGGGCAACTAACCCATGGCCCTCGTTAGCTTCCGAGAGTGCGACCTGGGTCCGGCAGAACACGACACCAGAACAGAACCTCCATCCCAGCTGTATCCACTCACAGGTGTTTCTCGGACCCAAGAAAGTGGAAAACACAAAAACATATACCTGAATGTTCATAGCAGCACTAC
This sequence comes from Desmodus rotundus, assembly GCF_022682495.2. Lineage (NCBI taxonomy): Eukaryota > Metazoa > Chordata > Mammalia > Chiroptera > Phyllostomidae > Desmodus > Desmodus rotundus. The sequence goes on from NC_071393.1 coordinate 81,310,574, forward strand.
TTATAAAAACCAAAAAGTGGAAACAACCAAAATGTCTATCAACTAATGAATGGATCAATAAAATGTGTATCCACACGATGGAATATTATTTGGCTTCCAAAAGAAATGAAGTACGGATACGTGCCACGACACGTAAATCTTGAAAAGATTATGCTAAGTGAAAGAAGCCAGACACAAAGGACAGCATATTATGTAATTCCATTTACACGAATGTCCCAAATGGGAGAATCCACAGAGACAGAAGGCTGATCACTGGCTTCCAGGGGCTGGAGGGGGTCATGGGGAGGGACTGCTAATGGGCACATGGCTTCTTTTTGGAGTGATGAAAGTGTTCTATAATTTGACAGCAGTATGGTTGCACTATTGTAAAAATATACTTAAAGCCATTAAATTGTACATTTAAAGTGTGGATTTTATGGTATGTGAATTATATCTCAATAAAAGTTACAAAAACAGCCCTGGCTGGTGTGGCTCAGCGGACTGAGTGCCAGCCTGTGAACCAAAGGGTCGCTAGTTTGAATCCTAGTCAGGGCACATGCCTGGGTTGTGGGCCAGGTCCCCAGTGTGGGGCATGCGAGAGGCAAGCACACGTTGATGTTCCTCTCCCTCTCTTTCTCCCTCCCTTCCCCTCCTAAAATAAATAAATAAAATCTTTTTTTTAAGTTACAAAAATAAAACATATATCTACAGAAAAATATGGCATTTCTCTCTCAAAAGAATTTATTTCAATCAGTTATTAAGCATCTTGGAAGAGAAAGAAGCATATAATCTTCATTATACAATGGCTTCCATGTAAAATATTTTAAGCTGAAGAAGACTTGTAAAGGGAGAAGCTTCCATCACTTGAAAAATTCAACAATTTCCTGGTGATGTCAACTAAACGAGCGTGCCTGTCTCAGGATTCCTACCAGAGGATGCTGACAGCATCTGTGGGCCTCTCATTCAGAGAAAACAGCCCCCCCTCAGCTCACTTAAACAGTCGGGCAATGACTCACAGAGTTTCTGCCCTTTCACTTTTCCAGAGTTGCTCAGTGTGTGTAGGAAGCATTAACTCACTAGTAGGTGAGCCACATCAAAAGCTTTCTGGAAGTCAGCAGGCTATAAATCACAAATAAATATATTATCCGTGAGTGTGCACATTACGCTTCCTGGAGGCCTCCAGGATCAATACTCACTCCCTGCCAAGGCCCAAGGGCCTCCCACAGCAGTGCTGACATCCTACCTCAGCCATCCATCCTCCTCCTTCTCCTTCTATTCCCCCTCCTCCCCCTCTCCTCCTCAGAATCGCTTTCCTTTGTTCTACCTTGGGGTGTGCTGCCTGGCTCTCTCCCCCTCCTCGGTGATCATCTTTGCTCTCTGTGCGAAGCGTTCTGAACATGCCCTCCTCAAACTCCCATCACTGAATGCTGATAGGGTGAGTGTAGTCTCAGTCTTTTGTTCATAGAACTTTGCAACTTATTACTGCTTGACATAAGAGATAAAGAATTGAAGATCTGGCACTGAATAAGGACATCTTTGTTGTTGAGTGAACAGCTTGTAGCTGCTCCTGATAGGTTACCATATTTTTTAAAAACTCACCGCTGTATTTGAAGGGATTGAGAAGAGACACTTGAGCAAACTCGGGTCCCCAGAGTGCAGCATTACGCAGACGGGCGCATGTTGGCTCCCAGGGGCTGTCTACCCATAACGTATACAGTGGGGAGTTGGGGTGCGGAGAAGTTAAAGCTACTCGAAAAAGTTCTGGTATTTGTTTCAAACTTTCAGTACTTCTAAGATATATTCAAATCAAAAACTCTTTCCAAGCATCTCTTCATCTAGCCAGATTGAGTATCTTTAGCATCATTTCAGAAACCAAAAGAAAACTAGAATAAAAATAGATGAGCCTCTGGTCAGAGTTCTCCTCCTTCCCACCCACAGATTCCATTCTTGGCCAAAGCACGAAGCCTGTGTCCTCTCCAGCAAAGCCACTCAGGTCAGGGGGCAGGAGACAGAGCACCCCGCCTGCCCCGGAATACCCTTCCTCAGTCTGCACCTTCTCTCATTTGTTCAAAGGGGGCGTTCTTTTCATATATGACTGGGTTTGACTTCTAGAAGCTGAGTTGAAGTGCAACAGTGAAGGAGAAACCCAGAGCCTAAAAAGATGTCATGCTTCCTGGCTCTAAATAAACTAGCCTGCTCGCTAGCATGAACCAGCCGGCAGCCGAAAATGCACACTAGAACGCATTTAATTCCAGTGTTGTTCTCTGGTAGAAATACATCGACAAAAGTATGGGCTGTGTTTTCTGAAATAACATACATGCTCACATTTACAGGCCGGCACCCACACATAAGGTGGCTAATCTTAGTTGAGACTCTCTCACCTTCCTTGAGGAAATGTCTGTCTTGCTGGACCTCAGCCACTGCAGCTACCCAATACGTGGGAGAGCATGTTCCCAGCCTGGGGACCAGGAGCCCCTTGTTCTGTTGGCAACAGTGCGGGGAACTAGAACATCACATGCTTTGGGTCTTCTTTGTAAAAGAAAAGGCTTAGGGTCATAGATGAGTTTCTAAATTTAAACCTCCATCCCCAGAGATACCCTTCTATTTGCAGATTCAGTTTCATCTTCTGAAAACAGGGTCTCGTACAGGATGCTGCAGGGCAGCCAGGGTATCTGCTGTATCCCTAGTTGTGTTTTTCAATTTCTAGCTCGCCTTGGGACATCCTATGTGTCACTTTCCCTAAACAGACACCTGTGGAGACGAAGCACCACAGTATTCCTTAAACGCTGTCTGCTCTTCAAGGACAGGATGTTGTTGTCAAGTTAACTGCTGGGAAATTTGCCGAATGTAAAACATACCCATTGATTGCAACTATGCAACGAAGCACTTATACGTGATGACAAAAATCGAACATGTATTGTGAGTCATATCGACAAATCAAGCTGGTGAGTTGCTAGCACACAGTACTACAATACAACTGCTGAGGGGCAGCCCCTTAACCAATTCGCTGTAGCCGCCAGGCTACCAGAATGTCCGCACCTTCTGCTGCCACCATTTGAACTGCGGACTTACCACAAGTCCCGTTGTATCGGTGCCACACCTATACGTGGCAATTGTAATAGCCAATGAAATCACATCATTTAAGTAGATGTTGAGTAAACTGATAAAATGCGAGGAAGGACCAGGAAAAAAACCCCACGGAATTATCTTTTGCAGGCTGGGTCCCTTGTAGTGCAGGCTTCCCTGGGCAGGTGAGTGTTCTAGGAACCCGTCTGTACCAGTGTACCAGCTGGCGTTGTTGGGAGAGTCTGTGTGTGGATTTCTTTAAAGGTAGTCATTTCTATGAAAATTAAGTCAAAAGTTTTGGAAAGACTTTATGAAGATAAGTTGCTTTTAAAAATAATGTTACATGTGCCTAAGACAACTCTAAATGATTTTTAAAATAAAACTGATTCTGCACTCAGGTTGTGTTGAAGATGTCTCTAAGATCTCACTTCAAAGAAACTAAAAGGAGGAAGGTAGAGAATAAACTATGGGGAGAATTCACGCAAAAAACAATGAAGGGGGACATTAATCATTGTATTTATAAAACTGAGAGTAAGACCTTGACTCTACAAAACAAAAGCACATTTATATAAGTTTAACTTAAGTGTCAAAAGAACATATGGAACATTTTTATCAGAAAAGAGGCCTTCTACAATGTAATATTAAGAAACACTCCATTCTTCCACCCTCGAAAATCACCTAAAATCTATTTGTTATAATAGGACAGTTGTCAGGTAGGGAAGGACGCTCGGTCACCTGACTTGATCCACAAAGTGCACAGCAGGCCTGAGACTCTCCCTACCTCTGCCTGCCTGCTGGACACCATCCTCTCTCCTAGATGACTCTCAGCGACTTAGAGTTCAATGTCATGGAAATCAAACCTCTTGCCTTCTCAATACTGTTCCCCTCCTGTGTTCCTTCGTGTCTTTTACTGGCAAGTCCTTGCTACCTCAAAACCTCAGGTGCGTTGTGTTGGAATCTGTGCTTCCTCTGTGTCCTCTTCATCACGTTTTTCCTCCATAACATTTTTTCCACTGGTGCTTCCTAACTTCACGTCCTCTATTAACACTCCAATATGGACGCTTCTCACTGTGACCATTGCTAGAACAGACTTGGAACAGGATCCCCCACCTGCAGTCACTCCCTTCTCTCCACAGATGAATCCTGGTGCCCCTGCTCAGACATCTCTTCTTAGCCTGATGGCTAAGGCCTGCTCCAACCTGCCTTAAATCTGTTTATCTACCAGTCTTTCCCAAGCAGCTTCTATTCTAACCAAACTGAAACTGGTGCTCTCCCTGGTATTTAACCCATATTTCCTCACCTATGCCCTGTCCATATGTGATACCCTTTCTAAAATATACATTTCCTGTGGTAAAACTTCGATCCATTCTTAGGGACCATCTCAAATGCCATAATCTGCCCTAGAAGCCTTCTGTGACCACCCACCTAGAAGTTGTCTCTACCTCTCAGAGTTTGTTACACTGATATATTTGACTATTTTCTGGTGGTATATAGCATTTTCTACCATGTGTTACGACTAGTCACCTCCTAGTTTCGACTGAGAGTTTCACAAAGTGTGTTTGACTAGAGTACTTCCAGAAAGAAGCTAAACAAAAAGTTTGAAAATGCTGCTTATTGTAGACCCCACCTTAGGAATTCCAGTGTGGATGGAGAAAAATGAATGTGTGACAAATGTCACAAAGGAGGAATTGACGGGAGGCCATGTGGAGTAAGACAGAGAGAGTGGTCTAGAATGACTCGGATTTCTGACTCGAACAACTGGGGGATGTCACTCACTGAGAACACAAGAGGAGGGAGTGGGGGTGCCGTATCCAATAATGTTTGGTTTGCAACCATTGAATTTAATATCTTAGTGGAGACGGGCAGTAAGATGATAAAAGGCCAAATCCATAGCTCTCAGTTCTCATCTCCCTTGAATTCCCCATGGGTTCTGACATGGTTTGGTCCAACTTTTCTCCTTGAAACCCTCCTCCTGCCCTAGATGACCATCCTCTCTCCCTTGTGCTACTCACTCTGCAAGTTCTGTCACTGATGCCTTTCCTTCCTCTGCCTCCAAAAAATACCTAAATGTGGCTCTCTCAAAGCCCTCTTCTCTTCTTGCTCTACACTCTCCTTTTGGTAGCCTCGTCCATTCCCTGCATTGTGATGATAACAGCAGCAAAAATAATTTCGCCTCAGTTCTAACTATTCTACTTTTGCTGGGGACTCCCACCTAGATGCTTTGAGGTCACCTTGAATGCAGCACATGCAAAATGGAATATACCCCCAAACGCCTCCTGCTTCCCCACTTCCTCTTCTAATGGGTCCTACATCTTTCCTTATTTCTATTGCCACTGCCTTTGTTCCCAAACTTCTTCTCGTCTGAGCTCCCTTTTTCCAGTCCCCCTTCTTTTGGATCTTCTCTGATCATTGTAGGCTATATAATCTTTCTAAAACATACCTGAGTTTGTCACTCCCTTATTTAAAAAGATATTCAATGGTTTTCTGTTGGAAACTTTTCAGATATTATACAGCTTTCTTGTAGTATCAGTCCATCTTATTTTCCCTCAGATCTCCTAGCTATACTTTGCACCCTCTCCAAACAAATCGAATTGCTATTTCCCACATTCATCCTCCACTTTTGCACCTCCACGCCTCCCCTCCTGCCATTCTCTCTTTATCTTTAACCTTTGAAATTTTATTAATGATGTGTCTTGGAGTGGGCCTCTTTGCATCCATCTTTTTGGGACTCTCTGTGCTTCCTGGACTTGTATGTCTATTTCCTTCACCAAATTAAGGAAGTTTTCTTTCATTATTTTTTCAGATAAGCTTTCAGTGTCTTGCTTTCTCTTCTCCTTCTTGCACCCCTATGATTCAAATATTGGTACATTTGAAGTTGTCCCAGAGGCTCCTTAGCCTATCCTTGGTTTTTTAGATTCTTTTTTCCTTCTTGCTTTTCTGATTGAATGTTTCCTGCCAGTCAAGTAGGAAAGGGCTTGGTGTTAGATTTCATGTGATTTAAAAATATATACAACTTAATGACATTTCTTGTGTACCTAAGTTTATGGTTGCAAATTTATATGTATGTATCATCATTGCTATGAAATAAAAAAATTTCTTATGACCTCAGCCAATGTTCTCAATCTGAAACCCAGTTTTTTGAGACTCTTCAACTTTTCCAAATACCCCCTTGCAAAACTCTCCTGTTTCAGGAAGAGGCTCTTTGTGGGCAGCACTGAGGCCTGTGTCTTTGGGTCACCGTGGTGTTGATATGTCAGTGCAAATATGACCACTCCTCCTGAGCTCCAAAGCTTGTATCTTTTAGGAGAGGGGAGAAACCCCAGCTACCACCTCCTATCCTACGGCCAGTGGGGAGGGGCATGGAACCACCTTGCCTCACGGGCTGCGGGCCTCTTTTAGATCACTGTCCTCATGATGGAACTGTGACACTGGGAACTGTCTCTCACTGGGGAACAGGGTTGGTTCAATACAACCCATGTGGTGACGTGGTACTGGCTTCAAAGTAATGTGAACATGGAAGTGAAAAGAAAAGTCACATTGGGGAAATGACCCCCAAGGGTCATGGAAGATGAATGAAATGGGACCAGACCGCACATGTTGCACGAGTACTTGTCCATTGTGGACCTGTTACCACCCCCAGGAACCGCCACAAACAAAAAGGTGGAATTGGCAAAAAGCAATGTACTTTTGGCTCCTTGCTACTCCTTTCTTGCTTTCTTTTCCCTTCTTACTGCTTTTTTTAAGAAGTTGATTTTAGAGAGAGAGGAAGGGAGAGAAAGAGAAACATTGGTGTGCTGTTCCACTTATTTATGCATTCACTGGTTGATTTTTGTATGTGCCCTGACTCGGGATCGAACCTGCAACCTTGGTGTATTGGTACAATACTCTAACCAACTGAGCTACCCCACCAGTGCTCCCTTCTCACTGCTTTTTAAAGACAGCTTTCCTATTTAAAAAAAGTTTTCATTCTGGTCTTGTAAAAAGCACATGCACAGCATTTTAATCAAGTAGACACATTTGGCATGGCACATTTCGTTTGGGCAGTGAGGGACGATGGTAAAACAAGATACGGGTAGAAAACAGAGCACTGTACACAGAACTTGGAGTTCTCATCTGGGATCCACCACTAAATTGCTGTGAGGCATGGGGAAAGTCCCTTCACATCTCTGAGCCTCTGTTTTCTCAACTATAAATAAGGTATTGAACTTGGTCATCTCTAAGACTCTTTCTTCTAGTTAATGCTCTAGTGACCACGGGTGGTCAAGGACTGGACAAACAAGCCATGTGTGAGGGTTTAACGAACAACCGGTCAAATCTGCTAGGATTTTCTTAAGCTCAAGCAGAATCTTCTTGTACATGTACTCCAAGAAAGAAACAGGAAGGAAAATACAATATCTTCAATGCCAAATTGTCAGTTTTAGAAGGAATTATTTCCTCTCACCCATTCTACCTCCTTTTTAACCACCAATAACTTAGAAAAGAGGTAAAATGTCAGAGGCAGAAAGCCATCTCCATTAGCTGTGAGTACCTGGCCCCCACCTCTCAGGTCCACCTTTATTTTACATAAACCATGGGACTATCTTTTCAGGGGTTTCCTGGAGAGTTACCAGACTGTCTCTGTGAGTGACAGGGCCTTTCCTCTCAGCACTTTGTCTATAGGAAATAGAGGATTAACTAATTTTGCTGCTCCTGTAGTCCCCATTTTAGATACCATGCCCCAGCCTGGCCTCGCTAGACTAGACCACATGATGGAGGCCAAGTTCTCAGCATCCCAGCCACCATCATTCACCCTGGCCTGCCCCGTGGACCAGCCCGCCTTCTGTCCTCCTACAACCTTACCCTCGCCTGCTGTTCCACTCCCTGACTCCCTTCTCCCTGAGCCTGTGCCAGTATAACACACCCCTTTCTGCTTGACTGGTGAAGCAGGCTCAGTGTTAAAAAGGGGGTGCTAAGGGCATTCCTTCTCCTCTCTGTTAATGAAGAGATGTTAAAAATTATTTCCTTCAAGAAACTGTCCTGAATCTGTTTTCTAACCACAAGAAATCCTAAAAGAAGCAGATTAAAAACCAGTAGAAAAGGAGACCTAGAGTCTCAAAATCTCAGACAGCATTTTGTTCAAACTTCTAGTTTTAAATCTGAGAAAATGAGAACCAGAGAAGTAAAGTGACTTGCTCAAGGTCACACAGCTATTTAATGTGAGTGCGGTGACTTTAACCCAGATCTCGTCACTCCTAGACCTGTGCTCTCCTGCAGAAAAGATACTTGGGGCAGACAGAACATTGCAACTCTGTGCACCAAGTCTAATCCAGACAATAGACAATGCTGAGTATTGGCTCAGTATTAAGACATGGCATTAGAGACAGGAGGATTGACAGGAAGAGTATACTGTGAGATTTACAAAGGAAGCAAAGAAAACACCTCAACACAAATTCACACTTGCATAAAAAGATGAGGAGCCCAATACCCAAGAACATCTATGTGGGCAAACACATGGCAATAAATGTTCTAGGGGATGTTTATGGATTGAATTACATTGCCCAGAAAGGTAGGTTGAAGTCTTAACCCCCAGAACCTATGAATGTGACCTTATTAGGAGGTAGAGTCTTTGCAGATATAATCAAGTTAAGATGTGGTCACACTGAATTAATATGGGCCCTAATCCAGTGACTAGCATCCTCATAAGAAGAGGAAAATGTGAACACGGACACACAGGAGAGAAAGCCCTGAAAATGGAGACAGAGATTAGGAATGCCAAGGACTGCTGGCACCCACCCGAAGCTAGAAGAGGCAAAAAAAAGATCCTCCCCTAGAGCCTTCAGAGAGAGCATGGCCCTGCAAATAGCTTGATATCAGAGTTCTAGTCTCCAGAATTGCAAGAGAAGAAATACCTGCTGTTGTAAGCCACCCAGTTTGTGGTGTTTGTTACAGCAGCCCTAGGAAACTCATACAGTCTGAGGAAGTAGTTGGGCTGGGATGGGATGAAGTGAGGAGACTGAAATCATGCAAATGAATGCAACACAGCAAGTTCTATGGGCTGTCCCGTCATAAAACTATCCTGTACAGCGTGGTCCTGCGCGTGCACTACTCCATTCACAAACTTCCAGGACTACCTGGAAGAAGACGAGCAGTGGAGAGAGACAAACCTGGACTTGAATCCTGTCTGCTACTTATGGGTAAAGTGTAGGGTAGGTAACAGACTTTTGGGGGTCTCCATGTCTTCATGTGGAGAACGCAGCCTGTCTCAGAGGGTTAGTACGTTAGAGAACTACTACGTCTACCTGTAGCAGCAGCTCAGTCAGGGTGAATTTCTTTGTCTCTGCTTTATTTAGTCTTTGAACTTCAGCATAGGCAATTTGGGGGTTGGGGATGGGAAAGTTTAAACATTTCCCATGTGGAGAAAGGAGCCGAGTCATTAAATGCTGGTGCTGGGGGCACCTTCAAGGCCCTACAGATGAGCTTCTCATTTTAAAGACGAGATGAGCACACTGGTCACATTGTATGTTTTCCACACTCACCGCAGACTGGGTGGGGCACCTGGGAGACCTCCAAGGATGTTCATTGGTGGATGAAGTGACTTGGGAAGACCTCATAAAGAAACAAGCCTAAATCTTATGGTGAAAATAAACCATTTGGCATTACTTAACAGACTTCACCCACCTCACTACTTTGCTCAGGCCTGCCTATCCATTTCTGGCCCAGTATCTATCAAAGAATGATTAGCTAGGCCACCTTCCCTGAGACCTTCAGGGGGTTCAAAGCCTGAGCTTAAATGAAAATGACTCAAAAATAGGTGCTCAGGATTCATGAAGTGTCTTCAGCTGTGTAATTGCTTCTACATCGTAAGACCAAAAGAAGAGTCATTGTAAAGTAGCATATTTAACTCAAAGCCAATGCTAAGTTAGAGTAGATGGCAAACACAGTTGCTATTGTGAAGATAAAACGCAAGCAAACGAAATGAGCCGTGCCATTTTTAAGTCCCCAAAACGTAACGCCCACCACTGCCTTCCTGACTCCCCTGCTCTCGTGCTCTCCTAGCGCTTCCCGCACGTGGCGTATTAAACTGGCTCGTTTATTCAGTCAGGGCCCGTCCCCACTCACTGGAGTGCATGTTCCGTCAGGGCTCAGACCTGGTCTCTTTTATTCACTTACATATCCTCAGGGTCTGGAACAGCTCCTGTCACGTAATTGGTTCACAATACATATTTGTTGAATAAATGAGTGAATGAATGAACAGGTAAACTCAGGCAGGGAGGGGAGCAATTGTGTGACGTGGATAAGAAAGTAGAATATGTGGCTGCTTTTGCCCACAAAAGTTGGCCCCATGCCCCTCCGCCCCGCCCTTGACTTCTCTCTCACGTCTCTGCCCGAATTCCATCACCACCAAGGAACCTTCGATTTCAGTCTTCCTGTGTGCACGCTTCTCTGTGGGGTCACAACTTTGGTCCCTTTTTTTCCCACTGTAAATTACTGGGTTGGCATTTCATTTTTTTAAAAATTGGTTCACATCTCAAAGAAGTCTGAGGAAGAGAATCTCAACCAGGATGAAAACCTGTGGTAAAAGAGCAAAGAATGGCACCAAAGGGGCTTGAGTTCTAGAGTTAATTGTCCTCTGGACTTCCAGGTGGCCTTAAAAAAAACACTTGTCCGGGTTTCAGTTTCCCTGCAGAGGCATTGAACTTGGTAACTTCTGAGTCCCTTCCATCTTTCAAAGTTAGGGTTCTATCAAATTTATCAAAGTAGGCTCTTCCATGTATTTTGACATCCTGAGAGAGGTGATAACTGCTATCTTGTGTCACTAACAGCAAAATAGTGTGGTTCACTTGGGTCATGGGTCAGCACTTTTCCTGGGGTCAGTTATCACGGCCAGGAAAAGACAGATGGGGTTCTCATTACACATGTAAAATGCCAGTGGAGGCATTCCCCAGGGACAGTGGGGATCACAGCGCAACTCTCTTCACATTCGAAGTTGTGCAGGCGTGTGGGCACGGGGCGGTGGAAGGCGGTACAGGAGGGAAGGAAATGCACGGCAGAAGGTAGAGGATGTCTACGTGATGGGAAGGCAGGCTCTGAGACCGTGGGTGTGAGGAGTCACTCGTGTTCCTGTTAGGACCTAGCAGACACTGAAGCTTGACCAACGAGAACGTGCCCATGAACTTTTTTTTAGTAGGTGCGTGAAACTATTTCCACTATGAGCCATGTCGCTGTGGTGGAGGGCAAGAGCTGAGCGTCCCATAAATGTATCTTCCTTAGGGTTTTAGTTCTCCATTTGCCAAGGTTGCTCCAAGCCTGCTTTCTTTTTAACCCTTCCAATGTTCACTGTTGCTCTTCCTAGAGATCTTGATGAACTGTTTGTAATACAGTTATTGGGCCAGCTCTCAAATTTACACCTTTAGATGAGACTTCTCACCTGAGTGCTAGTCTTATATGACTGCCAACCTACAAGTGAGTACCACTTAGACATCATTACTGTAAATGTAACATGTCAAGAGCAAACAGCACGAGTCTCCCCAGTTCACTCAGTTTCTATCACTAGCATCACTAATCGTGTTCTGAGGCTTAAGGTTGCAGGTACTTTTTCACCCTTGACAGCCTCCTTCATCAGTAGTCATCCACAACTTGCATAAACAGCACTGACAGACTCACCAGTCTGCCCCCTGCTCCACCAGTGTTGTCTATTCTGTTATTTGTATTATGACCTGAAATGATCTGATCCATCACCCCAAACTGTGAGCCTTCTCAGAGTCTCTCTCGTTCACCCCCTTTCTCGCACCTCCACCATCATCGATGTCTTCATCCTTCCTGCCTATGCTTCCAGAGCATCTTTCTTACTGGCCTTCCAATCTCTAACTTTTCCCTGCTTCAATCCATCTCAAACAAATCCACAGGTTCATCGTTTTTTAAGATTTTATTTATTTATTTTTAGAGAGGGGAAGGGAGGGAGAGAAACATTGATGTGCCAGAGGTACATCGATTGGTTGCCTCTCCCACGGCCCCAGCTGGGGACCTGGCCAGCAACCCAGGCTTGTGTGCTGACTGGGACTCAAACTGGCGACTCTTCAGTTCACAGGCCGGCACTCAGTCCACCAAGCCACACCAGCCAGGGCAAGCTGATCTTTTCGAAAGCACTTTCATCAAGTCACAGTTTGCCTACAAACGTACAAGGGATCGTGTTTGCCAATCAGTGTTTAAAAACTCCTCATAAGCATTTAAGAGCTTCGGTCAACTGTTCCCTCCTCCCCGAGACCTATCCATGTCTATTCGACTCGTATTTGTTTGAGTACCAACTATGAACCAGCCACTCTCTCTCTGCTGCCTTCCAGCATTCCCCCCTTCTCTCCAGTTAAGCCCAGCTTAAGTGATGCTCCCCTGTGGCCACCACAGGGATATCTGCCTTTTGGGCTGTGCTCAAACCCTTGCCTTGCCTGCAATCTCTTCCTTTCTGCCAATCCACTTCTGTTCTCTCTTCCAAGATGCACCTTCCCCAAAGGGTTTCTAGTGTGAATGGATGCCAGACCACAACCTTTCTGAATTTCTATATATCTATTGCTAAGTATATCTCTCTCATTATTTCACATGCATTCATTGGTCTGAACATACCAATTGACATGTGAGCTCCAGAAAGGTAGGGACCAAATCTTCTTCTCTTCTTTTACCCAGAACTGGAATGGTCAAGACCAGATGCAAAGCCAGCAAGAACCTTGATTTTGCACACAGCACACAGACAAGGCCTACTTGCCACATTGTAGGCAATGCAGCAAAAAATAGGCACCAAAGACCTCAGACTAGCTCCTAGTGCAAGGCTACAGACTTAGCCATGATTTGAGAAGTGTTTGTTAAATGCTGAATTAAAATTTTTAAATAACTCAAGTACCTTACGCACGGTGTATTCCTCTAGCACAGAAATACAATGGCCGGTATTACCTACCAGGTCTCAGTCACTAATCAGATTCGAAATTCTTGACCCTTCCTGGCTAGAATGCTAGGTCCAGAGTGAGTGCAAAGACTCCGTCTTGGCTGCTTCTATGAGAAATTGCCCCTACACCTGGCAACTACCCGCAAGTTAGCACCAGTTCATGTCCTTGAACCAAAGTTGTCGGACTCCAGCACAAGCCAGGTATTTGCAGAATCTGAAAGCCCAGCTCCCCTCCTTTCCTCGGTCCATTTGCACAAAGTCTTGTCCAAAACTAGTCCGTGCAGCCCCTGCAGAAAGCAGAGAAGCCGCCCCTTTCCCCAAGAGTTCTTAGGAGTGCAGAGAAGGGAATACAAATGGACTTACCTTCACATAGTAGTTCATGCCCATCCCCAACAGGTGCTGCAGAAAGTGCCTGTCCTGCCTGCTCCCTGGGGTTGGCGCCCCAGGGCCCGGAAGGGGGCAGGCATCGGGAGTTACGGCGGTTGCCCTGAGCCTCACCACGTCCTGCTGTGGCGGGGGTGCAGACCCGGACCTATTTAGACTGGTTTCGGGGGAAGCCGGGCTATTGGGAGCCGGATCCTGGCTCTCCTGGAGCTTCAGGCGGGGTACCTCTTTGGTACCCAGGCAAAAGTTTTTCAGACTCAGCAAGGTGGCTGGGTTTGCTAGCTTTACGCTTGCCATACGCGGGATCAAGGTGCACAGTGGGGTGGGGCTCTCCTGGGACGCCAAGGTGGCATCTTCAGCCGGCAAGTGAGGCGCCAGCGCCGGGCAGGGAGGCTGCGGCGAGCCCTTGTTCCCTACGGAGCCTCCGGGACTGCCTTCGTCCAAGGACGTGATGGACTCGTTCCGAAAGCGGCTGTACTTGGCCCTGTGCAGCATCCCTGGGTGCCCGAAGAGTCCTACATACAGCACGAGTCCTGCCAAGCTGTCCTGACCGCGTTCTCGCATAGCCTTGGCAGTGTTGAAACAGGATACTGTTGCATAAATCGCCCCGTAGTCTGCTAGATAAACGGTCCAGAAAACAAATGCCTCGACGCTCCGTGCAACTCTCCGCGGCTACCTCTCCAGCGCTGCTCCCGAGCCCTTCGGGATGACAGCCGAGAGGGAAAACGCCTCCCCAGCTTTCAGTCCCTCCCTGGCCCAGGCGGCAGCGCCCGGTGTTCTCGCCTCAAATTCCTTGCTGGGAAAGCCTGTGTCCAGGCTCACGGAGGCGGGGATCACTCAAGGCCAACTGTTAGGCACAGAACGAACCCGGCCGAGCACGGGCCACCCGGTCCCGCCGCATCGCCAGCGGTGTGGGAGCTAGCAGAATTATTTGGCGCCCCCCACCTCCAGCCACCCCTCTGCGCACAGGAACTTTCAAACCTGCTCCCTCCGGTTCCCACAGGGCGGGGCAATAACTGGCCTATTAACCCTTTATTTGTTCCAATGACTGTTCATTTAAAAAAGAATAGAAAGAAAAGATGAACAAGAGCCAAAGGGCCTTCTGCTTGAGTTCGTTGATTCTGATGGCTGTCCTCTCTTGAAAGATTTCGTCTCGCATCCCCTCCGGGCCGCAAGCCAGGAATACTAGTGACCCGAGCTGCTCGGCATTATTTCAAGGACTTGCGATAGCTTCGCGTTCCTCAGATCCCCTCCTAGCCCGCCCGCCCGCGCTCAGAGCTCCCCTCCCTCCTCCACCGTCTCGGAGCCTCTCGGCAGCGGGAGCGCATTGGCAGCAGAAGGCTGAGATGTGCGGGATGATACGCAGAGTGTTGAAATTTTTATGAATGAACTTTGCTGAATGAATTTCTATCTGTGTGTGCAAGCTAATAAATCTGTGAATGAAGCTGAGAATAGCTGTAATTGACTGATGGGCTCAGGGGTGCTTGGTTTTTATCCAATCAGGCAGCAGCATGGTGACTCATGCACCATAAATACACTAAGCTAGTAGCCAGGAGAAATAAAGCTGGAGGGAGAGGAGGGAGAGATTCTGTTTCGTGATATCCGATGAAGGGGTTAAAAGGAAAGGCGAACATTTAATATAAATCATCAGTCAGCTGGGCAGCAGCAGGTTAAAAGGTCTATTTCCTTCTTTGTGGAAATGGCCCGGAAAGCCAAGCAGAAGAGCTAAAAATTAGATCCATTGTTCTACAGATATTAGGACATATGGTACATAACTCCTGTGGGAAGCCAGTGATGCATTTTTCTTAGAAACATAGTTCTTTTTTTATTGATTGCTGGTTTCATCTCCCATCTGGTGCAACTTCCTGTACCTATCGAATGCATTCTGAAGACGTGATGACAACCGCCAGAGGCTCAGCACACAGGAAGCCAGGAAGGAAGCCAGGAGGGGGAAATGCAGGTTCTTTCGGGAATGGAGAAGAGGAAACTGCTGGAACGCTGGGAGGATGTGGAAGTCACTTATTGGAGGAAACAAGAAAAATCTCCGCTGAAGGTTACATTTCTTGGTGGGCCAAAGCTCTTGTGTCTGAAATTGTTCATTGGAAAATTGTCCACCACAGGAGTCAGGGATGCCGCCTTCATTGTCTGATTGCCCAGAAAGCTCCAATCGGCTCATGTGTATTCGTGACATTCGTGGCCTGAGCTCCTTTGGGATCCAAACACAGGTTCTGGATTAAGTGGTTGCTTATGACCAGCCAAAAGGGCATCCCCACTGGCTTCCTGCTCCCCCACGGAATAGCGTGCCTTTTCACGTCTTGTCTGCCAAACCTGTTAGGATGTGTTTTCCCTTGGGCAGGCCCTCTTGCATCTTCAGAAATCTTGCCTTCAATCCTTGCTGACCTCCTCTCCTGGCCCCAATACCTCCTCCTGGCAAAGCTGAGGAGTATAGTTAAATCAGCTGTAAGTCACAATCTTGGGGCTAAACAGACAGGCTCTGGGCAAGGTAGTGACGTGATCGTCCTCTTTTTCATTTTTCCCCTTCTCTCTCCTCCCCTCCCTGGGACTCCTTCCTTGCTATCACAAGCACCACACTATGCTGCTTGAGAAAGGCACAGAAACCTGTGCCTGAATGCCCTCGTGTGCTAGGAGCAGCTCTCTACTGGACATATTATGAGGGTTCATGCGTCATTCTAATTCTGGTAAAGCACTTGGCGCCATGCTCCACCTAGTGCCTGGCTCATAAGTACCTGTCAGGCAGTGTAAAGAAGGCCGTCTGAACGAGGGCCACCTGCCCCTGAAGCTGGTACCCTTACCCCCTACAGTCTACCTACACCTGTCTAGGCTAGTAAGAGAGAAATCTGCACAAATTACAAGCCAAGAACGTCAACACTGTCCAAAACCAAATTTTTTTTGCAACAATTTTGTGGGCCTGGAACAATAGAAGGCCACCTGGCTGGTGTGAATCCTTGCTGAGGTCTTTATGGCTGGAGGGGAGGGTGCCCAAGGGGGGCGGGTGCCCAAGGGAGCCGGGTGCCCAGGTGTGCACCTCACCAGCCAGACCCCAGGGGCTCAGACCAGCCCACGTTCCTCAGGCCCACTGAGTCCCAGGTGGGTTTGGAGTGGAGGGGAACCAGGTGGGGCCAGATAAGGTAAGAAAGCAGCCACGGCCACCATGGGCTGCTGCTGTCCCTGGGAACCCTGGAGACCTTGGCTCTCCTAGGCAGCTCTGCCAGGACCTTTTATGAGGGTGAGAGCAACCAGAGCTGCAACTGGGGAGCTGGGGAACAGCCTCAAGGCCGAGCCAGCCCAGCAAAGCAGCTCTCAGCACCAAGGCAGGACTAAAATGCTGCCCTACAGTCCAGGAAAAGGCTGCTTCATTGGGTAGATTTCTATTCCAGGTAGGTGGGTGGGCAAAGCAGAAGGTTCTCTTTTTTCCAGGACATTAAAATATCTTTTTCAAATAGTAATGATGAAAATAACATTAATAAAAGCTACTATTTATGTGCGAGTCAGTTTACCTGTGTTAAAAAATATTCAACCAAATACCCTGAAGATCTAATTGATTTTATTAAACAATTTGGGCAGCATCCCAACTAGCAGCTAGAAGGGTCTCCAACGGGTTGTACAAAATGGAGGGTCTTTCTGGGAAGCAGGGTGGGGCAAGGGAACTATCAGCCAGAAGGAAAAGATAGTTTCTTGGAGGAAACGGAAGGGGAAGGGTTTTTATTATGTAGATTTTTATTATGTAGATTGCCCCTTCCTTCTATGGAGGATGGAGAGGGCCAGTGAGACAGATCTTCTTACTAGGGCTTGGCCAGAAAATTCTGCACTGGTTAAGATTCCGTTTCTGGGAAAGGTTGGAACTGCAACTAGATCAGGTATTAAATCTAGGTTTGGTACCATGGGCTTTTAACACAAGTGATGCCATTTGGGGCCTGTGGGTTTTTTTTTTTCTTTAACACCTGCGTTCTCATTTAATAATCATTATAATAACTTTTGGAGGCTGGGACTGTTTCCATCATAGCCTTACCCATGTGCAAAGAGACTCAGAGCAAGTTTATGACTTGGCCCAGGTTCCCTGATGGCTGAGCGAAGATGCTGGGGCCCCTCCAACAGCTCTGCCTGGCTGCAAAACCTGTGCTATAACCACTGTGCTCTGCTGCCTCCCAGGGCTCCAAAGAGCTCAAGTACAGATCCCAGGACTGTCCTCTCCACACTGCAGGAGAGACCGCAGTTGAGGCTCTGAGTTCACAGTAAGCCACCAGGTTTACTGGCTTGTCTCAGCCCCACAGCCAGTCAGGGGTGGGTCTAATGCAGAACCAAGCGCTGACTCACTCCAACCACATGTCCTGCCTGCTGGGATACCAGCCAGCACGTTCAACAACCCAACTCACACTCGGAGCTCACTAACTGTTAGTGCTTGCTCTCTCTCAGAATCCTTGGAGATCATATCTATGCCATTCACCCTAAATACCTCACAGGATTGCCAGGAGTAAAAGCATGAATAACAGATAAGAAAAGCATTATTGTCATTAAACCATCAGAGCCCCATTAACCCCTCACATCACTTCCCTGGAAATCAAGGCTCTGCTTAGACCGCTGTGGTATATGCCTCCTTTGCTTTGAGACATCCCCACTCCAAGGGCACCTGCTATGAACCAAAATGCCAATTTTTAAGGACCAGCCAGCTGTGACTGGGCTTCCTGGAAGGAACAGGCAGGTTCCAGGAAGAGTTGGGTCAGGCTGGGACATAACACAATAGTATTAGCCAGGTCCCGCCAGGATTTCTTAGAGGAGTTGGGGAGAAGGGGACCTGGGCAAAAACACCTGCCCAGCTTTGGAAGATAAACCAATGTGGGATTTGGGGTGGAGGAAGGGTGTGCTAGGGAGCATAGGGAGGTGGAAACAGAACAAGACAGAAATAACTCTGGGGGAATGTAGGCCAATTGCTACTTTGGAACAAAAATGGAGCAGGTGGCATCAGAGTGCATAGCACCAGACACAGAATACCATTTCTATCACAAGGCTGAGCTACTCCTGAAGAACTTTCCCTGAGGATGAGTCCAAGAGCCCATCAGCGAGGAAGGAAAACACTGTGGAAGCTCTATTTCGGGGGAGGGAGGAATCCACAAGACAATATTTATATGAAGCTCTTATCAGAGACCAAAATAGCATTTTGAGAAAGGGGGAGAGACAGGTGTGGAAGGGGTGAGTCTCTGCGAGTCAGAGCCGTGCATCATAGCAATGGAGGCAGGTCCGTGCACCCCAGAGCCGCCATTAAAGCAACACTTCCCTTTGCCTCCTGACTGAAATGCTTACAGTTGTTTCAGCCTTCCACCTTTGCAGGTGAACAGCTCTCTGATGGCTGCTGTTGGCCCTAACTGGCTCTCCTGGAACCAGGGCCAGCTAGAAACAGATGTTTTCCCATCTGGAAAAATGAGATAAGATTCTAGGAAGTGCTATGTAAAGAGTTAGACATCATGCAGATAAAGAGTAGATGAGTTACTTAGGGTCAGGTTCAGTTGCAAATAACATAAAAACCCAAAAGAACAGTGGCTTAAACAAAAAATTTACTTTCCTGGAAGTGGGAAGTCCAGGCATAGTATCAGCTCTTGGCCATCCTTAAAGTATTTCTCTTCTCCTCATAGTCCAAAAGGGCTGATGGAGCTCCAGCCATTTAAGCTGCATTCCAGGCAGCAAAATGGATGAAAGGACACAGAAGGACATGCCTACTCTCTTTAAAGCAACATCCTGGAAACCCAATAGAATGTTTCCAGTGATATCATATTAACTGGAACTTAGTCATATGGCTGCACCAAGGTGTGGGAGGAAACAAAGTGTTCATCTGAGAGTGGAGCTTTTCATCTGAGTGCATGACTGCCACACACAAAGCCAGAGTCTGTTACTGGGGAAGGAGCGGGAAATGGACACACTGGGAGACAACAGTATCTCTGCTGTCACATTATTTTCAGAAGACCGTCTACTGATATGGACTGTAACACTAGGATAGGATATTGCTTCTCAGCCTTTTGGCTAAGATCAAGTGTAGTAAAGGTAGCACCGGATAAAAATGTTCTTGGTCAGTGTGGCCCATTCTCCTCTTTTATTATACACACATACACACACGAAGCTTAAAAATTACCCATGGAGCCTTGGCTGGTGTGGCCCAGTGGACTGAGTGCCAGCCTTCAAACAGAGAGGTCATGGGCTTGATTCCTTATCAGGGTATATGCTTGGGTTGCTGGCCAGGTCCCCTGTTCGGGACATGTGATAGGCAGCCAATTGATGTATCTCTTGAGCATTGATGTTTCTCTCCCTCTCTTTCTCCCACCCTTCCCCTTTCTCTATAAATAAATAAATAAATAAATAAATAAATAAATAAATAAATTTTTTAAATGACCTATGGAAAAACAGGTGCTGTCAGAACAGAAGCTTTCCTCTGCATGAGACTGGCGGGGACTATAGGCCTCTGAGAAGTGGCCAGGTGCTTCCTGGGCCAGCATCCAGCAGTGACAGGAAGTGCATCCAGGCCACCGCTGATGGCAGTCTGACTGGTCCATGGGCTCGGGGTACCTCACAGGAAGGAGTGAATGGGTGCTGGACAGGGAGTCAGAGTACAGTCCCCAGGAGGCGTCTGACTCAGGAGCAGGATCCAATTCTAATTGCAGAGTGGCAAGAGAAAAAAGGCAGAGGCCGGGCCCTGGACAGATTTAAACTCTGAGTTGGCTAACCCAAACTTCATTTCCAACCCTCCTTGTTTCCTTTGCCCACCTCTACCAGGAAAAACAAAACACTTAATTTCTCAGGCTTCCTTGCAACTGCAGGGAGAAGTAAAATGTGAGAGGGAAGAGAGAAATTGAGAAAAGGACAATTACACAAATAAAGAACCAGGGTTTGACAGTTTTGAAAACTCTCAGATGATCTGGATTTCAAAAGATGCTAAAATTAAGATTCGCTGTCAGGAATACGTGCTCTACAGGAAAAGCCAAGGGCGCGATACCTCCGAAAAATCAGAAGGTCAGAGTATAAAGTCACTCGAAAAGGCTCTTAGATGCAGCGTGCGCCCCACAAATACCCTCCGTCACACTAGAGAGCTTAAGGTCTGTTCTCTCAGCCATGGAAGCAAAAGCCAAAAATAGAGACGGGATTATCTCTCCGAGGTCTGGGAATGAGACTTGTCTAATGAAGTAAATCCCTATGACATAAAAGAGAGACACACCAGGTCCTTGAGAATGTCCTGCCAGCAGAAACACTGCCCAGGGGACGGAGCCACAGGTCCAGAGGATTATTCCAAGGCCTTGAAAACTAGTCGAATTTGTTCAGCTGTATTTAGAAATTACTTGAGACGAATGCCTCTTTTTTTGCTTTCAGGTTTCTTCCCGTTTGAACTGGAATACCTCTGTTACCCTACGCCTGGGGTACGCTGTGCCTGTCCACCACTGCACTTTGTGAGCAGGTAGTTTGTTCCTTCAGTTCACGGGGCCCCAGAGTGGGCCCTTCCCAGAACTTCACCCACGCCTGATATAGATGATGGGTTTGGGTCTTCCGAGCTGATGAGATTTTGGACTCTGAGTTGATGCAATAATAGGCTGGGACCTTGGGGACCTTGGCATGAGGTGAATGTATTTTTGCATGTGGGACAGATGTGAAATTTGGTGGCCTGAGGATGGACTTACCTAAAGGAAGTTAAAATATTAAATTTGTGTGTTTAAGCTGCTAAGCTTGTGGTTTTATTTTTGTTTGTTTTGGGCAGCCATAGAAACGAATACATATACTTTTTACTGAGTGGGGCGGGGGAGAATTTTTGCACCCTGAGATAAATAAGCATCAGCAACAACCAAAATAAATAAGTAAACATGTAAATGGGAAGAAAGCTTACTCCACTCTAATTCTAGCCCCCCAAATAAGTGATATCTGAAGCCTCTCTTGTAGCTTACCGACTCCCTAACCAGACGCTTTCCCAGGCTGTGCAGTGAAGCTGTGGGCCGGCCTCTGCACACGTGATCCTCGGGGGAGAGAGGCGCTGTTCCTCCTCCGGGAACAGACTAACTGCAGGCTCGGCGATCCTGTGTTTCTCCCTTCGCATTCAACGTTTCAATAGCGTTTTATTTTATATTTTGCATGCCAGTCTTCCTAAAGCTTGGGTTCCCTGCAGAACCTCCTTATACGGTAAACAATTTTTGCATTCAAAACGAGTCTCTGAATCTTCCTTTCACACTATCTGTGCCATGGGCAGATGACGTCATCTCTCAAAGCCCCAGTCTCTCTTCAACTGCTCAAAAATGATAGTAATGTTGCCTGATACGTGGCATTACCGTAAGGACTAAATGGGTGTGTGGCACACAGTAGGCCATCATATCAGATAGTCATTATTATTGTATTAGAGCAGAGGCCCAGAGGAGGAGCAGAACCAAATAATAGTGAAGCTGAATGGATATTGAGCCCATGCATTCTAATCTAGAATTCTTAAAAATTTCCCTAAATTAGCCCTGGCTGGTGTGGCTCAGTGGATTGAGCACCAGCCTGCAAACCAAAGGGTCGTCAGTTCAATTCCCAGTCAGGGCACATGCCTGGGTTGCAGGCCTGGTGCCGGGTTAAGGGTGTGTAAGAGGCAACCACACACTGATGTTTCTCTCCTTCTCTTTCTCCCTCCCTTCCCCTCTCTCTAAAAATAAATAAATAAAATCTTTAAAAAATTCCCTAAACTGTGTTTTCAAAAGAGTCTTTATCTTTTAGAGATACACATGGACGTACTGAGTGAAGAAGTGATGTGAGTATTGAAATTTACTTTAAAATAATCTGTCAGGGGAGAAAATGGGGCAGAGGTGGGGTGCACATGAAGCGAGATTGGCTATATGTTGATAATGGTTGAAGCTGGGTGATGGATGCATGGGAATTAACAGCACTCAACACTTGAAGAGTCTGGATAATGTTGCTCCTACAGGTGAAGCACAGAGGTCCCTGCAGAAAGCAGGGCTGGGGAAGGACACAAAAGAGGGTGGACAAACTATCCCATACGCTCTGCTCTTGTGGGGCTTGTCAAGGAGAGGGCAGGCATGAGCAATGTGAAGTGTGGGCCAGGTCATCTGTGCTTGTCAGGACAGCAGGGTTAACGCTAGGAGGAGTTTCCAGTCTAACGTTCCACTCCTGAAACAGGCATTTAAGAAATTTGCTGACCTGGCTAATGTAGCTCAGTGGATGGAGCACCAGCCTGTGAACTAAAAGGTCACCGGTTCAGTTCCCAGTGGGCTGTGGGCCAGGTCCCTGCTTGGGCGTATGTGAGAGGCAACCAGTCGATGTATCTCTTACTCATTGATGCTTCTCTGCCTCTCTTTCTCATTCCCATGTCTCTAAAAATAAAATCTTTTAAACAATAAAAATTAAAAATTAAAAAAAAGAAATTTGCTTTGTCTTCCTGAGCCTCCATTTCTACAAAGTAAACTGGGTGTGAGGAATGTATATTCTTTGCCATAGTCTTGGGCAATTGGCTGTTCGTGGCTCTAAAAGCTGTGGCCTGTTCACTGCTCCGTGGGCTGTTCGTGGCAGTAGCATACTGTAATCGAAGAGGGGGCCTTCGGGTGAATCACGCCATCGCTCTCTAGACAGCAGCGTAGTGGAGAGCTCTCCCAATGCATGTTTTTCTTCAACAATCATACACGTGTCCATAAATTCTATTGATAACCAACGCAATGCTAAAACCTCAATTTTTCTTGCTAGCCCAAACTTAGAGTTCTGAATTCAAACTTCATCAAGACAATCTTCAAACTCAACAGGTCAAAACATCAGCCTTCCTATCTTGATCACCAGCAGCTTCTTCCAGCCCACCCCTCTGTCAGCCCAGACTCCTTCCTCTGTCTGTGCCCCACGTCTCATTGCCAGTCTTTTCATTCCATCTTTGAACTATCTTTTGACATTACACTTCATTTCCCATCCACATAACTTCACTTGTGGGTTGAGCCCTGGTCATTTTTCCCTGAGACTCTCCCTCCACCCATCCAATACATACTTATCCCAATTACCTTTCTTTCTAATTCAAAAATATCATCACATCAGTTAAAATCTTTTATGACTACTAGGATTTACAGGATCAAATTCTAATCCTCCACCATGGCTAACCCCAACCAGCTTTTCAACCTCTTCTCCAATCATTATTCCTTATAAATCCTATTTCTAGTAAACCAGGCTACTGGCTAATATTACAGGACAAAGAAAATACATGACAAAATGAAGGTATTCTGGGACAACTGTCTTGAGAATTTTGGTTAATCCCTCCACCCCTTGCACCCTCTCCCTCATCTTCCTCAGATTTCAAATATTGCATTTTCCGACTTCTCGAAACCTGTTCAGACTGTTCACGCACACTGAAGCAGACTCCTGATAACATCTTACAGTGGCATTGGTGGTGGGCACCTTTAAATAGACTTTGTTCAGCTCGTCAAAGAGGGAATGAACCAGCCATACGGTAAAGCTGGCTCAGATGGGATTTTACAGTCTACCAGGAAAGGCATTGTAAAGTAATTTTGCCAAGTTAGAGATGAAACCATAACCTTTGGGATTATTGTTTCTACCGGACAAAAAGTATTTGCCTCTATTCCAGACAAGCTCTACCAGGTAACATGTAACTTCATAGTCTGAGTCCTTAATTAACAGTAAAAAGTAAAATAAAGACACTACCTTTCCCTGGATCATTAAATAATTCTTGATTGACTCTGTTGAACAATGCTTCAGTATAAAATTGAAAAGACCTACGGTCTGTCTTCTTACCTTATTTCCAATTTTTTATTGATTTTTTTTCAAACGCATCATCAGATGAGATAAACCTGGAGGAATTTCAGGAATCAATTAGTAGATATACGAGAGTAGACAGGGATTCTAATATATGCTCTTCCCTTTAAAATCACCAGTATCAATAGCTTTGCTGGTAAAGCAAACTGCAATTAGGGAGGAATCTCTCTGAAAGGTTAATACCCTCTTATGAGTTCAATGATTTTTAGATCAAAGATAAAATTTGAGCCCCTGGGTTTACTCTGGCGACCCAAGTTTAGCCAAGACTTTGAAAAGCAACTATTTCCTAGAAGAACCATAAAGGCAACCTGGGTACACAGACGCAGTCTGGGTGAGGGGAGGCCCCTGGTTCTGGAGCACACAGGCTTGCATTTGTGCCCTAATTCAATCACTTCTTAGCTGACACCCTGAAACGGTTCCCGCACAGACAAGTGGGCAATCCTGGGGGCGCAAAACCAGTAGAGAAAGGTTCCCAAATGTCGGTTCCCAAACCAGCACTTGTCTACGAAAAGGTTTTGTCAGTTTATGTAAAGATAGTGATAATTTTAAATGTTTATAGGGGGAGAGGTAGACCTTATCATAAGAGTTTTTATAAAATTAAATTTAAATACTGTATTTTCAAAAACAAACTCATGGATACAGTTAACAGACAGATTGGTGGTTATCAGAGGGGCTGGGAGTGGGGGTAAATGAAATGGGTAAAGGGGGTAAAACATGTGCTGAGGGATGGAAACCAGACTTTTGGTGGTGAGCATGCAATAATAATAGAGTACGCAGATAGAATTATAATGTTGTATACTTGGAATTTATACAATGTTGTTAACCCATGTTACCTCAATTTAAAACACCTATTTTGTATTTTGAAATTGTCTTTCCTATTCTGTGTGTGTAGCAAAATGTCTATTTTATTATAAAATAATGGTAATCATAAACAGTAGTTTCTTTTAAATGGTTTTATAGTCAAAGTTGGCAACTCTGCCCTGGCTGGTATATAGCTCAGTGGATTGAGCACGGGCTGTGAATCAAAAGGTCACCAGTTCGATTCCCAGTCAGGGAACATGCCTGGATTGGGTGCGAAGTCCCCAATAAGGGGTACATGAGATGCAACCAAGCATTGATGTTTCTCTCCCTCTCTTTCTCTCTCCTTTCCCCCCTCTCTAAAAATAAATAAATAAAATCTCTTCTTAAAACAAGTTGGCAGCTCCATGCCAACTCCCACTCTTCTTTGATACTGCTCGCGGAACCACGGCAAGAGAGTGTGTGAATCTACTCCGTGAACTAAAAGTATGAGCACAAAGTGAGCTGTTATTTTCTGTGGTCCCTGAAAGCGCCACTGCTTGAGTGGTGATGAAAATGTCATCCAGCTGGTCCCAAGGGTTCCCAAGGAGTCCACCCTAACGCAGCGCTCCCCTGGGAGTCTAAGTGGGCGGGGCCTCCAGACCCAGGGGCAGCAGAGCGCCTCGGGGTTAACCTCTGGCCCTCTCTTTAAAGAGGGTAATTTCACCCCTGAAGACTTCTCCTTTCAGTGGGGGAAAGAAGATACAGCATGATAGGACTCTCCCTCTTTAAGTGGCTAAGGAACCACCCTGGCCTAATAAGAGTCAGTGATGAAAGAGAAGAATCCAATTTGCTGCAGGAAAGTGGGGACAATGGAGAAAAGGAGGGCTTAGTGCTCTTATTTGGAAAATTGTGGGGTTGAAAGAGCTCTGAATTGCCAGGGCAGCGCGACACAGACACGGTACAGACGGGCTGGGACAGCCCAGGACTTCTGTCAGGACAAGTGGGGCTGCCCTGGCTGGCGTGGCTCAGTGGACTGGGGTCTGGCCCGTGAACGGAAGTGTCCACTGTCTGATACTGGGTCCCCAGTGGAGGGGCGTGCAGGGGGCAGCCTTGCGCGTCAATGTTTCTCTCCTTCGTTTTCTCCTTTCCTTACCTTCTCTCTAAAAATAAATAAGATCCTAAAAAAAAAAAAAGATAAATGGTGCTAGAATAACACCCCCGCCCCCGTCTCTTGAGCTGACCATATGCTTTAAATCCCCCTTTTCCCTTTACACAGAAGTAGTTCATTGAAAGAAATAAAATAAGCCAGCTGAAAATTAAATCCACCCATATCCTAATTTAGTGGCAATGCTGTTAACATCTTAAAATATAACTTTAGGGTGCTTTTTTCCCCCCTATGCATAAACATTTTTTCAAACAAAAACAACAACATTGTGCATACAGTTTACTTATTTTTTCTCATTTAACATAAAAACACCACATTTTTCCATGCCACTAAAATATATTATATTATTTTAATTGCTATGTAGTACCATTGTGCAGATGTGCCATAATTTAACCAGGGGAAGGGGGCGGGAGCATTTAGAATTTAAAAAATTCTACAGACACACTGCCGGACTGTGCTAGCTCTTGTAGCTAAATCCTTCCATACAAAATGTGAATTGCAGGCTCTAGATAATGAGGATATGAGTGTCCACTGTACCATTCTTTCAACTTTTCTGCGTGTTTGAATTTTTTTAAGAGTGAAAAAAATCGATTCCCTGGTATACAGAATGAGTTCTTAGAAGTAGCATTGCTGGGTCAAAGTGGATGCCTGTTTTCAATGGGATGGTCAGTTTCCCGGGCTCCTCCCGGGCCTACCCAGCGGTTCCCCGGAGCGCGGCAGCAGCTGTTGCCCACCAGGCTCCGCGCTGCCCGCGTCTGTGCGCATCTCCCAGGGAGCCTGGCCTTCGCAAGAGCGCCCTGTCCCCGCTTTCGCACGGCCTCCCTGAAAAAGACCAGCAGAGTGCCAGGCTGCCAGGCGCGCAGCATCAAAGCTGCAGGCGTCCTGAGAAGAAAAGGGCCAGTGTGCGTTCGCGAAACTCAAAAGCCCTTCTCCAGGCACAGGGACTCACGCGGGAGGGGGCGAGGGCTCGGAAACTGCGCTTTAACAGTGTGGGTAGTCAGGCTGTGGGTGCCCCGCCAGGACAAAAGGGCCTCAGTGCCGGAGAGGAGACCGCCCGGGGGCCTTGTGGGAGCATAAAGGGAAGCTGTGTCCCTGCAGCACTCAAGTTCACCTTTGTCTTCTGAGTCCAAGTCAAAGGAAGGTTACAGAAGGAGCCTGCAGGCTCTCCTCCCTCATCAGGGGTCTGGTGGACAGGAATGGCCAAGTTCTTTCTCCAAGATGCTGGGAATTCAGATGAAAATAGAACTGTGCTTGCCTGCTAGCTGGGACAGCGGTCAGTGTTTGTATCAATAGCTTCGTCCTCTGACCAGGGCCAAGGAGGAGGGGGAACTCAGTGCCACTTACTGGAAGGGGTGGCCGGGAAGGAGACCCAGGCAAACATGTTACACAGCAGTAAGAATTTGCCATTGTTCGGGGTGGGGGTGGGGCACAGGTGGGACAGGAATGCAAGGTGATCAGATTTCCTTCCCCCAGACCCTACCCAGCTCTCCGCAGCGCAGATGCTGCCGCTGCCTCTGCGGAAGAGACGCCACGCTGTGTTCTGGCCTGACAGCTACCGCCCGTCTGCGGTGGAAGAAGGTTAAAGGCTGCTTTTCTTATTCCTGACCTTTGCTGAGTCTTCTCCTGGAGTTGGCAAAACATCAGACATCCGTTGGCACTTGAAGGGAAAAAATGTTCTTGGCTGAATCACCTAATTCTAGTGGCTTGAGGCAGAGGGAGCAGTAGCTGTAATGCAGGCAATTCGCAAGGCTCCCCCACTGCACCACACAGCCCAGCTGTACTACTTTTGCAGCCCTCCTTTTTGCTATGAGAGGTGAAACGGTTAAAAACCAGGCAACAAATAAAGCAGCTAACACGCAAACTTTGAATCCCAGACCTGAGTTCCATTCCTAGCTTTGCCACTTACTGTCTGTGACTTCGGACAACTAACAACCTCATTCAATTGCCTCATCTGTAAAATGGGCATACAATGTCTGCCTTTTGAGTTGCTGTTAAAATTAAAAGATGTGTGAATGTATCCAGCATTGTGGTAAGCTGTCAAATAAAGTTTGCTGTTTGATTTTTAAAACTTCAGTATTCCTAATATCATTCCAAATGGATTTGAGGCTGTTTGCACAGAGTACTGCACCATAAATACGAAATGAATACTTTCAAGTTTCGTTCCGTATAATTCTGAGTTCTTTTCGTCTTTACAACAAGAATGTATTCCTCCAGTAACTCGTGAAATAAGTACAGGGGTGAGCAAAGTAGGTTTACAGTTATGAGTACACAAAACGGTATATTCTTGATTGATTTATTTATGTAATTATTTCCATGCAAACAATTGTAAAGTTACTTTTTTGCCCTGTACACTGAAGAACCAAGTGCAGAGGACAAACAAGAAGGAAATGCAGGTGACAACAACGGCTGTGTGGAGTGTTTGACAGAAGGGCTCGTAGGCTGTCAATTTAATACTGAACTCCCAAGCAGCCAAGACAAGGGGAACCATGATCATTTTAATAATTTGTGGTGTCTACTGATGAAAACAAACCTGCTTCTCAGGATCACAAGCTATTTCTTTAGAAATTTCTTTAGCCCTGGCCAGGTAGCTCAGTTGGTTAGTGTCGTCCCGATACACTAAGGTTGCAGGTTCAATCTCCAGCCAGGGCACATACAAAAATCAACCAATGAGTGCATAACTAAGTCAGACAACTCATCGACATTTCTCTCTCTCTCTCTCTCTTCCTCTCTCTAAAACCAATAAATAAAATTTAGAAAAAAATTCTTTAGGAAGTTTTTGTGAAAATAAACACTGCACTTTTGTGGATGTCAGCCATGCTTTTCTTTCCCAGCAGAGTGAATTTCACAGGCTGCTTTTCATTAAGCTCCTCAGTGATGGCCTGAGTAAATGAAACTCAGCGGGGGCCCCTCTCCAGGCAGCTCGCTTAAACTCCTTCCCCACGAACAATTGCAAGGGCACCGTTCATTTGATTAGCACTTACAACTGGCACATCCCTTTCACACACACTAGTGCATTTACTCTCCAACAATCCTGTGGGCTTGATCCAGGCCCCTACTAGAAGATGGCAGGGCTGAGACTCCAAGTCAGACGTTTCTACACCTGTACACTGGCTCCACCAATACTGAGTAATTAACTCATGGGCAATAGTAAGAGAATCAGAGAAGAAAAGAGACCTATTGTCTTATAATAATATTTAATGGGCCAGAGAAGAGCTGATGAGACATGGAGTAACAGAGGACAGCCAAATTAGTCGAGCTAATGGGAAGGTGAGAGATTTGAACTGAGAAGGTGAGAAATGAGGGACAGAAGAGCATAAGCAGTAGTGGGGAGAAGACAGGATGGTAATCACTTGGGTAAATCGCCCAGACTCAATGCCTTAAAGTGGGGGTAGAGGGCAGACATTTAGGTCATGGCAGCTGTAAGAGTGTGCTAGGGCTGCCATAACGAAATACCACAGAGTGGGTGGCTTAAACAATAGACTTTTATTTTTATACAAGTCCAACATCAAGATGCCATTGAGGCCTCTCTTCGTGGCTTGCAGATGGCTGCCTTCTCCCAGCACATGGCCTTTCTTTTGTGCATGCATGGGGAGACAGCATGCTGATGTCTCTTCCTCTTCTTATAGGGACCCCAGCCCTATCCGGTTAGCACTCCACCCTTGCATCCTCATTAAACTTTTATCACCTCCTAATGCTCCATCTCCAATACAATCACATTGGTGGTTAGGGCTTCAATATATGAATTTGGGCGGAGCACAATTCAGTCCATAACAGGAGCCAAAGTTGGGGTGGGGGGAATGTCCCTGGAACATAGAAAAGGAGAACTCTGCCAGTGAAAACCTTACTCCCTCAGGCCTAATGGGGGTTCCACCAAGTAAAGAATGTAGAGCTAAGAGGCTCTTTGGTAAGGGCAGAACCTGTGCAGGGTCTGACAAGGGATTAATACGTGACATCGCAGCGTTTTAGCACAAGAATCTTACACACCCAACTTGTGGCTCAGCTGTATATGAGCTCTGTGACCTTGAGCAAGTCACTTACATGTTCACAGATGCTAAAGTGGGGCTACTAATACTGACCCAGTCCACCTCAGAAGGCAGAAAAAAAAGGTAGAGTGAGAAGAGTAGCAACAGGGAGGAGCCGTTCCCAACCTCCCCTCCATACCCACGCCCCAGCTGTGCATCAACAGTGGATGAAATGGTGGGTAAAAAGAGCAAGGTAAACTGGAAGATGCTATATAAGTGATGCGAAGAATAACAACAGTGATGACGGCGGCAGTAGGAGCCACACTCACCCATCTCACAGCCTCAGTGTGAGAGGCGCTGCTCATGGCCAGGGCTCATCACAGTGGTAGCCACGGGTGGCCCATCGAGGGGCTGCCCTGTCAGTGTGGGACTGAGAAGGGACTAGCTGCCCACTTCGTTCAATAAGCTGCCTGATTACTTCCTCCTCTGTTCCCCTTCCCTCCAGCCTTTCCCCAAAACCTAGACAGATGTAGCAGAGGCAAGAGCAGACAGAGATGGAGCCCCATATCCTCCTGAATTGGGTTTGTACTCTGTCTAGTACACCCCCTTCTTTCCACTATCACAACTGTGAGTGAATCAGTGAGTGTGCATTGAGGCTTGGTGGTCTGTCTCCTCACAGGAGGAGGAGCTCTAGGGGGCTGGAGCTGCCTGTTTGCTCCTGCTCTCACCCAGGCCCAGCCCAGTGGCTTGGACATAGCAGGACTCAGTACAGGCTGAACAGCAAGCAGTAAATGTTGCCCCAGAAATGCCCCAGTCCCCTGATGTTCTGATCTTAGTGACTCTCCTCTCTGGGGAGCCAGATGATAATAGGACAATGAGAAGGAAGCATCTGTTTCTGCCTCTTCCTTGGGAGTTCTCCAAGCCTAGGTTTCCTTCTGTGAAAAGCGTGTAGGACTGCTGGTCAAGATGGTGACATAGGCAGACATGGCTCACCTCCTCCCACAGCCACATGAAAATTACAACTAAAATCTACAACAACCATCACTCAGAACCATCAGAAATCAAACTGAATGGAAGTCTGACAGCTACGGTATTAAAGAAACCACAACCATCCAGACTGGTAGGAGGGGCAAAGACACAGAATGGGCTGGTCCCACACCCACATGTGGTGGATAAAAATTCGGGAGGCATCTCAAGCGTGGAGTCCCAGCCCCACACCAGGCCCCCCAGCTCAGCGTCCCAGTACCAGGAAGATAAGACCCCACAACTTCTGGCTGCAAAAAACAGCAAGGATTGAATCTGTGGAAGAAATTTCTGGAGCCCCAAGAAGTTCCTGTTAAAGAACCCACACACGGACTCACCTACTCAGACTAACTCCATCTGAGCTCCAGCACTGGAGTAACAGCTTGAAGGTACCTGTGGTACACAGGGAAAAATGGAAGTATCTGACATCAAGGTGAGCAGAGGCCATTGTCCCTTAGCTAAAACCTCCCCACAAGGAGCCAGTAAATTGGTGAACTATCTGAGATTCCATCAACCTGGCTAACACTGTTTGACCTGCCTTGAAGATCCCCAGAGACTCTATCCTACCCAATTTACAGGTCCACTCAAACTGCTTTTCCATATGAATGGCTGGTCTTAGTTCATGCTTCACAACTTCCTAAATCCTACCAAATAAGCAACACCTGGCCTCAGTGAGCCCCAGACCCAGCACTAGCAGCAGCCAGCCTAGATTCACAGCTTGGCTTTAACCTGGGAATCTCCAAGCCCAGCACAATTAACAGCCATCTCAGATTGCTTTATAGCTCAGGCAGGGTGACCCAGGCAAAACACAGGTGGGGGCTGACCTTGGCCTGCACCACCTGGGAAACCCCAGAGCCAGCACACCCAGTGGACAGCTACAGACCACATCAGAGCACCACCACCCTGTCCCTGCACAGCTGATCCTCCCAGGAGGGCAGAGGGTGATGGTCAGTGGTCACAGCCAGTCCTTACAGCTGACTGGCCTAGGTAAATCCCTCCCATTGATCTACCAAAAGCAATCAAGGCTCAACTACAAGAGGAGGGCATACTCAGCCTACACGAAGGGTGCACCTGGAGTACCCAACTTGGGTGATAAGGGAGGCTGTGCCATTGGACCCTACGGGACACCTAGTATATTAAGCCACACTACCAAGACATAAAGTCATAGCAGCTTTACCTAATCCATAGAAATAAGCACAGAGAGGCTGCCAAACAAGAGACAAAGAAACATGGCCCAAATGAAAGAACAGATCAAAACTCCAGAAAAAGAGATAAATGAAATGGACATAAGCGATCTATCAGAGGCAGAGTTCAAAACACTGTTTATAAGGATGCTCAAGGAACCAGTAAATTGACCCCAAGGACCAAGGACCTCAACAGCATAAAAAAGACCCAGTCAGAAATGAAGGATACACTAATGGAAATAAAGAACAATTAACAAGTAAACAACAGTAGAGTGGATGAAGCTGAGAATCAAATCAATGATTTGGAACATAAGGAAGCAGAAAACAACCAATCAGAACAACAAGTAGAAAAAAGAATCCAAAAAATGAGGATAGTATAAGCATCCTCTGGGTCAACTTTAAGAGGTCCAACATTCACATCATAGGGGTTCCAGAAGGAGAAGAGAAAGAGCAAGAAATTGGAAATCTGTTTGAAAGAATAATGTACGAAAACTTTCCTAATTTGGTGAAGGCAATAGACATGCAAGTCCAGGAAGTACGGAGAGCCCCAAACAAGATGGACACTAAGAGGCCCACTCCAAGAGACATCATAATTAAAAAGCCAAAGGTTAAAGATGAAGAGAGACTCTTACAAGCCACAAAAGAAAATAAGTTAGTTACCTAGGGAAGTACCCATTAGACTGTCAGCTGATTTCTCAAAAGAACTTCTGTAGGCTTCAAGGGATTGACAAGAAATATTCAAATTCATGAAAAGCAGGGACCTACAACCAAGATTGCTCTACCCAGCAAAGCTATCATTTAGAATCGAAGGGCAGATAAAGAGCTTACCTGAGAAGAAAAAAACTAAAGGATTAATCATCAGCAAACCATTATTATATGAAATGTTAAAGGGACTTATTTAAGAAGAAGATCAAAACTATGAACAATAAAATGGCAATAAATACATATCTATCAGCAATTGAATCTAAAAACGAACTAGGAAAACAAGAACAGAGACAGAATCATGGATACGGAGAGCATTTTGATGGTTGCCAGATGGGAGACAGGTGAGGGAGAGTGGGTGAAGAAGTAAGAGGATTAAGAGATACAAATAGGAAGTTACGGAATAGCCATGGGCATGTAAAGTACAGTACAGGAAATGGAGTAGCCAAAGAACTTATATCCATGACCCATGGACGTGGACAATGGTGGGGGGATTGCCTGAGAGAGTGGGGGGTGCTGGGTGGAGGGGGACTAGGGGCGGAAATAAGGACAGCTATAATAGCATAATCAATAAAACATAATAAAATAAAAAATATATAAAAAGAAGAGAGTAATTCCATCCTCACAGGGAGGCTGTGTGCGCTGAGACACAGGCGAAACGCCAGTGACAGGGCTGGCACGTGGTGATCCCAAGGGGAGGGGCTACAGTCGTGGTTCCTGTGACAGTGCAATGCTTGCCCTCTCCCCGTGCTGCCTTGGCACCCGGTATATATTCCTTCTATGGCATTTACTCATATATAAAATCAGATGTTATAATTACTAAAGTCACTCTTCATTAAATGTCTATCATAAGCCAGGCAGTGTTTTAAGTTCTGTGCATTATTTCACTTAATCCTCATAACTCTATATCATGTCTTATAGACAAGGAAGCTCAGGCAAGTAAAGTAACTTGTCCAAGATGGGATTTGAACCCCAGATCCAGCACATCCCCTTCTTTTCATTGTCGCGTCTGTGAATTAATCAGGAGGTGCACACCCTGCATTTACTGCTTACTGCCCATTCCGCTGTACTATAATTTGTTGGCTTACATCTCCTTATACTGCTTTATTTTTTTAAAGATTTTATTTATTTATTTTTAGAGAGGGGAAGGGAGGGAGAAAGAGAGGGAGAGAAACATCAATGTGTGGTTGCCTCTCAGGTGCCCCCTCCTGGGGACCTGGCCCCCAACTCAGTCAAGTGCCCTGACTGGGAAACCAACCCAGGACCTTTTGGTTTGCAGGCCTGCGTCCAATCCACTGAGCTACGCCAGCCAGGGAAGGGTCACCTGTTTTAAATTCTAAGCACTTTAAGAGCCAACGGTCCCTTTTATTCATCTCCTTTCTCTTGTACCTAGCAGTGTCTGACACATAGTAGGCATGCAGGAAATTGTCCCCACTGACAGACTTAGGTAGGCCTAGGAGGAATGGGAAATCACCGGCGGGAAAATTGTACTGGGGAAAACTGCAGCCTGCAAAAATGCCTGCTGACCCTACCCGGGACAAACACAGGCCTGCCTAAGACTAGGGTCTGGGGTCGGCCTATCCGGCATGACAGGATGCAGCTTCAACTTGAGCCCGACAAAATGTATCGAGAACAGTGCTCAGCAGAAATAGCACCCAGCAACCAGCTCTAGCCAATCAGACTCTGACACCCAACCAGTTACCCTTTGAGGGTTTTTGCGCTTAAAAACCCTGCCCTAAGAACAACTAAGTGGAGTCCTAACCTCCCTTGGTCGGCTCCCCAGCCTCCCTTGGTTGGCTCCACTTTCCCCCATGAGTCCTAACCTGCCTTGGTTGGCTCCCCAGCCTCCCTTGGTTGGCTCCACTTTCCCCCATGAGTCCTAACCTGCCTTGGTTGGCTCCCCAGCCTCCCTTGGTTGGCTCCACTTTCCCCCATGAGTCTTAACCTCCCTTGGTTGGCTCCCCAACCTCCCTTGGTTGGCTCCACTTTCCCCCATGAGTCCTAACCTCCCTTGGTTGGCTCCCCAACCTCCCATGGTTGGCTCCACTGTCTCCACTTTCCCCTGAAAGTCCCAGCCTCCCTAGGTTGGCTCCACTTTCCCTCTTATTCCCCGCTAATAAACCCTGCTCCTTAGCTCACTGTGTCTGTCTGGTTTCTTGAGCAACTCCAACCTAACACCTATTTATTAAACACATGTATTATGTACTAAACATGTTATGCATACTTCCTCACCCATGTGTCATGAGTTGTTATGTCCATTTGTCAGATGAGAAGGCTCTGCCTCAGAGAGGTTATGTCACATGCATGGGATCAGTGCCAGTTCTGCCCCGGAGCGGCCTGACGGGGGGTGGGGGGGTGGGTGGGGGGGTGCACTTTCCTGAAAGATAGACTGCCCTCCCCTGACCACATGAGCAAGATTGATTCCTATGAAAGGCAGCTCCACATGCTGAAGTGGAAAATACACGTTTATGTGAATAAAAGCTATCTCAATTCTATTCACACGCTCACATATGTGCACTGATTAATCCTGGGAGGCTGTGTCTGTAGGGAATTGCTTTTGGGGGGAGCTGATAAGCAGGGAGGAGACTTACCTTTCACTGCACACTTTTAAAAATCTTTTTGGATTTTGAATGATGTGCAGGTATTGTCTATTTAGAAGAAATTAGACTTTTTAAAAAGACTGCTACATTTTTGGTGGAAAGATACTGGATCCAGAGACCCATGTTCTAATCTCATCTCTGCCACTGGATAATTTGAAGAATCGAAACTATGTTCAGTTTCTTGTCCATAAAATAGGAATATCTGGCCTACCTGTCACAGGGTCCAAGGCAAAAGCATCTCGCAAGGCGCTGACAACCCTGCACATTCAACGCATTGCTGTATCATAGTTGCGCATCCAGAGCGCACCCACCCACTCTGGAAGCCCGAGGACCTTGGAAAAAGCAGCATGGTCTTAAGGGAGACACTTTGCACTTCCAGGTTGGAAGAGGCTGGGATACTCAGCAGACATCTGTGGCTGGAGCAGTGTGACGCACCAGAATAAAATCTTTCCTCTGAGCATTTGCATTTCCTCTTCGTCACTGTCACACACCCACAGGGGGCAGTCTCATGGCTCTTGGGGTTTAAGAACATTTGCAGAAGTAAGAAGACGGCCAAGAGCAAGGCAGCCCTTCCCCAATTGGTGCAGGTAAGTGTGGCGACGACGGTCGGCGCGGCTGCTGGTGGGCAGTGCTGCCCGGGTGCTGTTTCCTGCGTGGGAGGACAAAGGCTCCCGGTGCAGGGGAGGTGCGGCGTCTGCAGTGGCTTTGGGGCACAGTCCTGCACGCTCTGCCTCAGGAGTTCTATGATCCCAATTTGGCAAGCACAGCTATTTTGGCCAGAACATAAAGCTTTCCTTAGAGAATCTATTTTCAAAAGTAGAATGGGGGGTGGCGGAGAACCCCAGAGGATTTTCCAGTTTCTGAGGCAGAGGATGCAGTAGCAAAAGCCTGGAGACTGGAAAATCTGGGTTCCCCTAACATGCCTCCGAAAGTCGAAGTGAATTTGGGCAGGCTCCCTCACTTCCCTAAGCCTCAGTTTACTCATCTGCAAATGAGAGAATTAAACTGAATCATCGCTTGGTTGTGGCCTTACCAAAGACCCTACATCCTGGAAACTCTGCCTGGGGTTCAGCTCTGGTCGCCCTTACCCACATGCTGCTGGCCCTGGGCCTCTGTTCCACACACTCTGAAAGTCTGCTGTGTTCCCTCATCCCTGCCATCCGCATCTGGAGGCCACAGAGAGGAGTGTCTACCCTGAGAGAGACAGCCCAGCCGGGGCAAAGGGCACTGGTTTGACATCACAGCAGGGCACCTTGATCCTCACTACCCCGCTGGGGTGGGAGTTTGGATAAGAAACAGACTGTGTGCATGTGTTTGCACACATACATGTGTGCACACATGCATGTATACAGTCATATGTGTTGTTGATAGGAGGGGCCAGGAATTGTGACTGTGTACCTATTAGCCTGAGTTACGCACTTTCTCCAAGGAAAAAGGGGAAATCACAACCCCGGTTTCGATCCACATAGCTGAAACACTACGTTTGCAAGCAAAAGCATTGCTTCCTGTAGTTGTGTGTGTGTGTGTGTTGGAGCAAAGGGAATTCTATCATTTCAGCTCCAATATGATTTACATTTAGGGCCTCTGGAGTTTAGCTTATGAGTACCATCGGCACTTTAAATGGTTTGTCTGGGAAAACGGCCTGTGCCCCCTGCACACAACCACGTGTGAGGTGGGACTGCCTGTACTTGTCAGTTCACCGGGCACCCCATGCGGTCATGGGCACTGAAGCAGCCATGATCGAGTAATTCAATTAAAATGTAATAAAGGATGCTCCTTTCATGACCTGTCTCCTTATGTCTTTGAACAGTAGGGTGACCGCTCTTCACAAATGATCTGGGACTGTCTTTGTTTTAAAATGAAGTCGCACATTTGAGGGACCCCTGACTCTGGGGTAAACCAGGGCGTGATGATTTTAACAAGAGAGCGGATCCTTTGCAGTCCGGCACGGGCTTTGTGCTCCATGCTCCTCTCCAGGAAGACAGAGGCTGCGCGGGCGTTCCCGAGGAGGCCGGGTGCTGGGATCCTCCCGAGGGGCGTGGTTCCTTGAGGAGTGGCTGGAGCATCGGGCAGGGGCTTTAATGCATCTGCTTCGGGGATGTTGCTCCCAGTGCAGCTGGTTGGATTCCACTTCTCGGTGTCCTACAAGGTAGGCCCCACCATTCTTGCTAGTAGGCTCAAGTGTGTGGTCAGGGCCAAACCTGCTCATTGTCCAGGCCTCTGCTGGCACTAGGCTCACGCTTTTCTTGGAGCATTCTCTCACAGCCTTTGCCAGAGGTGTGTCCCTGCCTTTTTGTTCACACACGTCTCCACTTGTGATGGGAGAAAATAAGTGGGGGGTCACAGGAGGAGGCACTGGAATGTGATCAGAAGCTTGGGGTGAACTCTCCTCATCCTCTTCCCCAGGAAGTGCAGGGGGGGAGGCCAGTTCTGTCCAGAAGATCTGAATGTGTCTGGCTAAGTCCACTCTGGGACATTAGAGAACGTCTAAACATGTGCCAGAAGCAGAGGTCAAGAGCATTTGACTGCACCGTGTGAGCACATGCCCACCGACTTGGGGCCCTGAACCCATTTGGGACAAATCCAGCATCTTGGCGTTAAGTTAGCCCAGTTTTTCAACCTCTGTACTACTGACATTTTGGGCCGAATAATTCTGTGTTGTGGGGAGAGAGGGGGCACTGTCCTGTGCATTGCATGATGCTTAGCAGGTTCTCTGGCCTCCACCTAAGAGATGCTAGTGGCATGCTCTCCATCTGTGGTAATCAAAAATACTTCCCGACTTGCCAAAAATTCCCCTGGGGAGAAACCGCCCGTGGCTGAGAACCTCGGAGCGACAGCGGTCCCACCCTCCTGGAGCTTCACAGTTTAGGCAGCGTGTTTCGACGCAGGGTACGTGAAAGCCAGCTCCCCAGGGTGGTCACAGTGTTTGCATGGAGAGAGCACTCTGTGGCCGAGAAAATACGGAGAACTCTGTGCGCCACGGTCCGGCACGCCAGAAAAATGCCGCCTGGTTTACCATAACTCTTTCCCCGCACGGAGCGTCGAAGGTATTAGGGTATTGGAGGCTCTGAAACTCCTGAGGGTAAGAAAACCTGCTCAACACTGACTTTGCTTTTTCACAGCCACCGATGGCCTTGGACGGCACTGTCGTAAAATCCAGGCATCCAAAACCAACTGACCCAAATCTGAAAATCCCAAGAATGAGACCCATTGGCCCAGTCTGGATTAACTGTTTCAGGATTCCAGACCGGTCAATGGTTTCAGAATCAGTTAACTGTTTCTGCTGCAATTAAGAAATCATACCTGTGGGGTGGGGGTGGGGCGGAGGTGGAGTCATTCCGCAAAGAAGGGACCTACTAAGCTGGTGAAATAATAGATGCCTGGCCATAGTTCTTTAACAGTGATTTGCTTCCAAAGTTCTTTTAATTTTTTTTTCTTTGTGCTTTTCCTAAAACCTGGGCAGCCTCATCATCTTGCTTCTTGCTCAGATTATGTGAAAACTGGGGGCCGCATACTCATATTGCTGCCAAAGTTACAAGAACATAGAACAATGTTCTTACATTCCCAAGTTAAAAGAGTTTGTTCAGCATTTCCTGGGCCTCTAAAACTGGCAAGGGTGAGTTGGCTGTGGACACAGGTCGGGAACTCTCTCTACGATTTTATTCCAGGCAGTTACCCCTGTAGAGGTTTGCTCCCATGAATAGCCAGGTGAGGAAGAGTCTTTGGAAGTTAAAGCAGCCCTGAGCTGATCCGGGGCACCAGGACCAGGCTTGCTCAATTTCTATTCTGAGCGAGAGTTGCCGTCACTTTAAATACTGTGCTCTGGTTACTAAGGAAACTAGATAAGTGGGTCGCCAACACAATCTTCAATCTTTCTATGAAGATTAAAGCACCTTGCTCCAGCTAGACAGCAGATGAGAGAGTCGCAGGTGTGAGCCACATTCCTCATCACTGCGGGGAGGTGCAGGCCAGGTGAAGGATGAAGTGGCACAATTTCTGGTTCATGGGGAAAAGATAAAATTTGTAGCTACTGGCTATTTATCACATCGTAACTATTTGCTAAGTCAATCAAGACAGAGGTTTAAGACTGACTTCTAGTTTCATTCCTACCACCAACTTTCTTTGCCAGTGTTCTGAAGTCAGACAGTGCCAAGGCTGGGAAGTCAGTTATGGGAGAGAAAATGGTTTCATTCAGTTGGCCATTCCTTTTGGTTACTCTCATTAGATACCTCGAGCATATAAAACTATAACAAATAATATACCACATTCTCACGTCCTGCTCATACAACCTAAAAATAAAACATCATAAACACTGGAAGCGGCTTGTGCATTCCTGCCCCCTTCCCACTTAATCTCATAGAAACGTCACGCAACTTGTCACCTCCCTCCACATAGGAATCGTTAGTTACTAAACGTACCATATATTCTGAGCTATAAGCAACATAGGGCCATTAAGTACGGAGTAACTCAAGGAATCCCCTATTCTAGGGTGAGCCCTTTCTGTTTGAGATTCAGGATAGTTTTTCCTGCAATCCCAAACTCTGAACAACATGAGAAAGTAGGAGTGGTCAGGGGGTCAACAAGTACGAGTGCAAATGCTGCACAGGGCACAGCTGCATTGCAGAGGCGCTTTCCTTACCCACGCAGCCTTCTCTCAAGCATTCATTCAGCAAAGGTCTCCTGCGTGCCCATTTCGTGCCTGGCACTGTGCTAAACACGGAGCTAAAGCAGTAACAGTTCAACGTCCCTGCCCACAGAGCTCAGTAGGGGGGGAGGCGAGGAGACAAGATGATGTCAATAGAAAGTTAGAGCTTGATAAGTGCAAATGCGGGGAGGGGGAAAGAGGGAGAGAACAGGTTTGGGGATAAGTGCAAATGAGGAAGGAGAAGGAGTGGGGAAACAGTTGATCCAGAAGAATCAGAAGATTGTTATCATTTTGGACAGGGTGGACCCCAACTCCCCTGAGGCCTCACTGTGAAGGTGCACTTGAGCAAAGACCCAAAGGAGGTGCAGGATGGGGTAAATGAACCTCCCAGCAGGGAAAGCAGACAGTGCAAAGGCCTTGAGGCAGCAGCAGGCTGGACACGTTCCACATCTAGCAAGGAGGCCAGTAGAGTGAGCAACGGTGCGGGGAGGTGTGGTGGATGAGGCCAAAGGAGTAATTAACGGTGTGAGTGCAGTCACGTGAGCCACTGCAGACAGGAAAGGGTTTTTCTCTGGGTGAGGTGGGAGCCATTGCAGGGGTCAGAACAGAGGAGATGATCTGTTTAGATGTTTGACAGGATCATTGGGGCCGTTGTGTGGAGAACAAACTGTAGGACAAGAGTGAAACAACTGGGGGGGCTTGGTGGGGGAGATAATTGCAATAATCCGGTAGGGAGAGTGAGGAGAGGAAGGAGAGAAGTCATTGGATTCTGGATACATTTCGCTGTGAAAGTGGTAGAATTTCCTGACAGGTAAGAGGCAACGGGGTCAAGGGTGATCTCACAGCTTTGGGCCAGGTGGGTCGGGACATCCTGTACAGGTGTGATGGAGCTGCTGAAGGGCTTCCGCACCTGTAGCCCTGCCTGGAGGAAGTGCCCTGCTGGCCTGGGGCCACTCCTTTACACACCCAGCTCCCACCCTGACACGATGCTGACTCTTGGCACATGTCACCACGAAGCGGGACGTCCTCAATGCGTTCATGATGAATCCTCTCTCCACACAGCCAGAAGAACACTTAGATCACCTATGTAGAACTCTGTTGGTCGTCCAAAGCAGACCAGCTCTCCGTAACTGAGAAGAACCAGTGTGGATCAAAGGCCTATTCTATCCTGACACAAAGCTGTCGGGATAGAAGGCAGCTCCTTGCTCCGTTGTTCTCATGGCCTCTCTACTGTCTCAGCATACCTATTCCACTCTGTTTCTGAGGTCTCCGGTTCACTTTTTTTGAGGGACCTAGGGTGACTGGCCTAATTACCATGCCCATTCTGGGTTCCAACACACTTTGAGGGTGCTGGCAGTCTTCAGCTGTGGTGGCCTTTGCAAAGTGCCCAGCCCTGGCCCAACTCGTAACCATTCTTGACGAAAGAATGGCCTCAGTTTCCCCAAGGAGGATCCAAGTTTCAGAGTTCTTTAACAAACTCACCCAGTACATCCCTCATTGGTAGAGGAGAAGCTAAGAATCAGACAATCAGGGGACTTGCCCGATGTTGCAGAGTCTGTAGAAAGTGGAGAAACGAGCCCAAGCCTCCCAAGCCCTTGTACAATCAGAGAGCACAGGGCTTGTTTCGGATGGTGTCCCTCCCAGGCATCCACATGCCTTCTACCACTGGGCAAAGCTTACAAAGTATGTAAATACATAACAGATACATCATTCTCAGAAATAAAAGGAAGCACTGGGAGAAAAATCACACAGAATGAAGTGTGGCCGGACACCCTCTCAGTTTCAGAGGCGGGCAAACTTTCTGTGGAGGGCCTCGCCTGGCACACGTTTCCAGCTTGGTCCCTACGGCCACTGCAGCAGGAGAGCATCCACGACAGTGTGTAAACGCACGGATGTGGCTGTGTGCCCATAACACTTTATTTACAAAAGCAGGCTGCAGGCCCATTTGGTCCACAGGCAATCTCTTTATCTAAGATTATGAAACAGTTTAAATGGTGTATCTTAAGTATTAGGGAAAGAGTGAAAGACATAGTTGTAACCTTTCTCTTGGCCAACACTGTATTTGAATATTTGTAAAGTAGCCACAGAGATCTCTCTTACCTTCCCAATTCTAAGTGTTACAGAACTTGTCAGGAACTCACCATCTGCCTGAGCACATCGGATTTAGGAAAGCAGGGAAAACCACAACAGGGCTGATGGTCTCTTAACACTTATCCCTTGATTGAGAAACCAGTAACTTTGAAACTTTGCTCATTCCTCCTTAATCAGAGCTTACAAAGTTAACTGCTTACATTTTAATTCATTATCCCATTCTCAAGCTGAAGGAGTGCAAAGCAGTGAAAGCGCTCTAACTCAGGTGAACACAGAGAAAACTGAGAAGTGATGGCAACCTGGGGAATCTGTGCTCACCTCAGCAGGTGACCATGTTCGCTGACGGCTCTCTTCCGTAAGAGTCTCACCACAGGAAGGCTGGGGTTGTTACCTGCTCCCTCTGGGTAACTCAAGGCCATGGCCAAACCTGATGTTTCCGAGATGAAGCACTCATTTCTTCCACAGGAAACTCTTCTACTCCAGGATCCAAACCATGGCTCACCGACTCAAAATCGGGTTATTTGGTTGCTCAGACCATCCAGCTCGGCTGAGAGCTCCAAATTTTATGCAACTCAATATCTCACTTGCTCCAGCCCCTGCTTCCACACTATAACCTGAGATAAAGGTAGCCAGGTTATAGCCAGGCAGTTAGTCAACCCATTTCTGCAAGAGTCTACTTGCCATACGGTTGCCAATTACTTGGTGTGGAAAAGATGGAAGTGGAATGGAGAGAAATACAGGGGGTGAGACCAGGTCCAGAATCGAAGCATTTCCCTTTTGAAAATTCTGCACTGTGGGAAATCCAGCAGAACATGCTTTTGGCCCTGCAATCCACAAGGCTGCCATTAATACGTATTCTGTAAGAAGCAGGTGTCACATTTCATACATGTCAAGAACCCAAGACAACCTAAAATATGACCAATATAATTTAGAAATTTCAAATTGAACTACTTAACATGCAGTCTAAATGTCTTCTGACAGTGTGCTTTTCCAAAAGGGAATGGCACTTACCGGTATGGTTCCTGAGTTCTCAGCTTAGCCTCAGAGCTAAGAGCCTTCTATTAGCAAAGCCCACAGCCCGGGATTCTCTCTCTTCCCACTCTCCCCATTTACAAAATTTTCACATGGTAACCTTTTTCAGGGGCCATGGACACCCTCTTCTGGTCAGTTAGAAGAAAACTGACCATTGTTAGGATTTATCAGAAGTGGTACAAACATTGGAAAAAAAATTAAAAGTATTCTGATATAACTGAGAGTGCATTTGCCTTTTTTTTGCAATCACCAAAAATTCATTTCTTCTCATTATGAAAACTAATGACATATTTTCTAACAGATCAGGCTATTCTTTTCAGATTCCCTACATTTGTGACACAGTGACAAGGTCTGGGACCACTTAAGGGAAAGAGTGATTAGGTGAGGCTCAGTAAATGAGGCAATCAGGTCAGTCCTGGCACACTCAGGGGTGGGGGTGGAGGAAAAGCACTGTTCAGTTTGCATACCCTGAGCGTTTTGTGAAGCAACGGAGCCCAGTTAAGACCATGGACTTCGCCACAGGACTGAGTTTGAATCCCAGTTCTGCCATGTACTGGCTGCAGGGTCTCGGGTAAGTGACCTAACACCTCCATGACTGTTTCATCAAAAACGTGATTCACAGTATTCCCTCAAAGAGCTG
Organism: Desmodus rotundus; assembly: GCF_022682495.2. Taxonomy (NCBI): domain Eukaryota; kingdom Metazoa; phylum Chordata; class Mammalia; order Chiroptera; family Phyllostomidae; genus Desmodus; species Desmodus rotundus. The sequence continues at coordinate 81,354,525 of NC_071393.1, forward strand.
TTGAGAGAATGAAACAAGTTAATGCTCAGAAAAGGCTTAGAAAAATGCTTGTCACAGAGTAACAAGCACAGAAAGGAAGCGGCAGGCGCCTTTCCTAACACTAGGACAGGTTCTGGCTCCACAGCGAGGCTCCGCCCCAGATCACACCAACCATCCCAAATGGAGATTTTTACTAATAACTCCTTCCTGCAGATTCTCCAACCTTCTCTGGCAAACCCACGAGAACACCAAGCAATACTAGAGGCTTGGCTTTTCTTCTTTCTCCTACACGTTGGGCAAATCATGAATTCCTTAAATACCTATTCTCAAATGAGAGGCAGTATTTCAATAATCATTTTATTAGTTACAGAAGAATCTTCACTAGTATTTACATAGTGCAAAAAAGCTGTTATTACCCCTAAAATGTGATATAACAATTATCCTTCATAAGCAAAAGAACAAGATGAAAATCCCTTTATGTTATGGTTCGTACTAATTTTGCTAGTTTTTTATTAGAGCATTACAATTAACACATTAAATTATAAATTTATGTGGTATATTTAGAAATTAAATTACAAAACAATACAAATACTTTGAAGGTGTGATGTGCCAACCAAGTTTAAAATCTGTGATTACTTAGGATTCAGGTATTAGAGCAGCCAAACAGTTTGGTTGATTCTGTGATGTATATAATGGTTGGAAGGGGTGAGGGAAAAGATGCCTGTAAATAACTTATTTCACAGAAAAACTTTTTTAAATCAAAAAATGATTAAGTTTTTAAACAGAAAAGTTAATGTTTTAACCTGTTGGCACAACATACAGGAAATACTTAAATGACAGGTTTTTAAAGCAAACAGCAGCTTTACAAACAGTAATACTTATTTATACATATATTAAAGTAACAATGTGTTAAGATTTAACAGTTTTCTGTTAAACAGCTGAAAAATGAATGTAGAATTCATTATTCATTTGCACATTACAATTACCACACAACCCACCTCCCCCAGCTTATTAAGAAATCAGACAAGTACATTATTCAGATATTAATTTCTCAATATTTAAACTATGTAAATTCCTTTTGACTAATTCTTTTCCAAATACTGAAAGCATATAAAATACCATCTCTGCAAAAAATGACCTCCGTTCAAAGCCATTAAAAACTTCTCAATGTATAACAGATTATTTTCCCCATGTTTAGTCAAAAGCAATATATTACATCATTTACAAATATATTGAAACCAAAACTTAAGCTAATATGAACCTTTGTCTTTTGAGAAGTGATCTTCACAGTAAACAAACCTACTGAAGCAGAAATCTAGTTCTGGGAGTGCAATTCATATTGTAATTCAGACACTTATGTACTGAAAGAGAAATCTAGTATTAATTATTGCCAGTAAGACCACCTCTACACACTAAGAAAAAAATCACTATGGTTTTTATTTTTGAGATGATGAACCCTACTCTTACCATTAGATCTCTCTCTAGGTCCAAAGAGGCACTGACCTCAGACCACACCCCCAAAAAGAAACAAAAAAATACACACTTCCTTAATCTTCACACTTTCTCCTGTATATAACATACACACGTTCCAGAATTTATCTAAAGGAAACAAATTACAAAGACATTATTAATATTTACTTAGCGTATTTCAAAACAGTAACATTTCCTTTAATAAATTTTGGGCTTTCCTCTGGAGGTGGCCTGTCTTGCATCAAAAGGCTGTGGTCCCTTGGGTTTGCTGGCAGGGGTACTGCCCGTACAAGAATGTTAATGAACACATAATTAAACATTTCTAAAGTCTATAGCCAAAGAAAGGTTATGGGTGTTTCGAAGATTTCCTCAACTTCTCTTTCAATACAAATGTCAAAAATCTACAATGACAATTCTCATTCAGAAAAGATATAAAATATAAGAAACCTCTGCAAAGCCACTGCCTTGATCAAGAGTTATTGAATCACTGACACCAAAGGAAATTTACACCATTAAAAAGTAGGAAAAACTTTTAAGTTTACTTTTAAGATTGTCAGTAGTTCAAAAACTCTATCATTTCTTTAAACCAACTAACATTTCCAAATGTGTAGAGACAGTAAGATCTGCCGCATACAAACCCATGATTATTATGTCTGAGGCTTCATTCTCACACCCCATGTTCCTGTCAGTACTGGACGCTTCGTGCCCATGGCGTCTGCTCCAGAGAACAGGTCAGACAAGACAGCATGGTAACATCTCCTTCCAGCACACTAACAAGTTGACAAACCGATGTTTTCTACACAGCAATCCCCAAACTTCCACAATTCACAAATACTAAATCATCAATCAAGAACTGATCTCCAGTAATTAAACACCAAGATTATAAAACATCAAAAATAGCACAGTAGTTCCAATGAGTTCAGTAAAGAATCCGCCCAATTCTTCCCTCCTGCCTCTGTGAGGCAAAGCCTGCCCTATAAAACCAGGGCAGGGAAAGATAGCCCTCCCTCCTCAATCCTGTGCCTGGTGATGGGAGCTTGTAAGCGTAAGGCTGCAGTGTCTGTGCGTGTGTTGGTCAGTTGGGGGTGGAGTCGTATAGAAGACAGGAAAACAGGTAATTTGTAATTCTCCCACTGTTACGTAAACTTGTAAAGGCCACTCACTACCAGGTGGTGACTGACTAGTGAATAAAACATTTAGCTCAGTATTTCCCCCAAGTAGGTATACACATTCCTAGAGAAGGGCAGGGATAAGTAACAGGGATCAAGTATCAATACCTGTGTATATAGCTGCATACTCTAAATCATCTGATAGTTTCAGCACAATTAGAACAACTTGCTCTTTTCTTCAAAACTTCCTTTTCCAACCCTTGATTATCAGGATACCATGACACATTATGTGAAGTTCCTTTCCCTGACCTCCTATCAGTAACTATGGTTAGTGCTACATGGCAAGTGCTTGAGGCAAGGGGCAAAAAAAAAAAAAAATATATATATATATATATTTAAAGGTGAAACAGTTTTCCCCTCAGGACAAATTTGGATACCCCATCAAATCCATGTCTCAAAGTGAAAGTCCGGAATCATGAGCATGCAAGAGAATACACCAGTATAAGACTTTGTTTCTGGATCATTTACATGTAAGAGCTGCAGTCATACAATCAGTTATTTAATGTCAAAAATCAGCCTAACTTTATGTAAATATGAGTATGTACAAAAGCATTCCTGAGGTAAGAAGCAAATGTGAGACAAAACCTGGAAGGTCCTACCACGGGTGACGTTTCACTGTTAAAACACCACCTGTCACGCCCCGCTAGAAAGGCCAGCTCTAATCATGGCCGCCCCTTCACTAGCCTGCGTATTGGAGGTTCCGTTTTGGCCCATCCCAACTTTGGTGGATTACAATGACCAGTGACTTCTGAAACAAGCATTCGTGGGCCAAAAAAAAGTTGCATCAATCCTTAACACCAGACACCTTGTGAACTTAAGCTCTGCTCAGACGCTGTTTTAATTTTCTAATTCTACCACCAGTTCTTTGACAGACGACCAAACGTCGTGGCCAGACTGGCTAGAGCGAAAGCAGTCTGGAAGCAAACACTGGTAACCGCTCCTGTCCTTGGAACCTTGATCTTTACCTTTCAAAACGACTCTCAGTAAGTATTTTAAACTTCTTTTCTTTAAAACTTGGTCTTGTTCTTTTTTAAATCATTATTTTCCATAACAATATAAGCTGAAACAATTCTGAATTTTCCACACAGTTCTCAGAAAGACACTGAGATGCTAATTAAAAGCTAAGCTGTAGGTCATAACAAATCAAGTAAAAGACAGCTACAAAAATATTTCTGTCAGGAATTAAATACATATATTAAATATTGGACAGTGCAAAATGTTGAGATGAAGCATATAAGATAATGGCTGTAACCCTTACACAGCTGGAGATAGAAGGCTGACGTTTCCTGAGTTAAAGATTTGGGGGCGCATAATTAGAACCGGAGTGCTGGCTGTCCAGAGAGCTGCAGTTGCTGGGCTTCTGCTGCTCTGCACTGACTTGGTGGTCAGTAGTCCAGGCCTCACTGTCCATCCCTGGCTCCAGCACCTCAGGCACCTCTGCTTCCTCTTCCCCACTCTCATCTACATTGTCTTCCTCAGAACCGTTAAGGGTTTTCCCAAGCTGAAGAGTCTCCATCGTTCTCTGGGTCTCGGAAACCCAAGACTCAATTCTACTAGTGAGCTGTACTTCTACAGATATGGGTTCATGAGTATAATCTTCCTCCTCCTCCTCCTCTTCATCCTCCTCTTCTTCAAGCATGCCAGGTACAAGAGTGCTGGTGGTGCTAGTGATGGAGGAATTCAGAATATCTCGGCAACTGCCATCCAGAGAGCCAGTTTCGGTGCTCTGCTGGGAGGCCCATTCCAGGTCATCTGGCTTCCCTTCCTCTTTATCACTCACTGCCGATTTCCCAGGGTTTGGAGCTGAGGTAGTACTGCCTGCAGCCAGGATCGGGGGCTGCTTACCAACAGGGGCTGTCTCAAATGGAAGTTTACTGGACTTTTCAGATGAGCTGTGTTTACAGGGAACCTCTCTCTCATTTTCTGATGCTTCCAGTCCATCTGAAGTTTCCACCATGTTTCTCCAATTTGTTTCTGCAAATATCAAACACATTTTTAAAAAACCAGAACACTGTTTCATAACCATGCAACCTGTAAAAGAGGGAAGAAATTTACCGGCTCATCAACTGATTGGAAAAACTAAAAACTTAAAATTGTTCTAGTACCAGTTTAAATGTTATAAAGGGAAAACAATTCTTTTATTTTTTAAAAGATTTTATTTATTTTTAGAGAGAGGGAAAGAAAGGAAGAAAAAGAGGCAAAAAACCCCAATGATGTGCAAGAGATACATCGATCAGTTGCCTCTTGCACACCCCCAACTAGGGACCTGGGCTGCAACCCAGGCCTGTGCCCAGACTAGGAATAGAACCAGTGACCTTTTGGTTAGCAGGCCGGCACTCAATCCACTAAGCCACACCAGCCAGGGCGAGAGAAGAATTCTCAAAAGTGTACACTGAAGATAAAAAACAAGGAGGCAAAAATCAAGTATATTAATGTCTGAGACTGCAGAAGATCTATCAACAGGAGCTCACTGACACTCGTGTACCACATTCCTGTATTCATGAAAATCAATGAGTGCCTAACTTATTTTTTGGCCTTGAGTGTACTGGGCTCAAGGATCCACAAGTCACAGAAGGCAGAGCCAAGATGTCCAGCGGAAACAGTTCCGATCTGACAGACTTGTACTGTGCTCCCTTAGCAAGTTACCTAAGAACTATCTTTTGGCCTGAAACTGGACTAGTGTTTCCCCTTACAAGCACAGAAGCCATCCATGCATTTCTAACATTTGTAAAAATTTGTTTCATAATATATGGTGCTTGACTTACCAAGTGACTTTGAGAAACAAACAAAAAAAAGTATTATTATCTATAATATAGTGCGATAAGTCTAAATTATTTTTAATGACAGTAGGTCAGTTTAGAACTAAAAATGTATGTACTAGGAATCAGAAGACAAAGGACAGCTCTCCTACCCCTCTTTATTTTCTTTTTACCCCATTTTATATTTTTCCATTTTATTTATTATTGAAATATAATTGATATATAACATTATATTAGTTTCAGGTGTACAACATTATGATTTGGTATTTGTATAGACTGCAAAATGATCACCACAGTAAGTCCAGTTAACTTCTATCACCAGACATAATTACAAAATTGTCTTTCTTGTGATGAGGGCTCTTAAAAACCTACTTTTAGCGACTTTCAAATACGCAACACAGTATTATTAACTATATTCACCACGCTATAAGTTATATCCCCATGGCTCATTTCTCACTAGAAGCCTGTGCTTTTGGACCCCCTTTATATACTTCACCCAACCCCCTTCTCTGGTGGGGTTATTTTTTTTGTTTTTTTTTTTTCAATTCCACATATAAGTGAGATCATATTGTATTTATCTTTTTCTGTCTGGTGTATTTCACTTAGCATAATGTTCTCCAGGTCCATCCACGTTGCTGCAAACATCAAGGCTTCACTTCAGCCATTCTTTTTTATGGCCGAGTATCCCATTGTATATATAAATATACTACATCTTCTTTAACAATTCACCCAAAGATGGACACTTAGGTTGTTTCCTTATCTCAACTATGTAAATAATGAAGCAATGAACATGTGGGTGCATATATCATTTTGTTAGTTTTTTGTATTCTTTGGATAAATACTCAGAAGTGGAATAGCTGGATCATATGAAAGTTCTATTTTTAATATTTTGAGGAACCTCCATACTATTTTCCATACTGGCTGTACCAATTTACCTTCGTTACAATTTACAAAGGATTCCCTTTGTTCCTTTGCTCCACATCCTCACCAACATTTGTTATTTTTTGTCTTTTTGACAATACCCATTCTGACAGGTATGAGGTGATAATCTCGTTGTGGTTTTGATTTGCATTTCCCTGATGACTGATAATGGTATCTTTTTGTTTTTAAAATTTATTTTTAGAGAGAGGAGAACGGAGGGAGAAAGAGAGGGAGAGAAACATCAATGTGTGGTTGCCTCTCACACATTCCCTACTGGGGACCTGGCCTGCAATCCAGGCATGTGCCCTGACGGGGAATCGAACCAGTGATCCTTTGCTTCGCAGTCCTATGCTTAATCCTCTGAGCCACACCAGCCAGGGCTGATGGTGAGCACCTTTGATGTACCTGGTAACCATCTGTATGTCTTTTCTTGAAAAACGTCCGTCCAGATCCTCTACCCAATATTTTTAGTCTTTTTTTTTTTTGGCAATTGAATTGCTTATGAGATCTTTTTATTTTTTGAATTACTAACCCCTTACTGGACATATGATTTGCAAATATTCAGCAGGTTGCCTTTTCATTTTGCAGGTGGCTAATTTCCTTTGCTGTGCAGCTTTTTGTAGTTCCACTTGTTTATTTTTGTTTTCGACTTGTTTATTTTTATTTTTTTTTAAATAAAAATCCCCATCATTTGCATTATAGCTGCTGTTACATTTCACAGGTATAGTGATCCAGCCATAGTGATAACACAAGCCCATTCATATTAATTAATATATTCAACTTGATTGTCCTCTATCAACTATATAATACAGAACACACTTTCCATACTTGAAATCAGGGCACGTGGTTTGGAACATCCTTTTCTGCAGCTACTTCAAAGTGTAAAACAGATCCTTTCCACTCTCTCTCCTACCTCATGAAAAACAAAATCTCCTCCTACATGTTCATTGTCAGTTAATAACATTATCTTTTTCACAGTCTCAAAGCAGAAGAAATCTTACGGTAATCCTTCATCCTACCTTTCTCCCTTACGATATGCCTTCATTCCACTAAACTCATAACTGTACCATGTCACTTCTAGCTGAAAAACTACTAAACTTGGTCACTTCTGCCTTAGCTTAAGTCTTCTTTCCCTTGCTGTACATCTACAGTATCTTCCTAACTGGTTTTGTGAATTGATCACACCACTGTCTAACAGGCTTTCTTTTACCCCCAAACTCCTTTGCTGGCCGTAGCCAAGTCCTTCATGTGTAACCCTAATCTATCTTTGTGGCCCCATTCATTCTGGCCCCCAGCCATGCATTCCATGCTCAGGATCACACTGATCTCTCTCTGCTCCCAGAAGTCATACTCTTTCTATTTACAATTCTCTGCTTTGTATAAGCTACTCTTTCCATATGAGATATTTTTGCTCCTTTACCTTTCAGATTCCCACTCATCCCTGATAACCACACTTAAATGTCAGTTCCTTTGTGAAGCCTTTCCTGACTTTCCTACAAGAGACAGTCACTACCTTGGACTCTGACAACACTTTTTGCACATACAGTTCAAAGCACTTGTCTTGTGTTTGCTGTGCGCCCCTTCGTCCCTCCTCATTCCCACTCCTGCTCATTCATTGGTGTGTCCCTATGGTTGGCATATAGTAAGTGCTGGGATGGGTGGGGAAGACTAAACAAAAATTTTCACATGTGAATTATGCAAAAAAAAAACTTTTAAAAGGCATAACATTTTTAATAACTTCAGCTGCACATTTATACACCCTTCCAACAATTTTATCCTCCTTCAAAAGTACTGAAAGAATTCCCTTGGGGTCTTGGAAAAGTCCCACCTCCTCCCTGACAATGAGTCAAGGAACAGGAAAAATGAAAGAGGTCAGTAGACTGAGCAGGGCTGCCCTTTCTCAAGACTTAGTCTTGAGCATTTACCTACTAGGTAGGTTAAGCAGAAAGCCACCTTTGGAGAGGAAAGGGAGATAGAGCCTCAAAAACAGAGATAAGGAACCCTGCAATTAGCCATCAAGAGTCTTGTCCCAGTGATCAAAGAGCCACTGAGATTACATACACACAGGGGAAAGCCAAGGCTCCCACCTCAGAGTATTAGGTGGAGCTTGATCAACAATCAATGAACACGCAAACATATAAACATGGGAGGGAGAAGCATAGCAGGTGTAAGAGTGCCATCTTTCTCTAGGGGACAGGAGCAATCTGACTGGAGGATAAAGGTGGAGGCACAAAGAAGTGCTGAATGCAATGTAAAGCCAGAAGAGAACATCTAGAAGTTCCCCTTTGAAAAAGAGACTAGGAAGCAAGTTGAAGGCAGAATCAACAACCTCAATAAATCTGGAAATAGTACTGATCCAAACCTACCCTGCTTCTGAATGTTTTATTTTAGTAAAATTTATTCAGTAAAGCTCTTCTTTGCTTATTAACCCCTTCTATGCTTTTCTATTCTGTTTACTGGTGCTTTGTGATATTATCTTTTTTAAAACCTTTCCAGTCATTAGTGGGTCTGTCAGAGGATAAGGTGTGTATCTCTCCCTTCAGTCAGCACGCGCAAGCAAGCCGTCCATCTTACAGAACTGTATACGGTAGAGGAACAAGCAAGTGAGTTCAAGAGCCTACAGAGGAAGAAGCGGTGGCACAGAATGAGCAGGAAACTCAGGATGAATGGCCTAGACACTGAAGTTGTCCTCCCCTCGTAACTGCTTACTGAATACCTACTGTTTGGTCCTACTGAGAACTCATTCAACAGGCAGGAAATGAACATCAGAGTGGATAACAGTGCAGGTTCCAGAGTCAGACTTACTACTGTGACAAGCTATTCATCTCCCTTTGTCTTAGCTTCCTCATCTATACAATGTGATATAGTATTTATCTCATAAGGTTGTTCAGAGGATTAAATGCCTTAATAAGTGTGAAGCGCTGACAAAGTGCCTAGCACATGGTAAGAATTTAGTAAGTGAGCTATTATTATACAAGGTCTGTCTGGAAAAATTCGAGCATTGTTAATGTAACAAGAACGATTTGTGCAACATCAATGTAACCTGGCAGCCAAGGACAGTGGACTGGAACACACCTGTGTGAACAGCGATTTCACTTGTACTAGTCAGTGGGGGCAGCAGATGCCGCTGAGTGAGTGTATGTACTGTGTGGCCGTAGCATTCAAAATGACCAAGGGAGAACAACAAATCTGCATCAAATTTTGCATTAAACTTGAACATTCCTCCGTGGAAACTATTCAGATGATTCAGAAGCCATAGCTGTGGGCAACTGGTGATCGGCAGCTTCATCATGACAACGCGCTCGCTCATACATTGAATCTTATGCAGAGTTTTTTTAGCAAAACATCAAATCCCCCAGGTGACTCAGCACCCCTACAGCACAGACTTGGTGCCCTGCAGCTCCTGCCTTTTCCCAAAACTAAAATCACCTTTGAAAGGGAAGAGGTTTCAGACTGTCAATGAGATTCAGGAAAATACGATGGGGCAGCTGATGGTAACTGGGAGAAAACTGTGTGAGGTCCCAAGGTGCCCACTTTGAAGGGGAATGAGGTGTCATTGTCCTATATACAGTGTTTCTTTTATCTTCTTCAATAAATAACTCTATTTTTCATGTTACATGGCCGAATACCTTCTGGACAGACCTCATATATCAAGTGCCTATTATGTACCAAGTTCCTGTTCTCAAAGAACTGAGTTTATTTGGGATTTATGTTTGAAACTTTGTTTCACATAAGTAAACTCAACTCAGGTGGAAGGAAAAGATAAGCAAAGAAAACCAGGGGTACGAAAAGGACAGCAAGACTAGATTATCATAGAGGCCTTTCTATTCCACCAATGATTAGCACCTCTTTCCCAGATTTTTTACTTTAAAACATGGAAATCAACAGAACACATTTTAGAAATTTTGCACCAGGACGACAAGAAGACACTGCCTGCTATCTACTGAACAGTCATTACCCATTTTCTTTCTGGCTGACGGAACTCCCAAACTTGGAATGGACTTGAACCCAGTCCCAGGGAATGAACTAAAATAGTTCCTATACCATCATGGTTGTCCCATTCCCCTTTGCCAAATATTCTCTTGCCCAAGTCTCCCTTGCTTGCAGTTAAACGTAGTGACATGATTAGCTCTAGCCAAATAAAACAAAAGGGGAAGTCTTTTGTAAATTTTTCCTTCACTGATATTAGGAGCATACTGCCAGAGCCTCTGCTTTTGACTACTGTTGTGCAGCAGCTGTTTTGAGCATGAGATGATAAGCATAAGAACCCACAGACTGAGAATGAAAGAACAGAAGGAAGGACAGATCCAGAGATCTTGATGACATTGCTACATAATTCAATATTCTAATTTCTTAAGCCACATCAGTGGTTTTTGTTTGTTGCTGAATGCATTCAATACAGATAGAATAACTTTATGCTTTGTCTAAATGTTATTATGATTACTTTCACTCAATGTTGTTAGTGTCCTGATAAATCAGCTCATCTTTAAGGTTCTAAATCCTTTCTTAGGATTCAACCATTAGCTCACAGTTCCCACTTTGAATGGAATTTTATAGATGACCTAGACAAAACTCTCATTTTACTAAAAAGGAATCTGAGGCCCAGAAATTAATCAATTATGCCTAAATCCCCCAGGCAGAGTGTGAAAAGCCGAGGCTTCACTTATTAAACACTTAAAATCTGGTGTTTTTTGAAAACATCTCCTAAACCTGAGGATTTCTTTTCATAACTTTTCTATGTGCCCAAATGAAAATCACTGTCATTTACCCAAGACCATAGCTTTATGAATTTATCTTGCAGTCTGTCCTCGAGATCTGGCATGTCACTATATAAAGTGACCTCATTTAAGAAGTTGGCACTTTACCTTCTTTATTTTCAACTAGTATCACTCCACCAAAGAAACACGGCTGCCTCTAAGCCAGTCCCACCCACTGTCGGACCAACAGCTTCCTAGGGGCCCACAGTAACTTGCTATATTGCCTGTGGTCTGCAGTGTCGTCAAAGCATCCCAAACATTTCCCTACAGTGACAGACAGACCAGGAATGAGAGTGTGAGAGGAAAGGAGGAAAATGACGACTTGATTTTCTACATGTTAAATTTTAGGTGCGAACAACTATTTGGTAAATTCTCAAATAGATTAAAAAGAGAAAAGAAGAAATGACGAAAAACCAAGTTGAGAGAGGAGGCTGTACTATCTTTAAGAAGAAAAAAAAACAGAAACTAGTTCAAGAAAGTAGAGAGAATTTAAGAGTTGAAAGTATGATAGAAACGAAGTATTATAGTTCAAAGGCAAGGGAATTGGTAACATACAGAAGGCAGTTAATGTTACTTTAAACATATCACATAAATGTTTTTTAGTTTCTTTCTGACTACAGTAAGATTTAACAGGAGTGTCGTATGTCTAGGTTTTGTAAGCTTACATTGAATAGTGGTCAGGTCTTTTGTTTATTTAGTAAAAATAAAATTTTAGTAATAGAGTATAAAATATTACAATAAAATGTCCCAGAATTTACTAAGTTATAGGTCATGAGTATGGTACATTTTGCTTTTTAAATCCTTTTGGGATTTTTTTCTTTCGTTCTGAAGATTATGGAAATATGACTAAATTTCAGGGTCTCACAGAAAGCCTCAGCCCCAAATAGTCTCCTAATTTTTAAAGGCTGAGTTTACTGCAATTTGTCAACTAAAATTTTAAGCAAACTTTGAATAATCACTAAGATAGCATGAAAGTCATTTTCAAATGATCTTAATGAAAAAAATTATTTCAAAATTGAACTTATTTAAAATGGTATGTAACAACTTACCATATTCCTTTTCATTTACTTCAGAGATGGGTTCAGAAATAACACTGCAGAAAGAAATGGCGCTGGCTGCCGAGGGGTTCCGAGAATGCCCCATGTGGTGGGGCACCTTTTTCACATTCTTTAAGGCTTCCTCCGCCTGCTCTTGCTCCATTGCTGCAACCATATCTTTATATGCTTTCCTGGCTTCCTCAGTGAGTTCTACTAACTTACTGAATAGGCTCTAAAAAGAAAGAGATTTTCACTAGTCCATTTTTTGTTACAATTTCTATTCCTATTTTTAGCAATACACATCTCCACTTTTCAGAATTAGATACACTTTCAATCAGTACAAATTTCAAACAGTATGGCAACCACAGAACCTTATAAAATACTCTGCAAATTACATATATTATTTGTTTTATTCTCACAAGACTGAGGACATTTCCTGATTCAATCATTAAATGTGATATTAAAAGTTCTTGTAGAGTTTATCAATAGTTCATCAGTGCTGTCACAAAATACTGTAGAGTCAACTTCACAAAAAAGTCTTAAAGCATTGTGTTAATAAGCTAAATAAATGATCAAGTATTACATAGTTGAACCCAGAAGAAAAAAACACTGTGGCAGAAATAACAGCTAAGAATCTTTTAAAAATACTGTAGGATTAACTTATGTAAAGGTTTCAACACTAAAAAAGGAAATACAATACTCAAGAATTTTCCACTTATTCTTGGAAAGTCATCATCTCACTTGTTCAAATGCTTAACCACAGCACTGGCACGAGTCAACAGAAAATGTACTATCTGGGGGCAGGGTCAGGGAGGGGCGCGGTGAAGGAGGATGTGCCTTCCAAAGTCTTACCTCGGCACCAAAGTAGTTGAAGATTCCCACTACACTGACAGGAACCAGCTTGTTCACACAGCGTCCTAGAGCTTTCCTTCCCAGGGCAAACACAAAAGGGATTTCTTGTTCCCGCGCCATGGCTATAACATTATAGAGCGCCTCATCCAGGCCACCTGAGAAAGTCAACACACACACAGGGGTTTTACTACTTCCCAAATAGTGCTATTTTGGCACCCAATAGTTAAAGCATAAAACACAGCAGCAAAGGATTCTATGAAGGCCTGTGGCACTTACGCTGTTCCACACCTTCTCCTATTTGAATTTGTACTACATACATATGGACATACGTACATATTTTCTTTCTCCCCAATTAAATTCCAAATTCCTAGTATTTTTGTCTCTCCATAGGATTTAGTGTAGAAGGAATCAAATTTCAATACAATAAACACTTGTTAAAAGAAGTTCATGAGAATTGTTAATAGTGGCTGATTCCTTTAGCCAATCTCTCGGTGGAAGTAGCAACCTATCATATGTATTAATATTATATGTTACTGTTTTTACTGGTATTGCTCCCCTATGGAGAACATGCCTGGTACTACCTGATGCACATGCCTACCCAAAGTGGCTATTTCATGAAAAATGACAAATAAGGGTAAACAATATGGTACAAAGTACTATTTGCCAGCTCATGCAAGAAGCTCTGTATTAACTATAGGTTTCTGAGGGGGAAATCTGCACCATAACCAAGAAAAGAGGGCCCTCAAAGAAAGGTAACATGAAAATGTAAAAAAGGAGACTGTATCTGCAGAAGTAAAGAAATGCACTCTCACTGGTCCCCACTCTCATTACAAGAGGGCACATGAGCTTGGCCCAACTTACCCCCTTCACCAGTGTCCGCAGGCGGGGGTTTTCTTTACAATCCAATCTCAATTTTATTACTTAATTTCACGTACTGAAACAGATTTTCTTCCTTCATGCTCAATATTATGTTTTATACCTACACTCTGCTAAGTCATATGAATTCCACTTCAAAATTATGTGAATTTTGAATTCAATTATACTAAGTAAATATCAAAACATTTCAAGTAAAATATTCATACCTTTGGACTGGATTTTTTCACAGTTAGGAGAAATTATAACACACTTAATCTTGTTTAACTTCATATGTTTGGTAACCTCCCTCAGCCCCATAACCAGCCGTCTCCTTGCTTTTGCTCTCACAGGGTCCTTTTGATAGATGCGCTCCTGGAAACTGACAAGCTCTTGGAGAAGCAGAGTCACACACTCGTCAATCTCTTTACAAAGAACCTGATTACAATACCTGTAAAGGAAACCAAAAATAAGTAAGTTTATCCTAATTTACTTTTCTGTGATTATAAAATTACTTTGGAAGAAAACAGATCTAGTAAGAGGTTTTCATAAAAAATTAAATCTTTAAAATTTCTTATTCCTTTAGTCAATTAGAAAAACAGAAGAGTTTTTCTGAATTACAACAAATTCGCTTTTATATAACAGATAGATCAACGTCAGGGAAATACTATCCAACTCCCAATTATTGAATTCCAAAGGATATAAATCAAATCTTAGCCTGCTGAATTAGATTAAAAAAAACAAATAATGTTTTTGGTAAGGAGATATAAGGTTATTTCATTTCAATGAATATTAAAGATGCTTCTAAGTAGGAAAGAAAATGTAACTTTGTAGATGCTTACTGAATACCCTAATGCCAACAATTCATCCTCCACTCTCAGGTAAGTCACAATCTCCAGGCATTGTTTTCCTCAAACAAATCACACAGAGTTAACTGAGATGGCCTCAAAGGTCCCTCTAACTCCAAAAATCTACAGCTATGCGGGATAAACTCAGTGATTAAATTCAAGCCAAAACACATGAGGCAAAGCAACTGAATGAAGCTCTTTGTGATATATTATGGCCACAATGCAAAAAAATAGAAAGGAAATAATTGTGACACCACTATAGTACTTAATTTCAGGGATAAGGAAGTCATCCAAGTTTATATATTTTTAAAAAACTTTTCTCTATTTATTTTTAGAGAGGGAGGCAGGGAAGGAGAAAAAGAGGTAGAAAACATCAATGTGAGGGAGAAACATCAATTGGTTGCCTCATATGTACTCTGACCAGGGACCGAACCTGCAACCCAATTATGTGCCCTGTCCAGGAATCCAATCAGCGACCTTTCGGTTTCCTGGATGATGCCGAACCTAATGAACCACACTGTTCACAGCTATTCGTTCTTAATATACTCTACTTTTCTAGTTCTAATCACTAATCTTGACCATTAGCAAGTACTTACCAAGGAAAATTTGTGTTATTTTTAATCTAGGAATAACCAGGTAAGCAAATTTCTACTTGTAAATTACATTATAGAATGGAAAAATCTAGGCCTTCCCTTTGCATGTACGTGTGTGTGGGGGGGAGCTCTGCTTTGGGATTTTTCTTTTTATGTTTATGTGAAAGATGTTTAAATAAGTACAAGTATGACACTACTTCAGAAGGGAAGATAAAATGAGACAGACTGAGGAAAGATTAACTACTTAAAGTATGCAAAATTAAAGAACAGAACACCAAAAATGCAATTTTTGTCATTCTGTTTTTAAGTTGTTTATCCATATATATATAGTGTTTTATTCTCTGAGAGATTCCTTTGCTTCACATCTATTACTTGACATTTATTAACTTCCCAAATTAGGACAAGAAGTATTTGCTCAAAAGAACAGTATAAAGAAAAGAACAGAAAAAACCAATGTGGTTTGGATTCACACAGATTTTACTTTCATCCTGAGATTTGTTCATATGTCATTTTTAACGGTAAAATTAATTCATCTGCACAAATGTTAAAATCCCAAAATCCTTCAGAGCATTAACTGTTAGTTCAAGGTTTCTCAATGATGGGCAATTGAAAACTTAAGAAATATTTGCTCAAAAACAAATAGTTTTATGTAATAGGTTCACTTCATGTAACAGGGTCTTAGAAACTTGGTACAAATTGTTTATATGATTATTTTTTGAAGTGCCAGTAATATAAATAAAACAGTGGAAGCACTTTAGAGAGTGAAAACTATGAGAGAGAAAAACTTCATAGTTTGGCATTTTATATATAAGATGTAAGAGGCCAAATTTCCAGGCTATAAACACAATCTGACATAAAAAGTCTATTTGCAGTCCACTCATTTTCACACGAACACTGATGGCTGACGGAAGGCAAATGCTTTAAATATCATGAAACCAGCTACTAAACAGTATCTTAAACAACGTAAAGGTCTTTAGTGTTTTGTCTGCTTAACCTACCAAGTAATAATGACAATGCTATATTCAGAACTACAATGAAGATACTTAAACTATTCAACATCAATAATGAGACTAATACTTACTCTCTAAATCTTTTGCTGTGGATTTTGGTTATTGTTGAAGACGCCATCGGACTGCCTATCCCAGAACTAGCTGGAGAGCCTTGTGACACAGGTGTCATACAGTACGGAGAGTTCTGACTTGCTGGAGAGAGCGAAGTGTCACTGGGCATGCTCAGTCCAGTATCTGCAGAGACGTAGGGTGAAAGTAAAGACTTTAGAAACTTCCAACACTGAAAAACTCTGTATTAAAATCAATATAATCAGTACGACTTAGAACAGCAGTTGTATTTTGTATCACTTCTAAATTCTCCAGAAGCTAACAAGTTGGACATTGTTCATATCACAAGTAAACATTTCTCTATATAACATACTCTACAAAAAAGAATACTTCCTATTACCTTCTCAAAATATACTAAAAAAAAAAAAAAAAAATCAAGCATGGCCTACAGGTCTTCACAGAAGAGAGAATGCCAAATTATCTAAAACATATATTCCCAGAGAATTTAAATGGAAGAACAAGGCATTAGCTTCTATACCAGAAGATCCTATTACCTATCTGCTTCATTTCTATTTTCCCACCTATTTCTTAGAAATCATTGTTAAAACTGTATAAATATTCCCATTGCTTCTGGCAATGAAGGTTCTACCTCACTTACTCTCTCCACACCACTGCAGCCACCATCCCTATTTCTCTTTCTTGGTCTTTGCTTCTGTGCTCAGGCAGCCATATTTTTGGATGCCACCTCCTAACTCAACTGCCTCCGTCAGTTACTACTTCTTTCCTGAACACCTAAAGTCAGGATATGAGTTTGTATTTGTATATTCAGTCCATTAATTAGTAGTCATACATATAGTTTATCTCCATACGTGATAAGCTTCTTGTAGCAAGACCAGTCTACTACATTTTCTGACCTTCCCATTCCCACCCCTGTTACTGAAGTACACACAGCAACTATTCAATAAACACCTTCTGGATGAACAGATGGGTAAATATGCCTAAATACAAAAGCAATGACATTTAATTTAGAGTAAAGGGGAATCCTAACCAAATATGTCCTAGCTGAACAATCCTTAGAAGTAAATTCATTTGTCTAAACCCAATGGAACATTGGTACTTAATCTCTATATAACTCAGATTTGAATGGTTGAAAAATGTTGAGGAAAAAATATATAACAGCAGAAAAAGGGACCTGCCAGGTCTTTCCTAAAATCTTTCTTCCACAGTAGTGTAATTTTAGAAGGAATCTATAGTTTTGCTGAGGTCTCAACTAGAATCATAAATGCTGGCAACTGTAGGGGGGAGAATCTTAGTGACCAATTGGACCGTGCACTATGACAGGCTTTGCAATTCTCTACTCATTGTGGCACACGCATTAACTCATGAAAGCCAAGAAAGACAATCAAGAAGACAATTCACTTACAAGTAGTCCTGTGAAGGAGAGCTAGTGTTCCAGACACACAAGAAGACAAAATGAAAAGAACTGCAACAGTGCAGAGGATGCATAGGTGAGATTATAATTATGAAGTTTTACAACAAACTCAGGATGTAAGTCTCAAAAATGCCAAAACCTACCATATAACACCGTTCCCTGCTTTTTACATATAGCCCTATAGAAGCATCTTTAAGAGAAACCACTCTCAAAACTAAATACAAAGCAAATCCCCCAATTAGGAGAATAACTGGTAATGGCTTACCTATCAAGCAAAATATTCTATACCATTCCATAAAAAGGGGAAAAGGGGTGATCTTACCTTCCTGGGAAACAATCTCCTGTGGCAAATCATCAATAAAATCTAAGTGCATTTCTATTGGTTCCTCAGATCCCAAAAGATTGTGGTCCACAGTTAAACGGCCCTTCTTTTCCTCTCTCTCTTTCAAAATAACCTAAAAGTCATTACCAGTCTTTAATTACTGATCACTCTTTAAGTATTTACTAAATAATTAAAATGTTCACTATTACATAGGTACAGTGGTTCACTTAAAAATGGACATGAGGATTTTGGATGGCTATGTGTTTAGTTGGCTACATAAAAACTGACTGGCAAAAAGTTAAATGTAATTTTAATCACCATAGCTGAAGGAGGTACTATATCCAAAATAAAGAGAGGCAATTATGCTCCATAACACTATAGCTATCTACCCTATCTACTTCAGTCTTTATACTGGTTCACAAAACCGAGAGTTTACCTGAAAATGGATGAAATAAGTCTGGAAACCGGGTCATACAGTTCCCTTAGATTTACATTTGAGAGCCTTCAATTACAGGATTACGTCCCTTTAATAACAACACTGAGTTAAATAGAGCAGTGTTGTTATTTATCACCTTAGATGAAGATGATGAGGGTAAAGTTTGCCTAAAACTACATAACAAGCACTGAAGTTAATATTAGAATCCACAACTTCTCATTCCTAGGGTCTGATGTTTTCGGGGTGCTAAATGTTTTAACTTTTTAAAAGATCCTCCTATAGAAAAAATTCATTCTCCAGAGCCCTGGTTCAACACAGAAAAAGATATGCAAGATGCTGATGACATATCCCGAATCTCAAATTAACTAGTTATGGCCTTTACGATGATGCCTATAAACATTTCACAATAATCTGTTGGCTAAAACATTGCTTTTGCAAAACAGACTTAAACCCTTATTTATCCTGTAAAATAAACATCCCAGATGTTGCTTTACCTTTTTAAGTGCAGTAGGCCGTTTTAGTTTTACAATTTCCTTCTCTTTTCCTTTTTTTGCTTTAGAGGAAGTAATGTCCAAAGAATTAAAGGATGTCAAACAGGGTTGACTTTTGGTTAAAGGTTGTCTGTTAGTAGAGTCTTTAGTGTGAAAAGAAGCGGCAGTGACCACTAAAAACAAACAAGAACATTAGTTTTACTACTACAGCCAACTCTCCATACTTAGAAATTTTCTAATGCTAAATCTAAAACACGAGGACATCTTCTTCTTGTGGAAAAACACATCAAATCATCAGAGCAGCACATGCCCGTGTGGTGTCCCTCAGCACAGCTTTTACCCCTTCTTTTAGTCTCCATATGATCAAGGCAAAGCCAGTGCAATTAATTAATTCAGCAATCCAAAGTAAGGGTATTTAAATTGTTAGTTCTACTCTACTGCAGCAACCATTAAGCATCTCAATTCTTGCAACTGGTTTCCAATCAGAATCGCTCCACCCCTGACATTTGAGAACCCTGCATGTCCCCTCATTTTACTGAATCTGCCTTCAGTAAGAATCACCCTTACATGTAGTCTCTTACTCCTCTCTCCTCTTTTCAGTCTGTCAGAGAAGAATGAGCCCCTCTACCCCCACTACATTCTCCAGTGGCTACCCCCAAATCCTTTGGCAGTCCTACACCTTTAATCTCAAACCTGTCACTCTAACAGATAAGCTTTTCCTGCTACTGTTCTGAGAAGATACTGGATCAGCCAAAAAAGTCCGTTATGTTTTATCCATACAATGACTCTAGTAGTGCATAGTTGTCTTTAACTTCATTGGAAACAATTATGTGAGACTGTATTGTGACAGCTGTCATACCAGAGTGCATTTAAAAAACTAACATCAAAATTGTTGAATTTTTGTGCAGCCATTTTAATACTGAAGATGGAAGAAGATACACAATATTTCCAGCATATTATACTTCATTATTTCAAGAAAGGTAAATACAACTTAAACGCAAAAAAAAAAAGATTTATGCAGTTTATGGAGAAGGTGCTGTGACTGTTAAATCGCATCAAAAGTGGTTTGTGAAGTTTCTTGGTACTACTGACCTTTTGGCCAAATAACTCTTTGCTGTGAGGCTGTCTGATGCACTGGAAGATGTTTAGCAGCACCCCTGGCCTCTACCCACTAGAAGCCAATAGCGGGAGAAAGCCGACATGCTCAAAATATCCAAATCAAGTTACCCATGAAAATAAAAAATATACATTTTATTTTACAGAAAAAATGTTAATGGACTTTTTGGCCAACCCAACACTATCCAATGTAAACTCACAAGCCACCTGAGAAGAGGCAGCAGACATCCTTACCCCTGTCTAAAACCCACCAACCACCTGAGTTTATAATCCCATTTTAGGATTAATTCCTCCAGGATCTTGCTCCATCCCTTTTCCCTTACATCTTTCAAGTTCCTTATTAACCCCCAACTCTTTTCCCTAACTCCCAAAGAAACTAAAATCTCCTCTATCTGCCCTGACTGGTGTGAGTCAGTGGGTTGGGTGTCCTTCCACAAACTCAAAGGTTGCCGGTTCAATTCCCGGTGAGGGCATATGCCTTAGTTGTGGGCCAGGTCCCTCGGTTAGGGGCATACAAGAGGCAATCAATCAATGTTTCTCTACCTCTCTTTCTCCCACCGCCCCCCTCAGTCTAAAAATAAATAACATCTTTAAAAAATAAAATAAAATATCTTCTATCAAAAAAAAACAAAACAAAAGCAAAACCACCAAACAGGTAAATCAGTAAAACCCTTCCCCTGACTAGCTTCCCTCAAGCTAAGGTACCATCACTCCCCTTTCCTCCCTTGTTAAAATTATCAATGGTCTGTGTTCTCTTCACCGCTTCCCAAATTATTACAATCTGGCTTCTGTCCTACCCACTCTCTTGAAACTGCTATTGTCAAGATCACATATAACCTTGCCATTGCCAAATCTCATTCTCTTGAGTCTTCATTCTATTCCTGTTTTTTTCACCATTTGGTACCCAAAATGACATCCCCTTCCCCAAAATTCTAAGTCTGTCTTCTGTAACTTAACACTCTCCTATTTTCAGTGTGTGGTTGTCTCTTGAGCACCCCCTACTGGGGACCTGGCCCGAAACCCAGGCATGTGTCCTGACTAGGAATCCAACCAGCAACCCTTTGGTTCACAGGCTGGCACTCAGTCTGCTGAGCCACACCAGCCAAGGCTAACTCTCCTATTTTCTTACGCTTCTCAAACCTATTTCTCTGGTTCGTCATCCTTTTGTCCTTTAGATCTGAGCATTCCAGAAGGCTTTATCCCTGAAGATATTTTTTTCTAACTTTTATTTCCCCAACAATCTTAAGTACCAATATTTCCACAGCTACAACTGTCTCTATTTGAAACACACTAACTTCTAATCTAAACTGCACATACAGACATAACTAAAAGTTACATGGGAACCAGCAGGATGTCTTTAACTGGCACTTCAAATACAACAAGGCCAGAGTCTGTTGTTCCCAACAGAATTCTAGTTTCATAATCCTTCTTTTGTTAGGTATCATTACAGTCTTTACAACTATCACAATTGTTCAAGCCAGAGAGTTTGGAGTCATCTTTGACATGCTTGTTCATTCCATCAGGAAAAAAAATCAAACAAAAAAACCTATCAACAATATACAATCCTTTCACAGCTCTAACATCATCTCATCCTGTTTTGGGGCTTCCAAGAAAGTTGATTTCTTTGTAATTAACACTTTCCAATTTAAACACTGGTGACAGATTAGAGATTAACCTCACTTCTATTGGTCAAGAATCCTTCTCCCCTTTCAAGGACCAGTCCAAATGCTATCATATATGAATTCATTTATGTTTATTATTTTTAAAATATACTTTTCTTTTAAAAATATTTTTTTTAATTTATTTTTAGAGAGAAAGGAAGGAAAGGAGAAAGAGAGGGAGAGAAACGTCAATGTGTGGTTGCCTCTCGCACACCCCCTACTGGGGACCTGGACCACTACCCAGGCATGTGCCCTGACTGGGAATCAAACCAGCAACCCTTTGGTTCGCAGGTTGGCACTCAATCCACTCAGTCACATCAGCCAGGGCTGAAGTCATTTAATGTAACATCCCCTGCTTCCTTCCTATTGACATAAATTACTCTCTCCTCTAAAAGTTCCTAAAACTTTGCTGGTATCTTTCCTTAGGAGCTACTTCTTATTCGTCATTTGTGTATGTCTTTCTCACTGACAAGAATATAAATGTATTTTAATATCTGTAATTTCATTTTCTGACCCCATGCTTGCATGCAGATCTTTACATCTGAATATATTAACATTTACTAAGTGAATCAAAGTTGTAACAGTAAGCCATGTGAAGTATCACAGGTCAACAATCTTATCTTCCTAATAATCAGTTAACATTTACTGAGTGATGATAACCCACACACATTTCTAAGCACTTTACATATCATCTCATTTACTCCTCAAAACAATCCTGAAGCAGGTACTATCATTACTTTCATTTTAATGTGAGGAAATGGAAGTACAGGAAGGTTAAATAACTTGCCAAAGAAACAGATGGAAAAACAGAATTTAAACCCACACAGCTCAACTTCAAGCCCTGCTTGTGGCCACTAGGCACACTGCCTCCAGAGCACTGCTAACCAGTTCCATTCTTTACAGTCCTTTCTCTTAGGGAGATATTAATACCACTCCCCATCTCAACAACATGCAACTCTAAAGCTTAGTATGTGTTCAATATTATTTTTACTAACAGTTCCTAAAAGCTAAGTTTCAACCTGGATGGGTGACGAACTATAGATTTAAGCATTTTGCAAACAGGATTAAAGTCATACACCGCTACTTATCTTTTCATCTAAAACCAATAGATCCTTTTCAAAGAAACAGAAAATTCCATCATGCCTCTCAGCATCCGTGTTGTTTGGTTGGTTGCCTTTACCTTCCCTTTACCTTATACCTCCTATCTAAAACAAAGACTATCAAAAGAAATGAGGAAGCACATCAGAGCTGCTGAGCTCTGAACTTGACAAGGTTTGGCTAAAATATAAGCTACTGTTTCAGGAGCAAGCTAGATCATATTCATTCATTCATATTATCTCTCTCTCTCACACACACACGCACACACACACAATTTAAAACTTAGAGAACCAAATTACTTTTGTTATTTCAATGTTTAAAAAAACACACAAACTTGGTTGGTTGGTTCAAAATATACATCAACTGACATTTGAACAGACACCTGGAATACCTAAGAGAACAAACTATACTGATATCTGAGGAGAGAGAGTTCCAGGTGAATAAAAGAGCACTCACAAAGATAATGAGCAAGGAGCATGCTGGGCGTGTCTATGGAACAGTGAGAGAGCTAACTTGACTAGAACAGCATACCAGTAGAGAATGGTGATGAGGGTAGAAAAATAATAGGATAAACTAAGACATGGACTTAGCAGGGCTCTGGCTTTACTCCAAGTGAGATGAAGAGTAATGGAGTGATATAATCCTGTGTGTGTGTGTGTATGTGTGTGTAATATATATACACAGTATACTCACCTGATGATGTTTATTGATTTTAGAGAGAGAAGAAGGAGGGAGAGAAATGTCAATGTTAAGAGAGAAACATCGGTCAGTTGCCTCCCATATGCACCCCTACGAGGGACAGAATTGGCAACCTAGGCCTGTGCCCTGACTGGGAATTGAACCAGTGACCCACCAGTTTACAGGATGACATTCCAATTGAGCCACACCGGCCAGGGAAAATCCAGCTTATGTTTAAGAGATCACTCCTTGTAAAAGAGACTGATGTTAGGGGGAAAGGTCGGTGATAAGCAGGAGGCTACTATAGTGTAGTACAATGGGGCTACTAGGGTAGCAGGAGAGGAGTTGGTGACAGGACTCTGGACTTTTTTATATACATATTATTTAGATGAACAATATCCAAAATAAATTGCCAAAGCCAAACAGCAAACTGCTCAGACTAACGGTATCACCTGTATATGACAGAGGTCTGGTGTTAGTAATCTGCCGTGCTTTCATAGCTTGCTGTTGTTTTTCCAGAGCTGCTAACATGTCCCCCAAGTCTAGCTGCACAGGTGTCTTACTCTTTTTTCCAGCTGCCTTTGACAAAGCTTCCTGCAAGGTAAATGAACAAAATTTTTTTTTATTTTTTTGTATGAAAGTGTGGCAATTTAAGATGACTGCATTTGTCACTACTCTCCATCACTGCAAGCCTACTCAATAAACTCTTGCATTTGTTCATAAAAATGAATATGTGTACCTGTAATTTTTTTTGCTCCATACTTATTTCTGAATATTCTTGAGCTGTGGCAAGGGCTGCTGCTAAAGCTTTCTTCTTCTGACTTTTTGCACGTTTAGGAACGGAGGTTGTAATGGGAATTGGAGTCTGAACTATATTGATTGGTGAGTTTTCCGGTAAGTCATCCAACTATAATAATCAGAGAAAATCATTTGTCAGTGACTCCATGAAAGTCTAATAACAAGAAAAGACAATCAAGAATGTAGGATATTCTACAGAATAACTGGACTAGACTCTTCAAAGAATTCAATGTCATAAAGAACAGAGTGAGATGGTGGGTCCATTCTAGACTGAGATATAATAAAGACAAAACAGCTTAATGCAATAGGTGATGCTTGTCTTGCACCCAGGACTGAAACCAAAGTAACTCCAAAGTGAACTTCTGTAACAATTGGGGAAGTTCCAGTATGGACTGTGTGTTGTATGATGTCATTTAATTAATGGTATTTTCTCATGTGTAATGAAACATGACTTTCCTAAGAAAGTGTCTTCTTCTGGCTACGTTGAAAAGAAATATTAAAATACTAAAGGTACTGGTATATACTATGCTGCCTCACGTCCTTATACTTACCTGTAACATTTTTTTCAACATAGCCATAATTCAAACAATGTTCACATATTTTGCTTATATTTTTTGAAAAAAGTCACTCACTACTTTTGAAGAAAGTTTCTGTTGAATATTCTCTTCTTTAGCATTTCCATTCTCATTTAGTTCTTGAAATCCATCTTCATCCTGAAGGTTTCACATTTCAAATAAAAACAGTTCAAAGAAATAAACTCTTAAGAAAAACTTTTTATAATGCTGAAGAGTAATGAAAAATGAGGAAGTACCTTTTTAGTACTAATATTAAATTATTTACAGTCTTAAACATAGCTGATTTAGTTATTCAAGGATGGGTGCATATCCATACACATCCATCCTTTGGATTTGTTCATCTACTATTCAATTTTTATTATTAATAATTCTACCCTGATACGATAGGGTAATAGAAATTCAAAAAGGGTCTTATCACATTTCAGATAACTTTGAAAAAATTTAAACACATGGCTTAATATGAAGTTCATTAATATATTACCTGTCCTATATTATTATAGATACCCACCGCGGTTTAAAGTTAAAAAAAATAAAGAAAATTTAAATTTCCCATTCAAAGTAATTTCTTAACCAATGTCTTCCTTTACACTGAAGATTATTTCTAGTATCTTTAACTAAATGTAGGTTTGGAACCAATCATATGGTTAAATGCAAATAATAAATCTGCCACATGTACCGTTTTTGATAAAATAATTATGATGCATTCTCAAGTCTTTTAGGTCAATTACCAAGCTTATCTAATATAACATTCATCTCTAGAATCTGGGCTCAAGCATGTTTCAGCTTAATCTTCATCTATTAACCTATTTTACAGAAACTATGACCCAATAAAAATGATTTACTCAAATGAGTTACCTGGCATGTTGTTCAGCATCTTGACACAACTCATTCTTTCAAATCTATTCCAAATGTTTTTCCTACCCTGCCGTAAGTCCAAAGGGACTCATCTCTCCTTTGAGCTCCAACCACACTCAAGCAAATATTTAGGACTATATGTATCTACATTCTCTACTACAAAGCAACCTCCGTAAGGGTAGTACGTTTATTCACTTCAATGTATCATTCAGAGTAGCTTACTTTCACACATACAAATAGGCTTTCAGCTAGATGAATAAACAGAAATACTGGAATTAGAATATAAACTTCCTGCCTGTTAGAGAAAATAAAATAACTTTTCTTCTTCCTTCTCTAAGACTCTCCTAACAAGCAGCACAAATGAACTGGATTGACTTATTCAAATCTGAAGAAACTGACAAAAAGACTGAACAATAACAAAAACTATGGAGAAAGTCTTATACTAGGTGAAATCCATATAAAATCAAGTTCTACCCCTACATGTTATCTCAAAATGATGAATACCCATGCAAAACTTTATAGAAGTAAAATTAATGAAGTTAATGTTAGACTAACTATACAGGGTAGGGCAAAGACAGGTTTACAGCTGTATTATTTTTGTATGGAAAATAATACAGTAACACATCATAATACAAGAATAAACTGCTTCACCTACTTATAACTATAAACCTACTTTTGCCCAACCCTGTATATAACCAAGACAAAAAAAAGTCAAAACTTTTAATCCTGGCTGGTGTGGCTCAGTGGATTGAGTGCTGGCCTCCAAACGGAAGGGTCACCCGTTTGATTCTCAGGCAGGGCACATGCCTGGGTTGTGGGCCAGGTCCCCAGTTAGAGGCATATGAGGCAACCACATATTGATGTTTCTCTCCCTCTCTTTCTCCTTCCCTTCCCCTCTCTCTGAAAATAAATAAATAAATAAAGTCAATACTTCTAAGTAATTTATAATCTAACAGAGTTACATGTTAAGACATAAAAGGAATTATAATAGAAGAAAATTAATTTTGTAAAGGGAACCTCTGCTATAACAGATTTCAAAGAGTGTGAAAAAATACCTCAAAATATAAAGACTCAGAATTTGGGTCACTTCTATGAGATTGACTGGGGTTTAACTGCTTGTTATCTTGTCTCTTCTGCAAATTCTGTCTTCTTTCT
Source organism: Desmodus rotundus (assembly GCF_022682495.2). Taxonomy (NCBI): domain Eukaryota; kingdom Metazoa; phylum Chordata; class Mammalia; order Chiroptera; family Phyllostomidae; genus Desmodus; species Desmodus rotundus. The sequence continues at coordinate 81,381,437 of NC_071393.1, forward strand.
GAGGACGTACTATGTCCTCGGCATCTGAATCCAACCTAAGTAAAAAAACATGGGAAAAAAACCATGTCTTATTATTTTTAAGTAAACACTTTATTGAAGTATAACATACAGAAAAATATACAGAAGTGTACAACTCAATGAATTTTCAAAAGGTGCATAATTAATTATAAAAGTTTGAAAGTTTTGAGAAATAAGGTCTTTATAAGGAAAATATGAAAATGCGACAATGCATGTCACTCCCCCTGCCCCCAAACATGAACAGCTACATAAGTTTTATTCAGAATAGCCAATATCGAGAAAGAACTGAGATGTCCTTCACTGGGGAAAAGTGAAACTCACTGTGGTACACCCACACTATGAAAACAGAAGTCAGCCACAAAAAAGGATGAACTATCAATATATCCAACAGCCTGGATAAGTCTCCAGAGAACCGGCAAGTGAAAGAAAGCCAATCCTAAAAGGACTGTTGAGTTCATTTATACAATATTCTTTTTTAAACAAATGATTTTATTTATTTTTAGAGAGAGGAAAAGGGAGGGAAAAAGAGAGAGAGAAACACATCAACGTGTGAGGGAAACATCAACCAACCGGAGACCTGGACTGGGAACTGAACCAACCTTTCAATTTGCAGGATGATATTCAACCCACTAAGCAACACCAGTTAGGGCTATACAACATTCTTGAAATGACAAAACTATACAAGTGGATACATACTATTGGATTCTAGGAGTTAAGGAGAGCCTGGTAGGGTTGGGGAAAGGAAGGGAGTGTGACTATAAAAGGGCAACATAAGTGATGAATCTGTTCTGTATCTTGACTGTATCAATATCTGGGTTGTAACATTATTAATCTTGGATTTTAAAAAAGTCTTGAAACATCAGTCTACAAAAACAGAAAATACAAGTGAGTATTTGATTTCTGAAAAATGTTTTAAGTCTAAAAATAATCAGGAAAGAGAGAATATTTTGACTTAAAAAAGATTCTGCATGTCAAAAATGAAACAAATACATGCTTTAAAATATATAACAGTCCTGGCTGGTGTGGCTCAGTGGATTGAGCACAGGCCTGTGAATCAAAGGGTCGCTGGTTCCATTCCCAGTCTAGGGCGCATGCCTGGGTTGTGGGCTAGGTCCCCAGTGGGGGCACACAAGAGACAACCACACATTGATGTTTCCCTCCCTCTCTTACTGCCTTCCTTCCCCTCTCTAAAAATAAATAAATAAAATCTTTGAAAAAAAATTTTTTTAAAGAAAAATATAACAAAGCATCAGAAGTAGAAAAGAAAGCAAACACTATATACAACATCTGTCTCTAGGTCTTATGAAATGGAGAGTTACAAAATAAACAAAACTTAACATACTACATGTATTTCCACAGGCTTTTTTCTGTTGTTGTTCTTTCACCATTTCTCACCACTTTTGAGGCAGAGAGAAAATATTTTTCCACATTAGTATTACCTCCTCTCCAGTGGGCTACTGATACCAAAAGTAACAGTACTGAGGCTGCAAAACTGGCAGGTGTAGAAGATACAATTTTGATGTAAAATTCCAGTATTTAACCAAACATTTAATAGATTTTGTTTAATCTTTTTAAACAATTCTTGTTTTAGCTCTTTTGTTTTCAATCAAATAAAGCTAGACTGCCTCACAAGCCTGCTACTAACGACTTACTTCTGCAACAACCATGGGGAAGAGGGCATCATTCCACTTGCTTTCCTGACACCCTAAAGTCAGGGCACATCTGAAGTATGACTTCACTTTAGGGAGGCTAAAATAGGCAAGTATTTGGTCTATTAATCTGTTAATAACTCTCTTATTTCAGTTCATCCACTGATCTATTCATATAACCTTAAATCCTTGACTAGATTTAAGGAAACCAGCTATGTAGCTAAATATTGAGAAGGAAAAATACTGACCAATATACAACTCCCTGATTTCAAAGGCAACCAATGCAGGAAGACAGTTACCAGAAGTTTGTGACAGTATATAACTTGCTCAGCCCTACTGCAGCTAGACCTCACTACCCCCCAAGGTCAGGAAGCGGCCCAATCTGGCCACAGCACAGAGAGGCAGTCACCACTATGGCACTGCAACTAGCAGAGTGTGGCTCATGTGTTTACAGTCAAGCAAAGTCACATGGACACTGCTGCAGTCCTGAGTTCAAAGAATCGATATTTGAGGCATTAAAATTCTTTATATGGATAAGTCAGCAAAGTGAAGCACGACTGAAGGGTATTCTATTTTACAATTATGAAGTATTCAAATATATTTCTTAAATTAAAAAAGTAGGAAATGGTACAATATGTGGTCATATATACACCACTTACTTTCAACATTTTGCCATTTTGTTTCATTTCTTTCATAATACTTTTACTGGCTAAGCCATTTTAAAGTTACAGATATATTTTACTTTTAAGTAATTCAATATGCATCTCTAAAAATTAAGGATACTGACCTTCAAAACCATTATATCGTTTATAGTAATTCATATCACAGTATTCAAATTTGTCCAACCTAATTCAAATTACCTGTGAATTATTTCTTTGTTCAGTCTGCCTGCCACCTCTAGAAAATGTCTGGATTTTTTCCATCCAAGGTTTTTTCTGAGTTGCCTGGCAAGTTACATTGGACCGATTTACACCACCTGTAACAAATAAGATTTAAAATATGATTTCCTTATATAAGATGCCCAAACCCAAATTGCTCCTTAACTTTATGTGCTGAAATCCAGTCACTATAAACATAATAGTGGACATGTTTCTATAAACTTTAAGTGGTACTCCAGTTCTTAGTAATTCAAGTGTCATACCTCTGAATACCTCTGGGAGGCATTTTTTTCAATGTTATCAGTAAGACTGTACTTTCAATTTAACTTGAATCTCTTTAGAAGATTTCTAATTTTTTATAACATCAGCAAGCTTCGTGCTTGAAAGTAAAACTTTGACATGGACAAAGAAGAAAAGTATAGCAAAAACACTATGCAGAAAAGTAAGTACCTGTACATACAGATGATTCCACATTCTAGAAATAGAAACAAAAACAACAATTATATTCCACTTCAAAATCAATACTCAATACCATATACCTTGCAAATATTTCATAATCTAGTCTAGTATGAAGGATGCTTATTACAATCTTAGAAAAAATATACTTCTTCATAAATATTTTTTGTATTAATAAAACATTAAAATGTCTGTAACCATATTACTATAGGAATTTTTAATGAAAATAGCTACTTAAACTTTAGCAGAGGTAACAAGAATAATACTGACACAGATAACTGATAAAGAAATCAAAGCAATGGTACATACATTCATGGGGCCAGAATCAGTTCGTGAAGCCCCCATGGCGGGCTGGTTGTTGCTGTGTTTGGGACTGCAGTAGCCACTGTCACTGTCAATGTCAGCTTCACTGGCTCCCTGCTCACTCGAGGATTCGGCAGTAGGGTGGGATGCTCTCCTCCTCCTGCCTTTGGACTTCCAAAGCACTGTGGCAGAGCTCTCTGAGAGAGACTTGTTAGCGATGTCTGACGGGAAATCTACAAGGCAAGAAAAATGTGACAACTCTTTTGTAAGGGCCAAATTGATAAATTCTTGTCAAATTATTATTAAGGTTGTAAGAAAATAAAGGCATCCAACTTTGTAAATGGTGAAAACTTTTTGAAAAGATCATCAAAAGTTAAGATATTCCTGACAAGTTGGTTTATAATATGCATTTATCATGAAAAGAATAAAATATTAGTATAATTAAAATAAAACAAAATAATAAAATAATAAAATAATAAAATAAAACAAACCTTTATTACCCATTTAAGAAAGAGAACATCACCAGTCCTCTGAGGTCTACTGTGTGCCCTCTCTACCACTGCATCCTCTTCCTCCCTCAGAGGTTACTTCAATTCTGAATTCTAGGCTTATTAATCCTTCATTTTTTAAAATAATTTTACCATGAATTTTTGTATTCCTAAAACATAAATCATGTAACATTGCAACTTTAACTTTATAAAAATAAAATTATACTGCCTATATTTGGGTCTTGCTTCCCATCCCACCATCCCCTCAACAACTAGGTTTGCAATTCTAATGCATGTGGCTGTAATTCATTAATGCCCCTGGAATCTAGAATACCCATGTGTGACTATATGGTAATGTACTTATCTTCTGTACCACTGATGGGCACTTAGGTTGTTTCAGGGTTTTGCTATTATTAAGAACAATAATGCTATAAACATTCTCACACAGACAAATGAACGTATGTGTGTATGTGAAAGTTTCTCTAATGTAAATACTTCTGGGCCTAGGAGATACATATATTCAACTTTTCCTGGTAATGTCAAATCATTTTCAAAGGAGATTAAAACAGTTTAGAGTCCAACAGGAGGATATAAATATGCCCCACTGATCCACATATTCACCAAATACTTGATACTGTCTTCTAGGCTATAATTTTTACCAACTGTCTGGTATACAAAGATAGCTCACTGTAAGTTTTAATTTGGATTTTCCTGCTTCAAAGAGGTTGAGATCTCTACTGATGCTTTTAGCCACTCATGTTTTCCCTTCTGTGAAATATCTTTTAATTTTACTTTAGGATTGCTTGACTTCTGCCTATTTTTCTACTGAGTTGTCTTTTTCTTATTTTTGTATTTCACAAATTGTAATCACTGGAGTTAAAAAAAAAAACAAAAAACTAACAATCTTCTACCAATACAACAAATCATAAATTTTCTTTTTCCCCACATTTCCACCCACACATAACAGGCTTTTATACAGCCTCGATATTTTTTGAGTTGTGCTGTTTAATATAAAGTATATGTTCTTCATAATTATAATGTAAGAAGGCTCCATATTATTCCACTGAGCAGATATCCTGAACTTCTTTGGACTTGTCAGCTGTTACTGGACATTGGGAAGTTTTTAGTGTTTTTGTTGTTCCTTTTCTTTCTAAGGGGGAGATTCTATTTGGATACATTCACTGGAGTGGAAAAATTGGGTCAAAAAAGTCCCTTTTCTTTCTAGGGGGAGATTCTATTTGGACACATTCACAGGAGTGGGAAATTAGGTCAAAGGAAAAATTCCTGTATTTCTGTCAAATTGTTTTAGCCCCTGGGCAGCATGTCCTAGGGGCCCTAAGGGCAAGGTGGGTTGCTTTCTTATCGATTCATATGAAGTCTTTACATGTCCTCATACTAATTCTTTGTCAGTTATATGAACAGTAAAAACCTTTTCCAAGTTTGAAGCTTATTCTTTCACTCACTTTTAATAAGCAGAAATTCTGAATATTACTCATAGTTTCCTCCCTGTGATCATAAAGATACCTGCTTACATTTTTTCTGCATGTGGTTTTCCCCTTTAAGTCCTTAATCCATCTGGAATAGATCTGCATGGGGTACAAGTTAAAATCTGTAATGCTATTTCTGACATTTCTCATATTTGAGAATGTGTTTCCACTTTTTGTGAGTCTGTTTTGGGGCTCTATGTTTTGTTTAATTTTTGTATAAGTATTAAGAATTAAAATGGCTTACTAGGTCTTGAAATCTAGAAAAAAAGTTCTTTTCCAGGGATGTCTTCGGTCTTCTTAGACCAGGACTCCTTTACTTTATAATTAGTTTGTCAAGTTCTCCAAAAATGTCTATTGGAATTTTGATTGGAACTGCACTGAATTTACAGACTAAGTTAGGGAAAACATTACATTTACAATATCAAATCGTCCTGCAAGAGCCTAATATTTACATTTTTTAAAATGTCTTATAATAAAATTATAGTTTCCTGCATAAATGTTTTATACATCTTATATAAGGCTCATTGCCAGAAACTATATTTTGTTGCTACAGTAAATGGCATCTTTTCTTAAATTTGTTTATTGGTAACACACTTAAATATAATTCACTTTTTTATATTATATCTGCCTCACTAAACTCTTACTAAGTAATAAAAGCTTGTGTTTAAGAGTAAAAATCTGTTACAAATTCCTTTACAGTATTTCATTCTACCTTTGAATGATACCAATTAATCCTAAGAAAACAAAAACAAACTAAAGAATACAAACATAAATAGAATGCACAATCCTCAGAATTCCAAAATAAACTAAAGCATAATAATATAAATAAAAGATATAATCTATTCAAATTATATCTTCATCTTTTCATTTTCTAATTCTTATACTTCAGAAGGCTGATTTTGTGGTCGCGATGATTAAACTAAAGTAGTACACAAACTTTTTAAATGCAGTCCCAAGGTTGAAAGCATGTACAAATAAGTCACTATGATTAGGGACAACCAAAACACAGAAAACTCTGTGATATGTTACACTGTGATTCTTTTCCATAGCACCCCAGCATTTGTGAGTCTGTTGATCTCATTGCTTTATGCCCTACAAACCACACGATGACTGTACTGTCAGCAAGACTGTTTAACTGATTCCCAGCTCCTTTCTTACTCTTAATGTACCTAAGCAGTCGAAAAAGGATAACGGAATAGAAGTCCAAAAGAAAAGGTACATCCCAAAGGAAAGAAAGTATGCACCATGTAATCCATTTTAAGCCAGAATGCATTTCAGTGGAGGCTGCTAAGGTGTAAAAAGCAAATGTGCCTTTGAACAGATCTAATTCTTGGCTTTGGATCATTAACAAGGATTTTTTTTTTAACTAGTGTCAATGACAATGGGTGTGAGGTGATAGACATCTATCTACTCTATAGCAGTCAGGTGGAATTTTATGATGTAAACTGGAAAATAGCTCAAATATTTAAGACTATTAATTCTTATCTATTATCAGGATAAAGCTTTTTTACTTAATGCTTATACCATCCTCTAAAAATCTTCTTTACTTGTTTGAGCTCATAGGTCTGGTTCAGATCTATGCTAGAATATGCACTGAAAACTTGTTAATTCTTTCTAAAAAAAGTATTATGGAATGTTAAAGAGTATTTTATAAAAGGTTTGATCTAGTTATAAAAACATGTTGAATTATGATTTCTACTGAAATGACTTTCATATTTCTACAATTTCTGAAAAATTCCATCTCTGATTTCTAAACTGTTCCACTACTTTATAAGGAAACCTGAAACCCTGCTCAATAAGCCAGTGTTTGTGCATAAGCCAGCAAGCAAGTTGAAAGAACATTAAGGACATGGACTGTTTTATCCTTCCTGAAGAATTTCAACAAAGTGGCAGGATAATGGACGGATGAAAGTCTAGAATCATGAAAAGTGGTATAATCCATAATTATAAAGTCAACGCAAGACAACAGATAAAGACCAGTGATGTACATTGTATGTAAGAACCCCTGCCTTACCTGTTTGCTGTGAAGCATCAACCAGAAGCACAATTTTTGACCTATGATCAGGACCTGCTGCATTTGTCTCTTTCTGAGTAGCCACATTTTTCACCAGTGGCCTTTTGCTTTTTATGTGCTGTTGTAAAAGCTGTTGCTGATTTAAGTTAAAAAAAAAAAATTAAGATTCTACTCAATGTATTAAACATTATAAAATACACATCCATTATATAATATACCTAAATATACACTCCAACTTAGTGGCTCCCACTTCATGGGGAAACATGACTAGTATGTTAGGATTTCATGAAATTATCTGAAGTCGATCATAATAGGCTAAACAAAGTACTGTACACACATTTTAAACATTATTTTTAAAATATCCATTGACACTACTACAAATAAAATATAAATTCATTTTTAATTTACTTGCATTTTTAATTTTCTCAATAAACTATAGATATACAGTCATGTCATAAAGGGATTGTAAATTATTATTTAAAAGGATAAATTAAAGGGTAGTAACTTATGCAAAGACTAAATTTTGGTTTCATGATAGACATGAAGTATAAAAGAAATTCCTGCTTTGAAGTTTACAAAGAAAACATTAAAACCTGATCCTTTCCTTCATTTTTAAAAAATAGGAGTATTTATCACTAATCACAATTTATAAAATAGAACTCTGAAGTTAACATTCCAAGTGCTGGAAATTCATTCTAAGAATCATGTCTCTTCAACATCTGAAAGGATATACTACTATCTTATTCCCAATACTTATTTCTTTTCATTTTTAGAGGTGCCTCAAAACTTCCCTTGACCTAGGGTATTCCCATTAATGAAGGCTAAAAGCCTTTCAAAACAACCTCCACTGCTTGTTTGTACTTTAATTTGTAAAGAGTATGCCAAACGACAGCAAAGACTTTTCAATGGACAAGCTGGGCTAGTGGAATCTAGCAAAGCACCAACTCCTTGATGATACAGAAGATGCACCTAAGAAGTAACACTGCCTTTTATTAGCTCAAAAGTGCTAAGAAAGATGATTTTTCCTATTTGCTTTGATAGTATGGCCTCAATAGAAAAGCAACCTTTTGAATAACTAAATGGTATTCCTCCTAAAAATTCACAGAATAAAAACAATAAAGTTGAAGAGATTTAAAGAATCACAAAAGTTCTGGAGACTGAAATATCTTGAAGTGCATTAGCCATTCAACACTGCCAGCAAGGGATCCATACTAAGCACATATTAATGCTGGTGGCACTATGTGGTTTTTATAACTGAATTGAAGTATTTGTGCACTGTATTTCTGTAAAACTCTCTGAAGGAACTTGAAGACTATAAATCATATCACCAATTAAGAATGAGGAAACAAAATAATAAAAACAAATTATTTTATAAATATTATTCCCTTAACTATTTTATAATAGTGAATGAAATGTTTTATAGTAATTTCAACATAAAAAGCTAACCAATACAAGTGCAGATCACTTACACTATTATTAACAACAGAAATATCAAACATAAAAGCCAATCAAAATCAGTCACTTACTTTTGGTACCACTGGTCCTCTGTTACTGTTTCTGCTTCGATGAGTGGACAATGGGAAGACTTGTCCAAGCTGATTTGGACGCTCAGTGCATTCTGTGGTTATAGTATTTACAGTATTTGCAGCTTGAAAGGTGTTGGAATAAGGTATAGGAAAAGGATGATAGAAACCCATAACTTGGGCACATGGTGCTGGCATCAGCTGATAATATGTATACTCTGAAGAAACAGGTGGCTGAGCAGATATAATGGGGTAGGCGAGGTATGGTCCAGCTGGGTTCGGATTGGGCTGTTGCCATCGTATATCATTGTTATATAATGGAAACTGTCTGTAAAACCAAATCAAAAGAGAACAATTCTATTGACAATTCTGAAAGTAATGCTAAAGCAAAATCTCAACTCATTTTGTTTTTATCCACACCTGAGGACATTCTTTCACTGCTTTTTAGAGAGACAGGAAGGGAGAGGAAAGGGGACAGAAACATCAATGTGACAAAGATCGATTTCTTGCCTCCTGCATGCACCTGGACTGGGGATCATATGCACCCAGACCAGGGATTGAACCTGCAACCTAGACATGCACCCTGAATGGGAACTGAAGCCACAACCCTTTGGTTACAGGATGGTGCTCCAACCAACAGAGCCACACTGGCAATGGCTCAACTCATTCATTTTAATAAAGAAAACACAACAGAATAGTGGCTTCATAGTAATTCTGAAAAACGAGATAAAATTGTGATCTTATCAATTTCTTTGCTATAGAGCAGGGGTATCAAAGTCATTTTCACCAGGGGCCACATAAGCCTTGCAGTTGCCTTCAAAGGGCTGAATGTAATTTTAGTACTGTATAAATGTAACTACTCCTTAACTAGGGGCAAGGAGCTTGCCCCTGCCACCAGCTAGAAACAAGGTGCCAGGCGGGGTAAAACAAGGTGGAGGGCCGGATTCGCCCCATGGGCCTTGTGTTTGCCACCTGTGCTATAGAGATTATTATATATATGTAAAGACAATTTAAATGATAGTATAAAGGAATTCAACCTAATAGTTTTACTGCATTCTAGACTTTTAAAAGTATATACCATTCTTATTTGTAACTATCTCTTCAACATTCTCAAGATATTGCTGCCTAAAAGTTAAACACCTACCTGCTGGATCTGCCAAGAGTCCTACGTTCCTATCCAATGCTAGTAACTGTGACAGCCTTCTACAAAGAGCAGGGTAAGATGATCATTGTGTAAGGTGATCATTACAATGGGTGATTTGATTCCTCCACATCTCATTCTTTAGCTCAGTCCCAGGATCTCCTACTCCTCTCCCATACTCCCCTAGACACTTGGCCAAGTCCAGCTCTTTTCCTGGCTTCCGTCCTTGGCAATGGAAGCAGGCTTCAGATCCAAGGGAAAGAAGAGAAAAGGCAAGCCTATCCCCTGCCATCTTATTCCTAGTATTAGAGCTTCCTCTAGCACAGTTCCTACAAAGCACCAGCAAGATTCTTGTCTCAGCAGTCCTCACAGAAGGTTGCTGCTGACGAATGAAGGGTTATGGGGAACTGGAGCGTAGAGCTTTTCCTCACTATTCCTATGACAAAGCAAAATGGAAAAATGTTCACTGCCATGATTCTAAAAATATTTTAAATAATCTGCTAGCTGGCTTACACATGAATTCTCAAAAGATTATTTGGTAAGGAAAGTAAAATTAAATTTACCATATGATACATACTTGGTCATTTTGTCAAATACAAAAATACTATTACTAGTTTACAAATCACTTTGGACACAATCCATATAACTCAAGGAATTTTTAATTGAGACAGATCCCTTAGCTTCTACTATTTGTCCAATCCCCAAAACTATTAAGAGTTTCAGATTACAGGGTCCACAACCACCAAAAGGGATGAATTCTATGAGCCCATACTGCAGCCAGAGTGATGATGAATATGATGCAAAAATGTCCCTTCCTGGAATATTATCCAAGAAAAAGAAATGAGGTCTCACATCACGAAAAGATATGCAAGAATCTTAAATGCATATTGCTGAGTGAAAACCAATCTGGAAAGGCTACACATCGTATGATTCCAACCATGCCACACTGTGGGAGGGGCAAAACTATGGGGGTCAGTAAAAAGTTCAGTGGTCTCAAGGGTCTGGGAGGGGAGGGATGACTAGGTGGAACAGAGGATTTTTAGGACAGTGCAACTATTTCATGTTATACTGTATAACTCTAATGGGGGACACATGCCATTATACATTTGTCCAAACCTGCAGGATGTACGAGGGGGACCCAAAAAAACCGTATAGGCTCCTCCTGCTAGGTGACTGTTCTAGGAACCCACCTGTATCAGTGTACCAGCTGGCGTTATTGTGAGAGGCTGTATTCGGCTTTAGTGAATGTGTTTGGAGACTCAACATGTTTGCCCACTTCACGATGGGTTATTTACAAGTGCACCTGCCCATACCACACAGTGTTTAGCAGTTTTTGACCAAAAATGGCATGACCTCCATGCCCCACCCTAGTTCTTAAAGGGAAATTTTGCCAATGTGGAAGAGGTGAAACAAAACACAGCAGAAGGACTAAAATGCATCAAAATCAATGAGTTGAAAACCTATTTTGAGCAGTGGAAAAAATATCTCGATAGGTGTACTGCATCAAATAGAGAGTACTTTGAAGGCGAATGAAGCATGTGAGGATACACAATTTTTTACAAATAAATTCTGAGGTCTTTTTGGGTCCCCCCTTGTACAACACCAAGAGTGAATCCTAATGTGGACTACCAACTTTAGTTATTAATGAATCAATTTTGGTTCATCAGTTGTAACAAATGTACCTCACTCAACCAAGATGTCAGTAACAGATGAAACTATGGGGGTGGGGAGGAACATATGTGAACTTTCTGTTATCATCTGCTCAATTTTCTGTAATTTGAAACTTCTCTAAAAAATAACATCTATTCATTTTTTTAAACTTTCAGATTATCTTGAATATTTAATTTCTGACAAAGTTGTTTAGTGATCTCATATCTCATATACCCATAATTTCTCAAAGAATGTGCCTTAGCACACTAGTGTGTCACAACGGGTTACAGACATGAAGAAATACTGATTGCCTTAGCCCTCAGGGGTGGCTAGGCAGAGGTCTCAGCCATTTTTTCCACAGTGCTAGAGGAGAGGTACAATTTTCTGTGTGTGATATAACTTGAAAGAGTCTAAAATTACTTTTATACAGCCATAAAACGAAGTACACCAGTGAAGCGCTAGTCGGCTAATCTAAGCAGGGTTAGAAAGGCTATTGTGACTATCTCAAGCTATGCCCTAGTGGTTACTAGGTCACACGTTACCTGAATTGCAAGCATTTTGCTAAATCATCCTATAGACTATAGCACTAGAATCTGAGTTTAGAGTTATATGCTAACTAAGCAAAAAAGCTTCAAAGTTAAGGACTTATCGCTTGGTATTTTCTTCTTATGCTAAACTATCTTAGCAATTGTGATTAGATGCCTCATCTCAAAAAGGGGTTTCTGTTTACCTCTATCTGAGCCATTCATTCCTCCATTAAGTCAATTTATTTCAAACAAATTTAAGTTCCTTATTACGAGATACTGTTTTTTTGCGGTGTATAACGCGCGCTTTTTGCCCAAATCTTTGAGGGAAAACTAAGGACGTGCACTGTACATAGGTACAGTGATTACGTACCACGGGTAGAATAACCCCGTGTATAATGTGCACAAAACCATGGGTGTTCGTCATACACATCAAATATGGTATATCCAAAGAACTCCACATCCTTTGAAAGAGTGAGCAAATAAACTATGTTAATAAATTTCAAAATTCCACATCATTTGATTTTATTTACTCTTAAAAAATAGAAAAATGGTTCATATTTACAAGTTACAAAAGGAAAAAAAATAAGCAGTGTGTTTTATCAACTTCTATATTTCCTACCCATTTCTCCCCCAACTAAAAAAGAAAATAATCAACAAATTACCTATTGGACTGGTTTTCCTGTACAAATGGATAACAGGTAATCAAGTAGCTGGGAATTGGAGTTGGTTCTACACCAGAAACACTTCCATTCTCATGTGGGAGTGCCATAGGGATCATAAACGTATCAGGATTCTTTTTCTGGGGAATAAATGGCTCCACCTCAGCTGACAGCTTGACATTCTTCAAAGAGAAAATAAAACACATTATTAACAAAAGAGCAAAATACTTAAATAACATAAATTCACAGTATAACAATATAAGTCAGGCTTTACAGACAGTAGTTAGGTCTCCTCAGTACTCACAAAACATCTAAAGGAACACAGCAACAAATTAAAGTAATTAAATATGATTAGACAAAGTCATTAAATAAAACAGGGAAAAAATTTATCAAAGGTTACTTCATTTCTATGAAATTTACATCTTATGTAATCAAAGCTGTTAAAACAATCAAGAGTACAAGGAAATCAGTCATTCCTCAAAGTCCCAAAAAAAGCTGGTGGTGAGAAATCTAGCCCTTCGGATATGAAACAATGTGTTTTTAACTAATTTTGTTATGGGGGGAAAAATGATTAAACAGCATTCTGAAGGATAATTATGTTTGTTAGAATAGTCTAAAAAATAGTCTCTTTCTGCCCATTTTAGGAAATTACATTAGTACGGTTAAATTAAAAGGAAAAAAAATGTCTAAGATGAATTTTTAAAAAAAGACGTAAGGGGGAGAAAACTTCTGGTTCACACTTAAACTAGGAAAAAAATAAGTACTTCTGTTTCCCAGGAGACAAACGGAGCAAACTAAAATAATTCTGAATATGTACTCCATTTTAGTTTATTTTGTATTTCTTTTTCGAAATTGATTTTAAGAAACAGAGAGGAAAGGATGGAGGGAGGGAAGACCAATTTGTTGTTCCACTTATTTATGCATTCATTGGTTGATTCTACTATGTGCTGTGACCAGGGGTCAAAACTGCAACCTTGGCTTATCAAGATGACGCTCTACCAGTTGAGCTACCAGGCCAGGGCCTATTCTGTATCTTATAATAAATCTAGAGATTTAAAAGATATATTAAAAAACTGAAGTATTTAAGGATGCACATATGGGTGACAAAATGATTCAGAAAAGTAAGTAAGATCCATAAATCAGGATAGGAATTACTGTTAGGAAAGAGGGAACTGTGATTGGGAGGAGATTCCTGGAGAGCTTCTGGGGTACCTGGCTAAGTTCTATATCCTAACTTAGGTGACAGTTACAAAGTATTTACCTTACAATAATTCACTTAGCTGTACATTGGGTTTAGGCAGTTTTCTTTCTACATGTGTTATATTTATAACAACAAATTTTAAAAATGTAATCATTAAAAAGAACTTTTCTCCAACAAACACACTAGGATGGCATTTATTAGAAGCTCTCACCAAGGCATGGTTCTCAGAATAAATTTCAGGCATGTTTCTCAGGAAAAAAATCCAAGAAAATCTAAAGACAAGACTTGATATACTGAATAAATAGTCTTAATTCAAAAAATTTTTTCTCTAAAAAGATTCCACTGTAAATTCAGAAGTGCTTGTAAAAAGGAGGGAGGGAGAAAATCATCTGAACTATATCGCAGTATTAATTCACTATCCTGCCTCCCACTTGATTGAACTTTGAAGTCTACGTTTATCTGAAGTAGATACAGTAATTGTACTTACAAATATCTGTGAACTAAACTCAACTTCTTGCATGTCAACACAGGAGGCAAAAACTTCAAATATTAAGAGAATAAGTCAGTAATTTTCACTGATAGTCACAAGAACACCAAACTTATTTATATGAGGCATAAAATAACCAAGATAAAAAATGTTTCCTTAATAAGGAAAAAAGCCAGTTTTCAACAAGGCACAGATAACTGAAACTTGCTTTATGTAGTTCATACATATACATAAGAAAACTTAAATCACCCTTTAATTATACTAAAAACATAGCTTTTTAGGATTTTTTAAAATCAAAAATTCCTTCTGAACATATGAGAACTCTCTGAACAGTTCTATAAACCTGGACAAGAAGACACTGATTTGTTTTAAAGCAAAGAATATGGTTACATCAAGTTCTCTGTCTAATGTGAAAAAAGAACCAACATTATAAAGAAATAAAAAATTTTAAATAGTACTTTTCTTGACACCCCCCTCAAAAAATACTAAGTCATAAATTACTTTTGTAACAACAAATTCAAATTCTTGCTCAAGTCAAAAGTTCCAAGTTTTTAATACCCAGTTTCATCTGTACTTTTATTTAACAGTTTTAGGAACTTAGGGAAGTCACGGTTTTAAAAGTGTCATCATCAATTATAACTAATGTCTACAAATATACAGTATACAGGAGCGGGCAAAAACAGGGTAATAATAAATAATACAATAACGAGTAAGTAAATACTAATACGGTAATAAGCTGTTCCGTGTACTCACAAACTGTAAACCTACTTTTGTCTACCTCTCTACACCCTTAAATATTAAAGTCTGTATTGGTTTCTATTCTCAGTGCAATTCTAGATATGGGAGTTCAACAATAAAATTCACAAACACTAAACTGATCCTTTGTGTTCAGCAAAAAAGAGAAGCTGCTGTACAGTCAACAGCTGTACAAACAGAAGATGTCACTAGCAGGAACAGACTGGCAAACTTTCCTCTATAGTTACAACTCTATGGTTTTTAGAAGTTGTTTACTGTGACTTTGGGACCTTCAGTTTCATACATCAAAACATGCATCTGCTGATCGCAGGCTTGAAAAGTACTGTTAAGACTCCAAGTTATTCTTAAAATTTCACATAATAAAGCCCATACAGATAATACGTTAAGTAAGTAACAGATTTTGGCAGTATTTCAACTATTAGTATAAAATCAAAGAAAAATGTCTTACACAGTAGAAAACAAAAACATTATGAGAAAATTAGACTAGTTACTTCATATAATGTTCTTCAGTTTCAATTTCAGTGTTTGGTCTCTCTACCTTTGCCAAAATCTATTTTTTAGGAATCACAAATTTTATAGCACGGAGCTGTCTTCTTAAAGCAAAAAAAATACACAGATATGGTATAAGTTTAAACTACAAAGAACAAATTGCTGTACTATTTGCTTTAAAAAACTACATAGTAAAATTATCTTTCTCAGAAATTATTTTAGATTTTTCTCAATGAAAAATCATAATTTCCCAGAAACATGTATTTGAAAACAGTTCCATGCTAATTAAAATTTTGCATATATTAAAACCAATGTCAATAATAAACCTCTTTGATGTGAATAATCTAGAAAATCCAAGAATTTATTCGAACATGAAACTATAAAAATCTTCTTTAAAAGAGTTTTTTAAAAAATATGTCATTTATTTATTTGAGAGAGAGGGGAAAGGAGGGAGAAAGGAAGGGAGAGAAATACCAACGTATGAGACATACAGCGATAGGTTGCCTCTTGCACACCCCCATCTGGGGACCAGGTCAGCAACCCAGGAATGCACCCTGACTGGGAATAGAACTGGTGACCTTTCAGTTTGCAGGCCAGCACTCAAGCCACTTAGCCACAGCATCCGGGGCTAAAAGAGCTTCTAATTAAACAAATGCATTCAGATCACTGACAGCCTATGTAATTCAATAAATATGCACTGAACATATATTCTGGAAAGAGCACTGTATGACAGGTTTAGGGAAAACATGCAAACATTCCTACTAAGCTCATATGTATACTAAACTGCTCTAAGATAGAACCTCCAAAAGAGAGTAAATAATTTTCCTAGATTAAGCAACAGAAGAATGACACCCACTTAATATCAAAACTGAACTAGAACAAAGTAACACACTCTGAAATTCCAACATGTACCACAAATCTACAGAAAAAAATATGACCACGGAAACCTTCTACATTATATGTTAAAGTAGAAATATATCAAATATTAAGATATTTTACCTCTCACAGCCAATGGTAAAACAAATGTCTGCTGAATGAAAAAAAAATTAATGCATAAAAAATACCTGCTGGCTGTATTGTTTTCTTATTGGAATGGCTTATACTGAAGGTAAGCCACTTGCCAAAATACACTGCAGCAGTTACACGTATGTTTTGCAAGACATCAAAGTATTTAACTTAGGTTCTGTCCAGTTGCTTCACTATCCAGACATTCACCCCTTTCTTAAAATAGACTGCAACTAAACCTATTAAAATAAGAGGACACTTTTCTAAAAAAGTTTTTAAATTTAATATTAGGTTCTGGATTATCTACTTTATTGTTTTTACATTTATTTCCTCTTTCGCTTTTCCTCTCCCCCCTAACTCCTTGCTTTCAATGCTTAATTTGTATTTTCCTTTTAAAATGTCTAACACTATACATTTGCCTCAGAGTATAGCTTCAGCCACATCCCATAGGTTTTCATATGTAGTATATTATTACCTTCTCAGTAACATATAGTTCTACTTTGTAAATTCCTGTTTGAATTAAGGGTTTAGGGGAAAATGCCTTTTAAATTTCCCAAGTGGTATTTTCACTAAATGAGGATTATTTACTGCCTTTTTTATTATAAAAGTATTTTAAAAATCTGTTAAGACAAATCACTAGCTTCTATCTATAAAGGCAAACTATAAGTATTATGTATCTCATTATGTAGTAACTTATTTAGAATATGTTTAGTTACAGTGCTGATATTATTTGAAGTTTACACATTAAAGGAAAGAATTATAAGCCAGATAATTTTGTATTTATTGGTAAATTGTACTTTGTGTGAAGTCATACCTATTTGTTACACATTAGCTTTTATAAGAATTAAAGACATTGGTGATCAACAATTTTGTAAATTTTTTAAAAAACCTATTCAATGTGGATACACTAAAAATTAAGCCAATGTTTACACTATTTGATAATACAAAAGAGGCCATAAACCTCAAGTGTTTTGTCACTTCCAAGGCCATTGTTTATTTTTTTTAATCTCAGAACGCTGTCTTAAGTTTCCTAAAAATAGAAACACTAAAGCCTTTATAAACAAAATGAACTCCATGATTTATTCTTCACATCCTTTACACCAGCATTTTTTTTAAAGGACAAAAAACTGTATTATACCAAGTCATATCTGTTCTTAGAACATCTAATTCTGGCAGTTAAATATAAGCTACTTATTTTTATTTAAAACAGTCTTGCTAAAGGAGATTATTCCTGAAATTCTCTTCTGGTTATAAGATTCTTTCACATAGTCGTTATTGCAAGTATTCCTAGTAACTTAGTTTTTATAATCTTGATCAACTTTTTATAATCTTGACCAAATATACACAATTTATCCTTTTAATCACAGATTTTATATATTTTTTTTTAAAAAGAGGTAATCCAAGAACAGCAACATGAATACCTTCAGGCAAAACACACTTAGATTTTTTAAAAAATTACACTGTGCAATATTCCAGGGGTTTCATTCAGATTAAGATGAAGTGCAGAAAGTTTGAATTAAGTACTTTTAAAAAACCCCTAATTTATATTAATTGCTAACCACTTCAGTATTATAATGAGTTAAGTTATAATGCTGTAGGCAGTCCCAGGAATTCTGAATATAAACCAACACTGGTTTAAAATGAAAAAACAAACGTTTTTGCGAGGAAAAATGGAAATTTCACACATAATCACATTAACCCATTTTTCATGACTTTTACCCATCTAAATTCACCTCATTGGTAAAAAAAAATATAAAAGTATATCTCTAATAACCTGGGAAAACCATTACATTACTCTGGTATAGTGGAAACAATCGAGAACTCCACAAAGTTGAGAAATCTCAGTTCTAACCTCAATCTACCATTAAGTCAATGGTAGACTGACTTACCCTTTTTCAATGATGCATCCCTTTGAGAACATTATGAAAATACCAGAGTCTTGCCCCAGAAAAATGCTAATATAAAATGAAGCACCAGCTTTCCAGGCCATCCAGGGACCCTTGAATTAACTTAAGTGCCTACAGAATGAACTAAGCGAAGTAGCGCTGCTCTTTTGGATCTGTTTCCTGGGAGTGTGTGTGAAGGGAAGACAAGGTATGGTTTCATAAACTCATTTGAAATTTTTCTCTTATCTGGCATTACGCTGGGGAAGAGGCAGGAAGTACTGGGGTGGGGGGCAGAATTCTTCAAGGGAAAACTACTTTTTTTTTAAATTCTTAAACTTCTCCAGGATTTTAAATTAGGTTGTGGACTTTGGAAAACATAGAATGAAAAAGGAAGAGGCTGTCTAGTTCAAATAATCTGCTCACAGCACTTGCTGTTAAGATAATCACACACAGGTTACCATCTAAATAGTTAATTACATTTCCTCTAGGATGAAAGGAACCATAAGTATACAGGTGGCAGCTTTACAGGTTATAGTTCTGGCATCATGGTAAAATGTTTAACCCTTTCATTAGTGACATGCATACGAGAAAATCATTCAAGAAAGCTTCCTATTCACTTGTCAGGCTTTGAAATTTCAGGCATTTTAAATAGATGCCCTAAAATTTTGTTTTTCATTAAATTGGATATAGGCTTCATATAGAATACTCTGGGTAACAGGAAAGTCTGTATGTTATTTGCCAAGAAGCTCCAATCAGTTTTGGTAAACTGATGTATTGGTAATACATGTATTGTTTCATAAACTTGGTAAATACATGTATTGTTTCATAAACTTATTTGTGTTTTCAGAGCCATATTCACATAAAGCTTTTTTATGATCAGAATTTTTGTAAAAACAAATATACACAACTAGGAAACTGCTTTGCCTGCAGAAAGAGTCCAATTTCAAAACCAAAACTGGTTCTGATTAGCAACATATAATCAATCATACAGAGGAATTTGGGAAACCCTGTCTCATTTATTAAGATGCTAATTATCCATTTGTAAAATAATTAGGCAAATCACTAATCTCTCCTTTTCCTTCATCTGTTAGCCTAGTTCACCATTGGACGAGGCCTTCCACCGTAGAGGGGAATGCAGTGAAAAAACTTCGACCTCGATTTACGTCATTTCAGAGGTCTCAAGAACGGAAAATACTTAAAACTTTTAGGGGGAAATAAAACATCATCTCAGATTATTTTTTACGTTGTGATGACAACGTAAAAGCCCTGATTTTCAGCACCTACTAACATGGATAATCAAGAATTCGGTGGTGCAATTAAAAGCAAAACAGAACACTAATGGGACTACTTTGGGATCGGAAATGATTTCATGCTTTGGGCCCTACACCCTTAAGATATAAGCTTAATTTTTAAAAATCACTAATTTTTGCAAAGTGGTTAGGCAGGAAGGCAAGGAGAAACGGTACTGTTTCATATCTTAAAAGGAACACCTCCCCCAAACCATTGTAAAAACAATGCTTCGCTCAATGGAACGTACACCTAGGAAGTCCACAACCCCCTCTTCCTCGGTAGTTGTCGCACGTTCGGACAGTCTCTCTGGGTGAGAAGCCCTCAAAAGCCTTTCCACCCTGAAAAACACATTCCAGAACTGAAGAGGACGGGGAGGGGCTGGGGGTAGACTCGCTAGAAGTTATGAACCCTCTCGGGAGAGCACGGACAACTCGGGAGTGAGTCTACTGGCCCCTTTCCCCAACCCGGGGAGGAGGGGCAAAAGCGAGTTCCCAGCCTAGAGTGGGGGCTGCTAACCAGGGATGAAAAACGTCCCCAAGCCCGAGGCGGCATCTGGAACAATGCAGGAGAGCCGGGCGCCTCCAGGCTCCCGGGCGAAGCAGGTCTGCGCCCTCAAGAACCCGAGGGCTCCGGCAGTCTGGGCCCGCGCTCGGAGACCAGGGCCCGCCTGGGAGGAAGCGGCGACCCCTAGCCCCCGGCCCGTACCTGGTCTGCTGGGGCTCGGTCCATGGCGCCTGCAGCCGCAACGGGCCCTCTCAGTCAGTTTGGAGAGCGCCTCGGGCCGCTTTCTCCATGGCCCCCCGCTCGGGTCTACACCCGGCTCCGTACCTCCGCCCCTGGGTTGCTGGCACCGACTCAGAGTCCGGCTACGCCACTGGCCGAGGAGGAGGCTCCAGCTCCGGGAGATGGAGGAGGCGGTGGCACCCTTGGGGAGGGATCATCTGGGACGGAAGCCGAGAAGAGCCGAAATGAACGGGAGGCGTAGCCTAAAATGGCGGCGTGCGGGCGGACAGGAGCAGGGGGCCCCCCCTGAGGGGCAGTGGGCGGAGCCACTGCTGACGGCCGAGCGGACGCTGGCGGAGCCGACGGGCTCACCTGGGGACTGAGGCCAGGTGCACAGTCCTGGGTGCAGGTGCCCTTGCCACTCAACGCTTCGCACGGGACTTAACTGCCCCTGTGGGCTGTCAAACTGGAGGGGTACCGGACTACTTGGGACCCAGGCCACCCGGCTCCAGTCTTCAGGGACCTCAGAGACCACGTCATTATCCCAAACCACCTCTTAGTAAAGTCGTAAGAGTTTTTATCTGCCCGCTGGACAAATGGTCCTTCCGTTACCCAGCTAAGAGGCAGCCGAGACTGTAAAGGGAAAGAGCACAGAGCAGCCAGCAGAGCGACACTAGTCAGAAGGCTCCACAGTTAGATAATTCTTCGCCCGGGCCCAGGTCCTAGGCACACCTCCGTAGGGATCTCGCCTATCTCACAGTCCCTAATTTTACCTAGAGTCGGTACCGTACCGCCCCGTAGATAATTACGTATAGTCTGGGCTGCTGTTTTCCCCACTGCACTTACTCATTGCTCCTTCCATCTGCAGTTCCTCGGCCCCTGGGGGAAAGGGACTGCGCGGAGAGCGCGCGCGGGCCGAGCCGGCGGACTCCCGGGGCGCGTCTCCTCCGGCACGCCCCCCAGCGCGCACGCCTCCCCGGAAGAGTTCCCGCCTGCGGGTCCCCGCCAGGGCGAGGGAGGTCCGTAAAACCCCGTGTAAGCCAAGTCACACTGAAGTGAGGGGGGAGAGTGGAGCTTCTCCTCTTTGGGGCAGTGATGGATGTGGAGATTCAAGCTGGGAAAGAGAATTTTAAGAAGTTTGCTTTGTTGTGTTCAGGGGACATCGGTCAAGACTTGAATTGCCTTTTCAGTTAGTCTAGGTTGTTGGTTTTATTTGGACAGAACTCCAGAAGAAGGCTGGTCCGTGAAGCCCCTAACTGTACTTGGGTTGATGATGTATTTTGACCTGGTGACAGATGCTGTAGTTGGTCAACAAGATTTACATCAAGTCTGGCAGTAGAGACTGCTCGTAAGGAGATCTCTCATTTTAAAATAATTTTTCTAACTCTTCTGCCTCCTCAAATTATAGATGTAGGTGTATACATTTTTATGTGTTTAAGTGGTACATGCATGTATGAATGTTACATGCATGAGCATTCATGTAATGTTAGGTCCCTCGTGTCTATAAATGAATACTGAATGAATTTAGGTTTGCCTAGCAAAACTAAGCTTTTTATAAGATTTAGTCATGTAAACTAACTGATGATCATCCTCCTTCACAATTTTCGGACAGAAAGAACTCTGAATTTTTAGAATGTCTCCCCACTGGTGGTCTCTAGGCAGAAGTAAATAAATAATCATCATGCACTAATGGTTCAGTCCAAAAATGCTGCAGTAGTTGGTTTTCTTCCTGAGGAAATTGAAATATAGGATCTTTCCACAGAATAGGATTTTTATGATTGTGAAATAGTTCTTATTGAGAATCTTTTATATGCAGGACATGTATGTAAATTTTAAGAACAAGCCTTGGCTGGGTACCTCAGCTGGTTAGAGTGTCATCTGGACACATGAAGGTTGCAGGTTCAATTCCCCATCAGGGCACGTATAAGAATCACCAATTAATGCCTGAGTAGGTGGAGCAACAAATCAATGTTTCTCTCTCTCCCTCCCTCCCTCTCTCTAAAAATCAGTAAGTAAAAATTTTAAAAATAAATAATAAATTTAAAGAACAGAATTATAAGAACAAAATGCTACAGTGCCCTTCTTTTTAACACAACCCTAAAAAGATTGCAATAGCTACTGGAGTAAAAAATTTAAATCTATGAAGAAAAAGAAGGCATTTAAAAAAATACTACATGGTACAGATGATATGATTAAATTTTCATTAATTATTTTATTCAGCAATAAATTTTCTTTTGAAGATTTTACTTATTTACTTTAGAGGGAGGGTGAGGGAGGGAGAAAGAGAGGGAGAAACATTGATGTGTGAGGGATACATCAATCTGTTGCCTCTCATGCGCCCCCAACCGGGGACATGGCCTGCAACCCAGGCATGTGCCCTAACTGGGAATCAAACCAACATCTTTCGGTAGGCAGGCCGGCATTCAACCGCTGAGCCACACCGGCCAGGGAACAGCAACAAGTATTTAATATGCCAGGCTTTAAGCAAAGTACTGGAGATACAGCAGTTAACAAGGCAGTGTTTGTCTTGTGGGCAAGTCACACATAGAACAAGAAATTACAGGTGAGCTGAGTGTCATGACAAAGAAAGTTCAGTAGGTTCTACCATGCTGTGGGAGAGACGGTCAGGGAAGTCACATCTAAATAAATAGCATTCAAGCAAAGGCCTGAAGGGTGAGTAAGAATTATAATACATGATGTAGGAAGTGTTTCCAAGAAAAGGAAATGGTGTGTGTGAGGACTCTGAGGTAAGAGAGAGAATCCAGCATTAGTAAGTCTAAGTAGAAGCTCATTCCTTGAAATGTGAGTTCAGGATGAGAGGGATAATCCAATAGAGCAAGGCATCTGAAAAGGTTGAAGGGGGTAGGATATAAAAGCCAGGGGCAGAAACTGGCCTCCAGTGGGACTAGGAGCATGCTGTCCGTGATAACAGAAGAAAAGGAAGGAAGGATAATATGACTGTACATACATTTGTAAGCTGAGGGAAGGCCTGTCTCATGGCTTGTATTTTCTCAGTAAAGGAGGAGGCAAGGTTATCTGCTGACGATGGAAGGAGGCAGAGGTGTGATGATCATGCATTTGTCAACAGTCAGCAAACACATATTTAAGACTTGTGCATGTCATTATGTGTAAATTGTACCTCAAAAGAAAAAACTGTAAATAAATATTGAACTCTGGCTTTCATAAATGCATGTGCCTATGTAACTCAAATCTTAATCAAGATATAGAATGTTACCATTACCCCCTGTGGCTTTTAAAAGTTCGCTACTTATATCAAATGTTTGTCTGATTCACTGTTATATCCTCACCACCTACACCAATGCCTGGCACATAGCGGGTGCTCAACAAGTGTTTATTGAATAAATGAGCATGTGACATGACAATAAATCAGGGTTCTTTCATTCAGGGATGGGTTCTGTTAGGCGTGTGCATGTTACCGGATGAGCGGGTTTGAGTAGGATGCGAGCACAAGATTTGTTGTATATTTAATCCATTGTCTCTTCAAATTCTCTGAGGACACTTCTTTTTCTATCCTGGGTAAAAATTCATGAATGCCATGCCAACTTTATTCCAAGGTAAAGCTTTTCCTTTTCCCAACTCAGTCCTGCTTCAGGCCAGAAGGCTGCAGAGGGGTCGAGGCACAGACCACTTTTATTTATCTCTTCCCTTTTCCATCTCCACCTCCTCCACCTTAACTACTCGCTGATTCAAGGTTTAGATTCCTACAGGTCTGGTTTGGTGGGAAGGGCGGTGGAGCTTTTCAGGTGTCTCAGACGCAGGACATGCGTGAAGGCCGTTCCAGGCAAGCCACCTGTGGCCTTAGCCCTCAGCTCTTGGGCTCTGAGGGTTCACTTCTCTGCTTGATCCCTTGGGTGCCCTGCCACCTTCTTAGCTAGACTCCCTTTTAAAATAGCTTCAGGGCCCTGGCTGGTGTTGCTCAGTGGGTTGAATGCCAGGCTGTGAACCCGGGCATCGCTGGTTCAATTCCTGGTTGGGGCACATGCCTGGGTTGCATCTGGTTCCCAGGTTGGGGGTGTGTGAGAGGCAGTCACACGTTGATGTTTTTCTGTCTTTCTTTCTCCCTCCCTTCCCAAATAAATAAATAAAATCCTTAAAAAATAAAATAAAATACTTCAGGCAGAATTCTCTCCCACCGCCCCTGGGAACATTTAGCCACACTGGATTTATAACATATCTATCCATGCCTCTATCAGCCCACTCATCCATCTTATTTGTGGTGCATAACAAAGTAAATTGCCAACATCAGTGCAGCTTCCTCTGGGAAAAATTTATGTATCCCACAACTGGTAAAAATGCAACCTGTTTCCAGTGTCTCTGTCTCTCTCTAGTTCACCTTTGGTTTCTCAGGAAGTATCAGATCCCAGGTCCCGGTATTCCCCCAGGCTCCAGGTGACTTGTGTCAAGTTCTCCAAGTGCTTCCCTGAAAGCTCCTCTCACTGTAGCTTTAGGTAAGGGGAAGCACCTTTTTTTCCCCTATTGGAGGTGTAGGTAGGTATCAGGTGTCTCTAAAGCAATACTCTTCATGAGTCATCAGTCCCCCCACCCCACGCCCACCCTGTACGGCTGGAGAGGAGTGATGATTAATGCTGAGCCACAATTTTCCAGCATGTCTTAGATATATCCCTTATAGGCCATGGGTCTTTAAAAGTCACTTAAGCCTCTCTGAGGCTTAGTTTCTCCAACTACACATTGCATAGGGTTGTTGAGAGACTCAAGTTAAAGTACTGAATGCAAGAACACACTGCAAGCTCTAGAAGAGCGGTTCTGGGTCTGGCGCACTTTAAAAACTAAGGCCCTTCCTTAAAACAATTGAGTCAAAATCTCTAGAGTAAAAAACTGTTCAGCCAGCCAGAGTAGCCATCAAATTTCAAATCAGATCAAGTCACTTCTCTTTCAAACCCTCCCATAAAACTTTCCATCTTAGAGTTCCCTCCCTGGAACACAACGGCTCAGATACCATCCCCACCACTTGCAGACCCCCTGGAGCACAAAGGTTGAATTGTTTGTCAACTTCCTAGAGTCACGGAGGTAGGTCATGGATTCCAGTTCCTAGAATAACAATCTTCCACATGCATCAATCACTTAAGCCTATCAACTAAGACTGAAGCTAAAATCTTTAACTCTTGAGTTCCCCTATCAATTCCAAATAGATGCTCTGAGCATGCACCTTACTCAGGCCAAAAACTTCAACTGTGGCTCACCACCTACTCCAAATGTATTCTGTGCTTTTCTTCCTCCTGACTTTGTTCATATCGTTCCTCTTACTTAGTATATTCTTCCCATCTTGCAACTCATTTCCTAGATGAAAAGAATCCTCTTCAAAATTCCTCTAGCTTTTGCCACATCCTGCCTTAAATTGTTCGTGTAATGTGTATAATTATTTATGTAATTATTTCCTTTCTCAGAGTGTACACTCCTCCAGAACAGTGTTACTCAACAATGTTTGTTGAATGAATGAATGAGCTTGCAATTGTAGCTGACAGACATTTATGAGAAGAAGGAAGAGAGGTAATTAAATGGGAGAATTAAATAGCAAACTCTCAGCTCCAGTGAGAATACAGGTTGCACATGAGTAAAATAGAAATAGAAGATGATAACATCCAAAAATAATTTGTGGATGGTAAGATCGACCCCGTGAAAGATCAACAACTATAAACTTCCTTGTGAATAATCTGGTTTAGGTAAGAGTGAGTTGAAGAGGAATGAGTTTATAGCATAAATGGACTCTGAGAGCTAGATAAAAAGTTAGACATTACATTCATTTTTATGGCAGTGAGGACCTCAGGCCAAGCCACCTAAAAACAGGAAATAACTTCCCAGCTTTATTATGATGTCCTTCAGATCATTTTCATGAACTATTCCAATTATTCATCTGTTTTGGAGGACACTATCTTATTATTGTAAAAACAATAAATCTTTGCTATTTCCATTCGGAAGTGCCATATATTCTGAAATTGAAAAATTTCTTTCCACTCAGTGTTTTTTTGTCCTGCTCTTAAGAAGTTTTGTTTATAAGCTATCTGGATTTTTCAAGTTAGTGACTCATGTCCTCAGTTCCCCAAACCTAGGTTCTTTCTGGAATGTCCTTTCTGAACCAGCAGGGGCTCACTTTATCAGCAGGGCCTGATTTTTGGAGCCTGGAGTTTATGAAGCTCAGCCTGTGTAACCCTTGTTACCAAATTTTCCTAACCCTTCCAATCAGCTTGACCGAGTGAGAGGCTCATCACCAGTCTCAGAAGGGAGAATAAGAAGTGCATGTTAACTAAAGCTGATAGAGATACAGCCTCTGGGAAAAAAATTCCTGTTCCAAAGAACACTATAAAAAGAAGCATACATTGTAGATGAGAGAATTTGGTTTTATCCCTTTTCTTGAGTTTTAAATGTTTTTTCATAAATAATATCATAACAAGAAGAACAAAATAAAAAGAAAGAAAATCATCCACAAAATGAGCTTTCTAACCTGTGATGGGATTGTCTCCTAGTCTCTGTTCATCTGCACACATAAGTACAATACATATAGTTTGTACTTAGGTAACCTGGGGGCTCTCAGACCTATTATACAATGGAGTGCTAAGAGCCCACTCTCTAGAAATGAGGTAGAAAGAAATCACTGCCCTCCACTCCCCTGTCGCTGCCCCCGGCCTGTAGAAATGAGATCTGGGAGCTCAGGAAGAGTGTGGTGCAGACTAGAGGGAGCTGAGAGATGAGGCCTCACCACGGCTACAATGCCAAGGCTGCCTCAGTTAGCCTGATGCAGGCATGACCCAGAAGGCCAGCGACCCATCGTTGACCCTAGAACACCACAGGGTTTCTCCACAAGACCTGGCAAACCATTTCCCACCTCTTTAAACAATAGCTGGAGTCTTCAGGCTGATGATTATATCAAATCCACACTCTCCTGCCAAACTATCTAGGCGCTGCGTTATCTCAGATTGTGGGTAGAAGGCAGTATTAGATAAATATTGACAGAAGGAAAGATAATATATATTACATTTTAGGATATATGAAATCTTAAAATTCTGTTGGAGACAGAGAAGGCATTAATACTTCCCTGTTGTTATTTTACCCCGGAAGACCCATCAACACCAAAGTCAACAAGAAAGTACACAAACAAGGTGTTTTTATTGTCTCACCTGATTATAAAACACCGGCCTCTTACGCAGTGCTTTCACAATCTGAACTGGCGGAACTCCTAAAAAAAACAACTGTAGCAATCCCCGCTTGTTGCTTTTGGCTGGTAACAGACCAGCCCTTCACCTATCAGCGGAGCTTGGGGTCTCTCGATTCCCAGCTGTGCTGAGTCCTAACAGGTTACATTTCTGGGGCTTTAAACTGGTCAAGGTCTCTGGAAGAGAAACAACAGAAACTACACCCACCCATCGGCAGTCAAGAATACTGTTCCGTAAAGGTTGTTCACAACGATCCTTTACTGAGTAGCACAATAATGATAGCTCACGTTGATTGTGCCAGAAGTAGCACTGAGCCCTTTACAGAAAGTATCTCATTTAATCTTCACAACAATCCTTGAGGAAGGAATTATTGACCTTTTTTTTCCCCAGAAGGGGAAACTCAGATTTAATTAGCTTACCTAAGATCCGTCCAGTCAGAAAGTGGCAGAACTGGAATTTGAATACAGTAAACCGAGGAGCTTATACTTAAGGACACCACATTTCCTGATGGTGAGAGAATGCATGGGGGAGACACTTAACAGTTTGCCTTGGATCTCAGGCCTGTCTGGTGCTCTAGTTGTACTGTTTGCTCCGCATTCCAGCCCAAAATGCCCTGGGGTAGAAAAAAACCCCAAACCTAGTGAAGTGACCAGGCTGAGACAGAAAGAAGAACTAAGGGTCTGGGCAAAAGGTCTTGCTGGCAAGTGTAGGCACCTATCACAGGGAAGTAGTTTTGGGCGTCCCAGCCACCTGGGATGAAAGAAAAGCAGCAGCTGTTGCAGCAGAGTGGCTCCAGAGACTTAGTTGTCCATCCTGTGTGTTAATACATTTTTCCGGGGAGCAAGAAAATACATTGTCTCCTTAGCAGGCATTCCAAATGATTGAAAACCAATGTGTTTGTGAGGAGGGAAGGTGGAGGGGACAAGGAATATGCAGAGAGGAAATAAAAAAGGAGAGGAGAAATAGGAACATCAATTACAGTGAAGACAAAAAAGGTCTCAGGAAGCCCCTTGGACATGGGCATGGCCTCAAGCTCTCTGGCTTCTCAACCTGCCCAGCTGGGGCCATCCACAGGATTAGGGAGGGGGTGGGCAGAGTTGGAGGTGGAGGGGAGTTCTGACAGAATCCCACACGCACCTACTATTCCCCCATCTCTATCCCGCTTCATCAAGTTTCCCTTTCTTTCTTTCCTGCTTTTCCTTTCCCATTCTGCCACCCCCTCTCCCTTTTCCATCTCTCCACCCTTTACTTTTTCCTTCAGTGCCTATTTTCTCACCTTGTAAATGCACACAGCCCTAAAACAGCTGCTAGTCCTGGCTCTGGAGTGTGACTCATACTCCCTTGTTATGAACTGAGTGAGATGTTGAATCCAAAGCACCCAGTGTCCCTGTTCTCACTGAGGTCAGGACTTGTGGGGAGCAGTTGGTAGCATTCCAGCACTTTCAAAGGTGTAACTCAGTTCTGAGTCTTTGCCTATTCCACCCAGGACCCCTGGAAGCCTTTGAACTATATCACACGGAACATCTTGTAATTCTGCTGCTGCAGGGGAAAGATGTTTGCATGCTTTGGGAATCTATGACTCAGTGTTATTACTCTCATTCCTTCTGAGATCACGGGGTTGGTGGTTCTGTACCTTCATGGTTTTTTTTTAAATCAACACAAGTTGAATTTTTTTTTCAGTAAAAACCCTGGTCCAATATGAGGTCTCATTCTATACAGAGATATCATTTCCAAATCACAGTGAAAGGGACTTGGATAATTTCTTTTTTTTTTACTACGTGATTTAGATATACCTCACTAAAAACTAGTATTGGACACAACAAAATGACATTTGCAGAAGGTAATATTGTAGCGACAGTACTGAGATTGATTGTTATACTCTTCGAGTATTTAAATGGTTACATCCTAATTGTATAGAACATTGGTGCACTAACAAAATAGAGGACAGCAGCTGGGGATTTATCTCATTCAATGTTCAGAGATGAAGTTGGCTATTCTTTTGCATTAGTTTCTGCAGTTAGGATTTTATATTGAAATCTGATGGCAGTATTTTTCAAGCTACTGTATGAAGAGGATGCTGAAGGCTATCACTCTACAGCACACTGCGGCAGAAGGCCTCTTCCATTCACCAGTGCACTTCTAAAACACTCCCAGCAATCCAGTTTTATGTCTGTCCAGGAGGCTGGGTGTCAAGGATCGGATAGAAGCACAAGTATATATAAGCAGCAAGATTACAGTCAACAGACTCTGAAAATTGAAAATGGCAGACATAGTGAAGCCCAATGTTCTTGAAATTGTATGTTAGTGTGATTAGTTTGGACTTGGTTTCCAAAGCATGCATTCCTTTTACTGCCAGGGAAAGTGTGTCTGCGGGATATATACGGTATGCAGAGGGAAAGGATGCAATGTCATAGAAAGTTGGACAACTTCAGATGGTAAAATTCACTTTCTAGTGTTGTTAGTAAGCGTGTTAGACCATCCATTTCTTCATTCAACACATATTTAAATATGTCAGAAGTGATCCATGCTGTAAATAAAGTTTGGTAAAAGGAGGAGAAATGTAGGAGGGCTGCTGGATCAGATGGGTTGGTTAGGGAATGCCTCACTGAAAAAGTGACATGTAAGCAGAGCCCTGAAAGAAATAAGGGAGTGAGCCAAGCAAACGTCTGGGGAAGAATGTTCCAGATAGAAAGGACAACACGCGCAATGGCCCTGAGATGAGAATGTGCTTGGCCAGCTTGAAGAAGAGTGAGAGGCCAGCCCCATTAGAACAGACTCGCGAGGACAGCCGTGTGGTTGCAGAGGCAGGCAGTCTGCTAGGCCACAGTAAATAATTTTGATTGGATTGAAACTGTGATGACAAATTGTTGGAAGGATTTGAGCAAGAGGTGACAAGATCTGATTTTATCATCATCATCATTATTATTGTTATTATATTTGTTTAAGAAAGAACACTCTGGCCTCTAGTTATGTAATAGGCCAGGAGAGCAAGGGTAGAGCAGGAAAGCAAGTTAGAAGCCTATTAGAAGAGCCAAAGTAAGAGGCTGAGGGCTCTCAGGTTTGGGATATATTTTGTACGTAGAGATAAGATGAGTTAATGGTGGATTTGGATGTGGGTTGTGAAGGAAAGACAGGATTCAAGACCACCTTTAGGTTTTTACCCAGAGTCATGGGTGAATGATGGAGACATTTTCTGGGATTGGGAAAGTCTGGGAGCAAAATCCAGTGTCTGGTTTTGCACATAGTACGTCTGAGTACCTAAGACACTGAAATGGAGGTGCCACAGAGGCAGTTGTGAAGCAAGTCTGGAGCACATCCAGAGGTGCTGTTTGCTGTGATGTTGACTAAGACACACTTCTTACCCCCTCTATTAGTCAATAGTCAAATTTGATTGAGGAATTCACTCGCCGCGAGGGCGCCGCACTCCATCTTGCAGGGCCCTGCTCTCTCTCTGCTTCAGTGCTGCGTGGGGGGGTATTCAGGAGATGTGAAGGGATTACCTGGCTTACAGAGTTCACAATCAAATCTTCCATCGTGCGTCTTGAGCAGCTGATATTTAATATTTCAGAAAGGCCCCAACTAGTGAGACTGTGTGTTCCTTTGAATATTGTCCATAATCTAGGCAGAAACTGTGGCCAACAGAAGCAGTTGAGCGTAAGGAATGGATGAATGTTCCATGATATCTGCAGATTATTTTCAGACCTACTGACAGCTTTTGGAGGCTTCAGGGAGTCACAGGTTAAAGATGTGGAGCATGGATTTTGCATGTGAAAAGTTTCCCTTGAAAGAGCACACTATTTAAATGCTGCTGGATGGAAGCCCAGAGCTTCTGCCATAGGGTCATATCAGCTGCCATCAGATGGGGTGGACTATTCGAGAACACTAAGGTCCAAGGCTTGCATCACATTCAGTAGGTGAAGGACATATGCCTCGGGACACATCAGAGTATACAACAGGATTAATAAATAGCCATGTACACAAATCTGGAAGATTTTTCTCAGGCATGGTATTTCAAAAATCAATAAAGACTTTGCCCACAATATCATCTCATAAGGTGTTTTGCCAGAATTACCCAATAAGTAAGGGCTTCTTCAATACAATGAGGTTCACACAGCTGATCTTGCCAGGGGTTTCTCTGTGGAGAGCCTATCACTTGTCTTTTCTAGGGAAGTTTCTAGGGACCTAGGTGCAGAGCAGCTGTGCCATTGACAAAGTCTGAATGCAAAAGATGTCAGCGGAATTCTCACAGAGTTTCCCAAGAGTCCTGGAGTTTATAAGGCTCATTCAGGCTATGGTCCCTTTAATGGGGTCAAGTCTGCTATCCCCTCCTTCAAGGGAGTCGCTCCCCAATGAGACTCTATTTTTGTACTCGTTCACTTGACAACTACACAGGTATATTTTTTGCTATTAGAAAAACATATAAAGAGCTTGGTTATCTTATCAGTCAAGGTCTCTTCAAATCAGTTGCACATACCACCCTGGGCTGTATCAGTTGAGCACGCAGCGTCGTTAGGGACCGGCAGAGACTTCGCAGGGCCCGGGGCAGAGTTCAGAGTCCCCACTTGCAGCCTGCTGCTCCGGTGGGCAAACTGGAGCCAGTGTAAGATCGGAATAATGACAGGACTTACCTCACAGGGTACTGTGAGAATTAGGAGCACCTAGAACATAATAAGCACACAATAAATGCTAACTATTATTAACATCGTTATTTTTAAAGCCTATCAGTCAAGAGAATTTTTTTAAACTATAAACCCAATACAAATAAGATACTTAAGTAGACCTTCATTAAGTTCCTGAAGTTAGTTAACACCATGTAATTTGTTAACTTCAGGGAGTGAAGTTTCACATAAATTTTGACTGGCTCAGGGTTGTCAGGGCCTAATTTTTCTCAGGTGAAATTCACATAACAAAGTGTATAGTTTGGTGGCATTAAGTAAATTCACAATAGTGTGAAACAGTTCCATTTAATTCCAAACCATTTTCATCACCCCCAAAGGAGACCCCTACTCATTAAACAATCATTCCCCATTCCCCTGAGCCTTCCCCCCTCCTCCAGGCCCTGGCAACCACTAAACTGCTTTCTGTTTCTATGCATTTACCTATTCTGGATATTTCATCCTGCAATACATGACCTATTGTGTCTGGCTTCTTTTACTTCGAGTGACTTACTATTGAAACTGAAACCTCAGATCCCCAAAGAATCACCATCTTATTATGGCACCATCTCCGATAGCCTTGGGATTTTCCAGCGCCTACTGGACACCCCGCTCTCTGGGATTTCAGATTCTGTCCTCTCTAAAGCAATGCTTGAATCAACAGTAGCGGATAGATTCTCATAAAAACTTAGGGAAGTTCTAAATCATTTAAACAAATCAAGTATCTTAGACAAATAGTGGCCTGTACGTCTGGAGACTCTGGCCACGGTGCAGTTCAGTCCTGTCATTTTATAGAAAGGGACTCCTAAGGCCTATATTGTTTTCTTTGGCTGCTCTAGGACACATGCAATCCTTGATGCACTCATCACAAAAACAGTCCCTCTGAGGAGAGTGTATGATGTGCTAGGGCCTAGTGAAAGACCCAGTCCCTGACTCCAACCTGCTCATAGTCCCCTGGAGAAAAAGGACAAATGATCAGACAGTGACATATAACATAGTAAGTGCTGTGACTGAATTAAGCACAGGGTGCCATAGTAGCAGATTTGAAAGTACCTAGCCCTACCGGAGGCATTGCAGGGTAATCCTTACACTCTCTCTTTCTCTCACAAAAGGCCGAGCCATGGTGTTGCTGGTGGAAAAGCAAATTTTATACATTACGAGGCAATACGTTTTAGAATATTAACTGGTTGTTGACTTTGCAGCCTGTGCTAATTTATTATCACAGTGAAAGAGCACTGTTACCATAGGTGCTTCTTACATTACTGGTGTTCTGTTTGGCCAATGATGCCAGGTGGTGTTAAGGTATAGATTGCAACCTTATTACTTGGAACCAGCTGTTTATCGATTAGGAAATCCTTGCTGGTATTGAGGAAGGTGTATTCTCCTTAAACTATTTAACAGTTTGGGAGGGCTCTATTCTGAGAGTAAGTATATTCTCTTATTTGTGTTCTTTTTCAACCCCCTTCTACAGCCATGACTCTGTCCCCATTATTTGCAACACTGTCACACTTGGCCTTGTTGTCTGTGCTCAATATCAGTCCCTAGCTGGATATCAGCTGATGGTTATCACCAGTCCTCCAGCTTTATGGGCACACCCATTTTCATCATATTTAAATAAAAATATCTATCTCCTGTTGCTCCTTCTCCCCAGGGAATCCTGGGCTTCCGTGTCTCCTACTCACCTCTGATTTTTATGTCCTGCTTTTGCTAAATGTTCGCTCCTTCCTAGTCCTGGGTCTCACCCTCTGTGTGTGCTGTCCTTTTTCTGCACCACGTCACCCCACATTGAATACATCTGATCCCTCCACCCCTCGAAGTACTATTGACCAAAGCAATACCAAACGGTTTAGAGATAATTCAAAGGGCTCTAAGGCAGGACAGTAGAGCAAATAACTAAAATTGAATATTTCAGTTTGTTCCAAAGTCTCTCTGGCCATTTCTCTTTAGCTATTTTTCCCCACCTCTTTTTTTCCTCTCCCCTAATTTCTCTCAGAACTCAAATTTTCTCCCACTTTATTATTAGGCAGAGCTCTCTAGGTCATTCTCATACATGCTGAAGTTCGAAAGCCTTGATTTAAGCAAACTTTGAGTATATATTTGTAATATGCACACATGGGCAGATCTAACTCATCATTTTTAAAAGTTATGTTCTTAAGGATTCCATACTGATGTACATTTTGGTTGTTTCTAATTTTAATATATAAACATACATTAATAGAAGATGTAGCTATTTTAGATGAAATTTTTTTTCTTAAAAGTTCCTTCAGTGTCATAATAGTGTTTAACAACAAACACAGATTGGAAGAGAGGACAGTGTTGGATTATTCACAGGGGTAGAGGGAGAACACTGTGCTAGGCCAGAAGCCCCAGGAGGCCAGGGGTCATGTCTGATTTGTTTATTTCTATATGCCCAGTGCCTTGAACAGTGCCTGACATGGAATAGGTGCTTAGTGCATATTTAATGAATGAATGGGTTAATTAAGTGCGGCTGAGTTTGGCCACAGGTCAACCTCTAGAACTTGAACTTTTGGACCAGCCAGGACTGTAAATGTGGCCCTACTTTGTCCCCAGAGCTTGTCTGCTTTGGGGAGAGGCCCCTAACAGTATGGCAGTGAGGGGTCAGACATGCATTTCAGCACAAATCCCCCTTTGCTCCTGTCTTCCAAAAGGCTCTACCTGGGGTCAACAGTCTGATTCTCTACCAACCGAATACTGGAAGAAATTAAAGAATCATTATTAATTTTTATTTAATTTTAGTATATATTATAATGATTTCTATATACATTTATGAACCATCAGGCTGGGAGAGTTGAAAAGTGGGGGTACAGGTGAAACAAATTGGTCCCATCAGTGATAATTGCTTAAGGTATGTGGTAAGTACATGTGGACTCATAATGAATCTATTAAACATATATATATATGTTATAAAGAGTAGTATATATAATGATTGTATTATTCTCTCTTTTTAAAAAATGTTTTTCAAGTCATTAGCAGGTGCTCTCCCAATGGCCACAGCATGGGTCTCACCTGTACACCAGATGCTGGGTCCCTGTCACACCCAGCAGAGAGCACTCGGGATCCCAGGCCTTTGTACCTGTCAGTGCATGTAGTGCCCTCGGTTGTCTCTTTTCTCGTGTACCCTCAATCTCTACCTTTTTATCTGGGTATTTACTTTCAGTGTTTAAACATAGCTCAAATACCTCCCGTATTAAAAATCAAACAAACACATCTCAATATGACCAATACAGGGCAGATTGCCCCACACATAATATGCCCCATCTCCTTAGCAGAAGGAGATGCTAGTGGGTGTCCACACACCTGCGTGTTAAGGTCTCTAAATGTGCAGGATGCTGCAGGCCGCGGGAAAGGTTGGGAAGGCTCTGCTTGGGCTCTAGCCCAGAAAGGTAGGGCTGGGACAGTCAGGTCTGCCCATGACACCAGAAAGTGGGGCAGGCATTCTGCATCCATGCCGGCTACAACACCTGCATGTCGGGGATGGTCCTGAATGGCACCCTGGAGCCCCAAACATTCCCCCAGATACCTTGCCTCTGGTTTATGTCACCTTCAGTTGATTCCTGTGTTCCTTGAGGCTCAACACATCCTGACAGATATCCCCCTCTGTCCTTTTCCTGCATTTCTTTCAGTCAATCACACAGTACTTTACTCAAATCTGTCCACTGTCTCAACCCATCTGCCACTGCCCCACAACAGGCCACCGGGATCTATTTACTGCAGTTCTGCTCGGAGTACAGCAGCTAAGTACATCTTTCCTGCATCGCTGGTTTCTAATCCCAGCTTGCTCCCTGTTAGCTCAGTGACTTCTCTGTGCCTCAGTTAAAAGACCTTTACTGCCAAGATTGTTGTGGAAGTTAGATGCAATAAAATATGGGAGCACAGTTCTTGGTTTTTGAAAAAAATGTCAATTATCTTTTTTTTTAACATCCAGGTAATTGTTTGTATTATTTGCTTTCCTTGGAACATTTTCCCTAGATATCGCCAACTTGTTAAATCCTACTTGTTTTTCAATTTCAGTTGAGGTGCCCTCTCCATCAGGAAGGGTTTCTGTCTTTCTTTCTTTTTTTAGAGAGCGGGGAAGGGTGGGAGAGAAATGTCAATGTGTGGTTGTCTCTCCAGCATCCCCCACCAGGGACCTGGCCTGCAACGCAGGCATGTGCTCCCACTGGGAATCAGACCAGTGACCCCCTTGGTTCACAGACCGGCACTCAATTCACTGAGCTACACCAGCCAGGGCAGGAAGGGTTTCTTGATCGACTGTCCCTTTTACTTTCCCTGCCAGGGAACAGCTCCCTCACCTTGCTCCAGCATCTATTACAGAGCTTATCAGACTTTATGGCTGTTATTATCATTATTTATTTTCTGAATCCTGCACTATTTAATGATGAACTCTTTGAAAACAAGTACTGTGTCTTTAAGCACTGAAAAAAGTTTATTGGCATGAAGTCTCAGGAGAAGGTGAATGCTAGTTAAAACTAGGGGTCTGATATACTGTGTGATTCCACCTGTAGATGTTCTGGAAAAGGCAAAGCTATGGAGACAGGAAAATGATCAGTGGTTGCCAGTGGCTTGAGAGGAGGGGTGGGTGGTGACTAGGCAGAGCAGAGCAGATTTTTAGGGCAGGCAGTGAAACTGTCCAAGTGCAGTGCATGAATGGATGCATGTCATTATACTTTTGCCAAAATCCATGAAAGGTGCAATGCCAAGAATGACCTTAGGGCAAACTATGGACTTTGGGTGATTATGCTGTGTCAAAGTAGGTTCATCAGTTGTGAGAAATGTACCACACTGGTGCCTAGTTGGGGAGCCTATGCATCTGTCGGGGGAGGGGATATATGGGAACCCTATGTACTTTCTGCTCAGTTGTGCTGTGAACCCAAAACTGCTCTAAAAAATAAAGCATTTGTATGTGTATACACATATATAACAAAGTATCCAATAACATGTGATAGCTAGAATCTCCGAAGCTTGCTCTCTCACATGCCTGCGATTGATGCTGGCTGTGGGCTGCGACTCTGCCTACTCTTCTATTGTTGCACTCACACTGAAGTGCCACGTGCTTGCTCATATGTGCAATTCTCTGTTGGACTTTGTGCTCCTCCAAACCATAACACATATCTTATTTATCTTTGTATCATCTCTGTTTGGAGCACCATCCACACAGTGGGTGCTCTGTAAAATTCATTAAATAATGAACAAATGAATGAATTCTGATCCTCACCAGGAGAATATTTTCCTTTATCAAATCCTCATAGGAAATGATCCATCCCTTGTTTGAGCACTCCTAGTGACTGGGTTTTTGTAACTTTTTTGCAAGGCTAAATTTTTACAAGAAGTTTTTCTTTATTCTTAACCAAAATCTACTTTTGCGTAACTCTTACTTGGTGGATCTAGTTAGGACTGTAGAACGCCACAGAATGAGTCTAAGCTACCCTCCATCGGACATCCAGCCCTTCAGTGGTGACTGTCAAATCACATCTGAATCCCAAGTTCAACACCTCAGTTCCTATCGTTGTTCTTTACGTGTGTGGTTCCCATAGTTACCTCGCATTCGGTTCATTCTTAGATAGCCATGTGAAATGTCCATAGTCATAGACATAAAGGACACTGGGGAAACATTAATGGTGAGCCTGTGAACACAAAGGAATGAAGTGGGAGAGAAAACTATTCTGAGATCGTCAAAAGCAAGTAGGCTACAAAAGAAGTGCAGCGTGGGACTCAGGGGTGAAGACAGGAGATGGGAGTTGGGGACTCCACCCTATCATGGACCTTTCCTGCATAGGCTGATCTTGGTGAGGAGCAGTTGGAGAGCGTCTGGGAAGGTAGTCCGAGGCAATGACAGATTGGAAATGGAGAAGGAAAAACGGGAAAAACGAAGAGCTCAGCTGAAACTCAGTGGCCCACCTCTATCTTAAAACAGTGTTTCTCAAAGTATAGTCTATTGATCTTCATAATAATCTCACATCCTGCCGGTGAATACGCACTCTCTGAGCTCAGCCCCGCACCTACTGAATATGTGTATTCTTCACAAACTCCAAGGCAGTTCTCAATTTCACAGAGAATCTTGTCTGAAGGGCTGGGGTAAGATGGGAACTGCTCATATTCATATTTACAAGAGTCTTTTTCAAACTTTCGCAAAGCTAATGAATCTCATGTTCTTCAGGAATTTCTTTGAAATATAAAAATTCTCAGATAAAGTGTTTAGTCTGCATGCATTCCATCCCCATAGGTCCTTATCCCAACCCATACAGGCCTGAGAAACAATGAAAAAGAGCTGCCTTTGTCTAAAAGTCCTGTCACAATAACTCTTACAGAAAGGCCTTCTAAACCGCAACGCCCTACTTCCAGGAAAAAAGCAGTTGAAGAATTCAAACCCATTATACATTCTTTCCATTCTCTGTCCCCAACTTTACTGAAATATTAAATCCTTTCCTCTTCTCTACTGTTAGATTTTAATATAGATTTCCAATAAATTTTTAGTTAAGTAATGAGTGGAAAATGTCTTGTTTAGCAAACATATACTTTTGTTTCCTTAGAATAAGAGAGAAACTAAAGTAAAATTTATCTAAAAATGTTTTTTGCTCTTTTAAGAAAATGTTTCAAGAACACGGAGTGCCATGAGGAAATATCAGTGCACATTTTTTAAATAAAGTTGTAATAGGTGAAAATCTAACATTAGTACACAAAAGTAAAAGGGCCAATTTTTCACATCAAAAGATTCTTGCTTTAGTAAAATGATTTTGCAATAACATTTCTTTGAATAGAAGCCTTTGCCTTTTAGCTTGTCTCCCCTGACTATTAAAGCATTTATTTGCAGAACTGAAGGAAGGTCAATGAGAAATGGATTCTTTAGAGTTCATCATCACCAAGCCATTATTATATGAAATCTTAAAGGAAGTTATCTAAGAAAAAGAAGAAGATCAAAAACTAAACAGTAAACTGACAACAAACTCACAACTATCAACAACTGAACTTAAAAAACAAAAACTAAGCAACCAACTAGAACAGGAACAGAACCACAGAAATGGAGATCACATGGAGGGTTATCAGTGGGGAGGGGGAGAATGGGGGAAAAGTACAGGGAATAAGAAGCATAAATATTAGGTACAAAATAGAGAGGGAAGGTTAAGAATAGTACAGGAAATGGAGAAGCCAAAGAACTTATACGTACAACCCACGGATATGAACTAAGGGGGTGGAGGATGCTGGAGGGAAGAGGGGTTGCAGGGTGGAAGGGGATGTAGGGGAGAAAAAATTGAGACAACTGTGATAGCATAATCAATAAAACATTTTTTAAAAGAGAGAAAAGGATTCTTTAATGAAGAGCCAAGTGAAGAGCCATCTGAAATGGGAAGAAAATATTAGTGATAATTTCACCATCAGTCATGAGCATCAGAAACAGAAAATAATGAACTCAAAGTGGATTCACCTAGAACCTCCCAGAAGCACTGCTTAAAGAGAAACACAGGCTAGGTAGCTCACTCACTGACTCCTCGAATATTTATTGAGATCACCTCTAACATGTCACCTGGGGATTACGACATAGCCTAGACAGGCACAATCTCTCCCTTCAAGGCAAAGGTCCAAAACCATCAGGGCCCAAGGCATTTAATTATAATTGTGCTGCACAAATTTATCATCATGTGAATATCAAGTTAAGGTTAACCTTAAAAGAGGGGACAAACTTAAAGACTGTTTTTCCCCCGTAAGCTTCAGTTTGGATTTACTTCCTGGCTCCCAAACTTTGGAAGTTGCTTGGGAATGAGATTTCTAGAAACACGTTCTGTGTGCCAATACATGTGTTTCATTTCCTGTCAGGTCCTTCTTCGAGGGCAGGGAAATTCACATTTGTGCAGTGGCCACTGACTCTGTCAGAAGAATTGGACCCATTTTGCCCAACAATCCGAGATGTGTGTTTCTCTTGCAAAGGAGAAAACCGAGGCTTGGAGAGATGAAATAATTGGTTTTGAGTCAGCCAACTCTGTCCTTGCCAATGCACTTGGCTAGAAAGTAGAGGAAGGGAGGGGATGACAGATAAAAGGCTAATTTTCCTGACAACGAGTCTATTGTGAGTGCCTTTGGTTGAGCCAAAGTAATTAGAGCCAACAAAATGCTGCCTTTCTGTGGAGAGTAAATGCAGGGCTTGTGGATGAAAGAACAACGGGAGGTTCTTGAGAGGAAATAGCAGCTGAGATTTTATGTGCGACGCAGTTTGTACTGACATTAGATTGCACTAGAATGTATGGGGGAGACTGAGCTGGTTGTCTCACCTTTAGCGAAATTTGTAATAGATAACAAGGTAAGATTATAGAGTACTTCTTTTGTGAAACAAAAAAATTGTACAATGCCAATTTACATTACTTAAAGCTGGTAAGCAAGAAGTGAAGGAAAGAGCTAAAGTAATTGAATCTGAGAAATCATAGAAAACCAGAGTTAAGATTTGTCAACAAACACTAATGTGGGGAATCAAGATTTGTTTCTTCCACAAGAATTTTCAGTTGAGAAGAGAATGTAATGATAATCACCAAGATTAGTAAACTCTAGTCTTAACTCTGTTACATCT
This sequence comes from Desmodus rotundus, assembly GCF_022682495.2. NCBI lineage: Eukaryota > Metazoa > Chordata > Mammalia > Chiroptera > Phyllostomidae > Desmodus > Desmodus rotundus. The sequence continues at coordinate 81,422,490 of NC_071393.1, forward strand.
GCCCAGTGAGGTCCAGACGCTGGCTACTCAAAAAAATCTGAAGATTTTATTAAAGCCTCAAGACACCTGGTGGAGAGTAGACATATGATTGATTCTAAATTCAGACATGCTGGGGCCTAAACATCCGAGATGGATGGCAAGAAGGTGGAAGCCTCGAGCTAAGGGATGTGGCAGAGAATGAGATTCACCTTGAGTTTTTATTCTCCACCAAACCCTCACCCTGTTTATTTAATTTGCAGCCCACTTATCAATATAAATCCGAACATTGTAACGATTATATGTGTGCATGGAAATGTTAGCAGCAAATTGCACCGGATGTTACACCTCAGTCCTTGAATTTTGGCTAATGAAGAATTCAGAGTCAAGACTCAAATACAAACAAAAGTTTATTTAGAAAGTCACAGAGGTAGAAGTGAACTGTGCAGGAAGTGAGCCAGTTGGGCTGCGTGGGCTCAGGAAACAAATTACAGAGGCAAAAGAAGGGCCCTTGGAGCTGAGGAGAAAGGCAAAGAAAACACACCTCTGGGGAAAAGAGAGGGGGAAAGATGTAAGCAGGGAAAGAAAGAGAGGAAAGGTGTGGTGTGCTCCAGAGGGAGAGAGCCACACTGAGTCCTTCATCTTAAGGGCTTTATCTGGAGGTCTCAGGGGAGGATCTCAATAGAATATTCATCAGCTTTCCAGGAGTGTCTGCTCAGGGCCGTGGTCTCTACTGATTAGTCGATGCCAAGGCAGGGGGTCATTGGTCAGTGCAGCTGGGCCTGATGTCAGCCGTGGCCTCTGTTCTGTGTGATTTTGCTGCTTTTCTGACCTGAAATTGAAACACACCTGAGGCTTAGATGTCACCTCTAGTTTAACCAAAACTCCTGTCTCTGAGGTCAACAGCCGCCAGGCTTTTCTCCTAAGATTATTTGATGCTGCTCAGAACCTCATTGTCTTGAAGGCTTAATGCTTAAGCGAGTGGTTGTGCAAGGGCTTGTGTAGGAGTCATATGAGGCCGTTCTCCACCCTCGTCCCTCCTCTACGGGGGTCTATTGTGTGTGACTAGCGACATGCCAGGGGAGGAGAGGTCAGGGGAGGACAGGTCAGGGGAGGGTCGGAACAGAGTGACCAGCGATATAGAAGGTCAAGGGGTCTAAACCGCATGACCAGTGATATGCTAGGGGAGAAAAGTCCGGGGGTGAGGTGCCACTCTACTATATTTGTTTTCTCAATTTTGCCTATTGTTAGGCACCTGCGTCTTTCTGCTCTGGTGACCTTCTGTACCTGGCCTATCATCTGTACTCTGCTCATGTCTGTCTAACTGCCTACTATATCAGAAATATGTATTATAAATAATACTACAGGTAATATTCAATAATACTATTCCATAATTGGGTTATCAACATTCTCAACGATAATTTTGGTAGCAATCATCTCACAAAAGCATTCCTTTTCTGTAATAAACATGTCCGATCTTGAACTCTTCGTTGTTCCTTATTGTACCTCGCAGAAGTAATGACAGTTTGGTTACTCTTCCTGCTTCCTCTACTAAACATCTCAGTCACTTCCTAACCCAAAGCAAATCCAAATGTTTAAAACCCCCAAACCAACAAAATAATATTCTAAAAAGTCCAGACAGTTAAAGGAGGAAATTATATTAACTTGTATATAGGATATAACCCACTTTCTTTTGTGCATAAAAGATAATTTAATATTTTCTATTTATTTACTAGATATTGCATCAAGTCTTTTTAGCCTCTAATTCCTGTTAACTTATACAAGAATTCTAGCAAATTGACAGAGTGATAGAATCTTAGTTCAGTAAAAAAATGCTTTCAGTATACATGATTTATATTTATGAATAAACTCAAATTTGAGTTTGTATGTCTAATGTTCTCTTTTCTTTCCTTTTTTAATATTCTGTTTTCATTATTTTAAAATAAATTCAATTTTGTATGTCTAATACTCTCTTTTCCTTCTAATAACCTTTTCAATCCTCCCTCTACAAAATCAGGGATGGTGCAGACATCGGGGGCAGATTATTCCCTATTGTCAGCTCGCAGAAAGCAACAGCCATTATAACTTTTAAATAAAGGCACATGAATAAGAATAGTTCTTCAAGATGAGATCAGTTAGAACTCCTTCTACCCAATATGGAATGATAAATTAATTTAAAATTATTTATTGACTTACGACTTCAGAAAGAATTTTAAACAGCTTCCAAATATATGTAAAATACCCACGACAGAATGGTAACAAAGACATACATGAAACAAATAAGATGTGGCCCCTCATGAAATTGGCGCACATGCTTTGAAGTCCCACATACTTGCCAGAAGTGGGCCCTAACCGTGGTTCTGATGTCTCTGGCAGTGACGAGACCTGGGCAGTGACATGACTTGCAGGACGTGTGAGAGAGATGCTGGTCTTGTATTCAGGTGAAGCACAGGCACTCAGGCCTGCCTGGGAGGCTGTCACCTCACTTCAGGCAGAGGTGACAGGTTGACAGAGGGGATCAGTGTCAACACTGGAACAAATCAATGAGCAAAGGCCTAACGTTCTGTGTCTTGCAGCTCAGCTAACGTAACATGATGGAGAACATTTTAAAAACAGGTTTCACTAAAAACACAAAAATCAGCTCTCCATCAACACCCATAGAGGTCCAACTTTGAGCTATACCTTCTGGATAAAGCTGTCTGCCAAAGGTAGAACGAGGTGGGTATCTGAATGAAATCACTTGCTGAATGTGTTATTAAGTTTAAACTAGTTTTATTTTGAGAGGTAGTAGCCCAAATAAATGGCTTCTGCTTCGGAATGGCTACGTGCTGTTATGACCTCCCATGGGATTAAAGAAGACTCCATCTTCTGTCTTCCATAGTTCCAGCTCTGAGGGATGGGTGCGGGAAGGTGTGTGTGGTGTCCGGGTCTGTTAGTGTTAACCTGCTTTCAGAAGAGATAACGTGTACGAACTGCAGGCCTGAAGAACAGAGAGGCAGGAAGCTGAGGGGAAAGTTACAATCACAGGCATTGTGTTGGGTCCGATGCTCTGTGAGACTGTGTGGTGCCTGGTATACCAGATTTTGTGGGGTTGCTATGAAAAAGCTTTTCATCCTCCGAAATAATTAAATAAAAACGAGGATGCTAACTCTGGGGAATTTGTCTGCTCTGGAAAAAAAGAAGATTGAAAATAGGACATTTGATAGGATATGAATTATGCAATGTTGAAGATTTTATTAACTTCCACTTGAAGGAATTTACAAAATCCTCAGTCTATAGTTTTAAACAATGCACTCAAGTAGGACGGTCACGTGCCTTTAAAGTGGTGGCACACGGGAACGGAATTAGAAATACCCGAATACCACAGGGCCGGTGCGCAGCAAGAATATTTAAAGGATGCAGTACCTGACCATTCAGTCAGGGCACTGACCTCTTGTCCCTTAGATTGTCAAGTAAAAAAGTGACCAAAGCCAACGCCACGATAGCATCTGGTGTGAATGAATCAAAATTATACCTTTTTGTTTTTCAGGTTGTCAAAAAATATAACATACTTTTTGGTGCGCCACAGAATTTTAGTAATTAGTTTATGTGCGCCATGAGATGGAAAAGGTTGAAAATTGCTGCCATACTGTAAAGAACTCAGGGAACAAGAAAGAATTATTTTTAAGTAAAGTAATTCTATGTAACCGTTATTATAACAATAGGTACAAATGAGAGTGGTTGAACACACAACAGAGTTTCTACTTTGTTTGCTGGTTCGAATATACAAATAATATGGTGATGACCCCTGAAGGCTCTGGATGGAAGGGTACCAGAACTTCACTTTTTGGTATTACTTCTTATTTTACTTAATTTTCCCTACATTTATATTTGAAGTAGCATGTATGCACATAGTTATTAGTGAACCGTATTACTTTTCTCTCCTGCATGCAATGCTTTTAAAGAACTCAAACAGATAGTCTACAAGAGTAAAAATGTCGTCCCCAGTGTGTGATGTGACGCTTTGGGGCGACTGGTTTCTCCGATGTGCTAACCTGAATCTGGCTTTGTTGAGAATTACTCTGGGAGGCGTTTTCTATACACCGGCTTTCACGGAATCACCAGCGCACAATCTAAAGTTTGAAACCATGTAGGTCAATCAAAGTCAGTTTTTTCAATATTAAAAGAAATGCTTACAAAGTTTTAAAAAGATCATAAATGTTTGATCTGTTTTGTTAAAAAGACTCTCCTCAGATTAACTGTATACTTTGATTTTATTTTGGTATATCTCTACAATTTTACTGACATGTAGCAATATGACCTAGGCCGTATTTAGGAATTTACTTACTTAAAGATATTCCGAGGCAGCTATTTCTTGGCCTTCATTTGTAACGGAAAGAAATCGTTTCTCATTATGACCAATATTTACTTCCCACTCTTCTCCTAGTTCAAACTTCTGGAGAAGGGCCAATTTTCCTTTCTCTGAATATGTGTTAAGTATTTAAAAATAGCTGTTTCATCCTCCCTAGTCTTTTCTTGTCTAAGCTAAAAATCCTAAGTGATGCAACTTTTTTAAAACTCAAATATAAGATTTATATAAATCCCTGCTAACTTTTGCTTTATAACATTCATTAATTAGTTTACTCTAAGAGGACATCTAAATATTTTTTCTGGGATCCAGTGCATTAACACTGCTCCCAAGTTTGTGTCTTCCTGACTTGGAAATACACCGAGAAAACATTTAAGAATTATAAAAGCAGAAATCACCTTTATTTTCCAACTTATGAGTAATTAAAAGAGGACAGTGAATATAATTTTTTGAAACCATATTTTTAAATTTCTTATGTGGATCCATTAAAAAGTATGTAATTTGCCCTGCTGGTGTGGCTCAGTTGGTTGGAGCATTGTCCTGTGTGCTGAAAGGTTGCAGGTTTGATGCCAGTCAGGGCACATACCTGAGCTGCTGGTTTGTCCCCAGTCAAGGTACCTGTGATGGATTAGGGGGGCGAAACAATTTTTCATTCTCATAAGATAACCAGTGACAGATGTTGTACTGTGCAAAAATATTTCCTGAATAATTAGATTAAGCTCATAAATTAGAGATATTTCTTGTAACTTTATAAATACTACTTCGGTCATTTAGAGTAATGAAAAAAATTCAATTTTCTGGTGATACAAATTTAATTTTAAATAGGCTGTATTCATGGCTTTACACTTGATCTTAGCCAAAAGGCTGAGAAGCGAGATATATATTTATGGCTTTAAAATAAGACCTTCATCTATCTTTAAGTTGTGAAGGTATGTTCTAGGGTTTTGCCCCTCCCCCACCAAGTACTATTATACTTTTTGCAGAAATAGTTTAGGTTGAATCTCCTATTTTTAAAAAGCATTTTAAAAAATAAGGGGGTTAGCTTAAGTACTCTCTAAAGATCACTTCCAATTTGTTGATTAAAAAAATCTTGTTTATTTTTAGAGAAAGGGGAAGGGAGGGAGTGAAACATTGATTGCTTGCCTCTTGCATGCTTCCCAAATGGGACAAGGCCCGCAACCCAGGCATGTGCCCTGACCAGGAACTGAACCGGCCACCCTTTGCTTTGTGGTGCGAGGCCCAACCAACTGTGCCACACCGGTAAGGGCCAGTTTGCTGATTTTTATTTAAATCCAGTGGAGAAATATTCTCTTACCCATTGAATTACACCTTTAGAAGAGCGTTGGTAAACCCCATTAAAGAAAATGCTTTTAAATGATGATTCCTTGATTTCAGCATGAAAACAATCCTGTTTAGACATGGATGATACTTCATCGGTTATCTATTGTTATTTACATAAACCTTAGCAAAAGATCAGAAGATCTGCTAACACTCTTCAGTGGAATACACAGCCTTGCTAATCCTCAGAAAGAAAACAGATAAAAACACTTCGATTTTTTGTTGTTATTGGATTTTGATTTTGAACTGCAGGACACACCTCCTGTGCTGGAAAAAATATTGTTGAGCTTGTAGAACACTTCGCAGTTCTCAGCTCGATGAATAGCAGGAAGAGAGAGGAGACTATAAGTGCATCGGCCCCTTTTTCTCTCGCAGACTCTTCACTGGTGCACCCTTGGCAACACCCTTGCAGTCCGGCTCTCAAGAGAAGCCGTCCAGGCGTTCCGCAGGCACACTGCCATTTTTCTTCTACTTCCAGCTACCACACAGGCCCCCTTTGTCTTCCCTGAACTAATGCCTCCTTCTTGGGATCTCACCCCGACACAAAGCTGTCGAAGACTGGGCCAGGGTCTTCCCCAGTCCTATCTTTCAAATAAACAGTCTGCTTGTATTAATAAACCTAACAGTGATTCATGGGACCACTAGTTTCGTGCTTACAACCTAGCGTTTCATGTTTACTACTTTTGAAGGGGGGTTGGCATTTTGGACCCCTGAAAACTGAAATGCAGAATGATCCAATGACTGCTTAGCTAGCCAGGTCTGCCCAAACACAGAACCCACCAGGGCCTTCCTCCCCAAATGCTCAGATCTGGCCTGGCGCCAGAGGGTCAGGCCTGAGTCTGGCTCTCCTCTGAATCAAGTAAATCCAGATTTGGAACAGGTTTGTTTCCAAAGAATCAGGGGAGATAAGGACAGGGCACTTCAGGCCCGCTCTAGACTGGGCTGGCACTAGGTCACAAAACATTGTTTCTCTGGGCATTAGTTTGCTCATTTGCAAAACTAAAGTTCAACTGGGTAATTTTTGAGACCCCTTCCAATTGACCACCTGCTCGTTTTCAGCAGACAGGAAGCCACTGGTCAGTCCCAGAACCAAATAACCTGGCTCATATCTCCCCGTACCTCTCCCAGTGTGGATCGAACGTCCAGCAAGCTGGGGCAGAAGATGGCACTTGTCTTCGCATCAAGCTAGTTCTGGGGTCTGGATAAAGGCTTTTGTTTGTGTTTGTGTTACTTGTATTTGTATGATCTTGCTGTTCTCATTGCAGGGAAAACACAGTTGAATTCACTGTACATCATGTGGTACAAGATATTCTTTAAAAGAGAAGAGAGTAGCAGCCAGTACTTGGCTTCAAGAGGAAAGAGAGTAGCAGCCAGTATTTACCTTTACACAGAAAACATTTTGAAGTAGAAGAGGACAAGATGAGAAAAGCTAAGTCAGGTTGTCCTGCATAGTTACAATCTCAAATTGAGTTTTTTGCATATGATTAAAAGAAACAAAAGCTCCAAACAACAACAACAAAAAGTAATTTTACTTGCTCCCCTTCCCTCTGCTGCGTCTTTTCTTCTCTTTTGGCCCTCAGAGGACTGAGTTTCCATATTTCCCCAGACTCCTTTTGTTACAGAAAAAAAGTGGGTCTCGTGGAGCAAGTTCTTTGAGCAGAAACGGAGGTGGTGTTGACTCTCCCAGAGTAATGCATCACTAAAGACTGGACTATTATTTCTTGACAGGCAAGGAAACATTAGAAAACGAATTGTTAGGGAAAAATTGCTTTCATTCTCACCTTCTTCTCTCACTGCTGTTAGCATACTAATTTAATTTATTCTAAACTTTTTTCTTTGCATACGTTTTTCCCATGTGGCTGTAATGATATAGCATATGGAGTCCACATCTTGTTCTTTTGTTCTTGCAGAGCCTTGAATGGCTGTGTGCTAATCCCCCGTGGCAAGTGGCAGAGTTTTGTCAACCATCGTTTTGGGGGTTTTTTGCCATTGTTTATTTATTTATTTTTTCCATTACCATTTAGTCCCATTATACTCCCCTCCCCCCCATCACCACACTGTTGTCCATGTCCATGAGTGCTTTTTCATTTCTGATCAATCCCTCCGCCCTTAACCTCCCCCACCCTTAGCTGTCATCCCGCTCTCCATCTATGAGTCTGTCTCTATTTTCCTTGTTAGTTCGGTTTGTTCATTAGATTCCACATATGAGTGAAATCACATGGTATTTGTCTTTCTCTGACTGGCTTATTTCACTGAGCATAATGTTCTCCAGGTCCACCCATGCTGTTGCAAAGGATAACATTTTCTTCTTTTTTTTATAGCCGGGTAGTATTCAGTTGTGTAACTGTCCCATAGTTGTTCTATCCACTTGTCTTTTGATGGATACTTGGGCTGCTCCCATATCTTGGCAATTGTAAATAACACTGCACTGAACAGAGGGGTGTTTATGTTCTTTTGAATTGGTGTTTTGGGTTCCTTCAGATACATTCCCAGAAGTGGGATCACTGGGTCAAAAGGTAGATCCATTTTTAATTTTTTGAGGTGTCTCCATACTGCTTTCCACAGTGGCTGCACCAGTCTGCATTCCCAACAGTGCAAAGGGGTTCCCCTTTCTCCACATCCTCGCCAGCACTTGTTGATAACCATCATTTCTCTCAGTTGAATCTCTTCTCATTCTCTGAGGCTTGGATGGAGCAATGAAATGACACAGAAGGATCAGTTCTCAGTGTTGAAACTTTGAGTACACTGGGAAGCAACTGGGGTAGAGATTTTGAACGTGAGTAGAAGTTCATGGGCTCCATCTTCTTGATGTTAAAGAGGAGCCCATTATGGTCAATTTCTTTTTCTTTAAAAAAATTTTAAACAGCTTTACTGAGATACGATTCACCTATTGAAACTGTGCAGTTTTATAGTTTTTAATATGTTCATTTCTACAACCATCATCATACCATCAGTCAATTAAAGATCATTTATGGTCAGTGTCTATGAAGGCTGAGAAAGCAAATACCCTCATCTCACATTGTATTTAAAATCAGTGTCCTTTTGTTATTAGTTTTACAAGTACTTATTTAAAATGATTTCTCAGAACCAGACAGTGGGTTAGTGATGCCCTGTAACTGTAATACTGCAGCCCGGGGACAGGTACCAGGGTTATCGGTGGGGTCCCGTCTGCTTGCACACACGGTTCTCTGTTGGTCAGTGTGTGCAAGAGCAGACAGCAAAGCCTCCCTGCCCTAGGGCCAGGCTCACTGCTGGATTCCTATTGGTGGTGCTGTGTTTTGCTCTACCTTAAATTCTGTCCTGACTTGGGAAAGCTGAAAATTTCTTACAGCTTAGATCTCTATAGGTTCCAGACACCTCCCCACCCTGCCCCGACCCCCAACTCCTGAGTCCAGGTAACCCGTGGACTCCTAGGCTGCTGCTCACAGCCTCGGCCTCCAGGCTGGAGCTCTTGTTCTTGCTCCCGACCTCTTGCTGTGCTGGACACCTCACCTCTGGGTGCAAATACCTGCCCCTGACACTGGCTTGGCTCATTCCCCTGCCTCAGGTGGGACCCGCTGATCGGCCTCATACTCTGTTGTTGCCATGCCCTGTTTTTTCTTTCTCATTTAGCAGTTTATTGAATAAACAGTCCACCTTTCAATATTAGTTTTTAATATTCGCATAAGTTTGATAGAAAGAGAATGCATGACCTTGAAATACTAGTAGGCCTCTAAGGGGTAACCCAAGACTTGCCAGTAGATTCCCATGTCTTTGTCAGTGAGGAGTTAATGGGGTCAACATGAATATATTTGATTCCCAAAATTCCTTCAGTGACCTGCATATTCTTTAATATTCAGCTTTACTAAGCAGATTTTCTAAAAATAGTATGTGAAGAAGTTATTGCTGTGCCTTAACTTCTGCTTCATTTTCCGCTTCATTTTGATTTTCAACAGCAATAGGGTATGATGCTCTTTCTAAAAGAAACTGTTCCCATTTGGGAATATATTCTTGTACTGATGCCCAGTAAGAGTCTCAAGAGAAACCACCTCAGGTGGTGGAAATGGGTGAATCCGGGCCTGTAGAAACTTTTCTGCTCTTTCTATGTCCTTTAAAAGACTAAGGTTCCTTTTAAATGCAGCCTTAGCTGCTTAAATCTGAGATGACCTTTCCTTGTTTTGATCTCCAAATTTACTCTTCATTTGTTGAAGTGACTTTAATCTTTGCAATACTATTTCTTCATGTCTTTTAGGCGAATTTCTTGAGTGAACAAGGAAGTCACCTCTAGTTAAAGCTGCGTTAGAAGCTTTCTGCTTGGCTGAAGAACCTAGTCCAACTCAGAGGTTGCTCTAAATTTAGGATTGGAGCCTGAAGGCAAACCATCTGGTTGGGTGCAAAAGTTGAAGGTGTCTGCCCTGCGCTGTGATGCTGTAGGACCTCACGCATCGCGCCCCACTCTGACCTCTTCCAGAAAACGCCACACCCTGTTTTGAAATCAGGAGTGATTCTCTGCCCTTATGCTGGGCTATCTTCACCTACTGAAGGTAAAGAAGTCTTATTTCAAAGGTCATATTTCCAAATTCAAAACTTATAAAATTTATTACTAAGACTAGGGATAAACTAGATGGAAAAATAAGCCTTACTGGGGTTTTTTTTGTTATAAAGATGTTTAAAGTGTTATTTATAAAATTGAAATATCCAGCAATGGAGGGTAGTTGAGTGAATTATGAGATATCTCTATGAAATATTACTCAGCTATTGACATTGATGTTTATTAAGAGTTTTAATGATGAGATTCAATGCTTGCAATATAATGCTTGGTCAGAAAATCAGGATTTAAAATTACATGTGAAGAATGATATCAATTAGGTAAAACACACATACACATAAGGAAATAAGCAAAATGTTATTGCTTGATAACTACTGATTTTCTTTTCTATGCTTTTCTGTACTTTCTGAAATGAGTATGTATTCCTTTTATAATCAGAAAAAGGTACCTTAAAAAAACAACTTTAAGGAGAACCAAGATGGCAGCGTAGGTAGACACACTGCACCTCCCCGCACAACCAGAACTGACAGAGAATCGAACAGCAAGGGGGACCGACACCAAGGAAATAGAAAATAAACATTCATCCAGACTGGTAGGAGGGGCGGAGACGGGCACCGGGGTGGAGAGGACTCGCGTGGCTGTGGCGGGACTGAGACTGGCGGAGTGTGGGACAAATGGCTCAGGCAGTCCGAGCACTAGCAGACCCTGCGGCCCCACATTTGCACAGATAAACCCAGAGGGCCAGACTCAGAGTGGCGGAGAGTGGGGCAGGCAGAGTGGCGGGTAGCACCCTGCGGCACCACATTCGCCCACAGATAAACCGGACAAACGGCGGGGAGCAAAGCAGACCGCGCAACCCAGGGCTCCAGCTCGGGGAAATAAAGCCTCAAACCTCTGATTGAAAGCACCCCTGGGGGTTGGGGCGGCAGCAGGAGAGACTCCCAGCCTCACGGGAGAGGTTGTTGGAGAGACCCACAGGGGCCTAGAGTGTGCACAGGCCCTCTTACTTGGGAACCAGCACCAGAGGGGCCCAGTTTGATTGTGGGTAGCAGAGTGAAAGATTGAAATCCCGAGGAGAGTGAGGCGGGCGCCATTGCTCCCACTCGGCCCCTCCCCCTCGTACAGCGTCACAGCACAGCAACCAGCATTACCCCGCCCTGGTGAACACCTAAGGCTCCGCCCCTTAAAGTAACAGACACGCCAAGACAAACAAACAAACAAAAAAATGGCCCAAATGACAGAACACTTCAAAGCTCCAGAAAAAATACAACTAAGCGACGAAGAGATAGCCAACCTATCGGATGCACAGTTCAAAACACTGGTTATCAATATGCTCACAGACTTGGTTGAATCTGTTCGAAAAACAGATGAAAAAATGAAGCCTATGCTAAGAGAAACAAAGGAAAATGTACAGGGAACCAATAGTGATGAGAAGGAAACTGGGACTCAAATCAATGGTATGGACCAGAAGGAAGAAACAAACATCCAACCAGAAAAGAATGAAGAAACAAGAACTTGGAAAAATGAGGAGAGGCTTAGGAACCTCCAGGACACCTTGAAACGTTCCAACATCTGAATTATAGGGGTGCCAGAAGGAGAAGAGGAAGAACAAAAACTTGAAAACTTATTTGAACAAATAATGAAGGAGAACTTCCCTAATCTGGCAAAGGAAACAGACTTCCAGGAAGTCCAGGAAGCTCAGAGAGTCCCAAAGAAGCTGGACCCAAGGAGGAACACACCAAGGCACATCATAATTACATTACCCAAGATTAAATGCAAGGACCTACATCCAAGATTACTGTATCCAGCAAAGCTATCATTTAGAATGGAAGGGAAGATAAAGTGCTTCTCAGATAAGGTCAAGTTAAAGAAGTTCATCATCACCAAGCCCTTATTATATGAAATGTTAAAGGGAGTTACCTAAGAAAAAGAAGATCAAAAATAGGAACAGTAAAAATGACAGCAAACTCACAGTTATTAACGACCACACATAAAACAAAAACGAGAGCAAACTAGGCAAACAACTAGAACATGAGGGTTGTCAATAAGGGAGTGGGAGGGGGAGAGGGGGGTAAAGGTACAGAGAATAAGTAGCATAGATAATAGGTGGAAAATAGACAGGGAGAGGGTAAAAATAGTGTAGGAAATGTAGAAGCCAAAGAACTTATAAGTATGACCCATGGACATGAACTATGGGGGGGGAATGTGGGAGGGAGGAGGGTGGGCAGGATGGAGTGGAGTGGGGGGGGGAATGGGACAACTGTAATAGCATAATCAATAAATATATTTTTTTTTAAAAAAAACAACTTTAAATCCAGTGCAGAGATATTCTACATAGTGGAGAAATATATTTTACATATCATAAAATTTACTTATGTTGAGTCACATGACTGCTTCATTAACTGTTTTCAAAAATGGCTACATTAACTTTTATAAACTCCACCCCAGGATTTAAAGTCTACCTCTTAGCACGGGGATGTGCACCTGGACCTGGCTCTTCCACCCTCTTCTATTCAGCAGATCTAGCTGGTGACTGAGGAGATAATGTTATAAAAGTTGTTTTCATACCTACCCATATTGCCCTATGATATCACTTTAGAAATTACCGAAGATTCCTAAGCAGCCTCCATATTTCCTTAAGCCTCAATAAACAACAAACTTTCTACTTGGCTCTTCTGAGGTGTGGAAATGTCGATCACAAAGAATTCAAGTATTCAAGAATGAAGTACATCATTTGCTGAGTTGCCTGTACCCTTTAGAAATTTTTTATGGTTATTCAACAGGCAGACTCACCTTGAAAGAATCTGGCTCACTGCAGATAGAATCTAATCATCAACAATCCAACATTTGACTCTCTGTCCAATACTCTGCTAGGGGGTGTAGATTGTACAGATGAAACCCTATGTTGTCTTTGCCTTCAAGAAAATTTCAGCTTAGCTGGGAAGATAAAACAAGACACATTAAACAGAACAATTGAGGACTTGACATATTGATGGTGACAATAGTGTGGGTTGTGATAATGACCTAGAAAAATTAAAGCAGACAGGAAAAGTAAGGCAGAGGCTCTGGGATTTCTTGTTGTTGAGCACTTATTGTGTGTCAGGCACTGCTCTTGTTAGTGGAGATGATAGCAATGAACAAAATAGACAAAATACTTACATTCAGCGAGCTTATATTCTAAAACATGACAATAAACAAAAAAAATGAGTGAAACACATAGTATGTTAGATTATGGCAGTGGAGAAACAAAGCAACAAAGTAAGATACGGAGTTGGGTCCGTGCAAATTAAAGTAGGGTGGTCAGGGACCATGCCTCTCTCTCTCTTTTTTAAGATTTTATTTACTTATTTTTAAAGAGAAGGGAAAGAAGGGAGAAAGAGAAGGAGAGAAACATCAGTGTGTGGTTGCCTCTTGCACACCCCTCACTGGGGACCTGGCTGGCAACCCATGCATGTGCCCTGACTGGGAATAGAACTGGTGACCCTCTGGTTTGCAGGCCGGCACTCAATCCACTGAGCCACACCAGCCAGGGCAGGGACCATGTCTCTTAGAGGGTAATATATATATGAGCAAGGAACTAAGGAAATGAAGGAATCAGTCATGTGGCTATCCAAGGGAAGTAGTGTTTCAGGCACAGGAAACTGCAAGTGCAAAGGCAAGTGGGGGGAGCCTGAGTGGAACTCCCTAACCATGTTTTTGTTATAGAAAAGGAATTTTGCATCCTTATTCTTATTTAGTCGTCATATTTTTGAATGTATACCAGAGCATACGTCACAGTGTACTAGGCACACAAATATACCATTTACACATCCATACATATACACACCCAGACCCTCAACTATATGTACTTTCACTGAACCATACACACTTGCATGTACCTGTATTTATCTATGAAACAGTAATTCAAGGATGCAAATGAAGGAGAAAAAGCATGCGCTCACAATATAAGTGTATGAGAGAAAATGACTGGCTAGGTAGGGGAGAGAGTCAAGAGTCTGAAAGTTAAGGAAGAAGGACATGAAGATTCCCGAAGCCCAGGAGAAGACTCATGGCTTTGTACCATGAACTTTGCTTAAACCTATTCTGGGAACCAAGTTACACACATTTTCAACTACTCCGTGGATACACGTCATACTAAAAACCAGTGTTTCATAAACAGGCGCATATGGCGTGAAGAGTTGTTGCATCATCTTTGTTCAGGTTTACACAGACAGGCCCCTTGGCCAGGGTGAACTCCTGGCTTTTAATCTGATGGGCGGTGTCTGCCGGCCCCTCTTCCAGTAGGGTGGTCTGGGCTGAATGAGTTCAGAGCTTTCTGGAAGGGAGATCCAAAAGAAACAAATACAAGGTAGAATAGACAACACATTATTGAAGCTAACACTGCAAATAGGCTGATTGGGATGCACCAATGAATAGGACCAGGGCAGTAAGTGGAAAAAGAAGGGCATGCCTTTCATAGGAGTGGAAATTAGGTATCACAAAGGTTAGCTTTGGTGGCCTCTGGAGTCAGATTGACCTGGGTTTAAATCTCAACTTCCCCCTTAGCAGTTTGACTGTGAACATGTTATTTAGTCTTCACGTGCCTCCGTTTCGTTAACTGAAAGGAACCTGCATAAGAACGGTTGCTCTGAGGATTAAATGAGATAATGTACATAAAGCATTTAGCATAGCTTGGCACACAGTAGGCATTAAAATAATTAATGGGTGGAAGTTGTCTTTTTAAAAGCCAAAAGAGAAACTATTTGCAGTGCTAAAAATAAGCGTTAAGCTTTCCGTGGAGCTCATTTAAAAAATTCTAACTAGCTTTTGGTCTTGAGAATGGTGGGAGTATCTTAGTCAAAAAAATTTCATCAAACATCCCACTGGTAAAAGGCGTTTTCTCACAATCCCGTTCTTTGTGACTTCGAATATGGAATGCAGCAGAACTAGACAGGAATCCTTCTCCGAGTTTGCTGCCCACCAGATGCAGGATGACATTTTCCCAAGCTATTTGCTGGATTTTTTCCCCTCAAATAATGAGTCATTACTGTGAGATATTGTTTATTGTAAAACTCTTGTGTTCCTGCCATACATACCAAAACAAAAGGTCACTTTACAGGCACTTTATGTTACAGAGAAGACAAAAGAAATAACACAATGCCGTGAAATGTCATACCTCATGTAGCATGGTGGGCACTCTCTTGTCCTGCTCTTTAAACATTGGCTTAACATATACATTAGGAAGAAAGCAAATAGAACATTTAGTTGGACCCCATTTATGCAAAACTTATATGCCTTTATATGCACAGATAATTTCTGGAAGAACAGATAATAATTTTTTGATAGTGATTATATCTAAGGTCAGGATTCTTTTCTGTTTCATTATATACCCTTGTGTACTCTCGAGTTTAATTTTTAGACAATGAACACATAGAATTTGCAGACTGATTTTCTAAGGCATATAAAAATTTTACATTGCCAGATTAAAAGTAGGTCTCAGTGTTCTAGATACAATTTAGGGAGAAGCGATAACAAGGGTCTTTTGAAATTGTTTGTCTTTCAAGATAAAAGACAAACATAAAAGACAGAGATAAATGTGTGTGTGTGAGTGCGTGGGGGCTCGCACGCCCACGCACATGCATAACTATTATAATATTCTGGCAGTTACTTACAGACAAATTCATGTTGAGAATAAGGAGTTCCCATTAGGGATTACCTCCGAGCACTCCTATGCTTACTCTGTATACCTGGGGTGTTGAACCCCAGCATTTTCACAAGAATGAGGTGACTTCATAGAGTTCAATCCAGAAGAAACTCTTCTGACTCCAGGGACCACAGCCTGCTCCTCCCACCTAGCTGTCCACCTGGATACGTCTTTGCTGCCTTGCCCAGTTCTGCTCAGAGTTTCTTCACGGAGTCAGAATAACGGTTGTAAGGGCCGCGGGTGTGTCATAAGCAGAATGGATCCCTGGCCCTGCACTAGTTAAGTACTTTGCTTTTTACCCTGTAATGTCGCCTCAACTCTTGGATATTATGCTATGTCAGAAAGAGGATCGTCTGCTTCAGTGATCCTGAGTTATCTCGCCATGCTGATGTCGATGGCTGGATGGAAGGAGCAGGCCATGCCAATGTTTGGCGAAAAGTAACCTTTTCTGACCAAGTTGACTGTGAATAACTGAAACTGCGGATAAGGGGGCGCTGCTGCACAGTGCTGTAGCTTCATACGTGAGGTTATGTCAAATCTCGCCTCACGTTGAGTGTCCTGGTGGAAGGTTAAAGCACGTCTGGATCTAGTTCTACAGTTGATTTGCATTATCTGAAGGGTCCATCTGTATGAATTCACCCACTTGCTAAAATTTATTTGTAACTCGAAACTCAACACTCACAGTGCTTTTGTGGTCATTCATGGACATGCGTGCATGTAGTGATGCAAAATTTGAGTCACCAGGGAGCATGTTTCTAGCTGAAGTTAAACCAAGTGACACTGTGCCTTCTTGTTCCAGTTCTCCTACTGTACACAAGTGTCCTTCTTGATGTCTATTTAGTGCCATGTTTTTCACATTTTCGTGGGGTTTTTTGGTGACTGTTGTTTAAAATGGCCCTCAGGCGCAGTACTGAAGTACTGTCCAGTGCTCCTAAGTGCAAGAAGGCTGCAATGTGCCTTGTTGAGAAATCATGTATGTTAGATAAGATTTGCTCAGGCATGAGTTAGTGTTATTGGACACGAGTTAGTGTTAATGAATCAATAATGTGTGTTAAAAATGTGTGTTAAATAAGGTGTCTCTAAACAAAACCACACATAATATAAGAATATGTATTGGTCAGTTGACAATTTGGCTCACAGGAACTTAGCCATGTTATTCCCCCAAGTTATTCTTTAAAGAATAATTTAATGGATAGGGGTACTAGTTTCTTAGGACTGCCGTAACAAATCATCACAAACTTGGTGCCTTATGACAATGGAGATTTGCTCTCTCAGTTCTGAAGCTGGAAGTCTAAAATCAAGGCATTGGCAGGGCCACGCTTTCTCCAAAGCCTTTAGGGGACATTCTTTCTTGCCCTTCTCCAGCTTCTAATGGCTCTTGGCATTTCTCGGAGTGTGGCAGCATAATTCCATTGTCTGCCTCTGTCTTCACACTGCCTTCATCTTTGTCTGCCTCTATGTCCAAATGTCCCTCTTCTTTCACTAATAAAGACATCATTTACTGGGGTTAGGACCATTTTAAGTTGAGGATGTTTTCTTGTTGAGATCTTTAACTAGTCACGCACTGCTTAATGATGGAGACGTGTTCTGAGAAATGTGTTCTTAGGCAATTTCATCATTGTGCGAACATTATAGAGTTCACTTAAACAAGCCTCGGTGTTATAGCCTACTATACACGTAGGCTATATGGAGTAGACTGTTAACCCTAGGCTCGAAACCTGTGTAGCATGTTACTGCTCTGGACACTGACGGTATAACACAATGGTAAGAATTTGCGTTTCTAAACATAGAAAAGGTACAGTAAAAATATGGCATAAAAGATAAAAAATGGTACTTCTGTATAGGGCACTTATCGTGAGGAGCTTAGAAGACGGGAGGTTGCTCTGGATGAGTGAGTGAGTGAGTGGTGAGTGGCTGTGAAGGCCTAGGACAGTACCTCACACTATTGTTGATGTCATAAACACTGTCCGCTCAGGCTGCACCAAAGTAAACTTTTCTTTCTTCAATAAGAAATTAACCATAGCTTACTGTAACATTTTTCTTTTTACACTTAACATTTTAAAACTTTTTAGCTTTTGTAATAACTCTGAGCTTAAAACAAACATTGTACAGCTGTTTAAAACATTTTCTTCCTTTTTAAAAAATATATTTTATTGTTTATGCTATTATAATATCACAATTTTTCCCCTTTTGCCCCCTCTACCCAATGCCCCTCCTCCCTCAGGCAATTCCCAAACCATTTTCCATGTCCATGGGTCATGCATATACATTCTTTGGCTACTCCATTCCCTGTGCTGTACTTTACATCCCCATGACTATTCTGTAATTACCAAGTTGTACTTTTTGATCCCTTCATCTTTTTCACCCATCTCCTTGAACCTATTTCCCATCAGGCATCCATCAAAACGTTCTCTGTGTCTATGATTCTGTTTCTGTTCTGTTTGTTTGGTTATTTTGTTTTTTAGAATCAGTTGTTGATAGATATGCATTTATTGCCATTTTATTGTTCATATTTTTTATCTTCTTATTAAAAGAAAGCCTTTAACATTTCATATAAGATTGGTTTGCTGATGATGAACTCCTTTAGCTTTTACTCATGTGGGAACTTCTTTATCTGTCCTTCAATTCTAAGTGATAAATTTGTTGGGTAGAGCAATCTTGGTTGTGTGTCCCTGCTTTTCATCACTTAGAATATTTCTTGTCAATCCCTTCTAGCCTGCAAAGTCTCTTTTGAGAAATCAGCTGAGAGTCTTATGGGAGTTCCCTGTAGGCGACTAACCGCTTTTGCTCTTGCTGCTTTTAAGATTCTCTCTCTTTAACCTTTGGCATTTTAATTATGCTGTGTCTTATTGTGGGCGTCTTTGGGTTCATCTTGTTTGGGATTCTCTGTACTTCCTGGACTTGTATGTCTATTTCTTCACTAAGTTAAGGAAGTTGTCTGTCATTTTTTTTTCAAATAGATTTCCAGGTTCTTGCTCTCTCTCTCCTTTTTCTGGCAACCCAATGATGTGAATGTTGGTATAATTGAAGTTGTCCCAGAGGCTCCTTTCACTATCCTCATTTTTGTGTATTCTTTTTTCTTCTTGCTGTTCTGATTGGTTGTTTTTTGCTTCTTTATATTCTAAATCACTGATTTGATTCTCAACTTCATTTCCACTCTACTGTTGATTCCCTGTAAATTGTTCTTATTTCAATTAATGTATCCTTTGTTTCTGACTGGCTTTCTTTTTTTATGCTATTAAGGTCCTCAGTAAGTTCTTTGAGCATCCTTATAACCTTATAGATGCAGTGTTTTGAACTCTGCATCTAGTAGATTATTTGTCTTCATTTTGATTAGTTCTTTTTCTGAAGTTTTGTCCTGTTTTTTCATTTGGACCATGTATCTTTGTCTCCTCATTTTGGCAGCCTCCCTGTGTTTGTTTCTGTGTGTTAGGTGGTAGAGCTGCTGTCTCCCAGGATTGGTAGAGTGGCCTAATGTAGTAGGCATTCTATAGAGTTCAATGGCACAGTCTCCCCTATAACCCAAGCTAGGAACTCAAGGTGTGTCCACTGTGTGGGCTGTGTATACCCTCCTGTTTTAATTGAGCCTTGATAGCTGTTGAGATGTCCAAGGTCAGTCAGCAACTGTGTTCTGTCTGAGGCCACACAGCGTAAGCTACAAAGTAATCTTCATATGGCTGCCACTTGTCCTGGATGTGGAGATGCCCAGGCAGGGCCAAACTGTGAACCATATCTGGCTGCTGCTGGTGCTAAGCCTGGGGCAAGTTAGCAAGAGGTATAGGGTTCACTGAAGCTAGATGCTGCTTGTTTGAGAGAATTTAGGAAAATCTGAAGCATGGGCCAAGACAAACCATTCATATGTAAAAGCCTCTGGAAAGTTTGGGTGGGCCTGAAACCTGGGTGAAGTAGGGCCTCAGGGAATCACCAGACTGGGGCTAACAGTGTGAGCCAGGTTGATAAGAGTCTCAGGTATGGCACCTGCCTGCTGGCTCTGGCGGGAGGGCTCAGAAAAGGAACATGGCATCTGTCAGCAGTTCTGCCTGACCTCCAGCTTCACCCTAATGCTGGACAGTTCAGTTCCTCCCTGTAAGTTTCTCATGCCGTTCAATCTGCTGCTCCCTGTGCTGGAGCTCAGAGGGAACAAGTCTACATAAGTCTGTGCATGAGCCCTTTAAGAGGAACTGCCTGAGACTGCAGCAATTTCTGTCTTCCACAGCCTCAATCTCCCTGCTGGTTTTTACAGGCAGAAGCTGTGGGGATTTCTCTTCCTGGCACTGGAGCTTTGGGCTGGTGGCCTGGTATGGGGCTGGGACCGCTTGCTCCTAATATCCCTTCTGATTTTTATCCACCACATGTGAGTGTGGGACCAGCTTGCTCCATGTCTCTGCCTCTCCTACCAGTCTTGATGTGGTTTATTCTTTGATTCCATAGTTATAGGACTTCTATTCAGCTTAATTTCTGACGACTCTGAATGATGGTTGTTATACAGCTTAGTTGTAATTTTGATGGGGTTGTGTGAGGAGGAAAGCTGTGTTTACCTACACCACCATCTGGACCAAAAGTTCCCCCATTTTCTTTCTTTATATCCTTATCCTATAAGCTTTTTTCCTCTTAATTTTTTAATTTAAAGGTTGTATTTAAAAAGTAAGAGTGGTGAAAGTGGACATCCCTGTCATATTCACGATCTTAAGGGAAATGCTTGTAGTTTTTACCCACTGAGTATGATGTTGGCTGTGGGTTTGTCATATATGGCCTTTATTATGTTGAGGTATATTCTCTCTATTCCCAGTTGTGTTTTTAGCATAAATGGGTACTGAATTTATCAAATGCATTTTCTGCATCTATTGATATGATCACATGGTCTTTATCCTTCATTTTTTGTGGTGCATCACGTTTCTCGACTTGTGGATATTGCACCAACCTTGCATCCTCAGAATAAATCCCACTTGATCATGGTGTGTAATCTTTTTAATGTGTTGCTGAATCACTAATACTTCGTTGAGCATTTTGCATCTACATTCATCAGGGATATTGGCCTATAATTTTCTTTCTTGGTAGTCGGTCTGGTTTTGGAAGTAGGATAATGCTGGCCTTGTAAAATGAACTTGGGAGTCTTCTCTCCTCTACAATTTTTTGGAATAGTTTGAGGGGGAAGTGTTAGTTCTACTTTGAATGTTTGGAGATATTCACCTGTGAAGTCATCTGGTCCTGGACTTTTGATAGCCAGGCATTTTGATTAGTGCTTCAGTTTCACTAGTTACAATCTGTCTGTCCAGATTATGAGATTCTTCCTGATTCAGTTTTGAAAGATTGTATGTTCTATGAATTTATCCATTTCATTCAGGCTGTCCAATTGTTTGCATATAGTTGTTCATAATATTTTCTTAGCCTGTACGTTTTTTTGGTGTCAGTTGTTAGCTCTTATTTCTGATTTTATTTTGGTCCTTTCCCTTTTTGTCTTGATTAGTCTGCTTAAAGGTTTGACAGCTTTTGTAGAGGTATAAAGTTAGGTAAAGCCATGGATATTATGCAACTTCATAGTTAATGGATGTCAAAGAAAAAAAGTTTTAAGTTAAATCCTTATATAGTGTTGGAAAGGGAAAAATGGTTATTGAAATTTTACAGGAAGAGACACTTTGTAGGAGGCTCTTTATTATTAATGTCTGGAATTAAGTTCTGCTGTCTCAAACGTTCCTGTTTTCTGCTTAACATTCAGAAAATATAAAAAAAGACGGATTGTAAAAAAAACCTTGAATTTATAATGAGACATTAAGGACAGTGACTGTTTAAAGGCACACAACTGTAATTGAATAACAATACAAAATTAAAATTAAAAAAAAAAAGGTTTCTCACAGTCCAGTAGAAGAGCTGGAACACCCCCATCTCTCCAATGAAAATGCTCATTAGTGTCTCCATAGACTTGTTTCCTGCTAATTCCTAGGGCTCTTCTTTACCAATGTATTTAACCTCTTAGCAGCATTCAGTTGACCATTAAAAATACCTAGCTTCTGCTATACTACC
This sequence comes from Desmodus rotundus, assembly GCF_022682495.2. Taxonomy (NCBI): domain Eukaryota; kingdom Metazoa; phylum Chordata; class Mammalia; order Chiroptera; family Phyllostomidae; genus Desmodus; species Desmodus rotundus. The sequence goes on from NC_071393.1 coordinate 81,444,384, forward strand.
CTTTATTTTCAAGCTTGTAGTCCACTTGCTCTTTTGCTGGTTCTGCCTTATTTGCGACAAACATACTTCCCCAGTTCTTATTTCTTTTAGCAATACCACTCCCTACTGATTGTTCAGTAAGAAACTTAGAAACCATCCTTTTCTCCTTTACAACCCTCTATTCCGATTCATAAGCAAATCCCATTGGCCTATCACAATTCCGTGCACTTCTTTCCAAATCCTAGTCTGAAAGCCTCTTTCAGCCTGACCTTTGCAAAGGTCTCCTCCTGGGCTCCCTGATCACACTATTGTCCCGTATAATTATTTCTCCGCACAGTATTCAGAACCATCTTTTAAAATACCAGTATGTTATAATTTAAGTTTCCAATGGCTTCTCATTATATTTAGAATAAGCTCAACTCATTACGTCAAACTGTAAACTATCCATTGTCTGACCCCTGACCACTTCTCCAATCCTGTTTAACATCACTCCGCCTTGCTTGATTTTGGTACACCCATCCAATTTCAGGTAGACTTAAACTCTGCCTGGGCTGCTTTCCCTAGATTTGCACGGCCAGTTCTTTTTCTTCATTCATGTGTGAAACCAACTTTCACAGCCCCAGAGATGCCTCCCCCACCTTCATTTATTGTTAGATTTTTCTTTGAAATTATTTTATTCATCTGCCTTTCCACAAAGAGTTAAGCACTTTGAGCACAGGAATACTTTGTACCTCATGGTATCCTTCAACCTTAGCGCACATTATGCACAATAAATACCTGTTTATTTAACAGATGAAGGGGTTATGGGAAGAACATATTCCTTTCAGACTCCAGCACTTGTAGATTTCTTTCCTGCCTTTTGGCGGTGAAGACAGTAAGGGGAAGGGGAGAGAACCATGTTTTAGTTAAATATGACCCCTACCACACCCAGTGAAGTACATCAGTTTGTAGTCTGTATCTGTCCACAATATAAGTCACTTTTAACAGGTCCAAGATAGGTACCCTTCCTCAGTTAAAAGCCACTCATCTATAGAGGATCAATCATTACCCAACAAAAACCAAAATAGGTTTCCAGAAGGAAAACTATGTATTTCCACTCATTACTCTAAAAATTGAGTTGGGACCATAAAACTATTAAATACAACAAATACATTGCCCAAGATATTGGGCAGACACCGCTTACGTGGTTCCTTGCTGGGTTAATGCTATCAACATACCACCTACCACTGCTGGTTGAAGGTGGGTGAAATGGAAGGAGGTAACCTGCCTCACTCTTCTGCTTCCACAACTTGGAAGGCCAACAGATTTGCAACGTGCAAAGTAACATTAGTTTTATACGCTTACATTGGAACCCTGGCCACAAAAGCTATTTTTTTGGAAAGTTCTTCTGTGTTTCAAAAGCTGTCTGATTGCATTATTGTACTTTGAGATTAGGGTTGGCTCATTTCTCTAGGCTGAAGGTTACACCTGAGAACATTATTTTTGTATACGCAATAAATTCACAATATTCAGATACAAATTCTGAGATATTGCAGCCCTTGAATTTATAATTCATTTTAAAGACTCTTAAGAGGGATTTGGGAGAGTACATTTCTTCCTTCACTTCATTTCGTGCTTAGAGATGTTTTATACTCAAGGAGTAATTCCTGAGACATTTGTTTGCAACACGAATTGTCCCAGGACAAATCATTAAACAGGGTCCAGGAGAGTCCAACTTCTCTATGAATGCTTCAAAGCAGAACAAGATGATAATCTTAAGTGAAAAACAACTAAATCCCAATTGTCAACCCAAATGAACAAAATGTACTGATTCATGAGAAGCATTTTTAAAACATTTAAGTTATTTTACTTAAGTAAACATTATTGAATTGCTTGATCAAATATATTAAGTGTACTGTTTAAAACCACTGTGCTGCTCTTGTACTAACTGAAACTAGTATTTACACAGGAAGTATTTAAGAGGTAGATTATATAATTTTTATTGCGGATAAAGAATGTGTACTTCCAGTCAAAAACCCTTAAGTACCTGCACCTTAAAGCACCTTGTGACCCACCCCGTCCACATCAGCTGATTCTCAAGTACTACCTTGTGGGACTTCCTACTTTAGGTAGACATTCCTGTCACGTTTCCTAGTCACCTGCTTTTTACCACCTAGTGTTACTTCAAGTAGTTTGTCATACGTCATAGTAATAAGCTAGTATTTTTCTTAATAAAATTGAGGCAACTCATAAGTCAGCTATGTAGTAAGTTGCAACATAAAACTATTTTGTATTTTCCATTGCTCCATTTCTTGGTCGACATACAAATAACAACTTTACAAACAAAAATGAGATATTCAACACAGCATTCATATGCTACTGTAACAGTCACTAAGCATGTTAGAAACTTTTGACTTTATGGGATGATTAATACTTGAAGGTTACTTTAAAAAATCTGTTAACTCACATAAGATAAATGACGTCCAATAAAGCAAGCAACCTTTATCAATGGACTTAAAGATGCCCTATTTCAGAACATTAAAAATTCAATCTTATTATGTAAATTTGAACACCATTTTCCATGTGAAACCCTGTCATAACATAGATGTTATTGGTATGCTGGAAATTCTTTTTATGGCATATACCTGAGTCAGAAATATGTGATATTAAATAATGGAAACTGGAAAAGTTATTGTGGTGGACTTGGTAATGAACTTTTGTCATATTTAAAATTTTTCAATTACAGTTTACTCTCAATATTATTTTGTGCTCACAAGTATACACATGCACACACACAAAACCACTGGCCAGCCACTATTGTGCAAATTCTGACCAAGTTTAAAATTTTAAATCCTGGCCAATAGGAAACCAATTTGGCCAACAGATAAGTATTTAAAAAATATTTTTTAGTCTATCACAAGATTTGGAGTTGGCACATACCTTTAATGACGTAAGACAGGATGACATAAGATTGATTTTTAATTATTCTAGCAGGGTTTTAAATCCTCCAAACTGCATTACTATTCTATCTTTCCTTGAAATTACAAAAGTTAAACCTTTTCGAATCTTATGTAGTGATTCAAAGTGTACAAAATTTTTGAACTCTCTAATCCATGCCATGAAGGGCACACATTAGTTGAAGGCCAAATTATATTACATGTGAGATCAAAAGGCTAATAAAAAGGTAGACAAAATAAATCCAATCAAACCCAAAAGTACTTTACTATAATAATGATTACTAGCTACAATTTATGCAATATCTACATCAGATACAAAAAAGGTCAATTCCTCGTTATGTCAATTTCATCTCCAAAAATTTTGACAAAGTCAATTCCTTTATTTCTTGTTACATATCTCAGTTTAAAAGGTTTATCTTCAAGATGTTATAATCCCATATAAAGAATAAACTACCTTTACTAAGTTTTATACGCTCAAGTTTCACTTTAAAGACCTAAATCAAATGATCATTTTTCAGGTGTATTTAAAGTAGTACTAAAATAACAGTATTATTTTTAAAAAGTAGCCTTGGTAAATAAATGGTTAGAGTATCTGAGTCCCTTAAAAAAGTAAGGGAATCCATTAGGCAGGCAAATACCTTTTGATCCTTGTACTAAATTGACTAAATGCTGTCCCAATACAATTTGCTTCACATGCTGATACCCTCAACCTCACCTGTGTTTACTGAAGAATCATAAAAACTACTGATAAGAAAATCTCTTCAAAAATTTTTACCATCACAGAGCCCTGGCTGGTGTGGCTCAGTGGATTGAGTGCTGGCCTGTGGACTAATGGGTTGCCGGTTTGATTCCCAGTTGGGGCACGTGTCTGGGTTGGGGGCCAGGTCCTCAGTAGGGGGCACGCGAGAGGCAACCACAAATTGATGTTTCTCTCCCTCTCTTTCTCCCTCCCTTCCCCTCTCTCTAAAAATAAATAAAATCTTCAAAAAAACATTTTTTTACCATCATGGGTATTTTGAGTATCAAAACGACTGTTTTTCCATCTGCAACAAACTGATGTTTTTTATTGTAACACTAAGTAATATCCTGCCCATGTTGCAGCCCATTCAAAACAGGTTCACTAAAACCATAACCCCCAATGTAAAATCGGATTTGCAGTCCTCTTTAACAATAGTATTCACCTTTGGTTAGAAAGGACTCATGTAATGAAAGCAATATCATTACATACAGTCATCTCACCTTAAAAAAAAGTTATGCTACATTAAGATGTGGAGAAAAAAATTCATCAACAATTTAAAAATTAATGTAAGAGCTAGAATGAGTGATGGAAATCCAGGTTTTGTAGCAGATAGTATCTCTGTGTGGCAGCCAAAGTTTGCTGTGGAGTAAGTTTATCCAGGTTTAGGGATAAAAGGAAAAAAGGAGATAAATACATTACAAACTGATGCAAAACTACTTGTTATTACAGTTTTCACAAAAGAGGTAAAGACTTAACCAGCAATTTAAGTGCTAAGAATTTGCCAATTTTTTACTTGTGCTCAATTTAATTATATTTGATAAGCAATCTCTATCTATGATTGCCAACTCTGTAAGATTCGATACACAAGAACACAGAAATGTTTAAATGGAAAAATAATAAATTGTCAAGTTAGTCAGACTGTAAAGATATATCAAAAACCTGTGTTCTAGAACTGTGACAAATGACTTCAAAAAAAGATCAAACCTGTAACTAAAGAATATTAAACAAAGCCTATGTAATACATACAATTACATTGAAGATACTGATGTAACTGGATGTTATACATTTAGCCCAGTTCCCTAAGGAGTAACAAGTGTTATGTTTTCCCTCTAGAAAGAGGGAAAATTCACTGAACATCGCAAAGATATCACAGGGGAACTGGGCATTTTAAGAGTTAGAAAATCATGTCATTTAAATCTTTTGAATTCTAATTCCATCAACTCAAAGTTGAGCAGGGTTAAGCAGGGCTTTTTCCCCAGTTACCACATATATATCTGAATACAGCGCGGAAATTGTCATCTTTATTTGGGTAACAAAGGGTCTCGAAATTATACTAAAAAAGAAATCTGAATTATCATCCCTCCTGTAGAAAAAAATTTAGCACTTTCCACAATTTATGTAAAAGAGAAGAAAATACACGTAATTTTGTATCTTAAACTTTTTTATTCCCTACCAAAGACATTTTGTCTTTTGTTTTCTACAATTTCCAACTTGTACCTGTTATTTAATACTGCTTTAATCTGAAGACATTAACTGATTGCTTTCCTAAACCTAAGGATTATATAGATTTAGTATAAATATATATCACATATTTTCGTAAAATTTTGACAAAACCGAATAAGCATGCCTTGTTTTAAGTCCATGCTCCTTCCACTGTTTATAAAATTTGACTTAATGATCAAAAATTCTTGGTTGTCATTCTTCAGTTACAACAAACAGTCTTCCTTCTGAACTGCCACTCACTTCTTTTTACATAACAAGCAATAGAAAAACCAAAGAAATTATCTTAATCTTAGTTCTTCCTTTTGAAACTATAAAATAATGTGAACTTTTTTTTTAAATGAAACAAATACATCCAAAACTCAATACATTCAAATGAGCTGCGTCTCCTTTAAGGTAGTCACCTTGGAAGGCCACACACAGTTCATTCTCTTAACTATGCTACTACGGCTCAAAATACCTTCAAAAACTCTTTTGGGATTGCCTCCAAAGCCAGCTGTATACTTTGTGTGATTACCTCAAAGATGGATTTACTTTTTTGGTAAACTGTTAAAAGTCATTTGGTGCCATGACTTTTGCCACAGTCAACGGTAACTGTAAGACAATCAAGCTTGGGAGTACTTTTCTTTTAAAACAATGTGTAGCCATAAAGTTAATAGTTTGTGTGACTTAAATTAGCTATGAATGCAATTCTAAAAGAGCAAAACCCGAGATTTTGAGCAATGGTAAACTGCTGGAATTAGGAAATAATTTTCCAGCATAATCACTATGCAGGGTAACATTCATTTAGCTGTCTATGTTCTGGCATATTTGTTTAAAGTGAACATTCTGAGAGTTAGAATTTATTATTTTAAAAAGGACTATCATTCCTAAAAAAAATTCCTTGAAAGCCTTGATGTTAAAAGTAATATGGAAGTGTTTTGTTAGAAACTAGTTTTACTTACTTTATCAATAAAGACTTATTTTAAAAACTTGAAAGCAAATAACTAACTTATTTGCTCCCAGGCTTTTAAAAATTATTAACTAACGATAAAATTTAAAAGTTCTAAGGTACTAAAAAACAAAACAAAAACCCCAAGTGTAATAAAAACACATCAAGAACCAAACTACAATTTCTGAGCTGCACTGTTTATTTTGCTGCTTGAAACCTAAGTGACAGTATGCCACTATAATTATGGGGTTTCATCTAAACCTTTACTACACTGCAGGTACAGAAATATACGGACACATCTGTGGAGAATTGACATTTTGCAAAATGCAGCAAACATTTTAATTTATACATGAGAAAAGGAAGTGTTCAAAAGGGTATGCATTTCAAGTTATTGCAGGTTATTTGTGAGAGAATTTCTGTAGGTAAAACATGTTTAAATTTAACCAACAGTAGCGTGTCAGTGTATTTAAAATCATGACAAAAATCTTCTCTCTGGTCATGTTGCCCATGACAAATTACTATGATGTTGTATGTTTAGGGCAAGATGTCAATACAGCATAAATCCCATGGCATTTTGGTTTTCTTCTGGCGATTAAAGCTGTTTTTCTTGGGATAAATGCAGCAGCAAAACACAAACCAGTTGATCAAAAAAAGCACTTCTGCCATTAACTCCAATAATTTTCAGGACACATCAACCGACAGTAGTTTTGCCATTCCCAGTTCTTTTAAGAATTATATCTCTGCACTGTTGCTTTAAGTATGTCTGTAAGAGCTTGTTCTCTGTTAAGCCAGTTTACTGACTACAGCCTGGTTGAGAGAATTTAGTTGGTTGGTCCATTTATCTAGTGCAGTATATCGGGCACCACCCCGCTTCTGATGATCCAGTTCAAGGAGTTGGTTGACTTGATCAATTCGGCCATGAATAGTGCTGGAAATAAATAAAAGAAGACATGTCTACAAACTGTTTTCACTAAGCATATCTGCTAGACTAACATTGCATCAATATTCACAATATCAATAAATACAAAAGAAAAAACTGCTGCCTACATTAAATGACTGAGTTCAGGATTAATTGTAACATTCATTACCTTATTCAAACTATAGAAAGAAAGCAGATTTCAGCTACCTGTCATCAATTTCACTGAAAGAACCAAAGGCATAGACTTATCCAATCAATCATGAGCAAATGTAATTTGTGAAGCTTTAAACACATGATTTTAAAAAGATAAATTCAAAACTACTATATGCCATACCTTGTCCAGGAAAAAATACGAGTTGTTAAATAATTCTCTAGCTGTATATGGGTCATATACTGAATGAGAAATCCTTCTGAAAAACCATTTAGAACTTTTTCAGAGACCATGTACTTAATATCCTCATTCATTTATAAAAAACCATCACATATACATATATAACTCTTTTAACAGAAAGTGATAGCCAAAGGGTGCTTTTTATAAAAAATTTAAGAATCTGCCTGCTATCCTCACCATTATTCAAACTTTATGGTCCTAAACATTTTGTGATAAAAACAGCTAAATACTTACTTATCCAATATGCACTGCACCAGCAAGCTCTCCACATCAGCTACATCTATGTTTAACTCCTAGGACGAAAGACTCATTATAATTCTACTAGTTACTTTTTTAAAAAGTCAAAATTTTATATAATCAATTATTCTGATTTTAAATAACAAATTTCATTATCACTTCAAAATATTCTAAGAACACAGGTGTGATAAAATTTAACTTTGCAACATTTAAAGTATACTCTTACAACAATTTCATTATGGTTGGGGTTAAACCTTCATTAATTATATTCTTTACACTTCCTCTCTTCTATAATATTCTCTGAGGCTTAGGAAATCTTTACAACTTCATAATCTTTATTTTTCTCTTCTGTTAACTCAATTTATACCAAGAAAACACAAAAAAATGCACATTAAAAGCAAAGTTTTTAAGTTATGCTGTGTTTAAGAAATATAATGCTGACAAAAGTTATCAAGTTGGAATTACTCTTCTAAATGGAAGACAGGTATACTGCTTTTATAACTACAAATTATAAATATTAAAATCAATGAATATAAGTACCTTAGAAATAAAAGGAATATGTATTCTTGTGTAAGGCTTAATTAATTTTATGAGCACTTGTGTTCTGATGTTTCGCAAAAGCTCTGAAAAAAAAGACAAAAATTAAGATAATACATTTGCATTTAATGGTTTGTATATCTTTACGAATCATCATGTACTTTTAAATCATATTAACTGTATCATTTATCTTTTCAAACTATATCCTCTGTCTGGCAAGGACATAAGGTATTTGGATCTAAGGATCTTTGGGTCCAATAGATGCACAGTATAATTAGAGGCTTCTCCCATAATTTTTTGTTACCACCTCCCTAATTTTGCTCATGTGTTACTACCTAAAATATCTCTCTGCATTCTCAATAATACTGCACTGCTCACTATTTCCTCTATAGTTAACGTCTTTCCAGAAGCCCCAATTTATACCAGCCAAGTTCTTTATGCTCTCTCATTAAACTTAAGAGTATTATATTTTATAGAGATTTTATAATTTTCCCCAGTTTCTTCACGTTCAAGTGTCTTTTCCAAAAAGACTAGATTGAAGTTCATGCATACGGATTCTACATTTTTCTATATCCAGAAAGTAGAGTATCATCCTAGGTTCACAGAAGAACTTTAAAAATGTCTGTTGAATGAAAGAGAAAAAGAAGGAGGGGAACAAAAAACATTACTTCCAAAGTAGTCTTCAGATTTTCCTGATGCATCTGGAATTTTCAAGTATTTAAATAAGTAGTTCCAAATGGTCATTTAAAAACCCTCAAATAGCTCCATAACAGGTGGGAACACTGGAGGTATAAAAGAGGTCCCAGAACAAAGGAATGTTTTTTTGTTTCTGTGAGTCCAACTGAACTTATTAAAAATCTCATATACTTACAGTTACAATGTTAGTCTACCATTCAAAGTAAAAGCATCTCATTATCTATATCTCATCTATAGGAGGCTTTTTTCAAAGCTTTTGTTACTTGTCAAAATCAAATCTTAAAAATTAACTTTCAACTTAGGCATCAGTAAAAATCATGCAACAATATCTAAGACAAAAAAGGTAAAAGGGACAGGCAATGATGTCCATTCTTATATGAAATGGTCATCACATAAGTACCTGATTATTTCAGTAACATGAAACTGGGTAATGATTTCTTTAAAACACCTTTATAATTTTAGGGAGTATCCTATACCATGACAATATTTACAAACACTTTTATACTTTGCAATAAACAGAAGAGATACAGCTTAGTTCTGTTCAGCAACATTAAGCAGCACTGTTTAAACAGTGACAAAGAAAGTGATAGAACTGAGGTAGTCAAAAGAATGTACCTTCAATGTGTTCCCTTATGAAAGGATCATCCATGATGTTACTGTGATTTGTTTTCAGAATCTTTTCAAATTCAGTGATGTCATTATTCTGATAGGCACTAATAGAAAAAAAAAAGCATATGTTGTCAAACATGAAAATGCTACATATTTAAAGTCTGTTTTTCAACTTGTATATGTAAAAACCTAAATCATAGAGTTTTGGTCATAGGAATAAGAATTAAACACACACACATCCTTCTGCAAATAAAATGAATGTTTGAATGCTTTTGGCTTTTTAAGAGATAGATTTGGGATTATATGTTTATATATAGTTAATTTAAATCTTCTAAAAATCTTGGTATTGTCAGAAAATGACAATAGTTCAGTGACTGGTTAATGCTTGATGCTTTCAAATTATAAAATGCATTTCATACCTAAGAAACCAAGTTTCATGCATACTACTGTATGGAGGAGTTTGGCCTTGTCTTTCAAATATAACAGTATATCCTTCTGAAGCTTAGTCAAAAATGCAGCTTCCTAATTTTTTTCTTCTAGATAGCTACCAGCAACTGCCAAAACTTTCCAAAGGGATCACTGGATTCCCAATTCTTGAGCTGAACATTTCACTCAGCTATACAGCAGAAAACTGTATCTGTGGTGGATCATTAGTGCCAAATGGAACACACACACAAAGTAGACATGATAAACCCTGCTGCAGAAGGCCAAAGGCTGATTTATATTCATAATTCTCTGAGGTATCTAAGTATCTAGTCCTGAAATAATTCTGTGAGGCACTATGGGAATTGCTAAAGGTGCTGAGAAGGAAGAAGCCAACCTTCTGGATATGGCACCACTGTCTGCTTTATATGTAAGACATATCATCAGCCATTCTGCACGCCCTCTGCAGTGCTTCCATCTGTTGGGTCGCAATGTAACTTCATGTTAGGGACAGGTGATTCAAGTGCTTCAACAGGAATTATTTTCCTCTAGTCTGCTGGCAACTGACTAGGAAGATAAAATTAGGAAGCATTACTTTCTCACCTACTTCAAGTATACTACTGTAATAAACTACAGGAGGATATATTGAAGAAGTGGAAACACTTACATACACGTTATGTTTTAACCAAGAGATACTCTTCCACTATTTAAGTGGCTTAAAAAAAATGTACAAAATGTGGGACACTATAGGCCACTTGTTTGGTTCAAAACTTACTGTTAAAATAAGTTCCCAAGTTCCAAAATAGAGGCTTTACTGAAGTAAACTGTAAGATATAGTAAATGTACAAATATAGCTATTGCCTTGTAAAGGTCTGATAAATCAGTTTTTTAATCCATATTAATAGATTTAACCAATTTAATTTAGATAAAATATTAAGGTAGGGCAAAACTTTCCCTTAGTAGTTCTTTAACAAGAGTTTTAAAAGTTTGAACTGTTGTATTAGCAATTGGACTTTAAAAACAATTAAAAAAATTATGAAGTTAATTAATTTCTAACAAAATCACCTCTTAGTTAATATGACCAAATGTAGATGGAATAAATTATTTGAAACAAAGATGGAGAAATTTCCTTTTACAATGAAAATCAACTATATCTTTAGTCTATATTAAAATAGACTAAAGATATACACAATTAAAGAAATTAATTTTTTTTAATGTCGCAATTTTAAAATTTAGGGTTTTATTACTTAACCATTTTTAGTTCCCTTAAAATATGCCCTGGCTGGTGTGGCTTGCCGGCCTGTGAACCAAAAGGTTGCTGGTCTGATTCCCAGTCAGGGCACATGCCTGGGTTGCAGGCCAGGTCCCCAGTAGGGGGTGCATGAGAGGCAAACACACATTTTTCTCCCTCCTTCCTCTCTCTAAAAATACAAAAATAAAATCTTTAAAAATAATAAAATGATTATTTTTAAAGCTAAAATTAAGGTTTCCCTAAAAAAGAAAACCTAGTAGCTTATAAAAAGCAATGACAAGTAAAAACAAAGTAAATGAGAACATTTTACATAAGAATTTAAACAGTATCATGGAATAGCTCTTTTTCCAAGTATATAAAATTTATATGCAGGTGACTGAATTTATAGTCTAACAATAATTTTTTTTTTAATTGAAAAAGACCATTAAGAGAATGTCTGGTCATCTAAATTACCTACATATATCTACAAACCCCCCCTGGCCCTGTGTCCCTGACTTCATTCTCCATGACTTAGTAAACCAAGCCATATGATCTAAAACAAAGAACTTGAAACCTAGTAAGTTTCTCATACTTTTCTACAAAGAAAGCCCATTAAAGCTTGGGCTCCATTTATTCCTGGCATAGAGGGAAATTATTCTTGCTCACTAATTTCTTTGGCAAAAGCAGGCCTTTTTTCTAGGCTTTTGCTAGGTTTTAAATTTCTATAATTTTAATATTAATTATGGCTGGTTTTTCAGTTGTTAAACATCATTAGTCATATATATTTCCATACAAGCTATTAATTAAATCTTTAGGTATCTTACCAGTATGACTCCTCTCTTCCTCACCTCAGAAGATTACATGAAGTAAACTTTTAAAAAATGATTTATCTATCTTGTCAACTGAGAAAATATCCGAGTAAAGTAATTGTCTTATTGAAAATTCTTGACTTATGTGGACCAATTCATAACTTCGTTTGGGATTAAGGCAGATAGAAACAGTAAACATTGTGAAATTGTTTTAAAACATCTACCATCAGTTTCTACTGAAAAATAGCATACAGACAGGTGAGAAAAGCAGCAAATACTTTATAAAATTTCATGCCTAACAGAAACAGCATAATAAATGACTTCAGAAGATAAAAATTTCACAAGCTTTGGCATATTTCAAACCAAAATACAAAAGTAACTGTTCAGAATGAACTGAATTCTGAGAAGTTCTCTCCTCTCTCTCCCCTTTATTCACTGTTTAAAAAAAAATTTACCTTAACTGAAATATAAAATCTTACCTTACTAAATTCGTCATTGCGAGAATTTCTGGGTCATTTTTGTATGGTTTGGCCTAAATACAGTAAAAAAGAATTAACTATGTATATGTACAAAGTTTATTTCCAGAAAGACAGCTGATAAGAAGTTAACACACATACCTCCTGTGAGTCAAATGGATTTATTCCCGATTTCATTAGCATATTTGCTAAGACCAAATATTTTAAGCAAGTAGTTCGTCTTGGACTTCCTGATTCATCATAATTCTTGAAGGCTTCAAAAAAATCAGTGTGTGCCTTTTCAAATTCACCTTCTCTCAAGTGCATTTTACCACCGCATTCTGTAAAGAATAAAACAGGAGAAGAGAGGACATTTACAGTTCTGTCATAACAACACTGACCACTTTACAGAAATCAAATGAAAACTAGTTCAATGGTTTCCAGTCTTTTAATTCTGTAACAAGAACACTACTAGCCCAGGGTACACACTTGAACTCTAAAAAGCACGCTCTTCCTTAAATATCAGTCAAGCAAGCATTTACAAGACTGTCTTCTCAATTGAAGTAGAAAGTAATTTTATACACTCTAGAATTGAACTTATGATGATAAATTTTCTATTAATATCTTCACTGATATAAATTTTACAGGACAAAAGTTCATCCTAGTTTCTTTCTAAGACTGTTATCATTTCACTAATGTGCCTATTACTTTCATTAAAACAGAAACAACCTTCAGAGTCATTTAGTTATTTGCAATGACACCTTGGTATCTTCCATGACACTGCCCACTCTTTCCAAACCACTTGCCTCTGATGACGCCCATGATCAGTGGATGAGGGATGGCAGACTTGATGTGAAGTGACTGTTCATAGAGTGCTTTAAGTTTTTTGTTATTTTTCTGTGCCGTGTACATTTGAATTTCCAAAGCATATATTTCTAATAACTGTGTACCCTTTTTCAGGTCATCTTCTCCATCATCAGTCTAGGAAAAGAAATAATAAATTCCGTCAGAATCAGCCTAATAATTTTTAATTGAGCCCAAAAACCTGACATTTATAATCATTTATAAGTTTACAATTGTCTGTGAAAATGCACTAAAAATTTTAATTGGGACCTAGAGTCCTAAGAACACTACCTTTAAAAGCCAAAAAGGAACCCACACATCTTTTGTACTTTCGAGTCATTTAGTAAGAAAAAAGTGGCTGCCCTGGCTGGTGTGGCTCAGTGGCTTGAGCGCTGGCCTGCAAACCAAAAGGTCGCTGGTTCAGTTCCAAGTCAGGGCACATGCCTGGGTTGCAGGCCAGATCCCCGGTTGGGGGTGTGCAAGAGGCAACCAATTGATGTATCTCTTGAACACTGATGTTTCTCTCTCCCTCCCTTTCCCTCTCTCTAAAAATAAATAAAATCTTAAAAAAAAAAGTGGCCAGAGGCATATTATTATATATAAAATGTTATGTTGGTTTTTAGCTAGGAGGGTATTTATGGTCTTCCTGAAATCTTCATGACTTTAGACCCACTGGTTCAATGAAAAACACCCTCTGAGTGCCTTCTTTGTGCAGGGCACTGGGTCTGCCTTAGGGAGTAAGTTAAACGAGCCAAGGAACCTGGCCTAAAAACATTCACAATCTAGTAGATTAATCTGCCAAGAGATAAATTACATTATAAATGCTAACGATTCTGGTTTAAGCATGAACCAAGTACCCAGAAGAATGGAAGAGAAAGGGACTAACTCTCCTGGGAGATTTCAAAGGAGTAGTAAGAGTGGTGACATTTGAGTTCAACTTTGAAAGATGACCAACAGACAGAAAATGCAGGCCGCGAAAAATAGTGTATGTTCAATAGTCAGATAATCATAAATATCAAACACCAACTTATATACAGCCAAAATTTATTGGGTTGGCCCAATAAATTCGTTTGTTTGTTTTTTGCCCATAAGATGGCTATAATAGCGCTTAGTTGTCTTTAGCTTCATTTGAAAGTTTTGTTCGATTGTATTGTGACAAGTGTCACATTAGCGTGCATTAATAAAAAAAACTTACCAAAATTGATGAATTTTTGCATAGCCATTTTAATATTGAAGAAAATATGCAACTTTTTGGCATATTATGCTTTAGTATTCCAAGAAAGGTAAAAATGCAAAATGCAAAAAAAAGATGTGTGCAGTGTATGGAGAAGGTGCTGTGTGACTATCTAACGGGTCAAAAGTGGTGTGTGAAGTTTCGTGCCAGAGATTTCTCGCTGGATGATGCTGCACAGTAGGGTAGACCAGTTGGAGTTGATAGTGATCAAGTCAAGACATTAATGGAGAACAATTGTCATTATACCACATGGGAGATAGCCAACACACTCAAAGTTTCCCAATCAATAGTTATTGGTGAAAATGAAAAATATGTCTTTTATGGAAAAAACTAAATGGACTGTTTCGCCAACCCAATATTATTTATTTTGGTCTTCTAACTTAAAACGTGTTACTCACTAATAAATCACAACAGAGTAAAAAATATGACCTGCAAGACAATGTGTACATTCAGATTATCATGCATCTCTCCAACTACACTATTTCCAATCCAGACAGCATTTTCCTTATGCACTAAAATAAACCAAGCGAAACTTTCACATTCCTTATGAATACATTGAAAGACCCTTCTCCATTCAGTTATGGCTACTCTATCATTTCCATTTCATGTGAAACTGAACTCAGTTGTTTATGCATCAGACTAAGCTCTCCTAAGAATGTGTGGGGAAAAAAACAATTCATAAATGACTGATCCATTTTGTAAAGCAAAACTACTATGAAATACAAACATTTTTCTTATTTTTAAAAACTAAAAAAGCAAAACAAATAAATAAAAATATCTGTAGGTGACTCAGGACTCTCTCCTGATCAACTTTTCCTCCATTCACAAAAATAATACATATAATTAAAATAATATTATATGGCTTTGGAAGAGCTTAAAGTTTTTAAAACACTATTTCTACATAAAATTTAAACTAATATCAAATAACTTACTGATCAAGACAAAAGGAGGAAATGTAAAATTATAGCCCATAACTAAAAGTTATGGAGGCACACTGTCCAGATACATAGTTAGTCAAATTTAAATTAATGAAATGTAAAACACGTCTGTCACACTAGCCACATTTCAAATGCCTAATGACATGCAGCTGCTGCCAGTGTATCAGAAAGTACAGATACAGAGTATTTCTAGTATCACATGATCTTTTCTACTGGACAGTACTGTTATAGGGGATTCATACCTTGTAAACTACAATATAAAATATCTTTATTACGTATGTCTACAATATCCTTTCTGATTTTCACAGGGTGCATGATTAAATATGAAAGTCTTCCTCTTAGTAAGTAGTAATGACTGGCCTGTTCTTTTATTAAAACCTGTGACTCATCCCACAAACAGAAGGGCTGAAATTAGGTTTAGAATAGGAAGAAATGTAAGACTCAGGAAAAAATGAGCTTTTTGGTCACTTATTTTCCAAACTTTATTTTTGGGATGATGCTTAAACAAAAACACCTCTAAGCAATGTTTTGAACACAAGTTTTTCTTATGTTTTCAATATGAAGAAATGTTAATAAAAAATTAAGGGAATGCTACCTGGCAGGACTGATGTAATTGGCGTAAAATTTTTTGAAGCTTTCCATATTCCTCCCGTTCTAAATACAATTTTCCAAGCTGTAAAGAAAGAAACATTAAAATCAAAAAATTTCAACAGGACAAGGGATGCATCTTTAGGAGAGTTTACTAAGGACACCCGCCCACTCTTCAAAAGGGAACTAATGTAAGTAATTATAATCGTTACCTTTGTGTTTGTCTTAAACCACAGTCTATCATTCTTAGCATCTTTTAAAGCTTCCAGTGTTGTTTCATAGAATTCCTGCAGTAAATCCATCTGACATAAAAAATCAGAATTCTATAATTGTAAACAGCAAATTTGTACCTGTTAATAAAGTTAATTTGAGCAAACTAAAAGTGCATCTTTGAACTTTAATACACATAAGATACACTATCATCTGCATCTTACCAAACGTCTGCGACAGTCCACAAAATATATGATACAGACCAAATTTGCTAAAGATAAGTGTCAAGATTTGTTTTATGTGTTTAAAAAAATAAAACCCAGAAAATACCTAATATTTTTTCTAATATTTGCTCTAATAGTATAGGTTTATCCTTTCCAATCTAATAAACCACTTTATATTTTAACCAAATGACTCATACATATAACTAGTTGTACTGTTATTAATAGTGTTATCTTATTCACTCGACTCTTATTTGGTATGTATTATATGGCAAACACTATCTCTACTTAACAGGATCAAAAAGTAACTGGCCTATGAGAACAGGAAAGTCTGATACTTTCAGAAAAGTTGCCTGATTTTCACGACTACTGATGGCTTA
This sequence comes from Desmodus rotundus, assembly GCF_022682495.2. Classification (NCBI taxonomy): domain Eukaryota; kingdom Metazoa; phylum Chordata; class Mammalia; order Chiroptera; family Phyllostomidae; genus Desmodus; species Desmodus rotundus. Next base: position 81,461,190 of record NC_071393.1, read on the forward strand.
CTGAGTAAGTCAATTGCCGTCCACTGAGTATCCATTCTTACTTTCAAAAGATAATTAGCTTATGTATAATAGCTTGAATCAACACACAACCTTGAAGTTTTATAATGACATACCTCCCCCCCCATACCTGGCATTACATTTGTAAATAGTTTACCAAAAGTGTTTTGATGATGTTTGTCTGCAGCACTAAGAAAACATTTTCCTACTTAAGACAGGTCCCATTGATATATAACACTTCCAGAAGTAGTGCCATTAAGTGCAAATGTTCTAACAAAACGTCTAAGTTTATCCTCCTCTACTTCCATTACATATATTTTAGATACAGAGTAAAAATAGTAAACTACCTCAAGAAATTAAAGTGACATCTAGTAGAAAAGATAGAATGAAAGAGGCTGATTCTGTGATGAACATTTTTTATTATGAATATAGAAAGTATCAAATACTAAAAAAGTAAGAAATAGTAAATGATATAGAGAATACTTCTTACGCTCAATACCACAGTGCAAGAAAGCTGAAACTAAGGACTGTGTTGCTTAAAGGAATATGAACAAACGATCCAGTTAAAAATAGCTTAGCAATAAAATAAAATCATCACTGCTTTAACAACCAAAATCTAAAATAACAAAGGCACATCACCCCAATGGTCACTGCAGTTTCTTCATCATCAGCCCTTCTTTTCACCACCCATCATCCACCCATCCTTTATAGAAGCGATTTTTGAACAAATACCTATGAGCAACACCAAGCACTAACTATATGAGCACAGGTTCTCCCCTTAAGGAACTTTATCTAGTCAAAGCTATACAAATCACCTATGATTCACTGGTCAGTATTTACATAGCTCAGGATGGCTAGCTGAAGTGGTGATGGAGACTAGGAGGAGCCATGATAGTGCATGTTAATGGGAAACTAACGCAAGCTGGGAAAAACTGTGTGCAGACTATGCCAGTATTTGAAGATATCATTTAAATATATTAAGCTAGAATTAATATCTTTTAATATTACACAATACTACAATTAAGAAAACAGTATACATTATTTTAAAGCATAGTAATAACTAGAATGCTTAAATAGAACTTCTAGGCCTTAAAAATAAACCCCACAAAGCCCTCAATATAAATAATGAACACACTGATAAGTACCAACAGGAAAACCAGAATCTGACCTGTTTAGAAGTGGAGATATAATCAAGAATAGAATTAATGGATTTTTCAGAATAATTTCTTGTGACTGCACTTCGAATATAGGTCAATAGTTGTTTATATCTGTTCATCATTTCTGGAAAGTTTGTCTGTGAGGGAAGAAAAATGCATTATTAGGTACTCACATTTATATACTAAAATATGTCTACATGATTAAAATTATAGTACATATTACAGCATAATTGAAAAATAAGTTTTATGTAGAGAAACTATGACACAAACACTATAAACATTTTGAATTAAATTTGCAATTAGATTACTCAGAAACATGATCCAAATTTATGAAGGTAGCCTATGCAAAAGTACTTTTAGATTTTCCATATTTCAGATATTATTACTCACTGCACAGCCTATTTATTTAAGTCATAAAAACTACTGAAATATTCATAAATGAAAAAATATAAATAAATCCAACTTTTTAAATGCCTTGGGTACCAGCCATACAGATCAGCTGTGTCCTCTTCTGAAGATCTGCCCCTTCATTAGGAAGCTTTCTAGCAAGTTACATGTTTCTTTCTCCCTATTACTGGCTGACTCTGAAAAAGCAAAGTAAAAGAATCTCTTCAAGTCCAGGTATTCATCCCACTATCAAGAAAAGCCCTCCATTTAAGGTTCTACCGAAAACGAGATGTAAGTAACGCTGCTGTTCCTTGCAGCACTATTTGCAATACTATGGTTATTCCAGGAAATATAAAAGATCTGAGGACATAAATGACTACGAGTGCAATTGCCAGCACAAACACTTTAGCGGAGGGTCTATCACTCCTCAAAGTCTATCACGTAAGCCAACTTAAGAGTACAGCCTTATAACCCGCATTTACTGTCCCCATGTCTCCAACTGCTGTTCATCCCCCTTTTTACTGGGTTCTCTACTTTTAATCAGGGAGACAGAACTGGCAGGTATAATACTTTTCTTCTTGAGTAATAAAAAAAAAAAGTGTTTTCTAGGGAGGAGAATAAACTAATGATTATATAGTTTTCCTGCTTATGACTGTGTCCTGCTCTGGGATACAGCATGAGGGACAAAGAAAACATAAGGAGGCTCCTAAAAACCTTCTAAGCAAGAATTAAATTATAAAAATAAACACAGTAGTAGGTGTGGGTGGGAAGAAATGGGAAGAAATGGAAAAAGCTTTAGCATTATATATCAAACTACTTTTGTTTCTGAGTATGCCAGTAGCATATGGGGGTACAGAACAGGTACCATCCTATCAGTAAGTTGCTAAAACCCAAGCTACAGAATATATCTTGTGGCAAAAGGAAAATAAGAAATATGATTGTCCCCATCTGAGATTATATCTTGATAGTGAAATAGGAGTTTAACAAAAAGGTTATTTTCAATTCTTTTTTTTTAGTTTGAAAACAAAATATTATTTTAATTTTTAGACTGATTACAGGTTTACTAAATGTATTTTACTCATTATGCTATTACAGTTGTCCTCTTTTTATCTCCCCTTTACCCCCTCTCTGCCCTGCTCTCCCCACTCCCTCCAGCATTTGTCCACCTTAGTGTATGTCCACGGGTCATACATGTAAGTTCTTTGGCTTCTACATTTCCTATACTATTCTTAACCTCCCCCTATTTTGTACCTACCATTTATGCTTCTTATTCCCTGTACCTCTTCCCCCTCCCCTCCTCACTGATAACCTCCATGTGATCTCCATTTCTGTGATTCTGTTCCTGTTCTAGTTGTTTGCTTTATTTTTTATTTTTTTTTAGGTTCAGTTGCTGATAGTTGTGAGTCTGTTGTCATTTTACTGTTCATAGTTTTGATCTTTTTCTTAGATAAGTCCCTTTAACATTTCATATAATAAGGGCTTGGTGATGATGATGAACTCTTTTAACTTGACCGTATCTGGAAGTACTTTATCTGTCCTTTCATTCTAAATGATAACTTTGCTGGATACAGTAATCTAGGTTGTAGGTCCTTGCTTTTCATGACTTTTGAAGACTTCTTTCCATCCCCTTCTTGCCTGCAAGGTTTCTTTTGAGAAATCAGTAGATAGTCTTATGGAAACTCCTTTGTAGGTAATTGTATCCTTTTCTCTTGGTGCTTTTAAGATTCTCTCCATATCTTTAATGTTGGTTAATGTATATGATGTGTCTTGGTGTGTTTCTCCTTGGATCCAACTTCTTTGCGACTCTCTGAGCTTCTTAGACTTACTTGTATGTCTAGTTCCTTCACCTAAGTTTTCAATTTCTTGCTCTTCCTCTTCTCCTTCTGGCACCCCTATGATTCGGATGCTGGAACATTTAAAGTTGCCTCTCCTGTTTTCGAATTGTTTCTTCATTCTGTTCTGGTTGAATGTTTATTTCTTCCTTCTGCTCCAACTTGTTGATTTGGGTCCTGGTTCCCCCCCTTTACAACAGTATTCCCTGTATATTTTTCTTTATTTCACTTTGCATAGCCTTCACTCCTTCCTCTATTTGCATCCATATTCAATCATTTCTGTGAGCATCCTGATGACCAGTGTTTTGAACTCTGCATTTGATAGCTTGGCTATCTCCTCGTTGCTTAGTTATTTTCTGGAGTTTTGATCTGTTCTTCATTTTATTTTTTTAGAGAGAGGGGAAGGGAGGGAGAAAGACAGGGAGAGAAACATCAATGTGTGGTTACCCCTTATATCCCCCACTGGGGACCTGGCCCGCAACCCCAACATGTGCCATGACTGGGAATCAAACTGGTAACCCCTTGGTTTGCAGGCGGGCACTAAATCCACTGAGCCACACCAGCTGGGGATGACTGACCTATTCTTTCATTTGGGCCACATTTCTTTGTGTCAGCGCATCTGTTACATTGTAAGGGGTGGAGCCCTAGGTACCCACCAGGGCAGTGCATCCCACTTTGTGTGTTGTGGCACTGTACATGGGGTTGGGGTCAGAGAAGGAACAATGCTGCTTGCTCGGCTCTGGCCCTGTTTTTGGTCACTTCCCTCACTTCCCACAAATGGATTGTGCCCTTTCAGGTGCTGATTCCCAAGTGAATGTGGGATTTTTTATCCTGGTCCAACAGCTGCTGCCGTGCCTTGCATCTTCTTTGCCCCAGCTTCCTGTCTCCGCCCCTCCTACCAGTCTGGATGAATGTCTCTTCTTTAAGTCCTTGCTTGTTGCACTTCTTTACAGTTCAGTTTTCTGGTAGTTCAGGTTGTTTTTGTTTTTAAATTGGCTGTTATAGGGAACTGTAGCCCAGCTCCCACTTGGAAAAGCCAGTGGGTGGGAGGTCCAGCAAACAGGACCCATGCCCACGGACAGGTTCTCCCATGCAGAATCAGGCCTGCATTGTACCTAGGCTGCTGTGAGACTTGCTTTTGCTAAAACTCCCTCACCCTGGATTGAGGCAGCAAATGTTTACTGAGTATCTTTAACTTCCTAAGTCTGTGCTAAACCTCCCAAGTATGGAGTGTAACCAGTTCAACCACTTTCCCCTTTGAGCTGTAACATCCTTCTCTTTGAAGTAATTAGCAGCATTCTGTCCTCTGTTGCCTGTAAAAGGTAATCACCTACAGTGAACCTGTGCATAGTAAATGAGGACCATCCTCAATGCAATGTGCCCGGAAAAGCAGTAAAAGCCTGTCCAGGCAGGGGTTAGGCTCTCTTGGGCTCTCTCTGGCCCTCTAGCCCTCTTGCACTTAGAGAGTGGCCATGCCGTCCCTTTTTCTCCACAGGATTTCTGCAGTCCGTGTGAATTTGTCTACTGCTGCCACAACACACAGATCCGGTGGGCCGGGATCTGCATCAGGCTGTTGTCCTTCTTTTGGTTTTGCAAGAAGTGCAGTGTATCTACCTATGCCTCCATCTTGCTGAATTCATTTTCTTATGCTATAATAACTTTGAATGGAGTTCAATGTTCAAAAATTGTTACTGTAATTAAATATTGAGGAAAGATTAGGTAAATTGATTTTTTCTGCAGTGGTGAACACACACAGCAGTGGATAACAAACCCTTCCAATTTTACACCGCCCCAAACCTACAGAGCAACATGGGCCCTGCTCTGAACCAAACAGAAAATGAGGGGGCAGGAGTGGAAGCTGAAACTATGCTTATAAACCATAACGTGTGCGCAGATACTGCTAGAACAAATAAAATGTAGAGAAGGAATGTAGGCAAAATAATAAAATCAAAATAATCGTTTCCCTTACTTGCTTCATATCTTAGCTCAAGGTAAAGTAGTAAAATCAAGCCCTGTGGGTAGCATGTGATTAAATGGGTTAAAAAACAAAACAACTCTTAGTATGTTAAGATAGCAGGTTTCTGCTAATTATAGTAACACAATTTCTCTAGAGTTTCTGAGTGTCATTTCAAGTCACAGAATCTTGAGTTAAACCTGGCCCCCTAATCTCATTATAATTATTTAATCAAAATCTCTATCTTTTGAGACATCTGATGCTTCTTCAGTAACAGTCTAAGTTATTAATTTAAATATAGTAAATATTTTCACAAACAATAAATGGAAAGAAAGCACAGGGGCTTTGTGCAACACAGAGATTCTTTGAGAATATCAGAGCAACAGAACTAGAAAGGGTAAATGCAACACAGATATTCTTCCTTAACTGTATTTAAATGCAATATACAATATGCTTAATAACATTTAACATGTTTTGAATAGTCCTGGTATTTTGGGGGGAAGAAATGAGCTAAAATATTTTGTGGGTAGCTTTTGTAGATATCATGGAGGGCCCCTCCTACCGCAGGCGGTGAGGATGCCAGAGTGAGGGTACACAAAGAAAAGCAGGATGCAAGATTAGCGAAGTTAACTGGATAAATAAAGGCTCTAATCAATTCAGGTAGTTCAATTTCTAACAGGTGGAATACACAAGCTAACAGGGTGAGAGAGGTAGCATATGATAAAAACAGAGATGGGAAGAAAAAGAAAGTGATAACAGATTATTAGCTATCCTTCCACTTGCCATAGAGGCAAGTGCTTACCTTTGCTTGCTAATCTAAGCTCCACTTTTATCTTTTTATCAAAAGTTCCCCTACCTATAGGGATCTTAAGATGCATGTCTATACCTAGTCCTCTTGTCTACTGCTTCTTTTGCCCTCCACTTTCACTCTGCATTCTTGAAGACTGGCGATCTAGGAGAGTACAATGTCATGACAAAGCTGGCTTATCTATAAGTTCATTCAAAAAAATATTTGAGAATCTACTGAATGCCAGCTACTAGGATAGGTGCTAGGAATATAACAATGAATAAAACAAGGTCCTGCTCTCATGGGACTTTCAACCTATGGGTTCGGTTGAGGGTGGCAGAAAGGCAATAAATAAGTAAACAGATCAAGTGGTGATACATGCAAAGAAGAAAAACAGCAGGGCAAGATGACACTAAGTAATGATGGGAAGGATGCTATTTTACATAGGGTGGTCAGGGGAAAGACATCCTGATAAATGGTGACATTTGAACAGAGACTTGATCAAATGAGGAAAATAGTAACATGGTTATCTGTAAGGAGCATTTGGGGCAGAGAAAAGAGCAAGTACAAGCATTTACATAGGAATGTGCTCAGGTAGCATGAGTAACAGCAAAGAGGCCAGTTAGGGATAGAAAAGAAAAGAAGATACATTTTGAAAAGCCATAAAGCCACGTATATTTACCAATAAATTATTTGTGGGGTGAGAGACACAGAGAGGAGTCAAAAATGATGCTAGGATTCTGGCCCTAATCAGTGGAAGAGGAACTCTTTGTACTAGAAGGTAGAATGTTAAAACTTCAAAATAAACACTGAAAGTTTGTGGGAAAGTTACTCTATTAATAATGTAGCCAAATATGGTCCATGTACCTAAAGAATAAGTTTTCTTAAAAACCTGTTGAAAAACAAAACAAAAAACTTTGTATATTATGCTCCTTAGTTATTACTGCAATCACATGAAAAGTAGTCTAAATATGAAAACATATAAACAGTCATTTTAGAGAAGTAGATAATGGTATTTTGTTGCGTGAGGTTTTTACCTACAGAATTTATTTTAAAAATTACTAGTTTAATTCCCCTCAGAACAAATCTTACCAACTTGAAGTTAATCTTAATCATTTGTTTCAGTGCTTTAAATCCCCATTCTCCCTTTTCACCTTCAAGTTCCAAAACCTAAAAAAAAAGAAGAAATGCATAGTCTAACTTAATACTGTTATTTTTCTAATGATATTCAATATCTCAGCTTTGAATTTTTATAGCATATGCATGAAAAATATTTCCTCAAGAATTTCATTTCTCAATGTCATTTTTTAAAGGCTTAAAAAAAGAAACAAGTCTTAAAATGCTTACTTAAATGTAAGTGAGCTTATTTTGAAGGTTGTTCATCAAAAGATAATATAAGATCCAATTCTTGATTATTATACATTTCCAGAACTACTTTCTCCCTCTGAATAATCCATTGGTGAGAATAATCCAAAATTGTATCAATAGTCAAGAAATCACAGTATTTAATATTGATACCACATCTTTGTAATCTGTCCCTCGAAGAAGAACAAGACTGCAGGGATAACACTTATTAACTATCATCTTGGTTCCCCTACCAGAACCACACTAGCTTTTCGGGATAACAGCCATGGGTCTATAGATATCTTGGTTGGAAAAAAACAACAGCAGGACAGCCCTTTAGAAATCCGTGCTTGTACTGCACAATGCAATCTGATTTTATAGGATCATCACTAAGTATCCAGTAGACATTTCTGAGAAAAAAAGTCATTTGGAACTTAATTGATCTAAGACATCATTAAAAATATAAACTTTAAGATACAAAATCACCCAGAAAAAATATGAACCTTCTGGAAACTGCTTAATGCTGCTTTTGGATCATCTTCCTTTAACGCTTTGGAATTATAGTATTGGTTTTCCAAATCCACATTTGGCTCGGAGTTACTATCTTCAGAGTATTCCTATGTGTTGGGAAAAAACAGATGTTAAAATGAAAAAAGAAACCCACACATTACACTGTAAAAACTAAGTATTGTTAAAATAGAAAAATCATACATTTATACAAAACAAAACCACCCTGAATACATAGGTAAAATGCCATAGATATTTAACCATTATTTTAAAAACTAGGGGAAAGCCAAAATCATGTGGATAGTATAATAAAATCATTTCTTTCTTTCATATCAAAACTACAGTGTGATTTCCACAGAACTACCACAAAACAAAGTGCAAAGAATTAATATGGGTTGATGACTCCCAATTCTGCAAAATGACCTTCTGTTAGCCATGAAAACTGGTAAAAATCTATGTGCTAATTATTCATCTTTAGTTCCATAATCGCATTTTCTTTACTCTCTACATCTAAATTTCATCATTTTAACACATTCTAACTACCTAGGATAATCTATATATGACAGAGTAGTCTATTGCTAAATATGTTAATAAGAATATTTACCTTATGTGCATTCCATATTACTAAAGAGCTGTTCAGTTATGTGAACATATTTTAACTACTTTTATAACAAACCAAAATACGTACAACAAATTTATATAATTTTATGACTTTCATCACATAAATTTAGTTCCTAGTATTTAAATAATTAAGCAAAAAGGAAAATTGGAATGAAACAATTATTTTGTGGAGCAATGTAAGTTTAAAAACAGTTCCCAGCCCTGGCTGGGGTGGCTCAGTGGACTGAGGGCTAGGCTGCGAAAGGAAAGGCCACCAGTTTGATTGCCAGTCAAGGCACATGGCCGGGCTGGGAGCCAGGTCCTGGGTTGGGGCGTGCAAGAGGCAATTGATCAACACACTGATGTCTCTCTCCCTCTCGATCTCCTTCCGTTCCCCTCTCTCCAAATATAAATAAATAAAATATTTTAAAAAATAATAGTTCCCAGATATTCAATTTAATGATGAGATTAGAAAATACACATAGATTAGTATAATGAAAATTACTATTTCAGGAAGACACAGGATTATTTTCTTTGGCTACAAATCATTACAAAGGGCAAGTTTAGAAAAAATTAAGAATAGTACCTGGAAGTAAACACAAAAAGACAAGCACAGTGTTCAGAGTTATTCCTAAATCCAAATGCAGTTAATAGATTTTTTTTAAAAAAGAGATACTTATGGAAAATTCTGTAATGTTTCAAAAGGCACAAGAATAAAAAAGGTATATACTGAGTGTAGTGTTAAAAAGCTGAAAAAAAAATATAAACATAAGATGCATTTTTCCTGTGACCAGTAGATGGAGGGGTATCCTTGATGTCTGTACAAAACCAGTTTTATCTGACCACAGTGACTTTGTAATGTGCGCCCTCTGGAGGATAATTATTTCTTTGTGTAAGGACCCAAGCTCCGGCACTCAGCCTCACAAGTTTAACAGCAATTTAGTTATGTTTAACGTATGAAAATCCTTTGGAATACTGAAGAGATGAAGTCAGATTTTGGGTAGTGAATAATTTCATCATCAGTCATTCACTTCTTAACCCTGTAATCTAGGTCTGACTACAATGAAACTCATCAAACTAAAAAGCAATAAATGGTGAAAAGACAACTTGTACATCAAGTGATTGCTTCTGAGCTAGTTTTGAAAGATAAATGGGAGTTTGCCTGTTAGACAAAATAGCAGAGGGAAAAAAGAACAGCAGATACAAAACAGGGTAATAGGAGATAATTAAAGAAATAAAAGCAGTAATATTGTTGGAATATACAAAGTCCTTATTGAGTCCACCTTCATCGTAATCTATCCACTCCCCAACCCTGCCACCATTCTTGCCTACCACACCACTTTCATCTCCCCAGACTATAAAACCTTCCCATTCTTCTGTTAACCTTTAAATTCCAATCTCGCCATATTAAGCAGCCAGAATAATCTTCATAAAATGTAAATGATCTTATTCCTCTCCTAAAAAATGGTTTTCCATTACTCTTAAAATCAGGTTTAAAAATCATCATCAATCTGACTCCCGACTATACATCCAACCATATCTCCTATCAAACTCTTCCCTCATTCACTTTGTTGCAACCACTCTGGCCTTACGCCATTAAGTTGACCAAGTCCTTTCCACCTTTACGTGCCATTCCCTTCTCTTTCTACCTCTCTTCATCTGGCTAACTACTGCATATCATTACAGCTTAAGTGTCACCTCCTCAAGGAAGACTTGGAGTAAAGAATCAGCTATAAAACCTACTCTACATCTTTGGAAATCATTTCTTCTCTACTTAACTGTTTCAATAACACGCAGCAATAAGTAGCTCAACCAGAAGAATGACTTTTTTACAATCCAAATCTTTGAAGTCCACTTCTGAACCTGGAAGTAAAAATTCTTTGATTTACATCTATTTCAAAGTCTAAGAACCTGAACTTTCACTCAAAACCCACTTATTTTTGGTGTTCTTATCCCATAACAGATGAGAAAAAACCAACCAGGCCAGGGTATGAGAAGAGGGAAGTAGAAGTTGAGAGATACACATGATGGTTGTAGGATGTGGAGCTACAAACAAAAAAGAAACTGAAAATAATATATTAGGAATTAAAAAGGTTAACGTCAATTACCTAGTGGTTAGTGAGATGACTGTAACATTGCCGAAGACCAGAACCTTCCCATTTCCTACCGTGTCTGCCAGAGTACCTTTGTGCCACTCAATCACTGAGTGCCTGCCTCTTCAGTACAAGGTTAGTGACCTAAACTTCTGGGACCTGACTGGCTACAGACTAATGATATTTCTAAACTTTAGACATTATAACTCCCCAAATCACAATGATCGAGATAAGACTTACTCCAACATTTGGTGAATATGTTCTTTTGGTTTTTTATATTATATAGACTAAGAAGTAGAATATGTAATTTTTTTTTTGCACAACTGCAAATCAACTCTTAGATGCTATTGCTTCAATGTATAAATAAATGAGAATTGGCACAACTGATTAAGTTACTGATTGGCTTCTTATAATTGGGCAAATTCTTGTTTTGATCTGCAACAACCATGTTCATATGGTTTGAACCAGCCTCCATGACATCATCAACCTGTCATTGGTGGCTCAGTGGATCACACCATCAATACGAACTGTGTAGTCAGGCAAACTATTTTCAGATATTATACTATCATGATTTTTAAACTGATGACATTTTGGAAAGTCTTTAATTCTGTTCTGATTTCTATTATTTATACTCTGATAATGATCTTTAGTATATACTAGCAATTAAGTACTGCTCAAAAAATGCAAATTATTTCCCTTAAAGCTACTCATGGACTGAGACAGATATGCAAATGAAACAGCACTATAACACAATAAAAGCAGTAACAGAGACATGTACTAGGAACAGTGGCAACTCAAAAAAGGAGTAACCAACTACTCTTGAGTAAGTAAGCTAAAGGAAGGAAAAGTTTTACCTGAACCAGCTCTAAAAATGTGAATAGGAGGCCTGGCCAGTGTGGCTCAGTTGGTTGGAATGTTACAGAAAGGTCAAGGGTTCGATTCTGGTCAGGGTTGTAGGTTAGGTCCCTGTTTGGGGAACGTACGATTGTTTCTCACACGTTGTTTCTCACATTGTTGTCTCTCATTGATGTTTCTCACATTGATGTCTGTCTGTCTCCCTCCTCCTCCCTTCCCCTCTCTCTAAAAATCAATACGCATGTCCTTGGGTAAGGATTAAAAAAAGGTATGAATAGGAGTTGCTAGGGATGAGGGAGGGCATTTGAAACAGCAATCAATGTGTGCAAAGGCACAGAAGCTTTAAATAGTATTGCGTATCTGGAAGAACCAGGAAGTTTGATTGGGCTGAAGCACAGGCTGTGTGTAATGAGATGATGTGAGATAAACTAGTAAGGACAGAGCAACAGGAGTATAGAAGTCTAGCAAGGAGTTTAGATGAAATGGAGAGCCATTGAAAGATTTTACAGAGGAATAGTCACATTTGTGTCTTAGGAAGAGAACACTGGTAGTAATGAAGCAGCCCACTGGATACTCTTACAACAGTCTGGCCAAGAGATAATGGAGGCCTGAGTGGTGGTAGAATAGGGAGAAAAGGAAGGGGACAGAATTAATACAGAAGATGTAAAGTGATGTCGAGAGTGTAAAATAGGAAGCACCTAGCACATGGGAACAAGATAAAGGAAAATATACTTATCTATAATAACTATAGTGCCATTAGTCAGAATAGGGAATATAAGTATTAAATAAATATTGCTAAAAAGAATTCCCTTATGCAAGATGAATAGGAGATACACCTAATTTGTAAATGTTAAAACTCTTTTTTTCAGCCCTGGTTGGTGTGGCTCAGTGGATTGAGCCAGACCTGCAAACCAAAGGGTTGCTGGTTGGATCCCAATCAGGGCACATGCCTGGGTTGCAGACCAGGTCCCCAGTTGGGAATGTGTGAGAGGCAGCCGATTGATGTTTTCTCTTGTACACTGACGTTTCCCTCCTTTTTTCTTCCTTCCTTCCCCTCTCTCTAAAGATAAATAAATAAAATCTTTAAAAAACCATCTTTTAAAAATAATTCTTATCCGAGGATATGTTTATTTATTGATATTAGATAGACACAGAGTGAAAGAGAGAGACACTGATGCGAGAGAGAAACGTTGATTGGTTGCTTCCTGTACACACACCGACAGGGATTGAACCCACAACCTTTTGGTGTACAGGATGATGCTCCAACCAGCTAAGCCACCTAGCCAGGGCTAATTCGTAAAAGGTCACCTAAGATGTTTTTTAAAAGAGAAACTGGAACTTAATAAATATATTAAGAATAATTTAAAATACAAAGAAGAGTTTAAGCAATTATTTGAAAAACAAGCACTTGAACATTGTTAAAGGTATTAAAAAAAAACCTCACTAACAGTTCCAACCTACTTATGTAATAACTTATATCCTGAGGGCTCCCCAAAGCAATCTGTGATCCATCCACACCACTCAGATCTATTCTTCCTTTCTCAAAAATGCCACACAATTTAGTCTCTGTTTTGGCATAAACCGTTCTGTCTCCTAGAAATTCTAAACTGCCTTCCCTCCTAAGAAACTTCCCACTTTTCTCCTATGATGCTCCTCTGTCCTAACATTCCTAGGCAAAATATTCATCAAGGCTTACTTTGTGATTCTTTCTCCAACTCTTATTGGCAAAATAAATCTTAGCCAAGCTTTTACATGACATGCATCTCTCTAACACGGACCTTGTGTTTATGTTCTCTCCCCTCAGCTGCCCCGCCATGAACTTCTCAAAAGCAGAAACTTTTTCTTCCTCATCTTAGTATTCCCAGAGCCTGGTATACTACAAAGTGCCGATAAGTGTTTGCTTAATTGAAATGAGAAGCAGCTGAATGTTCCAGAATAACATGACACACAGGAGCCAGGAGACAATTCTGACTCTATGTCAGAATGTATCGAGTTACTACTGAACAGAGTGGGATCTAGAGTTCATCTGCTTATTCCTGTGTTTGCTGCCAATAGAGGTCTTAAGTAATGTGCTCTAGGAAAACTTTTGATCAAGAAAGAGGCATAGATAAACATGCTTTCACTTTCTCGTGCAACCACAGAAAGAATTACAATTAGGCCTTAAAACAACATCCAGAACCGTCAGAAAATCGAGCTGTATGGTAGTCCAACCACTAAAAATTTAAAGAAGCCACATTCATCCACACGGGCAGGAAGGGTAGACACAGGCAGAGATGCGCAGGGATGTCGTACGGTGCAGAAAGGCAGCAGAGGATGGGGTGGTCCCACATTCGTGTGTGGTGGATAAAAATTGGGAGGGATACCTTGGGAGCAAGTGATCCCAACCCCAGGTCAGAACACACAGCCCAGAGTCCCAGTGCCAGGAAGATAAAGCCCCATAACTTCTGACTGTAAAAACCAGTAGAGGTTGGGGCAGTGGAAGAAACTGTAGAATTTTCTGGAGACTTCGCTTTAAGGGCTTGCATGGACTTAAAACGTAGGCAGACCCACCCCCACTGGGATTCAGCATGAAGACAACAGCTGGAAGGGCACCAGTTGCACAGGGCAAGTGCCAGGCAAACCTCCAGAAGCCAGGCAGAAGCACTCTCCTCTTTCTGAGCCCCCCACCACCCCAACAGAGCCACAAAGCAGGTTGCCCTGCCCTTGTGGCTCCACCCCACACAATTTACAGGTGCCTTTTTTTACAACAGGCCACACTACTAAGACAGGGAGTCAAAGCAGCTCTATCTAATACACAGAAACACACACACAAGGAAGCTACCAAATTGAGGAGACAAAGAAATATGGCCCAAATGAAAGAACAGAACAAAACTCCAGAAAAAGAACTAAAGGAAACAGAGATAGACAACCTGTAAGATGCAGAGTTCAAAACACTGGTGATCAGGATGCTCAAAGAACTCACTGAGTATGGCAACAAAATAAAAAGACCCAGGAAGAAATGAAGTTACACTAAGTAAAATAAAGAAAAATCTACAGGGAACCAAGAGTGGAGGGGATGAAGCCAGGGTTCAAATTAACGATTCGGAACATAAGGAAGAAATAAGCATTCAACCAGAAGAGCAAGAAGAAAAAAGAATTTAAAAAAATGAGGATAGTATAAGGTGCCCTGGGACATCTCCAAACATGTCAGCTGATTTCTCAAAAGAAACTTTGCAGGCAAGGAGGGACTGGCAAGAAATATTCAAAGTCATGAAAAGCAAGGACTTATGACCAAGGTTACTCTATCCAGCAAAGCTATCATTTAGAATGGAATGGCAGACAAAATGCTTCCCAGACAAGGTAAAGCTAAAGGAGTTCATCATCACCAAGCCATTATTAAAGGGACTTATTTAAGAAAAAGGAGATCAAAACTATGAACATTAAAAAGGCAACAAATTCACAACTATCAACAACTGAATCTAAAAAAAAAAAAAACAAAGCTAACAACCAGAACAGGAACAGAATCACAGGTATGGGGATCATTTGGAGGGTTATCAGTTGGCTGGGGAAAGGGGGGAGAATGTGCAGGGATTAAGAAGCATAATTGGCAGGTATAGCCCTGGCCGGTGTGGCTCACTGCATTGAGTGCCGGCCTGCAAACTGAAGGGACACTGGTTTGATCCCCAGTCAGGGCTGCTCCTGAGTTGCTGGCCCAGTCCCCAGTGGGGGGTGTGTGAGAGTCAACCACACATTGATGTTTCTTTCCCTCTTCCTCCCTCCCTTCTCCTCTCTCTAAAAAAAATAAAATCTTAAAAAAAAAATTTTTTTTAAAGAAGCATAATTGGTAGGTGCAAAATAGATGGGGGGATGTTAAGAATAGTATAGGAAATGGAGAAACCAAAGAACTTATATGCACGACCCATGGACATGAACTAAGGGTAGGCGAATTGCTAGAGGGAATGGGTGTACTGGGTGGAGGGGGTGAAAGTTGTCCCAGTTTTCCTCCTTTGAAAAACTGGGACAACTTTCCAATAATCAATAAAGTATATTCATAATCAATAAGATATTTTAAAAAAGCAATGTGCTCTAGGGAAACAAGATTCACTATTAACAATGCTTCCCAAGTCTTGACCATGGCTAGAAGCTATACTGGATGCTAGGCACACAGATAAAGGGCAATGTTCCATTATCCTTGTGATTTAGCCATTTACAAAGTTATTCAAACTTTGAAAAATTTTGCTTAAGTTAATGGGTCTTAATTTGTTATCAGTGGTGTAAATTAGAACATTCTTTTGTCTTAAGCTTTCAGTCTTCCATTTAAACATTCCAAAAACAGACGACATAAAAGTCATTAGACCTGGGCTCTAGTTTTGACTCTCCCACTAATTTGTTGTGTAAATTTAGGTAAGTTACTCACACTTCATGAGCTAGTTCCTCTCCTGTCAAATGTGGGGGTGGAGCCCTACAGGAAGTTCCTAATTCCTGCTGAGTTCTGTATGTTCATTTTGAGATATAATATACAATTATAAATTCACTTTGTTGGGTACTCATAGTTTACAGATTTATGTTGAAGTGAAAAGCTTTAAATTTCTTATTCTTAGCATATAAGAGCTGTCTCCCCCATTACTTATCTTTTCAGTTATCCTTGTTTGAATCTAACTCGTTATACAGGGTACACTTATGAAGTGTTGCAACAGGCCTTTTTAAAAATGCACCAAAGTTCTATGTCCAACTAATACTTTTCTTTGAAGTAGTAACCTTAACAGGTAGTAAAATTATACCAATTATACTGACATGATGATTAACTAACACTTCTGAAACTCTCAAGAAAACAAAGTTAGTCAGAGGTTTTTAAACTAAAACAGAATCATTCAGTTCGATGGCCCAACTTATCAAAAATGACTCCAAATATAATTTTTCACACCTACAAAAAGGAAAAGACCTGGCTAAAGATGAAGTTTAAAAAAAAAAGAAAGAAAGAAAAGAAAAGCCATTGGCCCTGGTCAGGTATCTCAGCTGGATAGAGCATCATCCTGATACACCAAAGTTGTGGGTTTGATCCCTGGTCAGGGAACATACAGAGAAGCAACCAATGAATGCGTGAGTGGAACAACAAATTGACATTTCTTTCTCTCTCCTCTAAAATTTTAAGAAAGAAAGGGAAAAAAGGCTGCATATTGTTTATAACAGCAAACCAGGCAAATTCTTATCAAAAGGAAACTAATAGGTTGAAGTATGGCATATCTATTCAATGAATGCAGCTGAAAAAAAAGTAAGCAAGCTCTTTGGATACGTACATGGAATAATTTCTAAGATAAATTAAAAAGTGCTGTGTAAAACAATGTATATGATATGTTCATCCTGGTTTAAAAAAAGGGAGGGGGATAAATAAGATCTTTGGGGGGGGGGGGAAGCCCTGGCTGGTGTGGCTCAGTGGATTGAGCGCTCATGTGAGAGCCAAAAGGTCCCTGGTCAGGGTGCATGCAAAAGGCAACCAACTGATGTTTCTCTTGAACATCCATCTTTCTCTCCCTCTGTCTCCCTTCCCCTCTCTCTAAAAATAAATAAATACATTCTTTGAAAAAAAAGGGAGAGGGATAAAAATGTATGGGGAGGAATGGGATTGGGCAAATGAGGAACAAAAATGGAAAGTTTATTTTTGTATTTTATATTCTTGAGCCATGTGCATGAAATATCTATTTTAAAAAGCTAGATTCCTCAGATTTTCAAGACAATTTCTAAGAGAAACTCTAAAAAATTTTGAGCAATGACAAAAATCACTGTTTGTTCCCCAAAATCAAAGTAAAATTTTTGTTCATTTTTACCCTGTAACCTGCCCTCTCTCCTCCAGCGATAAAAGTAATATGGACTCACTGTGCAGGGTTTGCAAGAAAGAAACAAATTTTAATTTCCTGACACTTTTTAGATTTTCCAGACATTTTTCTCTATTTTTCCCCACTCAACAAAATAAATTTTATTCCCACCCAATAACATTGTAATATACATTACATATTTATAGTGGAGATGTACTCACTGTGTACGCAGCATTAGGGACAAACCCTTCCTCTCCCAGGTGAGGGTTTTCAACTATAGCACTCCTCCTACAGAAGAGGCAAGCAATCCCATCTCCCTCTCTACAGTGAAAGTGGTTCACAGAAGGCCACAGATACCTAAGCTGTCCCTTCCTGAGATTTCCCTGTTAGAGCTGGCAGAGAAGACCCTCTTACCTTTAGGGTTATGATACTAGGAAGATGCCACATTACATCTTAGATAATGTAAAGGCAGTTAAGACAACATATTGAAGAAAGCAGCCCCAGAAGAGAGACAAAGTAAAAGATGCAGCACCATCATCTTAGCCAATGAATCCAACCATACTTATACTTCCTGGTAATGAGAGCCAATAGAGTCTTTTTAGTTTAAACTAGTTTCACATGTATTCCTGTTCCTTATTCAAGAGCCCTGACAAATACAATTTATAAAACATTTTTCTTTCTTTTTAAAAAAAGATTCTATTTATTTATTTTTAGAGAGAGGGGAAGGGAGGGAGAAAGAGAGGGACAGAAACATCAATGTGTGGTTGCTTCTTGTGTGCCCCCAACTGGGGACTCAGCCTGCCACCCAGACATGTGCCCTGACTGGGAACTGAACCCGTGACCCTTCAGTCTGCAGGCCGGTGCTCAATCCACTGAGCCAGCCAGGGCTCAAAAGTTTTTCATATTATTGAATATTCTTTAGAAGCATGGTTTGAAATGCTGATATAGCACTCCATCACATGAATATACCATAATTTATCTACCTTTACCTTATTAGTATTAATATTATTAATATTTTCCTACTATTGATAATTAGGGGCTCTTTCCAATAATTTACAATTAAACACAGTTTCTTTTAGAAGCCTCAACTATACAAATTTCATCTTTATGAAGACTATATGCAGAATACCAAATGTGCGTGCAGCATAGAAAACAATGCCTCTTGGACTTATAAAAAGTATACTGTTTGAAAATCTATTCTTAGGGATCCCCAACACTTTGTTTTTCAAGCAGTAAGTTATGGGGACAACAGACTCAGAAAAATAGCCTATAACCTCCTTGTTCCTCCTATATGCACAATGAATGACGAAGTGAGACTCTTCATACTAAACACACAAATCCCTAAAAAGCTATTCTCCTGCTCTTGCCCTGTATTAATCTTAACAGTTCTTTTTTAAATGAGATTACATATTATGTTCCCACTGATTCAAAATCTGTTTAAAAGACAGTAAATTTTTAATTTGCTAAATAATGTTCCAAGGTTCTTTATAACACGAGAAACTAAAGTGCAAGCCATCATTTGTCTGCTGATCTTGTTAAAATGGTGACAAATAAGAGATTCTGTAAGGTATCCTACAATTAAGACTCATCTCTAGCCTCCCAAAAAAAACTAGACATAAAAGAAGTAAATTTTTAGGGCATTAAAACTGCTATATGTTAAAAGAAGAAAAAAATAGCAATAAACATGCATTCACTAATCATAACTATGAGCCTGACTAGGGCATATAATGAGGCTCACAGCTGGGAATATATTTAACCAAGTGAAATTACTCTACCTTTTTAACAAAAGTTTTTCCTTGTAATACATTTAAATGCAAATGTACAATGCTGCACCTCTCACAGTATCTACTAAAGAATAACTTTTGGTATGAACTCAATCTGTTTTGAACTCTTTTAAAAAAGATTAGAAATACTAAGGTATTTCCCACTAGAATGTCTGGACTGTGGAATTACCATACAATGAACTTATCAAAGGCATTATCAACTTAATGAATGGCATTATAGTTGTTATTTAGAATTATTACACCAGGAAGTAATCTTCAAATCTGTAAAATGAGCACTGGATTAAAAGACATTTACCCGTACCATCTCCTATTTCTGCATTCCCTGCCACATAAATTCCTCTGCTTAGAAAACGCCTGCTTCTGCCTAAAATAAAAATCAAAAGGTATTAGAAGAGGTCAAGAATACTAATTTCATCCTGACCAGTGTGGCTCAGTTGTTGAGCATTGTCCCACAAACCGAAAGGTCACTGGTTCAATTCCTGGGTTGGGGAAATGGGTTTTGGGTTTGGTATGAGAAGCAACCAATTGATGTTTCTCTCTCACATTGATATTTCTCACCCTCTCTCCCTCCATTCCCCTCTCTCTAAAAATAAGTAAGTTAAAAGCAACCAAACTGGATTTCTTTTATGTTTGTTTCTTTTTAAACCAAGTTTGCTTGCTTTGAGATCTTGGGAACAAATTGTTATTTACCTTCTTGGATTAAAACTGTATAGTTTTAGAAACAGATTTTCAATTTTTCCAATGGTAGCCTAACTACCCATTTCACTACATTAGGCAAACCCCAAAAGTACCCCATAGTATTAAAACTTATCAAGAGACAACCTACAAAAGGCTGAATATATATATATATATATATATATATATATATATATATATATATAGTCAGAAGTCCTCATGCTTTTACTTTTAAACATTTTGAATAAAATGAGGTGATGGGAAAATTTCCAACAAACAATTTATTTTTTAATAAAAAATAAGTTTCCCTAAAACAGCAAGTCAATTCTTAGATGCTAAATCTTAAGAAACAACAACAAAAAAGACCCAGGCAAATAACTATTAAAAAAAAAATAAACAAACTTAAAACTTCTCTTTTAGCAACATGTAAGCATGAAATGGCAACCAAACCCTTAACCTTTTTTTTTAAACACAGTGGTTTGAGGAAATTAACTAAGGCAGTAAAAAATAAAATACTAAATAAATATTATGCCACACAAAAAGAGTTTAACTAGTAGTAAACAGAGCATAAAAGCTTTCACCACTTGACATCTATCTGGGAATCCAGAATGGTATCCATGCAAGAGAGATGGGGAGAGGGACAATTATTCAACAGAATGCTGAGGGAAAATTTTTCATTTATTTATATAGTAGTGTAAGAACTTACTTTTTGGTTAAGAAATTTTCAAAAAAGACGAACCACCTATATATTCAACTTTATACTATACATGTGGTATAAGAGGCCCTAAAAGGTGGCAGAAAGTCAAATTCAACAATAAATGTTCAATTAAAATGTGCAATTCTTGCACAAATTGAGTACTTCATGGGACAATAAGATTTTCATTGCCTTTCCTACATCATATGCTTAATATAATGATGACCTTCAAGTTAGTCAGAGTGCCAATAAGTCATGTATGTATTGAAAGCCATTGCTTAGGAAAGACATGAGCAGAAAGATTTAAAAACACAAACTAAAAACACAAACATATTTAAAAGAAACACTTCCATTGTTACAAAAGTATCTGTAATACAAACATGTAATAAATAAAAATGCCTAAGATGTCACAAGTAACTTATTCTTAATAAACTGAAGGCACTGCCTACAACTGATTTAGTTTGCACAAACAAGAAATGTAAGGCAGAAATCATAATTATTAGCAAAACTTTACATCTGACTTTAAGGATCCTCAAAACCTCTACCATGACTTTCACATAATAGCAATCATCTTCCTCACCCTTTTGCAAATGTGGCTTCTTTTAAAGTGGAAATATTAATTGGAAATGACGTTACAAAGTAGTTTTACACTAATTCAAAAACGATTATTAATATCTTGAGAGTCTCTAGCACTTAAAATATAAGAGAAGCCACATCTCCCCAAGTATTCGTAACCTTATGGTAATGCAGCATCGCTACAATATACATGAACCATGCAGAAAAACGCAACCCAATTTTTTAAAAGCAAAGTTGACGTTGATTCTGGGTCTAGATACTTTCTTAGTTCCCACACAACAACCAGAAATGTCAGTGAATTTTTGTGAAAAACCTGTAAATCTGTTCATAAATTAAAACTTGAATATTTTGAAATTAACATTCAGGTGCATAAATTCGTTTATTTTTTCACCGTTGGTATTTTTAACTTTAAACAGTGGGTAATTTCTAAGCTAAGAAAAAAAACCCTGGGTCAATACCCTTGTTACCTGTCTCTGCTCACCAAAACAACCAAAAAGCAGAACCTCCTTCCCAGCTTTTCTCTTTACACACAAGTAGTTCCCCTACTTTTTCCTAGCTATCTTTGCTCTGAATTATCCACAGCACCTTTACCTTAAACCAAAACGAACCCTGGGCAAGATTAATTAAGCTATGTTACCAAGAGCCCCGTTTCATGGTCCCGCACGGGAGCAGAAAGGCTCCCCGCCCCCTCTTCGCCCCCAGTTTTCAGACCCTTCTCCTAGTATTTCGCACCAGCTGAGTACAAGTGTGAAGAAGGGGGCCCGCAATGCTGGGCCCGAAAGGGCAGAGCCGGGGCCTAGACCACTACACAGCCCCACAGGCGGCTCGCGCGGTAGGGACGAGGTAGCGGCACCAAGAACCGGACGCCGAAGGCCGGGGGTGTCTAAGTAAATGGAGGAGACGCTCGACTTGGAGCGGAAGGCTCGGGACCCCTTCTGCTGCCTCGTTTACCCTCCCCTCCCCCATGCTGGAGAAGCAGGGCCCCAGCCGGTGCAGGAATGGGGAGGAGGTAAACCCGTCCTGTCACTGTACGGGGAGAAGTTGGAAGGAGCACATGTTCTACGGAGAGAGGACGCGGCCGCCCCTGCCCTGACCCCTAAAGCCAGACACTACTTCCAGCCCTCCAGGTTCGTCCGCTGCGCCTCACCAGGTCGTAGTCCTCTTCATCATCGCACATGAAATCATCTTCCATGTCAGACATCTTGGCCGGGAAAGGGGGAGGGGGAGGAGAAATTGGAGACAACCTCCTCCCACAATCCTCCGCGGCAGAGGCGTCACTCCCAGCTTCTTCTTCCCTTCCCGTCTCTCTTACAGGAGCTAAATGTTTCCACCCGGAACAAATGCGCTCGGCTTGGAGAGGATTCGCTACGACGCCAAAAGGGAGTGCACTGCCCTTTCTTCCTGCGAGACGGTTGGTGCCTTAGCAACTAAACCTAGCAACTAGGGAATCGTCAAGTGGTGCGGGACTCAGCTGAAGGGCCTTGGAAATCTTGCGCTCACACGAGCAGTTTCCAGCCTCCTAGGCAAGGGAACGGTCTCCTCCCTTGCCTGGGACTCTGGAACCATCTCATTCTGGTGAAATTAAGAGGCAGCCTAGAACCAGAAGCCTTCTGCGGAGTAAAGGCTGACATGCCCGTCCTGTATGACAGGTAGTGTTATTTCTACCATCGTTATCTATATGCGTTTAGCCTACCCATCGCGGTGGGTGTTCCTGTGGTGTTTGGAGACCTTTACAACAGTACAGTTTTACACGTGATGTTTATATTTGTAGTCGGGAAAACGATTCTGTAGATTTCCCAAATTAGTCGAGCATCAACCAATTGAGGAGCCCAAAGTCTTATTCAGTTGTTCAACAAATTTTAAATATTTACTGCCCTTGGGACCATATTAAGGTAGCAGTTAACGGCTGGTTTTAAAAAATGTATGGCTGCACAAAATCATAATTCGAAATAAGAAAATGAAATAAAGGGGAAAAAACTACTTAGTATTTTTACGTAAACTTCCAGTTCTGCCTACTTGAGTCCACAAATTTTATATAGTTATAGCACAGATATAATTTCAGATTCTTTTTGTATCTAGTTATGTAACAGCATAGGGTATGTGTACGATATATTCTTGACAATAATTATTTTAATAGTTGTTTAATAATTCCTCCTTTGAATGAACCAATATACCTTAATTTACATTAGCTTGTTTTGATACATTTAGAATGTTGCAAAAGCAACACTATTTTGAACAATTCTGCAGTGAATATCTTTGTCACTTTGTATTAGGAAAAAGTCAGAGGAGCATTACAGGCTGGAGTTTTTTTGGCAATGAATTGATTACTTGATTTAGTAATCACATCTTAGTAATTTGTTGATTTACTAATCACATTTTTGTCATAGTTCTTAAAAGTCATATAATAATATTGCATACTTGTAAACAAATTTTCCCTAATAGTCTTTTTCTCCCATTATTTTATTATGAGAAATTTCAAACATACAGTCAAATGGAAAGAACAGTCCACTGAACATGTGAACATCCACTGTCAGCTTTATTTGTGTGTGTATGTATTTCTTGAAAGTAAGATGCAGATAGCATGAAATCACTCTTAACTGCACCTATGCGTATTTCCTAAAAATAAAGACATTTGCTTATGTAATCACATCATTGTTACACTAAGAAAATTAATCATTCCTTGATATCATCTAATAGCCAGTGCATGTTCAAAATTTCCTTATTAAACATATAATTTTAGAATTGGAAGAGCCTTAAATGATACCACGTTAGAGCCCAAGGCTTCCCAATCATAGCAGCTCATTAAATTATAGCTTCCCAAACTCCGTATCAGAGATTTGAATCAGTAGATCTGGGGTAGAGCTCAGGAATCAGTACTTGAAACCTTACAACAAAACAAAATCTCCCTATAACTGGGACGACTGTCCATCTCCGTTTGCCCAGGACAGCCCTGGTTTAGTACTGTTCTCCCAGAATAATACTTATCAGCATCTATCATTCTCAGAAGTTTAGACAATAAGTCACATTTCCGGTTACTCTACCGGAAATTCATAATTCTTCAAGAGAAAGTTGAATCCTAAGGTGGTCAAAGATTTATTTGCTCAGAGTAATCAGAGCTATATAGTTTTGCTTCTAAATTAAACAATTTTGAAATTATCAACCATGTATGTACTGGTCACATGTATAAAAATCATTTCATTGAATTTATTTATATAATTTACCCCTACAATGAAGAAAGAATTGTTCAAGTAAATTATTGACTAGGAACATTAGGAAAAATGTAGCTAAATTTTGAGCATAATATCCTGGTCATCTCCAAATTTCATAAACCCAGTCTGGAAATTTGCTAAGAGCACTTAAAAAGGTCTTCACTGTGCTTAGCACATTCCTTGAGTACACAAGTGTAATGAATGTTTGTTGAATAAACATGCTTATGTTAATTAATCTTTCTGTGTTGGAAATGCCCACCACACATCAAAATCTTTTTTGTCCTTGAAAGTTCATTTGAATGTCACCTCAGTCACACAGTGTATTTTGAATACTTTGTGCAGTTATGAAATTCTTTTTCTTGATATCAATTTTACTCTGGTAAATAGTAAACATATTTTTATTTTAATTAATTGATGTGACAATTGGTGCCCTTGTTGAAGTGGATGCTATGTTTTTAAAAAACAGAAAAAAGCTTTGTTGAGGTACATTAAACTGCACATAACATGTACAACTTGATGAATTTTGATGTGGAGGAGCTTTGCCCACAGAGCCCCCCATCCGCTGTGGATAAGAATAAGTCTACCAAGACATGATCTGCTTGGGGAGGAAAGGTGGCCGAACTCTCAAAGGAGAAGGGCCAGGAGACTTCCTCAATGGGCTTTTATTGGGTTGAATTTGCACAGGAATACAGGTAAAGCTCATCAATCATTGTCAGTAAGTAAGGATCAAACAATAGATAACATACAGAGAACTCTGAGGGCTTATTCTGAGTCAGGGTCAATTAGCTAAAAGGCCATAAAACTTTGAGAAACAAACTCATTTCGTGCTTGGACCCTTATCAGAAAACTGAGGACATTCTTAGCAAAGCAGGTTGATCGCCCCAGGGAACTGCCTGTTCCTGCCTAGGGCTGCACCACCCTCTGGTATTGTTTCAGGCTTAAGTCAGGCAGGGGAAGTAAGGCAGCCAAGAGATTAGGAGACTTCTTGCAGACAGAATGAGGACTCAGGCTATTCCAAAGCCAAGGGGTGAGGGTCCATCACCCCCTTTTTCTATAGACCCCCAAGTCCTTCTCTGAGGGTCCCTTCGTGACCATGCCTGTCTTAGGTCGTCCCTCCCTTGAGGAATCTTACCCGCATTTGGCTAACCAGTCATCTGCCAGGGGCCAAGCAGGGTGAAGTAAAGGGGGCAGAGGTGACCCCCCTGCCAGGGAGACAAGCATTGTCTCCTAAGTGGCTTATGATCCCAAGGTTTCTCACTCAGCCTTAGCCTTGGGGATTACAGCTTCTGAAACCAGGCAGGGTGGTTCCCAACATTTTGACATATGTGTAAATCTGTGAAACCATCACCGACCAAGAGAATAAACATATTTATCACTACAGAGTTTTCCCATCACCTCTTGGTAATCTGTCTCCTCCTCCCTTCAGTTTTCCCAGGAAATCACTGATCTGTTTGTTTTGTCACAATAGATTAGTTTACTTTTCTGGAATTTGATGTAAATAAAGTATACAGTATGTACTCTCCTTTGCTTGGCTTCTTTCACTCAGTATAATTATTTTGAGATCCATCCATGTCGATGCACGTATCAATTGGTTGTTTCTTTTTGTTGCTGAATATTCCATTCTATGGATATACCACAGTTTATCCCGTTGATGGGTATTTGACTCTTTTTAGTTTTTGACTAATACAAATAAAGCTACTAAGAACATTAGTCTACAGGTTTGTGTACAGACATATGTTCTATTTCTCTTGTGTAATGTGGTGGATAGACTCTAAGGTGGTCTCATTACTCATGCTTTTGAATAATACTTTCCCTCATGGGTGTCCAACCTTTTGGCATCTCTGGGCCTCACTGGAAGAAAAAGAGTCATCTTGGGCCGCACATTAAATACATTGAGACACATGATCACAAAAAAAGAAATCTCATAATGTTTTAAGTAAATTTACAATTTTGTGTTGGGCCACATTCATAGCCATCCTCGCATGGCTGGGAGACTGTGGGTTGGACACCACTGCTCCCTTTTCATTGTGGGTGAAATCTGGCTTGCCTTTTTTTTTTTTTTTAAAGCTTTATTGTGATATAATCGACAAACAAATGTGACTTGCTTTTAACCACAAGATAAAGCAAAGGTGATGTACATAATTACACTCTGCAAGATTGTAAACCCATCTTGCTAGGACAGACTGTCTCCTTTGCTGGCTTTTAAAAAGCAAGTGGCCCTGTTGTGAAGTACCATGTGTCAAAGAGCTGAGGGTGGCATTGAGCCAACAGCTAGCAGGAAACTGTGGCCTTCATGCTGACAACCTAATGAGAACTGAATCCTACTTACAGTTGTGTGATCCTGGAAATGAATCCTTCCCCAGCTGAACCTTAGATAATACTTTGTGAGACCCTAGAGCAGGCGTGTCAAACTCATTTTCACCGGGGGGCCACATCAGCCTCGTGGTTGCCTTCAAAGGGCCGAATGTAATGTCAGGACTGTATAAATGTAACTACTCCTTAACAGTTAAGGGAAAACTTGGTGCTGCTGCCAGGTACGAACAAGGTGGAGGGCAGGATTCAGCCCGCGGGCCTTGTGTTTGTCACCTGTGCCCTGACTCTGAACCATAGAAATGGAGATAACCAATGTGTGTTGTTTTATTCTGAATTTGTGGTAATATATATTGTTACAAAGCAGTAGAAATGAATACAGGTAAATACCTAGTAGTAGAGTGGTTGGATCATATGGTATGTATATGTTTAACTTTCTAAGAAACTGTCAAATTGTTTTCTTAACTGTTTTTGCAATTTTGTGTGTTGATTAGCAGTGTATAAGAGTTCCAGTTGCATCACATCCTTGCCAACACGTGTGGCCAGTTGTTTCAAAGTTCGCCCTCTAGCAGGAGTGTAGTGGTATATCACTGTGGGTTTTTCATTTCTGTAGTGACTAATGTTGAACATCTTTTCATGTGCTTATTTGTCATCCATGTGTCGTCTTTGGTGAAGTATCTCTTCAGTTCTTTCGTCTATTTTTAAATTGGGTTATTTGTCTTATTTAATTGAGTTGTAGGAGTTCTTGATGCTTTTTTGGTGTGTTCTATTTAAGGAATATTTGCCCCATCCACTAAGATTTTCTCTTATGTTTTCTTCTAGAAGTTTTATTTAGTTTTAACTCTTACACTTAGGTCTATGTCCATTTCAAGTTTAATTTTTATATATAGTGTGAGGTGAATGTAGAGGTTTGTTTTTTTCTGTATATGGAAATCAAATTGTTTCAGTGTTGTTAAAAAGATGATCCTTTTCTTATTGAATTGTCTTGGCACCTTTGTCAAAAATAATTGGCCATTTAGTTCTCAACATAACTCGATTCTTTAGAAGTATATTTTTGATAATTTTAGGTAACCTGTATTATGATTATTTTAAAATTGACAAAAGCAGAATACTTTTCTACTTCATAAGGATTGTTGGGAAGATTCAAAGAGATAATAATAAATGTAAAGTGCTTACTTAGCAAGAGGCCTGGCATAAGGAAGATAGCATAAAAAAGAAATGTGAGTTTTGTTTTTTGGTTTCCAGTTGGGGTTCTTCAGTAGTTGTAGAACAAGTTATTTTAAAAGTAATGTTTTATAAAAATAATAATGTACAAAATTTGAAGACAAAAGCAACTAATTATTTCAATAATTTTTATTAAAGCGTACTTCACTGAGGTCTCATCAAAACTCACACACATTCAGAAGTAGTCTGGGCCAGGGGTCTAGAGACCTGGGTTTTAATTCCAGCCCCACTGTATCCTTACTCTTTCACTTTGGCTCAATTATTCTGAAAAGGGAGTTTTACTTTTTGTTCTATATGATGCTTTCCAGTCTTTAGCAGTTTTATTGCAACTGCAATAGAAATGTATCTAAGATTCAAACTAATGTTTTGGCATCGGGTTTCATTTAGCAAAGTTAATATTTAGTCATCAAATACACATTCAATGGGAAATATTATTTTATGAAACAGTTTTCAGTAGTCACTGAATGCATTTAAAATAATGTATGAAATCAGTTTTTTTAGGGACTATTAAAATATGCAAAGCTTCAAAATTTAGTTATTTTTCAGTGAGCATAAAAGGATATATTAGAAACATATCTGATTGATAAATGATCTTTCCTTTTCCATATTTACTCGTGTTCCTAGAAAATTTACATTTTTTCTTACTTAGGTTCTCTCTCCATTCAAACATATTTATAGAAGTGACAAAATGCCTCCCCTTACTCAAGAGTAAACCACAATAAGTGTCATCCTAGGATTTATTGGGGTTCAAAAAAGATATAATCACTTCATCTGCTAGTGATAAGGAGGGAGTGAAATAATAGAAAGTGGTCCTGGACCAGAATAACTTAGTTTCAGTGATGTTCCATTTACAGTAACAATACAAGCAGGTGCCAAGGGGCTGCAAACCTTTAGCTACGCTTTGATATTGTCAATTCACACTTTAGCCTTCACCTCCAACTTCCCCTTCCCCATGTACACCACAGAAATTCTGGAGCGGCCACTGATTAAATCTCTCTGGGTTATGCCACCACCCCTATTGTGTTGGTCATGATACTACCTGGCTTTGCCTGGGTTAAACCTCATCATTCTGGGGTACAAAGTACGCTAGAGACTTAATAGACTTGAAGTTTAATTCAAGTTTTGCTACCAATTAGCAGTCTATCTTTAGGGAAGCCACTTCACCTTTTAGTTGTTCATTCAGTTTATCTTACCTATTGATTAAAAAAAAACCCAGTGTGTCAGGTTCTGTTCTGGGTGCTGGGGATACATTATTCCTACCCTCAAGTTGCTAACTTTGTAATGGTAGTGATGATGGAGGTGGTAACAGACAAAAAAAAATGCATCAAGAAAATAAATATGCAGAACTTGTGAGAACTGTGAGGACAAGAACACAGAAATACGGTAGAGTGATGGAGTGGGGGTGGTATGTTTCTTGATATAGGGCATCTGAAATTTCTCGAGGTAACTGAAAAATGAAGAGGTTGAACGGGACGGTAAGGGCTCTTGAAGTTTGAAAGACATGCATTTTCATCTCACTATTAACTGTATTCTAGGAAGGTCCACCAATGCACCCATTTTGGAATAAATGCAAATATGTTAAGTCAGGTGCTGCATCAACTTTATATTGCCTGATTTTTAAATAACCCACACGAGAGGCAATAACTAAACATTGTAGTGTTATTTGGGGGAGCAGTTGCTGGTCGTTAGAACAAAAGTCCTAACTTTTAAAGAAGAAAAAAAAAAACGCAACCTCAGGCGCCACGTTATAACTCTCTATTCAAATTTGTCCCCAGGGCACAGAAAACAAACAAACAAAAAACCCTTCCAAAATCAGCTTTGCAGGCGCTTGACACAAGGGCTCCAGTGAGCCCCTGGTTCCCCCTAAGCTCCGAGCAGCACGTCTGCGTCTCGGCGAGCTCGGAGCCCAAGGCTCGGGGGAGGAGCGAGAGGAGGGGCGGACTGGAGGCGGCCAACTCGGCGGAGCTGCAGGATTTCCGCAGGGTGGGGGCTGGTGGCTCCCGGAAGACCCGGCTCCTGAGGGCTCCTGCTGCGGTGTCTCGGGATTCTAGATTCGACCGACCGGTGAATCTCCAGAAAGATCATCTCGAAATATGTCTACGGAGGGCCCTCCCACGTGTCGAGTCCAGGTGGCAGAACATCCCAGGTGGGGGAGAGGACATGCCGCGGTTTGGGACCGCCGAGGTTGGCTAGGTGCAGATGGTGTCCAGGGCTTTTGGTTCTTCACTGGGGCGCTGCTTTTGCCCCCAGGAGCGAACAGAATCCTTGCGATTTTATAAGGCCGCGAGGCTGGGCTTGCAAGAAAGACCACGCTGCACTTTCCACCTTGACTCACACCCGGAATGTGTGTTTTGCTGGGCTCATTCAGATCCTTCTTTTTCTTTTCTTGCTGAAGGCGGTACACTCTTCTGCAGGGCTTTAGCAGAAATACCCATCTTAACTTTGAACACCTTCTCTCTTTGTCTTGCCTGCCAGCCAATAGTGCTTTTTGGGGTCCCCTTGCTAAGACAGTAATTAAAAACAAACAGAAACGCAATAAAAAAAGAAGATTTAAAAGAAACAGCGCCTCACCCCAAACCACCCGTCCCCTCCCCCCATCAAAAATCCCTTGGTGTCTGCATACTTCTAAACAAATCATGGAATCTGTGAATTGGCACCTGCTGCCAGTACCTAACTACAGAAAACGAAGAGTTTAGTGATACCTAGTGGACGATCTTTTCATTTCAGTGCATCTTGCAGATAACTTTGTAGAAATACTTCATTCTGATACAGAACCGAAATCTCATAGAATGAAGTCTCTAACTTGCTACAGTTTCAGCCTTACAGATTTTCTAAGGTTGGCCTCGCTCCCCCTCTGCTGTTTCTAATTTTTACTCACCCCCTGCCCCGTGAACTTTTCTCTCTGATATCAAGTCCTCAAGCTCTCCCTGCTTCCAGGTATATGATTGTCGTGTGACCGTTGACAACGTAATTTACTAAAACTTTCAAGTGCTTTTTCACCCTTAAGCCAGCAAACGGTGGGTCTTTAGTTACCAGAAAGAAACAGTTTTTGATTATGAAGGCTAGCATGCTTTTAGACTACTTGGGAATGGATGTCACAGGTTTTTGGATGTCAGTATATTCTCCTGAGGTCCTTGCAAAGTACTGTTGCCCTTAAACATTTGCATGAATTAGGACACTGTTAAAGACATGCTTCCAATAAGACTCATGAAAAACTTGTTACATGGAAATAATTTTGCACCATGTAGTTTTAGTCTTTTACATAAAACATACCTATGTATAAATTTGTCTTTCCATTTTATATGATTTTAATGATAATCCTCAGTATTTCTATAGTTATCCTGTTGGGAAGAGGGAATAGTGGGAAGACACTAGAAATGAAGAATTGTTTGCAAAAGGTTCTTAGAGATTTCTTGCCTTTTTTGACTTTTACAGTGTTCATTCATGCAACAAATATTTATTCTGTGCTAGCCACAGAAGAGATCATAAGTTTGTGATCTGCCATTTTCTTGTGCATGCAATATGATTATTAGCTGCAAGCAATGTTTCAGCCACTTATTTGTTTTAGGAGGGGTGATTAAATTAAATTTAGATAGTATATCTATATATCTACCCAGCTGGTCACATGTTGCAGTTGCTGGAAGGGAGAAAAAGGCATGAGAGTGCCAAGATTAGACTGTCTTCTTGTGGAACGCCTTTCTTCAGCATGCTTCCTCAGCTTCACAGCACACGTGATCCTCTGAATAAAGGCATTAGTCAACCGAATTACACATTTTGGTAAACTTAATTTCTGTTCTTTTTATACAAAAATCAAATAGAAATAGGAGCTCTAATATTTTTCCTGCAGGCCAGTCGCGCGCGATCCCTGTGTTGAAAGACCGCTTTGACTTCCACTAGCGCTCTTAGCAGTGCTGTCTCTTCTCTTTCCCTTCTCTTTGGGATAAGTTTTAAATTGCTGGATTATTGTTTTTTAACAGTTTTATTGGTACATAATTCACATACCAAACACTTCACCTATTTAAAGTTTACAATGAAATGTTTTCTGGTATATTCACAGGATTGTGCAACTATCACCATAATCAAAGTTAGAACCTTTTCATCACTCCCAAAAGAATCCTGCACCCCCAGTCCTAAGCAATCACTAACGTACTTTCCATCTCTATATGTTTACTTATTCTGGAAGTTTCAAATAAATGGAATTACATACTATGTAGTTTTTGTGACTGGCTTCTTTCAATTATTATATTTTTCAGGTTCATCCATGAAATATGTTATCAGTATGTCATTCCTTTTTATGGTTGAATAATATTCCATTGTATGGATATACCACATTTTGTTTATCCATTCATCAGTTGGTGGGTTGTTTCCCACCTTTTGTCTTTATGAATAATGGTGCTGTACGATTGCATTCTCAATAGGAAAGATTTGGATTATTTAAAAGTATACTCAGTAAAGTCTGGAAACCCCACAGTTCCTTTCTTCCCTATAGTCTCCGATTCCTATCCTGTGCTGCCAATTCTTCCCTTCTTAGGAGTTATCAATTTGGTTTGTGTCCTTGTAATATCTTTATCTTGATAGTATCCTTATAATATCATTGTTACCATTTTTAATAAAAATGTTATTGTTATGTTCATATAAGTAGAGTCGTATTTGTTTTTTCTGTCGCTTTTTTTTCACTTAACAATATTTCTCAGAGATTCTGCCATATCACTCCATACAGATTTATTTCACTGATTTAAGGGTCAAGAGTGTTTCATAGTATGAATACCATTATTTATTTAACCATTCAACTATCACAGTATACATGTAAGTTTTTGATTTTTCTCTCTTACAATGCTACAGTCAGCAGAAATATATCTTTGAGTATTTTTGTGAATGTTTCTTTAAACTCATTCATGGGAATGGAATCAGGACCAAAGGTAATAAATACTTAAAATGTGGATAGTTTGTGCCAAATGGCCCTTCAGAAAAAAGATGTTATTAGATTGTCTATTTTTTTGACAGTTTTCAGGAGCTCTTTAAGTGTATATGTATTTTTGTGTGAATGTATGGATTTTTGGATATAAACCATTTATTGTTTTATATATGTATTATACAGTGTTGTTTCCAGTCTAGCACTTTAACTGCATGTCGTCTTTTACACTTCATGCAACATAGTACAGTGTTGAAATAACACCTTGGTCTTGATTCTGTATTTAATGGGAGCATTTCTAACATCTTTGTCATCAATTATGGTGTTTGCTGTTTCTGGTAAATAACTTTTATCAACGTAAGAACATTTCCTTCTTTTCCTGCATGTCAAGAGTTTTTCTTTTTTCTTTTTGTTACATTTAAAACTTTACTTAAAAAATCAGGAATGACTATTGAATTTTATAATTTTTTTTGCATATTTTGAGAGGATCATGGAGTTACAGAGTTTTCACCTTTTATTCTGTTGGAATAATGCATTTATTCAACAGATTTCCTGGTACTTCATATTCTTGGAATAAAGTCTTTGGTTACATATACTATAAAATGATATGTTGATTAAATTTACCAATATTTTACTTATAGTTTTTTTAAAATCTATTTTCACAGGTGGGAGTAGCCTATAGTTTACTTTTGGGGCCCTTAAGCTTTAGCATCTGGGTAATAGTGGCTTCCTAAAATGAGATGTGAATGCTTTCTATGGCTTCTATTGTTAGAACCATTTATAAAAACAAAGGATCATTTTTCTTGTTTTTTTATTTGTTTTTTTTTTTAATTTTTATTGTTACTCAATTACAGTTGTCTGCCTTTTCTCCCCATCCATCCACCCCACCCCAGGGAATCGTTTTTCTTTAAGGTCCTGATAGAACTAACTTACAACATTTCTGGGCCTTATTAAGGGGATTATTTCTTACCCCATTTTTTGTTTCTTTTTTTCTGTTCTTCTATTTCTCTTTTGTCAATTTTTAGAAATTTGCATTTTCCTTTTGTCTAGATTACCCCTTTTGTATAGATTAAACCTTTAAAAAAATCTCTTTTGAAACTATAGTTGTTTCTTATTTTAATATTGATTTTGTATGATGAGACTCATAAGTTTTTTCTATATTATTGTTTTTATCAAAGAAAACTGTAATATTTTTGACCAAGTCTGCTGTTTTTCTCCTAGTTCATTGAATTCTCCTTTTCTCTTTTAATTCATTTCTTCTAAATTAAAAAAAAAAATTTATTGTTATGCAGTTACAATTGTCTGCATTTTCTCCCCATCCCTCCACCCCACCCCAGCCAATCCTACCTCCCTCCCCCACCTGTACCCTCCCCCTTGATTTTGTCCTTGTGTCCTTCATAGTAGCTCCTGTAGACCCCTCTCCCCAGTATCCCCTCCCCACTCCCCTCTGGCTATTGTTATATTGCTCTTAATTTCAATGTCTCTGGTTATTTTGCTAGCTTCTCATGATATATGCATACTTAATTTATTTTTATTATTCCTCATTTTAATTTTCTAAATAACTGTAATTTTGGCTTTAATTTCTACTTTCCCTCATCTTTGTCTTCTTGCTCATTGATTTGTTCTTCAACTTTTTATTCTAACTATCCAGCCATTTACTATTTTTATCTTTACCATTATGATTTTATTTTCCAAGACCTCTAATAAATTTAGTTTTTCATTTTCACATTTAAATTTATGATCTAAGGTGAATTGTGATGGAAGGGGCAAAGTAGGGATTCAGTTTCCTTCTCCTCCCCCAAGGGCAATTATCCATACTTTGAAATGCTATTTTTTAACATATGTTAAATTCTCAAACATAAATTTTATAATGAAAACTAATAATTATTGCATGCTTATAAAATCCTCATAACAAACCTTTGCAGGAACTTCTATTATTATCCTCACTTTGTAGTTGAGGAAAGTGAAGGATAGAACAACTCATATTAAATTATGATTTTAAGTGAGGAAAAACTTTTCTTCTACCCTCTTATAGTAGCTGGTGCCTGTGAATTAAATTGAGGAAAGACAGATTATCAGGAGACAGGTTTATTTCATATGCACATGGGGTCTTCACAGAAAAGAAATGAAAACCTGAAGAAGTAGTGAGGGCTGGGAGGTAATACACCATTTTAACAAAGGAAGATACATTGTGAGAAGTGACTACACGAAGGGAAGGGGCTTGGGCTTCCAGGGATGGCAAGTTGTAGGAAGCCGACTATATGGGGGGAACTAATGAAGATCATAAGGGTTGTTTTAGTAAGGTTTAGTTATGCAGACACCAGTCATTGAAGTGTCCAGTGATTAGAGTAGTTCTTGGTATGGGAGACGGAATGAGACAACTTCACAAAGGGAAATTTATGCTTGACCGGTGTGGCTCGGTTGGGTGGGCCTGGGCCGGCGGGGTGAGGGTTTGCTGCTGAGTTCTGGGTCAGGGCCCCTGCCTGTGCTGCAGGTTGCGTCCTGGTTGGTGTGGTGGGGAGAGCCCGCCGGTCCATGTTTCTCTCTCACAGTGTTTCTCGCCTTCTCTTCCTCCCTCCCTCTGCCCTGTCTCTAAACATAAATAAATCAAATCTTTTTAAAAAAGGAAATTTATACCCTGCTTTTAGGTAGCTGGAGGATAGACAGCTCCTCTTGTGTTTGCTATTTTGTAATTGCTTTCAGCTCAAAATTATTTTCATGCCAAGTGACGTATTTTGGAGTGGCATGTCCTGATTCCTTTCACCATAAAAATACATATTAACTACCAAGTATTCTTAAACTAGTATTAAAAATTCATATTTTGTATGGTGCCATTACTGGGTATCCTGATGTCGAGGAGAAACCAGAAGCACAGACAGTGTAGGAGACTTATCTAAGGTCCTATTGGCGAACCAAAGATCCATGTCTTATCTCCTAAAATTTTAATTCATTCTTCTCTGCACTTAGCCATTTGGTCACCTGAGCTTCTTATATTGAGGTTCCTTATATTGAAACCTATTGGTCACCTGAGGTTCCTTATATTGAGGTTCCTTATATTGAAACCTATTTCTTTTACTGTAGTCATAATTTTGTTTCTCAAGTTCTGTTACTAAAAGTGCTGTTAGAAAAGATCTCAATTCAAAAGAGCATTCACACCACCAGATTCAACAGTTTGTGCAGTGATAATTTGACCATTTCTGCCTTTAACAGTGTGATCTTTGTAGGAGCTTTTATTTTGAGATTGAAAATGCTCATTGCACTCTTTTTGGAGGCATCCTTTAAGTGACTACATTCTAAGAGAGGAGTTTTGCAGCTGACTTGTCCAGTGGTAAAAATGCAGCCTCTCCCCCAGTTATAGCCATCGTGCTTCATTATTAGAGGGTTAGGTGTGAAGTTTAGAAAAACATGTATACCTCGGTGCTTTCTATTAGAGAAAAGTACTTTCCTGATTGCTTTGATAACCTCTGTGCATTTGAGTTTCATAGGCAGGAATGTTGTAGGGTAAGCTTCTTGGTGATGCAGTAGTTATAGAAAGACATGAACGGTCTGCCTTCCCGAGGTAGTCTGAGAAAATAATACAGAACTTAGTAACTCAAAATCACTTTACTAAAACATATTTCAGGACTTTTATTCTAACACTACTGTTAGTACTTCATCTTGTTTGTGCTTGCAGTGCTTATAAAAGCAAAATAATAAGGATTCAAGTTTAGCAGAACTTGACTTTTGTGAGTATGTGATTCTCAGAAGCAGAAATAACAGTCCCTTTTGAGGATAGTGGAATTACGTAAGCCAGAAAACTCCTGCAATGCTACATGTCCCTTTTCCCCACACCTAATTGGTCACTGATCCCTATTGATCAGACTTTCTTATATCAGTTTAGTTTTCACCCTTCTCTGTCTCCACCACTAAAGTACTGGCAGCATGTCTCACTACAGTGGCCTCCTACTGGATTTCTTTATTTCTGCCTTGCCTTCCTATGACCCGTCTTCTGTACACGTGCCAGCGAGCTTTGTCAAGTGTGAGATCGATACACTGCATCCTTAAACATCTCTTCACATCCACTGTCTGTGTTAAAAGCTAGGTTCCCCAATTTGTCATATGAGGCCCTTTAAGATCTGCTTGATTACCACCACCCTCCTCTCCTACTTTTCTCTTTTGATGTATTTAAAGGCCTACTTATAGTTTTCTGAATGCAGCATGCTGGGCCTTTTAATTCTATTTACCTAGAATGCTTCACAACACCCCACTTGTCTGGCATCCCTTATAATTCATTTTAACTGTTGCCTCTTTGGAAAAGCCTTCTCTATCTTATTCTCCTGATTTTGGGTTTATCTTCATCTACATTCTGCCATAGTAGGGGCTAAATAGCTTTTTTCCTGCTCCCAAAAGGCTGTATTTGTCTGGCTGATCACTTTATTGTCATGCTGTATTGTGCTTTTTAGCTTACTTTTATAGTCCTAGAGGCCAACCTCTTATTAATTTCCTTTTTAAGTATAGTACTTGGTAAAGCATCAGTAAGTGCTTGTTAAAAAGTTTATATTTTGAAGTAATTTGACTTACAGAAAAGATAAATATAGTTAAAAAAACTACTGTGTACTCTTCTCCCAGATTCTCCAACTGCTAACATAATTCTATATTTGCTTTATTGTTCTCTCTCTTTCTGTTTTATTTTACTAAGCGGTTTGAGATTAAGTTGAAGATATGATGCTTCTTCAGAATGTGTTTCCCAGAAACAAGAACATTTTTGAACATAACCAGAATAGAATGATCAAAATCAGGAAATTAGCATTGATACATTATCTAATTGAGAGACCTCAAGTGCTACGGATTGTTCCACTAATGTCCTTTATAGCAAAAAATAACAATTTTGGGCGGTCAGTTCAATAGAGGGCAAATGTTGCATTTAGTTTTTTAAAAAAATCTTTTATTTTGAGGGGTAGGCATTTCCTCAGTCTTTCTTTGTATTTCATGACCAATTATTTTATATAATATCCCTCAATTTGGGTTGCAGGAAAAAATTGTGAAAAACTTTGAAATGGACCAAAAAATTATTGAGTGTCTCTAAGGAGAACCAGAAGTTGCCTGGCATACCTATCTTTCAAGTTATCTGATTTCTCTGTGGTTCTGAGCTTTTTGTTATAGTCAAGCTATTTAATAGTGCCATAGGTCATAGGAAACTGATAGCAATGCAAATGATTCTTGTCCATAGAAATCGCAAATTATGTCTGGCGGAATGCAGTTAGGTGATTATTGCTATTAACTAGTTTCAGTAGTTTTTGTGTTTACTTGTAAATCATTTCAACATTCCTTATTTGAAGGTATATGAGCAGTACTTTGGATTCTCCATCTAACTGGTTATAATGTTTTACTGGTTTTGTCAGTAGTTAATGAGAAAAAATTTTAACACATGTTTATTTTATACCTATATAAGAGTCACAATTATATTTTAAAAATTTCTCTTTTAACAGAGTTTATTTAATATTTCTTCATGATTAGATCCACTTTATTTATTTTTGGTAAGAATACTACAAAAAAGTAATTTTGTTTTCTGAATACATTGGATCAGGAGGTACATGGTGTCCATTTGCCCCATTGCCAATGCTGTGAACTTGGATCACTTGGTTAAGAGACAGCTGCCTGGTTTTTCCACTGTAAAGTTACTGTTTTCTCTTCTCTAACTAGTATCTTTTGGTGAAATACTTTAAGAATATGTTAGTATTCTCTCTCATTTCAAACTTTCATTTGCTGGTTTTAGCTTCCATTGATGATCCTTGCCTGAATCAGTTATTACTATGACAGTCACCAAATGATGATTTTTCTTGTTTTCTTTTCATATTTTTTACATTTATTATTTGGCATTCTAGTATAAGGAAGTAGTTTTTCTTCCATTTATTTATGATTGTATGGACACATTGACTTCTATTTTATCTTATGGGTTATAACATGTTACTTTTATTACTGTGTTGGTGGTCAAATTGTTTCAGATTTGGGCCGTGGGAATCTCTCTGTGGGCTCCTGTGCTACATGCAGTCCTTGTGTCAGCACTTCCTTACTTTCTGGCATGACAAGGTGGGCCAGGTTTGTGACTGCAGAAGAAGGTCTAAACCTATAGAAAACTTAATAGGAGTTAATTTAACTTTTTAAAACTTTTGTGTGCTTAGCTATACTCTTGTGTTGCTTAGGGGGGGATCACAATATTTTTTGTTCCTGGAGTTTTTAAGGAAGGATGTCAATAAAACATTTTGCCTTTTTTATTTTTTAGGGGTAATTAATGATGGTAGATGTACGAAATATGTTTCAGCATGTATATCTTATGGACTTTTCCAGTATGTGGATATTCTGACATATTTTACTCTTGTTTTCAGATTGCTAAAGCTGAAGGAGATGTTTAACTCTAAGTTCGGATCCGTTCCCAAGTTTTATGTTCGAGCACCAGGAAGGGTCAACATAATAGGTATTTCAAAACTTCCTTCTCTAAGTTTTTCCTGCTTTGGTAAGATCCAAATTTTTCTTGATACATTATTTTCTTAATTTTTCCCAGGAGAACTGAAAAAAATAGGATATTTTACATATATCTACTATAGTAAGATACACTTTTGCGTAAGGAAGCACACTATATTTTCATCTTTCCAAATGTATGTTATTAATGTTAATTTTGCCCATTCATTAAGAAATTTATAAATTTATCAAAACTAGTTATTTTCAATAACTAATATTTTAATAACTAATATTGTTTCATAAGGGAAGAAAATATTTTTCTGTGCTGCAGGTTAAATTTTTAGACTGCGGTGAGTAATTTTGATGATTTTTACCTTTACTCACTGGATTAGAAAAATACTGAGAAACCCTACAATTCTTCACTTTTAATAATAGTATAGTGACATGAAGAATGATTTTTTGTATGTTATTTATTTTTTAAATTTTTATAGTAGTTTATTTGAGTCAAACTGACAACATGTGCTGGGGAGCAAGATCACAAATGCTCTGGAGAAGAAGTTTTGCGGCTCTTGTATGCATTTGAGATTAAGGAGGGACAATAAGGAAGATTACGTGAAGGTGGGAGAAAATAATTCAGGGACTAGAATACAGGATAGTTAAATTAATGCTCTAGAAGGAGGGTTTTGAAAGGGGGCATTTCACAGGTGTGTTAACCTAGATTCACAGAAACGATGGACTTGCTTAAGGCAACGATAAGCCTTTTACTAAAGAAGTTATATGCCTGGGACATGACTACCAACCATAAGCTGCCCAGTGAGGAATTTATGGTCAGATCACCCTGGGAGGTTACTTTCCGCAGAAGCCCTCTTACTTTCCATAGACTCCCTTTTTCCGTCCAAAACAGGAAACTTGTGTAGCTCTTTATCCAGTTACAATGACATTTAAGTACTGTGGCATGACGTGTGATTAGGTCTAGTCCACCAGTATTTATTGAACACCTAA
This sequence comes from Desmodus rotundus, assembly GCF_022682495.2. Lineage (NCBI taxonomy): Eukaryota > Metazoa > Chordata > Mammalia > Chiroptera > Phyllostomidae > Desmodus > Desmodus rotundus. The sequence continues at coordinate 81,501,319 of NC_071393.1, forward strand.
CATGTGCCAGCATGGGGATACCATAATGTAGAAAATGGAAACAGCCCCAGTCTTTATAGGAGAATGGTTTGTTTTTATCAAGAGAAAATGGGGTGTAGAACTGAGAAAAATGACTAGGACTCAAAGGAGGATTAAAAAGAAAACTTTTTACTATGAAAAATGTAAGCATACAAAAAAGTAGTTGGAGTAATGTAATAAACTCCCATGTACCCAAGAGCTTCAATTATTATCAACTCAGGCAATCTTACGTTATTTTGAAGCAAATAATGGAGGATTTAAAAAATATGAAAGGCTTGAGTATGGTTAAATAAGGAGGGAAGGGAATGGAGTAAATCCATTGGGGAGAGAGATGGAAGACTTCCAAGAAGGGAGGAACTGATGGAGCAGAATTCCCTAGAAGGCAAGAGGGCTGGCATCCAGAGCATGTGCTAAGGGCCGCTTTAACTCTTTTTAATGGAAGGCAAGGAAGAAAAGGATGCAGGTTGATGTAGGTAAATTTTTAATTTTTGTATAGAAAGTTGAGGGAGTTCATATGGGGGAGAGTAGGAAGGGTTGAATGTTTAGGAGGAGGCAGAAAATTGGAAATAGCCTTGTAAAGAAGGATGGGAGAGGAGATGGCTGGAAGAACAAAAGGTTGACTGAGTAACACTGAGGACTGGTTAGAGCTGGAGACAAAGAGTTTCAGCGATACCAGTCTGCAGAGTTTTCGGTTTTTTCCTTCTCAGCTAGTCTAAGTTGCCTGTGTTTGATCTGTATTTGGGGTTTTGTTTTGGGTGGAGATTACAGGAGAATGACAGTGGCATCAGGAAGATGACGATACGAACCCTGGAATCTGTGCTGGGTAGAAAAAGAAAGAAAGGTAGTAGGGAGCTTAAAGGGTAAAAAGGGCAAAGAACTGAGTCTGGAAAACAGGCAAGTGGGATAATCTGAGTAATAGAAGTAGCAGGATGGGAAGTTTTAGTAAAGAATGTGATATTTGAAACTAAAATTCCATAGGTAGAACAGTTCCAGGTGCTCAGAAGGTCTCTGGTCATTGCTAGATTTGTCAGTACCAGGGATGTAAGTAGATGGCTGAAGCAGAGAGGAGGAGGGGCAGGTTCTCTATGGGTCAAGGGATTAGGAAGCTGGGGCCTTGGACTGGGTTGTTTACCTGGATACTGTCCAGGTTATTGCAGGATTGCAATGGAGACAGGCTGGAATTAGATGCTGAGGTCTTCACAGAAGAGCTGAATATCTAAAAGAATCATAGATGAGAATGATGAGGAGGAGAGAATGTGGATGAGCCTCCTAAGAACAGTAGGATGGAAAAAAGGCCTGGAGACAGCAGAGTAGGAGAACAACAACTCCTTGCTATTGAGAGAGGACTGAAAAGAAACGATGTTCTCAGAACAGAGCCAAGCTTCACTTGCTTTTGTGGGGAAGGGGTCCAAACCAAAGGTTTTCCTGATAAATAATTCTTATTCTAGTATACTTATTGACTATTTTCTGATTTCAAAGAAGAGTTATATGAGCCCTGGCTGGTGTGGCTCAGTGGACTGAGTGCCTGCCTGTGGACCGAAGAGTTGCCAGTTTGATTCCTGGTCAGGGCACATGCCTGGGTTGCAGTCCAGACCCCCAGTTGGGGGCTAGTGAGAGGCAGCTGATTGATGTATCTCTCCTGTATTGGTGTTTTTCTTCCTCTCTTTCTCCATCCCCCCACTCTAAAAATAAATGAATAAATAAATTACATAAAAGAGGTATATTATATTTGAATGTAGTTAATTTAGTTGGTGCTTGAGATGAAATGAATTTCAGTGTTTATTAAAAGCATTATTATATTTTCTGTTTAAGTTTTATTAAAATATTCAGAATGTAATAGTCTTATTATCCTTACTTGCCAGCAGTTCCTGCTCCCTCCCTGCCCTTCACCCAGTTGTTTCCATCATTTTTGACAAAAGGGGGAATGTCAGAAGGCTGAGATCCACACTGTAGCCTCCCCGACAGAATCTGGTGCCTCCCTAGAGTTTCGCTTTATTTAAATACGTGTTTTCTACTTGTGAACCATTGTTTTGTATTATTGTCTTCTTGAAGGAAGTTGGAGAGAATAACTTGAAAAACTGCTTCTCCATCTGTCATTGTCAATCTAGGAAAAAACTCCTAATAATTATTACTTTTTATTTTATTATTTAAAAAAATGTTTTTCAGTCATACTGGTTTGGTGGTGATGAACTCCTTTAGCATTGTCTGCCTGGAGAGCTCTTTGTATGCCCTCCCATTCTAAAAGAGAGCTTTGCTGGGTAGAGTGATCTTGCTTGTAGGTCCTTACTTTTAACCACTTTGACTATTTCTTGCCAATCCCTTCTGGCCAGTGAAGTTTCTGTTGAGAAATCAGCTGACAGTATTATGGGTGCTCCCTTGTAGGTAGCTAACTGCTGTTCTCTTGGCCGCTTTTAAGATTCTTTCTTTGTCTTTAACCTTTTGCATTTTAATTGTGCTGTGTCTTGCTGTGGGCCTCTTTGGGTTCCTCTTGCTTGGGACTATTTTGTGCTTCCTGGACTTGTATATTTATTTTCTTCTCCAGGTTAAGGAAGTTTTCTTTCATGAGTTGTTAAAAATAGGTTTTAATTTCTTGCTCTCTCTCTCTCCTCCTTCTGGCACCCCCATGATGTGAATGTTGGTATGCTCGAAGATGTTCCAGAGGCTCATTGCACCATCCTCACTGTTTTGGATTTTTTTTTCTTTTTGCTGTTTTGATTGGGTGTTTTCTTTTTTTTGGCTTCCTTATATTCCAAATCACTGTTTTAATTCTCTGCTTTATCTACTGTACTGTTGATTCCCTGTAAATATTCTTTATTTCAGTTAGTATATCCTTCATTTCTGACTGGCTCTTTTTTATGGTTTCCATGTTCTTTTTTATGCTGTTGAGGTTCTCACTGAGTTCATTGAGCATCCTTAAAACCAGTGTTTTGAACTCTGTATCTATTAGGTTGCTTGCTTCTATGTTGTTTAGGGTTTTTTTCCTGACATTTTGTTCTGTTCTTTCATTTGGGACATGTTTCCTTGTCTCCTCATTTTGGCAGCCTCCCAGTGTTTCTTTCTATGTATTAGGTAGAGTTGCTACATCTCCTGGGCTTGGTAGAATGGCCTAATACAGTAGATATCTTGTGGGGTCCAGTGTCACAACTTCCCTGTTCATCTGAGTTAGACACTCCACCCTGTGTGGGCTGTGTACACCCTCCTGTTGTAGTTGATCCTTGATTGCTGTTGCCACATCAATGGGAGAGATTTACCACCAGGCTGATTTGCTACAAGAACTGGCTATGACCACTGTGGAGGATCAGCTGTACAGGGGCCCACCCCATGGAACAGGAATGACTCCAGTGGGGCTCTGGTGTCTGCTGAGTCTGCCCCATGAGTGAGTTGCTTGTGCAGGTGATTGGGTGGTGCTTTGACATGGTGTGAAGTGGTCCACAGAGTCCACTGGCTCTGGGGCCTCCTAGGAGGTGCAGGCCAAGGTCAGCTACCACATATGTTCTGCCCGAGGCAAGCTGGCGTGAGCTACAAAGTGATCTGCAGATGGCTGCTACTTAAGCTGGGCTTAGAGGTGCCAAGAGAAGCCAAGCTGAGAACCAAGGCCAGCTGCTGCTACTGCCCAGCCTGGGGCCACTTAGCAAGTGGTATGAGGCACATGAGGCCAGAAGCTCCTTATTTGAGAGATTTTTAGGAAAGTCTGAAGCATGAACCTAGACAAGCCATTCCTATGGAAAAACCAGTAGAAGCAACTTTTGTGGACCCATAGGTTGATGGGGCAGGGTCTCAGGGAATCACCAGGGCTGGGTGAACAGTGATAGCCAGGTTGATGGAGACTTAAATATGGTGCTGTCCTGCCAGCTCTGAGGGAGAAGGAGTTTGAAAAGGAGCAATGGTCTCTGCCTGCACTTCTGTGTGTGAGAAAGCTGCCCCTTCAGTTCTGGCCCTGATGCCCAACACTTCAGTTCCTCCTGGTATCTTTAAAGCTGCTGCCCCAGCACTGGAACTCAGAGCAAATGAGTCCAGGTACATCCTTGTGTGCACTCTTTATGAGAAACTGCCTGGGACTCCCGAAGCCCTCTGTCTCCCTCAGCCACAATCCCTGTTGGTTTTTACAGCCAGAAGTTATGAGAACTTGTCTTCCTAGCACCGGAAACCTGGGCTGGGAGGCCTGATTTGGGGCTGGGACCCCTTATTCCTCAGGAGGGATGTTTGCAGCTGAGCTATCTCCCAATTTTTACCTGCAACTTGTTAGTATAAAAACGGCCTGTTCTGTATTTCCTCCTCTCCTACCAGTCTCAATGTGGCTTCTTATTTATCCTTAATTGGAGCACTTCTATTCAGCTAGATTTCAGGTGGTTCTGAATGATGGTTGTTCTGTAGTTTAGCTGTGATTTCGATGTAGTTGTGGGTGGACGCAAGTACTGCATTTACCTATGTGGCCATCTTGACTGGAAGCCTATTTTATTATTTTAAAGGACACATCAGTGTAGAAACAAAAGGATTGTTACCTGTAATAATATGTAAAATATTTGTTTAAAAATACAACTATGCAGTTGAATTGCCTTCCATTCATTTTATAGTTTTCAGTTGATGAATGTCTGCCATAGGAACAGATAAAAAACTTGGCATATGGAAACATAATTGAACTTGCTTAGCCCATCTTTCTTGAATTGTTATTTTGTATTTAAATCTTATGAATAACAACCTTGAATTTCAATAGTAATTTGAAGACATTATGGTATCGTAGGAAAAAAATTTCTTCCTTGAATTTCAGGGAGGAATTATAATGAAAAGGGTAGTTTGCTTCCTATATTTGCTGACTATGTGTGAAGTAGTACAGATTAAATATTGTTTTTCTAACTTCTTTTTTAAATCCTAGCCATGTGTAGCATACTTAACACAACTTATTAGAGCCAGTATAATTTGTTAGGCATTTGGTTAGAACACAAGGAAAGTAAAGCAAAGTCCTCACCTTAGTGAGCTCGTTCTCTAGTGAGGAATGGAGTGGGACTCATGTTAGTATAAGGAAGAGTGCACTGAAGGCTTCAATCATTCATATTTAAAAATGAGTGCAAAAGAACGACAGAGAAAGGAGAGATTGCTTTTCCTGATGCTTCATACAACTAGTCACATAACACATATTTGAAGATGTTTATTATGAATTAGAAGGTAGATTTAAAAATCTCGTGAAGAAGTTTAAAATGAATAGAAACTAATAACTATTATACTTATGCTGGCAGAAGTCCCTGGCTCAGACGTTTGGGAGAAAAAGAAAACTGAATCACTTTCTGCCTGTGGTATTTTTGTTTTCTGTTAAAACCTAGCTTCAAGTTTTTCCTGTGTATCAACTTGTGTTTCTCTTGTGTCATCTGTTTTCAAAGATAAGGAACGCTCTCTCTTTTTTCTAGGGGAACATATAGATTACTGTGGATATTCTGTTCTTCCTATGGCTGTAGAACAAGATATATTAATAGCTGTGGAACCTGTGAAAGCAAACACTCTCCAGCTGTCCAATACAAACCCCTTGTACCCGTGAGTATTTAGGATTGCTATTATGTGAGTGTTTGTGTTCGTACCCAAATGAACCCTTTAGGAGATGCCAAATTCACGGTAAGTTATTACATTAATTGAAAATTTGTGTCTGAGTTGCAAAAGCACCTAAGGCTACTACTTAATACTGGTTTATTTTGTTCATTTGCTCATTCATTTAAGGAATATTTCCTGAAGCTTTGTCATGTGTCCGACATTATGTTAAGCAGATTCCAAGCTCTGTGACTTCAGGTCCTGCTGCCTCTCCGTTCAGTGCTGCAGCCCCGGTGTCAAACAGACTCCGCACGTAACAGGTGTCAGTTTGTAGTACCTGTGCTTTGTTCAGTTAAGGATAGGCTTTGTTGTTGTTGTTTCGAATTCTTAGTTTGCTAAGATTAAAAAATATAGATTAATGGGTATCAAGTTTTTAAAATGTCTACCCAATATTGAAGATCAGTTTATTAAAAATATTATGAATTTTACTGATGAATTTTCTAATATGGAACTCTTTTCATTTGTGGGATAAGACCTACTTGCTAATAATATATTATGATGGATGTGACATGCTAATTACAAAAAAGATTCTGGCGTATAATTGGCATATTCTTGGCATATTGTTCATGGGACAGATTGCCTGCAGTAATGTTTATTCTGCAATTGTTTTATGTGTACCTTTGCTAAGGCATCATACAGGTTGTGCAAGATACAGAAATCCCTTACTTCTGTATGGGACTTATTGTATCAGATCCTTTTATTTTCTATTTATTTTGCATAGTTAAGAATATATCTTATATTACATTTTGGACCCTTTACAGAAAACCTTACATTCATTATCTCAAACACAATTTTGCCATTGTTCGCAGACATTTAAAATTGGGTGCATAATATTAATAATTTGTCATATTGATTTATTCAAATTCACTTAACATTCCCATGCTAACAAATATGTGGGTTCAGTTTTATTTTTTCTCAAAAGCAGAGCCTGAGACAGACTTGAATGAAGGTGGAGTATTGGGGAGAGGCTCCCAGGGGTGGTAGTGAAGGAGCATGGGGAATGACTGAGGGGAGCAGAGGGGACTTACCAAGTCAAGTCCTCTCTGCTGCAGATAAGCAGCTGTATTCCACGGGAAGTACGCAGCATGCCTCCCAGAATGCTTCAGGTGTTGTGTAGCACTCACTACATGGAGGTGCCATAATTTCTTATGTATCCACCATTGATGGGCATTTTGATCATTTCTAGATATTGGCTATTATGAATAATGCTGCTAAGAATATTTGTGTACAAATCTATGTGTGGACATGTTTTTCATTTTTCTTGGGTAAATACCTAGGAGTGGATTGCCTGGTTTACCTTTTCAAAGAATTTGCCTATCTATTTTCTAAAGCGGTTGTAACATTTACAGTCCCACCATCAGAGTATGAGCTGATCCACATCTTTTCTAACACGTCTTTTTAAATTGTATCTACTATCGTAAATGTGTAGTAGTTGTGCATTGTGGTTTTTAATTTCTCTGATGATGTTGAACAGCTTTTCATATATTTATTTGTCATCTGTATATCTTCTTTGTTTAAAGGTCTGTCCAAATCATTTGCCCATTTTTAAGTGGGTTTTTCATCTTCTATTATTGACCTGTAAGAGTTTCTTATATATTATAGATACAAGTCCTTTGTTAGATGTATGTTTTACAAAGTATTTCATCTAGTCTGTGGCTTGAATTTTCATTTTCTTTACTATGTTGTTTGAGGAAGCATAGTTTTAAATTTTGATGAAGTTATAATTATTGATTTTTTTCTTTCAAAGTTTGTAATTTTTGACTGTAAATGTTCAAGTAACTTTTGCCAAACCCAAGGTTACTAAACTTTTTTTCCCAGTGTTTTCTTGTAGAAATTTTGTAATTTTAGTTCTTACATTTAGGTAAATGATTCGTTCTGAGTTAATTTTTGTATGTGGCATAAGATAAGGGCTGAGGTTTATGTGTTTGCATATGGCCATCCAATTGTTTCCCACCATTTGTTGGAAAGATTATTTTTTTCCCATTGCATTATCATGACACCTTTATTGGAAGCAGTGGGTAATATTTGCATGAATCTATTTCTGGACTCTATTCTGTTCCATTAATGTATTTATCTATCTTTAAGTCAATACCATACTATCTGAAACTGTAGCTTTATAAGAAGCCCTGAACTCAGGTAGTGTAAATCCTCTAATATTGTTTGTCTCTTAAAAATGTATTTTGGCTATTCTAGGTCTTTTGTACTTTCTCATTAATTTTAGAATCAGCTATTCAATTTCTATGAAAAAGCATACTGGGATTTTTATTGGGGGTACACTGAATATATAGATCATTTTGAGAAGAATTGACTCTTAACAGTATTTAGTCTTCCAATTCATGGACACAGTATATCTCTCCATTTATTTAGGTCCTCAGATTCTCTCAGAAGTATTTTGTTGTTTTGAAGGGACATGTTTTGAAAATCTTTTGTTAATTTTTTCTCTATTTATTTTGTGATAATATTGTTCTTGTACTCATCTAACCTACTGCCTGACACAAACAGGGCGGACACTGGGCACACGTTTGTTGGAAGAAGAGGTGAATGAATGAGTAAAATGTGTAAGTGGAATGAGAGTCATGTCTGCTCCTTCTGAGGACGTTTTCTTAGCATTCTTCAGCACGGGTGTAAGAGTGGAGAAAGCAGATGGGTGACGTAGTGTCAGAGCAAGGGTTGGTGGAAAAACGAGTGCCTGTTTTTGAACCTTAGGAAAAGGTTAAGCAGAGAGGTAAGACAAGGATGGAAGATAATACTCTAAGCAAATACCACCCAAAAGAAAGCAAGTGTAGCCATACTTAGGACAAAATAGATTTCAAGCCAAAAAGGGCAACAAGAGACAAAGATGGACATCATGTAAAGATAAAGGGGGCACCAAGAAGACATAATATTTATTTATATATGCGCCCAACTCAGGAGCACCAAAGTATGTAAAGAAACTACTAACAGACTTAGAGGGAGAAATCGATAGCACTACAATAATAGTAGACTTCAACATCCCACTTACACCACTGGACAGATCCTCCACACTCAGTAAGCAAATTGGCCCTAAATGACACAGCAGACCACATACACTTAATAGATATGTGTAGGACATTCCACCCAAAAGCAACAGAATACACATTCTTCTTAAGGGCCCATGGGACATTTTCAAGGATAGACCATATGTTGGTTCACGACACAATGTGAATAAATATGAGAAGATTGAAATCATACCAAGCATCTTTTCCAGAAACCAAACTCAAAGTCGTGGAAGATTGTGATCTAAATGATGGAGAATTCAAAAATAGGTGTTAATAAGAAACGCAGTGAGAGGCAAGGAAATTCAGAAAGTCAATTCAAGGAGCTAAGTAATAAAACTGTCATTTTCTTTTTGTGATACCTGGTTAACATGATGATTCCCGGTGCTTGAGGGGTGGTTCCTTTCCCTGTGCATTCGAAGTATAGAACACTTTTCTTATTTAGGTACAGCTTTGATTTTAACAGTTCAGAGGGTTGGTAATCAGGGGCCCTTTTCTCCCCAGGAGGTGGTGCTGTGGCACAAGTTTTTGGTTTCTGTTACTGAGCTGCTGCTTTTGAGAGCCAGCATTTCCCACCTCCCACTGCCTCTGCTAGAGGGGTCGCAGGTGCCCTCCCTCCGCACTGCTACTTGTGCCTCTGGTGTCCCTGGTGCCTTGCTGCTCCCAGTGTCATTCTAGTCGCTGGTTTTGCTGTGGTCGTGGGTGTCGCTGCCAGGGTCACAGGGACGGCCTGTGCCCTCATTGCTTCCGGGGTTGTCTGGGTCTCAGACAACACCTTGGTGGGGGCGGGTAGCAGGGATTGGGGATAACGGGTCTAGAGCCAGGCGCCACTGCGTCCTGATTCCCTGTGGCCGGGAGGTCAGAGACTCGAGCCCTCCAGGGATGCAGCACCACTGCAGCCAGGGCAAAGAGCCTGAGTTCTGGGTGCTGGTACCACTGCTGTCCTTTTTTTCCTCCCCACCCCCAACCCACCCGTGTCACGAAGGGGGCCTGTGTTACTGCCTGGTCTTCATGGCTACAGCTGCCCTCGCTAGGGCTGTGGGCTCAGCTGCCGCCCCTGGGGAGCCGGGGTCAGTCAGGAGCCCCATTCCTGCTGTCCCGTGAGTGCCCCCGCCGTGTGCATTCCACTTCCCCACCTCCTGGTGCATAGGTGTGTGGATCTCTCAGGCATCCTAGTGTCTTGAGCAGAGGACTCTTTCTTGAGTTAATGGATGTCCCACCAGTTTTAGGTTGAAGGGGAGAGGCAAAGGGAGCATCTCACTCTACCGTGATGCTGACATCACTCTCCTAATATCTTTTAACTTCTGTGGGTGACAATAAAGTGCTTGTGATCTGGATAGACTGTCCTTGGAGTCACTAAACCTCCCAGCCTCCAGGAAGGCCCCTTCTCCTCAGTCCATTATGCCGACTGTAGAAATGATGCCTTCTTGGCCTCCTATCCCACCCATATCTCATCACACGACAGGGTGTGTGATCGTGACTTGTGTTCAGGTTATCTCTGCTAGATTACAAGTACTTGAAAGATAAGCCCTTTCCTTTTTCCTTTATATTCCTCTGAATACCTTGCACACTTGAGTGGTCGTTAAACATTTTCCTTAGGAGGTGATGTATTCATGTTACTGAGTGAAGGAAATGCATGCAAGGTTCCTACTTCAGTGACTGGCACATAGTAGGTATGTAGTAAATTATGTGAAGAGCACTCAGTCAGTATGAGGAATGTTGCTTATTTCCTCACTTTAAATTGATCTCTGCCACCCTTCCATTTCACGTATTTCGTCTGTTGGCTGATTTAGCAGCCTATCTATTTTTAATTTTTGAAATAGTTTTTGACTTACAAAGAAGTCAGAAAACAGTACAAAGAATTTCTGCGCATTAACTGATGCGTCCTCATGCATCATATCAAGGAGGCGCGTGGTGTCCCTTCACCAGTGTTGGTTTGGATGATGTGGTTGGGGGCTCTTCCTGCCGGGGCTCTTGCCCATGAAGTTCCAGTGTCTTCTCCTTACAGGAAGTGTCTGGTGGGGAAATACCTGGAGTGGATGCAACTATCTTTTATCCAATCAAATTTGTACTCAGTAACCGTAGCATCTTTTGATGATTCTTTCCTGAAACAGTTACCATGGAGTTTGCCAAATAGTGATTTTTTTTTATTTCCTTCATTTTTCTACACTTATTAGTTGGCATTTCACTCTAAGGAAGAGTTTTCCCCTTCTCCTTCATTTAGGTATTTATTCATTTGTTCATTTATATTGATATAGAAGATTCATGCATCTTATTTTATTCAGTGAGTTATGACCCATTGGAATCATTACTTGTTTTATTTACCTTTTTCCCCCTTAAACTGTGGATATGGTAAAATTGGATGGCTGGCGGAGAGTGTGAGGGAAGAGGTGTGCTGAACAGCAGGCCGCAGGATGAGGCTGACGCTCGCTTAACCAGGACTATCCTGAAACAAACAGTGGTGTAGATTAAGCTAAAACATGTCAGTCCCTCTGTTTCAGGAAATAAGGGTCAGTTGGAAGTAGCGTAGTTATTAAGGTCACCATAGCTTCTCTTAACTTGGAGCAGCTGGAGATGTTTATTGTCTGGGGCAGGCTGTGCAGTGTATGTATTGAAAGCGAATGGTCAGTGAGGCTTCAGTATCGCTGCCTTGACACAGGATGGCGGCAGCCCGCCGTGGGTTCTGCAGCACAAGGCCTCTCCGGACTCAAATTTACCGTGTCTTTTGTTTCTGCAGAGACTTCAGTACTAGTGCTAATAATATTCAGATCGACAAGACTAAGCCTCTGTGGCACAACTACTTTCTATGTGGATTTAAAGGAATTCAGGTAAATTGCTTTATAAGGCATCTACTAGCATTTGTGTATGATGTCTCTTATATCAAGATTTATTTTATCTACTCTATCATTTTTGTCTCCTCCCAATACTAACTGCTGTTTCTGTCCGGTTTTCTAGTTTATATACTTCAAGGGATAGGTGGATGTGAGCTTTTCTGGGTGGTGTTCACAGGGGGCAGGAGTGGCTGTTCATAAAGTAGGTGCATCTGACATCTTTCTGGTTTTTAAATTTTTGTTCAAATTTTCTTCTGAAGGTTACATTCTAGTAATATTATTCCCATTTTGTGCTAGGGAAATAGAAGCGTGTACTGTAATAGGACTTATAGTAGAACAGCCCAGGGTTCAAATCTAGCTTCTACCCAGCTGCTGAATTTAACCTCTTGTCTCAGACTTGTTATCTATAAAATGATATCTCGTCTATCCCGACAAGAGTTGCTGCAAGGATTAAACAATGTGCGATACAATTCAATAAGTGGTAACTAATATTATTAATACTAATAATAGTACTTCAGATTGGGTTAAAAAAAGATGTAGTGAAATTTATTAGAATAAGTATTTTCCTAGAAACTTGGAATAATTATCTTGAACATCTCTAATGTCATGTACACGAACAAGAAAATAAAATATCTTCACTCTCCTAATTTAAAAGTCAATTTGATTTGTTGATTAAAATCCAAGTTTTAGAGCACTTGTGTTCCTTACTGGGTGGCAGCCCTATCCGAAGCTTTGTCTCGAGGAGCCGAGGACTCAGTGGCCTAGCTGTAACGGAAATGCACCACGTTTTATTTTTAATGTGCAGTCTTGTACTCCAATTGTGGTGATTCTGGTCTTGGAGTGAGTCCCTCCCTCCTTCCCTTCCTTCTTTCTCTCATTTGTTCATCGTTCTTTCTTTCTTCATTCCCCCAGACACATGGTAATAACTTACGGGAACAGTTATTGGCAGGTTTCAGATCCTCAAATGATTTGGATTTTCATCTGCATTAATGAGAATTACAGTATTTGGAAGCATTTACCTGGCAAATGCAATTTGATCTTCCTTAGAGCAACATGCCTTTTGTAGCATATGGATGAAGTGACCTGAGTAATGCGGTTGCCTTGTGTTGCTTTGGAGAATTTCAGGACTTAAAATCTTCCTTTTTGGTTTGATAAGTTATATGTAAAAGCAGGTCTGTGCAACGAAATTTTGGCAGAAAAGTAAAGTGAAGTTAGCCTGTTCAGAAAACTTCAAATTCAAATACTAGAAAGTTCCAGAGGATAATCTGTTTATACTAAATTGAACATGTTATCCTTTTGGGATAGAGCTATTACAGAATTTGGCAAAACCCATTTGCATTTTTGAATCTGTTGTACATTTTGATTTAAACATTGCATGATAAGTTTAAGTATGATTCACATCCATGACACCGTGTGAACCAGTTTATTGTTAAATGTATAGCATTCAACAGGATTCCCCCCCCCCCTTTTTTTAAACAAGCTGTCTTGACATTCTGTGTGAAAGGGCGATGGCAGCAGCAGTGTTTCAATTTATAACTTGTTTGAATTTCTGGAAAGAAAATTTTTAGATGATTTGAAGTCAAGAAGAGAAGTACATCCAACAAATCTCTTCTTTTGTGGTGCATGAATTTTGCCAGTTTAGGAAAAAGGGACAAAAAGAAAATTAAGGGAGAAACCTAGTCTTTTATTTGTAGAGTTTTGTTGTTACTTTGATTATTCCAACTCATTTACTGAAATTTCTCCCTAGAATAATATGTATGATGAAATCTGTAATTATGTAATATAATAGTATTTTGTACTTTGGTCTTAAGCCGTTTGAATAATTTGCAAACACAATGGTACTTGATGAGGAAGTGGCCTTGAATTTATTTTTAATCTTAAACCACAAAGGTTATATGATGTGATCATCCTAAGTGTCATCCTGCATATTTACTTAAGTGTCCTGGAGCTCTCCATCTTTAGTTCGAGTCTGATTGTGTCTTTGGGCTTTCCTCTTTAGGGAAATAAGAGTTTCCCTGTTTTGTTTAGAGTCTGCATTCTTATTTGTGGCTGAATTCTAATTTGGCTGTCTTGAAAGCTACCATATGGCTAAATTGTATGTATAAACTCTTGTAAAAAATCTGGATTTCCTCATATAGCTGACATACATTAAATCGCAGTGACAGTATGCTGGCCCAGGCTTCTGATTGCAGTGTGGAAGTTCTCAACCAGAGACCGGAGACCTGGGTTCTATCCCTAGCTCCCTACATATGATCTTCGGAAAGTCTCTTAATTTTTTGGTGCCTAGGTTTTTCCATAGGTAAAACAGAACTGGGAAAGTTTGGGGCTCTTTTTCTTTAGAGGACTCTCTGAAGAAAGACACTCCATAAGAATAAGCCACTGCTTGGTGTTAGATTTTTATAATCAGAGTGTTGGGATGTGCTACATAGTAATTTAACCTGTCTTGCTAATAATTGTGTATTTCTTTTCTTGCTACTTGAGAAATTTAATTATAACTAATATTTTTCCATATCTGTTGAAAAAAATTAATGTTAGGAAAAGATAATTTAGGGCAATTTTAGGAAATGAATCAGGAGCTTTTTGTTGAACAAAATAAAAAGTAATCTTCATGTTACCATATTCTTACATAAAATGTCATAGACTCAGCTGAATTGAATTGCACAAGTAGTTTCTATAAAGAGCATAATGAGTCCATTGATAGACTGTTGCTCCCTGGGGGATAAGAGAACGCTTTGCTGCTCCTTGAGTCCAAAACCAAAGTTACTAGTGCTGTCTTTTCTTCTATTCTTAGGAACACTTTGGTCTTAGTGACCTGCCTGGAATGAACTGCTTGGTAGATGGGACCATCCCACCAAGTTCTGGCCTCTCCAGCTCCAGTGCTGTGGTCTGTTGTGCTGGCCTGGTGACAGTCACAGTTCTGGGCATGAACTTATCCAAGGTAACCGACTTGAATGGGTTAGCCTCACAGGAACCTCTTGCTGGAAGGGCCTTAGTACTCGAATCTCAAAATTGGAATGTTTTCCTTTGATTAAAAAACTTTATCTGAAAGGACTGTATATGCACGTATTATAACTTAACAAGCCCTGCTTGTGATAAACTAAGGTAGCTGATACCTTCCAAACAGTGAGTAAATCTGTGAATAACTATGTTAAAATGTTCTTAAGTTAAAAGCATTTTAATAAGCATGGAGTTTGAATGCAGGGGTATCTTTTAGATCACCTCATTAACAAGTTTAGAAAAAGAATTCTAGGCCTCGTGGTTGGACCTGCTTATTTTCACCTAAAACCTTACATTAAATATTTGACAAGCGGTGGGTAAAAACCAGGCAATAAAGGAATTGAACTGCATATCTGTTTATGCCAGCAGGTTAGTCACTGAAATAAACTTCTTTTTTAAAAAAAATATTGCATTACAAAGAGGAAGTGCTTATTTAAAGGAAACAAATCCTACAGGAGGTCAGAAAGCCTTAACAAGTTTACATAAATCTCTGACTGTGCAGTTCAGAGGCAGGTGTGCTTAGGTTTAATTAATGCTTTGATTTCTGGTTCATATAAAATGTTGTCATAGGTTCTTCTTATACCATGTACATATACTACCAAGTTTATAAATAGTTTGGGAACGCAGTCTGGGCATCGGGCAGATCAAAAGAAAAGTCATCTACATGCTTAGTCTTTCTTCAGCCTGTTTAAACTTCCAGTTTGAAAATTTTATGTGTAAGAGGAGAGAGAAACGAAGAAGAAAGCAAAGCATCAGGTAGAATTTTCCTTAGCTGTCA
Source organism: Desmodus rotundus (assembly GCF_022682495.2). Classification (NCBI taxonomy): domain Eukaryota; kingdom Metazoa; phylum Chordata; class Mammalia; order Chiroptera; family Phyllostomidae; genus Desmodus; species Desmodus rotundus. The sequence goes on from NC_071393.1 coordinate 81,516,534, forward strand.
TCTGTAACTAATTATACATTTACTGACCCTTTGTAAGCAATAGCTTATTTGGAGGGAGGGATGATTTACTTGTTCTGATTTGTTTGAGAGGAGAGAAAGTAAGCAAGGGAATGAAAGTTCATTATAAAATTTGTTCATCATTTAAAAATTATTTTAATTTTTTTAAATTTTATTATTCTTATTTTTAGAGAGGGGGGAGGGAGTGAGAGAGGGGAGAAACATGATATGAGACAGGAACATAGACTGACTGCCTTTTGCAAGCACCCTGACCAGGGACTGAACCCTCAACCTTAGGCATGTGCCTTGACCAGGAATCAACCGGCAACCTTTCCATTTGCGGGACGATGCCAAACTAACTGAGCCATACTGGCCAGGGCCATTTAACCATTATTTGTCTAGTGGCTACTTTGTGCCAGGTAATGTTCGAAGCATTGGAGATATACTAGGTACAGTGTTAACCCTCACAGTGCTTATAATCAAAAAGGGGGATAGAAACAAGTAAATAAGCAACTATAAAAGATTGTGATAAATGGGTAAGTAGTGTGCTGTGGCAGCAGACTGAATCCAGATTTAGAGAGCACTGGACAGCTAAACGGAGATTTAGGGACTTGTAGATTTAGTCAAGAAATACTGATAGCATGATAACACTGATAATATCTACTAGGCATATAAGGGGTAGAGGGAAGTCATGTGGAAATGTCTAGAGTAAGAGTGATCCTGGTTTATTGGAAGAATTAAAATAAGCATAATTTGGCTGGAACACAGTCATTTGGATGACAGAGTGGAAGACTAGATGCTTGTAAACCATGCTGAGCAGTTCGGACGTTATCCTGATAGCAGTGTGAAACCATTGCAGTCTTTTAGGGAGAGGGTGACATGATCATATCTTAGAAACGTCACCCCGGGTTTATTATAAAGTCTAGATTTGAAGGTAAAAGTGTAGCAGTGGGGAGATGATTTGGTTTAGGGAAGTGACAGTGAAAATGGAGAGAATTGCACGGTAGATTTAATGTCCACCTCGGTCAGACTCAGTAGGCCTTGATTATTGACTGGGTGTGAGGATGGGGGACGGCAAAGAGTCAAGGATTGGACCCTGGTCTCTGGCTTGGTGTGAGTCACTGGAATAAATAATAGAGGTGGGGGAGGGGAGGCAGGGACTGACTGAAAGAAGGTGAAGGGAATAGTCAAAGAACATATATGAAGGACCCATTATACATATGTATGTATATATGTTTCACCAATCTTCACCAATCTTCAAATATATATATATGTATATTTTTATTTTTCTGTCCCTAGATGGTGTGAATATCTAAGTAAAAAAAAGATAAAGGAAACTTGAACCTTTGGAATTAATTCTAGATGTTCCTTTGCTTTCAAAGTAAAAAATGCAAATGTTTTGTCATAAAAACAGACACATAGCTCAATGGAATGGAATAGAGAGCTCAGAAATAAACCCACAAGTATATGATCAATTAATTTATGACAAAGAAGCCAAGAATATACAATGAAGAAAGGACAGTCTCTTTAATAAATGGTGTTGGAAACACTGGACAGCAACATGCAAAAGAGTGAGGCTGGACCGCTATCTTATACGATACACAAAAATGAACTCAAAATGAGTTAAAGACTTGAACATAAGACCTGAAATCACAGAACTTGTAGAAGGAAATTTAGGTGGTAATTTCTTTGACATGGTCCTGGTGATGATTTTTTTGGATGTGACATCAAAAGCAACAGCAACAACAAAATAAACAAGTGGGACTACATCAAACTAAAAAGCTTCTGTACCACAAAAACATGAAAAGGCAATCTGCTGAATCAGAGAAAATCATATATCTGATATGGGATTAATATCCAAAATATATAAAAATCTCATACAACTCAATAGCAAAAAACCAAACAATCGAATTGAAAATGAGCAGAGGATCTGAATAAATATTTTTCCAAGGAAGACATACAAATGGTCAACAGGCACATGTAAAGATGCTCAACATCCCTAATCATCTGAGAAATGCAATGAAAACCATATTGAGATATCACCTCACACTTGTTAAATGGCTGTTACCAAAAGACAAGAAATAACAAATGTTGGCGAGAATGTGAAGGAAAGAGAACTCTTGTGCACTGTAGGTGGGAATGTAAATTGGTGCAGCTACTATGGAAAACAGTATGGAGGTTCCTCAAAGAATTAAAAATAGAACTACCATAATCCAGCAACTCTATTTCTTGGTATTATCTGAAGAAAATGAAGACAGTAACTTAAGAAGACATATGCACGCCTATGTTCATTGAAGCATTATTTACAATAGCCAAGATATGGAAATTACCTAAGTGTTCCTCATGGATGAATGGACAGAGAGGATGTGGTATACACATATTAGAATGTTATTCAGCCATAAAAAAGAATGAAATCTTGCCATTTACAACAACATGGATTGATTTGAGGGCATTATGATAATTGAAATAAGCCAGATAGAGAAAAACAAATACTGTATGAACACACTTGTATGTGAAATATTAAAACCAACCAATTAACCAACCAACCAAGCTCAAAAATACAGAGACCAGATTGGTGGTTGCCAGAAGTGGGGCGGGCGTGGGTGGGTGAAATGGGTAAAGGAGGTCAGTGGAAATGTGATGCCCAGCGCGGCATGCGTTGTAAGTGCCACTGTGTGTCACATCTGAACGTTGCTTAGGGAGTAAATTTGAAAGTCCACACAAGAGCTGTATATGGTTTTGGATGTCAACTAGATTCATTGTTGTGATCATCTCACAATATATACAAATATCAAATAATTGTGTTGTGTCCCTGAAAATAGTATACTGCTGTGTGTCGATTAAATCTCAGTTAAAGAAAATTGAGTAAAAAATATCAAATCAGAACTGACTCCAATCCCTGCAAAGAACAATATGTATATTTTAGCTTTTTCTGCTAGTCTCAAGTGTATTGATAATGCTTTATTTTCTAGGGCTGAGCATACTTATTTGGATAGTTTCTTTCCTGAAGTGAGACAGAATCTTGACTGAAAGGAAGCCCCTAATTTGCTTGGTCTTTTGTTAACTGTATCCTTGACTCATAAAAACTGTAGAACATAAGAATTCAAGGAGAGAACTTTAGAGGTGAGCTAGTTAAAAAAAAATTTTTTTTCACTGATAGGAAATAAATGGCACACAAGATATAATTGAAGAAAATGTAATAAAGAGACAATTTATAGATTTGTGGCCTGGGTCAAGGGATCCAACTAGGAAGGGTTGGCTCCCTGGTGAAGCCAGAGTCATCATACTTCTGGAGCTGGAGCTTAGAGTAATGTTTCCAGATATGCAGGGAGGCAGAGAAAGAGTGAGATGGGTGGTAATGGCAGCAAGTGGGGAGCTGTCCATAGAGGCCAGTCTCCTGGAGTACAGAGCTGTGTGAGAACAGGAAGGCGAACAGAGAATAACCAGAGAAACTGATAGAAAAGTAAGTCCCACGGGAGATTGGTGATTAATGCTCTCTCAATTGACAACTAATTTCTCCCATTTATATCTACCTTCAATGTGTCCTATACAATTGCAGACAATTACTGCACAAAAGGTAGTCCTACTTAGCATACCTCATGTGGAAATTGTTAATTCACTAATAAACTAAATGTTGTATGCCTGAATCAGTCTAACAAGATGTCTGAGTCACCCAGAAAGTCTGGAAGATAGGAAGTGTGAATCAGAATGGAACTGACAGCAGAATATGGTGTAATAAAAGACCTATGGAATAGAAAAGGCTAGAGGATTCAAAATGACAGAATGAAGACCTAGCTACTCTTTCCATCGCTCATTCTTCGATTCTTAAATAATCATCCCCAAACAATAGGGAAACAAGAAAAGAAGACATAAGTTCCATCTCTGATAAATCAAGGAGACATAAATAACCCCAAACCACAAGATAAAATGATGGAAGATGGAAAGCGGATGGAAGGATGTTGCATGACTTAGCGAACTGGAGAAAGGTCAGAGCCAAGTGCTTGTGAAGGGAGGTGCAGATGGAAAGCAAGCTGGCTCACAGCTCTCTGAACAGGCTTAGGAATTAGAGGTGCCCAGTACCAGGAAAAGCAGGGTGACATGGCAGGTGGGAAAGTCTTTACGAGGGTCAGTTAGACCCTCAGAGCCCCCTGTTACCTGGCTAAGGAGACCATTTTCTCCCACCTGATTATTTCTCTGGAGAAATAACCAGAGATTGTTCAGACTTGGGGACTTTAAGCATTAGGAAAGGCAGGAGAAGAATAAAATTGAAAATGAGGATTAAAGGATGTTCTGCATCACAACAGTGAAATTCCCAGCTCCCCTCCTCTGGTCATCTCTAGCACACTGGCAGCCTTACCACTCCACACGCTACCAGGAATATTGGAAGTCCCTTCTCAGAGGAAACTGAACCATCCTAGAGACATGATACTGACATTTGGTGACCCCCCCCGCCCCCACAAAAAATTCTCCTGCTACTCTCTGACCCTGTTAGAAGCCCATTTACAAAATTTCTAATCAGCTTTTTAGTGATTCACTATTAAATATGGTGGAACATTAAAAGATAATTAGACCTTAGAAGAAAGCCTCTAACATGGGGCAAACAAAGAGAAAAAAGGAGCACAGAGGAGACAGAGACGATGGTAAAGGCAGAATGCTTCAGAGAAGCCTCAGTGTCCTCAGAGATGAAAGGAAAGGAAAGGATAGAATATTATTTATAAAAAGGAACAAACAATAAGACAGAGCTTTGGGGTGTTAAAAATATAATAACTAAAACAAAAGTTCTGTAAAGAGATTGGAAGAACTCTTTGATAAAGTAAGAAACAAAAAGAGCTGGACAATAAGAGAGAAAGATAGGAAAATTTATAAATCAGTTTCAGAAATTTGATATCTAGCTAGTAAAGTGACAGAGAGAAAACTGTCACCAGAATATTGTTAAAAAATAATATTTCTCCAAAGTAGAAACATGAGTTCTCACATTGAAAGGTGCTCATTAGATGTTCAACAGAATAAATGAAAAAAATCCCTAAATTATACCTCAATAAAAAATTTTTTTTTAAAGTAAACAAACCAGCGTATACCAACTGGGAATTTTGAAACTTTCTTTTTTAATAAAATTAGTGTATTTATTTATTTATTTATTTATTGTTGTTTGAGCACAGTTGTTCCATTTTCCAGCCACTGTTTTCCCCTGCGCCACCTCCCACCATCTTCCACCCTTAATCTTTCCTACCTTTGGCTTTGTCCATGAGTCTTTTATACATGTTCCTTGATGACTCTTTCCCTTCTTTCCTGTTATCTCCCTCCCTCCTCCCCTTTGGTTACTGTCAGTTTGTTCTTTTTTTCAATGTCTCTGGTTATATTTTGTTTTCTTGTTTATTTTGTTGATTAGGTTCCACTTATACGTGAGATCACATGGTATTTGTCTTTCACTGCCTGGCTTATTTCACTTAGCATAATGCTCTCCAAATCCACCAATGCTGTTGCAAGGGGTAGGAGCTCCTTTCTTTCTGCTGAGTAGTATCCCATTGTGTAAATGTACCACAATTTTGTGATCCAGTCATTTACTGATGGGCACTTAGGTTGCTTCCAGCACTTGGCTATTGTAAATTGTGCTGCTACGAACATTGGGGTGCATGGGTTCTTTTGAGTTCTTTTCAGGATTCTTAGGGTATAGTCCCAGCATTGATATTGCTGGGTCACAAGACAGTTCCATTTTTTAGTGTTTTGAGGAAATTGCAGACCATTTTCCATAGTGGCTATACCAGTCTGCATTCCCACCAACAATATGCTAGAGTTCCCTTTTCTCCACAACCTCGCCAACACTTGTTTGTGATGGCCATTCTGACTGGTGTGAAGTGATATCTCATTGTGCTTTTAATTTGTATCTCTCTGCTGGCTAGTGATGCTTCACACACACAAACACACAAAGTTGATAGAAAAAGCAAGAGATAAGGGAGATAACAGTGGAAGGATCAGGGGTGAAAACTAATTTATCAAAAACAGTTTTGGGGAGGATGGAGGAGAACCAAGATGGAGGCATAGGTAGACACACTGCACCTCCTCGCACAACCAGAACTGACAGAAAATCGAACGGCAAGGAAGTCCGAAACCAAGGAGATAAAAAATAAACATTCATCCAGACTGGTAGGAGGGGCGGAGATGGCAGCCGGAGCGGAGAGGACTCGCGTTGCCTTGGCTCCACTGAGACTGGGGGAGTGGGGGACTAAGGGGGCAGGCAGTCTGACCACTAGCAGACCCTGTGGCCCCACATTTGCGCACAGATAAACCGGACAAATGGCGGGGAGCGAAGCAGACCTCGTAACCCAGGGCTCCAGCTCAGGGAAATAAAGCCTCAAACCTCTGAGTGAAAACACCCATGGGGGTTGGGGCGGCAGCAGGAGAGACTCCCAGCCTCACAGGAGAAGTCCTTGGAGAGACCCACAGGGGCCTAGAGCGTGCACAAGCCCACCCACTCGGGAACCAGCACCAGAGGGGCCCAGTTTGATTGTGGGTATCTGAGTGAAAGACTGAAATCCAGTGGAGAGTGGAGAGGGCGCCATTGTTCCCTCTCGGCCCCTCCCCCACGTACAGCCTCACAGGGCAGTGACCAGCGTTACCCCACCCCGGTGAACACCTAAGGCTCCGCCCCTTAAAGTAACAGCCGCGCCAAGACAAAAAAAAAAAAAAAAAATGGCCCAAATGACAGAACACTTCAAAGCTCCAGAAAAAATACAACTAAGCGAGGAAGAGATAGCCAACCTATCAGATGCACAGATCAAAACACTGGTTATCAAGACGCTCACAGAATTGGTTGAATCTGTTCGAAAACCAGATGAAAAAATGAAGCCTATGCTAAGAGACACAAAGGAAAATGTACAGGGAACCAATAGTGATGAGAAGGAAACTGGGACTCAAATCAATGGTGTGGACCAGAAGGAAGAATGAAACATCCAACCAGAAAAGAATGAAGAAACAAGAACTTGGAAAAATGAGGAGAGGCTTAGGAACCTCCAGGACATCTTGAAACGTTCCAACATCCGAATTATAGGGGTGCCAGAAGGAGAAGAGGAAGAACAAAAAATTGAAAACTTATTTGAACAAATAATAAAGGAGAACTTCCCTAATCTGGCAAAGGAAATAGACTTCCAGGAAGTCCAGGAAGCTCAGAGACTCCCAAAGAAGCTGGACCCAAGGAAGCACACACCAAGGCACATCATAATTACATTACCTAAGATTAACCAGAAGGAGAGAATCTTAGAAGCAGCAAGAGAAAAAAACACAGTTACCTACAAAGGAGTTCCCATAAGATTGTCAGCTGATTTCTCAAAAGAGACCTTACAGGCAAGAAGGAGCTGGCAAAAAGTATTCCAAGTCATGAAAGGCAAGGACCTACATCCAAGATTGCTCTATCCAGCAAACCTGTCATTTAGAATGGAAGGGAAGATAAAGTGCTTCTCAGATAAGGTCAAGTTAAAGAAGTTCATCATCACCAAGCCCTTATTATATGAAATGTTAAAGGGAGTTACCTAAGAAAAAGAAGATCAAAAATATAAACAGTAAAAATGACAGCAAACTCACAGTTATTAACGACCACACCTAAAACAAAAACAAAAGCAAACTAAGCAAACAACTAGAACAGGAACAGAGCCACAGAGATGGAGATCACATGGAGGGTTATCAATAGGGGAGCAGGAGGGGGAGAGTGGGGGGAAAGGTACAGAGAATAAGTAGCATAAATGATAGGTGGAAAATAGACAGGGGGAGGGTAAGAATAATGTAGGAAATGTAGAAGCCAAAGAACTTATAAGTATGACCCATGGACATGAACTATATAGGGAGGGAATGTGGGAGGGAAGGGGTGGGCAGGATGGAGTGGAGTGAGGGGGTGGAAATGGGACAACTGTGATAGCATAATCAATAAATATATTTAAAAATGATAAAAAGAAAAAAACAGTTTTGGAAGATAGAAAGCAACAGAGTAATATCTTCAAAATATGAATTTAGCTTATAGTAAATTGATCAAGTGTAAGGATGGAATAAAATATCCTCAAACATGCAAAGTCTAAAAGTCTACAGGATGTAACACATCAAAAAGCTAGAGGGTAAAACCAAGAAAGAAGATGACATTCGAACTAGGAATGGGAATCCTACATAGGACAGAGAAGCTGGGTATTTTTTGAACGTTAGTGAAGGGGAATTCCAACCTAACTTAAACCCATGATACACAGCGTTAGAAAGCTCTCAGTACAGATTAGAACCACAAGAGGGAGGGAAAAAGTGAAATTGATAAATCTTACCAGGAAAAAACCCTTGATAAATATGACATTTGACCATGTGAAAAAATGGATTGAGAGTGATATTACAGAGTTGTTTTAGGGTATGGGAAGGTTTAGCTGGAAATACAAATAAAACTAAGCAAATGAGGAAATTAGGAAGTTACTAAATATAGGAAAAAGGAAAAAAGTTATTCCAGGAAGGAAATAAATTATTTTTAATTATTTGGCTCATAAGCAAACAATAACCCTAATAATTAATGCATTGAATATGGATCTAACCAAAATTTTTGTCATATGCTTACGAGAAAGATTGAGAAGAATGGAAGGTGAGTGTAAGAGAGCTGAAGTCCTCATTTACTGTTACGGGAAGGCAGTAGATAAGCTTTAAAGCAGAATAACCAGGAGATAGCGTTTTACTGAGATTAACGCAAGAGCTCAGTGTTGGAAGTGACTGGGCAAACAGCACTGGGGAGGGGCCTGAGCTGGGGAGAGCTAGGGACTGCTCCTGTTATTATAATCCTTTTAGTTCAGTTCATCTTTTAGATTATGTGTATGTATTCCTTCTGTGAAAGTAAAAGTTAATTGAAAATACAGAAAAGGATAGAGGGAAGGGGTTAATGGAATGAAAGGTAAGAGGGCCAGTGGATGACACAGATTACTGCAGTTGGGGGAGCTGGAAGATGAGGAGGCAAGAAGGGATTGAATGAGCCAAAGTTAGAGATTGAGAACAGATGAGCTGCTGGACCAAGACCAGGTCAGAAAGGCCTAGGGAGAGACTTGTTGATGGGTTTTGGGTGAAAGAATCCAAGAAAATGCAGGCATCTTCCACTTAATGACAGCAGTCCATTCCAAAAATCAGGGGCTCTGCACAAGTGGGGGCCCATTGCTTATTACGTTAAATAGGGATAATTATAATGCATTACTCAACTCAACTAAATAGTTTTCTACAGTGTTACAAAAACAGTAAAAATTCCTCTCTATATGTCACAGGAATACAATGAAAAATACTTAAAAAAGACTTCCTGAGCATAAAACAATTAATGTGGGTGTTAACAAGCAGTTACTTCACACAGCAATACTCTGTGTGTCTTCTCTGTGAAATTCTGGTATCCCAGTATTTTGTACACTGTATTGTTAACAATGTTGTATTTAGGTTTGGGGATGTAAGTATATTTTTTTTTACATAAACACCTTTCAAATAAGTATTATACTTAGATATATATATATATAGTCTCTGACGTTTGAGTGTCAAAATGCAGGAGGTGCTCTACCAGGAAAATGTTAGTTGGTGAGACATTCTGTAAGGTACACCTGTATTTTGTCAGCTAGGATTCAGGTTGCTCTATATTTGTGTCCAGTTTCTTTCTGTTCTTAGAGTTGTCTTTGGAGGCCAAGGAAAAAGGACCAAGTTACTCTTAAGGATCTTAAATTAGAGATAGCTAGCTGGCTTGGGAGACAGGTTGCAACTCTAAAGGCAAGCCTTGGATAGTAAGGTGTGTTAGGTTGGTTTCTACCCACAAAACCTTTCCTCTGCTGGCGTGGGGTAGGGTGTGGTGTAGATTTTGAATTCTTGAGATGGTGGCCTGAGCAAGTGATGCTCAGAAGATGTCCTTTGGAAGACGGGGGGTGCAGTAGTAGAAGAATATACAGCTGAGTTGCATCCCTCATATTGAAATGTGAGGAGGAGAAATCCCTTATTACAGTGGGTGATGAAGGTTGAAATGGCCAGCAGGGAGCAGTGGGGTAGTATGGTATTCTATAGGTGGGTATTTTTGGCATTTTGTCAAAAATGCAATTCTTATGACTGAGTAACAGTATAAGGGTTGGACATAAAACTTTCCCCTTGAAGTTTGCAGTCCACTGAAGAAGGTGAGGAAGTTCAGAGTTAGGTATAAAGAATCCTGTTCATTATTCGGAAGCCTGGCATAGCGGGAATTACACTGGATTTGTGAGGGAGTGTGTCCCAGAGGAGATAAGGCTTTTCAGCCACAGTACAAACTTCCTTTCCTAAGTCTCGGAAGCAGTGATTCACTGACATTCGTTGAACACTTAACATGTGCCAGACATTGTAGTAGACAGCAGGGACACAGCTGTGAATGAAGTGGGTGAAGCCCCTGCTTTTGTGGAACTGAAATACATGCTAGGGGGGGTGCTGATGGTGGGAGATAATGAACAGCTATCCAATAAATACATGCCTGGTTTAATGGTAGCGTGGGCTGTGAAGAGAAGTAGGCCATGGTAAGGGGAAGCTGCTATTTTAGATAGGGAGTTAGGAGAAATCCTCTCTAAGGAGGAGACATTTGAAGAGACCTGGGGGAGTGAGCAGAGAAGGGAGGCAGAAGGCACCCTGAGTGCAGAAGCCCTAAGGGAATGTGTTTGTCCCCATCCAGGAAGAGCAGAGGCCTGTGTGGGTCCGGTGTGGTGAGTGGGGGAGGGCAGAGTGGTGGGAGGTGGCTCAGTGTTCAGAGGGCACGTGGTGTAGGGTCTTACTTGGAGGTCATTCCAACTGTACTAGAGTGCTTTTGGAGGGCTGTGAGCTGAGGGCGCCAAGATGCGATTTCTATTGATTTGAGTTCTTTTGGCTGGGAGTACCTCACTGTACCCTATCCTGGCATGGGAGGGGACAACTGAAAAAAAAGAAAGAAAAAAATAAGAAAAGAAAAGGGATGGTCAATGCCATTATGGAACTCAGAATACGCATAGTGAGATACTAACAGGAGACTTATTAATTGCACTTCTATCTCATAGAAGGTGTGAAGTATTTTATATGTAAAAGCAGAATAGTGTTTTAAGAATTTGGCTTTTTGGTGAAGATGAATAGGGAATATTTTAAGCAAGTGGTGAGTTCTAAAAAAATTTGAAGGGAAGGTTGTGTCTCGAAACTAAGTATTGGGAGAGGCCTAAGGGCATTTCAAGCAGAGTGAACCCATAAGTGTCTTACAACAGTTCTCTCAGCCAGACATAAATATGTGTCAGCTGAGGCCTAGAAATTCTTATGCAGCCTCGTGAAATTCCTGTTAAAACCTTATTTGACTACAGGGATATTTTCTAGTTGCTTAAGTCCCTGGACAGATTTAGTTAACTCGATTTCAGGGGCAAATTAGTCATGTAGACATGAGTTGATACCCTTTTCAGAGGAGTGTTTTTGCAGTTTGAAATCCATACTGTGCAAGGGACTTTTGAGGTTCAGAAGCAGAGTAAGTGGAATGTTAAAAGTTTTGTGCCAAGTATGTCCAAGTTTTCATTTTTCCCGAGTTTATAAGGGCTGTTCCCTTGAGAAAGTTTAAGGCTCTATTTTTCTTTGCATATAGCTACACTTAAGTTAAATATTTCTTGGCTTTCAGAATGAGACCTTGTGCTTCAAAAGTAAAGACATGGTCTACATTATAAAATGAAAATAATCTCATAATTATACAAAGGTTTAAACTATGATTTGAATGTTTTAATAGCAGTTTGCTACATGGTATAAGAAAAATCAGAAAACAATTTGCACTGTCACCAATTATTATGTTTAGAAGTCCATGCAAGGACACTGTTTCAGTTTGCTTAGGATAACGAAAACCTTATCCATATAATGGTTAAGGAAAATGGTAGTTTAAAACACTCCAGCCAGATGTTGACTGCTAATGAGCTGCAGCATCACGGCCTCTAAGAAGATGGTAAATCCAGAACACAGTCTTTGAAAAGACTCTCTTAATTAAGTGTTGAACATGGACTGAAGCCATGTGCTCCCTGCTACAAAAACCAGGAGTGCTTAGGGTTACCACTGGGTGGCCTTGTTTAAAACGTTTGAAAATTTGAGTTAATATTGTTACTACCTCAATATAAAATCGCTCGCATAGTTTTACCTATAAAAAGAACGAAGTTCCTTTTAGTTATGTGGGATGGTGTTTGTATCTCTGGTTACAATTTTTTTTTCTTTTTTAGATGTAGGATTGGAGACTGAATTCATTTATTTAATGATTTTGAGTCATTTGGGTTCATTGGATGATGTGACTAAGCTGTTTGATTGCAGATTAGAAGCCTTACTTTGCAGAGATTGTTTAGGTCACCTCCGTTTTTTTCCATTTCCCTTACTAGGCTAAGTACATGTTTGCCTTTAGGATAAATGAAGGCAAACAAGACTAATTAAGGAGCAGCAGATTGGAGGAACATGGGTCACTCTTTCCAAGCGGTTTTGAATGAAACCACTATTGCTGCAAATTCATGCGTGGTTGTGTTTTGAACTTTCCTTGTGACCCTTAGATCCTTATCGTTATTAGGTCACCTTGTCTCCAGGCCTCCCAACTTTGGTCTGCACAGCGGTAAGTTAAATATCACCCAACACGGTGGGACAGTGCAGGTGATATTAAGTGCACCGCATATGTTCATAGCTCTCACGACTACATTTGTTGTGTGGCATGAAAATAACCAAAAGATGAAAATACAAGGATAAATAATCCCCTTACCAAATTCAGAGGGGTTTGTCATCTATTTTCATGCATTTATGTTTCATAGAGGCGATGGTAACCATCTTGAAGAAAAGTTACCTAATATACCTAATATGTAGAATACTCAGGACAATAAAAGGCTCTGGATTGTGTCCCTATCTGTGACAACGTACTCTGTAACTTGTAGGTCTCAACTTCTGTTTTTAAAGTGAGGGTAAGAATAGCTAGCTGCTTCTTTAAATTCACAGGGGCACATCAGTTACATTTGTTGAATATTTTTAATTCCCTGACCTTCCTGATGGAAGATTTTGGGAAAGTTTAAGGGAAGAATTTAGCAAGAAAATAGGTAAGGTGGGAAAATAAATTAGTGGTCAGGGAAGTTTTTGTAGTGGCATGAAATTTTTCACGTAAGAACAACTGCCCTGCACAGAGGAGAGTGACTCACAAGGAAGAGGTCACCTAGTGGGGGCTGAGGCCTGCGCTGCAGCTCTGGGCACACAACGGTTTGGAGCGTACGATGAACAAGTGTGACTTTGAAGCTGTGTTAGGATTTATGTAAGAGTAAAAGATGCCGCTTTAAAAAAAAATGACTGGAATGCCTAGATGTTACATATACATCATCTCTAATCTTGTGGTAGCTTTATAAAGCAAATTTTTAATTTCAGTTTTGCAAGGGAAAATATTGCGGCTCAGAGAATTAATATAATGTGGCTAATTTAGACCAATGACTTGTGAATGGAGTTGTCTGGCTTCTGGCTCAGGAGATTTGATTCCAAATAGGTGTGTTTCCCACTCAGCCATGCTGTTCCCTAGGATGTGATGCGATGAGCATTACAGAAGTAGGGGGCGCACTGGAGATGTGTCCAGCCCTAACATGCTGTGATCTTCCTGATGTCCTGAAATAGATGGAAGTGAATTACGATTTTTCATGTATATGCTTAATAATAAGAATTGAATGTTGTTTATACATCGACCTATTTTATACTCATTGTCAAGATAACAATTAATTTTTTTCTTAAATCCTGCTATATCCAAAACAAAGGTTTGGATGTTTAGCATACAGAAAACCCCATGTATAGTCCTTAGGTTTCATGAATTTAGAATTTAGTTGGTGAGATTGGGTGATCACAAAAATAGCAATGTCACATAAAGTAGTAGCATACACACATTTTTCCAAAGTATATGAACCCAAGAACATTTCTCAACTTCTTTTATGAGGCCAGTATAACCTTGTTATCAAACCAAAAGTGATGCCTTGATACCAAATGTGACCCAAGGACTGTATAAGAAAAGAAAACTACAGGTCAATCTTTTTTATGAACCTAGATGGAAAAAATTATAAACAATATTACCAGCTATTTAAACCAGTAATATAATAGGACTAAAGGTTGGGGTTTCAATTGAAATCAATATAATTAACAGAATGAAGCAGATGATATCTTGGTGGGTAAAGGAAAGTATTTGATAAAATTTAACATTTCTTCATGATAAAAAAAATTCTCAGGAAATTACAAGTAGAATTCAGTATAATAGCTTGCTTTGGGATTAGGGGAAAGAAATGACTAGGTGGGGACGTGACGGGACTTTCTAGAGTGCTGGCAGTACTTACTTCTTGACCTTGATGGTGGTTACATGGGTGCTCTCTTTGTGACAAATTATTGAACTTTATTTTATGCTTAATACACTTTTACTGGGTGTCTTATGCTTTAATAAAAGAAAAGAAAGGCCAATAGACATATGAAAAGATGTAACACATCACTAATGATCAGAGAAATGCAAATTAAAACCACAATAACGGTGAGGGACAAATACCATATGATCTCACCTTTAACTGGAACATAATCAACAACAAAAAAAAAGCAAACAAAATATAACCAGAGTCATCGAAATTAAGAACAATCTAACAATTGCCAGAGGGGTGGGAGGAGGGGACAGTCGGGAGAAGGGTTTTCAGGAACTACTATAAAAGACACATGGACAAAACCAAGGGGGAAGGTGGAAGCAGGGGTGGGAGGTGGGTTTGGATGGGGTGTGGGGAGGGATGGGGAGAAAATGTAGACAACTGTAATTGAACAATAAAATAATTAAAAAAATAAAACCACAATGAGATATCATCTCACATCTGTCAGAATGGCTACCATCAATAAATTCACAGAAAGGCCCTGGCAGACCATTCTCTCATGCAAAATAGCACTTTCTGAAAATGCTCGCCAAAAAAGAAGCATAAATGTAGTGCAGCGATTCATATGGCACTGAATGGGACTTGAAAAAGACACGCAGAGGATTGTGGCAAGACCTTCCAGTACGCGTGCAGCTGTCCCTGTGCCAGGGGACCTGCATTCCCGTCTCCCACCTACCGAACTGCCCATGAGTTCCCTGCAGAACACGGATCCGCCTGGTAGGAAAAGGAGAGTGGAACACTGCCCACACAACCAAACGTGTCCAGTAAGACCATTGAATCACTGAGCAACCAACCAGCCTCGAGACCAGACACTCAAGAATGAGAAACTTCAGAAACGAAGCTAGTTGCTTCTTTTGAAGACTGTTGTGGCTGTAATGCCAGGAAGCAGACTTTTGACAGCTCAAAGGTGTCCTCAGAAGTTGCTTTATCAAAGCCCAGAAAGGCTTTGGTTACATTACCTGTCAGTGCAGTTTTCTCCTCTGCCTTTGTGCTCACAGCTGACGACTCCGCCCAGTCTGTGGTGTCAAGTGTCAATCATCAGGGCTCTGCCCGAGTGCTGAGTGCGTACTGCCCTTGTCAATAAGAACTCTGATCATTGGCTTTGATTCCGAGGCCTGCTCTCTTAAGGAGAGGCTCTGTCTTTCAAAAATTGTAACTCCTGTTACTGTTGAGCCAATTAGTGTTCAAGTGAACTTGGGTAAAAGTCCATCTAATCCTTCATGAAACTTAGGGAACACATTTCAAAAGAACAACATTTCTTCAGTCAACGTACAGACAGATCTGTCTTATGCCCTGCGGCAGTGTACTTTCTGCAGAGTGGTGAGCCCTGATTCCTCTTGTTGTCTTGTTCTCAAACTGATTTCACATTTGGTTCTCACGTTTCCCTTTTCATTAGTGTTCTTATTCAAACATTTTTGCCCAGTTCAAAGGTAACTTCATCTATAGCTGTTCAGACTGATACACTTTTAGATGCTTGTTTACAGTCAGGTGGGATCTCCAGAGAAACCCAAACCAGTGGAATGCAAAGTTCAACAGATGAACCAGTATAGATGGACCAAGTGTAATGTGTGGAGACATTTTTGAGTGTCCATTCATCACACGGTGTCTCTGCAGACAATATTATAAGCAGCAGCTTAGTAGGAGAGACTGCAACTCTCTCCTACTCAGGTTTACTCCGGGTTTGTTGCCTCAGAACCACCCTAAGACTTTAAATCAAGATATTGAGAAATCTGCACCAATTTCAAACTTCAGTGCACCAAACAGTATGCTGCTTCACAGAGCATGGCAGATAACGAGACCCAGACCATAGATGTATTAAGTGATTTAAAAAACACCTTCATTTAATAATGAAGGTGTCAAATAATCTGGACGGTCATAGTCTTCTGTCTGACATGAATGCTGGACCTGACACCCAGCCCACCAGGATTTTGCAATTTATTTTGATATCAAAGAGCTCTTTTTGGCCTCAAACACCTAGACTCACACTGAAGAGAGTGAACTTCGCATCATGACCACGGGCCAGTCTTAGCATCACTGAACACACAGGAGACCCAGACTGACTTCTTACTTGCAGACATCTCTGCCCAGCCTTACTGTTGTAGGGGAAATTCTAATTTCTTAGGCCTTGAAATGTTTTACATGCAGACACAGACTTAAACTTCTTTTTAGACAGCAGCCCTCATCTGCCTCTGGTAAATGTTCTGAAACACTCTAGCTTTTTCGTGAGTACTGATTCATCTGATACAGAGACCCCAAATCAAAAAATCTCTGCTGCTAAAACATCTGCTCTAGAAAGCAAGGTTTAGTTGGATAGTGCAGACATACGCATCTTGCATTCTGGCTTTGAAACCCTAGGAAGCTTGTTCTTTGCAAGCAATGAAACTCCTACAGCAGTGGATGGCTTTCTTCTGGCTGATTTGGCCTGGAACACGATGGGATCCTGGTTCAGCTCTGTAGAAAACCAACATGTATAGAACCATGCACACTCTCCAACTTCTAAAAGTGGAGTCCCCGAGTGGGATGGCATTTACAATTTCCTTCTGGATTTAGAAAATGAAGAATGGAGACAACAGTATTAACCCTATTGAATGTAGTTAGTAAGCAGTTGCTTCAATTCTTTGAAGTTCTTTGCCTTTTGTACTTGAATAAATGTGAGTGTGAGATGTTGATCTGAAAAAAAATCCATGTGCAGGTTTCTGTGTGACATAATTTTCAACTCCTTTGGGTAAATTCCAAGGAGTGCGATGGCTGGAACATGTGATGAGAGTATGTTTCATTTGGAAAGAACTGCCAAACTGTCTTCCAAAGTGGCTGCGCCATTTTGTGTTCCCACCAGGAATGAATGGGAATTCCTGTTGCTCTGCATCCTCGCCATCATTCAGAGTTCTGGATTTTGTCCGTTTTAATAGCTGTGTAGTTGTATCTCGTTGTTGTTTTATTTTTCATTTCCCCAATAATATATGATGTGTAGCATCTTTTCATATGCTTATTTGCCATCTGTATTATCTTTTTTGGGAGGGGTCTGTCAAGATCTTGGGCCAATTTTTAAATCAGGGTCTTTGTTTTCATATTGCTGAGTTTTATGAGTTCTTTGCATATTTTGGATAACTGTCCTTTATCAGATATGTCTTTGGCAAATATTTATCCCAACCTGTGGCTTCTCTTTATTCTCTTGACATTGTCTTTTGCAGAGCAGAAATGTTTTTTATTAAGTTTTGTTTCCTTTTTTTATAAAAAGATTTTATTTATTTACTTCTTAGAGAGAGGAGAAGGGAGGGAAGGGGGAGGGAGAGAGAGAGAGAAAGATCAATGTGTGAGATACATCAATTGGTTGCCTCTCACACTCCCCCAAATGGGGAACCTGGCCTGCAATCCAGGCATGTGCCCTGACTGGGGATTGAACCTGCGAGCTTTTGGTTCACAGGCTGGCACTCAATCCACTGAGCCCCACCAGCTAGGGCAGAAATGTTTCATTTTAATGAAGTCAAGTTTTGGTGTTGTATCTTAAGAGTCATTGCCAGATCCAGGGGTGTCCAACCCACAGCCTGAAGGCCGCATGCAGCCCAGGATGGCAATGAATACGGCCCATCACAAAATCGTAAGTTTACCTATAACCTTTTTTTTGCTCATCAGTTTTTGTTAGTGTTTGTGTATTTAATGTATGCCCTAAGACAACTCTTCTTTTTCCACTGTGGCCCAGCGATGCCAAAAGGTTGAACACTGCTGTTAGGCCACCTAGGTTTCCTTTTGTGTCATCTTCTAGGACTTTTATGGTTTTGTGTTTTACATTTAGGCCTGTGGTCCCTTTGAGTTAATTTTTGTAAAGATGTAAGGCCTGTGTTTAGATCCTCTTTTTGCGGGGTGTATGAATGTCCAGTTGTTCCAGCACCACTTATTGAAAAAACTCATCTTTGCTCCATTGCATTGCTTTTACTCCTTTGTCAAAGATCAGTTGACTATATTTAAGTGGGTCTGTTTCTAGGCTCTCTATTCTGTTCCATTTATCAAATTGTCCGTTCTTGTGCCAATACCACATGTCTTTGATTACTGTAGCTTTATAATAAGTCTTAAAGTTGGGTAGTGTGAGTCCTCCAATTTCTTCTTCTTTAATATTGTATTGGCTATTGACGCAGATCCAGGCCCGCAGGGTCTGCTGTTGTGGCTGCAGTATACACATACACACGGACTACAGAGATCCTGTGGAGGGAAAGGGACAGTGCGGCCACTCTCTCTAGAGGAGAGCGCCCCGACCCTTGCTTTGACAGGCTTTTATTGTTTTTCTAGGCCTCTTACATCAAAGATGGTCCTCCTTTACTATGCAAAGGTTTGTTTGGGGTGGTTATCTTTTACAGACAAAGGAGAGGATGTCACTGAATACATGAAAGAAGGATATTTGCAATGTAAAAGGAGAAATGGTGAAACCAACCATGTTCCATACCTGGAAGGTCTAGCCCAGAATTTGGGAAGATAAAGATATTCAGTAAACATTTGCTGCCTCAGGGTGAGGGAGTTTTAGCAAGAGCAAGTCTCATAGCAGTGTAGGTACAGTGCAGGCCTGATTTCCCACAGGAGAACCTATCCATGGATGTGGGTCCTGCCCGCCAACCTTGCTCCCCACCGTCTTTTCCAAGTGGGGGCTGAGCCACATTTCCCACACTTGGAACAGTTCCCCACAGACTATTCTAGATCTTTTCCCTGTCCATATAAACTTTAAAATCTGTCAGTAAACACAAATAACTTGCTGGGATTTCAATTGGGATTGCATTGAATCTGTAGATCAAGTTGGGGAGAGGTAACATCTTGACAATATTGACTCTTCCTATTGATGAACATGGACCATATTTCCATTTATTTAGTTCTTTAATTTTGTTCATTAGAGTTTTGTAATTTTCCTTGTATAATCTTGTACATATCTTATTAGATTTATACTTAAGGATTTCATTTTGGGGGGTACCAGTGTAAATGACATTGTATTTTTTATGGTTATTCTATTATTGTTGTCCTAATTTTTCCCCCTTTGACCTCCTCCACCCAGCCCACCCTCTGCTCCCACAGTCAATTTCCCACTGTATTTTAAATTTCAAATTCTACTTCTTCATTGCTTGCATGTAGAAAAGTGATTATGATTGACTTTTGTATATTAATCTTTATCCTATAACCTGTTATAATTGCTTGTTAGTTTCAGGATTTTTTTTGTTGCTTCTTTTGAATTTTCTACTTAGATGATTATATCATCTATCAACAAAGACAGTTTTGTTTCTTCCTTCCCAATCTGTATATCTTTTGTTTCTTTTTCTTGTCTTATTGTACTAACAAGGATTTCCAGTATAATATAAAAAAGCAGTAGTGAGAGAGGACATCCTTGCCTTCTTCCTGATCGTTTTAACTTTGCAAATTCATTGTCAAATTGTCATCTAGGAAGATGTCATGTAGAAAGATTTTACGAACAAATGTGGAACAACATTGCCTGAGAATCCATTTCCCCATGGCCTTACTAACATTCCTTCAGTCTTTTAAATCTTTTCCAGCCTGTTAGATGCTGTCAAGGGCATATCTTTGATTATTAAGTAGTTTAAACATCTTTTCGTGTCTTTTATCAGTCACTTGTATTTTTTGGACTGTGTTGTATATCTATTCATCTTATTTTCTCGTGGATTATTCATTAATCATCATTTAATTGCTTCATAAGAACTCTAGATATTAAGTATTAATATATAATATGTTGCAAATATTCACCCCCTTTAAATCAGTTTTCTGTTTGACTTCCTTTAAACTAATACTTCTGAAGCAAAAGCCACTTTAGTCATATTTAAGCAAACACATAGGATGGGATAATTGTATATACTTCGAATTTTATTTTCCTTGAGTTGAAAATATTCTATATCCTTTCAGTTCATTTTGAAGTAAAGTACTTGGACATAAAATAGCCTGATGGCCTCAGGGATTTTTTTTTCAAAGGATTTCTCAGGAATAAGCCACCTGCTTCATGAAATAGACCCCAGGGCTCTCTGGTCCATCACATATTTGATTTTATATCTTCCCTCAGAGAAACTAAAATTGTGACTGATTTGTATTATAAGCAGGAACATTTGTGCAGTAAGGTATGTGATTTTAAATAGTAATAATGTAACTTAGCATCTATTTAGCACTAGAAGAAACTTTAAAAAATTTATGATGACCCATCCACCAGGCCACCTACCTCTGTGAAGTAAGGTCTGACTGCCAGTTTCTTAGACCAGAGTCTGGCCTTTCAGAGGCTTCTTGGAGCCCAGCTACAGGAGCATTTACTTGGCTCTTGTGTTATGTCAAAGAGATATGGCAAATTTCACTTTTATACCATATTAATGTTGCCTCTACTTCCCCTTAGGTCTTCGCCAACAGCAACAACACAACAAGACTGGAGGGCACTGTCATGGGCGAACAGGCTCAGGTGCATCCAGCCCTTCAAGGGCTTGGGGGAGGCAGTGGTAATTGACAGTGGAGATGCCTTTTTAATCTTGAAGGACATATAAATCTATTAAGAAAAAAAGGAATGCAGCCAGTCTGACAAATAGTAAATAACTTTAAAAACTTTTCTCCCTGACGAAAGAGATGATTGTATAACTTTCTTGTGAGCACCTTTACAATGCCTGGCATAAAGGAGGTGATTAGTTAGTTTTGATTAAATTAGTGAATGCTCATCACCATCATCTTCTGCAAAACAACCACTTTTGTCTATTGTTAATATTACATTTGGATGAGTTAACGAAAAATGTAAAATGAATACTTTGCTTCAAAGAGAGCAGTATCTTCTCCTAGGAGATAGAATTTATTTTTACTCTGAGGAGCACGGGACAGAAAAACAGTCCCAGGTCTGCATTCTGGTGCTACTGTTCTCTGGTTTATAAATGGAGGTCTGTTTACTCACTAGGAAAACAGTGAATTCAGACTACTAAATCTTTGAGGCCCCCCCTTGCACTAACGCTCTCTGATCTAAGATGTAAAGCTATTATTAAGACTATCATTTTATGAAGAGTTGCCTAATAATTAAACTCATGCTTATATGACATGTAAATCTTCTAATGGAATTTTCAAGATTCTAGATCTTAGTGATGACAAAATCATTAATGGAAAAAAGAAAACACTGGAAAGCTGTATCCTACCTAATGTTAGCAATATTGGAACACGGGGGGCTTGGGTACTTGTTACAATATAATGGTGTAACGTAACTCTCCTGGTGTTGCTGATTGACAGTTCCGTCCTCAAGGGAAAGGCTGCCCTTCCTTTTCCTGCCTTTCTTGCAATTACTTTGCTTAATAAGCTTAAAAATCAGGAGTTTATTGTATGAAATGAGCTTTATGATTTCAGTGCCCACTAGATGGAGATACTGGGGTAACCAAGCTCCTGAATTGAGCACACATATTTTTACTGCTGAGCAGAAGGCTCCTACTTGTAACTAAGAAAATGAATAAATAAAAAAGGAAAAAGAAAAACAGAAGAACAAGAAAAACTGAGGGTGAGAACTGAAAGTGAAATCCAGTTTCCTGTGTCTCCAAGGAAAGATTCAGAAGCACCATAAATCATTGTGAAGCCTTTCAAAGCTACACTGCGTATTTCCTGCCATTAAAACTTAAGTGTATTGACCTAATTTGCAAATACCCACATCCCTTGAAGTGATTGTGTCTGCTATCTTTGAAAAATCTAATAAAAACTCTTTTTTTTTTTGTTGTCATCAATCTTCCTATTTGTCAAATTTAATTTTTAGGATTAGTTTCTATGAACATAATTTTTATTTTCTCTTTTGAGTATTCTTTCCTATTTAACTTCTAGTAGCTCTTGCTCTGAAAAGCACATTGAGCAATTTATAAGTATTAATATTTCAGAGTTATAATGCATTTTAGTAAGAATATTGTGACTTTTTTCCAACTCAGCATTCCAAGGTCTTTGATGATTATAGCAAAAGCAAAAGGCTGGAGTGAAATCCTAGGTGAAAATGCTAGAAGTGAGACTAAAAATTAAGGTATTTATGGAACTTTTCAGTGAAACCAGTAGGCAATGAATAGGCATATAAAAATAATTTAATAATATTTTATCCAGGTATCTCCAAAATGAATGACCAAGGAAAAGAGTATTTTACAAATTAAATTTTCCTTGGTTACTGAATATATCAGATGCTTTAGAAGTGCAATTAGAGATTATTTAGAATTTGGATGAATGGATATAATTTCTTTCTTTCCCCCTTTCTTTCCTTCCTTTTCTCTCCCTCTCTCTCTCCTTCCTTCCTCCTATCCCTCCCTCCCTTCCTCCTTTCAAAGGGGGGAAAAGAGGGAGAGAAACATGGATGTGAGAGAAACATCAACTGATTGCCTCTCGCACGCACCCCGACTGAGGACTGACCCTGCAACCTAGGTATATGCCCTGACCGGGAAACGAACCCATGACCTTTTGGTCTACAGGATAATGCTCCAACCTGCTGAGCCACACCAGCAAGGGCTGGATAAAATTTTTAAACTTTAATAGCTGCAGAATGGATAAGGGATCAGAAGACAGGGAAGTAATTTGGCTTGATTATAAAGACTGGAAGATGGAAGTAAAAGAAGATGATTTCGAGAAAATCCAACTCCTGAGAACCAAGATGGAGGCGTAGGTAGACACACTGCGCCTCCTTGCACAACCAGAACTGACAGAGAATCAAACGGCAAGGGGGTCTGACACCAAGGAAATAAAAAATAAACATTCATCCAGACCAGTAGGAGGGGTGGAGACGGGCACCGGGGCGGAGAGGACTCCCGTGGCTGTGGCGGGACCCAGACTGGTGGAGTGTGGGACCAACAGCACAGGCAGTCCGAGCACTAGCAGACCCTGTGGCCCCACGTTCGCACAGATAAACCGAGAGGGCCGGACTCAGAGTGGCGGAGAATGGGGCAGGCAGAGCAGTGTGTAGCACCCCGCGGCCCACCCCACATTTGCGCATAGATAAACGGGAGGAACCGCAACCCAGGGCTCCAGCGCGGGGAAATAAAGCCTCAAACCTCTGATTGAAAACGCTCGTGGGGGTTGGGGCGGCAGCAGTAGAGACTCCCAGCCTCACAGGAGAGGTCGTTGGAGAGACCCACGGGGGGCCTAGGGCGTACACAAGCCCACCCGCTCGGGAACCAGCAGCAGAGGGGCCCAGTTTCATTGTGGGTATCTGAGTGAAAGATTAAAAAACGGAGGAGTGTGAAGCGGGCACCTTTGCTCCCTCTCGGTCCCTCCCCCAAGTACAGCGTCACAGCACTGCGACCAGCCTTACCCCTCCCCGGTGAACACCTAAGGCTCCGCCCTTTAAAGTAACAGATGCCAAGACAAAAAAAAAAAAGGCCCAAATGACAGAACACTTCAAAGCTCCAGAAGAAATACAACTAAGCGAGGAAGAGATAGCCAACCTATCAGATGCACAGATCAAAACACTGGTTATCAAGACGCTCACAGAATTGGTTGAATTTGTTCGAAAACCAGATGAAAAAATGAAGCCTATGCTAAGAGAAACAAAGGAAAATGTACAGGGAACCAATAATGATGCGAAGGAAACTGGGACTCAAATCAACGGTGTGGACCAGAAGGAAGAAAGAAAAAACCAACCAGAAAAGAATGAAGAAACAAGAATTCGGAAAAATGAGGAGAGGCTTAGGAACCTCCAGGACATCTTGAAACGTTCCAACATCCGAATTATAGGGGTACCAGAAGGAGAAGAGGAAGAACAAAAAATTGAAAACTTATTTGAACAAGTAATAAAGGAGAACTTCCCTAATCTGACAAAGGAAATAGACTTCCGGGAAGTCCAGGAAGCTCAGAGAGTCCCAAAGAAGCTGGACCCAAGGAGGAACACACCAAGGCACATCATAACTACATTACCCAAGATTAAACGCAAGGACCTACATCCAAGATTGCTCTATCCAGCAAAGCTATCATTTAGAATGGAAGGGAAGATAAAGTGCTTCTCAGATAAGGTCAAGTTAGAGAAGTTCATCATCACCAAGCCCTTATTATATGAAATGTTAAAGGGACTTACCTAAGAAAAAGAAGATCAAAAATAGGAACAGTAAAAATGACAGCAAACTCACAGTTATTAACGACCACACCTAAAATAAAAACAAGAGCAAACCAGGCAAACAACTAGAACAGGAACAGAACCATAGAGATGGCGATCACATGGAGGGTTGTCAATAGGGGAGTGGGAGGGGGAGAGGGGGGGAAAGGTACAGAGAATAAGTAGCATAGATGATAGGTGGAAAATAGACAGGGGGAGGGCAAGAATAGTGTAGGAAATGTAGAAGCCAAAGAACTTATAAGTATGAGCCATGGACATGAACTATGGGGGGGGAATGTGGGAGGGAGGGGGTGGCAGGATGGAGTGGAGTGTCGGGGGGAAATGGGACAACTGTAATAGCATAATCAATAAATATATTAAAAAAAAGAAGATGATTTCCACTTAATATCCCACCTCACAGTGTGGTGGGAAGAGCATGGCCTCTGGAGCCAACCAGGGCTTGGACTTCCAGCTTATGCCCTGGGGGGCTAGCGTGTGACCTTGGGACATTACTGGTGTCCCTGAACCTGTTGGCCTGTAAAATTGTTGTGAATACCAAATGTATATAAAGTACAGGGCCTAAGTCATAATAAGTGGTAATGATCATTATTGTCCTCACCACCGCATTATAATGATGACAAAGATAATAATAGTAATAACACTTCATAATTTCCATTCCAGTTAATGAAGGCAGATTTTGTCTGCAGGTGAGGCATTCTGTATCACTGGAAAATGACTAGGCTAGTTTCACTGAAAGTCTTTTTACTTTCTTACTCTGAGACTCAGGGATACCAAATGGATTAGAACAGTAGAAAAAAACTCACTTTTCATTCCTTTAGTCAATAATGTTTATTGAACCAGGCAGTGCTCTAGAACTGGGGCTAGAGCAATAGGAAGATGAAGAGCTTATAGTCTAAAAGGGAGACACAGATGTAAGGAACAAGTGGCAAGGGACTTTCACATCGGGTTAATTCGACAAGGAGAATGAAGTAAAGTAGTGGTGGGTAATGACTTGGAGAAAGGCTACTTTAGGTTAAGTGGTTAGTGAAAAGAATTAAAGTGAGAGAAGTGAAGAAGAGAAAAAATTACCAGTTGAAATGGTTACTGTTTGTTGGAAAAATTGAGTATTACTGTGGGTAGCAATAACATGAGGATAGAGGGAGTAACGTTTAAGTTGAAGCATATTTATTATACATTTAACTAGTAGCTATTTTCCACCTTTCTTCTCTGTGTAAAGTCACCTTTGCGGGTGTGTGAAATTTTCCTCCTGAGGGAATTAGTAATACTCTTTGGATGCACCCTTGCTGATTCTGCCAATAAGGAGCTGTTTGTAGGTGCAGAGAGCCATGGTGGAGAGGGATCCCCCAGGGCCTTGGCAGTTGGGCTCTGCTCCTTCCATGGGGTGTCTAAGGCTAGGTGGAAGTAGAGTCAGTAGGCACCCTCAAGGGCAGGCTTCTGTATTTCTGGATTGGGATCTTCTAGTGGATTTCAAACTTCGCTTTGTCTTGTCTCCTTTCCTAGTTTTTATGGGAGTTCCAGCTGTAGCAGAACACGGGGCACCAGGAGTACATTTGCCTCCGTCTGTCTAGGGAATCATAGATGGTCATTACTGAACTGTAGCCTTAACATTCAGGGGGGGGAAAAGATTAAAGAGGAAAACCTGTACCTATTGAGTTTTCCCGTCAAATTATTGCTTAGCATTTTAAAGATCCTCCCTTGCTGTAAAACACTGAATTGTGAAGCTATTGGAACTGGCCTAAGACTAAGAAAGCCCCAGACCTTCGATACTGATTAGAGTTAAGTGTTGTAAATAGTGCCAGTTACCTCAAGTTAGCTAATTTTTATTATTAAATCCTATTCTGTTGTTTAGTGTGATACAATTTATGCTTTTTGCCCTTATTTACAACTCCGCTGCATTTCTCTAGTTACCATTTCACTGTTGCATGCCAAGAGATCCCACAATAAATAACTCAAATGAGTAATGTGAGAGCCAAAATTCCTATTGTTTTTCTTTTTTAATTTCTTCAAAAATAAATCTTTTAAAGAATAAAACTTTCCAGAGAAGAAAGGATTTGTTTTCTGGGTATCTGACTGGCAAAGTTAACATATGCTAAGGTTTTCTTTCACATATGTAGACTATTCAACTATGTTGGCAATTTGACATGTTAAAGTAATTTACCCTGTAATTAAATTATTTCCCATGGAATATTGTAACTTCTCTGGAGCAATGGTGGGAGCAGGCATGGGGAATCCCATTTCATTTTGTTTCTTATAATGAGTAGGGAAAGTTCTTGAAATTTATCTTCTGGAAACTCAGGTTGTACTGTTAACACTCGGTTGCTCTGCTTTGTGTCAGTACCAGCATGGTCTTACTAAGGACAGCATGAGAGTAGGTGGGCTTTTCTGTGTATCACTTTCCAATGATAGATTTTAATGAGTGCCACCCAGGTTACTCTTTGACCAATATGCTGCTTTAATTATTTTAAGCATGAAAATAAAATATAATTGTTTCAAAGACCTTGGGTAACATCCCACATAAGAAGACATTCTGGGCTATTAACCAGTTGTGAATTTTGACTGTGTTTATTTAAATCAACTGGAAGCAGGCACTGTGGAACTTTATGTGTGGTCATCAAAGACTGTAATCTCCTATAATTTCAGCCAGTCACAGAGAAGCTGAAGTTGGTCATGACTCCTGTGGTTGCCAGAGCATCAGAGACTATCTGATTAATGTTTCCTCTTCTGATAAAATTGTGTTATTATTTTGTGAAATATATGCAAAAATACAAGCAATCAGTAGAATTTAAAGTGAAAAAATGTAAAACATAAATTCTATGTGCTGTAAAGAACTCTACATTGTAAAGAAACTGTTCTTTTTTATTTTTATAATTTAAGTTGTATTCGTGTTTGTTTTCATGACAAAATATTTTAATTACAGACATTTTAATTACAAACATTTCAATTCCTCAAATAATGTTGCTATACTTAAGGAAAGAAAATTTGGTGGTAAAACAAATAAGTTATCAGAAAAAAAATTTAAATGTATGTTTTCTTTAGAAATAATTAAAAGAAACAGGTTTTAATGCAAGATGTCTTTATATTTAGAAGTTTTCATTTATGTGCTTCAATTTTTGGTGGGCTGACATTGTAAAAAGTCTGATACATTGTTACTTGTTGGAAACAATGTTAAATATCACACACATAATTAGATGGATCGTTAATGTAGCACTTACAATTTTTTCTTAACCTTTTATTATGAGGAAATTTCAAATGTATAGAAAAAGTGCAAGAATAGTCAACGAACATGCACATGTCTCTAACCTAGATCCTTGTAAACATTTGCCACAAAATGCCCATCTTTTTCTCTGTTTTTCCTGAGCCATTTGAGAGCTAACTGTAGACGTTATTGACACGACACGATTACCTAATACGAGGTCCATGTTAAAATTTCCCAGTTGCCCCCAAACAATGTCCTTTACCACTTTTCCCCTGTTTTTTCTTTTTCCTTTTTCTGATCCAGTCATTGCCTTTAATTTTCATGTTTCTTTAGTTTCCTTTATTCTAGAAGAGTTCCCCAGTTTTTTTGTCTTTCCCAATAGTAACATTTTGAAGAGTCCAGGCCAATTTTAGCGGGTCAAATATCCTCAATTTGTATTTATCAGGATGGTTGCCTTGTTAAATAGATCAAGATGAACTTTTTTGCCCCCAGCCATACTACATAGTTGATGTCCTTCTCAGTAAATCATATCACATAATTTGTTTATTCCATTAAATTAAAAAATTTTTGATTTTTTAAATTGAGATATAATTGATATATAACATATTAGCTTAAAATGTACAACAAAATGATTAAATAGTTGTATATGTTGTGAAAGTTAAAAAAATATTCTAATACATAGAGACAGATGATCTGATGCCTATCCAGAAGAATGCCTTAGGGAGAACCAAGGTGGCAGCGTAGGTAAACACACTGCGCCTCCTCGCACAGCCAGAACTGACAGAAAATCGAACGGTAAGGAAGTCCGACACCAAGGAAATAAAAAATAAAAATTCATCCAGACCGGTAGGAGGGGCGGAGACGGGCAGCCGGGGCGGAGAGGACTCGCGTGGCCGTAGCGGGACCGAGACTGGCGGAGTGTGGGACGAACGGGGCAGGCAGTCTGATCACTGGAAGACCCTGCGGCCCCACATTTGCACAGATAAACCAAGAGGGCCGGACTCAGAGTGGCGGAGAACGGGGCAGGCAGAGCGGCGGGTAGCACCCCGGGGCCCCACATTCGCGCACAGATAAACCGGACAAATGGCGGGGAGCGAAGCAGACCTCGTAACCCAGGGCTCCAGTGTGGGGAAATAAAGCCTCAAGCCTCTGATTGAAAATGCCCGTGGGGGTTGGGGCGGCAGCAGTAGAGACTCCCAGCCTCACAGGAGAGGTCGTTGGAGAGACCCACGGGGGCCTAGGGCGTGCACAAGCCCACCCGCTCGGGAACCAGCAGCAGAGGGGCCCAGTTTCATTGTGGGTAGCAAAGTGAAAGACTGAAATCCGGTGGAGAGGGGAGCAGGCGCCACTGCTCCCTCTCGGCCCCTCCCCCACATACAGTGTCACAGGGCAGCGACCAGCATTACCCCGCCCCGGGAACACCTAAGGCTCCTCCCCTTTAAGTAACAGATGCACCAAGACAAAAAAAAAAAAAAAAAAAAAGGCCCAAATGACAGAACACTTCAAAGCTCCAGAAAAAATACAACTAAGCGAGGAAGACATAGCCAACTTCTCAGATGCACAGTTCAAAACACTGGTTATCAAGACGCTCACAGAATTGGTTGAATCTGTTCGAAAACCAGACGAAAAAATGAAGCCTATGCTAAGAGACACAAAGGAAAATGTACAGGGAACCAATAGTGATGAGAAGGAAACTGGGACTCAAATCAATGGTGTGGACCAGAAGGAAGAAACAAACATCCAACCAGAAAAGAATGAAGAAACAAGAATTCAGAAAAATGAGGAGAGGCTTAGGAACCTCCAGGACATCTTGAAACGTTCCAACATCCGAATTATAGGGGTGCCAGAAGGAGAAGAGGAAGAACAAAAAATTGAAAACTTATTTGAACAAATAATGAAGGAGAACTTCCCTAATCTGGCAAAGGAAATAGACTTCCAGGAAGTCCAGGAAGCTCAGAGAATCCCAAAGAAGCTGGACCCAAGGAAGCACACACCAAGGCACATCATAATTACATTACCTAAGATTAACCAGAAGGAGAGAATCTTAGAAGCAGCAAGAGAAAAGAACACAGTTACCTACAAAGGAGTTCCCATAAGACTGTCAGCTGATTTCTCAAAAGAGACCTTACAGGCAAGAAGGAGCTGGCAAGAAGTATTCCAAGTCATGAAAGGCAAGGACCTACATCCAAGATTACTGTATCCAGCAAAGCTATTATTTAGAATGGAAGGGAAGATAAAGTGCTTCTCAGATAAGGTCAAGTTAAAGAAGTTCATCATCACCAAGCCCTTATTATATGAAATGTTAAAGGGAGTTACCTAAGAAAAAGAAGATCAAAAATAGGAACAGTAAAAATGACAGCAAACTCACAGTTATTAACGACCACACCTAAAACAAAAACAAGAGCAAACTAGGCAAACAACTAGAACAGGAACAGAACCATAGAGATGGAGATCACATGGAGGGGTGTCAATAGGGGAGTGGGAGAGGGAGAGGGGGGGAAAGGTACAGAGAATAAGTAGCATAGATGATAGGTGGAAAATAGACAGGGGGAGGGTAAGAATAGTGTAGGAAATGTAGAAGCCAAAGAACTTATAAGTATGACCCATGGACGTGAAGTATAGGGGGGGAATGTGGGAGGGAGGTGGTGGGTAGGATGGAGTGGAGTGTGGGGGGGAATGGGACAACTGTGATAGCATAATCAATAAATATATATTTTTTAAAAAGAATGCCTTAGTTTAGGTATGTGATATAAATTCCCTTTCAAGAAAAAGGGAATTTTTCTTGAAAGGGAATTTATTTATTTATTTATTTTTACTTTTTTTTATTGTTGTTCAAGTACAGTTGTCTCCATTAAAGGATAGTTTAAAAAGTCCTTTGAAAGTGCAAGTAGATACTGTAACATTTAATTAATCTTCTATTTTGTGTTTTAATTAATACAACACTCAATGCATATTTGTTGAATGAGTGAAAATACTGAGGACTTAAAAATAACCAATTCTCAGCTTTGTCAAGGAATTAAAATCCTTCATTGCTGCACTGCTATTTAAGTCTTTTCATGTTCTTCATTGTTTTGTTTAGGAAACAAAATGTACCAAGCTTAGAATAAACTGTTTGCAATGTCTAACATAAAAATAACCCAAGCAAATGTAATTTTAACTTGTCACTGTGTGTATAGGGTCACATTATTTCACTTGCAGTCACTCGGGGTTTGTATATATCACATTTCAGTGTAATGACATGGTCAGGCTCCAGAGAAAATACCAGTCAACACAAATTTGGTTTGACTAACAAATATTTACATGTCTTTGTATCTCTAATTATTGTAATCTTTTCAGGGGTTTATGCTACACAGGCTTAAATTTTAAAAGCTTTATATTAGATTTCAAAAGGTTGATCAGGAGTATATCTAAGTGTAAAGATGATACTGGCAGTCGTCTAGATAAATGTTGGATTTAAGCCAGAGCTTCTGCGGAGAACAGGTGGACAGAAGAGCAGCTTGTCAGGGACAGGCGGCTGCCTGTGGTGTGCATGCTTACTCGTGTATTGACCTTTTTTCTTCCCAGGTGGGTGGTGTTGACAGAAGTCAGGGTGGCCATTTGATTTCTTAAGTTTCTCTAGTCATCTAGTTGGTACATTATAGGAAAGAAAAGCTAAACAGTGCTGTCCTTCACTTGTGAAGTTGGAGCCTCATCTGCAGAAGGCAGACGGGGTAGCTGTGTGGCGGCCCCGGAGCCATTCACCCGTGTTTGCTCCCTCAGTTCCGTGTCATTGGTAGGCTTTTGTGAGATGGTTTTCCAGAACTGTGGGTTAAACTGTAGTTGTAAAATTCTTTAATGGGCCCCCTGCCCCCTTTGATTAAAAGTTCTTGGCCTATGAGACCACAATATAACCTCTAACTTTGCTATAGTGCTTCCCATTTTGTATTGCAAAGGTGTTTCCCTCTGGATTATGGCCAGGTCTTCAGTCACAGATCCCTTTTTCACTCTTCGGACCCCATTGTGCAGTCTGGCAACGAACCAAATTAAGAAAAAAAAAGGTGATCTCATTTGCAACATGGTAATTTGCTGGTGACAAGGTAGATAATTATTTGGGCTTTTCTAACTTACAAAATCCAGGAGATTAATTTATTTATCCCCATTTATTGCAGGTTTGTTATGTTCCAGGGAGGGCTGATCCGCCAATATCTCTGTTTCCTCCCCTATGGCTGATATCCATTTTGAGTAGCTGGGAGTCTGTTCCACACTGGTTGTTAAAAATGTGACTGTAACCCTAGTTACAGGTACTTGTGCCAGGTCCTGGGTCCTACTAGTTGCCACTAGGCTTTGTCTTTCACATACGTGTCTCCCATGAATCCAAGCACGTGAGTTAGTAGTCGCAGAATTGGTACTAGCAACGACTGTTCCCTTTGGGCCCCAGCTTGAACTTTCTGAATTGTATCCCCAGCCTCTGACATTCTCAGGAGAAGGAGTTACCACACTGGGAGCAAAAGAGGCAATAAAACGAAGATGCCTAATTGGCTACCAAAAATGGAGGTGGGTGTAAAGGTACAAGTCTCTCGATGAATGTGGAAATGCCTCCTTTGTGTCTAATTTTATTCTTCATACTTGTGTGCAGTCTCATGCTCTTGGTTTTATTTTCCTGCTCCTTAGTTTTCTCTCTCTTGGAGAAAGGAGATAGGCATCATACAGCTGTTATAATGTAGTAAAGTGAGAGATTTTGCCTGTTGACCATAACTTTAAGATCAATTAAATATTTTCTAATTGAAGTGTAATAGTTAAAATTTGTAAGTATTGACTGAAAGTAATGGCAGTGAGAATGCAAACAGTTTTCAAGTGTGAGCTAGTTTTGAGGGCTGGTTTGTGAGCTGCTGGTTCCTAGAGCCATGAATGGAAGTGGGAAGCAGAGTACACCCTCTGAAATGGGTGAAAAAGTGTTTTAAGTAACTCCAGGTTTTTCCTGATTTCATCAGGAACGGTTGAAGACTCCATGAAAGTTATTTTTCTTATTATAAAAGCAATGTAATCTCATTACAGAATACTTGGGAATTTAAAAATATGTTAAGAAATTAAATTAAATAAAAAATATTCCATAGTCTCAACAACCAAAGATTAGACCCGTTGCCACTTCGATCATTGTGATGAAAATAAAATCTTTGTACCTCTCACAGAGATCACCGTTCGAGGAAACTGCATTAGCGCATACGTTGATCCAATTAGCCAACTTTTATAGAATATCCACTTTGTGCCAGGCACTTTTTCAGGCATTTGGGATAGATTAGTGACTAAGATCGTGCTTGCTCTCATGGAGCTTACTTTTGATGAGGGAGACAGAGAATAAGTTAAGAGAGAACAGAAGGTGGTAAAGCCTTAAGGAAAAGCAAAGCAGGGTATGAGATGGGGGTGGCGGGAGGTGTCAGTGTGTTTTAGTGCGGTGAGGGACAGTCTACCTGCTACGGTGATTTTGAGCAGAGGTTCCAGACGGAGGGAATAGTCGGTGGGAAAATCCAGGGGCGGTGTGGGAGACTGATTCCTGGCTGGCCAACAATGGTAGCCACCATTTATTGTGCACTCACTATATAGTAGGCTTTTAAAATCCATGCAGCTCGGTGAAGTGGGTAATTATCATTAACTCCCATTTTGCAGAGGAGGAAACATGTACTTTAACCACTGTGTTACACTGTTAAGTGCTATGATAGAGCTGAGAGTTAGAGTATGTAATTCAATTATTGGGGGCCATGAAAATTTCCCAGAGGAATTACTGCTTGAGTTTAGTCTGAGTGAAAGAGCAATTAGCCACAGTGTTGAAGGTGAGGAGAATATAGAATTTTGGTCTCATCTCTTCTCCGGCTGTATTCCCATAACCTATAACAGGTCCTTGCCCGGTCAGCACTCAGTAAATAGTTGTTGAATGAATGCAGGTGGAACAGCATTTGCAAAGACACAGAGGCATAGAGAGCAGGAGATATTCAGAAAACTGAAATTAGTTTACTTTGACGGGAGCATGGACTATGTGATAAAAGCAGCAGGAGCTTATGGAAGAAGAAGTAAACAGAGGCCAGGTAATCCATTTTTATGAAAGGGCAATGGGGTACTTGTTTTGGCAGCACATATAGCTAAAAATTGATAAGCTATAGAGGAGATCATCTTGGAGCCTGGGAAACGATAAGATGGAATTGTATGAATGGTTTTTATATATTTTTTAACTCAATGAAACAAAATGTTTAAAGTTGTTTGAATATTCTTTGAGCTTCTGTGAGGATATTTTTGAATGCAAATGGGAGTTATTAAGGCTCTTGTTTGCAAGGGAAAACACCCACTCAAGGAATATGTTCTGGAATACACAGGTGGGTATATCAGCCTTGGCTGTGGAATAAACCCTTTCAAAATTTAGTGGCTTAAAACAACCACCATTTGGATGAGATTTAGCTTTTGCTTGTCTTGGCTGGGTTCATTCACACATCTGCTCTCAGCTGCTGGTCAGCTAGGCAGTGCTGCTCCTGGGTTGGCTACTTACAGCCGGGATGATGGGAAGACGGGGCCACATGTCTCTCATCAGACAGCAGGCCAACTCAGGCTTGTGCAAACGGAGGTCTCAGGCTTCCAAGAACAGCAAGAGGGCAAGCTCCAACGTACAAGTGCTTTTCAAGTCTCTTTTTGTGTCACATTTGCAACATATCCCATTGCCCAAAAGAAATCACGTCCCAGATTCAAGAAGTGGAGAAATGGTTCTCTTTTCATAGGAGGAGCTCCAAAGACACATTGCCGGGGAATGGAAGTTGGGAGGGGGCAACTTGTGGCCATTTGCAGTCTAAGATTGTGGATATAGCTGGGTTTAGGGAATGGACAGAAACCTGAATGGTGTTAGGTCTGCCCCTGTCACTTGCCTTGCTCTCTTGTTGTTATCTGTGTTGTTCTTTACCTTCAGACCAGCTTCTGCTTCTCTGGTCTCCATGGTAAAAAAACATGGCTGCTGACAGCTTCAAACATCATATAGAACAGATCCAGGTACTCCCCAGCTGACGCCCCATTGGGAAAATGTCCTTGGAGAAGGGAATCGACAAGGGGATCTGGTTAGTTTGTTAGTAAGGTACTCACCCCTGGATATGTGAGCTGTGCTGGGATGGGTGGGGTGGGTGTTTTGGAAGACGGGGGATCTGGTGTTTAGGAGCTATATTGCTATCATCTTGTGATAGTTGGGTAGGGGAGTGAGAAGGAGGGGCAGAGGGCAGTGCCTGTGGAAAATGGTAGAGGTGGGGAGGGGTGGCTAAAGCTCCATTACACTGGGTTTTATAAATAAGTAGTAGCTTCAGGGAACTTAAAAGTAGTGACTGGGACCTTGGAGAAAGAAGCGTATCAACTATTTTTACTTACAACATTTCTGACACCAAATGGGTGGTCTTTTTTTCTTTCACTCTGCAGACACCAGCTGGGTGTCCTTCCCTTTCCTCCCCTCCTCCCCTCTCCCCTCCCCTCCAATTCAAAACACTACCTGGATTTAGTGTTAGATCCCACAAGTTAAAAACTCAGGCCCACATGATTGCCCCTACTTCAGATGCCCGTTGCAAGTCCCAGAGTGTCATTTGTTCTTCTGACCAAGCAGCTATAAATTTGGGGGTTCTCACAACCCCCTGCTCAGGTTCAATAATTTGCTAGAATGACTCACAGAACTCAGGAAATCTCCTTACTTAAAATTACCAGTTTATTATTGACAATAAAACCACAGAGTATTCCAGAATGCTTTGAAGAGCTAAAACTTCAGTTGTAGAAATAAGCAATATATCTTCCCAAAATAACTGGAAGAAACGACTCAGGAAGTGAAGAGGGAAAGTGAGCATAATGACCTTCTGGGGCACAGGTGGTCAGTGCAGGGGCTGACGTTGCAGGCTGCTGTTTGGTCCAATGGCAGCGAGCCCATTAACCACCTTGCAAAGCAATCAAGGCTCATCCTCATTGGTATTTCTTGGAGAGGATCCTTGCTTTCTTCCCCTTCTCTCTTATTACCTCCCTTTAGACGGTGTTAGTGTCTATTGTTCCATGTGTTGGAACTGTGTAAAGTGGACATGTTTTGTAACAAATTACCTTACCTGCTGGGTGCGTATCCTGGTCTAGGTTAGTTTCTGTTTCATTAAAAATTGTTTACCCTTCCCTCGAAACCTTCTACCAATAATTTGCTAAACCATTGTGTGGCATTTCTATCTTTACATGCAGGAGAGTGTTTATGCAACATCCTTTCTGATGTTGCTTCTATTTTTACCTTAATCTTCTGTAGAACACAGTATTTATAACACTTATAATTTGGGGGAGTGTCAGAAATGACTATATGTAGATACTCAACAGGGAATTAAAATCTGGAGAAAGAGACTGAAATCAGACACTTTTCCAAAGGACAAGTGTTCTCGGTCAGTTTTTCTTCCTTTTGTATTTGACTTGTCACTGACCCCTGAACACGAGAGTTCCACCTGACACCTGTCATGTCTCATTTTTTCTTTTACTTGTACCAAGTCCATATTTACTTTCTTTTGAAAAAACTCTACCAGAAATGTTTCTTCAATGAGGTAGTAAATTAGAAATAGAAAACCAAAGCAAAGCAGAGGAGAATGAAAACAAACCAATTGTTAATTATATAATGTATTTTTTTTGTTTAATTTTACTTACTGAGATTCTTAGAAGCCAAAGTAAAAAAGGAAACATAGTAAGTTAATATAGGTCTTATGATCAGAATAGAGAAATCATTCTAGTTCTGCCAGTGGGTTCTTTGCAGCACACAAAACATGATGATAATGACCTCTCCCGTAGCCTGAAAACAGGTGCAAAAGTGATGTTCATAAGACTATGTGTTACAATGACCTTCAGTAGATGCTCTTGATATAACATTTGAGCACAATTTAGTAAAATCAAATTATTTCTCTTGTAACAACTCTTTTAATACTTTCTACCATTTCCTGACCCTAAAGATTCTTCCCACTTCATGTCAAAGTCTTTGTGAATTGAATATTGTAAACATAGAAAGAACCTTTTTTCCCCCATGCAAATGTGTATAGCAAATTATGGATTTGGTTGATTTAGATCATGATTTATGATCATGATTTTAGATTATGTTTCATGGGAGTTATTTTTTTTCTCTTTGGTTTGGGTTCATTCCTGTACAATTGGAGTCATATTGGGAAAATTAGCAGGCATTAATTTTAACAATTATGGTTATGTTGGAGGAAAGTAGTAGTTAATTATTTAATGCCCCTCTCTTCTTTTCCTTATCCGTGAGAGTCCAGCTTTGTTAACAGTCAGATTTCCTATAGTTAGGACCTTGACAATGGGACAGGAGTGTGCCGCTCAAAACTCTGGATGAAGAACCCTCCCTGAGGGTTGGGAGTCACCCTCCGACCATGGGAGGGGACTCGCAGTTCCAGGACACTCTTGCCAAACCACAGGGATTGCAGGCCTGCCACCCATCCTCATTATTTATCATCATTATTTAATGTTTTAAAGAGTCAGAGCCAAAATAAATGGTCTGCAGCCAAGGGAGCCACACCAGCGTTTACCACAGGAGTAGGAGGCCATTTAGGTATTTCGTAGCAGTGACCTGGGTCATATTCACGTCTGATTCCGTTAACCTGTCCAGGCTTCTGCCTTCTGCTGTCTTCCCACAACTTTTTTTTTTTTTTTGCATTCTCTCCCCTTCCCCGCCATCCCAATAATAGTTACCTGGCTATGTGTTTGCTGTCCTTCCTTCCTTCCTCTCTTTTTCTTTGTTTCTTTCTCTTTGTTTATTTTGCCTCACATCTACAATTTATTTTTATTTTTTAAATTATATTTTATTGATTATGCTATTACAGTTGTCCTGATTTCCCCCCCTTTGTCCCCCTTCACCCACCACTCCCCACTCCCTCAGACAATCCTCACACCATTGTTTATGTCCATGGGCCATGTGTATAAGTTCTTTGCTCCATTTCCTACACTGTACTTTACATCTCCATGGCTATTCTGTAACTACCTGTTTATACTTCTCAACCCCCTCACCTCTTCACCTATTCCTCACACCCCCCTCCATCTGGCAACCCTCAAAACGTTCTCCATATCCATGATTCTTTCACTGTGTCTATTTCCTTCACCCATTTAGGGAAGTTTTCTTTCATTATTCTTTCAAATAGATTTCTAATTTCTTGCTCCTTCTTTTCTCCTTCTGGCACCCCTATGATGTGAATGTTGGGCCTCTTGAAGTTGTCCCAGAGGCTGCCTATACTATCCTCATTTTTTTAAATTCTTTTTAGTTCTTGTTGGTCTGCATGGTTGTTTTTTGCTCTCTTATTTCCAAATCATTGATTTGATTCTCTGCTTCATCTACTCTGTTATTTCCCTATAAATTGTTCTTTATATCAATTTGTGTATCCTTCATTTCTGACTGGATCTTTTTTATGCTGTTGAGGTCCTCACTAAGTTCCTTGATCATCCTTATAACCAGTGTTTTGCACTTTGCATCTGATAAATTGCTTTTCTCCATTTTGTTTAGCTCTTTTTCTGGAGTTTTGGAGTCTGAGTAGGTGAATCCATGTGTGGGTTCTTTAAGGGGAACTGTTTGGGGCTACAGCAATTTCTGACATGCACTCACTCCCCACTGGTTTTTGTAGCCAGAAGTCGTGGGGACTTATCTTCCTGGCATTGGAACCCTGGGCTGGGGGGCCTAGTATGGGGCTATGACTCCTCACTCCCAAGATATGCCTTCCAAATTTTTATGTGGAAGGCATATTTTTATTTGGAAGGCACACATGGATGTGGGACCAGCCTGTTCTGGTCTGTGCCCCTCCTACCAGTCTGGATGGATGTGGTTTCTTTGATTCTGTAGTTGTCAGGCTTCCATTCAACTTGATTTCTGATGGTTCTGAGTGATGGTTGTTCTATATTTTAGTTGTAATTTTGATGTGGTTGCACATAGAGGTGAGCCATGTCTGCCTACACTTCCATCTCTCCCTCTCTTTCTCCCTCCCCTCCCCTCCCCTCCCCTCCCCTCCCCTCCCCTCCCCTCCCCTCCCCTCCCCTCCCCTCCCCTCCCCTCCCCTCCCCTCCCCTCCCTTCCCTTCCTTTCCCTTCCCTTCCTTGTTTGGAATTTTAAACAATGAAAGGGATTAAATTAAGTGCTAATGAAAGATAAAAGGATGCAAGGAAGACTTTTTAGGGCTCATGAATTTTGGGATCCTGTTCCACCCCCAAAACTCTGCTTCTCTTTGGTATAAAGAATAGTATTATGGTCAAAAGCATAGAGCCAAAACTGATTTCAAATCGTGCCTCTACCACTTACTAGCTGAGGAATTTGCTTGACCTCTCTATGCTTCAGTTTCTTTATTATAAAATGCATTTAGTAATTAAAAAAACTCCCTCGTGGATTTGAAATTTGATAGTACATGCAAAGTGCTTAGGACAGTGTTTGTTCAATGTGTTAGCAACTATTATTATTATTAGACTGCAGAAATCAATCAAAATGTCAGTCTTATATTGAGGTCACTCTAAGTTGGAGATATTTGGGATTTTATTTGGTGATGGATAATGGGGAAGCCCCCAAACTTCAAACCATCTATGAAGGTTTTTTTTTTAAACCTGGGGACAAAATAAAGTTGTGATGACTCAAATGTGTGCATGCTAGGACTGATGGTCAACTCCATTGTTTATTCTAACAGAAGGGATGTTTACTTTAGGAATGCAGATATCTTGCGCTGCTTACCAGGGGCAGTATCTAGGCCCAGCCCCTGATTCTGCAGGCAGGGGGACAAGGTAGACTGGACTTTGGAGCCAGACCTTTCTGGCTTTGACTCTTAGCTTAGGTGAGTTTATTGACCTTTTTGTGCCCCAATTTCCTTCTCTATGAAGTAGCAATTACAATTCTGACATTTCAGCCTTATTTGGAGACTAAATAAGATAGCACATATAAAATACCCTGCAGAGCATCTGGCCTTGGAAGACGTTTGGCATTTGTGAGCTTCCTTCCATTCTGATTCTTCCCTGTCTGCTTAGCTCATTAAGGAAACTCCAGCACAGGAAATCATTTAGAAGAGTGCTTTCAAATATAACGTGCATACACATTGCTGGGGTCGCTGGTTAAGCTGCAGATTCTGATTTAGCAGGTCTGAGTCTGCACTTAGGGTGATGCAGAGTGCACTGTGTTCTCTCCTCCCGTTACAGCTCATTATTACCTGTTAGATTCATGGTAGTATTTTAATATAGTCTTGCCACGCACATCTGTATGTCCAGGATCATTGTTTGGATAAATATCAAAGGTTGTATGTTATCATGTACCTAAGAAGTTTCCTCCTCCTCATCCACAGCAGGCAGCGGTCGAGCAGAAACGGATCAGAGATATTTTCTCAGGATCCCTATACCCGGACTCCCACACTGTTTCCCAAAAAATACTGTGTTCCTGCCTTGTGGAAGGCCTCCTCTCAGAATCCGGGTCCCCCTGTGACTCAGACTGTAGGTCAGCTAGGTTAGGACCGTGGTCTTTTCTCCTCTCTTTAGAGTTTGGAGGGAGCTGACCCAGAGACTGTGCTTCTGACCTCACTCAGCAACTCATTTTAGGCCCACGTGCACCAATTACTAGCCCTCTCCAGGTTCATTACATTGTGTTCTCTCCAGTGTGTACAGGTGGAGGAGACCACTGTTGCTCGTTGTTTTTTCATAATGCACACTTGTGAGTGCTTAATGTGTACTCTTTGATGATTCTAGATTTTAGGAGAGTTTTTTTTACATTTGTTTTTGAGAGTCCTCTTCACTGTAGTTTCTTTGTAGTTTATGATTTTTTTTTGATATTTGAAATTACTTTTTCTGTCCTCCATTACTTACTGGAACTTTTTGGCCAGAGCCATCAGGGTCGGTTGCATGTGCTGTGCTCATTTTGGGAACTGGCTGTCATTCTCCTCAGGCAATTTTTCTTGGAGTAACAGGAGCCAAATTATTAATCTCTGAGTTACAGCTGTTTGTGTTAGAGATGTGAAGAAATAATAGCCTCCTTCTTCCTTTTTTAATTAAAGCAAGTGTACTTTTTTTCTTTTTTGACTTTAGAATACCACAAACTGTCTATGAGTTAGAGCTTGGTCATCATGTTACCAGACAAAGCAAGTCTAAATCCAGTCTCTTTTAGGCTTAACCTAGTGTTATGCTATTTCATGAAGAGTTTCTCTTACCTGCCTGGGCTCAACCTAATAGGTTTGTCAGTTTGGGGAAGAACTTGAAAATAGTCCCAGGTAAGAACCCAGGCATTAAAAAAGTTAGGGTGGAGAAGGACTGCAGGGAGAGAAATGTTTGCGTTAACAAAAATTCAGGGGAGCCATTAGCGTTTTCACCTTATCTGGCCGTATCAGTCAGGCTTGCGATAGAAAATAAATGACATGCTCAATAATAAAGGATAATTTATTGCATAGGGGCTATTTACAAGAGTGTAGTATAGAGAAAAACCAGGACTAGTTATATCTGAGTTGTTCTTGGGCCTTAAAGTGACCTTGGTAGGCAGGGAACCTGACCTCACTGCCCCTCCCAGCCCCGTTCCCCACTCCCTGCCAGAGTTCTCCCTGGGAGGAATCCAGTGGGAAGCGGAGTGCAAGGAGCCTCTCCATAGAGCTTATGCTGGGCTGCCTCCTGAGGCAGCAGGATGGAAGTGGGTGGATAGCAGATCTAGAGGCGCAAATTATACACCACTTTTACACTTTCTTTTGGAAGACTGGTTCACCTGAAGACTATCAATACTGTGAACTCCTTGAGGGAAGACACTGGCCTGTCCAGTTGTCTGTAG
This sequence comes from Desmodus rotundus, assembly GCF_022682495.2. Lineage (NCBI taxonomy): Eukaryota > Metazoa > Chordata > Mammalia > Chiroptera > Phyllostomidae > Desmodus > Desmodus rotundus. The sequence goes on from NC_071393.1 coordinate 81,557,957, forward strand.
GACATTATTTAAATGGTCGTTGAATGAATGAATGCGGCTGTTCATTTCCTTCCTTTCTCTTGACTTGCATTTAGGGTGGCCAGCAATAGCTGGGTGATGCTGTCTTGGTTAGGGTATGTGTTCTGAATAGCAATAGGTTAACCTTTCCTAGCTAGGTAATTAGTCTACTTTTAACAATATCATTAGTACATTTGCTAAACAAAGATGGAGTTACTGTACTAATATCCTGAGTCATTTTGTATTACTATTGTTTTTTATAAATGTCCATGTTCAACTAGGAGAACATTCATGAATCTTTAGCCCTTCTTAGTGACTATTAAATCTAACCCTGTAATTTCTGCTCTTACTAGAGCCCCACTGGCCAGCAGATGGGTAAGCTGTTTAATTTGGGAGTCCACTTGCCTTTTGGTTCTTTCCCAGCCTGATCAGGAGAAGAACCAGCACAGAGGACTAAATTAGCCTCATTATCTTCAGGAGCTTAATTTTATTTATTTATTTATTTATCATTGTTTTTTCCCCATTACCATTTGGTTCCCCCTTATACCTCCTCTCCCTGGCAATCACCACGCTGTTGTCCATACCCATGAGTCCTTTTTCTTTTTGGCTTAATCCCTCCTTTAAAAGAACGTCTATGTATAATGCCAGGTTTCTCCTAACTGTCCAGAGGGCACAAGTCAAAATAAGAAATGAGTTTATTGGCTACAAACTTTTGAAAAGTTTCTCATGCTGTCAAATTATCTTTGCCAATGGTTCTGAGACATTAGTATTTTGCAGGGAGGAATAGAGCTAAATGTCACAAGTGAGTTAGTTTGGTGGTTCTTGAAGCAGAATAAAATACATCGACGGGGAAAGGACCAAGTCCGTTCTTGGTTAGAGCTTCATTGTTCTTGCTTGAGGGTTGCCACGTTGCACGTATGTGTGGTGGGAGACAGGAAAAGTAGGTGGGTCTCAGAATCCCTTTGGTATCAGGGAAAAGATAGTATCTTTTGCTAAATAGAATTGGGTCCTGGAATTTGATTTGGTCTGTCCTTGAAGTTAACTTCTGATAGGCTTCTTTCCACATTTTGTTAATGTATTTTTTTTTATTGTTATTCAATTACAGTTGTCTGCATTTTCTCCCCACCTCCCCACCTCACCCCAGGCAAACCCACCTCCCTCTCCTGCCTCCACCCTCCCCCTTGGTTTTGTCCTTGTGTCCTTTATAGTAGTTCCTGAAAACACCTCTCCCCACTATCCCCTCCCCACTCCCCTCTGGCTAATGTTAGATTGTTCTTAACTTCAATGTCTCTGGTTATATTTTGTTTGCTTTTTTCTTTTATTGATTATGTTCCAGTTAAAGCTGAGATCATATGGTATTTGTCCCTCACCGCCTGGCTTGTTAATGTAGTTTTTGACAGCTCCTTCTTATTTTCATGAACTCTTTTGATATTTTTCATAATTTAAGTTTGTGTGGAGTGTTGATTTAACATCCATGCAAATCACTCTGCCCGATTTAATACTTGGAGGACATTTTATGGTTCTATTTCTAGTGTCCCTAGTGACAGAAAAGACATGGCAGGCTCAGATGTCTCCCTCAGATCATCCAGAATGACAGGCATTCTCTGCCCCCATTTTTTTTCTCCTGCTGTTAAGATTCCTCCATCAATGGTTCACTGAGTTCAGGTCATGCCATCTTTGGCTAAGGCTATGGGCCCATATCTGATTTTTGCTTATTGTCAGAAGCATGCAAGTGTTTCCTTCAACAGGATTCGACATTAAACAACAACAACAACAACAACAAACTTTTGTTTGCAGTTTCTTCTCATCTCGTAACCACCTAGGATTTTACCTTTCTGCTTTTAATATGGGCGCAAAGGGCTAGGGCCACTTGGGAAGCCAGTCTGTGGGCCTACAATGGAAGTTTACAGTACAAGGATGTTTTGTTTGGCAGGCAGGGAACCCCTACCCCTGCCCCATTTAGCCTGAAGTGCTTTCAATGGGACATGCACTCTCCAGATTGCCTCCGGGCCCATTACTTCTTATTGTTGATTTGGTTCCCCAAAGGGCATCAGAATCTTTTAAGTTCTCTTTCCTTGAACACTTAAAAAAAATGGTCCTGCTTGTTAGGGTGATCATTTCATAAGTTACATAAACGTCTAATCACTATGTTGTACACCTGAACCTAATATAATATCAAGTGTAATTGAAAAATTAAAAAAAATAAAAATACATAATTTGACCCATTCAAAAATAAAATAAAAGTAAAAATAAAAATGGTCCTATATTCTAGAGTAATTAAACCTGTCTTTATATTTGGTTGGAGACTTAGGTATTCACTTGTATAAATCAAATAATTCCTTGTTTATTATGTAAAAATAATAAAATTCACAATTGTATAGTGCTTTAGGGTTTATGAAGTATTTAATCCATTGGATGGTCGCAGTAATCCTGTGGGTAGAGAGAGGGGTATTTCTCTCCACATTGTGGATAAGAGGTAATGTCGCATGGTGATTCACACTGTGGTCTCTGGAGTCAGACAGTTGGAATTTGAGCTTTAGTAGTTACTAGCCTAGTCTCAGCTTACAAGCTCACTCAGTTTTCTCATCTGTATGTGAGGTGGCCACTATCTTATAGGGTCATTATGAGAAGTATATAATTCATACCAGACAACTAGAGCAGTACCTGGTTCATAGTTAGTGCTCAGAAAATCTTACCTGATAAAACTATAATATTATTAATAATATATGAAGAAATCGAAACTTGAAAAAATTAAGTAATATATCTAAGGTAACACAGTTAATTGGCAGGAGAGTTGGGACTTTAACCAAGATATGGAATCTTCTGGTACTGGTTTCTTTCCTCTGTATTTATTACTGAATTCTTCATGCATTCTGGGGGTGGGGGACTGGAAAATTGAGTCATCCATTTTTTTCTTGTTTCGACATACTACTTATCATTTTCTTTGTGTTTCTTCACACCTAGAACTGTTGGGTATTATCTGTCCAGTCATGGGCTCTATCGGTTAGAATTCACTGTGAGAGGTAAGCAGCAGGGTATGGGGATGCCCACAGCCCTTGCAGGTGGTGGACTCTCCTTGACACAGAGACACTGATGACTTCTGGGGTCCCTTTGAATTCCATCTACATAGATAGTCTGGAAAAATTAACATCCTGTTTCTATTAAAGTATACAGTTGTTGCTACACATCAAGAGATTTAAGAAAATAATAAGCTCTATTCTGATCCATTGGTCTATGTGTCTGTTCTTATGCCAGTACCAGCCTGTTTGGATTACAGTGGCCTTGTAGTATAGTGTGATGTCAGGTATTGTGATCCCTCCTACTTTGTTTTTATTTCTCAAAATTGCTGCAGCTATTCAAGGTCATTTATGGTTTCATAAAATTTTTGAAATGTTCTATATCTGTGAAATATTTCATTGGTATTTTAATAGGGATTGCATTGAATCTATAAATTGTTTTGGGTAGTATGGACATTTTGATGATGTTAATTCTTCCAATCCATGAACATGGTATATGCTTCCATTTATTTGTGTCTTCCTTAATTTCTTTCTTCAGTGTTGTGTAGTTTTCTGAGTACAGGTGTTTTACCTCCTTGGTTAGGTTTATTCCTAGGTACTTTATTTTTCTTGTTGCTATGCAAATTGGATATTTTTCCTGCTTTCTGTTTTTGATGTTTTGTTGTTGGTGTACAAAAATGCCTTTGATTTCTGAATATTGACTTTGTATCCTGCTGTTTTGCCAAATTCATTTATTAGGTTGAGTAGTTTTTTGGTAGAGTCCATAGGGTTTTCTATGTACACTATCATGTCATCTGCATACAGTGACAGTTTTACTTCGTCCTTTCCAATTTGGATGCTTTTTATTTCCTTTTCTTGTTGGATCATTGTGACTAGGATTTTCAATACTATGTTAAATAGAAGTGGTAAAATACAGAGTCCAGAAATAAACTCAAGTCTTTACGGTCAATTAACATTCGACAAAGGGGACAGAAGCATAAAATAGAGTAAAAATAGCCTCTCCAACAAATGGTGTTGGGATATTTGGACAAGCTACATGCAAAAAAAATGAAACTTGACCACCAACTTACACCATACAAAAAAAAAAACCTCAAGGTGGGTAAAAGACTTAAATGTAAGTCACGTTTAAAAGTCATAGAGGAGAACATAGGCAGGAAAATCTCAGATATTCTATGCAGGAATATTTTCACTTATATGTCCCCTAGAGCAAGGGACATGAAAGAATAAACAAGTGCGACTTCATCAAAATAAAAAGCTTCTGCATGGTTACAGAAAACATCAGCAAAATGAAAAGGGAACCAACCATATGGAGAATAAATTTGCCAATGATACCTTGGACAAGGGTTTCATCTCCAAAGTATATAAAGAACTCACACGACTCCACTCCAGGAAGACAGACAACCCTATTAAAAATGGGCAGAGGACCTAACAGATAATTCTCCAAGGAGGACATACAGAGGGCCCATAGACATATGAAAGGATGCTCAGCATCACTAGCCATCAGAGAGATGCAAATTAAAACCACAGTGAGATATTACTTCATACCTGTGAGAATGGCCATCATAACCAAATCTACATACAAGTGCTGGTGAAGTTGTGGAGAAAAAGAAACCTTAGTGCACTGTTGGTGAGAATGCAGACTGGCGCAGCCACTGTGGAAAACAGTAGGGAATTTTCTCAGAAAACTAAAAATGGAACTGCCTTTTGACCTGGCAATTTCACTGCTGGGATTATACCCTAAGAATCCTGAAATACCAATTCAAAAGAACCTATGCACCCCAATGTTCATAGCCACACAATTTACAATAGCCAAGTGCTGGAAGCAACCTAAGTTCTCATCAGTAAATGAGTGGATCAAAAAACTGTGGTACATTTACATGATGGAATACTACACAGCAGAAAGGAGCTCCTACCCTTAGAGACAGCGTGGATGGATCTGGAGAGCATTACACTAAGTGAAATAAGCCAGATGGTGAAAGACAAATACCATATGATCTCACCTATAAATGAAACCTAATCAAGAAAACAAACAAAGCGAAATATAACCAGAGACATTGAAATAAAGAACAAACTGACAGTAACTAGAGAAGAGGTGGAAGGGGATAACGGGAAAAAGGGGAAAGGGTCATCAAGGAACATGTTTAAAGGACACGTGGACAAAGCCAAAGGGGGGTAGGATTGAGTGTGGGAGGTGGGGGTGGATAGGGTGAGAGGGAGTGGTGGCGGGAAAATGGGGACAACTGTACTTGAACAACAATTTAAAAAACTGGTAGAAAAAAAACAATAAGCTTATATATTTCTTGATGCTTCAATATTTTTCCTCTTAAGAGGGAGAATACTTAAATTTTGGTGATCTCATTTGTCATTCATGCCCTTTTAAGGTAGTGGGAAAAAAAGTTGATGTTATCTCCATTTGTCCTGGGCGGGGCATGGGAGAGAAGTAATTGAAGTCCAGTGTGAAAAGAACACAGGCTTTGGAGTCACGCAGATGAGGTTCATTTGCTGGCTCCTCCATTTTCTGTTATGTGTTTCAAGACCTGTTTTCCTAATCTGTCTAACGAGGGTAAGCAGAGGGTTGTTTGGAGGCCTAAGGAGATCATGCTCACAAAGCGAGTAAGCTGCATGTAAATGTGGCTGTTCTTGTGGTTTTGGGTGGGGGGTGACTTTTCACACTGGCCCAGGGTCACAGGTAGGTGGGAACCCAGGTCTCGTCGTTCCTCACTGAGTGCTGCATGAACTTCTTCACCAGGGTTTGTCGTTCATTTACATTTTAAAATCCAAGTGCCTGTTTTGGACAGGTCACTGGTTCTGTGTTTGCAGGTGGCCATGTGCAATGCCCATTATGTCAGAATCCTAAATTTACCTTGTGTCACAAGGCAAAGTCAATGTTAGTGAGTCCACTTGACCAACAAGGAATATAATGCAGACCCTCTGCCAGGTGGTTTTAGGGGCAGATTTTCTCAGAAAGTGAAAGCAGTAGGTGTTCATTGAGTATTTACTCTGTGCTCAGCACTGTGTGAAGTAGGGGATACAAAAGAAACACTTAGTTTGTTTGTCTCTAGTAGGACTGACAGTGTTTTGGGGAAATGTGATGTCTTTGAAACCTGACATGATTAAAGAACAATAATAAACATTATGTGATTCAGTCGTGTTAGTTAAGTGGGCCCTGATCTGGGCACTGCATGGACTCTCATAGACTAGTGGATCAAGGACAAGTACACCCATGCTTAAAGCCTGGCTCTATAAATGAGTATAAAGTTCGTACAGGGAGTGCAGAGGAGAGGTTATGTGGCGTGTGTGGATTTGGGTGGTGGTGTGGGCTGCAGGGGAGGTGATGCTTGAATTGATCCTGATACTAATGGGGATTCTGGACAGAGGAGTACTGAGCGATGAGGACAGAAAACCGCACTTTAAAGGCAGTGAAAGATGAGAGAAACTGGCAGTGATGAAGAATAGCATTTGTTCTATAATCCTGATGGTCTGAACTTAGGGTTTACTGGGTTAGGGGTGGCAGAGCAGGCTGGAGAAGTGAGCAAGGGGTAAGTTATTAAAGACGTTGTGTGCCATGCTGAGAAGTCTGAGCGTCAAGGCACTGGCAGGGAATGGCTATATCAGCGTTTCAGAATGATCACTCTAGGAGGATCTTACAGTAAAACAGGTGAGAAATAGGGCCTGGATCAAGTCCTAGAAGAAAGAAAAAATGAATGAATGAATGAATAGTAGAGTGAGTAAATAGATGTACTCACTGTGTTGTAGGAGTTCAGGGAAAGGGGATGTTACAGTGGGAACAGTATTTGAGGGACACTCTGTGACGGGGAAGATGTGAGTGGCCAGCCCAATGACTTGCCTATAGAAGACAGCAATAAGCTGGGTATTGAATGGCAATAGGATTTGTATGAGAGAAAGACTTAATGAGTGAAATGGTAAAGGAGACAAATCTAATTGGAAAAGAGTGGTACATGTGTATACACTGGTTGTACAATTTTTGGAAGACTTTGAAATGCTAGGTTAAGGAGTTTGAACTTATTTAATTAATCGATAGGAAGCCATTGAAGATTCTTATACAAATATTTTGACATTTTCAATTTGGGTTAGAGGTGTGTTCATATTTTGGTCCTCTTTATCTTGGTAGTGAAGATGTGTCTGGTGAGATGACACTAGTTCTGATTCTTACATTTAATGGAAATGCCACAGAGACAGCATCACTTTGGACTGGGAAACAAAGTCAGAGGAGCCGTCTTTGACTGTGGGGACACTGTGGAATGTCCACTGTCAGGTTACAAGGGGAGCTGAGGCAGAAATGAATGAGTGCCCAGATGAGATTTTTGGTGATAGTCTAGAGAGGGATGGAGCAAAGAGAAAGGTGAGAGCACCGGCCTGCCCTGGGGAGTCTTTTAGGGGTAGTGAATACGTGGTGTGCATGGTCATTATCTCCTTCCATCCATAGTAGCCATCAATTGACCCTACTGAGCTCAATGGTAGTCTCGGAATTTTTGTTAACACAGCGCTCTAGGCAACTACTCTCAGTTGTTCACAGCTGGCAAACCTATCTGTCATGTCTGGAATAAGAAATGAATGAGAAATAGATTATGATTGTACTCACAGTACGAACCAATTTTACTTTTCCAGGTGGAACTTGCAGAAATCTGCGCCAGGAGTGAGCGTTATATTGGCACTGAAGGAGGAGGGATGGACCAGTCCATATCATTTCTTGCAGAAGAAGGAACTGTAGGTGGCATTGAGCTCTTTGGGAATGTCAGCTAGGGGAAGTTCACCCAGAGAGGAAGGCTATGAGATCCCTAGCGTGCTTGGTTTGGGGCAGGGTATTCTATTAAACTCTGTTGTAGGGTGGTATTTCTCAACTCCTTTGTAATTCACGGCTACCACCACTTCACCTCTTCTGTTTCATATTGATCTCTGCTCCCTTAAGCTTCCAGAATCGTACCTCAAGTCTGTTTTCCTCTGTGTGTAGGGTTTTTTTTCTTTCTAATTCATTGTTAGGATGAGATTTCTCAACTCCCTAGCTACTGAGACCTCTTTTCCTTCTCTTGTCCCAAATCACTTCATCTCACGGCATTTTCATGTTGGTTTTAAACCCAAATGTTACTTTTCTTACCACATATATTCACAACCCCTCTTTTTGCAATTTACTCTTTGGTATCATTTTTCTGCGTCAACATTTCTGGGGCTGCAGCGGTGAGGAAAAGAATGTCGACAGTAACCCAGGAATGAATTCCTTAGCTGGATACCACTTCCCCTTGGCTGTCACCTCCCCTAGGCAGAGCAGAGGTCTGGGTTGTTGGTCATAAACTGCCCATCGCCAAAGTGGAAGCAGACATTTCTTTAAAATCTTTTCTCAGTTTTTCATCAGATTCCTACAGGCTTGGCTATTTTCCCAGAATACCTGGATTTTTTCTTATTAACAGTATTTGTTGTTGATTCCCTTAAGCCAAAGGCATGAGGCATGAGTAAATTTGGTTTAATGCTAAGCAAATACCCTGGGTGTTTTAGATGAGACCTGACAAGCAGGCATAATGTTAACATCAGGCAAGAGTGCTGATGTTAATGTAAGTTAGATACTGAATCTGAACAAAGTCCCAAATTGTTAGGCTTGCAAAACACTTCACTATCTGGCCCCTGCTTTAGCCCTCCTACTTACCCTCTCACCACGCCTCACCCCTCAAACTCTAAGCAGCAGCTAACTTTCAATTCCCAAAGCTCTATTAACACCTCACGGTGTTTTTCCACCTCTACACTTGCCTATGCTCTTCCCTCTTCTTGACATCCTAATTTGGCAAAGAAACCATTTGCCTGCCCTGCTTTTGCTTATCCTTTAAGGCTTTGTGTACATTTCCCTTTTTTTCAAAGGAGCCTGCTCTAGGCTCTATCTGAGCAGGCGCTTCAGGTATGTGTCCATACAGCGCTCTACACTTTGCTGCCATGTAACACAGCCTGGACATGCACTTGTGTCCTTGGCTGCCCTTCCCACTAGACTGTAAGCTCTGTGAAGTCAGGGAGTGTCTGTCTTGTTCACTGTTGTATCTCTAATGCCTAGTGTGGTCATGGGAAGCTAGTAACTAATATTTGAAGGAATGAATGCGTTTTTAGGAAAAAATTTACTAAGATATATAAGTGCATAAATGGTTAACCATTTTCTGAATTACAATACATCATATCTTACGTGTTGTATTTCTTCCAATAGGCCAAGTTGATTGAATTCAGTCCTCTGAGGGCAACTGATGTGAGACTCCCAAGTGGAGCAGTGTTTGTGATTGCCAACAGTTGTGTGGAAATGAATAAGGCAGCGACCTCCCATTTCAACACCAGGGTGATGGAGTGTCGGCTGGCTGCAAAGGTAGGGACTTGGCAAACTAGTGAAACTTAAGTAAGCTTTCTTTTGTTCTTTTTCTCCTTGCTCCCTATTACTTCGTCTCTTTACCTAAAATTTAGGGAAACATTCTGACTGCAGCAACGTTCTAACTGGAGGTCTTTGGGTGAGCAATCCAATTCCAAACTCAGGAGATAAATAAGCCTATAGTAGTGCAACCTTTAGCTATTGAGAAGCTGTATGAACTTCACAGTTGCGTCTGTTAGGGTGGCACTGGGTCAAAGAGGACAGTTTATATATGTGAGACACAGGCCGTGGGTTAGGTCTATGGGTGGAAAGATAGTTGGAGGTGATTGATGGGAAGTGACCATAACTGGTCTTGTTTCCTCAACAAAAGTGACAGCAGCCTCACCCCGTGGTCCTCTTACATGTACCATTTTGTTCTGGGCCATCACTGGTTACTTTAAAAATATGGGCCTGGTGTAACCCTCCCTGCACCCAGAAGACTCCTATGTGTCTACTAGGGAAATACAAGCCAGAGAAAGTCTTGCCAGTTCTTTGTTCCACGGTTTAGAGGACCCTTGCCAGTCAAGCCTTAAGTCTGCTTAGGAAGTATGAAAAGCAGCATACAAAAGGTTACAGAACATAAGAACAGAGAGAGTAAAGAGTTAAAGTTATGGGGATAAAAATTCCCTTTGTAAATTACGTGAATGTCCAACCACTATGCTGTATACCCGAAACTAACAGAAGAATGTGAACTATAGTTGAAAAGCAAAAAAAGGAGAGAAAAGAAAAAAGAAATAGAAGATGGTTAGTATGTGATCAGGTGGTATGTAACCAGGTGCTCCAAAACATGACATAGAAATTAAATGTTATGGAAGATCCAGAAAAGCCCACGACATGACTAGAAGGTCGGAGAGAATTGAGGCTGGAAGCTGGGGGGTGGAATCTGGGTCAGGAGCTCCACTGTGCTTTCTCCCACTCATTCTTCAAAAAGCGGTTAGAATGATGGTTTAGAAATTTAAATCTGCTCAGATAATTTTCCTGCATAACACCTTTCAAAAGCTCCATTTCATTGGAATGAAGTAAAAAGTCCTCTTCTGCCCCTGGAGAGCCCTGCCAGACCCAAGGCCTGTGCTAGCACCCCCCTCTCTCCCCCGCTCCATTGCACTCTAGTCCTGATGCTCTCTCTCACCTCAGTGACTGTGCACATGCCCAGAACACTCTTCCTCCAGCCCTCTCTGAAGTCTCAGCCTGCATGTCTCTCAGGAAAGCCTTCCTTGACTTGCTTATTCCCAGACTAAGGTAGGGCCCCTTCTGTATTTCACATCCCAGTAATGGTACCGCAACAATTGTTTAATGTCTGCCTTTTCTTTCTGATTTGATTTTACCTGAGAGCCAAGACTGCGTCCATTTTATATTCCTAATCCCTGGCATTGTGCTTAGGCTGCAGTAGGCACAGGGTAAACATTTGTTGAATAAATGAATGACTACTCCCTGTGTACCTGCCCAGTTTCACACCTTTTTACAAGTGCACGCATGTTGTACGCCCAGCACTGGGCTAGCTACCCTGGAGATGTGTAGGGTGTAGTTCTCCCTTTTAGCTGACTTACTCCTTCACCCCTTGCTCTCACCCCTTGAGGTTGTGAGGTTGAGGAGAGTAGGGATATGAGGAACCGGAAAAAATAAGAGGGTTTTTTTTCCCTGGAAAATTTTGGGGTTAAACCTTTTTTAAAAAAAATCATTTTTTTTAGATTTGAAATTTGCTCATATAATTTCTAAAAATTGTGTAAAAGATGTTTTGAATATTAAGCTTGTGCAGTATTTAATGAATGTATATATGAGAAGAAGTAGCACAGTAAACTTTTCAATACCAAGCCTTCAGTGGCCTTTTCTTTTCCTTCAGGAGAAGCTTCCTCTTTCAGGAGATGGAAGAAATTAGTGTCTTATTTGTTTGAGGGCTTATTCATGTTGGCTAGTTATTTTGTGGCTGGTGAGTAAGTGTTGCCTTCCTGAGGAGACCTCAAACATACACAACATTGTTTTCAAAGTTTTATCACGAAATTAGGCATCCTGTAGGAGATCCGCACATGAGCTAGAACAAGGATGAAAGTGTAAAATGGCTTCATGTTGTGACTACTCTCTTCCAAAGGTTCAAGAAGAAAGTGAGGAATAAAATTTTGATGCTGAATCTCTGTAGTGAAAGTTGTCAGGATAGGGGGCATGTCTTTTGAGAGTTAACTATAAAAAGGGCATCTCTTTTGAAAGCAGTAGCTGAAAACCTTCATTCGCTGCAGAACCTCCTGTTCTCGAGGATGGCTGCCCAGTTTAACTGTACAACTCCGCATGTGTTTTAGAGGAACTTTGGTCAGCATAATTGGTGTCTGAATTGGGCTTTTTGCCTCATGCCCCTCACAATTGTTGTAGATAAAACACATTGTTTTAAATACTCTGAATTTTTCTCTTTTTAAAGATATGTAAGGAAAAAAAGTGAAAAACTATATTAAGGTGGAGAATGTTTTCTAAACCATGTTGCAGCAAGTCACTGAATCCAAGATTTCGTATAAAGGGGAAATAAAGATAAAATTGCTAACGTGGTCTACACACACAGATCTTGATGTTAAGATTATGTTTTTGCCTAGGAATACGGGCTAGAATTCTGCTAAGCATATATTCCTTACAACATGGTTCCATTTCCCCACTTGCAGTAATTTGTGAATGAGTATGATTTTTGTGTTGGAAAAGGTCTCATTAAGTCAGGAACTAAACCCCCATGTTAGAAAGGTAAAGAAGCTTGTTTAAGTCTGCACAGACTTTGTTTTCAGACAATATGATGAAGTGTCAGTGGAGAAATGACTTCTCAGGATAGTGTTGAAAATGAGACTGATTAGGTAAAGTTGCATATGCCAAAACTGTAATGAATAATATTTTTCTTCTTCTTTTTCCTCTCTAAACCTCTATTTTGAAAATAAGTACCTTTTATTCTAAGTACAGGGAAGTACACTAAATCAATAAAGATGGTTTTACTTCGTTTTGCCTTAATGTTGATAGTTTCTTCCATTCTTTTTAAAAAAATCTTATTTAAGTTGTTAGTATACACTATTATATTAGTTATATTAGTTTCAGGTGTAAAATATAGTGATTTGACATTTTTATACCTTCCAGTGGGATCACCCCACTAATTCTAGTAACCGTCTGTCACCGTGCAGACATCACAGAATTAATTGACCATATTCCCCTTCACTTTTTTTACTCATCTCCGTACCCCTCCCTTCTGGTAACCATCCCTTTGGTCTGTCTTCTATTCTATTCTATTTTTTTTTATCGTCACCCGAGGATACGCTTATTGACATTTTTTGGGGGGAGAGAGAGAGGAAGGGAGGGAGAGAGGGAGAGAAACATCATTGCTTCTTGCATGCACCCTGACTGACCACGAACTGAACCCACAGCCTAGGTATGTGCCCTGACTGGGAATCAAACCCGCAACCTTTTGGTTTATGGGACAACACTCCAACCTACTGAGCTATACTGGCCAGGGCTCTATCTTTTATTCTTAAATTTTCTTTCTCTCTTTCTCTCTCCTTCCCCCTCCTCTTTTTCCAGTGGGTTCCAAAAACTAATTGATGTAATTTCATTAAAAGTCAGTCTTGTAGAGCCATTTAGACTAAATAAAAGCAAACTCAACAAAGATTTATAATCATCACTTGCGTAAATGATACTTTTAAAAATTAATGTAATTTAATTTATTTTTTATTTAATCTTTATTGTATTTTCTCCATTACCATTTAGTCCCTTTATACCCTCCCTCCTCCAGCAATCACCACACTGTTGTCCATGTCCATGAGTCCTTTTCCCTTTTTGCTCAATCCCTCTACCCCCTAACCCTCCGCCACTAGCTGTCATCCTGCTCTCCATCTATGAGTCTGCCCATTTCCCTTGTTAGTTCAGTTTGTTCATTAGATTCCACATATGAATGAAATCATATGGTTGTATAAATGATACTTTTAAGTGAAGCACATTTTTATGTTCTTAAATTTACAAAGTGCCCAGACATCTTTGATGAACACAAAATTTTTCATATTTTACATGTATTCAGTGGCTTAAACTTTTCCAGAAATGTTTTATGTCTATAAAAGAGAATATCCTTTAATTATATTGAGGGATAAAATGTGTCATGCCAATAATAAATATGGGGAATCAAAAAGGGAAGCAAAATTTTAGCACTGCTTTCTGCATACCCTGAGCTCCTTGTGATGACATGTGAAGCCATGCAGAGAGTTTCATGTGGCCCTTTGACACTTCAAGGAAAATTTGCGCTGTGATTCCGTACAGAGCCTGTTTGGTCAGGGGCCACCACACATCCAGTTTTTTTAATCTCCTGCCACTTAGTGGTCAATATGGAACTTTTTCTCTGTCCAGCGATAGACTGTGAAGAAAAGTGGGCATAACATTCTCAGGGCTTTGGCAGTTTCCCTGAATTCGAGTGAGGAAAACCCAGATACCCCGGAATGTAGCCAGTTTCACTGGGACTGTCGATTCAGTTGAGTACACTCTGCCAGAACTCTAGCACGGAGTATTCCTAGCATGGTGAGTCCAAGCTGCAGGGCAGAGGATGCACAGACTGGGGGATAGGGTTGGGGTGCATAGTGGAACCAGGTGGTGGCAGGGCCTTCCCTGCTGTGCTGAGGATCACCCAGGCTTGGTCCTGCAAGCGGCTTGAGACACTAGTGTTGTTAGCAAGGTATTTTGGAAATATTAATCTGGCAGCAGGATCTTTTGCCTTGGATGAAGATAAGTGGGTCTTATAGTGTCAGTGAGGATGGGATAAAAAGGGAGGGATATGAGAGATGCTATGACTGGACCTACTAAAGGGTCAGTTTTCAGGCTTTCTGTGATTGGGTTTCTGTCTTCCTTTGGGCATAAACACCATTGTTTGGAGGAAATTTTCCTTGACTACCCTCCCTACTTCCATTGTGTTAAATCTCCTTTTACATGCTCTTACCACATCCTGTATTTTTCCATTGTATCAGCTTATCACATTTGGATTTACTTCTTCACTGTGTAATTATTAAACATCTGCCTCGTGGTAGTCTGAGCTCCATGAGGTCAGGAGCCCCGAGTGCCTTATTCACTGCTATCCGCTGAGGGCCTGGGAAGTACTAGATGCTCAGTAACGCTCATTGCACGCGGATGAAGGCACAGTGTTGAGTCCATAGGGCTGCAGTTTTCCGCTCAAATGGTGGATGGAAAGCACTGCCACTGACGGGTTTGGAGAAGATAGCAAGGAAGGTGACTGGAAAGTGGGAGGTGATGAAATTTCCTCATGGAATTTTCTTATAAGAGATTAGGTATTTGAGCTTGGCTTATATCCCTGGGCTAGGGCTAGAGCCTTCAGATATATTTGTTTTGAGGTAACAGTTGAAACCAAGAGCTTAGTTCAGATTGCTGAGAGAAGGAGTGTGGCAAGAGAAGATCAAAAGGCCAGGGGCTGACCTTGGGAGAAGGCTTCAGTTGAATAATGAGGGGAGAGAAGTGATTCATGGATGAATTTTGTATAAGGTCCAGAGAAGTGAGAGGGAAACCAGGAAAATTCATTGCTACAGAAGCCAATGAAACGGGGAACATGAAGAAGATAGATAATGAAGAGTGCCAGAGCCACTGATTCCTTAAGGAATAACAGGACTGGGAAAAATCCAGTGGCTTTGGAAATGGTTTTGGAGATAAGGGAGGGCCTCCAGGAGGCCGTACTCGATAGTTCGAGGGGCTACCGAGGGCCTGGAAGCGGTGCTGCTGGGCCTCTGGGCCTAGTTGTTGGACAGTGGAGGGGGAGGAATGAAGAGTAGTAGCTTCAGGAATAAGACATTTTAAGACAGGAAGCATCTGTATATCTTTGAAGACACAGGAAGAAGTGTCAGGTGGGAGAGGACCAGCTAGAGAGGCCGCGCAATGTGGAGAGGGAAGGAAACCTGACCCTCACGGAGTGCCTCTTTCTGGGCTGGAAACGGTGCTCGATGTCTCTATTATCTTACATAATCTTCACAATAGCTTGTGAAGTAGCTATTAAGTATCCCACTTTACCTGGGAATTTCCTGCCAAGGTAGGTTGTGCCTTATTTTAAGTAAGTGCAGGAGTCCACATCTCTCTTTGCCCTCTTCTTTCCATCGTGTCTCTTAGGAGTTAGGCGTCCATAGCTTGCTGCTTGGGGATGCCATGGGTGGCCCACACTGAGGATGCGGTGAGGGTGAGGACATCCATTGTGCCCAGCTCTGTAGATTTCTTCTGTGGCCTGCAAACCAATATAGAGAACATGAACAGTAGTTGGAAGGAGGTGAGGGGGAGATGAACAAAACAGAGAAGTGTGCACAATAAAACAGCTGTGTATGATCCCATTTACTTCAAACTACACGTTTGTAGGCATGCATACAGTATGCGTGAGGAAATGTGTGATAGGATGGCTGTCAAAATGCCAGTTGGCAGTTATCATTGGTGATTACAGATGATTTATTTTACTTTAATTTTTTTTGTACTTGGAACTGTATGTTTTTTGCAGTTTTAGAAAAATGGTGTGCGAATTGTATAATCAGAAACAACAACACAGCTGCTTTTATTGTGTGGGAAAACCTTGAAAGAATTGTTTTTAGAGGTAACGCAGAAAGGGATTAGAAATTTTACCCTTTGCTGACCTGGTGAGGAGCCAACTTGGTACTTTGCCCATTGGTTTGTTAATAGCGCCACATGAAATGAGAAAGTCGAGGAGAGGTGGATCTGACAGACAGGCCCTGTCTTAGCATTCTCCTTCCTACCCTACTCTCTTACTGGAAGTCCTGGTGACACTCAGACTGAGGGCTTTTTCTACCTGCAGCAGAGTGCCTAGTTTGCACCTCGGTCAACCTGGAAGTGCTAGTGAGCTGATTCCCTTTGGAAGCAGCCCTTCGTCACTGACAGATGAGAATTAGTGGGTAAATGGCCCAGCTTTCGTGCCCATGGGTAGATGATGTCTGAGGCTTACATATACTGGTCCTAGAGGATCCAGCAGGACTCACCATGTCAGTGCATCTTATATTGGCTTCTCTTTCAGTCTCATTCCTCCCTCTGCCAGTGTTTCTGGGTATCACTGACCCTTTAAATTCTTGTCTTAGGCTCTTCTTCCAAGGGGAACCAACTTAGGACGGGGCCCTAGTGCTATTTATCTGCCTCTTTTCATGACGGTGGACAAAGCACTCGTTTCCTGCTTTCTTGTCCGCAGAGCACGGAACGGGCTCAGGGACCTCCTGGAAGTGGTATCTCATATGAACACTAATGTTTGCTGTGGTGAAAAGAAAATGGTGAATGTTGACAAAGAACTACTTTCTTTGATTTTTCCCACCCTGCTGTTAAAGTGAGGAACTTGTGATGAAATGACCCATATCCCTGATTCATAGCCCTGCTTCACCAATGTGAAGTGGGCCA
Source organism: Desmodus rotundus (assembly GCF_022682495.2). Lineage (NCBI taxonomy): Eukaryota > Metazoa > Chordata > Mammalia > Chiroptera > Phyllostomidae > Desmodus > Desmodus rotundus. Next base: position 81,574,748 of record NC_071393.1, read on the forward strand.
GCCACCAGGGCTCTAAGTGGCAAATTCCTGCATGAAGTTCTGTCTTTGAGCAAGTGATCTTACCCACCCCCTTCCCTCATATGCAAGTCATCCTTCTGTTTCTTGAGCCAAATTTCAAAGGGCTTAAGCGGCTTTTCTACATGCTCAGTGGCTCAGGGCTGTGCAGCTGTCGTTGAGGGCATATGGTAGATGTCATTCTTATTGAAATACACACCAAATTGGCTGTGTGGATCCTCCAGCTGAGGGCTGAGCGAATCCAACAGCAAACCAGGATATTACTGGAATGAATGTGAACCTTGTATGTTAGGGCCGCTGCCTGTGCTAGAAAGGCACACAGGGAGGCTGCCTTTGACAACCTTGTAGGCCCCAGGCATCCCTTGCAGACTTTCTCCCTGCACATCCATGGACCAATTTCCTGGGATGTAGCACCCGAGGCAGTGTGACTTGTTCAAGGTGGTGGCCCGGTGTGGGAATGTAGAGATCCTTGCTGACTGAAAGGTCCTTAGGATGAGCTCATTCTCATTACTTGGGAGCCATTCTTTGATGTTTTCTTCTTTTTCTCCTTCTTCTCCTTCTCCTTGTCCTTCTTCTTCTTTGAAGGAACCCATTTATCAAAGTGTTTTTTAAATCACTGGAATGTTTACTCCAACACCAACCTTAGTTTTATTCTTCGAAACCATTTCTACGACTGAGCGGGGATTCAGCTAATAGGAGTAGCAGGGCATAGACAGCACCCAGACCTCACCGGGAGTGCGGCCTTGGGGAAGCGGGTTACAGGGCCTGGGTCCACCGTCCAACTTTGTTTCTTTGGGCAAGTCACTTACTCTCATCTCTTAAGTAGGGTAATAGCACCTACCTCACAGAGCTGCCAAAGATGAAAAGATAAAAAAGCACATTTTGAATCATGTAGCACCATACAAGCTTCATTGCTTATCTTAGTTGGATTCGGGTCTGTATTTCGAGAAAGCATCATTCTCGGAGGTCACTGACGTCACCTCTTTATCTGTATAAAATAAATACATAATATGTTTTTCTCTTGCATTATGTATGCCTTTATAAGTTTTCTGAAATTTTATTTTTGGAATATAGACCATGAATGAATAAATTAAGTGAATGAATGAATAGGTCAGTATGTGGAGGTATCAAATCTAACACTGTTGATAAACACTAACGAAATGTGCTAAGCAAACAAGGTCAGAAGAAAGGTTTGCGTTTGTGTTTTTGTTTTAAAAATGGCACCAGGTTCTGTGAAATCACTGAACAGGAAAATGTAATCCTCTTGTCTCTTTTCCAAGTTCTGCCTGAAATCATTAACTCCTTTCAAATGTATGAGCAAGAGGTTGAAAAAGAAGATTAATGAATATAAGAACTGATGTTATTAACATTTGTCAGAAGTGAGTAGCCCTAAGCAGAGTACAATGGTCTTTTGGTAAACTCTGCTTCCTGCTGGAAAGAAAGAAAATCAAATCATCAACATAATAGGCGAGTAAATCAGATGCACATTGCCTTGAAGACTGATTTCCCCTTCTTCAGCTTGCTTCTTTTTGCTGTTTGTGCTGTCTGCACCTGCTGTCTCCACACCCAGGGACTGAATTTTACAGACCTCTGGAAGAGAGAGATCTTCACTGTTTTGATTGTTTCCAACCTGCTCTGAAAGGCTCAGTTAGTGGTTAGTGGATTGAGGGGAACAGATTCTGGACAGGGGTTCTGGTGAGTGGAACTGGTCACAAAGGTTTGGTTTGTACTCAACCGCCTTCAGCGGATGGAGGGGGGGCCTCAGAATGCAACTGGAAGCCAGACTCTTTTCTTGAGGGTGGACAAACATACAGCTCTACCAGTACCAGCAACCTACTGCAATGGATGTTCATAAGGTCGCCAATGAGGTTTTCATTTAAAATCTGGGACTTCACTCCAAACACCCAGATACTTAAATTCATTTGCCATTTCAAAGAGGCATGTAGTAAACAGGAAGTGCTCTAATGAAATCGGGCATACAGCGTCCACCTCAGGACCCAGGTCATGAGAGATTTGAGTAGGTCTTTTTTTTTTTGGTAGACTTTACAGTGAGTGATATATTACGGATGAGCTGAATAGGGATAAAAGAACAAAATTATTCAAAGAAATAGCCCTGAGGAAAAGTGGTGACAGGCAAAAAATTGGTGGAATATTGGTTTTTATTTTATTTTTTTTAAGAAAAATACTTAACTAGCCTGTGACCATCATACAGGCATGCTTAATTCCAAACATCTGCACCTAGTGTGCATTTTCAAGCAATGGTGGGAAGTGTGGATAGGTTGAGTGGAAAAAAACAAAATAAAACAAAAACAGCTTAAAGTTGAAGCTGGCTAATCAGAGTAACACATCAATCTCTGCAGTGAACACTGACCATTATCTTGGTTTCAACTTGCAGCTCCTGGCTAAGTACAAAAGCTTGCAGTGGGGTAAAGTGCTGCGGCTGGAGGAGGTGCAGGCCGACCTCGGGGTTGGTCTGGAAGAAATGCTGCTGATCACAGAGGATGCTCTTCACCCAGAGCCCTATAGCCCGGAGGAAGTTTGCAGGTGTCTGGGAATTAGCCTGCAGGAATTTCGGACCCAAATCCTGAGTCCAAACACTCAAGATGGTGAGTCTGCTGGAGAAAGCGAGGGCGTGGGCTGCTCCCCTACTTACAGCTGAAAAGTCTACGGCTTCTGCAAGGATCTCACTGAATCTGAAGCATGCTTGAGGGGGTTTGCAGAATGGGTGCATTTTAGCAAACGTAATTATCTAAATTCTTGGCTTCATTAAATTCATTTTTTCATTCATCAACAAACATTTCCTGGTCTGCTATATGCCAGGTATTCTGGTGAGGCAAAGGTGAATATTACAAGGCTCCTGACCTCAAGAAGTTCATAATTCAGCAATCTTCCCTTTGTCATCTTTTCTTTTTTTACCCCTACCTGTTTTTCTGATTATTATATAAAAATGTCTAGATTTGAGCAGTGCTCACAACTGCTGTGGAACAACACTCTGGATGGAACACCGGGAAGTCTTCACTGCTTAGGTTGGAACTTGCGGCCCACTTTTGTGTGGAAGCATCTTCAATTTACCTGCTGCTTTCAAGTAATTTTGTTTTTATACTAATAACATCAGATATCTGAGATGAAGGCCTGGTAGTTGGAGGTACAGAATGAAGCCTGGGAATATTTTTCCTTCTTAGAAGTAAAGTTTGTTTATTTATCAGTGCTGGGTGCAGAGACATCTAGCTAAGATCCAGTAGTTTCCTGAGGGAGAGTTGGCAGGGTGGGATCTTAGCACAAAGATCAGCCTCAGAGCCTCATTTCCATCCCATCCCATTCAGTTCAGTTCAGCAATTGGTTATTGAGTGCCAACAATTGGATTGGTCTGCCAAGTAATGTCTCAAAGACTGCAACCACTGACTGACAGCTTTAGGCTAAGATAAAGGAATCATCCGAGGGCAGAGAGGTGGTTTTGGTTTCCAACACTGTTAAATCCAATTTAATTTGATGAACATTTACTGAGTCTGTAGAACTGAGATGAGCAGACTGGCCTACAGGCTTAGTTAGACTTGCCACCTGTTTTTGTGAAATAAACTTTTGCTGGAACACAGCCATAATTAGCCATGGCTGCTTTTGTACTGTAACAACACAGCTGAGTGGTTGTGACAGAGACTGAATAGCCCATAAAACCTAAAATATTTACTCTCTCACCCTTTGCAGAAAAAGTCTGCTGACCTCCATGCCAGAAAGGCAGTATGCCAAAGCCACTCTGCTTGGATTAGGGTCTTAGGCTTCTTCACTTACTAGATTTGAGACTGTTATCCTAGTTTCATATGTAATAGGCTTAACAGGAATACCCCCCCTTAAAAGAGTAATCTGTGTAATGTGCTAAGAGCAAAGTGTAATAATGGTGGTGCTCACAAATGGGGGCTACTTTTGCTATTTCTCCTTCCCTCTCCTGTACCACCTCTAGGACTGAGGCTGAGCATTGGGAACACAGAGGTAAACACAACAGGGTTCTATCCTCAAAGAGTTTACAAAGAAGTTATAGAAACTGATAAAGAAAAAGCTGTGCAAAACCTTTTTATATTGCCATTTATTGAATAAATTATCTTTAGCCCATTGTATGTGCTTGCTTCCTCTGTCAAATATTTTTAAAGTATATTTTATTGATTATGCTATTACAGTTGTCCCACTTTTTCCTCCTTTGTCTCGCTCCACCTGGTACCTCCCGTCTCCCATAAATCCCAACCTCCCCCCTTAGTTCACGTCCATGGGTCATGCATATAAGTTCTTTGGCTTCTCCATTTCCTGTACTATTCTTAACATTCCCCTGTCTATTTTGTACCTACCAATTATGCTTCTTCATCCCTGCACCTTTTCCTCCATTCTCCCTCTTTCCCCTTCCAGTTGATAACCCTCCAAATGATCTCCTATGTATCTATGAATCTGTTCCTGTTCTGGGGGTTTGCTTAGTTTGTTTCTGTTTTTTGTTTTTGTTTTTTAGATTCAGTTGTTGAAGTTGAGTTTATTGTCATTTTAATGTTCATAGTTTTGCTTTATTTCTTTTTCTTAAAAGAGTCCCTTTAACATTTCATAACATGTAATAATGACTTGGTGATGATGAATTCCTTTAGCCTTACCTTGTCTGGGAAGCACTTTATCTGCCCGTCCATTCTAAATGATAGCTTAGCTAGATAATCTAGGTTGTAGGTCCTTGCTTTTTATCACTTTGAATATTTCTTGCCTGCAAAGTTTCTTTTGAGAAATCAGCTGATATCTTATGGGACTTCATTTGTAGGTAACTCTCTGCCTTTCTCTTGCTGCTGTTAAGTTTCTCTCTTTATCTTTAACCTTTGGCATTTTAATTTTGATATGTTTTGGTGTGGTCCTCTTTGGGACCAACTTGTTTGGGATTCTCTTTGCTTCCTGGACTTGTATGTATATTTCCTATGCCAAAGTAGGAAAGTTTTCTTTCATTATTTTTTCAAATAAATTTTCAATTTCTTGTTCTTCCTCTTCTCCTTCTGGCATCCCTATGATTTAGATGTTGGCAGTTTTGGAGATGTCTCAGAGTCTTCTTACACTCTCCTCATTTTTCTGAATTCTTGTTTCTTCTTTCTGTTCTGGTTGAATGTTTATTTCTTCCTTATGTTCCAAATCATTGATTTGAATCCTGGCTTCCTTTCCTTTACTGTTGATTGCCTATGGATTTTTCTTTATTTTACTTAGTGTAACTTTCATTTCTTCCCTTATGTTTTTGCCATACTCAGTGAGCATCCTGATCACCAGTGTTTTGATAGGTTGACTATCTCTGTTTCATTTAGTTCTTTTTCTGGGGTTTTGTTCTTTCGTGCTTTCATTTGGGCCATATTTCTGTGTCTCCTCAATTTGTCAGCCTCCCTGTGTTTGTTTCTGTGTATTAGGTAGAGCTGCTTTGATTCCCTGTGTTAGTGCACCTGTTAAGTTGTATCAGGCAGGGTCTTAGGTACTTGCCAGGGCAGGGCAACCTACTTCACCACTTTGTATGGTGGCAGGGGCTGGAGAAGGGACAATGCCGCAACTGGCTTCTGGAGGTTTGCCTGGCACTTGCCCCATTTCTGCTTCCCATATGCAACTGGCACCCTTCTAGCTGCTGCCCTGGTGGTGATTCCCAGAGCAGGTGGGTTAGCATATGTTCTAAGTCCATGGGTGCCTGGACTCTCCTGAGAGACTGGCATTTTCTTCCACTGTCCCAACCCCCACTGTTTTTTTACAACCAGAAGTTATAAGGCTTATCTTCCTGGCACTGGAACCCTGGGCTATGCAGTTGGGCCTGGTGCTGGAATTGCTCGCTCCCCTGGTAACACTCCCAATTTTTATTCATCACATGTGAATGTGGGGCTGCCCAGTCTGCCACCACTGCCACCTCACCAGGCCACACCACATCCTCTCTGCCCCTCCTACTCATCTGGATGAATATGGCTTCTTTAAATCCTTGGTTGTTGGACTTCCATACAGTTCGATTTTCTGGTTGTTCTGGGTGTTTTTTCTTTTGAGGTTAGTTGTAATTCTTCTTGTGGTTGTGCAAGGGGGCAAATGGTGTCTACTTGTACCTCCATCTTGATTGGAAGTCTCCTCTGTCAAATACTAATTGCCTACAAAGACATGGGTTTATTTCTGGCCTCTCTATTCTGTTCCATTGATCTATGTGTCTGTTTTTATCCCAGTGCCATGCTGTTTTGATTACTATGATCTTAATAGTACAGTTTGATATTAGGTAGCATGATACATTCAACTTTGTTCTTTCTCAGGATCACTATTGCTCTTTGGGGCCTTTTGTGGTTCCATATAAATTTTTGAAATATTTGTTCTAGCCCTGTGAAATACATCATTGGTATCTTGATAGGAATTTCATTGAATGTATAGATTACTTTGGAAATCATCAACCCACTGAATGGGAGAACATATTTACCCATACATCTGATAAGGGGTTAATATCCAAAATTTATGAAGAACCTATAAAACTCAACACCAAAAAATCCCCAAACAATTCAATGAAAAGATCAGCAAAATACCTGAATAGACACTTCTCCAATAGACATATGAAAACATGCTCAGTGTCACTCATCATCAGAGAAATGCAAATTAAAATCACAATGAGGTATCACTGCACACTGGTCAGAATGGCCATCATCAGTAAATCAACAAATGCTGGTGAAGATGTGGAGAAAGGGGAACCCTTTGTCACTATTGGTGGGAATGTAGATTGGTGCTGCCACTGTGGAAAGCAGTATGGAGATACTTCAAAAAATTAAAAATGGACTGCCTTAGGACCCAGTGATTCTACTTCTGGAAATGTATCCAAAGAAACACTAATTCAAGAGAATATAAGCACCCCTCTGTTCACAGCAGTGTCATTTACAATCGCCAAGATTTGGAAGCAGCCCAAGTGTCCATCAGTAGACGAGTGGATAAAACAACTATAGGACATGTACACAATGGAAACAATGGAATATTACTTGGCTGTAAAAAAGAAAATTTTACCCTTTGTGACAGCATGGATAGACCTGGAGAATGTTATGCTAAGTGAAATAAGCCAGTCAGAGAAAGACAAATACCATATGATTTCACTGATATGTGGGATCTAATGAACAAACTGAACAAACAAGCAAAGCAGAGACGGACTCATAGATGGAGAGCAGGCTGACAGTTCTGGCGGCAGGGGTTAGAGGGTGGAGAGATCGAGCAAAAAGGCAAAAGGACTCATGGACATGGACAACAGCGTGGTGATTGTATCAGGAGGAGGGCATAAGGAGGATAAATAGTAATGGAAGAAGGTAAAATAAAAAGAACACTTAAATAAAAAAGAAAAGAAAAAGCTGATCCAGGATGGAGTAATGATTGCTGTGATGGAGGTGTATACATGTGTCTCGGGAGACCAGAAAAGAGAGAAGTCAGAGCTGGCTTTACTAAGGAGATAGCAATTAGACAAAAGTTAGAGAATAAATAAGAATTTCCAATGTAGACAAGCATTCAGAAAGACAAAATAGCAAATGCAGAGGCAGGGAGGAGTGAGGGAGGATTATACATCCAGAGAACTACAATCAGTTGAGTGTATTTTAAAAATTATATACATAGCAGTCAGTGATTTATTAGGCTGAGTTTGTAGAAAGGCCCAGATTACCAATGGTCTTGTTAAATACTTTGTGCGTTACCTAGTTAATGAAATGTTAGTTGAATGAAGAAGTTGGGTAGGGCATTGGATAAGGAGTGTTTCCAGGAAATAGACTTTATATTTTGATTTAAGAGACTGATCAGTTTCTTTAATTTAGCCAATGTATATACTGACTTAATTGGGCTGGGTATTATGCTGGATGCTGGGATACAAAGATAAGTAGAACACAGTCTCTACCTTATAGTGACCAAGTGGGAGAGTGCTACACAACAACCACAGTAAGTAACCCCCCCCCCCCCCCCCCCCCCCGCAATACAGGTATTTATCCAGAGTCTTGAGAGTATGGAGCAGAGAATGACTAAATGCCTGGAAAACATGGCTCAAATTTGAGCTGGATCTTAAAGTTACGGACTTTCCAAGCTGAGAGGGGTAAGAGGTCATTCTAGGTAGAGAGTAGAGCCAGAGGAAAGACACAGAGACATGAGGAGTATTTGAAAATGTGCTAAGAGGTATTGTGTGCAGTATGAGTTGGATGCCAAAAATACTATTTAAAGGGATGTCAGTTAAGGGACTATTATTCTACTCTCTATTGCGTAGGAGCGTGAAATTGGGGATTGCTGGTGGATATTACAACAGGTAGATTCTCAGGCCTGGAAAGGAGAGTTCATTTGTAATTAAAAATTGCCTGTCTAGGAAGGAAGGGAGGGAAAGAGGAAAGAAAGGAAAGAAGAAAAGGAATAGAAAGTAAGGAAGGTTAAGGTATGGATGCTGAGAAAGTTAGGGAATTATAATACGGGAAATGATTTGGGGACAAGATGATGAGTGAATATATATGCTTGGTGACATGGCAAGGTATCTAAAGAAAGATGTAGACGATATAAAAATCCAAACTATATAATTAGATTTGGGAATTTTTGGTGAAGAAGCAAAGAACCCTAATAGACACTGAGGATATTCACTGTCAAATGATCTTAAGGCAGTCTTTTCATGGCGTCACTTGTTAGTTCAAAAACCTTTAGAGGCTTACCATTACCTCATTGCCTGACTCCTTAAATGGATGTTAAGTTTTTTCTCATTTGGCCTGAAGTGTCCTGTGCGGCTCCCTTTTGAGCCTGTGCCTGCCCATGTGGAGCACGTTGTCTTGGCTGCACCGTTCACTCACTAAGGGCATCTTGATCCCCACTCTGGGCCTTTAATCCTAAAGATCACTGTCCTTTTCCGACTGGACCTTTCCCTTTTTCCTGAAATCTGGTTTCTACCTATCTTAACAGTTCAATATAATTTTTTATTTTTCCTATTCTTCTCCTTCCATAGCCTCTTCTCTTTCTATTCATGTTTCTTTTTCCCTGCATCTGCCTGCCTTTCTTCCCCCTCTTTTTTTTTAAGCATGCTTTTGAATAAGTTAATTTCCCAGGAAACCTTGGGCAACACAAAGGATAATTTGCTAATCATAGTACACGCATTGCTCTTTATGTATATATTTAAGTTTTTGCCCCTGAAGAATAAGGATTACATTGTTTTTATAAAAAATGATGCATGCTTAGTCTTTCCTCTTTCCCTAGAACAACTCCCTACCGGCCACTTGCATCACTTTCTATAATTTAGTTTTGTTTGTATTCAGTAAATCTAAATTGAGTGAATGAATCCATTTTGTAGTTCTCAAAAGGGTCCCCCTTTTGCTTTAGGAATGGACAAATTAAAAAAAATTAATGTCACTTGATTTACTGCCTGGATCTAGCCATCTAACCTCAGCCAAATTTCCAGCTGAATTCTCTTGGCACTCTGTATTAACTTTAGGGATTAATGTTCTTTTATATCTTTGCCTTGTTCCTTCTGAGTTTATGCTTTGATTGGTCTAAGACCTTAAGCAAATGTTTCTCTTAACCCTTTGGAAGATGCAAGGCTTGTTGAATGTGGCAGTGTGCTTAGACCACATGAATGGAGGCAAAAATGACATGTGCTCCCAGCAGAGGACTCCGGAGGGGCCGTCCCTCCTTCATTCCAGGTTCCTACACTTTAGCATGCTTAGTTTTGATTTAAACTAATATTTTGATCATGGAAATCCATTCCTTTCTGAAAGGGATGTAGAATTTGATGTTTCCATAATGCCCAAATTGCTTTCCTTCTTTAACAGGATATGAGTGTGAGTTGGGAGATGGTGACCTTGAGGTGACAGTGTAGGGAGAGATGTTTCTAATCAAACCATTGCTTGCAGCCTCTGCTAAACCATCCAGACTTCCAAAGGCTCATGTGTAATTATTATTTTCTCTTTCCAAATTTTTAATAATTAAATTTAGAAATGCTTAGAGGCCATTGAAATTAAACACACATACATGCACAAAGCAAAATTCTCAAATCCTCTAGATGTTATTTAGAATGGCCACAATCTACAACTAGGAACTGGCTAGGAATAATTTAACCATTTAATGTCAGGCCTTGGCCACAGGCAGGAATTACCTAAGGGGGTGGTACAATGTCTGAGTTTCTAAAGGCTCAGGGGTCAAGCTGATTTGCAAGGGGTGTGACCCAAGAGGAAAAGATGAAGCTGTGGTCAGAGCCAGCAGAGATGGGCACATACATGTAGGACAGGAGATAAGTTAAGAACATGCACTGGAGGATGAACAGAGGAGCCCATGAGGAATTAAATGGAGGCTGAGGTAGTTTGGGTGCCAGTTTAATAGGGGGAATTTATCAGGAGCATTCCTTTTGGGAGGCCCAGCTTGTGCTCCGTGTTGGGGTGGCCCTGCTACTTAGAAGCACCAGGCTGAGCTGGAGACAGATCTCATTGTTTGGATTACCAGCTTCACCTGTGCTGGCCAGAGGCTGAGTAATTTAGTTGGGTTCTGTGATCTCCAAGTTCACAAGTACTAATCATGGCTTTGAGCAAGCACAGGGCACGGCATAGATTGCTCTTTAGGAGGAGGGTATCTAGAGCACCCCCCGCCCCCGCAAAAAACCATGAAAAGCTTGTGATTTACTTTAAGGTTTACGTATTACTCTTCACCCATAGCACCTGATTTTAATCTTACAACAACCCTGGGGCACAAGGTTATCCTCCTTTCATGGCGAGGAAACTGAGGTCAGAGAGTTACATGTAGTTACAAGACTGCAGAGGCAGTAAGTGCTAGAGCCCGCTCCCGAATCCCAGTCTTCTGATTCAATCCAATACTCTTTCGGCCATAACTTTTTTCTCAGTGTATTAATAAGCTGGACTTTGCAATCCAAGAAAGGGAGATAATATTGAATTTTGACTTTGCTTGGTTCTGTTTCTTTTTTTCCCCCCTAAAACTAAAGAAAGATGATGGAGATGGGTTACTTTGTCCTTTAGTCTACTTCCCATTCTGGTGCTTTGGCCCCAATAGGTGTACAACTGTGTGATATTCAGCAGCTTGCTTAATTTAAGGAGCAAATTCAACTTGTCCAGAATATGCTTGAGCTGTTGTGTTATACAAGAACTGTGAGAAGTACTATAGAATTTTTCTCATTTGATAAAAGTGCTCTCATAGATGATCATAGTTACGTTTCAGGAGAATAGTTTATTTTTTTAATGTAATGGAAAAGTACAAAGGTATAAAAAGACAGTTGATCAGTAATGTCAATTTCCAATGAACTGTTCTCAGATATTAAGAAAATTGATTTAAAAATACCAATTAGTGTTGGTATTTTTACGTAGTGTTGTCAAATACCAAACACTAAATTCTATGATCTCAACACATTCAGTTGTTTTCTGTATAAGAATTTGGAAAGATCATAAAGAGCCTAGAAGAAACTCCAAAGGAAATTATTGAACTTTCTGGAGTTTACAGATATTTGTGTAGCAGAAATCCCAAAAATCTGTGTGGTGGACTTCTAATAAGGCCAAATAAAAGTGAGTTCTTTAGTTTTGTCTGTTGCTTCTCAGCTGTTGATTGTTCAGCTGTCTGGCCGCCGAAGGCAGAATCATGCCAAAAGTTCCTTTCTAGGAAACAGTGGGCTAAACTGTTACTCCAGTCACTTGGGGATGATGTTTCCTTTCTGAGCTTTCTTCCTCCTCTTTCGGATGTGTGCATTATAAACCTCTAATCCGTGGTTCACCTTCCATCTTTAATGATTTAAGGTACTAAAAATGAATGTGAACATACTTTTATTAAGTATGATTTTAAAAACACAGCATCTTAAAACTCAACTTCCGTAAGAAAACCCAGGACCCGTGTGATGGTTGCTGTGGGCTGGGTGGTGTCTGAGCCGTGGATGGGCGGGCTGGAGCACAAACCTCCCTCTTATCTCACACGGCTAATAACAGTAGCCTTGTTTCTGTCTCCCGAGGCCGTTCTGGAGCCACAAAAGCAGAATGCTGGAGTTTTTACCCACTTGTGTAAGTTTTAAAAGAGCTACAATGAAACAAATTCTGAAACAAGTACATTTTGATGAGGAATTGACCCCTGAGGTAGTCTTAAATACACTTGGCCATGTTGGATTGAGTCAGACCCGGAACGAGCCTTTGAGCTTGACCATCTTTTCATACTCTATGCCTTCAAACCCTTGAGCTCCCCAAGTTTCTTGAGTTAATATGGTTTGGGGAGGTCCAGAAGTAGAGGAATATGGTGGATAGTTAGGCCAATGAGACTAAACCTTGACCTCCGGCAGACACTCTGATCCTCTTTCTCAGAGAAGAGAGTTTTGCTCTCTAGGAAGGTCATCCTTTTGAACCTTCAGCTTCAGGGAAACTGTAGCTGCTGCAGGGAAGGAGGGGGACCTCTATCTTCCTGTCAACAGCAGCCTCGTAGACTCCAGTGACCTGCAACTACGAACACAAGCTGGGAATAACGTGCCCAGCCTCACGTAAAGTGCACTCACAGCACTGAATAGCGGCGTGCCTGGAACCAAAGCCTGCAAGAGCTGCAGCGGGTAAATGTGGGCCGTGAGGCACCACCCTCCCGCAGCACTTGTGTCCTTGAAAAGGGGTCCTTGTCTTCCACATTTATGTGCAAAATGGTATTTCTGTGGTGCCCAGCAAATGTTTGCTAAGTAAGTAAGTGATTTAAATTAATGTTCTTCCTTTCATAAGGAAAAGTAATAGGTAGGAGGCCAGTTCAAGAACTGAAGCATTCAAAGTCTAAAGAGTAGTTACAGCTTTTAAAGAAAATCTGTTCAAGCACATTAATAACAACAACAAGCATGAACATTGAGTACTATGTGCCAAGCAGTGTTCTGAGTACTTTTAAAATACTTGCCGTGTTTGTTTATTAATATGACCCTCCTGTTTAGAGAGCCCGTGAAGCAGTCCTTTCCAAGGCCGTAAGCCGCGTCATCAAGACTCGAGGACACGCACTGAAATGCGATGCATCCGAGGCTCCCCCAACCCTCAGGCACCCCCTAATCTCACACTATTAAGATGTAACTGTCAAACTCCCAAATTAGGCAGCCGCTAGGGAATAAAGAACTTTTTGGTAGGTGGTATTTTCGTATGTTTGTTTGAAATTCTGTTGAAAGAAAGGCAAATGCATTTGGTCATTTTCATACAGATAGTTTGTAGTCATTAACATAATTGTTAATTACTAATGCTGAATAGTCCTTTTTCAATCTGTAAACAAAGAATACCAAGGTTTTACAGCCAACAGAACATTCTATCTTGCATCTCAATGTTTATGATGATGGTCTTTTCCTTAAAACATTTTAAACCTATGTGAATGTAATATAATACAAGTTATGTAGATGTAATTTAGAGGAATAAAAACTGGCTTCACACAGTTTTATTGCTAGGTACATCCCATAAGGTAGGTCCAATGTTTTGCTGTTTCACAGAGGAGGAAACTAGGCACAGAACAATTAAGCAACTTGCCCAAGGTCACATAGCTGAAAGCAGCAGAGTTTGATTCAAGGCCATGCCCTCTGACCCCAGAGCCCTGCCTCTACAGTCTTCACCACTAGGTGATCAGGGCTGGATTGACAGTGTCCTATCAGAGAACATGATTTATTATCTCGATTTGACCCCATGCAGCTGTTTAAAGAGACTACACAAGGCCGTATCTTTGCAGCTGGTGCTGGAGCCCACAGTCAACCGGAAAGGCAGGCAGGGAGAGATGGACTTAAGAAGTGGGGAGCGTGAGCACAGCTGGAGTTCATGAGGATGGACTGGAACCAGAGGCAGACTTATCACCTCCACCCAGGACTCCAACTTTGATGACATTGGTACCCTCAGGAGAAGCTAAACATTTACCTGGCCCAAGAGTCAGAGAAGCTGAAGGAAGGGCCAGTGGGACCTGGAGGTCCCGTGGACCTGCCTGCTGCTCCATGCTGATGAAGTGGGCCATCCGGTCAGGGGCAATGTGTGTAAGTTGCAGTGGCGCCTGGTGTCCCTACAGAGGCCTTTGAAGCATAAAAATATATGTCTCCCATATTCCTTATCTATGTATTTTTAACTTGCTTATTTCCCTGGGGAAATATATCCTCCTGCCCCATTTGCTGGTTTGGATAGGAAAACACCTCCTATAGTCTTCATCTGCCTAGGAGGCCACAATCTTGCCATTCCTTTTTTTTTTTTTTTGGTGGTCGTTATTGCTACTTTTGCTTTTGTTTGTACATTTTTAGATTTCTGTGTAAGTAATTATCTTTGTATGCAAAAGCCTCTTTTTAAATAGTTAAATCTGTTTTTTAATTTTTATTATTTTTGGGTCAAAGTGGTTATTTTCTATATTGGTGTGTTCCAGCTAATTGTGCTTCAGTAACAACTCAAAGTTGCAGTGACTTGAACGAACAAAGTTTGTATTTTGCCTACTCTGTATGTCCAACACAAGTCAGCAAATGGGCCTGTTCATCTGAGACACTCAGGGACCTAGGCTCAGGGGCCCCCTTTTTTTGTCCTTAATCACTGTAGCCAGAGGAAGGGAATGTTGCTAATTGTTCACTGGCTGTTAACATCGACCAGAGTGACACCGTCAGTCCTATTCTCATTTCATCGGCCCAGGCAAGTCCTGTGGATGTGATGAACTGCAAAGGGGGCGGGGAAGTGCAATCTGTCTTAACATGTGTAAGAACTGGGACATTGGGGAACCGCCGTCATGACAACCTCACTTGCCTGTGCTTTGTGGCTGAGTCTCATCGCATCAAATCTTGGTGATACTAGTGAGAACCACCTTAATTTCTTGCATAAAAATACGAAGTGGACATTTTTTCCAGACATCTGGGACAATGAATATTGTTCTTAAGCAAATACTAAGTCACTTTCACTGGAGAATTAGACATGCTGTGACCTCTTTTTATGTGGCACGTTTCTCTCATACTGGCGTTTTATCTGCACTTCGGCAAGGCTTCTTAGTCCTGGTGGCTTCGCATTTCTCCCCTGCCTTGCACACACAGTGTCTTTTCAGGAGACTATCATTCCAGATTCTTGGGCATGGGCCAGGAAAACATTGCCTTTTGTTTGATCTTAGTTGTTCACTTTCTATGCCCTTGTCCTTTTTCAAAGTACCTAGCTTCAAGTGGAATCAAGTTTCCTAATAAGAATGTCTAAATTAGAAACTGTGTACGCATTATTACCAACATGAGTTTCTTTTCAATTTGTCTCTACATGAGTTAGGAGAGATGAGGAACTAAGCATGGATCTTGAGACTTTTAGTAGGTTAATTCCAAATACCCATAGTAGTGACAACAAAAATCACCATCCATTGTACCTGTATGACATGCACAGTTTTAGCTCCATGAGGTCTCAGTTGACTGTTACTCATGCTGGAGGTTCCCAGAGGAAGACATGGCAGGGCACCACTCCACATTCAGAGAAGAGACATTGCATGGTTTGAAGAAAAAGTTGGAGGAAGATGATTGATTCCTTGTCTTGTCTCTAGGAGGGAATAGGGAGGGAGAGACCATGAGGATGAACACCCTCAGTCCGTTAGGACCTCCCATGTGGGGAAGCCGTTTTTGGTTCAGGGCTATGGATGGAATAGCAAAGAAGACCAGAGACCACCTGCGTAGGAAAGCAATATAATTTAGTCTTTTAACGAGAAACTATGAAGTGTTCCAAGAGCAAAGAATTTAAAATTCTACTCGATTAGCACAAAAAATAACAAGATATATGCTTCATAGAAATGAATGTATTTTACTTTTATAGGGAAAAAGGGAGAGATGAAAATCAAAAGGGAGAGAGAACCAAGATGGCGGCGTAGGTAGACACACTACGCCTCCTCGCACAACCAGAACTGACAGAATCGAATAGTAAGGGGGTCCGACACCAAGGAAATAAAAAATAAACATTCATCTAGACCGGTAGGAGGGGCGGAGATGGGCACCGGGATGGAGAGGACTCACCTGGCCTTGGCGGGACTGAGACTGGCGGAGTGTGGGACGAACGGGGCAGGCAGTCCGAGCACTAGCAGACCCTGCGGCCACACATTCGCGCAGATAAACCAAGAGAGCCGGACTTGGAGTGGCGGAGAGTGGAGAGCTGGGCAGGCAGAGTGCAGGTAGCACCCTGCGGCCCCACATTCAAACATAGATAAACCGGACGAACGGCTGGGAGGGAAGCAGACCACGCAACCCAGGGCTCCAGCTCGAGGAAATAAACCCTCAAACCTTTGATTGAAAACGCCCGTGGGGGTTGGGGCGGCAGCAGGAGAGACTCCCAGCCTCACAGGAGAGGTCGTTGGAGAGACCCACAGGGGCCTAGAGTGTGCACAGGCCCACCCACTAGGGAACCGGCACCAGAGGGGCCCAGTTTGATTGTGGGTATCTGAGTGAAAGATTAAAATCTGGAGGACAGTGGAGCGGGCGCCATTGCTCCCTCTCGGCCCCTCCCCCACGTACAGCGTCACAGCACAGCAACCAGCGTTACCCCGCCCTGGTGAACACCTAAGGCTCCGCCCCTTAAAGTAACAGACTCGCCAAGACAAAAAAAAGAAAAAAAAATGGCCCAAATGACAGACCACTTCAAAGCTCCAGAAAAAATACAACTAAGCGATGAAGAGATAGCTAACCTATCGGATGCACACAGTTCAATGCACTGGTTATCAATATGCTCACAGAATTGGTTGAATCTGTTCGAAGAGTAGATGAAAAAATGAAGCCTATGCAAATAGAAACAAAGGAAAATGTACAGGGAACCAATAGTGATGCGAAGGAAACTGGGACTCAAATCAATGGTGAGGACCAGAAGGAAGAAAGAAACATCCAACCAGAAAAGAATGAAGAAACAAGAATTCGGAAAAATGAGGAGAGGCATAGGAACCTCCAGGACATCTCAAAACGTTCCAACATCCGAATTATAGGGGTGCCAGGAGAAGAGGAAGAACAAAAAATTAAAAACTTATTTGAACAAATAATGAAGGAGAACTTCCCTAATCTGGCAAAGGAAACAGACTTCCAGGAAGTCCAGGAAGCTCAGAGAGTCCCAAAGAAGCTGGACCCAAGGAGGAACACACCAAGGCACATCATAATTACATTACCCAAGATTAAATGCAAGGACCTACATCCAAGATTACTGCATCTAGCAAAGCTGTCATTTAGAATGGAAGGGAAGATAAAGTGCTTCTCAGATAAGGTCAAGTTAAAGAAGTTCATCATCACCAAGCCCTTATTATATGAAATGTTAAAGGGAGTTACCTAAGAAAAAGAAGATCAAAAATAGGAACAGTAAAAATGACAGCAAACTCACAGTTATTAACGACCACACCTAAAACAAAAACAAAAGAAAACTAAGCAAACAACTAGAACAGGAACAGAACCACAGAAATGGAGATCACATGGAGGGTTGTCAATAGGGGAGTGGGAGGGGGAGGGGGGGAAAGGTACAGAGAATAAGTAGCATAAATGGTAGGTAGAAAATAGACAGGGGGAGGGTAAGAATAGTACAGGAAATGTAGAAGCCAAAGAACTTATATACATGACCCATGGACATGAACTATAGGGGGGGAATGTGGGAGGGAGGGGGTGGGCAGGATGGAGTGGAGTTGGGGGGGGGAAATGGGACAACTGTAATAGCATAATCAATAAATATATTTAAAAAAAAAGAAAATCAAAAGGGAAAGAGTCATATGGACAAAGAAAAGGGGGAACTGAATCTGATGACGGGGACACTGATGTGTACACACCGCTTACTTATGGAGAAGCACTTTAACGCAAACACAAAGAAACCATGAACAAATTCATCCCTGTGTGAATTCACTTTCCACCCCGGTCCCTGGAGAGCCTCTTGGACACTTTTATAATCCTGGGCTTCTGTGAGATAGCAGCATCCTCACTGATCTTCTCAGAGTATCACCAGTTCTGGTGTAAGCAGCGTGAGAATAGGGAGATCTCATTAAATGTTTATGAAAGTGAAACATTTTTATCTTCCTTAATAATACTCCACATTTTGGAAAGTCCAGGTGTAGTGTAGGGCTACTGTCTTGAGTTCTTGCCGTGAGGAAATTAAGAGGAGGGCCATGTTCAGCACATGAGGCCGAGCTCCCTTGCTCCCCTCTTGTTCGGTGCCCAGGCCACCTTCCTGGTCTGCCTAGCGCAGAGGTTCCCAAAGCAGACTCTGGGCAACGGCCTGGGCAATCTAGTTGGGTCTTTCGGCATAGCAGATGGCAGAGCTTCTCGCTTGCTTCAACTATTGCTGTAATTTGACAAGCCTAGGACTTTCTGAACACATTGGCAAATTAATGAGTAAGGTAAGTAAATAAAAGTAAATTTTTAGTTCTTTTTTTTAATATATTTATTGATTATGCTATTACAGTTGTCCCATTCCCCCCCCACTCCACTCCATCCTGCCCACCCCCTCCCTCCCACATCCCCCCCCCCCTATAGTTCATGTCCATGGGTCATACTTATAAGTTCTTTGGCTTCTACATTTCCTACACTATTCTTACCCTCCCCCTGTCTATTTTCCACCTATCATCTATGCTACTTATTCTCTGTACCTTTCCCCCCCTCTCCCCCTCCCACTCCCCTATTCACACCCCTCCATGTGATCTCCATCTCTATGGTTCTGTTCCTGTTCTAGTTGTTTGCCTAGTTTGCTCTTGTTTTTGTTTTAGGTGTGGTCGTTAATAACTGTGAGTTTGCTGTCATTTTTACTGTTCCTATTTTTGATCTTCTTTTTCTTAGGTAACTCCCTTTAACATTTCATATAATAAGGGCTTGGTGATGATGAGCTTCTTTAACTTGACCTTATCTGAGAAGCACTTTATCTTCCCTTCCATTCTAAATGATAGCTTTGCTGGATGCAGTAATCTTGGATGTAGGTCCTTGCATTTAATCTTGGGTAATGTAATTATGATGTGCCTTGGTGTGTTCCTCCTTGGGTCCAGCTTCTTTGGGACTCTCTAAGCTTCCTGGACTTCCTGGAAGTCTATTTCCTTTGCCAGATTAGGGAAGTTCTCCTTCATTATTTGTTCAAATAAGTTTTTAATTTTTTGTTCTTCCTCTTCTCCTTCTGGCACACCTATAATTCGGATGTTTGAATGTTTCGAGATGTCCTGGAGGTTCCTATGCCTCTCCTCATTTTTCCGAGTTCTTGTTTCTTCATTCTTTTCTGGTTGGATGTTTGTTTCTTCCTTCTGGTCCACACCGTTGATTTGAGTCCCAGTTTCCTTCGCATCACTATTGGTTCCCTGTACATTTTCCTTTGTTTCTATTTGCATAGGCTTCATTTTTTCATCTACTCTTCGAACAGATTCAACCAATTCTGTGAGCATATTGATAACCAGTGCATTGAACTGTGTGCATCCAATAGGTTAGCTATCTCTTCGTCGCTTAGTTGTATTTTTTCTGGAGCTTTGAAGTGTTCTGTCATTTGGGCCTTTTTTTTTTCTTTTTTTTGTCTTGGCGAGTCTGTTACTTTAAGGGGCGGAGCCTTAGGTGTTCACCAGGGCGGGGTAACGCTGGTTGCTGTGCTGTGACGCTGTACGTGGGGGAGGGGCCGAGAGGGAGCAATGGCGCCCGCCTCACTCTCCTCCGGATTTCAATCCTTCACTCCGCTACCCACAATCAAACTGGGCCCCTCTGGTGCCGGTTCCCCAGTGGGTGGGCTTGTGCACACTCTAGGCCCCTGTGGGTCTCTCCAACGACCTCTCCCGTGAGGCTGGGAGTCTCTCCTGCTGCCGCCCCAACCCCCACGGGCGCTTTCAATCAGAGGTTTGAGGCTTTATTTCCCTGAGCTGGAGCCCTGGGTTGCGCAGTCTGCTTTGCTCCCCGCCGTTCGTCCGGTTTATCTGTGTGCAAATGTGGGGCTGCGGAGTGCTACCTGCACTCTGCCTGCCCAGCTCTCCGCCACTCTGAGTCCGGCCCTCTCGGTTTATCTGCACAAATGTGTGGCCGCAGGGTCTGCTGGTGCTCGGACTGCCTGTGCTGTTGGTCCCACACTCCGCCAGTCTCAGTCCCGCCACAGCCACGCGAGTCCTCTCCACCCCGGTGCCCGTCTCCGCCCCTCCTACCGGTCTGGATGAATGTTTATTTTGTATTTCCTTGGTGTTGGACCACCTTGCCGTTAGATTTTCTGTCAGTTCTGGTTGTGTGAGGAGGCGCAGTGTGTCTACCTATGCCGCCATCTTGGTTCTCCCCAAATTTTTAGTTCTTTATTCAACAACACTCGATTGAGGGCGACAATTCAAATGTGTTAGCGACTGGGCGTGACTGATCAGTAAGGGAGGCATAATCCATCCCCTGATTTAGTCACCCTTTTGTGGGAAGGCAACATTAAAGTACTGCTAACATATTTTGATAGGAACAGGCGACTTATTTCTCACATAACACTGATTTTTCTTTTGCCTGTTCTTCATCCTTTTTGTTCCCTTTCACCCTGGCCCCCACCCCCAATTCAATGAATAGGAGAAAGCAAAGACAAGAACTCACTCCCTCTTATGTTAAGATACTGGGCTTGGCCGGCTCTGGGCAAGTGGGACCGCTGTTTTCCACAGCCCTTCATCCATCTCTGTGTTGACCGCGACTCCTGCCCAACTGCCCAAACTCCTTTTCAAATGACTTAAGGTTGCCCACTCCTTTTACTTCTTCCAAGGACAAAGTTTTAGAGAAGTTCTGGGAAGTTAATGGGAAAGTAGTTTCCTCAAGAAACAGAGGAAACATAAAAATGTGGCTCATCCAGGAGGCAGCTTCCAGTTCTTTCCGTGCTGATGGGGTGGGAGTGAGAAGGTGACATTTATTGAGAATCTGTTATATTCAAGACATTCTGTTACGTCTCCAGGAGGCTATAAAGATGAAGACGGCATAGTCTTTGCCTTCCTAAAGCAGTGTGATAATTATAATTAGGAGGGAACACACAATAGACTGGAATGTTCTTGGAGAGCTTCATGGAAGAAGTGGCATTTGGGCTGACATTGGAAGAGATTCGGGATTGCAGAACGAGTCTGGGCAGGATACCAATGCTGGGCCTGCCCTCTTGGGCAGCCAGTGACAGAGTAGGGTATCTGCCAGCAGTGGTGGCTCAAACACACTGTAAGAAGGAAGGAAAGGGTTAAGCACATTCAGAGGACTCGGTGTGTCCTGGACCTTCATTTATTGGGCAGTGAAAAATATGCTAGTGTTTGCAATCAAATATTGGAAATTCCACAATCAAAATGGTGATTTGGGACATTTATTATGGCAGCTGTATACAGGTTGGTTAGAGGTGAGAGGGAGACCAGTTAGAAGGTAGCACAATTGTTCAGACACGGGGTGGTAAGAATTTGAACCAGAAAGGGCAGAGTATAGAATGAAAAGTAAGCAAGTGATAGGCTCCATCTTGACATTCAAATGGCCCTGAAGTTAAGAGGAGCTCAGTATATTGCCGGGGTGTAAATGCAGGTGAGGGTGACTACCGCAGAGTGACAAAGGTTCCAAGGTCAGGGGAGTGGAATTTATTAGGACATAGATGGTGCTGGCTCTTGCTGCTCCTGAGAATCTGAGAAGGAGAAGCTCTAACCCTACGGGGGGCCGTTGCTCTTCATGGACAAGATGACATTAGGCTGTGGATTTGAAAATACTCACAAATGCCTCTTGGAATGTAGTTTTCCATGGACTAGTGTGGTTTGTGGGGAAAGTGCACATATATATTTTTCATGAGTGGTTTTGCATTTAAAAGCAGTTAAAGATTTTTTTCCCTCTTAAATGTAAAATGCTAATTTAATTTAGTCTTTGTAACATGGGTATGGGATATGAATGTGGCTGAAAACAGTTTATTTTTCGTGGGTTTGACCATTTCAGAAACTTCACGTTTACGAAAAGTATTATTACTAGAAAAATAAATTTGAAGTCATAGTCCAACTTCAGTGAGCATTGTATACTGTTTCTCCATTGTACTGTTTAAATAACCCGAAGACTCCATGTCTCAGAGTAGGGGCTTATTCTGACTTTGCTGTGTAGGGACACAGAGGGCTCCGGAGTGGACTCTGAAGTGACTTCCCCCTCTACCTCTGGGTTGCTGTTCTTGGAAGCCAGCTGCTGCTTTAGCCCAGTGGAGCTTTCAGTTTGAGGGAAATTGGCCAGCGGTGTGTAGTTATAGGATTGGGCAAAGACAGCAAAAACCATGACTGCTTTTAGCCCCTCACCTAAACAGTGGGCAAGTATTTTGGGGTATGAGAGTCTCAGGAGATTAATTATACACTTGCATGATAAAGATTTCCAATTCTCTCAGGCTGGCATATTTATTTTGTTTTTAATTAATTATCCTGAGATGAAGTCTTTATCCAAGTTAAGTCTGACTCCCAAAATATTTACTAGTTTTAAGCTTGTTAGCAAAAACCATGCTCTGCATTCTTCCACTCACACACAACCTTTACGCAGTTTGGTGATACGAAGCTGCTTGAAGAAACTGTATTGAGAATGAGGGAGATGAAGGTCCAGCTCTGCCTTGCACTCCTCAGACTGACTCTGAGGATAGACTGGGGAACCATCCTTTCAGAAGGGCATACACAGACTGATGTGTTTTCAGAGGGGTCATCAGTGAAGGAGACTTGAAATGCGGTCACGCACGGGGAGAGAGAGAAGACTTAAATGCTAAATGGCATCACGGTGTTTCATTGCTGCTGGGGGCAGGTGCCCTGCAGTTAGCTACCTGGCATCCAGGCCTGTCTCCCAAGGAAATCACTTGCTGTGTGTACATTGGTGAGAGGGAGCGTCTGGCTTTCTGCCGTGGAAGCTGAGGGGCGGGGTTTGCCTCTCACAGGTCACTTGTCACCTGGGGTTGGGCAAGGCTCCTATGCTTGTCCTAGTGTCCTGGCACATACTACATCTGGGGCTTTGAGTCTAATAGGCACAGTGTGTGTTGACAGTAGAGTCCAGGGTCATTTCTAGGTTTGTTTTTCTAGGTCATTTCTAGGTTTCTAGGTTATAACACGGACAGACTTTGGCCGTGTTCTTCACTGCCTGCTTCCCTTGGCTTCTGGCCCCTTGCTGCCTGGTTTTTTTGCATTCTAATAGAGAATGGGAGCATGTAATCCTAATAGATTCTGAGCTCTCTAATATCTTTATAATAAATTCCTTTTTGATTAACTTAGCTCGTGTAGATTTCTGTGTTGTTTACAAACAAGAATCTTGATTGACATTAATTGCTGTAATGTTTCTTATTTCTAGCTGGAATTTTTAACCTGGGTTCAAAGATTGCTCTATGGAATCTGTGTATTATGTTGTACTCTTTGTAGAATTTTGGACATTTGTGCATTCAGATGGGGGAGGGAATCCATTTTTTTCAATTTTGGTTGAAGAAACTGAAGCTTTAAAAGTTAAAAAATTTGCTTAAGATTAAACAACCAGTAAGTTGCAGTTTAGGATTTGGGATGTCTGTGTGAAATTTTTCTGTTATTTGACTTTCAAAAGTCAAGTAAACCCTATAGGGTTTTTATAACCCTAAAAAGGCCAAGAACCACTTATCTACAATTTGAACACCTTCCTTCAGTGCCTCATGGCCTGGCGTCTGCCCACCACTTCAGTTTCCTCTCTCACCATGTTTCCTTTACTTCTGTTCTTCATCTTCATTTCTTGCTCCAGTCACATCCGGGTACTATGGATTTTGTAAGAGCATCTCCTGGTTTTTAATCTTCGTGTCTTTGTTCATGATGTGCCTTCTGCCTTAAGTTTCTCATCCTCTTCTTTGTACCTTACCCAACCTTTGAATTGGTTTGTTGGGCACCTACTCATCTTTCAAGAATCAGCCGGTACCCCATCCCCTCTGCCCACCTGATTCAGCATTGCCAGAAGTCCGCATCAAGCTAGCAGCTGGTGTGATGTCTTCTTTGTTTTCTCGGGGCATTTTCCAAAGCCACTGCCCAGGCACATCTTTGTGGAGAAGTTAACCCCTCTGGAGGCAACACTCAAACAATGGGAATGTCATGGATAAATGTTCTTCCTGGGGCAGGCCAGTTCTGGGGCACCGTCTATATGGTTCTTCACAGAGACACCTGAGCAATGGGGCCTGGTGTCCACAGCGGTAAGTTGCTCAGTAAGCATGCTTCACTGCCCTTTCTCCTTTCCTGCCTCACTGCCCTTCCTCTTTTGCTCCAGCTTCCTGGACTTCTGCTGCCTGCGCTGAAGTCTTTGTCTGAGGCTCTGTTTGCAGGTTAACCCAGATCAGGACACCTTCTTGTCTTTGAGCCTCCACTTTATGTTTTTTCTTTTTCAGAGAGAATTTTCTTTTCTTTTTCTCTTTTTTTATTGTTTATGCTATTACAGTTGTCCCAATTCCCCTCCCCCCTTCCCATAGTCAATACCCACTCCGTTGTTCATGTTCATGGGTGATACATAAAGTTCTTTGTCTAATCCCTTCACCCAACCTCCCCCCACTCACCCCTTACAGCTGTCAGTCTGTTCCTTGTTTCTGTGCCTCTGGTTCCACTTTGCTTGTTAGTTTATTTTGTTCATTAGGTTCCAGTTATGAGAGACGTCATGAGGTACTTGTCTGTGTGCCTCCAGTTTAGTTGTGAGGAGCTGTCTTAGCGTCTGTTGCCCTTCATTGTTCTTACTTAACAATCTGTCCAGCAGATAATTACTCCAATTGTTTTTAAATTTTTGTTTTATTTTTTATTGTGGTAAAAGCTCTGAGTTTGAGACCTCTCCCCCTCATCATTTTTAAGTGTCCGGCCCAGTATCGTTGACTGCAGGCGCAGAGCTGCACAGCAGGTCTCTCGGGCTCACTCATCTTACTGGACTAACGCATCACGCCTATTGACTAATAACTCCCTATTTCCCCTCCCCCCGCCCCTGGTAACCAACACTCCAGCCTTTGAGCTTATGAATTGGACTATTTCAGCTGTCTCATACAAACGGAATCATGAGTACTTGTCTTTCTGTGTCTGGCTTATTTCACTTAGTTTCATGTCCCCAAGGTCCATCCCTATTGTTACCTATTGCAAAATTTCTGTCATTTTTAAGACTGGATAATACTTCATTCATTGTATGTATATACTGCATTTTCTTAAAAAAAAATTTTCAATCTTGATTGAAGAAACTGAAGCTTTAAAAGTTCAAAATGCCTGCTTAAGATCAAAGAACTAGTAAGTTGCAGGTTAGGATTTGAGATGTCTTTTTGAATTCTATACTTTTACACATAATGCTACCAAAACGGATAAAATAGTTAAATGAAGTGCTCGACTCATGAGTAACAGGCAGGAGACGGCTTCTTTTCTTTCAGGTGGAGATAGGGGTGTCATCACTTGGTACTGCAATTTCTTTCTTTATTCATCTGTGGTGGACGTTTGGGCTGCTTCCATATCTTGGCTATTGTGAGTAGCACTACAGTGAACATGGGGGAGCTAGTATCTCTTTGAGATCCTGATTTCAGTGCTTTTGGTTATACTGCACTCGGAAGTGAGATTGCTGGACCGTATGGAAGATTTATTTATTTATATATTTATCTATTTATCTATCTATCTATCTATCTATTTATTTATAGGAGCCTCCATACTGTTTTCCACATAGTGGCTGCACCAATTGACATTGCCACAAACAGTGTGCAAAGGTTTCCGTTTGTCCACATCCTCGACAACACTTGTCTTTCATTAGACCATCACTTCTTGAAAGTAGAGAGCTTGTCTTCTTCACTGTTTTCCCATCAGTATTAAAACTGGCACATAGTGGATCCTCATCTTTATGTAAAAAATGCAAGACCAGTGAGCTCTCTTCAGATCACTCCAGGGCTGTCCTGTGTGTACATACATCTGAGGAACAGAACAGACTAAAGAGGTTACAGGAAGATAGACCTTTGCTCAGTATGGAGCTATCCTTGCACCAAAGGGAGGTGACATTTGTTAGTGACAGTAACAGGGGCTCACTATGGTGTGACAGCCTACTCAGTTTGTCCACTCTCGTCTCTCTAGCCAGCAACTCCTGTTCTACAGAGTTGTATGGAACAAGACTCCACACGCAGAGGCCGACAGGGACCAGGCAACATGTAAACTAGAGAGGCCGGCTGAGCGTCAGGCTGGTGGGAACTGTGGAAATGAGTGTGTTCCCCGGTGTGTGTGCCGGCTGCTTCTCAGCTCCTAACTGTTGCTGTGCGGTGCTTCAGTCCTGCCAGGCCTTTCAGTTTTTCAAGGGAAAGCAGAAATCCAAATTCTTATGTAGCATGCAGCAAACAGTATGTGGGTCAAGAAAGCATCACTGTGGCTAGATATGGACCACAGGTTGTTAGTGTTCAACCTTTGTGTAGGGTGTGTTTCAGGGGATGTTAAAACCTCAGATGTGAGGTCAGCTTGTTGAGAGGCTGCCCCAGGTTCTGGTCAGTTTGCTCTCTTTAGGCCCATAAACACACTATGCTGGTTCCCAGCCCGGGCCTTCCCCCATCCTGCCTTTGCAGCAAGGAAGCTCTGTGGCTGAGGCCCGTCTCCCTTGACACTTCTTACTGCTTGCTCTCCCCCCGCCAAACCCTGTCTTCTTAACACGCCTTCAGCATTTCCAGCACCTGCGTGTCTGTTGCATTTGATCACTGTCCAATGGTCTCATAGTTTGTCTTATCTGTCTGAGTTGCAAGTTCCTGACGACACTTGAAGCAGGGGCTTCCACTCACGTGTCTTCCTGTCTCTTTGAGCATGGTCTGGGACACATGGCAGGTGCTCAGTAAGAGCTAATGTCTGACTGCCCTAGATGACTATCTTACGTGTGCTTTAGGCATCACTCTCAGTAAAAGGTGAGGTTAATAGTCAGGAGGCTGCCGGCTCTTGAGTGCAGAATTTAAAATCAAGTCAGTGACATGTCCTCCATCTACTGTTGATCTGCTGCTTTCAGCTTTTATGGGGACAATGGTGCCAGGCACAGGCTCTTTCTCATTCTTTCCCACCAAAGACACAACAAAACAATGAATTGTTTGTGTCCTAGTTTAGAGGCATTGACTAGAGAGGGGTTCTGATCATAAGCTAGTGAGTAGGCACTTTTTATTACAAAGATTGTCTATAAAGAAAAAATATTTTAACTGGTTATGATTATCTATTTTTTGTTCCTTCCCTTTTATTTGAAACACATTTTGTTTATTTTATAAATCTCTTTTCTCCCACATCTGTGAAGCAAAATATGGTATAAACAATTCTGTCATCTGTGATAATGGATATTAGGTACATTTTAGACACTGGAGATTACTATCTTCAAAACTTCTTTTAGAAAACCATCCCCAATTTTTTTGGTGAAGGGGATAGCAAACATAACTTGCCAAAATAGTAGGTCTGTTCATTTGCCCTATTGCATTTGTCCCAGAGCTGTTCACTTAGACAAGATTTGGCACATCTTTGCTGCAAAATCAAGGAACTAAACCATTCATTCAGTGGATATTTATTGAGTCCCACCTGTGTGCTAAAGATACAATAGTGAAGAAATTAGACAAGGTCCTTGATCTCCCAAAGCTTACCTTCCAGTGGTGAGAACCACAAGCCAAGGACCAAATGAACACACAAGAAAATTGGACAGTGATAAGTATTGGGAGAATAAAATAGGATGGGAAGAATGTGTATGTGAGGGAGTTACTTGAGACTGGAGTTGGGGGAAGGTCTCCTTGAAGCTGTGACATCTGAGACTTTTTTTAAAAAAATATATTTATTGATTATGCTATTACAGTTGTCCCATTCCCCACCCCCACTCCACTCCATCCTGCCTACCCCCTCCCGCCCACATTCCTCCCCCTATAGTTCATGTCCATGGGTCATACTTATAAGTTCTTTGGCTTCTACATTTCCTATACTATTCTTACCCTCCCCCTGTCTATTTTCCACCTATCATCTATGCTACTTATTCTCTGTACCTTTCCCCCCCTCTCCCCCTCCCACTCCCCTATTGACAACCCTCCATGTGATCTCCATCTCTATGGCTCTGTTCCTGTTCTAGTTGTTTGCCTAGTTTGCTCTTGTTTTTGTTTTAGGTGTGGTTGTTAATAACTGTGAGTTTGCTGTCATTTTTACTGTTCCTATTTTTGATCTTCTTTTTCTTAGGTAACTCCCTTTAACATTTCATATAATAAGGGCTTGGTGATGATGAACTTCTTTAACTTGACCTTATCTGAGAAGCACTTTATCTTCCCTTCCATTCTAAATGACAGCTTTGCTGGATACAGTAATCTTGGATGTAGGTCCTTGCGTTTTAATCTTGGGTAATGTAATTATGATGTGCCTTGGTGTGTTCCTCCTTGGCTCCAGCTTCTTTGGGACTCTCTGAGCTTCCTGGACTTCCCGGAACTCTATTTCCTTTGCCAGATTAGGAAAGTTCTCCTTCATTATTTGTTCAAATAAGTTTTCAATTTTTTGTTCTTCCTCTTCTCCTTCTGGCACCCCTATAATTCAGATGTTGGAACGTTTCAAGGTGTCCTGGAGGTTCCTATGCCTCTCCTCATTTTTCCGAGTTCTTGTTTCTTCATTCTTTTCTGGTTGGATGTTTCTTTCTTCCTTCTGGCCCACACCGTTGATTTGAGTCCCAGTTTCCTTCGCATCACTATTGGTTCCCTGTACATTTTCCTTTGTCTCTCTTAGCATAGCCTTCATTTTTTCATCTAGTTTTCTAACAGATTCAACCAATTCTGTGAGCATCTTGGTAACCAGTGTTTTGAACTGTGCATCTGATAGGTTGGCTATCTCTTCCTCAGTTGTATTTTTTCTGGAGCTTTGAAGTGTTCTGTCATTTGGGCCTTTTTTTTTTCTTTTTTTTGTCTTGGCGAGTCTGTTACTTTAAGGGGCGGAGCCTTAGGTGTTCACCTGGGCGGGGTAACCCTGGTCACTGTGCTGTGACGCTGTACGTGGGGGAGGGGCTGAGAGGGAGCAGTGGCGCCCGCCTCACTCTCCTCTGGATCTCAATCTTTCACTCTGATACCCGCAATCAAACTGGGCCCCTCTGGTGCTGGTTCCCGAGTGGGTGGGCTTGTGCACACTCTAGGCCCCTGTGGGTCTCTCCAACGACCTCTCCTGTGAGGCTGGGAGTCTCTCCTGCTGCCGCCCCAACCCCCAGGGGCGCTTTCAATCAGAGGTTTGAGGCTTTATTTCCCTGAGCTGGAGCCCTGGGTTGCGCCATCTGCTTCACTCCCCGCTGTTCCTCCGGTTTATCTGTGCGCGAATGTGGGGCCTTGGGGTGCTACCCACTGCTCTGCCTGCCCCGCTCTCCGCCACTCTGAGTCCGGCCCTCTCGGTTTATCTGTGTGCAATGTGGGGCCGCAGGGTCTGCTAGTGCTCGGACTACCTGTGCTGTTGGTCCCACACTCCGCCAGTCTCGGTCCTGCCACAGCCACGTGAGTCCTCTCCACCCCGGTGCCCGTCTCCGCCCCTCCTACCGGTCTGGATGTATGTTTATTTTTTATTTCCTTGGTGTCGGACCCCCTTGCCATTCGATTCTCTGTCAGTTCTGGTTGTGCGAGGAGGCGCAGTGAGTCCACCTACGCCGCCATCTTGGTTCTCTCGATATCTGAAACTTGACTGACAAGCAGGGGGCCAGCCACGTCGGGATTGGGGTGGGGGGAAGAGCATTCCAGGACCGCAAAACAGTGACTGTCATGGGCCACGGCAGGAACCTGAGGGCTGTACGGAGGCACAGCGAGGAAGTCAGAGGGGAGGGAAGTTCAGAGCTAGCAAATAGCATCATTACACAAGTGAATTTATTCAACAGCTTTTACAGTTTAAATGTGTGTGGCCACTGTCATTTAGATCTCAGAATCTGTATCACGATTTCAGGGTTAGAATCAGTAGTTACCTAAGATTCACACTGGAGACTCATTGTTCTAAAGTCTATGTGGTATGTCCTGCTTTGAAGCCTCAGATGTCCCGTGGGTAGGATAGGACACTGGTAGTATTTTAGGAAAATGGCACCTGGTGGTGTATTCTTCCCTCAAATATACCTTGGAAGAAATCATGTGTGAATGAAGATAGTAAAAAACAACTTCCTTCATCTTTTAATACAATTGCTCTCAAGGGTTGTGAATGTTTATATACAGATGGAGCGTATGTGTTAAAGTTAGTGGGCCAGGGAGGGAGGCTGTTATGGACAGGTTTAGATTTTCTTGGGCTTTTGGCATCTGCATGAGAGAGGCCTGATGAGTTACCAGCACATCGCGAGCCAGACCCTGGATCCAGAAAGCATTTGTGATGTGCAGCCAGCACAGAACTTCTTTCCTCCCAAACGGTGGTCTCCAACTCTGCTGTAGCCCTTAGCGAGGTTTTTATATCACAATTGAAAACAGATGCCCTTCCTGCCCTTTCCCTTGTTGTCTGAGCTACTACCGCTCAGGGGTGTGAGCCATGGTGATCTCTCACGCGCCTTTAGAACGCCCAGCAAGGGTCTTCATTAGGCATTCTGGTTCAGAGGTCTTGCTGTGAAGCCCCTGCAATCGCCAACAGCCACCGAAGGTGCAGGATTTGTGAGGTTCCGATAATCTGCTTGGTGCGTTCTGAATGCTTCTTGTCACATATCAAGATGCCACTCCTAAGGTTTAATGTAAAAAAAAAATCTGGACATTTTCTACTTTAGAATATTTAATCTTAAGGGAAAATATTTAATCCTAAAGGGCTATGTAATCCTAAAGGAAAACCAGAGCAAAGCATACTCTCCCTAATGGGCTTTGCTGATTTTTATTACAGGATATGGCCCTAAAATGTTCTTATAGTATAAGTATGTGACCATGAAAAATCTAGAGGATCAAAACTCTTGATTAAAAGAGACTTATTAGACATGAGGGAATATAATGTGTAGACTTTGTTTGGATCGTGGTGTAAATCAATTGACATTTAAATGACAACTGGGAATTTAAATATGGACTGAATATGAGATGATATTGAGGAATAATTTGTAGTTTTGTTAGATGTGATAATGACAGGAGGCTATGTAACAAAATATCCTTATTTTATAGACATGCACACTCAACTATATACAGAGGAAATGTCACATCTATGATTTATTTTAAAACACTTCAGCAAAATATCAATTGAAGCAAACATGGCAAAATGGTAATTGTTCAGTTTACGTAATAGTCTCTTGGGGATTACTAGAATAATTTCCCTACCGTCCTGTATATTTGAAAATTTTCACAATTCAGAGTTTTAAATAAAATCTTTGTAAGTCAGACCATGGTACAGTGATTCGTCAGCTAAATAGCTACAACTCCTTTAGGGTTGTAGGGGATGTTGCTTTATTGTACCTTTTGTGCTGAGGTTGTATGTAGCAGTGGACCTGGAAACAAGATCATTTCTTCATTAATGGGACATTACAATAAAAACAAACTGTTACTCTCCCCTTACCCCCGCCCCCACCCCCACGCTCCGACGTGTGACTTGGCCTATGGTTATGGGGGGTGAAGTAGCTCAAAAGTAAAAGTGAAACACGTGGAATCCAAAGCTAGTATGTTTTCTTCGTTCTGGGATGTCGAGCCCTTTTTTAATTACAGCTGACTCAGAATATTATATTAGTTCCAGGTGTAGAACTTAGTGAGATTTGACATTTATATATTTTACAAAGTGATCACCATGAGAAGTCCAGTATTTATCTGTCACCATACAAAGTTACTGTGATATTATTGACTAAATTCCCTATGGTGTACCTTACACCCCGTGACCTATTTATAAGTTTGTACCTCTTAATGCCAGGCACCTTTTGACTCATCCCCCCGCCTCCCTGGCCAACCCTCTGGCAACTATTAGTTTTTCTGTGTCTGTGAGTTTGTTTGTTAGTTCATTTGCTTAGTTTTTTAGATTCCACATATGAGTGAAATGATACAGTACTTGTCTTTCTCTGACTTATTTCACTTAGCATTATACCCTCTAGGTCTATCCGTGTTGTTGCAAATGGCAAGATGTCGTTCTTTTTTGTGGCTGAGTAGTGTTCCGGTGCACGCGTGCGTGTGCACACACACCTGTTTTTTCCGTACCCGTGCATCTAGTGATGGACACTGGCGCTGCTTCCGCGTGGCAGCCGTCGTAAACACTGCTGCAGTGAACACAGTCGGTGTTTAGAACCTCGATTTAAAAGAACAATCTTTGTTTTAACTTTTAATATTATTTTGTATCGGTTGCAGGTGTACGGCATGCTGGTTAGACACTCGTGTGCTTTACAAAGTGATTCCCTGTGGTATTTCCAGTACCCAGCTGGCACCACGCATGGTTATCACAATGCTGTTGACTATTTTCCCTCCGGGACTATTTTGTGACTGGTAACCAGCCTGTACTTCTCCATCCCTTCACCTCTTTCACCCAGGCCCCCAATCCCCTCCCCTCTGGCAACCCCTAGTCCACTCTCTGGGTCTGCGAGTCTGTTTCAATTTCATTTGAAAAGAAAAGAACCTTATAATCACCAAAGTTATTTTCCTTCCTTTTAAAATGTGTATCTTACAACCTGGATTATATTGACATATATAAAATTATTGGCACTGTCTTAAGCACTTACATGCCAATCAGTGTCTCCTCTCTTTTTCTATCTATGTTCAGGGATTTTGAGGAATTATTGCTAAATATACCTGTGCTTTTTCATGAGATAATGCTATAGGCCAGTATTGGGTATTGGTAAGACTTTTTCACCTTGGGATATTTTGATACCCAGATCTTAAATATTCCCATTTCCATTGAAATTACTGATGGAGATGAATTCACACTGCCATGTGGGCTGATTCACATGACCTGGCTACTGAGGAACAAAACATGTGGTTGTGTTTTTATTCCCAACTACATTTAACTTGTAAGTTCTCTTTATTTTTTTAAACAACTCTTTTTAAAAATATTTTTATTTATTTATTTTTATACAGAAGAAAAGGAGGGAAAGAAATATCATGTGCGGTTGCCTCTCATGTGCCCCCCCCCCCCACCGGGGACCTGGCCCGCAACCCAGGCATGTGCCCTGACTGGGAATCGAACCAGCAACCTTTTGGTTCTCAGGCCAGTGCTCAGTCCACTGAGCCACACCAGCCAGGGTGTTAAGTTCTCTTTTTTTGTTATTTTTCCTCCATACGTGGTGTCAGCAGTAGCAGATTCAATACCAAAGGGCATCTTGCTGTCCCCTTTCCTTAGCACTAGTAAGATGTCGATTACTGACCCTCACTTTTTAAAAAACAATGGCTATAGGGAGCTGTCTTGATTTTAAACTGGGGTTAAATATCAAGTCCTAATCATGTCATCATCAACAGTAGACACCCATTGGAGTCCTGCTGTGGAAGGGACTGTGGAAGGTGCTGTGGGGCGAAAGCTTGTAGTGGTGGAATGCATGGTCCCAGAAGACCAAGTTTCTGTCTTCAGCAGTTGGTGAACTTGGCAGAAATAGGAGAAACAATTACTGTGGGAAGTATATGATAAGCACCCAAATGAGTACCATGCCTGCAACTGATTATACCATTTGGGTCCATCATCGTTTCATGGGGCACATAAAATTTAAACTGAACCTTCAGAAAGACGGAAAATTTTGACAGGGAGAGAAAGGACTAGAAACTATTTTTGGGTGGACTAATGAGCGTACCCAGAAGCAAGGAGTGTTTGGGTAACTATGTGTAGGTGAGTTTGGCCGAAGGGAAGACATCCTATTGGGACTGAGCATGATGAGCGCAGGAATTTGGACTATGGTACAGCTGGGGAAGCAGTAAAGGTTTGGGGCAGGGACGTGAGTAAGGATGTATGTTAGGGGCTCAGTCTGACAGTGTTGACCTCAAGGGAGGATGCAAGGAGAAGCGATTGACAGGAATATCAATTGGGAAATCACTGCAAAATAGTTTAAGTGGGAAAGGGAATAAAAGTGTAAATTTAGCCCTGGCTGGTGTAGCTCAGTGGATTGAGTGTTGGCCTGTGAACCAAAGGGTCGCCAGTTTGATTCCCAGTCAAGGAACATGCCTGGATTGTGGTCAGCTCCCCAGTAGGGGGCATGCGAGAAGCAACCACACACTGATGTTTCTCTCCCTCTCTTTCTCCCTCCCTTCCCCTCTCTCTAAAAATAAATAAATAAAATCTTATTTAAAAAGTGTAAATTTGGGCAATGGCAGTGGGAATAGAAGGGAAAGATGATGAGAAAACACACTGTAAAAAAACAATTAGACCTGGTGACAGAATTTACATTCTCTTTGAAAGAGAATTGGAAAATTCACACGAATTTCTGTCATTTCATTGATACAAACAGTCAATTGTAAGTTTAATATATCTAATATATATTAATAGACTCAACTGAGAATTTTTGAAAGAAAACTTAATTCTTAATTTATAGGAAAGTTAGCCCCACACTTACAATTGCTAAACTTTTACACAGATCCTAAGAATGGCTATTTACTTCCTCTAGCCTCTGCTGCCTTTTTATCCATCGCCAAAGTTAGGAAGACAGTCCTGTGGAGGGAAAAAATGTGGCCTGGGACTTTTAATAGAGTCTATTGGTTTGTAAGTGGAATGTAAAAGTGATTCTGAAAAAGCAGCAATAGTGTAGGGGAGAGGAACCTGGAGTCGGAGGCTGGAGGAGAGAGTCATATAAAAAGGCTGCTTTCAAAGGCCGCCCCTCAGAGGAGGCACAGAGCTTTCTCTAGGTGGCTGTTGCTGATCTGCTTCCTTTCTCCAGTCTAGATGGCGAGGGAACCTGATGTTGTACTTCATTCAGGTCAGCCCCCTGGGGCAGATGTAGGGATGGGGACAGGCAGGGAGTAGAACTGGGGTTGCAAACAGAAGGTAACAGTCACAGTTAGCTCCACTTTACAAGACATAACAATGTGGGGAGAAGGCTTAGAGGAGGTTCCTCATAGAATCATACAGTGTTAGAGCTGGACCTAAAAAGAGACAAATTTAGACCATAAAGAATTCTTTCAGTGAAAGAGAGACCCGTTGAAAGTCTAAGGTATTAATAATGAAGACAATTGGAAGTCCTCATTAATTATTTTTCTTTGTACTGGACTGTCCAGTCACTATTTTTAATCTTGTTCCCCATCCCTGTTCTTCCCAAGTGCTCATCTTCAAACCGTACCAGCGGGCCAAGCACGTGTTCAGCGAGGCCGCGCGGGTGCTCCAGTTTAAGCAGATCTGTGAAGAAGCACCCGACAACACAGTGGAGCTGCTGGGGGAGCTCATGAACCAGAGCCACGTGAGCTGCCGGGACCTGTATGAGTGCAGCTGCCCAGAGCTGGACCAGCTGGTAGACATCTGTCGGTGAGGCTGAGATAGCAGCATGGCGGGGCTGGGGAATGCTGCTGAAGAAATTATTTAAATTAATGAAAAAATGTAACATTTTCATAACCTTCTAAGTGAAAGAAGATCCTTGGCCACTCCCTATGGGAGTCATCTGTGATATAGAGCTGAACTTGTTCCTTCCTAAATGTCTGTGTGAGGCTCCAGGTATGGAGTCAGTTATTCACAACATCATATGACTTGCCCATTTTTGGATGATCAGGCAGTTCGGGGAGCGTTTCTCAGACATGGACCCTATTGTTACTTTCTCCTGACGTCGTAACCAACGCTGTCCACCACACTGCGGCTCTGCCAGCATCTCCTGTTTGGTGTCCTAAGTTGAGTCGTTTTATTCAAGGAAAGGAGAAGACTGAGAGAGAGCCTCAAACTTGAAGGAGTGTAGGGGAGTAGGGGGAGGTGGCTGGAGGAATTAATTCAGAGAGCCAGCATTTCCTGCCTTCCCAGTTTGTTAGGCAATTTGGGGAAATACGGACTGAAGAAAGCCCAGTTTATAAAAGGTTGGTTGGGACAGAAATGTAGAGAGGGGAACTTTCACAAAGCCTGAGAATGATTCCCTCGTGACTGCTAGTGGGCGGGCATCAGAGAGCAAGTGGTCCCCGTACCCAGGAGGGACCTCAGCGACCTTGGGAGAACTGGAAGGGAAATTGGAGGGAAATTGGGCAGACGCTCAAATGGCTAGATGTTATTTCCACTGTGAGAAGATTATACATACATGAATATGAGAAGAACTGTCTGTAATTAGTAATGAAAATATAATTTACCACTTGGCGCCTATGGCTTGCCTTACTCATTGCCACACTCGCAGCCTGAAAAGTTTAAACCAAGTAGCTCCAATCATCACAAATGGCGTGTGTAACCCAATTTGTGAAGAGACTTGAACACAGCATTGATACAATAACTCTGTTGTCGTCAGTGTTTGCTCACTAATTACCAAAAAGCCTTCCAGAGTTGTTTCATTGTAAGTGCTCTTTTTTAGAAAATATCAAGGGCCTGGTAAATGAGAGAAACAAATATTGTTCAGTTCTGGACATAAGAGGAAGTGGAATGATTTATGCAAAATAAGGAAGAAGTGTCTCTGCCTGGAAGGTAGCAAGGTAGTTTGAGTCCCACCTGAAAAGCCATGGAAGGGCATTCGCTAGCTTCCTGCAGTTCGCTAATGGACTTTTTCTTCCTGGGATGGTGCACCAGCTAGGGATTTCATAGGGAAAGAGGGAAATGACAATCAAGAAGAAGTGACGTCGTAGTGATAAGTGTTATGAAAAAAAAATAGAAGAAGAAGGGGTACAGAGCACCAGGATTGAGTGGGAAATATTTATATGGAGTGACTGAAGGAGGCCTCTCTGAGGAGATGGTGCTTGAACAGAGACCTGAAGGAAGTGAAGAAATGGCAGAGCACGGAGATAGGTCCTGAAGTGGGTACGTGGCTGTCACGTGTGAGGCACAGCAAGAAGACCAGGGTGGCTGGAGGGCAGTGCAGGCAGGAGAGGGTAGTAGGTGAAGAAGTAAGAGGGTGGTAGGTGCCGGACCACGGGGCCCCGGGGGCCGTTGGCAGGTCTCTGGCTTCAAGTGGAGGAGGATGGGAACGGAAGTGCTCACTGGTTCTGTGCGGAAGGCCCTGCAGGAAGTTCAGGACAATCGCCATGTGGGTGAGGGCAAGGAGTCAGGATGACTCCTGGGTTTGGGGCCTGAGAAAATTTTCTTGTTTCTGTAAAAGCCACACTTTTGGAAGTCAGACTTCACGTTTCTGAGTCAGAATTGTCTTAGAGGTCCGTCAGATATGAGAGCAGGAGATCGAGGAGGCACTAAGAGGTTAAGTGTTTTGAACAAGTTAACATAATCAGTCAGTCGAAGAGGGGAGCTGAAATGGGTTTGGGAGCATTGCCAAAGATAATCTTGAGATTTCCCTCCCTGGTCCACTGTGGCACTTTAAATTCCTTTAGTTTTCCTGAAGGCCTGCTTGGAAACTATTTGCAGGAAAAGACAACTGATTAAGTGAATGAAGGATTCCTATGCCTACAATACTCAGGGCACTACTGCAAGCTAAACTCTTAAAGTGATATGGCCAGGCTGCATGTCAGGAAAGGTGTCTCTAGGTAGTTAGCCTATGGGAACTTACAGAAGCTACTTTCTGACTCAAGGGGAGGGAGGAAGACAAAGTAGAGATCAGCAGTACCTGCTGTTTTTCTGTGGAGGTTTTTACTGTTCTCCAAGAGAAAATCAGTTCAGGATTCAAAGAAAGGGCCGGGGCTGGGGGGGGCGGGGGCGGTAAGGGAGGGGAGCGGAGAAGGAAACTACACTCTTGCAGTGAGGCTGTTCATTTATTTTTAAATTAGATTAATGTCAGAAAAACCTCAATTATGTGAAACAAAGTATAATAATGAAAGGAAAAGATGAAGCTTGCCCAGTTATAACTCTTTTTAATGAAGATGTACATTTTAAGAAATGGCTAAATTTTAAAGTAAGATTTACTGAAGAACACAAAAGAGTTTTGAAACCAAGTCAATTGCATGTGAGACAGCTCATTTGTTATTGGTTTCCCTGGTTGTACTTAAGAAAAAATAGTTAAGGCTTTTAGTTCCGCTTTGACACTTGTTGAAATAAGAGAGGACTCAGTGATGCATCATTGCCCAAGCTGTTAATAGACCAACAAAGGTTAAATTTCCTGTCTTCCTCAGAAGTCTTTCCACAACTTTATCCCATGGCCACGCTGCTCAGCCTCTCACACCCATTCTCCCGAGCAGATCCGAATGGGGAGGAATACAGTGCACACCCACATTGCTGCGCTCGATCCCTGGGATTGTAGGTGGCAGTCTGCACAAGCTGCTAAGGAAAAGGGAAAGAGCCATTTCAGCTGTCCTCGGGGCTCACTTCCATTTGGGCTGCTGTCTTCCACTTACTGTCCCCCGACCTACCAAATATATACATACATATGGTCTGTCCAGAAGGTGTCCAGCCATGCAATATTAAAAATGGGGACATTTATTGAAGAAAATACAAGATACAAGAAACATTGTATATAGGATAATGGCACCTCAGTTCCCTCAAAGTAGGCACCTAGGGACCTCACGCAGTTCTCCCAATAGCCATCAGCTGCCCCATTGTGCTTTCCTGAATCTCTTCCACTGTCTGAAATCTCTTCCCTTTCAAAGGTGATTTTAGTTTTGGGAAAAGCCAGAAGTTGCAGGGTGCCAAATCTGGGCTGTAGGGGCCTGAGTCACCTGGGTCATCTGATGTTTTGCCAAAAAACTCTGCATGAGACGTGATGCATGAGTGGGAGCATTATCATGAGGAAGCTGCCAATCACCAGTTGCCCGTAGCTGTGGCCTTCTGAATCATCTGAATAGTTTCCGTGGAGGAATGTTCAAGCTTAACACAAAATTTGATGCAGGCTCACTGCTCTACTCACTCAGTCATTTAGAATGCGACAGCCACACAGTACACATGCTCACTCAAAGGCATCTACAGCCCCCACTGACTAGTACAGTGAAGTTGTCATTGTTCATGCTCGTGCATTCCAGTACACTCTCCTTGGCTGCCAGGTCATATCGATGTCATGCAAACCGTTCTTGTTATATTAACAATGGCTGGACTTTTTCTGGACAGACCCATGTAGGACATGCTAGAACCGCACCAACTGGTTTTCAATGTCCTTTAGTGGCTTATGTTTCTAAAACAGACTTGTAGTCCTATTTCCTTATACTTTTTCATTTGAACAGCATTAGAACTCTGTAGTCTTTGAATCTAAGGCAATCTGAAAGTGTTTTTAACCTGGCTGTAAAAATAATAGAAATTGTTCTGGAAGGTCTATTTTCTGAGATTCTAGTCAGAATATTTTAGGCTTCAGAGCAGAAACTAGAAGTCTGTCCAGGTAAAGAATATCTTACTGGCCATGGCTGGTGTGGCTCAGTGGATTGAGTGCTGGCCTATGAACCAAAGGGTCACCGGTTCGATTCCCAGTCAGGGCACATGCCTGGGTTGCGGGCCAGGTCCTCTGTAGGGTGTGTGCAAGAGGCAACCACACATTGATGTTTCTCTCCCTCTCTTTCTCCCTCCCTTCCCTTCTCTCTAAAAATAAATAAATAAAATCTAAAAAAAGAATATCTTACTGACTGCTTATATTTATATTATGTTATATTGATATATATATATTGTTTCTCATATGCAGTATTTTGCCATGTATAATGTGTACTGTTTTTGCCAAAGTTTTTTTTTTGTTTCTAGTATATTTTATTGATTATGCTATTCAATTGTCCCATTTTTTTTCTCCCCTTTATCCCCCTCCACCCTGAACCCATCCTTCTTCCAGCATTCCGCCCCTGAGTTCATGTCCATGGGTTATATATATGTTTTTTGGCTTCTCCTTTTCCTATGGTAGTCTTAACCTCCACCTATTTTGTACCTACCATTTATGCTTCTTATTCCCTGTACCTTTTCCCCAATTCTCCCTGACTACCCGCTGATACCTCTCCATGTGTTCTCCATTTCTGTGATTCCTATTCTAGTTATTTGCTTAGTTTGTTTTTGTTTTTTAGATTCAGTAGTTGATAGTTGTACGTTTGTTTTCATTTCACTGTTCATATTTTTGATCATCTTCTTTTTCTTATATAAGTCCCTTTAACATTTCATTTAATAAGGGCTTGGTGATGATGAACTCCTTTAACTTGACCTTACCTGGGAAGCACTTTATCTGCCCTTCCATTCTAAATGATAGCTTTGCTGGATAGAGTAATCTTGGATGTAGGTCCTTGCCTTTCATGACTTAGAATACTTCTTTCCAGCCCCTATTTGCCTGCAAGTTTTCTTTTGGAAAATCAGCTGATAGTCTAATGGGAACCCCTTTGTAGGTAACTCTCTCCTTTTCTCTTACTGCTTTTAAGATTCTCTCCTTATCTTTAATCTTGGGTAATGTAATTATGATGTGCCTTGGTGTGTCCTTCCTTGGCTCCAACTTCTAACTTCTTTGGGATCCTATGAACTTCCTGGACTTGTATGTCTATTTCCTTCACCAGATTGAGGAAGTTTTCCTTCATTATTTTGTCAAATGAGTTTTCAATTTCTTGCTCTTATTCTTCTCATTTTGGCATACCTATAATTTGGATGTTGGAATGTTTAAAGTCATCCCAGAGGTTCCTAAGCCTCTCATTTTTTTTGAATTCTTGTTTCTTCATTCTATTCTGGTTGTTTATTTCTTCCTTCTGTTCCAAATTGTTGGTCTGAGTCCCAGTTTCATTCCCTTCACTGTTGGTTCCTTGTTTATTTTTCTCTATTTCACTTTGTGCAGTTTTCACTTTGTTTATTTTGCTGCTGCACTCAACCATTTCTGTGAGCATGGTGATGACCAGTGTTTTGAACTCTACATCTAATAGGTTGGCTATATTATCATTGCTTAGTTCTTTTTCTGCGGTTTGATCTGTTGTTTCATTTGGGTCCTATTTCCTTGTCTTGGCACACCTGTTATATTATAAGGGGCAGAGCCTTAGGTATTCACCAGGGTGGGACAACTGGCTTTGCTGTGTTGTGGTGCTGTATGTGGGGGAGGGGTCAGAGAGGGCACAATGCCGCTTGCTTGGCTTTTGCCCCACTTTCAGTCACTTCCCCCACTACCCACAAGTGAATTGGGCCCTTCTGGTGCTGATTCTTGGGTGGGTGGGTTTGTGTATATTCTAGGATCCTGTGGGCCCCTCCAATGGACTCTCCTGTGGGACTGGGAGTTTCTCCTGCTGCCGCAACCCCTGAAGGCTGAAACTTTTTTTCAGCCAGAAGTTTTGAGGTTTTATTTCCCCATGCTGGAAACCTGGGTTGTGTAGTCTGTCCCGCTCCCCAGTTGTTCCTCCCAATTTTTCTGCATGAGAATGTGGGACCGCCCTGTCTGCTGGTGGCAGCCTTGCTGAGCATCCTCTCTGCCTGGCTGCCCATCTCTGCCCCTCCTACCAGTCTGGATGAATGTTTCTTTAACTCGTTGGTTGTCTGACTTCCATACAGTTCGATTTTCTGGCAGTGCTGGTTGTTTTCTGTTTTTAAATTTGTTGTTGTCCTTTTGGTTGTGCAAGGAGGCAAATTGTATCTACCTACGCCTCCACCTTGTCTAGAACTTCCTTTTTTGCCCAAATTTTTGAGGGTAGAATAAGGATGCACATTATACATTGTAGTACTAATTCTGTATCTAGTAATGTTTTTAATTTTTTTACTTATGCTTATGTGGTAAAAGTGTAGCTCTGGAAGCCATAATGATATCTGTATGGAAAATGAGACCCAGGAACATGATAATTGGTTTTGTTTCTAAATATAAATAAACAATTGAATTAAAAAATTAAAACAAAAGGTTTTTTTTTCCTGAAAGTTTGGGCCAAAAATGTGGGTGTACATTATACATGGCAAAATACAGTTAACTGACTTGGTTTAAAAATTGTTTTATGTTATTCAGTAAATTCTACTTTAAAATTTACATTTTGTTGTTTTCAAAGATATTTTACAATTGGGCAAGTATCACCTTTTTCCTTTATTCTGATACTTCATTTCACATAATTGAGGTTTTCTTAAAAAGCCTGAGTATATATTTTGATATCTTAAAACAAGTATCACAATCCAGCAGCCAGTTTTTAGAACCTATCAAATGCCTGGAATTATGCTGGGTTGAGGTTAGAGAGAGAGATATAAGATGTCCCTAGAGTTA
This sequence comes from Desmodus rotundus, assembly GCF_022682495.2. NCBI lineage: Eukaryota > Metazoa > Chordata > Mammalia > Chiroptera > Phyllostomidae > Desmodus > Desmodus rotundus. The sequence continues at coordinate 81,616,614 of NC_071393.1, forward strand.
AGATTTTCTGAAATAACTTAATAGCCATGTGTATAATATAAAAATATTTACTTTTTTTGAAATGAAATTGAATTGAAATACATGCAAGGCAAAATTCCTTGCTTTTCGTCTTTGTAATGTGTAGCTCAGTTGGGTCTTACTGGATCTCCCTCTCCCACCCCACCATTGCCCTGTGTGTTGTACTTAGTAAGTGTTTTACAGTCTTCTGTGCATTTAAAAGTGGGAATTTTATAGGCTTTGTCGGGTGCGTGTCATGTTATTAAGAATATACTTTTCGGTGATAAAAGGATCAAAGGGAACAGGGTTTAGAATCTCTACCCATTATCTGCCCTAGCCTTTGTTTTGTAGATCACGCTTTTCAAGGCAGAGGCCGCTTTCGGTGTTTTGACCAGTCCTTCCGCACTATTCTACCATAATCATCAAAGTGCCATTTAGAAGATTTTAGGGTTTTGGCTTTCATAACTCTTGTATTGCCTCTCTGATGATCTTCTCTTAGGGCCTATAGTTTTACTGTTCTCCCGGGGGTAGGGGGGGGGTGGGGAATGCACACGTGAAAAGTTCACCGAACACCCTTGGCTTACTTGCTTTCTTTTCTTAACTTAAAGTTTATATTGGTCTCCTAACTTTTGGATCTCTCTCGGCATTTCTGTGGCATCTGCCAAAGGGCATAGTAAGTGCCTGTGGGGAACACTGTAGGCAGGACCAGTGAGTGTGGCTAGCTGGGCAGAGTGCTGACCAGCTGTGGGGACAGACACTGATTTGTGATCACAAGTGCCTTAGACTCAGGGCAGACAGAGGCTATTTATAATAGCACTTATCGTTCTCTGTTTGGGAAATTTGAGCCTTGATGGCTTTAGACCATGTGGTTGATGCAATTTAGTCCATTTTCATCTACAGCAGGCAGGGTGCTGACAGAGCAGCTCGGGAGACTCAGAAGTGAGTGCATTCACTTAGGAAGTCTTCTAACTTCTGCTGTCTGGAAACTGGTGGGACATCAGGAAGACGGCCCCTCTTGGCACAATTCCTTTGGGGTTTGCAGCGAGTTAGAGCAAACAACACTCAGTTTGCTTTAGGTTCAACTTTGAAACCACAGCTTTCAAAAACTGTTCAAATGAGAAAGTGTAAGAAAATATGTCTAGAAGTCCATTGAAGACCGTAAAAGACCTGGTCGACTTGAGTCCAGCAAAATGGCGTCGTTTGAGTCTTAGAACACCACGGAAGAGAGGGCACAGTGTGCTCCTCCAGATGATGCCGTGGTCTCCCAGAGATGCTTCACTGGCACCTCCGCTCTTCTCAGCAATCTCCACGTGGAGAGAGTTTGACGCGACTGACAAGTTATTATTTTTTTTAATTCCAAATTGCAAACTGGCCCTTTGCCAGCCTAAGAACGCAGAATAATCTGAGAATCCTAGGGACAGAGAAACTTTTCAGGAGTCTGGGCTCAGTTCAGCTATTGGGCCATAAGCTGAGTGAGTGGTTGAGGGATGGGAAGAGATGAGTTATTTTTATTGATTTGTACACACTTCTGTTTTCTTCCTTAGACATCTATTTTCATTTGAAAATAATATTTTGATGATGAAAAAATCAATTGACAAAATCATTAAGGGGAAATGAATTACTGGTGTACAATAACTCCGATGTTCTAGATTAGGGGTAATATTCTACTGATATTTTCCAGGAAGTAAAGTAGCTCATTTAGATGGGAAACAAAGGGACAAAATTATGCCAGATTACTTATGGAGTTATTAATCTGCTATGAATTTGGAGTAAATTTTATCAGGAAGAATTGGAAGTACATGTTAACCTTTATTGTCAGACATATTGCATCCTGTAAAGATGAGTGATCCTTGAACTTTGGGTAGGGCCTTTCACTGGTATAAATCTTAGGTTTGAAACTGTCTGACCTCTTGACTGCCATGACCTCTTGCTATGTGCTGTTTCATATAGTAGTTTCCATTCTGATCACGCATTTTATCTGAGGGTAAATTCTTAGACCAGCTCCGGACGAAGTAGGGAAGATTCCATAAAATCACCACTTGAAAAGCTCTATAGCAACTACTTACTATTTAGAGCCAAAACCGGGGGTAGTTCTAGATACGATTAAATTTTAAATCACCTTTCGTAAAAGTACAAATTTTCTAATTTACTAAAATGCTCAACAACACTGGAGAAAACCCCACAAAACACTCACACACATTCACTCATTAGGGCATTGGTGGACTGTCTGTTGTACAAGCATCAGCCAAATCATTCTCATTTTCATCCACAGGGTCTAATTTTTTTTTTTTCTCATTGTTTTAGGACATTTGGGGCTGAAGGGTCACGACTTACTGGAGCAGGATGGGGAGGCTGCACAGTCTCACTGGTACCTACTGACAAGCTGCCCAGCTTCCTAGCAAATGTGCATGAAGCTTATTACCAGAGGAGCAACCGAAGCCTAGCACAGGAGAAGCAGAGGTTGTTTGCTACCAAACCTGGAGGCGGGGCTTTGGTTTTCCTTGAGGCCTAAACAATGTAAAAAATCTTAGAGAAACTATTTAGGGCATTTAGGAACTGGCAGGACTTCTTATGCCGCAGTAAATTAATCCTTTCTGTTTTGTATTATGATGAACGGTTGCTATTATCAAGATGTGTTTCCAAAGAAATGGTTGAAAGCTCTCTATGTTTCATAATGATTATTTTTCCATCTTAAAATATGTTTTCTATCAATAAGAGCCAAAATTATGGTTGGACAGATCCCTTAAGGATGACTTATTGGGATTTATTCACTTCAAGATTTTTTAAAGATGAATTGTAAAAGAAAATCCTGACCTCATGGATTGGACTAGAATTAAACACACTGTTACAATTAAACTGATACAATGGAATTGTATACAATATTCTTTAAATACAGTTTATTTCTGGGTTCTCTCTAGTTTTCTTCCTCAAAGGTGGTCTTCTGTTGTTGATGCTGATGATGGTGATGCCAGAAATTCTCTCTCAACCTGAGCTTCAGAACGCTATTAAAATAATACATTATTAGGGACTCATAGATTTTCCCAGACATCTTATACTTGAATTTGAGATTCTACCAGTTACTGAGATGAGAATTGCTTAATTTTTTTCAAAAGGTGGATTTAGGAAGAAAATCCCAATCATTTAATTTTTTTAACCATGTGATATCATATAAACAATCATTTTCAATTCTTTGGGCCTTGAGTTCTATCATTTAACAGAGAAACTTAGGTAAAAGACACTTTAAGTCTTTATCTCTCTTTACATTGAAATAGAGAATTATATGGATGATAATTGAGATCATTCAATTTGTTCATGGCGTTCACTTTTCCCGACTCCATCCACCTTTTCTCAAATGCCTCCCTAATCCACGAGGATGCTTACTGTTCTGGCCAGCACCACCTTGCATCCCTTCACTGTGTGTGTAGCAAGGCTCATCTGCATATGTGAACCAGTGTAGGGCGGGCGTCCAGGGGTGTGGGCGAGAGCAGGAAAAGGCTTACAGCTGGCTCTGGGATTGGTCAGGGGTGTTGGTGGCTATGTGTGTGTGTTTACCAAAAGTGGGAAGAAAGGTTTGGCCATGTGGCGATGGTAAATGAATGACTTTCTCTCATGGACAGAAGACAGGAGGGCCATCTCAGTTCTACGGAGATTTAGACCAGAAAGCATCTTGGTGATGTAATCAGATAATTGAGACAGCCGTGGTCTTATGGCAGGAATTATCCAGAATATTATGACAGTCTTCTATTATTCTGTGATTGTTTTTGCTCATTAACGTGCAACTCAGAGATAGGACGTCACCGTCTTGTAGCTCAGTTTCGTAGGGGCTGATGCAGAGTTGGTTGTAATGGTTCTCGAAGGGCAGCGGTCAGACAGAGTGTTCCGGGAACCCTCCACCCTGTTCCCGAGTGGCCCTCTGGCACGCTTCCTTCTCAGTAGAAAGGTAAACACTTGAGGACGCTTAAGTCAAATTTCTTGAAAGAATTTTGAGTTTTTAAAACTCAGTAATCCAAAATCTGAACTGATATAAAGTAATAACCCTTTATTATTCAATACCTGTCCATTTTCTACAAAAGATCTGTGGTTGGTATACAATTCTTTAAAGATACCTGGATTATAGTAAAAAAAGAAAAAAAAAGCACTTGCCATTGCTTTGCTATTATATTTAAATTTTTCACCAAGCGATTCCTTCCTTATAATAGGTAAGGAAACATTTTCAGTATATACTCTGCTTTGCAGGACACAGTCATTCTAGGCCATGGATTTACTTCATGTTTGGCTTGATATTTGATTGAGGAAGAGAACTACTTTTCAATCAAAGCGTCACCAAGTGTTATTCTAGATGCCTGGTTTTGACATTACACCAATAGCCAATGAGGATTGCTCTGGATTTTTAAGTGGAAGCCTGGCATGCTGAAAATAAAAGGCTCTCTCCTGTCCCTGACATCAGATTGTCTAAGCTTCAGATTTATCGCATGAGAGGGGACCTCCCACAAACTGGAATTTATTTATAAAAATTTTTGTATTTGTTCTTACATGTTTAAACTTCAGTCATGTTCAGAGTACTCTCTATTTGATGCAATACACCTATTGAGATGTTTTTCCACTGCTCAAAGCAGTTTTTGAACTTGTCAATTTTGATGCCTTTTAGTACTTCTGCCATTTTTTGTTTCACCTTTTCCACATCAGCAAAACGTTTCCCTTTGAGGGCTTTTTCATCCAGGAAAACAAAAAAAAGGCACTTGGGGCAGGATAGGGTGAATAGGGAGAGTGGGGCACAGGGGTCAGGCTGGTTTGAGTCAAAAACTGCTGAACGCTCCACACGCGGTGCGGGCAGGTGCGCTTGTAAATCACCCATCGTGAAATGGGCAAATGTGTTGCAAAATTCTTCAAAAAAATTCACTGAAGCTGAATGCAGCCTCTCACAATAATGCCAGCTGGTACACCAATACAGATGGGTTGCTAGAACACTCACCTAGCAGGGCAAGCCTGTACTACAAGGGGCCCGCCTTCCAGAAGGTACTTCTGTTTTTTGGGGGGCCCCCCTCATACACTAATCTCTACATATTCTCGCCTGTTGGAAGAGAAGAAGGCCCTTCAGCTGGTACAGGACTGCCCATAAGCAGAAGTGGAGAGGACACTGAAAACGGGAGAGATGCAGCAGTCTCTTTCTTCTCCTTTCTTTCTCACTCTTGAGCCCTGTTCAGAACCTTATCATTTCTGACTTATGTTTCTGTTAATTGAGGGCAGGGATCATTCATCTGACACAGTGGTTGGAATCCAATATATTTTCATGGTATTGTCAATGGAAAATACAAATATGACTTTGAACACCACTAATTTTCTGTTAATTTGAAAGTCCGACTGCATTTTCAGGTTTCGAGTTGCATAAACTGCCCTTGGTCAGAAGCAAGGGATGGGAGAGTGGGCACGAGGTCGTCATGAATACATAACACAGATGATGTTAAATGTGTATATGGATGATTAAATAACAAGAATGTATTCCACCCTGCCACTGTAACTTGGATGTGAAGCCCTATAATGTTGATTAAATATCGTCCAGTCTATATAAGAGAATCTAGGTGGAAAGTTCTCTTAAAAATAATTAAAAAAACAAAAACAGGGAACTTTTGGCCAAGATAGAGGAATAGATTGAAACACTGTGCTTCCTTGCACAACTAAAAAAAGGACAACAACAAATTTTAAAAGAAAAAACAACCAGAACTGACAGAAAATCGAACTGTATGGAAGTCTGACAACCAATGAGTTAAAGAATCATTCACCCAGACTGGTAGGATGGGCAGAGATGGGCAGCCAGGCGCTGAGGATGCCCGTGACAAGGTGGTGGCTGGCAGACTGGGTGGTCCCACATTAGTGTGCAGATAAACCAGGAGGAACAACTGGGGAGCGAGACAGACCATGCAACCCAGGGTTCCAGTGCAGGGAAATAAAGCCTCAAACCTCTGACTGAAATAACCTGTGGCAGCAGGAGAAACTCCCAGCCTCACAGGAGAGGTCGCTGGAGAGACCCACAGGGGCCTAGAATGTACACAAGCCCACCCACTTGGGAATCAGCACCAGAAGGGGCCAATTTGCTTGTGGGTAGTGGGGGAAGTGATTGACAGCCTGTGAGAGTTGAGCAAGCAGCATTGTTCCCTCTCTGACCCCTCCCACACATACAGCGTCACAATGCAGCAATGTGGGTTGCCTAGCCCTGGTGAACACCTAAGACTCCACCCCTTACTATATAACTGGCGTGCTGAGACAAAAAAAAAAAAAAAAAAAGGCCCAAATGAAAGAACAGATCAAAGCTCCAGAAAAAATATATATAACTAAGCAATGAAGAGATAGCCAACCTATCAGATGCAGAGTTCACAACACTGGTAATCAGTATGCTCACAGAAATGGTTGAGTATGGTCACAAAATAGAGGAAAAAGTGAAGGCTATGAAAAGTGAAATAAAGGAAAATGTACAGGGAACCAACAGTGATGGGAAGGAAAACAGGAATCAATTAAACAGTTTGGAGTAGTAGGAAGAAGTAAGTATTCAAAAAAATGGTGAGAAGCTTAGGAACCTCTGGGATGACTTTAAACATTCCAACATCTGAAACATTGGGGTTCCAGAAGGAGAAGAGGAAGAGCAAGAAATGGGAAACTTACTTGAAAACATAATGAAGGAAAACATCCCCAATCTGGTGAAGGAAATAAGACTTCCAGGAAGTCCAGGAATCTCAGAGAGTCCCAAAGAAGTTTGACCCAAGGAAGCACACACCAAGGCACATCATAATTACATTACCCAAGATAAAACAGAAGGAGAGAATCTTAGAAGCAGCAAGAGAAAAGAAGACAGTTACCTACAAAGGAGTTCCCATAAGACTCGCAGCTGATTTCTCAAAAGAGACCTTGCAGGCAAGAAGGGGCTGGAAAGAAGTATTCCAAGTCATGAAAGGCAAGGACCTACATCCAAGATTACTCTGTCCAGCAAAGCTACCATTTGGAATGGAAGGGCAGATAAAGTGCTTCCCAGGTAAGGTCAAGTTAAAGGAGTTCATCATCACCAAGCCCTTATTATATGAAATGTTAAAGGGACTTATCTAAGAAAAAGAAGATCAAAACTATGATCAGTAAAATGACAACAAACTCACAACTATCAACTACTGAATCTAAAAAACAAAAACAAAAAGCAAACAACTAGAACAGGAACAGAATCACAGAAATGGAGATCAGATGGAGGGTTATCAGCAGAGAGGGGAAGTGGGGAGAATGGGGGAAAAGATACAGGGAAGAAGAAGCATCATTGGTAGGTACAATATAGACAGGGGAGGTTAAGAATAGTATAGGAAAGGGAGAAGCCAAAGAACTTATATGTACAACCCGTGGACATGAACTAAGGGAGGGGAATGCTGCAGGGAGAGGGGGATAAAGGGGAGAAAAAATAGGACAACTGTAATAGCAAAATCAATAAAATATACTTAAAAAATAAAAATGAGGATGGGAACCAAGATGGCGGCGTAGGTAGACACACTGCGCCTCCTCGCACAACCAGAACTGACAGAGAATCGAACAGCAAGGGGGACTGACACCAAGGAAACAGAAAATAATCATTCATCCAGACTGGTAGGAGGGGTGGAGACGACCGGGGTGGAGAGGACTCGTGTGGCTGTGGCGGGACTGAGACTGGCGGAGTGTGGGACAATTGGAGCAGGCAGTCCGAGCACTAGCAGACCCTGTGGTCCCACATTTGCACAGATAAACCCAGAGGGCCGGACTCAGAGTGGCGGAGAGTGGGGCAGGCAGAGTGGCGGGTAGCACCTTGCGGCACCACATTCGCCCACAGATAAACCGGACGAACCGCGGGCAGCGAAGCAGACCGTGCAACCCAGGGCTCCAGCTCAGGGAAATAAAGCCTCAAACCTCTGACTGAAAGCGCCCCTGTGGGTTGGGGCGGCAGGAGAGACTCCCAGCCTCACAGGAGAGGTCGTTGGAGAGACCCACAGGGGCCTAGAGTGTGCACAGGCCCACTTACTCGGGAACCAGCACCAGAGTGGCCCAGTTTGATTGTGGGTATCGGAGTGAAAGATTGAAATCCGGAGGAGAGTGAGGCGGGCGCCATTGCTCCCACTCGGCCCCTCCCCCTCGTACAGCGTCACAGCGCAGCGACCAGCATTACCCCGCCCCGGTGAACACCTAAGGCTCCGCCCCTTAAAGTAACAGACGCACCAAGACAAACAAAAAAAAAAATGGCCCAAATGACAGAACACTTCAAAGCTCCAGAAAAAATACAACTAAGCGACGAAGAGATAGCCAACCTATCGGATGCACAGTTCAAAGCACTGGTTATCAATATGCTCACAGACTTGGTTGAATCTGTTCGAAAAACAGATGAAAAAATGAAGCCTATGCTAAGAGAAACAAAGGAAAATGTACAGGGAACCAATAGTGATGAGAAGGAAACTGGGACTCAAATCAATGGTATGGACCAGAAGGAAGAAACAAACATCCAAACAGAAAAGAATGAAGAAACAAGAACTTGGAAAAATGAGGAGAGGCTTAGGAACCTCCAGGACACCTTGAAACGTTCCAACATCCGAATTATAGGGATGCCAGAAGGAGAAGAGGAAGAACAAAAAATTGAAAACTTATTTGAACAAATAATGGAGAACTTCCCCGATCTGGCAAAGGAAATAGAGTTCCGGGAAGTCCAGGAAGCTCGGAGAGTCCCAAAGAAGCTGGACCCAAGGAGGAACACAACAAGGCATATCATAATTACATTACCCAAGATTAAACGCAAGGACCTACATCCAAGATTACTGTATCCAGCAAAGCTATCATTTAGAATGGAAGGGAAGATAAAGTGCTTCTCAGATAAGGTCAAGTTCAAGAAGCTCATCATCACCAAGCCCTTATTATATGAAATGTTAAAGGGAGTTACCTAAGAAAAAGAAGATCAAAAATAGGAACAGTAAAAATGACAGCAAACTCACAGTTATTAAAGACCACACATAAAACAAAAACAAGAGCAAACTAGGCAAACAACTAGAACATGAGGGTTGACAATAAGGGAGTGGGAGGGGGAGAGGGGGATAAAGGTACAGAGAATAAGTAGCATAGATGATAGGTGGAAAATAGACACGGGGAGGGTAAAAATAGTGTAGGAAATGTAGAAGCCAAAGAACTTATAAGTATGACCCATGGACATTAACTATGGGGGGGGAATGTGGGAGGGAGGGGGGTGGGCAGGATGGAGTGGAGTGGGGGGGGGAAATGGGACAACTGTAATAGCATAATCAATAAATATATTTAAAAATAAAAATAAAAATAAAAATGAATAAAAATAAAGATAAACCCCAAACTTACCAATTTATGCAGGAACTTCTCAAACTCAGCTTCAAGTTCATAAGGCTTCTTGGTAGCCTTTGCTTGGAGTCTAATCATGGAATAAAGAAAACCATTAACCAAATTAGTTTTTATACTAACACCAACTAAGAGCCAACATTTACAAAGAATTTAATATGCTGGCCACTTTCCAGCAGTTCACAAATATTAATTCAATTACACTTACAACAGTCTTTTTAAAGGTTTCACTTATCTTTAGAGAGAGGGGAAGGGAAGGAGAAAAAGAGGGAGAGAAACATCAATATGTGGTTGCCTCTAGCACACCCCCCACTGGGAGCTGGCCCACAACCCAGGCATGTGCCTTGACTGGGAATTGAACTGCCAACCCTTTAGTTCACAGCCCACACTCAATCCACTGAGCTACACCAGCCAGGGCACACTTGTGACAATCTTGTGAAGTAGATACTTCTATTACCCTGTGTTAAAAATGAGGAAACAGGCTGCCATAGGTTAAGTGACCTGCTCACAGCCACACAGATAACAAGTAACACAGGATTTAAACCCAAGCAGTGTGATTCAAGCCCTTACTTCCAACCACAGTGTGATACTGTGTCCCAGCTCTAAATATCCTCTTCAGAGAGGTGGCTCACACAGTGCTCCCTTAACTGATCCCACACAGCCGGTTCCAGCAGACTGTGAGAAGTGTCAGTGGGGAGAGAGGACTCACGGGACTAGCAAGAGAAAGATCTGGGGGACAAGGAGAGACAGAGATGGGAAAGGCTGAGGGGCAGGATGCTTCCTGGACTAAGCTCACTGAGAGTGGGGGTCCATGACTTCTGCCCTCAAGTACTCATTCAAGAAATTTTGAAGGAGATGAATAGTTGGATTCAGGAGGCAACAGGAGCCTTCCAGAGGGATCTTTGAGTGTGGAGAGCAGCAGAGGTAGCCCAGGCAAGGAAGGATAGGAACTTGGGACAAGGGAGAAACATCAGCAAGGGAAACACAGATGAGAGAAAGAGAACTGAAAAAAGGGTACAAGGCCATTGATTTTACTGGCAATTTTCATGTGAAACATTTTAAAATTATTTTTCCTCCGTGAAGTTTGTAGGAGGTGAAATTTTCTGAGAATCCAAATACACTCTGCTGAAGCATGAAGTCCGACGGCTGCGCCCCGAAAGGCCTACCTCTCTCTTTGGCGTTGGGTCTAGGGGGCCCCTGTGGGCACAGCCGGGCTCCTTCACAGGTCGCTTGCTTTAGCACTCTGTGCCTGGTACATGTCCCCTCGCTCATTCTCTGCCTTATCTCTGCCAACTGTATCTTCTCAGCCTGTGTTTCCCCCTCACTGCTTACCATCCTCCTGATCTGTCTTTCCCTGATTTCTCAAATGTGCTCTCACAGTTTGGGCCTCTTCCTCACCGCCTTAGTCACACACGCTCCAGAGTACCCGGTGCCCTCTTTCAGCAACACCCTCCTGGAATCTCTTGACTTGCAAGTCATCCTGAGACTCCCGTTCATCGCCGGTAAATTAGCATCAACCCATCTTCCAACTCACTCTTTTATGGACCCCCTCCTTCTTTAAAAAGATAATAGCTTTGTTGAGACATATCACATACCGTAAATTTCACCCATTTAAAGTGTACAACCCAGTGGTTGTCAGTACAGTTGACGTTCAAACAAAACTGGTTGGAACTGCGTAGACCTGCTTCTACACAGACTTTTTCCAATACATAGGTGTTTATTGGAAAAAGGGGGAAAAAGAGCTAGCCTGTATTTATTTTGGGGGGATTGCATGCATTGGTCTAGGCCATTTTATATATGGGACTTGAGCATCTGTGGACTTACGTATCTGCGGGGGTCCTGGAACCGATCCCCTGTGTGTGCTGAGGGACAACTTGAGTTTTGGGGAGTCAAGTTCTATGTGGACTTTGACTGCAGGGTCAGCATTGTTCAAGGGTCAACTTTTGCGACCACCACTACTCTCTGACCCATCTTTGTGATTGCCTTTCCTCCCGTGACTACCTCATGTTCAAAGATTACAGATAGAACCTTCCACGCTTGTACCTATAAGCTTAACAGGCACGCAGAATTTACACCGTATCCAAAGGAGTATGTTTTCCTTCCCTTTCTCCAACGTGTTATTGCGTAAAGTGCATTTGAGTGCTTCGTCAACAATGCTGTCTAAAACATTCTACATTCTTCCTTGTATCCTCAGTGCGGAGAAATCTTGTCCAACGTGAACTGGTTTGGGGAACTTGTAAAAGTCACCTGGACTCAGATCTTACAACTGAGGTGTTGCAAAGGGGAAAGCTGTCTGACAAGTTTTGGTAAAAAGTGACCGGGAGGCTGGCTTTCTAAAGTCCCAGTGCTGGTAAGAGCGGCAGGTGCTGGGCAGAGACCTGCAGCCCCCTGGGGCGTGTTCGAAGGACTGTGCTCATCTGATGCTCATTCCTGGACACGTGCGTGTGTTGGAAGAAGTCGTTTAGTCTCAATACTTTATAGTTTTCCTTTTCATACTCTAATTTATGAAATAAATAAGTTAAATGAGCCCAATTTTCCTTGCTTGAGTGGAGGACAATGTTTGTATGGATAGGGGAAGCAGCAAGGGCCAAAGGGGGAAAAGCCAGCCTAAGACAGACCAGCTAAATAGGTTGCTTTTTGAGTTCACATCTTCCCGTAGAGCAGGGCAGGGTGTCATGGCCTTGTTTCTAAAAGCCTTAAGCTCCCCTCCTGGGTTTGGTGGAGTAAAAGGAGATGACGATGATGTTCAGCAAGTAATTAAATCAGCTGAGTAGGTGATTATGTGGATAAAGAAAGTTAAATTGTTACTGCAGGTGAACTGTTGAGTAGAACGCCTCTTTGTAGATATTCGAGTTGCTGCAGTTGTACACAATAAAATCATTGTGGTTTTCTGTAACACATTTGTTCCATTGAAATGTTTTTCAGCACTAGAGTTGAATAAGACACAAACCTATCAAGTTCCTTGTCAATTCTTTCCTGCCGCTGTCTTAGGAATTTTATTTCTTCATCAATTCTGAGCTTTTCCCTATAAGATCAAATATTGGAGTTAAGTTTTGAAATAAAGCAAACATTTCTAATTGTAAAGGGATAAATCAACAATTGCCGACTTTCACGGGTCAGTAAAAGTCCCGTATAAACCAGTTGTTCGGCGTCCCCTCCCAATGCAGTACTTGGGGTGAGGAAGCCCCCACACGTCCCCTCTTATAAACTCGTGCCGAAGGCATCACTCAGGAGTGTGGGCCGGACTGGCTGCTCCCACAGGGGCCGCTGACACGGTGCCCATCCCTGCCCTTCCCACTGAGCACAGGCAATGTAAGGGCTCCCCGTGTCTGTGTATGTGAGTGTGAGGGGAATGCGGACCCACAGGGAGCAGAAGCTCAGACTTTCCTTCTGCCTGCTGGATAGGTCCTAGCTGGCTGCTCTCAAATTACCTCTCTTTGGTGTGTTTCCTCAGCAGCACCAGGCACCCATCCTTTCTCCCACTTAAGGCACTAAAACCTCTAGGCAGCGACTTTGCTATCATAGAAGAATTGGATCGTGCCAATTTGTTCTTATAAAAATTGATGGACACCCTCTCATTAAGGCCTTTCTGGCTTCCTGGCACATAAGAATACCATGACTGGCCATGAGTAATCATTTTAATTAAGTATAAAAATCTGAAAATGTTTCCCTAAGGGAAGACTTTGGAAAAGACCTCCCTGCCTGGCTTTCTTCAATACAACCCCAGCCGCCACCCCAGCTCTAGGGCCCTCCTTCTGTGGAAGACGGTGTCTCCGCTCTTCTTCCAGAGCCCATCTGTGTAAACGGACAGGAAGCCAATTTCTAATCGCTGGGGCTCTCTCTTGGCCTCTCCATGTTGGGGTGCATCCAATCGTACCACAGTACAGCTGACCCCTTCCTTCAATCCCTGACACTTTCCATAGCTCCACGGTGACCATATGCATCCTTGACACTTGAATAAAGAGAATCTCTGAAGTATAAGATGCTCAGAGGTGACTCTCCTCATCAGTAAAATAAGGAGCACAGTGTAGATGATTTCTAAGACCATTTCCAGCTCTAAAAGTGTCTATGATTTTATATTTAGCAATAGCAAGGCATCAACTTACATCCTGAAATCCTTTTGGTTCCTTGCAAATTGTCTCTTTGCCTCCTTTATAATATCACAGTAAGTTGGAGCAGGTGGTGTGATAGGTTACAGTTAAGGAAAGATTTTCAATGAGGACCATTTGGGAGAGAGAAACAGTGTGCTTGATGGGGGGACCACGGGGGCGGGGTCTGGCTGGGCTTCTGGCCTGAAGGGTCTCGAGTGTGCCCATGAATGTTACATCTGGAGTCACACTGAGAGGACAGAAGGAAGTCGACGCCCATCAGGCTACTTTAAACTTGTGTGCCGTTGTCTGGACCACACTGTCCAGTACACTAGACAACAGTCTCACAGACCCTGGAATTACTATTTTTTTAAATGGTTTTATTGTTCGTGTGTTTTAAAAGCAGCAATTTGTCACAGGTAAAATATTAAAAATGTACCAAATTTTTGTTACCCAGTTTAGACATCTATTTCTTTTGTAAAATTAAATTTATGGGGGTGCCGCTGGTTAATACAACTATGTGGGTTTCAGATTTGTCCTCCTATTATACCTCATTGGCATGTTGCACGTGTGTTCCCCTCCCAGAGCCAGAACTCCCCCTTTCTATAGAACCCCGAGAACTCCGGAGTCCCTTGGCCTCAGAGAGGCCATGGAGACTGCGGGCAGTAGGCGTTGGCAGCCTCAGGGAGCCTGAGCTCTGCTGGCCCCACGGAGAAAGACCGGGATCGGGCAGCGTACCTGCGCTATTCGTGAGCCGGGGGCTCTTGTCCCGTGTGTTCCTCGCACAGCCTACGGCTGTGTCTCTAACCTTGATCTGGACCCATGCCTGTGTCTGGCAAAGCAGGCACTTCCCCTCTGGGGCAGCAACTGGCAAATGACTCAAGGAGGCGGCCCTCACCTGCTGCGAGACCTGAGGCTGTCGGTAAAGGAGGAGCTCTTCACCCTCTGCTGTTACCAAGACGCGGACCCGACTGTCCTCCTGCAGCCGCGCTTGCTATCCTGAGCAACACTCTAATGTCACCTCCATTGTTCTGTGAATGCAGTTTGCACGCTTAGCTTAAACACGTTCATGTTCTATCTCAAGGCTGTCCTAGACATTCACTTTAGTCTTTCTTATCTGGCATAAGAATGTTCGGTGCAGCTCGAAGGCTCTTTCTCACGTGTTCTCCTTCCCTGTCTCCAGGGCTTCCCTAAATGCCCTTACTACAATAAGTGTCCACATGAAGTGTAGTTTTTCTCTTGATGTGAATCAAATCCTAATGGTAAAATTTCAAAGTGAAACTTCCTGGGGCTGGATCCACATTACTTTCAAACTTCGGCTTTGAGACTTCTTCCTGCAGAAGAAACATATTGGTATTCAGTGAATACCAATGTTAAGGGTACATCGGCCGTCACCTCTAAAAGGGAAGTCGTGGAAGCCTCACTTTGAATAACTAAAGCAGAGAAAAACTAAATCTTACAAAATCTACTCATTTTGACAAATGTGTTAGCAAGACTTAAAAATAACAATGTAAGAATATTTTAGCAGCATTAACATAATCAAAAGAAAAATTCTCCTATAATCCCTTTCCAGCAAATGAAACTATTTTTGGTTTCCAATGTGTCTCTCCATCTGCCATATACAAATATATATTTTACCTTATTATTATGGTGTGGTTGCTTTTTTTTACCCAATATAGTATCATAATTTCCCCACACATCTAGGTTTTATACTGTTAATGTTTGCAAAAGACTTCATTGGCTGTACATACCAGGGGGCTCCATTGCCACGATTTTAGTTAACATGGTGCAAACGTGGCTGGGTTTTCTTACCTAAAATCACCAATCTCTCCTCGCTCTCCAGTTGTGTGTTCCAGTATGACTCCTCCCCCTGCATCCTAAGTCTAGCAAGGGAGGACTCTTTCTCTCCTAACTCAGGTCCCTCTGAGTTCTGGGCAAAGAGAGCCAGCCCAGGTCTTGCTTAGCTTGGGACTGGTACGATGGACATGGTCAAAAAAGAGGCAGTGGTCCTGTTTATTCCGGAAGCAAGAAGCCTACAGTCTCAGTTATGCCTGATAACCATCTGAGCTTTTCTCCCCACGTGTCCTGGATCGTGAAGAAGCCCAGGCACAGTAGAAGGCTCTCATCTTCCTCACACTAGTGATACCTATAGGTATTTGGCTACTTCTAATGCCTGCCTTACCCCCTTGCTGCAGAAAGTGACTGAGTCTAAGATCTCTGAGTACAAGTCACAGAAAGTTGACTATCATTCTTGTTGAATGCTTAGCATGACGAATAAACTTTTTCTAAATTTGCATGCAGCTATTTACTGCTAATATTTAACTTCTCCCTCAAGTGCCTGTTAGAATTTCAAAGACTTTATCCTTCTACAAAGTTATATTGTGCTCTTGAGTATGGTTTTCATAATGAAGTATTTGTGAGCAGGATGAACTAATTGGATTTTCTTTGCATTGCACATTCATTATATATTTACTGTTGGTATTCAGACAAAGAATTATGTTCTATTCTAAATGATTAATTTTGAACATATGTCATTATTGGAGTGAACTGGGTATACAGTCTTTATAAAGTCATTCTCATTGTCCGCAAAACTCAGTCACGCTGTACACTTGTTTTGTGTGATGAGGCCGTGAGCTGCATGATGCCGGTGTTGGCGAAGACCTCTGCATTTTCCTGCGTTATTTAATGGTGACGGTTCTCAGCCGACTTCTGTTAATGTTTGCTAACAAATCTCCTAATTTTGATTTTCTTCAGGCACTAAAGCTGTCAATTTTTCCTAACTGTAGAAAAATAGAGTACTCAAGGCTTATAAATTATGATGAAATGTTGTATTCTATTCCTTGGGGGTGACTGTGGCAACATGTTTTCCAATTGCGCTGTTCGAATTGGACTCACACTTATTTTCTCATGCACTGCTGTGTGGAGGTTGCACGGTAAGCCACTAAATGGATAAGGAGCTTTTGGGTACAAATAAAATGGTACTATTCTGGGACTTCATAACAGTTGTGGTTGGGATGTGACAAACCAAGACCTGGAGACATCCCAGTGGCCTCAATTCAGACTCTGGTGTCTTTGATCTTTGTTTAGAATCACAGAGTATTAGGGAAACAAGGAGTCTTACAGATCATAGGGTCCAATCCGATTATATCATTGATGAAGAAACCAGCTTCTGGAAGGGAAGTACCTCGTCTTTGCGAGCTTGGGTGTGGGACTCAGGAAAAGTACGTCCCAGGGTGAATTTGCTCCTACCTGCTGAAAGTACTGTTCTGGAAGGAGGCTGCAGGGGCTTTGCTGTCTACTGCATATCTCTTAGAGATATTTCGAGGAGTATCCTCAGAGTTGCTCGTGAGAACACCAGGTTTAAGGCCAAAGTACCCATCCCACACAAAATGCTATTTATTGTACAATAGGTAAAAGGAAACTAAGCTTCACTCAGTGGCCAGAATCCCCTCCTTTATACACCGATATTCATTTAATTCTTAATCCTAACAACCAAATTCTTGAAATAACTTATTTGCATGTGGAACACACTGATCTAGAGACATTATATTCTGCTTAATGTTTACCTTTACTTACACTTCAAATAGTTTGATGTTAGCTTCGCAGGAGCATCAGACATCCACAACAGAGCCACGTATCCAAAACTTAATCACTAAGCACATGTAATAGGCCTTATCCTATGGGGGACAGTACCACTGCTGGAATCTTACCCAGATTCTATAAGGCCTGGTATTATGTGTAGACAGAGTTACTGTTTTTGCAAGTTTCACTAATTAACACATCATTAGCGACAGGTTTGTAACATAGTTTAGAAAATTGAGGAAATAGGCCTAATGGAAATATTTTTAAACTAATTTTATTTTATTTATTTATTTTTAGAGAAAGAGGAAGGGAAAGAGAAAGACAGAGAGAGAAACATCATTTGGTTGCCTCTCACACACCTCTCACTGGGGACCTGGCCAGCAACCCAGGCAGGTGCCCTGACTGGGAATCGAACCAGCAGCCTTTCCGTTTACAGGCGGGTGCTCAATCCACTGAGCCAACCATCCAGGGAAGGCTACTGAAATTATTAACACAGATCTAACTGAAAGTACTCCGCAAACACGCCAGGACTTTTAGTAGGCATTGAGAGACACAGATGAGTAAGACATGGTGTTTGGCTTTAAGGAATGAGAAAATAGAACAGATAATTTTTGAAGTAGGAGAAAGAAATATTATTTTTAAAATGGGGATAAAGGCTATAAAAGTCAGGCAATCTGTTTTCCTTTAGTGCAGGAGTCCCAAATTGGAGAAGGGTGCCCCTCGGCGCTACTGCGGCGCCTTATGTAGGATTCAGTCCCTGAGGACACCCTTCCTGTCTGGGCTGCGGACCGCCGGGCCCCTTCCCACCGGTGCCAGTGCTGCTGTGGGGCTGGCACTCGGGAGATCTTTCCTGTCCTGCACCTCCTGCACATGCTTTGTGGTTGACGTCACTGTGCAGCTGAGCCACTGATTTCATGTGGAGAAGCCTAGTCATCACCATAACATTACTTTTTGCTACATTGTTTAAGGAGTCAGAGAAGCACGATGTGGGGCCATCAGGGTTGCCCTTCACAGGTGCTTCTTTTACTCCAGCGCTTTCCTGTGCTACTGGTTCTTTGTTGGGCTCCATTTCCCCACTTCTACTTCCTCCTGTCTCTGTTTCACCCTTCTGGTGAGGCTTCCTTAAGTCTTGATACTGAGTAACGCAGACAAATGTAATTAGGTGGAATTGTAGCAAAGAAGCAGATTCTCCTTCTTCCCCGTGGAGAAAAGTAACCTGGTGAGCCCCATTTCCATTTTCCGCCAGACTAAGCCTCTGTTCTAGATGGCCTGCTCGGTGCCCCAAGCACTTCATTTATGTTTCCATTGTTGCTCTGATTGCTTCCAGAGTGAGCAAAAAATCATACCCATTTCTCACTAGATGCCATCCGTGCCTAGGCAAAGGAAGTGCGCTTTTGCCCTTTACCAGTGTCATCTTTCTTAAAGGCCCCTGAGCTGCCGCTGTTAACTGTGAGGAGGGGGAAGAATGGAGGGGGACAAGCTTGGGAGGAAATTTAGAGAGGCTGTATCTTAGGGAGAGCTGACTAGCCTGTGGACAAGGCTGTCCAATAGACATGAAGTTTTCTGAAGGTGGGGATTATAGTCATATCCTTAACCCATATTACTTTATCCAACACATAGTGGTGGTTTTTTTTTTTTTTAATGTTTGTTAAATGACATATAAGAACAGTCTGGAGTCTGGGACCAGGTAATGAAGGCATATTTCAGGTAAAGGTAATGGGGCAGAACCAGACACTTAGCAAGGTTTGGAGTATCTGGAGTAACTACAGCAGGCAGCCTGTTTAGAATTCAAAAGGAGCATTGGGGCAGGAGGGAAAGCCCAGGCAGGCCCCCGTAGAGACAGCTGGGAGTGAGTGAGCAGGTGCAAAGGAGGATTGCTGACAGACACAGCCCAATCTCTTGCATGAAACAGGTTTCCCCACATGCATCCCTTTCCCCCTTAAAAGCATATATTCGAGGCCATCATATACCAGGAAGCATTTATGTGCTGCACAATTCTTATAAAGACCACGCTGAGTAGTGCAAAATCTGCCACCCACAGGCTGTGGGCCTCCCTGTATGGTCAAAGAAGTGTTTTCAGACTCTCCTCCCTCTTACTTAGAACCTATCCATGTGTAGGTCCTTTGCTTTGCTAGCCTTCCTTGTATCTGTTTGAACTCATGGGGTGGAGAAATAAGAACTACGTAGTCACAGTGTATTTGTTTAGAACCACAGCGAGTGTTTCTAAACAAGATTTTGAGTTTTAAATGTCTTCTAAACACCAAAATGACTACTGGATAGCATTGTTAGTCTAATTCGGTACATAACCACTGCTGTTTCTAGATCATGTTAAAAGTCTTTTCTTTGAAAGAATGAACTCTAGAGGATGTGGGAAGCCATCTGGCCAATCCTGCCAAACTCCTGGGGTAGGTAGCTTCATTTCATGGTAACAAATGAGATCCATAAAACAATGTCGAATTAAAAAAAATGTAACTTCCATACATTTCCCCCACTACTTCCATTTCATGAACTATTGAAGACTTCGAAGAGAAGCAGTGAGCAATCAATGGACTGTTTTCTCTGTGGTGGTGAGAGCTAAAACCAGTGTTGTCTGTCCCTGTGTAAAATAATACCGGGAACTAACACGCTGGCCCGGGACGGGCTTTCTGGGAAGCAGACTACACATGGAGAAATGTGTGCAGCAGGTGTAAGAGGGAGTGCTTGGGGTTGACACCTGTGCATGCAAGGGAGGGAGGGAACACTGGGCAGAGGGAGAACTGGAACCATGACAGCGGTCCCAGTGAAAGTCTGTAGGGAGTTCCAAAGCTGGTATGACCCTTCAGGACTGTTCTGAGCTGGGGTGAAGAGGCCCCAACCACATTAGTCACTGCGCTGCCCTGGGAAGGGGACTCGACACACTCATCAACTGCTGCAAAATTACCCCCAAACTTAGTGGCATAAAATGACAGCCATGATTTATTATTATTATTACTATAGTTCTGGGTGTTGAATGGGCCCTGCTAGGTGGTTCTTTGTTGGGGTCTCTCATGTAGTGGTGGTGAGGTGGTGGCTAAGGCTAGTGACATCTCAGAGGCCTGTGACATCTCAGAGGCTTTCTCCCTCTCGTCGGGTGGCCGACGGCAACTGCGGCTCGGCCTTGGCTGTGGCTGCTAGCTGGAGCAGGGCTCCTCCACGTGGTCTGAGTTTCCTCCTCACGTGGCGGTTCGCTCTGGGAGCATTCCAAGAGCAAAACCAGAAGCTGTACAGCAGAAGCCTCAGAAGTCACACTCACGGGGCTGAGGAAGATACAAAGGTATGCTCCAATTCAAGCGGAGAGGCGAGGTCGCGCCGTAACAACAGCATGCCAGCAGGATGACACTGCTGTGGCTATTTTTTTAAAAATATAATCTGCCATAGAATGTGACCTTTGAATGAGGTCACTGTAATCACCTGAGGCAATCCTTATAAGGTGTTGGCAACTGAGCGGTTTTTGCCATTATTATTCCCCTAGCAGCTGAAAAGTAAGTCCTTTATTTTAGAAGCAAACCTAGGCATTCAGAGCATCCACTACACATAGTTTCCTGTCCATTTCATTCTTTGTTTTCTAGCTTCACTGAGATGTAATTGATACACAGCATTGTGGAAGGTTAAGTGCACAGCTGTGTTGATCTGATACCTTTATAACCTCACATACTTACCATTTCTTTTTTTTGTATGGTGAGAACATTTAGGATTTCCTCCCTTAGTAACTTTCAAGTACAAAATACAGCATGTTAACTATAATCACCATGCTGTACATTGGATCCCCCCAGATACTCATCTTCTAACTGGAAGTTGGTACCCTTTCACCAACACCTCACCATTTCCCCTATGCCTAGTCCCTGGCAACCACCCTGCTACTCTCTGTTTCTGTGAGTCCAGCTTTTTCAGTCCACACATAAGTGATATCATAGAGTATTTGTCTCTCTCTTATTTCACTTGGTAAAATGCCCTCAAGTTCCATCCATGTTGTCACAAATGATAAGCCTTCCTTTTTTTCTTGAGGTTGAATAGTATTCTATGGTCCATAAAAACCATCTTCTTTATCTACTCACCTGTTGGGCAATAATTAGGGCGTTCCCCTCTCTTGGCTATTGTGGGTGAGGCTGCAATGAACATGCAGATATTTCTTCAAGATTCTGTCCTCATTTCTTTTGGATATATACCCATATGTGAGATTGCTGGGTCATATGGTAGCTCTACTTTTATTTTTTTGAGGAACCTCCATCCTGTTTTCCACAGTGGATGCAGCAATTTACATTCCCACCAACAGTGCCCAAGGGTTCCTTTTTCTCCACATTGCCGGCACTTGTTAGTCCTTGTCTTTTGATAACGGCCTTTCTAAGAGGTGTCAAGTGCTATCTCATTGCGGTTTTGATTGCATTTCCCTGAGGAGTAGTGATGCTGAGCGCCTTTCCATGTCCATGTACCTGTTAGCCATCTGTAGCATCCCTTGGACGGTGACCATTTGTGTGTTGCCTATTCAGTTTCTCTGCCGATTTTTTAATTAAGCTTTTTTTGGTTTTTTTGCTATTAACTTGTATGAGTTCCTTTTATATTTTTGATACAGCCCTTCATGAGACATATGGTTTGCAAATATACTCTCCCATTCTGTAGGTTGCCTTTTCATTTTGTGCTTCTAGTGTCATAACCAAAACATTGTTAGCAAGACCAACATCAAGGAGCTTTCTCCTATGTTTTCTTCTAGCAGTTTTCCAGTTTCATGAATTATGTTTTAAGTCTTTTATCCATGTTGAGTTAATTTTTATGAGTGGTATAAGATAGAAGTCCAATTTCATTCTTCTTCACGTGTTCTCAAATATCAGTTAACCATATATGTGAAGGTTTAACTCTGGGTTCTCAGTTCTTTTCCATTGGTCTGTGTGGCCATTTTTATGCCAGGAAAACACAGTATCCAATACCATATACAACCAGTATGATGTATATTTTCATACATTTCCATGTTAGTAATTAGCATTCTTTCATTTCAGTTTGAAGAGCTCCTTTTAGCATTTCTTGTGAGGCAGGACTAGTGAGGACGAACTCCCTCAGCATTTGTCTGGGAAAGTCCTCACCGCTCCGTGGCTGGAGAAGGACTTTGCTGGGTGGAGTGTTCTTCGTCGCTATTTTCGTCCTGTCGGCACTTTGACTATATCGCCGCTCTCTCCAGGTCTACACAGGTTTCTGCTGAGAAATCTGCTAATTGCCTTCTGGATGTTCTCTTGTAAGTCCTTTAATCGTTTAATTAAGCATTCTGTTTCCAACTCCTCTACTTCTGGAATTCCAGTAATTTTTACATTGTTTCTTTTGATCCTATCCAATACATTAAGTGAGTTTCTTCACTCCTTTTTGTTATGTTTGTAGTGGTCTCCTCTGACTGGATAATTGTAAAATTCATGCTTTGTATTCCACAGATTCTCTCTTTGCTTGATCCATTCTGATGTTGATACTCTCTATTGCATTTTCCATTTCATTCATCATATTCTTCCGGTCCAGAATTGATGTTGGGTTCATTTTTCATGATTTCTCTTTGTTAAACTTATTTTTTTAATTTTATTTATTTAGTTTTTAGAGAGAGGGGAAGCAAGGGAGAGGGAGTAGGAGAGAAACATCAATGGGGAGAATCGATCAGTTGCCTCTTGCACACCCCAAACTGGGGACCTGGCCCACAACCCAGGCGTGTGCCCTGACTGGGAATCAAACTGGCAACGCTGTTTTGGTATGTGGGACAATGGCCAATCCACTGAGCCACAACAGTCAGGGAGTGTTAAACTTATTTTGTTCAAGTGTGGTTTTCCTGATTGTATTAAATTTTCTGTGTTTTCTTATAGCTCACTGAGTTTCTTTAAAACAGCTATTTTGAATCTTCATCAGATAAATTGAGAGCTCTGTGTGTTTGGAGTTGGTTACTGATCTAATGGTCGTGTCGTGTTCCCTTGACTTTTCATGTGCTTTGAAGTCTTGTGTTGCTGCCTTTGTATTTGAAGTAGAAGTCACCTCTTTGATTACCTCCTTTGGGAGAGAAATACCTTCTGTCAGCCCTGTTAAGGATTCTGCATTTTTCTTCGATATGCTGACACCTGTCCCACGCTTCTTGCTCCCTCTTGTGGCAAAATTCTTAAGCTTTTATGCCTTCTCCTACCCTGCGTCACACCAGGATGAGTTCTGATAGCCTCCCTTTTGTTTTCCCAAAGGTGGTACTAAGTCTTAAGTGTGTGGTCTCTCCCTGGCCCACACATTTGGGCTGGCACTAGGCATCTGCCAAAGCCCACATTTGCCATTGCTGTTGGGAACATGCACGGGGAGTTGGCCATAGGGTATGAATATTTGGGGGTCTCTAGGGCTTATGGAGCTCTAGGGGTGCTCATGGCCAGGTAAGGGGATTTGTGGGTGAGGTTTCCCCAAAAGCTCATGGGCAGACTGCTTGATGGAGTTTATGACACTGTAGAATCTGCATCTATTTAATGCCCTCTGGGAGTCCCGTCTGCCACTCTCCCAGCCTCCCCTTCCTCCCCAACAAAGTCATTCAGCTCACCATTCAGCACTCTGGATGGGGCAAGAGAAAAATGAACCTCTTTAGTAGCAACCACGCTGTCAGGGAAGCCAGGTTTTTACTCACAAGGTCTTACTTTCCCCCACATGAGAAATCACAGGCGAGGATGATCTCTCTTGTCCCTAAGCTGTGCTACCTTGGGGGAAGAGTGTGGTCAAACTGTTCCTTTTACCCTTTTTAATACATCCACACGCAAATATATCTTTTTGCTCCAGTGGTGTGCTGGGATTCTTCCACTGGAAACCTGGACTTCCACAAAGGCGCTCTTGTGCATAGGTGCTTATCTATGACAGTGTTTTCCAGGGTTCCCAGGCTGTGGCCAAGAAGGGCTAGCACCTGTTCATGGGTGGCTACGAGGTCCACATCAGGGACCAGGGTCTGTATGCCTATTTCCTGATGCACAGGTGGATGAGACTCCTCTTGGGTCCCTTGGTGAATGGTACTAGATCCCCGTTTCCACGAAGGCACTTTTGCCCACAATGGATGTCCCACTGTTGTTGTTGAGAGGGGGGCATGAAAAAGGGACGTCTCATTCAGCTGTGATGCTGATGTCACTGCTGTTCCTGTGTGAAAAACGTCGGGACCATTCATACATTTTTTGTCCCTCTATATAACGATGTTGAGAATGAGCAAAAAATAACTTACATACTTGTTTTCTTCTAAAAGATAAGACTTTGAACCGACTAAAATAGCTTGCTCATCAAAGCTTACTTTAAGCCCTTTGCCTCACTGGGCCCATCAGTTCAAAATTGTCATACCCTTAAACTCTGACCAGTCCTAGCCAGTTCCCTGCCTCATGTGGCTTGCCTCGACATCATCCACGTCAGGCCCTACAGCCCTGTAAATACCATCCCTGAATTACCCATTTTGAGACACTAATAAAACTGTTTGTTGTTCTTACTACAATAAATCCACTAAACTTAGCTTTGTTTGGTCCGTAGGTTATTCTGGTGGTCTTTTCGGATTGTGACAGCTGAAAATGGCAAAAACGGTCCCTATGCATTCTTTTTCTTCGTGTAGCCTCAGGAGAACTCAGAAGAGTTGACAAAATGAGAATGTTGTCATTTCAGGGAAAATCAAGCTATTTATCAATTTATCCACTGATGGTGTGGAAAATCAAACTCTTCCAACAGAACCATAAATCTCAAGATTCAAAGGGAATTGAAATTTGTGTAGTTCAGCCCATCTGCTGAAGAGGCCTCCTCAGGGCAACAAGGGTTTTAGGGTTTCTCTCTTCTTCCTCAACTCCCCTCTTCATTCTCGTCCTTTCCACAGCCTTGGTCGACCATGTCCCTGTTTTTCCTCTTCGTAGACAAGTAGAGGAAAGATCAGTCCTCCACCACGTTTTGGTGAAGGGAGTCTGTGTTGCCACAGAGTCTTAGGGCTGGGTGTTTTCAACAAAAAGTATTTTTAAAAGACCTCCCATTCCAGGAAACTAACATCTGGATTCTATTATCTGAAAGGTCTCATTAACAGATAATATTGTGATGTTCACATGCCTATTTTTGAAGCTGAAGGAAAGTAAGGGTTTCATTATTTTGGGTACAATCTCACAAATAATGGAACAAACTCGCTAGCAGTGTAGGCTTTCCTATTCACTGCACCCTGAGAATTTTAGAAGGATTGAGAGAAAAAAGTATTATATGTTGTCTTTACTGGAAAAATGAGTAGATGGGAAGTTTCTGGATTAGAAGTTCTTTGGGCAATTGTCTTTTAGCTAATTTATAATTTAAAAAATGTAATGACCAGGTCTTTAGTAAATGTTAATTAACTTGCAATGTCACTGTTTTGAAATAAAAAATACAATTCACAGTAACCTCAATAATAATTCATGAGGTATTATTCACATATTAGAAAAAGTCTATGAATGCACATGTGACAAAGATTATTAGAGATCTTTTTATAAATAAAAGTGAGAAGGAGTTGCACACGGCTTTGAAGAGTTTCCCGCTGGACTCTGACTGTGTGAACATGGAGTGTTTACACGGAGCTGGTGACCTTTAATGAGTCTCGGGGCTTCTTCCTTTTTATGCGCTGTTGACTGTTTGCTTCTTCCACATCACAGACAATTCACAACAGAGAAACGTCTTTGTATAGTTTGTATTTTTTTCTTCAATCAACTTTGATATATCTCACATTATTTTCAATTGTATGGTTTAATAACCTGTCCTCAAAAGTTTTCACATGTTAAAAGTCTGTGTATGGGTGTGTGATGGTGGAGACATGTGTTTATAGTAATACAGCGCACTCGTTACGCCCTTGCATTGAGTTCAGATTTTTTTCCTCAACTGCGACTGATTGTGAACGTTCTAAACTGAAGTTAGAAATACAGGTAGAGCTCATAGACTCTTCTTTTCAACAGAGCCCACACAAACTACTCCAACATTTCGTTCCTGAGTTTTCTTCTTTTTTAAAAAAAATTTTGTGTTTTACATTTAAAAAAGTTATTAGTCTTTTAGGTGTTTCTCTGTTAGTTTACTCTCAACACATAAAGGACTTGAAGTGGTTTATAAAGATACAGACAATGTAAGAAACAAAAATTAGGAGCCACAAATAAATTTTGCACAAGATTCTACAAGTGTAAAGACACACTACTCATTCTGCTTTCAGAAATCAAAGCTTTTTTCCCATTTTACTCATAACTCTAATACTAAGTGACCAAGTATTCAAATAAAAAATTCAAATATCATTCACTAAAATATTAAAATTTTATACTAATAATGATTTAATGTACATTAATTAGTAAAGAAGTATATTATTTTCCATATAAATATATATTAAAAACTCTCTCAGAATCATGAATACCCCCATGATTTCCAATTAATTTGCTCCTCCCTCCCTCCCTCCACCTACATCTCCAGTCTTCTCTGTGTTTACACACAAATACTAAAACACTGACAATATAGCAATGCTTCCTCTTGTGACTTTGGCAAATCACTGTGAATCAAAGAAATATTACCTACGATGTTAAATTTATTTTTAAATGTATCTGTTCCACAAGACTCTAATTTTAAATTGCATACAGAAAAGGATTTTGAAATAGAACTGCATGGCTATGTTACCTTAAATGTCTAAAAGAAAAGCTAAAGTGATTCAATGCTGCACCAAGTGGAGAATTCACTATGTGACTGTTACCACCCTTACCCCAAACCATAATTAAAATCCTCCTTAAGCAACTGGAATAGGCCTCTGTCTTCTTCTGGAGCTACCCAATCCGCCTGGGAAAACAGTCAGCACCAGGGAGCGCCAGCCTCTGCTCTGAAACCAGGCTGCCAAGGAGGGACTCCAAGTGTTGCCACTGTCCTCAGGCAAGTTACCTAAATGTCCTGCTTTTTAAAGTTGATGACAATGATAATATCTATCTCATAAGTTCACAGAAGTAAATGAGTTAAGTATAAAGCACTTAGAAGACTGCTTGCTACACAGTAACCATTAAATTTTTAAAAAAACATTTTAATAATGATGACCTTATAGATTAACAGTACCAATGACTGACAAATTTGTTTCCTCTACTTTTTTTTTTAACTTTTAAAGGTAATGTCAATTCTTTTTGAAAAATAAAATGTGGTCTTATCTTTATATAACACCATGCTATAGCCATGCCTCAGGCATTAATTTAACAACTATTGAATGCTAGATACTTTTTTCAGGTGTCCGGGACATAGAGCAAACTTGTGCAGCGAGCCACTTTCCCTCTTTGTGCTTTGGATTCCTCCTCTGTGAAGTGGCTGGGACAACTGCCTGCTCTGCCCATGGTCCCAGGACTCTTGCCATTCCCGTGACAATACAACGGGGGAATTCAGTATGTGCTTGAAAAAACTGTCAAGTGCTGATGAATGTGAAGCATAAGTATGATTTTGTTCATTATTAGATCTAGGAACATTTTTTCTTACCAGCAGGTATTATATTTTACAAGCTCAGTAAGCATCATGGAAAACCCCATTACTTTCCAATGGGCAATTTCTTCCAAAATTTTGTGGAGTGCTACATAATCCTAATGGGTTTCATGCTTTAGATCTCCACCTTCTCCTTTCCCCACCCCCACGCACACTCCCACTCTTCCCACGTTCTCAGCGTACTGGTCGTATGAATGCTTACCTAGCCATTGGACAAATCCATGCCCATTAGAAATGTAAATGAAATCAAAGATTACCATTTTTATAATCACAATAAAAATTAGTTAAAAATAAAATTAATCTATTATGAAATGTTTTAGATATCTTTCAAATTTTACTTCTAGAGAATTAAAAATTTTGTTTTAGACATAATTCAAGGTTGATGACAATCCTTGCATCATTACTTAAGTTACAAGTGTTAAAACAGACTGACTCAGCCCTATTGTTTGCTTTTCTTCTGTGTTCCTGAGCCATTCAAGTTAATCCCGTGTGCCTGTGGTCAGTGAGGCTCCAGAGATGATCTTGACTGAAATGTGGGGAAGTGGCGCCCGGGGAAGAGAACTGGGAATCTGCGGGAGCCATGCCTCTGCATCTCTCACACACACCCTGTGAGCGCAAGCTATGGAGCACATTCCCACATAGGTATAATTTTAAATTTATAAATTATAGATGCATCAATCTGTATTAATATAGTCTACACTTATGCAGTATACAAATAAAAAGAGATGAAATATTTTTTAAAATAAAAATTAACATTTACTAATGGCCCACTAAACCTTTAGTCCTCAAATTGTAGAGATTTGTAAGGATGTCCAGACAGTTGGTTCACAAATGCCTTGCAAATTAAACTGGCATACTATCATTTCAAAATATTGAGACGAATATGCCATACGCTTAGTGCTAGGTTCATTGTTTATAAAATGATGTATATCCATACTACAGACAGTCTTTTTGAATATTTTTATTTTTGTATTTATGGCCTACATCTTGACAGAACTGAATGGGTCACCACTGATTTTGTCTTTTAGCATGGCTGAAAATGAGCTCCTTCAAGGAGTAGGAGAAATATAGTTTGCCATTTTTAAAATAATTTATTCTTACATCATAAATATTATCATCAATCCATAGTTATTTTTAGAAATCTTTTAAGGCTATTGCTCTACTAGTGAGTTGTTAATTTAGTTAAAACTAGATGATATAATCTAAAAATCTGCTTAATCCCCCAAAAGAAAACAGCACTATGGGACTTCTGGCCAAGATGGAGGTATAGGTAGATACACTTTGCCTCCTCTCACAACCAAAAGAAGGACAATAACAATTTTAAAAGAAAAAACAACCAGAACTGCCAGAAAATTGAACTGTATGGAAGCCCAACAACCAAGGAGTTAAAGAAGAAACATTCATCCAGACTGGTAGGAGGGGCAGAGATGGGCAGCAGGGCGGGGAGAGGACTCATAACAAGGCAGCTGGCTGGTGGACAGGGTGGTCCCACATTAGTGTGCAGGTAAACTGGGCGGAACAACTGGGGAGTGAGACCGTGCAACCCAGGATTCCAGTGCAGGGAAATAAAGCCTCAAAACCTCTGACTAAAATAACCTGTGGGGGTTGAGGCAGCAGGAGAAACTCCCAGCCTCACAGGAGAGTTCGCTGGAGAGACCCACAGGGTCCTAAAATGTATACAAACCCACATAGCCAGGAATTAGCACCGGAAGGACCCAATTTGCTTGTGGGTAGCAGGGGAAGTGGCTGAAAGCTGGCCGAGAGCAGAGCAAGTGGCACTGTTCCTTATCAGACCCCTCCCTCACATACAGCACCACAACTCAGCGATGTGGGTTGCTCAGCCCTGGAGAATACCAAAGGCTCCACTCCTTACTATGTAACAGGTACATCGAGACCAAAAAAAGGCCCAAATGAAAGAATAGATCAAAACTCCAGAAAAAATACAACTAAGCAATGAAGAGATAGCTAACCTAACAGATGCAGAGTTCAAAACACGGGTAATCAGGATGCTCACAGAAATGGTTGAGTATGGTCACAAAATAGAGGAAAAATTGAAGGCTATGAAAAGTGAAATAAAGGAAAATGTACAGGAAACCAACAGTGATGGGAAGGAAAATGGGAATCAAAGCAATGGTTTGGAGCAGAAGGAAGAAATAAGTATTCAAAAAAATGATGAGAGGCTTAGGAACGTCTGGGATGACTTTAAACATTCCAACATCTGAAACATTGGGGTGCCAGAAGTAGAAGAGGAAGAGCAAGAAATGGAAAACTTATTTGAAAACATAATGAAGGAGAATTTCCTTAATCTGGTGAAGGAAATACACTTCCAGGAAGTCCAGGAAGCTCAGAGAGTCCCAAAGTTGGACCCAAGGAAGCACACACCAAGGCACATCATAATTACATTAGCCAAGATTAAAGATAAGGAGAGAGTCTTAAAAGCACCAGGAGAAAAGGAGACAGTTACCGACAAAGGAGTTCCCCTAAGACTATACACTGATTTCTCAAAAGAAACCTTGCAGGCAAGAAGGGGCTGGAAAGAAGTATTCCAAGTCCTGAAAGGCAAGGACCTACATCAAAGATTACTCTGTCCAGCAAAGCTATCATTTAGAACAAAAGGGCAGATAACGTGTTTCCCAGATAAAGTCAAGTTAAAGGAGTTCCTCATCACCAAGCCCTTATTATATGAAATGTTAAACAGACTTATCTAAGAAAGAGAAGATCAAAAATACGAACAGTAAAATGAAAACAAACTGAAAACTATCAACAACTGAACCTAAAAAAAAACAAAAACAAAAATGAGCTAAGCAAACAACTAGAACAGGAACAGAATCACAGAAATGGAGATATCATGGAGGGTTATCAGCAGGGAGTGGGAGGGGAGAGAATGGGGGAAAAAGTACAGGGAATAAGAAGCATAAATGGTAGGTACAAAATCGACAGGGGAAGGTTAAGAATAGTATAGGAAAGGGAGAAGCCAAAGAACTTACATGTACGATCCATGGACATGAACTAATTGGGTGGGGCAATGATGGTGGGAGGGGGGTACAGAACAGAGGGGAATACAGGGCAGGAAAAAATGGGACAACTGTAATAGCACAATCAATAAAATATTTTAAAAAGAGAAATGAGCACTATGTTGGGGTGCTCATAAAATGACACGAGAGCAAAGATGCCATCATCACCCCTCAGCGCAGTAGAGTGCAGACTGAAACGTCAGCTGGGGGAGGGCGCTTGTTCACTAAACATTAGGAAAGTGCAACTTCTCTTTTTGTTTTTCAAGATAGAAATACATGTAAATAAGAGTCCTGATGTATTTTTTCTCGACCCAGAGCTGTGTGTGCTCCACCTTGGAGAGCACAGTGCTAGGTCCCTCTGGGGTGCATCTGCGTCCCCAGTGAGGCCTGGGCCAGGATGGGTTATGCGGGGGGAACTTAGGAGTGTAAACAGCACTCTGGGCCCCCCACCCCTGCTGCAACCAAAGAACTTCAATTTCATTTATTTTATATTTTACACACTAAGTTTTTTGATAAATTTTCATTGGAACAAAGGATTCCTCAGCTGAAACATGTTTGCAACTCTCCTCTGGAGAAGCCTGGAAGCCCATTACTCACAGTTCCGACAAATGTTTGAAACTGAACACTGAACAGAATGTTGGAAAGACAGTCTTTTACTAAAGAGCTAAATATACCAGTTTTTAAGGTTCCTAGGTTTTATGTTTGTTTTATTTTTCATACACCCAAAATCACAGCCTTAGTTCTAAAAGAGTAAATAATTCAACCAAATATGCTACAAAAGTTTTTGAATGTAATTAAATGCTAAATAAAAGCATTGGTTTAAAATGCACTAATTTTTTCTTAATTGAGACATTTAGCAAAAAGTTCTGAACTAAAGCAAAGCTTTAAAAAAGGATATGGTTCTCGTGATATTTCAGTGAATTTAACCTTGGTTTGTCTAGAGGTTTTAGAAATTCCAGACAGCTGATACCTCTTAAGATAATATAAGATCAGTGGACTCTGACCTCCAAAATTGAAGAGCACACGGTTAAACTCTGGGCCACTGCTACTATAATGGGACTGTGAGGGGAAGGAGAAAATAAAGTCAGTTATTAACTTTGTGTATTTTTCAAGATCTGTAAATAAATTGTAATGACCTTATAACTATAAATAAAATTACCATCTAGTATATTAAAATAAATAAAAGTAAATTTTGCAAAGCATCTTAATTAAAGAGATTTACTAGTGTATGAATCTATGAGTATGTGTAGTAAAGCTCTCCTAACCTTTTGCTTTATCAGCAAGCTTGAGGATAGGTCAATAGAGATTATTCTGTCTGAAGAACAGAAATAAAAAAGAATGAAGACAATACAGAGGCCTAGAAAAAAGTGCTGGTAAAATATATGAAGAAATAATGACTAAAACTTCCCAAATTTTATAAAAAACATATCCAAGAAGCTTACCTTCAAGTAGGATAAATTCATACCTAGATATATCATAGTCAAAGTGTTGAAACAAAGACAAAAAGAAAAATCTCAAATACAGCAAGAGAAAAACAACGTATGTATATGGAAACCTTACTAGGATTAACAGCTGACTTCTCATTTGAACAAAGGAGGTCAGAGGCAGTTGGATAACACAACCAAAGGGCTGATGGGAAAAAAAATGTTGACCACAAATTCCATGTAAGGGAAACAACAATCATAAATATAATTGCTCCAAGAAGCTATTATTGACTTCTTGTGGAAAACACGGTCAGTATAGCAACTACTCATATGTGAAATCTTCTCTCAACTTTTGTAATGCCAAATGAGAGATTTATTATTGATTCCATTTTTTGTGGGGAAATAAGATTTTGTTCTCATTTGCTTTTACTGATGCATAAAATTCTCTTGTGTTTCCTTTACTTAAGGTCACTTTGAAATTGTATTCATTCATACCTGTTCCAGAATTATTTTAAAAAGTAGTACTATGATAATCAAAAGCAATTCTTTGATGGTGAAAACTAAATGTCAATATCAGATGTGTTTTCCACGATGTAAATACATCTGAAATCTCCTTCATCTTAATCTTTCATGATAATTTACCTCAGGTTATATCTAGCTTTATCTTTAAATTACATGCAAAACCAGGCCAAGCTCCATTTAGACCAAAGGGAAATTTTGTCTGTCTCAAAAGATCATTTTATGACCGCTTTCCTGGCTTTTGTCTTGTGTATTATAAGATAAAATCTATCTTACTAAAATACTACAAATAGACATTCCTGTTATTTTTTTCCTGCAGTTATCAGTTTTCAACTTAGAAAAAACCATACTTCACAGCTCCTTCTTCCTCTATGAAGATCCCTGATATTTTAAGGACAGTGTAAGCAGGCAAGAGTAGAACTAGGTATTAATTCAGTGTTTTGTGGAGCCTTAGCTATTTGCTTAGATACTTTAGAGCAGAAGGTCCCATGTTGCCCAAAGAACTCTTGCTAGAAATATTCAAAATAGTCCAAACAACTAACCAGAAGCCCCCCTGCTTCCATTAATCCCACAAAAGTAAGACCAAAAATTGTCAGAGAACTTTGATTCCATAAACAGGTCTTTTATGGTCAAAATACAACTTGGTAGTAATTTGGAAGAACCAAGCAATCCTACAAACTTTGAAAGGTCCACAAGGGGTGAACCAGAAAGTCCCAGGATCGTTTTGGTGCTGAATTCTTTTTCTGTTAATTTTTTAAAGAATAATTGCTGATAATGACTACAAAACCAAACTTTGATTTTTGATCTCATGTGTGTCCTGCCGATGCCCTTATGGGTACTGGAAACCCACAGGCACCCATCCAGCATTCGGACAACACTGGAGCCTAGAAACTTCTTTATGTTGAACTAAAATGTCTCCCAATAGCTTTTACTTATTAGTAAACATAAAAAATGTCTTGGTAAAAAACTTTTTGAGCCTCACAGGAAAAGTCTAATCCTGCTTTGCTACAGTAGCTCTATACATATTTGAAAACAATTGATAAGGTCTCCATGGCTTTTTCTTTTCCAGTTGAAATGTCTTTAAGTATTTTGACCATTGCTCAAACAATATGGGTTCAGAGTCCTTCATCACTCTGGTCATATTCAGTTCAGAACGCTTCTGATTGTCTACACCCTTTTACAATGCAGTTCTCCAAAATGAACACACAATGATTGTCAAATCAACATGGAGTAGAGCCCTCATGTCTATTTAAATAGCCAAGAATATAGTAGATTTTGGAGTCAACAACATTCTAATGTTGACCCATACACATGTTACTGTTAAATATAACCCCCAAATCTTTTCAGATGCTCCTAAGACAAGGCTTTATTATACTGCTTCTCCGTAGTTATAATTTTGGACCTCTATACTTTTCCTACAATAAGAGTTTATTTTCTCAGATCAGGTCTTTTACTGTAGCCTGTCATGAACTTTTGGTCACCTGATGTATTAATAATTCTTCCAATCTTATGACTTCTACATTTCTAATAAAAATGGCAACCATATTTTTATCCAAATTGCTGATAAAGTAGTTTGCATGGAACAGGGCCAATCACGCAGCACTGTGGTATGCTACCAAAGATGTATCTGCATTGCTCTCTATCTTTAATAGTGTCTTCTGAAAAAGATAGTACAGTCGGTTACAAATCCATCTGTTCATATTTCTTCAACTTGTAAGTAAGGTATGAGAGACCATTTTTAGGGCTTGCTGAAGATCAGATATACAATTTCTATTACATTTCCTTGTTTTCTAAATCTAGCAACGGCCATCCCCCACCCCCACCACAAAAGGTGTGGTATTGTCATGGATGCCAAACCGATGCCCAGAGATCGCCAGTTTCTGCCCTTGGCACTTACAAATCATCCTCGGCAGCACTGTGAAAGTTGGAAGAGAGTCTAACCGCCTGGATTATTAGCGACCAGGGAATTAATGTGTGAGTACTGACTCCCAGAAAGTGGTTTTCTTATAGACATAATGTAAAATTTAAAATAATGGCCAGGCTTGACTAGATAATTCAGACAAAATTTTACCAATAAAGACTTCAATAGATTTAAAATCTAATTGTCTCACAAGTTAAGAGATCAAATTTAGAATTTCAAGCTAATAACCTCATCAAATCTTGGCTAAAGCAACCCGAGGCACCTTTAGGAAAGTGGAGAAACATAGTATTAAAGACTTAAGAGTAACAGTATCTACATGTAGTCAGTTACTCCAGGACCATGGCTTAAGAGGTGGGGACAGGTCAGCCATGACTGAAAACTCCTTTGGAGATTTCCCAGCAACTTTGGCTGATGTTTATTGAGATCAGAGCCATGTTTGTATGCCATCCAGGGACAAGTAGTGCCAGAAGTGTGAGAAAAGGCAAATGCTATGCCGTTTTTTCCTCATTAGAGATAAGGAATTTTTTTAGAAAAAACAGACTTTTTAATATTAAGATTAATCTCCCAATAAATCACTTTGATCATTAAATTTTTCTAAGATATATATCAAGTAGGAAATAACCAACATTGCCTATATGAAGCTGTTTAACTAAATATACTACAAATTAAAGAAGTAAAAACTTAAAAAATAATTACTATACTCCAAACCTTTGTCGTCAGTTTTGGTAATCTTGATTCTTCCTTGGATGTGGACATTGTATGTGCTGTTGGGCTCTTTAAAATTTTCATCATATTGAAGTCTATATCTGTAACAGAATAGAATATTTTTTTAAATTATGGGGGTTTTTTGACGAAAAGACATGCCTTTTCCTTCTCTTGGCAATTCATTCTAAACACGGAGAGAGGCAAAGGTGGACGAGAGAAGTTTAGGATACTGTTATAGCTTGCCCTGTCAGAGGAAATGAATACTCCATCTCACCTTCTCATGGCATGCTCTAAGCTACTACTTATTAAGAGTACATGGAGAGGACCCAGACCTAGGAATTTTGCCTCTAAGTCCAGAGCTCATTCCATGACCCTCTAGTTAAATGCAATAGAAGGTGTATCCCTCTGCATGTCCAGGTCCACCTTCTCCACAGACGGACAACACACCCATATCTGGCAATTTTTCCTCGCAACCAGCATGAATACACAGGAGGGTATCGAGAGAATCTTGTCATGTCTTAAAGGAAAGAAAAACTGTGATTTAATAAGCTGGGTCAGTCAGCCCAAAAGCTACTTATTAAGATATCTTAACACGGAGCAGAGAAAACAGGTGATCTAAGAGGTCTATGCTAGATTCTGGCACTGATTATTATCATCAGTTACCAGGTAGACTACTTAGATCTAGAGGTTGTGATGTTGATGAGAAACCTCTGAGGAGTTGAGGAAAGTCACTGGGATTGATTTTTGACATTAGACATTAAAAGATATTAAATATTAGCCTGACATACTAGAGACAAGTGGGGATCTATCTCTGGCAGAGATTAAAAATTGGTTGGCAAAGAATCTGCATTTTAAAATTTTGAGTAGAACCAAGGTTAGATTTAGTTGGAGTTAGAATTGGCAAGAAAGGTAGTAAATCATATAATTTCTTTCCTTTAAAACTTGCTCAAAAGCATATAACCCCACATGAAGAGGAATCAGCAGTATCTACCAAAAATACATATTTTCCCTTTGACCCAGCAAGTTCTCCCCTGAGAATACATCCTACACAACCTCCTACATAAGTAGGAAAGAACATATGTATGAGTTTATTGATTTGTGGCACAATTTGAAAATTTAGAGATTATAAACAACCCATGTATTTTAGCAGTCAAGTTGTGTGTGGTTGAATAAACTAAAGCATCCCCACTTGAAGGAATACCATGCAGTTGTAAAAGGCAATGAGGAAAATCCCCATGCTGATGTAAAGAGATCTAAAGGTCATATCATTAAGTGATGAAAGTAAGGTGCAGAACAGTGTATAGAGTATATTATTTAATTCACCATACACAGTATGCTACTTTAGTATAAAAGAGAGAAAATAAGAATATCCACTGCATTTGCCTTCATTTGTATAAAGAACCACTGAAAAGATAAGAATTGAAACTAATAAAAACATTACCATTAGGAGGAATAATTAAAACCAAAACTTTCTCAATTTTGAGTCATTCTTAAATACATGTTTAGGGTAATATTACTTAATATTTAGTTTCTATGAACAAATATAATATTAATAATAAAAGACCCTCTACTTCATGTCCACTGTACCCACAATAAAAATCTTATTTTCATATTATTTGATTTGGGCATTTACCCTGGCATTTTTTGGAGGTTACTTTTTTCTACCACATTTTGCTGTGACTTACATCTGTGTATTCAAAAACTAAATCATTGCTCAGACAAGTTATAGACCTAAGACATGAGTGATTAATTTTTAAGCATTTCTATGGTTTTTGTATGAAGAGCTAAGTCCAAGCATCTGAAGTAATGAAATGGTGTATTTATGAACTAAGGTTCTGTATCACCAAACACTACAAATATGCTGTAAAACAGGCTTTTAAGTTTGGCTTAATTAAAGGTGTTGTTGAAGAAGATAAGACCCATTTTAAGTCTTTCCTATAGAAAGGAAAACATTAATAAAATCAACCACTAAATGAGTTCTGTAACAAAAATTAGAACATACTGTTCTGATTAGAGCAAAAATAAATGAAGTAGGTATTAAAAATACAATAGAAAAGATCAATGAAACTAAAGTTGGTTTGTTAAAAAATAAATAAAATAGACAAACTTTAGCTAGATTCACCGTAAAAAAAGAGGGAGGACTCAAAATCAGAAATAAAAGAAGAGATGTTACAACTGATACAACAGAAATACAAAGGATCATAAGACTTCTATGAACAATTATACAACAGCAAATTAAATAACCTAGGAAAAAATGGATAAATTGCTAAAAACTTACAATCTACCAAGATTGAACCATGAAGAAAAAGATAGCCTGAACAGAGTAGTAAGAAGTAAGGAAGTTGAAGTGGTAATAAAAAGTCTCCCAGCAAAGAAAAGCCCAGAACCAGATGGTGTCATGGCTGAATTCTACCAAAAAATTAATGCTGAATTAATTGTTTAATTAAACCCTTAAAAACTCTTACAAAAAAAACAGAAGCAGAGGGAACTTTTCTAAACTCATTTTATGTGGCCAGCATCACCTTGATACTGAAGAGCCAGAAAAGACAACACAGGAAAACTGTAAATCAATTTGCTCTCAAAGTAAATTAAAAAAAAAAATCCAGGAAAAGATTATTCACCATGACCAAGTGTGATTTATCTCTGTGATACAAGGTTGATTTAACATATGCAAATCAGTCAATGTGATACACTGACTGATTTGCATATGTTAAATAAAGATTTTATTTATTTAACAAAAATTAGAACATACTGTTCTAATCTTTATTTAATTTATTAAATAAATAAAGATTTTATTTATTTATTTACATCAACAAAATATAAAATATAAAGCCAGATGATTTTTCTCAATAGATGCAGAAAAAGAATTTGACAAAGTTCAACATTCATTCTTAGTAAAAACTTTCAATAAAATAAGTATAGAAGGAAATGTCCTCAACAAAATAAAGGTTGTTTATGAAAATCCCATAGCTAACATCATAGTCCCTGAGGAGACACTGAAAACTTTTCCTCTAAAATCAAGTACAGTGCAAGGATGTCCACTGTTTTCACTTCTATCAACATAGTACTGGAAGTATTAGCAAGAGCAATCAGATAAGAAAAAGAAACAAAAGTCATCAAAATTAGAAAGAAAGAAGTAAAATTATTTCTTTCTACAGGTGAATAATTTTGTATCTAGAAAATCCTGAAGACACCATTGAAAAAACCATTAGAACTGAGTGAATTTAGGAAAGTTGCAAGGTAAAAAATCAACATAAAAAATCAGTTGTGTTAGCCCTGACTGGTGTGGCTCAGTTGGCTGGGCATTGTCCCACAAAGTGAAAGGTTGCCCGTTCGATTCCCGGTTGGGGCACGTGCCTGGGTTGTTGGTTCAATCCCCAGTCAGGGCACAGAGGCAACTGATTAATGTTTCTTTCTCACATTGATACATCTCTCCCTCTCTTTCTCCCTCCTTTCCCTTCTCTCTAAAAATAAATAAAATCTTTTAAAAAATCAGTTGTCTTTTTTTTTTTACATGATCAACAATTTATTTAAGGGAAAAATCAAGAGAACGATCACATGATAGCATCAGAAGAATAAAATACTTAGGAATAAATTTAACCACATAGGTGAAAGATCTATAGGTTGAAAACTGTAAAACACTGAATAAAGAAATTGAAGATGACACAAATAAATGGAAAGATATTTCAGGTTTATGCATTGCAAAAATTATTATTTTTAAAATGTCCACATTAAACAAAGCAATATACAGATTCAATGCAATTCTTATCAAAATTCAAATGGCATTTTTCATAGAAATAGAAAAAAGTAGATATAATCCAGCAATCTCTCTTCTGGGTATATACTCAAAGGGAGTGAAATCATTATCTCAAAGAGATACTTGCATTATTCACAGTAGCCAAGATATGGAAACAACCTAAATGACTCTCAGTGAATGAATGGATATAGAAATTGTGGTATGTGTATAAATATACACACACACAGTGGACAATTATTTAGCCTATAATAGCACACTTAAACATCATCCTATTCATCACACTCTTTACAATGTCCATGAGATTAAAAAAAAATAACTTCTGCAAAGATTTCCAGCTCTTCTTGGCACTAGAATCAGATGTCTCTCTCTCTCTGGAGACATCACAAATAAAGCCCTATGGAGTAGTTCATAAAAGTTTTGAGAATATCTTTACTAGAAGGATGAGGAGATCACAACCTTTCAAGAAAATAACAATCCTCGGTACATGCTGAGCACAATGAACAGCAAGGCATAATTCAACCAAAGCATTCGAAGGATCCCATTATTATGTAGTCTAAGCTGTGGATGCAATGATGAATTAAATATGGAAAATAAAAAAGAACCATAATTGAAGAAGAAAATATAGAGATAGGAGGTGAAGAAGGCTATAAAAGAAGAGATTATGGATTTAAAAAGTAATCTATTTTATTGTGTAAAAATTTAAAATTTCTGCTAGTCAAAAAATACCACAAAAGAATAACTGAGAAAACTATTGTTTTTAAAGATTTTATTTATTTATTTCCAGACAGAGGAGAAGGGAAGGAGAAAGAGAGGGAGGGAAACATCAGTATGTGGTTGCCTTTCGCACCCCCCACACTGGGGAC
The DNA here is from genome assembly GCF_022682495.2 of Desmodus rotundus. NCBI lineage: Eukaryota > Metazoa > Chordata > Mammalia > Chiroptera > Phyllostomidae > Desmodus > Desmodus rotundus. Next base: position 81,656,302 of record NC_071393.1, read on the forward strand.
CTGGCCTGCAACCCAGGAATGTGCCCTGATTGGGAACCGAACTGGTGATCTTTTGGTTTGCAGGCCCACATCCAGTCCACTGAGCCACACCAGCCAGGGTGGAAAACTATTTACAATACAATACTAACAGAAGAAGTAAAAATCCCTGTACAAAACTGTGCGAAGGGCATAAGAGGTAAGTCATAAAGCAATAAAATTAACGTAATCTTTTGAAAAATATTTCAATTTCACCAGAAACCAAAATAATTGAAACACCACCGATGCATTCTTTTTAAATTTAAAAGTAAAAGAAAAAGTATGATGATGCACAGCATTGTAGAGACTCATGTGTTATCTCATGTGCTAATGGTGGGCCACAGTCTTCCTTACCAGCATACTCTCACCAAATCCAGGGGACACTTGGCTTGGAGTAGAGGGCAGCAACCTCTGTTTCTTGGTCTCTTTAACTTCCCAGCCTTGTCCTCACTGTGCTGGGTGGGAGGAGTGCTCCAAAACTTTCCTCCTAAGGAATTATCTTGATTCTTCAAAATTCCCTCTCACCATTTTTTATAGGGTGGGTGGAAGTGGTCTAATGTCCTACGAAGTGGTCTGGAATGTCTCGTTAGGATAAACCTACTGATGTCATCAGTCTTTAAGACCTCAGAAGGAACAGAGTCTCATTTGAACATTCTATTATAATAGAATGTTTTGAATAGATTTCTGTCATAACCAAAAGAGTTTTGATTAAGACATTTGCATCAACTCATCAAATTTCTTAAGGGCAGTTTAGTAAAATCTGCTATATGTTAAAATTATCATTCATCTTACCCATATTTATTTGTTTCACTAGTGTCCACCGAGTTTCAGTTACATGTTTGATGCCTGGGATACAAAGGTGAAGACAGGGCTCACGCTCTGTGTGGGGGAGGAGTCGAAGAGTCCAAGGCATATTCTCATATAATCGCGATGCAATACAATAGTGCTACAGCTGAGGAAAAGAGGGAAGTGCCACAAGAACACAGGAGTCCCTGCAATTGTAGATCGACTGGGAATTGCCAAGAATTGAATTTTTTTTTTCTTTCTCACCTACTGAATTACTTAATCATATTTTCCAGATTGGCCTTGTGTTCATTCTATCACTCAAAGTATAAGGAAACTATGGTATAAAGAAACTTTTATTTATTTATTTTAAAATTTTATTAAATTTATTGGGGTGACATTGCTTAATAAAATTATATTACTTTCAAGTGTACACTTCTACAATACATCCTGTCACCATTTACCCTCCCCTCTGCCCTCTTTTACCTGCCCCCCCCTTTCCCTCCGGTAATCACCATACTGTGGTCTGTGTCTATGAGTTTTTTTTTCACTCAATCCCTTTACTTTTTTCACCCAGCCCCCCAACCCTCCTCCCCTGTGACAGCTTATACTTTTACATTATTATTAATTAATTTTTGTCCTCACCTAAGGACATTTCTTCATTGCTTTTAGAGAGAGGGAAAGGGGCGCAGAGAGAGAGAGAGAGAGAGAAAGAGAGAGAGAGAGAGAGAGAAAGAAGCATCGATGGCCCGCCTTCTCATACACACCCCGATGGGGATCAAACCCACAACTGGGGCCAGGCCCTGATGGGGAATAGAATCCGCAACTTCTCAGTCTACCAGATGACGCTCCAACCAACTGAGCCACACCAGCCAGGGCAGCTTAGTGACAGCTTTTAAATGTTCTGCTATGGCTAATAGTTTAGGTTTTAGATCCAAGATTTAAAAAAATAAGATAGTAATGCATATTAAGTGTTAATATTTAAAAAAATCATTTTATTGTATTACTGTGTTTTTATATCCTCTACACTTTGATAAGATTTCTTTTGTTGAGCCACTATTTTATATGTAGTATTCTGTAAATATTGTTCTATTTTTTGAACTGTGGCTCCTGTTTTCCATTGAAAAATATCACAGCTATACTCATGGCAGGGGTTTCATCAGTAGCAGAGGATATTGAGACTTTGATCTTCCTGTAAAATTTGCTCTGAAAGTATTTAAGCCCTCTTTGCAGGTGCCTCCTAAGACAATTCCACTCAGAGTTTGGGGGGGTTCTCATTCAGGCCAGGTCTTCTCCTGTCCTATTCACTAGAAGAGTGGACTTAACTCCAACTGGATCAATAGTTTAAAGCACACACATGTGAACTTAATCTGCATTAGTGAATCAGAGTAGTGTATTAGTTAAGCATGTAGGCCTTGAGTCCGATACACACAGATTTAGTTGCCAGCTCTGCGATTTCTAGACAAAGTGACTTTGGGCAAATTAATTTCTGTAAGCTTCAGTTCTTCAAATATAGTTCGGAGATGATAATAATTACCTTACATACTTGTTAACTGGATAAAAATGAAGTCATATCTGTAAATCATAGTGCTTGGCACATCATAAAGATGTTGTTAGTCAATATTGTTATTGCTACTATTTCTTAAGGAGTATAAATTCAAACTCACCATTACACCATACTTATAAAAGCTTTGTTGAGAAAATAATATTGAAAATATTGAGGACTGATAAAGTTTTACCTGTTCCTCTAGGAAAATCTGAGACATACTCTTTTTTTTAATGATTTAGAAAAATTTTAATTACAGTTGACATACAATATTATATTAGTTTCAGATGTACACCCCAATGATTAGACACTACATAACTTACTAAGTAATCACCCCAATAAATCTCATACCCATCTGACACCACACATAGTTGTTAGAGGATTATCAACTATATTCCCTATGCTGTACTTTACATCCCCATGTCTATTCCGTAACTACCAATTTGTACTTCTAAATCCCTTTACTTTTTTCACCCATCTCCCCAACCCTCCTCCCATTTTGTGAGACATATTTTTTAATTAAGGTAGAGTAGCAAAGAGCTATGTATTAGCACTGAATTTTCCTGGCCACTTGTAGACCCATTTTACTATATTGTGCTTTATCTTTATGCCTTTGGTTAATACAGCGCAATCTTATTGACTCAACTCTGGCGGTCTTTACTATGTCCACATAGTCATTACATTCGACAGAGCTTCCTTGGGGAGATTGTGGTAATCAATTGGGCTGTTTAGAAAGGTTCGCCTTTTCATCCTTCTAAAGCATATAGTAGGACTGAAAACCTCTCCCTTCTTTAAAGACAAGTATGGCCATGAGCTTGCTCTGGGCAATAAAATAAGAAAATTTGAGTTGAAATAATCTTTTTTTTTTTTTTGAGACAAGGATTTAAGAGCCAATGCTCACTGCACTGAGTTCTCTTCCCACTGCTGTAGCGATTCCTGCGAATGAGAGGCAATCTTCTCTGGCATGGATGCCTGAGTCACTGCACTAACAGAGATTCTAGCCTATACGCAGTGGATATACACAGTGTGAGTGAAAAATAAACCTTTACAGCACAAGCCACTAAGATTTTGCAGAAGTTGTCACTACAGGATAATGTAGCTTATCCTGAATGATATAAGGATTCACAGGAAAAATACTATCTAGTCTTGTGTAAAGAATAGAGCACTTCGGGTGTACACACGGTTTGTTTTTATCTTATGAATACTGCTCAGTTATGTAAGTGACATTGTCTTTCCTTTCCTTGGCAGATAGAAAGCTGGGAGCCAACCATCTTTGTGAGTCAAATATAGAAAAGGAAAATATTTCTCCATAAGATTTTACATTGTAAAATCATTTCAGACTTTTCTTTTTCTATCTCATTTTTGTCTAGCCCTCTTTTCTCTATCTGCTTATTTGATATGCTGCTTTATGCTGTTGTGCTGAACACATTTATGTAAAGTTACCATAATCCTCACAGAAAAAAGACTGGCATATGCATAATTAAATATATATAAATATTTCTGTTATTTTAAAGAAAGGATTAAGCATGTGATATGCAATATTAATTGACCTGGGTGCTTTACCTAATGTTTTATTTATCCCTGTCTTGAAATAGCCTAATGGCTAAGATACTGTTGCTGTTAACCTGGTGTGTCCTCCACAAGGCGCTGCCCTTTGGAAGAACACAGTATTAGGATTCAGGAATCTAAGTTCTAGTTTAATTTTGCCACAAACTATATATGTAATCTCTAGCAAAATACACTTTCTACTTGACTCTCAATTTCCTCATTTGAAAAGTGAGATTTAAAAATTTTTTCAAATTTATGTTCAAATTACATCCTTATTTTAAATTATATGAATTAAGGCATGAGGGAATAGATTAAATTAATCCTCTAATAAGCGGGAAAACACCACAAGTTTGATTCTCTTGTCTAACTTCTATTTTCTATTTACTCATTTATTCACACATTCTTTCAAAAAACACTTCTTGTAGTCTATTTGAGAAACATTACAAGTTTCAAAAGAAGTAAAAAATACAGTCCCTAGCTTCAGCAGTCAATTATAATTGAATCGGTCGATAAACTACATACAGACAATACCTGTGAAAAATGCAACATCAATTACAATGCTAATGTGAGATACAGAGGCAAATAGCTCGTATCAGAAATAAAACTGTCAGGATGAGACAGAGATTGTTCATGGGATGAGGCTGTCAGAGAAGGCTCATTTAAAAACTGGTCAGATTTGTGGGACTTCAGACATGGAAAAATAATTAGGCCAGTGGAGCATACACAGGGGTGAGATTGGGTGACAAGGCATGTGGGCAGGACCTTGAAGAGACCACCCTGGTTGCAGCAAAAGGTTACCTTAGGAAATGTCCTAAGAATATGAAGAAGAAAGAGAGCAAAGGAAGTCATGATGGAGTGGTTATCCCACTGTAAGAAGATTGTTTCTATGCGTTTGTCAAGAAATAATGGACTGAACTCAGATCTTTGAGGATGATTGAAATAATTGGTGGGTAATTATGAGTTCATTTAAGTACTACAGTTGCTTAACAAATTACGTGAGTGATGTGGCTTTATCCTTTAAGTCATAAAGTTGATAATAAGCCCAATTATTTCAAATTATCATAAATTTCATAAATGAAATAGGAATGGACCAACCCTACCACTACAAAAGTGACGGAGGAAACAGAAGCCAAGGAATGTATAGTTACCTGTTACTGTAGAGGAATAAAGTGGAGTATTGTTAATCAAGAAATTCAAAACCTTGAAATAATGAAATCAGTGGTAAAGAATTCACATTTTGGCGAGGTCAGTGTTACATATGATTTATATGAAATACATATGTTTCTTTCAAAGAGCGGGTGGAGGGGTCAAGTGCAGTGGGAGAAGACTTGTGAGAGCTCATTGTGTTCTCCTCTTGACGTGAGTGGTGCATGGAGGGTGCTGTGGTTTGCAGCCATTGTGCTCTAATGGGAGAAGTGCTGGCAGAAGTCCCAGTGACGCAGGGCCAGTTCCCCACCCTTTCACCAAAGGCTTTCCATCAGAATGTTTACTGTAAGTTAGACTTCTGCACGGAACAAAGAAACTAGCATTTTATGTCATTATTTAAAAAAATAAATTACAGGCTCTCAAACCTCTTCCATGGGTGGATTCTCAATATTCACCACTAACAATACAGCTTAAAATAAGTCCATATTCCAAGATCACATTTGCAGTATTTTGTTCTGCTTTTAATTAAATGAAGCTCTTCTAAGTAAATGAGAAATTAATAAAGTGAATGATTAAAATCAAATAGGCTCTTATAAGGCTTATAATCCCAAATTCTTTGATCGGCTACCACTAAGCATCTACCCTAACTGAACCCAAACCTAATCAAATCAGTCATACCAAGAGAAGGAATACCATCAGAAGTTTTATTTGCAAGACCACAAGACACTAATAAAATCTATGGAAGGTTCGAATTAGTTACTACCTTGGGAAGACCCGTCATTCTAAATGACACTTCCTCAGGGAGGACTGAGTGCTACCAGAACATCATCTAAGAACCAATTTTATTTTTTAAAATACTTGGTACCACTATTACTACAGTGGAAAATACATGGGAAAAAAGAGAACGGTATATACAGCAGTGTTCTTCAAACACCAAAGGGCATAAGAAACAACTGGGCATCTTCTGAAAATGCAGTTTTAACAACATCACAGGTGTTGATGATGCCACTGGCCCATGGAGCTACCTTTTGAGTAACATGGGATAAATCACACGGAGCTGCCAAAGTTCCTCTCTAAGGATGTGACTTTGAATGTGTGCCGTCAACTGTGAAGTGGTACCATGAACACCAACCTCATAGGATCAGTGGAGGAGTAGGTAAACTTATGTTTGTGAAATGCTGGGCAACATTGATCTTAGGATCCCTGAAGGGAAAGAAGAGAATGTAGTAGATAATGCTGGTAATTGGGTAAATGTAGTGTTACGAGTTTGTGGAAGTTCTCATTGGTTTACTCTTCTCATTGAGGTAGGAAGTGATGTTACTATCTGAGACAGGATAAGGGAAGTGGTGCTAGAGATCTGAAGAGAAAAAAAGTGAATATAGTTGTCTTCATCAGTGGGAGAAACAAAGGACTAGGGAATGTGGTGGATTATCTGACAGAATGGAGGCACATTTGCCTTATGTAGTTGCAAATTAAAAATGAAACGAGTCAGCATGGTTGTATGTTTTCTCTAAAGATATTTAGCTGCACACCTTCAGATGTGGGAAAGGCATATAATTATCTTTAATTAGGTTTATGGCTTTGTAACTGATAAAGTGGAAATCTGGAAAAGAAGATGAATACAACGGAACAGCTGTGACTACTGATCACAGCATTAGTAAGATAAGAGGAGGAGAGAGAACATCACTGGGGTGAGGGAACATTGAAGGGTAATAAGATGAATATGTTGCTGAGATTTCACTTATGACTTTGTGTAAAATTAAAAAAAATTCCATGTGTACCTGCACTTGAAAGGATTGTATAGCCTTGATTTGTTGAATACAGAGACACACACACATACCAGACTTAATTGTTTCCCAAAGTAATATATGTTCTTTACTAGTTCTTTTTGTCAGATTTAGTTATTATTATGTAAGAGAGAAAGAAAATATTATGGATTTTAAATGAAAAGTTATTGATTTTTTAGTTAATCCTTGAGAGTCTGAATATTTTTGCTTTATATATATTTCTAGGAAGTGTTTTTGGTACATACATGTTCACACTTATTATACCTTCTGTTGGATTGTTTATCAATAGGCAGACTATGTCTTTTAATGCTTTATCCTTTAATTTTAATTTGTTGGCTTTGTTGTGATGAATATTTACATGGTATTATTTTTTTCCATTGCTTCTTTTTAAACATTTCTAGATTTTTGTTTTGGGTATTTTTTGTAAGAAGAATAAAGATATTTAAAAAAAAATCTACATGAGACTTTTGCTCTGAGTTGAATGCAGTAGATCTTACAGGCCAATGTTTCTACTCCAATAACTAGAAAAATTGAGGCAACTTATGAAAAAAATGCTATTTTCAAGGACATTGGAAACAATGAGAACAAGACAAGTTAAAATTCCAGAGAGGAAAGAGTCCTTCCTACGTGATCTGACAATCTCCAGTTATTTTCATCCCTTGAAAGCACTTGTTGATTTGGGGAGCTGCTGAGGAGCAGGCTTGGCATAGGCAGAAGTTCATCTGCTAGAGAAGAGATAAACTGTCAGAGCTTTAGACACTCATGTAGGCTGGTGTAAAATCTAAACAAACACTGTGTACTTGACAGCCAATTTTTATCATGGGATATTTGATGAGTTCTGTGGTGGTAAGAAAAGCTGGGGCAGGGCTGGGCTAGAAACTTCAAAAAAGGCTTCATGAAGTCTCTTATAGCTCTTAAATAGTGACTGGGAGACAAAGTCTCACCAATACCTGGTTGATCTTTACTTCAGGATAATATGTTAAATTTTGAAAATGTGTGTTATTAGAGGTTAAAGAGTTAGCCTCAAAACATTTAAAGAGCAGAGTTAACTCCCCCTTGGTATTTAATGGTTGAGGAATAGAGGTTTCCTAGATTTTTAATTAAAAGCCCACAAAGGCCATATCCCCAAAACAGGGAAGAACCAGAGGTGGGGTAATCTCACCAAAACTGTAATCCAACTGTGATCCAGCTCAATAACTGATTAAATCATGTTATTCAGTCCCTCAACCTAAATGGGAAAAGGGGAGACCATCTGTAGTAGAAAACAACATCATCTGCAAGTGCTACAGTTATTTTACACATAATGCTTAATGTACCATAAATGAATGCAGGACAAGCAAAGGGAGTGATAAAAACAGATACATAGATGATCCATACATTGGAGTTAGGAAAGAAAGGGCTTTAAAATAGTCTTATACATATTTTCAAGAAATTAAAAAATTAATAAAATGGAAAATTTCAGCAATAATTAAGATCTATAACAAAGAATAAAATATACAATCTGGAGCTGATAAATACAAGTCTGAAATGAAACCTAATTGAGAGGATCCAAGGTGATGGTGGAGTAGGTGGAAGTTACAGTCACCTCCTCCCAGGACCAAATGGAACTACAACTAAAATATGGAACAATCAACCTGAATAACCAACCAAAGACTTGCTGAACAGAAATCTCATAGCCAAGGATTTACAGAGGGAGCCACATAGAGACTGGTAGGAAGGGCATAAATGCCAAAAGGGCTGGCCCTGCTCCTTTGGGCAGTGGCTGAGATTCTGGAGGGATATCTAAGCTGCAGAGGTTTTCCTTGAGAAATGTGGAGTCTCAACCCCATGCTAGGTACCCCAGCCTGGAGCACTAGAGCCAGGCAGAGGTGCCCATATACTATATGGCTGTGCACATTACTGTGGATTCTGTCTGCTAGAAAGAGAAAGGAGTCAGCTAGAAACTCAGGTACTGTTTTGAAGAGCCATTGCACAAAATTTTCTTCATAGCCACTCACCCTGGGCTCTGGCCAGAGGGAGGGTGGAGCAGACTAAAGTCATGTGAGGACAGACTGGGATTTGTGGCTCTGGGGAGAGAGCTAAAGGGACAGCTGCCAGGATCCCTGTGCTGAGTCATTCTCCCACACCATAGATACCATCTTTCTTGGGTGATGCATTCCCCTCCTTATGGCATCAGCCTGGGGTAGAAAATAGCCCCACCCTCTGACTCCCTGTTGTCCCACCCTGTGGAGCTCTAGCCCTGAAGAGAAGTCAGCCTCCTGGGCCCTGGGTATAGAGACTGGGCAGACTCAATGTAGGTCAGTGACTGAGTTGTGTGGTTCTGGGTGGGGGCCATTCCCCTCACCTTCCCATGAGCCTGACGAGGGCTTCTCCCACACAGGAGATCCACTAGCCTCACCCTCCAGATTTCTGGCAGCCCATCCCTGCCAAACTTGGGCTCTCCAAGAGGTCTGGGCAGAATCCAAGACTGACTAAGTTGTGTGTCTCTAGGACAGGGGCCATATTTCTTTTGCACACCCCACTGACACAGAGCTCTCCCTTCACATGGCCAAATCTTGTTCTGTTTGGGCCTGATAAACTCTGCTGGCCTTGCCCTGACAACGCCCTGAGACCCAACCCCACTACAAAGTTCTATGCCATCAGGCCCATGACTACTAGTGTTGGTGTATCCTGGAATTTTTGCTTAGTGGCCTCAGTACCAGCACTGTCATTGAGTTTGAATGCATATCCATCTGGTGAACACTATGTGACCCTACCTGATGACTCACTGAGAACCTATCTCATGCAACTCAAGTACTGCCAGAGGCTCCTTCAATGACTGAGCCTAATAGGCAGCTAGTAGGCGGAAGCAGATCTCTGGATGCCTTGAGCCTTTTGCTGACCTTCCCCCAGGCTTGGTGCTGGTGGAAGCTGGCTTTACTGAGCAGCTAGGTCCTTCTTATGCACACCTAGACCCAGAAGAGGCAGCCACAAACTGTGGATTGCTTGGCAGCTCCAAATAGGTTACCCAGGGCCAGTCAGAGGCAATATCTGACATTGACTTGCACCAGAATCCCTCCTTAAAGCCCCAGAACCAACACATCCAGTGGTGGGCTTCAGACAGCATCAGAGCACGATCCAGTTTGTTTCATAAGCAGCACATCCATAGAACAATCTCAGCAGGCACCAGACCCTGTAGAAGCAAATTCCACTTTGTGTGATCAGCAGCTGCACAGCAACTCATATGCTGTGGTCGGGGTTGATCCTCACAGTCAGTCAGCCTAAGGATCAACCTCACACATGGACAGAACAACAGCAGTCAAGACTCAATTATTAATTCCAAGATGGCTGCACAGTAAGTAAAAGCTACACTCACCTGCTCCCAGCCCCAAACCAGATTTACAGCTAAATTATAAAGCAGTCAATCTGAATAACCAACTGAAGTCTAGCAGAACTGAAATATTATAACCAAGGTTTTAAAAAAGAAGCCACATAGAGAGTCATAAGATGGGCAGAGATGCAAAAAGAGCTAGTTCACCAAATCCAGGTGTGGCAACTGAGACGCCAGAGGGATTTAGTCTCCCTCCCCTGAGGAGTGTGGGATCTCAACACCATGCAGGGATGCCCAACCCAGAGCAACGGAGATGGGAAGAAAAGCCTGCATAGCATCTGCTGGTGAAAACCAGTGGGGGTTCAGCCTGCCTGGGAGATCCAGATACCACCTTCCCAGGGATGCACACTTCTGTTTCACAGTACCAGCTTGGGGAGTGCACTGCCTGGTTCCTGACTGCTGGAGAGGCCACTCTGCCATGCTTCAGTCCTGTGAAGGGGTCTATTGGCTGCACTCAGTAGTGCCCTTTGGGGCATTTTTTTTCTTGGGAGGCTCTAGGAGACTCAGTGACTAAACTCTGTAGCTTTGGAAAGGGGACTGATCTCCCCCACCTTGAGCACACGGCCAGCATCCCCACTCACACCTGTTGAATCACTTGGCTGGTCCTGTCCTACTGAGTTCAGCTACACAGGGGGACCAGAGTGCCACACAGAGCTGGAACTTTTGGAGAGTGTCTCTTGGGGAAGTTTTAGTCCGGGTATCAGAAAGGTGGGAGATGGGATATGTGGCTACATCATGGTGGGGGAGAGGCTCCTATCTCCTCTGTGAGCTCAGCCCACACTGCCCCAGGAAAGGGAAGAAGTGCCTGTTCCCTTCCTATAGGCTTGCAGGCACCACCCCCAATGGGAGATACAATGGATCTGCCCTGCCAAGCCCCAGGTACCCTGCCCCACTGAGCTCAGTTCTGTGGGAGCAAGAGCTGGGACATTCAGAGTGTGAGTCCCTCAGAGGCTATTGTCTACACTGAAGTGAAATGCTAAGTCCCCTTCCGCAGGCTGGGACAGCATCATCCCCAATGGGAGATTCTTTTGATCTATTTCCCCTGAGTCCAGGATGGCTGAGCTTGCTCCTGCAGAGAGGATGGCTGGCTGTACCCAACCTGAACCTGTAGCGAGCCCCACTAGGGGGAACTAGAGTTGGAGACTCTGGCAGAGACTGAGGGTTTTGGCTTTGAAGCAGGGGCTAGTCTCCCCTCATTGAGTGCCTGACTGCATGATTCCCAAGTATGGGACCCACTAGCCCTATCTTGGCTAGCCTGGGCTCATCCTATAGTCTCTCTTTGGAAGTCTCTGGAGGAAGACTAGGAAATATCAGGGAAAGGCGGAGTAGCTGATACGTGGAAGCAGAACTCAGGAAGTCTTGATCCTTTTATAGATCTACCCCCAGCTCTAAGCTGGAAGAAGCCAACTATTTTATGTAGAGTAGCCCCTCACATACACATCAGGTTCAGCAGATGCAGACACAAACAGGGAACAGTGTGATAGCTACAGACAGGTAGCACAAGGCTGGTTACGCACAATGTCTGACAGTGACCTGTACCTGAACTCCACCTAAGTGGACCCAGAAACAATACAACCAATGGTGGGCTTCAGACCACACTAGCTCAACCCAACTAGCCACACAAGCAGCACACCCAAAGGAGGATGCCTCAGGGAGCAGCCCCTGCATAGCATCTCATAGAGAGTCATCAAGGTTTACCCTTATAGTCACCTAGCCTGAAGGGTTAACTCCAACCATTAAAGGGCAAACAACATTCAAGCCTCAAGTACAATGACTGGGGTGGGGGGGGGCACATAACCCACAAGAAACATGCCTGGAGCACAGTGCTTAGGTGATCTGGTAGACTGTGCCACTGAGCCCAACAAGACACCTTCACCATAAAACCATCCTAATAAGTTTGGAAGTCATAGCAGATCTATCTAATACACAGAAACAAAGAAATATGCCTTAAACAAAAGAAAAAGAAAATTTTCTCGTCTCTGGAGAGAAAAAGAATGAAATGAAATGGATGAAATGGAAGCACAAAAATACCAGATGCAACTTCCGGCCAAGATGGAGGTGCAGGTAGATATGCTTTGCTTCCTCATACAACCAAAAGAAGGATAACAACCAATTTAAAAATAAAAAAAACCAGAACTGCCAGAAAATAGAACTGTATGGAAGTCCAACAACCAAGAAGTTAAAGAAGAAACATTCATCCAGACTGGTAGGAGGGGTGGAGATGAGCAGTTGGGGTGGAAAGGACATGTGGCAAGGCAATGGCTGGAAGACCAGGTGGCCCCACATTAGCATGCAGATAAACTGGGAGGAACAACTAGGGAGCAAGACAGACTGTGCAACCCAGGGTTCCAACATGGGAAAAGAAAGCTTCAAAGCATCTGGCTGTAAAAACCTGTGAGGGTTGTGGCAGTGGGAGAAGTGATTTGGAACAAAAGGAAGAAATAAACATTCAAGTGGAACAGAATAAAGAAACAAGAGTTCGAGAAATGAGAAGAGGCTTTTGACCCTCTGGGACAACTTTAAACATTCCAACATTTGAATCATAGGGGTGCCAGAAGAAGAAGAGGAAGAGCAAAAAATTGAAAACTTATTTGAAAAAATAATGAAAGAAAACTTCCCCAGTCTGGTGAAGGAAATAGACATACAAGTCCAGGAAGCTCAGAGGATCCCAAAGAAGTTCAAACCAAACAGGAGCACACTAAGACACCTCATATTAAATTACCCAAGATTAAAGATAAAGAGAGAATCTTAAAAGCACCAAGAGAAAAGGAGACAGTTGCCTACAAGGAGTTCTCATAATACTATCAGCTGATTTCTCAAAAGAAACCTTGCAGGAAAGAAGGCACTAGAAAGACATATTAAAAGTCATGAAAAGCAAGGACCTACATCCAAGATTGCTCTATCCAGCAAAGCTATCATTTAGAATGGAAGGGCAGATAAAGTGCTTCCCAGATAAGGTCAAATTAAAGGAGTTCATCATCACCCAGCCCTTTTTATATGAAATGTTAAAGGGACTTATCTAAGATAAAGAATATGACCAAAAATATGAACAGTAAAATGACAACAAACTCATAACTATCAACAACTGAACCTGAAACACACACACACACACACACACACACCAAACTAAGTGAACAACTAGAACAGGAGCAGAATCACAGAAATGGAGATCACATGGAGGGATGTCAGTGGGGAGGGTGAGTGTGAGTATGAGTGAAAACATACAGGGAATAAGAAACATAATTGGTAGGTACAAAATAGACAGGGGAAGGTTAAGAATAGTATAGGAAATGGAGAAGACAAAGAATTTATACCTACGACCCAAGGTCATGAACTAATAAGTGAGAAGAATGTTGGAGATAAAGGGGGTATAGGATCGAGGGGGATCAAGGAGAGAAAAATATGGGACAACTGTAATAGCATAATCAATAAAATGTACTTTAAAAATACCAGATGCAGAGTTTAAAACAATGATGAAAGATGCTGAAGGACCTTAAAGGAAGAATGAATGATTTCAGTGAGAACTTAAACAAAGAGATAGTAAGCATTAAAAAAAACACAGAAACCACGAAGAAGAACCAGTCAGAAATGAAGAATACATTAGAAGTAAACAATATCAGGATAGACAAAACAGAGGATAAAATTAGGAAATTAGAGGACAAGATACAGTAAGTACTCAAACAGAGCATGAGAATAAAAAGAGAATTCAAATAAATGAGGAAAGTCAGAGGGATCTTTGGGACAACAGCAGTGTAACAACATCTGCATCATAGGGGTACCAGAAGGAGAAGAGAGTGAGCAAGGGATAGAGAATCTGCTTGAAGAAATAATGGCAGAAAACTTCCCTAACCTGGTGAAGAAAAAAACTCACACAAGTCTAGGAAGCACAGAGATGAACCCAAAGAGACCCACACCAGGACACATCATAATTAAAATGGCAAAGGTTAAAGACAAGCAGAGCATCTTAAAAGCAGCAGAAGAGAGACAGTTCCTACAATGGAGTTACCATAAGGCTGTCAGCTGATTTCTCAACAAAAATACTTCAGGCCAGAAGTATGTACGAAGTATTGGCACAAAGTATTCAAAGTGATTAAAAAAACAAGGACATGCAACCAAGACTACTCTACCCAGCAAGGCTATCATTTAACATTAAAGGCAAAATAAAGAGCTTCCCAGACAAAAATGGCTACAGAGTTCATTACCGCCAAACCAGTATAGCAAGAAATGTTAAAGACACTGCTTTAGAATGAGGATTCGGAAGATGGCGGCAACATAGGTGGGAGCGGAATCCACTTCCCCTCAGCGACAGGGAAATATCTAGCTGATCTGAGGAGCAGAGCGAACAGCCAACAGTACTCCAGCATATACGAAGATTAGAGACCAAAGATAGAGGACATTGAAAGATCTGACGGTAAGAAGAGTGCTCAAGGACAATAAGGTCCCCGGGACCCGGGAACGCGCGGTACAGGGGCGGCAGAAGCGCCAGCCCAGGTGCAGGGGCTGCTGCAGGAGTCTTGGGAGAGGGCCAGGCTGCGCTGTGAGCAGCCAGGTGCTTGATTGGACCAGGGGAGCTTGAAAAGGAGGAATTTCTCAAAAAGAAAAAGAAAATAGAGACACTCAGGGGCTAGTTAGAGAACTCTCGGTAGTAACCGAGGCCACTGGCGCCCCTCCCCCCTCCGCCCCTGGACTGCGGGCGGGGGGGATAAACAGCACCGGAGTGACGGCGCTCACCTGAGGTCCGGTCGCGCGCCTGCGCGCAGATTAGCGAACGGGGCCCATACCTGAAACCCCGGAGGGGCGCCCACACCTGAAACCTCCGAGATCATTTGGAGCTGAGGCTAGCTGCTCCACCCACAGGCCCAAAACCTCGGAACCGAGTGCTGTGTGATTCAGTCCCAGGGCGGCCCCGCCCGCTCGAGAGACTCAAGCCCAGGGCGGCTGGATCGGGCCCCCAAGCATAGAACCTCAGGCGCAGCGGGTTGCGCGCTCACCAAGCGCAGGGCCGGCTGGGTGCGCGTTTTCCAAACACAAAGCTGCTGGCGAGCGTCCTAACTCTAAGGCGGCTGAACCTGCCACCTGCAAGCCAGCGTCCCAAGCCCGGGCGGCTCGATTGGTCGGCCGGCAGGGCACAAAATACGTCACAAACCCAAAGCGGCTGGATTCCCCTGCTGTGCGCGCACGCGTACCAAGCCAAAGCGGCTGGAGCCGCCGCTTGCGTGTCCCAAGAACAAAGCTGCTGGAGTGGCTGATCAATGGCCTGATTGACTGCCAGGGACCACACCTACAAAACAGCGAAGAGTGTGACCCAGGAAGGGAGAAAAGTGAAACCAATCCTTCCAACCACCCCCTCCCGTTGCACAGACAGGACACCAGCAGATATAACCTGACCGGTTTAAAGCCAACAGAAGATTTTTTTTTTTAATCCTTTTTCTTTTTTTTCCTTTCCCCCTGAATTCCTTCTTCCTCTCTCCTTTTTTTCTTTTTTTTCATTCCTTCTTCCTCCCATCCTTTACCATTTTTATGTCTTCTTCCTGCCTTCTTTTATCTATTTCTATGTTTTAATTTTTGTTAAAATTCCTTCTTATCTTGCCTCCGATCTTTCTTTATTCCTTCTTCCCTCCTTCCTTCCTTTCCTCCTTTCCTATTTCCTTTTTCCCTCCTTCCCATCTTTGTTTTGGTTCTTTTTTGTGTGTGTGTGTGTGTGTTTTTTTTCTTTCTCCCCCCCTTTCTCTTTTTCCCACAGGTGAGACAACAAAACCTGGAGTGCTGAAAAGACTAGAGTTAGACCGTGTTAAACACATAAACATCAGCTCAAGACCAGTGAGCACAGGAGAGTAAGGAGACAGCACCACCGAATCCCATTGGCATTCTACCATAGAAGTTCATATCATAAATCCAGGGAGTCAGAACAAAGCAATTTAAGAAGCAGAGGCCAACAAGAAGAGCCTCACAAACAATGGGAAGACAAAGAAACAATTCCCAAATGAAAGGAAAGGAGGAAGTCTCAGAAAGAATACTAACCGAAAAAGAGGCAACTCAACTATCAGATACTGAGTTCAAAGCAATGGTCATCAGGAAGCTCACTGAGCTCTCTGAGCTCAAAGAGAACTACCAGAAACTACAAGGAAACTACAATGAACTCACTGCAAACTATATAAACATGAAAAAGGAAATAGAAAATATCAACAAGAGCCAAGAGGAAATGAAGAATACAATTTCTGAATTGAAGAACACAGTAGAAGGAATGAAAAGCAGACTTGATGAAGCAGAGGATCGGATCAGCGAGCTGGAGGATAAAGTAGAAAAAAACACCCAGAAGGAGCAAGAAAAGGAAAAGAGGCTCAGAAAGAATGAAGAGGCAATAAGGGAAATGCAGAACAACATGAAACGTAACAATATCCGTATAATAGGAATACCAGAAGGAGAAGAAGAAGAGCAAGGGATAGAAAACCTGTTTGAAAAAGTAATGATGGAAAATTTCCCTAATCTGAGGAGAGAAAAAATCACCCAAATCCAGGAATCACAGAGAGTCCCAAGCAAGAGGAACCCAAAGAGACCCACTGCAAGACACATCATAATTAAAATGGCAAATTTCCAAGACAAAGAGAGGATCTTAAAGGCAGCAAGGGAGAAAAAGGAAGTAACATACAAGGGAGCCCCAATAAGGTTAGCAACTGACTTCTCAATGGAAACGCTCCAAGCCAGAAGAGAATGGCAAAAAATATTCCAAGTAATGAGAACCAGAGGCCTGCAACCAAGACTACTTTACCCAGCAAGGCTCTCAATTAAGATAGAAGACCAAATAAAGAGTTTCCCAGACAAAAGAAGTCTAAAAGAATACAGCTCCACCAAACCAGTTCTGCAAGAGATGCTAAAGGGACTGCTTTAAGGAAAGGAAGGAAAAGAGAAAGACAGAGGAACACAGGTAGGAAATAATGGCAATGAATAACTACCTATCGATAATAACCTTAAACGTAAATGGATTAAATGCTCCAATCAAAAGACATAGAACAGCTGAATGGATAAGAAAACATGACCCACACATATGCTGCCTACAAGAAACCCATCTCAGGACAAAAGACTTACACAGACTGAAAGTGAAGGGCTGGAAACAAATTTTCCAAGCAAACGGACAGGAAAAAAAAGCAGGGGTAGCAATACTCATATCAGACAAAATAGACTTCCAAAGAAGGGCCATAAAGAGAGATCCAGAAGGTCACTTCATACTACTCAAAGGAAGAATCCACCAAGAAGATATAAACATTATAAATATATATGCACCCAACATAGGAGCACCAAATACATAAAGAAAGTCTTGGAGGATTTCAAGAAAGATATTGACAGCAACACAATTATAGTAGGGGATTTTAACACCCCACTATCAAAAATGGACAGGTCTTCCAAACAAAAGATCAACAAAGATATTGTGTCACTTAACAATACCCTAGAGGAAATGGACTTAACTGATATATACAGAGCTTTTCATCCCAAAGAAGCAAAATACACATTCTTTTCAAGTGTCCATGGAACTTTTTCAAAGATAGACCACATGATAGGACACAAAGCAAGCCTCAACAAATTCAAGAAAATTGAAATCATATCAAGCATCTTCTCTGACCACAAGGGTCTGAAACTAGAAACCAACCCCAAGGGTAAAAACCCAAAACACTCAAAAACATGGAGACTGAATAGCATGCTATTAAACAATGAATGGGTCAAGAACGAGATTAGGGAAGAAATCAAAAACTTCCTGGAAACAAATGAAAACGAACTCACAACAACCCAAAACCTATGGGACACAGCAAAGGCAGTCCTGAGAGGGAAGTTCATAGCAATACAGGCCTACCTTAAGAAGTTAGAAACAGTTCACACAAACAACCTAACCCTATGCCTACAAGAACTGGAGGAACAACAACAAAGACAGCCCAGAGCAAGCAGAAGGAAGGAAATAACCAAGATCAGAGCAGAACTAAATGACATAGAGACTAAAAGCACAATTGTAAGGATCAATGAATCCAGAAGCTGGTTCTTTGAAAAGATAAACAAAATCGACAAGCCTTTAAGTAGGCTTATCAAGAAGAAAAGAGAGAGGATCCAAATAAACAGAATTAGAAATGAAAGTGGAGAGATTACAACTGATACCACAGAAATACAAAGGATCGTAAGAAATTACTATGAAGACCTGTATGCTAAGAAATTTGAAAACCTAGATGAAATGGACACATTTCTAGAAAAATATAATCTTCCAAAACTGACTGAAGAAGAAGCAGAAAACCTGAACAGACCAATATCAGCAAAGGAAATTGAAGCAGTCATCAAGAAACTCCCATCACACAAAAGCCCTGGACCAGATGGCTTCACAGGAGATTTCTACAAAGCATTTAAGGAAGAACTAACCCCTATCCTTCACAGGCTATTCGAAAAAATCCAAACTGATGGAAGACTCCCAAACTCTTTTTATGAAGCCAACATCATCCTAATCCCAAAACCAGATAAAGACACAACGAAGAAAGAAAACTTCAGGCCAATATCGCTGATGAACATAGACGCTAAAATTCTCAACAAAATATTAGCAAACCGCATCCAGCAATATATTAAAAAGATCATCCACCATGACCAAGTGGGATTCATCCCAGGGATGCAAGGATGGTACAATACTCGCAAATCAATAAACATAATACATCACATCAACAACAGCAAAGACAAAAATCACATGATCATATCAATAGATGCGGAAAAAGCGTTCAATAAGATACAGCATCCATTTCTGATAAAAACACTCAGCAAAGTGGGAATAAAGGGAGCAGTCCTCAACATAATTAAGGCCATATATGAGAGACCTACAGCCAACATCACACTCAATGGACAAAAACTTAGAGCTTTCCCACTAAGATCAGGAACAAGACAAGGATGCCCTCTCTCACCACTCCTATTCAACATAGTATTGGAAGTCCTAGCCACAGCAATCAGACAAGAAAAAGCAATAAAAGGCATCCAAATTGGAAAGGAGGAAATGAAACTGTCACTGTTTGCAGACGACATGATAGTGTACATGGAAAACCCTATAGACTCCACTCAAAAACTACTCGACCTAATAAATGAATTTGGCAAAATAGCTGGATACAGAGTCAATACCCAGAAATCAAAGGCATTCCTGTACACCAACAACGAAACTGCAGAAACAGAAATCAGGAAAAAAATCCCATTCGATATAGCAACAAGAAAAATAAAGTACCTAGGAATAAACCTAACCAAGGAGGTAAAAGACCTGTACTCAGAAAACTACACAACACTGAAGAAAGAAATTAAGGAAGATACAAACAAATGGAAGCATGTACCATGTTCATGGATTGGAAGAATTAACATCATCAAAATGGCCATACTACCCAAAGCAATTTATAGATTCAATGCAATCCCTATTAGAGTACCCATGACATATTTCACAGATATAGAACAAACATTGCAGAAATTCATATGGAACCATAAACGACCTCGAATAGCAGCAGCAATTTTGAGAAAGAAGAACAAAGCAGGAGGGATCACAATGGCTGATATCAAACTGTATTACAAGGCCACTGTAATCAAAACAGCCTGGTACTGGCATAAAAACAGGCACATAGACCAATGGAACAGAATAGAGAGCCCAGAAATAAACTCAAACCTATACGATCAATTAATATTTGACAAAGGAGGCAGGAGCATAAAATGGAGCAAAAACAGTCTCTTCAACAGATGGTGTTGGGAGATCTGGACAGCTACGTGCAAAAAAATGAAACTCGATCACCAACTTACGCCATACACGAAAATAAACTCAAGATGGATAAAAGACTTAAATATAAGTCGTAACACCATAAAAGTCCTTGAGGAAAACATTGGCAGGAAAATCTCAGACATTCCACGCAGCAACATCCTCACAGACACATCCCCTAAAGCAAGGGACATAAAGGAAAGAATAAACAAATGGGACCTCATCAAA
This sequence comes from Desmodus rotundus, assembly GCF_022682495.2. NCBI lineage: Eukaryota > Metazoa > Chordata > Mammalia > Chiroptera > Phyllostomidae > Desmodus > Desmodus rotundus. The sequence goes on from NC_071393.1 coordinate 81,676,473, forward strand.
ATAAAAAGCTTCTGCAGGGCTAAAGAAAACAGCACCAAATTACAAAGAGAACCAACAGTATGGGAAAACATATTTGCCAATGATACCTCAGACAAGGGCCTGATCTCCAAAATATATAAAGAACTCACACGACTCCACTCCAGGAAGACAAACAACCCAATTAAAAAATGGGCAAAGGACTTGAACAGACACTTCTCCAAGGAAGACATACAGAGGGCCCAGAGACATATGAAAAGATGCTGAGCATCACTAGCCATCAGAGAGATGCAAATTAAAACCACAATGAGGTATCATCTCACACCAGTCAGAATGGCCAACATAAACAAATCCACAAACAAATGTTGGAGAGGATGTGGAGAAAAGGGAACCCTCGTGCACTGTTGGTGGGAATGCAGACTGGTGAGGCCACTGTGGAAAACAGTATGGAATTTCCTCAGAAAACTAAAAATGGAACTGCCCTTTGACCCAGTAATTCCGTTGCTGGGATTATACCCTAAGAACACTGAAACACCAATCCAAAAGAATCTGTGCACCCCAATGTTCATAGCAGCACAATTTACAATAGCCAAGTACTGGAAGCAACCGAAGTGCCCATCAGCAAACGAGTGGATCCAAAAACTATGGTATATTTACACAATGGAATTCTACGCAGCAGAGAGAAAGAAGGAGCTTATACCCTTTGCAACAGCATGGATGAAACTGGAGAGCATTATGCTAAGTGAAATAAGCCAAGAAGTGAGGGACAAATACCATATGATCTCACCTTTAACTGGAACATAAGCAATAGAAGGAAAAAGCAAACAAAATATAACCAGAGTCATTGAAGTTAAGAACAATCTAACAATAGCCAGGGCCGGGGTGGGGGGACGGGGCGGGGACAGTGGGTAGAGGGGATTACAGGAACTACTATAAAGGACACATGGACAAAACCAAGGGGGAGGGTGGAGAGGGGGCAGGGAGGTGGGTTCAGCTGGGGTGGGGTGGAGGGATGGGGAGAAAAGGCATACAACTGTAATTGAATAACAATTTAAAAAAATCAAAAAAAAAAAGACACTGCTTTAACAAGAAGAAGAAATATAGAGAGAAAGGAACATAGGTCTAAAGAAAAAATGTCAATAAATAAATGCCTATTTATAATAACCTTAAATATAAATGGATTAAATGCTCCAATCAAAAGACATAGGGTAGCTGAATGGATGAGAAAACATGATCCATACATATACTGTCTAAAAGATACCCACCTCAGAACAAACAATCCAATTAAAAAAATCAACAAAGGACCTGAATGACTTCTCCAAAGAGGACATACAGATGGCCCAGATGGCCAATAGACATATGAAAAGATGCTCAATGTTACTAATCATCAGGGAAATGCAAGTTCAAACTATAATGGAATACCATCTCACACCTGTTAGAGTGGCTATGTATCATCAATAAATCAACAAACAACAAGCATTGGCGAGGAAGTGGAGAAAAGGGAACCCTAGTGCACTGTTGGTGGGAATGCAGACTGGTGCAGCCACTGTGGAAAACAGTATGGAGTTTCCTCAAAAAACTAAAACTGGAACTGCCTTGTGACCTAGCCATTCCACTTGTGGGAATATATCCAAAGAAACCCAAAACACTAATTTGAAAGAATATATGCACTCCTACATTCATTGTAGGGTTATTTACAATTTCTGTCAAGCCTAAATGTATATTAAATTCTATATATAAAAGTCTGGAGAAGTGTCATTCTGAAAATTATTCTTTAAATTATATTTAAAAATCTGTATTTAAAATATTTGTTTTGTTCTATTAGTTTGGATTGGTTCTTTGGGGGATTTAATTTTGTAGAGTTTCTTTGCCTATTTAACATCATTTTCTCTAACATTTAAAACTTTTCTTTGATATCCATTTTGCTCATTTCCCCACCTTTAAAACAATTTTACTACCTTTTCATTAGTGTCCTATTCACTCTTGGTTCTTTCCAATTTCATCTTCATGTCTGTTGATGACTTTTTCCCTCCACACTTTTTCAATCTTACTCTTCACTAAGCTCTTCCTTTTATGCTTGCGCTTTTCATTCACAGAAGTGCATCATTAAGTTTTACAATGTGTGTGGCAAAATATTTAGTTCTAATTTTCCTCTAATCTGTGGTATCATTTTTCTGGTGAATGCCTTTCACCTGCCACTTGTTTTTCCTGTTTCTTTCATCCTCCCTATTTTTTGGGGGGCTACATCAACCTGTTTTGTGGTATTGAATTTTGTTTATCTCCCAATTTCATCATTGAAAGTGGAATTTCAAAGGAATTTGTGCTGTTTGTTCTCCTTGTTGCTTTTGGAGATGCTCTATGAAGAGAAGGGGGAAATGCCGACTTGATGATGCCATCTTCAATCAAGAAGTTATCCAGCATGTTCTCTAACTTTTTATCTTGAAAAATTTGAAACTTAAGAAACGTAAAACTATCACAAAGGAATACACCCCCAATGACTTTTACTTAGATCCACCAGTTTTCAACATTTTGAAAGTAAGTTGTAGACTCTGCTAGCAAAAAAAAAAAAAAAAGAAGAAGCAAATAAAAAGCATTTAAGTATTTATCATTATTACTATTTATACCTATGCATAATATGCATAGTTTATGATCTTCAGACACAGACTCTGTGCCAAGGGTTCCGGTGAAAGCAGGTTATTGGGAGGAGCAAGGAACATGGCTTGGAGAGGGAAGAATGGATACATGGAAGAAAAGTTAGCCAATGTAAAAGGCAGTAACAAGCCAACCACCGAGAGTGGGTGACTGCCTCATAATCCTAGGAAAACTCTGGGAAAAAAGTGCAAAACACATGCATCAGAATTATCCCAGCTAAAGATCGGGGTAGAGGGAAGCTGTGGCGTTTATTAACTCTCTCTCCCCAGTCATTGATTCAGGAATTTCCCTCAGGGGGTATCAATTCTGGCCCTCTGTGTGTGGGCCAAGAGTGTCCTGGCAGGCCTTCAACCAAGACACAGTTGCTGGCTGACAAAAGGGAACACCAATAGTTTTTTTAACAGCTAATTTAACACATTTGAACAAGGAGTTAGAAATGAAACTGCTTAGAACAATGTACTTACGAAATTATTAAAATAAGAGACATGTAACAGACAAAGAGAATCTTTGTAGGAGCAATTATGATTGAGATTAGCTGTCGTCATATAATTTTCCCCTCTTATTATATTGACTAAAACCCAAAGTAAAGATGTGAGTGGTGGAGCAGTGACTCTCCTTTTAGTTCATCACATTGTTGTGTTGCCCTGTATCACACACTTGTTAGATTAATGAAGTTTAAAGATTAATGAAGTTAGATTACATTAATGAAGTTTTCCTGTAAGTCCTTAAAAACTAAATTTATTTCATTTTTTATTAAGAATAAATACTAAAGCATGTTAAGTATTACATTTTTGGCATCTAGTAAAATGATCATATTGTGTCATTTAATTTTAGATCTGTCTTTTGCAAACAACATATAGCTGAATTTTAATTTCTGTATGTGTATGTTTAATTTTAACCATTTCTTAGGGTCTATCTTTTAATATGAAAATTTAACAATTATTTTTTTTCATTACTTTTTTAGAGAGACAGGGAAGGAGAGAGAAAATGAGGGAGAAAAACATTTACGTAAGAGGGAAACATTGATCGGTTGCCTCCTATGTGCTCTGAGGCTGGGTATTGAACTCGCAACGTAGGTGTGTGCCCTGACTGAGAACCCACAACCTTGCAGTTACAGGATGATGCTCCAACCAACTGAGCCACAATGGCCGGGGCAAACTTTATCACATTCTTATTTACTATGATGACTAACCTGTTTGAAATTATTTTTCCATCTTTAATTTTTCTTCCTCTTTCAATAAAACTTTTCAGTCATTTTCTGTTTTACTTTCTTATTAGATTGCTTTCTTTTACTGTTTTCTTCATCTACGTAGGAAATTATAAATTCCTCCTCTATTCTTCTAGAGGTTAATATAAAATATTTAGCTTATTTTTTATCAACACCTAGAATATATTGACATATCTATTCTCCCACTGAATTAAGTAATAATCTCCGCAAACATATTTTTTTTCCTCTTAAACTTCTACGTCCCACCATCTGCAATGTTTTAATAATTTGGGATCTTGACTTCTGATTATTTTAAATTTTTTAAGATTGAAATTTAAATATATATTTAACCTGTTTTTTAGTCTCCATTGTTCCCCCTCATTAACACTAATTTATGTGTGTATCTGTGCATGTATTTATTTATTTATAATTTTCTTTTTCCCTCACTCAAGGTCACTTTTTCATTGCCTTTTAGAGAGAGAAGGGAGAGAGGAAGGGAGAGAAACATTGATGTGAGAGAGAAGCAATGATTGGCTGTTTCCCGAATGCGCTGGTGCCAGGGATTGTACCTGTCCTGACTAGGGATGGAACTGCCTCCCAGGTACGTGCCCTACTGGGAATCAAACCCATAACCATTCAGTTACAGGATGGTGCTCCAACCCACTGAGCCACACTGGCCAGTGCATTGCTTATTTATTTATAAGGCATAATTTCCATGATCAATTTTTTACCTTTTTTGGTGTACAGTTCTATGAATTTTGACAAAAGCATACGGTTGTGTAACCACTTCCACAATCAATCTATTACTCAAATAATCCTCTTGTTCCTGTTTGTAGTCAGTGCTTCCCCTCCACTGCAGTCCCTGGCACTACTGATTCACTGCACTCATAGTTTTTGTCTTTTTCAAGATGGAGCTTTTTGTGTCTCGCTTCTTTCACTTAGCACAATGATTAGAGATTCAGGCATGTGTTGTACATAGCAGTAGTTGGGTCCTGTTTTTGTTGAGTAGTTTTGCATATTGATTTTTTTGTATCCCATATTTTCTTCTTGGATATTTATTTTGTTACAGTAATTCCTTCAAAATGTTTCTAAAGCCAGTAGACTTTTGAAGTTCTTGTTTCTATGAATATATATATTTTAAATATATTTATTGATTATGCTATTACAGTTGTCCCATTTCCCCCCTTCACTCCACTCCATCCCGCCCACCCCCTCCCTCCCACATTCCCCCCATATAGTTCATGTCCATGGGTCATACTTATAAGTTCTTTGGCTTTTCCATTTCCTATACTATTCTTACCCTCCCCCTGTCTATTTTCTACCTACCATTTATGCTACTTATTCTCTGTACCTTTCCCCCCTCTCTCCCCTTCCCACTCCCCTATTGATAACCCTTCATGTGATCTCCATTTCTGTGGTTCTCTTCCTGTTCTAGTTGTTTGCTTAGTTTGCTTTTGTTTGTTTTAGGTGTGGTTGTTAATAACTGTGTGTTTGCTCTCATTTTTACTGTTCCTATTTTTGATCTTTTTCTTAGATAAATCCCCTTAACATCTCATATAATAAGGGCTTGGTGATGATGAACTCCTTTAACTTGACTTTACCTGGGAAGCACTTTATCTGCCCTTCCATTCCAAATGATAGCTTTGATGGACAGAGTAATCTTGGATGTAGGTCCTTGCCTTTCATGACTTGGAATATTTCTTTCCAGCCCCTTCTTGCCTGTAAGGTCTCTTTTGAGAAGTCAGCTGACAGTCTTAGGGGAACTCCTTTGTAGGTAACTGTGTCCTTATCTCTTGCTACTTCTGAGATTCTCTCCTTCTTTTTTATCTTAGGTAATGTAATTATGTTGTGCCTTGGTGTGGGCTTCCTTGGGCCCAGCTTCTTTGGGACTCTCTGAGCTTCCTGGACTTCCTGGAAGTCTATTTCCTTTGCCAGATGAGGGAAGTTCTCCTTCATTATTTGTTCAAATAAGTTTTCAATTTTTTGTTCTTCCTCTTCTCCTTCTGGCACCTCTATAATTCAGATGTTGGAACGTTTCAAGGTGTCCTGGAGGTCCCTAAGCCTCTCCTCATTTTTCCAAGTTCTTGTTTCTTCATTCTTTTCTGGTTGGATGTTTCTTTCTTCCTTCTGGTCCACACCGTTGATTTGAGTCCCAGTTTCCTTCACATCACTATTGGTTCCCTGTACATTTTCCTTTGTTTCTTTTAGCATAGCCTTCATTTTTTCATCTAATTTGCAATCAAATTCAACCAATTCTGTGAGCATCCTAATTACCAGTGTTTTGAACTGTGCATCTGATAGGTTGGCTATCTCTTCATTGCTTAGCTGTGTTATTTCGGGAGCTTTGATCTGTTCTTTCATTTGGGCCATTTTTTTTTTGTTGTTCTGGCACGCCTGTTACATAAAGGGGCCGAGTCTTAGATGTTCACCAGGGCGGGGTAACGCTGGTCGCTGTGCTGTGACGCTGTACATGGGGGAAGGCCTGAGAGGGAGCAATGGCGCTTGCTCCACTCTATGCTGGACTTTAGTCACTCCCTCCTCTACCCACAATCAAACTGGGCCCCTCTAGTGCTGATTCCCGAGTGGGTGGGCTTGTGCATGCTCTAGGCCCCTGTGAGTCTCTCCAACAAACTCTCCTGTGAGGCTGGGAGTTTCTCCTGCTGACGCCTCAACCCCCTCAGGTGTTTTCAATCAGAGGTTTGAGACTTTATTTCCCTGAGCTGGAGCCCTGGGTTGTGAGGTCTGTTTCGCTCCCTGCGCCATTCCTCCTGGTTTATCTATGGGCGAATGTGAGGCTGTGGGGTCTGCTAGTGGTGGCACTGCCTGCCCAATTTGTCCCACAATCCTCCACATCTCTGGGTCCAGCTGCGTTGACACGAGTTCTGTCCACCCTGGCTGCCATCTCTGCCCTTCCTACTGGTCTGGATGAATGTTTCTTCTTTATCTCCTTGGTTGTCGGACTTCCATGTGGTTCGATTTTCTGTCAGTTCTGTTTTTTTAAATTAATTAATTAATTTTTATTCAGTTACAATTGTCTGCATTTTCTCCCCATCCCTCCTAAATTGTTGTTGTCCTTCTTTTGGTTGTGCGAGGAGGCGCAGTGTGTCTACACCTCCATCTTGGCTGGAACTCCTGTGTGAATATATTTTTATTTAAACTTGTGTCTAAATGCTATTTCAACTGGTATATATTTTGGTTTAACATAATTTTGTTCAGACCTTTGTAGATATTTTGTCACTTTCTTCTAGCACCAAGTGCTGTCTATTGATATAACTGGTGATGATCTCATTCTAGTCCCTTTATAAACAATTTGTATAACTTTTATTTTTTGGAAACTTTCAGATGTGTCTTTTAATTGTGTTCAGAGGTTTCACCATATTTTACTAATTTTTCTTCACTCTTGGTGGATTATTTCAATCTTAAGATTGAATTTTTATTAAGCTTTTGAAGTGTTTTTGCTCCCTCTTTTTTCCTTCATATTCTCTTCTGGGACTCCTTTTGCAATGAAGAATGAACTATTTGAATTAATCTTCTATAGTATTTAACATTTTTGTATGTTCCATCTCTGTATTTTTGTTCTATTTTTAAATGCTGTGATATTCCAAATTGTTAATCTGTTCTTTAGCCATACTCAGTCTATTACACCTAACCATTTTTCTAATTTATTTACTCAGCCATCATATTTTGTGGGTTTTTTTGGTTTTTTAAAATAAATTACTTTCTTGTTCAATTACAGTTGTCTACATTTTCTCCCCGCCACTCCCCCCAAAACCCCAGCCAAACCTACCTCCCCTGCTTGCTTCCACCCTCCCCCTTGGTTTTGTCCAAGTGTCCTTTATAGTAGTTCCTGAAAACCCTTCTCCCCACTATCCCTTCTCCACTCTCCTCTGGCTATTGTTAGATTGTTTTTAACTTCAATGTCTCTGGTTATATTTTGTTTCCTTTTTTCTTCTATTTATTATGTTCCAGTTAAAGGTGAGATCATGTGGTATTTGTCCCTCACTGCCTGGCTTATTTCACTTAGCATAATGCTCTCCAGTTCCATCCATGCTGTTGCAAAGTGTAGGAGCTCCTTCTTTCTCTCTGCTACACAGTGTTACATTGTGTAAAGATACCATAGTTTTTTGATCCACTCATTTATTGATGGGCACTTAGGTTGCTTCCAGCACTTGGCTATTGTAAATTGTGCTTCCATGAACATCGGGGTGCATAGGTTCTTTTGGATTGGTGTTTCAGGGCTCTTATGGTATAATCCCAGCAGCGGAATTGCTGGGTCACAAGGCAGTTCCATTTTTTAGTTTTCTTTGGAAATTCCATTCTGTTTTCCACAGTGGCTGCACCAGTCAGCATTCCCACCAACAGTGCATTAGGGTTCCCTTTTCTCCACATCCTCTCCAACACTTGTTTGCTGATTTGTTTATGATGGTCATTCTGACTGGTGTGAGGTGGTATCTCATTGTGGTTTTAATTTGCATCTCTCTGATGGCTAATGATACTGAGCATCTTTTCATATGTCTCTGAGCCCTCTGTATGTCCTCCTTGGAGAATTGTCTGCTCAAGTCCTTTGCCCATTTTTTAATTGGGTTTTTTGTCTTCCTGGAGTGGAGTCGTGTGGGTTCTTTATATATTTTGGAGTTCAAACCCTTGTCTAAGGTATCATTGGCAAAAATATTTTCCCATATAGTTGGTTCTCTTTTCATTTTAATGCTGTTTTCTTTAGCCCTGCAGAAGCTTTTTATTTTGATGAGGTCCCATTTGTTTATTCTTTCCTTTATGTCCCTTGCTTTAGGGGACATATCCATGAAGATGTTGCTGCATGGAATGTTTGAGATTTTCCTGCCAGTGTTTTCCTGTAGGACTTTTATGGTGTCATGACTTATATTTAAGTTTTTTATCCACCTTGAATTTATTTTTGTGAATGGTGTAAGTAGGTGATTAAGTTTCAGTTTTTTGCATGTAGCTGTCCAGATCTCCCAACACCATTTGTTGAAGAGGCTATTTTTACTCGATTTTATGCTTCTTCCCCCTTTGTCAAATATTAATTGACCGTAGAGACTTGGATTTATTTCTGGGATCTCTGTTCTGTTCCATTGGTCTATGTGCTTGTTTTTATGCCAGTACCAGGCTGTTTTGATTACAGTGGCCTTGTAATACAGTTTGATATCAGCCATTGTGATTCCTCCTGCTTTGTCCTTCTTTTGCAAAATTGCTGCAGGTATTCAGGGTCGTTTATGGTTCCATGTAAATTTCTGAAATGTTTGTTCTATATCTGTGAAATATGTCATTGGTACTTTAATAGGGATTGCATTGAATTTATAAATTGCTTTGGGTAGTATGGCCATTTTGATGATGTTAATTCTTCCAACCCATGAGCATGATACATGCTTCCATTTGTTTGTGTCTTCCTTAATTTCTTTCTTCAGTGTTGTATAGTTTTCTGAGTACATGTCTTTTACCTCCTTGGTTAGGTTTATTCCTAGGTACTTGATTTTTCTTGTTGCTATATCAAATGGGATTTTTCCCCCTGATTTCTGTTTCTGATGTTTCATTGTTGGTGTACAAAAATGCCTTGATTTCTGAGTATTGACTTTGTGTCCTGCTGTTTTGACAAAGTCATTTATTAGGTCAAGAAGCTTTTTTTTTTTTTTTGATGGAGTCTATAGGGTTTTCTCTGTACAATATCATGTCATCTGAAAACAGTGACAGCTCTATTTCCTCCTTTCCAATTTGGATGCCTTTTATTTCTTTTTCTTGTCTGATTGCTGTGGCTAGGACTTCCATTACTGTGTTGAACAGGTGTGGTGAGAGGGGGCATCCTTGTCTTGTTCATGATCTTAGTGGGAAAGCTCTAAGATTGTGTCCATTAAGTATGATGTTGGCTGTACGTCTCTCATATATGGCCTTTATTATGTTGAGGAATGCTCCCTCTATTCCCACTTTGCTGAGTGTTTTCATCATAAATGGGTGCTGTACCTTATCAAATGCTTTTTCTGCATCTATTGATATGATCATGTGATTTTTGTCTTTCGTTTTGTTTATGTGGTATATTATGTTTATTGATTTGTGAATACTGTATCATCCTTGCATCCCTGGAATGAATCCCACTTGATTATGGTGTGTGATCTTTTTAACATATTGCTAGGTGTGGTTTGCCAATATTTTGTTGAGGATTTTAGCATCTATGTTCTTTCTTATGTCTTTATCTGGTTTCAGAATTAGGATGATTCAGCCATCATATTTTGGATTCTTAAGAACTATTTTTTTCTGCTCTATTATTTTGTGATCATGGGTTTTTTTCAATGCAACATTATTTCAAAAAACTCCATGAGGCAGCTCTCATTTTTTCTTAATAGTGATGGGTTATTACCACGGCATTTAGCACCACAGACCAGAGCCTGATGAATGGAAGGTACTCGGTGGTATTTGTTAAGTGAATGAGCACACAAATTCTGGTTAGACTTTGGAATAAATATCTTATATTTTCTGGATTATCTTTTTCTCAAGGGTCATTTTTTGGTGCCTTCATCTACATCCCTCTCTTTCATGTTTTCCCCAAGTGTTTGGCATTCTTGGTTCATGTATATGAATTCAGTACTCGTTTTAGTATTATAGGTGATCGGCAGGATTTTCCCCTGGAGCTGGGTCAGTGTTTTTTTCTCAGCAAGTTTCTTTCCAGAATTGGAGAGCTTGTATATTTTCTGCCTGTGAGTCAGCTATGTCAGTGGGCATACTTCATTGTAATGTGCTGATACTTGAAGAAATGAGGTAGATTAGGGACACCCCCAGTCCCATTATGAAAATAAATCCCATATTGAAGGCCATAGTGATTCAGAGCTCAGGCTCCAGATTAACTGTCCCAAGTTATTACAAACTTTATTACTTTGGAAAAGTTACTTACACTCGCCTGTGCCTTCTTTCCTCACCTAGAAAATGAGGATAAAAGAATACCTATACTTTAATTACCTTACTAGCTCTTACTAAATAAGTTTTATAGTGAAATGATATATATTATATATACATATACAATTTAGAGCATTTAAACTTTTACATACTGACACATTATTATTGTCATTATCCTTTTCCTCTTGGACAGAACCATCTCCCCTTTAATTTTCCCACAGTTTCTGCTGTGGAGGTCTGAAGGTGCCTCGAGTTTTGTTCTACTTCTCTTTCTGTTCTGACAAGTCATTCCTAAATCTAGTTTTATCATTTGCAAAATGAGGATAAAAATAGTATCAATTTAATTAGAATACATTATTTAATTTTATAAAACACTTAGAAAATTGCTTGGCATGTAGTGCTATGTAAGTGTTTGATGAATAAACTAGAGATACGTGTCAGCAGATTAGTGTCTTTCTGTTTCTTATTATTGTCACCTATACCTTCTGTTTATTAGGTTCATCTAGACTGTAAACATTACTTTGTTCTTGTTTTCTTTTAGGCTTACCTGCTCTTAGGAGGTTCGTACTCAATCTCAGCTATAGTGCTGCCACAATAATTATCTAATCATGTTCTTCCTTTTAAAACTCACATCAGAGCCTTTTAAATCACCCCATTTATTTTTTGCATCCAATCTCAAGCCATTTAAGCTTCTTCAAAGGAACATATACTTTGCATTATTGAGCCCCTACCAAGAGGTACTTAACAGCAGGAGCTCTTTTATTTTATCTTTATAACAATCTACTAAGTAGGTAGGTATTATTGATATGTATGTTTTTACATACTATGGAGTCAAAGAAGTGAAGTAACCTGCCTATAACATACAATTATTGAGAAGGACAGTAATTCAAATCCAGATATGTCTGACTGCAAATATACCTTCACCTGAATCCTGAAAGCTCTCCACAGGCCCATTGTTCCATATTACCTCTCAACACCATATGTTCTCACACAGCACATGACTTTGTAAGTAGTTTTCAGCAATATGTTACTTAATATGTATTTGCTGCTTCTTAGTGGTTCTACTTTCTTTGTCTTTTTTTTTTCAGTACATAGGATTTTCTATCTTCTTAATCTCATAACACTTTGTGTATGTCATTTAACTAGTGAAATTTTAACTAATAAATTGTTAATGAGAAGAATGAATCCTTTTCCACTTTTAGTTTCTAAGATATCTAATTTTGAAAAAATAGGTTTCTAAATATTAATTTGCTCTAAATGATTACCCATACAACCCCCCTCCATAAACTTTATCTAAAAAAAACCTCTGCCAAGTTAGACTACATGAATAGCTCTTTTAAAATTATTGAGTAAAAGTTTACATTACTAGAGATTGCATCATTATGGGATATTGAGAATTGTTTGTCTTCTATAATGTGAAGTTATTCTCAGAGGAATACTGATTAAAATAGAAACCAGATGTGTTTTTTAAGACTGGACTGAAAAAATGATCAACAAGTTGAAAATTAATATAAAAATGACCTAAGATGGTTTCTAGAAACTTGAAGCATGGGTATGACAGAAAAAGTATGTGTGTGCATGTATGTGTGTGAGGGACATTTTAAAAAGTAGAGGAGAAAAATGCAGAGGAAAAGTGATGAAGGATGAATAGAATAAGATAAGGACAGCTTTAGAATTCAAACAAAACCAACCAATTCCTATAGGTATGTATTTGGCATCACCAAGGAAATAGCATACTTTAATTTTACCTGTAAACCAAGAAAGCAAAACACAGGGACAAGGTTGTTTCTCAGCACTAATTAGATGAGAAACCTTGTTAAAATAAAAAAAAAATCCCCCTTTTAAAAAATTTTTTTTTAAATTTTTATTGTTATTCAATTACAGTTGTATGCCTTTTCTCCCCATCCCTCCACCCCACCCCAGCTGAACCCACCTCTCTCCCCCACCTCCACCCTCCCCCTTGGTTTTGTCCATGTGTCCTTTATAGTAGTTCCTGTAATCCCCTCTTCCCACTGTCCCCCCCCCCCCCCGGCTATTGTTAGATTGTGTTACTGGAAGCAACCTAAGTGCCCATCAGCAAACGAGTGGATCCAAAAACTATGGTATATTTACACAATGGAATTCTACGCAGCAGAGAGAAAGAAGGAGCTTATACCCTTTGCAACAACATGGATGAAACTGGAGGGCATTATGCTAAATGAAATAAGCCAGGCGGTGAGGGACAAATACCATATGATCTGACCTTTAACTGGAACATAATCAATAGAAGAAAAAAGCAAACAAAATATAACCAGAGACACTGAAGTTAAAAATCCCCTTTTAAATATAAAATATGACATGTTCTGGGTGTGGTAAAATAATCCAGAAATTTTATATTTTCATCCCTTCAGTTCCACCTAATTACATGGATAAAATGAACAATAACATGTTTATTGATTTTTTGAGTTTGCTTCTTGATTTCATATTTGATTATATCAGAAATAAAGTATATTTCTTATGACAATATATCAACATCCTGAGTGGAATAAAATGAAATGGAAAGCATGAAGAAGGCAATCAAGGGAAGGGAGGAGTCCACTATAAATGATTTAATTACTATTTAAATTTTAGTATTTAATAACCCCTTTAGTTACTAAGAACTAGAATTATCCTCTTCACTTTTTTATTCAAGGAAAAAATTTAAAAAATGAATGTTACACTAACTGAATGAATGTTAAACAAGACTATCTTAAAATAATTTAAAATGTGGCAAAACTTGATTTATTTGAAGTCCTCTTGTTACCATTCAAATTGAGTTTGGATTGAAACCTGTCTTTTGCTTTTCAGATATTTCCAAGATAGTGCAAATTAATAGAATAAATCAGTTGTCATAGGAGATTTAAAAATATTTAAGAGAGAAAGTGATTTCAAACATCTTTCAGTACTCTCACATCCACATTTGCAGATTAGCTGATAAGCTAGTCCCATAGTTTTCTTACTGATTCAGTCAAGCCAGATGACAGTTTGATTTATTACACATATAGTACTTGGCATTAATAAACAGTATTGCTTTTAAAATGTACTATAATTTTGGATTTTGACTAATTCAGCAACTTTCTAAACTCGTAATACAATGCTTCCAACTTCCAAGCCACTTGGGCCTAGAAAGCAAAACTATATACATGTGCAGCCAAATAATTTTATTAGACAGAAATCAATCTGGTTTTATTGTTTTCATGGCCACTATCAAATGACTGATATGATTGTCTTTTTTTCTCCCCAGATAACTAGTTTTTCTTGCATTAGATAAACAAAATTTTTAGTTTTTGACATATTCTTTTGTTGTGTAATCTACTATGGTATTATATGGTGATAGGAGCTACTCTACTACAACATTCCTCTATTAGCATATTTCCTTAAGGGAATATAAAATTTGGAAGCAATATCCTTTTAGATAAAATAACCAGAAAGCTTACTGAGTATTGATTTCTTTTTTAAAATGCCCGCATAGTCATTAAGAGATTTCTTTTTCAGTGTCACAAGACTTGACTGAACAGTGTAAATTAACCTATATTTTGACAACTTTCAAACCCACTGATGGCTAAAATCAAATAATAAAATTGTTTTGGGCTTTTACAATGAGGTCCCATAACGAAGCCTTATTTTGATAATTTCACGTGTTTTAATACTGGAGCCTAGGGTATTCTGGTTGTCAGAGACATTCTTAATCAGAAACATAAGGGAGAATGGCCCTTAACATTTTCATCAAAGTACATATGTAATACTGCAATGAAGAAAGCTTTCTTTTTGCAGAAGAGTTCCTTAAAAAGAGATTGTGTTTCTACTTCCACATCTTTGTGGTCATTGATCTAATTGATCTGAAAGATGCTTACTGGTTCTCATTTCAAGGGAGTAAGAGGTCCAGATCCCTTTGATCTAGAGTGAGGAAAGTTTTGGGTTATAGCATTCCTCTCACCTAAACTTTCCAGCTGCCTGATTTCCCCTCCAGTGCTGGCCTTCTCAGTCTTCCGTAGGTCTGCAAATGACACCACCATTTATCCTGTTACAAATGTCAGACATCTGGAACCTAACCTTGACTCCTCCTTTTCTCTCACATTAAATTTATTATTAGGTTTTGTCTCCAACATTATCTGCCCACTTCTTTCCACCTCCCCACCATGATCCTAGTCTAAGATATCATCAACCAGGATTACATCGTAGCCTACTAACTGATCTTCTTCAACTCTGCCATCCTCTACCAGGGGTGTCCAGCCCGCAGCCCATGGGCTGCATGTGGCACATGGGTGGCTATGAATGTGGCCCAACACAAAATCTTAAATTTAGTTAAAACCTTTTTTCTTCTCATCAGTTTTCATTAGTGTTTGTGTATTTGATGTGTGGCCCAAGACAACTCTTCTTCTTCCAGTGTGGCCCAGAGATGCCAAAAGGTTGGACACCCCTGCAACCGTTCTCCACAAAGTTTTCAAAATGATTACATTACTCACTGATTATAACCCTTTTATAGACTGAAAAACATTTAACCAGACTCATCAAGAAAAAAAGAGAGAGGATTCAAATAAATAAAATCAGAAATGAAAGAAGAGAAATAACAACTGACACCAAAGAAATACAAAGGATTGCAAGGAAATATTGTGAACAGCTATATGCCAAAAAACAGGACAACCTAGATGAAATGGATAAATTCCTAGAAACATACAATCATCCAAAAGTAAATCAGGAAGAATCAGAAAATTGGAATAGAAAGATTATACCTAGGGGGAAATTGAAGCAGTAATCAAAAAGCTCCCAACTAACAAAAGCCCTGGACCAGATGGTTTCACAGGTGAATTCTACCAAACATTCTGAGAAGAACTAACACCTCTCCTTCTCAAACTATTTCATAAAATTCAAGAAGAGGGGAAGGCTCCCAAACTCATTTTATGAAGTCAGCATTATCCCAGTTCCAAACCAGATAAAGACACTATTAAAAAAGAAAATTACAGGCCTATATCCCTGATGAACACAGATGCTAAAATCCTCAACAAAATATTAGCAAACCAAATACAGCAATGCATTAAAAAGATCATACAGGATTAGCAAGTGATATTTATTCCAGGAATGCAAGTTTGGTACAACACAAATCAATAAATGTAATTCCATATAAACAAAATTAAGGCTAAAAACCACATGATCATATCAATAGATGCAGGAAAAACATTTGAGAAAATCCAGCACCCACTTATGATAAAAACTCTCAGTAAAGTGGGAATAGAGGGAATATACCTAAATATAATAAATGCTATTATGACGAACCCACTGCCGGCACCATACTCAACAGACAGAAACTACAAGCATTCCCTTAAGATCGGGAATAAGACAGGGATGTCCACTTTCCCCTCTCTTATTCAACATAGTACTGGAAGTCCTAGCTGCAGCAATCAGACAAAGAAAAGAAATAAGAGGCATCCAGATTGGAAAGGAAGAAGTAAAAAGTCATTATTTGCAGATGACATGATACTGTACATAGGGAACGCCAAAGATTCCATCAAGAAACTACTAGAACTGATAAATGAATTCAGCAAAGTAGCAGGATACAAAATTAATACCCAGAAATCAGTTGCATCTTTATTTGCCAATAACAAAATAGCAAAAACAGAAAGTAAGAAAACAAGCCCATTCACAATTGCCTCAAAAAGAATAAAATACCTAGGAATAAACCTAACCAAGTATGTAAAAGACCTGTACTCAGAAAATTATCAGACACTAAAGAAAGAAATTGAAGAAGATACAAATAAGTGGAAGCACACCCCGTGTTCATGGATAGGAGGAATTAACATCATTAAAATGTCCATACTACCCAGAGCAATCTACAGATTCAGTACAAATCCTATCGAGGTTGCAGTGACATATTTTGCAGAACTAGAATAGATATTTCAAAAATTTATATGGAACCACAAAAGGCCCCACATAGCAACAGTGATCCTGAGAAAGACCAAAGTTGGAGGTATCATGCTGCCTAATATCAAACTATACCATAAGGCCATAGTAATCAAAACAGCATGGCACTGGCATAAAAACAGACACATAGATTAATGGAACACAATAGAGAGCCCAGAAATAAACCGATACCTTTATAGTCAATTAATATTTGGCAGAGAAGCAAGCATATGCAAATGGCTAACGATAGTTTATTCATAAATGGTGTTGGGAAAATTGGACAGATACATGCAGAAAAATGAAACTAGACCACCTTCTTATACCACACACAAGAATAAATTCAAAATGAATCAAAGATTGAAATGTTAGACCTGAAACCATAAAAATCCTAGAAGAAAACATAGGCAGCAAATTCTCAGATATTGCTCATAGCAATTTTTTATCAAATATATCTTCATAGGCAAGGGAAACAAAAGAAAAAATAAATGGCACTTCATCAAACTAAAAAGTTTTTGCATAGTAAAGGAAATCATCGACAAAATAAAAGACAACCTACAGAATGGGAGAACATATTTGCTGATATATATGATACGGGGTTAGTATCCAAAATTTATAAAGTACCTACAAAACTCAACACCAAAAAGACAAACAACCCAATTAAAAAATGGGCAGAGGGCCTGAATAGACACTTCTCCAAAGAGGACACACAGATGGCCAATAGACATATGAAATGATGCTCAACGTCACAAATCGTCAGAGAAATGAAAATTAAGATCACAATGAGATACCATCTCATACCTGTCAGAATGGGTATCATCAATACATCAACAAACAACAAGTGCTGGTGAGGATGTGGAGAAAGGGGAGCACTTTTGTACTACTGGTGGGAATGCAGTTTGGTGCAGCCACTGTGGAAAACAGTATGGAGATACCTTTAAAAATTAAAAATGGACCTGCCTTTTGACCCAGTGATTCCTCTCTGAAGGAAACCAAAACACTAATTTGAAAGAACATGAGCACCCCTCTGTTCATTGTAGCGTTATTTACAATTAGGAAGGTATGGGAGCAGCCCAAGTGTCCATCAATAGGTGAGTGGATAAAACAACTATGGGACATTTACACAATGGAATATTACTTGGCTGTAAAAAATAAAATTTTACCATTTGTGACAGTATGGATGGACCTGGAGAATATTATGCTAAGTGAAATAAGCCAGTCAGAGAAAGATAATTGCCATATGATTTCACTGATATGTGGTATCTAATGAACAAATTGAACTAACAAGGAAAATGGGGACAGACTCATACATGGAGAGCAAGATGACAGCTAGTGGTGGGAGAGGTGAGAGGGTGGAGGGATTGAGCAAAAAGGCAAAAGGACTCATAGGCTTGGGCAACAGTGTGATGATTGCTGGGGTGTGGGTGGTATAATGGGACTAAGTGGTAATGGAAAAATACAATAAAGATTAAATAAACAAAGATTAAAAGGAAAAAAATGAAGCTAATGAATTAAAAATTAAACCAATGTTGTTATTGACATCCATGAAGCATTTACGAAAATTGCTATTGCAAGTTTTACCCCTCATTTTGTTGCTTTGTTATGTAGACAATGAATATGGAACCAATGAATGACAATTTAAAGCAAAGATTATAGTAACCCTAATTACACAGGCTCTGTGTTGTTTTTCATAATATTCTCATAGGGGTGAAGCAAAACTCTCTTCATATCCATTATAACACTTTTCAACTATTATAGAGAGCCACTAGGCTGTCAAACCCAGTCACTAACATATAGCGCTTAATCAATGAGACTGATTCTTTGCTAAAATTAAGCATTAATTTAAGGCAAATCAAAGCGATAAAAAATAAATTGTATGTAGTACAATAAAAAATAAAACATAATTGTATGTAGTAATTTCCACATTGAAAAACAAAAACTCTTGGTGAGATCTTTCTGCAGGTCTGAAGTTACACAGTAATTCAGTGAATTAATAATATAATTTGAAGAACTTCAATTTTAGATTAGCATTTCAGAAAGCTTTTTACAAATATAAAATTAAACAAAACACAAATTTTTTAGACTCAGAGACACAAAGAGTCAATTACATTTGTAAACCGAGATATTTACATAGTTGAGTCACACGCACACCACAGTTTGGAGTACATGACTCAGACTTTGTATCTTATATACAGTTAGTTTTCAATGTTAGGGCGCTATGCCAAGAGTAAGCACGAAGTTTATACAACTGGGGATTTATAGGGATCACAAACTTGCTCAATTACTTTTGGGATTTTACTCCAGAGTTTAAACTACTGTCTTTGGCCAGCTCTATCAGATTTGGGGTAGACACGTCCGTACTCCAACTTCCTATCACACTTAGTAAACCCAAATTCTTATAATCAGGACCTTCAAAGTTCTTTATGATCTGGTTCCTGCCTGTTTTTTTCAGTTTCATTTTTCTCTCACTACTCTCCCCATGGTTTATGTATTTCATTTACATAGGCCTTCTTTCAGCTCTAGCAACACACCAAGTCATCCCTGTTCCTGGAAGCTGAAAATTTACCTCCTCAGGTAGCTCCTTCCTATTTAAAGTAGGTGCCTCTACCCATTTACTTCTCCATCTCCTATTTCCTCGAACACCTTCTTTGTATCCTAATGTCTCCAACCTACCCCAGCTCCCTACTCACATCACAGATCTATCTCCGTTTGTTCTCTCACCGGAACGCTTGCTCTGTAAGGCTAGAGGTCACTTCCAGAACATTCACCATTGCATTTCCAAAAGTCTAGGACAATATCTGGCCCCAAGTACTATTTGATAAATATTTGTTTAGTAGATGAACCCAGGCCATAAGTACTATTGGTTATATGGCATGATCCAATGCTGAGGCTAAATTTATGGAATGGGACTGACAGAAGAAGAGACCAAGATAAATCCGTAGTGTGACGACAGCTGTGGGCATGTAGTGGAAATAAATCTTGGCCCACACTCTCAAATATGCAAGAAATTACATATAAATTTATGTTTATAACTTGACCTTGCTTCAACTTTGAGAATTTCATCCCCTACCCCCAGTTGTGGAAAACTTAACCTCAATTATTCTTGGGTTTCCTTGTTCTGTTTCGAGATGGGCTTTGGTTTGGTTCAAGGGTTTGTTTTAGGGCCAAGGCAAGGGCCTCTGGTTGTTGAGTCATTTGTCTACTTTGGTTACTTCTGGGGGTGTTCACTGACTCTGCTCATGCAGTTCCCCCAGGTCTGGGCTCCTTGCTGCCTCCAGATTTCTTTTAAAATATGAGAAATATTTTTGAGGGGTTCTTACAGGTCCATCTGTTTAGAGACATGAGGCAGTCCTTACTCTCTGGAGCTTTTCTGCTTCTGCTATGTGCTATGGTGTAACCAGCAATAATATAGGAGCTCTACTCCCTGAATGGACTTTTTTTCCCTAAGCTCCCTGGTCCATGGACTCTACCTTCCCTGAACTGCTTATCATTTGGCTCTCTCTCGAAGGCCCCAATCCAGGGGCCTGGCCTCCAACCCAGGCATGTGCCCCGACTGGAGAATCAATCCGGTGACCTTTGGTTCATAGGCCAGTGCTCGATCCACTGAGCCACACCAGCCAGGGCTGAACTGCTTATCAAAGGCACTTTTATGCTTCCCCTTTTTCAGAGAATTTAGCACAACCCTTTGAAAGGGAATTAAGCTTTACTTAAGTCAGAAAGTAGATACGGCTTTTTTTCTCCCCCACCTTTCCTTTCCAGTTACAAAGCCTGGCTATCTTTTTGAAAATACAAAGAACAGAAAGAATAGTATAAATGAGCACAATTTAATATTTCATAAACTTATTCCACTGATAAGACTTAAATAAGCTTGTGTCAGGATAGAGGCAGAAAGTGCAATTATGATCATGTCACTCTTTTACTTACCATACTGCAGTGGCTTCCTATTGCTGCTAGGATCCAAATCAAACTCCTTGACCTAGCCCACCACACACTGCCTGCCTGTCCAGCCTCCTCACGCACCACAGTCCCTCTCATTCTTTCTACTGGAGCCGCACTGGTATTTCGTTGTTGGAAAAGACATGCTGTCTTTCAACACATAGGCTATATATGTACAGGTACCTCCTCATCTGGTTAACTCCCAGTCAGCCATCAAATTTCAGCACTACTGGCCTTATTGTAGGGAAACCTTCCCTGCTGCCTCCTCTTGTGGACACTCACACCTTTTCTTTATACTACTTGTCTGTGATGGTCACTTTCTCTCATAAGATGAGAGATGCATGGGATAACTACAATGAGATGACATTTTCATCTGTCAGATTAGCAAACTCCCCAAAGTTTGACAATACACTATTTTGAATAAGCAGACACTATTATGTACTGCTAGTGGGATTGTAAAACTAGTATAACTTCCATGGAGGGTAGGTTGGCAATATCTATTTAAATAATAAATATATATACCATTTGACCCAGAGAAATTCAGGAAATGAATCCAACAGATATATTTTCACAGTAAAAAAATGACACATTTATAGCTTTTGTCTTTGCAGTATCTATTTTTTGTAACAGAAAAAATGAAATTTTCATCAATTGTAGACTAGTAAATACCATCATATATACTCATTGAATGGAGTACTATGCAGCTGTCAAAAGTGAGGAAATTTTTTAAATACTAAGATGGGAAGATTTTCCATTTTTACTAAGTAAGAAATACAAAATGCAGAACATGGTTTATGGTATGCTAGTTTTTTATAAAAGGAGAAAAGGTAAAAAGAAATATATACACATATATGTATTTAATTTGCCTGTATATGCATAGGAAACTCTGGAAAGATACTCAAGAAACTAACAATGATTACCTATATTTTGGGGAAAGGGTTGGGAAATAGGAGAATGAGGAATAGGATAGGATGTAAAAATAAAAGTAGTGAAAATGCTAGATGATGTTCTTTTCTACTGATTATATTATACATACTTATTAAGTTTATGAATAAACTTAAAGTTTATTATTGAAATGCAAAAGTAATTGAAGAAAACAATTTTTGATAATTGACCTCTTCATGCAGTAGGGGTGTAACAAGGTTGCTTAAGCAAAACTAGCTGGTTGATTGTTACTTTAACAACTGCCCATATTTTCATTATACTCACTGATAGATTCTTGTATTCTTTTTACATAACCTACCTCCAAATCAAACTAGACAAACATTAGGCACTGTTTCTTTCGGAAGAATCCTTACTGCTAATCTTTATTTTCTAAGGCTTTGTTTTTAAATGGTCAGTTTTTAAGAATAGATGCAAGAATCCCTTGTTTTAGAAATTTGAAACTCAAGAGATGGAAGTATTTCCAATAAAAAAGTGAAGTTAACTCAATCTGGAAACAACGAAAGAGACATTTCTTCAAAGTTTTTTTTTTGTATTTAGCCTATTACTATATGTATGTTAAAACAAGGACAATAAATTATTCCCAACATTATTGCTACTAAGAATTTTAACAAATACAGAGGGTTGCCCCATGTAGAAATTGTAAGTCACTCCTGGTTTGTGGAGAATCCCTCTCGAAGTGTAAGTATAAGAAGGGCACAAAGGAGCTCTCGTTATAGTGTGGTGCTAGTGACGCAGGTTGTGGGCCCGTCTTCAATGTATTTATTATTCCCCGTTAAGGAAACCGATGATCAAACGATCTAAACATACTTGCCTTGTTGAGATTAATTCATTCATTAATATCACCAGGACCGTATTTTCATATCACAGAGTACAATGGCATCCAATGTACTTGAAGTGCATAGATCACAATTTCACACTCAGGCTGTTTCCAAATTTATAATTCACCCTATACAGCAGATTTTCAGGAGGCACCAGCACCATTTACTCTATTGACAAACTGTCCATTTCTTTTATTGAAGTCTTAAGTGTTTAATTAGAAAATTTTGACTTCTGATCTGTTGGGTTTTTAATTTAAAATGTGTAGGGTCAGTGTGTGGAACAGACAGTTTTAGTAGCTCTTGGATACCTTTACATGTGAACTGACAATAATTTTCATTTCTTTAGGGGGGTGTACAAGTCCTGGGGACTCTGATCCTGCTCATTGTTGTTGCCCACAAAACTAATGAGGGTGTGATTCACAGCACAGTGGCATCGCACTTTCTTTCCTTCTCTTCTCCTTTAGCGAAATACATGATACAATATTTCTGCAGCCATCTAGCTTTCAACAGATGCAATTAGAGCAGAGCCCAAACTCCTCTGCCTTGATAAACTTAATTTCAATATCTGGTGCTTATATAGTACCTGGGTACATTTAAACTATTCTGTGCTCTTGATTCTGTTCCCCAAAAGTATAGACAAAGGAAAATCACAGAAACTATAATCCGATTTCCTTGTCCTATTTGGTCTGTATGCACCACCTGGTGGTGATGTGGTGCATTTCAAATGCAGTGTGTGTGTTGGGGGGGGGGGGTGAGTGTATGTTTCAGGGGTATTAATATGGGAAAAATAATTTTGATGTACATTTGTAAATATTGATTTAGATTAACAATGCAATTATTCTGCAACAAATATGTATAAAAGACTAGA
Source organism: Desmodus rotundus (assembly GCF_022682495.2). Lineage (NCBI taxonomy): Eukaryota > Metazoa > Chordata > Mammalia > Chiroptera > Phyllostomidae > Desmodus > Desmodus rotundus. Next base: position 81,699,688 of record NC_071393.1, read on the forward strand.
AAACTACTATACGTGTGCTAGAGCCAGAAGTAAGAGAGAGAACAACTCATGTCGGAGAGTAAAATAGCTTTCTTATTTACATTAGCTATAGCTCTTATAATCCATCCATAAACTAACATTTATTTATTGTGCTAATATTCTTTTTGAGGCAAGAGTCAAATACTGGTAATCAATGTAAAATCATTTTCTTTACTTTTCAATTTTTAAGAATAATTTTTAAAACATGTATGCTTTTCTTTATATCTATCAGTAGTTAAAATTACAAGCCACAGAATTATAAAACTACAAGACACAATTTAATAATTTAGACTAATACACTAATTTTACAAATGTAGCTGCTGAGACTCAGGAACGTTAAGTGACTTGCCCAAGGTCATATTGGTAATTAGTGGTGCAACTCAAATAAGAGCCCAGGTCTTCTTAATTTCAGTCTAGAAATATAAGACTTAGAAATGATGCGCATATACAATGGTGAAGCATTTCTGTATAAAGGGACACGCTTTGACTCAGCTATGCTGTGCTGTAGGACAGTAAGATGTGTTAGTTCAGACTTGGAGTTTTATTCTAACATTCGGAGCACAGGAGAGTAATAGAAATGCATGCGTCATAAAAGTTATAAAAAAGATCTTCTAACTATTAAAAAGTCCCTTTTATATGTGTTCAAAGGAGTATTTATCAACTTATATACAGCTGCTATGTTGAAAAGGTGGTCTAAAAAATTCCCTTTTCCCTTCTAACTGCTTCAGAATCAGAGGGCTGTTTCCACCAGGGAGATACCCACTTGTAGATTTAAGCATAAACCATGTTCATAGCTCCCTCTCATGACCATTGAATGAATACTATACAAGCCTCCTTTCTTCTCCCTGTTGTATCCAACTAACAGCTCACTGGTTAAGTTTTAATTGCTTCCAATGAGGTCAGCAAAGGTATTTATCGAAAAGCCCTGAATAAAAGGCTCCACACACATACACACCAGCACACACGCACTCACACACAGAGAGAAAATCCTCCTGCCTGTTGATTTATGGAAACAATTATGATTCTGCTGGAGAATTTCTCAGCTGAGAAGTAGTTTGTAGCTACAGTAGAGAGGCTCAAGTTGCACAAGGCAGACAACAGACATGGAATTCTTGTGTATCCAGCTGTTATCAACAGAACAAGTAAGTTACTGTTATTTGTCTTTAAAAATAATGCTGAATGTTTTCTAGTAGTTTATCTTTTTCTCTGGTTTTAGTACTGAAAGGAAAAGTAAAGTTACCAGATATTTGAGCCATGTAATTATCTATAGTAATTTCGCTGCAGAACTTACATAAAGATAAGGTTGAAGTTTTCCAGAGCAATCCTGACATTTAACTTGTGAAATGTGGGCAGTTCAGGAGAAAAATAATTGATTAAACACAAATGTGAAAGCATATAATAAAGAAACCTAGAGAAAGCATTTTCACTTTGTTAACAGCAATTTTAGAACTTATTTTAAACCAATAGCTCTAATTGCAGGATGTTTCTTATCAAGTAACAATTGGAATGAATGGTACAATCATATTCTGATTTATCTCTACCAATGCATAACCTTTATAAATCTAAATACAGAGTAGTAAAGACGTTGAAATCCTGTGAGCTGTTTGAAATGTACCTCCACAGCATATACTACTGTGTGTTACAATACTCTTTACCCACTGAAAGTTAAACATACAATTTTTCATCTTCCTTCTCCTCCTGTCCTTATTCTTAATCTCTCTTTGCAAACAGAAGTCAAGTAGCAAACAGCGTCACAGCAACTGAGCTCACCACAGCCTGCTTTTACAAGGATATCCCAGCAGAGTAAAGGAGGGACCCTGTGTTGTTGTTATCAGGAACTGAAAGGATAAGGCTAACAATTTGGAAAGAGCAACTACTCTTCCTTAAATCAATCTACAGTTCACAGATAGGAAGAGGTCAATGACCTAGGAGCAGCAATCACTCAAGCTTTAATTTTCAGTATGTTATTCATGAACACTCGGAGCACTACACTATAATGCGCAAATGGATACTGACATGGATCCTGCCAACTTTGCTCTACAGCTCATGCTTTCACATTATCTGTCTAGTGGGCACTATATCTTTAGCTTGCAATGACATGACTTCAGAGCAAATGGCTACAAATGTGAACTGTTCCAGCCCTGAGCGACACACAAGAAGTTATGATTACATGGAAGGAGGGGATATAAGAGTGAGAAGACTCTTCTGTCGAACACAGTGGTATCTGAGAATTGATAAACGAGGCAAAGTCAAAGGGACCCAAGAGATGAAGAACAATTACAGTAAGTAACGTCTTTTATTTACAGCACTATTAATGAACCATCACAAGCTGTGAAAAGATCAGTTTCCAAGTGACATGCTTTCTGTTTCCTTTTGATTTTTGAAAAGAATTAAATGTCATCTTCTGATTTCTCTAAATTTGGATAGTGGAACGATGTTCCTAAAAACTGTTTTAAATGTACCTCCATAGTATACACTACTTTGTATGTTCTCCTGGAACAGGGCAAATTTACTAATATTATAATTGGAACTGATAACCAAGCTAATTTGAAAATATACTCTCCATGTCCTAAGTTCAAATGCTCACAAGTTAAACAAAAACATAAATGACATTGTTCACACTGAAATATGATTTATTGTCTGCTAGGAAAACTCATTAGGAATGCTAATGGAGTACTCAGGATATGGTCACCAAAAACTACTTATTAGTTTGAGGAACAGAGAGCTTATTTTTAAAAAATAATTTGATTTTCTTTGAAAGACTATTTCTGTGATGTAAAAGTAATCAGTGCTCACAAATGCACTCAGTGACTGGTGCGCTTGTGTGTAGTTATAAAACAGAAGAGAACTGGTGGCATCCTCATTTGTTCACGCCATAATGAGCTTGCACTGGACTGCGTGATTATTTACCAAGGCAGAAGAATGGGTTCCTCCTAACGTTTTATTTATGCACATCTTCCATGTCATGGTTCTATGTCAGCTTAAGAAAAAGGTAAATGTGAAGGGAGAAATAAAAGTGAGTTGAAAAAGATGTTAATTCCATAACTTTCAATTAGTAAGCCTTGCACTTCCCTCAGGAATCAGTTATTCTTTTCATGTTGTAATATTAGGGTTGGATTTACCATTTAGCACTTATGATTAAGAGCCAATTTCAATAGTATTACATTTAATGGGGTAAAATATACACCTCAGCATATACATTTGAATTTTAAAATTCCTGAGTGAAAATAAATTTTGTTTGTACTACTAGTACTTGAACAATATTATCAGCACATGATCTTACAATATTGTGTTGAAGTTGATTGAAAGAGAATGCATGGGGATGATGTCAGGACAGTGCCACTCTTGCCTAGTAAATGGTTAAAACTTTCACTTGTTTTAATGAATGGCTTTCAGGCTTCTCAGCTAATAGTTTAACTGTAACTAATATAGAATGTTAAGGACATTTTAATAGATTGTTAACAGTTATGGTTTTATAGTTACTGTTATTAATAAAGATATGTTATTCTTAGGATATTGTTCTGATTATGTTGAAGTTTTGCTAAGGAAATAACTATTTGGAAGACAGATTTGTGGTTGGTCACTTTTATGTGAGCAACAGAATTTGGCTTATAATCACTTCATTTAAGTTATTCAGATTTATCATAGACAGAGTCCAGGTGGAAATTATAAGACGTAGATCTAATCCCTGCCTGTGAATGATGTTGGAACAATTTCTTACTTTTTCCAATTCTCAATTTTTCATCTGTAAGGTGTGGGATATGTACAGATGATTTCTAATATATTTTCTAGTCCAGAAAGCCTATTTTATTCTAAACCACAGAAATTATGTAACACAAATGTGGAAAATCTAAGGATTCATTGTTATCACACACACTGAACGAGATTCAAGTGATATTATGTCAATGATAAGGATGAACTCTCAGAACTAATTTAAAATTGCAGTAATAAGGTTATCAAACCTAAACACTATAAAATTCTTTTATATGCTGACTAATTTCTTTTGAATGCTTTTTTCAAATAATAAAAGAGTGAAAAATTAGATGTTAAATTCAGTAAAAGTGAAAAACATATAATTATATGGGATCAAAAATATTATATTTGGAATGCATTTACATATGTCAGTTTTATTTGTGTTCAAATTTCTTAAAACCACAAAACAGAGGCATTTGTAAATATACACAAAATGCTTAAGTTATTTTGTAGTTTGAAATAAATTTATCATGAATCTTGAGTAACCAAAAAGCCAATTCAGTAAGCCATTTCTCCTCTAATATTATCCTACAGTAAGAAAGAAAGAAAAAAATAAAGGAAGGAACTAACCTCAGGATAGTAATGGGTCTCAAAGGACTGCTTACTTCACCAGTAATAAGCATAGCTCCACACAAGAATGTAGTTTATAAGGTATTGCAAAGATAATGGATTGGAGTGAGTAGGGACAGTGGAAAATCGGGGTGTATATTTCTGCTTTCAGAAGGTGTTGGGCTGGGGTAGGTGGGTGGAAGGCCTGAAGGAAGAGAGGTGGAATGGCAGGGAGGTGGATATGATAGCTCATGTCTCGCATCTTTAGGTAATTTTTAAAATTACTGCCCTGGCCAGGTAGCTCAGTTGGTTAGAGCGTTGTCCTTATACACCAAGGTTGCGGGTGTGATCCCGGGTCGGGGCACGTACAAGAATCTACCAATCAATGGGTAAATAACTGGAACAGCAGAATTGATATTTCTCTTTCTCTCCGTTCCTTCCTTCCTCTCTCTCTCTCTAAAAAAAATCAATCAATAAAAAAAAATTCAAAAAATTACCTAAGCTACCCTGGCTTGTGACAATCTTATTTTAGTCTTATCTTAATTATAGTGTTGTCTTGTGAAATATTTTAAATTTATATTAGAATGAAATAGCAGAAAAAGGGTACCAAGGAACCAAACAGAAATAAGACTTGTATTATTAGACATATAAGCAAGGCCCAACTAAAGGTAGGAACCTATGAGAGGCCAAGGGACCACATTTCTGACTCCTTAGGGGAGAAAAGCTGTTACTGGAAAACTGGTCCTGACATCTCGTGCTATTATTACCCAGGAGGCAAGAAAACATCTCCTCTCAAATTGTTCTCTTGGGTGGCTTCACAGTTAGCCTACCAGTAGGTTTCTAAGTGATAAAACTAGAACCTAACCTGAACTAATAAAATGGTAATAAAAGCATACAATGTCCCTCAAAAATGAAATACATATCATGTTCTCTTTAGAAAGAGAATGTTAATAACATCATGAAGGGACTGGCAATGGATGGCCAACACTTCCACTGCTGTTGTCAGAAAGTTTTCCCCTTGGAGACAAGGCCAGAGGGTGAAGTCAGATAATTGCTGGACCAGGCAAGCCCTCAGCAGACAGAAACAATCACTCCACACCTGACAGAAATAACACTGCTGTTGAAGCTGGGGATTAAGGTGCCGAGTGAGAGGTGGCAGCAGTGTACTGGGCAACCGACAACCGCCCCGCCAGATAGATGTGGAACAGAGAGCTCAGTCTCTCAGGGTGCTTGCCTTGCTTTTGGCTTCCAGTTACTAAAAAGTTTTGCTGTTCCCAACAATGGTCAATATCAGCCATCCCTTTTAAGGAAAAATTATTGTTGTCATAAACCACCAGTTCAAAAAAAAAAGTAAGCCTTACTTGTTATAGTTAAGTGTTGTTAAATCCCGTAGCAAGAAAAGGGTTAGCCGTTCTGAGAACTGGCCAATAACTTGGCAATATTCTCTTCTGGATTGTTAGACTGTGACGGGATATGGCCTAACAATTGGCAAAAAACAAATAAACACAGTGTTGTTGGATTTGACTTTGGCTACAAAATCTTCAGCGATTCAATTGTCAACAATTCTTTGGATAAACTCCTAATCAACAATAATCTCTGCTAGTAGCGACCAAATATACACATCACCTCTAAATATGGTAAACTTGCTTATGCTCTAAACAGTTCTCAGAAAGTTAACTAACAGAACAATAATTCACATTGTCAAAATTAAAAAGTAAGAAAACCAGGACAACCCCACCTTTAAAAAACAGATAATGAGGAACATATCTATGGAGTTGAACCAAAGTCCTAGAATTATTGACAAAGTGGAATCCTGTAGAACTGATGACCTGCATTCCCTTAACTAAATTATCAAGACTTTAAATTACAGAAGATGGGTAACGTTCTGTGGAACAGTTTGAAAATATTAGCTATTTTTGAAAAGTCTAATATTAAAGATTATTTTTTATTCTCTAAGCTTCCTCTTTTCTTGGGCAAGTGCCTCACACTTATAAAGTGCTAATAATTTATTGCCACAGGTACATTTCTTATTTATTTTGTAAATTCTCATTTGAACTATCACTTTCTCTCTCTCTTTGTTTAATCTTTATTGTATTTTTTCCATTACCATTCAGTCCCCTTATACTTGCCTCCCCTGGCAATCACCACACAGTCGTCCATGTCCATGAGTCCTTTTTCCTTTTTGCTGGATCCCTCCACCCGCTAACCCCTGCCCCCGGGTGTCATCCTGCTCTCCATCTATGAGTCTGTCCCCATTTTCCTTGTTAGTTCAGCTTTGAACTATCACTTTCATTTCTATATCAACTCTGAGCATCTGAACATGTATTTTCCCTTGTTACTCAGCTGTAACACAACGCTTCAGCCTGTAGCTTTAGAGCGATCAGAGAACTTACTTTAGAGCAAGTAAGCCGGAGAGAGTACAAGAAGCCAGGTTTTAGATATAAGGAAGGGTTTTCTTTTCTAGATTTTTTTATTTATCAGCCTCAGCTAAATATTGTAATTGGCTGGGGAATTTTTTAAAAAATGCTAATGCCAGGTCCCATCCACAATGATTCTTATTTAATTGATTTGGTGTGTAGCCTGGGCACCAGGAATTTTAAAAGCTCACCACATAATCTTGACATGTCGCCAAAGCTGAGAACCACTGGACTACGGGGATCACATTAGATTACTGGGAAAACCACAGCTCAGTTAAATCAGAACCTTAGAAGGTGGGATGGAACAAGGTATTAATGTTTGTTAAAGCTCTCTGGGGATTTTACTGGGAAGGGAAGGTTGAAATCCACTGATTAATGTGACCAGAGGTTCTAATTCAGCTTGAATCCCCTCAGGTGTCCCAAGTATGTTTTGGAACCCTTAGAAGGCTCCAGAGTTAACTTGCATCCTACAGGATTTTGAAATGGATTTATCAGGAGTGAATCTCTGAATTACGCATTAAGGAAATTCTTCCATTTGACCTGTTTGACAAATCTCTATGGTTTTAACACTTGGTGAACTGGCCTGGAAATGTGTGTGGTGACAGCTCTAAAGCTGCTGGGTAAGAAGGCTTCTTTGCTGAATGAGCTCATTGCAGAGATAAGAGGTCCTGTGCTACATTCTCACAATGACAGGCAGGTCTGAGTCTCTTCTGAAACTTTCAAGTGGTTCTGCAGCAGGCATCAATGCCAGTCACTTGGTGCTTTAATGAGCCACTTATGACCATGAACCCAGATGTCCCCAAATTAAGGTCTCACCTCCTATCATCACTCTAGAGAGTTCAAAGGAAGTGATAGGAAAAGAAAACCTCCAGTCTGGAAAACCCAGGGGGGGAAGAAGCTACAAGCCTGTAGGGTCTATCCAGGTTAGTGAGAAGCATATGAAGCTAGACATTTGTTCTGTCTGTAAGTATGGGATTAAGGATCCTAGCTTCCTTCCGCTGTATCGGACAATTTTGTGTAACACAGTAACTTCTTTTATACACTATGAAATATAAGACTTCTGTATTTTAATTGCACATATGACACATAGAAGAAAAGGCAGGAATTGTGTATGTCTAAGTAATAAATAGAAAAAAAATCCTAAGTGTAATAGGTTTCCATGCAAATTCCTCCCTTTTCTAAACCATGTCTAACCTTTCATGAAAAAAAATTTTATTAAGGTATGATTGACATACAAAAAGCTGTACTTATTTAGTGTATACAACTTGATGAATTTGGAGATGAGCATATATCTGTGAAATCATCAGAACAATTTATGCCATAAACATATCCACCACTTCCAAAAGCTTCTTCTGGCCCTTTTTATTTATAATAATAATAATAACTTTTATGATAAGAACACCTAATATTATATTTAGCCTCTTAATAAATATATAAGTATACAATACAATATTATAAACTATAGCCACTGTACTTTACAGTAATCTCTCAGACTAGTTCATCTTGCATAAATGACACTTGATAACCTTTGACAATGCCTCCCTGTTTCCTACTTCCCCTGCCTCTAATAACCACCATTGTACTCTCTGCTTCTATGAGTCTGACTGTGTTAGAATCATCCTGTACATGGTATCCTCTGGTATTTGTCCTTCTGGGTCTGGCTTATTTCACTTAGCGTAATGTCCTCCTAGTTCATATCCGATCTTTCCACATGCAGAATTGGCTGTCAAATGAAGATCCTCTGCTTTTTACACGGTTCTGGAAGCCACATTAAAGAGTCACTAACCATTTAACCTGATTAAAATTCATATCTGCATTTGAGACTCTATCTAACTTAGGTGGAGAAACCATACCATATTCATTAACCAAAAAATATCATTCTAGTTAGGTAGTTTTGCATGGATTCGTATAGTAGTACACAAAGACAAAGGGATTAGGGTAGGGGAGGAGAGAGGAGAATTATCCAATATCCACGTTCAGGTAAAACTTGCCTTTTAAATGGACAATACCATTATTGGAGGGAAAATGGTTGATGTACATTGGGGAGGACAGTTCTAGAGGGTCTCCACCTGCTCCAGTCAACCTCCCTGCAGAAGAATGTAACCACTTCTACTGGAATGAACATGAGTACTTGACAGAGCCATTAGTGAGTGTCCTGCTAACAATAAATAGGAAGAAAATATCTGTATGTGAACAGGAGAGGAAAAGGCAAGAGAGGAAAGGAAGAACTTTACATAAAAATTAAAGCTAAACTTTATATAAAAATGTTCACAAATTTAATGAAAATTAATTGAGAGTAAATTTAAATACAAAGGAGTCTAATCAAATGTACAATAGCCCTTAAATATAAGGTCAATGGAATTCAATAGACTGATAAAATAGTGGAAGGATTTCTGAGAACAAAATAAACAAAACCAAAATAGTGTACAGAGGAGTTGAAATGATAATAAGAGTATTGCAGATGTTACTCAAATAGGGGACTTGAATCTACAAGTTAAATTTGTGCCTAAAACTGTAATAATATTGCTTATTTATCAGGACAATTCTGAAACTGAGTTTATTTTCATGATGTAAGACTAGAGATGAGCATGTTCAAATATCCTTAAATACCACATTTATCACATGCCATTAAAAGCTATTATACTTTCCACTTATCTGCCTATTTGAATTTTAGGTGTACTTGTAGATAATGTTCAGGAAATGATTTGAGATGAAATTCAGAATCAACTCAGCCTGCAGATTTTTCTCAAGGCAGTGATCCCAAACTTTGTTTCATAGAACACTAGTGCGCCTCGAGATATAATGCAGCACAGTTTCTGTGGCCAACCAGTTGGGAAATATTAAGTTACATAAAGCGGAATAAGTTCTCCATAGCAGGAAGTCTCTAAACCTATACCACACTAATATGAACTGCAAAACTCTAGGATAAAACTATATATGGTTTTCCAAATTTACTTGACAAGAGAGCACACAGAACCTTCAGAACCCTCCTCACTCTCACCCCTAACTGGGTAAAACATTTAAATTTTATTACATCAGAAACTGAGAGCTATGGAATCTACCTGTTGTGTAGTAAGGAACTAAATCCAAGCTTCCACTCAGTTGTTTGTTCCAAATAAAAAGGCTATGGGATTGACCTGAACCAATATTTTAAGAATGATGTTGAACTAAAGATTTGTGCCAAAGTCAGGAGCCTGATTGTGATTTTGGAGTATTAGGGTAATATTTAATGTATGGATATTGGGGTGAAATCCAGAGATTTGCCATAGTATTTAAGAGTTTAAAGCTCTTTCTGGGTTCTGAGCAACTTTATGGAATCATTCTCCTAATCTGAAATGATGCCCAATACCTATTATTTGGGCAACCTAGAAACCAACCAAAAACTAGAAATGTTATAGGATTCCAACAGGATTGAAAAATTCTTGTCTTATGTACCTAAAAACAATAAACTTTTACTTTTCAAAAAAGTAGCTTGAGTAAAAGCTGAAGTTATTTCAACTGTATCAATAAAGAACAAGTTTCATTTACTGGCCAAAAATCTATTTAGAAATTTGAAATTTATCATAACCTGTAGGTAGAATCACAAATTTAATAAATTAATTGCAAAAGCATTTGAATAGGTCACTTACTTGAGATTTTAAATAGAATTGCCTTTCTAGCCATAAACAGCACATTTGCCTTGCCTCGTGGTTATTTATGTTTGCATTTGGCAATGCCACTAGAATGTCAGTTCTGGAAAGATTAACTAAGATCACGTCTTGCTCTTCCTTCTATCTCCCAGTGATAGAGGAAGCAGCACTCAGCCCAATACAGGAGGTGAAAGAAGGAAGAAAGATTGGCACTCACTCAATATATTTCTCCCTTAAGCTTTTACACATCTAAAATTATTTATAAGTGAGAAAAATGATTACTAAATTATGAAAATTTGATGTAGACAAGAATTAAAAGCCTGCCCTGACTGGTGTGGCTCATGGTTTGGGCCTTCCTCTTGAAGGCTACGAGGTCGCTGGTTCAATTCCTGGTCAGGTTGGGGGCGTGCAAGAGGCAGCTCCTATACATCAACATTTCTCTCCCTCTCTTTCTCCCTCCCTTCCCCTCTCTCTAAAAATAAGTAAGTAAAATCTTCAAAAAAAGAAAAGAGTTAAAAGCCTTGCTGAAACAGAAGTACACCTCTCTTGTCTCTTATTCTCTATCATAAAAGATATCTTGGCTTCTAAAACCTATTTGACTTAGTGTTTTCTAGGTAATTTCAAGGCCCTAGTGGATGAATTTTACTGTAGAGGCCAGTGATCTAAGCAGATACGGTTCCCTTGGTGATACTGAGGTGATTAGTGGGGCGTGGTGAAGACAAATCCTGGAAACCCTATGGCCCTCCTCAACACTCATTCTTATTCTCATTTGACTGTCAACTGATCCCTTTATATAAAAAACTATTCATACATGTATGAAGGACCCACAGACAAAGCCAAAGGTGGGTAGGATTGAGGGTGGGAGGTGGGGGTGAGTGCGGCAGGGGAGAGTGGTGGGGGGAAAATGGAGACAACTATACTTGAGCAACAATAAAAAAAATAAAGACTTAAAAAACTATATTCAGAAAAAACAATAATTTGCAGTTTATATTGGCCTGAGGGATATCTGCATTAAAAAAAAAGACAGAAAAAGTCTTTTAGAGTTAAATGAGCCACAATGGTGAAAAGAAGCAGTGGACTGATAAATTTTGGGCAGGGATCTGCCTACTTATCAGTAGCACTTAGAAGATCGATCCTGGACTTGGTGTGCAATGTCAAAGGGAGAAGGGGACATGTGACAGCGAGAGAGAGCTGGTGCACAATGTTGAAGGGAGAAGGGGACATGTGATAGCGAGAGAGAGCTGGTATGCAATGTTGAAGGGAGAAGGGGACATGTGACGCGAGAGAGAGCTGGAGAGAAGTGGCAAGTTGTTAAATACACAATCAACTTGTTTTAGTGCCGGTAGCCTGATCCTCGGAGAGTTTCTTGGCGTCTAACCGTGCCTCTAACTGGATTTCTGGCCACAGGCCTGGCTAGTCTGGTCAGTACTGAGGCAAGTAATCATGGGGGCTCCCCCACAATCAGTGAATAGTTTCTCTCTGTTTGCTTGAATAATGAAGATATCATGTAAGACTCTGAAAAGCTGGTGAATTCTTTTTTCAGTCTTTTATTAATTTAATATTCTCATAGATGCTTCCCTCTGCCAGACTGATGCCTCAGGAGTAAGTAGTAAGTAAGCAGTAACTCACAGTCCATGTTTTTAGAGAACTAGCAGTTTAGGTGGGGGTGGAGGGTGAAGTACTGGTCGGAGGAGGAAAGTTTAGAGCACACTGGGGGTTGCCTAACTCAAATGAGGAGGGCAGTATGGAACTCTTTTCTGGAAAAAATGACCTTAAGAATGATCAGGATGAAAGAGAGAACAAGTGTATTACCTTCCACGGCCATACGCTTTGTAGATGGTTGGTAACAGCAGAGCACCGCAAGGCTGGGGAATGGAAAGTGACTTAACAGCTTTCTAGGTGTCAATGTTAAGTCCACTAAAGTCAAACTTTTTTTTTCCTATTACAAATATGAGAAAAACATTGGACCTTTCTTAACTTTCAGACTTTTTCTGATTGCCCTGTTTACTAAAAATGGCTACTTCCTTTAAAGGGTAACTTTTTTTTGATAGCATAGTTTAAATTGAAATGATACATTAAATTAGAATAATATAGCTTTTCTGGATAACTGCATATTTTTCTTTTTCATGCCTTTTAAATCTGATCATAATTGTAATCTGTTTAACTGCTCACAAATAATCATTGTAAAGCCTACATTATCCTTACAGAGGAATTTTCCTCCCTCATAATACTTTCCAGGAAGTGAGAGAAACGGTGGCTTCGAGGCATATGCTTAACATTTAAGGACAAAATTATGGAGGTTCCCGGCCGCATTCTTTAAGATAACTTTTACCTTCATTAGAGTTGGATCACCTGTTTCAGCCATGTAACCAGCACAGGCTCAGTACTCAGGGCATGGTTTTACCTCCTCTAAACCATGACAGGCAGTGAGCTGAGAAGTTTTCCCACTTAGAAAAATCCAACGGATGTTTCTCTGTGTCTGAGAAATTGTGCCCAACTCTCCTTTTGCACAAATGATGTATTATGAAATAATGTTGGATGTTTAACAGACATAAAAAAGTGTTATAGACTTTGAAAGGATTCTGGCCAAATTTGGTCTTCAAATTTTCTAACTGGCTTGCAGTTGATTAGATATTGAGTTATAATTCATTTCCAAAGAAGGCGAGTATAAATCTATGTATCATGGTGTTAAGTTGTACTTGAACCCAAAATTTATTTCAAAGTATTATTTAATAGTTTATCAGCTATTCACATTAATATTACTATTAAAATCACTGCAATGCATAGAAATAAGTTTTGTTTTTGTCATAAAACTTCTAATTTAGTTTATGTAAAATTGCACAATGTACAACTGGGAACATTTGTATTGACTAAACCTAAGTAGATAAGTAAATAGATGCTAATTCTTTAAAAATACCCATGCCTACATTGAAACTGGTGCAAATGGACACTTCATTATATTCTAATTATTTCTCAAAAATCTTCTTTGCTGTAAGCCTGCAATCACCATTGCTCCACTTCACAGAAGGAAAGAAAAGGCCCTCAGGAGATTGGCGAACCTGCTAAGTTTGCTAGTGTACCAGTTCTTGTTTTAAAATTATACAGAAGCCTGTTCTGCCTCTTATTTAGGCATTATAAATTTTAATTAAGAAAGACCAGTGTTAAAAATTAGCTGATGATTGAAATAATCATATCAAAAAAGTCTGTGTGAAATGAGAGAAGTTGACTGTTTTCTGGAAATATCTGGGTGGTTAGTTGACTTATAAAGAGTAGACACTGAATACCAGGCCTGATGAAATCACTGTGTGATTAACACAGTTATGCACTAAAGAGTAAGAACTTCACATTCAGAATGCTGCTTTAAACCTCCCAGTTTCCTTATAGCCAACACGAGTTACTAAGTGATTTTGAAGGGGACGAAGTGAGGCATTTTTAAGTAATATTTTCCCCCACAATGAAAAGGCCATTAATATTATTTTAAGATAATAAGAACAATTACTTCAAGAGGTAAACATCTTGAGTGATTACTATGGGCCTGGCACTGTGAACACTTTACATATATTACGTAACTTATAATCTTCAGAGAGCATTAAGGTTGTGGAGTTATCCTCATTTTGCAGGTAAGGCAACTTTGGCTCATAGAATTAAGTAACTTGCTCTTGGTTCCATAGCTAGTAAGTGTCGGAGTTGGGATGTGAATCCAAGAGGGTTTAACTCCAAAGCACAGTTTTAGTTATCACTACATGCCACTGGTATTATTAAAATATCACACATTGATTTGCGCCATGCAGTGGGACAATTTGCATGTGAAGAACCGTAAACAGCTGAAATTTTCTTGTCTGTAATATGACCTAGTGAGTACTTGGCATTATCTTCTTAGCATTAAATAAAAACGTTACTCCAGCTTTCCTTGTACACAACATCTCCATCTGTCTTCCTTTGAGTTGGCATTGAAACTTTCAGTTTATTTTGCTTACAAATTGCTAAAGATGCTGCAAAATTTAATTTGGTTGTATTTTAAACACATTTCTGATATTTATTAAAATATTTATACTTTTGTTCATTAGTAAATGTCCTCAATTATTATAGAATATATACATATATACAATTAAATTTTAGAGAATAAAGAAGTTAATTTTAGGAGTATAGCCAAATAGTTTCCCTCTCCAAGGGCCACTAAATCCAAATAGAACAAACACAAAAACAAACAAGAGAAACAGAAGAGAGTTTGTTCTAACAGGCACTTCTGAAGGATAGGTTGAAAAAAAAATAGTATACTGGCAAACTGGTTCTTTCTTTTGTCCATGGTTATTATGTTCTCAATTTATTTCTAATCCTCTTAGGACTTAGCCCAATTTAAAAACGCGGCAAAAGAAAAGGAATAAAGTTAGTGCAAAGACAGAATATCTGGGTAAATCATATATCTTTGCTTCTCAGTTTTTTTTCAGAGAACTATACATATGCATTATTTGTGACCTGACTGCCTTAGTTTCTTTCAGTATCTTAAAAACATCTTAGAATGTTTGTATTTTGAAAGTTGCAGTCGCTCTTTCCAGAAACTAGAATACTATTTATTGCAATACTGATGGAGCACATGTTTGCTATGTACTGCGGATATGTAGATAAATATGGTGAAGACCCAGTATTTGGAAAATTTCAGCCTACTTGGAAGGCCCACACCAAAGACTCAATTTCAACAGAATGATAAACTCAGGAAGTTAGAGGACCATGGTGAAGCACAGATCACAGAACCAGTGAGAGACTGAGCAAGAATCTTAAAGGAAATTATATTTGGACTACATGAGAGCTAGTGGCAGTGAGCCTGGCCAGCTAGAAGGGCTTGGAATGGGGCAGACAGTAAGAATTGAGGACACTTTTTCCTGGAGTATTCTGGAAACCCGAGTGGTGTGTCAGTAGGTATGTATGGGAATTAGTGTTTCAGGATTATCAAGTTCAAGGAAGGAATTAGGGAAAGATGAGCCTGCAATAAAGTCTCATTTCTGGGAAAGTTGTTTTCCATTTTAGGGAACATACACTTTATCCCACAGGTAATAAGGAGCCATTGAAGAAGAATGCAGAAGCAATAACTAATCAAAAACAGTTATTTATATTATTCGCAAAATGTCTCGATGGTTTATACCTTCTAATAACTCAAACACTTATTAAAAATTTAACCCCTTTCCTTACCAAAGTTTCTTATCAGAACTACACAAAAGTACTAAAATTAGCTCACATTAATTAATATCCATTACTTTTCTCTATTCATTCTTTGTATAGGGGTTTATGAATGGTCTGAATTGTCAATTAGAGAAGAGAAAAGGCAGGAAAAGTAGGCTTAAACAATTCATGTATGATTTATCAGCCTTAGTTTATCATACCAATAGTGCTTTTAGTATAAACATTAATATATATTATTCATCCATTAAGACTAGACTGAATTGGTTAGAAAGTGAGGTAGCATGGGGACATGGAAATAATACTGTATTTAGTATTAGGAGACCTGGGTTTTAATGCCTTTTTTTTTTTTTTTTTTGATATTTAATTGAATGACCTTGGGCAGGTACTTAACTATTCTGGGCCTCATTTAAAAAAATATAAAATAAAAGAGGTTAGAGCAGATTGCTTCAGTAGATTTCAATTGTAAAATGTTACCAATAGTACTAAGTAGCTGAGAGAGGAAGAGAGAGGGAATGAATATGCGTATTAACTATCTATTGGCGCATAACAAATTACCACAACTTTAGCAGCTTAAAACATCTACTGTCTCGGAGTGTCAGTGGGTCAGGAATCTGGGAGCGGCTGAGCTGAGTGGCTTTAGCTCAGGATCTCTCACGGTTTCAGTGAAGCTGTCAGCCAGGGGTGCAGCCTTTTTTTAAGATTTTATTTATTTATTTTTTGAGAGAGGGAAAGGGAAGGAGAAAAGGGGGGAGAAAAACATTGATGTGTGAGAGAAACATTGATTGGCTAACTGGTGAGCTTCCACTTCGTGGGACAACGCCCAGCCAGTGGAGCCACATCAGCCAGGGCAAGGGCTGCACTGCAGTCCCCTTAAGCCGTGACCGAGGCTGAAGGATCTGCTTCCCACCTCTCTCACATGGCAGTGGGCAGGCAGTTCCTAGCAGGCTGCTGGCCAGAGACTTCCTCTTCACCATGCAGGGCTCTCCATAGGCTTCCTCGGTGTCCTCATGACATGATAAGTAGCCTCCCCGAGACTGAGCATGAGAGAGAGAGGAGGAGAGAGGGAGCAAGGTGAAAGCTGCAGGATAATACACCTTCACTTCTGCCTTATTTTATTGGTCACACACACCAACCCTAGTAAAATGTGTGTGTGGGGGGCACTTCACAAGGGTGTGTATGCTAAGTGGTGGGGGTCACTAGAGCCCTAACCAAATGCTGGCTACCGCACATGGTTTCTGCATCTGAAGAATGCCTAGTCAAGTTGGGAATTAAAGTATACATAAACATTATGTTAAAGCAACAATAGAGGAAGAGCACAGCAATAAGTTTGTGAAATTACCTTGAGGAATACAGAGCTTTCTGTATGGAAGCTGCAAATTTGTCTTAAGTTCTCCTTAGGAAGCATGTTGCCCTCTTCTCTTACTGTAAACTTAGAGAGGAAGACTTCAAGCGTGTGTTAATAACCCACTTTGTAGCATTGAGAAAGCAACTAGATTGTTTGCTTGAAAGAACACTGTTGGTTGTATGAGACTAAGCCAACTGCATTCGGGAGAGAGAGGGCTAGAAGGAACCCTGGAGATCTAGTCCAGAGATCTTGACATGCAGTTTGCATTTGGCCCTCAGGAAAATTGGTAAGGAAAAATTGTACACAAATATTGGGAAGTAGATTCACAGCCTTCATCAGATTTTCCAAAGTACTTGTGTTTCCAAATATATATATAAAGTACTGATCTAGCCATCATGCTCATGTTACTTATGAAGGGACCCGAGACACAAGAAGTAAGATAACTCTTCAAAATGTCATGAATTAGTGTCAGTGTTTGTTTGGACTGGAATTGAAGTTTTCTGGTTTTTAGTTCAGAATTATTTTAGTTACATCCACTGTACATGCAAAATACATCGTTACTGTGGTTTGTAAAAGCAAAAGCTTAGCTGATTTTTCTCTATTTACACACTCTATTACTAGGATCATTTTCCATTTTGCCTCCACCCAGGAGTTAAAAGCCGGTATGTTTTTTATAAGTAAAAGAGTCATCAGAGGGAAAAATATTGCTAGTGTTTATAATGTGAAAACCCAATGTTTACATATCAGGGAAAAGAAACCAGCAAATAGATGATCATTGGGCATCTATAATATACACCCAAATACTGATCCATATATTCATTCACTCATTTGACAAATATTTTTAAGCACTTCATACATGCCAGGAGCTGTGCTAGTAGTTGGGGATGCAACACAGTAGGGCTCAGGACAGAAGTGACTTCTGCCCTCACACAGTTTCCAGCACTCCTTCCCTACCTGCTTTTTGAGTCTCTTTTTCCTAACAAACCTGTGGAGTGGTGTGGGCAGCACATAACTGGTGGCTGCAAAGAGCTGAGTAGAGATATGGGTGTCATGTAGAAGCCCAAAGAGGGAGTAATTTGAAAAAGAAGAAAAACAAATGGTGGTGAACTTGAACTGTTTGGTTATAAATAGCAAAACATTGTAACTGAGTTATTTTCTGTTGAATGCTTAAGTAACTATGCTAGTGTGTTAAACAATTATAAAGGACAATGAATAAGGTAATTAATGAGTAACTACTCTATGCAAAACATTAAACTAATAGCTGAGGTGGGGGCTGAGGGGAAAGAAAGGGGAGGTGGTGAGAACGAAGTTGGGGAAGAGTTGATATAATAAATGTAAAGAAGAATCACACTTTAAACTGCTGGTCCTAAAATCCACGAGGATATAAAAGTGTCATGTGCAATAGATTCCCCCACCTAATCTTACATACATCAATGAATTTTTCACTTACTGGAATAAAGATACTACTTTTAATTTTCTTATACCTTAAAACTATAGTATATTTCTAAATACCAATGTTTTGTTAATTTATCTTTTTTACTATTTAAAAAATAAAGATACGCATTCCAGCTGGGATTAGACTGACAACAATTTCACTGGACAAGACTTCTGTTAAAAATGGGAACACTTTTAAAGTTAAGAGCCGCTAATCATGGAAAACTTTAACTAAATGTCACATTCAGTTAAAATACAATTTGATCTAGTTCATCAGGATTAAAATTAAGAATGTAATTGGATTCCAAGGTGATGCATATATTCATTCAAATTAGTGTTTTGGGTTTCTTATGTTCCTTGCAGCATTACGTACAAAAGCCAGTATCAGGAAACAGCCCAAGTGCCCGTCAGCAGATGTGTGGATGAAAAAGCTGTGGTACAATGTAATACTACTTGGCCGTAAAAAGGGAAATCTTACCATTTGAGATAGTGTGGATCGACCTGGAGATTATTACACTAAGTGAAATAAGCCAATCAGAAAAAGACAAGTACCATACGAACAAAATAAACTGAGGAACGAAACAGAAACAGAGGCATGGATACATAGAAGAGACTGACAGCTGTCAAAGGGAAGGGGGGGTTGGGGGACTGGATAAGAGAAGGTGAAGGGATTAGCAAAAATATATATAAATACAGTACACAGACACAGACAACAGTGTGGTGATAGCCAGAAGGACTAGGGGTAGGGGTAAGTGCAGGTGGGCAAAGGGGGAATAAATCGGGACATGAAGAGACTTTGCTTTAGGTGATGGGTGCACGATGCAGTGGGCAAATGATGTTTTGTTGAGTTGTACATTTGAAACCTGAATGGCTTTGTGAACCAATGTCACCTCCAAAAATTCAATAAAAATGCACAAGGTAACGTATAAATAAAGGCTATGAACACAAATAAGATACTTTTGCTTTTAATGTACTTCTGTAGGAAATAATTTGGTAAGTTCTGAAAGTTACTAATAAGTTTCATATGGATAAGGGAGAGATCAGGAGAATGAGAGCAAAAGAAGTAAAGGGGACAGAATAGAAAGTTCCCTGGAAAAAGTGCATTTGCACAAAAGGAGATTCATTGGAGGATTTTGATAGAGGCTGGAGAGCTTTCCAAGCAGAGGACAAAGTGCGCAAAAAGGCACGGATGCAGTAGGGCAGTTGTGAAGAACAGTGAGTCCTGCCCTGGCTGGTGGCGCAAGGAGGGTGGTTACAGGGAGCTGGTGGACAGACAACATGCTTCACAGTGTATTTTAACTTCATTTAATGAAGAGAGAAAGATAGGAGAGCAAAAAGAGGGTTAAATGGGGGAGACAGAGGAAGGATGTGAGGAATACAGAAAGACACAAGCAGGGGAAGAAGTAGAGAGAATGAACACTGAAGAGACAGAAAAGGAATACACAGATACATCAAGAAAGCAGGAGAGAGAAAAGGCAGAGATGCTGTGGGAGTTCTGAAGTCCACAGAGATTTTGACAGGTATCCCCAGAGTAACCACCAGAGTTAGGGTGTGTGTGGGATTCATCTTGAATAAGTGAACTGTGATTTGACTAATAAATGCTACCTTAATCACAAAATGAAACATTATGCTGAAGGTCAGATATGCAGGCCTGTGGTTTCCTACTCTGATATAAGGCTTTCACCAATGCATTCCTGTAATAATTCATGGGGGCAACCCACCGTGCCCATGGTAAGTAATTGTAAATTATCTTGCACTGTACCGTTATTTCTTTTGACAAATGTAAGAACTCGAGAATATGGACTGAGAAGTTCCCTTTGTACATAGTTGGCAAAATGCTACCTAATTCCTGTGAGCTTTGCTTAGAGGGTAAATACATTCCGAGTTTCCGTAAAGTTAAGAAGCCAAGATCAAAAGGTAGGTTTTTAGATATCCAGGGGTACACTAAAAACCAAAAAGCAACCTACTGAATGGGAGAATGTATTTGCAAAGGATATAACTCATAAGTGAGTACTATCTAAAATATATAAAGAACTCATACAGCTCAACATCAAAAACACAATTTGTTTAAAAAATGGGCAGAGGACAAGAATAGACATTTCTCCAAAAAGGACATACAAATGGCCAAAAGACATGAAAAAATGCTCAATGTCACTAATCATCAGAGAAATGCAAATTAAAACCACAATGAGATATCACCTCACTCTTATCAGAATAGCTGTCATCAATAAATCAACAAACAACAAGTGTTGGCGAGGCTGTGGATAAAAGGGAACCCTTGTGTATTGTTGGTGGGATTGTAAGTTGGTGCACCTCCAAAACAATATGGAGATTCCTCAAAAAATTAAAAATAGAACAACCATGTGACCCAGGAATTCCGCTTCTGGGTATTTATCTGAAGAAATCCAAAACACTAACTAGAAAAGATATATGCGCCCCTATGTTCATTGCAGCATTACTTACAATAGCCAAGATATGGAAGCAGCCTGTGTCATCCACAGATGAATGGATGAAAAGTGGTACATACGTGCAGTGGAATATTACTCAGCTATAAAAAGAATGAAATCTTGCCATTTGCGACAGCATGGATGGACCTAGAGGGTAGTATGCTAAGTGGAATTAGTCAGACAGAGAAAGATAAATACCATGATTTCACTTATATGTGGAATCTGAAAAAGAAAATAAATGATGAAGAAAATGGAAACAAATTCATAAATACAAAGAACCCATTAATGGCACCAGATGGGAGGGGATTGGGGGATGGGTGAAAAAGGTGAAAGAAATTAAGAAGCACAAATTTCCAGTTATAAAATAGTCATGGGGATGTAAGGCACAGCATGGGGAATATAGTCAATAATATTAACTATGTATGTTGCCAGGTGGGTACTAGACTTACCAGAGTGAAAACTTCATAAGGTATATAAATGTCTAATCATTGTTTTGTACACCTAAAACTAATATAATATTATATGTCAACTGTAATTGAAAAATAAATTTTAAAAAAGGTCAACATGAAAATATGGGAAGTAGCAAAGAAATCATATGCTAAAACAAGAGTTCAATCTTCATGTTAACAAATTTTGGGGATTCACATTAAAAATATTTTGAAATATAATTTTATCCACTATAGCAATCGGTACTTATAAATAATAAGAGAAATTTCATGAGATAGTCTATATTAAAATCTAACAAATAAAGCACAACTTCTCAAAAACTCATATCCTCCTATACTTTTGAACTTGAACTCTGTGACATCTGTCTGCAGAAAGAGTTAATCACTTTAAATTTTTTTAAATTGTATTAAAAGCATCCAATCATATTCAATTTTACATATATAAAATATGTGTGGTTATAGCCTCTTTGTAGCATTAAAACAAGAAAAAAGGAAATAAGTATGCAAATGAAAGAAATACCTACTGTTAAATAAATCCCCTACCCCCTAGTCACAGTTCATAAGTAAAATACTGACCAGTAGGAAAAATTGCCCAAATTTAGAGTACAAGTTGAAATAAATTACATCTGTTTTCCAGCAGTGCATGCAAATAAAATATACAATATTATACCATAGAAGGTAATTCTCTTCAGATATTCAAGTTTCTATATTTTGTTATGTTAATGTTACCATCAAAAATATTTTTCCCATCTTGTAAACTGGAAGGTACTATATAAAAATGCTTATAAAATTAAAACAAAGGCAATAGTGAGTTGGCCCAATCTGGCTCAGCTTCACAGCCTGCTGAGGAGAACGAGGGGCCCTCATGGTCGTCTTCGTGATTAGATCAGCATCTCAGAGTCGCCTAATTGTCTTTGATGACCTGGTAAGGTTAGTACTACAAGTATTGAAAATATGTTTGCAGTAAGCTTTGCATTTAATGAAATCTTTCTTGACTGCTATCTTTGTTTTGTACTTGAGGCAACAAGTTCTTCATATTTGCTACTCAATATATCAACCATTACTAAGAAAAAGTGCTGTAATTTCTACCTCTGGCTTAAAGCTGTGAAATTTTGGCCAGTTCTTTCAAATACACTGGCCATTGGACATTACTGATGTATTTACATTGAAATATTGTAGTCAAAATTATATATTTCTTTGAAATTAATATGTTAAAAACAGTATTTGGTTATGGTACATTAGCATTTTGTATATGATCTATATACAAGTTAGTGGAAAATACACATGTTTTTTAAAGATTTTATTTATTTTGGGAGGGGGAAGGGAGGAAGGAAGAGAGGGAGAGAATGCCTCTTGGTTGCCGGCATTCCGACTGGGGACCTGGCCCATAACCCAGGAATGTGTTCTGACAGGGAATCAAACTGTGGCCCTTTCTGTTTACAAGCCGGTGCTCAAATCAACTGAGCCGCACCAGCAAGGGCAGAATATATACACATTTTTACTTGTAAGTAAGGAAATCTTGGAAGCGAATGCAATGTTTTGAAATAAATGGCCATCATCAGTGGTACATTTGCTCAGGGTGTATTTTTGGTAATGGTGATATGTTTTTATGAACAGATATATTTTCAAACCATCACATTCATTTTTGAGGAAGCTATTTTAGATAAAAATTCAGTCTGTTCATGAAAAATTGTTGGTGCATAAGAAAATTTTTATGTGGAATGACTTTGCCCTCATTATTATTGCCTCAGAACCAATAAATCTCACTTTCACCAACAGCACGGAGGAAACATAACATCAAAGATTCAAAGAACTAGAATAAACTGAATAAACAGCTGGTTTGCCTTTTGCTTTTTATGCAGATTAATATCTAAGGCAAAGGTAGAAGTCTCAAGGTCTCATACTTTAGGGATCTAGTTTTTGTTTGTGCAACCAGAGAATACTTCCCCACTCACAGGCTGCTCCAGCTACCCTATCGATTTAAATGCTTTTAATTATTTTAATGCTGAACAGCAGATAAAGAACTGTAACCAGTAACTAACAAACTATGTGATGTTCAAAGAGAAGAAATGTGAAGCAACCCATTCTGCTCCTGTTCTTAGCTACAGTGTTGGAGTGCCAGATGAATGCAGGTTATCTCAGGAGCTCTCATGAATTACTGAACCTTTTTCTTTTCAACCTTCTCCCTGGCACCTCACTGTTGCTGTTCCCACAACTCTTGTGCTTCTCCCTACATCTCCTTTCTCCTCTTCCTTCCTCCCATTTCCTTCCCTCTTCTTTCTTTCCTCTCTCCTTTCTTCATGTACAACCCTTTTAGCAAATTTTCTCCATTTCTTTTCTTTACCTAGACACAACAAAGAACTGAAGTACATACCAAATGTCCATTAAGGTAATTGAGTAATTTTTCTGTACTTGGAATTTAAACAATTAAACTATTTTATTACATATAATAAAATAGTTTTATTATATAATTATTATATTATATTATAATTATATTATAATATAAATATTATAATATTTATATAATATATGAATATTATATAATTATCATATTATATAATTATAATAAGCTATGTTGCTTTTCATTCATATAGCTCTCATTTTCCTCTTTTAGTCACACTGTGATAGGACAAGACAGACCCTCCCAACCCCCAGCGGTCTAAGAAGTTCAAGACAGAACTACCAAACCTCCACTTGTAATCTGTTCCCATAATTATGTCACCCTAACAGTTGGAACACTTTATCATATTCAGGGAAATTACTCCTGCTTTAATTAAAGCTCCTTTCATCATGTTTCTCTTTCTCTGCACATGAATAATAGATTGACATGGCTAATAAAATACTTCCATGTACCTAGAGAAATAATACATCTCTTTTCAGTCCACACTCAACTCTTGATGATTTCATGTAATCTCATGGCTAGCAACTGCCAAATTTATGTCTCTAGGCTCAATTTCTCCCTTTAACCCCAGACTCATAAATTCATTTCTACCCGGATGGCTCTTAGGCATCTTAAGCTTAACATGCCTAAAACAGAAGTCAGAATTTTTCTCTCAATGCTCCTTGACAATGGTAATGATAATACCAGCCTTCCAGTTAACTGGACTCAGACTGTGGAAACATCCTTGACTCATCTCTTTCTTTCCTACTCTACATTCAGTTTATTAAGAAATCATATAGTAATATCTCTACAATACATCTCCACCTGACCACTGTTTGCCATCTCCACTGCCACCACCTTAGTCCAAGTACTATCATCTGTCACCTGGATCACTGCGATAGCCTTCTATCTGGTCTCTCTGCTTCCACCCTTGCAATCCATAGTCTACTTGTAATACAGAATTAGAGAGAGTCTTTCAAAATATAAATCAGATCATGTCACTTCCTACTCAGACCTCTCCAATGTCTTCCCAATTTGCTCAGAATAAAATATGAAAATGTTACAATGACCTACAAAGCCACAGAAGACCCACACCCCTCACCACCAACTCTCAACACCACTATCTCCCTTGCTCACGCCGCTCCATTCACACTGGCCTCCTTGCTGCTCCTAGGACAAGGTCAGGCAAACTCTTGCACCATTTGCACTCTCTGTTTCTCAGTCTGAAATACTTACTGTCCTAGATACCTAGGTGGCTTACTTCCTCACTTATTTCTAGTCTTTACTGAAATCTCATCTTTTCACTGATATCTTCCCTATCCCTTCTCCCCAACATGCATACTTCCTATTGTCTCTCTTCCTTTCTTTTTCCCCTTAGCATTTATCACTCTTTAACATATTATGTATTATTTTTATTTATCTTATATATAAACTGTTTCCACAAATAGAAGTAGAAGGTGTTTTCTTCATTGTTATATGTCCACTACCTAGAATGGTGTCTGGAACATGTAGTAGGTGCTCAATAAATATTTGTTGAGGGGATGAATGGATGAATTCCATAAATATTTATATTGACTACTTGTTGTCAGGCACTGGACAATATGCTAGGGATAATAAAGAGAACAAAGAAAATGTTATTCCTCTTTGTTTAGGGGAGAAAAATAACTAAATAAATATAAATGCAGACATTTACTAAGAGGGAATTTGAATGCAAGGAGAGATTTATGAATAGATGAGCTTTAAAATGGCTCCATATTGAGGTCAGTTTTAAATGTTGTGGTTAGGACTGTGCAAGTACCTGAATTCAGGAACTGTACATGCCTTAGAAGATCAATACGTCTTTAAGTCCTTATCTTTGCACATTAAATTGCTGTGATCTCTAATATCAGAATCATTCTGGCTTATAAGAGTTATTGAATAACCTACTCTTAATTATTCTGGAGACATTACAATGTTTCAAAAAATGTTCCCCTATTTTTCCTTTTAGAAAAGTCTCTAGAATAAAAAGATAGTAATAAAAAGAGGTTTTGACATATTTCTTTTTAGATTTTTAAAATTTATTTTTAGAGAGAGGGGAAGGGAGGGAGAAAGATGGGGAAAGAAACATCAATGTTTGGTTGCTTCTCGTATGCCCTCCACTGGGGACCTGGCCTGCAACCCAGGCATGTGCCCTGACTGGGAATCCAACCAGTGACCCTTTGGTTCGCAGGCCTGCATTCAGTCCACGGAGTCACACCAATCAGGGCTAGGTTTTTAAATATTAAAATAGGGCGGGGTTTAAGATATAAAATTTGATAAAACATTCTAATTTGCATTCTCATCTAGATTGTCAAGGGTACAACAGTCAAAGAAACTGTAGTACTTTTTCTATAACTGCATATTCTTGGCAGAATGACATAGATATATAATAAATAATAATTGAATGGCTGGATAACCAAATGGATAAAAAGCACATTTACTTCTAATAACAGTAATAATAATATGAGATAACATTTATAGGGCCTTTATTCAAAACTTTTTTTATTGTTATTCTATTACAGTTGTCCCAATTTTTCCCCCTTTGCTGTCCTCTGCCCAGCCCACGTCCTGCTCCCACAGTCAATTTCCACAGTTGCCCACGTCCATGGGTCATTCATACATGTTCTTTGATCCCTTCCCCTTCTTTCCTCCACTACCCCCCTCCCCCCTCTGGTCACTGCCAGTCTTTTCCATGTTTCCATGCCTCTGGTTCTATTTTGCTCATTAGTTTATTTTGTTTATTAGATTCCTGTTATAGGTGAAGTCATATGGTATTATTCTTTCACTGACTTGCTTATTTCACTTAGCATAATATTCTCCACCTCCATCCATGCTGTTGCAAAAGGTAGGAATTCATTCTTTCTGCTGTGTAGCATTCCATTGTGTAAATGCACTACAGTTTTTTGGGGGGATTTGATCCACTCATTTACTGATGGGCACTTAGACTGTTTCCAACACTTGGCCATTGTAAATAGCGCTGCTATGAACATTGGGGTGCATACGTTCTTTTGAATTGGTGATTCAAGATTGTTAGGGTATAATCCCAGCAGTGGGATTGCTGGATTGAAAGGCAGTTGCATTTTTAGTTTTTTTGAGGAAATTCCATACTGTTTTCTGCAATGGCTGCACCAGGCTGCATTCCCACCAACAGTGCACTAAGGTTCCCTTTTCTCTACAGACTTGCCAGCACTTGGTTTGTTGATTTATTAATGATGGCCATTCTGACTGGTGTGATGTAGTATCTCATTGTGGTTTTAATTTGCATCTCTCTGGTGGCTAGGAATGTTGAGAATCTTTTCATATGTCTATGGGCCCTCTGTATGTCTTCCTTGGAGAAGTGTCTATTCAGATCCTTTGTCCATTTTTAAATTGAATTGTTAGTCTTCCTGGAGTTGAATCGGATGAGTTCTGTATATATTTTGGAGATTATACCCCTGTCTGATGTATCATTGGCAAATATGTTCTCCCACACAGTCAGTTCCCTTTTCATTTTGATGATGGTTTCTTTAGCTGTGCAGAAACTTTTAAATTTTATGTCATCCCATTCTTTTTATTTTTTCCTTTATTTCCCTTGCCCTAGGAGATATATCAGCAAAAAATATTGCTGAATGGGATATATGAAATTTTACTGCCTATGTTTTCCTCTAGGACTTTTATGGTGTCACAACTTATATTTAAGTCTTTTATTCATTTTGAGTTTATTCTGGTGTATGGGGTAAGTTGGTGATCTAGTTTCTTTCTTTTTTTTTTTTTTTTTTGCATGTACAAGTCCAGTTCTCCCAATACCATTTATTGAAGAGGCTATTTTATGCTCCTGCCCCCTTTGTCAAATATTAATGGACCATAGAGACATGGGTTTATTTCTGGGGTCTCTATTCTGTTCCACTGGTCTATGTGTCTGTTCCAGACAGTTTATGCTGGTACCAGACAGTTTTGATTACAGTGGCCTTGTAGTATATACAGTTTTATATCAGTTATTGTGATCCCTCCTACTTTGTTCTTCTTTCTCAAGATTGCTGAGGATATTTTAGGGTCTTTTTTGGTTCCGTATAAATTTTTGAAATATTTGTTCTAGATCTGTGAAATATGCCATTGGTATTTTAACATGGATTGTGTTGAATCTATAGATTGTTTTGGGTAGTATGGACATTTTAACAATGTTAATTCTTCCCATCCATGAACACAGTATGTGCTTTCCATTTATTTGTATCTTCCTCAGTTTCATTCTTCAGTGTTCTATAGTTTTCCAAGTATAGGTCTTTTACCCCCTTGGTTTAAACTTATTCCTAGGTACTTTATTTTTCTTGTTGTCCAATGGTAAATGATATTTTTCCCTAGTTTCTCTTTCTGACATTTCATTGTTGCTATACAAAAATGCCTTTGATTTCTGAATATTGACTTTGTATCCCACTATTTTGCCATATTCATTTATTAGGTTGTGTAGTTTTTTGGTGGAGACTATAGGGTTTTCTAATAATTATAGAGCCTTTATTTTAAAAAAAAACTTTTTTTGATTGATTGAGATGAGAAAGAGAGACAGACAGAGAAACATCAATTTGTTGCTCCACTTATTTAATCATTCATTAATTGATTTTTGTATGTGCCCTGACTGGGGATCAAACCCACAATATTGGCACATCAGGATGATACTCTAATCAGCTGAACTACCTGGCCAGGGCTATAGAGCCTTTATAATTTTCCAAGAGTTCTGCTTCACAGGTACAGTTATTAATTTAATCCCCAAGACAAGTGTCATGAGGTATTATTATTTTTATATTACAATTGAGGAAACAGAGACACAAAGTTGTTAACAGTTGTACCCAAGGTCATAGAGGCAGTAGTTGGCAAGTACAGGGTGAAATTCAAGTTGTATAACCCTAGAGATTATACTAAACCAGTACTACAATGGTGCTGCTGATAAGCAGCAGGGTGGTGAGCAAAGCAATTATGCCTCACTCAGAATCTATACTATATGAGTATGACTAATATAGTGTTGAGGGGGAAAGTATGGCTTCTATTCCTAAGGAAACAATAAGAATTCAAACAATTGAAAAGTCAGAGTCAGAGGTAGAGGGAGGAATGATAGTTGAACTCAGATGCAGTGGATGGAATGCTCCCTGTTTTGCTCAAAGTTTTTGGTGGCAAATCCAGGAGAAGATCCATCCATTGCTCTGGTATTATTTGCTCCATCATAACCATGTAGAGAATAACACATTCTGAAACAGTAATATGGGGAGAGCCTTTTTAGAAATAATTCCAAAGATATGCTAGGACAATATAAAACAGCTATAACTTTACAAAATGTTATTGTTAACTTTTCACAAGTTTTATGTTTTATGACTTAACACATTTAACCATGACCAATATATAATTTCCTTGTAATTTTACCATAATAAGATTATAGCCCTAGTTACGGTTAAATCAATAAAATATATAGCTTATGCATTGTTCAGACCTTTTTGTTCCTGAGATAATATATGATAGACTCTCATAGCAACATGAGGTCACAGACACTGATGAAGTATTTTTAGGCTTAAGAATGTGTGTGTGTATTTAGGGGGAGGGATGGTTGGTAAATACTTAAAAGATACTTCGGGGAACAAGGGACAGGGTGGTGTTAAGAATTAGGGTAAACCTGGATCCTTCCTTCCCCTTCTTCTGTGAGCAGTTACTTGTTTTGTGGAGTACTAGCATGAGTAACTTTGAGGCTAGGAGGTACTTCCACCTCTGGATTACGGGAGCAAGGATGACTGTCCACTGTTTGGGCCGAGTGATAGCTGGTCACGATGAGTCTGGGCCTTTTAGGAAGAGTCCATTCCTGTTCCCTTGCAGAAGCCAGAAGCACCACGTTACATCTGCAGCACATGACTAGTGAATAGTAATAATGTCTGACACTGCTGAACCTTTTTTGTATAAGGAACAAAGCTCAACAATTCACACATGATACTGATCTTTCAAATGATCAGATTAGCAGACATTATTATTTTTCTTTTACAAATGAAGAAATAAAGGCTCAGAAGGACTAGATAACTTTGAATAGACCCAATGAATGAATAAATCACCTGAGAGGTGTCCAATATTCATAGAGTTAATGAGTGTAGGATGTAAGTTTTTAGGATTTCTGTTTTTGTGCTTTAAAAGCCATTGTGCATACTTTCTGGTGATACTCCCTATAATTGAGGTGGTTCTGTAAGGGAATTCAAAGTAAGCAAGGAATTTCCGTAAGGAATATTTTATACAACAAAGAGAAAACAATGCCCTTAATATCATTTAAATAATTATTTAGTTAGTGTATTGAACGAACTTGACACCTGAATTAGGAATCAACAGGCCAGAGTTTTGATTTCTGATCAACCTGTGGTTTGTATTATGAATTTTGCAAATTGTTTAATTTTTCTCAGCCTCTATTCGTTATAGGAAGACTAAACCAGGTGACTGCCAGGGTCTCTTTCAGCTCTAACATTTTAGAGTCCCCGTAACAATGTAAAGTGTTTTGGCTATTTAAAATGCTGGATAGGGACTTGGCTAGAGACCTAAATGATCCTTCCAGTCTGCAGAGAATTGTTTATTCTTTCCAGCTCTATCTCAGACTGTATTATGAGTCCAAAGTTTTTTTTGCTACTCAAAGTAATTTCCATCTACATAGGCTTATGTAGAGCTTCTAATACGTATTGCTACTTATTGCTACTGTATTTGTGTAGGGAATATAACTATCACAGAATCAACCTATCCATAATCTAAAATAAGACCATAAATTAGTGGTTTTTATACCTATACCTATAAATCATCCTCTGTAGGACAGTGATTTTAATATGTAGACAGTTATATTTCTATTTAAGCTTATCTTTTCTAATATAAACAATGCAAATTCCTTCAACCATTTCCCTTAAATATGATTCCCTAGCCTTTCACCATCCAACAGACCTGTATGGATATCGTCTTAAATGAGGTACCTGAACACAATGCTCCAAACTGACCAAGAACAGCAGGATTACTGCATCCTCAGCAATTACTGCCTGCCATTAAGGCAGCTGTGCTTGCCATCAATACATTTTGGAGGAGATGTGCTATACTGTTGGCTCATCTTAAGCCTGTCTATTCAAAGTTCCAGGTGTCTCTCTCCCTTCCTCCCTCCTTCCCTCACTCCCTTCCTTCCTTCGTCATTATATTTTATTGATTATGCTACTACAGTTGTCCTGATTTCCCCCCCTTTGCTCCCCTCCACCCAGCACCCCCTACACCCTCAGGCAATCCCCCCATCATTGTTCATCTCCATGGGTCATGTGTATAAGTTATTTCACTACTCCATTTCCTATACTGTAATGTATATCTCCATGGCTATTCCTTAACTTCCTCTTTGTATGTCTTAATCCCTTCACCTCTTCACCCATTCTCCCATCTGGCAACCATCTGCTAACTAACTTCTTTTCTCTTGCTGCTTTTAAGAGTCTCTCTTTATCTTTAAACTTTGGCCTTTTAATTATGATGTGCCTTGGAATGGGACTCTTTGCATCCATCATAATTAGGACTATCTGTGCTTCCTGGACTTGCATGTCTATTTCCTTCACCAATTTAGGGAAGTTTTCTTACACTATTTTAAAAAATAGATTTCTAATTTCTTGCTCTTTTTCTTCTCCTTCTGGCACCCCTATAATGCAAATGTTGGATCTTTTGAAGTTGTCCCAGAGGTTACTTATACTATCTTCATTGTTATGGATAGTATAACAATCAGGATACTATCTCATTGAAAATTAGTGTAACTATCTTCTTCTTGTTCTTGTTGTTGTTCTGCATGGTTGTTTCTTGCTTCCTTATGTTCCAAATCATTGATTTGATTCTCTGCTTCCTCCACTCTCCTGTTGTTTCCCTGTAAATTGTTCTTTATTTCAATTAATGTGTCCTTTGTTTCTGACTGGATCATTTTTATGCTGCTGAGGTCCTCACTAAGTTCCTGGAGCGTCCTTATAACCAGTGTTTTGAACTCTGCATCTGATAGATTGCTTATCTCCATTTCGTTTAGCTCCTTTTCTGGAGTTTTGATCTGTTCTTTCATTTGGGCTGTTTCTTTGTCTCCTTGTTTTGGCAGCCTCCCCGTGTTTCTTTGTATGTATTAGGTAGAGCTGCTTTGACTCCATGTCTTAGTAGTGTGGCTTAATATAGTAGGTGTCCTGTAGGGTCCAGTAGCACATCCTCCCCTATCATCTAAGGTGGGCAATTGAGATGCACCCGTCGTGTGGGCTGAGCACACCCTCCTGTTGTAGTTGAGCCTTCGTGGCTGTTGGCAGATCAATGGGAGGGATTTACGTGGGCTAGTCAGCTTCAAGGGCTGGCTGCTGACCAGGTCTCTTTTAAATGAGTGTTGCCAAGCCAGGTGTCCTCTGTACTTGTACAATTGCTGTTTGAACCTGTATTTGTAGCACCTTGACATTATTTTCTTAAGTTTTATCTTGTCGGCTTTATGTCAACATTCTTAGTCAACTGTAAAAAATGTTATATGTGAAAGAGGTCCTAGAGCTTACTTAACTTGAGAGACATTATCATCCTGGGAATTCCTAATATGATAGTTCTTGAGTTGGGAAACGGGCTTTTAGACATATGGAGGATATGTTTCTAAAAGTACTCCACAGACTTTTGAAGAGAAGACAGTGTCATGCTCGATCACAGACCGGACTGTGACATTGCACATGCATACAAATGCAGTAGCACGGACCCATAAGAGGTGGATCAGCAATGTATGTGCTAAAGTACGTAAGTCAGTAGGACTGAGAAGCAACATGAAAAACATACTGTTGTAGGATAAATGTGCCTTCCTAGAGGGCAATTCACTATAAAGATATGCACCATCACGTAAATTAGAATGTCAGAAAGTAAATGTCATGTATAGGTGAAGACTCAGAGCTGACAAAAGACACTTACTGAATAGCCAATGAAGTGTAGGTTCATTGCTCTCCTAGTCATCTTTCAGCAGTTTTCTGAAATTATAACTTATCCCTTTCCTCCAAGTCCTGGGACTTTTGGTGTGCTCCTGACTGTCCAGAGCTCCTTGGTTGGGCCTTTGTCTCTGACTATCGTATAGATTTGTTTCCTTCCCTTACTCTGATAGTTCAGGACCTTCCTGAATGCCATTTCCCCCCCCACCTCCAGGGGACTGCTTTCAGCCAACCATACTAGAAACCAATCTTATAAATTAATGTTATAATGGTTAATAGCTCAATGTGTAATCATTCTCAGAAGTATTTGCCCTTTGGTTGAGTGCTCTGGAGGATATGATGCTCAATGTAGATCATTCAGTCGCCAATAACACAATCTCAGGGGTGCAGCCAACAAGAACTTGAATAAAAGATGTATTTTGGAGAAGAAAAACCTTCTTCTTGATTCCCATAACTATGGGTTTTCAGTTAATTTCAATTACTTCTTTTGATCTTTAAGTAAAATTTAATAAAAATTATTAAATTGAACTTATGACAGTGCATTTTAAAATAAATCTCATCTTACTTTTCTGTAAAATCTGCCATCGGCATTTTGATAGTTAGGTTTCCTGGAGCTGCCTAGTTATTCTTTTTCATAGGGGGCGGAGCCAGTTTGGAAAGTACGAGTAATCTAGCGATGTCAGCACATCTACAGCAAATCAACTCCTTTGACGGGGCTGAGAAAGTGTGCTGCCATCATCAGTGCCATCGGCATGTGGGAGAAAAATATTGATCTTCTATAAAACTATCTTTTAAGAGACAGTTTAATCCCATCCTAATTTTGAGTCAAATATAAACCCCACGACCTAGAAAAATATATCAAAACACAATGTCTGTAGATTTACATGTATTTGTTTGCAAAATATTAACTAAGAATGTAGCTACCTTATATGAAATAAGCAACACTGTTACCGAATTCTAACCAATTTATATTTTGGTAAAAATTCCTATAAAAGTTTGATAACTATCATAAGAATTTAACATTGAAAATAATAATTTTTAATAGTTATGTATCACAGAACCTTATACTTTGTAAGAGAAAAAATTATAAAAAATAAAGTTTTATTAGGAACAAAATTAATATTATAGTGATTTTTTTCTGTGAAGTATTGAAACAAGAGTAAATTTTTAAATGCAGCATTCAATTGAGAGAAAAATCACTTATTGATGGAAATAGTTAAGTTTATAACATTTCCAAAGGCCAAACCATTACAAAACTATAAACATAGCTCTGTGTCAGGTTATAATATTAAGTGATATTAAATTCTGAAATTTTGTCTTTATGTTGTAATTTAAAAAACCCTGTTATGATTCTTCCAACAACTCACTTTTTCTGTATGGACTATCTAATAGGTTCATTTACATTGATAGTTTAAGTAACATGAAACACAATAAGCCAACATAGTATTATTATAAGTATATATTAAGTCATGAAAGATACCTCCTAACTTTGAAGGTTTTATTGATACTCCTGATTTTTAAAAAATCATTTTATTGATGCATGATTGACACAAAAAATGAACATATTTAATGTATAAGTGCTGATATTTTAGAGATAAGCGTACATTGTGAAACCATCATCAAAATTTATGCCATAAACATATCTATTTAAAATTATTTGCTAAGGTTTTTCTATCCACCTATAAAAGTTAAATGCTTTGCCTGTAGAATAAACTAAGACATATTTTATAGTCTCTTGGACAATGACTCATTTCACATGTGTTTTTCCAATTACAACACAAGAGCCCGAGATCCAGGATTCTTTCAGAATTTGAGAGGCTGGGCTACTAATTAGAGAAAAAAAAGTATTTGGGAAAACTTTCTGTCAGTATGGAATTCTACTTCATTACTTGACATAATCAGAATTTTGAAAATTATTTAACTTAATAACTTAGATATGTCAAAATTAAAATGAACCCTGATTCACATTTATTTCTATACCATTTGTGAAAAAGGACATTTTCTAAACAGATTAAAAAGTATAAATAAACTACTAGAGAAAGCGAAATATTATTTTCTGGCACTTGGGAGAAGAATCTACACAGAATTGTTATAAAGTTGTAATTTTTTATTTAAGCGACTACATTAAAACAAGGCTCTCATGGATACCAGCTTTTAGGAAGTATAATAAAGAGACTATAGTTTGGGTTCAAATCCAAGATTAGACACAAACACTATTAGCCTTGGGAAAATTACTTCATCTCTCTGAATCTTAATTTCTTCATTAGAGCAAAAGAAATAAAGTCTAACTTATAGAATTATGAGGATATTAGAATAATGAGTATATGTGAATAATGAGCACAGAGTATATAGTACATATAAGCATCTCCAAAATGTTAGCTGTTATATCCTTACTTACTATGGTATAGACAATAATATGACAAAACTAAACTTTTCAAAATTATATTTTATTGATTATGCTATTACAGTTGCCCATTTTTTTTCCCTTTAGCTCCCCTCCACCCTGTACTCCTCATTCCCTCTGGCAACCCCCCTCTCATGTCCATGGGTTATGCATTTAAGTTCTTTTGCTATTCCATTTTCTATACTGTTCCTAACAACCCCCTGTCAATTCTGTACCAATTTATACTTCTTAATCCCTGCACCTTTTCCCCCATTTTCCCTCTTCCCCCTCCCAACTGATAACTCTCCAAATGATATCCATCTCCTGTTTCTGTTCTGCTTGTTTGCTTAGTTCTTTTTAGATTAAATTGTTGATAGTTGTGAATTTATTGTCATTAATGTTCATGGTTTTTATCTTCTTTTTTTAAAAAAATAAGTCCGTTAACATTTCATATAATAATGGCTTGGTGATAATGAACTCATTTAGCTTTATCTGCCCTTCAATTCTAAATGATAGCTTTGCTGGATAGAGTAATCTAGGTTGCAGCTCCTTGCTTTTCATCATTTTGAATACTTCTTGACAATCCCTCTGCCTGAGGAGTTTCTTTTGAAAAATCAGCTGACTGTCTTATTGTAATTCCTTTGTGGGTAACTATTTGTTTTTCTCTTGCCACTTTTAAGATTCTCTATTTACCTGTAACATATGGAGTTTTAATTATGATGTATGTTGGTGTGGTTCTCAGACAAGACGGGACACAAAGGTGAGAGTCTCTTGTCTGAGACTCTCTGCACTTCCTGTACTTGTATATCTTTTTCCTTCACCAAATTAGGGAAGTTTTCTTTCACTTTTTTTTTCCAGTAAGTTTTCGATTTCTGGCTCTTTCATTTCTCCTTCCAGCACCCCTCTGATTCAAATATTTGTATGTTTGAAGTTGTCCCAGAGGCTCCTTAGCCTATCCTTGTTTTTGTTTTGTTTTTTTGTTTGTTTGTTTTGGATTCTTTTTTCTTCTTGCTGTTCTGATTAAATGTTTTTTTCTTCCTTATGTTCCATATCATTGATCTGATTCTTGGTTTCATCCACTCCACTGTTGTTTCCCTGTAAATTATTTTTTATTTCACTTAGTGTAACCTTCTGACTGGATCTTTTTTATGCTGCTGAAGTACCCAATGAGTTCCTTAAGAAGCCTAATAACCAGTGTTTAAAACTCTGCATCTGATAGATTGCTTAACTCCATTTTGTTTAGTTCTTTTCTGCAGTTTGTACTGTTCTTTCATTTGGGCCATATTTCTTTGTTTCCTCATTCTGGCAGCCTCCCTGTGTTTGTTTCTATGTATTAGTTAGAGCTTCTTTGACTTCCTCTCTTGGTAGCATGGCCTATTCAGAAAAGTGCACCAATAAGTTGGATGGGGCTGCACCTTAGGTAATCTCTGGGGCAAGGCAACCTGTGTGAACCAGGTTGATGGAGTCTCCTATAGGGTGTCGCTACTCTGTGGCTCTGTGTTGGGGAGGGCAGAAAGGGCACAATGCTGCTGCCTGGCCTCTGGAGTATTGTCCAGAAGGAAGTGGTGCTCTGGCACTTGCCCTGATGCCAGACACTTCAGTTTCTCCCCATATGCCACTGCTGCCCTTCCAGCTGCTCTCCCAGTGCTGGAGCCAGAGGAAGAGAGTCTCCTAAATCCATTGTGGACCCTGTAAGAGTAGACTCCTGAGAGTACTACAGTTTCTTCCACCACCCAAATCCCCACTGATTTTTACAGCCAGAAGTTATGGGGACTTCCTAACACTGAAGACTTGGGTTGGGTAGTTTAGTGTGGGGCTGGAATCCCTCACTCCCAAGGTATCCCTCCTGATTTTTACCCACCACACATGGGTGGGGGTCTACCCATTCCATGTCTCTACATCTCTGCCCCTCGTGCCCATCTGGATGAATGTCACTTCTTTAATTCCTTGGTTGTCAGACTTCCATACAGATCAATTTTCTGATAATTCTGAGTGACAGTTGTTTTGTATTTTAGTTGTAATTTTTACTGTGCTTGTGTGAGGAGGCAAGCCATGTTTACCTATGCCTCCATCTTGACCATAAGTGCCCTGAATTTCTTTATATTTTAAATATTCCAAAGTCAGGATTTTATCACTTTAAACTGGTTTTCCTTCCAGAGGGCCCAAATTTAGAAAATTTTCTAAATTTCTAGACTTTTCTCCTTTCACTGAAAATTGTGGAAATGTGATTTTTATAAATAATCTTTGCAAATCATCCTAAAATATTATATCAAGGTCAATGAAATGTTATTGCATGTTTGGTCCCCATTTTATGTTTTTATTATGACAATTGCATTTTTTCTATTCATATACTTCTTTTATCTATACCTACTACTTTGATTATGACCCATTTATTGATTATTCTGAAATCTGAAATTCCATTCCTCTTTCTTTTCTTGAGCTCTTGGTTCATTTATTTAATGGTTATTAGACAATTCTCCTGATAACCTCCAGGCATTTCGGGTTCAGTATGTTCCCAAATGAACTCATAATCTTCTTCCTCAAATCTACTCTTGTCTTGTATTCCATGCATATAAGTTATGCCATTATCCAGTCAGTTGACTGAGCTGGAAGCCCTGCATTCCTTCATTTCCTTTAAACTCTCATTTTCAGTCACTGAGTATTACTGTTCTATTGTTTAGGTGTCTGAAGTTGGATCCTTAACTCTCCTAGGAAATTGATATTGCTGGGGAGGCAGATGGTATAATAGGAAAGATGTGTCAGACAGGCCTGGGTTTGAAATTCTGCTTTAGCCCTAATTTATATATAAATTAGAACTAGAATTTTAATGTTCCTGAACTTCAATTTCTTCACTTGTGAAATGGGTTGTACAAAGGTTACATTGTATAATATATATATATATAACAGGTGATTATCAGTAAAGGCTAATTCCTTTCTCTTTCCTTTCTCTTCTACTACAAAGTGATTCTCATTGAAGCTTTAGTTAAGGCTCTCATCATGTCACAGTCATCCCAGGTTGTTGAACTAATCTTTTAAATGATTTACATTTTCTCAGACTCCAATTCACCCTTCAGACTATCAGTATGTGTCTTTCTAAAACCAAAACCTGGTTATTGTATTCCTACTATAATGCTTATAATTTGATATTTTCCAGTGCCTATGAGCCAAATTCTAACACCTCTCTTC
This sequence comes from Desmodus rotundus, assembly GCF_022682495.2. Lineage (NCBI taxonomy): Eukaryota > Metazoa > Chordata > Mammalia > Chiroptera > Phyllostomidae > Desmodus > Desmodus rotundus. Next base: position 81,737,801 of record NC_071393.1, read on the forward strand.
AACATCACTTGCTATTTCCCTGTCCCTTTTCTTTGTTGAGTAAGGAGACAAAACAAAATATGGGTGGGGCACACTTTTACAAGAAAAAGGAGAGTATGCCATATTGAGGTCGAGTTAGAACATGTTTTGATCAGAAATAAGGACTAAATAATTTATCTTGGAATCCCTGAGACGTACTGTGGATCACCCAGAAGATCACAGAGGAATGAACATTTGTTAGGACTTCTCTTTTTTCCTCATTTCTACTTTAATACCAGAAACGCAGCACATACGGGTAGAGGGGGGGTAAGAAACCCTACTCCTACTCATCTATGTGTCATCACTGTGCTGGCTGCTGAATACACAGGGTTAAGAATGTGGACATGGTAGCCCTAATGTATTGAGATTATACTTGTCATGAATTTATCCATAATGAAAAGCAAAGTCCACCTGTATTGCTACATTGATTTCATTTTTAAATATCTATTTTTGATGAACATTATATATACAAAAAAAGTACATAAAAGCCAGTATTTTTCAAAACAATTTGTGTAAGGGAATGTTAAAGTACAATAGTAAGTACTATACTATATATGTGCTTAAATGCAGCACTCTGAGAAATATACTATTTTATGGCTAGAGCCTTCATTAGTTAAAAGGAGCATTTGAAGACAAGTCCTTTAAGAAATACATTTAACAATTTAACTTTTTAACAAACATCTCATATTTCTAAACATACGTACTTTTAAATGGCACTGTTTAGAACAAATAAATGCTTTTGGTCTTTTAAGTAGATACACATGCTATTTTCTTGTTCAAAGTAGGAGAAATAAGAAAATATGCTCTTAGGAAAACTGCTCTACTTTGGGTATACTCAGTAGAAGAAAAATTTCAGTTTGTCTCAAGTATGCCACTTTCCCACTGCTGGCTATTATTGACCCACAGCTTTCTTCTTCTTCTTCCTTTTTTTTTTTGTACCCATAAGTATGCTCCTTCCAATTTTCATTGTGGAGCTCAAAATGTGTTAGAAACTGCTCCAGAATGGGGGATACCAGGAAAGCTCTGGAAGAGCTTCCATTAACAGAAATAACAAGAACTGGCTCAACATGCTGTTACATGCTTTAATATGCTTCTGCTTTTTATAACTACTCTTAAGAGGCATTCTAAAATTTGAAGCAAGTCTAGACTCTGTATTAGAGAGTTCTATTTTTGTTAAGCACATTTTACTGAGATTACTTTTTCAGTTCTTATTCCAGATTCACTACAGGGTTAATTTTTCAGTTTTACTTTTTACTCTATTTCACTCTGAGACCTGAATTATTACCCTAATTCCCACAATGTGTTTGATGATCATAATAGCACCCTTTGTGAAAGAAGAAAGAAATGGAGAGTTATATTTAGAAGTTGGAAGGAGTCATGGAAAGAAAAAGCAGCTGGACACAGTCTTCTATGACAGGTCATTTTTGCCAATTAAAATTACTTGACAGGGTTAATTTAAAAAAAGTTAATGCAAAATGTAATACTATGTAGGTAACATATTTGAAGTAAAATTTCCCAAAAAATTATTTTTCCATTCATTCAATAAGTGTAGCAATTCTACCATGGGCAAGGATTTGGCTAGATATATTTGTATATTTAAAAAGATATTCAGATTATGGTTTTTTGACCTCTTCTTCCTCAAGTTAATGTTCTAAATGGAAAGACAACATAACATAACTATACAAGCAATTATAAAACAAGGCAGAATTAAGGTAAGTGGTCTTTCTTAAAAGGGTGAGAGCCAAATTTTGGGAATTTGTGAAAAGAGCAAAAAGAGGGAGGATCAGGTGCTTAAGCTTAGTTTGACAGATGAAGGTAGGGCGGGAGGTCCCTTTGCAGGCTGAGTGAACAAAAGGGCTGAGTTGTGAGAATCACTGGCAGTTTAACTCTGTTGATGAGTGAGTGATTTACTTGGAAAAGGATGGACAACTGTTCCCATAGTGTATCTGGCACTCTGTTAAGGATATTTCACACATAATCTAATCTACTTTATTTTAAAAAATTGATAAGGTTGCCCCCATATTACTTGAAAGAAAACTCAGAATTGAAAAAGTTAGTCACCTTGACTGAGATCAAAGTGCTAAATTATGAAGACTCCATAAAACAAGTCAAGGACTTCGAGTTCCATTTCATGACAGTGGGGAACTATTAAAAGCTTTTGAACAGTGCTGTTTCTTTAAGAAAGCAGGAAGCTACTTATTGGATGGATGGGAGTGGATAGACAATAGGCTAGGATAGAGAATTCAGTTAATACTATAACATTTAAATGTGGTAACAATGGTGTTGGTAATAGAAATAGAAAAAAATGGTCAAACTATTCTGTGGATGGAATTTGTAGAAAGTGGTAATCAGATGCAGGAGATGAGAAATAAGAATTTTTTTTAAAGGCATTTAAATTTAAAAGCTCATTTGGAAGTTCGGATGCAATTAACTCAAAGAGGAAAATCAAGAGACCTAAACTTGAAATTTGGTAAATTAGGAGAACCAAGATGGCGGCGTAGGTAGACACACTGCGCCTCCTCGCACAACCAGAACTGACAGAGAATCGAACAGCAAGGGGGACCAACACCAAGAAAATAGAAAATAACCATTCATCCAGACTGGTAGGAGGGGCGGAGACGGGCACCGGGGTGGGGAGGACTCGAGTGGCTGTGGCGGGACTGAGACTGGCGGAGTGTGGGACAGATGGTGCAGGCAGTCCGAGCACTAGCAGATCCCGCGGCCCCACATCTGCGCCGATAAACCGAGAGGGCCAGACTCAGAGTGGCGGAGAGTGGGGCAGGCAGAGTGGCGGGTAGCACCCCGCGGCACCAAATTCGCCCACAGATAAACCTGACCAACGGCGGGCAACGAAGGCGGGCAACGAAGCAGACCGTGCAACCCAGGGCTCCAGCTCCGGGAAATAAAGCCTCAAACCTCTGATTGAAAGCGCCCCTGGGGGTTGGGGCAGCAGCAGGAGAGACTCCCAGCCTCACAGGAGAGGCTGTTGGAGAGACCCACAGGGGCCTAGAGTGTGCACAGGCCCACTTACTCGGGAACCAGCACCAGAGTGGCCCAGTTTGATTGTGGGTAGCGGAGTGAAGGATTGAAATCCGGAGGAGAGTGAGGCAGGCGCCATTGCTCCCACTCGGCCCCTCCCCCTCGTACAGCGTCACAGCTCAGCGACCAGCGTTACCCCGCCCTGGTGAACACCTAAGGCTCCGCCCCTTAAAGTAACAGACGCACCAAGACAAACAAACAAACAAAAAAAATGGCCCAAATGACAGAACACTTCAAAGCTCCAGAAAAAATACAACTAAGCGACGAAGAGATAGCCAACCTATCGGATGCACAGTTCAAAGCACTGGTTATCAATATGCTCACAGACTTGGTTGAATCTATTTGAAAAACAGATGAAAAAATGAAGCCTATGCTAAGAGAAACAAAGGAAAATGTACAGGGAACCAATAGTGATGAGAAGGAAACTGGGACTCAAATCAATGGTGTGGACCAGAAGGAAGAAACAAACATCCAAACAGAAAAGAATGAAGAAACAAGAACTTGGAAAAATGAGGAGAGGCTTAGGAACCTCCCGGATGCCTTGAAACGTTCCCACATCCGAATTATAGGGGTGCCAGAAGGAGAAGAGGAAGAACAAAAAATTGAAAACTTATTTGAACAAATAATGAAGGAGAACTTCCCTAATCTGGCAAAGGAAATAGACTTCCGGGAAGTCCAGGAAGCTCAGAGAGTCCCAAAGAAGCTGGACCCAAGGAGGAACACACCAAGGCACATCATAACTACATTACCCAAGATTAAACGCAAGGACCTACATCCAAGATTACTGTATCCAGCAAAGCTATCACTTAGAATGGAAGGAAAGATAAAGTGCTTCTCAGATAAGGTCAAGTTAAAGAAGCTCATCATCACCAAGCCCTTATTATATGAAATGTTAAAGGGAGTTACCTAAGAAAAAGAAGATCAAAAATTGGAACAGTAAAAATGACAGCAAACTCACAGTTATTAACGGCCACACATAAAACAAAAACGAGAGCAAACTAGGCAAACAACTAGAACATGAGGGTTGTCATTAAGGGAGTGGGAGGGGGAGAGAGGGGGAAAGGTACAGAGAATAAGTAGCATAGATGATAGGTGGAAAATAGACAGGGGGAGGGTAAAAATAGTGTAGGAAATGTAGAAGCCAAAGAACTTATAAGTATGACCTATGGACATGAACTATAGGGGGGGAATGTGGGAGGGAGGGGGGTGGGCAGGATGGAGTGGAGTGGGGGGGGAAATGGGACAACTGTAATAGCATAATCAATAAATATATTATAAAAAAAAAGAAATTTGGTAAATTAAAACTACTGTGTCACTTCTTAAAAATCTATAGTGATAATGCTTATCAGAATAAATGTATTATCAAAGTCTTCAAACAACAAAAACTTTTCCATTTATCAAGAGAAGAGAAACCACAGAGTGCAGACTTGGAAAATGAATTTATAACACAGCTGTAATCTTCTTTAGAATCTTTGAAGTGTTCCTAGGGTACCAATGATAATACATTTCCAATGCATTATTAATTTAGTATTTAGGAAACATAAGGCTCTGTTTATTAGATTACTTATTATATTATTTAAAATTAAGAGAGTTTGTGAACATATTATATTTAACAGACATAGGAGTTATTGTAGTCCTCAATTAAATGGTGTACTTTGGAAAGATTTTATTATAGTAAAAAAATCAAACAATTAAAATAATCTAATTTTTGTGCTAATGCCATCTTCAATATATTAAACCTATTACTGATGTTACTTTTCTTGGGTTAGGTAGTAGTTTCTTGATTGATTTTTTCCTATCACAATATTTACTTCATAGCAAAAGTGTTGTTGGGAGGTCAAATGAAATATAACTTGTAAAAATTTTCTGAAAATTTTGGGCATCAGCTTGATAAGATGGGTAAGTCAAGGTATTTATAATTACCAACATAAACGATTGAGTCCCTGGTCAAAGAGAACAAAAAAAACAGTACACTTAAATAGTCATAATCCGCAAATAAGTATTAGCTTGCTATGAGTCATATGTAAAGGTCATTTAAACTCATAAACATGCACTTCCAGTTTAGTTAACTTGTGTTTCTAATTAATTATCACTTAGAGGTTTCAGTTTTATTTGGATTATTTATCATCCAAGATTTTCCTGTTCCCTCTTTCCCAATTTAAGATTCAACAGACTTCATGCATTTTAAGATAATACTCACTAGAAGAAACTCTTTAAGAACGCAATGACTAGAAATTGCTTTTTACCATTGCCAAGCTTTTTCTTTATAAAAATCAGAGTGAACTTTATGTTCCCATATTTTCTGATTTTCATACAAAGTGGAAATGTAATAGTACATCAGAAAACAAAACTCAAAAATCAACTTTATGATAATATTTTATAAAAACAATGAAATTAGTTACAGTTGTAACTAATGGGATACTTATGAAATTCTTAAAATCTTTTAGAAATTTATTCTGTAAATTTGATTTGTAGACAAAAAATAAGCCTTGCAGATAAATTCAGAGAGTTTTTTCCTGCACATGTATTTTGTCTATTTTATTACTCAGCTGCCCAACATCTACTCATTAATTATACGTAATCAATTTTTGAATTAGGCTACTTGATAAAAATTGCTACTGATGGCAAAAATATTGATCTGTAACCATATCAATAAGATAATTCCTTTGATTATAATATTTTCTATTTTTTTAAAAACAAATACTACACTCACATAAAATTAATACTTGACCATATCCTCGCCTTTGGTAATATGAATATAATCATTACAGAATATCTTGTGTTTCCCGGGAAGTTTCAAAACGTTCCCAGTCTTGGTCCAGGAGAGAGAATGTGTATGTATGCATCTGTTTCTCCCAGCAACCACCTTACAGTTGCCATGCAGGGGTAGCTCTCCTGGAGGAGAGCTGTGCATATGCTTGGTCACTTTCTACCATGGAGGGTAGGCTCCCAGCAAGTTCTGGGTTAGGTCCCTCTGGAGTAACAGCACAACCACTCAAAGCCTGCAGCAAACTCAAAAAACACTCTTAGAATTAAACATCTAATAGTTAGTAACCCTATTCAGTGCATTTTCTGAAGCTCCTTGTTCACATATTATACATCCTATATTGCTGTTTTCTTCTTCTTTTTTTTTTGAGTTAGAAGAGTGAAAGGTGATTTAAAAACAAATCTGCATTTCAGCATTATGTTAAATGCATTACCTTTCCCATCTGATATCTTTATCTTAGTACGTATCTTATAGTCCTCTTGTTTTATTTTATATCTCTCCTATTATTTTGCAAATTTTGCTCATGTAAATTCATGGAGTTTGGGGCATAATAAAACTAATATTTGCCTAGTGCTCTATATTACTATCCTATGCCTTAGGCATTTTGAAGGCCAAGGCCAGGTTCACAGCGCCACTGTGCTGCAGGCCTCTAGGCAGTGGTGTCCTGGAGCCATGTATCTTGGGTTCTGAGAGCCAATAATAGTATGCACCTTTTTCCAACTCCACACTCATCTCTTAAACCACGTTAGTAGCTTGATAAGGGTGTAAAATTGGACCACGTGAGAGTGTTCGTACCATGGAAATTGGCAAATAATACAAATCGGAGCTTTTACTTTTCCTCTGGAGAGTCAGTGGTTAAATATTTACGAGCACACACACTGTCTGCAGATGAAGTTTCTACAGCTGTCACCTTCCTCCCTTGGCACCATGACACACCACTGCCTAGTTTGTCTCTACCAAGAACAGACTCCATGGTACTGTTAGTGCCGCAGTGCCCTGCGCCTGGAGAGTCCGACCAGACATGAAGTATCATGGGAGAGGCAGGCTCTGGACTCTGAAGAGAGGAAGAAAAGCGATTTCCTTTCCCTGGTACCTACTAAAGTTACTTCTGAACTTAAAAATAATAAAAATATATGGCCTGGAAAACTCAATGCCCCTGGAAATGGATATTGCACACTTAATTGCATCATATTTAATCACTGAGCCACACACAGATAAAAATATGCTGAGACGCTCATATGGTCATACTTATGGAGGGTAAAGCTTGGCTTTTTTAGTAGAATGAAATATAATTTTTGTGTTTCGGGTGTGTATTGGGTGTCCGTGTATAATCTCTGACTGAACTGCAAAGTCTGGAATGCATGTACTCAAATTAGCTCAAATTCTCAATCTGTGGTACCAGATTCCTTTGTTTTTACTACTTATATTTTGACATTTCTTCACAGTTCAGGCGATCATTACCAAATATTCGAGGTGGGAGTATAAGCGAATTCCAAAAATGTTCTCACAACAGCCAAGTCATAAAACAAATATTGTAACCCACACACATTGTATTCATTATAGTCTAAATAAAGAAAACTCTTGATACCAGTCATGTATATTTATGATTAAACAATTCTGAAACCCCTCTGGCACTTGTAAAACTTTCAGCTTCTTTGTCTTGGCAATATGATTTTTCTGCCCGGAGCAGAGAATAGTAGAGGTCAAAGCTGTGTGGTCTTTGTGTGTGAAGCAGATATCAGAGACGAGAATTGTTTGTGTATTTGTTTTTTCATAAATTTTTGTTTTATTTTTAGCTTTTCTCTTTAAAAGGAATCTTGCTCATGCCAAACTCTACCTTCATACTACTCCAAAGTCCAGTGTTGATAGCTGGCATGCACGTAGACCACAAAGGAGGGATGCTGTTAACCTGTTGTGGCCAGCCTTTCCTGCACACACTGCTCCTCCCCCCGCCTCTGCCATTTTTCTTAGTCAATTTTCTTCTAGTCCATTTCTCCCCAACTCGCATATCTCACATCCTCGGAGACTTTCAATGCTATCCCATTTTCAGAAGCCCTCCCAGACTAAATTAGTGACACTGATCTTTTCTTATCCTTACTGCTTTGCCACTTCGATTCTTCTTGTCACGTGGGCTAATTGTAGGTCTCTTTATTCCCCAAAGACTACTTGTTTCTCATAGATAAAGAGCTATCAACTTAGTTTTTGTGTTCTCTGCATAATGGAGCTATGTACAATATTAGACACAAGGCAGGTATGCAGTCAAAACTTTGATTCATTTATTTAGATTTGAAAACTATTAAATAAACATATTCCTTGGTCATGATTAAAGTTATTTAAAAAGTTGTGGTATATTTGAGATCATCTCTATTTTTCTTTTTTTTTAATTTAAATAGAATTTATTGGGGTGACACTGGCTAATAAAATTATATAGGTTTCAAGTGTACAATTCTATTACACATTATCTGTTTATTGTATTGTGTGTTCACTACCCAATGTCAAGTATCCTTGAGATCATAGCTATTTTTTCAATGTAGACTTTAGTTGATCTAAGAAACTGCATATTTCACGCTCTGGCACTTCTCCACATGAATGCTAAGTGTCTTTTTCTTTGTGAAAGAACCATCCACTCCTACTTAACTTGGTTAATCAGATAGTTTGTACACAATGTATCCAGAGAGTGCAAATACAGAGTAAGAACATTCTGAAGGCATCTAAAAGGGCAATCCTGATATTTCTGAGGGAAATTTTTGACACTTGATTAAAACATAAGAGACATCACAAATAATTCAAGTTGAATTTCCATACACTAATCATTACATTGAATTAATTTAAAATCAAACAGTTGAGAGCTCACTATCTATATATGGTTATTAAGGCACACTGATTTATATAATAGATACAGCTTTGAAACATTGGTTACTGCTTTTTTAAAAAAGATTTTTGTTTATTTATGTTTATTTATTTTTAGAGAAGCAGGAAGGGAGGGAGAAAGAGAGGGAGAGAAACACTGATTGGTTGCCTCGTATGCACTGCATCAGGGGCCAGACTTGAAACCCACACATGTGCCCTAGCCGAGAATCAAACTGACGATCCTTTGCTTTGTAGGATGATGCCCAAACAAATGAGTCACATCAGTCAGGGCTGATTACTGCTTTTTTGTGCCTTATTCACATATAAATACACAAAAAGAATCCTGTTAAAAATATCTTGCTGAAAATTCTTTCTAAAAAAGTATTTTGCAGGATGAATAGTAAGCCCCTAATACATATGTCTACTAAATTTAGATGTTCTTAGATGAGGTTTCTTAATATGGGGTTGTTCTACAATCCTTTATTTTTTCACACTGGCTAGAGAGCCAGCCTTTTTCTAGAAATATCTCTAATCCAGTCTCACAATTCTCTTTTCCAGCACAAGCAAATATAGCTTACAGCTCTCTCATCATTCCATTTTAACTTTGTCTTTGTATCTCCTGATTCCTTGAGAATGATCCACTCTCACTAGCACAGAACTGCAAAGCACAGGGAAGGAAGGGAAGGGCAGGTCTCAGTGCCCCTCACCACAGGGAGGAAAGCTAATTTACCTTTGCTTACAGGTGCTACAACTGCTCTCTGTCCCTCCCTCTCCTGTTTAGTGTATTTTGTTTTCAATTAAGTTAAAACACAACTTTTGAAATATAGACAAATGAGATATAGGAACATGAGAGTAATTTAGACTAGAAAAGTTTTGGAATTTATAAAGGGGATTGTATTCTGGAAGATATTCATATGATAAACTTGATTTTGCATCAAAATGATTAATAACCTTCTCTAGGTTCATTTCCTTCTCTAGGTTCTTCCTAATTTAGGGATTTATACATTTAATATTGACACACTGGAACCGTGCATTATCAGATTTTCTAAGTATCAACAATACTTTGAATTCTTTGAAGGGATTGTGTCCTAAGTCACTCTAAATAGGATTGAGGCTCTGTATTAACCATTTATGCAAATATAACTAGTTGAGAAAACAAGTAAACAGTCCTCCAATCCCCAACCCCCATCACTTTGCCTTGGACCAGTGCTATAGCCTGAACCAGTGCTATAATTTCTTCACTAGTGTTGGCTCTTGCCAATCCGTCTCCCACACTGTTAACAAAAGCATCCTTCTAAACCTTTCAATGCTCTCCATCCCCTACAGAATAAAAATTTAAACTAGTGACATAAGCTTCTTTACAATTTGGCTCATGCTTATATTCATGTTTCTTCTAGCAGTCTGACTTCTATGCCCCAAGCACAGCAAACTAACCTCAAAATGCCACGTGTTTTATGCTTCTATGCCTTGCTCATACAGTTCCTTTTGCCTCATTTTCCCTGTGTCACTTCTATGTTGCTAATAAGTATTCATCAGACTTCTAATCAAGATGGCAGCATAGGTTAAAATGGCTCACCTCCTCACACAACCACATCAAAATTACAACTAAACTATAGAATAATAACCATTAAGGATCATCAGAAATTAAGCTGAATGGAAGATTTAAAGAAGAAACCACATTGAGACTGATAGGAGGGTCGGAGATGTGAAACAAGCTGGTCCCACAACTATGTGTGGCAGATAAAAATCCCACACAGGGAGGGATATCTCAGGAGCATGGGGTCCCAGGCCCACACTAGGCTTCCAAGCCCAGGGTTCCAGTGGCAGGAAGATAAGTCCCCATAACTTCTGGCTATAAAAACAAGTAGGGAATTGAGGCTGTGGAAGTTAGAAACTTCTGGAATCCCGGGCAGTTCCTCTTAAAGGGCCCATGCACAGACTTACTTGGATTCACTCCATCTGAGCTCCAGCATGGAGCAGTAGATTGAAAGGCATCAGAGAAATACAAGGAGGAACTAATTGTCTGTCATTGGGGCAATAGCTGGGGGGAAGCTTTCTCCCAGGCAGAAGTGCTAGCAGAGGCCATGGTCCCTTTTCTAAGCTCTCCTTCCACAAAGCCACAGAACCAGCAGGTGCCATAGCTAAGACTCCATCAACATGGCTCACTGTTTGCCCCACCTTGGTGATTCCCTGGGTCCCTGCTCCACCCAACTTTCAGGTCCACCCAAGCTGTTTTCAGTGGCTTTTCCATATGAATGGTTTGTCTTGGCCCAGGCTTCAGATTTTCCTAAATTGTCTCAAGGAAGAAGCATCTAGCTTCAGCAAGCTCCTTACCTCTCATTCAATTGCCCCAGGCCTAGCACTGGCAGCAGCTGGCCTTAGTTCACAGCTCGGCCTCATGTGGACAACTCCAAGCCCAGCACAAGTAACAGCCTTCTGCAGATTTCTTTGTAGATTATGCTGTGTGACCCTAGACAGAACATAGTCAGCAGATGACCTTGGCATATCAATAGCAATCAAGGCTCAATTACAACAGGAGGGTGTACACAGCCCACACGGGTAGCATATCTTGAAAACCCAGGTTCAGTAATAGGGGTGACTGTGCCACTGTGCTCTGCAAGACCTACTACATTAGGCCACTCTACCAATCCTGAGATCTAGCAGCTTTACCTAATATGTAGAAACAAACATGGGGAGGCTGCGAAAATTAGGAGACAAAGAACCATGGCCCATATGAAAGAGCAGAATAAAACTCCAGAAGAAGAACTAGTCCAAGTAAAGACAAGCAATCCACTAGATGCAGAGGTCAAAACACTGGTTATAAGGATGCTCAAAGAAATTAGTGAGGATCTCAACAGCATTAAAAAAAATCCCATCAGAAATGAAAGATACAGTAGTTGAAATAAAGAACAATTTACAGGGAATCAACGGTAGAGTGGATGAAGCCAAGAATCAAATCAGTGAGTTGGAATATAAGGAAGCAAAAAAACAATCAGAACCAAGAAGAAAAAAAAACCCAAAATGAGGATAATGTAAGGAGCCTCTGTATAGCAAAATTTGTATCATTGGGTCGCTGGAAGGAGAAGAGAGCAAGAAATTGGAAACCTATTTGAAAAAAATAAGGATAGAAAACTTCTCTAACCTGGTGAATGAAATAGACAAACAAGTCCAGGAAACCCAGAGAATCCCAAACAAGATGAACCCCAAAAGTCCCACACCAAGACACATCATAATTAACATGCCAAAGGTTAAAGATGAAGGAAGTCTTAAAAAAAACAAGAGAACAGTTAGTTGCCTACAAGGGAGCTTCCATAAGACTGTCAGCTGATTTCCCAAAAGAAACTTTGAAGGCTAGAACGGATTGGCCAGAAATATTCAAAGTGATGAAAAAAAATTAAGGACCTACAACCAAGATTACTCTACCAGAAAAGCTATCATTTAGAATGGGAGGACAGATAAAGTGCTTCCTAGACAAGAAAAAGCTAAAGGAGTTCACCACCACCAAACCAATATTATATGAAATGTTAAAGGGTCTTCTTTAAGGAGAAGAAGATAAAAAATATGAACAATAAAATGGCAATAAATACACATCAATCAACAACTGATTCTAAAAAACAAACAAACATGCAGAACATAAACAGAATCATGGATACATTGAACATTTTGATGGATGCCAGCTGGGAGGGAGCATCGGGGGATGGGTGAAAAACATGATGTGATCAAGAAGTACAAACAGGTAGTTACAGAATAGTCATGGGGATGTAAAGTACAGTACAGGGAACAGAGTAGCCAAAGACTATATATGCATGACCCATGGGCATCGACAATGGTGTGATGACTGTCTGAGGGAGTATGGGGGAGGCTGAGTGAAGGGGGGCCAATGGGGGAAAACAGTAATAGCATAAACAATAAAATATAATTTATAAGAAAAGAAGTATTCATGATCTTCATAGAATAGATGTTGAGGATCTAGGCAAGGCAATTTCTGTAAGAGGAAAATTATACCTATTTAATAAAGCTCTATGAGAAAAAAGCATGTAGACATCATTTTTTAACCTTCAATTATTTGATGTGGTTCAAGAAATAGTTTTTTTTAAGTTACTATTTTGATTCTAGGACAAAGCTGATACTTTTTATTGGGGAGGTGAGATGTTTTTTAAAATTGGTTTTGAATAGATTGTGAACTTGTTCTCCCCCCAAGTACCTGTTGTATAGAGAACAGGCCTATCAGTATCATTAACTAATTATTGTGGTAAGTGCCATGAGTGACAGGTTGGGCAGGGCATAACTTCCAAGGATGGGAAGGAAGTATCAGAATCTCCATGGAGCATGTGTAGTTTTAGAAGGTCCCAGTAATTCTGAAACCCTTTTCCCTGAAGGGTGATTTTGCCCAACAAGGCCTGCCCCCACCTCCACTTCCAGCCTATCATCCTGAGCATCACTGGTTAAAGAAAAAGAAACAAATCCAAATTAAGGAATTAGTTTGAATAAAATATATTTTGACTGAAAATATGTAACAGTGAGTTTCCTCAGGGATCAATGGGATGCCCCAACTTAGTCAACATTTTCTAACAATGAGAATATATCATGAAAATTCCAAGTTTGTAAATTATGCCACAAGAATTTTGAAAACATGCAATTCCTGACTATTCAGTCAGAGACACTGACCTCTTTTCCCTTAGATTATCAAATTAAAAAATGACAACAGCCAATAAAACAATAACTGGTGTGAATAAATCAAAATTATACCTATTTTTGGTCAGATTAACAAAAAATATATGCTTTTTGGTGTGCTGCAGAATTTTAGTAATTAGTTTATGTGTGCCATGATGTGAAAAAGATTAAAAATCACTGAAATAAGCTTATGGTGATAAAATGCTGGTAGAACATATGTATATAGATAGGCAGACAACTGGCAGATGGTTTGATTGTAATATATTTTGTGATAATATTCAAATTATTTTTATCAGATAAAGGGCTCTGAACAATAACTTCCTCACAAAAAAGGCACCAGGAAATCACTTTGAATGTCTCCCTAAAGATATCATCTTAGTATGCAGATGTAGCCAAAAGTTCAATAAAGCAATGGGCATTATCGGAAAGAAAGTAAGACACAGAACAGAACAGATTATAATAGTTCTGTGTAAACAACGTGGTATAGCTACATCTGGAGTACAGATGCTTTCCTTTTGCTTAGCATTAAGAAAGACTACACTGGTACAATGGAAGCATCCTGGAATTAGAATGAATGAATGGTGTAACACATACATGACATAGGATAAAAATGTGGGCTATCATCTAGAATAATAAATGTTTATTAAGGTGAACATTAAGATGGACTATATTCAATGTCTATAAAATCATAACAATATATACAACAAGAGAGACTTTTTGGTCAATTCATATTAGAACTAGCATGTACTTCTTAAAGTCTAGCATATTATGCTAGAAGCAAGACAGATAAATATTCCATTAGACAGATAATAGACAGATAAATGTGCTCTATTATATACAAACAAAACTTATGGAAATTGTTATTCATGTAAGTGTTGCATGCTACAAGCATAAATAGGTTCAAGAGAGGTTGAGCCAAAATCAAAACAAACAAACAAGCAACCAAACCTACAACTGGTTAGGAAACTAGAGATGTTTGACTTCTCTCAACCCTTTGAGTGGGTGTCATGAACTATAATCTAAGATGAACTATTGTTTAAATTAACCACGATGTTCTGTGCTACTATCTAATTAGATAAACTCAAAAAACATAATGAAAACTAGAAGGAAATTCAACAAATACTTCTGATTAATTTATCTTTTAACCTTAGTTCTTTTGATGTTTAGTATGTTAAATACTCATTAATTCCTTAATCCTGGAATAGTTATTAACTTTCATTTGCTGATTTTTTGATATATTTATTGATTATGCTATTACAGTTGTCCCATTTCCACCCCTTCACTCAACTCCATCCTGCCCACCCTTCCCTCCCACATTCCCCCCTTATAGTTCATGTCCATGGGTCATACTCATAAGTTCTTTGGCTTCTACATTTCCTACACTATTCTTACCCTCCCCCTGTCTATTTTCCACCTATCATTTATGCTATTTATTCTCTGTACCTTTTCCCCCTCTCTCCCCCTCCCAATCCCCTATTGATGACCCTCCATGTGAGCTCCATTTCTGTGGTTCTGTTCCTGTTCTAGTTGTTTGCTTAGTTTTCTTTTGTTTTGGTTTTAGGTGTGGTTGTTAATAACTGTGAGTTTGCTGTCATTTTTACTGTTCATATTTTTATCTTCTTTTTATTAGATAAGTCCCTTTAACATTTCATATAATAAGGGCTTGGTGATGATGAACTCCTTTAACTTGACCTTATCTGAGAAGCACTTTATCTTCCCTTTCATTCTAAATGATAGCTTTGCTGGATACAGTAATCTTGGATGTAGGCCCTTGCCTTTCATGACCTGGAATACTTCTTGCCAGCCCCTTCTTGCCTGTAAGGTCTCTTTGGAGAAATCAGCTGACAGTCTTATGGGAACCCCTTTGTAGGTAACTGTCTCCTTTTCCCTTGCTGCTTTTAAGATTCTCTCCTTATTTTTAATCTTGGCTAATGTAATTATGATGTGCCTTGGTGTGTTCCTCCTTGGGTCCAGCTTCTTTGGGACTCTCTGAGCTTCCTGGACTTCCCGGAAGCCTATTTCCTTTGCCAGATTAGGGAAGTTCTCCTTCATTATTTGTTCAAATAAGTTTTCAATTTTTTGTTCTTCCTCTTCTCCTTTTGGCACCGCTATAATTCGGATGTTGGAACGTTTCAAGATGTCCTGGAGGTTCCTAAGCCTCTCCTCATTTTTCTGAATTCTTGTTTCTTCATTCTTTTCTGCTTGGATGTTTCTTTCTTCCTTCTGGTCCACACCATTGATGTGAGTCCCAATTTCCTTCGCATCACTATTGGTTCCCTGTACATTTTCCTTTGTTTCTCTTAGCATAGGCTTCATTTTTTCATCTGGTTTTCGAACAGACTCAACCAATTCTGTGAGCATCTTGATAACCAGTGTTTTGAACTATGCATCCGATAGGTTGGCTATCTCTTCCTCGCTTAGTTGTATTTTTTCTGGAGCTTTGAAGTGTTCTGTCATTTGGGCCTTTTTTTTTTTTTTTTTTTTTTTTTTTTTTTTTTTTTTTTTTTTTTGTCTTGGCACGTCTGTTACTTTAAGGGGCAGAGCCTTAGGTGTTCACTGGGGTGGGGTAATGCTGGCCGCTGCACTGTGACACTGTACATGGGGGAGGGGCTGAGAGGGAGCAATGGTGCCCACTCCACTCTCCTCTGGATTTCAGTCACTCCCTCCACTACCCACAATCAAATTGGGCCCCTCTGGTGCTGGTTCCTGAGTGGGTGGGCCTGTGCACGCTCTAGGCCCCTGTGGGTCTCTCCAACAACTTCTCCTATGAGGCTGGGAGTCTCTCCTGCTGCCGCCCCAACCCCCACGGGCGTTTTCAATCAGAGGTTTGAGGCTTTATTTCCCGGCGCTGGAGCCCTGGGCTGCGCGGTCTGCTTTGCTCCCCGCTATTTGTCCAGGTTTATCTATGAGTGAATGTGAGGCCGCAGGGTGCAACCCACCACTCTGCCTGCCCCATTCTCTGCCACTCTCGGCCCTCTCGGTTTATCTGTGCGCGAATGTGGGGCTGCGGGGGGTTGCTAGTGGTCAGACTGCCTGCCCCGTTTGTCCCACACTATGCCCATCTTGGTCCCGCCACGGCCCCGCAAGTCCTCTCTACCCCGGTGCATGTCTCCTCCCCTCCTGGATGTATGTTTCCTTTTTATCTACTTGGTGTCGGACTTCCTTGCCATTTGATTTTCTGTCAGTTTTGGTTGTGCGAGGAGGCGCAGTGTATCTACCTACGCCGCCATGTTAGTCCTCAGGCCTGCATTTGCTGATTTTTTAAACTTATTTTTATTGTTGTTCAGTTACAGTTGGTCCCCATTTTCCCCCATTACTCTGCCCTGCCCTATCCACCCCCCCACCTCCAACCTTCAGTCCTTCCCCCCTACCCATGTCTTTGTCAATGGGTCCTTTATACATGTTCCTTGATGACCTCCTCCTTTCCCCTGTTATCCCCCTCCCCCGCTCTGATTTTTAATATGACACACTATTAAACACACTAGTTACCTTGGGGCTTATGCATCATTCTATCTACTTCAGCATTTAATGAGGGTAGGGTAAGTCTAAACCCTTATGCTAAGCTAGGGATTTGTAGAAGTATAAGGCAGTCTTCCTAAATAGCTTGTAATTTACAAAAAAAAAATAGGCTAAAATTATGAATAACAATAGAGGAATTGAGCTGGGTGCTAATTCATAGCATAACAGTCTAGTCTTAAAGTAAAAGAGATGATGGCAGATTAAAAACTAGGTAAAACAGTATGAAGAAACTTAAATTTAAGTTTGGCTTTGAAAGGAAAGTGTCACTCAAGCAAATAAAAGCGACTAAAATACTGATTCCTAAGCCTCACCTTAGACCTACAAGATCCGACTTTCTGAGGAGTTGGAATTGGGCATTTAAAAATTTTTAAAGAGTTCATCACATGATTCCATGGAGCCAGTCCATGAGGTAATGCTTGGGAAATACTAAAATAGAGATTGTATGTATTTATAGGAACTGCTGAGCAGAAGCAGGAAAAGTGCCTAGCAATTTGTACAGGAGAGGAAGACAGCAAGCAAATCAATTTATCTGGGGCCAAAGGCTTATGTAAGTTGTAGAGGAACAATGGGAGAAAATTGTAAAAGTGAGCTGGACTCAGATTTGGGGCTTTGAATTGCAAGTAAAATATTTTGTTTGCTTGTTAAGGGAGTGCACCATTGAAAGTTCTGGGATATTTGGAGTAGAAGAGTAATCTTTATAACTTGTCCTTTACGAACACATGAAGGGTAAATACAAAGTTGGAGAGGCTGAGAGCAGGGGTCTGGTTAAGAGACTAGTCGTTGTTGAGGCACAAATAATGGAGGCCTGGGCTGACGTGGGGACGACAGAAACAGAAGAGAAGCGCTAGGTGCACACCTGGTGGTACAGAGAAGGTGCCTGGATCTTCTTCTAAATAGTTTAAGTATGTTCCTCGGTAAACCCAGATGTTTTTATTACTTCCTCTATTTCTTTTCACTTTCATTTCTATGAAAAATGTAACCACTCTGCATTAGAACTCATTGTTTAAACTGTGTGCCTAAAAATTCCGATAAGAGCCAAGGGCCAAAATGGCTTTAAATCATGATTTAATTTTTCTTTTTTTCCCTGAATCATTTTTAATGATATAAATACATTGTTTTTGCTATATTCTTTTTTAAAAAAATTTCATTGATGTTCAAGTACAGTTGTATCCATTTTCCCCCACCCCCCATCCCAGCCATCCGCACTTCCCACCCTTGACCATACCCCACTTTGGTTTTGTCCATGCTTTAATTTTTCAATGCTGATAACCAGCATGATCTGAAACCAAAGTACTTAGAATTATCTTGTCTTTAGAATTGCTTGAGTGGGAGAACATTTACATAAAAGTTAAGAAGAGAAACAGGTGTTTTATTCTTTTTGAAGCAATTGTGAATGGGATGACACACTGAACTAACAAGCAAAACAGAAACAGACTCATAGATGGAGTGAAGATGACAGCTAATTGGGGGCGGGGGGAGGGGTTAGGGGGTGGAGGGATTGAGCAAAAAGGAAAAAGGACTCATGGACATGGACAACAGTGTGGTGATTGATGGGGGAAGGGGGTATAGGGGGACTAAATGGTAATAGAAGAAAAAACAGTAAAGATTAAACTAAAACAATAAAATGAAAAAAAAAAAGAAACAGGAAAGATTACGTTAAATATCTACCAGACAACAAAACTTCTCAGTACATACTAATAATTAAAATGATTAATTATTAATTGTTAATAAAGTGGATGTGTGGTTTATCTTCTAAGCTGGTGCTTCTATAATTTAGATGAAACCTCAGAGGTCTTCATTGCCAGAGCTAGCTGTAAGCAATATATTAATGAAAGTTTCCACATCTTCTTCCTTTTATGACCATTTTCCACCTTCAGTCCCATTCATGATGCCCTTGTGCTCATTCCCTTCTAGCAAGTGCAATTCTGCTCTCAGAGAAGATATAGTCACGTACACCATAGCATGAGTTTAGGTCTATGCATTAACTCTCTCAGGTGCGTTCGTATTTTGAACCTTATCCTTGATCCTATGTAAAGAAAAGTTTGGTTTCCTACTGAAGACATTTTAAATTTTAGGAAAATCCAGAAAATGAGAGAGATTTTTCTAGGTGGAGGGATTACAGTATCCACTTCTATTCTGGTAATATTGGAGCCACTTTTAGAACATAGCGAAAGTTGTATTTAGCGGGTGTAAATGCTCAACATGATCAGATACAGAATTCTTTTTGAACAAAAGTTTAGAACTTACAGTGATTACATAACAAACAAAAGAGCATTTCCTCCAGTCTGGTTTAGGGAACATGATTTCTCAGTACAAAACTGGTCCCCTTGTGTTACAGGGAGGCCATAAATGATAAGGAAAAGGTTAGTACATTGATATAGGAATTTAATTCTGTGCAATATAGTTCACCAATATTCCCATGACATTCTTCAGTACTACGCCACTGGAAGTATCCTGTTTATTGCACAACAGAATAGTTTGCTTTTAATTCTGGCACGGCTTTTACCCTGCTGACACAAGCTGTTGCAACTTAAATTCTTTCAAAAGAAAACACTACCATCACTGTACCACATGTTGTGTGCTTTCTGAAGATTATCTAATGTTCTATTTATTTTCTTAACAAATCTCTGACTGGATTACATGATTCTTTTTAGTTAATGTAACGAGTCCTTTAAGTGGTTTCTGACACCATTAAAGAATAGATACAGGACAGGTAAGAGCTGTAATCGATTCACTCCCCACTGAGGAAGATGGTGTGGAATCAATTCTCTGTGTCAGGACATGGCAGCTATGTTTGATACCAGCAATTGTGCAATCATTTGCAACTGTTTTGAGTTTCATGCTCAAAATGACTTGCTGGGAATTACACTTTCTGGGTTTCTGTAGTAATTTATCTACTGTGTTTCTTTCTTGCTGGCTTTACAGAGCATGCCGTTTTTAGGGTAACGTCAGTGTTATCAACCATACGCATCAATCGTGCTATCTTACAGTGGTGGATTCTAGGGCTCACAGGAAAGAGTAAGAGAACCTGGAACCTGCCGAAGGAAACTGCCTCTGTATACAAAGTCTTCTGTGTCACCTATTCCCAGTGGAAGGCAATAAAGAAATGTGAGGAAAGTGAACTCACTTCTTTTTCAACTCAAACACCGGATCATTGCCTCCGGGAGGCAAATTCAGCATGTGCGCAGCACACTCGCCTAGTGAGAAGAGATTTGTCTCCCACCGTAAACACTCGGCTAACTTGATGGAACAAATTTAATTCAACCTAAGATAACTTGGTGTGTTTGTCTGTTTCACTATAACTTTTGAGGAAGTAAATTTTGAAAACAAACACGCATTACTACAGGTTACTGCTTCTTTCAGGCTGACACTTTGAAACAAAATACTGGTAGCTACGCCTTCTCAACTGAACATATCTTATATAATTTTGACATTTTGATAAAACTTGGTTCATAACAGAAGTTGCTTACAAGAAAAGAAATACTCATAAACCATCTTAAAAATAAATTTAAGAATGAAACAAGTTTAAAATAGTATATGAGTCATTTATTTTCTTATAAGCAATTTATCTACATTGGTCAGTTTAAGATTTGTGTTACTCTGCTTTCAAACATATTTGCTTTAAAGAATCTTTCTTGGTTTGAGATAAATACATCATTCATTTCACTGAGTACTGGTTACATACAAAACTGCTACTTTCAGAGATACTCCTAAACTTAAATGTAATTCTATTCTTTTTGATGAATGTGGAACATTTAAATTAATCATCAAAATATTTTATATTTAATTCTAATACATTACATATGATGTATAACCTTCTTTTACTTCATTCTAAAAATCTCAAACCAACAAATCATTTGGCTTTTAATAGCACAACAATTTCTATTCCCTTTCTTAGAATCAGAACAGTAAAAATTACTTTGTTTTCATAGGCAAGGCCCAAACAGTGACTTATGGATGAAATTATTAGGTGTCCAATGAATTCAACACACTATTTACTTAAATACTCTGATTTTACAAAAATAAAAGTACTTGAGGACCTCATCTACAATGCTAACTGGCATCAGTGATTAAACTCATCTTAATTACAGAGGTCTTGGTCACAACTAAGCTATGCCTTTAAAAGTGGTTGAAATAGCAATAATGTAATAGAGAAGTTAATAGCTATAATACATTGCCATTACCTTTCAATATTTTATGACTATGGGAAGACATAATGATAAGAAGTAGAAGAGATTCAATGATAAGGAAAGAGAACTTGAGGAACTGTCTACCCACGTCCCACCAAGGAATTCTCACGTCCATAGTACAATGAACGTGTTCGATGACTGCACTTAACAACAGTGGAAGGTATTAGTTAGAAATGGTAATTATGCTTCAATATGTGACTTAATATCATTCATGCTTGTAAAGTTTAAGCCCTGCATATATTCATAGTCAAACTGAGACATTCGGATTTGCTTCGTCTTTTGAAGACCTCAGTACTGTGACCGGAGCATGGGAAACCATGACACTCCGGGATGTGACTGCAGATTTAAAAAGGAAGCAGGGGCCGGGGAGCGCACGTGTGGAGACTTCAAGTGACACCTACACACACTCCTCTTGTAACACTGGGAACACTGGGAACGCTGAGTAAATATTCAAAATTAAAAAATTGAAAACACTAACATTATCACCATATTTTTAAAAGTCTGATAACTTCTGCTTTTTTAGGTGCTATGCAAAATGACTTTTTCTTGCTAACAAACAATTCTATTAATGCTATCCATCAGGCACTATGAGAATTTTATTGTGGATTTGGATCACAGAGTGATTTGCTCTTGCCAAACTTAGGAATAAGATATCGAAAACTGACATCAAGCTCAGTATCTTCATAAAACACACAGACAGTATCAGTTCCACCCCAATAAAAATGGCATCCCGCTAGCTTTTTTTCAGGTCATTCTCAAAATCCGCTAAACTTGAAATGATCCTTGACTTCTCCAACTCCTTATCCTATGCCTTAGCCAAAACACCCACTGGGCCTATTTGCTGAGGAAATGCACATGGTAACAAGGGGAATGAGTAAAGGGATAGAAATAATTTGAATTGTTGCTGTTACGTGTATGTTGAGTATTTGCATTCTATCATCCTATTTGCTGAGAGAAGGTACGTTTGACATCAGGGCGGTGCATACAGGGTTATGCTTCACTTCCTAGAGGAATAACAGAACATAGAGGCAGTGACAAGGGAGGGTACTACCCAGAAAACTGAAAGAAATGCTTCCAGGAATTTAGCAGCTTGTGGGAAAAAAATTCCAGGATGTAAGGACACCAAGGGAACCATTTGGAGTGACCTGAGATGTATCTGTTGTGTTTGTCCTTGGGTCTGTAATGGTCACCAATCATATGTAATATAAATAAACTGTTTTTCTTGGCTATATGTGAAAGTGAAAAGGTTTGAGATATTCTCTTCTACGCTTCAGCTTATTAGAGAAGGTAAGCATCTTAAAGGGGATAAGAAAACTAATTTAGGAAGGAAGCCAAGAAGAAAACAAATCTAAAGAGGCTAGAGAGTCCAAACTATTATTAAGAAGATAGCCAATGAAACAAACATCTGCAGAACTGACAACTCTGCTCTGCAGAAATATCTGGGAGTTTCCAGGCTCCATTCAGCTCACTCTTCCACAGTTGCCCTATCCCCATAATCTAAGTTAGGATCCCTAATTTGGGGTAAATTAGCATATCCCAAGATAAGCTTAAGATATGCTTAAAATTAAAATTATAGAAGCTGGAAAAAATGTATTCCCAGTGAAATAAACAAAGACTTTTAAGTATGAAAATAATATAATAAATTAGCAAAAATGATCTAGAGATATGGTTACACAAAATTAATCATTTTTCAGAGTAGTGCAGGATTAGACAAACAGCAAGGATTAGGGATAGAACAAGAGCTATCAAGTGTGCCGAAAGACACATAGAAGAAAGTTAGGCTTATTAAAAAAAACTCTTGGATTTGGCACTTAGGTGGTCACTGATGACCCTGAAGAGAGAATGCCAATAAAGAGATTAGAAGTAAGAATACAAGAGTTAAACTGAGAAAAAGAGTTAAATTAAGAGTTAAATTTACTCTATACATTAAAGAAGTGTGGTGCTAGTAAAAAGGAAGTGGGGTAGCCTTTTAAAAAGATTTCAGTGTTAACAGCAGGGGCATTCTATTCAACTGGCCCATAGGGAAAGAGCCTAGAGCCTATGAAAACTTCAAGGTCTTACAAATGTATGTTAAAACTTTAAAATTCGATATCGGCAATAAAATTTGAAAAGAAAATTAAAACAGAGATGAGCAAATATTTAACGTATAAAATTTATCATTTTTCATCACATTTGAAAATAATTTGATAATATATTTTCACTGTAAGAATTCCTAAGAATGTACAATATTTACAGAAAAATATATAGCTAATGGTGAATTCAATGAATTCCTTTAGGCAAAATAATTTCAAAAGAAAGTTTAAATAAAACTTTAAATTAATTATAAAATATTGTATCTAATGAGAAATATGTGTGCATTTTAATGTTTGACCTGTGTAGGGTGGTCTCAGGAAATAACAGTACCTAGGGTCTATGGAAGTCTTAAAACAGCCCTGATAAAGAGTAAAAATTGGAATGTGGATTTCTGTAATTAAAAAGCAAGGAAGAGAAGGACTGAAGATGTCCAAGAGAGAAAACGAGGAGACAGAATCAATAGTCTGCTGTTCTTTGAGGGCAATTCTTTTGAACTTAAAATAGAAAACATACATACACAAAATAGCTAGAGCAATTACATGCAGGATGTATAAAAAATATAACTCTGATATGGGGTTTTAATAAATTAAAAATACAGCACATATTTAGAAAAATTGTTCGCTATCCTTGTAAGTCAGTGGGCAAAAATCATAGTTTATTCTTTAATTAAAACCATACTAATGTTAAACTAGTAACCAAGCTGACCAAATATGAATGTTTTACATAGTTTACTATTTACTTACATAATTTAATTATGATATGCAACTTGATACTTTTAAATATCATTAAGAAATTATCCAGACATTTTGGAGCACATGGAGCATTTCTGTATGCTGTGCCATGGAATTTTAATTTATAAGCCCATGTATATAAAGAGTTATATAAAATAGCCAAAGATATTCGATTCATAAATATAAGGGCACAATATATGAAGTACAGTCAAACTACAACTAAACAGACAAGAAAAATAGAATTAATTTAGAAAAGCTGCTTTCAAACTTTTTAGTCTTGAGACTCTTTTATACGCTAAAAGTTATTGAAGAGCTTTCTTCATGCAGGTTGTAGGTCAATGTGAACATCAACTGACAGCACTGGCACAGGAAGGAAGCTGGGCTTGCATAGCTCCTGTGATGTTCTCTCCTTATCTGCACTGCACATCCAGTTAATTTCCCTAAAACACAATTTATATCCTGACATTTTCAAATTTCAAACTTCCAATGACTCTTCATTGTCTATAAGTAAAAGCTAAAATTCCTTAAATTGACAATAAAGGCCCTAAACAATAGAGTCCTAAATCCTTTTCTACCTTCTCTTATTGCTGAGATATGCTTCCTACTCCAGACAGCTGTAGCTTCAATCTTCTGAACGTGAATTTGGAATCTTTGCCTACGTGGTCTTACATATACTTTTCTCTTTCAGTTACCATGGTGCTTCCACCCTATGTTTCCATTTCACCTATTTCAACCGTATCCATCCTTCAAGGTCTCATTCAAGCTTTCTGTGTGCCTCAAGGATATGCAACACCTCTCTCTTCTGAATTTCTATTGAAGTGATTTCCATCCTATTCTTTTTAGCAATTGGCATATACTTCTGGGTATCGTTCATTTTCTTTTTGTGTATGAAGAAAAAATTCTAACTGAATTTTGATATATATTTTATTCATGTCCATATGTTTTGATGACATCACAATTAAAGTAATCAGATCAGTTTTCTAAAATATTACTGGACCTCAGCTGTTTTCCCATCTCAGGGCACCTGAGACATACCACACATGTACAAGCATGGGAGTAGTCTATATGTAGAATATTTGTATTCCTACACTTCCCAAAGCATGTTTGCATTATAACCTTACTCCTTATAACTGTCCATATTTCACAAAGAGAAGTCATCAACTTGGTATAATGCCAGTATAAACAGTGTCTCACACACTCAATCATATTAAATTGTTAACTAAAATCTAGACTGTATTTTTAACTAATAGAGTGCTTTTAGAACAGTTTTAGATTTACTGAAAATTGAGTAGATAATAGTTCCCATTACACTTCAAACTCCCCAGTTCCAAACTCACAGTTCCTCTATTGTCGACATCTTGCATTAATGTGGTAAATTTGTTAAAGCTAATGAGTCTGTTGTGATGCATATTGTTAACTAAAGTCCATAGTTTACACTGAAGTTTACTCTTTGTCTTATGTAGTTCTATGAGTTTAGACAAATGCATAAATAACATCATGCATCCACTATCACAGTATCATACAAAACATTTTCACTGCCTTCAAAATCCTGTTCGTCACATTTCCATCCCTTCTCACCTTTCCCCAAGCCCCTGGTGACCACTGATCTTTTTACTGTTGATATCGTTTAACCCCTTCCAGAATGTCACACAGTTGAAACCATACAGTAGATAGCCTTTCAGACTGATTCCTTTCTTTTACCAAAATGCATGTAAGGTTCCTGCATGTGTTTTTCTGGCTGGATACTTCTTTTCCTTTTATTGCTTAAAAATATTCCAAAGTATGACTTACCACAGTTTGTTTATCCATTCATATACTGAAGAACATTTGTTTCCTTTCAGTTTTGGCAATTATAAATAAAACTCTGCTGTAAACCTTCATGTTCAGGTTTTTGTGTGGGCATGAGTTTTCAAATCAATTGGGTAAATACCCAAGGGCAGGACTGCTGGATTGCATGACAAGAGTATGTTTAGTGTTCCCTAAGAAACCACCAAACTATCTTCCAAAGTGGCTGTACCACTTGCATTTCCACTAACAATGAATGAGAGTTCTATAAGAACCCTGAAATACCAATCCAAAAGAACCTGTGCACCCCAATGTTCATAGCAGCGCAATTTATAATAGCCAAGTGCTGGAAGCAACCTAAGTGCCCATCAGTAAATGAGTGGATCAAAAAACTGTGGTACAATTAATTACACAATGGAATACTACTCAGCAGAAAGAAAGAAGGAGCTCCTACCCTTTGCGATAGCATGGATGGAACTGGAGAGCATTATGCTAAGTGAAACAAGCCAGGCAGTGAGGGACAAATACCATATGATCTCACCTTTAACTAGAACCTAGTCAGCAAAAGAAAAAAAGCAAGCAAAATATAACCAGAGACATTGAAATTAAGAAATCAGAGGGGAGGTAGGAGGGGATAATGGGGGGAAGGGGTTTTTGAGAACTACTATAGAGGACACATGGACAAAACCAATGGGGGGGTTGGAAGCAAGGGAGGGAGGTGGGGATGGCTGGGGTAGGGGGAATGGTGGGGGGTAAATGAAGACAACTGTAATTGAACAACAATAAAATAATTTTAAAAAATAAAATTCATTCAGGTAAAAAAATGAATGAGAGTTCTGGTTGCTCTGCATCCTTTTCTGCATATGGTGTTGTCAGTGTTTAAGCTTTTAGTCATTCTAATAGTTATACAGTATTATCTCATCATTGTTTTCATTTGCAATCCCATAATGAATATAATGTTGAGCAGATTTTCAGATGCTTATTTGCCATTGTATATCTTCTTTCATGGAGCACCTGCTCAGATCTTTTGCCCACCTTTTAACTGGGTTGCTTGTTTTCTTATTGTTAAGTTTTAAGAGTTTTTGTTTTGGATATACAGGCTGTGTTTTTTTGTATATACTTTAATGGAATAATAAATGGAATCTATAGCCTTAAATGTAATATAAATATATAAGGATTAAGATTTCCCACTCAACAATCCAGGCTTGAGAGAAAATCACAAGTTATTTAACATTAAAAATGTTTTTTTTCTTTGTTGATGCCAATTCTTAATGTGCCCAAGAAAGTATATTTAAAATGTTAAAGGACACCCCTAGGTGGTGTGATTTAGTGGATTGAGTGCTGGCCTGTGAAACAAAGGGTCACTGGTTCAATTCCCAGTCAGGGCACATGCCTGGGTTGTTGGCCGGGTCCCCAGTAGGGGCTGTGCAAGAGGCAACCACACATTGATGTTTCTTTCCCTCTCTCCCTCCTTTCCCTCTGTCTAAAAATAAATAAAATCTTTAAAAGATAGAAAAAAAATTAAAAAAATAAAATGGCCAAGGACAAATTTCAATGTTCCATTTGGCCTAATAACCATTAAACAATTGCCTCCACTTATTTTCAACTTTAAAATTATTTTTAGTTACCATGCTAGCACATATATATATATTAATATGTACCCCTTCCAAACTTTTAAATATAAAGCTTAAAAGGTTCAGAGAAAATAAATATTCAAGGAACTGGGGTGGGGGGTGACTTCTGTGTGATGAGATATGAAAATTTTTTTTCTGCTATTAATTCATGAACAGACATGGAGGAACCTTAAATGTGACTAAGTGAGAGAAGTCATTCTAAAAAGGCTACATACTGTATGTTTCCAACTATATAGTGTTCTGGAAAAAGCAAAACTATGGAGACAGTAAAAGATCAGTAGTTGCCAGGGGTTGGGTACGAGGAGAGGGATGAAAAGGCAGAGCACTAAAGAGTTTTAGGGCAATAAAATTACTGTGTATGACACAGTAATGACAGGTACATGTCCAAACCAATAGAATGTGTATGGCCAAGAGTAAACCATAATGTAAATGATGGACTCTGGGTGATAGTGATGTGTCAGTGTAGGTGCACCAATTGTAACAAATATACCCTCAGGTGAGGAATGCTGACAATGGGGGAGCTGGGCATGTGTGGGGATAGGGAGTGTGTGGGAAGTCTCTGTACCTTCCCCTCAATTTTGTTGTGAATCTAAAACTGATCTAAAATAAAAACTATTAATAAAATAAAAAATTTTAAATCAGGAACATTAAAACACTTGAGAATCATAAATCGTGTTGGTAATAAGAACAAAGAACTGGCAATAATTTTTGAAATAAATTAGGGAAACACCTTAAATTCTGGAAATAGATGTTGAATAGCTCTTTAAAACAGTAATAGGGAGGTATACCAAGGTTGCTCATTTCTCATTGAAAGTGTGAATCAGGTTTAAAAAATAAATAAGCAAAATGGTTTAGATAAGTTCATGAATGACCTTAACAGAAATTAATCACAGAAAAAAATTCAGGAACGTCATTTTGGGCATTTCCCTTAGTTTGTACTGGTGACATATTAAGTAATGAATTGATGCTATGGTTGACAATATTGTTAACAAAAATACTGTTAACAAAGCTAAAGGCCAATTCACTTGACATGTTGTCTCATTTTTCATGTTCTGCTGTGTGACATGATCTCTTTCTCTTATCTATTTATTTTTTGAATGTTATCATTATGCTACCATGGTCATTAACAACTTGAGCACACATGCAACATGCCTTTCATCTTTGGAAACAAATTTACTATGTTCTTTATACACATAATCTTCTCTTAAGTATAAATCTAGGCCAACAAAAAAGACAAACTTTTATATTTGTCTTCTATAAGGCAAGGATATACAGTAGGCCAGAACAAGTATAATTAACTTATTTGGTTGAATAGCTAACTTAATATTGGCATGCTATCTATTTCTATATTATATTTTCTGAGCGACTGCCTGGCTTGTGGTTTGGAAGGCAGGATACCATAAGCTACTTAGTGAATTCTGCAGGTCTTTATGGATGTGTACGAATATCACTTCCCTATTCTGCACTTGAACTTTAGTTTTTTTCATTCTGGGGTTTTCTTGAATAAAAGAGAGGAAAACAGACTAGAAGGTCAGGTTGAGAGGTTATTGATTCTGCCAACACTACTTAACGCTTTTCTAGGCATTCTACTTTTAAATCTGTTGATTTCCTAGTGAATGATATTTTTTAAATACATCAAACAATTAAGAACACTACTGAATCAGGAACCTTACCATTTTCAAGTCTATTGTAATGCCAGTTAAGGGTAGAATCTTTAAAGATTGAACCTGTTCATATGCTTATTTGCCATCCATGTATCTATTTTGATAAGCTCTCAGTTCAGATAGCTCCCTTTTGAACTGGGTTGTTAAAAACCTAAAGTTCTTTGATAGCCTGAACCCAGTATGTGGAGGGATACGATTAACAATGTTCATCACTTTCTAAGTGGTGACACTTGTCAGAGGGCAATAAAGATAAAATGAGCAATGTACAGGCAGGGGACAGAGACCAAAAGGGTTTCAAAGTCGGACAATATGAACATATTGTCATGACTGGACCCAAAAGGGAAGATGTCTACATGTCATAATTAGCAATGCTTCTATCAAAAGTTATATTGTCTGCACAGCTGGCCTATTAAAGACAAGTCAGCAATAGCCAGAGGGGAGTGGGGAGGGAATAGTGGGGAGAGGGGTCTATAGGAGCTACTATAAAGGACACAAGGACAAAATCAAGGGGGAGGGTAGAGGTGGGGGAGGGAGTTGGAACTGGCTGGGGTGGGGTGGAGGGATGGGGAGAAAATGAAGACAATTGTAACTGAATAAAAAAATAAATAAATTTTAAAAAAAGACAAGTCAGCAAACATTACAGATTCCATTCCCTAATTACAACTGAGTATGAAAGACATCCTAAGCCTATTCATCAGTACTCTTCTTTCTATCAAAGAAAAATATATAATATTGAATAAAGGGCGGAAAAGTAGGAGTAAATGGACTTGAAAATAAAGAAAACATTGACTTCATATCATTTTACAGTGGTATGATCTTTAGAAACCAACTATTCCATATATCTTTAAATAGATGTATTTACTCAATTTTGAAGGTATTACAAATTATGAGTTATGTTAAATCAGTGAATTTCTTCAGTATTATTCATTATATTAGTACACATTTAACCCTAATCAGACTCTGTGGCATAGTAAATTATTTCCAGCTGATATTCCTTCAATGAACACAAAGAAGAGCCCGTCACCAGAGAGAGCGCTCCAAGAGGGCTGGTTTGTCTCTGAACCAACCTGACACGGAACTGGCTCTCAGTGAGGATTTGCTAAACGCTGCACAAATGCATCAGCATCACAGCCTTCATATGTTTGCAAACTCTTGCTAAAATTTCCCTTAGCCTCCTCTTCGGGGCTGTGTTTTCCAAAAAAATTTTTTTCTCTTTCACTTAAGGTATATTTACAGATGTGTTTGCTGCTTATATTAGATTTTTAACTTCTGGAATTCAGAAACCAGGGCTATTTTTCTTAATTTGTACCCTAAAATTACAGTACGGTACTATGCATTCTGACAATGCTTCATAAACACTTAAAAAGATTAATATCCATCTTTTTGCATTTTCTTCATAGACCCTTATTCTAGATGAGCAGCTGCATAATGCTCATTTGGAGCCCCGACAAGGGCCAAGGGTAGGAGACTGGAAAATGGCTTCTGTACGCAGCACATGTGCGCGACAGATGACAAATATTAACTAGGCTGCATCAGTCCCAGTAAAGGGGGTAACGATTTTATCCTCCAAACAGGAAAACTGAAGCAAAAATAATAAGTAAGAGAATGAAGTAAAAGCATGGACTAAAACACCAGATTTTCCTTTAATTAAATGAATATCTTAGAAAACAGCTTTTGGAGTCTCAATTTGTGCAGATCATTTTCACTTGGAATTCTCTTTGTATTGCGCGAGGCACAGGAAAGAGAATGTCCCTTGTTTGCATCTTCATGTTGAAAGTATCATCAACAGCCATTACATAAAAAAGTTCACTAAACTTTTAATTCCAAAATCAATTTAAAAAATTTCTTAAGGTTTTACTGTATTTAGTATGAGCCATTAAAATATAGCACACAAGTAAGAGATATATAATAAAAAATAATAGGTTAACAATCTTGTGGTAACTATAACACATGTTTTGTAAAAGTAATTTCAACAAAGATTAAACAATCAATTGGAAAGGTATAAATTTATAAAATAATATATGAGGAGGATTCATAATTTGGTTTTGAGTTACCTTTTCATGTATCAAAAAACTGACTATTAATTTTTTTGACGACTAGGCTCTGTTTACCATCATTTACAATTGCTTTAACTGGATTTTTATTCAATTCCAGTATATTCAAGAGATATTCTGTTAGCACTAATTTTTAAGACAAAGTTTAAGTAGAAAAGTAAAGATGTTAGCTTATTACATACTTTTATAGTATTATATAATGATTAAGAGACAGACCATCTGGGTTCAAATACTACTTCTGCCACTTACCAGCTAAGAGAATTTGGACAAATTACTAAATTTCTCTGTGCCTAAGTTTCTTGATCTGTAAACTGGGTATAACAAGAGCACATGTCTCCGTAGTCTTGGTGATAAGTAGATGTGTTAACACATAAGCACTGGAACAATTCTTAGCATCTGGCATGAGTTCACTAAATCTTAGCTATTATTGTTATTACTCTTGTAAATTAGAAATGTACAAAGCCAAAGGGGGTAGGGTCGAGGGTGGGAGGTGAGGATGGGTGGTGGGGGAATGGAGACATTGTACTTGAACAACAATAAAAATAAATTAATTGATTAAAAAAAGAAATGTAACTCTAGAGATGAAAAAGCTAAGCTCAAATATGTAACTTTTTATTTCAATTCAGATATATTTTTCCACAAAATAAAAAAATCAGTAGTTTGCACATACTTAATAAGAACTAGTAATCTGGGATTTGTGTGCATGGGTTAAAGGGGGCTCAGGGTAATTAAATAATCACATTAATAATGGTAACAACTTCCTAATAAGACAGAAATAAAGACAAATGGTCATTCTTGCACAACCTGCAAAGCTGAATGAGTAACTGACATATCTTTCTGTGATTCCTTGCAGATATCATGGAAATCAGGACAGTGGAGGTTGGAATTGTGGCAATCAAAGGGGTGGAGAGTGAATATTTTCTTGCAATGAACAAGGAAGGAAAACTCTATGCAAAGGTATTTATAATTGATAGCTTAGCCTTAATTTTTCAAACTCATTTTTATCAAGAACATCTTTCCTTTCTGAAAAGTAAAAATGGAATTAATTTCTCTCTAACCATATAATTTAACAATTTCATTACAATATTTTATGTTCAAGCATTAAGAAAAATGTTTTCTGAGTGAGTGGACAAATTGCTTAGCTCTCTGGACTTTGGTTTCTTCATCTATAAATTGAGTTAAACTAACTAATCTCTAAGGTGTCTTCCAGTTCTACCGTTCCATGTGCATTTTAGGTACTTAAAATCTAAAATTTCCGTCTATCAGTATTAAAGCCGTTTTTGTTAAAGTTCACCCAATTTGCACATTGCTGACATAAAAATTCTTGGGAAAAAATTCAAAAGTTTGTTTATGAACATCAATCTTAAAAACATGGGCTTTGAACTGCAAGCATTCCCATTGTTCCCACTTTATTACAATGTGAAATATGTAACCATTCATCCTACAGAAAAAAATTGACCTTCCTTTGCATTCCCACAGCTCAGCACAATAGCTGGCACAAGCTAATTACATAAAAATATAGGTTTAACCAAATGAGTGAATGAGTAGTTGGATGGATGAACAAATAAATTAACTTTTTATTTTCCATCACTACTGCAGACAGTGTAGAAAATGAAGAATGGTTGTGAAATCGGTCTTTAGCTGAGGGAGGCAGAAGCTGTGCTAATTATATCCAAGTCTCAGTGGTCAGGGATTGAGTGACTTGGGCATAGTAACATGAGAGCTGCTAATTAAGGGGAAATAGCTCCTAATATTAAAGAACAGTAGCAACTGACTGCCAAAAGCCACATGTTTGGAAATCTGTTGCATAACTAAATATGTATCATTTTACCTTTTTTTAAAAAAACATTAAGATGTCATTTATTTTTGCAAACATGAGAACCTATATCTAATTAACTTCATTACACCCGCCTCATACATGTTTTAGTTCTACTAAATATTACTGCTTCCTCTTTGTTTAATTGAGTCCCTCTAAAAATCATTTGGATAATGTCATTTGTTTGTTGTTTTAACAGAAAGAATGCAATGAAGATTGCAACTTCAAAGAATTAATTCTGGAAAACCACTACAACACATATGCATCAGCTAAATGGACACACAGTGGAGGAGAAATGTTTGTTGCCTTAAATCAAAAGGGGGTTCCTGTAAGAGGGAGAAAAACGAAGAAAGAACAAAAAACAGCTCACTTTCTTCCTATGGCAATAACCTAATCACATATGGTATATAAGAAACCAGTTCCAGCAGGGAGATTTCTTTAAGTGGACTGTTTTCTTTCCTCTTCTTTTCTTTCCTTTCCTTTCCTTTTCTCTCTTTTTTTTTAAGTAACCAAGAAAGGCTGGAAAACTACTGAAAAACTGATCAAGCTGGACTTGCGCATTTATGTTTATTTTAAGAGACTGCATTAAAGAAAGATTTGAAAAATAAACACAAAAATCAGATTTAGTAACTAAAAGTTGTAAAAAATTGTAAAACTGGTTGTACAATCATGATGTTAGTAATAGTAATGTTTTTTCTTAAATTAATTTACCCTTAAGAGTATGTTAGATTTGATTATCTGATAATGATTATTTAAATATTCCTATCTGCTTATTCAATGGCTGCTATAATAATAATATGCAGATGATGTTATATAAGATGTGTCAGACCTGAAGGCTGCTGGAATGACTTGTCAGATAATCAAGCCAATGCTAACTATGGAAGATGAGCAGTATTTGAAATGCTTTCTAGTAAAAAGTCATAATTCACTCAAACACTGATCAGAAAAGAAGGAATATTCTCTCAAAAATTCTATTATGGAATTAAATCAAACAGGTGGTTTTATAAAAGTGTATGATTAGAATATTTTTGTGCTTATTAATGGGAACAAAATTCCGAATGCTACTCAAATTGAAAGGGTATTGCTACAAGGGTACTTTCAAAAATCTTGTGTATAAATAGCAATAATGATGATAATACTGTACTTCATCTCACTTGCCACAAATGACATTTTATAATCCCTAAAAGTTAAAATTCAAGTAATATAATCTATCTTTTATATAATTCATATTCAGGAATATGGCTTTTAATAATGTTTTTCCCACAAATAATCATGCTTTTTCAGTGGTTATAGCATTAAACTCTATTTTAAGTTGTATATGAACTTTATTGTTTTGTTAAGTTTATGTTATTTATAAAAAACAACCTTAATAAGCTGTATCTGTTTCATATGCTTTTAATTCTAAAGCAATAACAAAACAGGCTGGCTCAGCTGCAAGTTTCCCTCCTCCTCGTGACCAGCACCGAGTCCAGTACACAGCACTCGGGCCAGCAAACGCTGGATGACAGACAAAAACGACAGCCTGCAGCAGTTCTTACAATAGGCGGCTCACAGGGAACAGCAAAAATGCGAAATATGTTTCGCCACATACTCTCGTCAATTAAAATTGAATCATGTAAGTTAAAAGAACTTACAGGATTGAAAGGTAGACTACATTTGAGTTTATCAGTCGTACCATATTTTAAAAACGTGCATATTTTAAAGTTAGTATAATTTTTCTAATCTCTAGAAACCTTGACATTCAGAGTATGGCAGCATCAAAAGTTGTTTCCCTGTTAGATGGCAAGAGGACAATGCCCAAAATAGGGTCTTGAAGCCCTCAATATCAAAAAGGCTATAGATAATGTGCTTATCAGAAAAATAAATTTACACAAAAGTCTTCCATTGGCAGATTTTGGTAGCACTTTATATATAATTAATAGGAGGTCAACATTTATCCAAATTATACTATTGATATGCTCACCACGGTGGTTTTAAATTCAAAATACTTGTCATTCAATATCCTCTGTTTTATATAAATATTATTTGGTAATGCATTTACAGGACAGAGTTACATGAAATGGCTAAATCAACAGAAACGACGATTCAATTGATTTTCTTGTGGCTCACCTACATGACCAGGCTACAAGGAGCTAGAAAGAACCGCTCTTTCTCAGACGTACTCCAGGGAGGTGCCAAGATATTTTTCACTGTTATCTGACTCAAGGGCCTTACCAGCCTAGGTTCCTAGATCAGCCTTCTGTGAACGGAGTCTTGTGAATGTGTGAGGGCAGAAGAGGACCTAAGTTTTTCACATTTATCTCCTTAGTGCCTAGCAGAACGTCTGTCTGTAATCAATTTTTATATAGATTAATTCATTGTTTGACTATCAAAGAAAATTCATAGTTAGATGAATTTTACTTCATTTTTATTTTTACTTTTTTAAAATACATTTCGATTATGCCGTTACAGTTTTCCCATTTTTTTCTCCCCTTTATTCCTCCTCCCCCCAGCATTTCTTCCCTTTAGTTCATGTCAATGGGTCATACATATAACTTCTGTGGCTTCTCCATTTCCTACACTATTCTTAACCTCCCCCTCTCTATTTTGTACCTACCATTTATACTTCTTATTCCCTGTACCTTTTCCCCTATTCTCTCCATTCCCCCTCCTTGCTGATAAGGCCCCATGTGATCTCCATTTCTGTGAATCTGTTCTAGTTTCTTGCTTAGTTCATTTTTGTTTGTTTTTGGTTTTTTTAGATTCAGTTGTTGATAGTTGTTTGTTGTCATTTTACTGTTCATATTTTTGATCATCTTCTTTTTCTTAGGTAAGTCCCTTTAACATTTCATATGATAAGGGCTTGGTGATGATGAACTCCTTTAACTTGACTTTATCTGGGAGGCACTTTATCTGCCCTTCCATTCCAAATGATAGCTTTGATGGATAGAGTAATCTTGGATATAGGTCCTTGCCTTTCATGACTTGGAATACTTCTTTCCAGCCCCTTCTTGCCTGCAAGGTTTCTTTTGAGAAATCAGCTGATGGTCTTAGGGGAACTCCTTTGTAGGTAACTGTCTCTTTTTCTCTTGCTGCTTTTAAGATTCTCTCCTTATCTTTAATCTTGGATAATGTAATTATGATGTACCTTGGTGTGTGCTTCCTTGGGTCCAACTTCTTTGGGACTCTCTGGACTTCCTGGACTTCCTGAAAGTCTATTTCCTTTGCCAGATTGGGGAAGTTCTCCTTCATCCTTTTTTTCCAATAGGTTTTCAATTTCTTGCTCTTCCTCTTCTCCTTCTGGCACCCCTATGATTTGGATGTTGGAAAGTTTAAAGTTGTCCCAGAGGTTCCTAAGCCTCTCCTCATTTTTTTGAATTCTTATTTCTTCATTCCATTCTG
Organism: Desmodus rotundus; assembly: GCF_022682495.2. NCBI lineage: Eukaryota > Metazoa > Chordata > Mammalia > Chiroptera > Phyllostomidae > Desmodus > Desmodus rotundus. The sequence goes on from NC_071393.1 coordinate 81,773,996, forward strand.
ATTGAATGTTTATTTCTTCCTTCAGCTCCAAATCGTTGATTTGAGTCCAGTTTTCCTTCCCTTCACTGTTGGTTCCCTGTATATTTTACTTTATTTCACTTTGCATAGCCTTCACTTTCTCCTCTAATTTGCAGGGCAACCCATATTGCTGCATTGTGGTGCTGTAGGTGGGGGAGGGTTCTGAGAGGGAACAGTGTTGCTTGCTCAGCTCTCTTCCAGCTTTCAGTCACTTCCTCTACTACCCACAAGCACATTGGGCCCTTGTGATACTGATTCCCAGGTGGGTGTGTTTGAGTACATTTTAGGACCTTGTGGGTCTCTCCAATGACCTCTCCTGTGAGGCTGGGAGTTTATCCCACTGCTGCAACCCCCACAGATTTTTATAGCCAGAGGTTCTGAGGCTTTATTTCCCCATGCCCAAACCCTGGGTTGCACAGTCTCTCACTCCCCAGTTGTTCCTTCTGGTTTATCTGCATGCAAATATGAAACTACCTGATCCACCAGCTGCTGTCTTGCCTGCCCAGTCCTCTACCTGCTGCCTTGCCACTTGTCCTCTCTGCTCCTCCTACTGCTCTGAATGAATGTTTCTTCTTTAACTCCTTGGTTGTTGGACTTCCATACAGTTTGATTTTTTGGCAGTTCTGGTTATTTTTTCTTTTCAATTTTGTTGTTGTCCTTCTTTTGGTTGTTCAAGGAGGCAAAAGTTAGGGTGGAACATGATTATATGAAATTTAAGCAGAAATAGTGTATATACATACAAGATACAAGCTTGTTAGGACCTAATATTCTTTGACTATGAAGTTATGATTAAATTATACAGCAATGCTGAATTAAATCAATATTTAAGCAGTAACTCCAATCTGGTAGTGTTTCTAGAAACACTTTTAATTATCTGTCCCCCACTTTTTACATTTATCATGCAAATTTTAGAAAATCTGCACTAGTTACATATGCTTAGAATTCTAGAATCTTAAAACTGCAAGGGGCCTAAGTACCTCTTACTCACATGCAGACCAGGAAATGAAGATTGTGATACATCCAAAGTCATATAGCTGGTTAGGTAGAGATCTGTCACAAGAATCTAGGGCACTTAGCATGTGCTTCCTACTCTTAGACTGTTGGGATTACTATCTAGTGATCTCATGTAAAGAAATCTATTGAGACATGATCTTTACATTTGGCATGCAAACATGACATGTTTTGGTAATTCACTTCATACACAATGGATTAGTCTATACTGTGATGATCTTACTCAAAAATGAAAGAAATGATGCAATTTATAATCCTAATTCCTATTCAACACTTACATGTACCCCTTTATTTGCAAATAGAGAGCATTGTGCACAATATCCATATAAACAGTTTAACTTTTTCTTAAAATGGTCTTTGAAAGAGAATATTGTTAAATACATAGGTTTCCAATAATTAGGAAGAAAAAAAATTAAGACTATAAATTGTTAGTAATACAAGTAATAAAGATTCTTTTTTTTAATCCTCACCTGAGGAAATGCTTATTAATTTTAGAGAGAGGGGAAATGCGGGTGAGACAGGGAGAGAAACATCACTGTGAGGGAGAAACATCAATTGGCTACCTCTCCCATGTACCCATGCATCCTGACTAGGAACTGAACCTGCAAGGTAGGTATGTGTCCTGACTGGGACTGGAACCCACAATCTGTTCAGTTTGTGGGACAATGCTCCAACCAACTGAGCCACACCAGCCAGGGCAAGAAGTTACATTCAAAGCAATTAGTGAACTAAAATATTTTCACATAAAAAAGCTGAAATATAAATTGTCAGCCTCTGAGTTGGCTATAAATTCAACTTGATAGAAGAGCAGACATGCTGGAGATAAATTTTTACTTTCCATCTCTGTAGTTGCATTTTTGGTTCTCCAGAGTGACAGAGAACACAGAGATGGAATATGGGACCAACTGTAGTAAACGTGACTCCATAACAAATACCTTAAATCAGTGCCTCTCACAATTTTCTACTGAAATGACAATAATAGAGGTAGAGAATGAGAGTCTAAGGTCACCCATCAAAAACATAATTTTTCTGGAAAATATCCTCTCTCTTAAGACACATGTAATTTTTGCATTTTATTTCATAATACATTTGTGTTTTTTTAATATGAAATTGACACCAGTGAGTAAAAGTTATGCATCAGAAAGATGTACAAGGTTTATCATGGGACTTCATTTATACCACTACCCTAGTGCCATATACTTGGGCATGAATAAGACACAAGAGATCCTGTACCCTCTCATAGTCCAATTTACACATAGATATCACATGGCTAAAGAAAACCAAAATGTTATCTAAAGTTCACTAAGAACAATGGCAATATTAAAAATATGTAACTATGTAGAATGAGTGGTTAATGGTCAATCAGAATATGAGGTCTGTCCAGAAGGTATCCAGCCATGTACAATGAAAAATAGAGACATTTATTGAAGAAGATACAAGATAAAGAAACTTTGTACATAGGACAATGACACCTCAGTCCCCTTCAAAGTAGTCACCTTGGGACCTTACACTGTTCTCCCAACAGCCATCAGCTGCCCCATTGCATTTTCCTGAATCTCATTGATGGTCTGAAATCTCTTCCCTTTCAAAGGTAATTTTAGTTTGGGGAAAAGCCAGAAGTCTCAGGGTGCCAAATCTGGGCTATAGGGGGACTGCATCACCTGGGTGATTTGATGTTTCACTAAAAACTCTATGAGAGACATGATGCATGAGCAGGATTGTTGTCATAATGAGGCTGCCAATCACCAGTTGCCTGTAGCTGTGGCCTTCTGAATCATCCCAATAGTTTTTGTGGAGAAATGTTCAAGCTTAACACAAAATTTGATGCTGATTCGTTGCTCTATTTGCTCAGTCATTTTGAATGCTATGGCCACCCAGTATGCATGCTCACTCAATGGCATCTACCACCCCCACTGACTAGTACAGTGAAGTCATCATTGTTCAGGCAAGTGCACTCCAGTCCACTCTCCTTGGCTGCCAGGTCACATGGATGTTGCACAGTTATTGTTATATTAACAATAGCTGGACTTCTTCTGGACAGACCTCGTATACTACTGATTTATCAGAATAGATGCAGGTCATTGTGACTAACCTGTGGGTACCAGATGGTCATCAGCCTTACCCATTTCCATGATCACCCCGGAACAGAGTTTTTAGAGAATATTTAATTGGCCTCTGTGGTTTGTGTATCTTAACATGAAATAGTTCATTAAAACTTAATGTCTAACTGTTTCAGCATTGTTGTCAGGCTACTCTATTTTTACTCCTATATTTATTCAACTAAACAGCTGTTTTCAATGAAGGTGATGTTTCTTTAAGCTCACATATGGTCCCATTTATCCTCTTACTTTGAATGGTTTGTCAAGAAAATTTATTACTTTTGAGTTGAGGAGATTTGACAGGAAGCTAGAAATAACAAAGTCCTAGTTTCTTCCCAATAATACTTGTATTTACTCTCACCTGAGAAGATGGCTCTTATTTTTTTTTTTACTTTCTGATTATTGTGTGGTTTCAGTTTCTAAATCCTCATTATTAAATTTATGAGGAGCTATGCACATTTATATTCTAATAATTAAAATGTGAGCTGAATAATAACATGTAGCTTGACGATGGCAGACCTTTCTCTTGGTCAATCCAGCCATGTCTTAGTTATCTACTGTTGTATAACACATTATTTTAAAAGTTAGTGGCTTAAACAGCAACTATTTATTACCCCATAGTTTATGTGCTCAGGAGCCTGGCCATGTTTTCAGTAGGTGTCACTAGTTACAATCTTTTACAAGGCTGCAATCAAGGTGCTGGCCAGGCCTGCAGACATGTATTATTATCTCAATGCTCAGCTCAGAGAGGAATCCCCTGAGATCCTCACTGGCTGCTGGTTCAAAATATCACTTCCTCACCACATGGGCCTCTCAATAGCATAACTTAAAACACGGCAGTTTGTTTCCCATAGAGCAAGGAATCAGAGAGAATGAGAGAGTTTGCCCAAAAGGGAAGCCACTGTATTTTTATAACCTAATCTTGAAAGTAACGTTCCATCACTTCTGCTATAGTCAAGGGTAGGGAATTACATATGGGAACAATCACTAGAAAGCAGGGATCATTGGAGGCCATTTTAAGCCATAAACTGGATGGTTTTAAGGCCAGTGCCAAACACAAGTTCTTTAGTGCCTAATAGGAGTAATTCATGGCTTTCCAGGGTGAGCCACTCAGCAGAGAAAGAACTAGGTATATTCCATGTGACAACATTCTTGATCCTTCCCTGAAGGATACTGTGTGGTCTGTTCTCTAAGAAAAGATTTGAACCACAGTTCTGGACTGCCTATTAGCTTGAGCTGTGCCTCCTCGGAGTCCTAACATAGCTGTAAAACTAACCATATACTTTGCCTCCACACGAAGGAAATGACCTTGCCTTCAGAGCCAACCTGAAGATAATCCTCCCCTCTACTGCCCTGTCTCAAGACAGTGAGATCATAGATGCCAATTGAAATTCCTTGAACCAGAGAGAGTTTGGATGGTGGAGGCAATTAACCACAAGTTCCACAAGACCATCTAAGGATAAGAAGACCCCTAAAGACTTGAAAATAATTGATTTTACTGCTAGATGTATACTGGAATTACCTGGGATTTAAAAAAAAAAATGATTTCTAGGCCCCTCCCCAGATCAGCTGCATCACTGTATCTGGGATGGGGCCCAGGCAATGGTATTTCTAAAACTTCCCAGGGAATTCCAATTAGCCTATGCATCGGAGAGCCGCTGGCTACTTGGGGCAGGGAAGGGGAAATCTTTTTAGGAACTATACCTGGTTCTTTATCCTTGTTTCTTCCTTAATCACCCTAAGACTTATGCTGCTTCCTATCTAATCCCATACTTTCTGATATGATTCTAAAGTTTTCAGTGCTTTTTGGATCCATATTCTTGCTTTTCATAATTGAGGCTAAAAGGAAATGCGAACACTAGACAGAGTGCATTGGAACAACCATGGAGTACAAAGTGCACAAAGTCCCCTCCCCTACACACACCCCAGAGTTAATTATCAGAAGGAGCAGCCAGTTTGATTCTGTTAAATTATATTTCAGATAATGGAATTCTTGTGTTTAAAACTGCAGTTATTTTCCATATTACTCAAAAGCGAAGCCAAAGTTCTCCGAGTGGCGTATAGAGTGGTGATGAACAAAGTTAAGTGATTAAAAACTTAAATGTTAAATTACGTACGGGAAGACAACAGGAGAAGAGAAGTAAAAATCCAGAGTTATATACTTAGATTGCTTGGTAGATATTGAAATCTCAGTCCATTTTAAAGAAATTCAAACTAGACATTGTAGATATTATTTAATGGTCAATATAATTATTAGAATCATACTCAGAGGAAAGGCCATAACCTTGTATCAGATATTGACAGATGGACATATGTAATGCTTGAAATAAAATTTTTAAGGCATGTATATATCAATTTAATGATTTCCCACTTTAATAAAATTTTTCTATTAATGACCAAATTAATGAATCTTCTAGACTAGATGAGCGGGTTTCTACTTTACTCTTCTTTATTAAACTGATCTTCTATGGTTGGTTATTTTGGTTGTTTCAAATTCTTCACTAACATAAATATAATTTTTTGTACATTCTTATTTATATTTCTGGTTATTTCTTTAAGATGATTATAAGAAATAGAAATATGAAGGGAAACCACTACAGTCCTCTGCTCTACCAGCTGAGCTATCGAAGGGAAAGGCAGGGGGGAGTGGGGAGGGGACAATGGGGAGAGGCGTTTTCAGGAACTACTATAAAGGACACATGGACAAAACCAAGGGGTGGGGTGGAGGGGTGGGGAGAAAATGCAGACAACTGCAATTGAACAACAGTTAAGAAATAAATAAATAAATATCAAACAAACAAAAAGAAACAGACATATTGGACCAAAAATTCCTTTAAAAGTGCAATTTGAAAAACTGATTTTCAGAAAAATTTTCTAAATGTGTATTTTAACCAACAGTACATAGGAGTGGATAAATATTCTTGCTGATATTTATGCCCAAAATTTGGTCAGCTTTTATTCTTGTCTCTACTTCCCTTTGACTATCTAGTATCACCAAACCTCAGCTAGCTTCTTTCTCAATATCTCAGATGCATGTTTCTTGGTTCTTCTACAACCTCATCAGTGTCTAGACTCATGTCTAGAGGTTACCCATTGTTCCCTACTCATTCTTCTGTCTCAAGTTCCTTCTCATCTCAGATGCTACCTAATTCCTTGATCTTCCTAAATGTGACTTTGGCTGTTTCAGTTGCCTCTTGAAAAACCCATGTTGGCTCCTTATATCCTACTAGATTTAAATTCCTTAAAATAGTATCCAAAGCTGTCAAACAATTGGCTCTACCTTACCTGTCCAATTGTCTCACTGCTCAACACTAGCCATACAGTTTCCTTAGTCCATTGTGTTTTTCTCATCACCAGGCCATACGTTTCACAGAGAACGGATCTTACCTGTTTTGCTCCCTTGCATATCTCAAAGTACCTTTAGCAGTGTCTGGCACAAAGTAAGCACTCAGTAAGAATTCAGTAAATAAATGGATAATCCACTTCCAGGTCAGTAACAGAATAATGAGCATACCTCACTACAAAGCATCATGTCAATGTTTAAGCACAATACAAATGTAGTTGCAAATGTTTTGTTCAAATTAGTGACCCTCAGAAGTATTATAATTCTTGTTATTCACTTCTCATGACATTTCCATGTCACCCAATAGAGTATACTCAAGCATTTTATAATACAAGAAAACACATTGCTTTTTTATGCTATCCAGGCCCGCCTGATCACTGCTACCAATCAAGGGCCAACATATCTGGGGCAGAGATTTGCAGTCACCCTGTGAAAGACCATGAAAAATTATCTTGAAAGCTAAATTAGTAACTAGAAAGTTGCTTGGTGAGGATTGCATCAAAGTAAAGAGAGGTAAAATAGTTTTAAAAGGTATGTTATCTAAATTATTATGAAACCAAGTTCACAAAGATCAAATCTGGAGAGTTCTGTAAAAACACCGCCAGTTTCTGTTTTTTGGGGCCACCTCTATCATATGCCACATGCTGTCTACCCCACTTGTGTTTACATAGTCTTTCTCCATACAGTATAAAGTACAAACAGTAACAATATAATAACACAATGTTTAAATTATTACTACATTAGGAATTTATATCTCTGGCCATCAAGTGTCTTGGGAGTTTCTTCACTCTTTAGCCATGCAAATATCTTGTTTTTTTAATGATGCATAATGAAAAGCACAATGTTGAGATTTTACTGGCTTAATTTTCAGAATGCTACCTTATTGCCACGTTTTAAGGTTTACTCTTTCATTGTCTCTAAGTATGGGTAACAGTGAAGTGGTAGCAAAATGACAGAGGTGTAAATTAAAGTTTAACTAGCTCATGCATCTGGCTAATACTTTATTTCTGGAACATGTCATTTGTTAACTATCAACTTGAACTTGTGTATGAGTAACTACTATCTTTCTTTATTTAATTTTTATCTCCCCACAGCACTGTGTGCAGTAATTTGCACATAGGTACTTAAAAGCTACATGTTAACTGATTATAAAGATTTTAAAATTTGCTTGTGGTTTAATATAGTTTATAAAAATCATAGAGTCTGTTGATATTTTAACCTTAAAGTCCAGATAAAAAGGAAAACTTGAGTTTCAAAATTAGGGGAGAAGTATAAAAACATTTTTTAAAAGATTTTTGTCTGAGTTTAAAAGGTTTATGGTGTACCATAAGAAGAGAAATGAGCATTAAAACTAGTCTTGTCTTTCATGGCCTGGCTTATTTCAGTGGGGATGGCTGGGGCGGGGTGGGGGGGGCGGTAGTGGGGAGAAAATGGAGACAACTGTACTTGAACAATAATAAAAAATGTAAAAAAAAACCCCAACCCCTAGTCTTGTAAATAATCTAACAATACACTGGTTAAGGGAAGCTGGCTTGTAAATCCTGAGTCATTCCAGACACTTGCGTTCAACAACTGCTTATATCCCAGTCCTAAAAAGGGAGATATGCCATTTTGTTTGGAGGCAAATTTTAACTACCTGTTGTCTGTTTACTTCATTAAAAACAAAAATGGAAAGTTCTCTTAGTTTAAAATTCTGGAGAAAAGTTGATCCCACATGAAAGTAAGCATCTCAAATGTCAAGAAGAAAAAAATAGGTCTTAAATATGTTTTGGGTTAGAAGAAGCAATTTTGAGACATCAATATATATGGAGCACAAGTTATGTTATTCCTTAAAAGCCACATATGCACACATGCATGTGTATGAGAGTACACTCATGTTTTACCCAGGTTCTGCACCTGACCTGCCTTGGCACTCCCACAGCGCACAGATTCAGGTGTTAACACACAAAGGCAGAGGTAGGGGGAAAACTATAGAGGGTAAAAGTCTAAAATGACAAATCTAAATCACCCGTCCCTGTTGCTAATACTACCTGAATAGTCAACAACCACTTTGGAAGATTATTCAGCCCCTATGGATACAAGTTATAGGGAAACAAAATGTTAGAAAAAAGGAATATAGAAAAAATCTATTCTAACCACCTCAGTTTTTTTTCAGGAGGAAAAATAAGGCTGAGGGGTTATATGACTTGCTTACGGACATTCAAGTCTTTTATGTACAAGTTGAATACATCAGACCAAGGAAACATTAGAATCTGTACAAAAACCCTCCAAATCCAAACATACTTACGTCCTGAGCAAATAAATTATCTGAGTTTTATGTGTGGGGGATTCTTCACAGTGATGACTGAGTCCAGCTTGGAGATAAGCAACACAGAAACTGTGAAACTGTTAAGGGGGATATGGTAGCTCTCAGATGCCACAGGCCAGGCCCATTCACAGCAATTTTCCATAGGACAGTGGTTCTCCAACTGTTTAGTCTCAGGGACTGAAATGTCTTAACAATAACTGAAGACACCAAAGAACTTTTGTTTACATGGTTTTTGTATCTATTAGTATTTCATATACTAGAAATTAAAACTGATAAATCTTAAGCATTTATTAGTTCATTAAAAATAACAGTAATAAATCCATTTCATGTAAATATAAATAGCATATTTTTTGAAAAAGTACTATTTTCAAGAAAAAAGATTTGAGAGGAGTAACATCGTTTCCCATTTAAAAAATCTCTTCCATCTGAGAGTAGGAAACAGGTGAGTTGTAATATCTACTTCTATCTTGATATGATTTCTGAAGTATACTTATATATTGAAGTATATAAAGAAAATCCAGTGTCACACAGATAAGTAGTTGGAAAAAGGAATATTTTAATAGACTTACCATATAATTGTGCATATTTTTTTATTCTACTCCAAAACTCGAGAAGTTGTCGTTTCTTAATGGTGCACAGCAATGTGGAATTGGAAACCGCATCACTGTGCTTTGTGTCCTCTGTTACATTAAAATCCCCTCAGCTGTCACACTTTCTAAATCCATGTATAATTATTTTTAATATAATGCACTGGTCATTTGGAAAATACTGGTTTGGTGAGTTATGCAGATTTTCTAAATGTTGACACACTTCTTTAACACAACATCAAACATTCGTATTATTAGCATCGCCACTGACTTACCCGGGAACTCTTTAAGTATTGAAAACCTGTCAAGGTCATAGTGCTGGATGTGACTTCTCCAAAATGTTTGTCCAACAGCTCGAATGTCTATTGGCCATAGCAAATGCACTTGATACACAAGGATTACTGCTCACTTCTTTAATTGTACATCTGTAGCACAGACTCTTAGCTGTCCAAAATGTGTGCCCCCTCTTCCACTGCACAGAGTTGTAACTGTGTAGCAGCTTCCAGCCAGTTTTTATTTGCTAGCCCTCTTCATGTCTAGGCATATCCATGACTTGTTCTCACTTTTGGCTTGTTGGATTTTAAGTGATGTGGATAACTTCTGAGCCAAGACTTTTAAGAGTGTACACCTATTCCTCTTTTTTCTTCCTGATGCAAATTACTTTAATAACTATGGGGTTCTATAGCATTCTGACCCCAGAAGATGGAATAGCCTGGATCTCTGAACCACTATGTAGACAGGCAATCACTGACCACTAACATAAAAACTCAGAGCCTAAGTGTCCATCAGTAGATGAGTGGATAAAACAACTATGGGACATTTATACAGTGGAATACTACTTGGCCATAAAAAAGAAGGTTTTACCCTTTGCAACAGTATGGATGGACCTGGAGAACATTAGGCTAAGTGAAATAAGCCAGTCAGAGAAAGACAATGCCATATGATTTCATTCCTTTATGGAATCTAGTAAGCAACTGAACTAATAGAGAGAGACTCATAGATGGAGAGCAGGATGACAGCTAAGGTGGAGGAGGTGAGGGGGTGGAGGGATTGAACAAAAGGGGAAAAGGACTCATGGACATGGACAACAGTGTGGTGATTGAGGGGTAGAGGGGGGTATAAGGGGACTAAATGACAATTGGAAAATTACAATAAAAAATTTAAAAATAAGTAGGCTAGGGCACTAGAGAAATAAAAAAAGCTCAAATTTCAAGTAAACACGTAAGTTTGAACAGACTTCTACCTTAAACAGATTTCCTAATAGTCACAATATAAGCAGAAGTTTGCAGAAAAATTTACTTTATAGAGAAAAACCTTATTAAGTAACCTCTGCCTGTTTGAAATGGTATACCTGCCCTTTTAGTTCCCCGACCAAAAAACAGTGTTGTGCAGCAAACCTGTGCTTCCCCAGTGGAGGCTCAATTTCTTTAACAGGACTAGAAATTCCACTGATTTGCTATCTCTGTACCTCTGGACCACCTTGGCCTCAGAAGGTAGGCTTTCTAATTCTCCAAACCAGTGCTCGCTATTTCTAGAGTACTCCATATACAAAGTTGGGAAGCAAGTGAGGTTTCCCCAAGTCTTCTCCCTTTTTGGCACTTCTACTAACATTTTTCCTCCTTCCTTCTCGCCCATTAAAATTGGATCACAGGAAAGAATTAAAAACTCACTCACATTAGTCATGAGTGAAGGACTGACTTGTCATAAATTACAACTCTTATCCTATGATGAAAGATATAAGTCTTAATGTATTTACATGCCTATAAAATTAAGTAACTGAGAAGCTATATAGAAGTTAAAAGTGGTTAAAAGTTCAGACTCTAAGGCCAGAATTTACTGGCTTAGAATTCATATTCATCACTTACCAGTTATGTGAACTTAAACAAGTTATAAAATTATATTATGCTTTAGTTGTTTCATTTTATAGATGATAATAAATTGACCTGCCACATAGGAATAGTACTAATAAGGTTTTATTAACACAACACACTTTATCAAATATATGCTTCAAATGGAAGATTTACCCATTAAAGATAAATTATTAAAATTTAATTATGAGCATCATATGAAAAGGAATACTCATTAAGCCTCTGACCTCATACCCAGGCTTAGATAGCCTCATCAATAAATAGAAAAATCTAGTCATGTTTTAGAATCAAACAAAAAGATTTAAAAAATATTTATGTACAAATAAAATGCTGCCGCCGCAGCCCAGCCAAGGTCGAAGCAAAGGAAGAGTTGGAGGAGTCAGACGAGGATATGGGATTTGGTCTCTTTGACTAATCACCAAAAAGCAACCAGCTCAGCCAGCTTTATTTGTGAAACAAGGAAATAAAGGCTTACTTCTCTTAAAAAAAAAAAAAAAAGAGCTTCCATTAATATAAAAATCAAGTGTATTAGAAACAAAAATAATTTTTATGTTTTTTCAAATGAAAATTATCATTTTATTATAAATACAGTATTAAATTTTCAAGCATGGTAGTTCACTACCTAGAAAAATTCTTCATTTAGATTGGATAAAATGGATATTGAAATAATAATAACTTCTGAAGGACACATGGACAAAGCCAAAGGGCGTAGATTCGAGGGTGGGAGGCGGGGATGGGTGGGGCAGGAGGGCATAGTGGGGGGAAAATGGAGACAACTGTACTTAAACAACAATAAAAAATTATTCAAAAAGAAAAAAAGAAAAATTTAGAACAAACGTAATTGAGGTAAAAGCTCCATAGTATTTCCTGGAAGAGAAAAACTTGGTCTACTGTCTTTACAAAGTATGGAGTAACTTGGTTATGTTCTCTTGGTATTCAAAAATATTGGGTAATATCTGATTATTTTTAATTATTAAAAGTTGAGTATAGTTAAATATTAAAATATAAAGCAAAATCATACTATTTATGTAAAGAACATAAAAACAATATCATATATTATAGAAAAAAGAACAGTATTATATGTTATAGGACAAAACAGAACCCTAGTCATTACCTCAGGGGAGGGTGGGACAGACTTAGGAATGGTACAAATAATCTGTAAATAAAAGACTTGAAAAGAAAGTATCGAAAAGTACAAATATTTGTTGCATGTGGGAAATATTCTCAATACTTCCCTGCATGTTTGAATAAAATATAATAATAAAAACCAACCTAAAAGGACATAGTCACTTTAATCTTTCTCCCAGCTCTCATTAAAAACAAAACAAAACAAAACAGTAAAGTATAAATAGAAAATATACATCAGTACCAAAGGATAAATATAAAAATTGATATTATATCAGAAACCTATGAAATAGGGCCAACATTTTAAAGGTCTTTGATACTAAACATACTTTACCATATGAAGGGAAAGCACACAGGAGGAGGTCTGGAGAGATACCCATCCCCCCTGGCAGAAACTTACTTGAAAAAGCAAAAGCTGTGTTGAAATGTTAGGAATCCACTGAGAAGCCCTTTACTTAAGGTCAATTTTGCCTCTAGAGTCCAGGAGCACCTGGTAGAATGGTCAGCCCCTGACAGAGCTAAAATGTAGTGTAGAAAACTGTGGTCTCCTCTAGGGACACAACGTTTTGTTTTTAGCCTAACTCCCAGGGCCCGTTCAGCTTTTGCTTCTTACTAGAAAACTCTTCTTGGTTTATGCAACAGTTAGCAAATGAGTAGCTTGTAGTGATCTTTTACTTATATATTTAATTGATCCCTATATATGTTCAGTTTTTATGCTGCAAAAGAAGACATGTAGTCTGTCATAGTATACTGTATGAAAACAATCAGAAAACAGGGTAAGGAGCCTTTCTCTAGAGATTTTATTTCCTCAGTGTAAGGGATACCTTCCAAAGGTGGAATAAAACTTGTTGCTTAAACATCTATAATGCTGGCACTTTCCCCGCTCCTCAGTCTGGCCATGTAAGTTTCTACATCTCACTTGAAATATTTGGCTGAGACCTTTACTCAGTTTGTCACAGAGCTTAGGGAAATCCAAGAATTCTAACTAAATTTTGGCATTGGCAAAAACTTATAAAAATTGATATTGATACCATGATATGTTTTGGTGACATTTTTCAATTTTAAATACCAATTAAAAATCTTGGAAACATCTAAACAAAAAAGCAAAAGTAAAAGCAAAATTCCAAAAATTAACTATAAGTGATGAAAAAATAGTCTGGCTTTAGACTTTTTTTTTTATTAGACTAAATAGTAGAAGGTAATGAAGCAATATCCCTAGTTTTATGGGAAAAAGTGATTTGAGAATTTGACATTTAAATTGAAAAATAAGATCAATATTTAAATAAAGTATTTAATTTATATCATCCTGACTTTGCCACAGATAAAAGTTATAAAATTTGAAAATATTTTTTAAAAATTGAAAATACCAGGGGATGCCAAAAGCAGGCAGAAACTGGAAGGGAGTTGAGCCTTGTAAGAGGGAGCCAAACTGCAATTTGTGTTCATGCAGCTGCAGCTTCTTGGCTGATGGCACTCTTACTCTTTGGCTGTGGCATGTAGGTGGACAGAATTCAAACAGAAAGTAGAAATATTATTAGTTTGAGGAGTCAAATAGAAATATTATTGGTTTGAGACTGCCAGTGGACAAAAAAAGTGAGGGAGTGTTAGAAATCATGGTAAGAAAATGGCTGCAGAGAGGGAAGCTGCAAAACTGCATATCGTAAGTTCTCTTCGGACCTGTGGCTGTTGTCTGAATCACTCATGCACGGGATAGAGGGAGAGCTTCAGGGTGGAAATGTGGAAGGAAGTAGCTGGATGACTAAAAGTACTAAGTGGAGATTCCAGTGTCTGACAACCAGCCACAGAAGACATAGCATTTGGACTTTGAGTCCAGGTGAAGAAACTGCCCGCTTGACCAAAAATTAACATGGTTCAATGGAATGTAACAGAATCCAGAATCTCCTCAAAGTATCATTCAAAATTCCCTGAATACATAGGGAATTACTATACATGAAAAGAAACCAGAAATTGTGAGTCATAGTAAAAAAAAATAGATGACAGAAATCCATCCCAAAAGTTATCCAAATGTTGGAATTACCACATGAAGACTTTAAAGCAGCTAAAACTCCACTTATATTTTAGGACTTAACTGAAACTTCACGTTTGAGGACTGAAAGGAAAATACGGTCATAATGGAGAAAGAGAGTATCAGAATAAAAATAGAAACTATAAAAAAGGACCAAAATGAAAATTCTTAACTGGAAAGTACAATGTATAAAATAAAATGTTCATTTATTGGGTAAGAGTAGATTGTAGACCACAGAAGAAAAAATAAGTGAACTTAAAACGAAATAAATAGAAATTATGTAATCTATAGAACACAGAGTAAAAAAAGGTTAAAAAAATAACAAAATCCCAGTGAGTTACAGACAATATTATGTAATATAATATATATGAACTGGAATCCCAGAGAGAAATAGAACAGAATTTATTTGAAGAAAGAATAGCAAAAAAATTTCCCAAATTTGGTGGAGAACATCAAACTAGAAGTTTAAGAGACCCCAAGAAGGATGAACACAAAGAAAAGTACATCAGCACATCATGGACAAATTGCTAAATACAAAAAATAGAGAGAAAAATCTTATAGTAGCTAGAGGGAAAAAAAGGCACATTACATCTTTTGGGAATCAGCAAACTATAGCCTACAGGACCAATCTAGCTAAGACCTATTTTCCATGTACCTTGCAAGCTAAGGATGTTTTTTATATTTTTAAAGAGATATAAAAAATATTAGGTGACATAGACCAAAGGTATCCAACAAAACCTAAAATATTTACTATTTTGCCCTTTATAGAAAAAGTTTCTGACCCTAGACACAGTGGAAAATGATAAGTGTCTGACTTCTCACTAGAAATAATACAAACCAGAACACAATACAACAATATCTTGCTGAAAGGCAAAAGAAAAATGAGCCCAGAATTCTATATCCAGCAAAAATATCCTTCAAAAATAAGGCAAAATGAACATTATTTTTAGATACATAAACTTGAGAAAATATATTGCTAGCATAACTGAACTATGAAAACTGCCAAAAGGCCATTTTTTAGGCTGTAGGGAAATGGTACCAGACGGAAATTCAAATTTATAGCAAGGAATGAAGAGCCAGGAATAGTAAATATGTGAATAAATATAGAAGACAATTTTAAGTCTTCTATTACTTTTGTAAAAATACATGCAATCACTTCCACTTCTGGCTATGATGGAGTTATAGAAAATGGATTTACTATTCTTTCTTAAACAACTAAAAAATTAAAGAAAAAATATGAAACAATAGTTTTTATGTGTTGGACAGCAGGTGACACAGAAAAGTAATCTCAAAGAGAAGAGCAACAAGTGAGGGAACCTTTCAACTGTCTCATTTTTTGTCTCTAAAAAAGAATTTTTAGGCCCTAGTGGAAGTGGTGAGAATCCAGTCAGAACCCAGTGTTCAAATGGAGTTGAGAAAATAAAATTTAGCATTCAGGAAGGCCAAGGCAAGCGAAATTTCATAGGTCAGCATAAAATAGAGGGGACAGGTGAAAACAGAGTATTATGGAGATCTTCAGAGGGTTATCCTTGAATCTTTGCCTGAAGTTGGTAAAGAACCACAGGAAGGAGAGGGCGGAACAATGCCTGGGGTTTACACAAAGCTCAAGTTCCAGGCAGCCAGATGGGAAACCTCCTGTACACAGAGCATGGGCTAGAATACTAAGAAGGGTATTGCCTCAGTAGGGGAGAAGGAAGGTAGGCCTAGAAGAAAAAAAGACTTCTTTGGTTTTATCTAATGAAGCTTAAAAACAAGCCTTAAATAGATCAAAATATTTCTAAGTAACTGGATTGCACTCCAGAAAAAAACCTCAAAAATATTTAAAGGCATAAAATAAATATTCACAAAAAACTATAAGGTTCATGGAAAAAGGAATTGATCATTTGAATAGTACTGTACCTATTAGAAAAATTAAATTTTTAGTCAAAAACCTTCCTACAGAAAAAAATTTAGACCCTCTTGAATTCTACCAAATATGTAAGAAAAAATAAATACCAATTTTATACTAATGTTTTTAGAAAAGAGAAGTAGAGGAAGCATTGAACTTATTACTAAAGTGAGGTAGGATAGTACAGGAAAGGAAACAAAATTTTAACAAATAGGATCTAGTAGTACGTGAAATGTTAATGTGATGGTCAAAAGGGAATACAAGGATGGGCTAACTTTTGAAAATCAATGCAATTAACTATATTAAAAGACTGAAAAGGAAAACCAGTATGTTCATATAAATAGATGTTTAAAAAGCATTTGTAAGAGTCCTACATCTATTCTGTTAAAAACAAAAACAAAAACAAAACCTTGTGGCAAGCTAGGAAGAGAATGAAGTTACCTGATAAAAGACATCTATAATAACCCACAGCCAAAATCTACTTAAGAATAAATAACCAAACATTTCCCTCTAAGATCAAGGATCTTACTCTCATCAGTTTTAGTCAACATTTCTTAGTTGCCTTAGCCATAGGCAAGTAAAATAAATAAAAGGCATATATATATAGCCTGGAAGTAAAGAAGTGAAATGCTCTTTATTGTCAGATGACATAACTGTCCATGGAGAAAATCCTAAGAAATTTAAAAAGGGTACTAGAACTAATAAGCAAATTTAGTAAGATTACATAAGATCAATACACAAAATATTTTTCTATAGTGCTTTCTATATACTAGCAGTGAACAGTCAGAAGTTGAATAAATACCATATACAATATCACTTGGAAAATATGTACAACATATGTACAGTAAAAACTAGAAAACACTGCTGAGATAAATGGGAGAATCTCTAATAAATGTAGAGATATTTTATCTTCACGGACTGGAAAAGTCAACATTGTTAAAGTGTCAGTGCTCCCTGAATTGATCTATGGATTAAACATAATTCCAATCTAAATTACAGAGTATATACTTTAAAAACAGACACCGATTTTAACATTTATTTGTAAATAAAAGGAATCTAGATTAGCCAAATATCATTTTTGAAAGAAGAACAAAGTTGGAGGACTTAAACTACCTGACAAAATAGATATATTATAGAACTATAGTTATCAGGGAGTTTGCTATCAGCATCAGTAGAACAGACTACACAGTACAGACACAGACCAGCACACATATGGTCAGCTGATTTTTTGACAAAGGTTCTAAGACAATTCAATGGAAAAGGATAATCTTTTCAACAAATGGTCCTGGAACAATGTGCAAAGAAATGATCCTCATCGCTTAATTCTCATAATTTGTAAAAATTGCTCAAAATGAATTAGAGACCTAAATGTAAGAGCTACAAACATAAGCTGTAAAACTATACACTATAAAATCTCTAGAAGAAAATGTAGGAGATAATCTTGGTGAAATTGTTTCACAAAAAATTCTTAAAAGGACACAAAAAAGCACAAACTATGTTAGAGCAAAGTTAATAACTGGATTTTGCCAATTATAAACTTCTACTCTTTAAGACACTGATATAAAAAAAAAGGCAAGCCACACACTGGCAGAAAATATTTTTATATATATATACACATATATATATGTTAAACAATTTATGTCTATAATATGTAAAGAATGCTTGTAACTATTTAATAAGACAAATAAAATCCAAATAAAAATAGCCAAAAGACTTAAATAGACTTCAGCAAAGAAGTTATAAATAAATGAGCACACAAAAAGAAGCTCATCATGACTAGTCATAAAAAATTAAAACAAAACCTAACTAAAAACCAGTACATAACCTACAAGAATGTCATATTAAAAAGAACACACCAAGTGTTACTGAGGATGTGGAGTAACTATACAATTCAGAAATTTTCTTAAAATGCTACACATACACCTATTGCACTACCTAGCCACGCCACTAGTAGATGTTTACCAAAGAGAAATGATGTTCACAGCAGCTTTATTTATGATAACTAAATACTGGAAACAATGCAAATGTCCACCAGCAGGTGACTGAGTAAACAAATTGTGATATGTTCTTACTATTGCCTATAGACTACTACTCAACAATGCAGGGGAATAAGCCATTATTAATGTATGCAACAACATGAGTGAATCTCAAAATAATTATGTAGAGTGCAGTGAAAAATGCCAGGCAAAATATATTACATACTCTATGGTTCCATTTACATAAAATTCTACAAAATGCAAATAACCTATAGTGACAAAAATCACATGAGTGATTGATTTCCTGGGGACTGAGTAGGAAGGAGAAATTACAAAAAAGCATGTAGAACTTTTGAAAATAGTGGATATGTTCCCTATCTTGAAAGTTGTGATAGTTTTACAGGTTCATACATATGACAACTTATCAAATTTTATATTTTAAATATATGTGGTTTATTGTACATGAGTTAGACCTTAGAAAAGCTGAAATAAACCATGCAGTTATTTGAAGAAATGTAATACTATATAGGCTATTACTAATGTAGACCTTCTAATATCTACACAACTGCACAAAGGACCAAGAGGAAGTTCATGTACTTTGCTGCTGTAAGTTCTTACATTTTTAGTGAAGTTGGACAATATTAACTTTAAATAGTATTTTGATAATCTAAGGATGCATTTTGTAATCATTAAGGCAACCTTAAAACTTACAAACAGGTACAGGCAACTAAAGAATAGAGGACTAAAGTGGAATACTAAAAATTTTAATTAACAAAAAAAAAGACAAGAAAGGGGAAATGGAAGAACAGAAATCAGGTGAGAAAAAGCTGGGAAAAAAAGG
Organism: Desmodus rotundus; assembly: GCF_022682495.2. Taxonomy (NCBI): domain Eukaryota; kingdom Metazoa; phylum Chordata; class Mammalia; order Chiroptera; family Phyllostomidae; genus Desmodus; species Desmodus rotundus. The sequence continues at coordinate 81,793,086 of NC_071393.1, forward strand.
GATATGGTGAAAAAAAGCTATAGTAATATTAAATGTAAATGAAATAGCACTCCAATTAAAAGGAAGAAATTGTCTGACTAAATAAAAAGTGTATTTACAAGAAATACACTTTAGACATGAAAACACAGATAGGTTGTAAGTAAAATAATGGGAAAATATACACCATGCAAACTACAAGTACGAGAAAGCTGAAGTGGCTATATTATATCAAACAAGACAGAACCCCAAACAAGGATAACCATAGATGTGAAGGAACATTTCATAATGATTAAAGGGAAACATATAAATAATGAGCATGTGCCCAATAATTTAAAAATGATAAAGCAAAAATCAACATAATTAAGAGGAGAAATATATAATTTCACAATTAGAGTTGGAGATTTTAATATCCCCTCTCTAGTAATCAATAGAACTACTAACTAAAATATCAGTAAGGAGATAGAACCAGAATTAGTGATCTTTTTTCTATTAAGAGCTAGAGAGTCAATGTTTTAGGCTTTGTGGGTCACATGTGGTCTCTATGGTTTTCCTTCCTTCCTTCCTTCCTTCCTTCCTCCCTCCCTCCCTCCCTCCCTACCTCCCTCCTTCCCTTCCCAACCCTTAAAAATGTAAAAATCATTCTCAGGGCATATAAAAACAGCCTACAGGCCTGATTTGTTCCATAGAATATACTTTGCTGACCCTTGATACAGAAGATCTCAATAATATTATCAAGCACCTTGATCTAATTAAGATTTATAAAACAACTGCAGAATGTACATTCTTCCCAAGAGCACATGAAATGTTCACCCAGAGAGACCATGCACTGTGGCATAAAGCAAGTCTCAATACATTGCAAAAGATCGTATAGAATATATTTTCAGACTGTAATATTTTTAAATTAGAAATCAGTAACTATAAGATATCTAGAAAAGCCCCAAATATTTGGAAATTAAACAATACTTCTCTAAATAACTAACCCATGGGTCAAAATAGAATTTATGCTGGAAATTAGAACACATTTTGAATAGAATGATAATGAAAATACAACATATTTAAATTTGTAGAATGTAGTTAAAACAGTGCTTAGAGAAATTCATAGGTTTAAATGCTATATGAAAAATGAAAAGAGAATGATAAAATAAATAGGGTAAAATTTAAACAGTTGGTGGATGAGGGATATATGGGAGTTCTTTATGCTATTATTATCACTTTCTATAAGTTAAAATGTTAACAAAATAAAGAGCTCTCTCCAAACCCTCACTTTCATGTTCAGCCAAGATGCGTTCACATGTGAGGGTGGGTAGTAAACACAGATATGCAACAGGGGTCAAGATACAAAGTACGTCTCCATTCAAAATTCTAGCAAAACCCATGGCAACAGCAAACAGAAATCTCATGTGAATACTAAAAGAAATCAGAATCTCTCTGGGGATAAGGGTGCAGAAAATCACAGCACAAATCCAAAGAGCACTAATTAATTAATTTTAGAAAGAAATTAATGGAAGAAGCTTTCAGAAGAGTAGATTGAGCAGGTTAGTCCATCCATCCTCTGGCCTAAGTCAAGGAGGAGGTTGGAAAGGTATTTCCCTTGACATTAGTGGTTTCCACTTTCCTGCACATTGAAATCATCTGGGTAGCTTTAAGAAGTCCTGAGCCAGAGGTTCTGATTTAATGAGTCAGGAGTCCTGAGCACCAGAATTATGTTTTGTATTAGAAATATGGTATAAACAAGAGAGAAATAAACTCACTGTAAGTGCTTATTAATCTAGAGTAAGTGAGAAGTTTGGTGCAGGAATTTGGCATGTAGTTCCAGGAACAGAAGAGAATAAAAAAATATATCCAAGTGAATTGATATTTCAAGTAGCCTGTAAGTGGACTGTTAATAAATGGGCAATTGGAAAAAACAAAATACTGGAATACAACTACTTTCCTTATAACAAAATAAATTCTAAGTAGATCAAAATGTTAAATAAAACATGGAAATAAAAAGTACTAGAAAAAGAAAGTAGATATTTTCATAATATTAGGTAAGTCCTGACAAACATCCCATGAAATTAAAACTTTAAAGGAAACAATTTAAATTTACTGAAAAAAAATTAAAGTTATCTATTGGCAAAAGACATTATTAACCAGTTTGCAATATTGTTAAACTAAGAATATGTGTAGTGTAACTGAAAATTTCCTAAAAATCAGTATCATAATAAAATGGGCAACATGAGAATAGGACTTAAGCACATATAACTTTTATAATGAAAAAACTAAACTGTAAAGCAATATTCAAACTACTATGAAATCAATGTACAAAACAAATGTTATTTGAAGATCCTCCCCAAAGGATAAATCATTCATATGATTCAATTAAATCATTCAATTTAAATTCATATAATGAAAATTCTGACAAATGACCCAGCACACTTGATTTTGGCTGTTTCATTCGTTAATTCATGATAAATTTACTTACAGTTTGATATGCGTTCTTGACTTCTTGCTATCCTCTCCTTTATAGAGATTAAAGGTGCTCTTTTGGTTCCATGTATGGTAGTTGTGGGCAGTTCTTTCAGTTTCCAGTGGGTCCAAAATCCTTTTTGTGGTTTCAAACCTGTTAATTAAAAAAAGAACAGTTAGCCAAAAAATTCGGATTTTGAAAATATCTTTTTAATTTGTGAAAGCATTTTTATGAGTATTATATATTTTATTCTCACAACAGTCCTGTGAGAATTGTCAGTCTCAGGTTGCTAATGAGGGAGCATATGTACAGAAATGTTAATGTTTTTAAAATTTACTGTTGTGCAGTTACAGTAGGCCTGCCTTTTTCCCCATTACTCACTCCTATCCCACCCCCCTACTCCCACAGTCAATCCCCCCCATTGTCTATGCCTACGAGTTCTCTATTTGTGTTCCTTTGCTTACCCCTTCCCCTTCTTTCTCCACCATTATTCCCCTTTCCCTTCCCCTCTGGTCACTGTCAGTTTGTTCTTTATTTCCAAGTCTCTGGTTCTATGTTGCTCATTTGTTTGTTTTGCTGATTAGGTTCCACTTATAGGTGAGATCGTATGGTATTTGTCTTTCACTGCCTGGCTTATTTCACTTAGCACAATGCTCTCCAGTTACATCCATGCTGTTGCAAAAGGTAGGAGTTCTTTCTTTCTTTCTGCTGCATAGTATTCCATCGTGTAAATGTACCACAGTTTTTTTACCCATTCATTTACTGATGGGCACTTAGGCTGTTTCCAGCACTTGGCTATTGTAAATAACGCTGCTCTGAACATTGGGGTACATAGGTTCTTTTGAATTGGTGATTCAGGATTCTTAGGGTACAGTCCCAGTAGTGGGATTGCTGGTTCTAAGGCAGTTCCATCTTTAGTTTCTTCAGGAAATTCCATACAGTTTTCCACAGTGGCTGTACCAGCCTGCATTCCCACCAACAGCATACTAGGGTTCCCTTGTCTCCACATCTTCTCCAGCACTCGTTGTTTGTTGATTTGTTAATGATGGCCCTTGTGACCAGTGTGAGGTGATATCTCATTGTGGTTTTAATTTGCATCTCTTTAAAGGCTAGTGATGTTGAATATTTTTTCATGTGTCTATGAGCCCTCTGCATGTCCTCATTGGAGAAGTTTCTGTTCAGATCTTTTACCCATTTTTAAATTAAGGGTTTTTTTTGTCTTCCTGGTGTGGAGTCATGTGAGTTCTTTATATATTCTGGAGATCAAACAATGTCCAAGGTATCAATGGCAAATTATGTTTTCACGTAAGGTTGGTTCCCTTTCCATTTTGTTGATGTTTTCTTTAGCTGTAGAGAAGCTTTTTAGTTTGATGTAGTCCCATTTGTTTATTCTTTCCTTTATATCCCTTGCCCTAGGGGATGTATCAGTGAAAATATTGCTGCATGGGATATCTGAAATTTTTCTGCCTATGTTTTCCTCTATGGCTTTTATGGTGTCATGACTTATATTTAACTCTTTTAACCATCTTGAGTTTATTTTGGTGTATGGTGTAAGTTGGTGGTCTAGTTTCATTTTTTTTGCATCTACTTCTCCAGACCTCCCAACACCATTTATGGAAGAGGATATTTTTACTCCATTTTATGTTCCTTCCCCCTTTGTCAAATATTAAATGACCATAGAGACTTGGGTTTATTTCTGGCTTCTCTATTCTGTTCTATTGGTCTAGGTGTCTATTCTTATGCCAGTACAAAAAATCCAAGGAGGAAGTCTCCCAAACTCTTTTTATGAAGCCAGAATCATCCTAATCCTAAAACCAGATAAAGACACAAGAAAGAAAGAAAACTATAAGCCAATATCATTGATGAACATAAATGCTAAAATCCTCAACAAAATATTGGCAAACCGGATCCAGCAATACATTAAAAAGCTCATACACCATGACCAAGTGGGACTTATCCTGGGGATGCAAGGATGGTACAATATTCGCAAATCAATAAATGTAATATACCACATAAATAATAAGGAATACAAAAACCACATGATCATATCAATAGATGTAAAAAAAGCATTTGATAAATTACAGCACCAATTTATGATAAAAACACTCAGCCAAGTGGGAATAGAGGGAGCATACTTTAATATAATAAAGGCCATATATGAGAAAACTATAGTCGACATCATACTCAATGTGCAAAAACTAAAGCTTTCCCCCTAAGATCAGGCACAAGACAAGGGTGTCCACTTTCACCACTTCTGTTCAAAATAATATTGGAAGTTCTAGCCACAGCAATCAGACAAGAAAAAGAAATAAAAGGCATCCAAATTGAAAAGGAGGAAGTAGAGCTGTCACTGTTTGCAGATGACATGACAGTGTACATAGAAAACCCTATAGTCTCCACCAAAAAATATAATAATATTAAAAAATATAGATTTCTTTGTGTACTACATATGGTTGTTCTGAAGGTTATTGAGATATGTTAAAGTGCTCAGAAAATGGGAACTATGAGCATATATTATGACTATACATCAATATATTCATAAATATATTGAATAGACAAAAACAGTTTTAAAAGTCAATCAAGATTTGAACCAAAAGATTTACAAGAAACACTACTTAAAAACAGTCAATAGCCCTGACCAGTGTGGCTCAGTTGGTTGGGCATCACCCCACAAAGCAAAAGGTCACTGGTTCAATTCCTATCAGGGTACATGCCTGGGTTGTGGGTTTCTGTCTCACATCAATGCTTTTCTCCTACTCTTTCCTCCTTCTTTCCCTCTCTCTAAAAAAATAAATAAATAAATAAAATCTTTAAAAAAAGAAAGAAAATTGTCAATAGCTTCTGGTAGTCCATAATAGTATAAAAGTCTTAGGAAAAAATGTTAGAAAGGCCATTCCTGGAATTTGTAGCTACACCTTAGTTTTAAGCCCAAGTACATATATCTCCAGCTAAATACTCTAGAATAGAATTTTACTTCCCTTTAGCCTTTCAGTCCTACCACTTATACCTACAAGCACATCAAGATTTAAAAAAAACAAGTTTCTTTGATTAATGATTGCATGTTTTATGAGAAACTCAATTAGCTCTAGAATTTACCCAATAGTATTAGTTATAAATTTATTTCCAAAAGCAGCCTAAAATATTTATCTTCCAAATATAAAGTGTATATGGCATGACTTAACTCTGTCACAATTTAGTTTTCTGTAATAATTTCACTGTCTATAAAATTATTGGACTTTTAAAGTTAATAACTGATTAATTTTGGTATTATGAAATTTTCAAAAGAAAATTGTTATTATTTAAAAACACAGGCATCAATTTGGTATGTTTTGTAAGGCAAAGAACTACCATTTTTTTTGACTGGAGAAAGCAAAATCCAAAAGTTTTAGGTACCAAAATAATGATCAATACTTAAATGACCGTCATACCTGACAACCAAAGAGAAATGTTATTCCCTAGATCTTCTTTAAATACATCATTAAAGAGATCACTGGATTCTGGAAATGCTTCCTGGAATGTTGCATAGATAGCTTGTGCCAAACAATCAGGATACACCTACCAAAAATAGTTATATTAGAATAATTTCATATTTCATATAACATAACTACCAAAGAAATTATTATTAAGTTTGTAAAATATACATGTCCCTTTTTTGTAATAGCTTGCTTTGGCCTTTAGTATCTCTTTGTACATCTAACTGAGGAATATGAAGAGAGATAAGAGTAAAGTTAGTTATTTTGACTATTCGATAGCATTTGGGGAAAATTTTTTAAATTTGGATAAAGGATGAAGTTAACAATTAAGATAAAGTTTGATGAATATATATTCATTTCATGTAACCTTGCTATTGTTATCCTCTTTTATAAAGTGATATATACAGATCATTGTAATAAAAAGTATATATAAATAAAATTGACATATATCTTTGTATACATTTAATGTGTATGATATATTGACTTAACACATTTATATATTACAAAATGGTTATCACCATAGCTGTAGCTAATACCTCTGTTATGGCACACAATTATCAGAGAATAAAAAGCATATTTTTAAATAATTAAAGCCTGTTTAGGTGACTTAACATATTATAATCACCATTGTATTATTTACATATTAAAACCATGATCAGACATCAAGAGATGTATGGTTCTACCAGTATTCTATTAGTAAAATCCGTAAATTATTACATTTCTCTCAGAGTGCTTAAATATAGAAAGAAACAATATTTTTACATTAAAGGTTTAAAAAATTACTATTCTGGTACTCTGCATTCTGGTAAGCATTTACAATCACACATTTAGCCCTTAATAATGTAAAATTTTAGAATAAAAAATGTCCCTTACAGGTCACTGTCCTAATTTCTGGAAACTGTAAGTATTAATTTATATAGCAAAAGGGCTTTGCAGATATCATTAATTAAGGATCTTGAGATGGGGAGATTATCTTGAATTATCCAATGGGCCTTCAATGTAATTACAAGTGTCCTTTCAAGAAGGAGGCTGAAGAAAATTTTATTATACAGTAGAAGAGGAGAAGGCAATGGAATGACAGAAGTAGAGACTGGAGTAATGTGACCAGAAGCCAATAATGTTGGCTAGAAAAGCTAGAAAAGGCTTATCCATTGGGGTCTCTTAAAAAACTAGTCCTGTTGATACCTTGATTTTAGCTCTGTAAGACTGTTTTGGACTTCTGGTCTAACTGTAAGACAATTTCTGTTGTTTTAAGCCACTAAGTTTGTGACAATTTGTTATAGCAGCAATAGGAAACTAATACAGTCACTGAATCCAGTAGTGGTCATGTTTGCTGGTAAGTGCTGGTATTCTTTGAAGAACTTGATAATTATTTTGGGAGGAGATGGGACAATGCTTTAATATATTGGTATAGTTAATTTTATTGAATGAACTTTGAATATTTTACTACCAGCAACAATCATATATTTTATTTGTGGTTCAATAAAACCATACTAATGATTAAAATTAAAATGTTGAACAAGGTGAAAAAGGGAAACATCCTAAGTTTTCTGTGAGCACCTTGCCTTCAGGAGATTAAGGGAAAAAGAGATCAAGTGTCAGATTGCTTTGGGAAATTTCTAAAGGAATATTGGTGTATGACATCAGAAGAGAGGGAAGTAAAAGCCACACTACATATATTTAGATTCAGTTAATTTGTACTAAGTAATGAGACCTGAAAATAATTGTCAAATTTGAAATGTTCATAACTTTATCTTCCTTAGGTAAGATAAATTGGATGAAACAATAGTAACAAAACCCCCATCTATTTGAATGAATTAAAAATAATGGAAATTGATCAATGAGAGATGAGGTTCCACTTCCACTTAAATAGCTCTGAAGGGGATAAACTTGTAGGGATGTGGCCTAGTTCTCAAGAAAAGAAAGATGAACACCTCTAGACAATTTAAATACCCCAAATCCTAACCATTTGCTAACTTTTGTCTGCAAATAAGAAAGAAATCAATATTAGCAGAGAAAATTCTAGTCTATCTTTGAGAGCACCATTGTTCTACAAAAGAATAATTTTTGAATCACAGATCTGATGATCCTCTTTATCTGACAGACAACCAGCTGTGAAAGTGAGAGACTGAATGTCCAAACGAGAGCCCCCAGGTAATCAGTGGCAGATTCTGACAGAAAGCCAAGGCTCCTTCAGCCCTGTCACACAGTGTGTATATGCTTCTGAATAAGGCAGGTAAAGATAGAACATAAATATTTGGCAATTTAGGTTTGTTTACAAAGGTCATTTAACTATTTTTATTTTAGGTTTCTTTTACCCATGGAAAAATCATTTACTGATTCCAAAATACTTCTGTATTTCTTATTTACAGATTTTGACACAACGAAGTGTGTGAATGTGGCTTTTGCTTTGAAATACTCAGTGTTTAAATTTTAAAATATCCAATAAGATTCCTACCATCTTCATTTAATATTACTCAAGAACAAAAAATTATTTTAATCAACCCTACTCACTAGCTAATATACTGGGAAAGTAAAACAACCATTTGATTCACAAATTTGTCCATTGTTCTTTACCGTAGCAGGTACTTAGTCCTTAGGTACAACATAAAGTTTCAAGTCCTCTTAGATAAAAAGAAGCATTGTACAGAAATATAACTTGATAAATAACTTTGCATATAAATATAAAAAACCCAAGAACATACATGGAATAAGTCAACAGTTTTCAAATTATCTATATGCAAACAAAATATCTATATTACACTACGGAGATTCTATAAGACTTTTAATCAAGGAAATAAGACATTCTGGAGTGAGGGGCATAAATGAAATAACTATTTTCTATTTCATTAGCTCTAAAATAATTAGCATAATAGTTCATTTCTATGTTTACCTGAAAGAATGCATCCTTTCGACTTAGAGGTATGCTCATGAAAAGTCTCACGTAACTTTCTGAGATTCTATCAAACAAGAAATCTTGATTTTCTTTGTCAGGCTTAAAAAATAAAAGATGCATGGAATTAAAATCATTACATTACAATTTAAAATTGGAGTTTGTTTGCATAATGTTAGTAATTTTATCTATTCTTAAAGAGCAGATAGGCTGCTATAGTGGAATGAGCATGGGTTTTGGCACCACGCAGACCAGAATTTGAAAGCAGGCTGTTATTTCATTAGCTGCCTTACCTTGGGTAAGTCTTACTTTCCTTAGCTGCCAATTGTCGATAATATATACATATCATAAAGTGGTATCTTAAAATTAAATAAGAACAAGGGTCATATTTTATGTGAGGTACGTGTATTTCAAGACTTCAGCAGTGTCTGGCACACAGATGCTTGATGGATTAATGAAGGTTCTTCCATAGTAGTTGGCATGCAGGAGGAATCAATGACTTAGCTACCTTTTATTGTTCTATAACCATTCCAATTCGTGCACTACCAGTAAGTCAGCATGAAATTAAAGTAATTACTGGGATGAAACACTCGTAGCCAGAACTAGTAAAATTGTGACATGATAGCTAAACTGAAAACAAAGTAAATATGTTGCATAAAGGAAGAAATCTACAGATAATAATGGCAATATTATAGTAAAATCCTAATGTAGCACCAGGACTCTTGCTTTATTAAGAAATTAAGAGAACAACTAGAGTCCAAATCTGTGAATTAAGCAATAAAGATGAGTTAAAGAGTCCATATTTATTTATGATGTCAATTGCAGAAGCACCCCAGCATTAACGTGTTATGGTAATAAACACCAAAACATTTAAGGTTATTGGTAGTCTTCTATAAAATTAGAAAATCAAATGACCTAGGATTTATAAATGCATAGGCTCTTAGCCTAAAATGGAACTCAGGTATCACCTACATTAAGTCCCTCTGTTTTAGTGATTGCACTGGTACTCAGAAAGATTAAGAGAATTATTTAAAGTTATACAGTTAGGTAATCAAGAGCCAGACTAGAAACTAGATCTCCTAATTTTCAATGTGGCTCTCATACTTATGTAATAAATTTATGGAAGGAGATTATAGCAAACATAATAATGATAATATTAATAACAATTCATGATCACTTACGTAACAAGCAGTGGTTCTAAGATACAGAGTTGTGGGAGAATTAAATGAGTTGTGGGGGAATATATGTATATATAAGGAGTTGTTAAAGAAATTCCTATTACTCATCACTTTAAGGAAGGATATGAGAAAGCAGACCCTGCACAGTTTGAGTTGCTTAAGGTTTTCGGTCAGGGGTCCTTTGGAAAGGTTTTTCTTGTTAGAAAGAAGACCAGCCCTGATGCCGGGCAGCTGTATGCAATCACGGTGTTAAAAAAAAAAAGCTTCTTTAAAAGTTCGAGACAGAATTTGGACAAAGAGGGAGAGGGATATACTGGTGGAAATAAATCATCCATTTATTGTCAAACTGCATTATGCTTTCAGACTGAAGGAAGCTGTATTTAATACTGGATTTTCTCAAGGGAAGAGATGTCTTCACAAGGTTATTCAAAAAGATTCTGTCTACAGAGGGAGACATGAAATTCTACCTTGCAGAACCAGGCCTTGCTTTGGATCATCTGCACTGATTAGGAACTGTGTGTAGAGATGTGAAGCCAGAAAACATTCTGCTTGATGAAATAGGACATATGAAATTAACAGATTTTGGACACAGCAAGGAATCAGTAGATCAAGAAAAGAAGGCCTACATATTCTGTGCTACAGTGGAGTGTATGGCTCCTGAAGTAGTAAATAGAAGAAGTCATTTCCAGAGTGCTGATTGGTGGCCATATGGTGTACTTATGTTTGAAACGCTTCCTGGTACACTGCCATTTCAACGTAAAGATAGGAACGAGACCATGAATATGAAGTATATGAATTGAAAGAAGGTATAGGTGTTGGCTCCTACTCAGTTTGCAAGCAATGCATATATGCAGTTACCAACTTGGATTTTGCAGTGAAAATCACTGATAAAAATGAGATTCCTTGGAAGAAATTGAAGTTTGGAAGTGCTATGGACAACACTCGAACATTATGAGTTTAAAGGATGTTTATGATGACAGTAGTTATCTTGTGGATTGGATGAAAGGAGGAGAGCTACTTGACCGTATTCTCAAATGTGTTTTTCAGGACAGGAAGCTAGTGATGTACTGTTTGTAATAACAAAGACAGGTGATTATCTTCATTGTCAAGGAGTTGTTCATTGTGATCTTAAACCTAGTAATATTTTATACATGGATGAATCAGCCAATGTGGACTCCATTAGGATCGGTAATTTTGAGTTTGCCAAACAACTTTGAGGAGAAAATGGACTTCTCTTAATTCCACACTCCACTGAAAACTTTGTAGCACCTGAGGTTCTTAAAGCAACAGGGCTACAATGCTGTTTGTGATATTTTAGAGTCCTTTTTTACACAATGTTGGCTGACTGCAATCAATTTGCTAGTGGCCCCAATGCTACTCCTGAAGAGGTACTGCTGCATATAGGCAATGGAAAGTTCTCGTTGAGTGGCAGAAACTGGAACAATATTTCAGACAGAATGAAGGATTTGCTTTCCCATATACTACATATGGACCCACATCAGCAGTACACTACAGAATAAGTATTAAAACTCTCATGGATAATCCACAGAGACCAGTTGCCCAATGATCCACCAAATAGAAATGATACTTCATGTGTCATTATGGGAGCGGTGGTTGCCACACAATCGGCCTTGACTTACAAGACCTTCCAACCAGTCCTAGAGCCAGTTGCTGCCTCAAGCTTAGCTCAGCGATAGAGCCTGACAAAGTGGGCCTAAACTGGCTTGTAAGATTTCCCGTGTTCCTCAGCCAAAATGGGTGAAGAGAAAATGAAATGTGTGGCTTTTGCCTAATCTTATATCAGAGGCTGTGTTTTCTGTTACATTTCTTGAATATTCTGTTTAAGCCTGCTTATTTAGGGGGAGTGAGATTAAAAAATAAGCATACACAGGGAGGCTGAGAAGATGGCGGGGAGAAAGGTGGGAGCAGAGTCCACTTCTCCCTGGGAACAGGTGAAACACCTAGCTGATCCTCTGAGAAACAGAGTGAACAGCCAACGGTATTCCAGCATATATGAAGATTGCAGACCAAAAATTGTAGAGGACACTGAAAAATCACATGGTAAGAAGAGTGCTTCAGGACAGTAAGTCCCTGGGAACAGCGTGGGGACCAAGGCAGCTGAAGCCCCAGGCCCAGCACCCGCCTGGTCTGCGGCAAGATTCTTGGGAGAGAGCCAGGCTGGGATGTATGAGAGGTCATGTGCTTGTTTGGACAGGGGGATAGGAGAAATTTCTATGAATAGGAGAAATTTCTTGAATAGGAGAAATTTCTCAAAAAGAAAAAGAGAAAGAAGAGGTATTCAGCGGCCTTTTGGAGAATTTTCCGCAGCAGCTCCTGGCCTCCTGCACCCCCACCCCTCAGCCCCCAGACCAGTGCACACTAGATCAGCAGCTGGATGCTGCAGCCGCCCACAGCCCACACCCGAAGCCCCGGGTTGGTGCGCACCCCCAGCAGTGGCCTGGCTGCCACAGGTGCCCACACCTGAAGCACTGGAGATGGAGCACCTCCCACTGAGCCCCTGCGCACAGAGCCCTGCCAGGTTGACTGGCTCTCTAGGAGGAAGGCAGAACGCCCAGTGGAAGGGAGCTGCAGGGCTAGGGGAGAAGGCAGTCCCCAGAAAGACTTGACTCAGTAGGGGGCTGAACTACCCTGAAGGGTTGCTGAGAGTCCCTAGCATCTAGGATAGCAAAGAGCAAGAAGGTGGTGTGTGAGTTGCCCCTAATTGGTGCACCTTAAGGACAGCACAACTGGTGGTCTAAAGGCCTAGGTGGGGGACAGAAGGGCACTGAGGAACAGGGCTGGAGGCTGGACAACAGGGAAGAGTGCGGCTCAGGAAGGGAGAAAAGGGAAACCAATCCCTCCCCAGCCTGACACAGAAAGGAAGACCAACAGAACTGGCCTGACCAGTTTGAAGTCGGCAGAGGGCTTTTTTTTTTTTAATTCCTTCTTCCTTTCTTTCCTTCTTTCTTTATTTATTCCTTCCTTTCCTTTTTTATTCCTTTTCTTTCCTTTTTAAAATTTTATTTATTTTATTTTTTTTAATTCCTTCTACCTTTCCTTCTATCTTTTTTATTCCTTCTTCCTTCCTTCTTATTTTATTTTTTTAAAATCCTTTTTCCTTTCTTTCCTTCTATCTTTTTTTATTCCTTCTTCCTTCCTTTCCTTTTTTATTCCTTCTTCCTTCCCTTTTTTTTTCTTCTTTTCCCACAGGTGAGACAATAAAACCTGGAGCTGTGAAAAGACCAGAGTTAGACCCAAACAGGGGTCATCCTAACAACAGAGACAGTGAGACAAATTTCCCTTTGCTACACCAGAGAACTTGCAATGCGGGAGTGGTGAACACCAGTACACCTGCTCGAAGAGGAAACCCACCAACAAGAGAACCACCAACAGATAACAATGGAAGAAGGTGAAGGAAGGGAGTGGAAGCCACACTAACCTCAATCCAGGACTGATCTGGAAATACAATTAAACAGTGGAGAAATTACTCAGAACAAACAACTGAACAAGAGCAAGAGAGAAGCCTCAAAACCTTGTACACACAGAAGAATCAGCTTCAACACAACCAGTTCACACCTGCACAACAGAATACAAGATGTGGTGGACGGAGTGACCCTCAGTTAACCATCAGGAGGGAAGGAGCAACCAAAGAGAGACCCAACAACAATCAAAACCTAGAATTCTTTATAAAAGAATAAATAAATAAATAAATAAATAAATAAATAAAGACAAAAAAAACATACACAGGTCCACAGTATTCATCATATGTTGTTTTGCAGTCATGTCCAAGATTTATTTATTTAAGTGTATAACTGGTGTCCACAGGTCGTAACAACTTCTCTGCACACTAACTTCTAAAGTTGCCTTTAAATGAAGTTACTTTAATAATTTTTGAAAAACAGACAAATGAAGAACTGTTCTGGTTATATCATGGAAAATTTGCTTCAATTTGATCTGGATTCCCCTAGAATACTAGCAGTGTACTGAATCATATATTGCTCCTTAAAACTCATGATTCATGAGTTTAAAGGAGCAGGTCAAAATCATGAATGATACTGAAAATTTTATCAAATTATAATATTTTAAAATTATTACACTTTACTTTCAGAAAGTAAGTAGTTGCTAGAGAATAGTTTAAAGATAAATTTAAAAAATCTAATTCCTTGTTAGTCTAAGAATAATCTTATAAAAATAGTGGGATGTTAACATTTTTGCATCAAGTCTGTATTTTGTTCAGAATAATAAAATACTATTATGGTCTGACAAAACATTTTGTAGGAACTTTGCTAGATCGTTTCTTCAAAACCTTGTTATATATAATCCTAACAGGTTTAGTGGGAAAGTAAGGTTTCCCTCTGTTATCATGGCAACACATAAATACGGGACCCAGATCTAGAAAAAGAAATTTAAAGTAACAAAACTCTCCTGATTTCACAAATTTCCCTAAGTAATTACTTTTGTGGAATTAATACGTCATTTTCTATGCCTCATTCAGCTCCTACCAATATCAGAAATACTCTTACCTGGAATTACATTAAAGCACTGACTGAATAGTTTGTATATAAAACTGGTAACACCCCTTTCTTCATGGTATGAAATTTCTGTGAGGATTCATAAGCAGTTTTCTGTGGGTAATTTGGGCTGGGGAAAGGTGGAGAGTTGAGTGCATTTGCAGGCTTTCTTGATGGGGTGGCATACCTTCTCAGTGCTTAGATTCTGACCCCTGGGATGCAGATCCAGAGGCTACACAGCAGCCATTTACATTCACCACTTTTTCTAGGCTCACGTATTTTCTAACGTGAGATTTCTGTGCTGCTTATTTCAATCCTCTTATTGTTTCCCATATACCCACATCTTTCTCTTTTAATTCTAATCAGAGTCCTAACCTTCATGAATTAAGCGAGGACCCTCTCTCCATCTGATCTGTAGACTCTTTTCCAAATGAAAACCTTCAATGTCACTGACTTGCAGTGGGTTTTGTGCTTAGTGTTTATCAGCACATTATAGTGTTGAATAAAGCTACAACTTTATCATTCACTGCAATGTTTGATTTCACTAATTTTTTTCTGATTAAATGAAGATCCTGGTTCTTTCAAATCCATATTAAAGTCTTAATTCTCTGAAAGGACTCTAGATTTCAAATAGGATTTCTAACATGTATGGAATACTAAAAAACCAAGTTCTGTGAAAGGATCTAGAAAAACATGTCTTGTACCAGTGCTATCTCTACTGAAAAATAAATTAGCTGCAAATCAACATAAAAAAGAAGTTTAAAAAAATCATTATACCTTAAATTTATGGAGAAACCACCACCAAAAGCAATCATGCAAAAGAGCAATAGAGGCTTCTGAGAGAAAATGAGCCCTCCACATTTTAAGAACTTTTTCCTATGGAAAAAAAAAAGACAAATAGGGATCAAATTAAAATACATTATAAAACAAGTGGATGTAAATAGGCTTTGTAAAGAGCATGTGTTCAGTGGTTATAGAATAGTGCTGTTCAGTATAAATTTAATGTGGATACACATGTGTAATGTTAAATTTTCTAGTAGCCACATAAAAAAAGTAAAAGGTGAAATTAATTTTAATGATATGTATTTAAGCAAATATATTTAAATTATCATATAATTATAAAATTATTACTTAATAATTTACATTCTTTTTTGGTACTAGGCCTTTGAAATACATTGTATAATTCACACTTAACAGCACATCTCAGTTTGAACACTAAAGTTTCATCATAAATATGAGATCAGTATTTAGACTTAACAAAATACATGGCTTTCATTTTGTTTTAATCATAATCAAAAGTTTTTTGATAAATGAATCAAGTATTAGTTTTTGAATTTATATAAAATTAATTAAAATAAAATTTAAAAAATTCAGCTCCATCATACTAGCCACATTTCATACGCTCAATAGTCACACTTGTTTAGGACCTATGGAAACCATGACAGCGTAGGCTAGACCAAGAATAGCAAAACTCCAACTATGCTACAATTTCCCCTTTCCCCTGAAGGCAGATATCAACAATCATGGAATTCTATCCCAGTGAACCCCATTATAACCCTAGACCTTATCTAAACATAGTGTTCTCTTTGAGCAATTGATCAAAATTGGCACATAAGGTTAAATCTATTTACCATGACTACTACAGACCATAAGTCTTGGTTTAAACAGGCACATTCAATAGATCTTATTTAGCTAAAAGTTTTTAAATGCAAGATTCAGTACAGTTCAAGATTTTTAAAAATGAAATACATAGGTATAAATTTTTGTTCCTCAAGTACAAGTCTACAAAAAAACCCACCTCACGCAAACTTTTATAGCAAGCAGATTATTTATCATGCATTCTGTGGGGCACTTCTCTTTCACAGGCCAGTTACCTTGGTAACAGCATCAACTTAAATTTGGTACTTCTTAATTACAAAGGACACATATAAAGTATATTTTTAAAAAGTAAAAATTGAAATACAGGAGGAAAGCTGAATACTTTTGCTTAAATTATTTGCAAATTTCAAGCAAAGATGCTTTTTAGCATAAAGTGACTGCATGACTGCTTCTATTCTTAGTCTTGGTTATGTTTAGTATCATTAACTTCCTTTTTTCGGGAAATTCAAAATTCTTTCAAATATATCAGTAGTTAGTAAAAAAAACCAAAAAATGGAAATTGGAAAAAAACCCCAAACCCAGCTTAAAAATTTAAATGCTCTGTCCTTCCCACACCTCCTTCCACCTTTGCGATAATTATTGGATTCAAGTAAATGTAGATATACCTTAAAACCTATAGATTATCTGACTTGGAAATTTTTCTCTTAATATTGACTCTAAGTTGAACAAAATTACTTCTAATGTTTTCATGAATCTCTGTGTATGTAAGCATGCTTGTGGCTCAGCTTTCTCCTTATATCTGTAATATAGGCCCCTTTTCACTTAATTCAATTTAATACAATCTCTACTAAGCATCATCTCCACCCAATATTGTGTTCTGCATGGTACAGGGGATAATATACACTTTCATTCAAGAAATTTAATCTATGACTGTATGTGCAGGAATGTGTTTAGATGGGGTTAGGAAATTCAGGCATTTCAATGGATTTCCACACCTTCAAGCATATAACAGTAGCCTTTAACCTTCTCTTTCTGAGTTTTAGATCCATAAATTCAATCCTTTTAAGTTATTCTAGGCACTTTTTTGTTTTCTGTTATATTAAATTTATTGCAGTGACATTGGTTAATAAGATTATACAGGTTTCAAGTGTTGATTTCTATATTGCTTTGTTTTCCCACCACCAATAGTCAAATTATCTTCCGTCACCATATATTTGGTTCCCTTTACCCTTTCTCACCCCCCTCCACCCCCTTCTCTCCAGTAACTACAATACTGTTGCCTCTGTCTATGTGTTTTAGTTTTATATCCCACGTATGAGTGAAATCATATGGTTCCTAGCTTTTTCTGACTTATTTCACTTAGCATAATATTCTCAAGGTCCATCAGTGTTATTGCAAATGGAAGTATTTCATCTTTTCTCATGGCTAAGCAGTATTCCGCAGTATATATGTTCCACATCTTCTTTACCCAATCATCTATGGCAGGACACTTCAGTTGTCTCCATGTCTTGGACACCGTGAATTATGCTGCAATGAACATAGGGGTGCATATATCTTTGTGAATAAAAGTTTTTCAAGTAGATAACCAGAAGAGGGATTGCTGGGTCATATGGCAACTCTCATTGTTTGAGGAACTGCCATACCATTTTCTATAGTGGCTGTACCCGTTTACATATCGAATAGCAGTGAATGAGAGTTCCTTTTTCTCCACAACCTCTCCAACACTTGTTATCACTTGTCCTGTTGTTAATAGCTATTCTGACAGGTGTGAGATGGTATCTTATTGTAGTTTTGATTTGCAATTTTCTAATAGCTTGTGAAGTTGATCATCTTTTCATATGTCTGTTGGCCATTTATGTCTTCTTGGGAGAAGTATTCATTCAGGTCCTCTGCTTATTTTTTAATTGGATTGTTTGTTTGGTGTTGAGTTGTATGAGTTCTTTATATATATTTTGGCTATTAACCCCTGTTGGAGCTGTTTGCAAATATCATCTCCCATTTGGTCAGTTGCTTTTTGTTTTATTGGCAGTTTCTTTTGCTCTGCGAAGCTTTTTAGTTTGATATAGTTCCATTCACTTATTTTTGCCTTTATTTTTCTTGCCTTTGGGGTCAAACTTATAAAATCTTCTCTAAGACCAAGGTCCATGAGTTTAGTAGCTATGCTTTTTTTCTACATAATTTATTGTTTCAGATCTTATATTTATCTTTAGTCCATTTTCAATTAATTTTTGTACATGTGGACAAACTATAGTCTAGTTTCATTCTTTTGCATGTGGCTTTCCAATTTTCCCAGCACCACTTACTTAAGAGGCTTTCTTTTCCCCATTGTGTGTTTTTGGATCCTTTGTCAAAAAATTATTTGCCCATATACATGTGGTTTTATTTCTGGGCTCTCAATTCCATTCCATTGGTCTATGTGAATGTTTTTCGGCCAATGCCATGCTGTTTTGATTATTGTTGTTCTGCAGTGTAAACATTTCTATGAACTAAACTTTCCTCTGTTATTTTCCTATGCTTATTCTCACTCTAATGTCATCATCTATTTATTTTTAATGCCATTGCATTGTACATACTCTAGTAAGTCATTTTAAATTTATTTTTGAAATCAGGTAGGGGTATTAATAAAGAAAATATGTGTATCTATACCCTGATATGCCTTTGATATACAAATTCATAATATCTGAACCCAGCTGCTCATCATATGCCCTTCACCCCCAACCCCAATGCTCATATCTACCTTCTACTTCCACTCCTCACTTTCCTATTTCTTTCAATTATGCCAGCATCTTCCATGTCAACCATACTAAAAATTCCTCATAGCTATAACTTCTATGCCATGTTTATGTGATTGCCTTGTGGTATGTGGTAGGTGTATATGCATCTATGTTTAAAATGCAGTCCCTCTTAGAACATAAAATATTAGGGTTAGAAAGAATATTATAGATGATCTGGAACAATATTCATATAATTATTTTAACAACAATTATATTAATTTCTTTTAATAACAATAATTTTTTTTCCTGAGTTAATTTGGAAAATATAGTTAGGGAAAGGAATAAATATGCCCAGGCATAACTCTAATTAACAACTATATTTTTTCTTTAAAGAAAAAAATGGGATCCTGTGATTGGATTAAGAGGACACACTAAGCCTTCTTTCTCATCAAAATCCCATAAAATGTAAAAGGGAATTGGAAAACATTGCTATTAGCATGGGAAATAAGAGAGCGTGTCATTCCTGAATCATTCTAGGGGGAGTTACAAATTGAGGTGTGCTGTGGTTGTCTAATTCAGGGGCAAACAGGAGATCCAAATTAGTCAATAACATTCTACTTCTTGGAACAATGGATATTTAAGATGGAACACTGAAGGGATATATTTTCCTTCATCTTGAAGGGATTGTAAAAAGGGCAGGAAATAATGGCTGGAACAGATCCATAATGGTTGATAATGCTCCTTCTGGAGAACTATAGAGGACTATAGTAGAGGAGAGAACAACACGGTTTCAGTGTTGAGAAATAAAGAGCCACCCCAAGCCTGGGGGTAAAGGATGGGGAAGAGGGCCTACTAGAGAACAAGCCCATCTGAGACAACTGTCTGAAAAAAATCTGCCCAGGGGGTAAAAGGAACAATGTTTAAGCCTCCAGGAAATAGAAACCTTATTATGTAACTATCTAAAATTTAAGTGGGTGGGAAATCAATGCAACCCTCAACCTACTAGATCAATGGCCGACAATCTAGTTATCTTCCTATGCCTGCAGTATTTCATCAATTCGTTACCCTGTAGGGGAACTCAAAAATTCCCTAGACACTTGCAGGCTAAGGCTAAAAAGGTAGGGTTGTGGGGAAGAACTCTCAGAGTTATTTTAGAGTCAAAATGAGCAGGCTAAAATACCCTAAGTTGATAAGAGCAGAAAGAGGGGGGAGAAAATACCTCCTACAATTGCATGTCAAGCCAATGCACACAAGCAACCTCAGACTCCTGAGGAAGAAACACAGAGTCTAACACATTCACTTCCAGTGATCAGGGTGTAAAACATCACTGCTCATTCCTGCCAGACTTAACACCCAAAGGATTAAATCTTGCTTAAACACCTACTTTGTCATATATTTACATAAAGGTCTGATTCATTAAATCATATCCTTGAATTGTATCATACAATAAATAAAAATTTACATACATCAAAGTTTTGGACTTTTAAAATAAAAAGAAAAATTCGTCCAGCATCCAATTTTCTGGGCAGTGGAGTAAGCGCATTTCTTTTGAATCCTGAGAAGTTGCAACCCTAGAAAGAGGAGATTTCACATAACAGTAATTACTTCACTCTTTGCAGTTTAATAATTTCATATGACTAAAGACAGACAAATACTCAGCTATTATTAGGCAATTATTTTACTTCTTTTTATGAAAATAAAGTATTTATCCCCCCCTAAGCAAAATCTTTGTATTATAAAAGATTTCAGAAGCATCTCTGAAATTAAGATCCTTGGCATATCCATGTGACAAATCCAAAAGCAAAACAAAATTATATTTCAGAACTAATTTGATACAGCTCAAATAATCAAGAATTTTAGCTAGGTTACACATAAGAAAAAAGACTGAGCAGAAAAAGAAAGCTTCTATACCTGTTCCCAACTCTCTCTCCTAGAGTCACTATGTCTATTTATAGTTACATCTATGTTATTATAAACATTCTTTTACTTACACATAGTACTTTGATAGGGTACTTTCATAAAACAGAAATTTTAAATACCTCTATATTCTTCTTTATCTCCAAGTCATCTGAAAGCTGGAAAACATTTAAAATAATCTTTAAAATTCTAAATTAAAGAATATTTAGGAAGCAAGCATGTACAATGGACTGAAGATAATTTATTCAATAAATGGTGTTGGGAAAATTGGACAGATATGTGAAGAAAAATGAAACTAGACCACCTTCTTACACCACACACAAAAATAAATTCAAAATGGACCAAAGACTTAAATGTTAGACCTGAAACCATAAAAAAAAAAAACTAGAAGAAAGCATAGGCAGCAAATCTTGGACATTGCTCGTAGAAATTTTTTTATCAGATATATCTCCCCAGGCAAGGGAAACAAAAGATAAAATAAACAAATGGGACTTCATCAAACTAAAAAGTTTTTGCATAGCAAAGGAAAAAATCAACAAAATAAAAAGACAACACACAGAATGGGAGAACATATTCACTGATACATCTGATAAGGGGTTAATATCCAAAATTTATAAAGTACTTACAAAACTCAACACCAAAAAAGCAAAAAACCCAATAAAAACATGGGCAAAAGACCTGAATATACACTTCTCCAAAGAGGACATACAGATGGCCAAAGTCATATGAAAAGATGCTCAACATCACTAATCATCAGAGAAATGCAAATAAAAAACACAATGAGATACCATCTCACACCTGTCAGAATTGCTACCATCAGTACATCAACAAACAACAAGTGCTGGGAAAGATGTGGAGGAAGAGGAACCCTTTTGCACTGTTGGGAATGCAGACTGGTGCAGACACTGTGGAAATCAGTATGTAGATACTTCAAAAAATTAAAAATAGATTTGCCTCTTGACCTATCAATCCCACTTCTGGGAATATATCCAAAGGAACCCAAAACACTAACTCAAAAGAACATAAGCACCCCTATGTTCATTGCAGCATTTTTTACAATTGCTAAGATATGGAAGCAGCCCAAGTGTCCATTAATAGATGAGTGGATAAAACAACTATGGGACATTTACACAATGGAATACTATTTGGCTGTAGAAAACAAGAAAATTTTATCCTTTGCGACAATATGGATGGACCTGGAGGACATTGTGCTAAGTGAAATAAGCCAGTCAGAGAAAGACAAATACCATATGATTTCAGTCATATGTGGAATCTAACAAACAAACTGCACTAACAAGGAAAACAGAGACAGACTCATAGATGGAGAACAGATGACAGCTAGTGCAGAGTTTGGGGGAGGGGAGGTTAAGGGTGGAGGGACTGAGCAAAAAGGAAAAAGGACTCATGGACATGGACAACAATGTGGTGATGGCTGGGGGCACAGAAGTATAAGAGGACTAAATGGTAATGGGAAAATACATAATAAAGATTACATATTAAATAAATAAATAAACTAATATAAAAAATTCTTAAATTCTTAATAAATAACTTCTGTGTGTGCATGTGTGTATCTCCTATTGAAGCCTAGAATGCTGCTATTGTTCTCTTTTTTGATTTTCATAAAACAAAATTTATTAAAAAATTGCCTTTTATTCTGTGACTTGCTTGCCCCTTTTTGAGGTTAAAATTTTGTTCATTTTTTAAAAATATACTTTGTTGATTATGCTATTACAGTTGTCCCATTTTTTCTCTCCTTTATTCCCCTCTGCTTTGTACCCTTCCTCCCACCATCATTCCCCCCCCTTAGTTCATCATGTTCATGAGTCATACATATTATGTTCTTTGGCTTCTCCATTTCCTACACTATTCTTAACCTCCCCCTCTCTATTTTGTACCTACCACTTATACTTCTTATGCCCTGTACATTTTCCCCCATTCTCCCCATTCCCCCTCCCCATTGATAAGCCCCCATGTGATCTCCATTTCTGTGAATCTGTTTCTCTTCTAGTTGTTTGCTTAGTTCATTTTTGTTTGTTTTTGGTTTTTTTAGGTTCAGTTGTTGATAGGTGTGAGTTTGTTGTCATTTTACTGTTGATAGTTTTGATCATCTTCTTTTTCTTAGATTAACATTTCATATAGTAAGGGCTTGGTGATGATGAACTCCTTGAACTTGACCTTATCTGGGAAGCACTTTATCTGCCCTTCAATTCTAAATGATAGCTTTGCTGGATACAGTAATCTTGGATGTGGATCCATGCCTTTCATGACTTGGAATACTTCTTTCCATCCCCTTCTTGCCTGTAAGGTTTATTTCGAGAAATTAGCTGATGGCCTTATGGGAACTCCTTTGTAGGTAACTGTCTCTTTTTCTCTTGTTGCTTTTAAGATTCCCTCCTTCTCTTTAATCCTGGGTAATATAATTAAGATGCACCTAGGGGTGTTGCTTCCTTGGGTCCAACTTTTTGGGGACTCTCTGAACTTCCTGGAAGTTTATTTCCTTTGCCAGTTTAGGAAATTTCTCCTTCATTATGTTTTCAAGTAAGTTTTCAATTTCTTGCTCTTCCTCTTCTCCTTCTAACACCCTATGATTCAGATGTTGCAATGTTTAAAGTTGTCCTGTAGGTTCCTAAGCCTCTCCTCATTTTACTGAATTGTTGTTTCTTCATTCGGT
This sequence comes from Desmodus rotundus, assembly GCF_022682495.2. Lineage (NCBI taxonomy): Eukaryota > Metazoa > Chordata > Mammalia > Chiroptera > Phyllostomidae > Desmodus > Desmodus rotundus. The sequence continues at coordinate 81,816,470 of NC_071393.1, forward strand.
TGTGGTTGAATGTTTATTTATTCCTTTTGCTCCAAATAGTTGATTTGAGTCCAGTTTTCCTTCCCATCACTGTTGGGATGTTGTACCTTTTCCTTTATTTCACTTTTCATAGCCTTCACTTTTTCCTTTATTTTGTGACCATATTCAACCATTTCTGTGAGCATCCTGATTACCAGTGTTTTGAACTTTGCATCTGAAAGGTTGGCTATCTCTTCATCACTTAGCTGTATTTTTCCTGGAGTTTTGATCTGTTCTTTCATTTGAGCCATATTTTTTTGTCTCTTGTGCCTTTTAGGTAGTAAGGGGCGGGCCCCAAGGTATTTGCCAGGGCGGGGCAACCCACTTCCCCGCATTATGGTGCTATATGTGGGGGAGGGGTCTGAGAGGGAACAAAGCTGCTTGCTCAGCTCTCAGCTGGCTTTCAGTCACTTCTTCCTCTCCCCACAAGCAAATTGGGCCCTTCTGGTGTTGATTTCCAGGTGGGTGGTTTTGTGTAGGTTCTAGGACTCTGTGGGTCTCTCTAATGAACTCTCCTGTGAGGCTGGGAGTTTCTCCTGCCACCTCAATTCCCTCAGGTTTTTTCAGTCAGGGGTTTTGAGGCTTTATATCCGCATGCTGGAACCCTGGGTTGCATGGTCTGTATTGCTCCCCAGCTGTTCCTCCAAGCTTATCTGCATGCAAATGTGGAACCAACCACTCCACCAGCCACTGCTTTGCCATGAGTCCTCTCCACCCCAGCTTCCTGTCTCTGCCCCTCCTACCGGTCTGGGTGAATGTTTCTTCTTTAACCCCTTGGTTTTCAGCCTTCCATACAGTTCTATTTTCTGGCAGTTCTGGTTACTTTTTGTTTTTTAAACTTGTTGTTTTCCTCCTTTTGGTTGTGCAAGGAGGCAAAGTGTATCTACCTATGCCTCCATCTTGGCCTGAAGTCTGTGGCTGTTGGGTTAGATGCTAGGAATACAACGATGGTCCTTGCCCTTCAGTCAGTCATAGGTCAAGAGGGGAATAAGATACATACACAAACATTACACTAACGGATAAGGGCTAAAACAGAAATGTGAACAGATAACTTACTACAGTCTGGATTCTCTAGGAAACAGACTCTGAGGTAGAGTTAGTGTTCAGAATTTTATTGGGAGTGCCTTTGGGATCAGTAACTATGGAAGAAAGGGGAGACACAAGACTGGAAAGATGGAGAAGTCAGCTATGATACAAGTCTAACAGTCTCAACTGACCCCAAGAAGAGCTCCAAAGCTGCAAGAACCCAGCATCCTAGTCCTTCATTGGGTTGAATTAGCCAGTCCTTTTTGCCTCCAACTTGATTAGTCATTGGATGTGGGTGGGTCCTGGAGGGCAGTTCTCAGGAGTTCTATATAGGTGAGGCAATCCCTAAAGGGGCTTTAGAGTGTGTCCTAACAGCACTCTCAGCAGCTAGAGCATCAAATCCTTCCTTGAAGGGGAATCTATGTGGCACATCTCCATGTTCACCATACTCCTTTACACGGAAAAGAAGTAGCCTTCCATATACATTATTTTTTGATCATCTAGACATGCTGATATATTGTTTACTAATTTCCATACCCTTACTTCCTCCAGGAAAATGTTAATATACACACAACACGACACAATATATATTATTGTAGAGGAGATGAATTGGAAATAAACTTGAAAGGATAGTAACAGATTGCTAAGAGAAAGAGAATCACATTATTGGCATTTTTAAAAGTGTGCAAAGGAGTAAAAAAGAAAGACTATTTAGGGAAAGTGAGATCAACTACGATAGAAAGAAGTCCATGTGCTTGAGAGCTTCAGATATAATTGGTCAACAAAAATGGGATCAAATTTAGAAAGATATTAATGTTAATCTGAAAGCCCTGACTTTATTCTGCAGGAAGCAAAAAACAAAACAAAACAAAACTGGAAGTATTTAAGGAGCAGAGTAATAATAAAACAAAACTAATTTTTGGTCATACATCTGGGAAAGATAATACAAAAACAAATATAATAAATGTTGAAATCCTGATAAAAAATCCAATAAAACATATTTAACAATAAAAATATTAAAACTTTTTTTAGTATAATTCGTCTAAAGGTCACTTCAATAGATTCTTAAAAGCCATATGATAAAATTCAATAGTCAGAAATTTAAAACTTAAAAATATATAGAAATTATAATGAATACTATAACTACCAGCATCCCCATGTCCCTACAACCTAGAAGGGATTACTACTGACATTTTAGAATTGCTTGTGACTATTTTAAAGAGAATATACAAACTTTATATATAACTATATAACAAAAATTCAGATCTGCTTTTACAATGATTTCTAGTTTTACTCATGAGTTCCCCCTTCTTGAGATAGTCACTAATATTTTTGTTTCCATCCCTTTCATTTCATTAAAATACTTTTACACATATATGTACATATATATAAAGAAAATAGACATTTTTGTGTTTTTATAATTTAAAGAAATGATATCAACTGTACATATTTTTGATATCTTGCTTTTTTCCCACTCAATATTAGGTTTTGATAATATCCCAAAATTGGTATATTTGCTTGTGTGGTACCTGGTTACTTCCATACAGCTTTTCTAGCAACCTACCTATTCCCCTCTGCAAAATACAAATGATAAATAAATCAATAAAACTTCACAGGCAACTTCTACCAAACATACAAAGAACAAGTGATATCCCAATATTCTACAAACTAATTAGAGAATGGAAAGAGAGAAAAAGCTAAGTAACTCACTTTCCTAGGTTAGTATAATTTTGACAACAAAGCCAAAAGAGATAATCATATCTTATAAAACATAGATTTAAAAAGTATATCCTAAAAATACAAGAATGGTTCAACTTCTCAAAAGCTACTAATGTAATCTGAGACTTTAATATAGATTAAAGTCTCAAAGTAGCTTTGGTATCATCACAGTGAATTATTTTCCTCTCCATTTCAAACCATGGAGGTTTTTCCAAGTGTTTGAGCAGAGTGATACTTATATCATAGGCATATCTTGTAGATAGTGTAGGTTCAAATCAAGACAACCACATTGAAAGAAATATCACAATAAAGTGAGTCACACAAATGTTTTGGTTTCCCAGTGCATATAGAAGTTATGTTTACACTATACTGTAGTCTATTAAGTGTGCAATACAATAGCATTAGGTAATGGTTCAATGGTTCATTGAATTTGAATAGTTCAAATTCAATTATGTAATTGTCCAAAGAACAATGTACATACTTTAACGAAAAATACTTTATTGCTGAAAAAATGCTAACCATCATCTGAGCCTTCAGTGAGTCATAATTTTTGCTGGGAGGTTCTTGCCTCAATGTTGATGGCAGCTGACTGATAGGGTGGTGGTTGCTGAAGGTGGGGGTGGAGACATCAATGACGTTTGGATTGACTCTTCCTTCCATGAATGATGTTTTTTAGTATATAGTCTTTATTACAGTTTTTCATGATCATTTAGTCCTCTTATACCCCCTCTCCCAAGCAATCACCACACTGGTGTCCATGTCCGTGAGTACTTTTTCTTTTTTTTGCTTTTCATGAATGATTTCTCTGTAACATGTGACGGTGTTTGATAGCATCTTACCCATGTAGAATAGAAGTCTGTACTCTCGAATCCTGCTGCTGCTTTATCAACTAAGTTTATGGACTATTCTAAGTCTTCTGTTGTCATTTCAACAACTTTCACACCATCTTTTCCTGAAATGCATTCCATTTCAAGAAACCACTTTCTTTGCTCATCCATAAGAACCAAGTCCTCATTCATTAAATTTTATCATGAGATTGTAGAAATTCACTCACATTTCCAGGCTCTACTCTTAATTCTAATTCTCTTGCTATTTTTACCACATCTGCAGTTACTCCTTCCACTGAAGTTTTGAACTCCTCAAAGTCACCCATGAGGGTTGGAATCAACTTCTCCCAAACTCCTGTTAGTATTCATATTTTGACCTCTTCCCACAAATCACAAATGTTCTTAATGGCATCTAGACTGGTGAGTCCTTTCCAGAAGGTCTTCCATTTACTATACCCAGATCCATTAGAGGAGTCATTATCTGTGGCAGCTATAACCTTGCACAATGCATTTCTTAAGTAATAAAACTTAAAAATCAACATTACTCTTTGATCCATAGGCTGCAGAATGGATGTTGTGTTAGCAGGCTCGAAAACAACATTAACTTTGTACATCTCCATCAAAGCTCTCAGGTGACCATGTACATTGTCAGTGAGCAGTAATATTTTGAAAGGAATCTTTTTCTGAGCAGTAGGTCTCAACAGTAGGCTTAAAATATTCATTAGCCATGTGGTAGACACATGTGCTGTCATCTAAGCTTTGTTTTTCCCCTTATCTAGCACAAGTAGAGTAGATTTAGCATAATTTTTAGGGCTCTAGGATGTTCAGAACAGTAAATGAGCAACTTGAAGTCACCAGCTGCATTAGCCCCTTATAAGTTCAGCCTGTCTTAGCTAAATCTACTGGATAACTTGCTGTAGCCTCTGCACCAGGACTTGCTGCTTCACCTTGCACTTTTATGTTACTGAGATAGCCTTTTTCTTTAAATCTCATAAACCAACCTCTGCTAGCTTCCAAATTTTCTTCTGCCTCTTCCTCACCTCTCACAGACTTCAGATAACTGACGAGAGTTAGGGCCTTGCTCCAGATCAGGCTTTGGCTTAAGGAAATATTATGACTGGTCTGATCTTCTACCCAGACCACTAGAACTTCCTGCAGATCAGCATAAGTTTGTTTCTGTACGCTCAGCATTTGTGTGTTCACTGGAATAGCATTTTTAATTTTCTTCAAGAACATTTCCTTTGCATTCACAACTTGGCTGTTTGTTGCAAGGGGCCTAGCTTTCGACATGCCTTCTTCATTAAGCTTAATTATTTCTAGCTTTTTTTTTTGAAAAAGGATTTTTTATTATTATTTTTAAAATTATTTTATTGTTGTTCAAGTACAGTTGTCTGCTTTTACCCCCCCACCCTCCCTACCCCAGCCACCCCCACCTCCCTTCCCTGCTTCCACCCCCTACCTTGGTTTTGTCCATGTGTCCTTTATAGTTATTCCTGAAAACCCAAGTCCTCTTCCCCCCCATTATCCACTCCCACCTCTAGCTTTTGATTTAAAGTGAAAGACATGCATTTCTTTCTTTCACTTGAACACATAGAGGCCACTGTAGCATTATTATTTGGCCTAATTTCAATATTGTCACGTATTGGGATATAGGGAGGCCTTAGAAGGAGGAGAGAGGACTGTTCTATTGGTAGAGCGGTCAGAAAGCACACGACTTTGATCAATTAATTTTGTTTTTGTATGGGCATGGTTTGTGAAGACCCAAAACAATGACAGTAGTAATGTCAAAGATCATTGATCATAGATCACCATAACAAATCTGATAGCAGTGGATATGTTTGAAATATTGTAACAATCACTAAACTGCGACACAGACACATGAAGTTAGCAAATTCTGATGGAAAAAATGGCATTGAGAGGCTTGGCTGATGCAGGGTTACCACAAACCTTCAATTTGTGAAAAAGCCCAATATAGGGTGAGGTAAAAGTAGGTTTACAGTTGTTCATATTAAAAATAATACAATAATTTAAAAATAAAAAGTACATTAATACAATAATTAATAAATAATACTAATAAACTGTTTTATGTACTCACAACTGTAAATGTACTTTTTGCCCCACCCTGTATTTACAAAGCGCAATAGAGCAAAGTGCAGTGAAACAAGGGGCGCCTGCATGTCTAGTCTAAATGTACATCCACATCCACGTATCTTCAGTAAAGTAGGGATAAAGATAAATTTCATTAAACTGAAAAAAGATAGCTATCTAAACCGTTAAACATTACACTTAATAGCAAAGTATTAGAATTCTGTCTGACTCAGAGACAAGATGAGAAACCACTAACAATGTTGAATAGTATCCATATACCAATATAATTTCCTATATATCAATAATAACCCACTTAATAACATAATGGAAAAACAATCTCATTGACATTAGTAATAAAAATTTATCCAGGAGTGAATTTAACAGGGAATATGTAGAACTTATATGAAGAAAGTCACAAAAATTTACTGATGAAGTTAAAATAAGATTGTTATGTTTTACTCCCTTATACACACACACACACACACACACACACTCCACTGTATGGATTAAGAGATTAAACAGATATCAAGAATAATACAAGAGGACACAGGTAAATACATGCATTATTTTGTGATGAAGAAAGCCTTCTTAAATATTAGGGCACTGAAGGCAGAAAATTTCAATAGAAAATTATGAATCCATAAAAATATGAAGTTCTATAGAGCAAAAAAACCTTTTCAATTAAAAGACAACAACAGAGATCATGACAACCTTTCTGCTCATGCATCACATTCTGTGCAGAGCTTTTCGGTGAAACATCAAATCACCCAGGTGACTCAGCCCCCTACAGCCCAGATTTGACACCCTGCAACTTCTGGCTTTTCCCAGAACTAACATCATCTTTGCAAGGGAAGAGATTTCAGACCAACGATGAGAGTCAGGAAAGTAGGACAGGGCAGCTCATGGCAATTGGGAGAACTGTGTGAGATCCCAAGGTGCCTACTTTGAAGGGGACTTAGGTGTCATTGTCCTATGTACAATGTTTCTTGTATCTTGTTATCTTCTTCAATAAATGTCTCCCTTTTTCATATTTTAAAAAAGGCAACAAAAAGGTGGTATAAACATGTATAACATATATTACTGAGAAGGGGTACTATTTTTAAAGCATAAAGAGCTCTTAGAAATAAAAAAGCAGCTAAAAATGGCAAAAGTTCATAAATAGGCAACTCAAAATAATAGAAACACAAAGACTAATAAAAACCTTAAAAATCAATATTGTTAGTAAAATGTATGAAATTAGTAACATTTATGCCTGTCAATTCTGCCAACATTTAAATATATATTAAATGTTGGCAAGGGAATGGAAGAGATCAATCACAAGCTATTGTTACAAAAATAAATTGGTGCTCCTTTTCTAGAGAACAAGTTGTCAAAGTGTCAAAAAACTTAGACTTTCATATTTATTTTCCCATGTACCTCCAATTCTAGAAATTTATCTTAAGAAAATACTCATGAATTGATGTGGATCCCGGCTCGCGGGATCCATGTGTTGTGGCTGAGACGAGACAAATTCACACAGACTACCCAGTCCTGTGGAGGAAAAGGGTTGGCAAGGCCACTCTCTCAAGAGGAGAGCACCTTGACCCTTGCCTTGTCAGGCTTTTATTGCTTTTCTGGGCATATTACATTGAGGATGATCCTCTTTACTATGCACAGGTTCCCTTTAGGTGGTTACAGAAAACAAAGGAGAGGGAGTTGCTAATTACATAAAAGAGGAAGGATATTTGCAAATGTAGAGGGAAAAGTGGTTGAACTGGTTACATTGATCCTTGGAAGGTTTAGCATAGACTTTAGGAAGTTACTTTAAAGATACGCAGTAAACGTTTGCTGCCTCAATTCAGGGTGGGGGAGTTTTAGCAAAAGCAAGCCTCATAGCAGCCTAGGTACAATGCAGGCTTGTCCACGGGAGAACCTATTTGTGGGCGTGGGTCCTGTGTGCTGGACCTCACTCCCCACTGGCCTTTCTGGGTGGGAGCTGGGCCCACGCCACACAGAACGGTCTCCTATAATGGATAAGCAAAGTCTTTAGCTCTAAATATATTCACAGCAGCTTTGTAAGTAATAATGAATAATGAGCAGTAACCTGAGAATCCAATAAAAGGGTTATTACATTAATTTAATTTTAAAATGGTGTAGAAACACATATATTAATAAAATGGTGTAGAAACACATATATATTTAATTATAATATATAATTTAATCTGGATTATCTAAATTTTTAATTTTTATTTATTTTTTAAAGTTTTTTTATTTTTTCATTACCATTTATCTTCTTTATACTCTTTTCCAACTCCACCACCCTCTGCCTGCTACAATCACCACACTGTTGTCCCTGAGTCCTTTTTATTTTTTGCATGATCTCTCCTCCCCCAACCTCCTCCCCAGAGCTGTCAGCCTGCTCTCTATCTATGAGTCTATCTTTAATTTGCTTATAACTTCACTTTGTTCATTCAATTCCATATAAAGGTGAAATCATATGGTATTTGTCTTTCTCTAACTGGCTTACTTCACTAATCATAATGTTCTCTGGGTCCATCCATGCTGTCGCAAATGGTAACATTTCCTTCTTTTTTATGGCCAGTAGCATTCCATTATGTAAATGTACCGCTTCTTTTTGATCCACTCATCTACTGAGGGGTACTGGGGTTGCTTCCAAGTCTTGGTTACTGTAAATAATGCTGCAATGAACATAGGGGTACATATATTCTTTTGAATCAGTGTTTTGGATTTCTTCAGATATATTCCCAGAAGTGAATTGCTGGGTCATAAAAGTTCCATTTTTAGTTTTTTTAGGGAACTCCATATTGTTTTCCACAGTGGCTGCTCCAATGTGCATTCCCACCAACAGTGCACAAGGTTCCCTTCTCTCCACATCCTCGTCAACACTTGTTTGTTGAAATATTGATGATAGCCATTCTGACTGGTGTGAGGTAATATCTCATTGTGGTTTTACCTTGCATTTCTCTGATAATAAGTGATGTTGAGCATCTTTTCATATGTCTATTGCCCATCTGTATGCCCTCTTTGTTTAAGTGTCTATTCAGGTCCTTTGCCCACTTTTTAATTGGCTTGTTTCTTTTGTTTGGGGTTTTTTTTTGGTTTTTATTTTTGGTGTTGAGTTTTATAAATTCTTCCTCTTTTTTTAATCCTCACCTGAGGAGGACATTTTTTTCATTGCTATTAGAGAGAGAGTAAGAGAGAGAGAGAGAGAGACAATGAAATGAGAGAAAAGCATTGACTCATTGCCTTCCACATGGTTCTGGACTAGGAATCATAGGTCCCAAACCTGGAACGGGGATCAAGGATCAAACCTGCAACCTAGGCATGTGCCATGACTGGGAAATGAACCTGCAATATTTTGGTTATGGGACAGTGCTCCAACCAAGTCACACTGGACAGGACTATATGTTCTTTCTAAATTTTGAATATCAACCTTTATCAGATGTGTCATTGGTGAATATATTCTCCCACTCAGAGGGTTATCTTTTCATTTTGTTGATGGTTTCCTTTGCTGTGAAAAAAGTTTTTTTAGTTTTATGTCATCTCACTTATTTTTTTTCTTTTGTTTCCCTTGGCTGAGGAGACATACCAAAAAGTATTTCTATGAGAAATATCAGAGACTTTACTGCCTAGGTCTTCCTCTAGGATTTTTATGGTTTTGAGCCTAACATTTAAGTTTTTAATTCATTTTGAATTTATTCTTGCACATGTTGTAAGAAGGTGGGCTTGTTTCATTTTTTGCACATATCTGTCCAATTTTCCCAGGACCATTTATTGAGTAGATTATTTTTATCCCATTGTATGTTCTTTTCCTCTTCTGTTGAATATTAATTGACTATTAAGGTGTGCGTTTATTTCTGGGCTTTCTATTCTGTTCCATTGATGTATACATCTGGTTTTATGTCAGTACCATGCTGTTTTGATTACTATGGCCTTATAGTATAGTTTAATGGCAGGTGGCATGGTTCCTCCAAATTTGTTCTTCTTTCTCAAGATCGCTGTGGCTATTTGGGGTCTTCTGTGGTGCATGAGTACATGTCTTTGATATCCTTGTTTAAATTTATTCAAAGGCATTTTTTTGGATGCAATTGTAAATGTGATCATTTTCTTAGTTTCCATTTCAGATAGTTCATTATTGGTGTATAAAGATACAACTGATTTCTGGATATTTATTTTGTATCCTGCTACTTTCCTGAAATCATTTATCAGTTCTAGTAGCTTTTTGGTGGAATCTCTAGGGTTCTCTATGTACAGTATCATGTCACCTGCAAATAAGACAGTTTTATTTCTTCCTTTCCAATTTAGATGCCTTTTATTTCTTTTTCTTGTCTGACTGGCTAGGACTTTCAGTACTATGTTGAGTAAGAGTAGTGAAGGTGGACATTCCTGTCTTGTTCTTTTTTTTTTTGAGAAGGTTAAGATATAGATTTATTAGAAAATAATAAATGGGATTTGTATATAAAATCTCTTTTTATTTTTATTTCTTTATTTTTATTGTTGTTCGATTACAGTTGTCTGCATTTTCTCCCCACCCCTCCACCCCACCCTAGCCAAACCCACCTCCATCCTCCCCCTTGATTTTGTCCATGTGTCCTTTATAGTAGTTCCTGAAAACCCCTTTCCCCACTATCCCCTCCCCACTCCCCTCTGGCTATTGTTGGATTGTTCTTAACTTCAACAACCTGTCTTGTTCTTGATCTTCAGGGAAATGCTTTTAGGTTTTGCCCATTAAATATGATGTTGGCTTTGGTTTTGCCCTGTGTGGCCTTTATTATATTGAGGTATGCTCCTTCTATTCCCACTTTGCTGAGTTTTTATCATCAATGAGTACTGGATTTTAGCAAATGCTTTTTCTAAATCTATTGATATGACAATGTGAATTTTCTTTCTTTTATCCTCAGCTGAGGGCATGCTTATTGATTTTTAGGGAGAGGGGAAGGGAGACAAGGAGGGAGAGAAACATCAGTGTGAGAGAGAAACATTGACTGGTTGCCTTGCACATGCACCTGACTAGGGACCAAACCTGCAACCTAGGCATGTACCCTAACCAGGAATTGAACTCATGACCTTTTGGTCTACTGGACAATGCTCCAACCATTCCCACCAATGGAGCCACACTGTCCAGGGCTGATAGTGTGATTTTTATCCTTCATTTTGTTTATGTGGTGTATCACTTCTATTGATTTGTGGATATTGTACCAACCTTGCATCCATAGAATAAATCCCACTTGATCATGGTATATGATCTTTTTAATGTATTGGTGGGTCCAGTTTACAAATATTTTCTTGAGGATTTTGGCATCTATGTTCATCATGGATACTGGCCTATAATTTTCTTTCTTTGTAGCATGCTTATCTCGTTTGGGAATTAGGATAATACTGGCCTTGTAAAGTAAGGTTGCGAGTCTTTTCTCCTCTTGAATTTTTTGAAATAATTTGAGAAGGATAGGTGTTAGCTCTTCTATGAATGTTTCATAAAATGAATTCTTAATTTTTTCTATAGGAGGAGAACTGATATGGAACCTGCACTTAGTATAGGATTTAAATTATTAAATAACAAAAGGATGGAGTATATACATTAAAATAAGTTTTTAAATAACTCCTAGTGCTGTGAAAATATCAACATTCTAATATTGTATGTGTAAAGAGAATATGAGCCCAATTATTTTGTAAACACAGAGTTAAACAGAAGATACAAGACTAAAAGGAAATTTTGAAAATATCTATGGAGTAATCTATCCAATTATAGTAATTATATTTTCTGTGGAAACATAATTTTTCAAAAAAGATGAAAACAAATACCATACCATTATCATCTTTTTCTTATGGTACTTCCTTAGAAATGCCTTGTATTTTTCCAATTTTCCTTGGGAACCTTTAAAAAATAAAAATTCACAACATATATGTGTATTTTGTGTGTGTATACATATGTATATCTTCTTTAAAAATGAAAAGGATCTAAATATTTTAAATGTAACATATATGAAACTATTCAATGGAATCAACTAGCTATTTTGATAAGCATAATGCTAGACATACAAACTTATTAACTGAATAAATAACTGTTATATCTTCTCTTCCCTTTTGTTTTTTAGAAATGTCAAGTTCAAACTAGTATGTCATCGTTACTAACTCCTATATCTAAAGTATTACCTCATTCTCTTCTGACTGAACAAGCCCATGTTTTCCAAATAGCTCAGTTACCTGCATTGTGCTGTTACGGTCACCTTAAATTCAAGAAAGTACAGACTTTGGAGCATGGCCCAGTGAAAGACTATGGGGGGCTGTGAAGTCAGTTAACCTAGACTTTAGTCCAGGCTCTGCTATTTATATACTGAGGACAATGAATGTACCTGAAATTATTTTTATAGTGCGCATACGTGCACTCTGTCTCTGTCTCTTTCTCTATACATATACATATTACAAAAATATTTTATACTGAAAATAATCCAAAATTAAAGAAGAATATTTAAAATACAACAGTAGTAAAGTAAATTTAATAGTATATTTAAACACATTCTCAGAATTTGAAAAATCAAGGTACATAAAAGAATATTAAATATCTAAATAATATAGCTAATTAAATTTACTTAATACACAGAAAATACTTCCTGGGTATAACCAATATCAGCATTTTTAAGACTTACATATGATATTTTCCCATTAGATCAAGAATAAGACAAGAATTACCGTTAGTATCTAAAAACTTTTCTGAAAGTGTTAATTAGATGAGAAAAAAGTTATACAAATATTGAAAGGAAGTAAAAGTTATCATTACTAGCAGATGTGCTTTTTACTCACTCTGCAGCCATTCAGTACTGAATATTAAACACCTCCTTCCTTCAAGCTAACCTAGCTCATGTAGATCAACTCTCACCCCTTTTACATTGGGATTTAGGTATTTATGTTCTGACACCCTGACCGTTGCTGGCTTGCTTGTCTCTGGCGCCAGTATCACTTGACACAATCCTATTTCCCTGATATTCAGCTACCTTTTCTCCAGCTTAACAGAGTTCACAGCTATTTGAGGTTTTGTCCCAGGAACACTTTCTTTCAATCTACATGTTCATGTACAACTAAAAATCTGTACTAGACCATTTTGAAATACGAGGTTTTTAAAATAAAAATCATTTTAATTTTGTTTTTAGGTATTTTATACCTTAGGGTTTCATTTTTTATGAGACTATGGACACAGAGACAGACACATTTACACACGCATATATACACACACAACTGACCACTGCTTTACACGTTTGAAAATGTTTACCTGAAATTATGCTGTGCCATTCAAATATTTTAGCAGCATGGTTATCCAAAAGAGTTGAACATTCCTGTAATCTTGACTCCATGATTATCTGGGCATCATATATTCGAGGGACATTTTCCTGTAGATGTGTATAAATTGAAGTAAATGAACAATCTTCTTTTATTTTATTCAGAGTGTCTTCCCATGTATCATTATCTTCAAAAAGGACGTCCCTTGGCCAATAATCCTGCAAAAAATGTGATGGAGTACAATTTAAATCAATGAGCTAAAATTGAGATTTTATTACACAGCATTATTTTTATTAAATGTATTCATTAAACATTTTGAAACCATCATAAACTTTAGAAGCTTCAAGTGCTTTATAAAAACTTTTTCCTGAATCATTTGAAAATAAATTGCTTACTTGACTGATGATCCACCATCCTTGAATACTTCAGTGTGTATTTCCTAAAAACAAACACATTCTTCTACAGAACCAAAATATAACCACCAGAATCAGGAAATGGGCATTGATGCACTGTTGTTATCTAATCCTCAGATTCTATTCAAGTTTCATCAAGTGAACCAACAATGCCCTTTATACCAAAAGGATCTAGTTCAGTATCACCCATTACATTTCAGCTTCATATATCTTTAGTTTTCTGTGTACTTAAAAATCATGAGCTTGAGTTCCAGCCATGATGGAGGTGTAGGTAGACACACTGCACCTCCTTGCACAACCAAAAGAAGGACAACAACAATTTAAAAACAATAAACAACCAGAACTGACAGAAAATCAAACTGCACGGAAGTCTGACAACCAAGGAGATAAAGAAGAAACATTCATCCAGACTGGTAGGAGGGGCGGAGATGGGCAGCCGGGGCGGACAGGATTTGCAGCAACATGGCTGGACCCAGAGACATGGGGGATTGTGGAACAAACGGGTTAGGCAGTGTGACCACTAGCAGACCCTGCAACCCCACATTCGCGCATAGATAAACCAGGAGGAACAGCGGTGGAGCAACCCAGGGCTCCAGCTCGGGGAAATAAAGCCTCAAACCTCTGATTGGAAACACCCATGGGGGTGGAGGCGGCAGCAGGAGAAACTCACAGCCTCACAGGAGAGTTTTTTGGAGAGGCTCACAGGGGCCTAGAATGTGCACAAGCCCACCCACTCAGGAATCAGCACTAGAGGGGCCCAATTTGATTGTGGGTAGCAGAGGCAGTGACTGAAATCGGGCAGAGAGTGGAGCAAGTGCCACTGCTCCCTCTCGGGCCCTCCCCCACATACAGCATCACAGTGCAGTGACCAGCGTTACCCCGCCATGGTGAACACCTAAGGCTTCGCTCCTTTATGTAACAGGCACACCAAGACCCCCCCAAAAAAATGGCCCAAATGAAAGAACAGGTCAAAGCTCCAGAAATAATACAGCTAAGCAATGAAGAGATAGCCAACCTATCAGATGCACAGTTCAAAACACTGGTAATTAGGATGCTCACAGAATTGGTTGAATTTGGTCACAAATTAGATGAAAAAATGAAGGCTATGCTAAGAGAAACAAAGGAAAATGTACAGGGAACCAATAGTGATGTGAAGGAAACTGGGACTCAAATCAATGATGTGGACCAGAAGGAAGAAAGAAACATCCAACCAGAAAAGAATGAAGAAACAAGAATTCAGAAAAATGAGGAGAGGCTTAGGAACCTCCAGGACATCTTGAAATGTTCCAACATCCGAATTATAGGTGTGCTAGAAGAAGAAGAGGAAGAACAAAAAACTGAAAACTTATTGGAACAAATAATGAAGGAGAACTTCCCTAATCTGGCAAAGGAAATAGACTTCCAGGAAGTCCAGGAAGCTCAGAGAGTCCCAAAGAAGCTGGACCCAAGGAGGAACACACCAAGGCACATCATAATTACATTCCCTAAGATGAAAGAGAAGGAGAGAATCTTAGAAGCAGCAAGAGAAAAGGACACAGTTACCTACAAAGGAGTTCCCATAAGACTCTCAGCTGACTTCTCAAAAGAAACCTTGCAGGCAAGTAGTATTCCAAGTCATGAAAGGCAAGGACCTACATCCAAGATTACTGTATCCAGCAAAGCTATCATTTAGAATGGAAGGGCAGATAAAGTGCTTCTCAGATAAGGTCAAGTTAAAGGAGTTCATCATCACCAAGCCCTTATTATATGAAATGTTAAAGGGCTTTATCTAGGAAAAAGAAGATAAAAAATATGAACAGAAAAAATGAGAGCAAACTCACAGTTATTAATAACCACACCTAAAACAAAAACAAAAGCAACCTAAGCAAACAACTAGAACAGGAACAGAACCACAGAGAGATCACATGAAGGGTTATCAATAGGGGAGTGGGAGGGGGAGAGAGGGGGGAAAGGCACAGAGAATAAGTAGCATAAATGGTAGGTAGAAAATAGACAGGGGGAGGGTAAGAATAGTATAGGAAATGTAGAAGCCGAAGAACTTATAAGTATGACCCATGGACATGAACTATAAGGGGGAATGTGGGAGGGAGGGGGTGGGCAGGATGGAGTGGAGTGAAGGAGGGTAAATGGGACAACTGTAATAGCATAATCAATAAATATATTAAAAATAAAAAAAAAATCATGAGCTCACACTGGTACCTCCAATTCCTATTCTAAACAATCTAATTGTCTCTCTTTCCATATTATAATTATTTCCAGCACTGAAAAAACCTTAGCCACCCTTATCTTTAATATATGTAATTATTTTATCTACACTTTCAGGTGATCACTAACCAATCTCTTCTATCTACTGATAGCCTCTTCTTTACTGGATGCCCTTCTCATCCTGCTTAGCTCTGATACCCCTTGCCAGGTTGACCATTCTACAGGGACACCATCCTTACTCCCTACTTGGGCTCTGACTTCCCACATCAGGCCATAACTTACCTCCTCACCTCCCGAAACCACCCTCTGCCCCTACCCCTGGCCACATGTGCATACCATCATCATTCCCGTGGACTCTGACACCTGGTGTCACATGGACATGCTTCTCACTGTGGTTGAGTTCAGACAGCTTGCTCTGTGCTACCACAGTACATCCCACCTCCCTGCCAATCTGTTTGCCTGCCTTGTTTTGGTCTCCAAATGGCTTCAGGACTGAATTAGTCAGGAAGGGAAGGAGAGGAAGAAAACAGAAGAGAGAGGGAAATAAGAGGAATCCCCTTTTCTCTGTTTAAAAGTCTACTAAAACCACTAGTGCTAAAAGAATTACTGTAAGGGCCAGGATAGTAGAGAACAAGATGACTAGTTTGACCTATCAAATCCCACTCAACTCTAAAATTTATTGATGTGTACACTCTGCTACAGTCCTTACTGATGACCCAAACCTGGGATGCAAGTTGTCCCCCTTTGTCCTATGTCTGTTGGACACTAGAGCTGATAGCATCTGCTATGGTCTGAATGTCCATGTCACCCCCAAAATTGTATGTTGAAATCCTAACCATAAAGATGATGGTATTAGGCAGTGGAGTTTTGGGAGGTGATTAGGTCATGAAGGTAGAGCCCTCATGATTGATATTGGTACCCATATAAAAGAGGCTCCAGAGAGCTTGCTCAACCCTTTACCATGTGAGGACACAGAAAGAAGGTTGTGTATGAACCAGGAAGCAGGTTTTGTACTAGACACCAAATTTGTTGGTGCCTTGATCTTATACTGCCCAGCTTCCAGAACTATGAGAAATAAATTTCTGTTGTTTATAGGCCAAAAAAAGTCTACTAAAGCCATTATACATGTTTATTTATTAACTGTGCTCTCCAATGATAGAAAGTACTTATATAATATCTACCTTTTAATGTTGGAAAGCTTTCCCAGAGGGATCTCATTCCCTCTGCCTTTTGGAAGAAAGAATATTACTTAGATACATATGCACACTCTCCCAAATCCTACAAACATACACATATATCTTAAGAAACACAACCGCAAAAAAAAAAGAAAAAAGAAAAAAGAAACACAACCACTCAGGTGTGTCAAAGGGTTTGACACTTTTGACTAAGTGTCAAAAAACACGAAGATCTCAGAAGAATAAGTTATGATCCTAGGATACAGTCCACAGAGACAAACATTGTCAAATTAGAATAACAGCCACTTTTGAAAACAATCCTTATGGGTCATTTAAATGGATGGATGAATAGATGAATGAGTAAACAGATAAATAACATAGCATTTCCCGAATAAAGAGAATGAAAATGAAATAATTATCCTCTCTATCATAAAGCACCTTTGACCTCCTGTGAAAAATCCCATTAGGGATCTCAGTACCATCCAGGTCTGCACTACAAACCTAGCAGGTCTGTTAACAGAAATGGACACTGATGCCCTAAGAGAAGAGGAATAAAGTACCAACAGGTAGAAATCACAGGAAAGCAGAAAAAGACAAAGAGTAAGAAATAAATAACAGGGAAGATCGAATGTGATAAATAGATGAGGAAGGAATTCAAACCAACTCTTCAGTACCTAAATAACTGAAAAGCAATAAAAAACTGTGATAGTACAGAGTAGGGCAGGAGGAGGAGGGTGATGTAAATTCCACTAGCGCAGGGATATTTCTCTTTTTTGTTCATTGTTTGTATCTTCAGTGTCCAGAACGTATTACCTGCCAAATAGTAGGTAGTGAATGAAAATCATTAAATGAATGAATGAATGAATAGAATAAGAGAATTGATAATGATACAATATTAGTGGAACAAAAGGATGTTATAAAAATACAAAAATATTTTCATAAAAACAAAAATGGAAATAGAATGCTGATGAAGTGATGAGGGAAGAACAAGAAAGAATGTGGGAATTGACCAAGAGAGAAATGAGAAGAGAAATGATTGAAGGTAAGAAGGTACATGGAACTATAACAAAGGAAAGGAAGACAGGAAAGAGGAGTAGAAGGCATAAAATAATTACAATTAGAAAAGAAATATAGAAATGGTGGAAACTGGCCAAAATGAGAGGGCTTTAGGCAATGTAATAAAGGGCAAAGCATAAGGTATAAGAAACTAATAGATAACAGGTAGGTTCCAGGTACTGTTCTAATGCTACTTAGTAGCAGAGCTGGCATTTGAACATAGGCAACCTGGCAATCTGACTCCAGAGCCTCTGATCTTAACCACTGTACAACTATGCAAATACACGCCTTTGCTTTTATATTTTAGAAAAAAAGAAAATTAAACAGATAGGCTTTGCAGGAAGGCATAGTGGCTTAGAATATATTTTATTTTCTCTTTTGTTTTATTTACTTGTTTGTTTATAATATGCCTCATTTAAAAAAGAATGAAAGCTTTATGAAGACAGGAAACTTTGCCTGTTTTTATTCACAGATATGTTCTAAGTATCTATGTGCCTGACACACAGTAGGTGCTCAAAACACTTCTTAAATGAAATTGAGGAAATTATTAGCTTTTAACTATTGTCTATAAAATAGAAGTTTTTCCAACAACAAAAAAGTTAAATATCCAGTCATCTTATTCCTAGATATTTTCAAGTATCCTATAGTTTGGCAATGCATAGATATAGTCCAAACTTGAAAAAAATAAAACTATAGAATACAATTATTTGGTTGGGAAATCTAGACAATAAAAAATTTTACAGATAAACCCATAAATGACAAAACAGCACAACTGGATATGTTGTTTTATCAAATATTATCTGATAAAAATGGAAGGTTATTAATGTATATGCTGTCCTTTGCATACAGGCATTGTGCTTTAATTTTGATTTTAAAAATATGTTTACTTATTTTAGAGAGCAAGGAAGAGGGAGAGAGAGAAACATTGATGTAAGAGAGAAACACCAATTGGTTCCATCTCATATGTGTCTCAACCGGGGATCAAACCCACAACCCAGGTATGTGCCGTGTCCGGGAATCAACCCCCCAATCTTCTGGTGCATGGGATAAAACTCCAACCAACTGAGCCACACTGGCCAGGGCTTAATTCTGATTTTATTCTATCTTTGGTAAGGGCAGGTATAAACCTTTGATCGTAATTTGATTAGTATTATTCAGAATTTGAACAGAGTGACTATGCATATTTCACTTCAAATAATTAGAAAATTTCATCTGAAATCATAGATTCTCAAACTATGTATGATGATATAGTCCAAAAGTCTCTATAATTATTTGCTGAGTTTAGCTTAATTTTAACTATAATCCCTTTTCTTAGAATTAAAAAAGACCCAAAACATTGTGATTAGGCTATAGCACATTTCCATCATTATTTAAATTAAAATAGTTGCAAAAAGCTTGTCCTAAAAGTAATTAAAATTTTCTGGTTCTGCCACAGTGGTTGAAATAAACTTTTGTAAACCAGGAACATTTTCATTTTCTATTTGCTCCTAAAGGGAATGCAATCCTTTTTCAAAATATTTTTTAAAAATGTAAACAAATATAAGAACAGAAAATAGATATTTAAAAATAGATATTTTAGAAACTCAATTGTCAACAGCTTAGTCACAGCAAATTCTGTTTACATTTAAGTGTAAGTGCAAATTAAAGTCTAATCTACTCAAAATATGTACACACCTCATTAAAAAAGCCTCCCGTTCCCTCTGCCTTCCATACTAACATCTTTTTCCTAGCCCTTGACACTCCTCAATGAAAAACAAACCTGACCTTCAGACTCACAAGTGCATGAACCCAAGAGAAAACCCATATAGGCTCAATAACTCCAGAAGTCAGTAGTTACACAGAATGGAAACTGGAGCTTTCAACATAAAAACACATTTTAAGTGTGTTACTCCGATTCAACATCAAAGAATAGTGATGCAACACCTCTGCAAACTACCTATGGGTCTAAGCTGTGGTGAATGGACAAATGATGTAAGTAAGCATAACTGTCAAATATTCTGTAAGCTGTAAATATATAAGACAAAAATCCTGTATTAGGAAAATTATATAGAAATGTCTATACAATTCTTCTGATGGGGCATAGGACTAGAATTTTTTAGAAATGAAAAAGAGAACAGAATATTGACAAGAGGGAATGCTACAAGATAGTGCCTACTGAAAGGATGTAAATATTTATAAACAAATCCCACCCTGAAATGTATTTTCCACATTCAATGCAGCGTTATTTACAATGCAACAGTCAAGATTTGGAAGCAACCCAAGTGCCCATCAGTAGATGAGTGGATAAATAAGCTGTCACACAGTTACACAATGGAATACCACTTGGCCATAAAAAAGAAGGAAATCTTATCTTTTGTGACAGCATGGTTGGACCTGGAGAGTATTGTGCTAAGTGAAATAAGCCAATCAGAGGAACGCAAATACCATATGATCTCACTGACATGTGGAAACTAATGAACAAAATAAATAAGCAAACAAAATAGAAACAGACTCATAGATATAGAGAATAGACTGACAGCTGCTAGAGAGTAGGGTGGTTGGGGTCTGGGTGAAAAAGGTGAAGGGATTAAGCAAAACGAAACAGAGCAAAAAACTCAGACAATGGTATGGTGATTACCAGAGTGAAAGGGGTGTGGGGGAGGTACAAGAGAGTAGAGGGCAATAAATGGTAATGAAGGAGACTTGACTTTGGGTGGTAAACACACAATACAACATACAGATGATGTATTATAGAATTGTACATCTGAAATCTATATAGTTTTCTTAACCAATGTCAACCTAATAAATTCAGTAAAACTTTTTTTAAAAAGAAAAAGATAATAGGGACCTAAGAATTTCTGTTCTTAAAGTCTTTTCCCAAGATTTCTCCATCTCTATAACTGATATTTTAAAAGATGCACTGGTATATAAAATAGGATGTTCTACTTACCCAATTTTGAAACTTTAAGAATTCTTCAATGTTCCTGGGAGGTTCTTCCATTTTCTAATAAAGCAAAATCAATATTGTTCATTAGCATAAATTCAGATTGTTTATAATGCTTATATATATTTAAATAAAGATACTGAACTTAAGTAATAATTTTCAGAGCCATAATATACTGTAAAACATTCACTTTGAAAAGTCCCTGAACTTTGAAAAGTGACACAGATCGATGTTTAAATTCTTTGCCTGCAAACCAAATTCTGTATAACGCTTCCCTCTGATACACTGCTCTTAAAGAAAAGTCCCACATGAATCCTTCCGAATGTCCTCATTTGAAATTCCTACTAGAATTCAAGATATTTTGGGCTAACTTTGATGATGTCTCCAAAAATCCAGAGACAAAATATAATAACATGCTCCTCTTGCTGATGACGTATTTAAAAGTGACACTAGTGACATGGCAAAAATACTTTACATATTTGGATGTTTCAATGTGATAAATAATAATCCTATTTTTTTATTAATAGATTCTTTATAAGCTAAACATGTATTCTTTCATGCAAAAAATTAATTTTAATCAAGACCAGATCTTGCTCTTCCTTGCCTTAGAGACTGTGTATACATTCTCCCTGCTGCTTAGAAGTCTCCCTGTCCAAAGCCTCTCCCTCCAACCCATTCTTGGCCTATTTAACTCTTATTTCAACATCAAATTAAGAGTCACTTTTTCTAGGAAGCCTAACATGGCCCCCAAAAAGATCTTCTATGGAAACAGCAGATTTGTAATCCTTACAAGGATAGCAACTATGGTGTAATCACTGCTGAACTGTCAAAATTTCACACAGAGCCTGGCGTGTGGTCAATGCATAACGAGTACTTTCAGTGCACATTAATTAAAACTAAATGAGTAGATGGATGTCAGAGAAATACTTCGGAATTTTAAAATCCTTTTACATAAGGAAAAAAAATTCCAGAGAATGAAAAACCAGTGAGAAGACAAAAATAAGAGAAATTCAGAATATCTTGTTATAATACCCTAATGGTCTATCTAAAAAAACTGCATTATATTTTAATTTACTAAAACACATATTTCACATCAATAGATAAAATGATCAAGAGCGCAAAATCACAGGGCCATGTTTTGTAAAAATAACTACACATTTGAAGTTGAAGATAATATTTTATTCTTTTAACATTGTTTAAAATACAGGATGAGTATAAGTAAATATATAACAGATAATACGACAATAAAAGTAAAGGATATATATGACATCATTAAAAAGAAGATGCACAGAGCTGTCGGAAAAATTTTATGGGAACGTAGGCTTAGTCAGATTGAGAAGGGTAGGAAATAAGAGCGAGGGCGCATAATATGCATACAGAGAAAACAATGTACATGATATCTTCAGGGATAGCGATTATAGCAGTTTGGCTAGAAAGAAGCTATCAGTACATTTTGAAATGCACAAAATATAAAGAAGCCAAATTACAATCATTTAAATGTTAACTTTTTTTCTTGCAGTGTGCCATGGTATCTTTCTAGTACCAATCACTTCTAGTACAGAGCACTAAAAATAATACATTTCAATTAAAGGGATTTAGAAAATGAATTAAGGAAATGAGACTTGTGTAGGAAAGTTCCAGCTAATTTCAATATAAAATTCCAAAGTTCTTAGTTAAAAGGAAGTGAGGCTCTTGTTAGGATATAGAGGGATACAAAACACTTATGCTTCCATGGTAACAAGAAAAAAACCTGGAACAAATAAAAATGTTACCTTTCTATGGCATTAGTGAAAAGTGCAGGATGCCAGTAAGCAGGAACAATTATATAATTAGTGATAGTGCAGAATCCCTTATTCAAAAAGTAGGAATTTAAGCCCTGGCTGGTGTGGCTCAGTGGATTGAGTGCCAGCCTGTGAACCAAAAGGTCCCTGGTTCAATTCCCAGTCAGGGCACATGCCTGGGTTGTGGGCCAGGTCCCCAGTAGTGGGTGTGTGAGAGGCAACCACACATTGATGTTTCTCTCCCTCTCTTTCTCCCTCCCTTCCCCTCTCTCTAAAATAAAAATGAAAATGAAAAGTTAAGATGGTAACATCAGGCCATTAAACCAAATAGGGCCTTCTAATCTCGAGGCCCCTGTGCCAGCCCCTGTGCAACTGCAGAGGTGGGAAGCTTTGTAAGTGAGCTGTGTCAGCTTCCTTACCCAGCCGTGAGGTGTATGTGCATGCTTTGAGGGATGAGTTGGCCTACCTGATTCAGTAACTCTGCAGAGATGAAATCAGCGGGGCCTTAGGCATCAACGTGAGCTGGAGTCTGAAAGACACCCAAATGAAAAAAAAAATTACCCCTACATCTCACTTCTGAATTTTGTCAAAAAAACAAAAAAAGAAAAAACAGCAATGCAAGAGCCAGTGCATTCTTACTGTAATTGGTGTACTTGGGTTCCAAGGCCTTGAGAGAGTTGACTCCAAAAGTGAACCAAACGTATTTAAAATGTCAGTCCAAACCTGTTACAAAGAAATACTGACAAGATATAAGAGGTGGCTATGGAGAGGGAGGTTGGAGGCTGGATTAATCACAGGTGAACTCAATCTAATGAAAGCCACCGCCATGGTGAAAGTACAGCTCAAGTCTGGGAGATTTCAAAAGATCAGCCTCTCACTGCCAAGGAGAGAAAAGGGCTTGCACTCTCTCAGAACTAAATTAAACTTCAGCCTCCACATTCTTCCGCATAATGTCTAGTACACAATAAAACAATTACAAGACATGCAAAGAAGAAGGAAGATAGACCCCAAATCAAGAGAAAACACTTAATACAAACCAGTTCATTGAGAATACAGTTATTGTAATTAGCAGATAAGGACTTTAAAATAAATACTATAAATATGGTAAAGGTTTTACAATATACATTGGATTATAGTGCATGAAAAAAATGGGGTATTTCAAGAGAAATAGAAATTCTAAAAAGAAACTAATGAAAATTTTAGAACCATGCAAACAATAATCATAAGAAAACTGGTGTGTCTATATTAATATCATACAAAATAGATTTCAACATAAAGAGTATTATCAGACATAATTACGGTTATTTCCCATTGATAAAAGGTCACTTCATTAAGAAGAAATACCAGTGCTAAATGTGTTTGCGTCTAATAAAAGAGCTTCAAAATAAATGTAGCAGAAATCAATAAAACTTAAAGGGAATATTGGTAAAACCACAATTACATTTGTAGATCTTAACGCATCTCTGAATAATTGATAAATCAGGTACATATACAAATCTGTAAGGAGATGAAAGATTTGAACATTATCAAGCAACTTTGACATTATAGAACATACCTCCCAACTGCAGAACACGCAATCTTTTTTTCTTAATCTACACCCTAGGATATACTTACTGACTTTAGAGAGGTGAAAGGAGGGAGAGACAGAGGGAGAGAAACATCCATGTGAGAGAGAAACAGTGACTGGTTGCCTCTTGCACGTGCCCCAACTGGGGACAAAACCCACAACTTAGGCATGTGCCCTGATGGGGAATAGAACC
The DNA here is from genome assembly GCF_022682495.2 of Desmodus rotundus. NCBI lineage: Eukaryota > Metazoa > Chordata > Mammalia > Chiroptera > Phyllostomidae > Desmodus > Desmodus rotundus. Next base: position 81,840,736 of record NC_071393.1, read on the forward strand.
TGTGACCTTTCAGTTTAGTGGGATGACACTCCAACCAACAGAGCCACACCAGCCAGGGCCAAACACACAACTTTTTTAAGTAATGGAACACGAAACATGTACCACAGTGAAGCTATGCCAAATTGTTTATGAGAACTACTGGCCTGAAATTTTCTTTATTATAATATTCTTGTTAAGATTTGGAATGAAGTTTATTCTGACCTCAAAAAAAGAAAATGGGTTATGTAATGTTTCTGGTTTTTTCTCTGAAGGAATTTGGAAATCTGATGGAACAATACCATTTTTTAAATGTTTGCTAGACCTTGCTGGTGATGCTACCTAAATCTGAAATTATCAGGAGTTTTAAATTGAGAATCCTGTTATAATCTTAACTGTGTTCCTTCCCCACCCAATTCCTATGTTGAAGTCCCCCAATGTGAGCATATTTTGACATGGGGCCTTTGGGGAAGGATATTAAGGTTAAATGAGGTCATAAGAGTGGCCCTGTCCTTAAAGAACCTATGCACCCCAATGTTCATAGCAACACAATTTACAATAGCCAAGTGCTGGATGCAACCCAAGTGCCTGTCCGCAAATGAGTGGATCAAAAAACTATGGTACATTTACACAGTAGAATACTACCCAGCAGAGAGAAAGAAGGAGCTCCTGCCCTTTGCAACAGTATGGATGGATCTGGAGATCATTATGCTAAGTGAAATAAGCCAGTCAGAGAAAGACAAGTACCATATGATCTCACCTTTAAGTGGAACCTAATCAACAAAACAAACAAGCAAGCAAAATATAACCAGAGACATTGAAATTAAGAACAAATTGACAGTAACCAGAGGGGAGGGGGAGGTGGGAGGGAATTATGGGGGGAAAAGGAGGAAGGGTTGTCAGGAACATGTAAAAGGACACATGGACAAAACCAAGGGAGGGTAGGATTGAGAGTGGGAGGTGGGGATGGCTAGGGTGGGGGAGATTGATGGGGAGGAAATGGAGACAACGGTACTTGAACAATAAAAAAAAGAGTGGCCCTAATCCTATAGAAGTGTTGCCCTTAAAAGAAGAGGAAGAGACACCAGATAGATCTTTCTCTCCCTGAATGCACAAAAGCCATGTGAGAACACAGTGAGAAGGCAGGCAGCTAAAAGCCAGGAAGAGAGGCCTCACCAGGAACCAACCCTGATGGCACTTGATCCTGGACTTCTGGCTCCACAACTGTAGGAAATAAATTTCTGTTGTTTAAGCCACTCAGTCCGTGGCAGTCTATCACAGCAGCAGAGCAGACTACTGCAATTTCTCACAATTAATATAGGATCATTCAGATAGTCTGTATCCCCTTACGTCACTTTTGGTAAATTGGATTTTGCAAGGAAAATAAAATATGTCAAATACTTGACATAAATATTTGTTCTTAATATTCTCTTGTTGTTTTTGCTATCTACCTGCAGGATATTTTCTTTCTGAGTCCTAATATTTGTACTTTGAGTTTTCTCTTTTTTTCTTGGTCAGTCTATCCAACGGTTATCAATTTCATTAATCTTTTCAAAGAAGGAATTTTGGCCTTGTTGCTTTTCTCCAGTGCACATTTGTTTTCAATTTCATTGATTTTTGCTGTTATCTTCATTAGTGCCTTTTATTCTGTAGAAGTTTGAGAATCTTGCAATGTAAAATCTGATCCTATTATGAAGCTATTTGCTTGACAGTCCCTGGTCAGACACACTGAGCTTTCTATCACTATTTCTTTTCTTTTCCTTTTTTATTGAATTTATTGGTGAGACATTGGTTAATAAAATTATATAGGATTCAGGTGTAGAATTCTATAATACATCATCTGAATACTGTATTGGGTGTTCACCAACCCAAGTCAAGTCTCCTTCTATCGGTCACCATTTTAATTCTTATTCTCAATATGAATAGAAATCCAAAGATTACTAGATATTTAAGGAATAACTATAAAATTTTAAAAAAGATAAAAATAAAAAATATGTAAGTCCAAACAAATAACTGAAAATGGAATCTGAGAGGATACAGATAATAGAAACAGAAGGAAACCTATAAAATGTGTCTTTCAGATTCTTAGAGATGTAAGGTAACACATCCCTGAAACCAAAAGAGCAAATACAGAATTTTTAAAAAGTAAAGTACAAATATAACATTATAAATTAAATACTCAACAAAATGTTTGTGTGGCACGGGTGAGAGGGTGCTGAAGAAAATTTCTGGAAACTAGAATTAAAAAGTTAAAGAAAAGAATCAGAAGACAAAAGATAAGAATTTACAGGATTATTCCAAGAAAATGATTTCAACCTAGAACTTTAAATATAGGCAGATGATCAGTTGAGTCTGTGGTATTTTTCAAATCTGAAAGGTAGTCAAAAAATCATTTCTCCTTGTATTAGTTTCATACTGCTGATGTAACAAATTACTACAAATTTAGTTGCTTAAAACAACACAGGTTTATTATCTCATAGTTCCAGAAGTTGGGAGGTCTTAAATGGGTCTGCAAGGCTATGCTCCATCTGGAGGTTATAGGGGAGAATCTGTTTCCTTGCCTTTTCTACCTTGTAAGAGTCACCTACATTCCTTTACTCCTTAGCCCCTTCCTCCAACCTCAAAGCCAGCAAAGTAGCATCCTCTCCCCTCTCTGTCCTCTTGTCTTCCTCTTATAAGGATGTTTGTGATTATGCTTGGCCCACCCAGATATTTCAGGGTAATTTACCCAACTCTAGATCCTTAATTTAATTGCATGTGCAAGGTTCCTTTTGCCCTAGAAGAAAACACATTTATAGGACTTGGAGATTAGGATGTGGACATCTTTGGGGGTGGTCATTATGCTGTCTACCACTCCCACTGACCTTTTCTCAGGAAGGTACTGGAGGATATGTTTCATAAAAACAAAGAATTAAACAAAGAAAAAGGAAACAAGAGATCCAACACAGGAGAGTGGTATTGGATTGTAAAACCAACCAGTACTGAATGAACTAGAGTTTGTAATGCCCTAGAAGGACTATCTGGAAGTATGAAAAAAAAATCATCTAGAAATTTAAATAATCATTAAAATAATCATCTTAATGTGTTTGACTGTGATGTTTTATCACTTTGGTAGAATGTTTGAGGACAGATCACAAATAATTACATATAAATATGGGATTTATTAAGCCAAAGGCAAGTAGAAGGTTGTATTAAAAGTTAATGTGATCAGGGCTGACTGATATTTATAAATGTAGATTTAAACTGTGATATTACTATACTGAGAAATGAGGAGATAAAGAGTGTGGAGGTAGGGAGAGAAGAAATGTGTGCACACTTAGGGATGGTGTTAAAAAAGACCTTTATCATTGACTTCCATAGGACAAAGTCAGTGAATAATGTCTGAGATTGAAAAATCAAGAAATTGAAGTATAACTATATTTTGAAATATGGAATAAATAACAGGAGAAATGTTTAAAAGATTTGAAAGAATTTTCCATTTGAGAGAATTGAGAATATAGAGTTTAGAGACCACAACATTTTGGTTAAAAGCCTAGAATGTGGCAAACTATTAACGCTCACCAATATGTGTTTGCTTCTTTACACTTCCCAGGCTCCCTTGCAGTTAAAGTGGATACCTTGGGACTAAATTCTGGCCAATGAAATATGGGAAAGTTGGTATATCATAGTTTGCCATGTATAATGCACTCCTGTATATAGTGTGCACCCACCAAACTTTCAGGAAAAAAGTCTTTTGTTTTAATTTTTTAGTTCAATTTTTTTACTTATTTATATTTAGAAACAAACCAATTATTATATTCCGGGGTATTATTTTTCATATGGATATTGTTATTGCTTTCTAGAGTTACATTTCTAATGCACAAGCATAAATAAAAGAATTAAAAACATTTTTAAAAGATTTTATTTATTTTTAGAGAGGGGAAGGGAGAAAGAGAGAAACATCAATGTGTGGTTGCCTCTTGTGCGCTCCCTAGTGGGGAGCTGGCCTGCAACCCAGGCATATGCCCTAGACTGCGAAATGAACCGGTGCCCCTTTGGTTTCACAGGCCAGCACTCAATCCACTGAGCCACACCAGCCAGGGCTAAAACCATTTATATAAGTACGGAATTAGTACTACCCATGTATAATGTGCATCCTTATTTTTTAAAGATTTGGGGAAAAAAAGTATACATTATACACAGCAAAACATGGTATGCCATTTTTAGGGCTGATCTCTAAAAACTTCTTGTGTGACTCAGCATGCTTCCTTTCTTGTCAGATAAACTGTGGACACCAAGTCCTAGGAGACAGAGGAACCACTAAAAAATAAAAAGAAACCTACATTCTTGAGTTTACCATTTCATTTGACTAAAAACATCCATAATGGATTTCTTGTGAGAAATAAAAGTTTATTGTATAAAACCACTGAAATTTGGGGGCTTTCTGTGACTGCATGCACTGTCTGTTTAAAAAAAATACATGGCCACAAATTCTTTGACAGTCTTTGAGATGCAGCACCTATGTCCCTTCTCCTAAAATCTGTACAGGACTTGTGACTCTTAACCTAAAGAATGTTGACTTCCAGTCAAGATGGAGGTGTAGGTAAACATGCTTTGGCTCCTTGTGCAATCACAGAAAGAATCACTACTAGACCTCAAAACAAATAACAGCCAGAACCATCAGAAATTGAGCTGTATGGAAGTTCCACAACCAAAGATTTAAAGAGGCCACATTCATCCAGATGGGTAGGAGAGGTGGAGACACAGACAGAGATGGGCAGTGAGGTGCAGAGACGTGATGTGACGCAGAGAGGTGGCAGAACCTGCTGTCCCACATTCACGTGTGGTGGATAAAAATCAGGAGGGATGCCTTGGGAGTGAGCAAACCCAGCCCCAGGACAGACCTCACAGCCCAGGGTTCCAGCACCAGGAAGATAAATCCCCGTAACTTCTGGCTATAAAAACCAGTGGGTGCTGGGGTGGTAGAAGACACTGCTGGATTTTCAGGGGACTCTGCTTACAGGGCCTGCTCAGACTTAAAATGTAGGCAGACCCACCACCACTTGGATTCAGCACCAGGGCAACAGCTAGAAGGGTTCCAATCACACAAGGTGAGTACCAGGCAAACCTCCAGAAGCCAGGCAGCGGCACTGTCTGCTGCTCTGAGCCCTCCCCCCACACAGAACCACAAAGCAGTAAAGCAGGTTTCCCTGCCCTGGCAATTACCTAAGGTTCTGTCCCACACAATTTACAGGTGCCTTTTCCACAACAGGCCAGGGAGCAACTCATTCTACTAAGTAGACTTTTCTACTAAGACAGGGAGTCAAAGCAGCTCTACCTAGTACACATACACAAACACAGGGAGGCTGTCAAATTGAGGATACAATGAAATATGGCCCAAATGAAACAACAGAATAAAACCCCAGAAAAAGAACTAAATGAAATGGAGATATGCAACCTATCAGGTGCAAAGTTCAAAACACTGGTGATCAGGATGATCAAAGAACTCACTGTGTACGGCAAAATAAAAAGACCCAGGAAGAAATGAAGTTACACTAAGTGAAATAAAGAAAAATCTACAGGTAACCAACAGTGGTAGAGAGGATGAATCAAATCAATGATTTGGAAAATAAGGAAGAAATAAGCATTCAACCAGAATAGCAAGAAGAAAAAAGAATTTTAAAAAATGAGGATAATATAAGGGGTCTTTGGGACATCTCCAAATGTACCAACATTTGAATCACAGGGATGCCAGAAGGAGAAGAGGAAGATCAAGAAATTGAAAACTTATTTGAAAAAAATAGTGAAAGAAAACTTCCCATTTGGTGATGGAAATAGACATACAAGATCAGGAAGAACAGAGCCCCAAACAAGTTGGACCCGAAGAGGACCACACCAAGACACATCATAATTAAAATGGCAAAGATTAAAGATAAAGAGAGAATCTCAAAAGCAGCAAGAGAAAAGCAGAGCGTTACCTACAAAGGAGTTCCCATAAGACTGTCAGGTGATTTCTCAAAAGAAACTTTGCAGGCAAGAAGGGACTGGCAAGAAGTTACAGAAAACTTCTTGTTACAGAATTCATGTTACAGAAAATACCCCTACCCCTAGGGTTCTTTATGCTGGCTGCCAATTAGTAACTGTGGCTCTCAATGCCAGAGTTTGGTAAAAAGGAAAGAAACTATTTATTCAAAAGTTATACAGGTTTAGAGTAATGGTGGAATGTCATTGTTAAATCCCAAAGTCCCTTTAAAATGCCCATACATCCCCCCCCCACCAGTCCTACCTCCCCTAGCCAAACCAGGCCAGTCATGGCTACTGCATCTCAGGAAAAGAGAATAGAAGTCTGTAGCTTGGCTAGGCTCCTGTTCTTAGAAACGCAAAACCACATCCTCACGGTGGGCGAGGGAATCCTTCTGCATTCTTTTGGACCACATGGCCAAAAACTCGTACTACTGCTACATGGTCAAGAGGCTTCTCCTTCCCCAGCTACATGGTCAAGATCCCCACACGGCTGCTACATCCTGCTTTTCTGCATTTTTAGAAGCTGGGTGGTCAAGAGAGCCCCTCTGTTTGCTCCCAAACCAAATGGTAAAAAGCCTTAGTATGGCTGCCACACTGGGGTTTAAATCCCAGCTCTTCCTCTGATCTTCCTCCATAATCCCATTTCCGACTCCTCCCACACTGGGTTATACCTGTGAGTAGTCTGGTTTCTTCTGACTTTCTCAGCTGCCATTGTTAGTCCAGGCAAGTATGGCCCCCGTGTTGCTGAAGATCTCTTGGAGGCACAGTAAGCCCCTCAGGCTACATTGCATCCAGGGGTTAGAGTCATGCCCATCTCCCCGGCTCCACAGCTTTTAACATTGTTAAAACACTGGCCAAGTTCTTCAGATACAGAAAGTAGCTCTCAATGGCCCTGCTCCACTTTCCTCATCCCCCAAGTGATAGCTATGGGGTTTTTCTCCATTTGGGGGACTTCCAGCTCAGCACCCCATTACATTCAAAGTGATGAAAAGTAAGGACCTAAAACTTAGATTACTCTATCCAGCAAAGCTATCATTTAGAGTGGAAGGACAGATAAAGGGCTTCCAAGACAAGGTAAAGCTAAAGGAGTTCATCATCACCAAGCCATTACTATATAAAATCTTAAAGGGACTTTTTCAAAAAATAAAAACTATGAACATTAAAATGGCAACAAATTCACAACTATCAACAAGTAAATCTAAAAAACCGAACTAAGCAAACAACCAGAACAGAAACAGAATCATACATATGGAGATCATTTGGAGGGTTATCAGCTGGGAGGGGGAGGAGGGAGAAAAGGGGTAAAGGTGCAGGCATTAAGAAGCATAAATGGTAGGTACAAAATAGACAGAGGGACATTAAGAATAGTATAGGAAATGAAGAAGCCAAAGGACTTATATGCATGCCCCATGGACATAAACGGGGATTGCTGGAGGGAATGGGGGTACTAGGCAGAGGGGTGCAAAGGGGGAAAATTGGGACAACTGTAATAGCATAATCGATAAGGTATATTTTTAAAAGATTATGTATGTGGTTCACTTTGGGGCTTTCATAGTTCTGTTCTGAAGTGCTGGTATAATTATCTTTCATTCTAAACAAAGGTTAATGCTTACAGATCAGTATGGCACTTTAAAAATGTTACTCACTAGTGAGTTTGTTCTGAGCTCAGAAACATCTTTCTGGCCCTGGCTAGTGTAGTTCAGGGTATTGAGTGCTGGCCTGCGAACCAAATAATCAGGGCACATGCCTGGGCTGTGGGCCAGGTCCCCAGCAGGGGCCTATGAGAGGCAATTGCACATTGATGTTTCTCTCCCTCCCTTCTCCTCTATCTAAAAATAAATAAATAGTCTTTTTAAAAATCTTCATATGAATGAAACCCATCAAACCTAAAAAAAAATGTTGAGAAGGGATACTATGTTACCTTTAGAGGCTAGGTCAGAAAAGGACATGGAGATTCTGCCTTGTCCATTGCAAGATTTGACTTCAGAGCACTGAGCCTAAGCTAAGAAATCTCATCATGCTGCTGCCATGCTGAGAGGAAGCCCAGACTCCATGCAGAGGCCACTTAGGAGCTCTGCTATCATTCATCATCTTCCCAGCTGAGTAATTAGAAAAAGCTGTCCCTCTGTGCCCTATTGAACACACAATTCATGACCATAAAAAAGTTGTTTTTTTTTAGTCCACATATTTTGGACTAATTTATTACATGGCAATAGTTACTGCAATTAATAAATCATATCATTTGTTTTGTAATCTGTGCACTTGAACTAAAGTAGTTAAAAAAGAAAAGGATGTGAGTTATTTATTCTTAGTTTGGAGACTGTCATTGCTAGTTCTTTTACCCAGAAAGTTCATCTTTCCCCCTAAAGCAGTGGCTTTCAAATGTTTTAAAGAGAAATACAAAATAAATAAATTTTATAAACATGATCTAGTGTGTGTATGTGTACGTACACATATATAAACAGTATATACAAATTATATATATAAAATTTAAAGCTCTATAAAGCAACACTTAACTTCACCAAGTGCCATTCGCTGATATTTCCACACTATACTATTTCATTTTTTTTTTAAGTGTAGTTTTGGCGAAATATATTTCCTTGCTTACAAATGAGACCTCTGTCAAAGGTCCCACACAATCCCTAGAAAAACACTACTCTAGACTGTAATCATTCTTGAAGGCCTTACTCAAGTCCAACCAATAAGCCTTCGTTGGCTAGTCTACTCTGATATGTCTATTTGGTGCATTACTCACGCTGAACTTGATGGTTATCCCCTCCAAGTCAAGGTTCTGTCCTTTATCACTCACTTCCTGAATTCGTAGAGCTCAATAAATACGTTACTCGAGATATGGCCCTTGCACGACAACGCTCAGTTGTCATCGCGCACTCCTTCGGTTTGCACTGTATTTGGATTGGGGCAAAAAAATTGTTTAATGATCTATCCACATATTATGCTTAATTTTAAACTGGAAAAGTGCACAAAGTACTCCCAACTCTGGGTGCGTGTGTAGTTTTTAAGAACACCAAATCGTTAAAATACAAAGACCGTTCTTATCATGACAGAGCCATAAACAACAACGAATTCTTTTGGATGGAAAAGCGTTCTGTAGGGTCGGCATCTTCACTACTCACTACAACCACCGTGAGCGTGTATTTCGAGACCGGGTACCACTTAGGGGGTCCTGGCCAGTCTCAGCGGGGACCTCAGCGCGAGGCCGGCGGACACCACGTGCCGCGGGTCCGGACCCGTCTCTCCGCAGAAGGGGACCCCGCCCGCGGCTGGAGGGGGCGAGGCGGGACTTCCCGTTTCACCCCGCCCCGCCGGCCGCCACGCCGTTTACCTCAGCCGAGGAGCAGCGCCGCGCCGGGCCCGAGCAACGGCTTTGGCAACGGCCGGGCTCCTCCCTCCGAGCTCCCCCGGAAGGCGCTCCGCCGCGTTCCCGCGCGAGCTCTGCCGGGCGCGCGCCGCGGGCTCGGGCGGAGCGGAAGACGCGTGGATCTGTGCGAGGACCCGCGAGCTGTGCAGGTCTGAGTCCCACTCTGATCTCTCGTGCCGGTGTCCGCGCCTCCCTGGGGACTTGGTGACTCGGCCGGAGCCGCGCGACTGCGGGGAGTGGACGCTCCGCGGCCCGGCCCTAACAGAGGTCGTTCTGGGTGTCCCTGCGCGGCGCTTGATTTTTTTTTTTTTTTTTTTAATCTTGCGGGCCCTTTGGGAAAAGGCTTCCCGAGTTTTCCTCAAAAAAAAATTTTCCCCTAACAATTATTTTCGGTGCTTAACGACTCAAAGAAAGCCTGTCCTGGCAAAGTTAGTCCCCTAGGAATCGTACCTATTCTTTGTGTTTTTAGTGTTTGCAGTGGTTTGCGTGGGATTGATTATCACTGAAGGAGGAGCTTAGCACGGCCACAGTATGCTATGCATTGTAATATTTAAAATATTAAGACGATGGTTACATAATAAGCAAAGGAATCTGTTTCTTATGTCCTAAGTTATTTGGGGGAAATGTAGGACAAGCAAGGAAATATATTAACACTTCAAGGTGCCAAGTCCATGCATGGAGTTGGATGATAAAATCTCTATTTAAAACCACATTTAAGGATTAGTTTTGCCTGAGCCCCAGTGTACCGTGTACAACCGAGGCAGGACAGTGCCTACCAAATGGTGGGTGGTCTGGGAGGGGCCGTGGGTCCTGTATGAAAAAGGTGATACCTTGGATTTTTTTATAAATGCATGTGGGGTCTGTATACGGTATGGGACCAGGTTCTTAAAAATACTCCAGGAAAGAAACATTTGAAGTGGGTTTCATCAAAAACTACAATCCAGGATAGGGGAGTCTCATAGAATGTTCTGTTAGGAGGTGAGTTAACTTACTTGTTTGTAGCTAGGAGCCTTTTCCATTAGTATTCTTTTGCAAAAAAAAGGTCTTCTAGGCTGCTTTCTATGCCAGGCTGCAGTTGGCGGGTAAAATTAGTTTGCCAGGTACTTCAGTAGCAAGATGCACACTATATGCTGCTGCTTTTTTCAGAATGGTTTTGATTTAATTAAGTATTTGTTGACTTCCTCCTGCTGCATTAGACACAGGGATAGGTGAGATAAGTAAAAAGTTCTGCTCTTTCGGAGTTGACCGTCTGCCAGGACCGATAGCTTCACTCAAAGGTGACTCCAAGTTAAGGTACATTTTTCCATGCTAAGTATGTGGAAGCAATGATAAATGCACAGAGGTAAAGGAATGTAAGAGATTGCTATAGACCATCTAAAGTCCTGCCTTTACACTAAAAGTAGAAGATTATGGGCAAGGTAGAATTGACGCAACTTGGTGAGTAATTAGTTTTGTGGGGGGAAGGGTAGAAGGAGGATTTGGTTTCAGCCTAGGTTGCAGAATGATGGATGTATCAGTTCCTTAGGAGTAAAGTCTTTTCATGTTTTCTAAGTAACTCCCACGACTCCGTTTGTATTTCTCTGCATGTAGTTGATATTAACAAGTATGTTTTAAGGTTTTGAGTCATTGCGTTTGCTACACATGATTTGTACACATTTGAGGCAGGTGTTGGTTAGGTCAGAACATATGCCCTGATCATATGGTTTCAGAGACCTTGGGAGGTAGCTGCCTCTTATTCTGTGTGGCCACATCAGCCATAAGTGAGCATATGTAGGTGACACAGGGGAGGGGCATAAACATGTCCCTTTCACTGTCTCACAGGTATTTATGTTGTTTGATTTTGTAGGGGAACAATATCTGTATAAGGTTTCACTGGTATTCACTTAGTTATATAGATGGAAGCCCAAGTACAGGGGATATTTCTGAGACATCTCAGGACAGTGCATTTTGGGAGCCCTAGAAAAATGTATCAGTAATTTTCCATTGAATACCCAGCGACATTGAGTCAGGTTGAATTTGTCCAATCCAGTTTCTTTTTTTAGGATAAGCCCCATGATTGAGGTAACGCAAGACTTACAGCCTAAAAATGTTTCTTTGTAAGGACCTCAGGCAGCACCAGAACAAACCCAAATGTAGAGAATTTAGATGAAACTTAATTAGCTTCCTAAGTGCAGTGATGAGACCTCTGTTGCTATGACAGTTGACCTTTTGTTGGCCAATTGATTTGCAACTCCAGTATCTGGGAACTAATAGGATCACCCCCAGCCTTGTAAGGCTGCCTCCTGTTCTTAGAATGCTTTCTGATTTTAGTCAGGATTTCTTTACAGGGATCTGTAGATGGACCTGAGAGATCTGCAAACCACCAGAAATTATGAGCAAGCTATTGTCTGTATATGCATTTCCTACAGATACGATCCAAGATTCTCCATGTGATTTTAAAAGGATCTGAGACTCAAGAACAGGTGACAGCTTAATATCTGGCACTATCCTAGTCATTGAGGACATATTCACGAAGATAGAAGCCATTTTTAGGTAGGTGATTTGGGGTGGGGGTTGGAAGTAGGTGATGTTTTCCATTTGTGAGACAGTAAAAAGTGATTGGACTGGCATTCTAAAATATCACTTTCTCTGAAAAAAAATGTAAATCTGTACCTAATCAGTACACATCAGAAATATTTATCAGTATTTTCATTTTCCCCTTGCATAAATTTGGCAAGTATATTTAACTTTTTCTTTAAGGACCATCATTTGTTTTTCGTTGCATTTCCTTTTTGGGTCTCAAGCTCCCTGGGATTTACAATCTATAAAAATCTCCTGATAAGTAATGAAATTAGTGTCACTAACTTCTTGTTAGTATGTTATCTTGTATATTAAGTTCTGTTGGACTTTTTGATCATTTTCCAATGTGGGAGAGCACAGAAAACTTCCTGTTGTCCTCAGTGTTTCTCCCGTCAGCGTTTGTACCCCAAGTGCCCGGGAGCCTCCTAATTAAACACCATAAGGGTTTGTGGTAGGAGAGTCATTTTACCGCTTTGGAATGCATATCAAATCAAAAGGGCCCCAATCTCTTTTCCACCTGAAAGATACTGTGCTTACAGAGTATTTGAAAACAGTTTTGGCAGCCATCATCCTTCATTGAAGGGGACTATTTAAGGGGGAAAGTTTTTTTAAATTTTATCTCTAGAACTAAGAATCTGAATGGTGTTTAAAAAAAAAAGCACTAGGAATTCTTAGAGTGAGTGCACATTAATGTTACTCTATAAAACTTTAAATTTGTAAGATCACAAATTTATTTTTTTTTTAATTTATTTTATTTTTCAGGGCGTATATTTACCTTTTGGGATATCTTACAAATTATAATCGGTAGTAGCTGCATCTCACGTTTTAATGGATGTCTGGTTATATTTTATGTGTGTTTTAACTTAAGGTGGAGAGGAATATATCTTTTAGAATATAAACAACTAAATTTTATTGATTACGTTGGAAGCCCGCATTTCTATTAGACTTCTGGTTGAGATTAGTTGTCATGGAACATCAATTCAAAGAGCCTATAGGGTTGACGACATTCCTTGCCCGGCTGGTAGGAACATTAAACCATTGCATTCCTAATATAAAATTGCTGTCTTTAGAACAAAAAGAGTCACTGAAAAATGGATTGTTGGTACCTAAACCTTATATTTGAAGTAATTTTTCGAAGAATACCCCTTTTTATCTTTTTGGGGTGGAGTGGCTCCAAAGGGTAATTTATTGTTTTGAGTTTATTGCATTTTAATTCTGTATTTTAAAGTACACTAATTTAGTGATTTTTAAAAAATTGTTAATCTTTGTTAATAAACACTAAAACAGCACACAATTGTGAATTAAATTGAGAAATTTTCTTTGTGGGGACAGTAAGTAAAATGTTTGGGTTTTGTTTTGCCCCCCTGCTATTTTTCAGTGTACCTATGATAATGTGCTTTAGAAATAGATGTTAAACTTTGGTTTGAATGAAAAATGTCTCTCAATCAACCTATATTTCTGAAAGAAAGGGAAGAAAATAATTCAAAACTTGTGGAAATACAACAATCACAAACTACTTCCATAGCTGCAGAAGATCCTCTTCAAAACTTATGCCTAGCATCTCAAGAAGTTCTTCAAAAAGCTCAACAAAGTGGACGATCAAAATGTCTTAAGTGTGGTGGTTCAAGAATGTTCTACTGCTATACATGTTACGTCCCCGTTGAAAATGTACCTATGGAACAGATGCCACTTGTGAAGGTTGGTAAGAAATTTAATTCTTTGAAAGTAGGAAAATAGATTTAATTTTATTTTTTTAAGATTTTATTTATTTATTTTTAGAGAGGGGAAGGAAGGGAGAAAGAGAGGGAGAGAAACATCAATGTGTGGTTGCCTCTGGCGTGCCCCATACTGGGGACCTGGCCCGAAACCCAGGTATGTGCCCTGACTGGGAATCGAACCAGCGATTTTTTGATTTGCAGGCTGGCACTCCCACTGAGCTAAACCAGCCAGGGCAGGAAAATAGATTTTAAAAAGACATCTCATATTTGCCTGTTGTACTGTAATTGATAAACTTGATAAATAACATCATTATGAAAATGGATTAGGATTAATAGAAATTTAATCCTACAGACTGGTAAATCCATTTCTTTTTCTTGTCCCTGGAAAAAGAGATGCACATGCCAAAACACTTAGGTATGGGATGAATGGGATGGTTTTTAGTGAAACCAATTAGTTTTTTAAAAACTAGTGATTATAAATCATTTACAACATAGAAAAAATGTGATATAAACATGAACACTACAAGAGACAAGTTTGTAGACTCCCTAAAGGACTTTGAAAAACTACCCCAGGTCCTTGAACTGCTCTTTGAGAAAACATATCCCAAAGGAAGTAGGTAGGTTCATTTTTGTGTAGGCTTTTGTAGAATGGGCTTGCCTCCATCCTATACACAAACAGGGAGCACCTGTCAGTGACCAGAACGGAACTAAACTAAAACTGAGAAGACTAAGACCTACTCATCGGGCTGTGGTATAAACTGTAGTGATTTAAAGACAGATTTAAAAAATCTTTTTGAATTGATTGCTTAGCTTATAAATACTTTAAAATGGAACTCAAGAAATGCAAGATATTATTATTTTTACATAGAGAAAGGACATAATCCATAGTAAATAATTAAGCTTTAAAGGAAATAGGCAAAATGATTTTGAAGAGCGTTTTTTTTTTTTTTTTTAACACATAGAGTGCACCTCCAAGATGTATTCTTTTACTGGATTTTTCTGTTGATAATTATTTCATTTGTGCTGTTAAGGGACATGTCTGAGAATGAAGGTGTTCACAACTAAGGGTAAAACCTTTGATATCAAAAATGTATGAGGAACAAAATTTTAACGTGAACTTTAGATCTGAACTTTGACAAAGCTTTTATTTCCTTTTCTATATCATAAAATGAACAAATCTGAAGTTTATAGGAATTATAAAAAATAATTCAGTATCTGTTCTTGGCCCTGATACTGAAATGCAAGGATTTGGACTCAAGTGCTATGTAACATAAATGAAAATGATATTGGAGCTTTGTTTTAAGAGCAGATTCTATGTTAAATGAGTTAAAAAAGTCATTCTATTACATGATTAACAATATCAAGGAAGAAATTTGGGTTTGCTTTGACTCCTATCATTCTTAATATCCTGTTGTAGAAAAGTATGTCTTCAAACCGTAAGTACAGGGTCCGGTGGAAGCAATGCCTGCTTGAGTGTGGTTGGTAGGGTAATAATACGGGTGTAATAATTTATAGTTTTAATTTGAACTTTTCCCTTAAAATGTCATATGGTGTGCTTGAGTGTGATATTGTTAGGTTGCAGAATTACATGTTTATGATTTTGTAGTAAGAGATTTTGTAACTAAAAAAAGGGGGTGTTATTTGTGCCAGGCCCTGTATATTTACAGAGATGTAGTGTGAGCTTGCTATTTAAGCTTTAAAGACCATTTTTATTAACATAAAAATTAAAATTTTTGTATTCGTTTTGTTCACTCGTATTTTTTTTTCTAATTTTAGCTTCCACTGAAGATTGACATCATTAAACATCCAAATGAAACAGATGGCAAAAGTACTGCTATACATGCAAAACTCCTAGCCCCTGACTATGTCACTATTTACACGTACCCTTGCATTCCGGAATATGAAGAAAAGGACCATGAAGTAGGCAGCTTATTTTTTACGACCGTTCATTGACTCTAAAAATGAATTTGAAAAACTCCAGTACCTTTCTGAACTTACTTGAACACAATTTAATATTTTTCTTAATGACCTAGGGTTATCCTTATAAAACACTAACCAACATACACTTCACTGGCGTCTGAAAAGATCAGAAGATCCTAGATTGTTAGGCTTTTTTGAGTGTTTCCACTTTTTATTATTTTTCTCCATTATTTCTTCAAGTTTTTACACTTTACCAATATTATGTCTGCTTTTACTTTCTTCCCTCTTCATTTTCATGCCTACACTGCACTACAGTAGATGGTCTACTTTGATGTGAACTGAGAAACCAGGTTACAAACATTGGAATTTCTCCAAAAGAAGAGAAGTCTAAAAAGGATTTTCAGGAATTCTCCCTGAATTAAGAGCTTTAGTATATGGCCTTTGTAACATTTCCTTGGTCTGCTCAGAGGTCTTCCTTGCTCATTTCTAGATTCTTAATTGACTTTCACATAGTTGAAATTCACATTGGTGAAATATTACTGGCCTTGTGGAAAAGTAATGTTGCAGTAGATCTCAGAAAGGTGGGCATTGGGCACTTCTTAAAGACGCTTGTAAACCCTTTTAGGTCTCTTGGGGATCATTTGTTGGTGTGGGTAATGAGGAACAAAGTTAAAAATTAGTAGACTGATTTGTTCTAGAAAGAACTTGGCTTTTCCTTTATTATAAGTGTGTTTTTTATTGCACTTATATGGAAAGTTGTGTTTGTAAATAACATCTGAGTTTTGGATTTAGGAATATATTTTCATTTGCTTCCCTGGTCAGCTAGGTGTCATTTATGCTAATTAAATAGGACACAGTGCTAGGTTCTATAAAGAGAGGTGATATGCCTATAATCCAAGAAAATTAAGAAACCCTGGACTTTGCTAATTGGGTATGGGGGAAAATTGGCACGTATTGTGAATGTTTAAGCAACTTGTATAACTTTGAAGTTTATAAATGCAAGAGTTTTTATTTTACTTTTATAATGTTTATTTTTCATATTAAAATGAGGCTCATGAGAGAAAATTTTGGAAATAGGGAAAATATGAGGGATAAAATACTCATACTTCTACCAACACTTATTCATTTCACTGATATTTGCTGGGTGCCTGCCTCGTGACAGGAGCTGTTCAGACAGTGGAGGCTGTAGTGTATAATATCTCAGTAAAATGCTGCAGAAAAGAAAACACTATAATTTAAAGAATTATTCCTTGAAAGTTAGATTTTCCAGTTTTAATTTTTCATTGTAATAAATATACTTTAACAGATATTATAGGTGTGCTGAGTATATGGGTATTTAGGATTATTTTATTAAGGTAAATGCCCATAAGTGAAATTATTTGACCAAAGGGCATAAACATTTCAAGCCTCTTAGGTTGCCAAACTGCTTTCAGGAGGGGTTGCGCGATCTAAGCCCACCAGGAGTGCTGGCGGGAGAGGCCCAGTGCACCAGTTTCCTCGCCAGCACTGCCATGTGCCATTTATTTGTTTTGTCTTTGTGTGTTGTATAGGGAAATGGCATGTAATTACTGAGTACTTTTTAGTGGGTCTTTTACAAAGTAGCACACACTTTGCCTTTGATCTTATAAAATATTATCAGTTTAGTTTTTTGTTTCAAGATACAATTAACTTGACTTCTATCAATAGGTAAATAACTAATTTTGAAGTAAAACTTTTAGGTAGTATATTATGATTATGAATTATTTAGGAAGGACCCCAAACTCTACCATACATATTAAGGAAGCACATGTAGTAAGACCTAGTGCTTGTTTCTTAGATATCCAGTATGTTTTTTCTGTTAAATTTTTAAGTCAGAGTTTATTCACTCTGAAGATCATAATCGCACACTGTTAACTTAAGTTTCCTTGTTTTAGGTTGCGCTTGTTTTTCCTGGACCTAAGTCAGTCTCAGTAAAAGATATTTCTTTTCATTTGCAAAAACGGGTTCAAAATAATGTGAGAGGCAAAAATGATGACCCTGACAAGCCATCTGTTAAACGCAAGAAAACTGAAGAACAGGATTTGAATGATGGCGAGTACAAAGAGACAACACTGAAAAAAATTATATTTATAGATAGCACCTGGAACCAAACAAACAAAATACTCTCTGATGAGAGACTTCAAGGTACGGGAAAAAATACTTTTGTATTGCTTCTTCCTCCAACTTTTATCTGATGAAACTTCAAACTTACAGACACCCTAGAAGAATTGCATTAACTACCTATATATCTTACCTTGTTTGCTTTATTTCTCTTTCTTAATTATATGTCTGTGTATATAGTTAGATATATACTTCCTGGTTGAACCTTTTGAAGGAAGATGCAGGCAGTACAACTCTTCACCCTTAAACACCTCAGTGTGCATCCTTCAGGAGTAATTGCATGATCGTAATACCACTGTCACTTTAAGAAAATTAACAAAAGTTCTCTAATGTCTAAGATGCAATCCAAATTCACATTTCCCTAATTGACCCCAAAATATCTCTTATATCTCTTTCTTCTCTGATGTAGTATGTGAACTCACATTCCATTTGCTTATGTCTCTTTTCATGTGGAACAGTTCCGTTTTTGTTTTTCATGACTTAGACATATGAAGCGGACAGGTCAATGGTCTGAACGCTCATTATCATTAAATCAGGTTTAAATATTTTTTCAAGGATACCTATAGATAAGGTTAAATCCAGGGTTGTCCACGAGAATTGCAGTTTATATATATTGCTTTGGTATGATTATTAAAAGCATTTCTTCTTACTCTCAGAAAAGAAGTTGATTCGCTGATAAATTGTATGATTACCCTATTCACAGGAGGCATATAAAGCAAGTTGTTCCATTATTGGTGATAACTTTCAGTACTTAGTTAAAGGTGATTGCCAGATCTCTCCATCACAAGGATTTATTTCTTCTTTGAAATTAGTAGTAATCAGCAGTGGGGTGACGCTTTGAGACTGTGGACTGTCTGACTGCTTTTCACTCAGTGGTTTTAGTATTCACTGGTGACTCTTTTCTCAATCATTAATTGTATTGAGAATTGCACAATGATGAAATTTTAATTTTACTGTTTCTTCTCCATTTGTTAGCTGGCATTCTTATGTAAAGAAGGGGCTGTGCTTTTCCCCCTCTTCTTCTGTCCTCTCCTGCCCCTACCATATATGAGATCACTGTGGTCTGACATCTTTTTAACTCAATATATTATAATCTATCATGATTATATTCTTTTAGATGCTCGAATTGTCTCAAATTTTGCCAGGGGGAGCCCTTCAAGTCCTTTGTGTCATGGCCTCATTAGTCTTTCTGGTACAGCACTTTTTTCTTGCCCCAGACCTAGAATCAATCATTCAAAGGAGCCGTGGTTCTTGTTCATGGGGAATGACACTGGAAACCAAGGTCTGGTAAATGTATTACTATTTGGAGGTCGTTGCCTCAGTAGAGCCGAGAAAGATACCACAATGGATAGTTTCAGTTCAGCTTCAACATTACAGAGAGCTTCTCTCTTTTGTTTTATGTTTATATCTTTTTCTCTTAAAGTGAAAAGCTTAGTTCCGAATAACAATGTTTTAAAAGAGTTGCTTTATTGGCCCAAGTACTACACGAGTATGCTATGAAGAACAAGAGCTCATATTAATTTTCATGCTCCCTTGTACCTTTCTCTGTCCTTCAGGCTTTCTCAGTTTTTCTAAAAGCTTTAGTTTTATTTCCAGCTTTTTGATGGCTTTATTCGTGTATCATGCATACTTACAAGGCAAGAGAGCTACCTAGTTGCCAAAACAGTTTCAACCTCAGCTATTGCTAAAAGCGTATGTAATTTAGAAGAGAAATTGATGATACTCTTTGAAGTCCTACTTGTGTTAATTAGCACCAAACTAAAGTGAGTGCAGTAGCGAATTTAATTAGCTTAATTGATATACTTTGTGCCTGTGAGAGCAACATAGGTGTTAGTAAGATTGTTCTGTGTCCCAACTGTGTGTGCTTGAGTGTGTGTGCGTGAGGAAGATAGGCGGAGAAATAGAGACAGTGAAAGAAACTGTGTGTGTGTGTATCTCACACACACACAGTAGGGAGGGAGGGAGACAGACAGACAGACAGACACTGTAAAGCATAAGACCTGGAAGAATCTTGTTGCTGCTGTTCAGTAGAGAAACGGAACCCTAAAACCCTGCTCTTCACAGTACTGCCTACCGCATTACCTTGAATGGTTTGAGCAGCGACTCTTCCCCAGTTTGAAGATGTTTCTGAGCCATTTTTCTTTATATGGTAATTGGAAGGATCCAGTGAAAGAACATAAGTAAAAACACTTCAGAAAAACTATATAAGGAATTATTGAGCTACAATTCAAAATCTGTTTCAGAGTGTCCACATTTGTGCTTAAGGCTTAAAATTGGATTTGTACAAAGGGAATTTTGTTCTTCTTTTCCAGATCACAGAGAAAGTATCACATATTTCAATTTTGTGCTACATTAAATTTTTAAAAGGGATTTCTCAGTTCCATCAAAATGACAAAATAAACAGATTTCTAGAGTCGGTCTTCTGTATGTCTTACTTTCACCACAGGGAGAACTTGGGGCTCTGTGCACATTTGTAACTTCTGTATGTGCGAATTGCCAGTTTCCTGATAAGCCAACTTATTTCCACAAGAAACAGCCATGTTTGTTATAAATCATCGCCTTTTAAAACATTTTACTGTCTGGTGGGACTAAGCTGAACAACTCTAAACCTCAGTTTAAACCCTCAAATGTAATGTATTAAAAATTATGTTTCTGTTATCTTTCTATGAATGCTGAGGTTAAGATCCCCCTTAACAAAGTAAAAACATACCATTTTGCCAGACTTCACAGAAGAATAGCTCTGAATGTTTTACTACTGTCAAAATAGAACATCCAAAGGTCGAACGTCTAGTTTAATCATACAGCGTAAACCTACTAGTGAAGAGTGACATAACATTCTTGAAGATTCGCCATAGGAAGCATGGGGGGAGTGGCAGGAATGATGGTTTTCTTTTTGTTGGGGAGGGAGGCCAAATTATTGAAACAAATTATGTCATAATTTGTTTTAAAAATTAGCCAGCTGCATCCCTTCATTTTGACAGATTTGTTCACATTAAAAGCATTTCCGAAGCTGTACGTGGAGTGTCCGCGAGTGCTTGTCACGTACGACCTCATTCAGTCCTCACAACAGTATGATTTTTGTTCTCTCTTTCCAATTGAAGAAATTCGGGCAATAATTTTGGAGGGAAAAAGCCATATATAATTAGTTGCTTCTTTCAAACTTTTACTGCTAAAATTTTTTGTGTATTTTATCTTAAACTTATGGATTGCTAGAAATACTAGCAAGAGAATTTTTAAATGTATATGTCAAACTTTAAAAAATAAATATTAATTTTATATGTAATCCCATGTCTGTATTTCATTTGGTTTAAAAGGTTCTACGTACTTCCAAGAACATCTTCAAAATAGGGTAGATTAGTGGTGGTAGGCACTGTCTTGGTTTTTATATTTACAGTCTTATAGCATATTAGATGTATTATAGAAACTGGTATTATTATAAGCTACTCTTTGTTATTTTTTCAAATTACATTGAGGATGTCAAAGTCCTATGTCAAGATTTTTTCTTTTAATTTTATCCTTCAGTTACAGTCCACCTTCGGTATTATTTTGTATTAGTTTCAGGTGTGCAGCAGAGCGGTTAGACAGTCATATGCTTTGCAAAGCGGTCCCCTGGCCTGTGTTAAGATTTTAATGGTAGTAATTACTGAGAGCACTTCAAAGTCTGCCTTTACTGCTTGGTTATAACTACATTAACACAAACAGTTAAAAAGGGTTTGATTTTGATTGTTTTAACTTATGTGTATCTTTGAATCAAGACTATTCAAATTGACACATTTCAAAATACTCTAAAGGCTTTTGTGATTTGTCCATTCATTCGGTAATGGTTGTTGAACACCTGCTCTTGGACAGGCAGTGTCCTGGACTTGACGGATGTAAAGGAGAGTAAGGCGGTATCTGTGCCATGTGATCAAACGCAGTGGCTATTAGTTAGGGTAGCATTCAACTGCAGGGACAGAAACCTGGCTGGAACCTTCAAGCATTGCAGATGTAAAAGTCCAGAGGTGGGTGTGCTGGCATGTAAGGGGACTTCACAGTGCTCTAGTTCAGAACTCAGAATCCTGTTTTCCTCTATCGTTTTCATCCTCATGCTTGTAAGAGGCATCCTGTATTTATTCAGGCAAGACAAAGGGCAGTATCTGTATGCCCCTGAGTCTGACTTTTTTATTTAAAAAAAGGAAAAAAAACTTTCCTGAAAGTTCCACCTAGGAGATTGCATTTTTCCTTTTTTGGGGCAGAATTGGTTCACATGACCACCCTGGCTGTAAAGAAAAGTTGGGAAATTGTTTTTTTGGTTGACACATATTGAACAGGATTTGTTAATGAGAGAGAAAGTAAATATTGAGAAGACAATGGACATTGTCACATAATCTATTATGGAAGGCAGACAGATAAGCAGACAATAAAATTCACTAGGTTTGGGGTGCAGTGGTAGCATTACCCCCCTTTTTTCCTGGAGTTCCTGGGAGGATTCACTGTCTCTATTGGAATCTGGATGGACAAAGGAGAGCAGGGGTGGGGGGGCATTTGTGGCAAAGAGAAGGGCATATGCACAAGGGTATGTGAACATTTTACATCCAGGAGACTGAAATAGTTGAACATGGTGTTGAATGTATACACATATGACAGTGGCAGGAAAACTGACTAAAGAAATTCAGTTTATGAATGCCTTTGAATGGCATGTCTGGGAATTTGGTCTTTTACCCATGGGTGCTGTGGCATCATTCAAGAATGTAAAGCCTAATATGGATACGATTAGATTTGTATTTTAAGTCTAATGGGAGAACAGGGCTGGGACCTGCCTCCCAGCCCCAGTTCTGCCATTAAATAGGCAAAGGTGGGTTTTTATAATGTTACTTTTTAAACTAAACTGTGATACATATGAGAGAATATATGTACACGACATTGAGTCATAGCACATAACGATGTAATGACTAGTTAAGAACCCAAACACCAACTGTATTAATAACTTGGAACTGCGTTCTCCTCCCCTGAGCTGCTCTCCTCCCCACAGCAGAGTTAACTATTCTCCTGAATGATGCTTATCATTCTTTTGCCTTTTTAGATTAAATTTTTGTATATGCATCTGTTTTCATAAACTTTATGTTACTTAGTTTTGCTTTATTTTGACCTGTTGTTTTCTTGGGACTCTCACTCTTAACTCGTCATTTTGTCTCCAAAGTTTATCCATGTTATGTGGTTGTAATAATTGTATCATATCCCATGGTTAAGAAATATTTATATTTTTCATATTTGTTTTTGGCAGGGTTGTTACAAGTTGAGTTGAAAACAAGAAAAACTTGCTTTTGGCGCCATCAGAAAGGAAAGCCAGACACCTTCCTTTCCACAATTGAAGCCATTTACTACTTTCTGGTAGACTACCATACTGACGTATTAAAAGAGAAGTACAAAGGACAGTATGACAACCTTTTATTTTTCTACTCCTTTATGTACCAGTTGATAAAGAATGCCAAATGCTCTGGAGACAAGGAAACAAGAAAAATTACTTGTTAGTTTTCAAGAAGCTACTTATGTCATTTTATTTTGCTAAAATCAATAAACTTAAAATTGTGCTTTGTTTATTCCTAAGAAATATTTAATAATGTGTAATGTCTGCAAGACCACTTTAAAAAATAAGACCTCATTTATTTAATCTCACATTTTTTAAAAGGAAAGTATTTCTAAGGGAATTTTCAGAAATAGTGTTGACTAAAAAATTAGCTTCTGCCATTATTTGCTCAAGTTTGGCATATCTCAATTTTACTACAGTATTTTAATAATGTGATATATATATATATATATATATCTGTGTAGTTAGATATATTTAGATGTTTGTTTAGAGATCTTATCTTTCCACCTATACTCACTACCATGTTTGGAGGTAGATGAAATCAGAACCTCCGAGCTGACCATGAAGCGATAGGTAATTTGTGGCGGTTAATGACAGACAAAGGCAGAACTAGAACTGTAGCTCCAGTCCCCAGGGCTATTCCTTAAGTCCATACTACCTGTGATGGGCATTTGTTGTTTTGTACATCTGTCTTTTTTTAGGGAGAAATTGCTAGCAGTCACGGGGTCCTGTCAGGAATGGACAGATGGCTCAGTTAGCAAGAAAAGTGCCCCTTGATTGATTCAGTGGTGAGCACATGACCCAACATTCTTTTTGATAAGTGGTATGGATGCTGTGGGGGATAGGGTGTATTTTTCAAGAAGCACTATGGTGCCGTGGCTAAAAGTACAGGCTCTCTAGAGCTAGACTATCTGAATCTAAATATCAGCTTCTCCTTGCCAGTCATGTGTCAGTTTCTTCATCTCTGAAGATAGGGTAATACATAGCTACCTTATAGGGTAGTTGGTGAGGATTAACTGAGTTAATGTATCTGAAATGGCTTTCAGCAGCACTGGGCATACAGTAAGTGCTGTATACGAGGTCCGTCCAGCAGGTATCCAGCCGTGTACTGTGAAAAAATAGAGACATTTACTGAAGAAAATACAAGGTACAAAAAACATTGTACATAGAGCAATGACCCCTCTGTCCCCTTCAAAGTGGGCACTTTGGGACCTCACACAGTTCTCCCAATTGCCATCAGCTGCCCCGTCGTATTTTCCTGACTCATTGATGGTCTGAAATCTCTTCCCTTTCAAAGGTGATTTTAGTTTTGGGAAGAGCCAGAAGTCATGGGGCACCAAATCTGGGCTGTAGTGGGGCTGGGTCACCTTGGGTGTTTCAATGTTTCACCAAAAATCAGACATGATACGTGAGCAGGTGTGTTCTGGTGATGAAGCTGCCAATCACCAGTTCTCCATAGCTGTGGCCTTCTGAATCATCTGAATGGTTTCCACAGATGAATGTTCAAGCCTAACATAAAATTTGATGCAGATTCATTGCTCTACTCACTTGGTCATTTTGAATGCAATGGCCTCACAGTACACATGCTCACTCAACGGCATCTATGGCCCCTTCTGACTAGTACAGTGAAGTCATCATTGTAAACACATGTGCATTCCAGCCCACTCTCCTTGGCTGCCAGGTTACATCGATGTCATGAAAAGCATTCTCGTTTTATTAACAATTGCTGGGCTTTTTTCCTGGACTTTGTGTGTGTGTGTACTTTTTATTATTTGGATTGTACAAAGTAAATAAGGTGACCCTAGAGCTCCTGCTGGCATCTGTGCTGCAGGTGGCAAGAGCCTGCCCTAGGATGAATCGGGCAGAGGAAGGCAGAGTGGAGGGAGAAAGACTGAGTCCTGAGGGCATTGTTTAATCACATAATCCAGCTGCTTGTGCGTGGAGCCCCACTGTGCTGGATAGCTTCTGCCTGCCTCTCTGGGTCTATCCTCCACTCCTCTCTTCTCTGTTCTGTTAGGTAGGCTCCCTTGCCCTCTGGCTTTTGCCTGGTTTCAACAAATGAGAAGCACCGCAGGGACTGGAGGTTGAAAAGAAAATGAAATTGTGTTTATTTTCCTTGCCTCCCTTCCTGCCAGGTCACCATAGGTCGGCTGTGTCCCTCTGCTGAAGGCCATCCTATCAGGCATCCCCTTTCCAAGCAGTTACTCTGGTTACCCTCTCTCATTCCAGGCCCCTCCCTTTGTTATAAGTCCCAATGTAGTTATTACCCCTTGTTGGTTTCCCTAAGTCCTGCCTCTACCCTTGTAAATTGTCATTTTATCATAGTCCTTTATTTAAATGTGCCCATTTGAAGTTGCTGTCTGTTTCTTTTTGGGATCCTGACTGATACGTTCACCCATGTGGATGCTAGAAATAACATTTTGGGAAACAATATACTTTCCCAAAAGTATATTCAGTGGGACGCATGACATGTTTCATGAGAAAACAACTTAATGGTGAAACTTGTTTGCTGCACATTATATTCCTCTCTCAGAGATTCAAAAGGCACAGCATAAAAGTGCTAATAAGCCTTTAAATAAACGTTTTGAACTTTATTTAAGCTAGTATTTCTTAATTGAATAAGTAATGGCTACTAACATCCTGTAAAAACGGGACATTTGGAACATTGTAATATATAGCAATCCCTGATTTTATATGAAGTGGAAACAGGTTTAAAGAGATTAACTAACTTTCCCACAAGTCCAAAAACTAGTTAGTCATAGAACTTGGTCTAGAATCTGGGACTTCTGATTGGTTCAGTGAGGTCACCATTTTATTATGATATTTATGAAAAGGAATGTAGATTATATAGGGTTTGGACATTGTTGGTCCTATAGTCTTAGCCAAATAAACTACCTGGCTTGTTTATTTAGCAGTTATTTTACAAGAATGGAATTAAAATGGATTTCTTAATCTTTAGAACTTAGCACTAGGAACAGAGGAAGGCCTGAGTTGATTTAAGCAAGCCAGAGTTGGATTTCTCTGGGCTACATTTGGACTTCCCTGAGCCACAATCTATTGCCATTTAACTAGCTCCACAAACAACTAACATAACTGTTAAGGGTCCATGGCAGGGGGTGGGAGGTGAAAATTTTTGCCTCAGACTCTCTTTTAGGGAGGCCAAGTGTTTTAATCTGGATTTGATGAGGAAAGCAGATTCATTGCAAGTGAATTAAGAAGTTTAACAAAAAATTAGGGTTCACCCAAGTAGGGGAGTTCCTGGAGGAGTAAAGGTCTGGAAGACTACTCATAAGAGCACTGAGAAACAGTCACAAACTAGTTCAGCATGAGATCCTCAGAGTGCCTTGCTCATTGCTTAGTTTTTTGATATATATCTATGTCTTGAACATATTAAGCTTCTCATTTCCTTAATCTTTTTAGGTGTACTTTGGTTCAGTTGAAAGGCATCTGCTTAATCCTTTTAGAGGTCTTTAACCGTGAGAGTATATCTGCACCCCTTTGGTTTTTTCTTTGAGGCCACGGTAGTAGCAGTACTCTGGCCTTGGTCTTTGTCCTAAGTTGTATTTAATGATGACGCGTTTGATTTGGTGAGAAACAATTTCATTCGCCAGCCCCATACATCCTGGGCTCTTTCTCCCCTCTCAATTCCATTTGCATACCTACCACCTTATTTTTTGAGCTTTTCTCTTTTTTATCAATTATAGCTAATAGCAGCCAGCTTATTCTTTCAAAATTCTGCCTCAAAACAAGGGAGCTCCCATAAAACTGCCAGTTGATTTCTCAAAAGAAACTTTGCAGGTTAGAAGGGACTAGCAAGAAATATTCAAAGTGATGAAAAGCAGGGACCTACTCTACCCAGCAAAGCTACCATTTAGAATTAAAGGACAGATAAAGAGCTCCCCAGACAAGAAATAACTAAAAGAGTTCATTATCACCAAACCAGTATTGTATGAAATGTTAAAGGGTCTTCTTTAAGAAGATCAAAAATATGAACAATGAAATGGCAATAAATACATACCTATCAACAATGGATTCTAAAAACCAAAAGAAACAAGCAGAACAAAAACAGAATCATAGATGCAAACAATGTTTTGATGGATGCCAGATAGGAGGGGGGTCAGGGGAATGGATAAAAAAAGTGAAGAGATTAAGAAGTACAAACAGTGACAGGGCTGTATTTCTTGTAAAGGCTCTACAGGAGAATCCCTTCCCTTGTCCTTTTCCAGCTCTGAGAGGTCGTCTGCATTCCTCAGCTCATGGCCCCTTCTTCCATTTTCAAAGCCAACAGTGTAATAGCTTCAAATAACTCTCTGGCTCTGACACTCCTTCCTCCCTCTTATAATGATTCAAATGATTAGAATGGGTTCCCCTGGATAATCCAGGATACTGTCCCCATCTCAAAATCCTTAACTTAATAATATCTGCAAAGTCCCTTTTGCCTTGTCAGGTAATATATTCACAGCAGGAGAAATGTTTGGGGAGCCATTATACAGCTATCACACTTGAAATAAAAATGCAAATCATGATCCTAGATTGGTTCTCATGCTAGAAGAAAATAAATGCCAAAAAAGTGGAAAAAGTTGAAATACAGCTAGTAGATTGAAGTATTGCAGTTATTCCTAAACTTTTTGAAGCTGACACCTGCACTGTGGTTATGTAAGGGGAAATCATTTACTTAGGAAATACACATTGACGTACTTAGGGGTAAACAGACATAATGTATATAACTTACTCAACAGCTTTAGAAAAACAATAAAACATACATGTGTGCAAAGAAAGCAAACATTTAGGAAAGCAAACAAGGCAAAGTGTTACAAGTAGATCAGTCTCGGTAACAGATTATATCATATTCTTTGAATCATCTTACAAACTTTTCTGTAAATTTGACATTATTTTCAAATAAAATGTTAAAAAAAAAAAGAAGTACAAACAGGTAGTTACAGAATAGTCATGGGATGTAAAGTACAGCATAGGGAATAGAGTAGCCAAAGAACATACTTATGCATGACCCATGGGCATGGACGATGGTGTGGGGATTGTCTGAGGGAGTGGGGCCGGGGGGCTGGGTAGAAGGGGGCAAAGGGGGAAAAACTTGGACAACCACAATAGTATAAACAATAAAGTATAATTTTTAAAAATCTCACTGAATGCTGTGAGTGCATTAGCTATATTTTCTGTCTTCGTTACTGCAGGAGATAATTTGGAGTGCTGATCATTAGAAAACACTCTAGTGAAAAGTGTGGCTAAATACTTAAGGAACTGACATTGACAACCACCAGCCAAAAATCACTATCCATGAAAAAGAGCCAAGTATCACTAGATATTTGGTGTAAGCCTCTAAATAAAAAGAGGGACCCATTAATAAGGGGGGGGGCATCTAAAGGACACACACAAGCAAAGAACAAAGGGAAAAAAACTAAATACCTTTAGAAAAAGAGTCTATTGTATCTACAAAATAAGAACGTGACAGTATGAAAAGGAACGTGCCATAAAAAAAGAGGTCCTGGGAATTAAAAATGTGATTGCTGAAATAAAAATTCAATGCGAATTCAATGTTTTGTTGGAAGACAAAATATAGCATAAGAATGGAGTATTGTAAATTCCAAATAAGTTCAACCTTAGTTTGGAAGTTGCAATTGAAGCCTTAGGTTATGTGTCACAGTGTATTTAGTCCATATCCTGGAGGAGAAAGTTCCTGACGACAGTGTTTGTACCCTTTCTGTCACCCTTTCCTCATTACCCTTTCTGGTAAGGAGAATGTTGGAGAATATTTGTATCCCAGTTACCATAAATTCACAAAAAATAAGAGCATTAGCTAGGTGGAGTGGAAGTCGTGCAATGCATATGAATCTTTACATTATTGCATATTGCCACTGTGAAACTGAGTTTCGAGCTGGGTTGCTGAGACGGAACAAAGCACTGCACTCCCAGTTACTTTTAACCTTGATGTTTCCATATTATCCCCTTGAGACTGCCAACTGCGATCCTATTTTATATGCTAGTTGTTTTTATAGTATTTATTTCATTACATGTTTATTATAGAATATTGTGTTTGATGGAGAAAATGTACTCAGCTGGGCTGTAATATTCACACAAACACTTGGCTGATTATTTTGCTGTTGATGACCTAGAATTTTTAAAATTTAATCTTTATTGTATTTTTTCCATTACTATTTAGTCCCCTTACACTCCCCTCCGCCCAGCAATCAGCACACTGTTGTCCATGTCCATGAGTCCTTTTTTCCTTTTTGCTCAATCCCTCCACCCCCTCACCTCCCTCCACTAGCTGTCAACCTAGAATCTTTATTTAGTAATTCCGCCACTGTAACTGGAGTGAATAACTAGCTAGTCAAAAAACAAGACTTTGTTTTGGCTTTCTTTGTAAAGGTCATTTCTAAACTCATAATAAAATTTATTTTTCCATTTGAGGAAATATCTCAGAAGGTCCAAGAAATGGAAAATAGGAAAAAAAATATGATTAAGGACTACTCCATGAGGTCCTTCATCTGAATAATAAGAATTAGAGAAAGAATTAGAATTGTGGGGGAAAATGTTTGTCAGAGCACTACAGACAGACAGGAAATAATCCAAATTTTCAAAGACAGGAAGCAGGTCATACAAAGACCAAGATTCAGGATGTCAGAGGACTTCTCAAAACAACATTGGAAATGAGAAGACAATGGAGTAATGACTTCAGAACTCAAAGTGAAAACAATTTTGTACTGGATTCTATTTCCGGTGATGCAATCAATCAAGTGTAAATATAGAATAAAGACATACAAGGTCTCAAAAATTTTAGCTCCCATATAACCTTCTTGAGATGAAAATGTTTAGGGAGATACTGCAGAATGTTATCCGTCAAAATGAAGGAGGAAACCAAAAGGACAAAGAGCATCAAGAAAGCTTCCCCCAAAGGGAAGTCCTGGGATTCATCCATTCAACAAAAAATTTCAGGTGCCTATCATGTGCAAGATTCTTGCCTAGGTGATGGATGTAGCATGCCAGGTAGTAAGTTTTAAAAAGGAAAGGAAAGCAGAGTAAGGGACAGACAGTGGCTGGTACAGGGAAGAGAAGATACTTTAGACAGGTTTGTCTGGGAAAGCCTCTTTGATAAGATAAAATTGAGCAGAAACCTGAGTAAAGGGAGAGAAAGTGAGCCATTCAGATAACTAAGAGAATATCATTCTAATGAAAAGGAATAAGATATGCAAGGGTCCTGAGGCACCAACATATTCATTCAGTATGTTTGAGAAATAGCAAGGAGGCTAGTTTGACTGGACCAACATGTAGGAGGGAAAAAGTGGTAGTATAACATAAACCACCACCCAGAAACTGTTAGTCTGAGAGTACCAGCTCGGAGGCTGTCCTTTGCAAGGATGGGGTGCTACATTCCAAAATGTATTATTTGCATTGGATTAAAGACATTCATATAGCATTGTGTCCCAATATTATATATATATTTTATACACACACACACACACACACACATGTAGACACCTAGGGGTTTCTAGACATGCCCCACCCCTTCCAATCACTTCTAATGACTCTTAGAGGACTTCACTTTCTATATTCACAGCTCTGAACTCTGCATACTTAGAGGCCTTGGTCATTAAAGGGGACACATTTTTGCCAAGAAATATAGCAAAATTTCCCCCAAAATATCGGCTGCAGTTGCCAGCTGGGTACTTTGGACTCCTTGTATCTAGAGATCAGCAGACAAGAAAAGAAGTCACCATCTCGCCAGGGACAATCGACTTTGACCATCAGAATAAGGTGGGGATCCTGTCACACAATCAGTGCAGGAAGGAATAACACTAAGTGTAGAGCCCAAGTGGTGCCTGCAATGAATAGGTATAGCATCACCACCCTGAAAAATACACGAGGGCAGAAAATCGGGCCCCTCGGGGAATGCGGGTGTGAGTTACAACACCAAGTTACAACACCAGGCAAGCCACCTATGACAGCAGAGGAGGTAGCGGAGGTTAAGGGAATCTAGAATTGATAGTGGAGCAGGGAGATGACTAGTATTGGTTGTATTCCCCAGCGTGACTGCAGCGGAAGGGCCTAAAGTTTGTCCCACTTACTTCACCTTCTAAGTTCCCTTTGGGAAAAGAGGCCCCTTCAGTCCTATAGGAGCCGACACACAAATGGAGAGATAGGTCTATGTGGAGCAAGGGGTGGATTGTGGTGAGCAGGGATATGCTGCCCAGATTCACCTCCAAGAAAGGACTTGCTGCCCAGCTGCAAGGAATGAGGTCAGCAACCTCCAGCTGTCAGCTTCTTCAGAGTTGGCCTCAGCTGCAGAGAGCTACTCTGCTTGGGGTCATGCCCTTCCCACATCTGGTGACTAAGTGAGGTCAGCTGAGTCCAGCTGCAGAAGTGACTCTAGCACATGGGGAGCAAAAAAACTAAGCAGAGAACTGTGAGATATAGTAATTATTATTTTAAAATACTACCTTTTGTGGTGGTTTGTTACTCAGCCATAGATACAGAAGTTGGTATCTGGCACCATGACAACTGTGTGACAAGTAGTGAGACTGGAAGGGGCAAGAAGACTGTCATTGGAGCTGAAAGGGCAGATGGTAGACAGAATAATGGCCTGCAAAAATGTCCACATCCTAATCTCCAGAACCTGTGAATAGTTTGCTTTACATGGTAAAAGGGACTTTGTAGATGTGATTAAGGATCTTGAGATGTGGAAATTATCCTGGCTTATCCAGGCGGGCCCAACATAATAAGCAGAAGGACCCTTAAAGTGGAAGAGGGATACATAGAGGATGTCAGAATGATGGGAAATGAGGACTTGACCTCTGTTGCTGGCTCTGCGGAAGGGCGAAGGGAAGCACAAGCCAAGGAATGTGGGCCACCTTGGAGGCTGGAAAAGGCAAGATGACAGATTCCCCCCATGCTCCATCCCCCGAGCCTCTGGGAAGGAATGCAGTTCATCCAACATCTTGATTTTACTTCACTGAGACTGGTGTTGGACATCTAACCTTTAGAACTATATAGTAATACATTTGTATTGCTTATACCTGCTAAGTTTGTGGTGATTTCTTAGAGAAGTAGGAGAAAAGTAATACTATTAGTTAGGAGGCTATTAGCCAAGGCCAGCAGAATAGTGAGCAAACTGAGCAGAGGGTAGAAAGACAGTAGGAAATTACTAATGCAGGAGAATGTAGGACCAGAGTATGTGGAAACAAAACGTGTGTCGATACTATTGCCTGGTCTAACATAGGAGATGGCAAATGAACCTTCTGAGTTTACAGATCTCTTAGATTTCCAGGCAGAGTGGTGACAGTACCGATTAGCTTTTCATAGCTACTGATGATGATGTACAAGAAGAGAGAAATGAGCTAAAGAAAGAACTGTTTGACTTTAAAGAAGAATTTTGAGGAAATATTTCCACTCCAGCACTTGTCGTTTCTTATGGAAAAAGAATAACTGGAGAGTGGGGCCAAAATCCCAGAGGGAGGAGCCAAGAAGCAAGGTGTGTGATGGGTTAGGAAATCACCACCAGAGGGACTGTTCCCTGACTTTAGTGTGGGAGCCCTGGTAACAGTTTTAGTTTTGTGTCTCCCTCACCCCGTTTTGACTGGGAATGTGTGTGTGGTTTTCCTATCCTAGAAAAACCTGGACTGAGTGATGGGAGAGCTACAGCTGAGAAACAATACCTGAGGAGTTTTATCCATATCTGGACCTAATTTAGATGAAAAGATACTGAACTTAAACATATGCCATAATGAGATGAGACTTTAAGGTACAGGGTGAATATATTTTGCATTGTGGGTAGGACAAGAATTGTGGCCAGAGGGTGGACTGTGGCAGAGTATCTTCAAAGACAGCTCTGAAACAATCCCCCACCTCTCTGTACATACATACCCTTCCTCCTTTCCAGATTGAAGTCCATTGTCCTTCCCCTTCAGTCTGGGCTGGCCTTATAAAAGGCAGTGAAAGTAAGGCCTGACAGTTTCTGCTTTCAATGCTTGGATCTATGAGCCGTGATGTTAAAATTCCAGGCTATTCTGCTGGTGAGCAGGACCATGTGGGAGGTCCCTAGAGACACCACGCAGAGATAACGGCCACATTAAGAAATGAGAGAAGCTAGTCAATAGCACCAAAGCTCCAGACAAGTGAGAGAGTTATTGAACTTTCTAGCTTAGCTTAGCCACCGTTTGAATGATTCCAGCTGGCCACAATTAGAGCAAAAGAACCACTGGTCAATCTACAGAAACATGAGAAATTTAGAAATTGTTGTTTAAGCCATTATATTTGTTATATAGTAATAGATCATTGATTCAGCCATCATTTTGTTTATAGAGCCTTTAAGAAAAAGAGACTTAAGAAGAAAAAACCTGTGGAGAGTTGGGAGACTAGACAGCTTTTTATTTTGAACTGCCTGTCTCTTTTAGTCAACTGATATATCTTCAATACAATTTTCTAAAAGTACTTCGTGAGCCTTTTGTAGCAAATTAATCCACCCCGTAAAACAAAAGCCACCTCTTTAAATTTATTTCAGAAAGGCACCTTCCACCTTGGGGAAATCAGGGTGTGCAGGAAATGCCCATAGTGTTCTTTAGCCCCCAGGACCTGGGAGGTACTGCTTGACATCATTCTAAAATCTTAATGGATTTTACAGCCTCTGATTTATTGTAACTCTGAGACTATGTTTTTTTACTGTTGGCACCTTGGGGCTTTTGTCTTTTCTCTGATGCCATTTATGACACTGAAAATATTTTTCTTCCTGGCAAAATTGGTAATAAAAAATGGTAGCAAACATTTCAGAGTTTATAGGAGAAGATGACATTTACATATTTTAGCTTCCTCTCCAGACTCACCATAAAAAGTTTGAGAAATTAATACTACTATAAACTTAAATATAAGTTCAACTTAGAGGTCACATCTATTTTATTAAATGTATTATAAACACATTAATAAAACACAGTAAAATTGTAACAAGCATCCATGGACATTTAATAAATGACTCAATTTTTGAAGCAAAAAGGTACATGGGTGAAAGTTCTGATTAACATTTTGAAGTGCAAGCTAATTATTTATTAGATTAAGAAATAGTTTAAATTCGATTGTCCTATATGAAAGTGTTGATTCCACCTGGTTCTCAGCTGGGAATTAAAAAATAATTCAAATACATATAAAAGAATATAGTATTTATCTTATTTGCTCTTAAATACTCATAACTTAATGTTTACAATTTTATTATCAAAGGAAATGGTTTCTTTTAACAAATACATATATCTTTGGCAATGCTGCAAATAGAATCTAAATTACCAAATCAAATTTTCTGATTGTTGATGACTCTTTTTTCTTTTTTAATTGGTTATATATTTTGGAATTTTATAACTACCTTGAGTATGAGAAATAAGTTAGTTTATTACCATCAGGTCTTTTTTAAGTCTAAGTATAATGGATTGTAAATATAATGGAATAAAAAATTTCTAGATTGGTTCTGTTCTCAAAGAAGATTATCTTTTTAAAATCATTTATTAAGAGGATGTTTTTCGCAGTGATATGTTATTAAATGTTTGCTATTGTAACCCTTTTTTGCCTCCAATTTCTTAAGTAAATATTTCACAAAAACTTTAGGAAACTCTAGAAAAACTTTTTAATACTGTAATACATAAGTTCTGGTTTTCTTTTCTTTGTTTCTTTTTAAAATTTAATCTCTATTGTATTTTTTTCCTTTACCAATTGGTCCTCTTATAGTCCCCTCCCTCTCAGTAATCACCACACTGTTGTCCATGTCCATGAGTCCTTTTTCCTTTCTGCTCAATACCTCCACACCCCAACCACCTCCCCCACTAGCTGTCATTTGTTTTTAAAGCACTTTGCCAAGAAGGAAGGAAGGAAGGAAGGAAGGAAGGAAGGAAGGAAGGAAGGAGGGAAGGAAAAAAAATACACTGACTGAAACAAGTGGCCTAATTTGTATAATCTTAGGGGAAAATTTTTCTTTTTTCCTTCCAAGACACATTTCCCCGAAAACATGTTTTTTGCATTTAAAAAATAGAAGTCTCTGTTACTTTTGGAAAATATTTTTGTAAAGTTAAAAATGTTTTCCAAATTTAAGTCTGGACACCTCAATTTATTTTAACAATGGGAGTTAAGCTTTTCCAAAAGTAAATTAACTTCACTTCTTAGATTAATCAATGTGCAGAGATATTTAAAGCTTGGACATAGTATCTTCAGAAGTCTAAGCTCGCCAGGTGGTTACGTGGCAGGACCTCAGAGGTACTACCTGGAAGAAAGGTTACGCAGGAATAACTGAAGGGCCTCAGTCCATGACACCAAGCCCCAGACAATTGAGATAGATGTTCATGAACTTTCTAGCTCGACTAGCCACCCACAGCATGGAGCCACAACAGCAAACCCAGTTAACATTACTTGAAATGGCTACGGAAAATTGTTAAAGTGGAGACCATATAATTTCTATGTGAAGCAACCAGGTAGCTAACTGAATGTTTTCCATTGTCCAGTCAATCAGTCTGCTGTAATATGAAAGTCTCCATACATGGCAGTCTTTACTATGTACAGGAAAACCGAAGGTTTACCACTCATTATATCTTCCTCAAGCTGGCTGACATTAGCTCTTTACATTTAATGTGCTTCTAGCTATCAAGCTTGTTCTCAGTTGCTACTGTCGATAAGTAATTGTTAGTCTTTTGAATAGATCAGTCCATGTTCAAAACACCCAGAACATATTTTGCAATGTAAACTTATTAAAAAACAACAATAGGAGAGAACCAAGATGGCGGCATAGGTAGACACACTGCGCCTCCTCGCACAACCAGAACTGACAGAAAATCGAACAGCAGGGAAGTCGGACACCAAGGAAATAAAAAATAAACTTTCATCCAGACCGGTAGGAGGGGCGGAGATGGGCAGCCGGGCGGAGAGGACTTGCGTGGCCGTGGCGGGACCGAGACTGGCGGATTGTGGGACGAACGGGGCAGGCAGTCCGAGCACTAGCAGACCCTGCGGCCCCACATTCATGCACAGATAAACCGAGAGGGCGGGACTCAGAGTGGTGGAGAATGGGGCAGGCAGAGCGGTGGGTAGCACCCCGGGGCCCCACATTCGCGCACAGATAAACTGGACAAATGGCAGGGAGCAAAGCAGACCATGTAACCCAGGGCTCCTGCGCAGGGAAATAAAGCCTCAAACCTCTGACTGAAGATGCCCGTGGGGGGTTGGGGTGGCAGCAGGAGAGACTCCCAGCCTCACAGGAGAGGTCCATTGGAGAGACCCACAGGGGCCTAGGGCATGCACAAGCCCACCCACTCGGGAACCAGCACCAAAGGGGCCCAGTTTGATTGTGGGTAGTGGAGTGAAAGACTGAAATCCGGTGGAGAGGGGTGTGGGCGCCATTGCTCCCTCTCGGCTCCTCCCCAACGTACTGCGTCACAGAGCAGCAACCAGCGTTACCCCACCCCAGTGAACACCTAAGGCTCCGCCCCTTTAAGTAACAGATGCGCCAAGACAAAAAAAAAAAAAAAAAAAAATGGCCCAAATGACAGAACACTTCAAAGCTCCAGAAAAAAATACAACTAAGTGAGCAAGAGATAGCCAACCTATCGGATGCATAGTTCAAAACACTGGTTATCAAGATGCTCACAAAATTGGTTGAATCTGTTTGAAAACCAGATGAAAAAATGAAGCCTATGCTAAGAGAAACAAAGGAAAATGTACAGGGAACCAATAATGATGCGAAGGAAACTGGGACTCAAATCAATGGTGTGGACCAGAAGGAAGAAAGAAACATCCAACCAGAAAAGAATGAAGAAACAAGAACTCGGAAAAATGAGGAGAGGCTTAGGAACCTCCAGGACATCTTGAAACGTTCCAACATCCGAATTATAGGGGTGCCAGAAAGAGAAAAGGAAGAACAAAAAATTGAAAACTTATTTGAACAAATAATGAAGGAGAACTTCCCCAATCTGGCAAAGGAAATAGACTTCCAGGAAGTCCAGGAAGCTCAGAGAGTCCCAAAGAAGCTGGACCCAAGGAGGAACACACCAAGGCACATCATAATTACATTCCCCAAGATGAAACAGAAGGAGAGAATCTTAGAAGCAGCAAGAGAAAAGGAGACAGTTACTTACAAAGGACTTCCCATAAGACTGTCAGCTGATTTCTCCAAAGAGACCTTACAGGCAAGAAGGGGCTGGAAAGAAGTATTCCAAGTCATGAAAGTCAAGGACCTACATCCAAGATTACTGTATCCAGCAAAGCTATCATTTAGAATGGAAGGGAAGATAAAGTGCTTCTCAGATAAGGTCAAGTTAAAGAAGTTCATCATCACCAAGCCCTTATTATATGAAATGTTAAAGGGACTTACCTAAGAAAAAGAAGATCAAAAATAGGAACAGTAAAAATGACAGCAAACTCACAGTTATTAACGACCACACCTAAAACAAAAACAAGAGCAAACTAGGCAAACAAGTAGAACAGGAACAGAACCATAGAGATGGAGATCACATGGAGGGTTGTCAATAGGGGAGTGGGAGGGGAAGAGGGGGGGAAAGGTACAGAGAATAAGTAGCATAGATGATAGGTGGAAAACAGACAGGGGGAGGGTAAGAATAGTGTAGGAAATGTAGAAGCCAAAGAACTTACAAGTATGAGCCATGGACATGAACTATAGGGGGGGGGAATGTGGGAGGGAGGGGGTGGGCAGGATGGAATGGAGTGAGGGGGGCGGGAAATGGGACAACTGTAATAGCATAATCAATAAATATATTAAAAAATTAAAAAAAATAAAGGTACAAATTTGCTGTTATAAAAAAAAGAAAAACAACAATAGAATACATTTAAAAACCAAATTGCATACACTTATTCATTCAACAAATATTTATTTAGAGTACTCTATGTGCTAGATATATCTGCTATGCTTATGACTGTTTTTTAAAAAATTTGATTTTCAAAATGTTCTTTGTTAGCATTTAAAATGTATTTGATTTTGTATATTGGCCTTGGATTTGAGGATTTGATCCTAAATTCACCTGTATGTTGCAAGCCAATTTTATTCTGCTTAAAAAAAAAGTCAAAAGCTGCTTAGAAAAAGTATACATTTTTTTCTTAATCTTTGCAAATAAATGTTCACATTTTATTTCATTGTTCATTGCAACTAGGCTTTATTTATGTTTATTATTATATCCAATTTTAATACTGAATTCATTTCCTTTTGGAGCCAAGGGGCTACTTCTTCTTAGCTATACAAGGAAAAGTGAGGCATAGTGAAGACAAGAAATCTATTAAAGACTGCCTCAGGGGTTGTATTTGGGCTTTAATTTCTTCTGACTGACCACTCTTTCTGGCTTCTTCCATTCATTGTGAGTTAGAGAGGTAGGATACAGCAGTGTTTCTCAGCCTTAAAAAAAAATCCAAGAAAAAGCAACAACAACGAAAGTTCCCATTTTACAAATATAAATGTCCCACACTCTCCTTCTGTTACATTTAAATTTTCTAAATAAATGAATGTTTTGACATAGAAAGTTTTAATCATAATTTTAGATTTTTTTTCCTAAATTTCTCATGCTTTCTTCTCATGGGATTCTTTATACACTACCTAAGGGTGAGACACCTCATGTTGGAAGTCCAAATCATTTCTCCCTACCAGATGTATCTATACCTGTCTGTGTGGAGATCCTTTGGCAGTCTTTTTGTTCTCTTCAAAGTTTTGTTTAACCTAACTGGTCAGACTCACCTGTGTATCCAGCAGTAGAGCAGGCCCCACCACAATACATGGCCTCCTCTCCTTTTCCCTGTAAACCCACACCTTCCAGAAATGAGCAGGACACAAAGAAGCCAGCTTTTTTTTTTTTTTAACATATGTGTGCAGAGTGATCACCTGTGTTACAGCCCATCAGGACAACTAGTGACAGGTCAGAGATGATTAGCCAAGTGCTGAATGAAGGCCAAGCAAATGCTCTGGGACAGAGTGACATCACCAGCAAGTCAGTGGTAATGAGAAACTTTTTTTTTCTTTCCCCTGGCAACCTGGTCCTTGCCTTTGCTGGCCAATGGTGCTGTAACACCTCCTCTGTGACTTCTTCCCAGATCAAACATTTTGTAAGAATTAATAATTTCTTCTTCTGCAAAACATTGGACATAGTACTTTCATTATAAAAAGTAATTGTTTGTTGTGCCACTGATCTGTGAACATCTTGTGGACAAGGACAACATTTTATTTCTCGTTTTTCCATCCATATCTGACACCGTGCCTGGCATAGCATAAGCTTTTAGAGACTGTTGGTAGATTTAAATAAAACAGTGCTGTAACCAGAAGTTATTCACCACATTCTTTCGCTTCGCAGATTCTTATGCTCAAATACACATTTGTGTGGTGCTATGACACTATATAATTTATCTGCTCTCGGAAAAAAAGTTATTTTAGGCAAATAGCTAAGTAAAGCAATCGCACTCCCCAAACCCCCAGTGGGATAAAGATGTCCTGAAGGAAAAAAATATAATGACAGAAGCCTTTTACATCAGAATTTTTTTTTATTTGCAAATTTTTCCAAAAGCCAGTTAGAAAAATTAAGCCCCTCTGCAATGTGATACTTCTAACAATAATGCCCAGAGGAATAGCAGTTCTAGAGAATAGTAAATCCAGTATGGCTAGGTTCCATCTTCATTTTGGAAACAGTCACAGCCGTGGCCAACACAGTCAGATGATGGAATGCAGTTGAGGATTTGATATGGGGAGAAGCAAAGGGAACTAGGTTTCTCGCTCGGAGGCAGTTGGCACACAGTTCCTGCCCCCCTCCATCTTCTGTCCCCAGCACTCTCCTCATCACCCAGGAGATACATTGTGACCCGGGCAACATATGGCATTTGGATTTTGTTTATACTCCTGGGGATATTGTGGTAAAAGGGCCTCAAAAAAATCTAGTAAGTTGACAATATTATACTGTACATCTCTAACTTTCTCCAAGTATGGACAAGTACCAAGTTGAGCCATGGAAAAATGCTTTGTTCTTTTAAAAAATTTTCTATAAATGGTGTTTTGTAATTTATCTGAGACAAAAGAAACACAATACTTCCAACTTCATTAAGCTATTCTTTCCCCAAAATATTACAAGATCATATCCCTGCTGGAAATGATACCATGGTCTTAACTGACAGTATTTTATGGAGAAGATAACTTTCAGTTCTGTCTTCTGTCTTAGCCTATACTTTGCCCACTTCTCCACCATCCTTTGTTAAATCATCAAAAGAAAGCTCATGGCAGATGAGAGAGCTGTTAGCCACTGCATGGAAGTAGCATGTGCACTCTGTTAAAGAGCTGCCGGGAAAACTAACCTACGGCTGTGTTAGTTGGGTTGTGGTTAGCCTTGGGAGGAGGGGTTGGGTTGTAATTGGAAGGAGGTGACCTGGGGTGCTGTTCCTGCTCTGTTTCTTGACCTGGGTGGTGGTTGCATGGATGTGCTTAATCTGTGAAAGTTGCCCTATTCCCTTCTGATTTATAAACTTTTCTGTAAGTATGTCTGTTTTCTGTAAGTACTTCAATAAAAATAAATAAATAAATACATACATACATACATACATACATAATAACAGTGGTGTAATCAAGAGGTATCAGGCCCATCTTGGTGAAAAACGCCACTGAGCACAAAGAATATAAGAACCAGTAAGTCCATGTCTACATGAAAACAGACAATAAGTACATAATAAAATAACATAACAAACAAGGGTATACCCAGTAGGAGCATGTGGAATATACACTTTAGTAACAGGCCATTTGTTTACTTTGGGAATAGGAGGCCAGGAAATCCAGCTGAAGAGGCCTGTATCTCAGTGTGAAAATTTGCTCAAGATAATAGAAAAAATCAGTGGTGACTTTAGGGTTTGGACCCAGGCCTGTTCCCAATGGAGAATTTCCACATCATCTAATCACTATGATGCACTGAAGTCTACAGTCATTGTATCTAGCTTCCTTTTTTGACATCCAACCGAGAAAATTCGAGGATTATTGAGAGAAAGCCTCATTTGAACTACGTTGACCTTGATTGAAGCCTTCTTGGTTAAACTTTCCCATGACAACTCCTGCCTAACCTTCTCCCTCGGAACTAATACCCACCCCTCTGTGGAAGCTTCAATAGGCAGGGAGATTTCTCAGCTTTCCTTACACAGCGTATAAAACTGGCAGGTCTGCGCTGAGGAATTGTTGGTGAGAGAGGACGGCAGAGTTTTATGGAATACCCCATTGTGAGTTTTTGAGAACTATGTGGTAATTCAGCAGTGGCTCCCCAAGGGATGAGGATAGAGGGGCTGTGGAAGCAGTCTGCCCCAGGTGTAGGAAATAAGAAGGCATATTTCCTATGGAGAATTTTTGAAAATAATAAAACAAACTAAAAATTGTTACTCTGCTTTTTATTATCACCAGGTGCCTGAAAATACTCAGCAGCTCTTCCTACAGATGTTCGTTAGACCAGAGATAGTGGTGAGGAATGCCACTGACCCGTTCCCCTCATATCCTCCTCTCTGCCCATTTTAACATTAAAATGTTATTTTCGTTGTTGTAAAATGAGTCATGATTGCCAATGCACTCAGAGGTATGTTCTGACTGTCTTTAGGGATAACGGGATGAGAGAGATGAGTGGCCTAATAGTCAACTGAAATTTTGAAAAAGAAAACAACAAAATAAAACCAAAAGAATAGAAAAGTAATACATTTATACAG
The DNA here is from genome assembly GCF_022682495.2 of Desmodus rotundus. Classification (NCBI taxonomy): domain Eukaryota; kingdom Metazoa; phylum Chordata; class Mammalia; order Chiroptera; family Phyllostomidae; genus Desmodus; species Desmodus rotundus. The sequence continues at coordinate 81,882,473 of NC_071393.1, forward strand.
GTAATATCAGAAATTAACAAAGTAGGAAAAAGTTATAAAAGTGGATGATAAATAGAAGTTCCCTGAAGAGGCCAATAAAGGATAGGCAGGCGTGACTGAGAAAAACGAGAACATAGTGCACATGCTCATTTCTTTAGTGCCACAAGCGTGCAGGCATTGCTCTGAGTATTGGGATGTTGTTAAATTTTTTGCTTGTTCACCATCTTCTCTTTTGGGAATTGATACTCCTTCCATTGCTAAGATTTTAATCACCTAAGTCCTGCCTTTCCCACATTTGGAACAAGTCAGTATCCAGACTGGCCAGTTCTCCTGGATACAGTGATTGGTCCAGGCCTGGTGTATGACACAGGAAGGCCCAAAGAAGTCCATTTCTGGGAGATTTAAATGGGCCCTGGGAGAAGCACACTTTTTCTAAGATACTAAATTCTAAAGAACAAATAAGTCTGAAGTTCCTGAGGCCCTGTTTGTGGTCTCAGAAGAGAATCTGCCCGAGGATGAAGTCATCACAGAGAATTTCTGCCAAGAGACAAAGAAAGAGGGAGAAATAGGGAGGAGATGCACGCATAAGTACCCTGCCCTGCCACTAGAGCAGCTTCAGTGCTGGAGTTTAAATGTTCCACCTTTGACCTTAAAACAAATACTCTTAACCAGAGGGGAGGTGGGAGGGGGATATTGGGGAAGAAGGGGAAGGGTCAAGTCAAGGAACATGTATAAAGGACCCATGGACAAAGGTAATGGTGTGTGGGGGGGAGAGGATTGAATGTAGGAGATGGGGGTGGGTAGGGCAGGGGAGAGTAGTAGGGAGAAAATGTGGGCAACTGTAATTGAACAGTAAAAAAATTTTTTTAAAACCAAATTAAACAAAACAAAACAAGAAACAAATACTATTTCTTTGTCCTGAACCCAAGCACTCCGGATACTTTCTTTTCTAGTTGCCATCACTTGCTTTCACCCCTGGGGGGAAATGCACCAAGAAAGACCATTGAAAGAGCTTTATCTATGTGCTCTACCAGGACCTTACCAGTGTGATATCACAGAATCCTCGCTTCAACACTAACAGATAAGCAGAGACCTGGAGAAGTTGGGTGAGACAATGTCTTGGTCTCTATTCTACATACTCAGGATACATCCATGAATAAAACAGACTAAACTCCTTGTCACCTTGGAGCTTATATTCTAGTGTGGGAGAGAGACAATGAACAATAAATATAATAAATATGCAAATAATATAGCATGTTAGAAGGGGACAAATGCTACAGGAAAAATAGAGCAAGCTTAGGGATTTCTTCAGGAATATGTATGTGTTGGGGGGTAGTGCAGGCTGCATATTAAATAAGGTGGTCAGGGTAGGCCTTGAATAGACATCATTTGAAGGGAGACATAAAGGAGGTGAGGGAGTTTTCCAAATGTATAATAGGGGAAAGAGGAAGAATTCCAAGACTGAAGAAACAATTTGCAAAACCCTAAAAGGGAACTAGCCTTGTCCAAATAGCCTTCCTTTCCCTAAACATTTTCTGGTCACTTGACAATGTGTGGTGGTAGTAAATGTGCACGTCTATAATGACTGTGAACGAATGTTGCCCTCTGCAACTGGGTAGTGCACAACCTGTACAGCCACCCCTTGCCATCATGGTGCTGGGCATCTCTGGGGGAGAACAAGAAGCGCAGGGAGCCAGGGAAAGATGCAGCCAGAGAAGTCAGGCAAGGCATTGAAGCTCATTACAAGGAACTTGACTGACACTCAGATGTAATGACGTGCCTTTTGAAGGTTTTCAGTAGTGAAATGACATGACCTGACAAGTTTTAAAAGCATTACCGTGGCTACTCTGTTGAGATTGTATTATGGTAGGTAAGGATAGAAGCAGGGAAGGAGAGTTCTTCAAAAATTGATGTGAGAGATGACAATATTTTGGAGCAAGGTGTTAATGGTAAGGTCGCTGGTAACAAGTAGTTGGATTACATATATGAATATATATAATATATATGAATATATAGAACATATATGTGGATATATATATGTACACACACGCACACACACATATTTCACAGGTTGAGCCCACAGAACTTTCTGATGCAATTGGATACGGTTGTGAAAAAAATGAGGGGAGTCAAGGATGATGCTGAGGCGTTTGGCTCATGACACCGGCCCTTCACCAACGTTGAGGTCCACCTAAATCACAGCCTTTACAAGGCTGGCCCTGACTACCCCAATTATGCTTAGCCAAACACAACACAACAAAACACCCTGTTGAGCTGAGGTCGTTATAAAACAATACATTGCATATACAACACAAACAGAAATATAAACGTACAGAAGCATTTCTTCTCCCTTCCTTTCCCTGTAACTGAGTATCTATCATCTGTCTACCTAATCTATCTTCCTTTTCTCCATCTATTAATCTCCATATTACCTTCATACTATATTATGTTTTAAAAGAATATTCTGTTTACAAAGCATTTTGGGCCATTCTCATAATTGAGTCTCACTAATTAAGCAGGTATATTATCTTCATCACATTGGTGAGTAAATTCCAGGAAGGCTCTCTATTCTCCTGCAAAGCATCAGACATTGTATTTTTATATATACAATGTTAATGAGTTGAATATTTGTTAAATGAATAGAGCCTATGTATAATATTAGACTTTTTCAGGAGACACAATGCCAACTGATTAATTTTCAAGCAAAATATTTAATAGAAAATTACTCTTCCCAATTAATTCATTGTATATTTGAATCACAACTTAACAAATTTCACTAGGTTTTAGGGACATCTGCTTCCCAAGGTAAATTTTTTTGCATCCAAAGTAATCATTTTTAGAAATATATCATGGAGTAGACAATTCACCAGCTCTCCCATGACAGCCAGGCTAACAATTCACTATTTCTTTTTCCAGAACAGTGCTCTCAAACAAAATCCACTCATCCAGGAAACTATTCCAGCTTCACTTAGCTCCTCTGCACATACAGCTTCTCTCACTCCCCTTCTCTTGCGGGTGCTCCTCCGATGAATCACTTGATCAAGAATCCCTCTCTCGGGCTCTGCCTCCAGGGAACTTGACCAAAAACACAATGTTCACTCTTTAAATGCATACACGCCCCTAAACATACTCACTATAATTTAGTAGGGAATTTGAGGTGCATAACAGGAATGCATATTATGGGAAAACCAAAAACAAGCATTGGAAGTATCCTCACTTTTTATTGTGGGTGAAGAGGATTCAGCGCTCTTACTTACGCTCCACTAGGGTCACTCTCAGACATCTTAATAAAAAAATATTTGAACAGTTCCTGAATCACATAGGGTCAGCTCTGGAAAGATACTCAAAGTACTAACTACTGTGGGTCAAGGTAGGTTCAGGTTGGATCCACTGACCAGGAACAAAGTGGGTGGAACTCTGCTAGCAGCAGTTTAAAAATACAATGCAACCTGGTACGTTATCTCTTTGTAATGGGTCCTTATAAATGAAGACAAAGAGAACAGAGGATGAAGGAGATATGTCGCCGTGAGAGAAGGGGGCGAGGATTGCGGCTGGGAAAACCAGACCATGTGAATTTGTGCAGGTTCTTTATATCATAGATTTCTCTGATGGCAATGGCTTCTAAGAGAAAACTTTGTTACCAATTAAAATAACTTATTTTCTCGTACATCAAAGAGCATGTATAAAGACAGAGGAAAGTTTAAAGCTTAGATGATTCTACTCATGTGTATTTTCATCTATGTACATAGACACATATTACAAAGCACTGGGAAAGTGAACATGAAATTCTATCTTGCTTTATAATCACTATCTTTTACATGTCTTTATTTTTATGGTATTTATCACATTGTGTCTTCTATTACAGCTATTTGTGTTTATTTTTCATTATGCCTTCCCCATCCTAATCACATGATGTTGAGCTCCTTTAAGAGTAAGAGATGGTGTCCCTCATAGAATCGGGCACAATGCTTAGCACAGAGCAGGCAATCTGTATTTGCCACGATGCAGTGAAGATAACAGCCCTGACTAACACCCATCAGTAAGGCACATGCAGTTACCTTTTTAAATTGTGGGGATGGCTTTATTCTTACTGTTATCTCCTCTCTGGTGGAGTTTCACTCTGTAACACAGAACACAAATTTATAGGACAGTTGTTAGGCAGAAGTTTATGGTTATAAAACAGAATTGGACTAATTATCCTGCTTTGGACTGAAATGGGCAATGGCTAATGGTTCCATTTACCAGGGAGCTGGGACAGTGTCAGTCAGCCCCTGCCACACTGGCTTGGTATTTCAGGTACATTACTAATACTAATACTAATACTAATACTAATACTAATACTAATACTAATGTTTTCCTCTTATCTAGGCCCTAATCGGTTAATCAATTACTCCTGAAACACTTGCTTTGACGTAACTGTTTAAGAAAAAAAACCTATGCCAGTTGCAGGCTGTTTTGATTACAATGGCCTTGTAATACAGTTTGATATAGGTATTGTGATCCCTCCTGCTTTGTCCTTCTTTCTCAAAATTGCTGCAGCTACTCAGGGTCGTTTATGGTTCCATATAAATTTCTGAAATGTTTGTTCTATATCTGTGAAATATGTCATTGGTACTTTAATAGGGATTGCATTGATTCTATAAATCGCTTTGGGTAGTATGGCCATTTTGATGATGTTAATTCTTCCAATCCATGAGCATGGTACATGCTTCCATTTGTTTGTGTCTTCCTTAATTTCTTTCTTCAGTGTTGTGTAGTTTTCTGAGTACAGGTCTTTTACCTCCTTGGTTAGGTTTATTCCCAGGTACTTTATTTTTCTTGTTGCTATAGCAAATGGGATTTTTTTCCCTGATTTCTGTTTCTGATGTTTCATCGTTGGTGTACAAGAATGCCTTTGATTTCTGAGTATTGACTTTGTGTCCTGCTGTTTTGCTAAATTCATTTATTAGGTTGAGTAGTTTTTTTGGTGGAGTTTATAGGGTTTTCTATGTACACTATTATGTGAAACACCATTACAAAAGAACCTATGCACCCCAATGTTCATAGCAGCACAATTTACAATAGACAAGTGCTGGAAGCAACCTAAGTGCCCATCAGCAAATGAGTGGATCCAAAAACTATGGTATATTTACACAATAGAATTCTACACAGCAAAGAGAAAGAAGGAGCTTATACCCTTTGGGACAGCATGGATGGAACTGGAGAGCATTATGCTAAGTGAAATAAGCCAGGCGGTGAGGGACAAATACCATATGATCTCACCTTTAACCATAACAGAATCAACAAAAGAAAAAAGCAAACAAAGTGGAACCAGAGTCATTGAAGTTAAGAACAATCTAACAGTAGCCAGAGGGGAGGGGGAGGGGACAGTGGGGAGAAGGGTTTTCAGGAACTACTATAAAGGACACATGGACAAAACCAAGGGGGAGGGTGAAAGCAAGGGAGGGAGGTGGCTTTGGCTGGGGTGGGGGGAAGGGGTGGGGAAAAATCCAGACAACTATAATTGAACAACAATAAAATAATTAAGAAAAAAAACAAACTAAAGCCTTGGCTTTCTTCATTTTCACCTGACTCAGCCACAGATTCTGGGAGTAACAACAGCTTTCCCCTCCAGTGCTAACCATGCAAAACTCCTGTCTTCCTTTATCTCCTCTATTATCTTTCTTTTTATCATTTACAAGGTAGATGACTCCCATTTTTTTTTATTGTAAATATGAGGACTATAGATTGTCTGTTTAAGTCAATTGACTGGTTGTGATTTTTAAGTATAGGTTGACCAATATTTTTACCAAACAGACTTGCTTGTTTCAAACAGACAGACTGTGTGGAAAGAGGGGGGTCCTCTAAACTGGAACAAAACCCTCTGCATTTGGATTTTCAACTCAGATGCATTCACTATTCTCTCTAGACTTCTTATTTCATTTTTTCTTTCAGTTCCTATGTAGTCTCTTAACATGAGAAAGCAAGATAGTGTGATCTAAAACAAAATCAAATAAATTAAAAATGTTCTGAGAGAGTCTAAACAGGGAACAGATCTTGACTTCACTCTCATGTCCCCAATTACAATGTACCTAGAGGTTGCTTTGTGTGTAGAAGGACGAGTGACTTATCCTTTCTACTCATTGTCTCATAGCAGGTCTCATGGTGTAATGGGCCTCCATTCTCATCTCTGAAGGCGGCCTGTGTGCTTTCCCCTCTAGTATGAAGGATCTTTCTCTTCTCACTCTCCTGTTCAGATTTCTGCCTCAGGAATCCTGCATACTTTCCTCAGCCTTTTGCCTGGGTTCTCTGTTATTTAGTTTCCCCTGGATGGAACTGAGTGAGCTAGAAGAGACAAAGATTGATTAGGCTGTCTCATATTCTTTTGTTCCCCATAGAGGTCACCAAAATCAAGCATCTTCAAAACAATGAGACTTTACACATTGCCAAAAGTGACCCGCATCAGGAAGAGCATAACTATTAGGTGCCTTTATGCTAATACTTCATTTTTCCTCTTTGAATTACGTTTTAAAAGACCCACTTCTGTAATCCCAATTTGGTGAATGCCTGGCACCAAGAAGGTAGCCTGGGGTGGGGGTGGGGGTGGGGAATGGGAATAGGTTAGCATGTATCATGCACCAGGAAAGAAATACAGGGAAAGGAAAAACAAAACCCTGTCTTCTTATACTCTGCTGTGGATGAAGGAAAATGGAGAGTGAATCATTGAAAGACTGCATATTAATTCTAGTATTTTGACCTGATAATGTTAAAAAGCCTTTAGGTTGGCTGATATTGATTCTCTGTGACTTGCACTCAACTTTAGTTTCAACAAGTGTTTTCTTTTAAAAGGAAGAAGATATTTGATCGGGCTGTTATTCCTAACTTTATTTGTACTAATAGCTTTCATGCTCCCTTGATCTCAGCCCAGAACAAGATGGATGATTAGAAAGATATTTCCCGCAAGAGGCCTGATCTAGATGTATCTACACCAAGTCAGAATGCTTGGGCACCATCCGAAAGGGCAGAAAATATGTTCCATGGTGTTAAAAATGCTGGAATTGAGGTACAAAGTAGTCCACAGTAAGTGACAGCGTGTTTTATGTCCGTGACAGGATTTTCTGACATTAGAGGCTTAGATCAAAATCCAACAAAATGGAGCAGCAGTAGGTCCAACCCTTGGCTTTGTAAAAATGTCAGGTTATAATCACATCTTATTTATTTTTCAAGATAACATAGCAACTTAAGAAAATTTAGTCCACAGGACAATTCCAAATATAGTGCATCCAACAATCCCCCAAAGTACATGTAATTACTATTCATTCCTCAACGGAGGTAGTGGAAATAAAAATGGAAGTGAGTAGAAAAGTTACTATGGACCTTGAGGATGAAATGTGGATAACAAAATAAACCTCCTTGGGACATTCCTGGCTGCTCAGGGTTATGCCCACTCGCATCACAGGCCATTGAATTAGCAAGGGCTAGTTTTTGAAGAAATAAAGGGATTCTACTTGAGCTTCTTGAGAGTGATACCCTCAAGGAGAGGCTAAGTATGTAAAAGAGAACCTGTAGGAAAATGCGAACTTGCGTTACCCTGTCGTATCCCAGTTAATCAGAGCAAACATGCTCCAGAGGAGCGTTTCAGTTCTCGAGCTCAGCAGCACTGCCCCCAGGTAATTAACAGAATTCAAGATTGGTTCTACTCACTGGATGCTGCTTCATAAATCATACTCAATTTACCTGCTGGCCTTGGCTTCTTGCCCACATGCTGTTGTTTTAACTTCTGTAAATGGGCATCTGGCCTTGTTAAAGCAAGGTGGGTGGTTTGTGCTGAAAGCCTCCAGCCAGCTCTCGCGCATGGCTGGCTCATCTGGAGGAACCAAGACAAGTGCGGTCTTTCCAAGAAGCTTCACAGTACTGCTCCCCTCTCCCCCAACACCGCATAATCTGATTCCCAGAGACCCAGATCTGGTCTGCTCACTCGCTGGGTTTATGATTGTCAATGCTCCTTGACAGAGGGCAGAGGAGTCGAAACCTTCCAGACAAGCTGAAATATTCACCAATGGACAGTCAAGGGCAGTGGAGAAGAAACCACAGAAGGTACAGTCCACTTGATAGCCATGTCTCTTTTGCTATCTCATTTCTTAGCTCCTTTCTAGGCTACACAAAGAATTAAAGAAATTGTTAAAATAGGGTAAACATAAAAGGCATTTTCCCCATAGTATTTAAAAATATAGGTATAGACACTGTCTGACTTTAATATATTTTAAAATAAAGTGCAACTGAAAAGCCATATTTACATGGAGATCTCTCAAAAAGCATTATTCATCTTGTGACTCAAATGGTTACTGATAAAGCTATACATAGTGTATACTTGCGGGGGGAAAATGATTTCCAACTATTAATTATTTACTTCTTTAACAAATATTTGTGAAACAGAACCTTTTCACTAAAGACTTACAGGGTAAAGAGTCAGGAGCACATTGTGAGAATGAATTACTTAGAGAGAAAAAGGGGAAATGGATATTGTGTAGAAAACAGGAAGACACACAAATGTGAGAGAAAACACCTGCTTTTCTATAAACACTTGACTTAATACAGTTCCCAGAAATGTTCAGTGAAATAGCTGTTAACAAAAAACTCAGATTCAATTAACATGACATTACAATTTCAAAGGTCAGGAGAAAAAACTGCCTTTCTTCTCTCTTTTGAGATTTCTCCCTGTCCAGAATTCTCGGGTGATGTAGCCAACAGATGGAGTTATTTTTTTTTTTAAGCTTCAGGAAAGGTCACAAATAGCTTTCAACAGATTACAAATGATTTGACACATGATTTCAGAAGCTGGGAAAATTCCACAGATGCAGGAAAACTTCAAGAACCGATGAAAAATTTTCATAACAGTGCAGGCCAAAATTAACATTGCTAACGCAGGTTCTGTTTTAATTAATTTGGTGCAAGTCATGGCACAACTGACCAGATTAACTGTGACTGTCGTACTAGACAACTTTGGGAATTCTTTTATATTTAAATTTGATGTTATTGCTTAACAGTGAAAGGCCTTTTGTTGACTTATGGTAAACAAACAAAAAAACAAACAAAAACTTTTGCTTTTATACCCAAGCCCAGTCTATAGTGTGATTTGAAGGATTACAAAGGCACTGCCTTATCCAAAATTATTTTCATTAGACTCATCTGAGACAATATTCTTATTTTTATGCTCCCTACATGGGATAGAGTTCCTTTTCATTGCTGTAGATGACAGGGTTGTTCTTCATAAAGATGAAGGGATCCTCGCAGATGACTGGTACCCAGTTTTACTAAAAGGTTCCTAAACATTAGGAGAAATTCTAGGATACCAGGGTTTTACTTCTATCTGGCTGATTGGGTGGAAAAAAGGTCTTTCGTTGCTTAAAGGAGAACAACTTTGAGATCCCTTAAATGTTGGGATGTGAATCCCCACAAGAATATAGTATTTATTTTTATTTTTTGTCTTTTAAGATCTCTATCAAAGAGATTAATAGAGTCATTGTCAATTTTAAGCTCCTTTTTCTTTAGTTATTAGTCAGTGGAGGTAAGTAAATTATATCCGTGGAAATGAGATTGTCTACACTGATAAAACAACAGATGTCAGACACCTACCCCTCAACTCGATTAGAAATCAGTTGCTTAAGGTTTGAGTGCTAACGGTGGTACATGGGCAGGTTTTCAGCAGTCACCCCTGATCCAGTCCAGACCCCGCTTTGCCACTTGCAGTGGGTCTTGCTAGCCTGTTCTTAGGGTTCCCAGAAATAAAAACCAGATACCCCATTAAGTTTGAATTTCAGATAAACAACAAATAAATTTTTAGTATAAGTATTTCTGAAATATTATATGGGGTAAACTTATGCTAAAAATATTGTTTATCCAAAATTCTAATTTAATAGGGCATCTTGTAATTAATTTTATTTGCTAAATCTGGCAACCCTACCATGCCTAGGTGTTCGTGGCGGTTCCTCTAGTTTCTGCTATTAGTAAGTGGTAAACACCCTAAATGATTTCCCCCGACTCTGAACTTTTCAGGTTCAAATGAGGTCACTATCTCCTAATTTCCTCCCCCTTCCTTGCCAAACTCAGCAAAGATTCTATTTAGAAGATGTTAAATGTATAAACAAAATAGTATACACATACACCACACATAAACAACAAACAAGCAAAAAATCCCAAAAATCCCAAGAAGCTCCTTGACTCTGGAAGATTCCATTTTCATGTATTCTGCACTCTCACATATTACGCAGTGATGGTCCAAAGCATCATGTATCCACCAAGTGAATAAATAAAGCAAGCAATTGCTTTATGTTCACCATTAGTTAACTATTCCATTCTTTAATTCAGTACATTAATAAAAATAGTTGAAAAATTTAACAAATATTGATTGATTCTAAGTCAGTTCTGTCAACTGGTATTTGGATAGAACACATCTGGATGGAACGCATTTCCATATATTATATCTTTTATGCATTTTTGCTTTAAAAACCAAAAATAGTATAGAGGACAAAGCTAAAGGGACGTAGGATTGAGGGTGGGAGGTGGGAGGGCTGGAGGTGGGGGAGAGTGGTAGGGGAAAATGGACACAACTGTACTTGAGCAACAATAAAAAAGAAAACAAAATAAAAATATTTAATAATTTTAAAAATAAAATAAAAACCCAAAAATGCCTAAAGCCTTAATGAGTTTCAAATGCCTGAACACTTAGGGAGATAATGTGCAAAACAATCAAAGTCAATGCGTAGCATTGAGGGATTACAGACAAATAATCCAGTGTCTCTAACTTTTTATGACTATGTCGAACAGCTAATGAAAACAATAACCTTTCATGCAGTCTTTTGAACGTATAACTCAGTAATGCTGTTTCTTGTAATAAGAAGCAGAGGTTTAGTAATGTGTATAGAACCTTTATCAGAAGCTATTTAACACCTGAAATGGGTATTATCTATTCTTGATGGACTTCCTTATGGTCCAATAGCACATTTCTCAGAAAAAGGGCACAAGTGCTTTTAGACAAAAAGAAATTCCTAACCCTAAATGCGTTCCTAGACTAAAAATAAAGTATGGACTCAGAATTGTAAAAACAAATAAACAAACAAACCCAAACTCCATTTCTGGCAGGATTCAAAACCACAGACTTAACACGGATGACCTTTTCTCATGGTAACCGACGTTCGATACCGCATCTGTACTAATTACTGCATCTACTCTGTAGTGCTATGGCGGGTTGAGCAGCTTGCCTTGCTGAGGATTTCTGGCAATTTAAACAGGAAAAACTGTACTAAAATTTTTTCTAAACTGTAAGATATTTGTTTTATTAAATTAAAAAAAAATCCTGAGACCAAATAAAAGAGGAGGAGGGAAGAATAAAACAAATGTAGATGTTTTAAATTCTGACTATTGGACTGGTTTTCTAATTGATCTGTTACGTCTCTTCCAGCTGTATTTTTAAAATCTGGGGGGGGAAAGTAGTCGAGCATCTGAATATGATTAAAGCAGAAGGACCACACAAACATTAAATGATCCCTAAACTGCACTGTCTCCTTTCTTTCATCACTCTTTGGCATGTTTTTGACCCCTGTGTTTTTATTATTAGGGAAAAAAACAGAAAACAATTTTTTTAGAGGAGGAAAAATATAGATTTTTCTGCATCAGGCTTATGATTGCTTTCTACAATTAGCATGGTTGGCTTCCGTGCTTAGCATTAAGGCCCTGTACTCTTGTAACGCTAAACTATTAATTTGTTTACTTTTTGCTTTCTTCTATGGAACTAGATAAAAAAAGACATATTTGAAATCCTGGGAAGAACTTACTTCTTTCTCTCTGCTTTCTGCAGATTTTCTGTGACCTTCCTATCTTCTTGCAGCCCAACTGGCTTGACTGATTTTCTGTATTGGATTCAGAAAATAGTTTGCAGTTGAATAAACAATCTAAATCATCTGATGGGTGAGGTTCAAACAATGAGATGAGAAGGTCGGGCCAATTGTGACTTTTATTTACATGAATGATATTCGTGGTCCTCACAAGTGGTGGGAGAACTAACCACTCACCCACCAGGCACCAGCAGGGGCAACAAAAGAGTTCCTCTCCTTTCAGTAGCTTCGTAGGATAGGTATTGTGAAGCACTATGGAAAAAGTGTGAGACAATTTGGTTGTTTTTAGTGAGTACAGATCCAAGGGAAATATGTTATTTAAACTCTTTATAAACCTGAACCCTCAAAACCCTTGTATTGGAAAACTCTAATCTATAAATTAGCAGTGATTAAAGATCTTGGAAACTAAAATGCTATTACTTAAGAAAGGGAGATAGTAAACTCAGAATTCCTAACATAATAAAAATTGCTTACAAAAATATGTGAACATACTATTGCAAACTTAAGAGCACAGAATTTTATGCATTATTTCTTGTGATTTCCCATTTTGCCCTCAAAGGAGAAAAGGGGCATATTTTCTTAAAAATTGTTTTTACAGCTAATTTTTATTTTTACTTTTTATTTTTTAAAGTATATTTTACTGATTATGCTATTACAGTGGTCCCAGTTTTTCTTCCCCTTTACTCCCCTCCACCAGCATTCCCCCACCCAATTAGTTCATGTCCATGGGTGGTACATATAAGTTCTTTGGCTTCTCCACTTCCTATACTATTCTTAACCTCCCCATGTCTATTTTGTACCTATCATTCATGTTTCTTATTCCCTGTACCTCTTCCCTTATACCACCCCCATCGCCTTCCTGCTGATAACCCTCCATGTGATCTCCATTTCTGTGATTCTGTTCCTGTTCTAGTTTGCTTAGTTTGATTTGTTTTGTTTTTGTCTTGTTTTTAGGTTCAATTGTTGATAATTGTGAGTTTGTTGTCATTTTACTGTTCATAGTTTTGATCTTTTTTTTCTTAGATAAATCCCTTTTACATTTCATATAATAAGGGCTTGGTGATCATGAACTTCTTTAACTTTACCTTGTCTGGGAAGCACTTTATCTGCCCTTCCATTCTAAATGAAAGCTTTGCTGGTTAGAGTAATCTTGGACATGGATCCATGCCTTTCAGGACTTGGAATACTTCTTTCCAGCCCCTTCTTGCCTGCAAGCATTCTTCTGAGAAATCAGCTGATGGTTTTATGGGAACTCCTTCAGAGGTAACTGTCTCCTTTTCTCTTGGTGCTTTTAAGATTCTGTCCTTATCTTTAATCTTGGGTAATTTAATTATGATGAACCTTGGTGTGTGCTTCCTTGGGTCCAACTTTTTTGTGACTCGCCGAGCTTCCTGGACTTCCTGGAAGTCTATTTCCTTTGCCAGATTGGAGAAGTTCTCCTTCATTATGTTTTCAAGTAAGTTTTCCATTTCTTGCTCTTCCTCTTCTCCTTCTGGCACCCCTATGATTTGGATGTTAGAACGTTTAAAGTTGTCCTGGAGGTTCCTAAGCTTCATTTTTTTGAATTCTTGTTTCTTCATCATGTTCTGGTTGTATGTTTATTTCTTTCTTCTGCTCCAAATTGTTGATTTGAGTCCCTGTTTCCTTCCCTTCACTGTTGGGTCCCTGTATATTTTTCTTTATTTCACTTTACATTGCCTTCACTTTTTCCTCTATTTTGTGACCATAATCAATCATCTCTGTGAGCATCCTGATTACCAGTGTTTTGAACTCTGCAGCTGATAGGTTGGCTATCTCTTCATCACTTAGTTCTATTTTTGGAGTTTTGATCTGTTCTTCCATTAGGGTCATATATTTTTTTTGGTTTGGGCATGCCTGTTACTTTGTAAGGGGTAGAGCCTTAGGTATTTTCCAGGGTAGGGCAACCCAAGTTGCTGCAGTGTGGCACTGTATGTGGGGTAGGTGTCTAAAAGGGACAATGCCTTTTTGTCTCTCTGCTGGCTGTCAGTCATTTCTCCTGCTACCCACAAGCAAATTGGGCCCTTCTGGTTGATTCCCAAGTGGGGGTCTGTGTACATTCTAGGACCCTGTGGGTCTTTCCAACAAACTCTCCTGTGAGGCTGGGGGTTTCTTCCACTGTCACAACTGCCCCCCCCACCCCACCAGGTTTTTACAGTCAGAGGTTTTGAAGCTTTCTTTTCTGGCACTGGTACCTTGGGTTTAGTGGTCTGTCTTGCTCCCCAGTTGTTCCTCCCAGTTTATCGCATGCAAATGTGGGTCACCTTGTTCTCCAGCTGCCTTGCTGTGCATCCTCTCTGTCCCTCCTACTAGTCTGAATGAATGTTTCTTCTTTAACTCCTTGGTTGCTGGATTTCCACACAGTTGATTTCCTGGCAGTTTTGGTTATTTTTTGTTTTTAAATTTGTTGTTGTCCTTCTTTGGTTGTGCGAGGAGGCAAAGTGTATCTACCTATCCCTCCACCTTGGTCAGAAGTCCTACAGCTAATTTTTAGATTGAAATTTCTCTGAATAAGTTTAACTCTGATGCTGATAGAAATTTTGAAAAGTAAAGTAAAACTTATGAAAAAGTGCAGGCTTTGTCCCTGTCTGCCTTCCAAGTGACTAGAAAAAAAATGTTTTTCTAACTTTTGTTCAGTATTCAAATACCTGTACAACTGAAATATGGATATATCATTAGCAGAGATAAAAGAATCCATTCTTGATAGGAATTCAAGTATTGATTTTGGGCTTACAACATTGGATTTAAAGTGGTGATTGAGATACATTCATAGAAATATGCAGCAGGCAAAAAGATGTTATTTTGTTATCATCCATTCATCCAAGGGAACAAAGCAAGAATAGAGAGATGAAAGAGCTGAATTCCCAGAATCAAAGCATGTAAAGAACACACATTTTTAAGCTGAAAGATAAAAATCAGAAGATGCTATGTTTGAAAAAGATCAAGATAGTTGAGTTTTGTAGAAGCCAAGAGGGAAACTTTTTAGGAATAAGGTTGCTTTCAGGAGTGCCAGATGGTACAAAGAGGACAAGAAGAAAAAACTGAGGAGGCCATCATTAGTGACCATTGAGTGACTATAGAATGATCTAATGAGGGGGAAACAGACTCTCTGAACTGTTCCATTTGGAGAACAGAACCACCCTTGGGGAAATTCTCATATGACTTCCTGAGATTTCAGTTACATAGGAAACCCCGATTTTGGAGCATGCTTCTGCAAAGGCATGCTACCTATAAATCACGGATCTAAGGCCATGACTTCACCAGAACTCAGAGAGCACTTCACCAAATGGAGGTAACTCATGAATTTATTGAATAAATTTATTTTAAGAAGTCCAGTGTGTGAATAAATACTTCATTTACTCCTGATGATACACAAAGATAATCTATGTTCACAGGCATTAATATTCTTTGTCTAATTTTGCTAAAGTTCTCTAACGGCATTTTGTGAAATTGAGGACCCAGTTGTTTTAATTCTACTAAGTCCATGGCCACAGTTTTTTTAATGATTATTATTATTTTAAATTTTTATTGAATTTATTGGGGTGACATTGGTTAATACAATTATATAGGTTTCAAGTGTACAATTCTATAATAAATACATCATCTGTATATTGTATTGTGCGTTACAAAGTCAAGGCCAAAGTCAAGTCTCCTTCCATCACCATTTATCTCCCCTTTACCCTCTTCTACCTGCCCCATCCCCTTTTCCTTCTTGCATTCACCATACTGTTGTCTTTGTCTATGAAGTTTTTTCTTTGTTTGTTTATTTTGCTTAATCCCATCACCTTTTCCACCTAGCCCCCTAACCCTTCTCCCCTCTGACAGCTGTCAGACTGTTCTCTGTGTCTAGGAGTCTGTTTTGATTTTGTTTGTTTATTTTGTTCATAAGATTTCATATATATGTGAAATTATATGATAATTAATTACATGATACATGATTATATGATACAGTGCCAGTCAGAGTCTTTCTCTGACTGGCTTATTTCTCTTAGGGGCCATAAGTTTTTAGATGTAGATAAAAAAATTAAAATGACAAAAGTGCTACTACACCTAATCCCTAACATAGTCATGGCATGAACGTATCTCTAGCCTTTATATGGTTTTCTATTTTTAGTTAGAAGCATCCTTTCCACCAATTCTTAGCAACCACTTACTGAGTATCTACTATGTGATGGCAACTCCAAGAGTTAATTTATCCCAGTTTTACATATCAGCCAAAGAAAACTTAAGGATATTGCCCAAGATCATATAATAAGGAATGATAAATGAAATAGAAATTTGTACAAGGTATAGAGTTATGAATAGGAAGAAACAACTATCTTTATCTGGATAGAACAGGGAAGGTATCTCAGAGTTGGGAACATTTGAACTTGGTTTTGAAGCTCAATGAAAAGCACTTGTAATCAGTAGAGGAGGGAGAGAGCACTGTTGTACAAAAGGAGAGACTCATTCCACTCTCCAGATGGACCCTTGTGGGAACTCAGTGTGAAGGGTTTGGGGTAGGATATGGAGACGGAGTACCACTTGCCTGAGGGCTTTCCTGCTCAGAACCAGAGGGGAGAGAACTCAAGGGAAATATTAGGAGAAGATGAGTGAAAAGTCAGTCATATGGGGAGAATGTGGAAAGACATGATGACAACAAGGTGCCTGGAAGAGACAACCCTGGGCAATTCCCTGAGCAAAAAACATACACATGAGGGGTCTTTACAAAGGCTTGGCACGTTACCTAAGTAGTAGCCGGTGAAGGAACTGACCCATTCTGGACAGGAATGGAGGCATGACAAACCCTGGAATGTTCAGGGACCTAAAACGTTCTCTGAACCAGTGACCTTGACTGGAGCTTAAAAATGAGAACACGGTTTGGAGGAGCCAGGCGAAGAAGAGCCGTAGGTGCTATACCAAGGAGCTTGGGCTTTCTAATGTAAGAATTTAGAAACCAGTGAGTCAGGGGGTGGGGCAGAGAATTAGGAAGGGGAATGACAAGAGTGTGATTTAAAATATTTACTTCCTTGGCTTTGTGAAGGGACTACAAATAGCTGACACTAGTTCGGAGGGAACTGCAATTGTCCAGAGGAGAGATGATTGATGTTAGCCTGAAATAAGGCGATGATTTGGGCGAGGGTGGGACAAAAGGGAGAATATGCCTGAGAGATATTCAAAGCCAGGGCTGGAAAACTAGGGAAATCGAGGACCTGAAAAGTTCTCTTAGATTTCTGGTTTGGGTACATGATGGCACCACTAAGAGCAGTGGAAACTAAGAGAAAGCATGAGAGTCTTGCAGAGAAGACGTTGGGCATATTGAGACTGAAGGTTCTACGACATCCTGGTGAATATGCTTTGTGTACAGACCAACATATCGGTCATGAATCCAGAAGAAAAATGAACTTGTATTTATAGGCTATTGTTTCAATCCTACAAATTTTATTCTACTCATTACTTTTATAAGTAGGATCTAAAGGGAAAAACCATTTCACTCTCTCCAAGGGTAATAATATATTATTTTAACACAAACCCATGTGTTGATATTGGAGGGATTTTTTTGAGTAGCTTGGCATACCTATCATTCTGTCATGGGTACAGCCTGTACTTGGAGAGAGATATCCTTAATATAACTTACAAATGCAGCCAAACACTTAAGGATGTTTGTCTGTATCAGTTTTCTGACTTCCTGGCTTGTGAACTTCTGGGAGAAATT
Source organism: Desmodus rotundus (assembly GCF_022682495.2). Taxonomy (NCBI): domain Eukaryota; kingdom Metazoa; phylum Chordata; class Mammalia; order Chiroptera; family Phyllostomidae; genus Desmodus; species Desmodus rotundus. Next base: position 81,900,038 of record NC_071393.1, read on the forward strand.
AAGGGATAACTCACTGCACTCTAGGACAATGAGCAAACAATTGAACGAGCCCTTACATCACAGAACTTTACAGAAACCTGTATGCATTGAAGAGGTAGGACTCACAAAGTAAATTCAGAGACATTCTGAGAGGACCCAATGCTCATGAAAGAACGCCTGTTCAAATATAACACAACTTGTCTTTCTTCGTCCAACTCCCTAGCTGCGTGATGGGACAATATGTCAAGACTTATCTATTTGTTGAGAAGTTTTCTTTTCATTCCTCTCCCATGGAAAGCATGGCAAGGAATGGAATTCAACAACCACCAAAGATTTGAAATCTGCTTCAAAAATTTGTTTTAACTTTGCACCCATTTTTAAACCTTGGCAAGTAGAAAAAATAAAACTAACAGTAAGCATCAGATAAAAAGCCCTGGCACAATGATGTATCATAAACCTAACTTGCCTCTTTTAAATATTTTAAGGGAATTCCAATTGACAGCATTGGAAGTTGAATCCGAGGGCTTGTGCAGAATTTTGGATGAGTTTAGTTCTCTTTAGACAGATATTATTTTCATTGCCTTATCTTGAATTAAAGTGAAATATTGTAGATGTTTACTCATTTGAAATTTTTGTCACAATGACCCTAACTTAGTGACCTTTGGGTTGTGACTTTTGCTCAAAACATGCCCAATAAAATGTGAGAGCTCTTTTACCTGCTTGCAATGGGATTTGAGGAGAGAGAAGAGGAAAGAACTGCAGTTCCTGAACTTCCCCTAAAATATAAAATAGTACAGCTCTCAATGATTTTCCATATGTCAGGGTCTGATTTAGGGAGAGCTGGGTAGTGGGCACCAGGCTTGTGAGTGCACATGTCCCACCAACTTCCATGGTGGCCTCTACTTTCAACCTACGTAGAAACCACCCAGTCCCCAAGAAGCTACCAGACCAGCACTGACATCGACACACTGCAGTTTCTAGGGCTCTAGAGATAATTGGCTACAGCCAACAATTATCTGCTGTGATTCAGGCCTAAGCAAAGTGTGGGGACCTCAAACTCAACATACTTAAATACTCATTAGCTCTATACTTGTCGGAAATCTGTTCCTCCTCCTGTGTTCCTGCTCTACATAGATGATGTGAATATCCACCCAGTTACCCAAGCCGTACGATGAGCTCCTACTCTTAAATATAGAAAGTGGTATAATGGCTAAGAGGAAGGATACTGGAGCCAGACTGCCTGGCTTCAAATCTGGTTTTAACATTTATTAGCTGTGTGACCTTGAGCAAAGTTCTTAGCCTTTCAGTTCCTTGATCTCCTCAGTCAAAAAAAGTGGGATGATAATAATAGTACTTAACTCATAGGGACAGTGTAGTTTGTTGAGTCAATATTTATAAAATGCTTACACAAGGGCTTGACACATAAGTCCTTTGTGTCAAATAGGTTTAATATATATATTTGCTCTATTTGTTAAATTTAAATATATGTTATCCTCAGGATCTAATCACACCACCTGGACTCTTTGTAGAACATGCTTCTAACTGGTTCCTCCTTCTTTATTCTTGTTCCTCACAACTTGTCCGTCATACAGTGACACAAAGCCTTTCAATGAGTCTCCTTCAATGGTCTATAGGATGAAGTCCCTTCTCAGCCTCATCTCTTCTTATACTTTCTCCCATACCTCATGACTCAACATAGTTTTACATAAAGTTTTTCCCTTTTCCGGGAAGGTGCTCCAGCTACTGTCTACCTGCCCAATTTCTATTTAGTTTTCAATACCCAGTTCAAGTATTCCTTCAGCCACTAGGCATTCTCATCTGACTCAGACACAGTGAGATACTCCCTTCTCTGAGCTCTCATGGCATGTGGCACACAGTCCATCAGCAATTACCCCACAGATATTCATCTGTGTTTATTTCCTTGACCAAGCTTGAGCTTCCATGGACATTTCCAGTACCAAGTTCGGAACTTGTCACATATTTGGAGTAAAAACAAGGTGAATAAAGCACACAAAATGTTACCTATGTCTCTCCAAGGATCTAGGAGTCTACTCTTGGAGATGGAAAGGCAGAAAAAATACATGATGAAAAGATGCAGGAATTTATAGTGTATGTTAAGGCTAAAGTCATAGCTCTCTATGAGGTTGACGTGAGCTGGTTAAATGCAGACTTGGCTAATGACCAACCAAGAACAAAAAGAAATTGGCAGCAATACTGTCACAAAATTGACAAGTATTTTTCAACGACTGATGTTGTTGTCACTTCCTGACTAGCAAGTAAAGAACTTAATAAGTATTTTTAATAAAATATGTGAACTGTAGCTTCCTAAAGTCTATTCAGCTCTTACACTGTCCCTGGAACATACTGAGAATTTCACATGAATCAATATGAAGACATGTACATATTTCTGTAAAACGTAATAATTGAAACAATATTAGTTATAAAGAGTGACTCCAAGTCTAAAGCTCCTCAAAGAAATGCTCACACGTATTATGAGGAAACAATGAAATATTAATGTAAATAGAAAAAAAGAGTACTATATATTTAAAAACTGGCTCTGGTTTTCCCTGGCTGAAGACACTCTTTCCAGAGAGTCAGAATGTCCTGCTCCTCTGTCTCAAAGGAGAGAGTTAGGGTGGATAATGCATAAATAATCTGTGAGCCCTGCCATCTTGCCACATGACATTAATAAGAGAAAAGCTGCATTTGTAACACTGGTGCATATGTAGTAAGTGGTGATGTATATTTAGAAACATGTGAGATTCATTAAAGTATTATATAAGCTAATTTTTTAGTGTTGCATTAACATTAAGTAACCTCCTTTCCCATTGCAACTCTAGCCCACTGGTATTCGATAATCAATTGCAACTTTATATTTTCCCTAAATTACCTGACCTTTGGATAAAGTCTTCCTGCCTTCCTTGAAAACTCCCTTAGGTTATACCACACTCAATTAGACTTCTCAGGTAAGAATGTTCTCTTTGGAAGATGCTCATAAAGAATTAGAAAAATCTAGTGTTCTTTTGCAGGTGAAAACATACAATTCCCAATATATCTACTTTGAGTTTCTCTCACTGTTTTGCTGGTTCCTCCACACACTGGCATCTAAATTTATATACTTTCTAGTTACCAGTTAGAAGCCATTCTGAGTAAATAAGGAAACCTTTAGCCAAAGTATCTCTTTTCATGCTTGTAAATATTATTGAAGCATATCTATTCCTTAGCCAGTCCAGCTGGGCTGTTTTTGTTACTCCGGAACTTACTGTGCTTCAGCTCTACCACTTGTCCATTCCCTGGAATGAATGGATTGTTTCAAAAACTCCAGCTCACCCTTTCTTCTACTCCAACTTCTCAGAATTAGGACTTCTGTTTCTATGTGTTAATAATTTTTCTGAAATTATCCTGGAGTATAACTAATTGTACAAAAATGAAACTCTTCTTACTTGTATACCAATTACAAAATGAAAATAAAATACAAGAATGCTTGGTCTTTACCAAGTAAATCTCCCAATTTATATCATCTATTTATTCATTTAGATTTTTCTTGAGTATTAAAACCCAATGAATGAAAAAATAATATCTATATATTTAAGTCAGAAATCAGACATTTGGTTCACCAAATAGTTACATGTTCATATTGTAACGGAGAAGACAAACACAACTATCATTTCATTCTTGCTTTCCATACTGTTGTTTCTCTGATGATTCGATCAAACCCCTTAATCAGACTCATTCTTTGGCTCAAGGTGAAAATGATCCTTGAAAGGAGAAATAGTTTTTAATCAACTCATGATGCAGCTGGAGTACATGCTACTGGCCTGAGTAGCCATGGCTCTTGGCAAGTTCCCCTGAGCAGTAAATGATGAACACACACACCCTCATGGTGAAAGGGCTGAGGGATGGGGATAGTTATTGTTCTCATTTTGCGTTGCTACATGTTACTATGGTGTACTCACATGCAGTAGAGACTGACATCTAATAATATATTTGCTACAAGACAATCAGGATTTGTGAGTTGCTGGATTCCAAAGGCTTAGTTTTATAGGCTCTGCTCCAGCCATGAAACTAATGCTCATTACAAAACCTATTATAAACAAAACACTTTATCAATAAGCCAGTAGGAGAAAAAAATTGGGAGCCAGTCAAGGAGTGAGTTTATAGGGTTTATTTAGAAAAGAAACAAAGTTTATGCAAGCTTTGAAAACATTAATTCCACTTACACAGCAATGAATAAAAATCATCGATTTTGTTTTTATTGAATCATTAAATAAGATTTCAATAAGTGATGCCTTTTATAGTACATATTTTTGATATTTTAAAAATACTACTTCACATCCCCTATCATGTTAAAATTCATATTTGTGGTTCAGTGAGGATGGGAAAACCAATTCCAGAATGTCGAGGACGACATGGACTTGAACTTTGGAACCTATGCCTTAGATTCAGATTTTCATGTGGTATTGATTACCTGCCCTGTGCCCATACAATTTAGATTTAAGTATCTGGGTTCAACACCTTGCCAACTCTTCCTATGGGTAGTCAGTGTTTTAAGGCATAGAAGTGAAAAAATTATATCCTATGATTAACAGGACAAATCAGCTCTAAATTATACTCACCCTCTGAAGAAGTGACTGTTTGGAAATACAGACCATGGTCTTCATCCACTAACCACTCCCCAAGCAAGAAAAGCTCATGGGAGTTGATGTGGATCCTGGGCAGCAGGATCCTGTGTTGTGGTGGCAATAGACAAATACACACGGACTACAGAAATCCTGTGGAGGAACAGGGATGGTATAGCCACTCTCTAAGTGAGAGAGGGAGTGAGGGCCAGAGATAGCCCAAGAGAGAGAGCTAGCCCCTGACTGGACAGGCTTTTATTGCTTTTATGGGCACATTACATTGAGGATGGTCCTCATTTACTAAGCACAGGTTCACTGTAGGTGATTACCTTTTACAGACAACAAAGGACAGAATGCTGCTAATTACTTCAAAGAGAAGGATGTTACAGCTCCAGGGGGAAAGTGGTTGAACTGGTTACACTCCATACTTGGGAGGTTTAGCACAGACTTTAAGAAGTTAAAGATACTCAGTAAACATTTGCTGCCTCAATTCAGGGTGAGGGAGTTTTAGCAAAAGCAAGTCTCATAGCAGCCTAGGTACAATGCAGGCCTGATTCCCCCCATGGGAGAGCCTGTCCATAGGTGTGGGTCCTGCCTGCCGAACTTCACACCCACTGGCTTTTCCAAGTGGGAGCTGGGTGACACTTCCCACGTGTGGAACAGTTCCCTGTAGGGAGGCATCACACTTATGGGGAAAATTCAGCATAATAGCTAAGAACATGGGCTTTGGCTTCAGAGATCCCAGAATTCTTAGCTCCACTGCTTACACATTGTGTGACTGTGGGAATTTACTTAATCTCAATTTATACACTATTATAAAAGTAGTACCTGTCTCATAGAGTTGCTAAAAGAATTAAATAGGCTGATACACGTATAAATCGCTTGGTACAAAGCCTGAGATATACTTAATATATACATTCAACCCTCTCTATCCATGGATTCTGTGCCTGCAACTTTGCCTACTTGCTGAAATTTATCTCTAACAACAAAATCATGACTCGGGCACTTTCAGTCATTCACAGACATGCACTGAACAGCGCAAAGTTTGCCACCCAACAGGCACGTTTCCAACTGAGGGAGAATATTAAGTGACGCTCTGCCTTCTTATTGCAGCTCTCATACTGTGAACAAGTGTCCTTTTTGCAGTCGATTTGGTGCCACATGTTTCACATTTTTCTGTTATTTTGTTGGCGGTTTTTCTACCTACAATGGCCACTGTGAGCGCTCAGAGAAAGAGCGGAGAGATGATCAGTGTCCTGTCCCTCTAACTCTTTCCTCAAGCTAGTGTCATCTCTACAGAGGGAAAGTTCCCCTTTATTTTTAGGGCCCTTACCTAGGATGTTTTTATTTTATTCTATTTTTTCTCTGTCACAACTCCGGGCACTCCACGGGAAGCCCCTGAGAATCACATGCAAACCAGAGCTGTAAATGGACTCAGTTCCTGTGCCTGTACATTCTACTCCTCCCACCCTCCCCACTGGATAGTAAGTCAGATCTGAATTAAAACAGGTCTTCTTTTACTACAAAACAGAATTGCCTACAGTCCAAATTTTTCCAGTTTATCATGTATTGTTAAGATCCCAGAACTTATCACCTCAGCCCCTTCTGCCTGGAATGCTTCCCTCTCTTTCCAGGAGGGAAGTTGCATTGTCTTTTAACACAGGATTTAGCTTAAATTATCATCTCTTAGAGAGACTTTCCCTAGCCATCCTACCCAGAGTAAATGTTCCCCTCTTCTAATCATGGCAACCTGCAGTTTTCTTCACATTTACCGCTGTCTGTAATTGTTTGGGTTTTTTAATCGGACACTTATTTGGTGGCTTCTACAGCAGCATCTAATTTTCATAAGAGCAGAAACTTAAACTCTTTTGTTCTGTTCACTGTTTTTCCCACACTGCGCAGTATGGACACCCAGGAAATGAATGAATGAATGAATGAATGAATGCATACATACATGTATGCATGCATGAGCAAATGAATCCTATTATATTTTCTTGGTTTGAATCTTCACGTATATTATTTTCAAACCTAAACAAATTAGTTTATTATTTGAGATGGCATTGATTCCATTTTCAAGTTACCATTCTGGGCATCACCTGGCAAAAGATAGGTTGGATCACACTTACTTGGAGAGAGGGAACAATGGACGTTTACCAACCTTATGTGGTGTGCTCAAGTGTCCATAATATTAAATGCAGCACCACAGATTCTAACCTGATTTCCCAAATTTATACCATGCATAAAATTTCAAATAAACTGTCATTTGTTGGTAGGCCAAGTACTAAATGTGTTTCTACATTGTGGTATCTTAATGCTAGACAAATATAACTTTTATCTAGGTTCTAAGGTAATAATCTAATGTGTGACCCATATGAAAGAACACTGTTCCAAGAAGCAGAGAACATGCCTCATAATCTTTGTTTTGCTGCTAATTTGCTGCATTACTTTGGGCAATGTTTTAGATCCCTGGGGACCTCACTATCCCTATCTTTAAAAAAAAATACAGGTTTGGCCTCCAATAGATGGTATAGTCCCTTCCAGTTCTCTATGGCCATAAAAGTTTAACAGAATTCATCTCCTTTTATTTCACAAAGGAAAAAGATGGTGGAGGCCCAAGTACAAAAAAATTAAGACCTGCCAGGTCAAATCTATGATGGGAGTACCATAGCAGACTCCTGCCAGGGTCTGTCATGCGTGGCAAGATGCTGCATGATGAGGACACCTTAATGCAGGTACCCAGTGAGGTTACAAAGAGTAAGACAAGATTTTTAAATCTGTATAGCTAGTGCTTTCTACTTAACAGACAGAACTGCATGGGAAGCCAAATTATAATAAGGATTGCTTCGTGTGCATAGAACAACAGCAATGGAGCAGGGGAAGGAAAGGAGGAGGCGTTGAATGATAAAGTGTTTGCTAAAGGAATTTGAGACACCCTTTCCCAGTATGACTAGTAATGTTGTTAATCATAATTCTAAGAGTCTGATTATCAACATTGCTCTCTTTAGACAGTGCTTTTGTGGTCACTGCTGAAGTTTGCTTCTGTGACCACCTCTATGCCACCCTCTGCCACTTTAATGATGTATGATTGACAAATAAAAATTGTATACGTTCAGGTTATATAACATGATGTTTTGATACATATTGTGAAACAATTACCAACTTTAAGGTAATCAACATATCTATCACCTCACATTGTTAGCCTCCTTATTTTTGTGCTGAGAACACTTGAGATCTACTCTCTTAGCAAAGTTCAAGAATACAACATATTATATTATCTATAGTTACTATGATGTGTATTAGGTCTCCAGAGCTTATTCTTTTCATAACTGAATGTTTGTACATTTTGACCAACATCTCCCTATTTTCCCCCACCTTCTAACTCCTGGTAACCACCATACTACTCTTTGTTACTATGAATTGGACTTCTGTTTTTTAATTTTTAGGTTCCATGTTGAGTGAGATCATGCAGTATTGTCTTTTTCTGTTTGGCATGTTTCACTGAGCATAATATTCTCCGTGTTCATCCATGTGACAAATGACAGGACTTCCTTTTCCCATTGAGTCCTCTAGGCTCCCTTGTCATACATATATAGTAGTTGACCATATATGTGTGGGTTTAATCCTGGGCTTTCAATTCTGTTTCTTTGATTTATGTGTCTGTTTTATGCCAGTACCATACTGTTTTGACCATTATAGCTTTGTAGTGTAATTTGAAATCAGAAAGTGTGTTATTTCCAGCTGTGTTCTTGCTGCTCAAGATTGCTTCAGTTTTTTGGAGTCTTTTGTGTTCCATACAAATTTTAGTACTGTCTCTTTGACTCTTTTCTCTACTTTGTGGCTGATCCTCTGATATTTCTTCTATAGTATTATTAAAGAAGTTTATTTTAGTCAGGCTCTTTAAAAAAAACCAGAAGCTGTTTCAAGTCTTTGCAATAGAATGGTTTTAATTCAAGGAATTAGTTATACAAGTGATGTTGTACCTAAAGAGCAAAGCAAGGAATAAAGATGAAGCAACCACAAAATTAGCAGCAGGAAACCACTCTCACTGGGAGGCTAGAACTGTGCTGTCCAATATGTTAAACAGCCACATCTGGTGCTGAGCCCTAGAAATGCAGCGAGTCTGAACTAAGAAGTGTTCCTAGTATAAAATACATGTCAGATTTTGAATGGCTAATGTGAAAAAAGAATGAAAAATACCTTGTTTATAGTATTTATATTGAATCCACAGAAACATATGTTGAATCTATTGGTTTAAATAAAATGTAGTATTCAAATTCATATTACCTTTTTATTTTGACTTTTTAAATGTGGCTTAGAAAATTAAGACTTACATACAAGGTTTACATTTTATTTCTACCTGTCAGGGCTGGGTTAGAGAGACAGATGGAGGTGACGTTACTAAAGCTCAGGTTCCCTGACAGGTTTGATTTGGTTCCAGACTCCCTCACCGCCTAGTCTGTGATCTGGATACGTATGGCTTCCTTGGCCTTGATCAAATGACTTGTCCTATCCTCTGTTTTGTTCTTGACATTTCTTGACAATGAATATTGGAACTCGTTGTCTTATCTTATTGTCCTAATTCCTAGCACTCTGTCTGGGATTTTCACTCAATTCTTTATTCAGTTTCACTTATAGTGTGTATATAATCCTTGGTACAAACAACCAGCTACTTCCCATGGAGTATCCACTACTCTTTAAGTCTTGCAAACCACAAGTCTTCTTTCTCCTTTTGTGTACTCTACTTCCTGGACTCTATAATATACCCACACTTATGAGACCAGTGTTGAAAAAGCTAGCCTCATGACACATGGCATGAAAAGATACCTAAAATGAAATGTGCAGATCCTAAGGGTGACTATTCCTGGCCAAAAGCAAATTGTCACAAAGTGTTTACCTTGGAAAGTTGTATTCTTTAGGCCTGATAATCATCAAGTTCATAGAAAACTATGTGTTTTTATCATCAATAAACACTTTGTGGGTGACCACAGTGCATTAGGCATTTTTCTAAACAACAGAATACAAAAATGAAAGTTTTCTAAATGGTTAGAGGGCAGATATAAGAAAAGATAAATAATCTAAGGAGTCAAGACAACAAGTGGCACAAATAACGAATGTCTTAGGAAGTTGAGGGAGCATTTTAGTGAGGAAGGGAACCTGATCTGGACTTTGAAAGGAGGTAAAATCAGACAAATAAAGTAGAAGGGGAAATCGTATACATAGCAGGAACGTACACAAGCAGGAATACATTTACTCTGTATTAAACTGGAGTGTGTTATGTTCAGGAAGCTCAAGCCTTTCAAGAACAGACTTTATCTAAGTGAGACCCCAGAACACTTTCAATTTGAGTGGGGGGGGGGGTCCTAGAGAGTCTTTTATTAAGATTAAAAACATGGCTAGAAAGGAACGTTTGGTAGGAGGTGGAATGGGACTCTTCCATGGCCAGTACTCCCCATGCCACTGCGTGACTCTGCTCCCACTTTGGACCATAAGCTTCCTGAGGGACAATGCCTGTCTCATTCACTGTTTAGTCCCAAGGCATGGCCCACAGTAGAAGTTCAGTGATTCTGTGTTGAGTGATTGAATGACAAAGAAAGGGTGTGTTTGTGCACGAGTCCCTGGGCTGATGAGAACCAAGGCAACATTGATTCAATATTGATGTATTCCAGAATAGAGTTTAGGGAATTAGAAATAAAGTTAAGCGTCACACTCCAATTATTAGGAGAAATCCTTCAAGTACTTTGGTCAATGTATCCGCAGTTACGGAGGATTCAGGAATCCCAGGAGAATTTGGTCAACTTGGCATGTTATTAGGAAATGATAAAATTTATAATATAATTGTCACCACCTGTGCCATTGTAATAGTTTTCTTTATGGAGATACCTATTTAAGGCTGACTTTATGAGGCTCATCTGGATTTGATTAAAATGTATATTAGATTCATTCCAGAGCTAATATTCCAGAGACCAGATCGTGCAGGCCAAGACTAGTTCACTAAATACTGAGATACCAAGTAGATAAATTATCATTGTAGAACCCAGAGAACCACAAGAATCACTGAAAGTCTCAGGGGAACAACATTGCAATGAGGGTGAGTTTCGAAGAAGTCCACTCTATTCATTTAGACACTGGGGAGTGTTCCTGTATGTCAAACGTGGGCTTTGTGTTAATCCAACACTCTCCCATATGGTGGCCATATGGCTGTTTAGAGCGGGCGTTGTCTCTAGAATAGCCAGAGTTAGATTCAATGCCAAGGATCAGTACATATTACTCTGTAAGCTTAAACAAGTAGTGAGGATGAACATAGTGCTTACACCATAGGAGAGTTGCAAGAATTCAATAAAATAATGCGAGTCAAGCCCTTGGCACAGTGCCTGTTACAGAGAAAACACTAAGTAAATGTTAGTTCTCTCTATAAGAACAATGCAAGTGCACCTAATATCCAGGAATCTTTAGTTTCCAAAGAGGAACCCCTGCACACACACACACACAAGGCTGGGAATTCATCCAAACCAACTGCATACATGCCCTGTTTCCTATGCCTTGCCTCAAAACATAATTAATTCACCCCTTTACCCACTTTGGTCTCGGATTTGCCTGTGAATCATTTTTATGTAAGCCCCTTCCCCAAACAAATGCTTCTTGTTCTGCCTCCAGCACAGCCTCTGTTCTGGTTTTGCTTAAGTGACTGATACCAGATTGCTTTCTGAAAGCAGCTTTTGATGAAGGAAAGGGATGAAAAGTGAAAAGAGATTGCTGCCTCTTGGTTGGGAATTGGAGGGCAGAACTGGGGAAAGAGTTCCCAGCAGGGAAGATACACAGAACACATTCTCCCTGCTTTATGATCCTGTCTGGGGATGTGACAGTTAATACTGGCCCTGGAGACAGTTAGTGGGCCTTAGTCAAGGAGCTGTTTAATCAGAAAATCTCTTTACCCTTAAAAATACCCTCAAAAATACCCTCCATTTCTCCACTTTGGAAAATGGGGGAGGGGGCAAAAACTATTTCTGTAGCTTCTCAAATTCCTGAAATTGTAGTTTGGGTGTCATTTGGGTCTCTGCCACAGTGATGCTTTTATAAACCTAGAACCAAGCATTCAACTTTAGGAAAGCCAGGAATTTGGAAGCAAGCCATGCTGGGCCCAGTGCCAGCTCCCAGACTGGCGATATCTTATGGCATTTACAACTCGACACTCTCCCTTGAAACCACTACCTCAGAAAAAGGGGATGAGAAGAGTGTGGTCTTGTGAAGAGCCATCCTAATTAGGGAATTGCCCTAGGAATACCTGTTCCACTGTGGGAAATCGTGCAGTTTGAACACTTATAATTCAACATGAAAAAAATGGAAGAAACTGATGTTACATGTGATTGAAATTTCCACCTCTGGCATTTCATATGCAAATAACATAAGCCTGCAAATCTTTCACCATCTTTCCTCTAACTCCTATGAGAGTCATTAAGGCAATTTGAGGGCCATGAGAGTTGACTGTGTGGCAGCACCAGGCTCTGATCACAGAGAAAGCCCTTTTCCACAAACCACAATCTTCTTCCCAGTGTCTCTACCCAGTCTTCCTAATGTTCCAGGCGATATCTTCTATGTCCCATAGCACAGCTGAGGGATTACACAAAGCACAATACAAAATACAAAATGTCTGATGGCTTTTAAGTGCCTTAGAGGAAAATTAGCCATAATTAGTGAGGTACAAAATGAGACATATGAAAGGATGCTCAGCATCACTAGCCAGCAGAAAGATGCAAATTAAAACCACAATGAGATACCATTTCATACTGGTTAGAATGGCTATCATAAACAAATCAACAAATAAAAAAGTGCTGGCAGGGTTCTGGATAAAAGGGAACCCTAGTGCACTGTTGGTGGGAATGCAGACTGGTGCAGCCACTGTGGAAAACAGTATGGAATTGCCAAAAAAACTAAAAATGAAACTGCCTTTTGACCCGGCAATTCCACTGCTGGAATTATACCCTATGAAACCTGACAAACCAATTAAAAAGAACCTATGTTCAGAGCAGCACAATTTACAATAGCCAAGTTCTGGAAGCAACCTAAGTGCCCATCAATAAATGAGTGGATCAAAAAACTGTGGTACATTTACACAAATGGAATACTACTCAGCAGAAAGAAAGAAGGATCTTATACTCTTTTCGACAGCATGGATGAAACTGGAGAGCATTATGCTAAGTGAAATAAGCCAGGCAGTGAAAGACAAATACCATATGATCTCACCTATAAGTGAAACCTAATCAACAAAACAAACAAGCAAGCAAAATATAACCAGAGACATTGAAATTAAGAACAAACTGACAGTAACCAGAGGGGAGGTGGGAAGAGGTAATGGGAATAAAAGGGGAAGGATTGTCATGGAATGTGTATAAAGGACACATGGACAAAGCCAAAGGGGGGTAGGATTGAAGGTGGGAGGTGGGGATGCCTGGGGTGCAGGGGGAGTGGTGAGGGGAAAATGGAGACAACTCTACTTGAACAACACAAAAAAATGTAAAAAGAAAAAAAAAGAAAATGACGTGTTGCTATTTTATATTAGTGTGGTCAGGGGAGTTCTGTTTGACAAGGTGAAAATAAAATAGGGGATGCAACTTGGAATATTGGAGAAGGATTATTCCAGGAAAAGGAACAGCTGGTGTAAACACGCTGCGGTGCAGAGCCTAGGTGTGTATTCAAGGAAAAGCAAGAAAGTCAACATGGCTGGAACACACCAAATGAGAAGACATAAAAGAGGGGTCACCAGCTACTGAGCAACCAGACCGCTTAAGGTTTTATAAGCTTTTACTCTGGGAAAGACAGGAAACCATTGGAGAGTTTTGAGCAGAAGGGCATGGTCTCATTTAAGTTTTAAAAGGATCACTGGTGGTTGCATTGAGAATAGGCTGACATGAAACAAGAAAGGAGGAAGGAAAACCAGTTAGAAAATTATTGCAATAATCCAGGTGAGCGATGATAATAGCTTAACCAGGGTCATTGTAGTAGATGTGAGCGAGACAATTAGGACGGAAACACATGCTGAGAATTAGTAGTTTATGGATGTATTTTTAAGGTGGAGCCAACAGGATTTCCTAAAAGATTGAGGAAAAGAGAAGAATCAAATAAAAGTGCAAGGTTTTTGGCCCAAGCAACTGGATAGATGAATTGTTATTGATAGAGTTGAGGCTGACTGCAGAAGAATTAGAGCTGAGGGAAACATTAGGAGTTCAATTTCGGACATGCTAACTTTTAATTTGTATTAATCATCCTTACAGAGATTTGAATAGACAGGAGTTCAGGTCAGAAGTTCAGGCTGAACTATAACTTTGTGGCATATTGATAGTACTTAAAGCCATGAGACCACATGAAATCGTACATATAAAATTGTAGATATATGAAGATGTCCAATGATGGAGTCCGGGGGCGGGACAATGGTTAGAGGTCCTGTAGATGTGGAGGAGTCAACAAAGATGACTGAGAAAGAGCAACAAATGATGTAGGAGGAAAACTAAGAGACAGTGATGTGCCAAAGCCAAGGTAAAAAGATATTCGCAAAGGAAGATGCCGTCAACTTTATTGAGTACTGCTGTTAGGTTAAGGAGGATGAGGACTGAAAAATGACCAAAGTAGAAAGTGGAAAAATGAAAGTTGACCTACAGTTGAACACTTAATATATTATTTCTTAAAGAAAAAATTAAAACTCCTAACAGAAGTATGTGAGACACAAACATTTGTTAAAATCCACTATAAATTCAATGACCAAAAATTTATACAAGTGGTATAAAAATGGAGCAATGTACAATACTTGAAAACAGGATTTTGTTCTCCAAAACTCAAACCATGTTTGAAATAGACTGAGAAAAAGCCCCCAGCAGAGATATTGGCTCACTCCATCTGGGAGCCTTTCTACACCACTGAGAGTCATTGACCCATTCATCCCTTTATTCCTTCATTTTATAAGACACTGATCTCTATAGATTTCTGTGTATTTCTGTGTTTCTTTGTCCCTCGATCTGCCTATCTAACCACCTTCTATCTACCTATCTATAAAAGAAATGCTGCTTTAATGTAAGATAACCTTAACATAGACTTTTTACCAACAAGATCAGAAGTCCAAAACTTTCTATATTTGAATATCTGTAGAGTCTATAGAGAATTGTACCATTATTTACTGCGTGAACAAGAACCACTTTGAGAAACCACACCTAAAATAATTATTAGCAGTTTATTTACCTTTATGTACAAAGATTTGGATTCCTATGGGGAAGGTCAAGAGTGAGGTGTTGCAGAATGTAGTAGTAATTGCAACAATTCTCAGTATGACCGGCATCCTCTACAAGAGGATGCTGCTGACTCATATTATATTTGACTTTTTCTTGCTCAAAATAAAACATTTTCAAAAGGAATAAAAGTGAAGGATAGGGGGAAATGCAAGGGTTATACCATTTAGTGTTGCCCTTGGGAATATCAGACCCTACTTCTTCACCTTGCATTTTTAGTTACCATCTCCACAGATTGCTCAAAAGCCTCACCTAGGACCTCCTGGTGTTTTAGAATCTATAGGGAAGAGGTGTGGATGGAAGGGGGTAGTCATAAGGACCCCCAACTCTTCCTGTCAGACTCAGTCAACCAGGCAAGGATTCTAGTGAAATCTCTAGAGGCATTCACAGTTCCCCAACACTGCAGCAAGGGGATGGGCAAGACCTGGGGGAAGGCCTGAGGTGGCCTGTTACACCTCCTCTGCAGGAGGGGCCTCCAAATCAGTTCCAGAGTGAACTTTGTCTGAGCCTCAGCAACTGCATCTTCAAAGTGGAAGAGTTGAGCTAAATGGTATAACCAGTATTTTAATTTTTTGTGTCCTTTCATGCCCCAGAATTCTTGGCATTGCAGTTGGTATAAATTTAGTTCTTGTGATGAGAGAGAGCGCTACTCACCTGAACCTATTATTTGAGGGGTGGATCTCTAAGATTTTCAGGGTCAATTGTGTTGACCCTGAAAGACAAAACAAGGTCTCACATACTCCCAAAGGGTTCTTTGAATATTTTTAACATGGTGTACCTGGAACTAGCACTTTTTTGAGTGGTATTAAATTTCCACTGTTAGACAGATTTGAAGTATGCAGAAAAAGGCAGTTTCTCCAACCTTAGAAATAGTTCTGGAAGGTTTTGCCATCTTTCATATGTCTTTGAGATACAGAGAAAAAAGGCATCTTTCCAGGGGACCACCTCAGCCTCACCGTTCTTTAACACCTTAGCTTCATCTTCAAATTAAGGCCTTTAATAAATTAGGGTTCCCCACCCAATTTTTTTGTACAATTATAGTCCAGACATTCCAGTGTTTTTTTCACACAAAATTAGTTCCTTGACTTTTACCATTTCCTTCACTCTTTGTTTTTACATTTGAAAAGAAAAATTTTGAGCAGGTCTTAAAGGCAAACAGGAGATGAGACAGAGACATCTTTTTTTAAAAAAAATTGAGAATTTGGAAGGTTTCACTTGGCAACTTCACGTGGAGGAGAAAAGTAAGCCTTTTCTTATTGTGTTCTTAAATGTCCAGCCAACTGTACTTCAACTTGAGTCTTGGCCCATTTCAGAGGATTATACATCTGTTTTGTCAAACTGCCCAGAGATTTTGTGAATGGGTGCATTTTCAGAACCAAACATAATAACAAAAGTAAAAATATCACACAGTACTTCCTAAAAAAAGGACTCTAAGATGTTTTCTTTATTTTCAACAACTGTGGTACCCTTTGTCACAACTTGAAGCAAAATATTAATTCCTGAAGCAAAATGCACTTCCTTGTTTATTTCCTTAGGCAAATACTTATGTAATTTTGCCTTGCACATAATTCTTTTCTGCAATTTTTATAGCGACTCGAAGAAATTTCCAGAATTCTTTTGAAAATCAAATAATTCCTGACAATATTTCTATGAAGTGTATTTGGAGAAGAGATAGAATAATTGTTTTTTAAACAAAAATAAAGGCAAAGAAGGATGAGGTGATAGATTAAGACTACACAGTGACTCTCTGTACTAAAATAGAATTTAGTTCATTCATTGAGTAAATATTCAGTAAATTCCCATTATCTTCATATAGTAGGATACATTTCTTGTGTTTTGTCTTATACCCTCTGAACCTTTTTAAATAACAGCAACTAAAACATTTATTGTTTCATAGTTTTAAAGACTAGAAGTCTGAGATCAAGACGTCAGCAGTGTTGGTTCCTTCTGAGAGTTGTGAGGAAGACTGTTCTAAGCCTCTCCCTAGTTTCTGGTGATATTCTGGCAATCTTTGGCATTTCTTGACCTGTAGGAGGATCATGCTGATCTCTGCCTTGATATTCACAGGGAGTTCTATCTGTATGCGTGTCTGCAAGTTTCCTCCTTTTTAGTAAGAACAAGTCATATTAGATTGAGGCCCTAATGACCTTATTTTAACTTGCTTACCTCTACAAAGATCCTATCTCCAATGAAAATTACGTTTCAAGGCACCAGGGTTAGGACTTCAATATAGAAATTTGGTTGGGACAAAAAAAATTCAACCCAAACACCATGTAATATAATAATAACAAGAGCATTGTTTATTTATTATTAATTTAAAAGTACTTATTGAGTACCCACTACATGCAAAATACTATCATCATGTAACTTTTATAAGAATAATTTTACCCCAATATTTTCCTGATTCTTTTCAACATACACCCTAAACTTACATAATCACAACACCAAGAAGGAACCTTCTCCTACTCTGAAACCAAAAGCCAAGAAGAGAGAAGAGCTAAGGAGAGTAGAAAAACAAACCCCAAAAAGGCACACTAGAATTATTTTTATTTTTTAGCTGTAACAGAGTAAAATGAAAGGTTTCCCAAGTCAGAACTAACACTTTCCCCTGCATCCACTTAAGCAATGACTCTTACACAAGACCTTCTGTGGAGTTTGTCTTTACGTAACTCCTGATTTAGAAAATCCTTGGCATCAGAGACTGGGTTACTTCAGATCGAGACCTTATTATAAATGTTTACAAGGATTATATCCTCCTGTTGGACTGTTCCTGTTATCATTATGTAGTGTTCTTCTTTGTCTGTTACTGCACCCTTTGTTTTAAAATCTGTTTTGTCAGATATAAGTATTGCTAGCCCAGCTTTTTCAAAATTTCTATTTGCATGAAATATCTTTTTCCACCCCTTTTCCATCTCTATGTATCTTTCATTCTGAGGGGGTCTTTTATAGACAGCATATATATGGGTCTTGTTTTCTTATCCATTCAACTACCCTATGCCTTTTGATTGGAGCATTTAAGTCATTTACACTTAGAGTGATTATTGATAGGTATGTATTTACTGCCATTTTATTCTTTTAACTCTGTTCATCTGTTTTTCCTTCTTCTTCTTCTTAAATAAGACCTTTCAACATTTCTTGTAATACTGGTTTGGTGGTAACAAATTCCTTTAGGTTTTTCTTGTCTGGGAAGCTCTTTATTTCTCCTTCAATTTTAAATGATAGCCTTGCTGGTTAAAGTAGTCTTGGCTGAAGGCCCTTTCTTTTCATCACTTTGACTATTTCATGCCAATCACTTCTGGCCTGAAATGTTTCTGTTGAGAAATGATCTATCAGTCTATGGGAGCTCCCTTATGGGTAACTGACTATTGTTCTCTTGCTGCTTTTGAAATTCTCTCTTTGTCTTCAACTTTGCCATTTTAATTATGATGTGTCTTGGTACAGTCCTCTTTGGGTTCATCTTCTTTGGGACTCTGTGTGTTTCCTGGACTAGTTTGTTTTTTGTCCTTCATCGGGATAAGGAAATTTTCCATCATTATGCACCCAACATAGAAACACCTAAATATATAAAGCAAATCATGATAGACATAAAGGAACATATCAACGGTAATACAGTCATACTAGGAGATCTTAACACCCCACTGACATCAACGGATAGATATTTTAGACAGATAATCAGCAAGAAAACAGTGGCCTTAAATACCACTCTAGATCAGATGGGTTTAACTAATATCTTCAGAGCATTTTACCCCAAAGTGGCAGAATATACATTCTTTTCAAGTGAACACAAAACATTTTCTAGGATAGACCACATGTTAGGACACAAAACAAGTCTCAATAAATTTAAGAAGATTGATATTACATCAAGCATTTTCTCTGGCCATAATGGTATAAAACTAGAAATCAATCACAAGAAAAAAACTGAAAATACACTAACACATGGAGGATAAATAACATATTACTAAACAATGATTGAGTTAACAATGAGATCAAGAAGAAATCAAAATACACCTTGAAAGGAAAATGAAAACCCAACATCCCAAAACTTATGGGACACAGCAAAAGTAGCTGTAAGAGGGAAATTCATAACATTACAGGTCTACCTCAAGAAGCAAGAAAATTCTTAAATAAACAGTCTTACTTTACACTTAAAGGATCTTGAAAAACAACAAAGCCCAAGAAGAGTAGAAAAAAGAAATAAAGATCAGAGCAGAAATAAACAAAACAGAGTCTAAAAAACAATACAAAAGACCAATGAAACCAAGAGAGCTGGTTCTTTGAAAAGATAAAAAAAATCGACAAAACTTTAACGAAACTCATCAAAAAAATAGTGACAGGACCCGAATAAATTAAATCAGAAATGAAAGAAGAGAAGTAACAACTGACACCAAAGAAATACAAGAGATTGAAAGAAAATATTACAACTATATACAAAAAACTTGGACAACATGGATGAAATGAATAAATTTCTAGGAACATACAATCTTCCAAAACTAAATCAGGAAGAATTGGAGAACAGACAGATTAAAATTACTGAAATTGGATCAGTAATCAAAAAACTCCCAACAAACAAAAGGACTGGACCTGATGGTCTCACAGGTGAATTTTGTCCAATGTTCAAAGAAAAAGTAACACCTATCAGTTTCAAACTATTCCAAAAAAATCAAAGGAGGGAAGACTCCCAAGCTCATTTTACAAGGACAGCAGTATCCTAATTCCAAAACCAGATAAAGACACTACCAAGAAAAAAAAATTAAAGATCAATATCCCTGATAAACATAGATGCTAAAATCCTCAACAACATATTAACAGACTGAATGCAGCAATACATTAAAAAGATCATACAACGTGATCAAGTGGGATTTGTTCCAGGGATGCATGGTTGGTACAATATCCACAAATCTATAAACGTGATCCACCACATAAATAAAATGAAGGATAAAAAAACACATGATCATATCAATAGATGTAGAAAAAGCATTGATAAAATCCAGCACCCATGTATAATAAAGGTTCTTAGCAAAGTGGAAATAGAGAACACATACCTCAGCATAATAAAAGCCATATGTGACAAACCTTCAGCCAACATCATACTCAATGGGGAAAAACTAAAAGTGTTTCCCTTAAGATCAGGAACAAAACAGGAATGTCCACTTTCACCACTACAACATAGTACTGGAAGTCCTAGCGACAGCAATCAGACAAAAAGAAGAAGTGAAAGGCATCCAGATGGGAAAGGAGGCCCTGGCTGAGTAGCTCTGTTGGTTAGAGCACCATCACAGTGTGACAAGGTTGTGGGTTCAATCCCTGTCCAGGGCACTTACAGGAAGCAACCAATGAAGGCATGAAAAAATGGAACAATGAACTGATGTTTCTCTCTCATTCTCTCTCTTCCTTCTTCTCTCTCTCTCAAAATAAATAAATAAATAATTTTTAAAAGTTGGAAAGGAAGAAGTAAAACTGTGATTATTTGCAGATGACATGATACTGTATATACATAACCCTAAAGATTACACACAAAAAAATACTAACACTGATAAATGATTCAGTAAAGTAGTAAACAAAATAAATATTCTGAAACCAGTTGCATATTTTTACACCAATACTGAACTATCAGAAAGGGAAAATAAGAAAACATCCTATTTACAATTGGATCAAACATAATAAAATGTCTTGTAATAAATTTAACTGAGGTGTAAAAGGCCTGTACTTGGAAAATCATAAAACACTGAAAAAAGAAATTAAAGATGCAAATAAGTGGAAATATATACTGGTTTTATGGATAGGAAGATTAACCTTATTAAAATGTCAATACTACCAAAAGTAATCTATAGATTCAACACAATTTTTATCAAGATACCAATGGCATATTTCACAGAAATAGAACAAATATTCCAAAAATTTATAGGAAACCATAAAAGATCTGAATAGCCACAGAAATCTTGAGAAAGGAGAAAGTTGCAGGAATCACACTACCTGGTATCAAACTATACTACAAGGTCGTAGTAATCAAAACAGCATAGTACTAATATACATATAGATCAATGGAAGAGAAGAGAGAGCCTAGAAATAAACCCATGCCTTTATGATCAATTAATGTTTGACAATGGGGGCAAGAACATACAATAAGGTAAAGACAGTCCATTTAATAAATGGTGTTGGGAAAATAGGACATGTGTATGCAAAAACTGAAACTGTATCCCCTTCTAACACTATACACAAGATAAACTAAAAAATGGATTAAGGACTTGAATATCAGACTCAAAACCATAAAAATCCTGGAAGAAAACACCAGCAGTAAAATCTCAGACATTTCTTGCTGCAATATTTTTTCTGATATCTCCTTGGACAATGGAAACGAAAGTAAAAATAACCACGTGGGACTAGATAAAACTAAAATGTTTCTGCGCAGCAAAGGGAACCATGAATAGAATGAAAAAAGAACTCACTGAATAGAACATATTTACCAATGATACATTTGATAAGAGGTTAATAGCCAAATTTTAAAAAGATATTATACCACTCAATACCAAAAAAAACCCAATTAATTTATTTTATTTATTTATTTTATTGTTGTTCAAGAACTGTTGTCTCCACTTTCCACCCCCGCGCACCCTCCCCAGCCCCACCCACCTCCACCTCCCACCCTCAATCCTATCCCCCTTTGGCTTTGTCCATGTGTCCGTCCATGTGTCCTTTATATATGTTCCTTGACAACCCTTACCCTTCTTTCCGCTGTTGTTCCCCTTCTCCGTCCCCTCAGGTTACTGTCAGTTTGATCTTTATTTCAATGTGTCTGGTTATATTTTGCTTGCTTGTTTGTTTTGTTGATTAGGTTCCAGTTAAAGGTGAGATCATATGGTATTTGTCTTTTACCACCTGGCGTATTTCACTTAGCATAATGTTCACCAGATCCATCCATACTGTAACAAAGGGTAGGAGCTCCTTCTTTCTCTCTGCTGGGTAGTATTCCATTGTGTAAATGTGCCACAGTTTTTCAAACCACTCATTTATTGATGGGCACTTAGGTTGCTTCCAGAACTTGGCTATTGTAAATTGTGCTGCTCTGAACATAGGTTCTTTTTAATTGGTTTGTCAGGTTTCATAGGGTATAATTCCAGCAGTGGAATTGCTGGGTCAAAGGCAGTTTCCTTTTTCATTTTCTGAGGAAATTACCTACTGTTTTCCACAGTATGCTGTACTAGTCTGCATTCCCACCAACAGTGTACTAAGATTCCCTTTTCTCCACAACCTCGCCAGCACTTGTTATTTGTTGATTTGTTTATGATGGCCACTCTGACCAATGTGAAGTGGTATCTCATTGTGGTTTTAGTTTGCGTCTCTCTAATGGCTAGTGATGCTGAGCATCCTTTCATATGTCTCTGGGCCCTTGGTATGACCTCTTTGGAGAAGTATCTGTTCAGGTCCTTTGCCCATTTTTTAATTGGGCTGATTATCTTACTGGAGTGGAGTCGTGAAAGTTTTTTATATATCTTGGAGATCAAACCCTTGTCTGAGGTATCACTGGCAAATATATTTTCCCATATGGTTGTTTCCCTTTTCATTTTGCTGATGTTTTCTTTAGCCATGCAGAAGCTTTTTATTTTGATGAAATCCCATTTGTTTACTCTTTACTTTATGTCCCTTGCTATAGGGGACAAACAATCAATTTAAAAAATGGGCAAAGGACCTAATAGACATTTCTCCCAAGAGGGCATAGAAATGGCCATAGACATATGAGAAGATGCTCAACATCACTATTCATCAGAAAATGCAAACTGAAACCATAATGAGATATTACCTTACACCTGTCAGAATGTCTGTCATCAATAAATGAAAAAACAAGTGTTGGCGAATAGGTGGAGAAAAGGAAACTCTGGTGCCCCCTTGGTGGGAATGCAGGCAGGCGCAGCCAGTGTGGAAGGCAGGACTGAGTTACCTCAAAAACTTAAAATAGAACTGCCTTATGACCCAGCAATTCCACTGCTGGGAATATATACAAAGGAGCCCATACACGAATTCAAAATAATACATGCACCCCTGTGTGCATTGCAGCATTATTAACAACAACCAAGATTTGGAAGCAGCCCAAGTGCCCGTCAGTAGGTGAGTGGATAAAAAAAAAAAAAAAAAAGCAGTGGTACAGTTACACAATGGAAAATTACTCTGCAGTAAAAACCGGAAATCTTACCCTTTGTAACAGCATGGATGGACCTGGAGAGTATTTTGCCAAGTGAAATAAACCAGGCAGAGAAAGACAAATATTTGTGATTTCACTTACATGTGGAATCGAATGAACAAAATAAGCTAACAAACAAAATAAAAACAGACAACACACTGACAGTTGTAAGAGGGGAGGGGAGCTGGGGATCTGAGTGAGAACGGTGAAGAGATTAAGCTAAACAAACAAAAAACCCAAACTTATAGGCACAAACAGTATGGTGATTGCCATAGGGACGGGGGCGAGAGATGATAGATAGAGGAGGGTAAAGGGGGAATAAATAGTGATGGAAAGAGACTTGACTTGGGATAGTGAACGCACAACACAGTATACAGATGATGTATTATTGAATTGTATGCCTGAAACCCATATAATTTTATTAACCATTGTCATCCCAACCAATTCAGGAAAAAATAAAGATATTTATAAACAAAAAAGACCTTATCTTAACTGAAGTATCTAATTTAAAGATAGTATGATGCTCTTTTTTTATATATAAATAAGATGACAAAATGTTACTTTAGACCCCAGAGGGCATCTGCTTCAGGGAGAGTGTAGGTTCTATCCTGGGTCATTTTAGTCTAGGTTTTATATTGTTTAGATGTGGAGGTGGCTGCCATTGAAAAGACAGTTTGCAATAGTCACCGATCCCAAGGGAAGGGGATGAGCTGCAGGCGTATCACTAAGTTCTAGTCAAAAGAATAGCGAGCCAAAATGATATTCATCCTTTTCAGGTGTAGCTCATTAAGCACACACTTTAAAAACTAAAATATCTTTCATTGCTCTTTCCTTTCTCTTTCAGCTTGATACAGATAAACACAGCAATCTTGGAAGTCACATCTTAAAGGTGGCAGAGCTACAGCCTGTCAGGATCGTGGATCCCTGAATACCACTTGGAAGAGAGCAGCACACCAATCAAAGATACACATTTGTACTTTTCCTGTGTGAGAAATAAGCATCTACTAGGTGTAAGCCTTTATAGATTGTTTGTTACAGCAGATAGCATTACCAGAACAATTATCGACTAGAATCCAAGTCTTCTGACTCCTAGTTCAGTTCCATTCTCTCTCCAAATCACACATCCACATGGAATAACACCCTAATTTTAACCCTAATAAATATAGAAATTACATCCTACATCATTTAGGAGAAGTAGTGCAAAAAGTCAAAATAAATCAGTATTGAGAAGGGACACCTGTTGAGTTGTAGGTGTGTGAGAAACACTGGAGAAGGATGAGTTTGCTGAACAAACCCAGTCTCTAGTTCATAACACAAGGTTAATGCTTGAGGCACTGGTCTGATGTTTCTGGATTCGAAGGTTTGGCAAAGTATTCCAAGAATTATAACAGGAAGGTTCCCTAAACTGATCTGAATGTGGCGTGCTATAGGCTCACATCCTCAAGGCTCATTTTTTCTACCTCTTGAACTCCCAAATAAAGTTGCCAAGTACTACGGCTTCCCATG
This sequence comes from Desmodus rotundus, assembly GCF_022682495.2. Classification (NCBI taxonomy): domain Eukaryota; kingdom Metazoa; phylum Chordata; class Mammalia; order Chiroptera; family Phyllostomidae; genus Desmodus; species Desmodus rotundus. Next base: position 81,924,592 of record NC_071393.1, read on the forward strand.
GTAGAACACAAATATTTAGACACGTGGCTGACCATAACTCCCTTCTCAGCACAGTTAATGGACACTAAGAAGACCCCAACAAATGGCAGAACAGAAACAAAGGCAAACCTTTGAAGTAGATACAATTTTTCTTTTTTGAGAAACGGCCAAACTGTTTGCTACAGTTTTTGCACCATTTTACATTCCCACCTGCCGTGAATGAGGATTCCAATTTCTCAAAGTCGTCTCCATCACTTGTTTATGGTCTGTCTTACTGATTATAGCTATCCTAGTGGGTGTGAATGGGGGTCTCATCGTTCTTTTTTATTGAGGTCACATTGATACATACCAATTTTAGTTTCAGGTGCACAAGGTAATGATGTGATATTTGTATACATTGTGAAATGACCACCACAGTACTTGTAGTTAACAACCAAAACCATACATAGCTACACAGTTTTATTTTCTTGTGGTGAAAATTTTTAAGATTTACTTTCTTAGCAACTTTCGAGTATGCAATACTATGCTATTAACTATAGACACCATGCTGAAAATTACACCCCCATGACTTTAACTTATAACTTCAATAAGTGTGCATTCTCGATCATTTCAGAAATTCCTTACAGATAAATAACAGCAAGTACTTTGAAGGGAGATACTGAGACCCCATTTCTGCTTCTCTAAGGCACAGGTGGCAAACATAAGACGCGCAGGCCGAATCCAGCCCTCCACCTTGGTTTATCCAGCCTGGCACCTTGTTTCTACCCAGCAGCAGTGATGAGCTCTCACTTAACTGTTAAGGAGTGGTTACATTTACACAGTCCTAAAATTACCTTTGGCCCTTTGAAGCCAACCTCAAGGCTGATGTGGACCCCAGTGAAAATGATTTTGACACCCCTGCTCTAAGGATTTATTTTTATTCCAGTCAGAGAAAAGGCCAGGACACCTGGACAAAAATCTATGGTATGAATTACTATCTTCATATCTTAAATGTGTATATAGCCCCAACTGTGCTAAATAAACAAAGTGTCAAACAGGACTGGTTTTGAGTAAAGGTCCCTATGTTGTTCATAAATGAACAATTACCTCTTTTCTTTTCTCCTTTTCCCTCCTTCTCCTCTTCCTCCTCCTCCTTCTCCTCCTTCTTTTAATGCTATCTATTCAGGCCCAGTAACTTTATAGGTGATAAATAAGCCATATTTTTCAGATGATGATACTGAGACTTAGAGAACTAGGACCAATCTCATTCTTACCAATAGAAATTCACCAGATAGAAAGGGACAGATGAGACAAGCATCCTGTCTGTGTGTTCTTCAAATTTCCCATGCAAATACAACTTAAATTTGCTACAGTTCATACTATTGGTAGGAATTTAAGTTTTGGTTTTCCTCCAAATCAATAAACTTGTGGGTGGTGGGCAGAAAAGTGACTTTTGAAAAATCAGTACATTCTACCCACTGTGGTTCTTATTGGTTAAGTATTGTTGGCCAAATTCAAGTCTCTCTCAGGACTCCAGTGATTAAAAAATTATTTTTAAGCCCCAGGTGCTACCACAAGTTATTGAGACCTGTTTAGTTTGGATGATAACGGTTGCAACACGGAACATGGAAACTCTCCCAATGAAATCCTTCTGTAGGATCCTTGGAATAAATTAGAACATGATGAAGATATATCAGAATCAGTGTCTCCTGTTTTTTGACTTTATGCCTTATAAAGTCATACCTAAGTGCTATGTAGAACCTCCCTGAGCTCTGGGATTTAGATTAATATTTTTTTAAGGGAATGAAGGAAAGATGCCAGTAATTGGCCTTCCGTTTTTGTGAAGATGTCCGCAACATATGCAGAGGCCAGCAATAAAACCTACCAGATTTGAGGTCTATTCTCTAAAGAACATAAAAAAATCACAATAGCTTCTTCCTTGGTTCAGGCAGGAAAATATTATGATTTTGTAATTTAATTTGACCAGTACTTTTAGAAATTTTCAAATAGTGCCAAGAAAAGTCTATAGAACTTTAAACAAAATAAGATATTCATCAGAGGAAACTTTTCCTGCACAGATCATTAAATCTGTACACTTCTGTCTTTTTTTTTTAATTGGAAATGAGCTGAACAAGGAGAACTAAATATTGTTAGGTGTTATCTAAAATAACATTGCTGGTTCACTTTTAACCTTCACCCAGGGCAACAGTTTTGATGGAAGACAGAATTATTTGATCACGATCCTATGTTTTTAATTAGAATCCTGCCAAATATGCACCATAACTCTCTTTTCAGCTATTCTGGCAAGGGCATAGAAGTATAAATCAGTGTATGATACCCATTTGGTTCTCTTGGCTTAAGGAGTTCACACAACTCACTTTGATATTGTTTATAAGCTGAAGATGGCAACTATTCTGTCTACATTTTTAATATCTTATTGAGCCATTAAATGACTCACCTTCTAGCTATGAGAATGAGGGCTTCTTCTTCTGCTAGGGAAACTAATCTTCAGACAAGTTACATCCAAATACCTGGAGTATGTCCAAAGATGCCACATGTGTCTCCTCCAAATTTGCTTCCATTGCCATTGAAAGTTCATTATTTCTGTAGAACACAACCTGTTTCACAGAGAGTGAAAATCATTGGTTTGTCTTTAAGCAGCACTGATTATCGCCAGCCTGAGGTCCCCTACTTGTTCTGAGTCCACCTGCATGAGTCCCGCTTTGTCATGAGACTGCCTCGTGCAAACATAGCCCCAGACTTGGACTTGATTTCCCTCCTGCAGATTAAAAAAAAATGTAAAGGGAGCTCTGGAGACAAATTGGCCTTACTTTCTCCTTGGGAAAGTGAGAGTATTTTACTGTGAGTCACCAGCGGGAGCAGGCCCGACTCAGGGGAGCAGTGATAGCTCTGTGCTCTCTGCCTCGGGGTGCTGGCTGTCCTGCTATAGGACTCTTCAGCCACCGAGAGGTGGAGGTGTAAGGATCGCACTGCTGCTCCTGTCCCGGCCCTCCCACTCAGTCCGCAGTGCTCCGCGAAACAACCACCCAACCTGTCATCATTCAGAAAGAGCCACAGTTTGAATCATTTCAAGCTTGGAAATGATTCCCGAGTTCTTTGGATCTGGGTAAGGAACTCATTAAATGAAAATCCAAACTGGTTCAAATATTGGACCAATTAGAGACTGATACAAACTACATACTGAAGTGGTTTTCGATTTTAATCCCTTCAGATACTGAGCAGATTCAACTCAGTAAAAACATATAAGTATCATCCAAGTATTTGGGGAATAATGAGAGGTGTCCCTTACCCACCTTCCCTGTTCCCTCTCCCATTCCTGTCTCTAACAGGTGTTCAGTATGATTGTGTTATCTCAAGGATGCTCCCCAGCTGATTTTTTGGGCTGATCTGGGTCTGGATGCCAGCCACACCCTGCCAGTAACAAGGCTCGTGGAGGCCCCATCACTCACTGGCTTTCACAGACATCTCTTACTGGAAGGAACCACATTAAACTCTGTCTTTCTTTGGATTCCAAGCCTTAAAGAACTCCAAGGGTCAAGAAGAGCCAGGATCTCAGCCACTGAAACCAAGGTGCTTAGAGAAACACTGCTCGCCTTTTCAATTCAGGCCTGGGAGAGAGACTGTCTCATTTACCTCATATTTGGAAGGTCTTTCTCATTTGAGTCTTCTTTTCCTTCTCTATTCCATTTTCAGGTTAGAAGACCAATGAGGCAGGCTATCCTTCCAAGTGAAAAGTAAGGAAAAGCCATTCAGATGTCTGACTTTGTAAAAAATTGTGAGGTAAATGAAAAGCACCTCAGGGTGATGGTTTTTAAACTTAATTGGACCCAGGTTCACTGAGCCACAATATCTTTGTATGGAGTCTTAGCATTTGTACTCTTTTTAGGTTCCCCAAGTGATCCAGAGGGATGAACATTTGGGGAATGCTGATGTAAGGCTTACTCTCTCCCATTTTCTTAGCTTTCTGCCCTACAGCCTTCTCATCACCCACCATCAGGTTCCCAGGGCTGTCTCTGGGACCCGCAGACTGGCATTAGAGCCATGAAAGTCTCCCTGTCGTCTTCCCGAGCACCTTATACACATGCACACACATGTACACACGTATGTGCACACGCACACATACATGCACATGCACATGCACAAAAACATACACAGTAATTTCAATCCACTCTAATAGGTGGAGCATAAACCAATGAAATTATACTAAATTGCAACTGAATCCTAACAGTTTAATGTACTAAATCTTTAGGAGTAACTGCATTTTGAAAGTGGATACAAAGTTTAGGAAGAACAATGGGTGGAGGGTAGATAGTATCAGTCTTTAAGACCTATTCGTATTGTACAGAGAACACTTAGCCTACCTATAGGAATGACTCTTGCCTTCTAAATAGACAAGGTGGACCCCAATCAATCACATTCAGGAAAGCCAAAATTGGCTCCATATAGCAACATGGAAAATACAGAGACAGCTGTGCTGTTGCTCTTACTTAGCTCCAGACAGAACTGGGAGGGAATTCCATCTGCTGAGACTGACTAAGGATGCTTTGGTCAGTGGCTGTGGCATACCTAGCTGGATGGTGCCTCTTCTGTGGTGGCATCCTGAAGGACAAGCTTATCTTTCTTGTTTTGCTTACTAGCTGCCCCTGAGTGTACTTCAACGCCATGGCTCAGGGTCCCACTGGTTTGAGCAGGTTTCAAGCCTCAGTTACCTTCACACAAAAAGGTTATGCAAACAACCTTTATTTGGCCACTATGTAAGGAGCTAGTAGGCCCAGTAATTTATTTAAATGAAAAGGAAATGGAGTGTTCCTTGGGATCCTCTTGTTTTTGAAACATGATTTTAAAAGCAGCTGCATAACCTATGGAAAGTGGTAGGCAAGTATAGACCCTGTATTGATGGGTCTTCAATCTTCATTGCTTCCAGGGATACCTCTCCTCCAAATCTGGCACAGGAAGCCCAGTACTGTTTCCTCTTGATTTGCCCTTTAAGCCAACCCTTCCAAAAGCCCTTAGTGCTAGTAGAGTTGCTGGTCTCCCAGGAATTGGAGAGAGTCCAGGGCTGAGCTCACCATAACCACAGGAAATTCAATTCATGCTAAGTGATTTGTGGTGCCTGCCTAGCCTGAAATAGATACAAGCCAGAGACTCAATAAGTCAAAGGTTCCATACTCTTCCACTGTCCTCTGGAATAATCTTTCTGCCTTGCAGTTTCACTGATGTTTCCCAGGGATAGCCCATAGAATCCCAGGTCTTTAGCCAAGCTTCAAGATGAGACTGAGCTGGAGAAGGCTGGGTCAAACCTGGTATTCTCTTCCCTCACCTATACCTAGCTCACTGTCCCTTCATACCTCTTGATCTCTATTTGCATTGATTTTACTTTCAGTTTATGGTGATTTTTTTTCTAGCAAAAGCCTGCTGGGGGCTTCTAAACAACTGATATTGACTGCAGTGGATCCCTTTAGGTCTTAGTCCCCTGAACCTGGCTGAGCATCAGAAATGTTTTGTGATGCTGGGCTCCATCCCATGCTGCTGTATGAGAACCTCTGTGGTGGAGCCATGTATCAGGGTCTTCTCCTGTGTCTTCAGTGATTACATGGCAAGCCTAGTGCTCTATTCTCGTCAGACTAGAATTATCTCTCTCCTGATCCAGACTGAGAATTGAGTCTCGTGACTTATAAACCTTGATTTGCCACTAAACTCTCTACATGACTTGACCTAAGTCATTTAATTCTCATGGGTTTTAAGTTCCTTATCTACAAAGAAGTGGGATGAAGAGCTAGATCATATCAGTGATTACCAAATCTAATTCCCCAACATGTTTCACTTTTGGAGCTTTTGAAAATGTTGGATACAATGGCTCAGGCTTGTTTCTTTTTGCATCCTCCTCCAGTGCCCACCATTCCATAACCCTCCCGAGGCCTGGCACATCCTGAAAGTAGGGTGATAAAAGGAGAAATATACATTCCTTTAGATACTAATATATGGGAGCCATTCTTGTAGGAACTTAGTCTTGACAATGTGAAAGTTCGTACAGCCTTTTAAATAATCATCCTGAAGTTAGACTAGAGACCGCATCCTTCTTCAGAGCTTATTCTCTGTCTCTCCTCTTCTCACAGAATCCAGAGTCCTCACAGCTCAACCAGAGGTAAATGATTGAATTTCAATGGGAGGTGAAGGGAGGGTTGGCGAAGTATATAATCTGAAGGGGCTTGGGACAGGAGAAAAGGAAAGAAGGCACCAAAGAAGGTTTCTTTGCTGATCACAAATGGGGTGGCATATGGAAGCCAACAGAGATAAGACCCCAAATATATTGGAGGGGACAGGAGTAGGGCTGTTTGGAATAAAGTGAGAAAGTCCGTTCCAGACTCTCCACTGCTTTGTGCTGTTGCATGGGTTGGAATGCCCCACTCAAATTCAAAGAGCTAGTTTTCTGGATACCATGTAAGTGTGGTAAGATCTTAAGGTCTTCTGATGCTGGAATGTACAGTCTACCCATAAGTACTAAGGTACACAGGTGATGATTCTTGGCAATTCTGATTTAACAGGTCTGGAGTGGAACCTGGGTATCTGTAGATGATCCTGATGCACAGCTGATACTCAGATTTCATTTGAGTTAATTTTTCTTTTGACTTGTTCAATTTCTTATCACTTTCTTTCCCACCACCCAAGTCTAACCTGCCTTTGTGAGAAAAGATACCCCTTCCCAAGTCAGACTGCTCCGTGCTCTGGGGCATTTGGTTTGGCAAGCAGAGCACACACTATATTTCAGTCCCTAACTGCTCTTTGAAGAGGTGACTTGTGTAGGTCACAACCTGTACACCTCTGACCGAAGGAGGAAAAAGATTATTGGCCTTGGAGATGGCAGATTTGAGTTTCAGTCACAACTCCCGCTTTCCAGCTATCTGAACTTGGGCAAGTTGCTTAATCTCTTTGAACCTCAGTGTGACTATATGTCATAGAGGGATAAAGATGTCCACTAAAATGACCAAATCCAATGGTAATAATAAATTACCAAATTAACTCTAAGGCCTCATTTGACTGACGAGCAGCATTTGACCCTCGTGATCCCTTCCACCTTTCTGAATCTGTGCTTAGTTCTGGGCACAAGTCCCTCTTCATTCCTTTCTTTCCTCTGCTGCCATTATTTCTAGCCTCTCTCACTGATTTCTTTTTACCTTCCCAAATTCTAATTATTGGAGTGCCTAGGACTCAGTCCTCAGACCTCTTTTCTCACTGGTTTACCTTGATTTCGTCAGTAATCTCATCCATTCCTATGACTTGAAATACCATTTTTGTTGACAATCATCAAAAAGATCTCCAACTGTAACCTATCCCTAGAACTCTAAACTCTTAAATCAAATTGCCTATTCAACCCTTCCATTTGGATCATAATAGGCATCCCAAACTTAATATGACTAAGCCAAACTCCTCATTTTCTTTCCCAAACTTATTCTTAATACAACCTTTCTGATCTCAGTATATAGCCCCTTCACTTGTCTAGTTTTTCAGGTCCAGAGCCTCCTTATCTCACTCTACACTTCCAGTCCGTCAGCAAATCTGTTGGCTCCACCTTATACTATATCCAGTACCTGGTCTCCACTGCTACCAGCCTCGTCTCATCCTCCATCATCTCTCTCCTCAGCCTCGTGATAGAGGAGAAAGTGATCCCCTCCCTCCAGCTGCTCCACCATGGCCTATAGTCCCCATGGCATCCAAAGCAATCCGTTAGGATCCTCTCATGCCTTCCCTTCTCACTGAGAATAAAATCACAAGGTCTTCCCATGGCCTCCCCACAATGGTTAACATGACATGCTTCTCTTCTATTATCTCTCTGACCCCATAGATCAGTTAGCAACTTGATCACTCTTCTTCAGATGTACCAGCCTCCATGTTGGCCCTCAAACATGCCACGTTCTCCTGCCTCAGGGCCTTGCACTGCCTGCCTCTCCTTAGGGGACGCTTTCTTTCTAGATATATCTCATCAGCTTACTTCATTCAATTGTTTGCTCCAAAATCACCTTATCACCAAGTACTTCCTTCTTTTAAAAGAGAACATTATCCCAACTCCCACAACTCTTTATTTTCTTATCCAGTTTCATTTTTATTCATAAAATATATCACCATGAGAACCAAGATGGCGACGTAGGTAGACACACTGCGCCTCCTCACACAACCAGAACTGACAGAAAATCGAACGGCAAGGAAGTCCGACACCAAGGAAATAAAAAATAAACATTCATCCAGACCGGTAGGAGGGGCGGAGAGGGGCAGCCAGGGCGGAGAGGACTCCCGTTGCCAAGCCGGACACTGTCGGTGTGTGGGACGAACGGGGCAGTCTGACCACTAGCAGACCCTGTGGCCCCACATTCACGCACAGATAAACCGGACAAACGGTGGGGAGCAAAGCAGACCGTGTAACCCAGGGTTCCAGCGTGGGGAAATAAAGCCTCAGACCTCTGAGTGAAAATGCCCATGGGGGTTGGGGCGGCAGCAGGAGAGACTCCCAGCCTCATAGGACAAGTCGTTGGAGAGACCCACAGGGGCCTAGGGCGTGCACAAGCCCACCCACTCGGGAACCAGCACCAAAGGGGCCCAGTTTGATTGTGGGTAGAAGAGTGAAAGATTGGGGTCTGGTGGAGAGTGGAGCAGGCGCCATTGCTCCCTCTCGGCCCCTCCCCCACGTACAGCATCACAGCACAGCAAGCAGCATTACCCCGCCCCCAGTGAACACCTAAGGCTCCGCCCCTGAAAGTAACAGACGCACCAAGACAAAAAAAAAAAAAAAAAAAAAAGGCCCAAATGACAGAACACTTCAAAGCTCCAGAAAAAATACAACTAAGTGAGGAAGAGATAGCCAACCTATCGGATGCAAAGTTCAAAACACTGGTTATCAAGACGCTCACAGAATTGGTTGAATCTGTTCGAAAACCAGATGAAAAAATGAAGCCTATGCTAAGAGAAACAAAGGAAAATGTATAGGGAACCAATAGTGATGCGAAGGAAACTGGGACTCAAATCAATGGTGTGGACCAGAAGGAAGAAAGCAACATCCAACCAGAAAAGAATGAAGAAACAAGAATTTGGAAAAATGAGGAGAGGCTTAGGAACCTCCAGGACATCTTGAAATGTTCCAACATCCGAATTATAGGGGTGCCAGAAGGAGAAGAGGAAGAACAAAAAATTGAAAACTTATTTGAACAAATAATGAAGGAGAAGTTCCCTCATCTGGCAAAGGAAATAGACTTCTGGGAAGTCCAGGAAGCTCAGAGAGTCCCAAAGAAGCTGGACCCAAGGAGGAACACACCAAGGCACATCATAATTACATTACCCAAGATTAAACACAAGGACCTACATCCAAGATTACTGTATCCAGCAAAGCTATCATTTAGAATGGAAGGGAAGATACAGTGCTTCTCAGATAAGGTCAAGTTAAAGAAGTTCATCATCACCAAGCCCTTATTATATGAAATGTTAAAGGGACTTACCTAAGAAAAAGAAGATCAAAAATAGGAACAGTAAAAATGACAGCAAACTCACAGTTATTAACGACCACACCTAAAAAAAACAAGAACAAACTAGGCAAACAAGTAGAACAGGAACAGAACCATAGAGATGGAGATCACATGGATGGTTGTCAATAGGGGAGTGGGAGGGGGAGAGGGGGGGAAAAGTACAGAGAATAAGTAGCATAGATGATAGGTAGAAAATAGACAGGGGGAGGGTAAGAATAGTGTAGGAAATGTAGAAGCCAAAGAACTTATAAGTATGAGCCATGGACATGAACTATAGGGGGGGAATGTGGGAGGGAGGGGGTGGGCAGGATGGAGTGGAGTGAGGGGGGCGGGAAATGGGACAACTGTAATAGCATAATCAATAAATATATTTAAATATATATATATATATATATATATATCACCACTTTCCATGTATATAATTTGCTAATTTGTTTGTTGTCTGTCTCACCTCACTTGTTGTCTGTCTCACCTCACCAACATCTAGAACAGTACCTGCCACATAGTATAGGGCTAATAAATACTTGTTAAATGAATACATAGAAGGATTTCAGTGACATAACAAAAGAGACAATATATATGAAGGGTTTAATACATGCCTGACACTTATTAGTACTCAGTAACTTTCCACTTCTAGCTTTTGTCTCTCTTTCCAAATATTTACTGAGCTCCACCTCTAAGCCAGTCTCTCTGCTAGACGATGGTGACAGGAAATGGCTCTGGAACAAGGAGTTCACATTCCAGTTGCTGTATACTAGTGGGAGAGACTCCACCATAAATAACCACCAGACAATGTATTAAGGGCTGCAAAAGAGACATCGCGCTATGAAAACACAGATACGAGGACAGTTAAAGAAGGCTGCAAGAGCAGTGACATTTCATCTGAGCCTTGAGGGGTAAATAGGTACATTTTTTTTGCAACAAAGGGGAGGGATATTCCTTTCAGAGAGATTGTGGGTAGGGGACACAGAGATATGAAAATCCGCCCCCCCCCAGGCCAAGAGCTCACAGCTTCTTAGTTTAAGACATATATAGCAAATTAAAATGGAGAGGAGGTGTGGAGATTTAAGCATAATTCTTGACATCACTGTCTCCTCACCTTGGTATAAACCACTACGTTTTGGGGAGTTCTCACACCTTTTATGCTTCTTTTGGCTCTGGAACATATCAGTACGTCATTATCCCTTGATCATACATCCAAAATAACTAAGACTAAAATAAAATAAATAGTCTGTACAAGGCCATACAAAACATTAATGAAGGATCGAGGGTTAGAACCCAAGAATTTTGTGTGGCTCACAATTTCTGCAATATGAAGTAAAAGGCAAATGATTTCTTCAACTAGTTAAAACTATTTCCAAAATGGCATTCCAGATCTAAACATTTCATGTCACTTTTTCCTTAAGTGGCCACATCTAGCTGCCATTTATTGAGAGCCTAACCCACTACACACTGTACTAAGTTCGCCCATTTTCACAGCAACCATCTGGTAGGTGATGTTTTGTTATTACTTTATAAATGAGGAAACTATTGCTTTAGTAGATCTTAAGTACCTAATTTGTCCATAGATATTTAATAAAAAAAAGAGGTAGCACCAGATATTATTACAACCTGGTTTGTGAGATGCCAATGCCTGTGTTTTTCAGCTCTGCTTACATTTCTGAGGTGAAATCTCGCCAAATGCGCGAGCCCATCTTCTGTTTGTGTTTCCCCTGAGTTATCTATATGCCAGGACATCACATTCTTGGCCTGGTCCATGCTGCGCAGAATTGTTTATTCCCTGGAAATTTTATCTTTCGTTGTAATTTTGTATTTATACACTTGTCTAGCCAAGTCATACCACAGGTCCTCATGTACTACTTTTCTGCTTTTGCTGTCATATAAGTGCGGTCGTATGAATCACTCTCATGTACCCAATTATAACACAGCTAAACAGGAAAAACTGGCCACCAGTGGTACAGTTGGCCTAGTCGATATGGTTAGTCTTTGTAAAACCATAAACAAAGTCAGGAAGAAAAGATTTTCAAGCATTTTGCTGACAGCTCTTGTATAACTCAGTTATCGCAAGGAGAATGTGAAACATTTTCTTAACCTACACACATCCTTTCTTAGAGGAAGAAGATAGTAAAATCTTATTAACCATGGATTTCCCTCCAAGCAGGTCCTTCTCCTAAAATGAAGCCCAACCATGTCTTCATTCTTCAAGATGTCTTTTTGTTCTTAAATTTGAGGTGTTGTGGTGACTTGTTTTTCTCCTGCCCCTAAAGACACCCTTGGTCAATAAGTGTGTTGATACCATCCACAGACAGCAACCAGACGCACTGTCCTTCTGTGAAGCAGATATACGAGCAGATGCAGACTTCAGCTGCTGAGCCCTTGCTATGAGAGATGAGAAAATTAGTATATGTCAATTTAATCCAACTTGCTTCCTGTCTTGTTCCTGATTTTTTTAGTTATATTATTTTTCCAATTGAAAGATTTATAATAGTTGAATGCTTTCTGCAAACATATTTTCATAATTGTTGTTTTAATTTTCAATTTAAATCTGTTTACTATATATCACATTTGGGTTTTATAACCACAATTGCTTTATTCCCAAGTTTTAAATTTTGACTCATATCTTAGTTAGCCTGGTTTCACTTTTAAGAAATTTTTTAAAGAACAAATGATGAGTGCTATAGTCTGTAGGATATTGCATGTTTCAGAATGCCTGTTTCCTCTATAATTGAAAAGCAACCTATCTGGACATAAAATTCTTTGGTCACTTCCCTTCAATTTTATAGGGAATATTCCATTATTTTCTGGTATCAAGAGTTGCTGTGGACAACTGAGGAAAACTTAATTTCCCCCTTTAATGCTATACTTTTTTTTTCTCACTTGGATGTTTATTATTTCTTTATTCTTAAAGTGCAATAACTTCACCAGGATGTGTCACAGTAATCTTTTGAATTCATTTTTCTTGGCATGAAGCATTATATATATATATATCTGTCCGCAGATTCTATCTTGATTTCAGAAAAGTTCCTTCTAGGAGATTTTTCAATATTTTGTTGTTTCCTTTTTTTAATGTTCTTTAGGGACATGAAGTACTCTGTGTATTTTACATATATATCGTCTTCTCCATAAACCATAAATACCTTTGTTTTTTAATTTTCTCAGCATAGTTTTCTATAAGCTGTATTATATTCTAAGCTTAATTTTAAATTATACTTATTAATTTTAATTATTTTATTATGATTCATCTATGTAATATTTTTCTTTCTCTTGCAACTTGCTCTGTCCACTTGCTTATCATCCTCTGTTGTTTTATAGTTGTTTCTTATTATCTCTCAGGAGCCTTTTTAAGTTTTAAAATTTTTTTAAGATCATAACTGTTTGCATTATTTACCTTTTTCTTTAGTTAATCGCTCTTCACTTTCCTTTTGCCTCTCTTCTCCTTCCACCTCCCTCCTCACACCTCCTTTTGCTCCTCTTTCCTCTCTCTCTGGTTTGTGTTTTATGTTGGTCCTTTTCATGATTGCAGACTTGTTGGGGCCAAGTGTTCCTTTAAAAAGTTTTTTTTTAATTAAAGCATAGTTGGCATACGACTATACAGGATGAGGCAAAAGTAGGTTTAGAGTTATTCATATGGAAAATAATACAATAATTAATAAATAATAATACAGAAATAAACTGTTTTGAATACTCACAACTGTAAACCTACTTTTGCCACACTGTATTACGTTCAGGTGTACAACGCGGGGAATGGACATTTTCATACCTTACAATTCTGAAAGAACAGAATGGGAAGAGATGGGAAACAAACTCGGGAAGCCCATACCCAGGTTCAGTTGGTTTTACTGGAACTGCTCTCCAGATCTCATCTTCCCACTGCTCTTGAGGCCCATCTCATCTCGGTTTTAGCCATAGAGAGTTTGAAGTAAATCATGGGAAATCTCCCCTGTCTCCCTTACCTCTTAATCTCTGTCACTCAGGAGGAGAGACCATGGAACAAACTGGAAGGTGTGCATGACTTTGCCTTCAGCTCTGCCTCCCTGCTTTACTCTTGTGCCAAACAGGACCTCTATGGGAAAATCACCTACTTCTCTTGGGAAGAGAACACATCCATGGGTCTGATTGCTCTGATGGCAGATCCATTGAACAGACTCTTCGGAACTTTGGTGCTCACTTGTAGGGAAGTCTGCGTCCTGCTAGAAGTCTGAGGATGAATAAAATGCTGGGCGTTGATGCTTTCCTTCACTGCAGCTTGAGCTGCTAGCTGGATCTGCCACTTTTTTCTCCCAGAGAACTGACTGGATGAGTTTGGGTTTTCAGAATTAGATATCTGGCAGCACATTAAACCTATGAGTGAAGTGAGCCTGTCACCTCAAGGAACATAACTGACAATATTTGTTGTCAACAATAAAATTCAAGCATTCAAGAGAATATTAGAATTTGTGAAATCTTGTATCCACCACTGTGAACTTGACAGCTTCTCAATACATAAATACTTTTCTGATGAGATTGGCAGTGATTTTAACAAATGTGATTTTTGATATTGCATAATAAATTGTGTCAACGCTTGTAAGACTGGCGTAACTGAGTAAATTAATATTTTTTAAATGACCAGTTATGCCTACTACAAAATCATGTATGGGGGAAAAGCTCTATTCAAACTGCAAGGTCTATCAGTGGATTTTACTGTAACATTATTAATTGATTCAATGATACAGTTTCACATTAACATTTAATAAGCTACTACCTATTGAGGGTTGGAGTAATATCAAAGAGTAATATCTAGAATTATCTGTATATGCTTTTAAGATAATTTTCCTTTTACAACTGCAATCTATTTGGGGCTGGATTTTCTTCAAATATTTTAACCAAAACAATATATTACAACAGATGTAACATTTATAAAAGAATCCAGCTGCCTTTTACTAAGACAGACATCAAAGAGGTTTGCAAAACTATGAGACAGTGCCCTACTTCTCATTAAATTTCCTTATTCTGGAAAATATTGACTATCTTTATTAACACATATTATGTATGCTAGTATGATATGGGGTCATCATTATTTTTAAATAAATTAATAATTATTTTAAAAGGTCTGTTTTAATTCTGAGTACAGTACATATGGTATATGTCATACACACAAACAAAAGGTCTTTGGAGTCCTTAAGAATGTAAAGGAATCCTTAGACCTGTAAGCTCGAGAACCGCTGTGCTAGGTGTGCAACGTCGTAAAGCAGTGGTGGTGCAGCCGTGCGAAATTAGAAGAAACACTGTGGGTTGGATTCGGCTCTGCTCCAGAATTAGAAGCAGGCCACAGATTGCTAAGATTTAGAAGGAGCAGGTGAAGAGACACCTGTGAGAAAAAGTGTGGTCATAGAAATAGGTTAGGTTTGGAAGACTGTGAGTCAAGCAGTGAGAGTCCCTCTTAGGCTGCAAATCTCTCCTTCTTCTGCCTTACCTCTCTGACCCTTCTCCCATCACATTCTCCCCTGGTCTCCGTCTCTCTCTCTTTCTCTCTCTCTCCCTCTCTCTCTGTTTCTCTCTCTCCCCACAGCTGGAAAAATTCTCTGCTTTTAAGGACTCATGATTATATTGGGCCCTCCTATATAATCCACACTCAACTCCCATCTCCAGGTCCTTTACCTTAATCACATGTACAAAGGCGCCTTTGTCATGTAAAGTAACATATTCACAGGTTCTGGGGATTAGAACATGGACATCTATTAAGGACCATAATTCTGCGTACCTGTCTTCATCTGTTCAGGCTGCTATGACAAAATGCCATAGATTGGGTGGTTTATAAACAACAGAAATTAATTTCTCACAATTCTGGAGGCTGGGAGGTCCAAAATCACGGTTCCAGCATGGTCACGTTCAGGCTCACATCCTGGTTCACAGTGTGACTTCCCACGGTGTTCTCACCTGGTGGAAGGAAGCAAGGAAGCTTCCTCGGGCCTTTTCTATGAGGGTACTAATCCCATTCATGAGGGATCTTCCCTAAAGACCTAATCACCTCACAAGGCCCCACTTTCTAATATTATCACCTGGGGGCTAGGACTTGATATATGAATCTGAGGCAGGGCAGGGTGGAGGGATGCAAACCTTCAGACGATAGCAGCACCACGCCATGGAGTATTTTCGAGCAAGAAATTGTCATGATGGTGGTATTAAAGGGAGAAAAATCACCCAGCCACTACCCGGTAGGGAGCTGATCTGGTGCTAAGTTTGGGGCAGAGCTCCGCCTCTGTAGAAAACAATGTCCATGTGTTTTTAGTGCAATAGAGATGATACATCCAGAGGGACATCTGCTGATATTCCGGAAGGCAGATCACTCTCCCACTGCCTGTCCCACCTACGCACATTTGCCATGCAGGTCACCAAGGGCACAAACATCCATAGCTTCTAGGAGCAATTTCTTCTCTTCATTTCTTATCTCTGAACTGTTCCATGAAAAGAAAGGACACAGAATTGCCATACTAGAGCTTAGAAATCAACATGTTAACAGGGCAGAGAATTTTCCCTTCTTAGGGCTGACCTTTTACATGAAGCATTTTGTTGAATAATTTGGTGAGGTTTCCAAACCTTGAAGTCAGAGGCAACATTTCAACAAGTGTTGGGTTACCACCAGTACTCTAAAGAGAGAACAATAAGCTTAAATGCCTTTGAGTAATAATGTATCAGGAAGGTTAAATTATGAACGAGTGCTTGAATTAAACAAAAGAAACCCACAAGATGGATGTAGCTCAAATATTTTCCAGCACAAGCTTCCTTTCGAAAGTAATTTAAATGTTGTCTGCCTTCCCATCACATTTATGTGTGATATGGTGAGAAATTAACTAAGGAGGACAGAAAGGGAATCCCTGTGGTATAAATTCCAGAAACAACTGAAGACTCATCCAAAGGTCACTTAGAAATCAGAACAAGCCCAAATTCGTAAGCTAGTCTTGAACAGAATCAAGCATCCTATAAAAATAAGATGAAATGACAAGCCATTATTTCCACCCCCTCAAAATATTTCTAAAAAACAGGATGCTGTTTCTTCAGTCAGACGTACCAGTTACCCAGGGCATTCTTAACTATTGATGCTGACTGTTCCAGCATAAGAGTGAGCTTTGACATTTTGCAACTTGCATCGTGCAAAGTATATCATCTGTCCAATTCTCCTGGGTGTGTTCAGTTTACTATTTTTGCCTACGCATGTGTTCTTGGGGAAAAGATGTCATAAAGTAAGGACTGCTCTTAAACAGAACAGGCAACATTTGCTTTAACACTTTCTTCTCTCTGGCAAGATTTTCTTCTGTGGAGGCAGCTATCATAGCCCTTCTCCATACAACCTACCACAGGCAGCCAAGGACATTGTTACCCAGAGCTGTGTGCTCTCCTGTTCTTATTCCATTGGCAATTCTCTCAATTGTACCTCCTCCTTTTGGACCCAAGGTGTTGTCCAGCTAATTGTAGACAGATGTAATAACCTAGTGGACTAAGTTCCCTTCCAGACAGCGTAACAATTGTAGCTTACTAGACACCCCCACACTCATCGTAGTTTTTTGTGGGCTTTTTTTTTTAGCTCATAATTTAGGTAGGTTTTTTTGAATAGGTACATAGAAGGTGAGGTGAAAATCAGAAAGGGTGGGCTGGTGAAAATTCCTAAACTTGGGGACTCTGGGCTCTTTCTGGGTGAATGCACATACTGAAGCTTCAGAAAGTAGTTGTGAGGACAGTGGAGAGAGTTTCCAAAAGGAAAATGTTAATATATTAAGCTAGACTTACCAGAAATTCTACTCCTATGTACCCCAGAGACTTGCAAACATATATCCATAAAAAAACTTGTTTATGAATGTTTGGCTATTCATTATAGCTACAAAGTGGAGACAGCCCTAATGTCTATCCTTTTATTACTAGAGAAACAAGTATGCTACATTCATAAAATGGAATATTTTTGTCACCCACAAAAGCAATGAAGTGCTGATTCATGCTACAACATGAAGAGACTTGAAAGTTTTATAAGTGAAATAATCCAGACACAAAAAGCCTCATATTGTAGGGTTCCATTTATTTGAAACATCCAGAATAAGCAAGTCCATGGAGAGAGAAGCAGAGTAGTGGTTTCAGGGACTGGAGGGGAGGGTACAATGGGAGGTGCATGCTATTGAGTACAGGTTTCTTTTGGGGGCAATGAGCATATAATGGGATTATAGAGTGGTGATGGTTGCACAACTTTGTGAATAAACTAAAACCCACTAAATTGTACACTGTAAAAGGGTAACCTTGAGTCAAGGCCCATGTATAAAGGACCCACTGACAAGGATAATGGGGGAGGGGATTGAATGTAGGTAGGGTAGGGCAGGGGAGAGCAATGGGGAACAATGGGGACAACTGTAATTGAACAAAAATTAAAATTTTTTTAAAGGAGTGACTTTGATGTGTGCATTTTATTTTTAAAAAATATATTAATTATACATGGATAAAGCCTAAGGGGTGTAGGATTGAGGGTGGGAGGTAGGGTGGGGGGGCTGGGGAAGAGTGGTGAGGGGAAGATGGACACAACTGTACTTGAACAACAATAAAAAAAGGAGAAATGTATTGAAAATCTAGTAAGTTTTAGTTGCTATTTTGGGCACTGAGATTAGTAGAAGGGTAAGACATACCCTGTGCCCTTGCAAGAATCTAGTGAGCAAGAAAGACACATACATAATTCACTCTAATGATAAGCACTATAACTGAGTACCAGGAAACAAGGAGAAACCAGAAGGGGAGGCATGTGATGTTGCTGAGATATTAGGGAAATCCTTTTTTTTGTTTTAATTATTTTATTGTTGTTCAATTACAGTTATCTGCATTTTCTCCCCACCCCTCCCCCCACCCTGTCCAAACCCACCTTCCCCCTTGCTTCCACCCTCCCCCTTGGTTTTGTCCATGTGTCCTTTATAGTAGTTCCTGAAAATCTTTCTCCCCACTGTCCCCTCTCCCCTCCCCTCTGGCTATTGTTAGATTGTTCTTAACTTCAGTGTCTCTGGTTATATTTTGTTTGCTTTTTTCTTTTGTTGATTCTGTTCCAGTTAAAGGTGAGATCATATGGTATTTGTCCCTTACCACCTGGCTTATTTCACTTAGCACAATATTCTCCAGTTCCATCCATGCTGTCGCAAAGGGTAGGATCTCCTTCTTTCTCTGCTGTGATATTAGGGAAATCTTCACAAAGGTTACATTTTTGAGCACTGAAGCAAAAGGGAGAAAGACAATCTAGGCATAGGAAAAAATGTTTGAAGATCAACAAGCAAGACAGAGCAAGTCCTGACAGAAATTCAGTACATAACACAATGACTTTCCATTTTTAAGTTTACTCCAAGAGAAACGCTTTTAAATAGGAGACCAGGCAATGAACAATGTAGCACCATCTCACCAGCTATGTCATGTTGCCAAACAGCAATTCACACGGCAAGATCTGTTTATACCTGTCAAGATTAGGTACGTGCATGCAGTGCGATATTTGTCAAAAATCGCTTCTGGGTGACCACTTACATGACAAACAAATACATGACTCAGAGTAAAGAAATAAAGTTGTTGGTGTACTTTGGGGGGAATAAAAACTTGTGAAATTCAGTCCCTTGGATCTCACTAAATACAGACCCTAAAAGAGTAGCCTCAATTTATTGTGTACTTTAGATTTTTTTTTAACTAAAATAAGGTATGGGTTAACAATGAAAAGGAAGAATCAAGAAAAACTATATTAACTATTTTTCATATAATGAAGTAATTTCATTTATTTACTCATTCATTCTTTCATCAACATTTATTTTGTGCCAGGTGCTGAGCTACTTGTTTTCCAGTTGCATAAAGCTGGATACGAAAAAGTAAAGATGGAAAAAAGAATGAAGGTACTATACTTCCTTGTATGTAGAAGGATGGAACCATAAACATCTTTAAAGGAAATAAAGGGTTGTAGTAGAAACAATTAAGTATAGAAATCTCTGATCCATTTAGTACAAGAACTTTTGCAAAGCATCAAAGATTAAAAGGTGCAAGAAGGTATGTATTGTAAGATTTAGAAGAGAAATAATCCTAGGAATCACTCCTCTTGCCATCCAGGTAGAGTTCAGACCAAACATCAAGACCAGGTGTACAGAAATATTTAGACCTTCTCTCTAAGCAAAAGACAAAACTTTTACATCAGTACTTCTAGAGACAATACGCATTCCCACGTCTAACTATGCAGAGTAATTAAGACTAATTATGAAGGCTAGACAAAATACCATAAGACAGTGGTGTGTAAGGATAAGAGAGCAACTAAGGCAGCCAGAACTTGAGGGGCCAAGGTCCCAGACATAGGTACATGCACTGACGCGCTTGTATTTGCCACTGCTTTGTTCCCCCAGGACGTTTTCCAGTTCCGTTCATGAGGCATGGACTCTGAGAAAAGTGGTGGCCCAGTGCTGTGGGGGTTTCCCTGAGCAGGATGATAAAAATTCCAGAACTTGGGGGCCAAGCTCCGGGAGAAAAAGGAAACAAAGAAAAGCGAGTCTTACGTTCTGTATGTAATTTTTGGGGGTGTATTTTATGTCCCCTAAGTTATATGTGTGTGAGGTAAGAGATGAGAATCAAAGCAGAAAGCAATATAGTAAATGTTAAAAGTTTTCATCACAGGGGAAAAAATTATAACTATGTAAAGAGATGAATGTAACTAAACATATTGCAGTCATCATTTACATATATTAAATGATTATTAATATAAATAATATCAAAACATTGTGTTGTATACCTTAAACTAATACAATGATACATGTGAATTATATCTCAATAAAACTACGAAAAACACTTTTGAAAGTGTTATGCTATCTTTGTATTGTTTGAAAACCTGATAAAATATTAATTTAAAGTAAATGTTAAATCAAAGATGCATTTTGCACTAATTGGAATATAAAATAAAAGTAACAGTATTTCAAACAAACAAATAGAGGGAGAAATTGAATAATTAAAAATACTTTATTATGTAGTGTTACTAAAGTAACATTTTTGCATGCACTAATTCTAGAGATAAAGAAAAAAATTCATTTTGACAATTAAAATCGAAAATGTAATGCTTGTAAATATTTCAGTATTTAATATTAGAAAAAATACTTTATTAGTTTGTATTAATAGTAATAAAGAGCACCTTCTCATGATAAAATGATTGATTAAAAAGGAAGATTTAATAACCTAAATTTATATACATCTAATAAAATAGGCTTACCAATTTTAAGATACAAACAGAATTAAATGGAGAAATAAGTAAATTCATAATTATGCATTCAATAACTACAGAATGCACAATATTTTCAAATGACCATAGAAGATGTACCAAAATTGATGATAAAGAAACTTTCAATAGATGATAAAGAATTAAAATCACGCAGTCATTTTTCCTGACAACAGTGGAAACAACTAGTAATATGAGGTCTGTCCAGAAGGTATTCAGCCATGTAATATGAAAAATAGAGACTTTTTTTAAATTTTTATTTATTTATTTTAGACTGAGGGGAAGGGATAGAGAAAGAGAGAGAGAGAAACATCAATGTGTGGTTGCCTCTGGCACACCCCTTATTGTGGACCTGGCCCACAACCCAGGCATGTGTCCTGACTGGGAATCTAACTGGTGACCCTTTGGTTTGCAGGCCAGCACTCAATCCACTGAGCCACACCAGGCAGGGCTAATAGAGACATTTATTGAAGAAGATACAAGATACAAGAAACATTTACATAGGACAATGATGCCTCAGTCTCCTTCAAATTAGGCACCTTGGGACCTCACACAGTTCTCCCAATCACCATCAGCTGCCCCATCATACTTTCCTGAATCTCATTTTAAGTCTGACATCTCTTCCTTTTCAAAAGTGATTTTAATTTTGGGAAAAGCCAAAGTGTCGCAGGGCACCAAACTTAGGCAGTAGGGGGTTGAGACATGTGGGTGATTTGATGTTTCGCCAAAATACTCTGCACCAGATGTGATGTATGAGCAGGCATGTTGTCATGATGAAGCTGCCAATCACCAGTTGCCCATAGCTGCAGACTTCTGAATCACCCGAATAGTTTCTGCAGAGGAATGTTCAAGCTTAACCCAAAATTTGATGGAGATTTGTTGCTGTACTCATTCAATCATTTTGAATGTGATGGCCACATAGTACTCATGTTCACTCAACAGTGTCTATGGCCCCCACTGATTAGTACAGTGCAGTCATCATTGTTCACACATGCACATTCCAGTCAACTCTCTTTGGCTGCCAGGTTACATCAATGTCAAGCAAACTGTTCTCGTTGTATTAACAATGGCTGAATTTTTCTGGACAGACCTCAGATATAAATAACTTATTCCTAAAATAACTAGAAAATAATTTTTAAGTAGGACATTTATTAATAAGTAGACCAGAGCACGTTTCTTCAATAACTCCAAGAGAATGTGCAAAACTTGAGCTCAGTCACCATATTTTCATCTGAAACATTTCTTGGTTCATCCGTGTGCTTCAAGTAACACATTCCAAGGGCGATTCTCCCCTCCTCGCAAAGGCAGAGCCCTCTCCAGCACTCAGAGAGAAAAAAAGCTCTTCTGACATATGCTTTGTCTCCCCATTTTAATGAATTTCTACTTAAAGGAAGTTTTTAGCGTACATTTTCACATAAGGGTAAAGAAAAAGTTTCAGCCTGTCATTAGAATCAAATTAAATCAGGCTGTGTTCAATAATTACGATGGACAAGTCAGCCCTTGACCTGGAGAATCAGGCTGACCAAAATGAGAGGGCTGGTGTGACAAATAAAATGTTCTCTGAACTAATAAACTAATTCATAAACAATTTCAAGGTAAAGATGATGAGGAAGCCTCTTTCTCTCTCTTTTTTCCCCTGACTTGTGTCCTGGCTGACTTAATGAATAACAATGTACACAGTTAGGATGTCGTGCTCTTGAATGAGAAGTCAATGAGTCAAAAGCCAAATTTGATTGGATTGCACTGACTCAACCATTGTGACAGGCAAACTGGTTGGGCGGGTACCCATGACCTCAGTTCTTCCACAGTGCCTTCCACCCTTCCCTTCCAGGCCAACTCATCTTTGGCAGTAGATGGGTGGTCAGGCTAAAGAAAAATGTACACTCTGACTCTAACCAGATTATCCAACAGGCATCTTAGTAATCAACGGAAGTTAATCCTTCACAAAATTCAGAAAGCCTACTATCCCTTCGTGTGGACTGGGTTCTCAAATTTATGTGACTGCACCCTCTCCTGCTCCAGGGCTCTCTGCCTCTTCTTTTGCTGTTTCCTCTGCCTAAAAGCCTCCTCCCTCACTTCTCAGAAAAGTGAGATCAAGCAGTACTTCCTCCCTGTGCCTCATGGCCCTTTCTGACAAAATGAATGGCTACCTCACCTGTGCTTTATCAGACATTTTTTTTTGCATGTCAATTAAAACACTTTTGTCTTGATATTATTATCTGTTTAAATGATTGACTTCCCTATATACAATGAGCTCCATAAGATTAGGGTCCATATATACTGGGCTCTTACTATGTGTCAGACACATAGTGGTAGCCTCACAACAAACTTTACTATAGATATCGTTAGAGTGTCATACTCACTTTATTGATGAGGAGAAAGTCTTACAGAGGTGAGGTAACTTGCCCCAAATCCACAACAACTTAAGCGACAAAACAAAGAGTGAACTCCGGTGTGTTTGACTCCAGAGTTTGTTCTTACCCTCATTCTCCATCTTACTACTTTCCCCTCCAAGAAACTCCTTTGGTGCTTAATAAAGATTTGACATTGAAGGCAAGATTTTTCCTTAACTGTATGAGGGGGGACCCACAAAAATGGAATTGTCTTCTGGAGGGCAGGCCCCTTATAGTACAGACTTCTTTGCTAGGTGAGTGTTCTATAAACTCATCTATATCAGTGTACCAGCTGGCATTGTTGTGAGAGGCTGCATCTGGCTTCAGTGAATTTTTGTTTGAAGACTCAACATGTTCGCCCATTTCATGTAGGTGGTTTATGAGCTCACCTGCCCACACCACGCTGAATGTTCAACACTTTATGAACAAAGGTGTCATGACCCCTGTGTCCCACCCCCCTATTCATCTGATATTGCCCTGAGTGATTTTTTTGTTTCCTCGGATGAAAAAGGTCCTCAAAGGAAAACATTTTGCTGATGTAGAAGATGTGAAACAAAAATGGCTGAAGCTCTAAAAGGCATAAAAAATGACAAGTTCAAAAACTGTTTTCAGCAGAGGAGAAAATGTCTCAATAGGTGTATTGCATGTAATGGAGAGTACTTTGAAGGTGACTGAAGTTTAAACATGTAAGAATAAATACACTATTTTTTATAAATAAATTCAGGGGGGCTTGGGGGAACCCCTCATACAACTGCCCAATATAACATATTTATAATAGTGTACAGGTAGAAATGATGAACATAGAAATCATGTGTCTAAGAAAATATCTCTCTATATTTTTAAACCAGTAAGTAAACAAGCAAATCCACCGAATTCCAAGGATATACCTTTCTAATGTGGACAAAGGGACAAGGTTTCTGAAACCTCCAGGGAGATGTTCAGGAGATGCCAGACACACAGGTAAAAGGAAGCACCACGGACCTTCGGTGCTGAACAGCAGACCATGAAGGGGAAGTCCAGCTGATTGAAAAGTGCAGAGTTCTCCATTAAACAACGCTTTGGGTAGGGCTCAGCCTTACACTGCTCTATCCCAAATGCCATTTCTTCTGACATCTGAAATGCGTCCATGGATTTTTTAGAAGTGGAGAGCCAGAGGGAGCCCAGAGCCCAGAAGCACCCACCCCGCTGTAGTCTAATTACTATTTAGTCCCTGGGAATTTCATGTTGTCACTGAAGTGAGATGCTGGTGTCCTGAGTCAATTCTGTATTTGGCCAATAATCCCTTTGCACGAGGTGTTATACCCCTTTTGTGTCATTAGTTTGTTTGTGTTGTCATCTTAAAGGACTTGCCCATGGCAGTATTGTAGCTGAGACACAGGTACAGTGCTGGTTCTCTGTCTGTGAAAGGAAGAATCTCAGCAAGTCCCACCATCTCCCATACAGAAAGACATCCAAGTAACCGGCAGGGACATCTGACAGACTACTTAGTCCCACTCCTGCGGCCCATCGGGAAGGGTGAGAAGAATGAGAACAGCTTTCTGTGATGTTTGGATGACCATGGAGACTCACGTTAAGGCTGCACGCAGAGTACAAGGACTGGGCTGCCATCCCCCACACAAATGTTGCTCTGAGAGCCTGAGAAAACATATGCAAAAGAATTTCAAAGACACTACTGTCCTGGTTTTTCCTCTTTGCCTTGTCATTTTCTTCTTTTTTCAGTCAAAAATTGGTGCACAGGTTTCATTTCCCAGAAAATACACGATTCTTCTTCCTGCAATACCTGCCCATTGGCAGGAGAGAAAATTGAGGTAGACAGATGAGGCCAAAAGAAAAATGTTTTGACCACACTTAATTCCCATTCCTTTATTTAGGTTAAATGACTGAAGAGTCCGGATGTAAGGAGCTTGTTCCCTTTACTTTTTATTTTAATCTCTTAAAAAAAATTTTATTGTTGTTCAATTACAGTTGTCCCCATTTCCCCCCATTACTCTCCCCTGCCCTACCCACCCCCCACCTCCCACATCCAATCCTTCCCTCCATTGTCTTTGTCCATGGGTCCTTTATACATGTTCCTTGACTTGACCCTTTTTTCTGTGTATATTTTATCTCTGCACTAATAATTCAAGTCTCAGATACAAGCTTGGATGTACACTCCCCCTGCCTCAATAAAATAGCTAGCTCCCTGACCTCAGACACTGTGTTCTGCATCTCATCATGGACAACAGTGTTCTCTTGCTAATTAATATTCATCGTGTGCGAAATATTACAAAGACCCAGGCCTTTAGTAGAACCTGGGGTAGTGATGAAATTCAAAGATGCTGTTGGAAGCCTTACCGATGATACAGTGAGGAGGGTTCTGTGGTGGAGTGCTGCTTTAAGGCCAGGGGAGTGGCTGCATTGCAGCAACAGGTACATGAGCTTGTCAGCTCAAATGTGCAAGTCCCCAGTGATGACTATTCCTCAGCCTCCAAGAGACAGGAATTTTTAAAAATTAACTTGAGATATCTTCCTTTCCATTGGTTATGGAGTTACTAGTTTGTTAAGTGCCCAGAGTCCATTTGTTGGTCACTTCTTTGGCTAATGGTGCCTTTACACTCTGATTCATCCTTCTCCCAACTCCCCAGCCTCACCCCCATCTCACATCACATTTCAAAAGATTAATCCCTGGCTCTCATCACTGGCAGGCCTCATTCCTGTTAAGCATGGCTCTCATTTCCCTTATTTTTATAAGCTGGTATCCATCCAATGTCCTCCTAGGACTGCAGAGTGCAATGCAAAAACAAGCTGTTTAAAGTCTGCTTCTTTGGGTTATGGACCATTCCTGAACACTAACTAGGTGGAACCAGGGGTTGGCAACAGGCACCCAACACAATTTGGCAGGCTGGAGGGGAGAAACTGAAGGCAAAGATGTCCTTTTTTTTTTTTTTTTAAAGATTTTATTTGTTTATTCTTAGAGAGAGGGGAAGGGAAGCAGAAAGAAAGAGAGGGACAGATGCATCGATGTGAGAGACATCAATTGGTTGCCTCCTGCATGCACCACCACCAGTGACAGAACCTGCAACCCAGGCATGTGCCCTGAATCGAACCAGCAGCCTTTTGCTCTGTGGGACAATGTCCAGCCAAATGAGCCACACTGGTCAGAGTGGCAAAGATGTCTTTATAAAAGATAAGATCTCTCTGATTGGCTGTATCAGTGTCTGGGAGATTCTATACCAAATATGTTTCTTCTACAGACCTCAAACATCATCATGGTATGCGAGTCAACAAAGGGAAATAAAGTTTTCACATGCTGGGGAGTCATAAAAGGTGGAGGAAGACTATGGACTCAGAGGTTTACAGAACTCAGTTTGAAAGTATGGACAGCTCCATTATTGTTATTGCTACCTGAGCAAGTTTCTCAACCTCTTTGAGCCTCTGTGTCTATCAATGAAGTGGGAATTATAATAGAACCTGCTTTATAGGGTTGTTATGAAGATTAAACAAACGCATTGCAAAACATGTAATGTTCTTAGTCTTGGGCAAAGCATATAATGAGAGCTCAACAAATGTTCAATGTGAAATAAAATTTGGAGTAATGGAGGTTTAGGGGTCTTTAGAAAATGGCGTGGGGGAAGGTAACAGCAGCAAAATATATTCCTTGCTACTGACCCAACACAAATCAACACATACACGCAATTTCAACATACACCCAGACTCACTGTTCCGGGACCTGCCATGGAGACATAAAGGTTGGCTCTGTATTTGTCAAGTTCTCTGCATTTGACTCCCAACTTCATTTCCTCCTAGACCCTTATTGCAACTTAGTAAACCTCTCCAGACCTCATTATTTTTTTTTCTGTGTAATATGGGAATTATAATAGTTTGTACATTGGGAAGTAGTTTAAATAACATGATGCATGTAACATGCTTAACATACAGGGTACAGTCTGTAGTGATTATTAGCTATTGATTTTATTTTTGTTTTAATTTCTTTAAGTTACCATAAACCCAATCTGAAGCCCTAAAGCAAAGATTATTTCGATTAAAGACAAAACAATCTTGTTCAGGGGGTCATTTCAAAATATCTCTCAATGTTAGCAACAGTAAAAGTCCAAATATTCAAAGAGACTGAAAGAAAAGAACCCAAAATATCCTGTGACTTTCTCTTAGTGATGGACTTTTGGAAAATTGTTGGGTTTCTTTTTATACTTTTCAAATATTGCAAGTTTTCTGCAATGAGCATGTATTACTTTATAGTCAGGAAAAATCATTAGCTTAGCTTTCATTAGCTTCTCTTGTTAATGTCCTCATTTTTTAATGTTTTATTTATTTATTTTATTTTTAATTATATTTTATTGATTATGCTACTACATTTGTCCCATTTTTTTTCTCCCCTTTATCTCCCTCCACCCAGTACCCCCTACTCCATCAGGCAATCCCTACACCATTGTTCATGTCCACGGGTCATGCATATAAGTTCTTTGGCTGCTCTATTTCCTGTACTGTACTTTACATCCCTAAGACCATTCCGTAACTTCCTATTTGTACTTAATCCCCTTACCTCTTCACCCATTCTCCTCCTCCTCCCTCCCATCTAACAACCATCTTGTAACAAACTTCTTTTCTCTTGCAGCTTTGAGAGTCTCTCTTTATCTTTAACCTTTGGCCTTTTAATTATGATGTGCCTTGAAGAGGGCCTCTTTGCATCCATCTTGTTTGGGACTCTCTGTGCTTCGTGGACTTGGATGTCTGTTTCCTTCACGAAATTAGGAAAGTTTTCTTTCACTATTATTTTAGATAGATCTCCAATTACTTGCTCTTTCTCTCCTCCTTCTGGCACCCCTATAATGCAAATGTTGGACCTCTTGAAGTTGTCCCAGAGGTTGTGTATACTATCTTCATTTGTTTGGATTCTTTTTTCTTCTTGTTGTTCTGACTGGTTGTTTTTGTTTTTTGGGGGGGTTGCTTCCTTATGTTCCAAATCATTGATTTGATTCTTGGCTTCATCCATTCTACTGTTGTTTCCCTGTAAATTGTTCTTTATTTCAAGTAGTGTATCTTTCATTTCTGAGTGGGTCTTTTTATGCTGCCAAAGTCCTCACTAAGTTCCTTGAGCATCCTTTTAAACAGTGGTTTGAACTCTACATCTGATAGATTGTTTATGTCCATTTCATTTAGCTCTTTTCTTGGAATTTTGATTTGTTCTTTCACTTGGGCCATGTTTCTTTGTCTCCTCATTTTGGAAGCCTCCCTGTGTTTGTTTCTATGTATTACATAGAGCTGCTTTGACTCAGTGTCTTGGTAGTGTGGTCTAATGTAGTAGGTGTCCTGTAGGGTCCAGTGGCACATCCTTCCCTATCATTCAATCTGGGTATTGAGGTTCACGCTTTATGTGGGCTGAGTACACCTCCTCTTGTAGTTGAATCTTGGTTGCTGTTGGCTGGTCAATGGGAGGGATTTACCCAGGTCAGTCAGCTCCAGGACTGGCTGTGACCACTGACCATCAACCTCCTCTCTCTGTGGAGGATCAGCTGTGTAAGGGCAGGGTGGCTGTGCTCCAGTGTGGTCTATAGCTATCCACTGGGTATGCTGGCCCTGGGATTTCCTGGGTGGTGCAGGCCAAGGTCACCCTCCCCGCCTGTGTTTTGCCTGAGGCACCCTGCCTGAGCTATAAAGCATTCTGAGATGGCTGCTACTTGTGCTGGGCTTGGCAATTACCAGGTGAAGCCAAGCTGTGACTCTAATCTGGCAGCCACTAGGGCTCACTGAAGCTAACTGTAGCTTGTTTGATAGTATTTAGGAGACAAGACCAGCCATTCTTAGGAAAAAGCAACTAGGGTGGGCCCATAAATTGGGTGGGGCAGAGAGTCTGAGGATCTCTAAGGCAGTTCAAACATTGTTAGCCAGGTTGATGGAGTCTCAGATCTGTCACCAGCTTACCAGCTCTGTGGGGAGAGGATTTAGCAAAGAGACAATGGCCTTTGCTCACCTCGATGCCAGACAATTCAGTTTCTCCCTGTATACCACTGCTGCCTTTCAAGCTGCTCTGGTGCTGTAGCTCAGAGGGAGTGATTCTGAATAGGTGAGTCCATGTGTGGTTTCTTTAAGAGGAACTGCCTGGGGCTCCAGAAGTTTCTTCCACTGACAATCCCGTCTGGTTTTTGTAGCCAAAAGTTGTGGGGACTTATCTCCCTGACACTGGAATACTGAACTGGGGTCCTGGTGAGGGTCTTGGACTCCCTGCTTCTGAGATATCTTTCCTGAATTTTTACCCACCACACATGGGTGTTGGACCAGCCCTTCCACATCTGCACCCCTCCTAACAGTCTGGATGGATGTGGTTTCTCTAATTCTGTAGTTGTCAGACTTCCATTCATTCTGATTCCACTTGATTTCTGATGTTCCAGAGTGATGGTAGTTCTATATATTAGTTCTAATTTTGATGTGGTTGTGTGAAGAGGTGAGCCATGTCTGCCTATGCTGCCATCTTGACCGTAAGTTCCCTCATATTTACCTGGGTTTCCCACAGGTGGTCTTTGCTGGATTCTTTGGTTAAATATGGTGCCTAATGACTGGAAGGCTGGTAAAAGTGTGACTGTATGTGTACACATATGCATGTGTGGGTCTACATGTGTACAGTTATTAGTCTTACTTCAAATTTTTGCTCTATTTGCTTTTGAAATGTTAATTGAAGTACCAAAATGTAAAAATAACCCACTCTCAAGAATAATCAACTATTACTATTTAGTTCTTTTTGTTTCAGATATTTTGTTTATATAAATAAAATAGGATATTCCAAATAAAATTAAAATTTCCCTTTTCTCTCTCTCCAAGTTTTATCCTCTTATCTCCTCTCAAAGAGTGGTCATTATTATGAATTTTGAGGATTCCACTTCAGTCCATATTTTTGTATTCTAGTATTTCTTTGCATGCTTTGTAGTGTTTATGGGTTCTTTCATGTTATATCTATCATTTTGTAGCTTGCTTATTTTAACTCAAATTATATTTTCTAGATCACTGCTGTCCAATAAAAATACAATATAAAACATATATGTAATTAAAATTTTTCTAATAGTCATATCAAAAAAAGCAAAAAGAAATTGGTAACATTAAATTTAGTATGTATTTTATTTAACCCAATACATCCAAAATATTATTCTATCATGTACCTTTAGCCATATTTTAAGTGGTCAATAGTGTTATGTGGCTAGTAGCTACCATATTGGAAAACACAGTTCTAGATCTATTTATATTGATACTCCTTCACTTAATTATTGTAGAGTCTCTCTCTCCCTCACCTACCCGCCCCCTCTCTCTCAATAGGTTTTTTCCTATTACAAATAACGTTTCATTGGACATTTTTGCCTATGTCTCCTGCTACACGTGGACAAGAGTTTCCCTTAGTGAACAGTGTGCGTGGAATTTCAGTTCATAAGAGTGAGCACTAGCTGAAGGACTGTTGCCAAAGTGCTCTCCATAGTAGTTGTATCAATTTACCTTCTTGACAATAGGGACTGAAAATGCTCGATTCCCACAGCTTCATCACAGACTACCGGGGTGGAATCCCACGTCTACTTGTTAACTGGAAGACTTTGCCAAACTATTTACTTCTGTTTCCTTCTCTGTGAAATGAGGCTAATAACTAAAAATAGTACCTACCTTACTGTTGTTAATACTAGATGAGTTAATACACGGAAAGAAGGCACTTAGAACCCTGCCCGAAAATGGTGATTCCTCAATAAATGTCAGTTATTGGGATTGTTGTCATTATCTCATTTGCTCTTTTTTTTTTAAGTATACATGACATTATTGTATTTTTTCCATTACCCTTTCGTTTCCTTATACCCCCTGCAATCACCACACTGTTGTCCATGCCCATGAGTTCTCTTTCCTTTTTGCTCAGTCCCTCCACCACTAACCCATCCCCCACTTTAGCTGTCATTCTGAGTGCTCTGTGGAGTAAGTAGGGTAGGTATTATTATTATCAAGAAAAGTGATTGGATAAAACCAATCCAGGCCTGGAATTCATTAAATATTAAATATCATAGCTACAAAGAGATCATTTCATCAAATCTCCATTTTGCTTTAGAGAAGAAAAAAGCTTTGGTTTTTCTGGGATTTTATCTAACTTCTCCAAATTGGTTAGAATATTAGCATCTGGAACTAAGTCTTCTAACTCTTAGATATTACTATTGTGTAAATCCTTTTCTTTCTCAAGAAACATTGGAGGAAACATAATTTTGGCCATGATGAAATGCCAAAGTTCATGGGAAATACCATAGATGTATAATCTCACTTAATTGGAGCAAAGATTTAGAATACTTTCCTTTTATATCCTGATATTCAGTTAGCATTTCACTTCTGTCTGCCACCATTACCACCACCATCACTCACAGCATGACACTGCCATCGCCATTACCTACTTTCCCACTGAGATCAGACCTACTGCAGTTGGAAGAGGTGATTTTGATTACTGTTGACTGTGCCTCCATAATGCCTAGGGAGAGGAAAGATGAGCCCAGTGCTTAGAAGAGATGTCCAAACCCAGGCAGGTAGGACAGACACTAGGAAAAAGAAAGCTTTTCTTCTGTTTGGGTTTTCTTTTTTTTTACCTTAAACTCTGCTAAAAATTCCCCCTTCTTTTCATTTATTTTTCCTAAGTTTTTGAACATATCTGCTATGGTGTGAAATTTCTATCACCTGGATCCCCTCAGGGTCAGTTTCTATTGAACATTTTTTCCCCCCTTGAGTATTTTTTTGTTTGTTTTCTTTGTGCATCTACTAATTTTTGATTGGCAACTGGACATTGTGAATTATACAATGTAACATCTCTAGATTCTCTTATGTTCTTCTGAAGAGTAATTCTTTTAGAAAATGGTTTGGTTGGACTCAAACTCCCAACTCTATCTTCCTTTCAGTGAACAGCAAATCAACTCTCCACCCAGTTCATTCAGCTTCCAGCTACTGTTAATTTTCAAAGCCCTTTGGGGTTCTCGCTAGCCATATATGGTTCAGCAATTACCCAAGGTTTTAGGAGATTTTATATGTGTATGGTTGGGACTCTCCCCTTGTGCAGCTCCCTCCCTTCCAGGATTATCCCTCTAACTTTCTTCTCAGCCTCAGAACAGACTTTTCTCTAGCTTTAATTTTGATCATTTTCCAGTTCCTTAATATAATTTTTTAAAATATTGTACAGGTTTTATAATTTCCATCTGACGGAAATTTAGCCCAACCAAAACTCTACTATTAGTGAAGCTATAATATCTTTTATGTCTTTTAATCTAAAATAGCTCCACTTTCCCCCATGCTATTTACTCACTGAAGAAACTGGATATGAGATGAAGGTGGGTGAAAGTATTATAGTATTCTCTCTTCTGTAAATGTTTGAAATTAATCTTTCTTTCTTTCTTTCTTTTTCTCTTTCTTTCTTTCTCTCTCTCTTTCTTTCTTTCTTGTCGTTCAAGTACAGTTGTCTCCATTTTCCCCTCACCACTCCCCCCCATCACACCCATCCCCACCTCGCACCTCAATCCTACCCCCCTTGGCTTTGTCCATGGGTCCTTTATACATGTGCCTTCACAACCCTTCCCCTTCTTTCTGCCATTGTCCCTCTCTCCCATCCCCTCTGGTTACTGTCAGTTTGTTCTTTATTTCAATGTCTCTGGTTGTATTTTGCTTGCTTG
Organism: Desmodus rotundus; assembly: GCF_022682495.2. Lineage (NCBI taxonomy): Eukaryota > Metazoa > Chordata > Mammalia > Chiroptera > Phyllostomidae > Desmodus > Desmodus rotundus. Next base: position 81,957,368 of record NC_071393.1, read on the forward strand.
TTGTTTTGTTGATTAGGTCCCACTTACAGGTGAGATCATATGGTATTTGTCCTTCACCGCCTGGCTTATTTCACTTAGCATAATGTTACCCAGTTCCATCCAAGCTGTTGCAAAAGGTAGGAGCTCCTTTTTTCTTTCTGCTTTGTAGTATTCCATTGTGTAAATAAATCACACTTTTTTGATCCACTCATTTACTGCTGGGCACTTAGGTTGCTTCCAGAACTTGGCTATTGTAAATTGTGCTGCTACAAACATTGGGGTGCATGGGTTCTTTTGAATTGGTGTATCAGGATTCTTAGGGTGTAATCCCAGCAGTGGAATTGCTGGGTCAAAAGGCAGTTCCATTTTTAATTTTCTGAGGAAATTCCCTACTGTTTTCCACAGTGGCTACACCAGTCTGTATTCCCTCCAACAGTGTACTAAGGTTCCCTTTTCTCCACAACCTCGCCAGCACTTGTTGTTTGTTGATTTGGTTATGATGGCCATTCTGACCAGTGTGAAGTGGTATCTCATTGTGGTTTTAGTTTTCGTCTCTCTGCTGGCTAGTGATGCTGAGCATCCTTTCATATGTCTTAATAAACACTTTAAAATCAAAAGATTACTTCATGAATAGTGCTGTGTGCATAGTATTACTTGCCAGAAGGAACATAATGTTTTGCTGGAGATCTATGAGTCACATTCTTGTGCTTGTAACACTCTATAAGACTCTATTCTCAGTACTTTTCACAATGTCTGGTACATAGAGATGATGAAGACATACGTGTGTGATAAATGAATGAGGAAACAAAAGAAGGAAGAATCTTACCTAAGATTACGTGGAAGAGCAAAATTTGGTAAACGGCTTCTTCAGTTCTAGATATTTAGGGCTACTACTGCTTTTTGACTATGCTTATTGTGGTATACCAGGAAACCAGGAAAAATAAAATTAATTATGTACCCTTGAGGGGACCTCAGTGGCAGGCATATTTACACTCCTTCTGCAACACATTGTCCAAATATCCTGCCTTTAACACCATTTTTTTCTTGACCCTGACGAAAAGAACAGAAATTTTGCCTCTACCATGTAGAAGAAATAATGTTAACCACCTTCCTTTGTGCCAAACATATTAAATGTATAAAGTGGAATTGTTTTTCTTAAGAGCTGTTACAAAGGCGAGGGAAAGAAGGAGTCAATGCTCCCCCTGAAAGATTAGGAGTGGAATTATCTCTATTCTCAGTAAATGTCACATAAAGAAGAGCAATGCATTCGTGTTACCTCTGTCTGGCATGCTAATCAATAAAGTCTGGGATATTTCTATAAATGAGTTGCTGAATTTTATCACAAAGGACAAACATCTAACTTGACCATCTCACAAAAATGCTCAAAACCAGAACAAGCATCTTAAAGCAAGCTTCAGTGCACGCAGGGCAGGCAAAATAATAGAAACCACATAAAAATTATTTTTAAATGTTATACTTTGAAGCTGATAGTTTGAGATCAAAGACAGTGGTGAGCTGCTTATCTAAAACATCTTCTCAGAAATTTGGATGGCAAAAATAAACAACTTTTCTCCAGGCTTTAATAATCTTCCCTAAAACCAAAACAGGACAGTGCTTGTTGTCCATAGACGAAGTCCAATGTAGTAAGCAAGTGGCGCACAAGAGAACTTGCAACAGTGATCTGCGTGATGCAATAGAGCTGATTTTCTGTAAATAAATCTCTGTTTAAAACCCTGGGGCCTTCCGCCCCTGTAGTGACTTGGAGCCTGGAGAAAGGAAAATCTCTGTGAATAGCCTGGGATCTTCACGTTGTTTTAACTCAAGGCTTAGGAAGGCTACAGTGCTTGGAGACAGGTGAGAAGACATAAAGTGGCAAGAGATGGTTAGCTATTTTTAAAAAAGTGAAATTTGCAGTGGGTAAATCACCAGGATTTGCAGAGATGGAAATTAGGCAAGTGAGAGAGGAGGTATGAGAGGGAGAGAGGACATCAGCCTGATGAAGGCAGAGGGTTCCAGTGGAGTCAAGGGTGAAAATGTTAATTTTGCCTAATGATACTGTTGTCTCTTATTTTGGTTGAACACACAAGTTCCCTGAGCTCCACCTCAGACTTACTCAATCGAAAGGTGTAGGAGTGGGGGCTGGAAACCTCTTTCTTTTTATTCTTTTAAGACCCATAAGTGATTCACATAACCATCCACATCAGGCTGGCTGGCTCAATTTGAATTCCAGGTCTCCAGTTACCAGGAAATTGATGTTGGCAAGTGCCACTGCCAGTATTGATATGAGCAGTACGAACTTCTATTTGTCCAACTGAGCACAGTGCTCTTTGAGCATACTGCTTTTATTCCTTTAAGATATTTTTCTGAGATTTGACTTCATGATGTTATACTCCTATCTCCCATATGTGGTGGCGAGAAGAAAGTCTGGAGACAGACTGGAGATATTACACAAGTGTTTCAAAGGCATGACAAAGAGGAATAGCGATGACTGCCAAGCCAAAGAAAATGAAGCCGACCCAGATTTTTAACAGTTACATTGAGATGTAGCGGAAGTACAAATGGGTAATAACACTACCTCATTCATGAGAGCTCTGCCCTGTGAATTTTGGAGGGACACAAATATTCAGTTCACAGCATACATATAGGTCTCCCTGTTGTTGCCTCACTCAAAGAGCTTTTTCACATGTTCTGGGAGATATTCAAATCCTCCCACCCATTCAGATTCTAGATCAAGTCCCTTTTCCTCTTTGAAGCCTTCCCTGCCCTTTCTAAGTCTTTTGTAATCCTATATTGTTGGTATCACTCATTTGTCACTTAATAATTTGTTTGCCATAGAGATATCTTACCCCTGAACTGGACCACAGTTTCTTTGATGACAGGAATTGTATCTTGTGATGTTTTAAAAATACTATCGTGGACCTATGAGATTATAAAGGTTTACTGGATGGAAGGATGGATGGATGGATGGTGGATGGATAGATGGATGGAGGGACAATCAGGCTGTCTCCTTTGACAGACTACTGACTATATAATATTGGCTTGGAAAAGAAGTGGATAAACTTAATATTCTGTAAAACCATGATTCCTGGGTGTGTAAACTGAGCAATTTCCTGGAATACAAGAATAAAAGAGAGAGAGACAGAGGAGGGAGGGAGAGAGAGAGAGAGAGAGAAAGAGAGAGAGAGATGGAGAGAAAGGAAGGAGAGGAAGGAAGGAAGGTAGGCAAGCTACTCTTAATACATATGGAGTCACTGAATCTCCTTCTGGACTGAAATTATGAATGCCACTCCAGCCTCTCCTGTCAAAAATGTCTACTATGTTGGAAAATGTCCTTCCACCGCCTAGGCTCTCCGCTGTGTGGAAAGGGGACTAAGTGGAAACATAGTGAGAGACTCCACCTCTCCCTGCATTAGGGAGGGGTGTCAAGAGGCTTTCCTGCCACTTAGACTCTCTCCCCGCTGCGTGACTGTTGTGGTCCAAGGCACTTCGCACAGTCTCACAGGAGCCAGAGAGTAGGCGTCCAACATTCCTTTTCATGATTATTACGTGGAATTGAGTACCAGTCCTCAGAGAAATTGGCCCTCCTGCCCTCCACTGGCTTCCCTTCAGGACAGAGAGAACATTTTGCTGTGTCTCCCAAGCTTCCCTGCCAATCTGGTGTTGTTGAAACCTCCTTTTTCCCCATCTGTATTTGATCTGCAGTATATTTTGTTGCTCATTTCTGGTAAAATATTTTAAAGCTTAGATATTTGTTTTTTAGTGGTTCTTCTGAAAGTCCATTAATTCTTCCTCTAAAGGTACCATCTTTTCTATTACTTTAACTCATGCAGAATTTGTTGCTAGATTGTGCTGTCACCACTAAAAGTTCTGACAATTTTTTTTCCAATTTAAGCTGCTCAATGGATTTAATATTCTTATGACTAGCAATAAGACCATCCTAATCAACCCCACTCCACAAAATTAGGGCTCTCCACAGCCCTGGCCTGTCTTGTGAGTTGGCACCGTCTCTGACTGCTGATTTTTCTTTCCCATTTCCCCAGAGTTTAAAAGGGACATCATCAGTTTAGTTTAACCCCATATCTGAGGTATCTAGTTATAAGAAATCTGATGAAGATTAAAAATTTTTCAAGGTTTAAAATGTTCTACATGTCTAATAAATGTCTCTTAATTTCCAAGTTGAGACACACAATTATTTGACAGTTAAGAATCAATCAATGTAATTAGAAAAAATAAAAAAGAGAGGAGGTGGGTAGCAGATGAATTGTGCTGAAGATGCATAAAACAACATAATTAGTAGAAAACTGAAGACAGTAAGGTATAACTTCAGCCGTGAAGCTATTGATCCTTATCTACTCTTTCGGATTCTGGGAAGAAAACCCATGGTGGTCCATGTTGCCCTGGGCATCTCCAGGCATTCTCGTCTTAAAGATAATCTTGGTGTTTAAACCCATGTACACATATGACCTTATGAATTGCATATGACTTAGTAACTGCCCTCCAATTCCTCTCCATTTTATTGCTCTGTTTGAATCCTCCCCTTTGTACCTGTCTCACTAACCCTTTAGTCTCCCACTGAAGAATTTCTCACAATGGTGTACAGCTATTTCCAGCTAGAAGGAAATTTTTTTTTCAGACTGTGTCAACTGTAGAAGGATTTTTTTGTAAAGCTAATAAAGCTTCATATCAAGATTCCTCAATTGCATGAGCTTTGTCCAAGGCTCTATATTTAATTTTGCATTCATATTATTTTTCTTAGAAGAGCTCCTCTAAGTCATACAAGATTCAGGTCCTATTAAACCCCTACATATGCCCCTGGTTTCTACTCACCCCTGTACCCTCTGTTACCCATTAATCTACTTAAAATCAAAACCAATGAAAGAAGCACCAAACTTACTTTCTCTTCAAGTCTCTCCATCAAACAGTCAATTTGGGAAAAAACTTCTTTTAAAATTATCTTATCTTTCTTCTTGGGTTCTTCTATGCTTAATGTGCCATCACACTTTCCTATCAATTGAAAAATTCTAGCCCCAGACTAAAAATTTTGGCTTCTCCCTATCACTTTCCCACGGTCTCCAAAGTGGAGGATGAATTCAAGCTGGGGGGCAGCTCTTAGCCTTCCATCATGTCTCAGGAGACCTCCAGTCTCCAATGAGAGAATTCAGAGAGGTGTCATTTAAGATGCATGCCGTTGTAGCCCCTAAAAGGCTGGACACTCTCTGCGATATATCATTTCCTTTTTTTCTTTCTTTTGGACTGTGGTTTCAAAGTCTTTGGGAATAAAAATGAGGTCATAATCTGTGGCCAGTCTTTCAGTCCAGGAGAGAAAGCCCTGCATGCACAGTTTTGTGATGACTTTTGCCAACGTTTGCTCACAAGGTGAGTCTTCAGAAACCTAAATGAGTGATCCTAGGCAGAAAACCAGAATAATTGGGCACAGAGTCTGACCGTCCCATCTCCCCCACTACTAACTACTTACACATTGGTAATAAGAGGATCTGAGCCCAGGGCGGAGCCTGTAGTTTCCTCAGTAAGATACACTGGGGAAGGGGTAGGGAGGCAGTAAACGGAGAAAGTCCTCAGAGCTGTGTTTTGCCCCCTTCATCTGAACTGTTTGAGTTCTCTCTTTAGCAATAAAAACTTGTGAAATCCGATTCCCATCTAATCCTCCCCATCTTGGAGCTTTTATCTGGTTTTCTGCTTTTCACTCCCAGTTTTGTTTTAGGAATTTTGGATACAACGATTTTGGATATAACTGGTTTTTGTCATTTGTTCTGGCCTGGGGTTGACTTTATCAAGCTTCAGCTTCCTTATTAGAATGGGGCTAGAATTATGCTGCTGTTATTAGAAACTAAATGAGACGCCCATAAAGTCTCTAGCATTCAATCCATATTAGCTATTATCGCCCTGATTTTCTAGGCATCTCCTAAACAAAGTGAGTCCTCAGGTAGTTGATAGGTAAGAGTGAAGTGATACAGCATCAAAGAGCATGGACAGACATGGCTGCGCCCACTCATCCTGTCCTTCCCCTAGACCACTGGGGGCCCTGAGATGGAGGCAGGGGATAACGGTCAGGAACAGAAAGAGAAAAAACCCAGCGATTTCAGTTCTGGGAATATACTGAAGAAACCTGAAACACTAATTTGAAAGAATATACACACCCCTATGCTCATTGCAGAGTTATTTACAATAGCCAAGATCTGGAAACAGCCCAAATGCCCATCAGTAGACGAGTGGCTAAAAAAGCTTTGGTACATTTACACAATGAAATACTGCACAGATGTAAAAAAGAAGGAAATCTTACCTTTGCAACAACATGGATAGGCCTGGAAAATACTATACTAAGTGAAATAAGCCAGTCAGAGGAAGACAAATACCATATAATCTCACTCATATGTGGAATATAATGAACAAAATAATTTAACAAACAAAATAGCAAGAGATGCATAGATATATAGAACAGACTGACAGCTATCACAGAGGAAGGGGGTTGGGGGCTGGGTGGAAAAAAAGTGAAAGGATGAAGTTAGATATATATAGATATATATATATATAGTAAAAGTAATTTACTATATAATAAATGTTAAAGGTAATAAATAATATATTTTATTTTATTTTTATTAATAAATATAATAAAGATAATTCACAAGCAATAATAAATTTTACTATTAAAATTTGTATCTGTGTGATATAAAGATAAAAGGATGAAGATATATATATATATCACAAGGACAGAAACTATGGACTGGCGATAGCCAGAGGGAAGGAGGAGGGTGGAGGGAGTTGGAAGAGGGCAAAGGGGGGATAAAAATGGGAATGGAAGGAAACTTTACTTTGGGTGATTGGTGCACAATGCAGTGTGCAGATGGTATGTTGTTGAGTTGTACACTTGAAACCTGTATGGTTTTGTTAACTAATATCACCCCAATAAACTCAACTAAAAAAAAGAAAGATAAGGAAACACATAGATTGAGAGTGTGAAAAGAATGTGAATCCTTAGGGTCCAGAATAGTCTAGAGAGAGAGTTTGAATTGCTGATGACCAGCAGAGGAGGACCCTTAATGTACTGAGCACCTTCCTCCAACTCCAGGAGAGTTTCTGTCTGCACAGGAGCTTGATGCGTCTCAAAGTCTGAGGAGGGCAGCAGAGAAACTGGGCTCTAAAGAATAAGCTCTTCTTCCCACCGTCAGAAGAGTCCTGGTTAACTGGCGAAGTCAGATAAAATACATCCACACACTGGTTCACACTGGCAGGTCAATGACACTTTCAGTCTCCTCCATAAGAGAAAATTGTGACACTGCTTGTTAAATGTAAGTACCACAAACTCTCATGGCTAGAGGACAGTTCAAACACAATTCAATTCAGTTCTGTTTGTTTGTCCAATGATGGAACTCAGATTCAGAAAGGCCACATGGCTTGCTCATGCTCACAGTGCAAGTGTGACCGGGCAGCCGGAGCAGAGTCATCTGGGATAGACAAACAATTGGCTTCGCTTTACACTTTCTACTAACTCAAACCTGGGTGGTCAGACTGGTGTAGAAATGTAGGTACAGATTAAGAAATGCCCATAAGTAAGTAGAAAGAAAATAAAAGGATTTGGTTCATATTTATACTGGTTTTTTTTGTTTTCTATAGTGTTATGTTTATAAAGACTGATTGATTCACAAACTATAAACTTTACAAGAAGTTTTTTTCTCATTTTTTTCTTCAAACATGGAAAAATCACATGATTGTTAATGTCCTACTATTCCCAGACCTCCCCTCATCTGTCCATCTAAGAGCAGCCCACCCTCCCCCACCCCACCACCAATCAATTCCTAAAGAGGAAGGACTCTTGGAGAGCACGTCAATCTAATGAGGAAAAAATATGGGGCTAGGAAAAGGAGGAAGAAGAAGGGGGAGAAAAACTTAGTGGGTTGGGATAGAGCACAAATTTTATCAGGGAGTTTAAGAAATTGTTTTTAAATTTTTATTTTTTGATTTGAGGGAGGGAGGCAGTAGAGGGGGAGAGAGAGAGAAAGAAGGAGAGAGAGAGAGAAACATCAATTTGTTCTTCCATTTATTTATGCATTCATTGGTTTATTCTTGTATGTGCCCTGATCAGGGATCAAACCCACAACCTTGGGGTGTTGGGATGACCTTCCAACCAACTGAGCTACATGGCCAGAGCAGAGAAATATTTTTTAAATATATATATTTCAGTCTCCTTCAATATTCTCCAATAGAATTCCTAATTACTTTTTCTCTTAGACATGCTTCTTCCAAAGGGCACTGCTTGTAAAAACCTCCCCTAGAAACCCTTCTCCTGGGCCTCCATGTTTATAAGGGTTACAAGCAGTGGTTTATTGGAGCCAACTTGTACTCATCCACAAGAACAAATTCTGTGCAACTCTTCCCAATTCCATTCCGTGGCCACATATTGATAGCTTGAAATTGCCCACAGTGGGAGTATCTACACCATAGAAATGGGTAAAGACTACAAATCAAGGCTTGCTTTCCTCCCCTCTAGAGAGCTAGTTTACCGGCGCGCCACTGGATAAAAACACAATGATAAAATAATCCTCCCAACTCCCACGTTCAGATTTTTTTTTTTTAACCATGATAGCTGTGTTCTCATTTGGACTCTCTCCATTGAAAATAAATGCTTCTAAAAATGTAGCATTGGAAACTGGAAGAAAAACAATGGAAAGCTAACTTCTCAGCCCTTTCAATTAATAACTCCAGTGTCATTTGTTTGAGTTAACTCAATGTGTTAGAATGTGTCACTTATGTAACCAAAAAGTCACTGTATCAGTCCTGACAGTCCAGTCTTCTTCATTCAAAGAAAAAACCTAGCTTTGTTCCAAGGTCGCACCACCCACACACACACTAGAACACTAGCAGCTGTCTATGAACACATGTACGAGTGGTGTGTGCTATAGCAATCGATGAATACCGTCACTGCAGCATATGAAAGATAGCACATTTTTATCCTGTAAGTATTTCAATGTATTATTAACATTCTAGCACTCTCCTAAAAGATTTGGCACCTATAAAGTACTTTTAAAGAGATCTTATCCCCTTTTTGTCATAAATACCTTTGAAAATAAAGTTTCAGACCCTCCATCTCGGGAAGTATATGCTAGAACGTCTGCACCCAACTTTAGTTAACTGCAGGTTAAGAACCCTGTTGCAGATAAGGTCCCTGTTCTCAGATGACGGGCAGTCTCCTTGGGGAACTTCTTTGAGAACTTATGTTCTGCAATTCCCTTAAGAATCAATAGCACTTTTTGTGCAGCATCTTAGTAGTGGCATCTTTGCCTTCTTGGGACATATTTAACTTAAAAGAAAAATAGACAAAAGTCATTTGGCATAAAAGCTGATAAATAAAGTGGACAATGAAACTGGAATTTACCTTTTTTGGTGAATAGAAGAGAGTAGAGCAATAGGGTCCTTTTTCTTTCTGACTCATATACTGGCTCTGTAGGCAGCTCCAAAAGAAGATTTCTGGAAAAGATCCGGGCAATGTAATGGCATCATCAGAATAACTGGGGATTTTCCATTCATTTCTATAACAAATATTTATGAAGCAGCTGACAAGGGAAATTGCTCATTTGGATGCATAAATTCTTAATTTCATCACCTTTGTTGAAAAAAAATCAGTCTATTATCATATATTCTATTTCCAATAGTATGTACCAAACTTTTATCATGTAGCAGGAATTGTTAAATGCTTTCCATGATTTTGTCTAAGAATATATATTAATATTGTCTTCAATTTACAAGTTAGAAGATTGAGCCTTAGAGTGCTTGAGCAGCAGCCTGGAATTTGAAATTCAAGTCCTCCTGACTCTCAACCCTGTACTCCTAACTACTATTAAGAATGCTTCCTCCTGTCCACACATGAAAATCATGTACCGCCTTCTATCATTAAAGAAAAGCCGCTAGAAGGAAGCAAGTGAGAATTGAAATGAGAGTTTAGAAGACGCAGCCACCTGTGCGGGCTGTGATGCAAGAGATCTGTGTGGAGGAGGGAAGTCTTCAGCTCAGCAGGGTTGAGATAAGGAAAGGAGTGGCTGCAGGTAGCAGCAAGGTCAAGGGCAAGGGCAAGGGCTCAAAGGTAAGAACAGCAAAGGTGCCCTTGCTCAGGGATGCAAAAAGGGACAGGCAGAATGACAGCAAGGCAGACAGGTAAGTGATTGCAGTGGTGGTGGTAGCCAAAGGGGATGAGGCAGCTATTACAAAACAAACAAACATCAGCCATGTTTCTAACTAAACCTAGAGGAGGGAACCAAGAACAGCAGCTAGGAAAGGGTCTCTTCCCCCAGAGTTCCCAGGGAATGTTGAAAAAAGTCCCAGGCCCAGGCTCAGACTATACCCCAGATCAAGGAATCTGGATTTCCAGGGATACACAGTCCAGGCCTCAGTTTGTTTTGTTCATTGTGTTTTAAGTTCCCCAAGGGTGTGAGCCACTGGTCTAACTTTCATCTATTTCAGTTAAAGTAGATGATACAGATGGGAATGGAGTTTCAGCATGTGCAATTCAAGTTGACAATTCGAGAATCAGGCCAACAAGAGGGACAGAGGCAGAAAGGTAGTGAGGACGCAGTGTGGGCCAGGACCAGTGCAACAGAAAGCCATGACAGAAGTGTACCTGATGCGTAAGCAAAAGGCATTTGCATTCAAGTCAATCATGTCACACCAAGCTGATGCAGAACCACAGACACATGCATGGTGTAGTAACATGATTAAAAGTGTGGGTCCACCACTTAGCTAGGCAAGTTACTTGACCTCTGTGAGCCTCCGTGCCCTCATCTGTAAAATGGGAATGTTAATCTTACCTGTCTTTCAGGAGGGTACAAACACTAGGCATAAGAGAAAGATTATGCACTGACAATCCTCGAGGAGATGCCAGTTCTGAAACAGGTTGAAAACTGAAGCAAAAAGTGTACAATCCTGAGAACAGGGAGACCGGCGACAGGACAGTAGATCGGTGCCAGGTGGTAGAGGAGCTCACTCATTTTCTGTAGTAACGATGGGGAAAGAGAAGCATGACATTTTTGGAAAGCGATGTGGAAAAATATATCACAAGCCAGAAAGATGTTTATACCATTTTATCCAGTAATCCCACTCTTGGAATTTATCCTAGAGAAATAAATCAACTGAAGAAAGAGAAGCTGCAGCGTGTAAAGATCTATAATATAAAAGGATGGAAACCCCCTAAACTGCTAAATACAGGTCAATGGCTAAATAAATGGTTATGCAACTCCTCAATAGAATACTAACTTTGGGATTCAGGACACTTACTTTATTCATCCTTTAGTTTTTAAAAGTTTATCCTTATGTATACAAAGAATACTTAAAAACATTTAAAAATACAGAAATAGCTAAAGTCCCCCTTGACCACTCTCAGTTTTCTGTCTGTAGGTAGCCACCTTTAACATTTGGGGGTGGTCTCTCCCAGACATTTTCAATACATTCACACACAAACACAGACACACACATTTATATATGTGCATGTCCACCCATATAGACTTGTACGTACATGTTGAAAAGCTATGTATTTTATGTAGAGTGTGCATTAAGAAAATGCTCTCCCACTGTACTTGCTTTTCTGCAACTTTTTAACAAATTTGTTTGTTTGCTTGTTTACTTAGCAACGAGCCTTGGAAGTTTTCCATTCAGTATGGATAGATAAAACACATTCTTTTTGAGTGATTATAGCACAGTTTATTTAACCATTCCAAGTAATGCTGAGCAGTTTCACGATCTTCAGTTTTCACGATTACAAATGTTACAGCGAACGTTCTTGTTTCTGTTTCCTGAAGCACACAGGCAAGCATTTTTTCAGGGCAGGTATGGAAGAGTGAAATGGCTGGTGCAGAAGGTCTGTGAACTTTAAATGTAATTAGTTAAATGGCTTCCGCCACTTCCCCTTGGCCAGCAGGAGAGGGGAGTGCCCATTGTCCTACACCTACTCTAACATGGGTATTATCAACTTTTCAGTGTTGACAGTCTGCGAGATACAAATAGTAACAGTCACTCTAATTCGCACTTCCTGACTTCTTACTACAGTAAACCTCTCTTTGGGCCGTTTATATTCCTCTCTTTTTATGTTACCTGTTCATTACCTTTGCCAATTTTTCTAATTTATCATCATTTTAAAATCCCTGTCACATAGTGTAGCCATTTTTAGATATGTTCTCAACTATTTAGTGATTTCAAATATACCATTAAAAAGAATTAAAGCCTACTAAGAAAAACATAAAGTATTTATGGCATCGTGTTAGATTGAAAAGAAGAATGTAACTTATGTGCAGTATGAAACAATATCCATGCATTGGAACACAGGTTGGAAGGGAACGCCTAAAATACTAACAACAATAAAACTAGAAACAGGAGTTAATATTTACATAACACTGAACAGATGCTCAGTACTTATCAAAATGTTTTACAGGTATTAACACCTTTATTCCTTACAATGATCCCTATTAGATTTCTTTGAATTTGCTAAAGCACAATTTGTAAAAGTGGCAAAGCCAGGATTTGATAAACTTCGGCAGCCTGATTCCAGAGCCTGCATTCTTAACTGCTACATTATACTAATATAACTTTTTTAACAAATTCCTTTATAATTTTCATGATATTATTTTTCAATAGGAAACACCAGTAGAGAGAGATCAGGGGCCTTTTCAGTCAGGGAAACTCACAGAGCATCTGTACCTTAGTAGAGTCACGGGCCTCTGTTTTGTGAACTCTTTAATTCCATCGAGACAGTATGTATATCCATGTGGCCAGGTCCCAGGGAACTGAGCCATGTTAACCAAACTCACAAGAGACTGATTTACAAATCAGAACTATGTCAATTTTGTTCATTTAAACTGAGAGCTTTCATTGCCAAGTGAAATACAGTATTTATGGCAGTCCAAACAGGCTCTTTCTGCTGGGAAAGCCTAAACTGGAAACCAAATTAAAGAGTAAAAAGTTAGTGGGAGCAGCATCAGTGCAATGGGAACTGATTGGGCTTCGGAAATAGTGTTATCACAGAGTAGTTAGAATGAATCCCAGTCTAAAAACGCAGAAAAATAACACTTTTTAACATTTAACTTCTAATCTCTGTCTTTCTTCCACCAAGCTACTAGGAAAGCTAACTTCAGTCATTTTCTTATTTTCCTCTCCTCCCAGCAACTTCTGAAATCGTATGCAAAGCCATGCATGTTGGCGTGGGAGTGGGGGTCACACTTCACATTATGTGGTCATCGATCCTCCATCACCAAGCTACGTAAGTCGCCAGTGAGACATCATCTGCCCCTTTTGGCATGCCGGATGCTGCTGCTGCTGCTGCTGCTGCTGCTGCTGCTGCTACTGTGCCTTCTATGGGGCACAGGAGGCTTTCAACTGCCCTTAGCCTCCACTCGGGGCCAAGGCTGCCTGTCATCCCATCAGCCTGTTGCCTATGCAGCCATTCCCTGGATGTGGGGTATGTGTCCTCTTGATCAGGGATACATAGGCCTCCTCCTGCTGCTTCCCTCATCCTCCCTTCTGAAACCAGGATAATTGCCTTGCAAGGCTGGCAAAATCCCACCTTCGTGGTTTGGTCTGGACGATTTCTGTGCTCTGAATCCACTCCTCACTGTGGGACTTAGGCTTGTGTACCTAATCCAAGACACCTATTAGGATCTTTTTTTCTGGCAGACCTCTCCCGACATAATGAGCCCAGAGACCACTGTTAGCTTGGGTTTAAGGTGGAAGGCTAGAAATACTAAGAAATTAAATGTAGATCTATACAGATATAGGCAGGCAGGTAGATAGATAAATAGAATAATATCTCAAGATGTGCCGCCATGTAATCTCATTGAGGGATGACAGCATCCAAGGCTCTGTCTCCCCTAGACAACGCTGGCAGTCAGCTGCGCCTACAGTAGCTGTCTCTCCTGTTTCTGAGTTCTGTTAACAGCTGTACAAATCCTCTGCCTTGCTGCTGTTACTCCTGACAGACATGCTGCATTCACTTTTCATCACATTCTCCCTCTGTTGCTGTCCCTGCAGATGGCCTATGGACAGCCGGGGCCATCTGCCTCCGTAACATTTGGCAACACACAGTGAAGTGTCATTTACTGCAGACGACTCAATGCAGGAGTAGCCAGAATAGCACTATCGGGGCTTGCTGTGCTGAGGATAGGGACAGATTCATGGGTGTGCAGCCTGTGCAGTCACACAGGACCTCGTGTTTGGTTCAACGCTCTGCTGTCATCATCTTTAAATTTTTAATAACTTTTTTAACAATGAGACTCGCTCTTTGCACTGGGCACCACAAATTATGTAGGTGGTTCTACCAAAGGGTCATCACCTCAAAGGAGATTTGCAAGACCTGTTTCCAGGGTTTCTGAGAGTGAGAAACTGACAAGAACCAGATTTCGGTTGCATCTAAGGATTCAGTTAATGGATAAATTTGGTAGGTTTGGTTAAAATGTACCTGCCATGGTTGGTGTGGCTCAGTGGATTGAGTGCTGGCCTGCAAACCAAAGGGTCACTGGTTTGATTCCCAGCCCAGGGCACATCCATGGGTGCAGGCCAGGTTCCCAATAGTGGGTGTGCAAGAGGTAGCCACCCATTGATGTTTCTCTCCCTCCCTTCTTCTCTTTCTAAAAATAAATAACAAAGTCTTTAAAAAAAAGGTACCCTTATGGTCATTTTTCAGGTTCAAAATGTAACAGTGATTGAAGTAAACATATACTAATCGTATTATGGTGTTATGGCATGGATTTTGGTAATTATAGACTAGGCTGTATTAACAAACTCACTGAAGATTCATGTATTAAACGTTTCTTCATATGCATTTTATAGACATCAACAGTTGCAGCTCCTGCTTAACCAAGGCATGACCCTGACCACAAGAAATCGGGCAAGCGTCAGCATCAGAACCAGCAGAAATGCTGCCTGCATGACCTGTTCCCAGACATCAGCAGTGGAACTGTGGATGGAGAGATGAAACTACAATGATGATGCACGCAGCAGATAACATTGAAACCACGCAAGGGTAGAGCTGAGAAACTGCATGTCACCAGAAATTCCTTACTTCCCCTCTTCCCATGGTTCACCCATATAAACCATCCAGGGCCCCTGAGATGTGAGATGGGCTTTGAGACGAGAGTCCCCCATCTTCCTGATGGCTGGCACTTGAATAAAACCACTTACCTTTACATCAGCACCTGCCTCTTCATCATTGGCTTTTGTAGAGGCAGACAACCGGACCTGTGTTCAGTTATAAAAACTTTTGGCTTTTAGAGTGGTTTTAATAGAGTAATTCTATTAGTTCTATTTGTGAGTTTACCCTCTCCTTCATTTATGGCTGTATCCATACTTTCATTTATGGCTGAAGCCTCACATATACAAACTGATTAGAATAATAGAATGTTTGCAAACTATATATTGGAATGGATTCAAACAACTGTTCCCAAAATGTCCAGCAGTTTAATTGGATGCTGTCTTTCTTCAGCCCAAATGTCTGTGGAAGTCTGACCGGCCCAGGCCATGAGCAGCCCTATGCTGATTAAGTTTCTGACCCATGCTGACTCATGGATCACTAGGCATCCTTTGACCATAGCTTACCATTCATTACCTGTGGCGTTGGCCTGAGACACGAGCATGACACCTAAACTTCAGGCTCCCTGATAAGGTCAGAGAGAGCACTGAACTGGCTTTATCAATCACTGCTGCTCCATGCCTTCCTGGCAGAGTTCATGCAACACTCAAGGGGTTGTGGAAAAATGGTAACTTCATGTCTCTAAAAATTTATTGTTGTTTAAAGTATGTATTTATATCATTTCCTATAAAGTGAAATATAACTTGGACATGGAGGCTCCAAATCAATGTATTATCCTGCTGGCTTAGGAGAACAGCCACCCTTCAAACTAATCTCTGTATTTATGGGAATCTACAGATGATTCTGTCTCCAAACAATGATCTGTGCAACCTTCCAAAGAGCATGGAATGTCTTTCCTCACAGAAGGAAGAATGCTGTGGTCTGTTTTTGAGGTGATGTATGGTTCTGGCGGATGAGCTTTGGGTGTCTAGCCTTTGGCTGGCATTCACTGACTTCCCCAATACATCGTGCCATGCACAGAATATCTCTTGGCACTGGACACATTATACAGTACATGCCAACTGCACATGTCGGCCATCAGACCAGGAAGGCCTTATATTCTCATTGATACTGCCCTTCTTTCCTATTAATATTACTTAAATCTTCCAATAAGGAAATCAGAGAGGTTTTGTTTTGAACGTTTGTACGATCTGAAGTAGAGATGTATTATGATCCAATGAATGGTGTCCAATGACAAACTCTGAATTAAGGGCATTACAAAGTAATTGAACAAATAGTGGGAGCCGGGACCCATGCATTCAAGGTTTGTCTCTGCCCTTACAACTGTCTACCCGAGGATGTGTCCTCTCTGAGCGCCATCTTTTAAAGTATTCAAATGAGGCTAATGTACAAATATACAAATAAACTAATAACAAATTCAGACTACCTGCTTCATGGGGTTGTTTTGAGGTTTAACATAGATTATTTCAGTGGAAAGTTTTGTAAAGGGTGGTCTTGAAAACATCTTGATTAAAATTTGAGAAAATATGGAACAATTCAGCATACATTTTATTAATTCCTAAGGCAATGGTCCCCAATGCCCATGCTGCATCCAGATCAATCAGAATCTCTAGAATTGGAATTCATGCATCAGTATGTTTGTCAATGTCTTCAGGTAGTTCCGATATACAAACCTGTACGACTCAAGGGAACAAATCACTCTCATGGTTTGCTTCCTGTGGCTTGAGCAAGAAATTTAACAAATGATTTGGTTATAGGTTCCCTTGGGCACCTGGGACACTACAATTGCTAAAGAAATATTTTTCGATAACACTCCTCCAAATAACTATGAAGAAAGTGGAAAATGCTTCACATTAAGTCCACATTATTGCAACTCATTTCTTCTTAATGAGTTATTTGGGAGGAAAAATTTAAAAGGACTTAGCGTGAAAAGTTGGGTGGCATGTCAACCACAACCACATAGAAATGAGTAATGAAAGGAGGCAGGAGAGAAAGACTAAGCCGTGCTGGGACATCAGCCGGCATGAGTGCACTCAGCTTTCCTCGCCTGCATGTGGTGTACAGAGGGCTGCCTTTGGGGTCTGGCTATGGTGGAGGATGCCAGGAAAGTGTGAAAAGCCTTATAAATGTGTCTACCGAACATCACTGACAAGCAACTGGACTCCAGCTCTCCCATCTGTCTCAGGCAGGGTTGCCATCAGCCTTCCAAGTCTGGGAGAGCAGCTGTGGGATAAATCAATCACAACCTAAGAAAGCCCACGTGTTTTTTCATGGTGAAAAGGCAGCTGCCCTCCAGGTGGTGGTGTCTGTGGAAGGGGAACAGGTCCTGTTGAGCAGTCCCACACAGGGAATTAAGTAAAGGCTTAGGAAGAGCCCCCCAAACCTAGAGGGACTGATATTGCTGTTCTAGGCTGGGAATTTTATATATGTGAACACATTTAATGCTCACAGCAACTCTATGGGTATTCTTTTTTCTTTTTTTTAAGAGGTGAGTATTCTATTGTCTCTGTTTTGCAGAGTCAGAGCTTAAAGCTCTGAAAGAATCAATCATTTTCTGTAGACCACATGTCTAGGAAGTGACAGAGTATGGGACTTAACCAAGTCAGCTGTCTCCAAATTTGTGTCTTCTCTATCATAAGGACCCAAGTCACCAAAGCGGATCAGTTAACTAACTCTTTACTGAAGCCAAACAAATCTTTGGGGTTGTTACTCATGCGTATGCTCTTCTCTCATCCTTGAGTCATTACATATGTAATCTTCTTTTTCTTTTTACAAATTTGTTTAGTCCTTACCCAAGGATATGTTTATTGACTTTACAGAGGAAGAGAGAGACAGACAGGCAGACAGACAGATATCGGTGTGAGAAAGAAACATCAATAGGTTGCCTCCTGTATGCATCCCAAATGGGGATCAAACACACAACCCAGGTATGTGCCCTGACCAGGAATCAAACCCACAACCTTTTGGTGTACAGGATGACACCCATACACACAAATACACTTAACATACATATAAATACACATATACGAATATACGTGCATACCTGCATGTTTGCCTGTGTACATTACATGAGTAGACATAGCTGAGGAATGATCAGTTCGCACTGATCCCTCCAACTGCAATTTATGCTCATGGGTTCTTTCTTGCTTTCCCTCATGCTGTATTTGTATGCCCCTTTTTCCATAGTGAGAACCCCGATTCCCAACAATATTGAAATTTCAAAATTTCTTTACCCATATTTTTTAATTGAAAAAAAAGGTACTAAAAAGAATTTAGAATGTTTGCAATTTTTCTGCCCTCAACCCTCATGCTCAATTTTGGCCAAAAATGTGGGTATATGGTCAAAAATTGTGTTCACGGGTTACTTAACATTTGTTCTTTCTTCTCACCTCTTTTCCTTCCTTCCTTCCTTCCTTCTTTCCTTCCTTCCTTCCTTCTTTCCTTCCTTCCTTCCTTCTTTCCTTCCTTCCTTCCTTCCTTCCTTCCTCCCTCCCTCCATCCTTCCCTTTTCTTTCCCTTCAGTGCGGTTACCATATTTATTTCAAATATAATTAGTTTACTTTGTTTCTTTCTACTTTCAGGCTTAGGTTTTCTTTCCTTCTTTTTCTTAATAGTTTAATTTTAATTTTTGAATATTGTGTAATATTCATATGCTTCACACAGTCAAAACTTTTTTCCTTCTTTCTCACACAAGTAACATATTTTATATGTTCTTTACTTTTTTTACTGAATCTTAGCTCCTGGAAATTTCTCCATATCATTTCACATATAGCTCTTTATTCTCTTTTACAGCAGTGCAATAATCCACTATGTGAATGGACCTTTCAACTAAGCTCCTGTGCTGAGCTATTTCCTTTAGAATTATAAATATTGCTGCACTGAATAACCTTGTGCACATGTATTTTTGTATTGTTGAAAGTATATGTCCAGAGCAAACTGTTAGAACTAGTAGTACTGGGTTGAAGGGCAAATGCATAATGCAGCTTTATTGCATGTTTTGAAACTCCTCTTCATAGGAAAACGAACCATTCTGCACTCCTTCAGCAGTGTGCGAGAGAGCCTGTGTCCCCACCAGACTGGCCAACCCAGTGAATTGTCGCGTTTTTGAATTTGTGCCGATCTGACAGGCGAGGGCACCAGTGTAGTTTTAATTTGCGTTTTACTTATTATAAGTGATGTTGAACACTTTTTCACATGTTTAAGAGCCATTTTTTTATTTCTTCTTTTTGTGAATTATCTGTCTATATATTTTGCCCATTTTCTACAGTATTTTGTGTTTTTTCTCAATTGTTAACATTTTTTACATGTTAAGTCTATTATCTAATGTTAGTCTATTATCTGGGATGTGTACCTTAAAACATTTCCTTCCAGTTTGTCATTTGTCCTTTTATTCGGCTTATAGTTTGTTTGTGTTTGTTTGTTTGTTTTTGATGCCTAGGAGGTTTTTATTTTTATATAGTCAAACATATCAACTTTATATTGCATCTGGAGTTTTAATCATAATTAGAAAATTGAAGGTTTACTGTGTGACTTTAAAGATATTGTAAATGTGCTAAAAATTAGCTATACTGAAAATGAAAATTAAACAAGCCCAGCAAAGGCAAAATATTCTGGGGCTCTGAATAGAGCTGTCAGGTAAAACACAGTTGCCTAGTTAAACTTGAATTTCAGATAAATAATGAATAATTTTTTAATAGAAGTATGTCTCAAATATTGCACGGGGCATCCTTATACTAAAAACTATTTGCTATTTTAGCTGAAATGCAAATTTTACTGGGTGACACATTTTTATACACCTGGCAACCCTTGGTCTGAGGAAAGATAAATCCCCAATTTTTGCCTATCTTCTGTTATCCATTTAGGTTCTCAGAAATAGATAAATCCTGACCTGGCCAGGTAGCTCAATTGGTTAGAGCATTGTCTTGTGCACCAAAAGGTTATGGGTTCAATCCCTGGTTGGCACACACAGGAGGCAACATCTCTCCCACATTGATGTCTCTCTCTCTCTCTCTCTCTCTCTCTCTCTCTCTCATCAATAAACATATCCTCAGGTGAGGATTAAAGGAAGAAGAAGAAATAGATCAGTTCTCGTGACCTAGTCCTCTTGCATTCCAAGGTTCTCTCAAGATCATTGATTTGTCTGTCGAGCCTGTGCATCCTGTCAGATGATTTCTGGTCCTTCACAAAAAATAACAGTTTTGGAGATAAGTAGGATATAGTGCATAAAGCACAGACTTCTAGAATCAGATGCACCTAGTTTTAATTTTGGCTACATAATCTCAAGAAGTTTATTTATTGTATTTGAACCTCAAATAATACCTGTCTCACAGAGCTTTCTTTATATAATTGAATAAGATAGTGTTCACATATTATAAATGCTCCATAGTTGTTACCTATTACTGTTTACGAAGCTTGTAATTTCAGCATAGTTAATGTAGGTCTTTTCATTAACAAAAGGGTATATAAAGTCATAGCACCCCAGTCTGTTAGTGACTACACTCATTTCTCAGATGAGAAAACCGACTTACAACTCATCATCATTGTGCTGGGCATAGGGCTCTTCAGCAATGCTTCCCAGCACAAAGATCAGCCCAGCACAATGGGATGGGAGGTTGAGTGATGCTTCCGGGCCACTTGGCATGGCAGATGGTATTGGGAAGAAGTGAGATGGACACAGGACAGAGTAAGGGAATGGTGGGCAGGAACTGACCAGGAAATCAAGACAGGCGATGGGAGAAACTGAGGGAGTTTAGAAGACAAAGCGTTAACAAGTAAGGAAAATACAGAAGGAAAGAATAAGAGCATGAAAGCGAGGATGAATGTAAAAGAAGGAAGGAGTAAAAATGAAATTGTTTTAAGAAATGTTTTTATTGGATTTATTAGGGGTAACATTGGTTGATGAAATTACATAGGTTTCAGATGTACAATTCGATAATACAACATCCATATATTGTACTGTGAGTTCACTCCAAGTCAAGTCTCCTCCTATCACCACTTATTCCCTCTGTACCCTATTCTACTGCCCCCCACCCCTTTTCCCTTTGGTAATCACCATCCTCTTGTCTATGTCTATGAGGGTTTTTTTTTTTTTACTTAATCCCTTCACACTTTTTTACCCAGCTCCACAACCTCCCCTCCCTCTGACAGCTGACAGTCTGTTCTCTATCTGTGAGTCTGTTTCTATTTTGTTTGTTCTTTTATCTTGCTCTTTGGATTTCACATCTGAGTGAAATCATATGGTATTTGTCTTTCTTGACTGGTTTATTTCACTTAGCATAATGCTCTCCAGGTCCATCCATGCTGTCACAAAGGGCAAGATTTCCTTTTTCGATGGCAAGTAGTACTCCGCTGTGTAAAATGGATACCGTTTTTATCCACTCATCTACTAATTGACACTTGGGCTGCTTCCAAATCTTGGCTATTGTAAATAACACTGCAATAAACACATGAGTACATATATTCTTTCAAATTAGTGATTCAGGTTCCTTCAGTTATATTCCCAGAAGTGGAATTGCTGGGACATAAAACAATTCCATTTTTGATTTTTTCAGGTATCTCCATACTGCTTCCATAGTGGCTGCAGCAGTCTGCATTCCCACCAACAGTGCACAAGGGTTCTCTTTTCTCCACATCCTGGCTGACTTTTGTTGTTTGTTGATTTATTAATGATAGCCATTCTGACAGGTGTGAAGTGATATATCATTGTGGTTTTAACTGAAAAGCAAAAATTTTTAAATCAACTGGAGGAGTAGTGGAACGAGTGAGATAATATGAATAAATGGTTGGACAAATAACCGCGTGAATAAGAAATCAGTGAAGATGACTGTTGGGAGAAGATTTGCTAATATAACATATTTTACAAAGTAGCTTTTACTCATAACATCACATTTAATATCCATGGTAACCCTGAAATGAATGGGGTAGATATTATTTTTCCCATTGTACAGAGTGAGACATATAAAGCTCACAAGGGTAGTTAAATTGCTTGCCAAGGATTGCCATGGAAGTAGATGCAGAGCTAAAGTCGGATACCACAGCTGCTAGCCACTTTTTCTGCACTCCCCCCGCCACCGTCCTTCAGAGCCTCAGGGACTGTGGGAAGGGGAAAGAAGGGCAAGAAGAGGTCTAAATGAACCCATGCCATCTAAAGACCCCAGGGGTTTGGTGTGTTCTATCCTGAGAAAGACCCACAGGCCCACTCTGTGGCAGGGACCAAGTTCTGAATTATTCAAAACCCTTGTAAAAACTTCAAACAGAATTCCTTCAAACTCAAAAACTAGGAGGCATTCTCCCCCAGATTGCTTTCTTTGATCTAGCCGATCCTTCACTATTTGTGACGTGAACCATAAATGTGGTCTTGCTTCACTTCTTCTCAAAACCTACAGGCTACCCCCTCATCACAGAAGGCAGAGTGCAGCCTCCCATCTCCAAGCTCATCTTCCAGAATTTACCATGTTCTTTGAGCAGGGCCAGTGTATTTATTGGCCAACAAGTGGACGAAGCACAATTTTCCTATAACCATGCTGAATTGCTTCTTTGATGTCCATTTACAATTCTGTCCCGCATGTTCCAGTGCCTACACTCTCATCTGAATCCGATCCAGCTCTGATGACCCTCTGAAGCCACAACACTGCTAGAGGAGAAAGACTTATACACACAAATTCTTTTCCATAGCATGAAGAAAGCAAGGTAGAAAAGACTGTTGTTGAAATAACAATGTTTTAGTCTAAGAGCTTTCTGCTATTTGAGGTGATCTTATTCTGTCTTAACTCCTCTTGGTTACAGCCTTTTGTTCCTAATCAGCGCATGTTCAGTAGAGAGTTAATAAAACAAACACAGTTCCTGATGACAATAACATCCTTGGTTTGCAACAAAATACCCATACGGTCACTAACTTTCAGAAGTGTCTGGGGAAGGACCAGGGAGATGATGAGTGTTGGAGTGGGGCAACGATCTTATGAGGGCTGGGAACAAGGGACTTTGTTCTGAATGTTTATCCCCAGTCTCACAGCATGAGTTTGATGAGTGGCACCAGTGACTTAGTGGCACCTGTCTTAAAATCCTGCCTTTCTTGTTTGTATTTATCACAATTTGCTGTCTGTCTGGGAGGGATTTCCTAAGATAGGATTCAAGCAGAAAGTAAGCCTTAATCACAGCAGTTCCCCTTCCACGTCCATTTCTACAATGTGCAAGGGTGTGAGCCACATACTCCTGGTTTACCTTGTCTCTTATGCCTGCCAATTAGCCATAACACAACTCATAACCCTTGAAATATAAACATGATCTTGCTCTTCTTTTTAGTGTTAACTGGCCATGGCAATCGTTGACTGTGGTAGGCAACATCTGAAATGCCCCTTGCCCCCACAGTGACTGACCTCCACCTTCTGTGTAATCCTCCCCGCCTTGCATGTGGGCTGGATCTAGCGACTTGATTCTAACTCACAGAATATAGTAAAAATGACCAGCTGTGACTTCTAAGATCAGGTTACAAAAGGCCATGATTTCTGTCTTGCTGTCACTCCCTCACTTGCACTCTCACTTGCTCACTCTGAGGAAGCTGGCTGCCATGTTGTGAACTACTCTATGAAGAACCCTTCAAGGCCAGGAACCAAGAGGTAACCTCTGACCAGTAGCCAGTAGAGAACTGAGGTCCTCCGTCCAGCAGCTCATGAGCAACTGAATCCCAACAACAACCATGTGAGTGAACTTGGAAATTCATGCCTCTCCAATCAGGCGTTCAGATGGGACTATAATGCCAGTCCTAGTCAGTCCTCTGCTCCTAGTCAGACTCGAAGCAGAGGAGCCAACAAAGCAATGCCTGCAGAAACTGTAAGATAATAAGGGTTGTTTTAAGCCACTAAGTTTTGGGCTAATGTGTTATGCAGCAGTAGATAACTAATATACATACTCTTACTCATTGGTGCCACTAATTCGACATTGAAACACATCAGATTCCACCACCTTCATGAGGGAAGCCCATTCTATTCTGTGTACCTTGCTCTATAACACAGGTCACTTTCTGGGTTTTCTTGGCCTGCTCCTTCCTCTACTTTGCCATCACTCAATATCATTTCTGCTCTTAGCACCTTAATAACTCACAGCACTTTCCTTTCTCATATCCTCCAGAAGCCTCAGCACCTTATTCCATAGTAGTTGCTTAGTAAATAATTATGAATTGGTTTACCTGCAAACATTCATTTCAAATCATTTGCTTATGAGATTTATTGAATACCTATTATATGCTAGGTCCTAAGGATGAAATGATGCATAGAAATGGACAAAAGCCTTGCCCTTATGGAACTTGCCATCTAGAGAAGGAGAATGATATCAACACTGGTCAATTACACAGCAAATGCATTAGGTATGAGGTTTCTTGATGGAGAAGTAAAGTGTTGCAAGAAGATTAGAAATAAAAGGATTTTACCTAGTGAGGGAAATCAGGGGAGACTCTGAAAAAGTGATAACTGGCAGAAGTTTTCAAGTGGGAGTTAATGGCAGAAGTGAGCAGGGGGTGGAGGCAGAGGGAGGAGGGAAGCATTCCAGAGCAGGGCAACAAGTCTTTAAAGTACTTTTAAGAGAGCCAGTGAGTCTTGAGATTAAAGAGCAAGGAGGAGTGTGATGTGAGATGAGTGGAGAGGTATGTGAGGACCAGACCTAATCCTATCTTATTCTAGGCCAACTTTGAATAGTGGGTATTTCCGGAATGTCCAGAAACTTCCGGCACTACAGCTACCTTCTCCTGGTTGTATTACAGCCCAGTAGATCTCAAATATTCTTTGGTCCTATTTTAGGGAGTTGTTTTTTGAAAGTGGCTTTGACGACACCCTTAAAAGAAGTCAGGACCATGAAAGAATGAAAAGACATTGCCCTTGTCTGCAGAGTGTGTGCTCTAGCTGGGGACTCATGGTGGAAAAAACCCAACAGTCTCTGAATCACAGCAGTACAGTGCACATGAAATAATAAACCAAACCCCTAAATACCGTAAGAGAACTCACAGTTCAATAGCCCTCGGGGAAAACGGGGCGGTGAGTGAGGGTAAAAACCCTCTCCGAGATGTGTTGTGGCAGTCTGGGTAATGAGACAGAACTTTGTCTCCATTTCTATCTAAAAAAATAGAAATGGAGACAAAGTCCTTTGAAACTAATGAAAGATGGCAAAACAAGAAAGAACCAAGGATACTTTTAGGAACTCCACTGTTTCCTTAGGGATGCTGCAGCCATTCTGCTCATTTTATATGAAAATTATACAGGATGGCAAGTACCAGCCACTCACACATGCCTGGCACAAGTTGACACTCAACAGGCACTCATTACTCGTGGGACAATTTTGTGAAGATTCATTCATCACACAGGAGATTGTTCACCCACTGTGAGGACAGAGTTTCCCAGAAGAGGGATCACAGTGTATGAATTCAAGGTATCCTGGAGCCCCAGAGACAGTCCCTTTCTCTCCCCTTCTCCCTAACTTCAAGATACCGCAATTTGTGTGGATGGTCCCAGAACACCTGTAAGGTGAGGCAGTCTGGGCAGAGAGACAGTAGGAGAGCCCAGGAGTGAAAGCCCTGCTCATTCACACTATTTGGCCACACGTGTGCAGTGATCTCAGGCAACCCTGACAGCGATCCTGCCTGCGGGATGATAGCTTCAGGGGCAACTATCCATGAAACCAAAGCTCGACTAGCGAATTACAAATATGCTGTAATTTGTTAAAAAATAAAACAAAAACACAATCTGTAGGCATATGCAGATCTTTTCTTCCTGCCGATTAAAAACGACTACCATTTTTAAATCACTATGTTCCCAGCGCACTATATGTTTTATCTCACTCAGCCCACACGTGAAATAGTCAAAGGTGGTGCCGTTATATTTTATAGATGGGGAGACCAAGGCTCAGATAAGTCAGAAAACTTCTCTAATTCTACGCGGCGGGGGGTGGTGGTGGAAGGAGTTATGGGAGGATAAATAGTTATGGAAAAAATAAAATAAAATATAGAAAATAAAGAAAAGAGAAACCTACTTAAGATTGCAGAGTAAGTAGCTGAGGTGGAGTTTTAGCTCAGGCAGATTTCCAACAGCTCAACTCCAAGTCATTTCTTCCAGAAAGCTTTGTGTGAGCTCCCTGTCCACTATGCCCCCATCAACTTTTGAACCCACTTACATTATAAATGAAAAGTATTATGTAGTAATTATTTAGGATTTTGTGAGGTCCTCTTTGAGGACATTCTTAGAACCATGCCTGGCACATGCTGGGTCCTCCAACATGTATAGGATAAATGAATACACATTAAGGTCATTCACCATAGGAATGGGCTAATTTTAGAGGAAAGAATGGTAATTATGCTAATGACTCAACCAGAGCCTACTTATTCTCTTCTCCTCTGACCCCAAAAGAGAATATTCCTCTTGGAGGGAGGTACCCAGCCTATAGTTGCCACAGGGGTTTGGAGACCCCTTGGAAGGTAGAAGAACCCTCAACCCTACCCCTCATCCCCAGGCAGCCCCAGTTATCCTGGGCTCAGCATAGAGCCTGGGACCCTAAGCACAAGTCCTATGGTGTGTGTAGAAACATGTTTCTTTATGGGGCCAGACCCAAGAATGATTTAGCATGACTCAGCAAGAACCTAGGGAAAGTGAGAGCTGCCGTGGTCTCTTCTCCTCCTGTCGAAACATCAATGATCTCAGGCCTGGGCTCTCCCAGGGGGTCTTAGCTGCCAGCCTGACATTCTTGCTCTGTTCACTTGGTTCCACAGCTGCTCCTTCTCATCCCTCAGGGCCAGATGACCCCCCAGGGGATTCAGACTCATATTTGAATCATACCAGGAGGTGGAGAGGGAGGAAATGAGAGGTGAGGACAGATGTTCCTTTCCTTGCCTGAGTGGATAATAGTCCCAGTTGTCATAATAACCAGCAGTCATTGGGCATGTCCAGAATGCCAGCCACTGTGTGAAGGGCTATAATGCACAGTAAATGTTAACTCATCTCATTATTTAATGCTTATTCTGTGCCAGCCACTATTCCAAGAGCTTTTACAAGTATTAAATCATCCAATCCTCATTAGAACCCAATGAAGAGGTCGTACTATTATCATCACCATTTTACAGGTAAGAAACTGAGGCAGGCACAGAATAATTAACGTACTGAAGGCCACAGATCTGGAATGTGGTGGAGAGGGGTTTGAACTCAGTCATCCTGTGTTTAGAGCCCATTCATTTAACTACTTAAATATAAAGTTAACCCTTGCAAAAGCCCCTGCTGTGGTCCCCATTCTTCCCATTTTGCAGATGACAAGCTGAGGTTCCAAGGATGATAAATGACTGGGGTAGCTGCAGAAGCAAGCAACTGGGGTAGGAAGAATGTGACTTTGTTCTGGTTGCAGAGCCTGGGCTCGTTCCCCAGCATCATGCTAAGCTGAAGCCCAAATGGGGTCTCTAACAGGAAATATTTACAAATCACCAAGAGGGCAGCATGGTCAGGGACATTCTCTAGAAGATTCTAAGGCTGCTGATTTTGTCCTTGCAGGGTGACACTCTATCTTCAGAATGGCCGTGGCCACCACCCACGGGCAGACCAAATGCCCCTCCTCACAACTCTCACAGACATGAGGCAGTCTAGCCTGTCTGCCAGTCTGCCCAATGGGGCTCTCTGAAACTCACTTCTGCACCCCGGAAAGAGCTCGAGGATAGGGGACAGGACTGTCTGTGCTCCTCCTCCTGGCCCTAAGTTCCAGTTAGAAGCTAAATGTCTGATGAAATTCCCTACATGTACTACCTTCCTCCTAGTTTCCATACCCCTCTTGTTTATTAAAAATGGATGGCTGCCTCTTAAGGAGCATCAGGTGTCCTAGTCCAAATACACAGTGATTTTCAGGACTGAAATTTACAGTAACTTTATAGGTTTGGCCAGAGCCTGGCCCATGGGACAAGGCTGATGACTAGGATGAAAAGGTGCCTCTAGCTTACTTTTTGCCTCTGGGGGAACCACTTCTCCTTGATTCCCATCCAAGCATGTGGTTCGAGTTTCCTTGGCCAGAAACACCAACTGGGGCCCAATTTGCACGGTGTCCACAAGAAACTTTACAGAGGTGTGCGGATGGAAAGCATTTGAGGCCGTGTTAGTCTCAGCTGTGGGGACAGGTGGGTGCAGCTAGGAACTCTGCTCTCAGCAGCCAGAATGCAGAGAGAGGCCCTTGCCTCCTTCCACAAGGTGTTTCCAATAAATAGGGTTCATTTGCTTCATTAGGAATAAAACAAGCATAGGTTGACGATGGCATGGTGTTTCTTTAGAAAAAAGGAAACCAGTTTTCAAATGTCCTTGGTGAGCATATCTGATGTACCTCAGAGTGAGGCTGGTGTGGGGAGAAGAGAAGTCTATTTATGGGGAAAGCAAGAGAGCGCCCCCATAATTTCACCACCAAACCTCAATCTCCAAACTAGAGGGGTGGACAATGCCTGCTTAGCTACATCACAAATCGCCAGGGCCTGAGGAGACAGTGAGTCCAGCCTCCCTATTTGGCATGTAAGGCCCAGAGCCCAGGGAGGCAGAAGAACTTGGCCAGCAGGGAAGAGCTGCCGCTAGAAGCTTCAATGCCTTATCCCAGAGTGGCCTGCTTTCTGGCATATTCCATTCTACTAAGCATCTCAACAACTGAACATGCATCTCCAGTCATGTGTCACTTAACAACAGGGACACCTCTAAGAAATGCCCTTTTAGGCAATTTTGTAGATGGGCGAACATTCATAGAGTACAGTTACCCAAACCTAGACGGTCTAGCCTACTACATGCCTAGCCTATATGTGGAGCCTGTTGCTCCTAGGCCACAAGCCTGTCTAGCATCTTATTGTACAAAACAACACAAGATTAAGTCAAGCACAAGAGAAAATGATGCAGTCAAAGTCACAGTAATCGTGAGATTCATGAGGCTGTTGTCAGTGTAGTACAGCACACTGTTTACAGAAAACCATTCTTATAAGTAGAAAGGGTACAGTCTAAAATAATAATAAAAAGTATGGTGTAGTAACTACACAAACCAGTAACATAATCGTTTATTATCATTATCAAGTATTATGCTCCCTACATAACTTACCTGCTATGCTTTTCTACAACTGACAGCACAGTAGGTGGGTTTACATCAGCATCACCACAAACATGAGTGATGCCTGAGTCACTAGTAGTGATGCCATCTACATTACATCGACTACACCAGCGCTAAGTGACAGGAAGTTTTCAGCTCCATTATAGTCTTATGGGACTACCGTTGTATATGCCATCCCTCGCCGACCAAACATTGTTATGCAGCACGTGACTGTACTCGTGTGGTTGATGCTTTAAAGCACAGGTGGCAAACACAAGGCCCGAGGGCCGAATCCCCCCCTCCACCTTGTTTTATCCAGCCCGGCACCTTGTTTCTACCCGGTCACAGTGCTAAGCTCTCGCTTAACTGTTAAGGAGTCCTAAAATTACATTCAGCCCTTTGAAGGCAACCTCAAGGCTGATGTGGCCCCCAGTAAAAATGAGTTTGACACCCCTGCTTTAAGGCATCAGTTCTCAACTGGGATTCATGTAATATATGCCTGGAAAGCTCTGAAAGGCATCAGTAATACCCAAAACTCGTCTCTGAGATTCCTATTTAATGGGTCTGGCATGAGGCCCCAGCATGGGTAGTTTTAAAAGCTAAAACCCAGGTGCTATTCACAGGGTTGAGAGCCACCAGGACTAAGAGCCACTACTTTAAGGAATATAAAGATAAAAACAATGAGTTTGCTTCCTTCCACAAGTTCACAGGGAGACAGGCAAATGTGTAAATAACTTGCAAGCTCCAGTGCTAGATGCTACAGAAGGCCCAAGAAGAATGTAAGTGTGATCCCGGCTTAGCTATCCTGTCCTCACCCAGAGGGTGAATTTGGTCCAATAAACTACTGTTTATTCCACCTAAGCAAAGTTTGCGGGCCTTTGCAGGCCTATCTCAAATC
The DNA here is from genome assembly GCF_022682495.2 of Desmodus rotundus. Classification (NCBI taxonomy): domain Eukaryota; kingdom Metazoa; phylum Chordata; class Mammalia; order Chiroptera; family Phyllostomidae; genus Desmodus; species Desmodus rotundus. The sequence continues at coordinate 81,987,397 of NC_071393.1, forward strand.
ACCCCTCTTATATAAAGTGTTTTTAACAAGACCCCAAATACAGTTGGCATATCTCTTCTCTGAACTGCTACACTACCCACAGGCTGCAAGCAAACAATTCAAGACTAAATTATATGTGATTTCTTTTGTTACGCTATCATAAAATGAATGCTTCCATTTACTCAGGGGACATCATGTGCCAGGTGCTCTGCTTATGCTTCCCATACATGGCCACCAGCATTCACGGGAGCTCTGTGATGCTGGCATCCTATACCTATCGTACAGGTGAAGAAACTGAGATTCATAGATGTCAGGTACCTTGCCCCAACCAGACAGCTAGGACGGACATGTGAATCCAGGTCTCCGTGCCTCCCAGCTTCTTTTAAATGCATCATTTTATATCAAATATAAACACTCTTTATTACAACGTGTACTCCTGATACATTGTTTTGTAAGCTATAAACTTCTTCATTCTTAATATTCATTCTTTTGTTTAATTCTGACTACACCACTGCTATCAGCTCTATTTGACAAGCAAGGGAATGAAGTCCAGAAAAATTAGGTAAAATGCTCAAGGTCCCATATCTTGGCCATGAACTCAGGTGTTTTTATTCCAAGTGCAGGGCTATTTCCACTGTTCTCATATGCCACGCGCCACACTCTATTCCTTGTTGACCCGGAGTCCCCTGAGGGTCTAGACTGTGATTTATGCTGTTCCTATATTTCCCAAATCCCAGATGTGCAGACTGTTGCTTTATTAATTGATTTGCTGAGAAGTAGTAAGAATGTCCTTGTGAAGCACCCCTGGCCCTGAGGACCTGAAGAACACAACCCCAGCAATTCTTCTGGGCTGGAAAGGACTGCTGGGGGGGCGGGGAGGGCAACAGTGGTCCTTTTAGTGCCATGACTAAGTTATGTCATTTTCAAAAAGAAGGGAATAAAAAGGCTCTGGTCACTGCTTTTGAAGGTATGACTCCCAACTATCGACATTAACTAGCAGAAGCAAACAGCATTGTGAATGAAGTGACCTGCCCATGATCATGGACTGGACCAGTGGAAGACAGAAAGACAACTTCCAGCACCTCCCCCCAAAGCCTCTGATTTGAATCCCAGTCGTCTGCTTGTGACACAGCAGCATCTTTTTATTTATTTAGTCATATGCACCTCATTTCCCAAAGGGCTCAAGTGGTTTGCAACAGATGGATAAATACAATAAATAAAGATACTGTATAAACAAGTAAAGACAACTGAGGCTGGGGAAAATGTAAATATAAAAGGTCAATTACAAGGAAAAATACTTTATTACTCACAGAGGAAATATTGCCTAAAGCCCAGAAGATCGCAGTGCATTTAAAATAGATCCTTCATATGTGGGGGTTCAGTTGATGAGGTATTCCTAAGAGCCTAGTAACTCCTGTGTGGTTGTACTTCATGCTGGATATTGACCCAGAAGAATGATTAAAGCAGTGAAACTGTAGGATTTCTCCCCAGGATGTGGTCAACACACTGTATTCTTGCATCTGTGGTTAAATGATAGATACATTTCAAGTCTAAGGTTGCCAAAAAGACCACGTCAATGCTTTGTGCAAAACAGAACTTTTATTTCAACAAGTGTGAATCATGTCCATTCATTCGTTTAGCAAATATTGTGACTACAAATTATCTGCCAGGAACTGTACAATTAACTGGAAATTCAAAGGCAAATAAGACATGGGCCCTTTCCTACAGAATACCTCTGTCTGGGGAGCAGACAGACTTACTCATACAGAATCTGCACAACTGTAGAAGTGTGAGTCTAGAGGTTTGCCGAAGGGCTGGAGAAGCACAGAGGCGGACAACTGCTTCACAGAGGCTGGTAGGTGGAGCTAATATTCCACCAACCCACATCCAGTTACCAGGACACTGAGGTTTTGAGTTGAGGGAGCCATCCTTACTCAAGTGGGCCTGGGGAAATCTTAGAATAAACAACTTACCTTTGTGACTTGTTAAATATCTCCACATTTTTTTTGTTTGTTTAATTGTGTGGAGAAATAAGGCAGGCAAAAGGCAGCAGGGCCAGCTTTAAAAAGATGGCCAGAAGGAGTAGAAAGGAGGAATGTTTGGAAATACTGTAGAAACTATTTTGCCATATTCAGGTTAGTGAGGCTGATTTCTTGGTGTGGCAGGGGTTTGGGTTTTGGAAATCCTCCACTTTTTTTATAATAGTCTATTTTTATTGTATTTTTTCATTACTATTTATCCCCCCTTTACCCTTTTCCACTTCCATGCACCCTCCTCCCCCAACCCCAACAAGGCAATCATCCATTTGATAAAGGTATCTTCAGAGAAAATGAATTTTCTAGCAGACTATGCTTCCATTCAAACCACCCACAATCACACTGAAAACAAAAATTTAGCAATCTGTGAGAGATGAAGATGGCAGCTTTGTGTGTCTGCTGGTGATCAGCACCAAAAACTGGAAGCCAGTAACAAAAGGGACCAAATATTTTAAGCCTTCAGAGCTCTGGTGCTGACTTAAAAATTGGGAGCAGCCTTTTCTGGCAGACTGGGCTGAAAAACAGGTTAGTGGCCATAAACAACTTAGGTGCACTTTACAAGGCAATAGGGGGGAAACAACCTGCATTTAAAATTTGCTGATTGATTCCAGCATGTGGGTCTGGAGAACCCCCAAAGCAGGGCTCTGCAGAAAATCAACACATTCCCGATGTTAGCCCAAGGCACCTGCTGAGTTTCTACTGTTGACACAAAAGTCAGTCAGGTAACTTACAGAGAAAAGAGCCTTTTACTAACTCATAGGTTGGAAGTTTGAGAGGAAAAAAGAAAGAAGCTAAGAAATAATGAATACTGGATAACTCAGGGAATCAGATAAAGTAAAGAACCTTAATGAGAAGTGTGCATACTTGTGACCAAAAACTAAGCCACCGGAACTGGGAAGACTGAATCACAAACTGACTGTCTAAGGTATGGCATTGAGTTAAAAACACAGGCCACGGGACAACTAGACCCCTGGGGTTTGAATCCAGCTTCTCCGTTATATACATACCTGCTTTACTGGGTTATTGTGAGGATTCAATGAGATAATGCTTATGAGACTTAGCACAATAGCCAGCACTTAATAAAGGCTGTAAAAAAGGTTTGCTTTTGTTTTATAATCATTCTCTCACGTAATCCTCACAACCCTGCAAGAAATGTTCAGTGATCCCCATTTTCCTGGTAGGGAAATGGGCGTGAAGAAGGTCAGTGTCTCTGCTAAACAGTCCCATAGGGGATGGGCTTTCGAAGCAACAGCATGCCCTGCCTTCTCTCCGCTTCTCAGGAAGCTGGACAATTCACAGTGCAGACGGTCTTTCACTTTTGTCCTACAACTTGGTCTGCCCCACAGCTTTCTCCTCAATTACACTCCCTTCCTAATTCCCCATGACCCTCCTTTTACCACGGGAACATTTCTTTGTTTTGCTGTTGGCTTTTGTTCTTCAACTTCTTTTATGCCAAGGACACATGGGACTACCCCACACTAAGCAGCAATGTTAGGAAAACCTCTGTGACGGGATGTCAGCTCGTCATCACCTTTTTCTCAGTTTCTATTCTTCTAAATTCTTTTTTTTTTTTTTTTAATATATTTATTGATTATGCTATTACAGTTGTCCCATTTCCCCCCCCACTCCACTCCATCCTGCCCACCCCCCTCCCTCCCACATTCCCCCCCTATAGTTCATGTCCATAGGTCATACTTATAAGTTCTTTGGCTTCTACATTTCCTACACTATTTTTACCCTCCCCCTGTCTATTTTCCACCTATCATCTATGCTACTTATTCTCTGTACCTTTCCCCCTCTCTCCCCCTCCCACTCCCTTAATGACAACCCTCATGTTCTAGTTGTTTGCCTAGTTTGCTCTCGTTTTTGTTTTATGTGTGGCCGTTAATAACTGTGAGTTTGCTGTCATTTTTACTGTTCCTATTTTTGATCTTCTTTTTCTTAGGTAACTCCCTTTAACATTTCATATAATAAGGGCTTAGTGATGATGAGCTTCTTTAACTTGACCTTATCTGAGAAGCACTTTATCTTCCCTTCCATTCTAAATGATAGCTTTGCTGGATACAGTAATCTTGGATGTAGGTCCTTGCGTTTCATCTTGGGTAATGTAATTATGATGTGCCTTGGTGTGTTCCTCCTTGGGTCCAGCTTCTTTGGGACTCTCTGAGCTTCCTGGACTTCCCGGAAGTCTATTTCCTTTGCCAGATTAGGGAAGTTCTCCTTCATTATTTGTTCAAATAAGTTTTCAATTTTTTGTTCTTCCTCTTCTCCTTCTGGCACCCCTATAATTCGGATGTGGGAACGTTTCAAGGCGTCCGGGAGGTTCCTAAGCCTCTCCTCATTTTTCCAAGTTCTTGTTTCTTCATTCTTTTCTGTTTGGATGTTTGTTTCTTCCTTCTGGTCCACACCATTGATTTGAGTCCCAGTTTCCTTCTCCTCACTATTGGTTCCCTGTACATTTTCCTTTGTTTCTCTTAGCATAGGCTTCATTTTTTCATCTGTTTTTCGAATAGATTCAACCAAGTCTGTGAGCATATTGATAACCAGTGCTTTGAACTGTGCATCCGATAGGTTGGCTATCTCTTCGTCGCTTAGTTGTATTTTTTCTGGAGCTTTGAAGTGTTCTGTCATTTGGGCCATTTTTTTTTTTTTTTTTTTTGTCTTGGCGCTTCTGTTACTTTAAGGGGCGGAGCCTTAGGTGTTCACCAGGGCGGGGTAACGCTGGTCGCTGAGCTGTGATGCTGTACGAGGGGGAGGGGCCGAGTGGGAGCAATGGCGCCTGCCTCACTCTCCTCCGGATTTCAATCCTTCACTCAGCTACCCACAATCAAACTGGGCCCCTCTGGTGCTGGCTCCCGAGTGGGCGGGCCTGTGCACACTCTAGGCCCCCGTGGGTCTCTCCAACGACCTCTCCTGTGAGGCTGGGAGTCTCTCCTGCTGCTGCCCCAACCCCCCGGGGCACTTTCAATCAGAGGTTTGAGGCTTTATTTCCCAGAGCTGGAGCCCTGGGTTGCACGGTCTGCTTCGTTGCCCGCCGTTCGTCAGGTTTATCTGTGGGCGAATTTGGTGCCGCGGGGTGCTACCTGCCACTCTGCCTGCCCCACTCTCCGCCACTCTGAGTCCGGCCCTCTCGGTTTATCTGTGCAGATGTGGGGCCGCAGGGTCTGCTAGTGCTCGGACTGCCTGTGCCATTTGTCCCACACTCCGCCAGTCTCAGTCCCGCCACAGCCACGCGAGTCCTCTCCTCCCCGGTGCCCGTCTCCGCCCCTCCTACCAGTCTGGATGAATGGTTATTTTCTATTTTCTTGGTGTTGGTCCCCCTTGCTGTTCGATTCTCTGTCAGTTCTGGTTGTGCGAGGAGGCGTAGTATGTCTACCTACGCCGCCATCTTGGTTCTCACCTATTCTTCTAAATTCTTTCAGCTTCAAGGTACTTCCTCCCAGATCAGGACAAGGTTCCCAAGGAAGATGGAAGTACTTTAGAGTTCATGGACAATTCCAGCCCTGCCGTCAGACTACAGGCTGCTTTGAAGACTGCAGTCAGTCAGTGGAAGCTGTGGAGTAACTTTGAAGAGAAAAGGACAGAGGGCAGAGCTCCCGTTTCTGATATCTGAGGGATTGAAAGTCATGAAGAAGAAACTGATTCAGCCTCTTATCCAAGGGCAGAAGCAGTCCGCGGGTGGTGACTGTGAGGGAACAGACTTCAGGTCAGGAGAGAGAGGTGCTTCCTCACCATCAGGCTGTCCCGTTAGGGGGCTGGCTGCCTGCAGCTCAGGGGTGTTGCGTCATTGGGGACATTACAGCAGAGGTTGAATGCCATCTGTAGGCTTATTCTGAAGGGGACTCCTGCACGAAATAGAAAGTACACAGTCCCCTATCAGAGAACAGGAGTGTCACCTGAAACACTCTCACAGGAGTGAGCAGATAACTGGGAGGTCAGTGAAACAGACTTAGAAGAGCGGCCTGGATGGGGAAGGGAGTGGTGAGAAGAGTACAGACTGGGGGAGGGAGGGTGCCCAGCTCATGGCCCTGTCTCAATCTTCACTGATACTCAGAGAACATAGTTCCTCTCTGGAGCCACCTGGGGCACCCAGGATACGGGGAAGGCACTGTACTCATCCTCTTCCCCTCCTTTCCGTGAGCCCTCCTTTCCAGCAGTAAGTCGACTGGACACCCCTGGCTGCTCTGTGATGCTATTTGACAGAAAGCCCCTAGGTCACTCTTCAGAGGATCAGGTAAAAAGCCCAGGTCAAGTGAAATCACAGTTGATGAGAATGAGTATCCAATTGAGAATAGCCTTTGGGGGCCTGATATCCTTGACTTCAGCCTAGTCAAGGATTAAGGAATACTACTGCTGTGTGAATAAAAGGAGGGAAAGTTTGGGGCAAAGGTGGGGAGATGGGGACAGCGTAACCCTGCAGGTAACATGGACTAACACACATACCTCATTGGAACTCCTTAGAATGAGCTGATAATGATGACTACTACACCAAAGAGCAAGTCAAAGAATTTTTAAGAGATATGAGCTTGCTCCACAGAACTGAGATATAAGAAAAGTCACATTTTGCCCTGGCTGGTGTAGCTCAGTGGTTGAGTACTAGCCTGCGAATCAAAGAGTTGTCGGTTCGATTCCCAGTCAGGACACATGCCAGGGTTGCGGGCCAGGTCCCCAGTAGGAGGTGTGAGAAAGACAACCACACATTAATGTTTCTCTCCCTCTCTTATTCCTTCCCTTCCCCTTTCTCTAGAAATAAATAAATAATATCTTTAAAAAAAAAGAAAAGTAACATTCTTTATCATTCTATGTCCTAATAGACTAGCTCTGAACGTCCAGTCTCCCCACCCCATCCCCTTGACTCCCATAAGAATCACAGGTCTTACCTGATCCGAGGAGCCAGGGGAGGACCTAGTCCTTAGTCCCTAAGAGGTGCCATTACTTCCAAGGCCCCCATGTCTCCACTGTTGATGTCTGGCTCTCCATATCTGGGTACGGCTGCTAACTTTCTTCTGGCCACAGACTAAGTCACAGGGACATGGGTCATCTCACTGAAGGTTTTGGTGCTTGCTGATTACACCCTAAGCACCCAGGTGTCGTGATACCTTCCACCTCTTGGGGTTCTGGGAGGCAAGTGAGATTAGAATCTCTGCCTCTCAGCAGAATGCATCATCCCTCCAACTCCCAGGTTTGAGAAGTCCATCTTTCCAATATTTAGGCCCTGGGGCTTCTCAACTCCCAGAATCCAGCCTTCTCTCCAACAGTCCAGCTCCAGCTAGCTTTTTTGAGCCCGAATTTTCAAAACAAAGGCCTGTTAAATCTCCTCTGGGGCAAGTGAAATGCAGCCCTCTGGAGCACAAACCTGTGGTTGAGCCAGGCACTATGAAAAGTGTTTTGCAACAAGCATTGTATCATCTGATCCTGACAGGGGCCATCTGGGTAGGTAAGATTACTATTCCAGTGGGTTAGGGAATTTGCCTGAGGGGAAGGAGCTAAACCCAGGCTACTGACCCCAGAGCCTGGGCTCTCAGTCACCACACCAGTGCTTTCGTCTGCAAAATTAATACATGAATCCAGCAGTAAGTAATTTTCTCTCTCTCTCTCTCTCTCTCTCTCTCTCTCTCTCTCTTGTTTGGTGAGGATGCTGCAAGAGAACATGAAATACAAATGAATTCATCAGATTAACATGTCGGAATGATACCAGTTAAATCCCAGAGACTCCAAAGGCCACACAGCAGGTATCCAAGAAGGAAGTGATACTTTCTCAGAACCAGGCAAAGCCTGGAGGGCCTGGGGAGCTGCCTTGGAGGTTATTTACCCTCTCTGGGCTGCTGGGGGCAGGAGGGGTGCCCTCACTGCTCTTTGCATCATTAATTTGCTGTGAAGAGATCCTCTGAAATTCTCCAACTCGAGAGCACCCTCTTGCTCTTGCCTCTTCAGGCTCTCCCTTTCCCTGGGCTGCAAAATAAAAATAATTTCTTATCCCCAAACAACTATTGAAACTATTATGCTCTTTAGGCATCTTTAAAAAGTAGCCCCATACACTGTATATTTTTTACCATTTCTCAACCTTCTACAACTCAGTAATTACCATTTTCATTTTTTTAAATTTCTAAAATTAGGAATAAATCTTCATGCAATGACATCTTTATGATTCTAATTAACAATACTGTTTCATTTTCAAGTAGTCTATAAATTGATGATGCATCTTTGAAATTATGGCATCTTCCATTCAATGATCTGTGGTGTGTGTCACACTCAGTGGCAAGATTCTAGACTAGAACCTCCTCGAGGGCAGGAAAGAAAAACTGATTCTGCTTCTTACATACCTCATATTCTCACCACCCTACAGTCAGCGCCTAGCGCAGTCGTGCTGTGTGTACTAGTCATGCTGCGTGTACTAGTCGTGCTGCATGTACTAGCCGTGCTCTGTGTACTAGCTGTGCTGTGTGTACTAGCCATGTTACGTGCACTAGCCGTGCTGTGTGTACTAGTCATGCTACATGTACTAGTTGTGCTGCATGTACTAGTCATGCTGTGTGTACCAGTCGTGCTGCATGTACTAGTCGTGCTGTGTGTACTAGTCGTGTTGCGTGTACTAGTCATGCTATGTGCACTAGTCGTGCTGTGTGTACTAGCCGTGCTGCGTGTACTAGTCGTGCTGCATGTACTAGTCGTGCTACATGTACTAGTCGTGCTGCATGTACTAGTCGTGCTGCATGTACTAGTCGTGCTGCGTGTACTAGTCATGCTGCGTGTACTAGTTGTGCTGCATGTACTCGCACATTTCATCTGAGATGATGAAACGTCTACTATATGGAAGCCACGTGTAAACCTCACACTGAGAACTTTGAGGGAGAAACAGAACCATAAAACAAAGTCCGCTCAATCAAGAAGATATTGCCAGTGATCTTTTCTGTCATGAAAAATTTAACTGAACTCCCAAACTCCTGAATCATAATTACTTATAAATTTTTTACTTGTAGAACTATCTGATCAACAATGGCAATGAGTTGCTCAGATAAGGAATCACTCACGATGCCCACGGGTGTTTTGTCACCAGTGTTGTGCAGTTAAAGACTATTTCTGGTGTTCAAAACACATCACCTTACAGCTTTAGGAAACACACTATTCGTTGGTAGAGCAAACCCATACTGAGAAAATATTTTGACCTGTTGTATAATATCTATGAATTACTTGGCTTAGAATTTTGCTTTTAGCTACTCAGACCAAGTAGGTACTTTATAAAGAAAAGTAGGTATTGTTTTCATATGTGACTTAGAACATGGTCGGAATAGGGCCACATGACAGCAGCCGTTAACAGTGGGCAGCCCCGGCCATTAATGACTCATGTCCATTCTCCCTGGTCAGTGTCCCGGCCAAACTGATGGATAATAATTTTAATATCTCCCCAAAACACCTAATCATGATCTCAAATTAATTCTTTTTTAATCATGACTTCATCAAAATGACACCATGTCAAGAAAGGAACAGGACTTTTATTTGAAACCTCTTCTGGGGTTGTCCTGGAGTCCCTGCAATTCCTGGCCAATCTCTGCACATCAGCCGTGCGTCCACACTCATATACTGCTGCACACTGAGGAGAGACGGTCAGAAAGGGGCCAGCAGTAAAATCCGCGGTCATCGAAGAAACAACCGACTCCCTGCTCACACGCACCTACTAGAAAGCAGGGAGAATCAAGCACATTTGTGACAGGGATAATCATTGCCCCCAAATTCAGTTAAGTATCAGTTTTCCATGCATCCTGGTTCAATAAGGTTTTTCTGTATGAGCCTAGGGCTGTAGTTTATTAAAAATTTAAACTTGCCCTTACAAACCTTACGGGAATCCGAATTGAGATAGCCAGAGATTTCTGGCCAACTCATCATTATTATTTCTTGAACTCTGGACATTTCCTATGCTGCTCCAAGCTGATTTGTATTCTGCACCGGTTACAGGAATAAATCTGCCAGGAAGTTTTGAAATGCGAGGACAGATAGGCCCCTTTCTTGGTTAAGTCATAGCTCCAGACCTACAGATTTGCCCAGGAAGGCCCTCCAAATATTTTGCAATGAGCATTTTGAAACACATGGGTTATTTGGTTCTGGCTTCCAGGCAGTTCAGCGAAACGCTTAGGCTAGAGAATTGCAAAAGTTCATGATTTGTCACTGAGGAATGAAATGTGACGCAGTAAAGCAAACTGTGGACGTTTAATACCAGATGTTGATATAAAAATTGGAAAATTGTGGCCCCACGTCATTATCTGACTCCCGACCCGCAGAAGCCCATCATAGTCCAGCAGTCATCTTAATTTCTGGCTTCTGCCACTATTAAACTATGTCTAATATTTTAAAATTTAAAAATAATAATTCTGAGTGATTCAGCCGAGATGATTAGGTCACATTAATTTGGAGGCTTTTTGCACACACACTCACAGAGTAATGCAACATCTTACCATAAAAGTTAGAGGAGGAGCTTTTCTGTTTTTCTAACAATTTTTAAAAAGTAATTTGAGATGTTTATTTCCACACCTATCTAACTTCATCAAATACACAGAGAAAGAAGAGAGGAAATCTTGCTTATTTGTACTGAGAGGGAAAGAGAGCACCTGAAATATGCATTTCAAAACCCTTTGACATTCGTCTGTGCTTCCCCGGACCTGTACACGTGAGAAATGGAAGGACTGTTTTAGAAGGAGACAGACTGCTGAGAATTCTCACACCTGTGAGGACAGACAACGGTGGTGTGAAATAAGGAGTTGTAGGTAAGAAGCTCCAGATTAGGTGTCAGATCCGAGTGAGCCTTTTTACTATCTGGTAGAATTGGGCAAACCAACCTCTCTATGCCTCAATTTCCTCTTCCTAAAAACAGGTTGAACATGAATCCCTGACCACTACACAGGATCGTTGCAAGACCCAAAGAATACAGTTTGTGTAAATATAACCCACGTGTCCTTCGATGGATGATTGGATAACGAAGATGTGGTACTTGCAATATGACTCAGCCATAAGAAAGGATGAAATATTGCCATTAGCATCAATATGGATGAATCTGGGGAGTATCAGTGAACCAAAATAAGTCAGACAGAAAAACTCATGATGTGATTTCACTCATATGTGGGATATAAAACAGAAAGCAACAAACACACAAAAAAACAACTCAGAAACACTGAAAACAGTATGGTGGTGACCAGAGGGGTAGGGGAGTGAGGGGAGGATGAGGAGAGTAAAGGGGACCAAATATATGATGATGGAAGGAAACTAGACTGTGGGTAGTGAGCACCGAGTATAATACACGGATGATGGGTTCTAGATTTGTGCATGCCACTTATATAATGTTATTAACCAATGTCACCCCAGTGAATTCAATTTAAAAGTTCTCCTCTAAGCCCAGGGACAAGGTAGAAAGGACTTTAAATGGCGCTCTTCTCACTAGGCAAAAGTGTCTTACCTTCATTCCTGTATACTTTTGATATTTAAAGCGGCAGAGAGGAAATGAGAGTGTGGTTATAAGATCTTGCTGAAGCCCTGGCTCAGTGGATTGAGTGCCGACCTGAGAACTGAAAGGTCACCAGTTCCATTTTCAGTCAGGGCACATGCCTGGGTTGTGGGCCAGATCCCCAGTTGGGGGCGTGTGAGAGGCAACCAGTCAATACATCTCTCACACATTGCTGTTTCTCTCCCTCTCTTTCTCCCTCCCTTACCCTCTCCCTAAAAATAAATAAATAGATCTTTAAGGTTTTATCACCTCTGTGGTAAGCTAAGAGACAGAAGCACACCAGGGGCTATTCTAGAGAAATACAACTAGTACAAGAGTTAAGCCCTCCCTGCAGGAGAGAATCCAGTTTAATTTCTCTCAATTTCTCTCTCTCTCTCCCCCCCCCCTCTTTCCCTCCCTCTCTCCAGTTAAAACCAATTACAATGTGCAACACTGGTAAGAACAGCTCCCAGAATGGGTCTTTGAGGCCACACTGCCTGATTTCTCCATAGATGGACTGCGACACTAAGGCCTGGGGAAGTCAGTGATATGCCCCTCCTGACAGCTCAGCAGCATCTCTGTGACGAGAACCCAGAGCTCCTGGAACCCTTTCTAATAAAGTGTTCTTGAGCTCACACCTCCTGTGAAGGAGGTTTTTTTATTCACTTCTCAAATACCATCAAAAGTTTTTCCTTTGAGGAATTAAATTTATTTTTCAGAGAGTCATGTCCCCTTAAGAGATATATAACTGGAAACTATTACCTCCCCTCCTCCTATCTTCTCCCCATTGCTTTCTTCCTCTCTTGCTTTATTTCTCTTGCTTTCTTCATCCCTCTCTCTTTCCTTACTTTATAGTTATGTATACCTAACTATACATAGTTAGGAGGCAGATGAGAGAGACAAATATGGCAGATGTAAGTTATAGGAATACAATTTGCAATTGCCTGTAAATGCTCAAAACTTGAACAAAGATTTTAAAACCTTAAGGTTACCAACATCAGTTCTGAATCCAGAAAAATTATTTTCCTTTCCAAATAATCTGATAATGTTTATGTAAAATCAAAATTTTATCATTCCCCAGTGTACTGCCATCACCAGCCACCACTCAGACTCTTTTTGTTCAGGTTCAAAATCAGCCCTGGCACTTGTAATCAAATTATCTTGCAGTGGGTGTGTGAGCTTATTTGAATCTCATGAGGCCAAAGTAAGTTGATAATATGTTTCTCTCACAATCATCCACATTATCTGTTTATAAACAGCTTTATTTAATTTGGACAGAATTTGCAAACTTGGAACCTTCCTAATGTTTCCCATCCTTTACACATAGGTCCAATCAGTCATTTTATTCTTGATTCTGATCCTAAGAATGATGTACATTTTCCTCAGGCATATAAAGAAGAGAAAAAAAAAAAAAAGAAACGGTTGACCAATGTAACAAAAACTCTTTCCAATGAGTTCCCAATAAAGAAATGGCAAAACATCAAATCCCAATAATGCCAAAATATTTACTGAAAGTTTAGAATCTTTCAAAAATGTTACAAAAAGCAAGCAAACACAGTGAAACTAATGAAATACTAGACATTGAAAACTGGTATCTTGGTAAATCTGCACAGGCATGTAGGGGAGAAGGGAACATATATGAGCATATAGTATGACTAGACTCTTTGACATGTATCTCATTTTATCCCATTCAAGGAAAATTATCCCAGACTTTGAAATAAAGGCCAAAACAAACAAAAAAACAGGATTGTATGACATATTCATATTATGCTAGCCTATTATTCATCAAGCCCACCCGAGGGCCATCTAACTCTCTTGGGAAATGTAACTTTGGCTAATGACTCAATAGGGACTACACTATGGACCCTGTAAAGTTGGGGGTTGACTTGTAGAAAATTAGTCACCTTTCTGGCAGAGAAACTCACCTCCAAGGTTATAGTTTTATTTCTCTTTAGGACACTAACCAGTTTTTATCTTACTTTGCAATCTCATTTCATCAAGGCCTTTCCCATTGATTACATTCTTGTTCCTCACATTCTCTTCTCTATTTTCTGATGATGAGTTTAATGGACCTAAACTCATCACCTATTCATATGAGAATTATGTTTTTCATGATTTGAGAATTTGTGCTTTGACAACCCTCAAACAGCCATGCGAGGTAGGTAGTATATATTCCCTTTACAGAGGAAGAAACTGAGTCTCAGAGGAGATACCTGCCCAACATTATAGAGGTAAGAAGCTATGGAGCTGGACTTTGAGCACAGATCTGCCTCAGTTCTTTTATGGAAACTACACTGGTGGTTCACATCTGGACTAGAATCTCTCAAAACAATCAGCCTCACATGTGTGTGTGTGTGTGTGTGTGTGTGTGTGTGTGTGTTGGAACTATAAACATTATAGCTGAGAACCAAAAGCAACTCCCACTGAATGACCTAGCCTGGGTATTTAAATAGTAACTGAAGAGAATATTTACTAACATGTTTGGTTTCCAATCAGAACTTTTAAAACTAACAAATGTTGAAAGAATTTGCCCATACACTGTATGGGGAATATTATCACTAAAGTGTGAAATTTCACTGCTTTGCTGGTTCCACTAATGGTTCTGGATGACACTGAGCAAATTACTACTGAGATTGTTATAAAAGTCATTGAAAAGTATGTAGAACACTTTCTAGAGAGCCTCTCTTTGACAGTTCATGAACACATCTATGAGAGCCTTCTGAATGAATTTGACCAAATTATCAGCTTATCCCACTGTAAAGATGCTCAGTCTATACTGTGTTCCTGAAGGTGATTTTTGTCCTGGCTGGATAAACAGGTAGATGTCAAGACTGGAGAGGGAGAAGCTCCTCTTAGTCTGAAAGCATCTAATCTTAAAAGCATATCTTGGGGAAGGCTGATCTTACATGTACATGTTTATCTGTAAACAATCATGATTTTCAGCTGGGGTATATATATATCTTGAATGCACCCTTTTATCCATCTGAAGATCCATTAATGTATATGCAGATTTATAAGTTTTTCTTCATAAATAAAATTCTAAAGTTTGAGTCAATTGGTATCTAGGTTGATAAAAACCTGTGCTCGTGCTGTGAGGGTTTTGTCTGCCAAATCACGCATTAGATGGTGACCACCTGGCTTTGTTTCCAGTAGAGCACACCTCTATTTGACGGGCACCAGGCAGCTGTCTGCCACAGATTTAAGCGAAGTGAGGCAATCTACCCCACTCCTAGCCCCGATCCCAAACTCTGGAGCCAGCTGAATTTTAGCTTCAGCTGAAGTGGAAAGATAACTGTGTGGTTCAAATTCATCTTGACTCACAGTTTTACTGTTTTAGTGTGGTTAAAGCTGCTCACTGTGTCTGTGGTTTTCTTACATAAATTTTCAATCCAGCTAGTGCTATTAGACAGTGTCTTTTCCAGCCCTGATGTTGAGGGTAGATTTTTAGCTCGCATATTTTTTCCAGATGTGATAAGCTCTCCATAGCCCTCTTGGTGAGCAAAAGCATATCCAGATCTTCTTGAGCTTGATCTACGAGTCTGAGGCCTTTGGCTTCGCTGAGGCCTTGCCTTCCTTTGAGCTTTCTGCCACTGGCGGATCTGGAGAGGAAGGAGACCCAGAGTGAGATGATGCATCTAAATGATAGACTCCAGGCAGCGGGCCACTTTGTGAAGTGAAAGCCTTCTCCATAAAAATAACATCAACACTAACAAAATACCCGCCTTCATTGAAAAAGGGAGTTTTTCACCTAAAAAATAAGAATTTTTCCCCTTAAAGACTACCCTGGGCACCAGTTAGTTTTTATTTCTACCAGGAGACTATGGAGCAAGAAGTATTGATGCAAACTTCATCATCGTCTCTCTCTCATACATCTGTCTTAAATGAATTGGGACATGTTTTTATACAGAAAGATTTTCTAGGATGCACCACCCAAACACAGTCAGTATAACAATGCATAATCCCATTGCCCCTAAAATGGGCCTTTTCCCTCTCTTTTGGAGATTCTCAGGATCCAATAGTCATTAGGAACTAGACAAGAACAGAATTTAGAAAATGAGAATCAGAAAGGTCCAACTCTTGTGGTAGGTCTATGTACCATATTTTCAGGGTTCTGATTTCTTCATGGGGGCTTTTGATCACCTTTTGAAGAAGGCAACACCATTTGAGTGGGTTTCCAACATTTCTTTTATTCCCCTGTAAAGTTAAGGGGGAAATATCCAAGGTTAGGAGCAAGGTGGGCAAGCCACCTTGTTCTCTGAGTCAGCTGATTGCTTGGACTATGACTTTTGTGTCAGGAGAAAACTGTTAAACAGAAAGTCATGATCTGACTAAATATAGGAAGAAATGATCATCATCTTCCTTCCTTCAGCTCATTCATCATTTTCTGGGTTTACGTAAGAACGAGCTTACAGAGCCAAGGGGAAAGGACAGACATAACAGGGGACTCCGGGAATCATTTCAGAAGGAATATTTTTGTGTTTTGGTCCCAGAATGTGAGGGATAACATGACAAGGAAAGTTCTACCTCAGTTCCTCTCAGCATTATTGGCCTGGCCACTCGCCCCACCAGTGTTTTTACCCTTCTCTTCATGTGGCTATAAATGGGCCTCCCCTTTCTTTCCCCTTTTCTCTTTGTATCTGGGTCCAGACCCAAGTTGCTATTGTCCTGCTTATACTCCTCTTCCCAAGAAATACTGAAATATGTTCTATTAACCCCTTGGTTTAGGCATTTTTATAATTTGTTCTATTTTCCTTCTAACTGTGTATTTTCCCAATCCATCCAACACGCTGCTGTTCCCCTTCTTAATCTGTTCAGAAGGTAACATTTCCCCTGTTTCTGAACGTGCCACTCTACTTCTACAAACCTATACAGCCCCTTCCCCACCTGTCTCGTTGTCTTCTACTGTAGCCTTTATTTGCCCCCAAGTCAATAATCTGCCCTCTAGTCTGCCTTTCCCTTGGAACAATTTTCCAAAGTGCTGCCAGAGAGCTCCTTTTTAAAAAGTCAACTTTTTAAAATCCCCGACTTGTAATTTATGACTCCCTACCCGTATTTAGTCTAGACATTTATTTTTATCGGCACTCACAAGACTAGTACAGTCAGATGTAGGCAGTTCTATCTACTGTGATGTGATGTTCTGCACCTGTGGGTGTTTGCCAGTGGGAATTTTATTGGCCCTTCACTGGGCTTCCAATAAGGCAGAGAAGAACATGATTCCAAGAGCCAAGAACAAGCCTTTCAAAGGCTCCTCAGCACTACAACATACCTGATCACTCAGGGTCGGGAATAAATCCACCTTCAAAGATCTGAATGTCAGCACAGGAATAACTGAAGCCACTGTCGTTAGGAGAATAACAAGCCAGATACACTTCTGGGTCAAGGAATGCCGTGCATTTCCTATCATTAAAGAAAAATATACATTGTGGTTATAAATAGAATTGAATTGTTGAAATAATAGGCTAGTTGTCTATTCGCATAAGACCTTTTTTGAAATGGTGAGGTTTGGACTACATAGGGAGAACCCCTAGGGTCTTTTCCACTACATAGTATGGTCAGTGGTGACGAGGAGAAGGCAAGGCTCTCGGGAGCTGCTTTGGGGCCTGGTCACTTGGAGAGGGCCAACTGGCGTCAAGCATTCTCTTATCCAGGCTCAGTCCAGCTTCACACATGAAGCATACTTCTTTCATCCAGTTTCTAGGTCCCTTGACTACATAGAAGTTATTATTGCTAAAAGTCATATTTACGCTGGTAGTTGAGGCTTGCATGCCACCTTCAGCTAAGGAGAAAGGGGAGTGTGGTGGAGGGAATTAGTGGTTTGAACTTCAGAGAGAAAGAAGGCAATTCACAAGAAGATGGAGATGTAGAAGGGGGGACCCCCAAAAGATAGAATTATTTTCTGGAGGGCAGGCCCCTTGTAGTATAGGCTTCCCCGGCTAGGTGAGTGGTGTAGGTGCCCATCTGTATCAGTATTCCAGCTGGCATTGTTGTGAGAGGCTGCCTTGTCTTCAGTGAGTTTTTTTGGAGACTCTTTTAATGTGTTTGCCCATTTCATGATAGTTGATTTACAAACGCACCTGCCCACACCACACCGAGTGTTCAGCAATTTTTGACCAAAACGCAGCATGACCTCCATGCCCCACCCTCCCTATTTATCCCATCTTGCTTCGAGTGACCCTTTTTTGTTTTGCTTGAAGAAAAAAGTTCTCAAAGGGAAACATTTGGCCCATGTGGAAGAGGTGAAACAAAAAGCAGCAGAAGCACTCAAAGGCATCAAAACTGATGAATTCAAAATCTGTTCTGAGCAGTGGAAAAAAGTCTCAACAGGTGAAATGGAGAGTACTTTGAAGGTGACTGAAGTTAAACGTAAGAATAAATACACAATTTTTTATAAGTAAATTCCCTTTTGGGGTGTCTCTCCAGGGTGTCTACTAAATAAATGTTTGCTGGACCATCTTTAACCATGGATAGAGGGAGGACTTTGATCAAATGGGCCTTGCTAGATTCCTCCCTGGCCATCACTCCTAGTTCATATTAAACTATAGTTATCTGTGATGAGAGCTCCCTTCCTGGAGCAGGTCTTCTCTCTAAATTTTTAGGCAGTTAGGGGGAATGTCAAAAGTTCTCCCTGAGGTTTTTGGTTTTTAAAAAATAACCAGCTTAAAATAATCAATATCCAAAAAAAGGCATATATTGGGGTGGCAAACTTTGTCCCTCCTCATTACCATATCAAAACTACACAATATATGTCCTGGATGCAGGCACAGTCTTAAATAACAGTCGTGGGGACTGGGTATGTCACAAAGGGTAAGCTTCATTTACTACTGGGCTAAACTTCTAAATTCAGGCCACAACCCCAGAAAAACCTACATCAAAGGGACTTGCTGATTTCTCTGCCACTCACCGGGTTATGAGGTACTGAAGGTTCCCAGGAGAGCAGGGATGCTCCTCATTTTTGTAGAGTGTTCCCCTCACTGGGAAACCCCTGGTGCAGCCACCAAACGCCGGTGCAACAGAGCAGTGCAACTCATTCCCAAGCCTGGAGCCAGTTTCTTTACTTTGTACTCATAGCTCAAATACTGGGACGTTTGTTTAAACAAAGCAACAAGGGTCAGTAAGGCAGGTAGGAAAGTCCTACAGAAGATGGAAAGCCTACTTATATCACCAAAACCAACTTTTGTTCCTATGGGTTTTCCAGGGACTTACCAAACATCCAATTATCCAGGATCCCTCTCCCAATGCTAAAAGTGTTAACACCCTGAATGGGCTTTGGGTGCCTGCATTTTCTGGCTTTCAGGGGCGTCCAACCCACCGTCCAGGATAGCCATGAACACAGCCCAACCAAAAATTGTGAATTTACTTAAAACCTTACTTTTGCTCTTCAGTTTTTATTAGTGTTTCTGTATTTAATGTGTGGCTCAAGACAAGTTTTCTGGCAACGTGGCCCAGAAACGTGAAAAAGTTGGACACCCCTGCTAGAGAAGAGAATCTGCCTACCAAAGAACAGTTGGTTCCATTTCCCTGGGCAGAAACAAACTTGACTCAACAAATTAAACATCTCTTTGAGCTCCTTGAAGCTCAGTGCCCCCAGGCATGGCTGGAAAAGCACCAGCTTCACTTTAAAACCACACTCCTGTTTGCTGCTGGCTACTAAGGAAAAAAATTTTTGTTAAACCTCAATGTTGATCTAACTTTTGAAAAGACTCATTGGAGCTCAGTAATTAATTCCTGGAATTAATTAGCTGGAGAGAGTGGTCCCCACACAAACTACTTTCTCCAGTTGAGGCATTCCAGGCTCCTTATGCATTCTGAAATGCCTTCTGAGGACTGGAATCTTCTAGTCAATGCGCTGAACTCTCAGATTTGGCAACAAAAAAGAAAAAAAGAAAGAAAAAATAAAAAAACAAAAAGAGTTTTAACGTCTCTCTTTTCCTAATATGCTTATTTTTATTCATAACCACCATGTTTTTTCTACATGACTGGAATCTTTTGATAAACAAAGTATTAATATTACATATTAAGTAAGAGTGGTGCAATTTAAAATTTCCATGTGCATGCAGGGCAAGGCAAAAATTGAAGAATAAGATCCTTAAGTGTATGTGCAAATTTAAATGGAATTGCAATTTCCATTTAATTCAGGAGCCTTTGCATCATTGGGAATGTATAACACTATAATTGCTCTTATTTTGCTTTCTACATGAACCAGTCTTCTAAGAATTCTTTGGTAGACTGAATTCCCTGACTAGTAGATGCAAATCTCAGTCCTGCCTGATTGAGCTCACAAGTGTTGTCATCTGTTTGTCTCTCTTTTCCAAAGTTTGCTGGGATGAACTGAAAAACATCATTATTACCAACTTCTCTCACACACCCTAGAGATTTTAAAACTTCTGAGAAAGTATATTAGTAGCCCCACAGTCTAAAGTTCAGTGGCCCCTGCTAGGAATCACTATGAAATGTGTGGAGCAATGTCAGTATACTCAATAGATGAACCAGATGCACGCTTTCATAGAATCACAGAATCTCACGACTGTAACGGACTTTAGGAGGCTCTATGCTACCTATGGTATTTACAGCTCAAATCACTCTGCAGTGTCCCCAGGACACATTTACTTGGATCATCCTCATTATCATCACCACCATTACCGTGGGTAACATTTTTCTGAACTGCTACATAGAATGTCACATGCTAAGCATTTTATATGCACTATTTCATTTAACCCTCACAAATTTCCAATGAAACTAGAAAATATTAATATTCCCGGGTTAGACATTAAGGCACGAAAAGGAAAAAACTTGCCCTCAGTCACACAGCTAATAAGTGGTGAAGCTGACACTGAATCCTGGCCGTCTAACTACAGAGCTTACTCTTCATGCCACTACAGACTAACGTCCCAAAAGTTTTAGAAGGCTCTAAATTATACATCATTTCTTTCTTATCCTAACGCAAGTAAGTTCCACTGGTAATCTCTGGCACAGATACTGGTGATACTGTGGCATGAAAGACACATTCTCTTTCTCTTTCCTCTATCATACATGAACTTTTCCCAGGCCTTGGGTAGCCCTGATGCATATGCTATGCCTCTTGTTTTCAAAAAGGCAGTTTGCTTCATCTGGGCTGTTGGAGTAGCCATCTCAATGAGTCTTTTGCATCTGGTGAAAACAGCAGAAACTAATCTTTTAGAGTTCTTTTCAAGCCTGGAAGCCTTCAGATGCTTCTGATGCAATCAAGTCCTAGAGAAACAATTAGTGGTCACCGCTAGTCCCACCTAACACAGAAAATAAATAACGAAGACAAATAAGTGACAGCATGACACTAGGCCCCAGTAGATAATAGGATTCACTTACCAACAAATGGAAACTGCTTTGGGAAGACGTCAAACATGCCATTACTGTGCATTGTAAATAAAATAGAGAAGTACGTGGCAATGCTGCCCCATATGAAGACGTGATTAATGACAGTCCAGTAACTGGTATCCAAGGCTATCTGTAAATAAAGTCGGATACAAGGGGGAGGTCTTTGAGGATTAAAAGAGCATGTTTTTACTGAGAGATGTTTCCCCAGAACTGCTCTGTGAAAAAAATGGTTACACCTGTCTAGTTCCCAACTAACCAGAGGCACCTCCACTTTGTGCACAACTCAGGGGACTCACTGTACATTTCTGCTCAACAGCTGACTTCAGAACTTCTACCTGCAAGCCATTGTATCTGCCAAGGCTTGATCAGAATTGGGTAATAAAATGTTAAACTTCTTTTCAGAGAGAAATAAGAAAGCAGAGTGGGTTCTAATTTCAATGTTGCTTTATAAATTGCTTTTAAAAATGTTTTTTGATGGAAAAAATATTTTCTGTGGTAACCAAGTGCAACATTTTATAATCTGTAAATGTTCACATGACCATTTTTTTACACAGGCATCATCTGTTTTACATCAATATTCTACCTCATTTTGATGATCCTTTCTCTTAAATTATTTGAATAGTAACAAAGACAAATCCTTCATCTTCTTCTGACATAAATGTCAGAAGCTGGTTCATAGTGCCCTGGGAGCACAATCACAACCCTTCTCCCTTCCAGGTGCTTGGTGTGGTGGAACAGCTGTAAAAGAGTGACCTACTATCAGAAAGCCAAGGAAGCCACTGGTGAAGAAGAGCCCTTGTGTTCTCAGGGAGAAACAAGTAGGTTCTGACATCATTATTTGCATCTCAGAGGTCCAACGTGATCCAAGAGAAGGTTTGCTTCTTTTTAGCTGAGTCTGATGCAAGACCACAGATGTCTCGCCTGCCTGAGAGGACCCTGCTTACTTAGTAAATAGATCCTTCTCTGCATTGGAGATATAGTTCCACTTCCCACTTTAACTTTGCTGTCTTTTGAAATACTGCCCCGGTAATAGATTGTTGGAAGCCTTGGATGTAAACTGCAGGGATTATAAAGGGACAGCATTTTCTTTTTTCAAGAGGCCTAAGAAGAGAAAGCCTCAGCAAAGAGATGCCAGTTTTCCAGCTTGTTTGGCTGCTAAGATGTTAGACAAAATCTCCAAATCTACCTTCTACCACCTGTCAGTTCATCACTATCCAGGGACACCAATAGCCTGGACTGTGTGGGTATGAGTAAGCAAAAAAAAATCACAACAAACTTAAGCCTCAAAAAAAAAAAGGACAAATCAAGAACAAGTGGCTCCTATTGAGGCAGAACTAATGGAAAAAGCAGACAAGTACTATAACAACAGAAACAAAAAAAATGTAATGAGAATTCTTAAGGGGATGCAATTAGATCACAGAAAAAATTCTGGATGAAAAAAAGCATTATTGCTGAATTTAAAAACTCAATAGAGAAACAAAATAAGAATAGTCACTGATGAGAACTGAATTAATATTCTGGAAAAAACAAGTGGAAATACTATCTCACAGCAGAGAGCAAAAACTTGAAGAAATAGATATTACATGCAAAAAGATATAAGACAGGGATGGCAAATCCATAGATGTCAGATCCATGGGTCCAATGTGCAAAACAATTGAAATTTTAGAAAAATAAATAAATAAAAAGGTAACAATCAAAGAAATAACAGAAGAAAACCGCTCTGGTACAACAAGTAGCAAAGATTTTCAGATGTGGGGGAGCAATCTATATCCAAGGCAAATTAAGGGAAGAAGTAACATTCTGGTGTCGTTTGGGAAGTCGAAGGATAAAGAACACACACTTCTAGACAGAGAAGATATTCCTTACAAAGGAAAGAGATCAATGTAATATCAGACAGTTGAAACTGGAACATAGAACAACTTTCACAAGGTTCCTAATGACAAAGGCTCTGACTCGAGAGTCTTATGTCCATTCGATATAGCATTTAAATGTAAAGACAAAGAAAGAAGGCTCAAAATAGAAAATCTATCTGCCACTTCTGAAGAAATTACTCAAGGAAATTGCTGTAACAAAAAAAAATTAATTAATTTGGAACAAAGGCCTCAAAACAGTGGAAGACAAAGAGCTTCAAAGTGGTGGTAAGCAACGATTCTTGTAAATTTGGAGTTGGCTCTAAATGAGTAAAAACTGAGTATGAACCGTAGTATTAATTTAGAAAGAATTTTGTAACAGTCAAGACATATGTTGGAGGAGCATCTAACATCCTGGAACTAGAGTCCTAAATTAGGAATGTTCAAGAGTTGGGGAGGGGAGTGGGACAAGGGAGGGAGAAGTGAAGTAAAAATATTTCCAAAACTGTTTAATTTGGAGGTGGGTGAGGGAAGGTATAAAACAGGATAGTGAAACATTTGATGGAAGATACAGTTGTTTAGTTTTGGTGTGTTAGTATAGAGATGAAGATTTAACTGATTATGAAAATAGGGAGAAATCACTAGTAGAATGGAAATTCAATAATAAAAGTTATAAATTATTCATAAGTAGGATATTTTAAAAATCCCAGAGTAGTAGTATATGTGTGGCAGCATTGCTTCAATAACAAAAAAGAAACGTGCTGAATGTCTATCGTTAGAGGGTGGGTGAATAAGTTATTATGTAACCAATTGTCAAATTCTGCACAGCCCTTCAAAAGGTTATGATAGCTGGACGTGTTGGTTTGGAGAGCTGTCTAGCATATCTCACTAAGTGTGAAAAGCATATCACAGAAATTATGAGAATTTCTCTTGGATACATGCACGTGTGGAAGAATTAAGCTATAGTAATCATAATAATAGTTAACCAGGAAACTATAGGGAAGAAAAGAAGGATGATTGATTTTATTTTAAACGCTTCTATATTATTTGAAATGTTAAAAGGAGAACTTCATAACTCAAGTAACTGAAGAAAACTGATACTTAAAAAATAATAGAGACTGGGGAAGTTTGGCCAATAGCATCGCAGAACACATACATAAGATTCATGACTGTAGTTATGGTACTCTAATTTAAACTGCACTGCCAGGCACGGATGCGTATTTGCTCGTGGAAATTTCATGGGGACTGTTACCATAATGACAAGTTAAGCTTAGATGGCAAGAAAATGGCATTAATGCCACCATCAAAGTGAGCTTATTCACAAAATTCCTGAAACTCATTATTTTATATATATATAGGACGGCAGTTTCCACTGAAGCCAAAATTGCTGAGCTTTTATGATTATAAACTCAGGTCTGAAAATTCTATGGTAAAGCAAACATTTGCAGGGCTTCCTAGAAATAAAAATGTGTTAGACTAAAATGACAGGAATTAACCTATATATTCCTTAAATTGAACATTGACGTTGAAAGTGGGTCTGTGCGTGTATCCTCTATTAACAGAGCTTCTCTCCCGTTTTATTCAAGGATGATCCCGTTGTCGCAGGTGTCCCCTCATGGAAGGGAGAGGTGGACCATGCATTCTCTGTAGCTACTAGCTTCCAGTTTTCTTTATAAAGAAGGGAGAGAGGTCCACATGGCTTTGGAGTTGGGGGTCTGAGGCCAGATCTGTGTTTAGATCCTGGCCTGTCACATTCTGTGTGACTTGAACTGTAACCTGTCTATTTTTCATCTATAGTAATAGTATCTATGTTTTAGAGGGCCGTGAATGGAGTAAACAAGATAAGGGGATTATCTCAGTAACAATTCATTTACATAGGAAATGTTCAATTAATGGCAGCTGCTACTGTTACTCTGCGAGCCAGAAAAGCCTGGCAGAAGCAAGTGGGCCAGGTTTGCTGTTAGTATTTCTGCAGCCTCTCCTTCCCCTATTCTTCCAGGTGTTCTCTCTCTTCCAAACCCCAGTGCTCCTAGCTTTATGACTGCTCTCTTTCTTTCTCCTGTATAAACAAGAAAGTATCTGATATTTTTCTTTCTACTCAGTGAGAACCTTTGTTTTCAGGCTGCCTGAAAGTTTGCCTTTTGACCAATGAAAGACTTTATCCTAGACAAAGTCAGAGTCAGATAGGTCTGGGTTTCAGTCCTGGGTCTGGGATTCCGTGTGTGGCCTCAGGCAAGGCCTTTAACCACCCTGAGCTCCATCTGTGAGAGGGGACAATAATACCTAGTTCATAGTGGCCCTGCAGAATACGTATAAGCATGACATTCCTCAGAGCGGTAATGAAGATACAGGCTTCTGCAGGGTACCACCAAGGACAGGCTTGCTTTAGTCATCTGAGAGTAGATGGGCATGTAACTAATAGAGTGGGGGTAGTTGGGTACCTCAACCGAATTCTTCTTACTTCGTTTGCTCAACTTTAAACTCTCTCTTTATATCCCTTGCCCTTTCATTCATTCAGCAAATACTCATTTGTGTCTGGCATTGGAATTTAAATTACAGTACAGTAATAAACAAAGCATGCCCATTGGAAACTGGTATCCATTCTCACCCATTCTGCGTCTAGGCCACTGTTACTAGCCTGTATCTCTTCTCTCTCATTCTATCCAGAAAGTTCCTCAGTCTGCTGGCCGTTTCGGGTCTCTGCAGCACTCAGAATTAATGGTGGGTATGCATGAAGGGCAGGGAGAAATCAGATAAAGGAGAAATGGAAAGGGAGTGTGTGGATAAGACTTAGAGGACTTTGACCCTGTAACGTGGTAAAGAGATCACAGCCACCAAGCAGTGTGACCCAGAACCTCGTCCTCAGAAGTACAACTTCCTGTGTGCATTACTGCTTCCCGGCCGTGCCTAAATGCTCTGCACCCCAGCAATAATAGTGTTGTAGAAAATGTGCGCCTCCCCTTTTTAAAGGACACTCGCACATGCCTTTACTTAAGAACATTTCCTTGAGAAATAAGACTACTGAATCCTTGCCCTAAACCGGCAGGGCAGTCACTGTGTGAACTTGGGCAAATCTTGGTCCCAGTTTGTTCTATCAGTTTTATTTAAAATTATACCTGTTATGCTTGTAACATATGACCACCAGTTCTTTGAAACTCCTCTTTCTAGGAAATGGAGTTTATTCTCTTCCCCCTGAATGTGGGCTGGTCATAGTGACTCAGTTCTAATACAGGGAAACAATCAGTTTACAGTGGAGAAACCTTTATCTTAAAGACATTATCTTAACTAAGTAACCAAGACCAGCATCACCAGTAATAAATTACGTTGATAGCGTGTGCCTCCCTGATAGGATGCAACTAGAACTCACCTCTGTGATTCTTCCCCAAAATCCATCATCTCAGTCTATTCCCAAGAAAACACCAAAAAACAAAACAAAACAAAACAAAAAAAACCCAAACCCTGAGACATTCTACAAAATGCCTGACGCTCTTCAACAGTGGCCAGGTCATGAAAGACAAGGGAAGAGTGGAAAACTGCCAGAGAGGAAACTAAGAAGACATGACAACTGAATGCGATGTGGGATCCTGGAACAGGAAAAGATCGGTAACGCAAAACCAAGGAAATCTGCAGTTCAGTTAATGGCTTCATTCCAGGGGTTATTTCACAGTTCTGACAACTGCACAATGGTTACATACGATGCTAATGTTAACATTAGAGAAAAGCTAGGTGGTCCACAGTTGCCCTTGAGGAGATGGAAAGCGGAGAATAGATGGGAGAGACAAAAGCCAATGAGGCCTGAACCAAACAGACCTGGATAGTCCCACCCTGAGTGAGGGACCAGTGGTTACTCTGAGCCCTAAGTATGAATCCCTCTGAGAAAGCATGGGTCCCATTCTTATAAAACCTTGATAATTAAAGGTAAGAAATTTTGAATAGTTTGATTTTTAAAACTCTAAATTACAGAATGAAAAATTGTGTGATCTTATAAATAAACAATGTTTTTAAAGTAAGATTATTTTTATGAGCTCTCAGCTTGTGAAAAAAGGAGAAATGTAATGATGGCATCCAACTGTTAAAGAACTGTGTGCTGTGTGGGGAAAATGCTTTTAAATTGAAAGTTAATATAGAAACAGCACTGGCATTGCTGCAACAGGGTATAAGAAATAAATTATGGACAAGCAAAAAGAAAAAGAGATATAAGAATACCAACAGATTTTTTAACTAAAACATGAAGTTAATCAAAAATTATAGGGTTAATTTGGAAAGCTAGTTTCACTAAAAACATATGATGCCTGTTATATCTACAGTGAATTTTCCAGGTAAATGTTTTGCCCTTATTTTTATATAGCATATAATGTTAAGGACAGTTTGAAGAATTGTTGCCCTTTGCTTTCTTCTTCAGATATGGGTCCTTTATCTCAGTGACTACCTTTCAAATCATCTCTTGGAGCACCAAGTAACAGGCCTGACCTGGAGGTGACTAAGCTGCTACCACTAAAAAGATGTCCCTGTACATGCCACAACCACTCTCTCATTGTGAGGAGAATCCAGGGAAGTGGAAACCCGCCCTCCTGACAAGGAGTACATCGCCCAATTCTCTGGGCTGGAACAATAAGGGTGTACACCGGGTTTGCTCAGGGATCAAAGGCAACAAAACAAGAGAAGCTGGAGTGCCCAATATAGTGCCAAGAGCTGTAAGAAAAGATGAAGCGATAGCTTCTGTGAGGAGATAAAGACCTTATCATCCCTGTAATGGACTCCCCTGATGGATGCCTGAGCTACATCAGATGCTTCCAAGTCAGTCTGTGATTTCCTCCTCCGCTGCAGAACTGAACATGGGGGACTGGGCGTGGAGGGCTCACAGAGCACCAGTGTGCTTTCTGTAGCTATAAAACAGACAAACAGAACTCCTTTTTGAGTAGAGAAATCTGGTTCTGATTTTGGATGCTACCTGTCTGATTCTGAATTTTGAACTTCCAAGATGTCAATTGTCAGGTGGCTTTCGTATGGACTTAATGATACTCACTCAGATGGGCCAATGAATGGAAACGATGCCCTTTGCAGCAATATGTTTACATTTGATTCCTTCAACCTAATAAATATTTATTGGGTCATGAAGAAAAAGTCTGGATTTAATGCGATCTTTTGTTGGATGTGAGCAGCTAAGATTTGTGAAAGATTGGTTACAAATCTTTTTGGCTAGGAAAAGGTCTGACCAAAGGCAATTCGAATGCTATAAAAATTAAGCCCTTGATTGATACCCTTAAAAATAAAAACAAGAAACAAACAAAAAACCCGAAAAGAAAAACATAAAACAGAAGTCACATTGCTTGCTGTACCCACCCAGAGCTACAGATTTTAATGGACAGAAAGCTTTTGTGAATTCTAACTTATATCTAGTAGTATTGTTCATAATTTGCATTAAAAAGGGAATAGAAACACAACTCAAGATGTCCAGTGGAAGAAGATCAATGGAACATCAAAAATTATCCCTGTCAGTTTCAGAGGTACCACCAAACCTCTTGAATAATTCCAAGGTTATAATGCCAAAAAAACTGTAGATCTCACTTTAAAACCTAGACATTATGAAGCCTTATAGAAATCATGGGAAAGTTTCTCTTTCTGTCATAAGCGAAAACAATTTCTTCTTCAAACACCAGAAGGAAGTAGTAGTATAATCATATCTTCTTACTGACAATATTCAACCCCAAGAAGTGATTCCATTGTGAGGTTTCTACTAATGCGGAGGTTATAGGCCCCTAATGCTAATTTTCTACATCTGGTAATTTATGTTAAAGCTTCTTGTTTCTTTTTTTCCCAGTTTCATTGAAAAATAATTGATCACTCTGTAAGTTTAAGGCCTACAGTATGACAGTTTGATTAATATACACTGGGACATGATGACCACAACAGGTTCAACTAGCATCCACCTCAAAATGTGTAGTCAAAAAGGAAACCCCAGTGTTCCTGTGGGATTTTTTCTCCTCCAAGAAGTAGAAAGACATCGGTCAACAATGAAACAGAATTTTAAGTTACAAAGAAATCAAGTTAAGATGTTTTCACCATCAGGGTTACCTGCACGCTGACCACGATGACCAAAGATGTGGCCATGGTGACCGCGAAAGACTGGTAGTCAGCAACGTGCTGCCCATCCTCTCCAGCCACGTTGTAAAAGGCCCCATAGGGAATGAAGAAAAGGGCTAATGAGGTGTAGATTCCATGTGCCACGCAGATGAAAAATTTACGCTTGTTAAAAAGCAGATTCCGCTGTCCAGGTTTGTAGAGCTGGGGATGGTCCATGCTGTTCTGGTCACTTACATCCTGCCAACAAAGTGTTAGTTACATCAGCAGAGGAGGCTTGAGGAGAAGTCAGAGAGGCCCTGAATTCCCTGTCTCCAGAAATGGCCAGTGCATGTCTAAGCATGCCCTCGTATGCACCAGTCATCATCCTGTTTTCATTCCCGCAATAACCCAGAGCATACTAAAATGATCCCTGTTTCATAAAGGAGGAGCTGGAGTCTCCAAGAGAGATTCATGAGAGGTTACACAGCCCTTATAGCAGAACCAAAACTTGATTCACACCCAGGTGTTTGCCTTCACATTGAAGTTTCTCTCCTGTATTCCCCTGATGGCAGGATTCTAGTACATCACGTGCCGTCAGTGGGCCTCGGGGTTAACTGCCAGGGAAGTGAGTGGTAGTGACTAGGTGATGGTGGCAGAGAGCTGCAGAGTTGGAATTGGCCAATCAGAGCTCCCAAGTTGGGGGTGGGGGGAGGGTGAGCAGCAGGAGGATATCAGGGAAAGGGAAAAAGTGCATGTGGGATTCCAGGTCGGAAGGGAGCTGAGCCTCAAGAGCTGAGTACTCTACCCAATGAAGATGCCAAAGATGCCAATGGTGTTCAGGACAAAGAATTTCCACAGAATGAGAAGGCATCATGTTTGGCCCCAACAGGGGTCCTGGGAGAATCTAAAACAGTGTTTCTCAAACTTAATGTGCATGCAAATCATCTGGGGAGCAGGTTATGATTCAATAGGTCTGGGGTGGGCCTGAGACTCTGCATTTCCAACCAGCTCCAAAGCTAATGACCACACTATGAGAACCAAAGCCAAATGCCAAAGCCAAAAAGGATGGCAAGGATATCATAGGACCATGGGTGGAGGAGAGGCAGTGAAAAGGGAGGAATACAGGCATGAATGAACTCTGGGGGCAGACCAAGTTCCCCTTTCTGCTTGTGGGATGGGCTGAGTCTTGCTAAGTGGGGTCCCCTGGAAAACACTGACATACTCACTTCAGGAAGTCCTGTTTTGAGACACTGTTGGGAGCTTGTTTCCTCAGTTCAGTAATTGGTCGAATTACATGCACAGGCTTTGAAACCAGACAACACAGAGTTCAAATCCTGGCTCTGCAGCTTAGCAGCTGTGTAGTCTTAGACCTTCTAATGAACCTGTCTGAGGCTCACTTTTCTCATTTCCAGAAGTGCTAACAATAGCACCGCCTTCACAGGATCACTGTTATCATTCAATGGGCATGTACTCTGCAGAGTTCTTGCCATACCTTAAGTAATAAGTAACAGGAGCCTCTATACATAGTAAATAGAATAAGGAGAGTAACACCCGCAATGGTAGAAGTGTAGCAGACTATGAGTTAACTGGCCTGGTGTTAGGCTGAATTTTATTACTGATTGGCTATATGGCTTTAGGGCAGCGACTGGAAGCTCTGAGCCCAGGCTTCCTCCTTAAAATAAGTGATCTGTAGATGATCACTGAGGCCCTTCCAGCAGAGCACTCCGCGATCCGTGATCAGCGTAAGGGCCAAAGTCGGCAAAGCAGGGAAGGAAAGGAATGGACACTCAAGGGGGCAGCGATAGAGGCCTTATTTATTTATTTATTTTTCAAATTGCACAATCACCATCTTTTCCCAGAAGCTGATTTATTTTACTTTATTCCACATTCTGAGCAGATACAAGGTACCAAAGAAAGAAACACTTGTTAACGTGGGCACTTGGGAATGCGTGTGCTTAAATCCTTTATACCTTGGGTTTTTAGAAGTCTCTTTGTGTAGAATTCCATAAAACACGCCATTCACAAACTGCTGTTTTTACATACAGAAAGTGAGACATGACTGACTACATAGCCACAGAATTAGAGAGTGGAATGAGCTCATAATGTGAAGATTTATATTTTGCAATAGACGGCTTTGGGCCAGAGAATGAGGCCTAGCAAATGGGTCTAACAACAGCCTGGAGAAAATCTGGTCTCCTTAAAAATACTTCAAAAAAATTTTTTTAATAATACACTCTAATCATGCCATGGCAAATCCTCTGGCTAGCCTTTCACTTCCCCATAGGCAGCCAGACTTCTCCCCTTTCCAGGAAATACCCTCCAAGGCTCTAAATGTGCCAAGGAGACACTATTTCTCTTTTTTCTCAAGCATGTGAGCTAAAAAAAAAAAAGACTGCAATGCACCTTGTTCTCCATGCCTGGGGGGCTGTGCCTGTCTGCCCCATTGGGAGGGTGCTCTGCTGGCCAAGGGAGTCTCATCGCAGATGCCAGTTCTCTGCACTCCCGCCTGGCTCCATAACTTTACCTGTCATGCCTGGTTCTCTGCACTCTCAGAGGCTAATACAGCCCTTGGAGGTGGTGAGCCACAAGGCACTAGTTCTGAGGCATATTAATAAGTGCTGTACAAAAAGTAGATAACTAAAATTACTCACAGGAGTTGGGGAAATGCTGGACTAAAATGAAGCTAAAGAGACTATCTCCTGTAGGATGCCTCAGAGCTCTGAGACACTGGGGTATGAATGTGGGGTATGAATCTCTAAGGGGAGAGTAGCCAAACTTTGAGCAGATAGATTTGGGGGGCAGTGGAGGGGCAGGGATATGAAAGGGTTTTTACCCGTGTTGTATCTATTAAAACAACTCTACTCCTAAGACTTTTTCTATAACTTGTATCTTCTAATTAAAGAACAAATTGTCAGTGACCAGAGGAAAAGGGGGAGGGAGATAACAGGGGAAAGAAGGGGAGAGGTCAAGTCAAGAACATGTATAAAGGACCCATGGACAAAGACAACGGGGTGGGGGGGAGGATTGAATGTGGGAGATGGGGTAAGGCAGGGGATAGTAATTGGGGGAGGGAAATGGGGACAACTGTTATTGAACAACAATAAAAAAATAAGAAAGAAGCAACTAAAAGGCATCAAAAAGCAAAATAACTTACAAATATAGAATAAACACATACCTGGTCAAAAATCCCCATGGCTAAAACAGGAAGTGATGTGTAGACAATGTTAAAGAGGGTAATGAACCACTGGTCATAGACAGTCTGAAAAGAAAGAACACATCGGTGAGAAACATCATCCCCAGCAGTGAGAATGTTCACTTGCAGGCTCTTACATGAAATATCCCAATTTCCTGAGGTGGGTGAGAGTTTAGTTTTGGAGTCGGACAGACATGAGTCCTCCCCCAGGCTCTGGCTCTGACCAGTTCCGTTGCCTTAGTGGGACTCTAGATCTCTCTAAACTTCCATCCGTTTCTTCACATTAAAATGAAGCCATACCCTCCCTGCAGTATTGCAGCAGGGATGAAAGATGATCTAGAGAGTACACTGGACACATTTAAGACCCTGAACTCTTGTGGCAAACCGTTATTCCATTATCCAGTTTTCCAATGGCTTATCCCTAGCCCAGTGATCTAATCTAAGTGATATGCAAAGATCCACTAAAATTTTTAAAGGGAGATGCAGAAATTAACCTGTGAGCTCCACCCTGTGCTCAAATAGAAAGTTTTTTCTTCAGAGTGGCTTAAAGTAAGATGGACATGGAGCTGGTGGCTCAGGATACTGCATATAAACAAGTGAGATGATAAAAATATCCCCTCACATCTATGTAGAGTACTTCCTTGCATAAGCCTCACTAGAAGTCAGTAAGGCATATGAAACAGGTATTACTGTGTATCTTTATTTTGTTAATGAGTACATAGAGATGTAGAAACAGAATCAGAGTTACAGAGCTTAATACAGGCAAGGACAAAAATTAAAACCCAGGTCTCCAGCTCCTAAATAGTATCTGTTCTACCACTGGTATCATTCATTCATTCAATATTTATTAAGAAACCACTATGTGCCACGTACTGTTCCAAACAACAGTAATTCAACCTGATCGCTCAGATAAAAATTCCTCATGAAATTTGCAGTCTAATAGTGGCAAGGAAAAAAAATATATGTAATATATATAATCTATCTCTCTATATAATCCACCTATCTATATAATATATATTATATATCTATATAATATATATTATATATATTATATATATATATATCTCAGTGAGTGAGTAAAATGGTAATAAATACAAGGGAGAAAGGAGGAATAGGAAGTGTGGGAGGGATGTAGTTGTAAAAAGGTGACTAGAGAGGGTCTCACTGAGAAGTAACATTTCAGAAAATGTAGTAGCAATGTTACAGAGTCCCAGCACAGAGCAGGAGTCTTAACAGGGTTTCAGATGCCAACTTCTGTCTACCCCAAGAGTCTACCAGAACAGCAGAGCTTGGCCTCTCATTTTCTTCTGATGAGCAACTGCATTCAACAACTCTGCTTAGACAGATGAGTTCAGAGTGTCTGCCTTCGTGCATCAGGAGACACATGAAAAATACTGCAGCATTGGTCATAAAGAACCAAAGACATCCACCAGGTGTGGAATGGAGAAAGGCACTGTGATGCTATATGGACATAATGGAATACCACAGACTCATGGAAAGGAAGGAACTACAGCTACATCCCAAAACAAGAATGAACTCAAAAATATAAGTAATGCTAAGCAAAAGAAGCCAGACAAAAAAGTATAATTCCATTTCAATAAAGTTCAAAAATGTGTCAGTCCTTTCTGGTTTGTCAAGAGATTCACACTGGTGGTGAAATTAAAGGACAAAGCACACCACGACTATAGAACGTCAGGGTGACGGCCACCTGTGGAGAGTTGTGACCGCGAAGGAGAGGGAGCTGCTGGGGCTTTGGCAACGCTCTGCTCCTTGAACCGGGTCACAGTCAGGTGGGTGTTTGTTTTATAATTTGTTAAGTTGACATTTATGTGTTAGGTACGTTTTTGTAGATTCATTATATTTTACGATTGAAAAAAGAAAACACATGACCTTTTTTAGTCATCGCCTGGCAAAACTTCGGCCACACCCCAGGTCAATTAAATCAGTATCTTTCGGGTAGTTTAAAATTTTTGCCAGGTAATTCACCGTGAAGCCAAGATTGATTATTTCGCTCACTTTCCTCCAAAAAAATAAAGCAGTAGCTGACACAAATCTCCACTCCTTGATGATGGCATGATGGCATCTGACTTCCATTCCTCAGACATGTCGATTCATTTCATGATTGCAGTTTGGAAGTTACAGAAGGGGGAAAGCAGCCAAACTGAAATTCTGTAGTCCCAGGCAGAACCCAGTGCTGGTCAAATCCCTTACTCTTCCTCCACCCCATCTACTACCCAACTTCCACACAGAGAGAGAGATGTTTTCTGGGATGAGGAAGAAAGAAAAAAATCTGGTAAATTGTGGCACACTAAACTGCAAGTAGTGGATGGTCTGGCATCAAATGCCCCCATCATCACGCACTGGCTCGCACGAAAACCTACAGTTGTTTCGCAGCAGCGTTTGTAAGTTGGCATTCAGACTTAAAGCCTCATTTCACAACTGGAGCAAGAGAGCACAAGGAGGGAAAATCCAGGAGAATAAAGCTTAAGCGAGTTGTGCAATTTCTTGGAAGAGTTTTTACTGCCACTTAGGATCACAACAAGAAACAGAAAATTAGCTGATATTTACTGAGCACCTGTTATGTACCAGGCACCAGTTCCAGGGCTTTACATACATGACTCGTGAGATCCTCACAACCCTGTAGGTCAGTTCTACTAACAGCCCCAAATTGCTTGTGGGAAAACGGACGCCTGTCAAGGCTGGGAGATTTTCCAATGTCATACACTGAACATAAAGATTTTCAAAGTGTCATCTAAAGAACTTCTGGAGGATCTACAATGTCAAAACTTTTTTCACAAAGATACTAAGATGTTCATTTATTTGTCCTTTTCTCTCTCATTCTCACAGGAATGAATATCACTTGTGATAACACAGCCAACTGACTGCAGAAGCAGATATGAGAATCCATCCAAGGAACCAAGTCAGAAATCTGATATTTTTCTCCTTTTCTCCAACACTCCGTATCAAATTAATCCCCAAGTCCCACTGATTTAACCACGCCAGATGGCTTGTGTTCCTGCCCAAGGCATTCCTCCTTTCTGTGACTTTCCTCCAGTTGTCCGCTCTGCTGGGATGCCTGTCTTCTTACTCCTCACCTCTTTCACTATGATTGATCCTCGAGGGATCAGGCCACGGACAGGTCTTCCTGGAAGCCCTTCTGAGCCCCAACCTCCTGGGCTGGGTTCCAGCCACTCCTTAGCAGTCCCCTGACACTCCACGCCCTCACCTCACTGCTTCATAATTGTCATTTTACAATTATTTATGTGCCAGTTCCCAGCACCGCCTCCACTAGATTGCAAGCTCCTTGGTAGCAGGTTATATGACGTATACTTCTGTGAACATAACTCAGTGCCTAGATTATGGTAATTACTCAAGGAAAGGAAGCTGGTGTCTTAAAAGTAAAGGCATTGGAGTCAGAAGACAGAACTGGGTACCCTTGTATAAGACACTCAACCTCTGTGAGTCTTAGGTTTCTTGACTATAAGATGGGGATTCATGGGAGGTGGTAAGTATTCAATGAAATGACTAAGTGCCAGCACAGTAGTGCCTGACAGACAGATAGTGCTCGGTAAGTGAGCACCTTTACTATGGAAGGAAGGAAGAACAGACAGAGGAATTCGAGCCTCCGATGGTGTGTTTAATGGGTAAATGAAAAGGTATATGCTTTTCACTAATTATACTTTTTTATGAAAATACAATTCTTTACTGCTATAACTAACTATACATATGTATTTCTATAATAAACTACTATATTAATGAAATCAGTAGAAAATTAGAACAAGATTTAAAGAAAACAGAGTACCTTAATATCATTAAGCATTTTCCTTATGAATACTTAAATATATAGATCACTGTTTACTCTAACTCTAATTTTGTCTCAGGCTCAACCAAAATGTGTTCATCTGAGTCATTCACCTTTAAAAAAAAAACAAAAACAAAAACAAAAAACACCTTTTCCAGCTTTGTGCATTGGCTTAGCACAGTTGAGGTTTAGGGTCTTCCACAAAAATTAAAGCCACAAGCAGTATTTCTTCTACAGCAGGCTTCCTCCTCCTCTTGCAAGAAATCTCCACCTACTCAAATTGCTATCCTAGTATGCTCTGCTTCTCCTGAAGGCCCTTAGATACCCTCAGAAAAACTTTAAGACGCCCCTCTGGTGACTAGGACCCGCTGAGAGGGGCACACTAGCCCAGATCATGACCCATGGAGAACCCACCCATTTCTCCCCTTCTAGGTATTCTCAAGCTCTCTACCAGCTCCACTACCCACCCACCCCCAAGCACCAAGCACACATGTGAGTTGACCAGATGTCCTAATGATTCATTCCTCTGGAGCCTCTGGTGTAGGAAGCATTTTGGCCTGAGACTAGACTGTTCTAATGGTGCTGGCACTCTGATCTCGGGTAACTTAAACTGTTTATATAAATGAGGGTGACCATTTATATAACATTTGTTATTATATAAAATATTTATATATTTTTTTAAAATTTGCCCTTGGGCCTCTGTACCCCAGGGCCAGTCATATCACCTTGACTTCCCAGTTGTCTGTTTGCCCTCTCCAGTACTCTGAATAAGAGAAGAGCCATGCTCCTGTGAGATGTCACTGGTCTGTCTGGAGCCACACAAGTGTCTCCTCGCAGCAGAAGAAAAAGGAGAGGAGAGTTTCCATTTTTCCAAGTTCACTGTTTTCCTATTTAAGGAAAGCTCCTCCTGGCTCCTTTCTTTGCAGGAGCAATTTATCAACCTTATCAGCCATTTTATAGAGTAAAAATACTCCAACTACAAATTACACTCTCAAAGCTTGGGAAACACAAAATCTATGATTTATAGAATACCACATTTAAATAAACTTTACGAAGGCCCTTAAACAGTGACAAAGGGCTTTCCACTCAGAGACTATCGGCTTAGCCCATTGTTCAAACAGCAGGACGAGCTGGCTCTTTGGAGACATGTACCCTGTGTTGCTGTGCGTTGCAGGAGAAAACTGTATAATAATAATTTTTCCTTTTTGGCCTTAAAAAACATTTGTCATTTAAAGAAAAAACATTTTGGAATAAATATGAGGTGCTTGGCCTCAGCACATCTGTTACTGATTTGTGTAATTAGCAGAAACCCACGAGCAGGATCCAGGAGGAAGGGCTGGAGACTGAGCACCCGCCCCTCCCTGGGTTTCCACAGAGCACATCTGGAAGGCGGGGGTGCGGGAAGGAGCCACCGAGCCAGGGCGAGACGGGCTTGCAGGTAACCAGATCCATGATGTCATCGAAGCCTTGAGATTAGTCGCACTCTTTCCCATCACTTTCCAAACTTTTCAGTGTGAGTTTTCTTATATTGTTTGTCAGAACTAAAGTTTTTCTGACCTTGACAACATAATTGTTTCCATATCACCGGAGAATTTAAAAGAAAATACACAGCTCTGTATCTCACTGACAATGATAAATTGTCATCAGATAATATCATCTCACAAGTACACAGTGCCAGTAGTTGCTTCGTTTCAAACGTGAATTTCCTAAATATGGCTTCAACCAATGCGTTTTTCTTTCTGGCTCTATACCTGGTGGGGGCCAGCTCATCTTTAGTAAAAATCCTGAGGGTATAAAGTGCTTTTAAAATAAATTATGCATATAAAAAGTGCACACAAGCTGTCATGGGCTCCATGAAAACCATGTGGGCTTTATAACAGTTTGGGATAAGACATGTCCTTACAAAGGATCCATGATCCAGTTTAGAGACTTATTTGATCTTTTTTCAAACCCCTCTGGTCCAGAAATCTGGTTGGAAATCTCAACAGGACAGATTATATTTAAATTGCCTCTCAGTAGCAGTTTGGTTGGAGTGCTTGCTGGCAAGGTGACCTCATGCTTCCAGATGATTCCAGGAGGCAGTGTCCCTAGAGACAGGCCTGGCTTTCTAAGGACCTAAGTTCTGGGAGACACCCCCCAAGACATCAGCTTTCTCTCAGTAAGGAGTTCATTTTCCCCAATAGTTACATTGTACTGACTGTTTCTGGATGTTTCTTCTTCAGATTAGAAATAAAGCAAACACTTGCCTGGTTAGGGGTTGGGAGAAGAAAATGGAAAATTGGAAAAAGATATAGCCATTCTCCTTTGCAAGTCTGTGACAATTTGAGTAAGTCGCCGGAGCACTGAAGGAAGAGTCGGAAGACATGGGTTCCAATCCCAGCCTTGTCTACCCCTGATTCTTGGCTGTTGGGGGACTCGGGTTCCCCCTCTCTAAATTGAAGGGCTAAACTTGCCATTCCTTGCCAGAGCAAAGATTCTAGACTTCAACAAAACCTACACTTTTTGTTCTGTGTCCCAGCTGTTCCTCAGGAAAGCAAGCAAAAGGAGTGTGGTTCTTCCCAGGCAGATTCTTTCCCCCATGTGACCCAAGCAATCCCAACAGAGGCGAGGTGTTACAGTTAACAGAGGAAAGCCCATAAAGCAAGCACAGCCCAGCCTGCATCGCATCACCATTCGTCTGACATGTCCTAAGTGCCACCATCCCACAGGCAGTGAATGATACCACCCACTGGCCCTTGACAAACACCCACTGAGTCTCACATGCCACAGCTGGATTGGCTTGCCCATCTGCCCCAGCCCACCTACCAGGATGGGGCATTGGATAGAATCTGCCAGGGATATCATCAGAGAACAAGAGCCTGGATAAAATTTACCAGGCTCCAAGAGACCAGCCAACATAGTAAAGAAAAAGCACATGTCACTTCATTAAGTAATTAAACTGGTGTTTTTAAAAGTCAACATTGTATGTAAGAAAGCACAATCTGTTTACGTTTGGTCAGATGTTTTGGGCTGCAGAGTGGATTACTTCAAAACAATCTGTTAAGAGGTGCGGGGAAGAAATATTTAGGTGCGTATAAATCATGCGGAGATTGGACAGGGTTGGCCCCAAGACATGGAGCGTCCACTCTTCAAAAGAGTGTTTTTGAATTAAATTTCAAAAACACTCTTGGTAGAAAAATAAGAGAAAGGTGACTATGGAGTTACTCAACATCAGTTTCACATTTATGAAAATAAAATTGTTCCCAGAATGTAAGTTCCCTGAGGAAAGAAACTATAACCCTCTGGTTCATTCTGGTGTCACCAGAGGCCAGCAGAGCACTTGGCCCTACACTGGCACTCGGTTTACTCTTGTTTAATGAATGAGAATTCAAAGATGATGCATTCGGTGTTAGAGAGTGTGCGTGTGCATCTCACTCCTATCAGGATGGGACAGATAAGTGATGGTCAGACCCACCAAGGAAGGAGCTCTCAACACGCCTGTGTCACCGAACTCTGCCAGCCCCTAAAGTTTTTATGACTCCTGGCTCCACCTCGACATGGAGCCTTCAGTTCCATTGAAGCAGGTTAGGAGAGGGTTGGCAGGGGGTAGAAAGACCTGACAATCAACTTTCATTAACAGACTAGAAGCAAGCGGCTACTTAATGGGTTTTAGAGGCTAAAAAAGCCTTGTCACCAAACACAAGGCTTTAGAAGCCAAAGCCAACCAAGTGATCTCAATGGGGGAAAAATGTGTGACTGCAAGTGTCCCCTATTCAAAAATTCTCATTCTCTGCAGACTAGTCTCTTTCCCAAATATGTTGTTTTCTTTTCACTTGCTTCATTTACCGCATATTGTCCTTAGGAAACCAGGGCTAAGAAAAAATGCCAGTTGATTTTTCAGTAAAACCTGTTGCTAATCAGGACCTTGTAGGGAAAAACAGGGAATGGAAGAGAGACGATGACCCCAGCTCCCCATCACAGTGGATCTCATAGCCAGTTCTCGTTATCACTAACACACCAGACCACCTGTGTGTGGGTGGAACTGGGGAACACCAGAGTCTCCATCTCTATGACGGAATAACACCTGCTCTAGAAGACACTGCTTGCTGTACAAATCACTGTGAAGTAAGATCCCCTTTCGACAACATGCAATTTTTAAAGGGTGTTTCTGAATGAGTTGATGTTAAATGCAATTTTAGAAATTTTAGAGGGATTTCAAATTCAGCTGACTGCTGATCAGCTGGCAAATGTTCGGTGTGACTCGGAGGGCTTTCCTCCTTTTTCTCGACAGTCTCACACCTTCACACGAGCCAGTTCCCAAATCTCGGCAGGCAGCTAGACTTTCAGGCCTCACCTCCACTTAATTTTGAATATATCCACGTACTCAATTGAGATTGAGCCCCTCAGTTGTCCCAGATCCTCACACATTCCTCCTTTCCCATGCTCTGGTATTAACTTCAATTACAGAACTTCTGTTGGACTTATTTATGCAATTTTTTATTTTCCAATAAGAAAACAAGTTCCAGGTGGCTAGGGACTTGTCCTATTCACTATTTTGTTTTCTCTTCCCAAGATAGTAAACGAGTATTCCTACTAGACATCTGACAACGTCATATAACTCAAGGCTATGGGCAAGGAAAGAATTATTCAATTTAAGTAAGAAAGATACAAACAGCCCTGACTGGTGTGGCTCAGTGGGTTGGACGTTGCCCTGAGAAGGTTTGTCAGTTCAATTCCCCGTCGGGGCACATGCCAGGGTTGCAGGTCAGGTCCCCAGTTGGGAGCATGTGAGGGGCAGCCAATCGATATTTCTCTCCCTGTCTTTCTCCCTCCCTTCCCTTCTCTCTAAGAATAAATAAATAAAATCTTTTTAAAAAGGAAAGATACAAACGGTATGGCCTCAGATATATATAAGTTGATATATATGCACATATAATTATTTTTATAATCAGAAAGAAACTTTAAGGATAGTGGGAAAGATTTTGCCAAAGTTTAAATGTAAACTTTCCACACCTTGGCATATAAAGCAGGGCTCTTTTGTCCCCTGTTCTAAAGTTAATTAAGAAAATGGAAGTTTCTGATATGGAGAAAAATAAATAGCTTGTTTCTATGAGGATAGTATTCTTAGCATCATTTTGTCTTCCAGACACCTTACTGCCTTCAGAACATTGGAACTAAGATGAACGGCAGGGTAAGTCAGGTTTGGAAACCACTGCCCTAGAGACATGTATTCCAGAATCCTCCAAAGTGGGTTCTGTATGGCTCCTGGTCTACAGGACATTGTTCATGTTGCTTGGCGTGGGGGGAGATGGGGATGAGTTTGGGTAATAATACTAAATCTCCCAGACTCTAAGACACTAAATATTGTAAGGGGGACCATTATTGATGCCAAGATTGGACCAAATGAGGACTCTAATAAAGCTAAGGCAGCAAAGGGCTGAATCCTTAGTGTGAGAGTAAAGGAGAAGCAAATCTTTGTGCAGACAGGGCCTGCAGGAAACATGCCTGCGTCAACACACTGGTACTAGCTAAAGGGGGAGATAAGAACACTTCTCCCAAAAATGTGAACAACAGATGGTATTCACTAGATCTGAAATGCAAATTCAAAAAGTCCTGCAACAGAGAAAGAGATCTCAGGTAGGCAACGCCCACAGGAAATGGGCAGAAGCCACACAAATGCTCTCTGGAAAAAGGAACTTCAGGAATAATGCCATCAAGATGGCAACACAGTCATTCCCAGCAACGGTTCCCCTCACTAGAAGACCGGTGGCAACTATCCACAGACAGGACACCACTGCGAAAGTCCCAGAGCTGGGGGGATGAGGCTGAAGCACCACCCTGAACCACAGAGTCAGAGCAGCACCACATCCAAAGGGAAAAGGAGCAGCTACACTCTGACTGCATCGCCCCTCACCCAGGCTGCACAGCACTGCACCAAGAGGGTCCCTCTGGGCCTAAGGTTTCTCCAGTGATAAGAAGGGAGCCCCAGGGGGACATCCACCTCTCCCAGAGCTAGGGGAGACTTTCTGGGAGGCCCATTCCGGTCTTGCCTCTTGGGAATCACTGGGGAAATCTGCAGAGGCTCAACCGGCTTCAGATACAGGTTGGGGAGGGGGCGGGGCTTACAGCAACCAGTGCTCAGATCTCTTGATGGATCTCATTCATACTTGCAGCAATGCTGGAGCAGAGAAACCCCAGCCAGGGGTTTCCTGCAGTTCAATCAAACACTTCAGAAACTTAATCATAGACAGGTGGTGTGTCTTACAATTAGGTTTAACAATCAGCTACTTGTGTCTTTAGAGAAATCACTGTGTTCCTCACTGTTCTCTTTTTAAATATGACCATTGTCAAGAGACTTAAAAATCTACTTGTTTAACATCTGACTGACCAACTTCATTAGATCCTAAAAGCAGAGCAGAAAATCACCTACATGTAGAAGTTAAAAGTCATTGAACATAAGTTTCAACTTCACAGTTTTAGTGAGCACAACTTTGCCAGTAAACCTACCTATCCAAGCTCAGCGTGTCTATACATACAAATTATTAACAACTCTTCTGTGTAAAAGAGGTCTAAGTGAGGGTTAAGATGTCCTCTCGTAGTTCTGTAATTTTTCAAAAGCCTCAAACCTTTGCAACATGAAAACTGGATCTCAGAGAAACACCGCTTAGCAAATAGCCTTGCTTTGTTGTTAAGTGGAGGCAAAGTGACCCGCCTGGGAAGGCAAAGTCCACAGGCCCACGCCTTTTGTCGGACAAAGGTGGAATAATGAGGAGGTGAATATCCCTATCCCAATGCCTTCTCAAAGTAGAGTTAAAATCAAAACTTGCTTTACTTCAACTGTCTAAAAATTACCAAAAATAATCAACAGAGTCTGCTTTAGTTCTGAGAATGTTATCCTTCAGAGAGAAAATTAGGAATGGGTATAGGTGTGCCTTACTTTAAGAAATCTCAACTTCTCAGAAAAAGAAAAAAATGTATGAAACCTATTTTCATTACAAAAAGGATTTGTTGCTCTACCTTACACAATTAAGGTAACATAAAATGCCAAGATTTAATTGATCTCAATTATTCTGGAATAAAATGATTGAAACAAAATCAGCTTCATGAATGTCATTGAAACCAGGGATTAAACCCAAGGGGAAGGAAGAACAATTAAAGCAATCTGTAATGAGAATTATGGCCACCATTTCATTTTCAAGGACAATGTTTTCTTTTGTTGTCATTTAAAATAATGGCATGATTTTTTAATTCATAAATATATTTAAATACTATAGGTCTTACATTTCACAACACCCAGGGTCAAATCTTGATATCCTTCAAAATGAAGATGGCTGTATATAAAAATAGCATCCTAATTTACAAATTTGCTAATTTTTCTTTATTACAATCAACATCATCTATATATCATTTTTTTTAGCCAGTGAACTACTGTCTGAACATCCTTGATGTCAGGGTATCAATTACTTCCCCCGATATAAGATATTCACATTAAGTGAGTTCAGTGAGTGGCCATCCTCCCAATAGATATATCTCAACATTTCTTGTTATTGTTTCTCAGACTTCTGAATTAAAACTCTGTATCAAGCTTACCTGTCATCCTACAAGAACATTTTAATAAAAATGTAAAGAAAAGAGTACTCATTGGTTGCTATGCAAATAGAGAAAAATAAATAAAATTCCAGCTAAATATATATTCTTCTTGGGTTCAAAGCTCAAGTCAACTATCAATTACATAATTGCCATAGTGTCCCTATTAATTAGTAAAAGCCATGAAGAATAGTCATTTATAATCCAGGGGATTTTATAAAAGAAAGAAAAGTACTTTTTACCAACCTGGGCTGAGAAACCACAGAAGAAACCAAACCAGAAATGCACAAGTGTGAATGCAAAATTCTTATAGAAGAAATAGCATAAGAATTTGCACATGCGGAAATAGGACCACCTTCCATGAACAAGGAGAAGCCTTTGGAGGTATCTGAACTGAGCAAATGAATAGTCGCTGGCTAAGACTGCCTGCAATCCCTCCTGGCCGCTGATTCCAATGCCAATGTGAGCACCTGCAAAGGAAAAAGGGAACACTTTTTATTCCCCAAAGAAAGACACAATCCCTTGTGGAACTTGTCATTCCTCGTTTATGGAATTATTTACTTACAGAAAACTTACAGCTATAGTATTAATAATTTTCACACATATTATCTCACGATGCACTCATCATAGTATAGGTGTTTTTCCCAGTTTCACGAAAGAGGACACTGGCTCAGAGGAGTTCAGTAAGTTGCACAAGGTTTTACAATTTCTAAGTGGGGAAGCTGGGACTAAACCCAAGTGTTGGAACTGTGGGACCAATGTTCATTTCTCTACACCACGTCCTTTTCCAGCCTAAAATATACAGATCATTTAATTACAGACAAAGAGGGTTTTTTTCCTTTTTTTTAAAGATTTTATTTATTTATTTTAGACAGATGGGAAGGGAGGGAGAAAGACAGGGAGAGAAACATCAATGTGTGATTGCCTCTCACGTGCCCTCAGCAGGGACATGACCTGGTGCACAACCCAGGCATGTGCCATGACTGGGAATCAAACCAGAGACCCTTTGATTTGCAGGCCAGCACTAAATCCTCTGAGCCACACCAGCCAGGGCACAAAGAGTTTTTTTAATGAACACTAATAATGGCGAACTCATTGGATTTAGAGTATTCATTCTAGAACCACCGGGCAAAAGGAAGTTGTAATGGAATCTCCGTTACATACTGCCGAATGCTGAACACGAGGACTCCAGGTATGCAGCATGCCCCACCAAGCAAATGTTCTCTTACTTTTGATCATGCTGACATCATTAGCTCCATCGCCTATGGCCAAAGTGACAGCATTTCTGTGTTTCTTCACCAGCTCCACTACTTGGGCTTTCTGGAGTGGCGTGACCCGGCAGCACACCACAGTCTTACACATGCAGGCAAGTTCTAGGAGATCTTTCTTGACATCACTTTCTAGGGCATGAGCCTATTATTAAAAAAAAAAAAAAACCAGAATAAGACAAGAAACAATAAATCAGAGCCATCATTTGAGAAATCAATTTCTTATTTCTCAACTGATTTCTAAACAGTTTAATTCACTTCAACAAGTCACTGTTGATTCAGGGTCACACAGGCAACAATGACCAACTATAGTTGTGAGTATTAAGCTCCTCCTAAACGCCAAGGAATTTTAGAATAAATAT
Source organism: Desmodus rotundus (assembly GCF_022682495.2). Taxonomy (NCBI): domain Eukaryota; kingdom Metazoa; phylum Chordata; class Mammalia; order Chiroptera; family Phyllostomidae; genus Desmodus; species Desmodus rotundus. The sequence continues at coordinate 82,032,339 of NC_071393.1, forward strand.
TAAAGACACAATGCCCTTGGATGCCTTTGAATGTCCTCCTTGACACATTATCATGCTGAACTAGAGAGAGAGAAAGTTCAATGCCAGAGAAGTTCCAGAGTCTCCCAAAATAAGGAAAAGCAAATGACAGAACCTATTCACCACCTCACCAAGTTTAGAATGAACTACAAAATGGTGATTTGTTTGTCCTCATGATGGAATTTTTGTTTCCTTGGCATTGTTGTTTGCTATATTTAGTGTTTGTTGTGGTTGTTAGTGCTCTCCAAATAGGTAACAACCTTTACATGTGCCAAGAAATTACTGAAAAAGAGAGCATAGTCCTCTGTAATTAACTGTGCAATTTTTTTCTAGAAAACATCTTGCTGTACATTAATTAATAGACTTTAAGTCACCATATCTTTGAATGAATCTTTAACAAGATATTCATAGCCCCTCACAATTGCCCCCATATTCTTTTTGAGTTCTGTCTTCTACCACCACCTTTAAGTTTTCTCTCTACTCCCATCAGGCCAAATTGCTTATTTCCATAATTTGACAGGTTCTTTCTTGCCTCTGCGCCTCTGCATTGCTGTCACCTCTACCTGAAAATATCACTTCCTCCAGGAAGTCTTCCCTGACTTTCCCACAAGGAAATAAATGTAACTGCCTCTTTGCTCTCAAAGCACTGTGTTCATTCCTCTTTATAGTATTTGGCATACCACTGTGAGATTAGCTGTTCCACCAGATGGCAATCCTTAAAGCAAGGTCCATGTTTTATTTGCATCCTATTCTCAGGCTCCTGTACTGTGGCCTAGATACGCTTGGTACATGAACATGGTATGAATAGAAAGATCAGTGAATGGCTATAAAAACATGCACTGAGGTGGATAATTCTCATGTCAAGGTCTATAATTCCAAGGGGAAATTGTGAATTAGCATTCTCAAATATAAATGCCCTTTCTTAAAGAGAAAGCATGTACCATATTTTTCGGACTATAAGACGCACCAAACCATAAGACACACCTAGGTTTTAGAGGAGGAAAATAGGCAAAAAAAAACCCACTCTACCACCGCCCCGCCCCCAGGCAAGCCAGGTAAGCTACATTTGGACTATAAGACGCACCCCCATTTTCCTCCCAAATTTGGGGTGGGGGAAGTACGTCTTATAGTCCAAAAAATATGGTAACTGGTCCAGAATGGTCCCCTTTTCTTTCTTTTCTTTTTTGTTTATTATCAATGAGTGAAAACTTAGACTTCCTGGCTCTAAGGAAGAGGACCCAAGTACATTCTGCAAAGCAACAAGATTTAAGCAAATTCAACTATAATTTTTAAGGCTTTTGACCATATTATCAGAAACATGGTCAGTTCTTAAATAAAAAATGGCATTTCATGGTTTCACAAGCTTCCAGCATTGAAGTTGAAGGGGTTCTTGAGGATCTACCTTAGCTCTTTCAGCATATTTAGAGAAAGAGAGAGAATAGTGAATGTTATCCCCTAAGGGCTCTGACCCACCACACCCTGGCTTCTGCAAGCCTGGGGGAAAGTCAAAGGGCAGCTCATTAGGGACCCTTTCTATATCGTGGTCCCTGGGCAATTCAGGTTGGAGGCCACCAGCTCCAAGTCCCAGCTGACAGGCTTATCATTTTCAGTTGCTATTCGTTTGTGCAAGGGAGAAGTTCGTGTCATCTGGACAAACTTTCAGCTGAGCTTGGCCCACAGCTGAGCTCTGTAACTTTCCATGGTGTAGACGGCAACACATCATTACGTCTGGAATCCAGCTGGATAACGCTCTGAGCACTAAGAGCTAACAGACAGCTGATCACAGGGGAAAGTACAATATACTCACATCCAACTTCTTTTGTCCTCTAAGAAAATGTCTAAAAGAAGATACATTTATTTTCCACAGTCCAAAAAAGAAAAACGATCATCAAAGTGGAAGAAAAATATGACATTAGCTCTTTTTTTTTGCATATAAATGATAATTTCACTGGAGTGCAATCAGAGCTTTTGTTTTCTAAATGAGAAACTCAGAGGAGCGTTTTGATATTTGTTCAAGATTTGGAACCTGAACTACATTAAAAATACAATACAAGTTTATTCTATTACGACAAGAACCAGATTTCCTAATCAAAGCAAATTGTTTGGCATTGCTCTAAAACGCTGCTATTTAGAAAAACCACCAGGGGTATCTTAATGGCAATAATTTGGTGTGGTAATTCTGTGAAGGTCGGGTTGTATTCCACAAATCACAAACATTAGCAGGAGCAATAAGTGTAATACATTCATCCAGTTGCATTATTTCAATTAAATAACAGTGAACTGTGACACTCTCCCTTAGAAAAGCACTTAAACGATACTGCTAAATGGTCTATAGTCATTGAGACAAGATTGATATTCTATGAATTCAGCATTTCTTTGGCTCCTCCCTTCACTGTGGAAGTTCAAGCAATAATGTATAAAGTATGTATTAGACGTTTCCTTTCCCCTCACAAACAGGAAATGGTGGTGTATGCCTTGTTTCCAGTAGTGCCATTTGTTTCGAAAACACAAAAGGAGATCTCATTATGACAGCACAAAAGAGACAATTATTGGGGTGAACAAAAAGAACAAAAGTCTTAAGTGCACTCACCAAACTGTGACCATTTATGATTAAGGCATAATCTCCTGTTACGGTTTCTTCTACAACTGAGTCCAGCTCCCACTGCTGCTGTTTTTCAAAAACTACATGGCCATTGGAAGAACTTCTGTTTTGTCCAAACATATTTTCCTTTGCTTTCCTTAAAGGCAAGGGGCGGGGGAAGCAAATCATAACAAAGTATACAGAGCATATCTTTTAACTCTAATAAGAGACTGGCCTAGAGGTAAATCCATTTTGTCATGATTTTGACAGACTGCGGCAGGAGATTCAGTTTCAGTAAGCGAGCTTAATAATTCTTTGTGACAGAGATGCAAGAGCAAATTTCCAAATTCCAGCAAGTAGGAGGGTAAACATAATACAAAAAGAATCAGCTTGATCTTCTAAATTGTTTAAAAGTTAAATCACCATCTTGATCTGGCCTTGAACTAAGGGCTCTTGATAAATTTGTTCTATAAGGTTGTCTGAATTTCAAGGGCTTAAGAATCACTGATCTGGCATGTGATATTGTTAAATAATGAAAGGGAAAGGCTGAAGAAAATTCATGGTATCTTCTAGGAATTCTGGGGCATCTATGCTGTAAATGAATTAATTAATTTGTAGAATGATCTAATATGATCCATCTTATAACAGCAGGCTTCTAAAGACAATAAATTTGACAATAAAACAAATGCTAGCATTTAAAAATTGGCATAGGCATTAGGGAATATTTTAAGTGAAAATTGTACTTATCAGCTCAAACAACAGAATAAGTTTTCTGAAAAATAAACTACAGGCACCAAAGTGTAGTGGGTTATTCCAAATGGAAACGCCCTCCAATGCCCTAGCTCTGGTTGCATAGAATAATCCTGCCCACATCACATTCACCTATGCTGTCTAAGAAGGATGTGTGGTAATTCAACATCCTTAAAAATGGCATGTTGCTCCCCTTCAAAATGCAAAGAGATGCTTTGAAACAAAGGAAAATTTCCTCTCCAAAGACCCGTGGGTGACAGGCTTTGAAGCAACACAGGGCAAGCTGACATGACTACAGAACTCTCAGCCACAGCCAGGGAGCTACCCAGCAGACACTCCCTGAAGATGAGCACCAAAGCCAGCCACCAAACTCCAGGCCACAGCTTGCATGTACTAAACGAGTGCCCGGGACAAAATTGGGAGTGAGAGATAGGCCAGAAAGTGGATGTTTGGACTCGGAGCAAAATGAAATGGTTCCCCAAAGATTTATCCTACGTAGAAGATGTTTAATAAAATGGGTTTAGGCTGTAGCTCCTCTGAAAGAAGAGAGTGTTCCCTGTACAAAAACAATCATTGTAGTCTTCATCTTTCTATTTGAAAATGTAACACTAATTATTTACATGCTAAGTTTAAAAAAAAAACAAAACAAAAAAATTTTTATCTGCTGGCTCAACATCTCCTTCTGCTGTTCAGGGCCCAAATCACAGCCTGTGCTTAGGAACCCAAGCCACCCGAGGTGACACAGCCCTGGCTCCAAGGATGATATCATGCATTTAGCGGAATCAGAGAAAAAGGTTCGTAAAGTCAGAGTGCTACGTGTGAAATTCAAGGAGCTAGGGTAGGGTGGGGGAGGGAAAGCAAGCATGAAAATTATTGTTTTAAGTGGGAGGACCAGACTTTTGCCTCAGATAACCATGTCAGGGAATCCTCCTCACAGTTATGAAAATTTACAGTCCCATGTAATGAAGAAAGCAAAAGAGACAAATTCCTCCGAAATGAACATTTCTCTGACAATGTTGCAGAAAGCCTAAGCGGGGGCCTAGGAAAGCACCAAAGGGCAAACTTCTCCTGAGGTTTCCTTTTTCATGGAGTTCTCACTCGCTGGATAAATGACTCAATCTCTGTTTTCCCCCTGGAGAATGAAAACATTCCAAAGAAGGGTGAAGTTCATAAAAGTATTGGCTGAAATTTTATTTACTTAGGATTTTCCCCCCCTAAACTGTCTTCCTAACATCTCACATGAACCCATTCCAGGCAGACAAGGGACAGTGTTTTCAAACTCTGCTTAAACTCCCACTGCACTCCCTCCTCACAGGCCAACCCTCCTCACCAGACTGGGCTCCTGCATTTGCAGACCTTTGCCCACACTCTACAGCTGTCATTTCTTCTTCTTCCTGGAACTCAGCTCTTCAAGTACCAGCTGGTTTTCGCAAAAACAATTTATTAGAAGGGCAAAAACTATCATAACTCCGTTCAATGAATATGAACCATACATTTTTGTAGGCACAACGCACAGTGCTTAACCACAGAATACAAATAACACATGCTGAAACAAAAGAGCGCCTGTTTTTTCCAGGCGTTGTAATGAAGGGCAGTCTATTACAATGCTGGCATGCAGAAATGCATTAATGGTTGGAGCAACCGCGGCATTCACAGCCCCATGCCACCACAAACACAGCAAAGCCCAGTTAGGCCCATGTTGGCTTGCATGCAACCTATAAAGAAAAAGAGGTGGTAGAGAAACGAGTCCTTTTGTCGGTCCTCTTAAGGCGCTCTATATTCAAACACTAAATGGCCTTCTTAGGAAATGGATTGAAATTATGATATCATGCTTACAAGAAGACAATCTTGACTTTGATGTAAGAGCATTGGGCTTGGAACCTGAAGTCCTAGATTCAGGCTTAAGGTCTGCCTCTGACAGCTAGCCCCTTGGTTAGTCAGTGACAGTCCCAGGCTAGAACCCAAGTCTTCAAATTCCCAGTCTTGACCTACTACACCAAGTAGGTTTACCCATAGAGTCTGTCCCAGGCTGTCTCTAGGTTGGGACAAAGATACAGTGACAGAGGAGTAGTTAAGGAACAGTACTACCCTGCCAACAGTAAAGGGAGAAAGTACATGAAATTTTTATTTCGAGCCCTAGTTCCATCCCTTACTACCTGTGTGACCTGAAGACATTAAATCTCTGAACCACGTGAAAGACTGGTTTCTTTATTAGAAATTGGAGGAATGGTACCCACCAGTCAGACTGGTTGACACCAGCTATGAAAACGGACAGCTCTATGAGTGTGTACTAGAAGATCTCTGAGATTACTTAGAGCTCTAAAGTTTTACCATTTATTATAGAAACTTAACTTACTAAAATGTTTTGCCTGGGTGACTAGCAGTTGGGAATTTGGGACAAGATGCATTTTGTCTGGCCTGCATAGTATTTAAAAAAAAATCTGTATGAGTTTGTGGACAAGATGATGTTCGCCTTACCAAAGTCCCCACTGCTCCCTAATGTCTTATCTATTGCCCAGATTACACAACTAATGTTATCTTCCTGCTCTTAGAGCCATTTGTATTTGTGACCCTCGCTCATTCAAACAAATAACTTTTCACCAAGTAGGTATTCAAAAAAATACAATGTGTATTTTGTTGATTAAGCAGGAAATATATCCTAGGTCTATCGCCAGTATACTTCTCAGAAGCAGTGGAGTCAGCTCATGGTTGAATTAGTTATAAGACATGAGTTTTCAAACAATAAAGCCTGTGCTCAATGAAACAAAAATGAAACATGGAATGAGTGAAGTTGCCTGAAAGGAGAATTACATTCTCAGTCTGTTTTCTTTTGGGCAGAAGACATATATGTGTTGGTGAAATGTAATCAATGCATTAATCTTCTGAGAAACCATGTCAGAATTTAATTGTAGATTTCTGGGCACGCCCTCAATACTAAAGCAGCTATGGCAGCAAAATTAACGCAGCACTTAAAGTGTCTAGAATGGTTTCACGACACTAAATTTGAAATAAGCCTTATGCATGATGATCATGACAATTACTTATCCGTGTTTATGAAATAATCTAAACACACTTGACAGGTTTCAATGTAAGCATTTAGGTCATTTCTTCCCAATAGCTATTATGACTTAGACCCTGTCCTTCTGATGCACTTTTTTTTGTTTGGTTGGTTTTGTAAGAACTCTCACTGAACTCAAAAGTATAAAACAAGAAGAGTTAGTGATGTAAATTTATGATTTCAATATTTCATCTCCAAATGTGTGGGCTTTAATATACTACACTTTGCCATGTATAATGAGCACCCATGTTTCGTGTGCTTTATACATGGGGATATTATAGCCGTGGTATGCAATGATCATACCCAATGTGCACCCTTATTTTTCCCTCAAAAATCTGAGCAAAAACAGTACACATTATACATGGCAAAACACAGTAAGTAACCGAGATTAGAATTACAGAGCACCTCTAGCAATAATTTTTCTTAGATGTCCTTCCCCCCATCATAATATTAAGCAAAGTAATATTTAAAATGGATTGATTTCTCTTAAATAGAATTTTCTACCATGCACTGCCTCTCTGTCTTAGACTCTAAAAATGAGGTGATAACCAACTCTGGGTTGAAATAAACATGATTTGCCGGTCAGTTAAGCAAGGTGGCCTCAAGGATCCTGAAATTATTAGTGTATGTAGAAATTATTTATTTCTTCCCTCTGAATATCTTTTTCTTCTCTTTAAAGAAATGGAGATAATTTTTTCCTACTTGTAAGAGTATTAAATAAATACTATTATAACTTCAGATACTACAAAGAGCCATAAAGAAGAAGGCGACCATGATCTGCACATGATTCTATCACTCAGGGCAAACAACTTTATATACGTCCTCCAGAGTTTGATGGGCAGGTAGATAGACAGATATGAGTATATATAGATAGTGTTTATACATATACAGGGGTGAGCAAAAGTAGGCTTACAGTTGTTTGTATGGCAAATAATACAATAATAAATAATAATGCAAGAATAAACTTTTATGTACTTACATTGTAAACCAACTGTCATCCACCCCTGTACATACATACTTACACATTTATATACATACATACATACATACATACATACATACCTTTTATTTAAAAAAGGATCATACACTGCACAATGTTTTATAATCTCATCTTTTATTTAAATATATCATGTATATCTTCCAATGTCAATAAATACATAATCACCTTTAATGACTGAATAGTATTCCACTGCATAGCATAGTAATTAGCTAATAGTATTCCACTATATAGTATAGTAATTAACAAAATGCCTGTGGGTGGGTATTTGAGTAATTTCTAATATTTCATTATCATAACTGATGCAGCAATGAATATTTCTATATATGTATATCCCATCTTAATTCTTAATATTTTTAATTTTGGGGTCAGAATGAAGCTATAGATTTTGCATTTTAACAAGTGCCCTCAGTAACACTGATCACTTATGATCATGTAAGAATTAACAGGGGTTACTCACCAATGTGTAATTTTAGAGGCTAATGATAATGGAAATGGCTGGAAATCATTTTTTAAAACTACTTGGGAAATGTTGGAAGCCTGAAGACATTAATCCACCACTGATGTCAAACTTGTCTTAGTTTGTCACCAAAATGAATAGAATTTTAGGAACCATGCAGAAAGGGCTCTACACTAAATGAAGACCATAGGAAACTGTAGAGTGTCTGTCTACTTCCTCAACTATCTGATCTTCCTTTGCCCTTTGTCTCTCTCCCCCTTCTTTCCTCTCTTCCTTTCCTCCTTCCTTAACACTTACCTGAGTTCTTCTCTGACTTCCCCTGCCGAGTTCCCGGCTACAATGAACACTTCATTCATGTCGTCAGTCAGCATGTTGCAGGCATAGCCAATGTTGATGGCAGTTTCTGATGCAAAACAAAGCGTACTTCAGTTAGAACATTACTTGATAATACAAATACCGTCTGTGCTGTATTTCCTTGTACCTTACAGGTTCCCTTAATGTCAGAGAGAGCCTAATGGCGATGAAATGCAAGAGACGCAGAGGGAAAGTCAAAACCCTGGCTCCATGATCACATTTACCAACTGCTAAATCCATGGATCGGTAGCAACATCCATGAGTCCTCAGCTTTCTCATCTGTTTTCTAGCAGGGGTTGCAAACACAGCCTTTGGAGAACTAAAATACTAAACTTAGCCATTTTTCAATTTTGAAATGGTAGGCAAATTGAAAAACAACTCACAAAATGTTCAGTTGAACAGCAAAAATGCTCTTCTGACATTTTTATAGTTCTCCCATACGTAATATTGTAATTTTCCCATTAAGTGAATGGACTGTGGCTACCAGCTGACCGGAAAATCACATGATTTGGCATTCCTTCCACTACTTTTATAGAAATAGAGCCTAGGATAGTTAGGTAACCCTTCCATTTCATTCCAGTTCTATTGAGTTCTGAGGCTTAACCTAATTCTATGGAGTCATTAGATTTCTCTGCCCTAAGTCAAGGAAGGCAACTGATAAAATCTCAGCATATCCTTTGTATAAGCCACAGAAATTAAGGCTAAAATAATAGTAAGCCTGTGAATATTCCTAACTAATTAAACAGCCGTACATGCGGATCAACATCAAACCCCAGGAAGTCTGCAGTAACACACCACAGAGCTCAACGTTCTGTTGTTTTTTTTGTGTGTGATCCGTGATTGGGGTGAACATATAACTGATTTATCAAATCTGAAAATC